>NC_138178.1:132067880-135060985 GCF_964165515.1 Mesoplodon bidens | reverse complement strand
TGCCACGGCACTATTTTAACAAGGTTTTTCTTCTTGTCCATTATATTCGAGAATAAAAATTGTTAATTAATTTACAATGGTAAATAGTGAGAAACCCTTTTTAATAACTTAAAATGCTGCTTGAATTTCCAAGTATTTGTCACTTGAGGACAATAACAAGATCAACAAATGAATATTACCCAGTAGGAAGAATAGCAGGAGAACCAGGTTGCAGTTAGATAGCATACCATTTGTTACATCTAGATGGAATCTTGCCCACCTTGACATCTAAATATGGTTGCTCAGATTAAGAGGTGGTACCAACCTCATTATAAAGAAAACACACCTCAGAGATGCAGTCATTAATTTCATCCTGGTCGTCTTTAAGGGCTTTTTCAATAGAAACTATAAACATGCATGATTGTATTCTGTTTTTATCCCTGTCTGAGTAAGCAATATAAAGAGCCCACAATCTCATCAAAATAACCCACTGTATCCCATAATTTATAAAGCTGTTCATGGTGACGCCATAGTTAAAGGTAACATCCATTTTGCAATGCAACAATTTGTATTGTTTTTCCAAGGTCTTAATATGATGCTCTTAGCTGCAATCGAACCTAATTTATTCCAAATTTTGCTCACAAAGGAAGTACTGGGTCCTGCATAGTAGTTAGGAACAAAAATAAACCAATTCCCTTTTTCCCCCCTCTCCACTTATCTCTGAATCGCTCTTGTAATCTCTCTGTCTCCTGTTCACTAACTTTTTTCTGTCTCTCTCTCTCTTTTCCCTCTTTAATAACCCCTCCTTCAAATTTCTGATATATTTTTGAAATATCAGTGAATGGATCCTACTCCAGACCAAAGAACTCAGGATGTCTGTGAGTAAGATCTATTAGAATTTTCTAAACATTCCTCAGGAAATTCACCTTGAATTGAGAACCACCTCTTTCTAGGAGCAAGACCATATGAATGATTCCATGGACTTGCATTGTGATAGTTCATCTTCTAACTTCATAATTTTCATCTGAATGCACAGCTGTTTCAGTCTTCATATATTGTTGAAAATATTTTTTCTCAAATTAGGGTTCTGTTGTTTATGTTCTTCAGAAATTACATTTCAGTACATTGATGAATTTTTTTCTTTCTGCAAGTAAAGAAGGATTCTATCACTAATAGCTGATTAATTCCTGGTGACTAAGTTAAGGCCAGTAAAGAAGATAACCCACAAGGCATTGAAAAGTAGCACCTGCCTATGCGTGTGTCCCACAGGAGGGCCTCCCCTTTGTCTGGAGAAGAAAGGGATGTAGGGGATGGCGGGAGAGAGGCTAATTGACTGATACTGGGAAGGGAGAGGGTTAGTTCAACAACACAGAGACCCTAGAGGAGGAGCAAAGGACCCAGAACTTGGAATTCAGAAGAGCTCGCTGGGCTGTAGAAGATGAGAAAGATGTTAAGAGTAAAGAGAATGTTCACGTTTGGAACAGGACAAAGAACACCTTTGTTCAAAGAGTAACTATTTCATGGGAACTTATCATGAGTGATTCCAAATTCTACACATAAGCAATATCTAAACAGGGTCAGTAAAGCAAAAAAACATTGTTTAAATGCCAATTCAAATACTATCCTTGGTACCACTGCTGCCATATATGGTTATGAGCTTTCTTGTAACTTTTTGATTTATGATGTGGAATTTTAACCAGTGAACCTTGTATGAGTCTGCTAGGGCTGCCATAACAATAACTGGCAGTTATTTTCTCACAGTTCTGATGGCTGGAACCCCAAGATCAAGGTGTCCACAGGGTTGGTTCCTTCTGAGGTCTCTCTCCTTGACTTGTAGATGGCAGTTTTCTCCCTACGTATTCACATAGTCCTCCCTCTGTGTCTGTGTGCTAATCTCTTCTTATAATAACACCAGTCATATTGGATTAGGGTGCACCCTGCTGACCTCATTTTAACTTAATTACGTTTTTAAAGACCCTGTCTCCAAATACAGTCACGTTCTGACATACTGGGGAGACTAAGACTTCAACCTATGAATTTGGGGGTGGGGGACACAATTAAGTCCATAACAAACCTAGACAGAAAATAATTCTTAATAAATCTGAAAATATAATTGATAAAGAATTTAGTTATTTTAAATTATTAAGACCCACATTTTAACACTGAAATGAGGTTATCAAAAGCCCTGAAAAATAACGGAACATCCTTGACATGGGGCAGAGCAGGTCTTGTGCCAAAATGAACTCTCCTTTTGACTTTGGAGCCAAGATCAACAGTGTCATATAACTTTGATTCTGGATAAGCTTCCGACTATATGCTTGCCTGCCTGCAGCCTGTGCCAAAAGCAATTCAGAAAAAAAGGCTCTCACACTGAACCTCCATGGTGCTGAGGCAGGAAGAGTGCAGGAGAAGAGGGAGCTATTAAAATGGCAGCTGGAGCCTTCTAATGGCTTTCCGTAATCGGCCCCGCTGTACTAATATGATTTTTTGAACTGAAAACCCCAGGATACTGCCCTGAATGACTGAGTTCATGCTGGAAATAGCATCCTTTAAAGTGTGGGTCCAGGGACAGCCTGCATAGTATAAATAGCTTTAGGAATTAATTTTAAGATATGGGCCATGTAAGTAAGTGACTCCTTAGTAGCATTAAGGCATTTTCAAAGATGTACTATTTTCACCTCTTGATAGATTTTTAATTAAAATAATGACCCAGTGATATGAGAATTAATGTGTCCTCATGCTGTCTAATTTCTGTCTAGAAACTGTGGTTCAGCATTGCTTATTTGGAGTTCAAAAAAGGTATCTGGTAACCTCACCCATCCTAAACAGAGCCAGAACCAAGAAATAACAATAAATGGTCCCTGAGTATCAAACCTTGATGTCACATTCAGGGAAGATAATGCACTTTGTTTCTCAGAGATCTGCTCAGGCCCACTCTTATAACTTACTCTTGATTTTCATGAAGTTCAAATGCACATGGTTATCTAGTTTCCAAGCCCAAAGACCAGAAGCATCAGATTATAAGGGCTTCTAATGGACAGTATGCAACAGCAGCAGGAAGGGTCATCTGACTGATCATAAGGAATATTTCAGAAAAGTCTCTAAGGAACAAACAATTGAAAAAGCAGTGAATTGGGGGGTTGTTTAGCATCTGGGGCAAAGAGCCTGCTCATGTCAAATGGCTTTTGAGTGTGTCACTATATTATGCCCTAGAACACCAGTTGGGATTTGTAGTAATGACCTTAAATAGTTAAGAGTGTGATGTGATCAGTTTACTCTGGATATGACTTCAAAGAAGCATATGATTGCTTGGAAGATTCAGTCCAAATAAAATAAAAGTAACTTTAGCATTGAAAAAGGTAATACTTGTCCTACTTGATAAAAATCACCCATTTATCAATGAAGCCCGAAGCCAAAGATTTACTATAATTCTTCATTTCTAAGCAAAGGGCATTCTCTGCTCTTTTCTTTAAATCCCCTCAAAGTCACCAAAATCAATTTGCGTCTAATCTCTGGTGGTCAGGTCAGGTGAAGGCCTTAACCTTTCTCCAAGGCCTCTCCTGCTTGTACTTGATTTCCTCTGTGACTTTGACTTTCTAATCAGCTGGGCAAGGCAAATCCTTATGTTTGCTCAGATTTATTCATAACACTGCTTTCTCTTACTTGCAATATAGATATAATAACACACCTCTTTTATAGCATTTTGAAAATCTGGTTCTTCTTGCATATATAATTTATACTCTTCCAAGTTTCTGGAACAAATATACGTGTCACATGTAATATCGAGTGGGAATTTTTGCAGTGTTCTGATTTACAATTAAGGCCTAAAGCTCAAAACAAATGATGCTAGGTATCCCATGAGCCACCCACGACTGGGGCTGGACAGCTCCCCCGCTCTTTTGTATGCCCAGCTCCCTAGGCAGCTAACTAAAGAGCTACAGAATTTGCCCACAAACCCTTCAAACCTGAGGAGACCCTTGAGAGAGAGGATAGAGGGAATGTTCTCTGCCTCAAAGCCAGATGAAGTGAGGGCACCCCTGGAGACTCACTCTTATTGACTGAGGGTGCCTTCCAGAAGGGGTGACTGGCATAGGGTTTTTACTCACACCACAGACCCATCTGAATGTCTCTGCCAGGAGAGAGGCTGGGAAGGATACTTCTGGTGCCACTGGGGGACAAGGTGAGGGGAAACATGAGCATGGAGGCTGGTGCTTGTGTCTGGACTAGAGAGGCCCCCTGGATCAGCCTGCACCAGAGGGGAAGTGCAGAGCTAGGAGGTGCCCAGTTTTCTGGCTATTTTTATAATTAATTTTTATTGGAGTATATTTGCTTTACAATATTGTGTTAGCTTCTGCTGTACAGCAAAATGAATCAGTTATACGTATATACATATCCCCTCTTTTTTAGATTTCCTTCCCATTTAGGTCACCACAGTGCATTGAGTAGAGTTCCCTGAGCCATTATGAATAAAACTGCTCTGAAAATTCTTGTACAAGTTTTTATGAATATATGTTTTCATTTGGGGGTGGGGGTAGTAGATGCCATGGAGTGCAATTGCTAGGTGATAAGGCAGGCGTATGTTTAGTTTTATTTTAAAAACTGCCACACCTTTTTGCAAACAGATTGTGCCATTTTGTATTCCTCCCGATGTGAATCAGAGGTCCAGTTGCTCTCTTACTGCCAACATTTGCTGTTGTCAATCTTTTTTATTTTGGCCATTCTGGTAGTTGTTGTAGTGGTATCTTCCTGTGGTTTAATTTGCATTTCTTCTTCTTTTTTTTAAATAAATTTATTTATTTATTTATTTTATTTTTGGCTGCTTTGGGTCTTCGTTGTTGCGCATGGGTTTTCTCTAGTTGCAGCGAGCAGGGGCTACTCTTTGTTGTGGTGCATGGGCTTCTCACTGCGGTGGCTTCTCTTGTTGCAGAGCACGGGCTCTAGGCTCATGGGCGTCAGTAGTTGCAGCACACAGGCTCAGTAGTTGTGGCACAGGGGCTTTGTTGCTCCGGCATGTGGGATCTTCCCGGACCAGGGCTCAAACCTGTGTCCCCTGCATTGGCAGGTGTATTCTTAACCACTGCGCCACCAGGGAAGTCCCTTAATTTGCATTTCTCTGATGACTAAGGACATTCGCACATTTGTTGAGGTTAATTGACCATTTATAGATCTTATTTTATGAAGTGTGTGTTCAGATTTTTTGTCCATTTTGGAGCAAAAAGTTGTTTACCAAGTTCTTTATTATTTCATTGATACTAGTCATTAGTTAGATATGTTTCTCTCAGTCTATGGCTCACCTATTAATTGTCTTAGTGGTATTCATTAATGAACCAGAAGTTCTTAATTTTGATGAAGTCTAATTATCAGATGTTTTGTTTATGGTTTTTGTTTTCTGTGACTTCTCTAAGATACCTCTGACTACCTCCAGGCCACAAAGTTATTCTGTTTTCTTCTAAAAGTGCTTCTGACACCTCTTCACCCCCACCCCCAAGGCTGCATTCATTGCCCTGGACCATCCCTAGAGTAGACATTTCTTTGAGAAGAGTCAGCCCTTCAACCATTCCTCTTGGAATTAAGGGTGGAAAAGGGGAGCAGTCATATCAGACCAGTATATATTTCTCAAATCTCCTGGAATCCTGGTGAATAAATATTTCTCTATCCTGATACATGTATATATCACCTTTATTCCACATCTTGATCCCATGAAAGGTATTATTAGCCCCATTTTACAGATCCAGAAAATGAGGCTCACAGAGATGGAGTAATCTGCTCAAAGTCACCCAGCTTCACAACTGGAAATCAAACCTTCAAATTCTTGATTCCAAAACTGTGCTCGTCATTACTCCCCTAAACCTGAGACTATACTGTTCATGGTGGCCATCATTGCAGACCTCATAGCGCTTCACTCCTATTTTATTCAGCCATCTTTCCAACCATCTTATCCCTCCATCTGTATTGCTCATGTTTCTTAATTGGTTTGTCTTACAAAACAGGGACATATTGAAAGTAGTGTATGAAGATTAACAGGGTTCATGAGATAAGCTCAAGCTCAAATTCATGACTCAAATTTGAAATACTTTGTTGCCTTTTCTTGAAGGGTTATTTTAGGCAAATTTTAATTTCCATTTCCTTAAAGAAAATTTTAAATTAGCACCATGAAATTGTGAAAACTGCTTGGTGGGAGGGGTTGGTGTGCTTAAGGTCTCTGTTTCACATGAAAGGATTCAGCTTTTGCCAGGGGTCCACTTTTCTGTCTTAACTATGTTATTCTAAGTGTAAGTGAAAAAAAACTTACCTTCTAGATCTTTCTTACCATGCTGGATAAGAATCCAAATAAGGACATCTGTTTCTCATTTATTTTTTTCTCATAGGTTTCCAACACTAAAAAGCATATGTCAAGCTCTCTGAAGTAGATATTAAGCATAAATGAAAGCAATATATAATACAGACAAGAGCTTCACTTTTCAGGAGAGTTATTTTACAACTATATAGCAGCATGTTAATTTTGTCCTGATGTAACATGTTTCACAGGGGCCAATAGCTTATCTTTGTGAGCTTAATAGGGGAAAATGCCAGGGACCTGAATTTTTCCTCCATAATAAACCATTAGAGAGCACCTCGGTCATGATGTACGTCATCATGGCCCAAGTTTTGGGTTAGAGAGTTGAGATCATTGTTATTGTAATAAATCTTGATTTTTCACTTTTAAATGTGAGTATCAGGGCTGGGCTACAGAGCCCCCTGCCCAGGACAAGTACAATGTTTTCAGGACCTTTGTTGACAATGGCCTGGCTGAACTTGGCAGCAGCTGTAAGGTAACAGCAGAAGGTGAGGACCTTAGGAGTGAGCAACAGGTAATGGAGCACTTAGGAAGAAACATGTGACTTCTGGGAATGGGCTGGTGCTGTGACTCAGCCCAACTCAGAGAATGTTGTAGATATGTTCTCTGAGCAAAATAGATCACTGAGCTCCAAAATGCAGACAAGCACCATGTGTCTGAAGCCATGGGACATTTTTCCCTTTTCTCTAAAGTTGGGTTCTCCTAGAAGCAGATCCTGAGCTAAAGATTCACGTGTAAGGAATTTATTAAAGAAATGCTCCCAGGAGCAAGGGAAGCAGGGTAGGGAAGGAGAAGAAACCAAGAAAGGATGTGGTTTAAAGTGATGTCTCACACTCAGCCTGATCCTCCTGGAAGCTTTAGAATGTTAATTATACCAGGGTTTGTATTGCTTCATGCTAAAGAAGCTGGGTTTGTTACCAAACCTGGACTTGGCTCCATTTGCCTGTGCATGTTAAAGCCAATCTACTGACACTGGGTTGTGATAAAGGAAAATACAGTGTTTATTGCAAGACAACAAGAAAGGAGAATGGGCAGCACATCTCAAAAGACCCAAACTCCCCAATGGCTTTCAGGGAAAGGTTTTTAAAGGCAGTGTGAAGGAGAGGGCTGCAGAGTGTGTAATCAGCTAGAGCAAAATTCTCAGATTGGTTGGCATCAAGGGGAAGTTTCGAGCATCACCTATCTTCTGGTTTCAACTGGTCTGGAGTCCACATGCCTGAGGTCAGCAGTTTTCATCTGGTGGTGGTCTGCTTCCTGTATAAATGACTTAGGAATATGTGTCAGACCTTGATTTAGATCTTTCAGGGAACTGGGAGTGACTAGGAATCCACTCTGCTATGTGGCTGGTTTATAGTCTAAATTGTTACCAGTTTCCTGGCCCAACAGCTATTCTTTGTTTCTACATCTTCACATTTATTAATCATTAACTCTTGAGCCAGCCTTTTGAGACTCAGGGGAGGCCTGGGATACTAAAGCAAAAACCTTTTACTTTTACTTCCTTACAAGCAGAAACACCTTTGTAAGGTGCTCTTAGTTCTGAGACTCATTCCTTTTAACCTTTATTTATTTTATTGAAGTATAGTTGATTTACATTGTTGTGTTAATTTCTGCTGTACAGCAAAGTGATTCAGTTATATATATATATATATATATATATATATATATATATATATATATATATATTCTTTCTTAAATCCTTTTCTATTATGGTTTATCACAGGATATTGAATATAGTTCCCTGTACTATACAGTCGGACTTTTTTTTTTTTTTTTTTTTTGCGGTACGCAGGCCTCTCACTGTTGTGGCCTCTCACGTTGCGGAGAACAGGCTCCGGACGCGCAGGCTCAGCGGCCATGGCTCACGGGCCCAGCCGCTCCGCGGCATGTGGGATCTTCCCAGACCGGGGCACGAACCCGTGTCCCCTGCATCGGCAGGCAGACTCTCAACCACTGCGCCACCAGGGAAGCCCTATACAGTCGGACTTTGTTGTTTATCCACTGTAGTTTGCATCTGCTAACCCCAAACTCCCAACCTATCCCTCCCCCACCCCCCTCCCTTCTGGCAACTACGAGTCTGTTCTTTATGTCTGTGGAGACTCACTCCCTTTAAAAACATTTGGACAACATGTACAGATGGTCCAGTAGAAGATACCTCACCCTCTCCTTCCCTCCCTCCCCCACACTTATTCACACAAATGTGGGGGAGGGCCTGGTCATATTATGGGTGATTTTAATGTTTTCTTTTGTCTACTCTATACTCATTTTCCTGCCTGAGGTGTTCTCTCTTCCTGGAAGACCTACATCAAAAGTGACCCCTACCTGATACCCTTGCCCACGCTTCCTCCCACTGAAGAGTTCATAGCTCACATCCTCGCCCTAGAGCACTCCAGGTGTGTGGCCATCCTCGAAGTTTCAGTATCACAGTTCTTGCTTGGAGTCTCTGTCTCCCCGGGGGCAATGTTGTGGCATCTTTGTATCCACTAGCAAGCCCAGTCTCCACTAAGCTGAGTGCTGTGCACATACTAGGTCCCTCAGAATGAAGCATTCTGAATCTGCCTTGGAGTTTTCTTGACCGCTTCTTGCTTCTCTGAGTGACCACAGTCAACTGAAAAGAAAATTAGATGTATTCTTTTGGCCATCATCCCTGTTTTACTGTTTGTGTATCAGTTTTGGGTTTTTATTTGTGTGTGTGTGTGTGTGTTTTCTTTGCTGTGTAACAAATTACCACAAACTTAATGAGTTATAATACATTTATTTTTTCACAGTTTTGTGGTCAGGAGTCTGGGCATGGCCTAATTCCTCTGCTTAGGGTCTCCCAAAGCTGCAATCAAGGTGTCAACCGAGCAGTGTTCTTAGCTCAGCTGGGGAAGAATTCATTTCCCAGCTCATTCAGGCTCTTCGCAGAATTCCTTTCCTTGTGGCTGTAGGACTGAGGGCCCTAGCTTTTTGCTGGCTGGAGGCTGAAGGCTGCCCTCAGGTCCTGGAAGACTGAAGGTCACTGATTGATCATCTTACCTAGATGAAGCCTGCATGATATTGTGCTGAATGAGGAAAGCAAGCCTGGGTAGAACTGGATAATTTAGAACTCTGGGAATATCCCAATTCAAATTCTGGGTCTCTCGTCACATTCACCTGTGAGAGGCTGTGATGTGACGAAATTGTCAGTTGTTCCTCACTTTTGGTCTGTACATGCAGCAAAGGACTTTCCCATTGGCTGAGGAAATTAGCTTAGTATATTCAGTGTCACTGAGACTCTGGGAGCAGAGAAATCCCTTTTGAATCCTAGCTCTACTACTTACTATCCGATGACCTTGAGCAAGCTATTTAATATCCCTGAGCTAAAGTTTCCTCAGCCTTAAAATTGAGATAATAATGGTGCTGGCCTCATAGCGTTGTCAAGAGGATTAAATGTGGAGATCTAAAGTGATGTACACATAGCTGGCCCATAATTCTATGTCGGGTGCTGTCAATTTTGGCTATTGTTATTATCATTGAAAATTTACAGCCGTGGTCCATGTTAAACAGACTTTAGGAGGATGAGAAGAGTCTGGGCGGTCTGGAAGGCTTGAAACGAGAAATGGAATATTTTCTACTCTTGCAAGTGTCTTTTTCTCTATGAACTTCTGCTTGTTCTCTGTCTTTAAGGTGCAGTGTATGTATGTGTGTTTGAAAGTGTAAGGAGTGGACGACAAAGGGGAGGAAAGGAGAAGGTGAAAGAAAGTCCCAGTATGGTTTGGCCCCGCCCTGAAGCAGAAACATGTGTTAAATCAGTCCTTGGAGGAATTGCAGGGGGCAGTGGTGGGGGGTGGCACACCCGCCCCACACCTTCTTGGGAAGCCAGTGTCACTTTCTACTCTCACTCCTTGGTTAGGCTGTTTTCAAACCTGGAGCCTCATGTGCCACTGAGGCCTTCTGGTTAATGGCACAGGACTGGAGATCAGAAAGCCTGGTTTTCAAAGAAACACCACCCTAGCTGATAGGGAGGTGTTTCTTTGAAAAAGAGCTGATACATTTATTGCCATATATGGAGGGAAGCATTGTTTCCATCCTGAGTTCAGTATAATCCATGGCTGTCTGGCTTCCCACCCCCATGCTACCTGTTAAATGGACGTCTGCACCGTTCCAGTGACAAAAGAGAGGATAACACCCTGGGACCCAGTCATTTGTTAGCAATTTTGAAATCACAGGCAGTGTGCTTGCTGAGCCTCGGGCTGACATAAATGTGTATTCTCTGCACTTCTGTCTCCAGTTGCTGTCTTGCAATCAACAGATACATGATTATTAGTGTCTGTCGAAGTGATGAGAAAAATGAAACCACCCTCATTCTCTTATTAGTTTACAGCCATTAATACTTCCATCAAGGTTTATCAAGTATTTTATTCCACGTACAGCATCGTACTGCTATGAGAGATTTTTTTTTTCTAGTAAAAGCTGACACTCCACATTTTTATATGAACTCTCCCAAACATTGTATGTTGGCAACCAATGGAAAAAAAGAAATAGACTATTTGGACCAACCGAAACATGCCTGTGAGCTGCCAATTTGTGATCTCTTGCGTGTGCCTTTGCCTCATGTCCCAGGATGGTTTGTATTTTCTTGTCATGGTATAAGAAGTGATACTGACCTGTCACTCCTAACGAGGCCCCGGCAGCCTGATTTCACCAGCAGACCAGCTTATGGAGATCTGTACGTTCTGTTTTTAGTTACCTGTGGTGTTTTCCATTGCCTGAACCCTGAAGAACTAAAGGGTTGACGCTTGTCAACCTTGTGTCACTGACAAACTGGAGAAATCTGCGCAATCATATTGAGATGTCAGGGGTGTGTAACTGTGTCCTGGCTCTGGGGTCCCTGTACTGTAATGACAGGTCTCTTTTTTGGAATTCCCAGTAGTGCTTTCAGAGGCTGCTGAGTGAACAATAGCAAACAGTTAGGAGGCTTGGCAGCAGGAGGGCTGCTGTAGGTGAGGCTAATACTGTGCTTATCTGATCTTCCCCTGAACCACATCAACCCAGGCTCCAGAAGTAGAAGACTGATTGGCATTTGGAGAAAAATGTGAATTCCGTAATTGGGCAACAATTAGTGATTAGTTTTACCAAAGGACAAAGGACCACTGTTCTGCTGTTTGCTTTGTTGCTGCTAAATTGTCTTACGTAATGCTGATGCTAATGAGGAATGTTCTGCATCTCATACAGTAAAACTGAATCAGGAGGGTTCAGGTAGGGAACACAAGGCACACTCAGAACGGGTGATTGAATGGAGTGTAGTAAAGGGACTAGAAGTTTGGTCGGAGTCATGGGAAACCAATGGGAAATAGTGAAGCAGGGAGCTGCTTCTACCCACGGACATGAAGCGACCAGGAAAACGAGTGACTTCCCTGAAAAAGAAACTGTAACTCTAGGAGGGGGCCACCAAATGTGAGTTGTGGTGCTCTTCTAAGAGCATAAGCACTGACAACCATGGCGCAGGGGAGTGACCTCTCTCTCCTGCCTCCTGTCTCCTACCAGAGCTTCACACTGGCCAGTCCCAGTCCGAACCAGAAGCTGGAAGCCTAAGGAGCCCAGTTCACTCAGTCCCCAGAAGTCTGCCTCTGGGAGCACAGCAGGGTGGGAGAGGATGGAGAGTGAGTCTGAAGGGGGAAATGTGGAATATCCAGCATACCGTGCCAACTCTTAGAAGATGCGCTAATCACAACATTTTCCTGGTGTCAATGTCAGCTCATTTCTAATGGGCATTAGTTAGTATGGTGCCCAAATTATTAATGATCTATATAACTTCTCTGAAAAAGGACTAGGGAGAAAAGAGGCTCAATCCAAGTTACAGAACTCTGATTATGGTATGAATTTCTGTGCTGTTTTCAAAGGATGCATTGGGAGCTGCTGGAGTGAATGGTGGCAACCAACACATGGGCCTGGGTCCCAGATGTCTGCCTTCCTGCACTGTGCTTAAGATAATGCTTTTGATTTGAATGGCTTTCAAATCATGAATACAATTTTCATCTCACCACAGGCCTCACTACTCCCTAATGTTATACCTGTTCTTTATGTTCCTGCTGGCTGTTGAATGCCCTTGAGTTTGTGACCCTAAGTCTAAACCTCAGAGGAGTGGTTCTCAGAGTGTGGCCAGTATTACTGGGAACCCGTTAGAAACGCAGATTATCAGACTCCACTCCAGATATACTGAGTCAGGAACTTTGAGAGAGGGGCCAGGTAAACTGTTTTAACAAACCTTCAGGGACATTCTGATGCTCACCGAAGTCTGAGACTCACTGCTCTAGAAGTTAGGACCCTATTCTCCTGTCATTTGGGCACATTCACTCTGGATCCATAACCTTCATATTCCTTCCCACACAGGAGTTCCGTGTCCTGACTCAAGTCCTTCAGGAAGCTGGCCTTTCTTATCAGTAGTATTGGAATTGATTCTTACTGATTTATTATTGCTACAGTTATTTTATGGTTTAAGATCATTGCATTGCCAATACCATGTTAAAAGGTCCATGAAAAGGTGGGAGTGGAACCCAAAAGCCAATAATATTGGGTTGTATGTCTGACTTTCCTGGGTTGGGCTGGTAAAATACTGTAATAAAATAGATCCTGAAAATTCTAAAGCTTGAGAGCATGATCTGGTAGGCATGAGGGATATATAGGAATAAACCTCTGAAGATGAGAATACATACACTCTCCCTGCTATGGGGCTGCTGTCTGTCTGGTGAACCTGAGCTCTAGAAGTATTTACCCAGCCAAGCAGAAAAGAGGAAAACAAAACCTAACCTTGGTTTGGTCCCTGGTTCTTCAAACTATTTTGTCTTGGATTTCTGGAGACTGTCTCGGGAAAACAGGCAGAAATAAGACCATCAAGGATAAAAAGGCTCTTCCCACCTCCTGCTCACTGCTGCCCCCTAGCCTTGGTCCCAGTGATTGGCTGTGAGCCCCAGAGGCTCTTGAGGGATTTGAGGCGCCAGAAAGGGCAATGACATGACAGTGACTGGGTGACCGTGGACGAGTCCTTTCATTTCTGTCGACGTGGATCTGCAAAAATGAGAAGCCTGAAAGGGCTGCTCCAGTATTCTTTGACTATTTACCGGTGACAGGATTGGTCTGCCTGATTTAATTTTCACTAAAACTATTGCCTGAGACCATTTACCGTGCAGAAGAAAATTGGCAGTACAAACTGGCATGTGTTGGCCAAGTGGATGCATTAATTCTCTATTGCTGCATAACAAATTATCCCGCGATGCACAGCTTACAACAACAAATATTTATTATTTCACCCAGTTTCTGACAGTCAGGAATCTGGGAATGGCTTAATTGGACAGTTCTGGCTCTGAGTCTCTCATGAGATTGCAGTCAAAATGTTTGATGGCTTGACTGGGCTTGACGATCTGTTTTCAGATTTACTCATGATGGCAGCAGGCTTCAGTTTCTTCTACATGGGCCTCTTCTCAAGGCTGCTCACATATGGCAGCTGGCTTCCCCCAGAGTGGATGATCTGGTAAGGAAAATGAGCCATCAGGACAGTGTCCTTGGTACCCTAATCTCAAAAGTGACATGCCATCAATTCTGCTGTATTCTTTTGGTCATACAGGCCAACCCTAGTTCAAAGTGGGAAGGGACTACACAAGGGTGTGAACACCAGCAGACAGGGACCATTGGGATCCTGTCTTGGACCCCATTTTGGAGGCTGGTTACCACCGTGGACCACATAGCTGCTGATGGATTGCTTCACATCAGAAGCTGTTAGAACAGCTGTGAACTGTGAATGTAGACCCAGCAGGAGGCGGTCGAGAGCCAAAATCTTTTTGCTGATTGTGATGCTTTTGAATCTATTCCAGTTACTGCTTTTGGATGTTTCGTTTACACACTACTGCAACAGCATGGGCCAGTTATATGTGCACATATGCACGCCTGAAGGTAGTGGCCTACAAGAGTTCACCAGCCAAAAAGACTTTGCAAATTGTGTTTCATCTACCCTTTCGGACCAGGCCCATTTCCTCCAGTTGAGCCCCATTTTTCTAGGATGCTCAAACATATTTGGTAACCTCTCACAAACCAACAAGAATCTTCTGAGCATTTGCCTGTTAGTGTAGCTGAGTGGAGATGCAGAGCTCCCCACATTTCCGGTGGGCCTGAATTTTGATGATTTGGGATCAAATCAGTAGGTACTAATTTGCCTACAACTCTGCTTACAACTAACTAGCTCACCACTTCATGCTTCTTCAGCAGGCTTCTTGGAGTCACTTTTTAATTTTTATAGTAGGTCTGCTCCATCATGAAAGTAATTGTTTTCATGATTATTTTCCTAAAACACTTTACTCTTATTTTGAGGGGAGAGTTTATTAAGTGAAGACATTGATTGTAATTTGTCACTGAGTTGTTTATTTTTCTCACAGTTAAGTGAACGATGTTAAAGCTGAGGTCCACACCCTCAGCTAAGTGCTCTTTAATTCACAGAGGAAGAACTCATGTGGTGGTTAAATGCATAGACTCCAGGACTACATCACTTAGGATCAAATCCTGATTCTGCCATTTACCAGAAGTGAGACCTTGAAGGAGATACTTAACAACTCCTCAGTGCCTCAGTCTCCTCACCTGTAAAATGGGAACACTAGTAGCACCTAGCCCATAAACAGTATCTGGCTCATAAGAAACACTATGTAAATATTAGCCACTGTTGTTATTTAATACTTGCTGCGCCCTTTGAGGTCTCTGTGTGGTACAGATGCAGCTCAATGTAGGAAGTTATATACTCCAACAGCTGAGACCCCAAGGAGGCTTCCTGGCTTAGGCTATCTGCCAATGTTCTTTTTTCCCTTGCTGCAGGCTCCAGGGACTTGGCCTGCTTCCCTTCCTTTTTTCTTTTTTAACTTCTAGAATTTTTCAAAAGCCTTCATCATTGTATTTTAGTTATTTATTTTAAAACGTATTTTATTGAAGTATAGTTGATTTACAATGTTGTGTTAATTTCTGCTGTATAGCAAAGTGACTCAGTTATACACACACACACACATATATATATATACATTTTTTTCATATTCTTTTCCATTATGGTTTATCACAGGATATTGAATACAGTTCCCTGTGCTATACAGTAGGACCTTATTGTTTATCCATTCACTATATAATGGTTTGCATCTACTAATCCCAAACTCCCAACCCATCTCTCTCCCACTCTCCCTCCCCCTTTCCCTTCCTTTAGTTACTGACCCAATCTCTTTGCCCCTTGGGATTCCTTTCTACTCATGACCAACTGGAAAGGGAGAGGCTTCCCACCCCTTTGCTCTCCTGGAAGCCAGGCACACGGTTCCTGTGCATTTTACGGATTTCCCTGCTAACTACTGCAGGGAAACAGTCCCACACCTGGGGAAGGTAGACAGACAAAGAAATCTCCCTGAATTCTTATGACTCAAGATTCTCCTTTGTTGTCTCTTGGCTTCCTGCATGATGATGCCCAGGAGCCCAGCAGTCCCATCTCCTCTCTTTCTTAAGGAGGAACGTCAGACCCTCTCATCATCTCCTCTTCTTTCTCTCTGGGTCCTCCTGACTCCTTTCTGCTTGAAGGCTCTGCTTCTAGACCTAAAATATTCAAGTGGGGAACAGTGCATAGAAGTTAGATCATTTATTTTTTAGAAATACATATTGAGTGTTATATGCTAAGCACTTTTCTAGCGGTTGTTTGCCTGTCTTCTTTGCATCTGGGGTCGGGGTGGTAGGGACAGTGACATCCAGATCTACAGAGCATTGCCCACTGAGTCAGGCTTCATGATCCTTAGCATTTTTCCAAAGAACCTTGGCAACCAGAATCATATCTGGCTTTATACTGATCTCAGTTTAGGAATTGGTGTTCAAACTAGGAATCAATGATGTGCCCTTAAATGTAAAAGAAAAAAAAAAAAGGAAAAATATCAGGAATCCCCTTGGAACCTGACAGATAAAGGCTCCTTTTTACCTGCTACTTATTTTTACTAAAGGAGCTTCTTTCCTCTCTAATTAATTGTTGAGCATCTCAAATATATGCAAACATACAAAGAAATTTATTGTAGACCTGACAAATACCACGGTCGCCGTGACAAGTACTGAATCAAAGTTGTTTCAACACAGATGTTCCCATTTGATAAAGAGACACTTAAAATAATGAATTGGAACATCTAGAAGCTTACATGTTTGACATCAGTTTTATTAATAAAGTATTAGGAGAACAAATATTTTGTATTAAATCATAGCCAACTGCTTCTCTGAAAAATAGTATAAATTTCTCCTTTCATAGAGAGGCTTTCATCTGGGATGCTTAGTGCATTTAATGGATATTAAGAAATAAAACCCTCTTGTCAGATGATACTAAATGACAACTATATTCTCTACTTTGAAGAGAGAAGAATGGAGTCACCAGGGAGAAAAGCAACTTGCCTGAGTTTTCATAATCATAGCAGCTCTTTCTCATTGAGCATCTACCATGCATCAGGCAAACTATTAACATGCTTTATGTGTATTCCCATTTGATTCTTCATAAACCTCCATGAATCGGTTCAATAATTGAGGCTCAGAGGGGTTAGGTAACGTCCTCAAAGTGACACAGTAACTTAGCCAAGCTCTACCACTGTGTTATATGTACTGAATTAGTGGCAAACGCAGAACTGAAACTTTTCTCTTTTGGCACCTAAGGCTATGTTCCTTTATCTAATTATTTTAGCATGTTTTAAAACCTCAAATTTCCGAGAATAATGAATTATCCACCAGTATGATTATGCTAATTAAATCATAGTCAGGGCCTGATTTCTGAGGGAGGGTTGCCACCTATGTGGAGAAGAACTATCCAACCCCAACTGGTAGTGTGAACTTTCTGTAGCTACACAGAATCTCTTGGGTAATGCTATCTGTGACACAGTGGAGAAAAGCAAGGACCAGCGCAAATCCTGTATTTGGGGGAAAATGATGCAGGCATGATATTGTGATAGTCTTTCTAGCAATCCTTAGGCTGAGGTGGTAGGGTAAATTATATCACACCCCCAAACCCTACAAATACTAATGGTAATGTGCTGTTAATATAGAAAGTTCATGAACAGAAGAAATAGACCCATAGCATGAGATGGCCCTCAGTTCTGATTTACAGCTTAAATTGATGTATCAGAAGGATCAGTGCTGGACAGTTGTGCTCAACACATTCTAACAGAGACAACATCCTAACAAGATCAAGCCGTGGTGGGAATCTCATGCCCCTTCCTCCCTCCCCCATGATCCTCGAAAAGTTGAAAGATAGAAAAAGACACACTTGGAAACTAACTTCTGTGGAAAAGACTTGGCAGAGAGTAAATCAAGGAAAGCAAACAAAAGCCACTTGAGTCAGAGACCCAGATGATGGTTACATTTGTGCTAATTCATTGATAGCTTTGGTGTCTAGTCAAAATTGGACCCTGATTCAGCCCCTACCCTGTGTAAGTCTATGTGCTTGGTGCATTGAGGAAACCAACATGTATATGCCTTGTGGATCATGCTATCTAATAAGCAGAGACAAGATGCACAAATAAATGGAGTCATGATAGAATGTAATCATTGTGCAAAGTCATTTATTCTAAGAATGTCACAGAAGCACGGATGGGAAGAGGATAAATTCTTATTGGCGGAATTAGATAGGATTTGGCACATGTTATTGGGGGCAAGAAATAGCAAGCAGAACAATAAAAATAAAGGCACAGAAATACAAAGTTTAAGCAAAGTTTAAATGAAGTCAGTAGTTCAATTTACTAGAATACAGGATGTGAATGGGGGATAAAGTAAGAAGATGAAGTTGGGAATGCACGTAGGGAAGAGATGGAACAGAGCCTGGAGTAATCTGTGCTAAGATGTGTAACATTTATTCTGGAGGCAAGGGAAGCTCTTGGAGATGCTTGAACAGAAGAGTGAGAGGATCAGCCCTGTGCCTTAGGAAAATGATCCCGGCAGCCATGTGAGCAATGCCCTCTTCCTTTATTCCTCAGGGATGCTCTTCATGGATTATGGGATCAGGCGATCTCATGCATCAGGACATAAATGAGTGGGAGGAATGACACTAAAAGAGTAGCCATTCTAATCTATGAAAATGATCGTTTTTCAATGTTGGCATTTTGTTATGGGTGATAAATTAGGAGTGATATTTTTAGTAACTGGTTGTGATACTCAAGCATTAGGTTATAACTGTTGATGTAGAGGGTGAGTCTGTAGGTGTTAACACCAAGAACTAAGAAAAGATCATGGAAGCCTGTGGTGTGGGCATTGACAGGAATACAGCTGCCCTTATCCTTTCAGTCTGCTATAAAAGAATACCATAGACTTGGTGAATTATCAACAACAGAAATGTATTTCTCACAGCTCTGGAGGCTGGGAAGACCAATATCCAGGCACCAACAAATTTGGTGTCTGGTGAGAGCTCACATCCAAGTAAATAGAGGGCTGTGTTCTTGCTGTGTCCTCACATGGTAGAAGGCGCAAGGGAGCTCTCTGGGATCTCTTCTATAAGGGCACTAATTTCATTCAGGAGGGCTCTACCCTCCTGACCTAGTCACCTCCCAAAGGCCCCTTTGTGGGGACACAAACATTCCATCTACAGTAACAGCTTTGGATGAGGTGGTATAAGGACTGAGAATTAAGCACAGTGTATGGTTGTATTTTGGAACAAGCTTTATAGGTAACCTTTGTGAATTGCAGCCCCTAGAATGATGTCACACACACTCTGCTGCAGCCCTAAATCCTCACACCTCCTCACCACTGCAGGTTTCACAACACTTCTGGATATTGAAGCCCTAAGTTAGGTCCTTAGATCACTTGGATATAAGAAATCCCAATGACTTGTTGCTCTGTTTTTCCAGTCTACCCTACCATATGCTCGATGAGGACACATACCTGTCAATCTTGTATTCCTCCACGGCTCTTGGTACAATGCCTCCCACCTCCCCAAAGAGAGCAGGCACTCAACTATTTGTTAAATCACATACAATTCTAGAGATTATTTATCATTTATTTATTTATCATTTTTTAAAGGAAGAATAGAGAGGCAGTTCAGTGTCAGCTTACTCTTTCTGATACACACTACTAATATACACTGAATCGATAGGGTGACTCCAGATAGTGGAGAGAGACATTTCCAGAATGACTCAAATTATGCTCTCAAGAATCTGCTAGCTCTAAATGCCATTAATTTAGTAGTCGGGGCCACCATGGAGTACAGAATCAAGGGCCATGACAGCATCTTAAAACATCCTCTGGTTTGGAGGCATTCTGGTATCATCATCAGACCTTTAGATAAGCTAGAATGCTGGGAGCTCAGAAACCTTCCCTGCTTTACAGCTTCCTCTTATGGGTTGAGTGACATCTGCCAAAAATTCAGTGTTGAAGTCTTAATCCCCAAGACCTCAGAGTGTGGCTGTATTTGGAAATAGGGTTGTTGCAGATGTAATTAGTTAAGATGAGGCCATATTGGGTAGGGTGGGCCCCTAATCCATTATGACTGTTGTCCTTATGAAAAGGGGAAATTTGGACACAGACACACACACAACACTCTGTGAAGATGAAAGCAGAGATCAGGGTGATACATGTACAAGCCAAAGAATATCAAAAATTGCTAGCAAACCACCGGAAGCTTGGGGAGAAGCTTGGAACATTTTCCTCCTCACAACCCTCAGAAGGAATGGTTCTTAATCTCAGGCTGCTAGCCTCCAGAACTGTAAGACAATAAATTACTGTTGTTTAAGCCACTCAGTTTGTAGTGCTTTGTTCCAGGAGCCCTAGCAAGTGAATACACTAACCAGCCCAGATAAGATGGCCACCCTGGCGGGACCTCTCTTGTATACAGTGGCAGTAGACATCATCTGCTCCCCAGCATGTATTCCTTTAAAGCAACATTTTCAGGATATAGCCAAGGTCTTGATTAGGAAGCCGACAAGGAAGCTAAATAAATTTGTGTTTCCAGCCATTTTATTTGGTATCTAAATCTGAGGTGATGGGAAGTGAATCAAAGTCCCAGAGCTGAACTGATCTCACTACAAGGTTGGACACTGAGCTAACAGCTTGGGCGGTGGTCCTAGGGAGTCTCCCCTCCTGCCCACCAGTGATTCCCTCCACATTAACCTCAGGTGCAAAGTGAGCGATACCGAGGCCCTGTTCGTCTCCAGTCACTCAGTTCATAAGCATGGGAAATAGCCTTGGTTTTGCTGGGTCCTCTCTTTGAAATAGTCTCCCTTGTGAATTTTTTCCCTAATGAGATCTGACTGTTCCCAGTACACTGAAGTGCTCTTTCATGCTTATTTTTTATTATTATAACTTAACCAGGTATATTTTATTTTATTTTATTTTTTAAACATCTTTCTTGGAGTATAATTGCTTTACAGTGGTGTGTTAGTTTCTGCTTTATAACAAATTGAATCAGCTATACATATATCCCCCTATCTCTTACCTCTTGCATCTCCCTCCCTTCCACCCTCCCTATCCCACCATTCTAGGTGGTCACGAAGCACCGAGCTATGCGGCTGCTTCCCACTAGCTATCAATTTTACATTTGGTAGTGCATGTATGTACATGCCACTCTCTCACTTTGTCCCAGCTTAGCCTCCCCATCCCGTGTCCTCAAGTCCATCTGTACTAGGTCTGCATCTTTATTCCCATCCTGCCCCTAAGTTCTTCATGACCTTTTTTTTTTTTTTAGATTCCATATATATGCGTTAGCATACAGTATTTGCTTTTCTATTTCTGACTTCCTTCACTCTGTATGACAGACCCTAGGTCCATCCACCTCACTACAAATAACTCAATTTCGTTTCTTTTTAAGGCTGAGTAATATTCCATTGTATATATGTGCCACATCTTCTTTATCCATTCATGCGATGATGGACACTTAGGTTGCTTCCATGTCCTGGCTATTGTAAATAGAGCTGCAGTGAACACTGTGGTACATGGCTCTTTTTGAATTATAGTTTTCTCAGGGTATATGCCCAGTAGTTGGATTGCTGGGTTGTATGGTAGTTCTATTTTTAGATTTTTAAGGAACGTCCATACTGTTCTCCATAGTGGTGATAACAATTTACATTCCCATCAACAGTGCAAGAGGGTTCCCTTTTCTCCACACCCTCTCCAGCATTTATTGTTTGTAGATTTTTTGATGATGGCCATTCTGACTGGTGTGAGGTGATTTGCATTTCTCTAGTGATTAATGATGTTGAGCATTCTTTCATGTGTTTGTTGGCAATCTGTATATCTTCTTTGGAGAAATGTTTATTTAGGTATTCTGTCCATTTTTGGAGTGGGTTGTTTGTTTTCTTGATATTGAGCTGCATGAGCTGCTTGGAAATGTAGGAGATTAATCCTTTGTCAGTTGCTTCATTTGCAAATATTTCCTCCCCTTCTGAGGGTAGTCTTTTTGTCTTATTTATGGTTTCCTTGGCTGTGCAAAAGCTTTTAAGTTTCATTAGGTCCCATTTCTTTACTTTTGTTTTTATTTCCATTTCTCTAGCGGATGGGTCAAAAAGGATCTTTCCGTGATTTATGTCATAGAGTGTTCTGCCTATGTTTTCCTCTAAGAGTTTGATAGTGTCTGGCCTTACACTTAGGTCTTTAATCCATTTTGAGTTTATTTTTGTGTATGGTGTTAGGGAGTGTTCTAATTTCATTATTTTACATGTACCTGTCCAGTTTTCCCAGCACCACTTATTGAAGAGGCTGTCCTTTCTGCACTGTACATTTGTGCCTCCTTTATCAAATAAAGTGACCATAGGTGTGTGGGTTTATCTCTGGGCTTTCTATCCTGTTCCATTGATCTATCTTTCTGTTTTTGTGCCAGTACCATAGGGTCTTGATTACTGTAGCTTTGTAGTATAGTCTGAAGTCAGGGAGCCTGATTACTCCAGCTCCGTTTTTCTTTCCCACGATTGCTTTGGCTATTCGGGGTCTTTTGTGTTTCATACAAATTGTGAAATTTTTTGTTCTAGTTCTGTGAAAAATGCCATTGGTAGTTTGATAGGGATTGCATTGAATCTGTAGATTGCTTTGGCTAGTAGAGTCATTTTCACAATGTTGATTCTTCCAATCCAAGAACATGGTATATCTCTCCATCTGTTTGTATCATCTATAATTTCTTTCAACAGTGTCTTATAATTTTCTGCATACAAGTCTTTTGTCTCCTTCGGTAGGTTTATTCTTAGGTATTTTATTCTTTGTGTTGCAGTGGTAAATGGGAATGTTTCCTTAATTTCTCTTTCAGATTTTTCATCATTAGTGTATAGGAATGTAAGGGTTTCCTGTGCATTAATTTTATATCCTGCTACTTTACCAAATTCATAGACTAGCTCTAGTAGTTTTCTGGTAGGATCTTTAGGATCCTCTATGTATAGTATCATGTCATCTTCAAACAGTGACATCATTACTTCTTCTTTTCCAATTTGGATTGTGTTTATTTCTTTTTCTTCTCTGATTGCTGTGGCTAAAACGTCCAAAACTATGTTGAATAATAGTGGTGAGAGTTCACAACCTTGTCTTCTTCCTGATCTTAGAGGAAATGGTTTTAGTTGTTCACCACTGAGAACAATGTTGGCTTTGGGTTTGTCATATATGGCTTTGTTATGTTGAGGTAAGTTCCCTCTGTATTGGTATAAACTTCCCTCTTAAAACTGCTTTTGCTGCATCCCATAGGTTTTGGGTAGTCATGTTTTCATTGTCATTTGTTTCTAGGTATTTTTTGATTTCCTCTTTGATTTCTTCAGTGATCTCTTGGTTATTTAGTAATGTATTGTTTAGTCTCCATGTGTTTGTATTTTTTACAGATTTTTTTTCCTGTAATTGATATCTAGTCTCATAGCATTGTGGTTGGAAAAGATACTTGATACAATTTCAATTTTCTTCAATTTACCAAGGCTTGATTTGTGACCCAAGATATGATCTATCCTAGAGAATGTTCCATGAACACTTGAGAAGAAAGTGTGTTCCCTTGTTTTTGGATGGAATGTCCTATAAATATCAACTAAGTCCATCTTGTTTAATGTATCATTTAAAGCTTGTGTTTCCTTATTTATTTTCATTTTGGATGATCTGTCCATTGGTGAAAGTGGGGTGTTAAAGTCCCCTACTATGATTGTGTTACTGTCGCTTTCTCCTTTTATGTCTGTTAGCATTTGCCTTATATATTGAGGTGCTCCTATGTTGGGTGCAGTATAAATATTTACAATTGCTGTATCTTCTTTTTGGATTGATCCATTGATCATTATGTAGTGTCCTTTGTCTCTTGTAATAGTCTTTATTTTAAAGTCTATTTTGTCTGATATGAGAATTGCTACTCCAGCTTTCTTTTGATTTTCATTTGCATGGAATATCTTTTTCCCCTCACTTTCAGTCTGTATGTGTCCGTAGGTCTGAAGTGGGTCTCTTGTAGACAGCATATATATGGGACTTGTTTTTGTATCCATTCAGCCAGTCTATGGAGCATTGGTTGGAGCATTTAATCCATTTACATTCAAGGTAGTTATTGATATGTATGTTCTTATTACCATTTGCTTAATTGTTTTGGGTTTTTTATTGTAAGTCTTTTCCTTCTCTTGTTTTTCCTGCCTAGAGAAGTTCCTTTAGCATTTGTTGTAAAGCTGGTTTTATGGTGCTGAACTCTCTTAGCTTTTGCTTGTCTGTAAAGACTTTAATTTCTCCTTCAAATCTGAATGAGATCCTTGGTGGATAGAGTAATCTTGGCTGTAGGTTTTTCCCTTTCATCACCTAAGTGTGTCCTGCCACTCCCTTCTGGCTTGCAGAGTTTCTGCTGAAAGATCAGGTGTTAACCTTATGGGGATTCCCTAGTATATTATTTGTTGTTTCTATCTTGCTGCTTTTAATACTTTTTCTTTGTATTTAATGTTTGATAGTTTGATTAATATGTGTCTTGGCATGTTTCTCCTTGGATTTATCCTGTATGGGACTGTCTGTGCTTCCTGGACTTGATTGATGATTTCCTATCCTATCTTAGGGAAGTTTTCAACTATAGTCTTTTTAAATATCTTCTTGGTCCTTTTCTTTTTCTCTTCCTCTAGGATGCTTATAATTCGAATGTTGGTGTGTTTCATGATGTCCCAGAAGTCTCTGAGACTGTCCTCAATTCTTTTCATTCTTTTTTCTTTATTCCGCTCTGTGGTAGTTATTTCCACTGTTTTATCTTCTAGGTCACTTATCCGTTCTTCTGCCTCAGTTATTCTGCTATTGATTCCTTCTAGAGAATTTTTTTTTTTTTTTTTTTTTTGCGTTACGCGGGCCTCTCACTGTTGTGGCCTCTCCCCCTGCGGAGCGCAGGCTCCGGACGCACAGGCTCAGCGGCCATGGCTCATGGGCCCAGCCGCTCCGCGGCATGTGGGATCCTCCCGGACCGGGGCACGAACCCGTGTCCCCTGCATCTGCAGGCAGACTCTCAACGACTGCGCCACCAGGGAAGCCCTAGAGAATTTTTAATTTCATTTATTGTGCTGTTCATCATTGTTTGTTTGCTCTTTAGTTCTTCTATGTCCTTGTTAAATGCTTCTTGTATTTTCTCCATTCTATTTCCAAGATTTTTGATCTTTACTATCATTATTCTGAATTCCTTTTCAGGTAGACTGCCTATTTCCTCTTCATTTGTTTGGTCTGGTGGATTTTTACTTTGCTCCTTCATCTGCTGGGTGTTTCTCTGTCTTCTCATTTTGCTTAACTTACTGTGTTTGGGGTCTCCTTTTTGCAGGCTGCAGGTTCATAGTTCCTGTTGTTTTTGGTGTCTAACCCAGTGGTTAAGCTTGGTTCAGTGGATTGTGTAGGCTTCCTGGTGGACAGGACTGGTGCCTGTGTTCTAGTGGATGAGGCTGTATCTTGTCTCTCTGGTGGGCAGGACTGTGCCCGTATATTTGGGGGTGTCTGTGACCTTATTATGATTTTAGGCAGCCTCTGTGTTAATGGGTAGGATTGTGTTCCTGTCTTGCTAGTTGTTTGGCATAGGGTGTTCAGCACTGTAGCTTTCTGGTCATTGAGTGGAGCTGGGTCTTAGCATTGAGATGGAGATCTCTGGGAGAGCTTTTGCCATTCGATATTATGTGGAGCTGGAAGGTTTCTGGTGGACCAGTGTACTGAACTTGGCTTTCCCATCTCAGAGGCACAGGACTGACAGACACCTGGGTGGAGCACCAAGACCCTTTCAGCCACATGGCTCCGACGAAAAGGGAGAAAGGAAAGGAAAGGAAAGGAAAGGAAAGGAAAGGAAGAAAGAAAGAAAGAAAGAAAGAAAGAAAGAAAGAAAGAAAGAAAGAAAGAAAGAAAGAAAGAAAAGGAAAGGAAAGAAGGGAGGAAGGAAGGAAAAGAAAGTTATTAAAATAAAAAATAAAAATTATTAAAAATAAAAAAGAATTAAAAATAATAGAAAAAGAAAGAAGAGAGCAACGAAACCAAAAGACAAACCCACTAATGATAACCAGCACTAAAAAAAATACAAAAAAAAAAAAGAAAGTAACAGACAGACAGACCCCTAGGACAAATGGTAAAAGCAAAGCTATACAGACAAAATCACACAAAGAAGCATACACATACACACAAAAAGAGAAAAAGGAAAAAAAAAATATATATATATATATATATTAAAAAAAAGAGGAAGAGAACAACCAAATCAATAAACAAATCTACCAATGATAATAAACTCTAAATACTAAACTAAGGTAAACATAAAACCAAAAACAAATTAGATGCCGAAAGCAAACCCCAAGTCTACAGTTGCTCCCAAAGTCCACTTCCTCAATTTGGGATGATTCGTTGTCTATTCAGGTATTCCACAGATGCAGGGTACATCAAGTTGATTGTGGAGATTTAATCCGCTGCTCCTGAGGCTGCTGGGAGAGATTTCCCTTTCTCTTCTTTGTTCACACAGCTCCCGGGGTTCAGCTTTGGATTTGGCCCTGCCTCTCTGTGTAGGTTGCCTGAAGGTGTCTGTTCTTTGCTCAGACAGGACAGGGTTTAAAGGAGCAGCTGATTCGGGGGCTCTGGCTCACTCAGGCTGGGGGGAGGGAGGGGTACGGATGCGGGGCGAGCCTGCGGCGGTAGTGGCCGGCATGACGTTGCACCAGCCCGAGGCGCACCATGCGTTCTCCCGGGGAAGCCGTCCCTAGATAACAGGACCCTGGCAGTGGCGGGCTGCACAGGCTCCTGGGAGGGGAGGTGTGGATAGTGACCTGTGCTCGCACACAGGCTTCTTGGTGGTGGCAGCAGCAGCCTTAGCATCTCATGCCTGTCCACGCTGATAGCTGCGGCTCGCGCCTGTCTCTGGAGCTCATTTAGGTGGTGCTCTGAATCCCCTCTCCTCACACACCCAGAAACAATTGTCTCTTGCCTCTTCAGCAGCTCCGGACTTTTTCCTGGACTCCCTCCCATCTAGCCATGGTACACTAGCCCTCTTCAGGCTCTGTTCACACCGCCAATCCCAGTCCTCTCCCTGGGATCCGACCGAAGCCTGAGCCTCAGCTCCCAGCCCCCGCCCACCCCGGCAGGTGAGCAGACAAGCCTCTCGGGCTGGTAAGTGCCGGTCGGCACCGATCCTCTGTGCGGGAATCTCTCCGCTTTGCCCTCTGCACCCCTGTTGCTGTGCTCTCCTCCATGGCTCCGATGCTTCCCCCCACCCTGCCTCCACCAGTGAAGGGTCTTCCTAGTGTGTGGAAACTTTTCCTCCTTCACTGCTCTCTCCCAGAGGTACAGGTCCTATCCATATTCTTTTGTCTCAGTTTTTTCTTTTTTCTTTGGCCCTACCCAGGTACGTGGGGAGTTTCTTGCCCTTTGGGAGGTCTGAAGTCTTCTGCTGGCATTGAGTAGGTGTTCTGTAGGAGTTGTTCCACATGTAGATGTATTTCTGATGTATTTGTGGGGAGGAAGTTGATCTCCACCTCTTATTCCTCTGCCATCTTGAAGGTCTCTCTGTTTACCAATTTTAAATATAGCAGTGTGTACATGTCAATCCTAAACTCCCTAACTATCTCTTTCCCCCACCCTTCCCCCCTGGTAACCATAATGAAGGACTTTGAAAGCCAAAGAAAAGAGTCTGTGTTTAACAGCAAGGTGGCCACTGAAAGGACTTAAGCAGGGAGTAGTGGCATGATCTGACCCACAATTTTAAAAGACCACACTGGCTGCTCTGTGGAGAATGCAGTATAGAAAGGAAGAAGGGCTGGAAGCAGAGAGACAGATTACTGTGGCAGCCAAGCCTTGAGATGATGGATGTGTGAATTAGGGTGATGGGTATAGAAATGGAGGGAAATGGAAGTATGTGAGGTACATTTTTGGCAGAATCAACAGAACTTGCTAATGAATTTGATGCAGGGGGTGAGGGAGAAGAATGTTAACTGGTAGGACAGTGATGTTATTTGTTGAGATGTGGGTATCCAAGGGGAGGAATGTATTTGGGGTGTTTGGGACATTCTAAGTAGAGATAATATTAGACAAATCTACATCTTTTGAAATATGGTAATCAGCATTACTAGGATGATCTTTACTATTTCAAACAACTGTAATCTTCTGGAAAAATGAAATTATCAGCTGAGCATGAGTTAATTTGTTGTTTATGTGAAGTCATCTCTGAAGGTGGGGTGTCTTTTTCACGAGTACCGAGTTGTTGATGCCTACACCTTTATCAGCAATGGCAGGAGTTGAGCATAGAAAGAAATGGTGATTGCAACCAAGGTTAATTAGGAGTTTATCTTGATAAGTTTAAAAATCACCCCCCATTTTACCTTAGAAAGTGACCTTATTGCTATTTCATTTATTAATGGGCAACTGTGGCATAAGCTAATAAAATGAAGTAAGGCAATTAAACTCTAATGAAGCTCTAAGGTCAAGCATTCTGGGTATGCAGACCCTCCAGAAATGGAGTCTGCACATTTGTATTAACATAATGTTTATTTGCGTTTGTAGATTAGAATTGATTGTGTAGTTCCCAATGTCATATCCAAATAAGAAAATCTTTACTCATTCCCAAATAATATTTTTGTAAAACAGAGGCTCATAAGCCTAGAAGTTACTTACACCCACCTCTTTTAAGACTGTACTATTCCTCAGTTAATCTAGACAGGAGAGTGCTGTTTATCTTCATAAAGATTTCCATGCCCTTCATAAACAACATCCAAAGAGGTTCATAAATTGTTGCATATTAGTATGTAGTATCTCACTCTATGTAATAACTATAGTCTTAAAATTTTGTAGGTGATTCTTTTCTTTTTTATAAATCGCATTTTAATTGTACCACATATTGGCACTTAAAAGAACCGTGCAATGAATCACTTTCTCTAAATTCCTAGTTTATCCATTTTGTGAGTTTGTAGGCTTATGTATTAAGTTTTCTTGAAATAGGTCACTGTTATAACTGGCTAATTACAAATCTTCAGCTAGAAATTACATTTTGTCCTTTGTCATTCTGCAGGGTGTTTTTGTTTTATGGTTGGTTTTGCTGTCTAGGGTCACCCTGTCCAAAATGCTCACCTTATAGATGAGGAAACTGAGGCCCAGAGAGATTAAGTTCCCCTGGCAGTTCAGGTCTGTAGCATCTGATTCTGGGGCTGTCTCTGTTGACTTCAGTAAGATTTTCAGTGAAACTGAGAGACAGTGTTGTTTATCACCACCTTATTTTAAACATCATCTGTTTTTAAACTCAGCTTATCTATATCATCTTTCCTCTGAGTAATTACAGTAATTAAGATGCAACAGTGCTCCCAATATTGAACAGAGAGAAGATTACATTGTACAGCTAACTACCTTTGTTTCCCCTCTAAGCCTAGTTAATGTTTGTTTACGGGACATCTATTTCTTTATAACACTGTATTGATTTTCACTTGTGTGATAATGCCTTCTAGCAAGAAAAAATGATTTTTTAAATGACCAGAAAGTCATTATATTATATCCTAATGAATAACTCATTAACTAGTTAATTCACAGCATGTGTAAACTTCTATTTTCTATCACTTCATAAATTCACAGTATATTCACAGTATATCAATTGTCTGCCTTCAGTAAGTCTATGTGAGTTCCATTTTTATGTTAATATCATTTGTATAACTTTACCTGATTTCTTTTGAGTCTCAAGTGGTTCTTTTTAAGGACTGAACATAAAAATATTTATCTTTACTAGGTACTATTTTGATAGAGATAGTCTATGTGAACCAAACTTACAGGAAATATGTTATCCAAAATGACATAGCAGGGCTTTGTGTGATTCTACTTACTGTATAATCTTAGCTGTTTTACTTTACTTCTCTGGGTCTCAATTTTTCCATTCGTAAAATAGGGAAAATATCTCGCTGAATAAGGAGCAAATAAAATACCCTTTTAATGCTCTGACATAGTATTTGGCACATTTCAGAGGAAGGTGTTACTGTAATTTGTGGGGTGAGAGGGACTAGTACTCAAAGCAAAAGTGTTACTGTGAGTCACAATTTAAGAGGTGGAAGATGCTTAAGTCTGCAGTTGGTTCAAGCCCCAGGTATTCGTGTGTTTTCTTGGCTTGAAACTTTCTGATATTTCTTATCCCTTTCTAAGTTCTGGAGGCTTTTTTATTTTATTTTTTATATTTATTTTATTTTATTAATTTATTTATTTAGGCTGCACCAGGTCTTAGTTGCAGCACTCGGGATCTTCATTGTGGTGTGCAGACATCTTAGCTGTGGCATGTGGACTCTTAGTTGTGGCACGTGAACTCTTAGTTGTGGCATGCATACAGGAACTTACTTCCCCGACCAGGGATCGACCCTGGGCCCCCTGCATTGGGAGCATGGAGTCTTACCCACTGGACCACCAGGGAAGTTTCTGGAGGCTTTTCTAAATTTTTGGCTTAGTACTTTTTGTGATTAGGGTTTAGATGGGCAGAGATGGATTTATTTCTCTTTCCCCTGTTCACTCAATGGGATTCATGAAATTTGAGTTGCCAAGATGTTAGGAACACCGTGAAGTCAATATGTTGGAAACACACGGATCCATCTGGAACATTTACAGTGCATATCAGAAGATTCTCTTCTTTGATTTGTGTTTTGGTGAACAGTAAGCCAAACATAATAACATAACATAACATAACATAACATAACATAACATAACATAACATAACATAACATTTATAGATATAAACATAACATTTTATAGATACAAACTAATCTCAAACAGAAGATACTGTAGTAACGTAGGGGTGGGGAGATGGGGATTTCTCAATGAATCTCCTGTCTTGTTAATTTATATAAAGAGTTTAAAGAGGATGATAAAATGGTTTCACAAAAGAAAAATGAGAAATGGGACAGATTGTGTCATTACTGAGGGCAGGATGCATTTGGGGCAGGAAATAGGCAGTGTGGTGATTCGGGGGCCTCTCTCATTATCTCCTGTCAGGTCAAACTCTGTGTAATTGGCTTAATCTTCAATGTAGCTAATGAGGTTTTTTTTTCAAATTATTTTTTAAGTGCTGGCAATACCTGATTAGGCCAAATATCATCAGCTTGCCTTGCTTAGGGCTATTGAAATGGTCCTGACCCCTTCATTTACAAGTGACAGATCCCTAACTCAAACTGGGTTCAGAGAAGAACAAAAACAAAACAAAATTTATTGGGTCATGAAACTGAAAAGGCCAGGGGAGGCATTGGGTTCAGGTGAGGCCTGATACAAGTGCCAGAACAGTGATGCCCCTCTCTCCCTTTTCCTTTGTGGCAAAGATGACCTCAACAACTCCTTGTTCCATTTTACCTACTTAAACAATCTCAGCGATAGAAGAGTATCTGTCCCATAAGGTGGCGGCAGGAGTCCCAGGGCCAACCCTCAATGGCTTGAGTCTTGTGTGGCTGAGTTATGGAATAGACAGACTGGTCAGAACTGAATCTTGTGTCCAGCTCTGTTCTTGACTCAGGGACATGGGGAGGGGTGTCCAGCTTCACCTAAACCATATAGACCTGTAGTGAAATGGAGGTGGTCCCTCATGGGAAAATCATAAGCACTTATCATGAAGAAGTAGTTTGGGGCAGGCAAGAGTAACACACCTGCCTTTCTTTTCAGTAGCCTTTCTTGTACCGGAACGTCTGACTCTTGCGTTGGTCCCACTTGACTCTGTAAAGCGCCAAACCAGCTGGCTTCATTCCTTTAGTCTCCTCAGGAAATGTTGGTAATAACACTCTGTATTAAATTCTATAAAAGCAGTAATTTTGAATATGTAAAATGGTATCATCTAATGGTGGTAATTCCTTTTAGAGGTGACTTTTAGCACCTTCATCAATTAGCTTGGAAGACTGAGCTCACTTTTAGTACAGTGGTCCTGGCTGGAATATTCCTCCCAAGGATCTCATTTTATATCTTCATATATTTGCATGTGTTTCTATATATTATGCATAAGATTGCAGACCTTTTTATAAATGAAAATTTTTATCATACCAATTAAAGTCAGAATTTCTTTATTTCTTGTCTCTTCACTTCTTACTACCTACACACTACCTGTGACTGGATAGCAGAAGTTTATAGCCAGAGACTGAACATAAGGTTCAATATTTCGAGAGCATACTTGGCATTGTTCTGTCTTCCATTATTTCTGCTATTTGTCTAATGATCTCCAGAGCCTTTGGGAGGAGGAGGTGGGGAGTATGGCCTGAATTGTTCTGTTACTCGAAGTAAACATATATATCACATCTCCTTCCTTGGTGTGTGGTGGTTCAAAATCAAGAAAAGGAAAATTAATTTTTTCTCTATTACAGTATCAATGGTTTCTGAGAATTTTTCATCTCATATCATATTGACCTAGCTGAATATAACCATAAGACAATAATAGGGGTGTTTGAGGATTAAATAAAATGACTTAATAGAACCAGTAAGATTAAGATCCTGTCTTTGGAGGTAGATGTCCTCAGTTTACATTCCAGCTTCAACACCTGTATGAACTTGGGCTGGTAATTCACCTACATGTGTGCCTGAGTTTCCTTATCTGTAAAATGGGCAAAGCACTGAGTTCATAGGCTTCTGATGACAATTAACAAGAGTTAATGTATATCAAGCAATTCAAAGAGTTCTAAGAAATTGCATCTTCCACACAAACTGGCTGATTATGATGCTTCCAACCCTTAGTTGTACGCTTCCTGTTCCCCCACTCTTTTGGGGTTAAGTTGCCCCTCTTGGCAGCCATCTTGGGCAGGAAATCTTTTAAGACCACAGCTCCCTCGCTGGTCCCCAGCACACATTGTTTTGCCCAACCATTGGAAAAAGTGTTACTTGCTTCCAGTGCTGCTCTTTATACTGTGCTGTCCCTCGGGGACATCTCCAGCCACAGAATTCCACCTTTGAACTTCTCTTGGGGAGACTCAGGCTGAAGTGCTTATGAAAGCCCGACCCCAGTAGACACATGCCAGGTGCCCCGAGTGATCCCCATGTTGCCCATCCACCAAAAGTGAGGGAGAAGCACTGCCCCTCCACCACTACAGGGAAGGGAGGTGAGGGGGTCATGACACAGCACATCATCAGCTCTCTTCAGAGCATCTCTTTTACAGGTGAGCTTATATGATGCTCCCTTTCTTTAGGGTCTGGGGAGGGTTGATATCTTTTGTATTGTTCTCTGCTTTGTGGCCTCATCCAAAACTCGAGGAGCAAGAGCTCCATTTTAGGATTCTACCTTAGCAATTATTATTGTCATGATCATCCAAAATCCTGTAGCAAAAGAAGCACTTGACTTCTTTCCATTCATTGACTGGTTTCTGAGTGCCATGACTAACTATTCCCTCCCAAGCAAGTCACCTGGCTTCTCTAAGCATTGGTGTCCTCATTTATAAATTGGGGTTGATATCACTTGCTTTGTGCAAGGTCTAATGAGATAATGCATGCAAAACTCTTTGTAAACTAAAAAGTACTTTTATATATAATGAATTAAGAGAGGAAATTTTGCTTTGTTGTCTGGGTATGCTGTGGTTGATAACCATCGGTCTGTGTTTTGCATTTTATTGGCAGGTATAATTTTTCTGCCAATAAAGTATTTAGAATCACTTTGTATAATGTAAAAACCTAGGTGGTTCATAAAAAGTTTCTAATGACTTATAGGATTGCCAGATTTTGTACATAAAAATACAGAACACCCAGTTAAATATTAATCAGATAAACAATGAATAATTTTTAGTATAAGTCTATCCCACATATTGCATGGGATTTTATCTGGTAATCCCACTATAAGTATCAGTGGACTGTGAATAGAAATTGTTACCTAATTTATTTTTATATTTCCAGATCCTAGCACAATGCCTGACCCATAACAAGTGCCTAATACACGATTCTGGAATAAAGCAATCATTAGAATATTTATTTGGAAAACTATTGGTTATGTGACAATTACTTTCAGCAACTCTTCTGATCTTTGGTTTGCTCAATGGTTGAACAAAGATAATAGTAAGTGCCATACCTATTAATAGAAGGATAACATGAAATGGGGTACATGAGCAGTCTTTATAAATTGTTAAAGCAATCTACACATGTGCTACAAAGGTGTTTTAAACAGCACAAGGGGTAGAGCTACTGAGAATGGTATTTTTAGTGTAGCCTCTGCAGTAAAGAGTAGATAGTAAATTTTCAAAACGTTTCAGTAAGATCTACAGTTCCTCTCAGGCTGTTCTTTCTCCCACAGAGGGATGGGTTTCTGCAGGGAATTAAACTGTGCCTAACTCCTTCTGGTTCCCTTAGATCTGTACGTGCCCATCTCTACTCCCTTCATGTCCCAGGCTGTGTAATTTGGTGATTGTGAAGCAATCATTAAGGTTTGCTGTGGAAGTTCTGGATAATTTTCTTGAAGCATTTGTTAAAATCATGCAAAACCTACTTCAGCAAATCAACATTAAAATCCTAAATGGAACTAAAAGCTGTTTTACTTCACCTGGTCTAGCCAGGAAGCTATGAGTTAAGGCTCAAGTTCTCCCCTGCTTTGCTAACATTGTCATATGCCACTGATATAGCGTAATGAGTGGTGTTGAGGTGCCATATGTGTTGGCGTAATTATATATACTGGCATAAATTGTTTGATGCAATTTCTCAAACTTATTTAAATTTGTTCTCAGAAATGAAAATAGCTCATTAGCTTCCAAGAATACATTTGTAATTCCTGGGAAACAATTTTTTTGGCATTTCAAATGGGACATATTAAGCTATCATCCTTGAGGTCTTTCTAAATTTCAGTTCCACAGATACTTATTTATGAAGTATCTGTATCCTTTACTGGCTCCATTTAAACCTTATCTCTAAAATGCTGGAGGTCTTGGGGTTCAAAACTGTTTCCTCTTGTAGCTCTCTGTGTGTGTGAGCTGATCTCACCCAAACTTACAGCAATTTAAAAAATCTCTCAATGACGATTCCCATATTTCTCCAGCTCAATGTTATCTTCTGAGCAACAGATTGTATAATCCAACAGCCTTTCTGACATCCTACCGCTCTCCACATCCTGATGGGTCCTCAGCTCTCCAATATTTGTTCTTCCTCCATTGTTCAGTAATATTCATCCAGTTGCAAAAGCCAGACTTTGGGGGGTTCTTCTTAACACTTCCCCCATCATCTCCTACCTTGGATTGAACAATCTCTCCTCTCTCTTGGCTTGGATTAGATAATCTATCACAAAATCTTGTCAGGTCTACCTCCAAAATTGTCTCAGCCCTGGCTATTTATCTTTCTCCTCACTCCATCAATATAGCCAAAGCCGCCGCCACCATCTCTCACCTGAGCTCTCCACTCCATTATAGTCCATTCTCCACATAACTACCCCAGTGATCCTTTTAAATCATAAATAAGATCAGCTGACTTCCCTGTTTAAAACCACCCAATAGCTTTAAATTAACATTCGAAAAAATTCATAAAGCTGGCCGTTCCACATTTATTTCACACCTGTATCTTTCTCACTCACTACATTCTAGCCACATGGGAATTTTCTCAGTTTCTCTAATGAATCATGCTACACCCTGACACAGGACCTTTGCATAGGCTTCCCTCTCTGTGGACTAGCCATCCTGAACCCACTTCATTACTTCTTATCATTCAGATCTTACAGCTCAAACATTATTTCTACACCCTAGAATGTTAGCAGCATAAGGATAGGGACCTTGTCTATACTGTTTACTGATGTATCCCCATCACCTTGCACAAAACTGGCATATTCTAGGCACTCAATAAATTTTGCACAATGAATGAAAAAAATAAAAGAAGAAAGACATTAATGAATGAATGAAAGAATGAAAACTAGCTTAGGTCTGGTCCCTCATTTATACAATCCTGTGACATCTTCCCTTTCTTTCATCCACACTTACCACAATTTACATTTTGTTAGATTATTTGTTGGATTTCATCTCCCCATCTAGACTCATGAGAGTAGGGACCAGGCATGGTTTTGCTTCCCATTTTATCCTAGCACATTCCAAGCACATGGTGGGTGCTCACTACCTATTGGCTGCTGAATTTTCTGTCCTTCTCCCACTCAGCCCTCGGCAGCCTTTGACACAGCTGAGCACACCATCCATCTTGAAACACTTTCTTCCTCTACTTCTGGACTCCAGCTCTTCTGCTTCCCCCTCTCTGGTCTCATTTTTCTCACTTTCATATGTGGGATCATTTTCTTCTCTCAGTTCCTTAAAAGTTAGTGTTCCAACTGGGGAGATTCATACCATGGAATACTACTCAGCAATACAAAGGGGCAAGCTACTGATGCACACAACAGCCTTGGGTGATCTGAAGGGCATTAGACTGTGGGAGGTTTTGGGGATGATGAAGCTGTTGTGTATCCTGACTGTGGTGGTGGTTAGACACATCTATACATGTGATAAAATGCTTGATGAAGGGTTCACAGGATGTCTCTGTACAATTTTTGCAGCATCTAGGTAAGTTAAAAATTATTTCAAAATAAAGGTTTTGGTTTTTTTAAAGTATTTTCATGACTCTATGGGAACCTGCAGGCTCTCCCTGTGTGTTCTCAGCTGCTACTATGACTGTGGTCTCTGCATGGATGCTCCAGAGCTCCACCCCTCTTTCCTGGGCTCCCGATTTGCACATACAAGTCATAGCAACCATACAGAGCTATCCATGCTGGTTGTGGGTAAATGGATGCATATATAGTGGTAATTTCTGTGATCACTAAATGAGAAAATTCTGTTTCTTTTCTATTTATGGAAACATTTTAATCTTGAAGGTTCTATACAAATTACTCACCTTTCATCAAAGTCAGAAAGTATACCCTTGTGTCATAGTTTTCCTGTGTGATTTGCACAATGAACTCAACATTTTCCCATAGATTCTTTTGTATTTGCTTCCTTCTGGTTGCACCATGGAACTATTGTGTTACATTTACATTTGTATATATGTGTGTATATGTATATATGTATAGATATATACCTATACATTTCTATATCTTTAGAAAGGTAATGCTTCAGTTCAGCGACCTTGCTGCACTTTAAGTGGAAAGCAATCTTGATCTCCTCTTTCATTTTTCATGGTTTCCCACTGTGCCTAACAATTGATTAAGAGAAACATTTCAGTGGAGGTCAAACATTGTTTGAATGTGTGGCACCTGGTTTCCCAGGGAAACAGCACATAGTACTTGTAGCCTTCAGCAGCATCTCCATAATGACATCCAGACAACAGCCATAGCAGAGTGTTTGCTATAGAACAGGAGACTCAAAACAAGCTCGGAGAAGGCCCTGAGAACAAGGTGAACCATCTCAAAAGATGAAGAAGTATTCTGCAAGAGTGGTGCCCTTAGCATCCTACAGTGTTTCTGAACACAACTCGCCCCTGTCAGATGGTAAATGCTGTTCTCCTGGGCAAGTGCCCTTCTCTGCGTGGGAGTTTCCATGCTCTTCGGGCTCACTGTTCTCATCACTGTGTTTATTCTCTGTAGAAATCCTTAAACTCTAGCTGAAATTATCTGTTGCCTACGTACATAATTAGCAGTTTGGAGATGAAAATTACCTTAGGGAAAATTTGTTAGACTCCCCCCAAAAGAAAACTTTGAAAAGTTGCTTAGGCTTGACTTATTTAGGTATTAGTTTATTTGGAGCCTGAACTCTTATTACAGAGTTCTCTGTCTTTGACTTCCCTAATATTTCAGTAATTTACTTAGCTGCTGTTCTTTTAACAATGTAGACAAGGAAAGAAGACAAAGGAAGACTTCTATATTAGAGTCCAGCACTTGAAAAATGAAGGAATACTGAACGAATTGAATAAAATGTACGTTTCCCTACATGGTTGAATTGAGATCTTTTTCAGTCTAATCAACATTCCACATGAGCATGGGTTGAGTCTAATTCTAAAGAATGAAGGGGAAGACAACACTGATTGTTTAAGATGAAACTGTCTGTCCTTTTGACACACAGATGTTAACTAATACGAATCTTATAGACTAATACATTGAAGTCTGGTTTGGGTTTCTTTTTTAAAAGGAAAGAATTAAAATTCTCTCTTTTTTTATTTTTTTTTTTTTATTTATTTATTTATTTATTTTTTTTTTTTTCTTTTTGCGGTATGCGGGCCTCTCACTGTTGTGGCCTCTCCCGTTGCGGAGCACAGGCTCCGGATGCGCAGGCCCAGCGGCCATGGCTCACGGGCCCAGCCGCTCCGCGGCATATGGGATCCTCCCAGACCGGGGCACGAACCCGTATCCCCTGCATCGGCAGGCGGACTCTCAACCACTGCGCCACCAGGGAGGCCCCTCTCTTTTTTTAAAATTGAAGTATAGTTGATATACAATGTTGTGTTAGTTTCTGGTGTACAACAAAGTGATTCAGATATATATATATATATCAGATATATATATATATATATATATGCTCTTTTTGAATATCATTCCCTGTGCTATACAATAGGACCTTTTTGTTTATCCATTCTATATATAATAGTTTGCATCTAAAATTCTCTTTACCAACACTACCTGTTTTAGTTTACACATCAGATTTTTAAGTTCTGAATTGACAAGTTGATAAAATCTTAATTAAATTAGGGAATATTTTAGAATTACTAAGAACTGTTGCATAAATACTGTATTCAAGAATGAGTAGTAAGGTAATTTCTGTTATATTACTCCGTGGGTTTATCTGAGAGATTGCATATCTCACTTGTATTTCTGTGATGGATAACAATAAATGTTGAATTAATTAGGCAAAAAACTCAGCTAAACTGTAAATGTAATAGAGTAATATAAAGTTTTAACTAAAAAATTCTTCTTTTTTAAAAAGCAGCTGAATTATTTCAAGTAGATACAATTTCATAAGCAATTAGCTAACCAAGTTTTGCATAGCTCTGATTTAAGGAATAAATGCTATGGCTAGTTAGCATATTAACTGTTGATATTTGACAGGTAGGTGAATGCTTACAAAGGGGTCTGGCAGATTAAACATTCTTCCTCAATCTTATTTCTCTACTCCAAATGTATTCACTAGATTCTTTCTGAGACTACAAAGATTTTAAACTCTAATCTGGCCTATGTTCAATTGATCATAAAACATAAACTACTCAAGTACCAAATAATGGAGTTTTATGTCCATCCTAAAACAAGTTACAGGGCCTGAAGTCTTCCAGTATTTCCAATTGGCAAAGCTGGGAAAGTAAACATACTACTTTGCAAACTGCTGATTTTACACACAAAAAGCTGTATTTTATAAACCATATGTTGCATTTGCCTTTGGATGGGCTTGTGATGTAATTTGCTGTAACGTAGAGGAATACGAAGTGGAGCATTTGCAGACTGCATTGTCACACTGTCTATTCTCTTGCCTTTAGCAAGGAAGCCCCACCTTACATTTCTAGGGGATACAAACCTTATATTTTTCTTTAAAAAATTTCAAAGAGGAGAGAGTTCTACGGTCCTTTTTAGACAAATCACTTTACTGATTATCAGTTCTTACTGTTTGGAATTCTTTCCTTAAATTGGCTTAATGTTAACTAAAATCTTTCCTGCGACATTTTAAGTTGACATTCTTGCCTAGAGAACACATTCAGTTTGTATATGAGTATGAAATTCTACCTCCATTTCTTTTCTTTTTTTAAGAATTTGATTGAAGTATAGTTGATTTACAATGTTGTGCTAATTTCTGCTGTACAGCAAAGTGACTCAGTTATACATACATATACATTCTTTTTCATATTCTTTTCCATTATGGCTTATCAGAGGATAGTGAATATAGTTCTCTGTGCTATACAGTAGGACCTTGTTGTTTATCCATCCTATATATAATAGTTTGCATCTGCTAATCCCAAACTCCCAATCCTTCCCTCCCCCTTGGCAACTGCAAGTCTGTTCTCTAGGTCTGTGGGTCTGTTTCTGTTTCATAGATATGTTCACTTGGACCATATTTTAGAGTCCACATATAAGTGATTTCATGTGGTATTTGTCTTTCTCTGTCTTACTTCACTTGGTATGATCATCTCTAGGTCCATCCATCTTGCTGCAAATGGCATTATTTCATTCTTTTTATGGCTGAGTAATATCCCATTGTATACAGATACCATATCTTCTTTATCCATTTATCTGTCAATGGACATTTACTACCTCCATTTCTTTTTTTTTTTTTACATCTTTATTGGAGTATAATTGCTTTACAATGGTGTGTTAGTTTCTGCTTTATAACAAAGTAAATCAGTTATACATATACATATGTTCCCATATCTCTTCCCTCTTGCATCTTCCACCCTCCCTATCCCACCCCTCTAGGTGGTCACAAAGCACCAAGCTGATCTCCCTGTGCTATGCAGCTGCTTCCCACTAGCTATCTATTTTACATTTGGTAGTGTATATATGTCCATGCCACTCTCTCACTTTGTCAGAGCTTACCCTTCCCTCTCCCCATATCCTCAAGTCCATTCTCTAGTAGGTCTCTGTCTTTATTCCCGTCTTACCCCTATGTTCTTCATGACATTTTTTTTCTTAAATTGCATATACATGTGTTAGCATACAGTATTTGTCTTTCTCTTTCTGATTTACTTCACTCTGTATGACAGACTCTAGGTCCATCCACCTCATTACAAATAGCTCAATTTCATTTCTTTTTACGGCTGAGTAATATTCCATTGTATATATGTGCCACATCTTCTTTATCCATTCATCTGATGATGGACACTTAGGTTGTTTCCATCTCCGGGTTATTGTAAATAGAGCTGCAATGAACATTTTGGCACATGACTCTTTTTGAATTATGGTTTTCTCAGGGTGTATGCCCAGTAGTGGGATTGCTGGGTCATATGGTAATTCTATTTGTAGTTTTTTAAAGAACCTCCATACCGTTCTCCATAGTGGCTGTACCAATTCACATTCCCACCAGCAGTGCAAGAGGGTTCCCTTTTCTCCACACCCTCTCCAGTATTTATTGTTTGTAGATTTTTTGATGATGGCCATTCTGACTGGTGTGAGATGATATCTCATTGTAGTTTTGATTTGCATTTCTCTAATGATTAATGATGTTGAGCATTCTTTCATGTGTTTGTTGGCAGTCTGTATATCTTCTTTGGAGAAATGTCTATTTAGGTCTTCTGCCCATTTTTGGATTGGATTGTTTGTTTTTTTGTTATTGAGCTGCATGGGCTGCTTGTAAATTTTCGAGATTAATCCTGTGTCAGTTGCTTCATTTGCAAATATTTCCTCCCATTCTGAGGGTTGTCTTTTGGTCTTGTTTATGGTTTCCTTTGTTGTGCAAAAGCTTTTAAGTTTCATTAGGTCCCATTTGTTTATTTTTGTCTTTATTTCCATTTCTCTAGGAGGTGAGTCAAAAAGGATCTTGCTGTGATTTATGTCATAGAGTGTTCTGCCTATGTCTTCCTCTAAGAGTTTGATAGTTTCTGGCCTTACATTTAGGTCTTTAATCCATTTTGAGCTTATTTTTGTGTATGGTGTTAGGGAGTGATCTGATCTCATACTTTTACATGTAGCTGTCCAGTTTTCCCAGCACCACTTATTGAAGAGGCTGTCTTTTCTCCACTGTACATTCATGCCTCCTTTATCAAAGAGAAGGTACTACCTCCATTTCTTAAACCACAAATGGAATAATTCATGTTTGAAGATCTCTAAAGTTCCATCCAGCTATATTAGTCCTATTAGCAATCACTGCCATCCTACAGAGTGATGGTTCTTGAATTTTGGGGGGACATGGTTTCCTTGTTAAGTAGCCAGTTACAGGTTATGGAACATCTCCCCAGGAAAATGTACATACACACAACATTTGGGGGCCTACTGAAGTCCCCAGATGTCCCTGGACCCTGGATAAATAGCCCCTGACAGAGCACAGACATCTTTTCAGGTGTAAATTCAGATGTGAGTTGTAAAGAATAGAGGCATTACTGAGACTTTATGCATGACAGGATCCCTTAAATCAAATATACAAAGTCTTTTAACATTTTATTTTAAAATTTTGGTCACGTGATCAATCTGTTTTACTCATGTCCTAATAATGATCTCTAAATGTCAGATAGAAACATGCAGGGCTAGTTTTAAATTTTCTCTTGGATCCCACTTGATATGATTTTATTACTGAAATGCAAAAAGAAAATAAATCTCATCATAAGACAGCATCACTATTTACCCCAAGGACAAGCAGACTCTACCACATTTGGATGGCATCTTCAAAGTCCTTTCTGTTGCCTACACATCAGGTAAAAGTTTATTTTCTTTTTTGGATAACAAACATTTAACTTTCAAAAGAAAAAAACAAAGGACATTATCATGATCTAAATGGCATTCAGTGTGGCCCAGGTTCCCTACCACACTGCTTGGTGAACTCCTCCTCTTAGGCTCCTCATTGTCTGAGCCCCCAAGCCTGGTAAGATGCCTCTGCCATGGCTCATACAGACGCAGTCTCCGTCTCCCTCTCCCATCACAGTGCTTATCTGTACTATTTCAACTGCCCATTTTCTGGTCTATATTTCCCCCAAATACTTTAAACTCGGTGAGGGAGTAACATTCTCACTCACAGTTATTTTCCCAGCACCTAAGATGGTGCCTAACACATTCAGGGTGTTAAGTAAATGGTCATTGAGTGAATGCATGAACAAATGCACAACACATTATGTATAAAAGATATCTCTGATCAGGTGGCTCTGTCATACTTTTTAAAAGAATAAGTGCAGTTAGAATGAGCTCAGGTTTCCAATATGGGATTTCCCTGCCTGGAAGTCTGAACTATAAGTCAGCATCAGAAAGCTGTTAGTCAATCAATTATCTGACGTTTTTGTAAATCATAGAAGACCCTGTTTTTATAGTGTGCAAACAATGGCTGTGGCTCTGGTTGGGGGAGAGAGAAAGGGTAAAGGGAAAAAAGAAAAGGGACTAAGGCTAAGCCAGATATAGCCAGGAGAGGAGTGGACGAGACTGACCTACAATGGAGCAGAATTAACCAAAAGGGATCCTTGTCCTTATCTAAGATGAGGGTGGGGCTTCAGATGAGGGGTAGGGGGACAGGGGATGTATGGGCAAAGGAGAAGCAGGGAAGCAAGGATGGTCCAAAGCAGCAACTAAAGGGAATGGGCTTCGAGATGAACAGCAAATACCAAGAGCAGACATGAGAGGTGGAGCCCAGGGAAATGCCCAGAATGCAGGGGCACACAGCAGGGTCTCTTCTGAGGAGAGGCAGCCAGCCCACTAGATTCACCCACTTCCCTGGAAGGTTGATCTTCTGGGAATGCTTAACTCTGCCTGTCTTCTCAGAGAATACTTGGTGTTTTTAACCAAAAGGGGTGAGAATCTTCTTAGTGTGCTTTTTCACAGGAGAAGTATATACATCACAGTGTTCAAACGTTCACACATTTGAGTGTCACCCAAGGAGGCTTTTCATCATCACACTTCGATAAGTAAGCCTGGTAGCCCACTTGACCTCAAACTAATGGGTCTGCAGTACTTCCCCTTCATGATTCTGTAAAATTATTTTCTTGCCTCGACACTAAGAGGGTACATGGTACGAGAAGTCTCTTGGTGGGTGCTCTGAGTAGATCAAGAGAAATTCTATTAAGATAAGAGAATGGGTACAAGCTACAGTTTGGAAAGACAAAAAAGCTTTAGAGATGATGGTAGTGACGGTTGAACAACAACATGAATGCTCTTATTGCCACTGAACTGTACAGTTAAAAATTGTTAAAATGGTACATTTTATATTATATCAAAATGAAAAAATATAAGACAATAAAAATAAGAACTTGATCTGAGGAAATGGTAGGTGCTTCCCCGTTTTAAATATAGAAAATCAAGAGACAGAGTAACAAAAGTAATATTCAGGGTCAGATGCTCAGTCAGGAGTTAAACTGGCCACTAAGCACCGGGAATCCTGGTTTCCGGTACAATGTTCTTTTCAGGCAAAACTCCAAATCCAACCCTATCCCTTCATCATGCATAACTGAGATTCTATAAGCCTCATAACGTTCTTTCGTAAAGATGATCAATTTCACAATGTGTGCAGCAGATTTTCAAAACTATGTCCTTTGATAAGTGCATCATATATCCTATTGAACTTTCTCTTGAAAATACATTCCTTAAAGTAGCATTTAACTCTGCTGATATGAGCAGTTTTTATATTTAAAAGGAAAGTTTCTGTTTCTTGTTCTTTCAGGAATTCTCACTTAGATTTTTTACTCCAGGAAAAGTTCCAAATGCATTGATACTTCTTGAAAAATATCCTTCCATGTGTCTAGGTATAATCCTGAAAATCCCTTCCTTAGAAGAAACGTAGGGCTATTTCTCAAATGTCATGCTGATGCTCAGGGAAGATGAGTTTTTAGAGACGTGAGGTGAAAATCCATTTTGGGGTCAAAAGCGAAGCCTATTTTTTTTTTTTTTTACATCTTTATTGGAGTATGATTGCTTTACAGTGGTGTGTCAGTTTCTGCTTTATAACAAAGTGAATCAGTTATACATCTACATATGTCCCCATATCTCTTCCCTCTTACATCTCCCTCCCTCCAACCCTCCCTATTCCCACCCCTCTAGGTGGTCACAAAGCACCGAGTTGATCTCACTGTGCTATGTGGCTGCTTCCCACTAGCTATCTATTTTACATTTGGTAGTGTATATATGTCCATGCCACTCTCTCACTTTGTCACAGCTTACCCTTCCCCCTCCCCATATCCTCAAGTCCATTCTCTAGTAAGTCTGTGTCTTTATTCCTGTCTTACCGCTATGTTCTTCATGACATTTTTTCCCCTTAGATTCCATATATATGTGTTAGCGTAAGGTATTTGTCTTTCTCTTTCTGACTTACTTCACTCTGTATGACAGACTCTAGGTCCATCCCCCTCACTACAAATAACTCAATTTCATTTTGCTTTATGGCTGAGTAATATTCCATTGTATATACATGCCACACCTTCTTTATCCATTCATCCAATAATGGGCACTTAGGTTTTTTCCAAATTCTGGCTATTGTAAATAGAGCTGCAATTAACATTTTGGCACATGACTCTTTTTGAATTATGGTTTTCTCAGGGTATATGCCCAGTAGTGGGATTGCTGGGTCATATGGTAGTTCTATTTGTAGTTTTTTAAAGAACCTCCATACCGTTCTCCATAGTGGCTGTACCAATTCACATTCCCACCAGCAGTGCAAGAGTGTTCCCTTTTCTCCACACCCTCTCCAGCATTCATTGTTTATAGATTTTTTGATGATGGCCATTCTGACTGATGTGAGATGATATCTCATTGTAGTTTTGATTTGCATTTCTCTAATGATTAATGATGTTGCATGTTTTTTCATGTGTTTGTTGGCAGTCTGTATATATTCTTTGGAGAAATGTCTATTTAGGTCTTCTGCCCATTTTTAGATTGGGTTGTTTGTTTTTTGGTTATTCAGCTGGATGTGCTGCTTGTAAATCTTGGAGATTAATCCTTTGTCAGTTGTTTCATTTGCAAATATTTTCTCCCATTCTGAGGGTTGTCTTTTGGTCTTGTTTATGGTTTCCTTTGTTGTGCAAAAGCTTTGAAGTTTCATTAGGTCCCATTTGTTTATTTTTGTTTTTATTTCCATTCCTCTAGGAGGTGGGTCAAAAAGGATCTTGCTGTGATTTGTGTCATAGAGTGTTCTGCCTATGTTTTCCCCTAAGAGTTTGACAGCTTCTGGCCTTACATTTAGGTCTTTAATCCATTTTGAGCTTCTTTTTGTGTATGGCGTTAGGGAGTGTTCCAATCTCATACTTTTACATGTACCTGTCCAGTTTTCCCAGCACCACTTATTGAAGAGGCTGTCCTTTCTCCACTGTACATTCCTGCCTCCTTTATCAAAGATAAGGTGACCATATGTGCGTGGGTTAATCTCTGGGCTTTCTATACTGTTCCATTGATCTATATTTCTGTTTTTGTGCCAGTACCATACAATCTTCATTACTGTAACTTTGTAGTATCATCTGAAGTCAGGGAGCCTGATTCCTCCAGCTCCGTTTTTCGTTCTCAAGATTGCTTTGGCTATTCGGGGTCTTTTGTGTTTCCATACAAATTGTGAAAATTTTTGTTCTAGTTCTGTGAAAAATTCCAATGGTAGTTTGATAGGGATTGCATTGAATCTGTAGATTGCTTTGGGTAGTATAGTCATTTTCACAATGTTGTTTCTTCCAATGAAGAACGTGGTATATCTCTCCATTTATTTGTATCATCTTTAATTTATTTCATCAGTGTCTTATAATTTTGGGCATACAGGTCTTTTGTCTCCTTAGGTAGGTTTATTGCTAGATATTTTATTCTTTTTGTTTCAATGGTAAATGGGAGTGTTTTCTTGATTTCACTTTCAGATTTTTCATCATTAGTGTATAGGAATGCCAGAGACGTCTGTGCATTAATTTTGTTTCCTGCTACTTTACCAAATTCATTGATTAGCTCTAGTAGTTTTCTGGTAGCATCTTTAGGATTCTCTGTGTATAGTATCATGTCATCTGCAAACAGTGACAGCTTTACTTCTTCTTTTCCGATTTGTATTCCTTTTATTTCCTTTTCTTCTCTGATTGCTGTGGCTAAAACTTACAGAACTACGTTGAATAATAGTAGTGAGAGTGGGAAACCTTGTCTTGTTCCTGATCTTAGTGGAAATGGTTTCAGTTTTTCACCATTGAGGACGATGTTGGCTGTGGGTTTGTCATATATGGCCTTTATTATGTTGAGGAACGTTCCCTCTATGCCTACTTTCTGCAGGGTTTTTATCATAAATGGGTGTTGAGTTTTGTTGAAAGCTTTCTCTGCATCTATTAAGATGATCATATGGTTTTTCTCCTTCAATTTGTTAATATGGTGTATAACATTGATTGATTTGCATATATTGAAGAATCCTTGCATTCCTGGAATAAACCCCACTTGATCATGGTGCATGGTCCTTTTAATGTGCTGTTGGATTCTGTTTGCTAGTATTTTGTTGAGGATTTTTGCATCTATGTTCATCAGTGATATTGGCCTGTAGTTTCCTTTCTTGGTGACATCTTTGTCTGGTTTTGGTATCAGGGTGATGGTGGCCTCGTACAATGAGTTTGGGAGTGTTCCTCCCTCTGCTATATTTTGGAAGAGTTTGAGAAGGATAGGTGTTAGCTCTTCTCTGAACATTTGACAGAATTCGCTTGTGAAGCCATTTGATCCTGGGCTTTTGTTTGTTGGAAGATTTTTAATCATAGTTTCAATTTCAGTGCTTGTGATTGGTCTGTTCATATTTTCTATTTCTTCCTGATTCAGCCTTGGCAGGTTATGCATTTCTAAGAATTTGTCCATTTCTTCCAGGTTGTCCATTTTATTGGCATAGAGTTGCTTGTAGTAATCTCTCATGATCTTTTATTTTTTTATTTTTATTTTTTTTGCTGTACGCGGGCTTCTCACTGTTGTGGCCTCTCCAGTTGCGGAGCACAGACTCCGGACATGCAGGCTCAGTGGCCATGGCACACGGGCCTAGCCGCTCTGTGTCATGTGGGATCTTCCCGGACCAGCGCACGAACCCGTGTCCCCTGCATAGGCAGGTGGACTCTCAACCACTGCGCCACCAGGGAAGCCCTCTCATGATCTTTTGTATTTCGGCAGTGTCAGTTGTTACTTCTCCTTTTGCATTTCTAATTTTATTGATTTGAGTCTTCTCCCTTTTTTTCTGGATGAGTCTGGCTAATGGATTATCAATTTTGTTTCTCTTCTCAAAGAACCAGCTTTTAGTTTTATTGATCTTTGCTATCCTTTCCTTCATTTCTTTTTCATTTATTCCTGATCTGATCTTTATGATTTCTTTCCTTCTGCAAACTTTGGAGTTTTTTTTTGTTGTTGTTCTTCTTGCTCTAATTGCTTTAGGTGCAATGTTAGGTTGTTTATTCAAGATGATTCCTGTTTCTTAAGATAGGATTGTATTGCTATAAACTTCCCTCTTAGAACTGCTTTTGCTGCATCCCATAGGTTTTCGGTCATCATGTCTCCACTGTCATTTGTTTCTAGGTATTTTTTTATTTCCTCTTTGATTTCTTCAGTGATCACTTCGTTATTAAGTAGTGTATTATTTAACTTCCGTGTGTTTGTATTTTTTACAGATCTTTTCCTGTAATTGATATCTAGTCTCATAACATTGTGGTTGGAAAAGATACTTGGTACAATTTCAATTTTCTTCAATTTACCAAGGCTTGATTTGTGACCCAAGATATGATCTCTCCTGGAGAATATTCCATGAGCACTTGAGAAAAATGTGTATTCTGTTGTTTTTGGATGGAATGTCCTATAAATATCCATTAAGTCCATCTTGTTTAATGTATCATTTAAAGCTTGTGTTTCCTTATTTATTTTCATTTTGGATGATATGTCCATTGGTGAAAGTGACGTTTTAAAGTCCCCTACTATGAATGTGTTACTGTCGATTTCCCCTTTTATGGCTGTTAGTATTTGCCTTATGAATTGAGGTGCTCCTATCTTAGCTGCATAAATATTTACAATTGCTATATCTTCTTCTTGGATCGATCCCTTGGTAATTATGTAGTGTCCTTCTTTGTCTCTTGTAATAGTCTTTATTTTAAAGTGCTGTTTGTGTGATATGAGAATTGCTATTCCAGCTTTCTTTTGATTTCCATTTGTATGGAATATCTTTTTCCATCCCCTCACTTTCAGTCTGTATGTGTCTTTAGGTCTGAAGTGGGTCTCTTGTAGACAGCATATATATGGGTCTTGTTTTCGTATCCATTCAGCCAATCGGTGTTTTTTGGTGGGAGCATTTAATCCATTTACATTTAAGGTAATTATCGATATGTATGTTCTTATGACTATTTCCTTAATTGTTTGGGGTTTGTTATTGTAGGTCTTTTCCTTCTCTTCTCTTTCTTGCCTAGAGAAGTTCCTTTAGCATTTGTTGTAAAGCTGGTTTGGTGGTGCTGAACTCTCTCAGCTTTTGCTTGTCTGTAAAGATTTACTTTTCTCTGTCAAATCTGAATGAGATCCTTGCTGGGTAGAGTAATCTTGGTTGTAGGTTTTTCTCCTTCATCACTTTAAATATGTCTTGCCACTCCCTTGTGGCTTGCAGATTTTCTACTGAAAGATCAGCTGTTAACCTTATGGGGATTCCCTTGTGTGTTATTTGTTGTTTACCCTGGCTGCTTTTAATATTTTTTCTTCGTATTTAATTTTTGACAGTTTGTTTAATATGTGTCTTGGAGTGTTTCTCCTTGGATTTATCCTGTATGGGACTTACTGTGCTTCCTGGACTTGATTAACTATTTCCTTTCCCATACTAGTGAAGTTTTCAACTATAATCTCTTCAAGTATATTCTCAGTCCTTTTCTTTTTCTCTTCTTCTTCTGGGACCCCTATAATTCAAATGTTGGTGCGTTTAATATTGTCCCATAGGTCTCTGAGACTGTCCTCAATTATTTTCATTCTTTTTTCTTTATTCTGCTCTGCTGTAGTTATTTCCACTATTTTAACTTCCAGGTCACTTATCCGTTCTTCTGCCTCAGTTATTCTGCTATTGATCCCTTCTAGAGTATTTTTAATTTCATTTATTGTGTTGTTCATCATTGCTTGTTTCATCTTTAGTTCTTCTATGTCCTTGTTAAATGTTTCTTGCATTTTCTCTATTCTATTTCCAAGATTTTGGAACATCTTTACTATCATTATTCTGAATTCTTTTTCAGGTAGACTGCCTATTTCCTCTTCATTTGTTAGGTCTGTTGGGTTTTTACCTTGCTTCTTCATCTGCTGTGTGTTTTTCTGTCTTCTCATTTTGCTCATCTTACAGTGTTTGGGGTCTCCTTTTGGAAGGCTGCAGGTTCATTGTTCCTGTTGATTTTGGTGTCTGTCCCCAGTGGTTAAAGTTGTTTCAGTGGGTTGTGTAGGCTTCCTGGTGGAAGAGACTAGTGCCTGTGTTCTGGCAGATGAGGCTGGATCTTGTCTTTCTGGTGGGCAGGTCCACGTCTGGTGGTGTGTTTTGGGGTGTCTGTGGCCTTATTATGATTTTAGGCAGCCTCTGTGCTAATGGGAGGGGTTGTGTTCCTGTCTTGCTAGTTGCTTGGCATAGGGTGTCCAGCACTGTAGCTTGCTGGTTGTTGAGTGAAGCTGGGTGCTGGTGTTGAGATGGAGATCTCTGGGAGATATTCATCATTTGATATTACATGGAGCTGGGAGGTCTCTTGTGGACCAGTGTCCTGAAGTTGGTTCTCTCACATCAGCGGCACAGCACTGACTCCTGGCTGGAGTACCAAAAGCCTTTCATCCACACAGCTCAGAATAAAAGGGAGAAAAAGAAGGAAGGAAGGAAGGAAGGAAGGAAGGAAAGAAAGAGAAAGAAAGAAAGAAAGAAAGAAAGAAAGGAGAGAGAGGGATAGAGAGAGAGAGAGAGAAAGAGGATAAAATAAAATAAAGTAAGATAAAATAAAGTTATTAAAGTAAAAAATAAACAATAATTATTATGAAAAAAATTGTTTTTTAAAGTAAAAAACACAGACGGACAGAACACTAGGACAAATGGTGAAAGCAAAGCTATACAGACAAAATCTCACACAGAAGCATACAGATACACACTCACAAAAAGAGGAAAATGGGAAAAAATAATATATCTTGTTCTCAAAGTCCACCTCCTCAATTTGGGATGATTCGTTGTCTATTCAGGTATTACACAGATGCAGGGTACATCAAGTTGATTGTGGAGATTTAATCCGCTGCTCCTGAGGCTGCTAGGAGAAATTTCCCTTTCTCTTCTTTGTTCACACAGCTCCCAGGGTTCACCTTTCGATTTGCCCCTGCCTCTGCGTGTAGGTCACCTTAGGGCATGTGTTCTTCGCTCAGACAGGACAGGGTTAAAGGAGCAGCTGATTCAGGGGCTGTGGCTCACTCAGGGCGGGGGGGAGGGAGGGGTACAGAGTGCAGGGCGAGCCTGCGGCGGCAGAGGCCAGCGTGACGTTGCACCAGCCTGAGGCGCGCCGTGCGTTCTCCTGGGGAAGTGGTCCCTGGATCCCGGGACCCTGGCAGTGGCGGGCTGCACAGGCTCCCGGGAGGGGAGGTGTGGAGAGTGACCTGTGCTTGCACATAGGCTTCTTGGTGGCTGCAGCAGTGGCCTTAGCGTCTCATGCCTGTCTCTGGGGTCCGTGCTGATAGCCGCAGCTCGTGCCCGTCTCTGGAGCTCGTTTAAGCCGCGCTCTTAATCCCCTCTCCTCGCGCACCAGGAAACAAAGAAGGAAGAAAAAGTCTCTTGCCTCTTCCGCAGCTCCAGACTTTTCCCCGGACTCCCTCCCGGGTAGCCGTGCTGCACTAACCCCTTCAGGCTGTGTTTACGCCGCCAACCCCAGTCCTGTCCCTGCGCTCCGACCGAAGCCCGAGCCTCAGCTCCCAGCGCCGCCCGCCCCGGCTGGTGATCAGACAAGCCTCTCGGGCTGGTGAGTGCCGGTCGGCACCGATCCTCTGTGCGGGAATCTCTCCGCTGTGCCCTCCACACTCCTGTTGCTGTGCTCTCCTCCACGGCTCTGAAGCTTCCCCCCTCCGCCACCCACAGTCTCCGCCCGCGAAGGGGCTTCCTAGTGTGTGGAAACCTTTCCTCCTTCACAGCTCCCTCCCACTGGTGCAGGTCCCGTCCCTATTCTTTTGTCTCTGTTTTTTCTTTTGCCCTACCCAGGTACGTGGGGAGTTTCTTGCCTTTTGGGAGGTCTGAGGTCTTCTGCCAGCGTTCAGTAGGGTAGCGTTCTGTAGGAGTTGTTCCACGTGTAGATGTATTTCTCACGTATCTGTGTGGAGGAAGATGATCTCCGCGTCTTACTCTTCTGCCATCCTCCCCCTCTCCGCCACTGTACTCTTGAAGCCCACACTTTGTGAGGGAAAAGTAGTTTGTCACCATTGATAGGCAAGGAATTGATGCTAATTCGTTTATCAAAGAAGATAGTCCTAAGGTTTGATGGGAAATTAAGTCTTTGGGAAATACACAAACGTTTCCCTCAGGATCCCCTCTAATAATTGTCTACAACTTCTTACTCTTCCTTAAATTTAATCTACTTTCCCTCAACCACAAACTTTCAATATAAATAGTAAACCTTTTTTAGTCAGTGTCTCTTGTTATGCTTAATGACTGTGCTTCCGTACTGCAAATGTACAATATTTTAGCAATATTATGCACTAAAAATGGAATTTTTGTACCAATCTGTGGTCAAACCACAATTTATAATTTTGTTTATATGGGGAAATGCATTTAGAGTTGGAAAAAACTGCAGTTTATGAGTCAGACTCTCTCTGTAGTATATGCCTTGGGTTTAAGTAAAATTCAGTCAGTAAACATGTTCTGAGAGCCTTGGAGAGAAAAGATCACTTTTTCAAGAGCATAGCACTGGTGAGAGGCAGAGCTGATGGTCCGGCTTAGGATGTCTGACTTCCAGTCTGGACTCTTGCCCTTGTGCTGTGGTGCAGAAGTTATGCACTAAGGAGACCGTGCCAAACTGGACCTTAGAAAATCCTTGGAAGCTGTGCTGTCAGCAGCTTCGGGGAAAGATAAGAATTTGTGCTAAATATCAGGTGGGAAAAAGTTCCTTCTGACTACTGCTATATTGGAAATGCTCCTTTTTTTTAACATCTTTATTGGAGTATAATTGCTTTACAATAGTGTGTTAGTTTCTGCTTTATAAAAAAGTGAATCAGCTATACATATACATACATCCCCATATCTCCTCCCTCTTGTGTCTCCCTCCCACCCTCCCTATCCCACCCCTCTAGGTGGACACAGAGCACTGAGGTGATCTCCCTGTGCTATGTGGCTGCTTCCCAGTAGCTATCAATTTTACATTTGGTAGTGTATATATGTACATGCCTCTCTCTTACTTCGTCCCAGCTTACCCTTTCCCCTCCCTGTGTCCTCAAGTCCATTCTCTATGTCTGCGTCTTTATTCCTGTCTTTCCCCTAGGTTCTTCAGAAACTTTTTTTTTTTAGATTCCATATGTATGTGTTAGCATACAGTATTTGTTTTTCTCTTCCTGACTTACTTCACTCTCTATGACAAACTCTAGGTCCATCCACCTCACTACAAATAACTCAATTTCATTTCTTTTTATGGCTGAGTAATATTCCATTGTATATATGTGCCACATCTTCTTTATCCACTCATCTGTTGATGGACACTTAGGCTGCTTCCATGTCCTGGCTATTGTAAATAGAGCTGCAATGAACACTGTCATACATGACTCATTTTGAATTATGGTTTTCTCAGAGTATACGTCCAGTAGTGGGATGGCTGGGTCATATGGTTGTTCTATTTTTAGTTTTTTAAGGAAACTCCATACTGTTCTCCATAGTGGCTGTATCAACTTACATTCCCACCAACAGGGCAAGAGGGTTCCCTTTTCTCCACACCCTCTCCAGCATTTATTGTTTGTAGAGTTTTTGATGATGGCTATTCTGACCAGTGTGAGATGATATCTCATTGTGGTTTTGATTTGCATTTCTCTAATGATTAATGATGTTGAGCATTCCTTTATGTGTTTGTTGGCAATCTGTATATCTTCTTTGGAGAAATGTCTATTTAGGTCTTCTGCCTATTTTGGGATTGGGTTGTTCGCTTTTTTGATACTGAGTTACATGAGCTGCTTGTAAATTTTGTAGATTAATCCTTTGTCAGTTGCTTCATTTGCAAATATATTCTCCCATTCTGAGGGCTGTCTTTTGGTCTTGTTTATGGTTTCCTTTGCTGTGCAAAAGCTTTTAAGTTTCATTAGGTCCCATTTCTTTACTTTTGTTTTTATTTCCATTTCTCTAGGAAGTGGGTCAAAAATGATCTTGCTGTGATTTATGTCATAGAGTGTTCTGCCTATGTTTTCCTCTAAGAGTTTGATAGTGTCTGGCCTTACACTTAGGTCTTTAATCCAGTTTGAGTTTATTTTTGTGTATGGTGTTAGGGAGTGTTCTAATTTCATTCTTTTACATGTAGCTGTCCAGTTTTCCCAGCACCACTTATTGAAGATGTTCTCTTTTCTCCATTGTATATTCTTGCCTCCTTTATCAAAGATAAAGTGACCATATGTGCATGGGTTTATCTCTGGGCTTTCTATCCTTTTCCATTGATCTTTATTTCTATTTTTGTGCCAGTACCATACAGTCTTCATTACTGTAAGTTTGTAGTATAGTCTGAAGCCAGGGAGCCTGATTACTCCAGCTCCATTTTTGTTTCTCAAGATTGCTTTGGCTATGCGGGGTCTTTTGTGTTTCCGTACAAATAGTGAATTTTTTGGTTGTAGTTCTGTGAAAAATGCGAGTGGTAGTTTGATAGGGATTGCATCGAATGTGTAGATTGCTTTGGGGAGTATAGTCATTTTCACAGTGTTGATTCTTCCAATCCAAACACATGGTATATCTCTCCCTCTATTTGTATCATCTTTAATTTCTTTCATCAGTGTCTTATAATTTTCTGCATACAGGTCTTTTGTCTCCTTAGGTAGGTTTATTCCTAGATATTTTATTCTTTTTGTTGCAATGGTAAATGGGAGTGTTTTCTTGATTTCACTTTCAGATTTTTCATCATTAGTGTACAGGAATGCCAGAGATTTCTGTGCATTAATTTTGTATCCTGCTACTTTACCAAATGCATTGATTAGTTCTAGTAGTTTTCTGGTAGCATCTTTAGGATTCTCTATGTATAGTATCATGTCATCTGCAAACAGTGACAGCTTTACTTCTTTTCTGATTTGGATTCCTTTTATTTCTTTTTCTTCTCTGATTCCTGTGGCTAAAACTTCCAAAACTATGTTGAATAATAGTGGTGAGAGTGGGAAACCTTGCCTTCTTCCTGATCTTGGTGGAAATGGTTTCAGTTTTTCACCATTGAGGAGGATGTTGGGTTTGTCATATATGGCCTTTATTATGTTGAGGAAAGTTCCCTCTATGTCTACTTTCTGGAGAGTTTTTATCATAAATGGGTGTTGAATTTGTTAGAAGCTTTCTCTGCATCTATTGAGACTATCATATGGTTTTTCTCCTTCAATTTGTTAATATGGTGTATCACCTTGATTGATTTGCATATATTGAAAAATCCTTGCATTCCTGGAATAAACCCCACTTGATCATGGTGTATGATCCTTTTAATGTGCTGTTGGATTCTGTTTGCTAGTATTTTGTTGAGGATTTTTGCATCTATGTTCATCAGTGATATTGGCCTGTAGTTTCCTTTCTTGGTGACATCTTTGTCTGGTTTTGGTATCAGGGTGATGGTGGCCTCGTAGAATGAGTTTGGGAGTGTTCCTTCCTCTACTATATTTTGGAAGAGTTTGAGAAGGATAGGTGTTAGCTCTTCTCTAAATGTTTGATAGAATTTGCCTGTGAAGCCACCTGGTCCTGGGCTTTTGTTTGTTGGAAGATTTTTAATCATAGTTTCAATTTCAGTGCTTGTGATTGGTCTGTTCATATTTTCTATTTCTTCCTGGTTCAGTCTTGGCAGGGTGTGCATTTCTAAGAAGTTGTCCATTTCTTCCAGGTTGTCCATTTCATTTGCATATAGTTGCTTGCATTAATTTCTCATGATCCTTTGTATTTCTGCAGTGTTGGTTGTTACTTCTCCTTTTTCATTTCTAATTCTATTGATTTGAGTCTTCTCCCTTTTTTTCTTGATGAGTCTGGCTAATGGTTTATCAATTTTGTTTATCTTCTCAAAGAACCAGCTTTTAGTTTTATTGATCTTTGCTATCATTTCCTTCATTTCTTTTTCATTTATTTCTGATCTGATCTTTATGATTTCTTTCCTTCTGCAAACTTTGGTGGTTTTTTGTTCTTATTTATCTAATTGCTTTAGGTATAAAGTTATTTTGTTTATTTGAGATGTTTCTTGTTTCTTAAGATACGATTGTATTGCTATAAACTTCCCTCTTAGAACTGCTTTTGCTGCATCCCATAGGTTTTGGGTCATCGTGTCTCCATTGTCATTTGTTTCTAGGTATTTTTTGATTTCCTCTTTGATTTCTTCAGTGATCACTTCGTTATTAAGTAGTGTATTGTTTAGCCTCCATATGCTTGTGGTTTTTACAGATCTTTTCCTGTAATTGCTATCTAGTCTCATATCATTGTGGTCGGAAAAGATACTTGATACAATTTCAGTTTTCTTCAATTACCAAGGCTTGATTTGTGACCCAAGATATGATCTATCCTGGAGAAGTTCCATGAGCACTTGAGACGTACGTGTATTCTGTTGTTTTTTGATGAAATGTCCTATACATATCAATTAAGTCCATCTTGTTTAATGTATCATTTAAAGCTTGTGTTTCCTTATTTATTTTCATTTTGGATGATCTGTCCATTGGTGAAAGTGGGGTTTTAAAGTCCTGTACTATGATTGTGTTACAGTCGATTTCTCCTTTTATGGCTGTTAGTATTTGCTGTATGTACTGAGGTGCTCCTATGTTGGGTGCATAAATATTCACAATTATTATATCTTCTTCTTGGATTGATCCCTTGATCATTTTGTAGTGTCCTTATTTGTCTCTTGTAATAGTCTTTATTTTAAAGTCTATTTTGTCTGATATGAGAATTGCTACTCCATCTTTCTTTTGACTTCCATTTGCATGGAATATCTTTTTCCATCCCTTCACTTTCAGTCTGTATGTGTCCCTAGGTCTGAAGTCGGTCTCTTGTAGACAGCATATATATGGGTCTTGTTTTTGTATCCATTCAGCCATTGTATGTCTTTTAGTTGGGTATTTAATCCATTTACATTTAAGGTAGTTATTGATATGTATGTTCCTTTTACCATTTTCTTAATTGTTTTTTGGTTTGTTATTGTAGGTCTTTTCCTTCTCTTGTGTTTCCTGCCTAGAGAAGTTCCTCTAGTATTTTTTTTAAAGCTGGTTTGGTGGTGCTGAATTCTCTTAGCTTTTGCTTGTCTGTAAAGATTTACTTTTCTCTGTCAAATCTGAATGAGATCCTTGCTGGGTAGAGTAATCTTGGTTATAGGTTTTTCTCCTTCATCACTTTAAATATGTCTTGCCACTCCCTTATGGCCTGCAGAGTTTCTGCTGAAAGATCAGCTGTTAACCTTATGTGGATTCCCTTGTGTGTTATTTGTTGTTTTTCCCTTGCTGCTTTTTTTTTTTTTTTCTTTTTTTTCTTTTTTGCGGTATGCGGGCCTCTCACTGTTGTGGCCTCTCCCGTTGCGGAGCACAGGCTCCGGACGCGCAGGCCCAGCGGCCATGGCTCACGGGCCCAGCCGCTCCGCGGCATATGGGATCCTCCCAGATCGGGGCACGAACCCGTATCCCCTGCATCGGCAGGCGGACTCTCAACCACTGCGCCAGCAGGGAGGCCCTCCCTTGCTGCTTTTAATATGTTTTCTTTGTATTTAATTTTTGATAGTTTGATTAATATGTGTCTTGGAGTGTTTCTCCTTGGATTTATCCTGTATGGGACTCTCTGTGGTTTCTGGACTTGATTAACTATTTCCTTTCCCATACTAGGGAAGTTTTCAATTATAATCTCTTCAAATATTTTCTCAGTTCCTTTCTTTTTCTCTTCTTCTGGGACCCCTGTAATTCGAATGTTGATCTGTTTAATGTTGTCCCAGAGGTGTCTGAGAGTGTCCTGAATTCTTTTCATATTTTTTTCTTTATTCTGCTCTGCAGTAGGTATTTTCACTATTTTATCTTCCAGGTCACTTATCCGTTCTTCTGCCTCAGTTATTCTGATATGGATCCCTTCTAGAAAATTTTTAATTTCATTTATTGTGTTGTTCATCACTGTTTTTTTGCTATTTAGCTCTTCTAGTTCCTTGTTAAAATTTCCTTTTATGTTCTCCATTCTATTCCCAAGATTTTGGGTCATCTTTACTATCATTATTCTGAATTCCTTTTCAGGTAGACTGTCTATTTCCTCTTCATTTCTTAGGTCTGGTGGGTTCTTGCCTTGCTCCTTCATCTACTGTGTGTTTCTCTGTCTTCTCATTTTGCTTAACTTACTGTGTTTGGGGTCTCCTTTTGGAAGGCTGCAGGTTCGCAGTTCCTGTTGTTTTTGGTGTCTGTCCCCACTGGGTAAGGTTGTTTCAGTGGGTTGTGTAGGCTTCCTGGTGGAGAGGACTAGTGCCTGTGTTCTGTTTGATGAGACTGGATCTTGTCTTTCTGGTGGGCCGTCCACGTCTGCTGGTGTGTTTTGGGGTGTCTGTGGCCTTATTATGATTTTAGGCAGCCTCTGTGCTAATGGATGGGGTTGTGTTCCTGTCTTGCTAGTTGTTTGGCATAGGGTGTCCAGCACTGTAGCTTGCTGGTCGTTGAGTGAAGCTGGGTCTTGGCATTGAGATGGTGATCTCTGGGAGAGCTTTAACCATTTGATATTATGTGGAGCTCTGAGGTCTCTTGTAGACCAGTGTCCTGAACTTGGCTGTCCCACCTCAGAGGCACAGCCCTGACACCTGGCTGGAGCACCAAGAGCCTGTCATCCACATGGCTCTGAATAAAAGGGAGAAAAAAAGAAAGAAGGAAAGAAAGGAGAAGATAAAATAAAGTAAAATAAAATAAAGTTATTAAAATAAAAACTAAAAAATAATTATTAAGAAACAATTTTTAAAGTAATAAAAAAAAGAAGGAAAGAAAGAAGAGAGCAACCAAACCAAAAACAAATCCACCAATGATAATAAGTGCTAAAAACTATACTAAAAAAAAAAAAAAAAGAACAGACAGAACCCTAGGACAAATGGTAAAAGCAAAGCTATACAGACAAAATCTCACACACACATACACACTCACAAAAAGAGAAAAAGGGGAAAAAATATATGTCATTCCTCCAAAGTCCACCTCCTCAATTTGGGATGATTCGTTTTCTATTCAGGTATTCCACAGATGCAGGGTACATCAAGTTGATTGTGGAGATTTAATCCGCTGCTCCTGAGGCTGCTGGGAGAAATTTCCCTTTCTCTTCTTTGTTCGCACAGCTCCCAGGGCTCAGCTTTGGATTTGGCCCCGCCTCTGCGTGTAGGTCGCCGGAGGGCATCTGTTCTTCACTCAGACAGGATGGGGTTAAAGGAGCAGCTGATTCGGGGGCTCTGGCTCACTCAGGCCGGGCGGAGGGAGGGGGCGGAGGGAGGGGCACGGAGTGCGGGCGAGCCTGCTGCAGCAGAGGACGGCGTGACGTTGCACCAGCCTGAAGGCGCGCCATGAGATCTCCCGGGGAAGTTGTTCCTGGATCACGGGACCGTGGCAGTGGCGGGCTGCACAGGTTCCCAGGAGGAGAGGTGGGGGTAGTGACCTGTGCTCGCACACAGGCTTCTTGGTGGCAGCAGCAACATCCTTAGCGTCTCATGCCCGTCTCTGGGGTCCGCGCTGATAGCTGCGGCTCGCGCCTGTCTCTGGAGCTCCTTTAAGCGGCGCTCTGAATCCCCTCTCCTCGCGCACCAGGAAACAATTTTCTCTTGCCTCTTCGGCAGCTCCAGGCCTTTTCCCAGACTCCCTCCCGGCTAGCCGTGCTGCACTGGCCCCCTTCAGGCTGTGTTCACGCTGCCAAACCCAGCCCTCTCCCTGCAATCTGACCGAAGCCCGAGCCTCAGATCCCAGCCTCCACCTGCCCCGGCGGGTGAGCAGACAAGCCTCTCGGGCTGGTGAGTGCTGGTCGGCACGGATCCTCTGTGCGGGAATCTCTCCGCTTTGCCCTCTGCACCCCTGTTTTTGTGCTCTTCTCCGTGGCTCTGAAGCTTCCTCCCTGCCCACCCTGTCTCCACCAGTGAAGGGGCTTCCAGTGTGTGGAAACCTTTCCTCCTTCACAGCTCCCTCCAAGAGGTGCAGGTCCCATGCCTATTCTTTTGTCTCTGTTTTTTCTTTTGTCCTACCCAGGTACGTGGGGAGTTTCTTGCCTTTTGGGAGGTCTGAGGTCTTCTGCCAGCGTTCATTAGGTATTCTGTAGTAGTTGTTCCACGTGTAGATGTATTTCTGATGTATTTGTGGGGAGGAAGGTGATCTCTGTGTCTTACTCCTCCGCCATCTTGAAGTTCTCTGGAAATGCTTCTTAATGAATGCTCTTTCAAGTTCCTGAGAGATCAGAAAGTATCATTGGAGCACCTAAACTCTAGGAGGACAGGGACACTGGGGCTTGTGACTGTGAGTGGTCCATTGGTGAGAAGAGCAGGGGATGGAGGGAGACACAAACTCCTGTCTTCTCAGGGGAGCATAGGACAGACTCTCTTTTTAAGACTTTGTAAATATCAAGCCTCAGATATTTCATGTTGATCTAAACCCCTGATGGAACCAGACACACAATAAATTATATAATTACTCTATTCAGATTTGCCAAAAAGCGTGCAGAGCTGACTCTATTCCAAGAACCTGCTGATCAGATCAGCTCAGCATGTGTGTTAATGATCTCCATCCAGAGAACAGAAACAGGGACACAAAAACAATTCTGTCCTTGCTTCTCGGAGCTTAAATATGACAGCTCCTTAGAGCCAACTGCATCTGGTGTTCATGGGCGATCTAAAGGTAATTGCCAATGTAGTTGCCATTCCATGCTCACATTTCAAAGATGCAAATATGAGGAAACTTTTGATGCATCCAGAGTTTATTGGTTTTCCTGCTAATCAACCAATTTCACTAGTATTTACTGAATAGTGTGTACCCAGCATCCTTTCATAGAGGCATAAGAGATTCCAAAGAAGTAGAAATTGGTTCTTGTCTTTAATGAAGGCATTTCTAATCTTGTCAATGTATGCATTTAGTCATTCAACAAATTTTTTTAAGCATGTGTGAGGATGATAAGCCACGTACACATTAAAGTCATTGAACATAGTAGATCATAATTGGGTGCTGCACGCAGTTTCTCCTCGAGGGCCAGGCAAGAAAACAATACTCATGAAAACTACTAAGTGCCAGTACTGGTGACACAGAAATGGGCAAGACAGAGCCCATATTATTAAGAAGCTGACAGCCAGGGAGAAAAATAAATAAACCAGAAATTACAACACAATATGGTATAATTAGGTAAGTGCAAGGAATGCCCTTCAACTGAGTCTTGAAGCTTAAATATAAGTTCAAAGAATGTAGGTCCAGGGTTGAGTGGGGAGAAATGTCAACGGCATGGCCAGAGAAAAAGGCAAGCTTGTGACTTGCTTGCAATGGCCTCAGAAGTCACAACTCCTTCCTCTCTGACTGCGCCACGAATTCCAGCTATTTCAGTTGCCCCAGACTTTGGTCTCTGTCTCCTCTACTGAGTGGAATCTCAGGGCTCTGCTCAGATTCAACATTCTGCACCACTGGGAGGAAACTGGAGATCCCGGGGCTGACTTTGTGACCTTTTCTTAGCGATTGCACTGCTGCGCCACCTGTTGGCCAAAGCCTGAAAACCGTTGCCTTATGTTTGTCCAGTTTCATTTAGTTTGCGGTGGGAGGGAGGCTTAGTCCTGTACAAGTCACTCCATGTGGCTGGAACTTTCCCACGTGTCTTGAATAACCCTTCACTAGGCCCTGAAGCATCTACCTTCCAATTTCTCAAACCTCTGCCTCCATTCCTATTGCTTTCACGTCCTTCACTTCTTCCCTAGTGAAATTGCTGTCATGAGTCATTTGTGACATCCCTATTGCCACAGTCAGTGGGTATTTTTCTTCCACCTTAAGCCTCCCTGACCGCTTGTTAGTATTTGAACTGATTAACTGGTATCTTCTTTTTGAAACTCTTTGGATTCTCAACGTTATGACTCAGCTTCTGCCTCTGACTCACTCTTCTCCGTTTTGTTTGTTGGCCTCAATGGCTCCACTGCTGGATAACAGGTGTTCCCCAGGACTATTCCCCAGGGTGCTTGTCCTGGACCCCCTGGGCGCCTGCTCTATGTTCATAGCTTTACATTGTTAATTTCTTGTCCTGCCTGTCACTGTCTCTTTTATGCTAATGATTCTAACTTTGTGTGACCAATCCTGTCTTTACCCAAACTCTTGTCAGAGCTCTCCAGTTGCCTAGTATCTGGATATCCTGCCTCCAAATTGGTCTGGATTCTGTCTCCTCTTTAACCTTGTATTATGCTCTTCTTTCCATTGTTTACTGTAGTCCATCTACACTGACCTGAATTTAATTCCTAAAACACACCAAACTTTCCCACCTCAGGGTCTTTGCACATGCTGTTCCTGCTTCCTGATTCACTCTTCCCTCTGTTTTTCATGTCTATCTTTTCCTCATCCTAAGGTCTCAGTTTACCTGTAATCTCCTCAGAGAGACTTCCCTTGACAATCAACCTAGACTACTCAGGCGTACCTTGGACATATTGCGGGTTTGGTTCCAGACCACCGCAATAAAGGGAATATCACCATAAAGTGAGTGACATGAATTTTGGGTTTCCCAATGCATATAAAAGTTATGTTTACACTACTCTGTATTCTCTTAAGTGTGCAATAGCACTATGTCTAAAAAATGTGCATGCTTTAAAAATATTTTATTGCTAAAAATGCTAACCATCATCTGACAATGCAGAGTTGCTACAAACCTTCAATTTGTTAAAAAAAACAACAACAACAAAAAACAGTATCTCCAAAGTTCAGTTAAGTGAAGCACAATAATAAGCCTGTACTCTGTTATTCTCTATCACTACTCCTTCTTGCTTTCTCCATAGTACTTAGAATTTGTAATATTTATTGATGTATTTGCTTACTTATGTTGTATTCATGGGTTTATGTGTTTGTTCGCTTACGCTAAGCTTCACAAAGTCTGAGACCATGTCTGTTTTTTCAGTTCATCTCTCCTTGGCACTCAGCATACTGCCTGGCACACAGTAGTTTCTCACTAAGTATTTGTTGGATGCTGGAGTGATCTCATGACCAGACTCACTATCCTTTTCTTCTCTATAGAAATCTCCTCCATGCCAGGTCTCCTGTGCTTGGCATTGATGTTGGTAACACAAACATATAATCCTACAGCATTTTGTTCATATATTAATAAAGAAAAATAAAGTTTCTGAGACAAAGTGAACACTGGGCTGAGAGAAAACGAGGGGTTAGGTTCTGTAGGATGGGGCTTTGAGGAAAGGAGCTGGTTACAGGGTTTTTAAAGCTGTGACCACAATTGGTCTCAAAGCTCAGATTCACTTCATTATGACGTAGCTTCACCATTGTTGAGTGCAGAGGGTACAGTTGACCCTCCAGACCACAAGCAGTCATCAGGCTGTTTTCCAGCTGGTTTTGACTAGTTTCCCAAGAAGCATTGTCCTGTAAGTGTGGCTCCCTCTTCTGAGGTCTTACAATTTCTCATACCCTCTGGACCCAGTTTCCTGCAGGTCCTCATTTCCATTAAGCCCAAGATTTATCAGTATATTAGCACTTTCCATGTTGGATAATAATTCAGCTGTTTTCCAGCCTCTTCACCCCGATGTACCATGAACCAAGGCAGAGAGATTTGGTCTTCACCCTCTTTGCATCCTCTATAGCCTAGGTCAATATCTGGCACACAGGAGACCCTGCAGTAAAGGTTTATGAATGAATGAATGCCAAACCTCCCCTAGCCAAGACAAATAGTAGCCAGGAAAATTAGTCTCTGGGCTCTAGGTGTGTAGGTCAAGGGTTACCCAGAATTTTCTCTCTGATATCAGATAACTTGCATCCTCACATGGCAGTAACTCTGGGCAACGCTGGGGGCTGGGAGCACGTGGCAGTCAGAAAGAGCCAACGAGGACATGATGTTGTCCGGGGGTGGGGGTGGGGTGGGTTGGAGAGGTAAGGATGGCAGGAAGAGATGGATTCAAGGAATGTTTAAAAGGGGATGCCAGCAGGACCCTTTATTCTAGTGCCTGTGTAGTAAATTTAAGTCATCTTCCAGACAGTGTGAACATCAGAAGAAGGGTCTTCCACTCCATTAGATAATTTAGGATTGCAAGAGGAGAGCATGACTAGCAAACTGTAAGAGCTGCCTCTACAAGAGAGTTTTAAATATATTATGCTCAACTGTCAGTACCAGTGCATTAAGTGTTCTGACACTTGTGGGGCTGCTGTAATTTGCCTCACATGTGTGAACACAGTATTCCCAGGGAATAAATTACTTTCACTTGCTTACCAAAGGAACAGAACAGATACTTTAATATTTATTCCTCCTCTTTGGCCAATAAATTACCTCTATATTGAGGATTTTGATTGAACATTTGCAGCAGCAGTGGGAGCAGGTGATAAACATGCCAAACCAGTTCCCCTGAATTCTGGGTAGGAGGATTTCAAGGAACTTAAAGTTTCACATCTTCTCCTATTAAATTATAAAGTTATGCATGATTTTTATGCGTTTTTTGCACTGTGAATAAGGGATTATCTTTCTTCCAACAAAACTACCCTGAATTATGTGGTTTTGCTATCTTTTCTTCCATCCATCCATCCATCTATCCATCCAACCAGCCAGCCAGCTAGCAGCCAACCATCCAACTACCCACCCACCCATCCATCTACCCATCCATCCACCTATCCATCCTACAGATCCTCATTTCCATTAAGCCCAGGATTTGTCAGTATATATATATTTGTCAGTATATGTTTCCATGTTTTGTTATAATTCACCTGTTTTTCCATCCTCTTTACCCCAGTATACCATGAACCAAGGCAGAGAGACTTGGCCTTCTTTCTCCATCATGTATCAGCATATGTGTCCATCCCCATCTCCCACATGACAGATTTGGGATGGTTTGTCTACTCACTAAAAGAACATGATTTCTGTATTTTGAAAATCTCTGTGTAGAAAATCTTTTTCTTTGCATTTGTATGCTCTCTACACTTTCTGCACACACTTTCTCACCTCCCACACCTTTCTCAATAAATGCCAGCACTATTGCCCCTATGATTACAGCAATAGTATTTTTTCCAGAGTCAACAATGACTGTCATGTCACTAAAGCCACACTTTGTGTCGTGGTTGTCTTCTCTCACTCACTCTCTGTCTTTGGCTTCCACATGGTTACATCCTTCTGGTTTTCCCACCACTTTTTGGGCTCTTAGCCCTTTCATTATTTCATAGGTTCATATCCCTTTCATTATTGGTTTCTTGCCCCTCAGTCCTACTTATCTGCATTTCTCAATCATCTCTCTGAATGATCTCATTCCCTCCTGTAGGAGTTTACTAGGGCTGCTGTAACAAAGTACCACAAACTTGGTGGCTTAACTAGCAGAAATGTATTGTCTCATAGTTCTGGAGGCTAGAAGTCTGAGATCAAGGTGTCAGCAGGGTTGCTTCCTTTCTGAGGCCTGTGAGAGGAAATCTATTCCATGCTTCTTGCCTAGCTCATGGTGATTTGTTGACAATCTTTGGCATTCTTTGGCTTGTAGAAGCATCACCCCAATATCTGCCTTCATCTTCACATGGTGTTTTCACTCTGTGTGTGTGTGTGTGTGTGTATGTGTGTTCAAATTTCCCTTTTTTATAAGGACACCAGTCATATGGAATTGGGCCCACCCTAACGGCCTCATTTTCATTTGATTACCTCTGTAAAGACCCCTTCTCTAAATAAGGTCACATTCTGACATACTGGGGCGTCAGGATGTCAACGTCTGAATTTGGCCGCTTGTGATGGGGGGTGGACACATTTTAATCCATAACCTCTGCTATGGTTTCAATGACTTGTCCATATACTGATGACTCTCAAATCTGTGAATCCATCCGAAACCTGTCTCCTAAACTCTAGACCTGTGTGTCCAACTGCCCACTGTCCATCTCCCCTTGGGTGAATTTCCTGTGCCTTAAACTCAGCATGTCTAAGACTGTATTCATCACCCACCCCCTGAACTAGGTCCTCCCCCTAGCTCAGTGATAATGGCTTATCAGTTCAACTGTCTGGACAGAAACTGATACTTATCCTTGACTCTTCCTTCACCCTCATTTCTACAACCATATCCAATCATTTCCCAAGTTAAATCAATTCTCTCTCTCTACAGCAGCTCTCAAATCTACCCCTTCTACTCACTGCAACCACCTCTTCAAGGTCACTACCCTCTCTCCTCCAGACCACTCCAGTGTTCTCTCTCTCTCTCTCTCTTTTTTTTAAATTATATGTTTGGACGCCTTGGGTCTTCGTTGCTGCGCGCGGGTTTTTTCTTTAGGTGCAGCGAGCAGGGGCCACTCTTCATTGCAGTGCGTGGGCTTCTCATTGTGGTGGCTTCTCTTGCTGTGGAGCATGGGCACTAGGAGCACAGGCTTCAGTAGTTGCAGTGCACACGGGCTCAATAGTTGTGGCATGTGAGCCCTACTGTGCGTGGGCTCAGTAGCTGTGGCACATAGGCTTAGTTGCTCCACGGTATGTGTGATCTTCCCGGACCAGGGATAGAACCTGTGTCCCCTGCCTTGGCAGGCGGATTCTTAACCACTACACCACCAGGGAAGTCTCTCTGGTGTTCTCTTACTAAGTCCTTCTATCTCTGGTTTTACTCCCTCTTAATCCACTGCAGAGCATTCTTCTAAAAACCCAAATCTGATCATTCCATTTTCCTGCTTAAAGCCATTCTGTGGCAGTGTAGACAGTGTGGACACCATAACAATTGTGGAAATGACCCGATGTGGGTTGTTTAGCTTTCCCCGTGTCCCCTGAGGCAGAAACTTGCAGCTGTATTTAGATTGTGGCTTAAATCACAGCAGAGCTGCCTCTGCCAGTTCTTGACTTGTACTCTCCCCAAGTGACAAATGTATATACTAACTGTATTAACTGTACCCTGGCATGCTCATCTACTCATTTATTTATTTCTGCTCATGAACAAGGCATAAGTATTTTGTGAACTGATGCATAGGCTTATGGTTTGAAAGCCAATTCCCAAATGAGAAGATACTTGCAGACTATTGGCAGTGGCAAGTCAATTGGCTCCCAGATTAAAAGTTGGCTTGCCCATCCATTTGGCATATAGCTTTCATTGTATAAATTACTGTGTACTTTGCTTTTCCTCTCCTACACCATAAGACAAAGAGGGCAGGCATTGTGCCTTCTTATCTTCCTTACACTTAGCAAAGGGCTAGGCATATAGTAGGCATCAATAACTTTAATAACAGAATTAGGCCAATAGCCTCAGGTCTTCTGAATTGGCTTTTGACAGTAATGAATTATGAGGCCACCTTATTAATATTTTGTCAAGTCTGTCAATCAAGAAACTCACCAGGACCATTTGGAAGGGAATGTATTCCAAGAGATTCTACCAGGGAAGAATTTGTAAGTAAGGGTTTCTACAGTCAGTAGGGAGTATTTTGCAAGATTTTCAGAGCAATAGTGACATTGCAAGAGGGTAGCACTTATGCTGCAAGGTACCGAGGGACCTTAGTACCTTTTTGTGCACCTCTCTATGGGTAAATACCCTGGTACAAATTACAAGGAAATTAAGGCTTTGGGGGAAGAAGAGACCAAAGCTCAACTAGAAGAAAGTCAATGTGAAGGCTTAAAGAAAAGCAAACGGTATTCAAAGCAAGCTCAACATACAAAAATCCAGAATTAGAAAACAAATTAGAATCAGTTACTTATTTTAGCAATAAGTTATTATTTCAAGCATAAACACTCCCACTGCATCTAAAATATGATTTTAACATACCATTACATTATTTGTATGTGTTTTAAGAATAGTATATTTGCTATTATAAAAAGCAAAATAGTAGTGTGGCCTTTTTTAAAATTGAAGTATAGTTGATTTACAATATTGGGTAAGTTGCAAGTGTACAGCATAGTGATTTTTTTTTGCAGATTATATTCCATTACAAGTTATTGAATATAATTCTGTTTGCTGTACAGTAAATCCTTGTTGCTTATCTATTTTATGTATAGTAGTTTATACCTGTTAATCCCATACTCCTAATTTGTCCCTCTACCCCTCTCTCTCCCCTTTATAACCATAAGTTTGTTCTCTATGTCTGTGAGCCTATTTCTGTTTTATATATAGATTCATTTGTATTATTTGTTAGATTCCACATATGAGTGATATCATATAGTATTTGTATTTCTCTGTCTGACTTATTCCACTAAGCATAATATTCTTTAGGTCCATCTGTGTTGCATCTGTGTGGCAGCAAATGGCAATATTTCATTCTTTTTTATGACTAAGAATCCATTGTGTGTGTGTGTGTGTATCTTCTTTTTTAATATATATATTGGAGTATAATTGCTTTACAGTGTTGTGTTTCTGCTGTACAACAAAGTGAATCAGCTATATGTATACATATATCCCCATATTCCATCCCTCTTGAGCCTCCCTCCCACCCTCCCTATCCCACCCCTCTAGGTGGTCACAAAGCACGGAGATGATCTCCTTGTGCTATACAGCAACTTCTCACTGGTCTTCCATTTTACATTCGGTAGTATATATATGTCAGTGCTACGCTCTCAGTTCATTCCAGTTTCCCCTCCTCCACCTGTGTCCTCAAGTCTGTTCTCTACATCTGTGTCTTTATTCCTGCCCTGCCACTAGTTTCATCAGTACCGTTTTTTTAGATTCCATATATGTGCACTAGCATACGGTATTTTTCTCTTTCTGACTCTTTCACTCTGTATGACAGACTCTAGGTCCATCCACCTCACTACAAATAACCTTATGGGGACCATTCAGACTCTGATCTGGGCCAATTCCTGCATGTGCTTGCCCCCAAAGTCCACAGCTGCCAGAGCTAGACCGTTTTCATTTGTGGGAACACTCATTGTTTACATAGATGCAGGGTCTACTTAGCTCAGCAGCTTGTACAGCTTATGGAAAGATTTTTGATCTTCTCCCTTAGTTGCCCCATCCCTGGGGTTCAGCTTTGGTTTTATCCCCACCTCTGCGTGTGGTCCACCCACAGGAGTCTGGTCCTGAGGCTGCCTTGGAGCTCTTGGGTCTGCCCCAGTGAGGACAGAGCGCAGAGGTGGTATGACTGCTTGGATCGCAGGAGCCCCGACAGTGCCAAATGCGCAGGGAAGCTGGTAGCCACCGGCGCAAGAGATGTCGCCCTAGTGAGGGCCTTTTCTGGATCCCGCAGTGAGGCGCGTGAGGGCCAACCCTGGCCAGGCTTTTTCTGGCGCCCGGCAGCAGGCGCACAAGGGCCATCCCTGAGAGTGCTTCGTTTATTGTTGTCAGCAGGCACTGGCGTGTGGGGAGGGAGAGGCTGCAAGAGTGGCTTGTCCCCCTGCGTGTTACTCAGCAGTAGCGCCCTGCTTCCATGGCAGTCCAGTCTTCCTCTGTAGGTATTCCCTGCTGCGGATTTCCTCCCTTCCGTCCCCTCAGTCCGTCTCCCCACAGCCAACAGCAATTCTCCCTCCGGGCCTGTTCTCCAGTCCCCGTGCTCCAGCTCCCAGCCCCCTTGCACACCTGTGAACACATGTCCCAGTCCAGGGCATGTAGGGCTGCGGTACGACTGTCTATTTTTCACTGTGTCCCATCTGCCACCAATCGGCCGCTTCACCCTCTTCCGACAGCCTCAAATGCTTCCCTTCTGTCCCAATCGATGTCCCTGTCAGGGGTTTTCCCCGAATTTGGGACTCTCTTCTTTGCTTCAGCCCCCCGCCCACCTTCCCGGGGTGCAGGTCGCATCCGGCTTCCTCTCCTCCTCCTCCCTTATTTTTTCCATCCTACCCAGTTATGCAGGGATCTTTATAGTCCTGTCCGGTGTCCAAGGTCTTCTGCTAGTCTTCAGCCGGTGTTCTGTGAGAATTGTTGCATCTATAGATGTATTCCTGATGCATCTGTGGAGAGAGATGAACTCCACGTCCTCCTACTTCTCCGCCATCTTCTATCTCTGTGCCATGGATTGCCTCAGGGCAGGTAAACCATCACCTTCAATCCTTTTGCCCTCTGAGCCTAGCAGGATTCTTGTATAACTTTTGTCAATGGAAAAATTAATCAACAGCTGATCCTTCAGACTCCAGCAGTTTGAGGTAGCAACAAAATGACTGCGGCTCCCAACCACTCTCCTCAACATCTCTATATCATATCTTCTTAAGCCAATCATTGGTTGATGGGCACTTGGGTTGCTTCCATGTCTTGGGTACTATAATTAGTACTGCTATGAATATTGGTGTGCATTTATCTTTTCAAATTAGGGTTTTCATTTTTTCCAGATACATACCCAGGAGTAGGATTGCTGGATCATATGCTAACTCTATTTTTAGCTTTTAAAGGAATCTCCATACTGTTTTTCATAGTGGATGCACCAATTTACATTCCTACCAACTGTGTATGAGGGTTCCCATTTCTCCATACCCTCTCCAGCATGTATTATTTGTAAACTTTTTGATGATAGCCATTATGACTGGTGTGAGATGATACTTCATTGTGGTTTGATTTGCATTTCTCTAATAATTAGCAATGTTGAACATGTTTTCATGTGCCTGTTGGCTGTCAGTGTGTCTTCTTTGGAGAAATGTCTATTTAGATCTTCTGCCCATTTTTTGATTGGGTTGTTTGTTCAATATTAAGTTGTATGAGCTGTTTGTATATTTTGGATATCAATCTCTTGTCTATTGCATCATTTGCCAATATTTTCTACCATTGTGTAGGTTGTCTTTTCATTTTATCGATGGTTTCCTTTGCTGTGCAAAAGCTTAGAAGTTTGATTAGATCCCATTATATATTTTTGCTTTTGTTTCTTTAACCTTGGGAGACTGATCTAAGAAAATATTACTACAATTTATGTTAAAGAATGTTTTGCCTATATTTTCTTCTGGGAGTTTTATGGTGTCATGTTTTACATTTAGGTCTTTAAACCATTTTTTAAAATTGAACTATAGTTGATTTACAACATTGTGTTAGTTTCAGGTATACAGCACAGTGATTCAGTCAGATATATTTTATATATATATCTATATATATATATCTATATATATACACCTTTTCAGACTCTTTTCCCTAATAGATTATAACAAACTATTGAGTATAGTTCCCCGTGCTATACAGCAGGTCCCTGATATCTATTTGATATATAGTAGTGTGTATATGTTACTCAATATTGTCAAAATGACAATAATCTACAGATTTAATGCAATCCCTATCAAATTACAATGGCATTTTTCAGAGAACTAGAACAAATAATCCTAAAATTTATATGGAAACACAAAAGACCCTGAATAGCCAAAACAATGTTGAGAAAGAAAAACAGAGCTGGAGGAATCAGGCTCCCTGACTTCAGACTATATACTACAAAGCTACAACAATCTTTAAACCATTTTGAGTTTATTTTTGTATATGGTGTGAGAGAGTGTTCTAATTTCATTGATTACATGTAGCTGTCCAGCTTGCCCAACTGCAGTTGTTGAAGAGACTGTCTTTTCTTCATTGTATATTCTTGCCTTCTTTGTCATAGATTAATTGACCATAGTTGTGTGGGTTTATTTCTAGGGTCTCTATTCTGTTCCATTGATCTATGTGTCTGTTTTTGTGCCAATACAATGCTGTTTTGATTACTGTAGCTTTGTATTATAGTCTGAAGTCTGGAAGGGTTATACCTTAGTTTTATTCTTTTTCCTCAAGATTGCTTTGGCAATTCTGGGTCTTTTGTGGTTCCATATAAATTTTGGGATTATTTGTTCTAGTTCTGTGAAAAAAGTAATGGGTGTTTTGATAAGGATTGCATTAAATCTGTAGGTTGCTTTGAGTAGTATGGCCATTTTAACAATATTAATTCTTCTAATGCAAGAACAGGGGATATCTTTTCATTTCTTTGTATCATATTTAATTTACTTTATCAGTGTTTTATAGTTCTCAGAGTGTAGGTTTTTCACCTCCTTGGTTAAGTTTATTCCTAGGTATTTTATTCTTTTTGACATGATTTTAAATGGGTTTTTTCTCCTCTTTCTAACATTTCATTATTAGTGTAAAGAAACACAACAGATTTCTATATATTGATCTTGTATCCTACTATCCTGCTGAATTCATTTATCCATTCTAATAGCTTTTGTGTGGAGACATTAGGGTTTTCTATATAGAGTACCATGTCATCTGCAAATAGTGACAGTTTTACCCCTTCCCTTCTTATTTGGATACCTTTTATTTGTTTTTCTTATCTGAGCGCTGTGGTAGCTAAGACTTCCAATACTATGTTGAATACAAATGATAAGAGTGGGCATCCTTGTCTTTTTCTTGAATTTAGCAGGAAGATTTTCAGCTTTTCACTGTTTAGTATTATGTTTGTTGTGAGTTTGTCATAAATGGCCTTTACTATGTTGAGATATGTTCCCTCTATACCCATTTTGGTGAGTGTTTTTATGAATGGATTTTGAACTTTGTAAAATGCTTTTTCTGCATCTATTGAGACAGTCATGTGAGTTTTGTCTTTCATTTTGTTTATGTGGTGTATCACATTGATTGAAATACCCTTGCAAACCTGGAATGAACCCACCTTGATAATAGTGTATGACCCTTTTAATGTATTGTTGGATTCAGATTGCTAATATTTTGTTGAGGATTTTTGCATCTATATTCATCAAAGATACTGGCCTATAAATTTTTTTTGGTAGTATCTTTTTCTAGTTTTGGTATCAGGGTGATAATGTCCTCATAGAATGAATTTGGGAGTATTCCTTGCTCTCATAGTTGTGTAGTATTAATGCCAGCATCTAAGAGAATTTGGGAGTATTCCTTGCTCTCATAGTTGTGTAGTATTAATGCCAGCATCTAAGAGAACTAAGAGAAAGGGTGTGTATTCAAAGGCACAATTTCCAGAACTGCATTTAATAATCTAGGAGTAGCTGAACTATAAATTTATACCAGGCCTGTTAGCACTTTTATTTTCTTCATATAGCATAGCATTTTCTTACCTATTTTACTTCAGTTTACTGAGATCATCTCTTTGGGAATGTTCTAAAATGGATTCTAAATTTTTCATTTTCATGGGTTAAAGTAAATATTCCAGAACCACAGAACAGGCCTTTTCACTGTGTGGCCAATGAATCTCTACTTGTTGGCATCAGAGTGACTGGGGTAATGGGAGAAGTGAGGTTGGTGCATCTTAAGAGATCCTCCCTCTCCACCTTCACCTGGGAATCAGCCAGCTCTCTTCCAGTGGAAAACTTGTCCCCAGGTGTTCAGCAAAGGTAACACCCTGCTATACCCCCTTAAAAATGTCTGTCATTGGGTTCTTATAGGAAAGCTGGTAAGAATTCCCAAAAATCTTCCTAAATGCTCTCAATGGGCCCCTTCCTGAGAACCAAGACGGTCACCCATAGAGACGACTGCAATCCAAAGAGAAATAGTGAGTGAAAACTTCAGAGATAAAGGGGGAAGGACAGGTCAGGAGGGAGCTTCGAGGTTGGGTGCATGCAAAGGTCCTGCAGAGTCGGTATCAGACACAGAAGCCTCAGAAGTTGGATATGGCTGGTTAGAAAACAGGAGATTTACTGGGTGGACTTGGGAGGAAAGACTCACAGAACCTTGGAAAATGTGCAGGAACTAAGAGACCTTTACAGCCAAGCAGCTAAAACAATCTGCCATGTTGTTGCTGTTGCCATCACTACCGACACCCTGACCAGACAGCCTGCCACTGCTGCTCATGGAACTTTAGCCTTCCTGGCTTCCCTGAGATTCAGAGTTCTGGATAGGAGCATCTGATTAGCTGAAACCAAACCATGTCTGCACCTTATTGCCAGGGGCAGGGAGAGTTATCTCTTTCCTTTAGCTTCTACTCTGGGATATGAGGCACTTTTCCACCAAAGATTATGTAATGGAGAGGGTAGCTTCCCCCTAAATGAGAAGGGAGTTGGGTACTGGACAGTTAAAAATAGGACAGAGGGCCAAGGTATCCACATTAAAAACATTCAGGGAGTTATTAACTGGGCTCAGAGATTTTAAAAAATTATTTGTTCTTTTGCAATGAAAAACATCTTCTATTATTTGGGAAATTTTTGAAGACCAAGACTATCACCCCCAAAATTTTAAAGGCAATTTTGTGATACTCTGCTGACTCACATCTAGGATCAGCCACGTAGATTCAAAATTCTTTCTTAGGTCCCTTTGGAGTACTTTAAAATCCATTGCAGATTCCTATGAATGTTCAGCAGAAATCATCAAGGTTAACCCATAATCTAATTCTACAGATGACAGAAGGTATAAGGAGCAACAAGCGTGAGTAGTCAGAGACTGGGTGTGGGCAAGATAAGAGGTAACCCAGGTTAGGAAAACAACTTCAGACTTAATAAAATATGGGTGTGATTAGAGACACAGTTGAGGGAAGGGAATCATCCTTGGGCAGCACTGAGGAAATAAAATCTTGATACTATAGGGAGCTGGAGGGTCAGAAATTATCTAAATGAGCAAGTGTTAAAGATGGTATTTTATTTGGGGGAGGAGAACCAGGAGAAAGGCATCTTGACCTCAAGCTCTTCTTTAGAATATAAATCTAGAACAGGTGCTTGACAAGTATACGGGTTGCTTAAGAAAGAATGGAGCTCTTCTGGCAAACACAGGCCCTGGGTGAGGGGTGCTGTGGTTGCATTGCATAAGACTGAGGTCATGACCAGGAAGACTAACTAAGACCAGTTTATATGTACAGATACTATAATTATTGATGTTCTTTCTATTTTTACCATGTGAATGCCTGGATCTTAGCAGGGGGAAAATGGTCTCACTGCAATACATGTTACTAAAGGGGACTTCCCATTTCTCTTTAAAGAACATGTTTTTGCTTGAAAATTTTCCAAATAGGTGCATTTCCTCCAGGTTCTATCTATTCTTTGCATTCTGCCCTCTCCTGCAAGTTTTGCCTTCATGAGACTCTCCTTCCAACCCATCATCCCTTTTCAAAATACTTCTTTTGTTCTTAATAGTTAAAAGGGCAAAATCCCCACCTGGCTTTGCTGGAAGCTGCTCTGGGCTCTCTTCCAATCCAAACCCTGCCCTGCTCTAGGCTCTGCTGGACTCCACCGTCCTCTACTAAGCATCCTCTAATTTTTCAGTCTGAAATTACTCTCTCCACCCCCTGAACAATAATTGTTCTTACTTTATGTACCACTGAACTAGTTTCCTTTCATATTCTTAGGTATTCTTGTGAATATTTATTCTCTTGTCTTCCCAACAAGATTGTTAACCTCTTGCATACAGAAAGAGCTCAACAATTCTGGTCAGCTGAAATGCGAAGGCAGCAAAGTACATTGGGAAGAATATAAGCTTTTTGGAACTGGACACATCTGATTTTTAATCCTTACTTGGGCTATGGAGATTTACTTTCCTCATATGTAAAATGGGGATAGTAAAAGTCACCCCACAGTATTGTTGTGATGTCTGGAGATCTTATGTAAAGATCTTAGTACATATAAAGTGTTTAGTAAGTGCTAGGCATTTTTAGTTTTGCATCATAAAAATAGGAAGCAGTGATGACCTCTTTAGTTTTAAAGTTAGTTACAGAGAAAAATCATATTCCAGATAGAATTAATACTGTTTTAGAGATATGTATAGCAAAAATGTAACAATTATTAGCCTTTTCCTCCAAAAAATTACAGATTTTAGGTAAACAAAGAGCTTTTAAAAGGTTTTTTTAAAAGTCACTTTAATATGCATTTATAAATACCCAAATATTTCAGTTTTACATCTCAAAACTCTAGTTTTTAGGTAATGATCATTTGATAATCATTTCAAATAAAATAATTAAGTCTCAGAAAACATTTAATATGAAACATATAATCCATACAAAAAATATGGATAATAACATAATGAACAGCCAGGTCATTTTATTTACTTTTTGCTGATTTATTTTTAATTTTTATTTTATATTGGAGTATAGTTGATTTACAGAGTGTTAGTTTCAGGTGTACAGCAAAGTGATTCAGTTATACATATCTCCATTCTTTTTCAGATTCTTTTCCCATATAGGTTATTACAGAATATTGAGTAGAGTTCCCTGTGCTACATAGTAGATCCATGTTGATTATCTATTTTATATATAGTAGCGCTTACATGTCAATCCCAAACTCCTAATTTATCCCTCCCCCACTTTCTCCTTTGGTAACCATAAGTTCGTTTTCGAAGTCTGTGAGTCTGTTTCTGTTTTGTAAATAATTTCATTTGTATAACTTTTTAGATTCCACATATATGTGATATCATATATTTGTCTTTGTCTGGCTTACTTCACTTAGTAAGTGAAGGTCCATCTCTAGGTCCATCCATTAATAACAATGCAAATGGCATTATTATTAAATGGCTGAGTAGTATTCCATTGTATATGTGTACCACTTCTTTATCCATTCCTCTATCGATGGACATTTAGGTTGTTTCCATGTCTTGGCTACTGTGAATACTGCTGCAATGAACATTGGGGAACATGAATCTTTTGGAAGTATGGTTTTCTCTGGATATATGCCCAGGAGTGGGATTGCTGTATCATATGGTAGTTCTATTTTTAGTTTTTTAAGGAACCTCCATACTGTTCTTCATAGTGGTTGTACCAATTTACGTTTTCACCAACTGTATACGACGGTTTCCTTTTTTCCACACCCTCTCCAGCATTTATTGTTCGTAAATTGTTTTGATGATGGCCATTCTGACCGGTGTGATGTGATACCTCACTGTAGTTTTGATTTGCATTTCTCTAATAATTAGCAATGTTGAACATCTTTTCATGTGCTTTTTAGCCATCTGTATGTCTTCCTTGGAGAAATGTCAATTTAGGTATTCTGCCCATTTTTTATTGGTTTACTTGTTTTTTGGTATAGAGCAGCATGAGCTGTTTGTATATTTTGGAGATTAATCCCCTGTCAGTCGCTTCATTTGCAAATATTTTCTCCTATTCTGTGGGTTGTCTTTTCGTTTATTTATGGTTTCCTTTGCTGTGCAAAAGCTTTCAAGTTTAATTAGGTTCCTTTTGTTTATTTTTGTTTTTATTTTCCTTACTCTAGGAGGTGGATCCAAAAAGATATTGCTGCAATTTATGTCAAAGAATGTTCTGCCTATGTTTTTCTCTAAGAGTTTTATAGTGTCTGGCCTTACATTTAGGTCTTTGATTCATTTTGAGTTTATTATTGTGTATACTGTTAGAGAATATTCTAATTTCATTCTTTTACATGTAGCTGTCCAGTTTTCCCAGCACCACTTATTGAGGAGACTATCTTTTCTCCATTGTATATTTTTGCCTCCTTTGTCATAGATTAGGTGACCACAGGTGCGTGTGTTTAGCTCTGGGCTTTTAATCCTGTACCATTGACCTATATTTCTGTTTTTGTGCCAGTATCATACTGTCTAGATTACTGTAGATTTGTAGTATAGTCTGAAGTCAGGGGGCCTGATTCCTCCAGCTCCAGTTTTCTTCCTCAGGATTGCTTTAGTTATTCGGGGTCTTTTGTGTTTCCATACAAATTAAAAAAAAATTTTGTTCTAGTTCTGTGAAAAAAATGCCATTGGTAATTTGATAGGGAATGCACTGAATCTGTAGATTTCCTTGGGTAGTATCGTCATTTTGATGATATTGATCCTTCCAATCCAAAAGTATGGTATATCTTTCCATCTGTTTGTGTCATCTTCAATTTCTTCATCAGTGTCTTATAGTTTTCAGAGTACAGGTCTTTTGTCTCCTTAGGGAGGTTTATTCCTAGGTATTTTTTTTCATTTTTATTGGAGTATAGTTGGTTTACAATGTTGTTAGTTTCAGGTGTACAGCAAAGTGAATCAGTTGTACATACACATACATCAACTCTTTTTTAGATTCTTTTTTTAGATTCTTTTCCCATATAGGTACTCAATACTAATTAGAGTTTTGAGTTAATTTCCCTGTGCTATACAGTAGGTCCTTATTAGTTATCTATTTTATATATAGTAGTGTGTATATGTCAATCCCATTCTCCCAATTAATCCCTCCCCCTGACTTTATCCCTGGCAACCATAAGTTTGTTTCTTTACATCTGTGACTCTGTTTGTTTTGTAAATACGTTCATTTGTACCATTTTTTTTAGGTTCCACATATAAACAATATCATATGATATTTGTCTTTCTCTGACTTACTTCACTCATTATGACAATCTCTAGGTCCATGCATGTTGCTGCAAATGGCATTATTTCATTCTTTTTTATGGCTAAGTATTATTCCATAGTATATATGTACCACATCTTCTTTATCCATTCCTCTGTTCATGGACATTTACTTTGCTTCCATGTCTCCTAGGTATTTGATTCTTTTTGATGCGATGGTAAACTTGTTTCCTTAATTTCTCTTTCTGATCGTTCATTGTTAGTGTATAAAAATGCAACAGATTTCTGTGTATTAATTTCATATCCTGCAACTTTACCAAATATATTGATGAGCTCTAGTAGTTTTCTGGTAGCATCGTTAGGATTTTCTACATATAGTATCATGTCATTTGCAAACAGTAACAGTTTTACTTCTTCTTTTCCAGTTTGGATTCCTTTTATTTTTTTTCTTCTCTGATTTCTGTGGCTAGGACTTCCAAAACTATGTTGAATAATAGTGGTGAGAGTGGACATCCTTGTCTTTTTCCTGATCTTAGAGGAAATGTTTTCAGCTTTTCACCATTTAGTTTGATGTTAGCTGAATGTAGGTTTGTCATATATGGCCTCTATTATATTGAGGTAGGTTCCCTCTATGCCCACTTTCTGGAGTTTTTTTTAATGATGAATCAGTTTTGAATTTTGTCAAAAGCTCTTTCTGCATCTATTGAGGTGATCATATGGTTTTTATTCTTCAATTTATGTGGTGTATCACACTTATTAATTTGTAAATATTGAAAAATCCTTGCATCCCTGGGATAAATCCCACTTGATCATGGTGTAAGATCCTTTTAATGTGTTGTTGGAGTCAGTTTGGTAGTATTTTGTTGACGATTTTTGTGTCTATGTTCATCAGTGATATTGGCCTGAAATTGTTTTTTGTGATATCTTTGGTTTTGGTATCAGGGTGATGGTGGCTTCATAGAATGAGCATGGGAGTGTTTCTTCCTCTGCAAGTTTTTGGAATGCTTTCAGAAGAATAGGTGTTAACTCTTCTCTAAATGTTTGATAGATTTCACCTGTGAAGCCATTTGGTCCTGGGCTTGTGTTTAATCAGTTTCAATTCCAAGGCTTGTGATTGGTCTGTTTCTTCCAGGTACAGCCTTGGAAGTTTGTATCTTTCTAAGAATTTGTCCATTTCTTCTACATTGTTCATTTCATTGGCATATAGTTGCTTGTAGTAGTCTCTTATGATCCTTTGTATTTCTGTGGTGTCAGGTGTCACTTCTTTTTTCTCATTTTATTGATTTGAGATCTCTTCCTTTTTTTTCTTGATGAGTCTGGCTAAAGGTTTATCAATTTTGTTTATCTTTTTAAAGAAGCGGCTTTTAGTTTCATTGATGTTTCTATTGTTTTCTTTGTCTCTATTTCATTTATTTCTACTCTGATCTTTATGATTTCCTTCCTTCTACTAATTTTGGGTTTTGTTTGTTTTTCATTCTCTAGTTGCTTTAGGTATAAGGTTAGGTTGTTTGAGATTTTTCTTGTTCCCTGAGGTAAGCCTTGCTATTAACTTCCCCCTTAGAAATGCCTTTACTATGTCCCCTAGGTTTTGAATCACTGTGTGTGTGTTTTAATTTCTCTAAAGGTACTTTTTGATTTCCTCTTTGACATCTTTAGTGATCTACTGGTTGTTTAGTAACATATTGTTTAGCCTCCACGTTTGTATTTTTTACAGGTTTTTTCTCGTAGTTGATTTGTAATCTCATAGGGTTGTGGTTGCAAAAGATGCTTGATATGATTTCAATTTTCTTAAATTTACCAAGGCTCATTTTATGGCATGTGATCAATCCTGGATAATGTTCCCTGGGCACTTGAGAAGAATGTGTATTTTGCTGTTTTAGATGGAATGGTCTCTCTATATTCAAGGCCTGTGACTCCTTAATGATTTTTTGTCTGGATGATCTGTCCATTGATGTAACTGGGGTGTTAAAGTCTCCCACTATTATTGTGTTACTGTTGATTTCTCCATTTGTGGGTCAGCCAGGTCATTTTAAAAGATATTTCTCACCTAGAGACTGAGGGGATGGAAAAAGATATTCCATGCAAATGGAAACCAAAAGAAAGCTGGAGAAGCAATTCTCATATCAGACAAGATAGACTTTAAAATAAAGACTATTACAAGAGACAAAGAAGGACACTACATAATGATCAAGGGATCGATCCAAGAAGAAGACATAACAATTGTAAATATTAATGAACCCAACATAGGAGCACCTCAAAACATAAGGCAAATGCTAACAGCCATAAAAGGGGAAATCGACAGTAACACACTCATAGTAGGGGACTTTAACACCCCACTTTCACCAATGGACAGATCATCCAAAATGAAAATAAATAAGGAAACACAAGCTTTAAATGATACATTAAACAAGATGGACTTAATTGATATTTATAGGACATTCCATCCAAAAACAACAGAATACACATTTTTCTCAAGTGCTCATGGAACATTCTCCAGGATATAGATCATATCTTGGGTCACAAATCAAGCCCTGGTAAATTTAAGAAAATTGAAATTGTATCAGGTATCTTTTCCGACCACAATGCTATGAGACTAGATATCAATTACAGGAAAAGATCTGTAAAAAACACAAACACATGGAGGCTAAACAATACACTACTTAATAACGAAGAGATCACTGAAGAAATCAAAGAGGAAATTTAAAAATACCTAGAAACAAATGACAATGGAGACACAATGACCCAAAACTTATGGGATGCAGTGAAAGCAGTTCTAAGAGGGAAGTTTATAGCAATACAATCCTACCATAAGAAACAGGAAACAACTCGAATAAACAACCTAACCTTGCACCTAAAGCAATTAGAGAAAGAAGAACAACAAAAAAACCCACCCCAATGTTAGCAGAAGGAAAGAAATCATAAAAATCAGATCAGAAATAAATGAAAAAGAAATGAAGGAAACAACAGCAAATATCAATAAAAGTAAAAGCTGGTTCTTTTAGAAGATAAACAAAATTGATAAACCACTAGCCAGACTCATCAAGAAAAAAAGGGAGAAGACTCAAATCCATAGAATTAGAAATGAAAAAGGAGAAGTAACAACTGACACTGCAGAAACACAGAAGCTCATGAGAGATTACTACAAGCAACTCTATGCCAATAAAATGGACAACCTGGAAGAAATGGACAAATTCTTAGAAATGCACAACCTGCCAAGACTGAACCAGAAAGAAATAGAAAATATGAACAGACCAATCACAAGCACTGAAATAGAAACTGTGATTAAAAATCTTCCAACAAACAAAAGCCCAAGACCAGATGGCTTCACTGGCCAATTCTATCAAACATTTAGAGAAGAGTTAACACCTATCCTTCTCAAACTCTTCCAAAATATAGCAGAGGGAGGAACACTCCCAAACTCATTCTACGAGGCCACCATCACCCTGATACCAAAACCAGACAAAGATGTCACAAAGAAAGAAAACTACAGGCCAATATCACTGATGAACATAGACGCAAAAATCCTCAACAAAATACTAGCAAACAGAATCCAACAGCACATTAAAAGGATCATATACCATGATCAAGTGGGGTTTATTCCAGGAATGCAAGGATTCTTCAATATACACAAATCAATCAATGTTATACACCATGTTAACAAATTGAAGGAGAAAAACCTTATGGTCATCTCAAGAGATGCAGAGAAAGCTTTCGACAAAATTCAACACCCATTTATGATAAAAACCCTGCAGAAAGTAGGCATAGAGGGAACTTTCCTCAACATAATAAAGGCCATGTATGACAAACCCACAGCCAACATCATCCTTAATGGTGAAAAACTGAAACAATTTCCACTAAGATCAGGAACAAGACAAGTTATACCACTTTCACCACTATTATTCAACATAGTTTTGGAAGTTTTAGCTACAACAATCAGAGAAACAAAAGAAATAAAAGGACTCTAAATTGGAAAAGAAGAAGTAAAGCTGTCACTGTTTGCAGATGACATGACACTATACATAGAGAATCCTAAAGATTCTACCAGAAAACTACTAGAGCTAATCAATGAATTTGGTAAAGTAGCAGGATACAAAATTAATGCAAAGAAATCACTGGCATTCCTGTACACTAATGATGAAAAATCTGAAAGTGAAATCAAGAAAACACTCCCATTTACCATTGCAACAAAAAGAATAAAATATCTAGGAATAAACCTACCTAAGGAGACACAAGAACTGTTTGCACAAAATTATAACACACTGATGAAAGAAATTAAGTATGATACAAATAGATGGAGAGATATACCATGTTCTTGGATTGGAAGAATCAACATTGTGAAAATGACTATACTCCCCAAAGCAATCTACAGATTCAATGCAATCCCTATCAAACTACCACTGGCATTTTTCACAGAACTAGAACAAAAAATTTCACAATTTGTATGGAAACACAAAAGACCCTGAATAGCCAAAGCAATCTTGAGAACGAAAAACAGAGGTGGAGGAATCAGGCTCCATGACTTCAGACTATACTACAAAGCTACAGTAATCAAGAGAGTATGGTACTGGCACTGAACAGAAACATAGATCAATGGAACAGGATAGAAAGCCCAGAGACAAACCCACGCATATATGGTCACCTTATCTTTGATAAAGGAGGCAGGAATGTACAGTGGAGAAAGGACAGCCTCTTCAATAAGAGGTGCTGGGAAAACTAGATAGGTACATGTAAAAGTATGAGATTAGATCACTCCCTAATACCATACACAAAAATAAGCTCAAAATGGATTAAAGACCTAAATGTAAGGCCAGAAGCTATCAAACTCTTAGAGGAAAACATAGGCAGAACACTCTAAGACATAAATCACAGCAAGATCCTTTTTGACCCACCTCCTAGAGAAATGGAAATAAAAACAAAAATAAACAAATGGGACCTAATGAAACTTCAAAACTTTTACACAGCAAAGGAAACCATAAACAAGACCAAAAGACAACCCTCAGAATGGGAGAAAATATTTGCAAATGAAGCAACTGACAAAGGATTAATCTCCAAAATTTAAACCAGCTCATGCAGCTCAATAACATAAAAACAAACAGCCCAATCCAAAAATGGGCAGAAGACCTAAATAGACATTTCTCCAAAGAAGATATACAGACTGCCAACAAACACCTGAAAAAATGCTCAACATCATTAATCATTAGAGAAATGCAAATCAAAACTACAATGAGATATCATCTCACACCAGTCAGAATGGCCATCATCAAAAATTCTAGAAACAGTAAATGCTGGAAAGGGTGTGGAGAAAAAGGAACACTGTTGCACTGATGGTGGGAATGTGAATTGGTACAGCCACTATGGAGAACAGTATGGAGGTTCCTTAAAAATCGACAAATAGAACTACCATATGACCCAGCAATCCCACTACTGGGCATATACCCTGAGAAAGCCATAATTCAAAAAGATTCATGTACCAAAATGTTCATTTCAGCTCTATTTACAATAGTCAGGAGGTGGAACCAAACTAAGTGTCCATCATCAGATGAATGGATAAAGAAGATGTGGCACATATATACAATGGAATATTATTCAGCCATAAAAAGAAATGAAATTGAGCTATTTGTAATGAGGTGGATGGACCTAGAGCCTGTCATACAGAGTGAAGTAAGTCAGAAAGAGAAAGACAAATACCATATGCTAACACATATACATGGAATTTAAGGGAAAAATGTCACGAAGAACCTAGGGATAAGACAGGAATAAAGACCCAGACCTAATAGAGAATGGACTTGAGGATATGGGGAAGGGTAAGCTGGGACGAAGTGAGAGAGTGGCATGGACATATATACACTACCAAATGTAAAATAGATAGCTAGTGGGAAGCAGCCACATAGCACGGTGAGATCAGCTCGGTGCTTTGTGACCACCCAGAGGCGTAGGATAGGGAGGGTGGGAGGGAGGGAGATGCAAGAGGGAAGAGATATGGGAATATATGTATAACTGATTCACTTTGTTATAAAGCAGAAACTAACACACCATTGTAAAGCAATTATACTCCAAAAAAGATGTAAAAAAAGATATTTCTCTATGAAATGAATCAAGAGTGTTAGAGATACAGAGAGTGAATAGTACTTGATAAGTAAAAAATGGTACTGTGCTGGGAGGGTTTCAGCCTTTAAAGAAAAAGGTAGTACAAATTGAAATGGAAAGTTTTTATATTGCTTGTGCATTAACCATCTATCATGCTGCCCCCTTTCAATAATTCTATGGTGAAACCTTTACCTAAGAAGAGTGTAACTGATAAACAAAATTGACAAACTTCTAACCAGGCTCACCAAGAAGAAAAGAGAGAGGACCCAAATGAACAAAATAAGAAATGAAAGAGGATAAATAACAACCGATACCACAGAAATACATATAATCATAAGAAATTACTATGAACAGTTATATGCCAACAAAATAGACAACCTAGAAGAAATGGACAAGTTTCTAGAAACATACAGCCTGCCAAGACTGAGTCAAGAAGAAATAGATAATTTGAGCAGACTGATCAGTAAAAGTGAAAAACATCTATAATGATAATTTTAAAAACTCCCTGCAAACAGAAGTCCAGGACTGGATGGCTTCACTGGGGAAGCCTCCCAAACATACAAGGAAGAACTTATATCTATCCTTCTCAAACTATTCCAAAAGGCTTTCTATGAAACCACCATCACCCTGATACCAAAACCAGACAAAACACCACAAAAAAAGGAAATTACAGGCCAATATCTTTGAAGACTATAGATGCAAAAATCCTCAAGAAAATATTAGCAAAGCAAATCCAACAACACATAAGAAGGATCACACACCATGATCAAGTGGGATTCACTCGAAGCTCACAAGGATGGTTCCACATATGCAAGTCAATCAATGTGATACACCACATCAACAAAAAAAAGATTAAAAAACACATGATCATCTCACTAGATGCAGAAAAAACATTTCATAACATTCAGCATCAATTCATAATGAAAACTCTCACCAAAATGGATATAGAGGGAACATATATCAACATAATAAAGGCTATTTATGACAACCTACAGCCAATATAATATACTTAATGGTGAAAAGCTGAGTTTTCCTACTACACTCAGGAAAAAAGACAAGGATGCCCACTCTCATCACTTCTATTCAACATAGTATTGGAAGTCCCTGTCACAGCAAACCAGAAAAATAAAAGGCATCCAAATGGGAAGGGAAGAGGTAAAATTGTCACTACATGCAGATGACATGATACTATATATAGAAAACCCCAAAACTACTAGATCTAATAAATGAAATCAGCAAAGTAGCAGGATACAATATTATCATTCAGAAATTGGTTCCATTTCTTTACACTAACAATGAAATATCAGAATGGGAATGTAGGGCTTCCCTGGTGGTGCAGTGGTTGAGAGTCTGCCTGCCGATGCAGGGGACACGGGTTCGTGCCCCGGTCCAGGAAGATCCCACATGCCATGGAGCGGCTGGGCCCGTGAGCCATGGCCACTGAACCTGCGCGTCCGGAGCCTGTGCTCCACAACGGGAGAGGCCACAGCAGTGAGAGGCCCGCGTACTGCAAAAAAAAAAAAAAGAAAGAAAGAAAAAAAAAGAAAGGGAATGTAAAAAAAACAATTCCTTTTAAAATCACACCAATAAATAAATAAATAAAATACCCAGGAATAAACCTGACCAAGGAGGTGAAAGACTTACATGCTGAGAACTATGAAACATTAGTAAAGGGAATTCACAGAAGTGGAAAGATATCCCATGCTCTTGGATTGGAAGAATTAATATTGTTAAGATGGCAATACTACCCAAAACAATCTACAGATTTAATATGATCCCTATCAAATTATCCATAATATTTTTCACAGAACTAGAATAATCTAAAAATTTATATGGAACCACAGAAGACCCAGAATTGCCACAGCAATCCTGAGTGGGAAAATAAAAAGCAGTAGACAGAACTCCCACAGACTTCAGACAATACTACAAAGGTATAGTAATCAAAACAGTGTGGTACTGGTACAAAAACAGACATATAGATCAATGGAACAGAATAGAAAGCCAGAAATAAATCCATACACCTACAGTTGATTAATCTTCAACAAAGGAGGCAAGGATATAAAATGGGAAAAAGACAATCTCTTCAGCAAGTGGTGCTGGGAAAGTTGGACAGCCCCATGTAAATCAATGAAGTTAGAACACACCCTCACACAATGCAGAAAAATAAACCTAAAATGGCTTAAAGACTTAAACATAAGACATGACACCATAAAACTCCTAGAAGAGAGTATAGGCAAAACATTCTGACATAAGTCATACCAGTATTTTCTTAGGTCTCCCAAGGGAATAGAAATAAAAATAAACAAATGGGACCTAACCAAACTTACAAGCTCTAGCACAATAAAGGAAATCATTAAAAAAGAAAGAAAAAAAAACACAAAAAGATAATCTATGCAATAGGAGAAAATATTTGCAAATGATGTGACAGATAAGGGATTAATCTCCAAAATATACAAACAGCTCAGACAACAACAACAAAAACAACCCAATTGAAAAATCAGCAGAAGACCTTAATAGACATATCTCCAAAGACATATAGATTGTCACGTGAAAAGATGCTCAACATCACTAGTTATTAGAGAAGTGCAGATCAAAACTACAATGAGGTATCACCTCACACTGGTCAGAATGGCCATCATCAAAAAATCTACAACAAATAAATGCTGGAGAGGGTGTGGAGAAAAGAGAACCCTCTTGCACTGTTGGTGGGAATTGATACATCCACTATGGAGAACAGTATAGAGGTTCCTTAAAAAACCAAAAATAGAACTACCATACAATCCATCAATCCCACACCGGGCATATACCCAGAGAAAACCATAATTCAAAAAGATACATGAACCCAAATGTTCATAGCAGCACTGTTCACAATAAGCAAGATATGGAAACAACCTAAATGTCCATCGACAGAGGAATGGATAAAGAAGATGTGGTACATATATACAATGGAATACTACTCAGCCATAAAAAAGAATGAGATAATGCCATTTGCAGCAACATGGATGCAACTAGTTTATCATACTAAGTGAAATAAGCCAGAAAGAGAAAGACAAATACCATAGGATATCACTTATATGTGGAATCTAATATATGGCACAAATCAACCTAACTACAAAATAGTAACAGACTCACAGACATAGAGAACAGACTTGTGGTTGCCAGTGGTGGGGGGGGAAGGGATGGACTGGGAGTTTGGGGTTAGTAGATGCAAACTATTACATTTAGAATGGATAAACAATAAGGTCCTACTGTATAGCACAGGGAACTATATCTAATATCCTAGTATAAACCATAATGGAAAAGAATATTAAAAAAAGAATGTATATATATGTCACTTTGCTGTACAGCAGAAATTAGCACAACATTGTAAATCAACTATACTTCAATTAAAAAACTATTAGAACTAATAAATGAATTCAGCAAGGTAGCAGGGTACACAATCAATATACAGAAATCTGCTGTATTTCTTTATACTAACATGAAATATCAGATAGAGAAAGTAAAAAAAAATCCTGTTTAAAATTGCGTCAAGGGCTTCCCTGGTGGCGCAGTGGTTGAGAGTCCGCCTGCCGATGCAGGGGACACGGGTTCGTGCCCCGATCCCGGAAGATCCCACATGCCGCGGAGCGGCTGGGCCCGCGAGCCATGGCCACGGAGCCTGTGTGTCCGGAGCCTGTGCTCCGCAACGGGAGAGGCCACAGCAGTGAGAGGCCCGCGTACCGCAAAAAAAAAAAAAAAAATTGCGTCAAAAAAAAAAAACCTAGGAATAAACCTAACTGAGGATGTGAAAGACCTATATGCTGAGAACTATAAAACATTGATAAAGGAAACTGAAGATGATTCAAAGAGATGAAAAGATACCCCCTGCTCTTGGATTGGAAGAATTAATATTATTAAAATAGCCATACTACCCAAAGCAATCTACAGATTTAATGTGATCCCTACCGAATTACCAATGGTATTTTTCACAGAACTAGAACAAATAATCCTAATATTTACACAGAACCACAAAAGACCCAGAATTGCCAAAGCAATCCTGAGGAAAAAGAACAAAGCTGGAGGTATAACTCTCCCAGACTTCAGACAATACTACAAAGCTACAGTAATCAAAACCATGTGATGCTGGCACAAAAACAGATATATAGATCATGGAACAGAATAGAGAGCTCAGAAATAAACCCACACACCTACTAATCTTCAACAAAGGAGACAAGAACATACAATGGAGAAAAGACAGTCTTCAAAAGTGCTGTTGGGAAAACTTGACAGCTTCATGTAAATCAATGAAGTTAGGATGCATCCTCGTACTATACACGAAAATAAATTCAACATGGCTTAAAGACCTAAATATAAGACATAGCACCATAAAACTCCATAAAACTCCTAGAAAAGAACATAGGCAAAACATTATTTGACATAAATTGTAGCAATATTTTCTTAGATCAGTCTCCCGAGGGAAAAGAGATAAAAGCAAAAATAAACAAATGGGACCTAATCAAACTTATAAGCTTTTGCACAGCAAAGGAAACCATAAACAAATGAATAGGCAACCTATGTACTGTGAGAAAATATTTGCAAACGATATGACTGACAAGGGCTTAATTTCCAAGATATACAAACAGCTCATATAACTCAATATCAAAAACAAACAACCCAATCAAAAAATGGGCAGAAGACCTAATAGACTTCTCCAAAGAAGACATCCAGATGGCCAACAGGCACATGAAAAAAATGCTCAACATCACTAATTATTAGAAAAATGCAAACCAAAACCACAATGAGGTATCACCTCATAGTATCAGTCATAATGGCTATCATCAAAAAGTCTACAAGTAATAAATTCTGGAGAGAGTGTGGAGAAAAGGGAACCCTGTTGGTAGGAATGTAAATTGGTGCAACCGCTATGGAAAACAGTCTGGAGGCTCCTTGAAAAACTAAAAATAGAGTTACTATATGATCTAGCAATCCCATTCCTGGGTATGTATCTGGAAAAGATAAAACTCTAATTCAAAAAGATACATGCACCCCAATGTTCACTGCAGTGCTATTCACAATAGCCATGACATGGAAGCAATCTAAATGTCCATCAACAGGGACTTCCCTGGTGGTCCAGTAGTAAAGAATCCGCTTTACAATGCAGGGGATGTGGGTTCGATCCCTGGTCAGGAAACTAAGATCCCACCTGCCATGGGGCAACTAAGCCCTCTTGCCACAACTACTGAGCTTGTGTGCCTCAATTAGAGCCCATGTGCTGGAAACTACAGAGCCCATGCACTCTGGAACCTGCACACCACAACTACAGAGCCCACATGCCCTGGAGCCTGTGCGCCACAACTAGAGAAGAGAAAACCCACACACCACAACTAGAGAGAAGCCTGTGCACCACAACAAAAGATCCCACATGCCTCAGTGAAAATCCTGCATGCCGCAGCTAAGACCTGATGCAGCCGAAAAGAAAATAAATAAATAAATCTTTTTTTAAAAAGGAAATAAATATGGTAGATTTTTTTAAAAAGATGTCCAGATCTACACGTGGAACAACTCCTACAGAACACCTACTGAATGCTGGCAGAAGACCTCAGACCCCCCAAAAGGCAAGAAACTCCCCCACGTACCTGGGTAGGGCAAAAGAAAAAAGAATAAACAGAGACAAAAGGATAGGGACGGGACCTGCACCAGTGGTAGGGAGCTGTAAAGGAGGAAAGGTTTCCACACACTAGGAAGCCCCTTCGCAAGCGGAGACTGCGGGTGGCGGAGGGGAGGAGCTTCGGGGCCGCGGAGAAGAGCGCAGCAACAGGGGTGCGGAGGGCAAAGCGGAGAGATTCCCGCACAGAGGACCGGTGCCGACCAGCACTCACCAGCCCGAGAGGCTTGTCTGCTCACCCACCGGGGATGGGCGGGGGCTGGGAGCTAAGACTCCGGCTTCGGAGATTAGATCCCAGGGAGAGGACTGAGATGGGCAGCGTGAACACAGCCTGAAGGGGTTAGTGCACCACGGCTAGCCGGAAGGGAGTCCGGGAAAATGTCTGGAGCTGCCGAAGAGGGAAGAGACATTTTTTGCCTCTTTGTTTCCTGCTGCGCGAGGAGAGGGCATTAAGAGCGCTGCTTAAAGGAGCTCCAGAGACGGGCGCAGCCGCAGCTATCAGCGCGGACCCCAGAGACGGGCATGAGACGCTAAGGCTGCTGCCGCCATCACCAAGAAGCCTGTGAGCAAGCACAGGTCACTCTCCACACTTCCCCTCCCGGGAGCCTGTGCAGCCCGCCACTGCCAGGGTCCCGTGATCCAAGGACAACTTCCCCGGGAGAACGCATAGCGTGCCACAGACGGCTGCAACATCACGCCAGCCTCTGCCACCACAGGCTTGCTCCGCACTCCGTACCCCTCCCTCCCCGCGGCCTGAGTGAGCCAGAGTCCCCGAATCAGCTGCTCCTTTAACCCCGTCCTGTCTGAGCAAAGAACAGACGCCCTCCGGCGATCTACACGCAGAGGCGGGGCCAAATCCAAAGCTGAGACCTGGGAGCTGTGAGAATAAAGAAGAGAAAGGGAAATCTCTCCCAGCAGTCTCAGAAGCAGCAGATTAAGCTCCACAATCAACTTGATGTACCCTGCATCTGTGGAATACATGAATAGACAATGAATCATCCCAAATTGAGGAGCCGTGTGGATGAAAGGCTCCTGGTGCTGCAGCCAGGACTCACTGAGGTGGGAGAGCCAAGTTCAGGACACTGGTCCACAAGAGACTTCCCAGCTCCATGTAATATAAAACGGCAAAAGTCTCCCAAAGATTTCCATCTCAACACCAGCACCCAGCTTCACTCAACGACCAGTTACAGTGCTGGACACCCTATGCCAAACAACTAGCAAGACAGGAACACAACCCCATCCATTAGCACAGAGGCTGCCTAAAATCATAATAAGGCCACAGACACCCCAAAACACACCACCAGACGTGGACCTGTCCACCAGAAAGACAAGATCCAGCCTCATCCACCAGAACATAGGCACTAGTCCCCTCCACCAGGAAGCCTACACAACCCACTGAACCAACCTTAGCCACTGGGGAAAGAGACACCAAATACAATGGGAACTACAAACCTGCAGCCTGCAAAAAGGTGACCCCAAACACAGTAAGATAAGCAAAATGAGAAGACAGAAAAACACACAGCAGGAGAAGGAGCAAGATAAAAACCCACCAGACCTAACAAATGAAGAGGAAATAGGCAGTCTACCTGAAAAAGAATTCAGAATAATGATAGTAAAGATGATCCAAAATCTTGGAAATAGAATAGACAAAATGCAAGAAACAGTTAACAAGGACTTAGAAGAACTAAAGATGAATCAAGCAACGATGAGCAACACAATAAATGAAATTAAAAATACTCTACATGGGATCAATAGCAGAATAACTGAGGCAGAAGAATGGATAAGTGACGTGGAACATAAAATAGTGGAAATAACTGCTGCAGAGCAGAATAAAGAAAAAAGAATGAAAAGAACAGAGGACAGTCTCAGAGACCTCTGGGACAACATTAAATGCACCAACATTCGAATTACAGGGGTTCCAGAAGAAGAAGAGAAAAAGAAAGGGACTGAGAAAATATTTGAAGAGATTATAGTTGAAAACTTCCCTAATATGGGAAAGGAAATAGTTAATCAAGTCCAGGAGGCACAGAGAGTCCCGTACAGGATAAATCCAAGGAGAAATACACCAAGACACATATTAATCAAACTGTCAAAAATTAAACACAAAGAAAACATATTAAAAACAGCAAGGGAAAAACAACAAATAACACACAAGGGAATCCCCATAAGGTTAACAGCTGATCTCTCAGCAGAAACTCTACAAGCCAGAAGGGACTGGCAGGACATATTTAAAGAGATGAAGGAGAAAAACCTGCAACCAAGATTACTCTACCCAGCAAGGATCTCATTCAGATTTGATGGAGAAATTAAAACGTTTACAGACAAGCAAAAGCTGAGAGAGCTCAGCACCACCAAACCAGCTTTACAACAAATGCTAAAGGAACTTCTCTAGGTAAGAAACACAACAGAAGGAAAATACCTACAATAATGAACCCAAAACAATTAAGAAAATGGGAACATACATATCAATAACTACCTTAAATGTAAATGGACTAAATGCTCCCACCAAAAGACACAGATTGGCTGAATGGATACAAAAACAAGACCCATATATATGCTGTCTACAAGAGACCCACTTGAGACCTAGAGACACATACAGATTGAAAGTAAGGGGATGGAAAAAGATATTCCATGCAAATGGAAATCAAAAGAAAGCTGGAGTAGCAATTCTTATACAAGACAAAATAGACTTTAAAATAAAGACTATTACAAGAGGGCTTTCCTAGTAGCGCAGTGGTTGAGAGTCCACCTGCCAAAGCAGGGAACACGGGTTCAAGCTCCGTTCCAGGAAGATCCCACATGCCGCGGAGTGGCTGTGCCCATGAGCCATGGCTGCTGAGCCTGCGCGTCCAGAGCCTGAGCTCCTCAATGTGAGAGGCCACAGCAGTGAGAGGCCCGCATACTGAAAAAAAAAAAAAAAAAGACTATTACAAGAGACAAAGAAGGACACTACATAATGTTCAAGGGATCGATCAAAGAAGAAGATATAACAATTGTAAATATTTATGCACCCAACAAAGGAGCACCTCAAAACATAAGGCAAATACTAACAGCCATAAAAGGGGAAATCGACAGTAACACATTCATAGTAGTGGACTTCAACACCCCACTTTCAATGGACAGATCATCCAAAATGAAAATAAATAAGGAAACACAAGCTTTAAATGATACATTAAACAAGATGGACTTAATTGATATTTATAGGACATTCCATCCAAAAACAACAGAATACACATTTTTCTCAAGTGCTCATGGAACATTCTCCAGGATAGATCATATCTTGGGTCACAAATCAAGCCTTGGTAAATTTAAGAAAATTGAAATTGTATCAAGTATCTTTTCCGACCACAATGCTATGAGACTAGATATCAATTACAGGAAAAGATCTGTAAAAAATACAAACACATGGAGGCTAAACAATACACTACTTAATAACGAAGTGATCACTGAAGAAATCAAAGAGGAAATTTAAAAATACCTAGAAACAAATGACAATGGAGACACGACGACCTAAAACCTATGGGATGCAGCAAAATAAGTTTTAAGAGGGAAGTTTATAGCAATACAATCCCACTTTCAGAAACAGGAAACATCTCGAGTAAACAACGTGACCTTGCACCTAAAGCAATTAGAGAAAGAAGAACAAAAACACCCCAAAGTTAGCAGAAGGAAAGAAATCATAAAAATCAGATCAGAAATAAATGAAAAAGAAATGAAGGAAACAATAGCAAAGATCAATAAAAGTAAAAGCTGGTTCTTTGAGAAGATAAACAAAATTGATAAACCATTAGCCAGACTCATCAAGAAAAAAAGGGAGAAGACTCAAATCAATAGAATTAGAAATGAAAAAGGAGAAGTAACAACTGACACTGCAGAAATACAGAAGCTCATGAGAGATTACTACAAGCAACTCTATGCCAATAAAACGGACAACCTGGAAAAAATGGACAAATTCTTAGAAATGCACAACCTGCCAAGACTGAATCAGGAAGAAGTAGAAAATAGGAACAGACCAATCACAAGCACTGAAATTGAAACTGTGATTAAAAATCTTCCAACAAACAAAAACCCAGGACCAGATGGCTTCACAGGCGAAGTCTATCAAACATTTAGAGAAGAGCTAAGACGTATCCTTCTCAAACTCTTCCAAAATATAGCAGAGGGAAGAACACTCCCAAACTCATTCTACGAAGCCACCATCACCTTGATACCAAAACCAGACAAGGTTGTCACAAAGAAAGAAAACTACAGGCCAATATCACTGATGAACATAGATGCAAAAATCCTCAACAAAGTACTAGCAAACAGAATCCAACAGCACATTAAAAGGATCATACACCATGATCAAGTGGGGTTTATTCCAGGAATGCAAGGATTCTTCAATATATGCAAATCAATCAACGTGATACACCATATTAACAAATTGAAGGAGAAAAACTATATGATCATGTCAATAGATGCAGAGAAAGCTTTCGACAAAATTCAACACCCATTTATGATAAAAACCCTGCAGAATGTAGGCACAGAGGGAACTTTCCTCAATATAATAAAGGCCATATATGACAAACCCACAGCCAACATCATCCTCAATGGTGAAAAACTGAAACCATTTCCACTAAGATCAGGAACAAGACAAGGCTGCCCACTCTCACCACTCTTATTCAACATAGTTTTGGAAGTTTTAGCCACAGCAATCAGAGAAGAAAAGGAAATAAAATGAATCCAAATCAGAAAAGAAGTAAAGCTCTCACTGTTTGCAGATGACATGATACTATACATAGAGAATCCTAAAGGTGCTACCAGAAAACTACTAGAGCTAATCAATGAATCGGGTAAAGTAGCAGGATACAAAATTAATGCACAGAAATCTCTGGCATTCCTGTACACTAATGATGAAAAATCTGAAAGTGAAATCAAGAAAACACTCCCATTTACCATTGCAACAAAAACAATAAAATATCTAGGAATAAACCTCCCTAAGGAGACAAAAGACCTGTATGCAGAAAATTATAAGACACTGATGAAAGAAATTAAAGATGATACAAATAGATGGAGAGATATACCATGTTCCTGGTTTGGAAGAATCAACATTGTGAAAATGACTCTACTACCCAAAGCAATCTACAGATTCAATGCAATTCCTATCAAACTACCATTAGCATTTTTCACAGAACTAGAACAGTTCACACTTTGTATGGAAACACAAAGACCCCGAATAGCCAAAGCAATCTTGAGAACGAAAAATGGAGCTGGAGAAATCAGGCTCCCTGACTTCAGACTCTACTACAAAGCTACAGTAATCAAGACAGTATGGTAATGGCACAAAAACAAAAAGATAGATCAATGGAACAGGATAGAAAGCCCATAGATAAACCCACGCACATATGGTCACCTTATCTTTGATAAAGGAGGCAGGAATGTACAGTGGAGAAAGGACAGCCACTTCAATAAGTGGTGCTGCGAAAACTGGACAGGTACATGTAAACGTATGAGATTAGATCACTCCCTAACACCATACACAAAAGGAAGCTCAAAATGGATTAAAGACCTAAATGTAAGGCCAGAAACTATCAAACTCTTAGAGGAAAACCATAGGCAAAACACTCTATGACATAAATCACAGCAAGATCCTTTTTGACCCACCTCCTAGAGAAATGGAAATAAAAACAAAAATAAACAAATGGGACCTAATGAAACTTCAAAGCTTTTACACGGCAAAGGAAACCATAAACAAGACCAAAAGACAACCTTCAGAATGGGAGAAAATATTTGCAAATGAAACAACTGACAAAGGATTAATCTCCAAAATTTATAAGCAGCTCATGCAGCTCTATAGAAAAAAACAAACAGCCCAATCCAAAAATGGGCTGAAGACCTAAATAGACATCTCTCCAAAGAAGATATACAGACTCCCCACAAACACATGAAAGAATGCTCAACATCATTAATCATTAGAGAAATGCAAATCAAAACTACAATGAGATATCATCTCACACCAATCAGAATGGCCATCATCAAAAAATCTAGAAACAATAAATACTGCAGAGGGTGTGGAGAAAAGGGAACACTCTTGCACTGCTGGTGGGAATGTGAATTGGTACAGCCACTATGGAGAACGGTATGGAGGTTCTTTAAAAAACTACAAATAGAACTACCATATGACCCAGCAATCCCACTACTGGGCATATACCTTGAGAAAACCATAATTCAAAAAGATTCATGTACCAAAATGTTCATTGCAGTTCTATTTACAATAACCTGGAGATGGAAACAACCTAATTGTCCATCATCCGATGAATGGATAAAGAAGATGTGGCACATATATACAATGGAATATTACTCAGCCATAAAAAGAAACGAAATTGAGCTATTTGTAATGAGGTGGATAGACCTAGAGTCTGTCATACAGAGTGAAGTAAATCAGAAAGAGAAAGACAAATACCGTATGGTAACACATATATATGGAATCTAAGAAAAAAAATATCATGAAGAACCTAGGGGTAAAACAGGAATAAAGACAGAGACCTACTAGAGAATGGACTTGAGGATATGGCGAGGGGGAAGGGTAAGCTGTGACAAAGCGAGAGAGAGGCATGGACATATATACACTACCAAATGTAAGGTAGATAGCTAGTGGGAAGCAGCTGCATAGCACAGGGAGTTCAGCTCGGTGCCTTGTGACCATCTGGAGGGGTGGGATAGGGAGGGTGGGAGGGAGTCGCAAGAGGATGGGGATATGGGAACATATGTATATATATAACTGATTCATTTGTTATAAAGCAGAAACTAACACACCATTGTTAAGCAATTATACTCCAATAAAGATGTAAAAAAAATAAGAAAAAAAAAAGACACAGACCTACTTGAGAATGGACTTGAGGATATGGGAAGGGGGAAGGGGAAGCTGTGACAAAGAGAGAGAGAGGCATGGAGATATATTCACTACCAAACGTAAGGTAGATAGCTAGTGGGAAGCAGCCGCATAGCACAGGGAGATCAGCTCGTTGCTTTGTGACCGCCTGGAGGGGTGGGATAGGGAGGGTGGGAGGGAGGGAGATGCAAGAGGGAAGGGATATGGGAACAGATGTATATGTATAACTGATTCACTTTGTTATAAAGCAGAAACTAATACACCATTGTGAAGCAGTTATACTCCAATAAAGTTGTAAAAAAATAAATTAAATAAAAAATAAAAAAGATGTCCATTAACAGCTGAATGGATAAAGAAGATGTGGTATATACATCTGTGTGTGTATATACACACACACACATATATATACACACAATGGAATATTATTCAGCCATAAAAAGAATGAAATTTTGCCATTTTCAGCAACCTGGACGGACCTAGAGATTATCATACTAAGTGAAGTCAGGCAGAAAGACAAATATTATATGATATCATTTATATGTGGAATCTAAAAAAATAATAAAAAATCAGCTTATTTACAAAACAGAAAGACTCACAGACATAGAAAACAAACTTATGTTTAGGAACGTGGAAAAAGGAGGGAAGAGATAAATTAGGAGACTGGAATAACAGATACACACCACTATATATAAAATAGATAAACAACAAGGACTTACTGTATAGCACAGGGAACTATATTCAACATCTTGTAATAACCTACAATGGAGAAGAATCTGAAGCTGTACACCTGAAACTAACATAATATTGTAAATCAACTATAATTAAATTTTTTAAAAAAGAAGAAATTTTGGCAAATTCCATATGGTCTTCTATGAAAATCCAACCAATGCTGATGACAGTATTCCTTTACTAGAAGGAATATTTACTGCCATTGGAAGTCAATGGAATATGAGACAACAAGCTGAAATACAGCTTTTCACATAATCTTTTGTTGAATTATTGATGTTTTCTTTCTTTTTATAAGACAAAATGTCACAGTAATAATTAGGGTTTCCAACCAATTCCAAGTCAAAATTCAGGGTTACATTTCTGTCTTTGATGTTTTGTCATTGATTACAACAGCTTCACGGGTATTTAAGAGAAACAAACTAATAAAAGTTTAGCTGAAAATCGTCAAAGGTAGTTTTATGTTTTAAATACAATTTTCAGGAGACTGATTGGAAGAATCATCAATTAAAGGAGCTTAATGCTAGGAGATCATGTGGTCCACCCCCTGATTTTGTGATTATAATATTATTGTAGAAACATGGATATCAGATGCCTTCTTTGCCCCTCCTACACCTGCCTCTGGCTGTAAAACTCTAGGGACTTTCTTGCTCTCTGGCTTCAATTTAATAACCAACGGGGAGTCCCTATAGGATATCAAAGGAAGGGAGTATTATCAGGATCCCCCAGATGAATGCTACCTTAATGAAAAGTCATAACTCATGTCAGGCAACCCTCTCCTTCCAGAATTTTCTAATCACTCCCTACCCTTGTCCTTTCAGGCCCAAGTGCAGTAAGAGCTGTTGCTAAACCTGGGTACTGCCCTACCTGTGCTGGTTTCTCACCCACAGTGGTTCTCAAATTTTAGCTTGCATTGGAATCGCCTGGTGGGCTCCTTAAACCCAGGTTACTAGTTACACCCATGGCAAAGTTTCTGATTCATATGTCTGAGATTGCTGATAATTTGCATTTTTAACAAGCTCCCAGGTGATGCTAGAAGCACTGCCCTATAGCCCTATACCTTGACCACCTTTTAGTAAATTATCCTAATTTGAGTTTGTTATCTCTTCCTTCTGGAACCTTGACTAATATAAATGGCTAAAAAAAAATTGGTTGAAAATAGACAAAGTTTGTTGTATGATTAAACATGATTTTCAGGTGCTTGTTTGAAAAATCTTTAAATCAAAGAAGAGAAAGCTGTAGGGATTTAGGAAATCATTTTGTCCAATTATTAAATTTCAGAGCAGAAGAAATGCAGACAAAGAGAGGTCAAGTGATTTATCAGCCACTTGGTGTCCTGCTTTCCAGGGACGTCTTTTCAGTATACTATTCTGCTCCTTATCATATAGCAGCTCTTACCCCTCTCACCCCACCTCCCTCTCCCCTCCCCTGGATTGTGTAATTGCCTTCTGTGTTTCCATTATCTCTTTAGGTTTGGGTGCCTGTGGTACATGTGGTGTTTCAGGTAATCACCATAGTTTGGGGCAACTCAGGATAAGATCTGTAGCTGTTTTCAGCATAGGGCTTAGTAGAACCAAATGTTTCATTGATGTTTTGTGCTGATGGGAAATAAGAGTCAATGACAGGACCCTTGTTTGAATAATAGAGGCTGGTCTATCCATTATCTTCCAAGTCATCTTACACTCAGTCACACAGAAACTCACCTGACACTTTGCTTCTCTCTCACCTACTTTCCAAAGACCTTTTCCCAATTAATCTTTATCAGCTTGGCTTTTCAAGTTGTTATCTGAGACCCCCACCCCTTGTCCTCCATTTGCTTAGTCAGTTGCTTTACTCAGCAGCTGTATTTCTTCTTTGCTCTTTTTGCTTTGAAGTCTCTAAGTGGAAACCCAAGGCACTGTCTGCCCAGCTCTACCCATACTTTCCTGGGAGCTGCAGCCTGTTGCAGTGTTCTCTGGTGACAGAAATTGGACCAGGAATCAGTAAAAGACACAAGTTCTTTCTTCAAGACTTTTTGACTATGGGCAGCTAGATTTCTCCCAGGAGGCTAAAGCTATGAGATTGGAAACTTGGGGGCTTTGAACAGCCAGGTTTTCTGCAGAGGAAGACAGGTGACAGCCAAGTGAGGAGAAATGAATCTGGCATCCAGCTGTTCAGCTACACCATGCCCTGGGTTCCAGCTGTTCCTGAGGATTAAGAACATCCCTGGCCATCCTACCCTTTGATTGCTAAACTCATAAAAACTCCCCATTTTTGCTAAACCAGTTCAGTTTGGATTTCTATTTCATGAAGTCAAACATTGTGATTGATAAAATAGTACAACTGGTCATTTCTGTTTACCTGGTCATTATTAATAATAACAGTATACATTTCTTGAGTATGTTCTATGGATCATTTAATCCATACAACACTCCTCAGATGTGGGTAGAACAGGAGAGAAAACTGGGGCTGAGCAAGATTACATGGCCATCTTCTGTCTCAGTGTTGTGCAACTATACATGGCTGAGCCAGACTCCTACCAGGTATCCCCAGATTTAAACAACCTGTGTTCTTAACCACTATGTTCTCTCTGAATCTCAATTATACCAAAGTTCCTTTTCAAGTAACAGCAAGGATAGAAGGATGGGATTTTCAGTGCTCTTTTGTACTCAGAATTCAGCATCTTACCATTAAGTTTCATAGCATACACTTTCCAACTCGAGTATTTGCTCTACAGTTTTCTCTGACTCAGCATAAAATTTTGCCTGGCAAAGTCCTGCTCATCTTTCAAAGCCCCATAGAACCTTTCCTACTCCAGGCTGAATAGACCACTCACTCCCTTTCTTCCTGCTCTCCTGTTCACATTATAGTCAACGGGTTACATGTCTGACTCCAATACTATGTCAAGAGTTCCATGAAGTCATGGACCATGTATTCATCATTTGTCTAACTCCTGTTCCTTACACAATACCTGCCTTAGAATAGGTGCTTAATAACTACTTGTTGAGTTAAATTGATTTGGGAAGCATGCAGAGCCTAACCAGTGCAGATGAAGAAACCATATTCTTATGCCTGGACAATTATGAAAAATGGCACAAGGTGGCCCAAACACAATGGCTCAGGTGAGCAGATGTCTTTACAAGGGGCCGGGGACCATCTAGTGTGACTAATGGGAGACTTCCAATCCTTCACTTCTAATGCAGTTTATCCTCAATACCTGTCAAAGTCTGAACACTGTTCACTAACTGAATTTGCAATACCCAGGCACTCACTGTGGCATATAAAATACAATATAAATATGATTTATTTATGATCCTTGACTGTATCCCAGGTGACATTCTGAATATTTATTTTTGTCGGGGCTGGATTTATATTAATTGATAGTACAAGACCATATAGAATGGGCCATCTTCATTTCCAGGACCTGAGATGACTGTTTCATGGACTAAGCTCTGAACTTGCCTCTGGGCCTGGCTCTGAGTTTAAATTTGCCTTTTTAGGACAAAGGTTTAAATGCCTCCAGTGGCTCAGCTATTCTCGGGTCTCTTCCATGAATCAGCAAGTGGGAGGCAGCTGGCAGCTGGCAATGAGATTTGAGCTATATTGCATAAGGACCAGGAGGTAGAGAAGCCAGGACATAACACTGCAGTGAAAATGATGAAGAAAGAGAAATCACTAGTTTGGCTTACAAATTCAACACTTGCTAGCTACATGTGATTTACCAACTTTTTAGTAACTATGGCCAATATTTTATCTCAACCCCATCTCAACTTGGTACTCAACCCATTTTTGGACTTCCTCCTTTCCACCTATAACTGCTGAGTAACCACAAAATGAAACCTGATACTCACCTAAGAAAACACATGAAGGCACACCTCATGTAAACATAAATTATAAAAGATACCTGAAAGATAAATTAAAAATTACTCTTGGAGTATCTGAGTGTCACCCCTCTTGAAGAACATGAATAAATGAGAGTTCCCTGAATTTTAGACAGCCTCTTTTAATTGAATTTAACATATTCAATTAGAAACATAACTGTGAGGCACAAGATGGCAGAGTAGGAAGACCTTGAGCTCTTCTCTCCTCACAGGCACATCAAAATCACAGTTATTAACAGATCAGCCATCAATGAAAAAAAACAGGACGTACCAGAAAAATATTCTGCAACTAAAAATATAAAGAAAGAACAACAATGAGACAGCAGGAGGGGCGGAGTAGCAATATAGACAAATCCCATACCGCCAGGTGGGCAATCCACGAACAGGAGAATAATTACAACTGCAGAGGTTCTCTCAAAGGAGTGAGAGGTCTGAGCCCCACTTCAGGCTCCCCAGCCCAGGGGTCCTGTACTGGGAAGACAAACCCCCAGAGCATTTGGCTTTGAAGGCCACAGGGCTTATTTTGGGAGTCCCAGAGGGCTGGGGGAAATAGAGACTTTATTCTTAAGGGGCTCACACAAAGTCTCACATGCTCTGGAACCCAGGGTAGAAGCAGTAATTTGGTAGGAGCTTGGGTCAGACCTACCTTCTGAGCTCTAGAGAGTCTCCTGGAGAGGCAGGAGATAACTCCAATTCACCCTGGGGACATAGACTCCCAGCAGTCATTTTGGGGAGCTCCTTCTACCACATGGTAACACCATTCTGGAATCTTCCTTCTAGATTATTACCACAGAACCCAGTCCCACTGCAGCCCAACAGTCTGCAGGCACCAGTACTGAGATGCCTCAGGGCAAACAGTTAACTGGACACTGACACAGCTCCACCTACCAGCAGACAAGCTGCCTTAAGACCCCCTGGGTCCACAGCCACCTCTGGACATGGCCCTCCTCACCAGAGGGCCCAGAATCTGTCCCCACACACCAGTGCACATGCAATAGACCCAAGACCTCAAGGGCCTTCAGCCAGAGAGCATGTGGGGCCCAGGCCCCACCCACCAGTGAGCCTGTCCTAGCCTCAGACCCAGCTGTACCCACCAGCAGGCAGACACCAGCCACAGAAAAAAACAGCAACATCCCAGTCTATGGACTAGGCCTGCCCTGGAACTGGCTGAGCCTGGTCCCTGCCCACTAGGAGGCCAACACAAGCTTCAAGATACCAGCCCCTGCAGCCAACCTTGTCAGGAACCAGCCCAACTACCAGAGATCTGACACCTGCTCTGGGACCCCTAGACCCTACAACCAGACCCCAGGACATGGCTCTGTCCACCAGTAGGCCGGCACAAGCCCCAGGACCTGGCTTCATCCACCAGTAGGTGGGCAACAGCCCCAGGTTCTCCTGGATCCTGACTCTGCCCACCAGTAATACAGCACTAGCCCTGGGACCTCCAGGGTTCTGCAGTCAGCTGCCTCATGATCAGACCCCACCAACCAGCAGCTGACAGCCTCTGCACAAGGCAGGACCTGGCAACCAACCAGACCAGGGCCAAATAAACCTACCAGACCTCTGGTGTAGTCAGCTTGCCACAACAGAAATACCCACACAGTCCTCATAGAAGGAACCCCTAGAGCATATAGCTCTGGTGACAAGAGGGGAGTGTGCTATTGGGACTCATAGGATGTTTCCTACAGAAGGCCACTTCTTCAAAGTCAGGAAATATGAACAACTTACCAGGGGGTATATAAAAATAAAAATAGCAAGTTAGGCAAAATGAGGTGACAGAGAAACATATTCCAATTGAAGGAACAAGATAAAACTCCAGAAGAAGAACTAAGTGAAGTGGAGACAGGCAATCTACCTGAGAAAGAGTTCAGGATAGTGATCGTAAAGATGATCAAAAAAATGGGAGAAGAATGGATGCACAGAGTGAGAAGTTAGAAGCTTTTTCTTTTTTTTTTTTTTTTTTTTTTTTGCAGTATGCAGGCCTCTCACTGTTGTGGCCTCTCCTGTTGCGGAGCACAGGCTCCGGACGCGCAGGCTCAATGGCCATGGCTCACGGGTCCAGCCGCTCCGCGGCATGTGGGATCTTCCCTGACCGGGGCATGAACCCACGTCCCCTGCATCGGCAGGTGGACTCTCAACCACTGCACCACCAGGGAAGCCCAGAAGTTTTTAACAAAGATTTAGAAAACATTAAAGAATAAATATAAAGAGATGAAGAATACAATAACTGAAATGAAAAAATACACTAGAAGGAATCAACAGTAGACTAAATGATACAGAGGAACAGAACAACGAGCTGGAGACAGAGAAGTGGAAATCACTTATGCTGAACAGAAAAAAGAATAAAAAGAAATGAGGACAATTTAGAGACCTCTGGGACAACATCAAGTGTCCAAAAAGGAGAAGAGACAGAGAAAGGGGTTGAGAGCATAGTTGAAGAGATAATAGCTGAAAACCTCCCTAACCTGGGAAAGGAAACAGACATTCAAATTCAGGAAGTACAGAGAGTACCATACAAGATTAACCCAAAGAGGAACACATCAAGACATATTGTAAATAAAATGGCAAAAATTGAAGATAGAGAATATTAAAAGCTTCAAGAGAAAAGCAACACTTTATGTACAAGGGGACTCATGCAAGGTTATCAGCTGACTTTTCAGCAGAAACTCTGCAAGCCAGAAGGGCACAATATTTTTAAAGTGATGAAAGTGAAAAACCTACAACCAAGAATATTCTACCCAGCAAGGTTCTCGTTCAGATTTGATGGAGAGATCAAAAGCTTCACAGACAAGTAAAAGCTAAAAGAGTTCAGCACCACCAAACCAGCTTTAAAAGAAATGTTAAAGGAATTGCTCTAAGCAAAAAAGGACACAGTGAGAAACATGAAAATCATGTGAGGAGAAAGCTCATCGGTAAAGGCAAATGCACAGTAAAGGTAGGAAATCTTCCCCTCACAAAGCCAGTAGGAAGGTTAAAAGACAAAAGTAGTAAAATCATCTATATTCACAATAAGCAATAATTGTGAGAGGAGGAGAGTAAAATGCAGGGTTGTTGGAATGCATTTGAAATTAAGAAATCAGCAACTTAAAACAATCATGCATATATATATATATATAGATAGATAGATAGATAGATAGATAGATAGATAGATTTCTATATAAAAACCTCATGGTAACCACAAACCAAAAATCTATAATAGATACATACACAAAAAAGAAGTGTTATCTTTAGATAACACTAAAGATAGTCATCAAATCACAAGAGATGAGAAAAAAGAATAAAGGAATTAAAAAAAAAGACCTACAAAGACAACCCAGAAACAATTAACAAAATGGCAATAAGAACATACATATAAATAATTACTTTAAATGTAAATGGACTAAATGCTCCAATCAAAAGATATAGAGAAAAGAAATGAGAAAAAACCGATTACATGGAGACTAAACAACATGCTACTAAAAAACCAACGGGTCAATGGGGAAATCAAAAAGAAAATTAAAAAATATCTTGAGACACAGGACAATGAAAACAAAACCATACAAAATCTATGGGATGCAGCAAAAGCAGTTCTTAGAGGGAAGTTAATAGTGATACCGGCCTTCATCAAAAAAAGAAGAAAAATCTCAAATAAACAACCTAACCTACCACCTAAAAGAATCAGAAAAACAAGAACAAACAAAATCTAAATTCAGCAAAAGAAAGGGAATAACAAAGATCTGGGAGGAAATAAATAAAATAGGGATTAAAAAAAACAATAGAAAAAAATCAATAAAACCAAGAGCTGGTTCTTTGAAAGGGTAAAGAAAATCGACAAACCTCTGGCCAGGCTCCTCAAGAAGAAAAGAGAGAGAACCAAAATAAGCAAAATAAGAAATGAAAAAGGAAAAGTCTCAACCACAGAAATACAAAAAACAATAAGAGAATACTATGAACAATTATATGCCAACAAATTTGACAACCTAGAAGAAATGGACAACCTTCTAGAAAATAGAGCCCACCAAAACTGAATCAAGAAGAAATAGATAATTTGAACAGACCAATCACTAGAAATGAAATAAAATCTGTAATAATAAAAAAAACTCCCTGCAAACAAAAGTCCAGGACCAGATGGCTTCACAGGCGAATTCTACCAAACATACAAAGAACATATATTTACCAATTCTTCTCAAACTCTTCCAAAAGTTTGAAGAGAAGGGAACATTCCCCCAAACATTCTATGAAGCCACAATCATCCTGATACCCAAAGCAGACAAAGATACCACCAAGAAAGAAAATTACAGGACAATATCTTTGATGAATATAGATGCAAAAATTCTGAACAAAATATTAGCAAACTGAATCCAAAAACACAGTGAAAAAAATCATACACCATGACCAAGTGGGATTCATCCCAAGTTCACAAGGATGGTTCAACATACACAAATCAATCAATGTAATACACCACATTAACAAAAGAAAATTTAAAAACCACATGACCATCTCAATAGATGCAGAAAAAGCACTTGAAGAACTTCAACATCGATTCATGATAAAAACCCTTACCAAAGTGGGTATACAGTGGACATATCTCAACATAATAAAAGCTATTTATGACAAACCCACAGCCAGTACAATATTCAACAGTGAAAAGCTGAAAGTCTTTGCACTAAAATCTGGAACAAGACAAGGATGCCCACTCTCACGGCTTCTGTTCAACATAGTATTGGAAGTCCTAGCCACAGCAGTCAAACAAGAAAACAAATAAAAGGTATCCAGATTGGAAGGGAAGAGGTAAAATTGTCACTACATGAAGATGACATGATACTATATATAGAAAACCCTAAGGACCCACACAAAAACTACTAGATCTGATAAATGAATTAAGCAAAGTAGCAGGATACAAGATTAACATTCAGAAATTGGTTGTATTTCTTTACACTAACAATGAAAATCAGAAATAGAATGTAAAAAAAAGAACAATTCCTTTTAAAACCACACACACTAAAAAACCTAGGAGTAAACCTGACCAAGGAGGTGAAAGACTTACATGCTGAGAACTATGAAACATTAGCAAAGGAAATTAAAGAGGATTCAAAGAAATGGAAAGATATCCCATACTCTTGGATTGGAAGAATTAATATTATTAAAATGGCAATATTACCCAAAACAATCTACAGATTTAATGCAATCCCTATCAAATCATCCATAACATTTTTCACAGAACTAGAATAATCTACAAATTTATATGGAACCATAAAAGACCCAGAATTGCCAAAGCAATCCTGAGGGGGAAAATAAAAAGCAGGAGGCATAACTCCCCCAGACTTCAGACAATACTACAAAGGTATAGTAATCAAAACAGTGTGGTATTGGTACAAAAACAGACATATAGATCAATGGAACAGAATAGAAATAAATCCACACACCTACAGTCAATTAATCTTCAACAAAGGAGGCAAGAATATAAAATGGGAAAAAGACAATCTCCAGCAAGTGGTGCTGGGAAAGTTGGACAGCCTCATGTAAATCAATGAAGTTAGAACACACCCTCACACCATGCACAAAAATAAACTCAAACTGGTTTAAAGACTTAAACATAAGACATGACACCATAAAACTCCTAGAAGAGAGCATAGGCAAAACATTCTCTGACATAAATCATACCAATGTTTTGTTAGGTTAGTCTCCCAAGGCAATAGAAATAAAAATAAACAAATGGAACATAACCAAACTTACAAGCTCTTGCACAGTAAAGGAAATCATTAAAAAAAAACCAAAAAAAGATAACCTACGGAATGGGAGAAAATATTTGCAAATGATGTGACAGATAAGGGATTAATCTCCAAAATATACAAACAGCTCACACAACTCAACAATAAAAAAACAATCCAATCGAAAAATCGGCAGAAGACTTTAATAGACATTTCTCTAAAGAAGACATACAGATGGCCAGTAGGCACATGAAAATATGCTCAACATCACTAATTATTGGAGAAATGCAAATCAAAACTACAAGGAGGTACCACCTCACACTGGTCAGAATGGCCATCATTAAAAAGTCTACAAATAACAAATGCTGGAGAGGGTGTGGATAAAAGGGAACACTTCTACACTGTTGGTGGGAATGTAAGTTGGTGCAACCACTATGGAAAACGGTAGGGAGGTTCCTCAGAAAACCAAAAATAGAACTACCATATGATCCAGCAATCCCACTCCTGGGCATATAACTGGACAAAACTATAATTCAACAAGATATATTCACCTCTGTGTTTCTAGCAGCATTATTCACAAGAGCCAAAACTTGGAGACAACTTAAATGTCCATCTACAGATGAATAGATAAAGAAGAAGTGGTACATATATACAATGGGATACTACTCAGCCATAAAAAAAGAACAAAATAATGCCATTTGCAGCAACATGGATGTGACTAGAGGTTATCACACTAAGTAAAGTAAGTCAGAAAGAGAAAGACAAATACCATATGATATCACTTATATGCAGAATCTAAAATGTGACAAAAATGAACCTATCTACAAAACAGAAACAGACTCACAGGCAGATGTCAGACTTGTGGTTGCCAAGGGGAGGGGGAGAGGGATGGACTGGGAGTTTGGAGTTGGTAGATGCAAACTATTACAGACTATTACATTTAGAATGGACAAACAACAAGTTCCTACTGTATAGCACAGGGAACTATATCCAATCTCCTGGGATAAACCATAATGGAAAAGAATATTTTTTAAAAAGAATGTATATATGTGTATAACTGAGTCACTTTGCTGTATAGCAGAGATTGGCACAAACTGTAAATCAACAATTTTTCAATTTTAAAAAGTATTAAAAAAAAAAGACATAGAGTGGCTGAAAGGATCCAAAACCAAGACCTACAAGAAACTCACTTCATATCCAAAGACATAAACAGATTGAAAGTGAGAGATGGAAAATGGTATTCCACACCAATGGAAATCAAAAGAAAGCCAGGGTAGCAATACTTTCATCAGACAAAACAATTAAAATAGAGTTAAAGTAGAGACTGTTACAAGAGACCAAAAAGGACACTACATAATGATCAAGGCATCAATCTAAGCAGATATAACAATTGTAAATATACATGCACCCAACATAGGGGCACCTAAATACATAAAAGCAAATATTAACAGACATAAATGGACAAATTAACAATAACATAATACTAATAGGGGACTTTAACACCCCACTTACATCAATGGGCAGATCATTCAGACAGAAAATCAACAAGGAAACACTAGCCTGAAGTGACACATTAGACCAGATGAAATTAACAGATACATATAGAGAGAGAACATTCATCCAAAAGCAGCAGAATACACATTCTTGTCAAGTGCACATGGAATATTCTCCAGGATAATCACATGCTAGGCCACAAAATCAAGCCTTGGTATATTTAAGAAAATTGAAACCATATCACCATCTTTTCTAACAACAACACTATGAGACTAGAATTCAACTACAAGAAATAAACTGCAAAAAACACTGACATGTAGAGGTAAACAATGTGCTAAACAACCAATGAATCACTAAAGAGATCAAATAGGAAATAAAAAAATACCTGGAGACAAATGAAACAAAAACACAATGACTCAAAATCTATGGGACTCAGCAAAAGCAGTTCTAAGAAGAAAGTTTATATAGCTATACAAGCTTACCTCAGGAAAGGAAACATTTCAAATAAACGATCTAATTTTACACCTAAAGGAGCTAGAAAGCAAAGAACAAACAAAACCCATTAGTAAAAGGAAATAACTCATAAAGATCAGAGCAGAAATAAATGAAACAGAGGCTAAAAAAATTGAAAAGATCAATGAAACTAAGAGCTATTTCTTTGAAAAGATAAACAAAATTGATAAACCTTTAGCCAGACTCATCAAGAAAAAGAGAGGGTCCAAATCAATAAAATCAGAAATGAAAAAGGAGAAGTTACAACGGACACAGCAGAAATACAAAGAATCATAGTTGCTATGAGCAACTATATGCAAATAAAACGGACAACCTAGAAGAAATTCGTAATTATGTACCATCTCCCAAGTCTAAACCAGGAAGAAATAGAAAATATAAACAGACTAATTACCAGTAATGAAATTGAATCAGTAAAAAAAAAAAAAATCTCCCGGTAAACAGAAGTCCAGCACCAGGTGGCTTCACAGATGAATTCTACCAAACATTTAGAGAATAATTAACACATTTCTTAAATTATTCAAAAAAATTTGCAGAGGCAGGAACACTTCCAAACTCATTCTGTGATGTCAGCATTACCCTGATACCAAAGCCAGAGAAAGATACAACAAAAAAAGAAAATTGCAGACCAATATCACAGATGCAAAAACGTAGATGCAAAAGTCCTCAACAAAATATTAGCAAACCAAATCCAACAATACATCAAAAGGATAATACACCATGATCAAGTGGTATTTATCCCAGGGATGCAAGGGTTTTTCAATATCTGCAAATCAATCAATGTGATACACCATATTAACAAACTGAAGGATAAAAACCATATGATCATCTCAATAGATGCAGAAGAAGCTTCCGACAAAATTCAACACCCGTTTACGATAAAAACTCTCCAGAAAGTAGGCATAGAGGGAACTTACCTCAACATAATAAAGGGCATATATGACAAACCCACAGCTAACATCATTCTTAACAGTGAAAAAGCTGAAAGCATTCCACTCTCACTACTTTTATTCAACATATTGGAAGTCCTAGCCAGAGCAGAGAGACACAACAAAGTTGGATTTTAGTGATCAATCTGATGGAAAAGTGTATAGTGGATTTAATAGGAGACCCCGTTGGCAGTCTTACCAGTTAGGAATACAACAGTCAGCCTTACGAAGAAAAGGGAGGAAACAAGCGTATCATCACTTTGCTTTCCTTGAGGTAAACTATTTGACTATGATAACAGTTCTAATTCAGAACAGATATGTCATCCCAAACACCATTTTCTAATGTTCATTTCCAGTTAATGGATTTATCTTAAAAGACCCTTTGTCTTAGGGACACAGACCTTGCCAACATAGCATTCTCTTTTTAGGACCCCCTTTTTTAAAATTAGAAATGAACTCAATGAATGTTCCATATATTTTACTGCCAAGGCATTTAAAAATCTGTTTTCCTTCAGGAAATTCTCAAACGGGTATGAACTCTTTCTTCCCAGGTACCTCCAGATCATCAGTTACTCGATGTAAACCTGGAGCCAACTGCCCCAGTTCACACAGTAGCATCAGCAGACAACTGTCCCCTCTGTCTGTCACCGAAGATTCTTCTGCTCCTATTCTTGAACTTCAGAGTCGAGGATCCTCTGGAGTGTGTGGACATAGAGCCGAGAGGCAGAACAGATCAGGTATGTGGTTAACCTCCTCTTAAATAACAGTACGTTTGGTGAGCTTTTGCCAGCAATGAAAGATCTCACCATTGGCACAGAATGTAGATGTTACATGGACTCTCAGGAGTGCATGTGGGGAAAGTTTATCAAGTGGGAGGAGAAGGAAGAACGGAAATGTGTAGATATAATCCATTAATGATGTACGGTGTACAGTGTAGCAGAGAAATAATACCAAAACCTATAACTGGAGGGTTTAACACATGGTTAAACAGTGACTTCTAATGAAGTTTATAAGGAAACTAGTTTTCTCATCTTCAAGATGTCAAAAGCCAGCATCTTTTACCTCAATCCTGGGATTTAGTAATAGCACCCTGTACCCATTCTGAGAAGAATAAAAGTACCAGTAAAATCACAGACTCTGCTCTTGTCTTTATCAGGACTGCCAGTCCTTGGAGCCCTTCTAGTTTTCCTAATTTTACACCTCCTTCACTTCAGTTGTCTCCCTGATCAGCATTTACTATTAAATCAAGAACTTTGGCATTTCCTCACATCTGCCTGACCACTTACCAACTCCTGGGTTACTTGGTTACTGGAATTGCTAGATAAATTTCCTTACTATATCCATGGATTTCCCAGCAAACTTATCATTTTAAAATGCAGCTGGGTCCATTAGGCTGCTGCCCAATACTGTTACATTTTGGTGGTGGACATCGTACTGCCTTCCCCAGAGATGCTCTCAAGCTCTGAGTCCATACTCACTTGCTCTCATCATATGACCACACTTCTACTTTCCTGAAAAGACTAAAACTATTGTGTGCTAAGAGATGCTTTCCTCTCTGCCTCAAAATGTCTCTGTTCTCTTGTTTGCTAATTTGCTAATTACCATCATTGTGGGGACCACCTTTGATTTTTGTGTTTGCTACCATTCTGATGTTGACTCCTTCTGCATCCATGATCACCTTCTCTCCATCTCTTCCACCTACATTTTCAATCTCTCCCTCTCCGTTTATTCCTTCAGCTTGGCCAGCAACATATTAAAATCTCTTGCATCCTTAAAATCAACAGTGACAACAGCAAAAACAACAAAATACTCTATTCAAAATAAGTGGGTAGTGAAAAAAACCTGAAAAAAAAACCCTCAAACTTTGAGAACACTAGCTTTAAAAAATAAACAGAAGAGAAATGGTAATTCAGGGGACTCAGGTAAACAAAGGTACAGAGGAAGTGTGAAAGCCTCTTGTAGGGTCCTACTTATTTGATAAGAGGTTTTATGTGAGAAAAGATTTTTTCAAAAAATGACAATATTTTAAAATGGAATCTCAGCAACTATGGACCCCGAGGCTAAAACTCTTTTTTAAAAAGTGAAGAAAATTAAATCTTCAGAAAGTTTTAATTGGCTTTAATGAGTTACAGTAATATTCTTATCATCCCAGTTATCTTCAGAACAGTATGTTCCAGTTAATTAAATATGGTTAATAAATTTGCCCTACCTATCATATACAGGTTACAAATCTTAAAAACTGTACCATTAAAGACCACATGGGGCATGATTTACTCTTTCTGTAATGATTCAGAAGACATTTGGGGATATTCCTAGACACCAAAAAGAAAAGAGAAAAGGAGAATAATCTGAAGAGCAGCTCACCATTCTTTCATGAATGTTATGGTACTTAACCTCAAAAGGAAGCCCATGAGATAGATATTATCACTGTTTGACAGAGAACCTAAGATGGAATTAAACATATACTCAGGGCCATCCAATGGCAGGACTAGGACTTTCACTCATGTTTCCAAATTCCAGCGGCCTCTACCATCAATTTGTATGACTCCAATCAAGGTTCATAGAAATGGATGGAATTCCTGGTAAATCTATTTTAATGATATATACAAAACAATAAATCTAAGCAGGACTCTAGGAAATCATACTTAAAATGGTCAGAAAAATAAAAGAACTCTGGGCTTCCCTGGTGGCGCAGGGTTGAGAGTCCGCCTGCCGATGCAGGGGACACGGGTTCGTGCCCCGGTCTGGGAAGATCCCACATGCCGTGGAGCGGCTGGGCCCGTGAGCCATGGCCGCTGAGCCTGCGCGTCCGGAGCCTGTGCTCCGCAACGGGAGAGGCCACAACAGTGAGAGGCCCACGTACCGCAAAAAAAAAAAAAAAAAAAAATAGAACTCTGGACAGCCAATCTTTCTATGGTATCTGTAGATAGTAAAATTAAAGAATTGTCAACAATTCAATTTAGTTAGCAGAGGAAAGAATGAGTCAATACTAGGTGGGGATTTAGGTGACTATTGGTGCCATCAGAAATATTCTCCATGCTCTGACCGTGGTACAGATGCAATCTTCAAAGAAGGTGACCGTGAAGGCAGATATTAACTCAAAGGGATACTTAAAATCTTTGTAGAATCATTCCTCCTTTATAAGCTATTCCCTGAGAATAATGTGATCTGAAGTGTAGTAGAGTACACCTTTCTCTTAATATCACTTCTATCAAACCTCATGCAAGACTGCCATTCCTGCCAGAAACAGAACTTTTTCTCCAAACCTTATCTGAAACGTCCAGTGCTTAAACAGGGAGCTCAAGCCTGAAACCTAGACAGAATCAATATTCAGAATAAAAAGTTTAGACCTTGGAGTCATACTGTCTTAGGCTCAACCATGAACAACCTTTAATACAAGTCTCAGTTTTTTCATCTGTAAAATGGGAATAATACCTACTTAATTGGGTAGGCTTGTGTTCCCTTCCCAGCCTTCCAACACCAGAGTCTCTTATTCCACCCTCTTATTCATTTTTGTTTTTTCCCTTTACTCTCTGTGTAAGCCACATGGTCATAGAGGGAATTTGCAGAACTGTTATCAAGTATAGTCTGTACACAGCCAAGGGAGCTGGCTAACATACTTACAGACTCATCTCAATGTCACTGCATCATGGGAGCTTCTCCTAATCATTATGCCCCCCTTCTCTTAACAAGTGCTTCTCCTCTGCTTCCATGTGGCCTTGTATCTGCCATACTTGGCCCTTATCATACTGTATTAGATGTGTTCTCTGGCCTTTGTCTAGATTATGAGCTCAAGTCTTTCTTGTTTGAACCCCTGGAACCCGACTATCTAACTCCTGGTAGTCTCCATAGGACTTTGTTGAATAAATAAATAAAAGAATACAAGTTTTCATCTTCTGGAGGCCTAGGCTCTGAGAACTCTGTTTATGACACTTGGAAGTCATGTAGTAATTGCTGTGTTCATCCTTACTTGGTTTATATTCTGCAGTGAAGAATTCACTTTCAAATCTTGCTACCTACTTTCCCCAAATAATTATATCAGGAAGCCTTAGCTGGATGAAAGCCTTTACCCCAGTGGGGCAGTCCCACCTGGGTCATTAAGCAGTGCACACACATTCACAGCAGGAGAGCCAGCAGGTTCTGGAGAGGAAAAGTGAGAAACCATCCACTCTCACTTGCTATCTGTGGGCTGCACCACTTTCTTAACCCCAGGATAAGCCTTATGCTTAAAGGAGGTCCCTGGAGACACAGCAGAATCTTGCAGACAATTCTGCCTCCTTTCCCCCAGGATTCTACTATCTGGGGACTCAGGGTGACCACTGCTCCCATTAAATTTCCTGACAGGTACATAAATTCATTGTGTTAAACTTGTTTTCTCTATCAGGGGAGAAGGCCTTTATGATTGTCACTTTCAGAGAGCTTTAACTATTTTAGTGTGAAAAAATGCTACTAAATTTTCTTAGTAAATGTAAAAATACAAAGCAGAACTCACTGTGCTCCCAGAAACATATTAAGTCGTAATTTGCTCTGAGGTGGAAGGTAATTTTGTGCAGTCCAGACTTGCTCTGTTTTGGGGACACATCCTTTTCAACTTAATAGTCATCTTTGCTGCAGTTAAAAAAGAAAAAAGCAACTCAGTGGAATATAACAACAAATACTTATTTCTTGTTCACATTTCATGTCGGCAGACACAGGGTTCTGCTCATTCTCCCACACAGACCAAAAAGCAGCTTCTGTTTGGGATTCTCCATTCTAGTGGCAGAAAGGAAGAGCTAGAGAGGTAGTGGGACCCTGTGATACCTCTTAAAGCTTCTGCTGAGAGGTGGCATACCACACATCTGTTTATGTTTGATTAGACAAAGCAGGTTACGTGGCCAAGGGCAAAGCCTTTGGAGCTGAAATGTGTAATGCTCTCACGAGGAAGTGGGTAGGGTACACCCAGGAACAGAGAGCGTCCACCAAGTTCATGGGCATCGTCATAGCCTGGATAGGGGTCCAGATACACACTGTACCTTACAGAGCAGAGACTCCAGATTCCAGACAGAAAATGAGCTAGAGTTATGTCTCTTCAAATGACAGCAGGAGAAAAAAAAGAACAGTGGTGATTCTACTGTCTGCCTTTTTGATTGCTGTTTTATAACTTGATTTCCACACATTTGTATTCCTTTCCTGTTTGCAGGGGATGATGGAACACAGACTCATCCTGAGAATAGCAGCCAAGAAAACAGAATCAAGGCTCGCTGCCTATCCTGTACGTCTATGGTTCTGAAGGCCATCTGGGGACTTTTGATCATCCTGTCAGTGTCATCATCTTGGGTTGGAACCACACAGATTGTAAAAATTACTTATAAGAACTTCTACTGTCCATTTTTCATGACTTGGTTTTCAACAAACTGGAACATTATGTTTTTCCCAGTCTATTACTCTGGTCATCTGGCCACTGCTCAAGAAAAGCAATCTCCAATGAAAAAATTCAGGTAGGTTTCATGTTAAATGGCCAGTAGGAGATGGTTGGAAATAATTTCATGCAAATATGCATAATTTCATCTCTTTGGAATATGAGTTGAGTTGAGGAGTGTGGAGAGGCAGGATCTAAGGTCGGTAGTGAACATATTAACACGAAGAAACAGAATCAGTACCACCCCCAAAATTATTAAGTGTCTACAACATGCCAGGCACTGTGCTGGTGCTTTTGTGTATCTTATCTTTTTTTTTTTTTTTTTTTTTTGCGGTACGCGGGCCTCTCACTGTTGTGGCCTCTCCCGTTGCGGAACACAGGCTCCGGACGTGCAGGCTCAGCAGCCATGGCTCACGGGCCCAGCCGCTCCACGGCATGTGGGATCCTCCCAGACTGGGGCACGAACCCGTGTCCCCTGCATCGGCAGGCGGACTCTCAACCACTGCGCCACCAGGGAAGCCCTGTGTATCTTATCTTATTAACCATCATTGGTAGTAACAGCCATGTTTTAAGACGGTGTTAATTATCCCCATTTTAACACAAGAGGTAATAGGTTTGGAGAGATTCAGGGACTTGTCCACGGTCACACACTTATAAATAATGGAACCTAGATTTTAATTCAGATCAATTTACCTCTTGCCACGTTTTAAAAGAACAGCCCAGGATCTCGAGCCCAGAAAAAAAAAACTGTATTAATAAGATTATTACAAAAACATTTGCTCAGTATTCTGGACACAGTGGTGTTATAGCAGATGAAGTGACTTGGTCTCAGGTAAAGGGAAGTCTGGCCTTGGGATGGTTTAAAAGATGCTGTTCTTTGCTGGCTAGGAGCACAGAGAGCTTTGTCTGTTGGTTTGCTAGCCATGAACTTGATAGTGCCATGGTTCTAGTGGTTGCTCGGAGCTAAACCTGACTTCTGCAGCCCCATCTTGGGGAGATCAGGAAGCTGGAAGACATGTCATCCAGCCCTGTACAGCACTCAAGAAAGGCAGCATTCAGGTCAAAGTCCTGTGCTAACAGACAGCTTCTTGGAAAAAAAAAGCCAGAAATAAGGAATAACTTCCAGGACAGTCACTCTGATCACCAAGAGAAAACAGCAGTCTTGACCTCAGCAGATGGCAGTGGGAGAGGGACAGTTTTCTTCACCCGCTTACTGCTTCTCAGCAGAATGACAATAAATTTGTATTGCAGGAGCCAAAATAACCTTTCTTTCTTGCCCTTTTACCTAATGAAAGGAAGGAGTGACTGTTACCATTGATGCATTATAAGACTGTTCTTGAAAACTTAAGACACTGTGAAGGCTTAATCTTCAACTTCCAATTTATCACCAGCTTGGAAGTGCCCGGGAATATTGAAGTCACACTGTGAACTGATTTTCCACGTGTGTCCATGAACGTTCATCTATCATTAAAGAAACAAAACCCAATTCAAGAATGATAAATGTTTTCTGGTTTGGAGGAAAGAAAAAAACCTTATACCTGTTTGGGATTGCTAAAAATACTTTATATTTCTTCCCATCAAAATAGACATGATGCTGGGGCATAAGATCTTTATTAATAACAATATTTAATACATGATTGCAAGGGACATGATTATCAGAATAAAATTCTCCCTGTTTGAAAATACCTCCATTTACCCATAGCATGTGTTCCTATGGTTTAGACACACATGCTGATAAAAACAGCAAAAGTTTAGTCTCGGAAGTAATACCTCAGAACACCGCAAAGCAAGCCAAGTCAGTTTTCCGTATTATTTATTTTATTTATTTATTTTTTTGCAGTACTCAGGCCTCTCACCGCTGTGGCCTCTCCCGTTGCGGAGCACAGGCTCCGGACGCACAGGCTCAGTGGCCATGGCTCACGGGACCAGCCGCTCCGCGGCATGTGGGATCTTCCCGGACCGGGGCACGAACCCGTGTCCCCTGCATCGGCAGGCGGACTCTCAACCACTGCGCCACCAGGGAAGCCCCAAGTCAGTTTTATTGAAGAGAATACATTTACAAGAGGCTCCTGCTGACAGAAGTGTTGTTTGGGGAATGAGTCTCATCTTCACCGCATCTCTCATGTTGAGCTAACTCTGAATTTAGTGAGACCTGTAACTTGACAAGACACCACCCCCTGTTAGTGCCTAGTGTGAAGTTGCCCATTTCTGAAACTGAATCAAAGAGCTTTTACTGTCAAGCAGAAAACATTGTCTGTGAAAGGAATATTCTCCAGTGGCCCCCTCCATATGAGAGGTAAACATTGCCAGAAAATGCTGAGATCCTTGATCTTTTTTCCCTGTAGACTCATTAACACCATCTGCCAAGAAGGCACCCGCTGAAGCTCTCATGGCAGAACAAAGGGAAAATAGAGTTAGTATCTAAGACTGAAAACAGGATTTGGCCCATAGTGCCAGACCCTATGCCTATTTTCTCCTTTTCTCTTGAATGCTATGAAAGCATTTCCAGTCTTTTTCTTATCACTGACATCAAAAGAATTTTCAGTAAGGTATCAAATCTAGATGGTAAGGATTGTTCATTTGGAAGTAGTTTTTGATATTTCCATCATTCCATTTATATACTATCAAGAGAATTCAATTGCCTCAGGTGAATTTGAAATTTAAGAAGAAAATAATTATATACCATAGTTTTGATGGTATATCAAAAGGGTATCAAAGGGTAATTTCTTAAGGAAAAAAACTCTAGAAAACATGAAACTAGAGCCAAAGATAAATTTGCCATGTGTCAGGAAGCTATGAAATGTGCTTAAGAGGCCATCTGGGGCTTCCCTGGTGGCGCAGTGGTTGAGAGTCTGCCTGCCAGTGCAGGGGACGCGGGTTCGAGCCCTGGTCTGAGAGGATCCCACATGTCGCGGAGCAACTAGGCCTGTGAGCCACAACTACTGAGCCTGCACGTCTGGAGCCTGTGCTCCGCAACCAGAGAGGCCACGACAGTGAGAGGCCCGCGCACCGCGATGAAGAGTAGCCCCCACTTGCCACAACTAGAGAAAGCCCTTGCACAGAAACGAAGACCCAGCACAGCCATAAATAAATAAATAAATAAATAAAATTAAAGATGCCATCTGACATACAGAAAGGGTTCCATAACTAGTAGCTGCTGGAATGTGCAGAGTTATGTTATTAGTGTCCCCCGACTTCTAAGCTTCTTTCCAAGTTTTGCCTCCTGTCAATGCCTCTTGTCTAGAGATTCTGATCTCATCATCCCAAGGAGAGACCTACTATTGTTATCTCCTTCTCCACAGAAATCCATCTTTAAAAAAAAAAAATCACATTTCCTAGCACTTACTGCTTAAATGGTAAAAGGTTTTACCCAGATGAACTGGCGTTGGAATGGAGAGCATTTTTATTAATTCTTGTAACAGCAGTGACAAGTGGGGAGAAGGTGGGCAGTAAGATGAGAAGGGAAGAAGAAAGGGTAACAAGGAGGAAGCCAATACCTAGGGGTCAGGGTGAGCCAGGCCAAGAGCCTCTGCCAGGCAGCAGCACTTTGCCTGGGGGACTCTCCCCATCCATGTGCCTCCACTGGCTTCCCCACGGGGCAGGGTGTTCCCTCTCCTGAATCCAAAGTCTTTGCTGGAGAGCACTCTACCCAACATGATGGTGGGCTCTGGGAAGGAAGAACCATCACTGGCTAAGGCCAGTGATAAGAAATACTTTAATCAGAAATGGATTTGTTGTGGTTCTTAATAAACGTGTATTTTAAAGGACCTTTAGCAGTTATAGATGTCAGGATAAACCCACGACTCTCCACTCCAGCTCTCCCTGGCAGACTTCCTCACAGAGCAAATCCCTTTCTAAGTACAGAACACAAAATGTGTGCCCAGTTGCTCTGTGAAAACTGCTGCTTGCTCTGTGTGTAACTCTGATTTGAGTATCTCAAAGGTAGAGCTTTAGAAAGGCCATCCATTTTATAATACTGTAAATCAACTACACTTCAGTAATACAAAACAGGCCATCCATTTTATAATAATGTAAATCAACTACACGTCAGTAAAACAAAACAGAGAGGCCATCCATTTACCTGTGTGTGTGAGCACGTGTAATTTCTGTTTACTTTGCAAAAGGCTTTGCCTCAGGCTATTTAGTCCCTTCACTGATGTTCTGTCTCCTTCAAGTTAAAATTTAGCTTTGGGAATCCCATTTCCATTTTACAAAAGTCTTTCCATTTTGGTTGTCTGCCACATGAAAGTAAAATCACCACATGACTTGTCTATGTGTTCAAAATGCATTTTTAACCTTCCCAGAATCACTGGCCTATGATTCCCAGTGTTCTCAGCTGCTTGGAAGCAACGTTTACTATGAGACTTGATTTTGAAAGCCGTATCCCTGTGCTTGGAGCCTCACCACTTTGTCACGCCCTCCCCCCATGTGGTCCTCCTGTGGGGTAAATTGCTTCATACATGGGAGACAAACATTGGCTGGAGATTACTTTGCTTTGCAATACTTTGAAGCATAATTATTTCTCTTCAGAAAGAGCTAGAAGGGAAACCAGAAACTAGTACTACCTAGAGCCATTTAAATAGATTTATAAACATTATAAACGTGCAAATATGAATAACTTGTTGCTTCAAACAGAATATTTATACTACTTTTGAAAATACAATGCCTGGCACAAGATAGTTGCCCAATGAAAGCTTGAATGTTCATGTACAACTGAGTGAAAAAAATAAAGCTGAATTTTCTCAGCCTGTTTTCAGTCCATAATTAAAAAGCTACTGCTATTCTATCACTTTTGATATTGCCTATATGTATCGCTAGCTTCAACATTTTGATTAAAACAATCCTTTGGGCTAAATAATCAATTTAGTCAGAAACCAAGCAAATCAAAGATTTAACTGAAATGACTATTTTTACACAATGAATTCAGACAATTACTCCAGAATGGCCAGGTGTTTCTACATAAATGCAACCTGAATTTTATTTATTTATTTTACCATTTGGGGGTTATCACAGATGCTTCCTTCATTTTTTTCTACCTTAAAAATGCTAGAGGAAAAAGAAATTTGTCCACTGGGCAGATATGTCAGAAAAAGGCATAATGTTTTAGGAATAATAAAATCCTAAGCTGTGCATGCCTACACATGATATGTGAGGCTGCACGTGGTCTGTAGCCTATTCAAACAGTAGCAACCATTTTGACCCTGTTGTATCCGTCCACTGGGAAAGAATCATCTGTCTCTTCGAATAGCTAGTAATTCCAGCAACCATTCATTTCTGGATTTCTCCGGGCTTCTCTGAGAATGTTTGGCAACAGCAGAATGGCTACTACCCCCAGGAATCTCCAGAGAATGGGTAGGAAAGGCTTAGCTCTGTGCCTGGGGAGATGTGGACTCCTCCATGGAACGCTTTGTACTCACAGCCCGTAGGTGGCAGAACTGGGTTCAGTAGGTTCCACAGATGAATGTTGGGTCTTCAGGGTTTGTGCTCTTGCCTAAAAATGGCTGTCAAGAGTTAGTCTACACAAGATGTGTTAAAATTAATACCTGACTATTAACCTCTATTTCTTCTCTAGGGAATGCAGTCGAATTTTTGGTGAAGATGGTCTGACACTGAAGCTCTTTCTTAAAAGAACTGCTCCCTTTTCTATTCTATGGACTTTGACTAACTACCTGTATTTACTGGCTTTAAAGAAGCTGACAGCCACAGATGTCTCTGCTCTGTTCTGTTGTAACAAAGCCTTTGTCTTCTTGCTGTCGTGGATCGTGCTGAAAGACAGGTTCATGGGAGTGAGGGTAATGGCACACTTGATTCAATGCGTAAGGCCACATTTAATCATAGATCCTTGGTATCAGGAGAGCTGCTTTGTTTTGTGGAGTTTCTGCAAAACTTTTCCCATTGGTTCTGAGTACAGATTGAAATTTGAAGTTGCACTAGGACGCCCAGGCAGTTACGACATCATGAGAAGATAAAGAGATTGTTTCCATTGGAATCAGTCAGATGATTTCAACAGGAGGCACTCAGGGAAAAGAAGTGCTTTTCTTAGAATTAATGGTGTGATCAACTCCTTCTGTCCTCGGGAAAGAAGGGTCTGAGAAAATTAGCCACAGTAAAGATTATGATTTGCTTTTTTTCCAATCAGCATATGTTGGGACAACTCCCTCATGTTTTTTCCCCCTAGAGATGGATTTAATTAATATTGGTGTAAGTAGATCAGGTTACCAAACAGTAATTAAAGTCATCAGTAATGGCACAATGCTGTTAAAAGTGGCTATATATCTAGTGTGACTAACTAGATATGGAACTAAAAGCAATAACTCTTACTTTGGGGTACAAATCCTTAATTGAACTGCATTAAACTTCCACCAACCACTTCAGTTCTGAGTTTATCCCTTTCACAGGTAACATGGATTTAAAAATAAAAATTTTTTTGTATGCTTGATCTTTGTTAGATTGATTGAAAACCATGCAGATCTAAGGAGCCAGATCTCATTCATATAATCTGTCATGCCACCATGATGAAAATATTGAGTAAATAGTTCTTTGAAAGGAGGTCCAAATGAATAGCCTTTTTCCAGAAGATAAACATCACACAATTATTGTTCTCCGAAAGAGATGTCCAAGACTGGATCTGAAACACATTTTGCTATCAAAATATTGCTCTTGTTGCAATGATTCCAGGGTCCTTGCCCTACTAAATGCTGAAATTCATGTTTATATTAGAGAGAGAGTTTGTGACAGGTATCATCCTGAAAACTTCATCTTAATAGCCAATTAGCTAATTCTGGTTGTATCTTGGGAAATGCTGCTCAGAAATTCAGAACTGAAACTTGACATGAACAGGTGAAAAGCTATAGCAGAAGACAACACAAGAAACTGAATCAGTCCATGATACCATTAAACTATACCAGATGTGGTCCCATACTCATTCTCCATAGCTAATCTTAGATTTCACACCCAAAGGGCTTAGCATCATGTTTTCACACGTGAAGCATTGGTATCATCTGTCCACCATCACGTGCCCTGACAAGTACTTGAGAACAAGAACCTTCTTTACATTGCTCACTGATCCATTCAGCTTGGGCTACATAATTTGTGGGGCCCAGTGAAAAGTGAAAATGCAGGCCTCCTGTTGAAAAAAATTGTGAATAATTTCAACATGGCAACATCAGGGAGCCCACTGCATCTGCACAGGTCATATGCCCATGAAACTAGTTCTACCTCTATCTCTAACACCTAGAATAATACAAGGGACAAAGTAGAGACTCTACATATTTAAGGATATAGTGAATGAACTCATGCTTACAAGATCTTTCTCTTGTCTATCTACTACCACCTTGGATCACCCATGAGTATTTGGAGGGCCTTGTCAGAAGAGAGGGCAAGAAAGGAGATTTAGGGGCTTTTCTGCTCTTTCAGTGTCATGTGAATACGAAAAGGAAATAGATATGTTCACTATTAGATTTACCAGTGAGCAAATCAATTGTATTAGAGTGAATGAATGCATTTAACCATGGAACTTACTTATGCAAGGGGTCATGTCAAAAGAAGCTTGATGTTTATTTGAGGACTTGTAGGGGGAAAAGCTCAGCTGTGTCACATTTAAATGGCAGATTTAGGAAATCTGCCTAGAAGCTACAAAGCATGTCTATCTTAAAATTTGCATCTGTGGTGGGTTTAATGGTGGCCCCCAATAAGGTGTCCACACTCTAATCCCCAGAACCCGTGAATGTGACCTTACTTGGAAAAATAGTCTTTGCAGACATAATTAACTTAAGGATTTTGCAAAGAGGAGATCATCCTGGTTGATCTGGGTGTCTCCTAAATCCAATAACAAGTATCCTTACAAGAGACACACACAGGAAAGACACACAGAAGAGGAGAAGGCAATGTGACCACAGAGAGAGAGATTGGAGTGATGCAGCCACAAGCCCAGGAAAGCCGGGGCAGCCACCAGAACCTGGAAGAGGCAGGCATGTAATATTATCCTCTCCCAGAGAGGTGCTGTTGGGAGCATGGCCCTGCCCAATTTTGAACTTCTGGCCTCCAGAACTATGAGAGAATAGATTTCTGCTGTTTTTAGTAACCAAGTTTGTGGTCATTTGTTACAGCAGCCCCAGGAAACTCATACAGCATCTGCAAAGTAATAAGACCTGATAGAAAAATTGTTAAGTAGCCAATAAGTAGCTGTTAATAAGTAAATGCATAAATTAAGACATCATAATGACAAAACAGTAAGTATTAAGGTCAGGCATGCTGGGAGAAGCCAGGTATTTTTCTTTTTAAATGACAGGAGGTGCTTCACTTCTCACTGTGAAACATTAGGAAGTGTTTAATGCCATGTTCTAGAAGAATGTCAAGGTGTAATTTTAATAATGCCCATAAGCAGGCCATGGAATATAAGAAGCACTGAAACATATTCAGCATTTTGCCTTTTGACCATATCAGCAGTTCTTTTCCTTCTGAGACATACTGAGAACATGTATAATTAGGTCACCTGAGAAATTAGAGGAGGACAAATAGAATACTGACAACATAAATGCAGCTCTTATTGTCTACACCCATAAACAAGACAAAGTCTGTAGATGCCACCCCACTTGGACTACTCTTTTTTTAAATAGTTAAAGGGTTGCTTTCAGTCATCAAAGCAAAATGCATATTTCTGACTCATTCTAAGTCTTTAGTTGTTCAGAAAAAGATAGTTTGGGGATTATGATTCTCATTTGCATGACCCCAAGAATGATCACCCTTGAGATAAAACATATGGCCTCCCCTACTTCTATTTTTCACGTCAAAATGACACGATGAACAGAATGAAGGATGCTTTAAATGATAATATCAGTAAATACGGGTTTATCTGGAGCACCAGTTGGCCAGAATTAGCAATGCTCACATAAAAACTAATTATATGTTTTGAATAACTTGTTAATATTTAGTTTCCTTGGAATATTGATTGAATCACAGATGGAAAGGTAGTCTGCCGTACATTTAGTTTTCTATTATGAAATTCTTTCAACCAGTTTGCTGGTGAGTTTTGGTGTGTTAAAAAACTCATAAGTAGTTGCTTACAGCTGATGTATGATAATCATATGGAAATTAGTAAACTTCTTTAAAAGACCTTTCTTTTTAATGGCAAAAATGTTGCTAAGTGAGAATCCAGCTCTTGCAGCATTGAAGATGGGTGTTTTTCCCATCTCCAAGATCCTGTTTTGTTTAGCTAGCATTCTTAAATCAATCAGAACCAGAATATCACTGAATATCAATGATATTGATATTGATCACAGAATATCAATTAAAAAAAGGTTCTCAAAAAAAAAAAAAACAAAACAAATGAGCCACTGCTTCAGGTTTTCTTCTCTATCACTGGCATCCATTTCACTCCAATGAAAAGTAAATGTCAGACTAGAAAATTAACACCCTTTCTTTCAGATCTTGTCCCCTCCTTATTTTTATATTATTAATAGAAAATGTTCATTCATTTTCAAATTTCCTTGAACATGTGAAGAAAATTGGTGGGCGGTGAATGGTTCAGCAGACCCCAACTTTTATAGCAGATTGAGGAAATGAATTTGTGTCCCTTCAGCTTGGCAGCCACCTATTTTCTAGGTATAATTGGGTCCTTATGTGTTTAGTTTCCCAAACTGTGGCTCTTTTGGAGACTTTCCTCCATCCGTCAAGAACTGACTGGGGCATGACAGTTAAATGAAATCTTTCATTGCTTAAACTGCTCTTCTCTGAATTCAAATTGGGCTCCAGGGCACTCTAAGTCAATCAGGACCCTGGAGCTGAGCTGCTACTTATTTGTGCCAATATTACATATTTAGATAAGATTCAAGACAAACTTGTTTCCATCTTGCCTCTGACTGGCATTTCTGCAGTAACTCTTCATTCCTGGGCAGTGCAGACTGCTCTGTCTAGAACCTTCATGTTTCCCGCTGGAGGCAGTAGAGGATGGGTAGTGGGGCTCATCCCCTTTCATCCTCCTCTTGGCAGGAGAATGATTCACGAATACTGGGAGGGGAGAGCTGAGTTGGGAAGGCTCTCCAATTTTATGCCCTCAAGGAACCCATAACCCCTGTCAACAAGGTGCAGTCAATAGGTCTCATCTACCTTCCACACATACCCTTGAGTCTTTCCTTCTGGGATTTCTTTCCTTCTCTTCCATCCTGGTCTTCCTTTGGGATCATTTTCAGATGGGTTTTTTTTTTTCATATAAAAACAGATGTGTATGTGTGTGTGGCAGTGGGGTGGAGGATGGGAATCTTAGTTTGAGACTCAGGCTTGACCTGCCGCACCCCAGGGACCCACCCTCCTCCCCCTCACACACACACACACATGCACAGAGTATCCAGACAGCTGTGGACTGCCCACCTCTTTCATTTCTCACACGTCAACTCTTGTCCAATTTCATTGGCTCTGAGTAAAACAGTTGGCTCTTCTTTATGGAAGCTTAAACATAACATGTGGACAAGTTTAAGGATTCTGTGTAGCCATGGTTCCCTGAAAATGGACTCTATCCAAATACACTCAGAGGGAAGAAGGATGATCATCAGTGCAGGTCTCATTGGCCAAACTATGAATGTGTATCCCACCTTCAGCTGCTAACCTTGAGTCTTGAACTTGAGTGCAGTCTGGCCAGCAGTATAGCTTTGAGGGCCCCCAATTTCAGAGCCTGATGTAGGCTTGGGATTCAAGGTCCATCGTAAGCCGGGGAAGCTCCTACCTGCTCCATCCAGCTCCAGAAACAGGGTTACCCACATGGCAAATTAAGGAAAGATGTTTGGGTTACCGTTAGAAAGAGAAGCAGTTAAAGGTTCATCTCAATACCCTAAATCCTAGAAGAGCTGATATTGTTATGCGAATGATAGTTCTGGAAATCATTTGTCAATGGGAAACACAGTGACTGTAATGAGGCTCATAAACCCTCCTGGAGATCCAGAGAAGGGCTGGACCCTTTTGGGTTTTGAGGCCTTTTTTCCAAAAGAGGAAAAAAATGAAGATAAAAGAAAACAAAAATCAGCCAAAAGCCAGCTATTTCTCTAGGCTTTATCTATACAAACTAATTCTTTGAGAGGGGAAAGAAACCTTGCTTTCAGGCAGGGCCACAGGTAGTATACATTTCAGTGAGATCACCAAATGTTTACTGTTAAAGCCCTCTTTGGGCTTTAAGAACAGGTCCCCCTCATGGTCCCCCTCTGATTGGCCCTGAGAGTTGATGCAGAGACTCTTGGAGGGAAGTGAGCCCACAGAGGAAGGTAGTTGGCTCAGGTGGTGATGTCACTCAAGGAGCATGCAAAGATAATGGGCTAAATAAATCCTCTTCCTCAGGGTATTCACCCCAGGTGGGCACACCAGGATGTGAGAGAACCCAGAGGTTTAGAAGGTTAAAAATGAGGCATTGGCAGCTTTATGATCACTATGGTTACTAACATTTTCACCTAGGTCAGATTCAAGTAACGGTTGTGGTGGGTTTCCATCTTATTTAGACACCTCTGGTTGGTTATGGGGCTGTAACTGGAGTAGGTCCTGAGGAGAGCCATGTTTTTCTGAAGCCAAGCAGGTGGCACCATGAGATGGCACCATCAGCAGAGGAGTCCCTCATGTGGATGCTAATGTGCTCAGGAGCATTTTTGTGTTTGTCAGCATGTGGATGTCACATGTGAGCCCTTCTGACACAGTATTTGAAGAGCTGGCTTCCTGCAGGTACATTTCCAGTATCCTGACACAAGAAAAATCATTTTGTACTTTTTTTCTGTATTATTTTCTGTACTATTATTTCTGTACTATTAATCCTTCCTTAACGATTGATTACTTCTGAAAACGCACATGACTCAGACCTGTGCTTGGGTTACATATTCTCCAGAAATCTCAAGAATATTTACTCTGCAATTAACCAATAGTGCCAGGCAGAACCACTCTAAGATCATCCAAACAACCACTCCAAATGAGCCTGCCACCCAATGTTTCCCTGCATTTTCTAGATTAGCTGAGCTCCCTTCCCTTAGTTCCAACTGTGTAGATAAGAAACATATTGAAAAAAAATTTTAAACATGGCCATAGAGAACTTGTTTATCAGATAGTTGTGAAATTTAAATAGAAATGTGGAAAATAATTTATCTTTTCCCCCCAGGTAACCTATATAACCTATAAATTATTAACCTATAAATAACTGTTCATACCGTAGAGAGGAATTTTTCTAACATTGGAAATATTCAGATTTTCATGCTTTTGGAACTTAACAGCACTGTCTGGCCCCCTGAAGTGAAAAATGCTTCTCTCCATGACCGCAATTCAAAGAGACACTGGTTTAATTGATATGACAATTTAAGTGGTTTGAGCTAATATTTTCACAAGCACTTAAATATAAAATGTAATGGAGATCTTTAAGAGGCTCATCATGACTATAATTCTGAATTGCTATAAAATTATGTAATCTTTGTCCATGTCCAATTCCTATCTTGAGAAAACTTATAATAGAAATACAGTGCATATGTATTTTTACTAATGGCTGACTCAGAAAAGAAAGTGTTCCCAACCGGGTCATATCCTGGGGATAATGGTATTAAATATTCAACACTTTCCAGACAGTGTTTTTGCTTTTTATCCCTTTTTTTTTTTTTTTGTATGGACTGTTTGTTTTCAGAATTCCCTAAGCCAAGAATTATATATTATACACAATTGCTTAAACCCAGATATTGTATATTATAGAATAATTTTAATAATTTTAAATATTAAACAGCACATCATGTTAAAGTTTCATTAGGATTAACACTGCTCTATTATCCCTGTCTTGAAGAAACTACCTGTTTTTTTGACTAAGAAAATACATCTGATGTTTGGTAAAAAGAAAACAAGTTCAGTATTTTGAGGGAAATCTATCTGTGTACATGAATACTTTAACCTATGAACATTAATTAACACAAAAACAAATCAGAAACTGCCAGTGTTTAATGTAACTTTTCATTTCTCTGACATTATATTGCCCAAAGAAATGTTGCAAATACCTGGCTGAACTATAAATCCCTAAATCAAAGAAAATGATAAGTCTCACAGAATTCCCAGGTCTACGTAACCACTTCACCATGTTTATTTATGAGCCTATGACTTCCTGTTTGGAAAATTTCCTTGACACCTCACATTGTGTGCATTTGTATTAAATTCTATTCCCTATAGTTTGCGGCATAATCTAACTGGAACACACGGCTAGAAGGTTTAAAGACTGTGATAGTCAGCAAGAGCAATGCCCCCCTGCCCCGCCACCATGCAGCCTCCCGGATAACGCTTTATGAAGACAGTTTTTCGCTGCTGACAAGTCCGCTTCTGTTCTCAAGTACTCCTGCTGTTTTTCATAAAAGACGCTTTAGTATGGAGCTGGCTCTGAAACCAGCTGTGCCCTTGCTTTGGGTGGTCATTAACAAAAGAAATGCTTTAACAGCATCTAAATTATATGTGTCATCATTATCATACTTCACACTGGCCTTCAGCAAGTCTACAGTTGCATGTTGAAGATCTACATTTTGTTGTAATGAATAATTCACTAATAATATTTCAAAGGGTCAAAAAATATCACACATGTGAGAAATCTATCTACAGAGGAACTGATTGACTTGAGAATACTCAGAACGGAAGCTTAACAAAATTGATCACCAGGTATATTTAAATTTCCCACAAAGTTGCATCATGATTTTAAAGTCAGTGAGACTATTTCACAAGGAAATGACATAGCGTTTCCTATTCCGGGGTTGTCATTTTACTGTTTATTGTAGCTTTAAAATATTTTCCAGTAGAACCAGTTCAAGGTAAATTAAAGAAACAGATGCCAACCAGCATTTCACAAAGGAAGTGGACTCCTGTTTGGAATATACCAAGGATCATATTAATTCACAGTCAACCATTATGATTTCAATCAAATTCTTAATATTTCACTTTATACAGCTAATGCTCTAGGATAATTGAATGAAATTATCTTTCTGTGGCTTAATTTGCATGTAAACAAAAGGAAGAACTAGCCTCCATTTGATATTCCAAGTGACAGTGCAAACTCAGCTCGTTCCTTATAAATCACTCTGAAAGATTATTCTCTTTCCTTTTTTCACTTTGGCCTAAAAGTGTCCTCTTAGCTGCATCAATATTACGTCTCCATAATCAAGTTCTGGTTATGTGGAGATGTTCAGAAACATGCATTGATCCAAGGAGCTGATTAAAATGTATGCTGAATTGTCTGAGGAAAAAGAACACAGTACAGATGAAAATGCTAAGAAGTGACTTCCTATTAAATTTATTTCACCACTATGGGTATTAATCTCTAGGAAGTTGATCTAAAAATTAAACTACATTACTAGTCCTTAATTAGAATGTGAGCAGCTTCTATATTTTCTGCCTGGATGTCTCATGAACATACGGATTTCTTGCTAATACTGACCCTTCCTACGTTTAAACAGTGATGTACAAGAGGTAATTGGGTTTGAGGAAGCATGTAGCAACACCCATGAAGCCTTCAATTGCTTGCTCTGAGGTATGGAGGCATCAATTAAAAATTTTTTTCTCTTTGCATTCTACTTGATAGATAGTTGCCGCAATAATGGCGATCACTGGCATCGTCATGATGGCGTATGCAGACAATTTCCACGCTGATTCCATCATAGGAGTAGCATTTGCAGTGGGCTCGGCCTCGACATCTGCACTGTATAAGGTATTTTGTGCACTTCCTTATGTACTCAACTGTCACTTGTAGCTTAGGCTTTTAAGTAATAAAAGAAGGAAGGACAAAGAAAATCTTGACTAGCAAAAAAAAAAAGATGGTTTAAATAATAACAAGTACCAATTATTGAGTACTTGCTACAGGCTGGGTGCTTGCTAGAAATTTTCACCTGTGTTAATGCACCTTTATGAGGCATAGGTACTTATCCCCACTTTCCAGATGAGGAAACTGAGACTTTGAAAGATTAAGTAACTTGTCCAAGATCATCCAGCCAGGAAGTGATAGAGCCAAGATTTAAACTCGGACTGGTCAACTCCAAAGCCTGTGGTCCGTGCCCCGACCCCTCCCAAATCATCCACCAGTTATAGCAGGAGCCAAGAGAGACTTCTCCCCTATGTTTCTTTAATTTAACTACTGAGGTCATTATTTCAACTACAATGAGGTATTAAAAATAATAAACCGGCTATCACTTGAGAGTTTACTGTTTGTTGCATATTAACCCCGTGCCATGTTATTAGCTAAATGAAGAGCCTCTTTTCCTCTCTGATGGATACTCTGGGTTTGTACTCACAGTTCTTTCTCCCCTGGAGTGGCCTGTCATCAGTGAAAGCTCTATTCGGAGTCACTGTCCCTGACCTCAGACGTGAGGATTAAGAGAGCAGATCTAAAAGGTTATTCACCGAAGCTCCACTTTTCAGAGCCAACTTTCTGGATGTAGCTAAAGAACTGTTCCACTTTCACCTCTCGGTGTTTCAATGACAAAATCCTCTCTGAAAGGCAGAAAATGCCCTTTGCATCCCCCCTGGATGCCTGTTCTGATTATTCACCAACTCTGCAGCTCAGAGGACATTGTGTCTATTTCCATATCGACATTTCCTGGCCCATTGATTCTGTGACAAGCTTGACAGGTGTTCACTCAATCACCATTAGTGTCTAACTTGCCCCCAACTGAGACTCCACGGAGATGTGTGATGTGACCAAATACCACGAGCATGTGCTCAAGTTCTCTTAAGTCTCTCAAGAGAAAAAAAATGATATGTTTAGTTGAAATTAAAAGCAATACCCAGACTTGCTATATGCCTGGGATGGCTCTTTTATAGAAAGAATTCTCCTGCCCATGTTACAGATGTATTCATTCTGGGAGTGGTAATATTTTGCTGACATGCACAAAATCATATGTGCACCATAGAAAAGAGATACTCTGTGCTACATTGTTTGAGGATTAATAAAGGAAGCAGAGGGGTTAAAAAGCCAAGAAATATGGACTAGAGAACTGGTTCCTCCCCAGCCTGATGTGTGATTTAGGTTAGCTATTTATGTCTCCTTGCCATCTTTTTCTACACACAGATTTATAATCCAGAAAACAAAGACCATCTTTTTTAAATCTGGAGAATAAATACTGTACTTGTGAAAATATTTTAGGCTCAGAGAGAAAAGTGCTTATAAATCCATGGCATTGTTATTATTTCTCTCAATAATATAATGATAGGCTCTCTCTGTCCAATTTAGTTTTCAGTAGACCCTGTCAAAATAAGGGTAAAATGAATCCCATGCTTGAAGAGAAAAACTGATGGCACCTCAATCCTAGATGTTTCTGGGCTTGTCTGCACTCTTATTTATCATCCACCCTATAGCCATAACTGATGGTGGTGTTTTTCCCAGTGTGCAGTATCCCTGTGGCACAGAAAGTGGAATTCATTTTATGGCATTTGCTGTTTCATATGAAGGCTAGAGGGCATTTGAATTCCTTATCTCAGCAGCACATTTACTGCCATGGAGACGGTGGGATAAGAAGACATAGAGCTTAAACCCTGGGCCAGTTAGTTCATGATGTAGAAATTGCCTTTCTGATACAACAATGTCCCTGACTATGTGGCTAATGAGTTCCTTTCTCATTCTAGGTTTTGTTTAAGATGTTTCTCGGAAGTGCCAACTTTGGTGAAGCAGCACACTTTGTCTCCACATTGGGTTTCTTCAACTTAATCTTCATCTCCTTCACCCCGGTCATCCTGTATTTCACCAAGGTGGAGCACTGGTCCTCGTTTGCAGCTCTGCCATGGGGCTGTCTCTGTGGGATGGCAGGGCTCTGGCTGGGTAAGTGGCCCTGGGTTTTGCCTTCCATTTCCTATGTCACTTGACCTCTCCTTGGAGAGTTAAATTGTCATAGTAGGATTATTCCTTTGGGTACCCCTGTCCTCTACTTCCCAAATTTACCTAACATTGGTTAACGGTTGCAAAGTTCTTTGCAGATTATTGCTTGATTCAATCAGAGCTATCCAGCTAGTATGCCTCCCATGGGTTAAGTGCTGAACTGGAGGCCCAGGCCTCTCTGATCACCACTGATCCTCAAGTAGCCTCGTTCATTCTTCATGATGTAATGTATGAGGTTATTGTGTTCCATGTGTGGCACAGTGTGTCAGGCAGAGGGGGAGAGTGGATGGGGGATTCAAGGGACTCAAAGTGGATCAAAATGGCAGGAGGACCAAGTGCAGGAGGAACTGGGGAGGAAGGAAGGAGATGACATTCAGGAGGGCAGCAGGTCATGGAGGGCCTGGAACGCCACGTTGAGGGGATTGGATTTCAAATCCACTTCATGATCTTTAAGCAGGGAGGTGACAGGCTTACATCTGCATTCTAAACAGTCTACTCTGGTCATGTCTGGAGAATGAATTTGAAATGGGAAACCCTCACCGAGCAAGAGAAGGTGACAGAACAGGACGAGGTGGCCCTGTTAAGTAGGCTGTGCCTAGCAGATGACCAAGAAATAGCCACCTGGAGTGTTCCTCATGTTCTCTCTCCCAGCTCCCCATGATCCTGAGGCTGTCTGCTTCACCTGAGCAGCTGGGGGGCTCCCACTTTCTAGCTGCGCTTTCACTTAATGTGAGAGGAACCTCAATATAACAAGCCCACTCTTTCCTCACCAAGCAGTTGAACAACAACAAACACCCAATGACTCAGTGTCTCTACTCAAAATCAAACCCCTTTCATTCTGCTCCTCTTCCCCCGTTCCACCTGGTAACAGCACCCTCTACCTACTCCATGTTCACCCGCCATACTGGACCTGCAGGACATCTGCCGCCCCGCAGTTGACCTTCTTTATCAAGGTGACATAGTCTAAAACGGCACTGCAAGTCCTAGGAGGGAAAAAGAATGCCCTTGTTTTCGTTCCCACAAAGACATTGGGTCATCTTCTACTACTCTGGCCCAGGCCCCTAAGGGGAGCTCTTCAACTAGACAGAAAACACTCACGAGAAAGATCAAACATTAATTGTTGATCCTTTAAATTCTACTTTTGAAGACCAAAAATGTGCAGTTATGACCGCTCATAACCTGTGCTAAATTGAGTAGTAGAAATCAATAGCAGTCTTTCCATAAGACCAAAATGCCCTAATTAAAAGTGCCTAGATCTCTTCCTGGCCAAAAACAATCTAATTGGGAATAACCATAGCCCAAATTTCACTACCTCTTGGCCCCAGCTGTGACCCGTGATCTCCAGCTTGCTGCCAAGTAGCCCTCCACCCACGTTTATCCCTTGACACCTCTAATACATGCTCCTAAGCAAGCCTGCTCAGGCTGAGCATCACTCATGCTAGCCGGACCCTGCAGGTCTCCACCAAGCAGCGTGATCTCCACACTGCACTGGGTGTAGTGCCGCCCAGCTTAGAGCTGCCCCACAGGCTCATCCCCGTGCATAGAGCTCTCTCTGTGCCAGTGTTGCCCTGTGACAAAATGAGGAGACAGCCTCTCTCCTGACTGTGTTTCACACCCCAGGGTTTTACAGTCTTCAGTGCTTCTGCTCTTAAGTTTTTATTGCCACCTTCTCTTCTCCATAGGAATCAGATATGATCTAGTGAGAGCAGGGCTGGAGGCAGATCTGAGAGGCAAAGAGCAGGCTGAACTCTGGCCCCACCCCCCATCACCTGTAACTACGGCTTCAATCTGCTTAGGTTCACCTGGCCTCGTTCCTGCTCTGGCTTGGCCATAGCCCACGTGCAGATTGACCTCATCCATTCACCTGACATGTCTGAGGCCCACTTAAACTCAGGCAGGGCCCCGTGCTATAGATAACATATTGAATTATATATTCTTGTCCTGAGATTGTCAAAAGAGCTTGTAAGCGTTCCACCTAAAGCACTAAAGAAAAGCAGACACCCATTGCAGTGAAGCCACTCGGTTCTTGTTGAGTGAGAAAAGCTCAGTTCTCAACCAAATACCAATACTTCCTATCAATCTGCTAAAATATCCAGTTCAGCCAATAAAATGACAGTTGGGGAGTGTAGCAGAGTCTGTGCTGTGTTTAATAAATTCCTGATTTGTTAGAACAGGTCATATTTGACTCCCCAAACTTGAGGAGAGAGTTGAGATGCTGAAATATTCATTCCCATTGCAGCTCTGCCATAAAGGAGTAGTTATCAACTTAGGAAGGTCCTCTGCCTTGATTGCCACTACTATTGTATGAAAATTATGAACAAGCCCAAGTTTTGTGAAAGTCCAACCCACCGTCTCTAACTAACAAGCAGGAGTGACTCCAGATGACTAAGTTAGTGAGCTTAATTAAAGTAAGAATTATAGATAACAGTAGAAGAAACACTGTCCTAACTGGAATGGTTCTAGAACCATCTTTGGTTCTACAGAGAACAGGCAACAGGGTTTTGAGTCATTTCCATAGAGATCTTTTCTGAATTGAGGACTTTTTGTAGTTGTTAAGACTCATTTCTCTAACCCCTAAAACAAACATTAGCTTGAAATCTATTAAAATAATGCTATGTGATTTATAATTTTCTTTTCGAAAACAAGTATTTTTGATCATTTTTGTGTAGATAATTATTTTAACTAACTTTATATTTATCTAAAAATGTCAGAAGATATGTATTAAAGGGTATCAAGTTATACCTACAGTTGGTTCTGTGGACCTGCCCTGGGGTTATCTGTGCACAAATCAGGATGTGGAAAAGGTGCCTGGGGTTTGGTGAATTACACTGCACACAACTTTGTTTGCTCATGTGATGCTCACCCCAAAAGAGAGGGAATAATGCAGCATAGGTCATCCTTGGACAGATCTTCTGTTAGGCAGTAACACCAAGGCCTTTCAGTTATTCAGGAATATAGCATGATGTAGTAAAGTAACAAGGGAGAAAGCCCCAATCAGTCACCAGCTTTCAACTTCTGGCTCAACTTTACAGTGCTAATGAGCAGGGTACTGAATTGATTATTTCACTTCTTTGCATGGCTCCCTACCCCCTTTTCCAACCAAGAGATCAGGCAGCCAGGATGGCAGAGGAGGAACAAGGAATACGACTATTTCAGGTACAATACATATGAATCCATCTCCAGAATTAGAGGATTAATTGACCAATGGTACAGATAATTTAGAAGGCATGTTTAGCATAGATATTGATTCTTTTATGTTAAGAAGGAAAGAGCCCAGCATAGCAATTCCCCTTTATCCTGTATATCCTCCTTTATTTTACAGCCTTCAACATCCTGGTGAATGTTGGTGTGGTGCTGACATACCCAATCCTCATCTCCATCGGAACAGTGCTCAGCGTCCCTGGAAATGCAGGTACTGTACGATTTGATGTGTGCACAGGAAGTCTCCTGCTTGTGTTTGTTTTATACCCTGAGTTGTTTCTTCGAGCAACTGTGAATTATGTCCCTTGCCTGGGAAGATGTTTTAAATATCATGAAGGTGGCAGACAGCAGAATAACTATGCAGCACATTTAAAATTTCCAGCTACAAACACTGTTTTAACTTGGTTGTGCTTTTAGAATTAAAAACCAAATGTATCATTTGGGTTTCATGTAATCTCCCTGACAACCTAATTTTGTGGTATTTTTAGAGGAAGTCCTATGGAAACAAAAGGCATCCCAGCATAAGACTCTCAAACATCACTAATGAAAGTGTAGGAAACGTACAGGGTGTTGGCTCCCCATCAGACTATCCATGGGGAGCTGTGAAGGCTTCTCCTGGGGGCACAGCAGATGGCCCTCTGGAACAGACATAAGAAAAAAGCAATTTGACTCACTTCAGGGACAAGAGGAGAAGCTACTTTTCCAGGAAAATCTTTCTAGGTAAACTGTCCGTGGAGCAAATAATGAAAGTGGGTTACCTGGATGACTGTATAGTCCTTCTAATTTTAAAATTCTATTTTTCCAAGTCCTAGGTAGCCATCTTTCTTTACCCCCAGTACAATCAGCAAATATTTATGGAGCACTTTCTATGTGATCATGACTATAGAAGAGACTGGGAAAAAAAGATATTATTGTTCCCATAAGAAACTTACACTGAATATGGAAAACAAGACCGACACATATGAAATAACTTAGAACTCTACAAAGTAACTTATCATCAAATGCCAAATTGTGTAAAAGACTCCAAGGACTATAAGATATTTAGAGGAAGTCATATCAGGGAGGAGTGGAGTTGTCAAGGAATTCCATTCATTCATCCATGAATTCATTCATTCAATAAATAATTTCTGAGCACTTAGTATATGCTAACAACTGTGCTAACACCTGGTGATAGATCCTGAATAAGACACAGCCTCTGCCCTCAGGACCATGTAGTGTAGAAAGGAGATGAAAGGAACTGAGTAATTACAATGTAGAGAGAGAAAATGGCTTTGATAGAGGTATGTACTGAATGCTCTGAGAGCACACAGGAGGGGCATCCAAGGAGGCTTCCTGCAAAAAGCATAAAGGGCGGAATCTAACAGAGGGTTTAGCTGGATGAAGTGCATATAAGGAGGGAAGAGCATTCCATGCAAAGAGAACAGCATATATATGATTCCACTACTAGTTATATTCCTGCAAAACTGAAAACAGGGACTCAAAAATATCCTTGTATGTGAATGTTCATACTATTTACAACAGCCAAAGGTGGAAACACCTAAATGTCCATCCAGAGATGAATTGATAAACAAGTTGTGATACAATGGGGTATTACTCAGCCATAAAAAGGAATGAAGCACTAACACATGCTACACTATGGTTGAACCTCAAAAACATTATGCTAAGCGAAAGAAGCCAGACACAAAAGGTCACATATGGTATGCTTCCATTTATAGGAAATATCTAGAATAGGTAAATCCACAGACACACAGCAGGTTGATGGTTGCCAGGTGTTGTGGGGTGAGAGTAGTGGGCTGGGGAGTAACTGCTTAATGGGTATGGGGTTTTATTTTGAAATAATGAAAATGTTTTGGAAACAGATGGAGGCGGTGGTACATTAAGCTGTACAAAATGAATGTACAAAATGCTACTAAACTCACTTTAAGATGGTTAATTTTAATTTCTATGAAATTTGCCTCAATTAAAAATTTTTAAAAGACTAGCACATGCAAAGACCTAGACATTAGTAAGCTTGGCTCATTTAAAACATCTTCAGTGGTCCAGTGAAACTGGAGAAGCATGAAGGGATGCAGAGGAAAAGTATTAAGAAATAAAGCTGCATGTACACACTGCTATATTTAAAATAGATAACCAACAAGGACCTACTGTATAGCACAGGGAACTCTGCTCAATATTCTGTAATAACCTAAATGGGAAAACAATTTGAAAAAGAGTAGATACATGCATATGTATAACTGAATCACTTTGCTGTACACCTGAAACTAATGCAACATTGTAAATCAACAATACTCCAATATAAAATTTAAAAAAAATTTTTAAACTGCAGAGGTTATTCAATCAGATGGCATTTGCCTGGAAGGGTAAGTGTTATTTAGAGAGAGGGAACGGAAAGCAAATGGAGAGCACAGTGTTGATAATGACGTGGAAAAAGGGAAGACGCGCTTGAGAGAACAAGAGAGACTTTTGGAAATCTCTTAGAAGTAGCACTGATGTGGTCATTTGTTTTCAGAGAAGCTTAGAAACAGTGATGGACTGACTGACTTGCTGTTCCTTCCCTAGCTGTGGATCTCCTGAAGCAGGAGGTGATATTCAATGTCGTCCGCCTGGCTGCTACCATCATCATCTGCATTGGGTTTCTGCTGATGCTATTGCCCGAGGAGTGGGATGAAATTACCCTGAGGTTCATCAACAGCCTGAAGGAAAAGAAGAGTGAGGAGCATGTGGATGATATCACTGATCCCAGTATCCACCTGAGAAGCAGAAGCAGGGCCCTTGGGACTGTGTCCATACCACTGGCTTAGAGAGGAACACCTTTTGAACGCACGTGTATGTATATTCTGTGAATATAATAAAATTTTCTCACCACCTGTACACTCAAACGACAGTATTAACTCTGAATTTGCATAAGTCATATGTGAAATAATGCTAATGATAAGTTTACATTTATATGCTTATCAAGGAACTGGTGTAAATAATCATAATAAATTTTTTAATTAAAACATATTCATACTTGTTCTATTTCTTCTGGTTTTTTTGGGGGGAGGGGGGATTTTCCCCTAATTCACAAAATTTTCTCAAAATATGAGGTTCTATTAAATTATGGGCTTGTCATTACCTTTTTCTCACCTGGAACTGAGACCTTTTCATTCAATCAGAAAAAAACACATAAGAAGAAGGCACATGAAAAGGATACACACTTTACATATATTTAAGGCCAATAAGAGCCTTCAATTTGAAAGCTGGAAAGTAATTAAGTATCAACAGAGTATCTTCCGTATGCAAGACCTACACTAGGAACAATGAAGATGTGAAGATGTAAGACTCCATCTGTACTTTCAACATGCTTACAGGAGTACAGAGCATAAAAGAGGTTAGAAATATCTCTAATATGAGGGAGACATTTGAAAATGGTTATGGAGAGGACATCTATTTCACCAGATTTAGAGTTGTTTACATTTGCCGTCACTTCAACTCCCATTCAATCTTCAACCCACCTTCTGGGCACCACCTTCTGCCCACATCATTCCTCTGGTGAAGTGCATTCACCAAAGTCACCGATGACCTTTTTCTTGCAAAACCATATTGACACTATTCAACTCTTACTTTATTGTCCTCTCTGTAGCATTTGCATGATGACCACTCCTTTTTCCTGCAATGTTCTCTTCACCTAGATCCCATGATGGTCTCCTGGTTCTCTTTCTGCCTTACTGGCTGCTCCTCTGGACTCCTCTTCCTAGGCTGGTCTCATTGCTGTCCGTGTTCAGTCCTTACCCTTAGCATCTCACTCCACACTCTCTTCCTCAGAGATCTCATCTGCTTCCATGGCTTTCAATGTCATCCATGTGGTGACGGCTTCGTAATATTTATCTCCAGCCCAGATTTGTCCCCCAAGCTTCAGATCTGACTCTCCAAATTCCTTCTGCAGGCTCACTTGGATGCCCCGTTGTTCACTTCACGTTCAAGGACATAGTTAAATCTATCATCTCTCCTCCTCAGACCTACTCCTTCCTCTCCCTTGTTCCCTGTCTAGGTAAACGGTACCATCATTCACTGGCTGCCCAAGCCACAGATCAAACTTAACTTCTGCCTTCCTCACCCTCCACATCTAAACCATAAATCTTATTGATTGCTTTCCTGAATATTTCTTGAATCCATGCACTTCTCTACTATGCTATCTATTCTATGACCCTATCATTTCCTGATAAATGAAATACTCTCTTTACTGGTCTCTCTAACTCCCAGTATTGCCTCTCTCTAATCCCTTTTGTACCCTGCAGAATGACTTTTCTAATATATAAATTTGATCATTCTACTTCCCTATATAGAACACTTCAGTGACATCTCATTGTCCTCAGAGTAAGTTCAAGACACCTTTGCAGGTCATTCAAAGTTCATCACTGATTGGCTCCTGCTTACCTCTAGAGAAGCACCATACAGTAGAACTTTCTGTGATGATGGAAATATTCTATATCTGCACTGTCCAACATAGTAGCCACAACTGGCTATTGTGATCTTTAAATATGGCTAATGCAATCGAGGGACTGCATTTCTAATTTTATTTACTTTTAATTACTTTTAAGTTAATATTAGTTAGCCACATGTGGCTCTTGGCTACCATATTGGACAGCACAACTTCTACCACACCACCCCCTGCAGCCCCCTGGAATCTCTATGCTTTAGTGACACCATCCTTCTTATAGTTCTTCAATCAAGACATGCTCTCTTTCTTGTACTTCCTTTTCCTCTCTCCTCACCTGAATAACTCTTACCTAGGCTTCATGACATGATTTATTCCTATTTTCATGGAAGGTTTTTTCTCATCCCCCAAGCTAAACAATGTGGCTTCCTTAGACACCTCTGCTTACTCCATTATAGCACTGGTCACCCTCTGTGGTCATTGTCAGTCTACTCATCTGAGTTCCCAGTAGACCATGGGTTCCTTGAGAGCAGGGATTGTGTGGCATTCATCATTGTGTTTCTAGCATAGTGCCTGGCACTTACAGACACTCAGTAAAGGAGTGAATGGGTTGCTTTACACTGGAGGTATGCCTCCCTACCCCCGAGCTGTATTAGATCAGTCTCAGTTAAGGACAGACATTCTCATAGAGGAGATTGGTTAAAGAAAGGGCCAAAAGGGATTAAATGTACTACAGCCTTTGTTACTGAACTGATAAAAGGCACTTCTTTCCTAAGAGGCTGGTTATCTTAGGGTATCTAGCAATTTAAGATAATCTGCACTTTCTGGCATCTGTGTACAATTCTTTTTTAATTCAAGTGGCCCCAGAAGTGTAGGTGAGATGGTCATGGGGCAAGAAAAGGGAACTTCGGATATCATATCTGCTGGCTGGGTATCATAGTCAATAAAAACCTTACCATTTTTTCATTTCTCTGTCATTTTTTGAAAAGACAATGACAGTCTCCTGGCATTGGTAGATGGCATGATATTGATTAAAACAATAATCATGACACACTTCAAGCTTCATGAAAAATGGTAGAAAATAAGTGAAGTATATTATTAGTAAATATGAATTAATTATCTAAGTAGAGTTGGTTTTGACTATTTAAATGTCATAATGGTACAAACATTGCTCTTGCCTTGTTTTTAAATTGCTGTTAAATAGCAGTAATCACTGACTAACCCACTCCAGCACCTTGCCATTACTTAGCATGGCATTTAAAATTACATTTTGACATCTTTAAGAAATGAGCTGTTTTGCTCTTTTTGATAACTCATTTTGAAAAGTTGAGTCAGCTACCCTGGAAAGCACTAATTCAACCTATAATGAATCACCCTAATTAGCTCAGTCTATATTAAGAAAATACTTCCGTTATGGTATTCATTCATTTATTCATTCAAAAATTACTAAGTTCTACTTCTCGCTCTGAAGTAGGGTATTATGTTAGATTGTCACCCACTGGCCTCTCCCTGCCTCTAGAGCAGCACTGTCTGATAGAACTTTCTGTTATCAGAGAAATGTCCACTCTTTGCATTGTGGTGAAAGGGATACAAAATGTATAGGAAATGGTCCCTACTTCCAGGCATTTCAACCTTTAAGTTGTTACCATGGCAATTAAAACAACAACAATCACAATTCAGACACTTGTTTAAGTCACTTTCCCTTTAACTCAGGTCAAGTATTCATAAATAAAGATAATAATACCTTTCCTTACTACCCCCCATGGTCGCTGGGAGAGTCAGTTGACATAGCATGTTTCAGTCACTGAACAAACGGGGGTGGGCCTCGTATGTCCCTATGATGTGCCTTCCTTGAGCCAGGTTCAGTTGGGTTTGCAGGGTACTGACAAAGTGCCTGCCCTCATGGTGGAAGTACCTTATTGAGGTTCCTATTATCCTGTCCCTTTATCCAAACTTGGTTCCTCCCCAGAGTCCAGGAGGTGATGGATTCTGTGGGTTACTGAATGGGCAGCACAGTGTAGGGCTTGAGAGCACCCATGTTGTAGCCCCGACTCTACTTCTGAGACACGGACTTTAGCGAATTACCAACATCTCTCAGCCCCTTGATTTCATGTTCAGTACAATGAGGATATTAATACCTATCATTTGGGGTTGTTGAATATAGTAAATAAAAACACACTGCCAGACAGTCCATAAGTAGTTATTGCTAGGATTTCCTCTGTCTGTTTACCTCCCTCCAGGACTTCTTCAAACCACTTATCCACAGCACTATGCCAAACAAAGTCACAAAGCCTGGTGCCGAGCAGGGATTTTTACCCAAAATAAATGAGGGAGAAAAAAGAAGCTTGGCATGAGGAACACTAGAGGAAGCCAAAAAAGGGGTGCCATTCCCACTGGTCAGTTCCCCTCAGCACTTTGCATCACGGCATTCTTGCCCAGCCAGTGGAACTAATTGCCTGACAAAAAGACAGACTGGTGACTTGGGCTTTGAAATTAAAATCACTTCAACCACGTCCTGATCGCTTCACAAACACATTATAGGCAAATCAATTTTGCTCACCCAGGCTTTGCACGCCTGTTAATTTTGTGCAGGCGCTTTGTCAAGATCCACCAGAGGACAAATGATTTGGAGAAGGACAATGCAAGTGATAAAAGAGTGAACAGTATAACCAGCCAAGCATTTGAATGTTTCTAATATTTAAGTACAAATCCTCTTTCTTACTTTTCAATAAACCCTTGTCACAAGGACAAAGAACACTAGCATAGGCAATGCTGGTTTATCTGGCAAGCTAGGACAAGAAGTCTCTATTAATTCTAATTATTTTTATTTCTCCCCCGCCACCACCTGTAGCAACTGGAGGTAAAGTTAAGAAGAGGAGGTGATGATGTGGAGGTGGTAATGCCAAGAACCCAGAGACAGAAAGAGCAGCTGCCCTGGGTTTTGAAGCACTGATTAGCCAGTGTGCTCCCACACGTGTCACAAAAGCAAAAGCTGTTTTGTCATTATTTGCAGGAGGTAGGAACCCCGCATCCTTTGGGAACTTGAAGGATCTTAAGAGCGAGAAATCTAACCTGGGTTCTCTGACAGAATTTTCAAAATAGTGTGAATTTAGCTGCATTATTCTGGGGGAATCAATTCAGAGAATTTAGAGATACTAAATCCACAATTGTTCAGTACACTAGCCACTAGTCACATGTAGCTGTTGAAATACGCCTAGTCCAAGTTGAGATGTGCTGTGTCACATATCCTGGAGTTTAAAGACTTGGGGTGAAAAAGAGAAATTAGGCTATTTCATTAATAGCTCTATACTCATTACATATTGAAATGAGAATAGTTTGGATGTGTTAGGTTATATAAAAAATATTATAAAATTCATTTCACTCGTTTCTTTTCACTTTTTTAATGTACCTACTAGAAATCTTAAAATTATATATGTCTTGCATTTGTGACTAATGTTTTACTTCTATTAGGCAGAAATTCTCTAGAAGCTTAAGAATAACTTGTTTAGAGGGTTAAAGAGGGAAATTTAGAAGAAGAAAATAGCTTTGGAAAGAAACAATTATTTGGTCAGCTTCTGGCAGTCAGGACAAAATAGACTGAGTGTTTTTCATGTCATGCAAGTTCAAACTGCCAGAAATGAGCAGAGAGAGAGGGAAGAAACAGAGGCAAGGACAACAATTTGAAATTGCAGCTAACTGGAAAAATTTGTAAAGAACTAGAAGAATAACTGGGTTGAAACTAGCAAGGAATCTTCATTTGATACTAGAAGTGATAGAAACTGCAGAAGTGATAGAAACTGCCCTGAATTCTAGAAAGTCAGAAGATACTGATAAAGTTATAGTGGAAAGGAAGAAGTTATTCTGGAAAACACCACTTTGACTTTTAGATATCGTAATCAACTTGCAGAAAAGAAGCCGGATTGCATTCTTCAGAAGGCAATAATAGAGCTGCCCGCTCTTATGACATCTGTAAAGAGCAAGTAATCAAAGTGAAAACCAGGAATTCATTAAAGTAAACAGTTTCTCATATAAATCATAAGATCAGGGCAGATTTGACCTACAGGTCATAACTCTGATCAATAATTAAAAGATGCTTTCCAAGATAGGGCGGTCTCCAGGGACAGGATAGTTAGATAGCAGCAAGAAACTTCATAAGATGGTATTTACCTAGAAGTCACTAACGTTTCAGGTCTGGCCCTCTGCACTGTGGACTCAGAAACTAAGTCTTCTTCATGCCCTAAAGACAGCCCAGTCATTCTCAAATTGCGATGCTAATACAGCACAGCAGAACACCTGAGACCTTGGTAGAAATGCACATTCTTGTGCCTTATTACAGACCCAGTGAAGCAGAATCTCTGGAGGTGGGGCCCAGGAATCTAGTTTTAATAAGTCCTGCTTGAAATTAACCAGGCACATGCTCAGGTGATGCCGGTGATTCCAATGCATGCTCAAGTTTAAGAACCCCTAGACTAATGACCACAGGACTACAAACAGAAAATATATTCATTGATAATCATAAATTGAACTGTCATATGCAACAAAACCCTCACATTAGTAAGGTTAGGACAACCTTTCCCTAAGAGGCAAATCTATCTGGGTAGCCTGTGCGTTCATGAAAAGGTTTCTTGATGAGCCTGAAATCAAAGCAAGGACAGTCAAATATATGATTAAACTCTTCCCTTTTGTTTTTCATTTCCATTTCAACTCTCACTCCCTTGGGAGGATGGGTTCATCCCTGCTGGATGAGAGCAGATGGGTAAGGAGAGGAATGTGAGGAACTGACTGGTACAATTGCTCCCACTCCAAGCCAATTACACAGTCCACTAGCAGAATGCATTCTACCAAATTATAGGATGAAGTTTCCTTCAGTTAATTATATTAACAAGTAGACATCTTATATTTGCAACACTTGATTTACGGATACTGGTTATGACCAAAACAGTCAATACATGTACACATGGTACACACAAGAGTCCAGCAAATAGACATTCTGTCTAACAGCTTATTCTTTGCTACACAAATCTTTTCTAAACTCCTTTTCCCTCAAGGGAAAAGCTAGCAGGTCTGAAGTTAATCTTTCCCTGATTACTTCCCTTATATATGGATGTTCTTGTTATAATGTAATTAGGGGTTCAATTTACTTAGGTAACTGAAAGTGATGCACTGAAATTCAGCCTTTGCCAAGACCTCTGCTCTACTTCCATCACTGCCCTTGGCTTATCCGACTCTTAAAGTCCCCAAAAGGCAGAAATAGGTGTTCTCCATCTTCTGTATCTTATTGGTTATATGATTTATCTGCCACAATCATCCAAATTTTCCACCCTGTTGTACTTTTATTTGCATTAATTAATCTTCACATTAAAATACTTTGTTTTCATCTTCTTGCTTAAAGCCTTCTATAGAATCCAGCTTTGACCTGTAATTTTTAAACTTTACCTATATTTTTATTTGTAATAATTCTATTTCTTTCAGCTAACACCAGTCCAATTCCCTCCTTTTACATAATAGTTTCCCCTTTCCTTCAGAACACCTGCACATGATCCTGAAACACTGATCAGTGCTGAATGGACACTGCAGTGTTTTCTGTTTCATGTTTATCACCTACTTCTGGTTGATAGGTTTCTTCTCTTAGAAATGTTAACATCATCGATTATATTTGAACTGGACTCTGAAGCACTTCCTATTCCTGGCCATGAAAGAGAGCTATTCAAGATATAGCTATTACCTAATTTTAATAATGGTGTTAACTTTTATCACTTAACTTGCAGTTTTCCGAGAGCCCCTCTGGCACATCTGTATCTGCTCTTCATCCTTATCTTCTCTCTTTATATCTATGGTAATATAAAAGTCCACATTCATAATATTGATGCTGAGGTCCTGCAGTTTCCAAAGTGTCTTCTGAATCATCAAGAAAAACTGCTGTTAGGGCTTCCCTGGTGGCGCAGTGGTTGAGAGTCCGCCTGCCGATGCAGGGGACGTGGGTTTGTGCCCCAGTCCGGGAAGATCCCACATGCCGCGGAGCAGCTGGGCCTGTGAGCCGTGGCCACTGGGCCTGCGCGTCCGGAGCCTGAGCTCCGCAACGGAAGAGGCCACAACAGTGAGAGGCCCGTGTACCACAAAAAAAAAAAAAGAAAAAGAAAGAAAAAAAGAAAAACTGCTGTTAAAAAACAACAGTTTTGGAGTTGGTATATTTGAATGGACTATGATTCTTAGAGAACTGCCAGTCCGTCTCTCCCAAATGAGAACCACATATTACGAGGAATATTTATCTAATGAAAACAATACATTCCTGAACCATAAAAATGACAGCTCATGGTGTAATTACAGAATATATCATATGATGCCAGGATTCGATCACCTGTTTTGTCAAATAGTCGTATCATTTCTGGTATCTGTTGATAATTAAATAATCAAAATCTTATGGAGCTATTAGATACTTTAAGAAAGCATTTGTGAGCTTTTGACAACAGAGACTCTGACCTGCTCATCTTTGCATACCCACAAATAGCTCACAATAGGTACTCAGTGGGAGGAAGGAAGGAAGGAATCTCAGTCCTGCCAAGATAAAGATTTATCCATTTAATGACAAACCCACAGCCAATGGTGCAAAGTTAAAAGCCTTCTGGATAAATTCTGAAACAAGACAAGGATGCCCACTCTCACCACTTCTATTCAACATAGTATTGGAAGGCTTAGCCACCACAGCAATCAGACAAGAGAAGCAAATAAAAGGTATCCAAATTGGAAGGGAAGAGATAAAACTTTCACTATTTGCAGATGACATGACACTCTATATAGAAAACCCTAAAGGTTCTACACAAAAAATATTAGAATAAATGAATTCAGCAAAGTAGCAGGATACAAGATTAATATACAGAAATCTGTTGCATTTATTTACACTAACAAATATCAGAAAAAGAAAGTTAAAAAAAATCCCTTTTATTTTTTGCTGTTGTTAAGGTTTTATTATAAAAAAGATAAGATACCTTTGTTGAAGCTTCTCATTGAAAAGAAATCCCTTTTAAAATTGTGTCAAAAAAAAAAAACCACCTAGGAATAAACCTAACCAAGGAGGTGAAAGATCTATACACTGAAAACTATAAAACACTGGTAAAGGAATTGAAGATGATTCAAAGAAATGGAAAGATAGCCCATGCTCTTGGATTGGAAGAACTAATATTGTTAAAATGGCCATACTACCCAAAGTAATCTACAGATTTAACGCAATCCCTATCAAATTACCCATGACATTTTTCACAGAACTAGAACAAATAATCCTAAAATTCATATGGAACCACAAAAGATCCAGCAATTCTGAGGGAAAAAAGAGCTGGAGGCATAACTATCCCAGACTTCAGACAATACTACAAAGCTACAGTAATCAAAAACAGCATGGTATTCGCACAGAAACAGACACATAGATAAGTGCAACAGAATAGAAAACCCAGAAATAAATCCACACAGTTATGAATAATTAATCTTTAACAAAGGAGGCAACATACAGTGGAGGAAGACAGTCTCTTCAACAAGTGATGTATGGGAAAGCTGGACAGCCTCATGTAAATCAATGAAGTTAGAACATTCCCTAACACCATAAAGAAAAATAAACACAAAATGGTTTAAAGACCTAAATATAACACATGACAGCATAAAACTCCTAGAAGAGAACATAGTCAAAACATTCTCTAACATAAATCATAGCAAGGCGACGGAGGAAGATGGCTGAAGAGTAAGACGCGGAGATCACCTTCCTCCCCACAGATACATCAGAAATTCATCTACACGTGGAACAACTCCTACAGAACACCTACTGAACGCTGACAGAAGACCTCAGACCCCCCAAAAGGCAAGAAACTCCCCACATACCTGGGTAGGGCAAAAGAAAAAAGAATAAACAGAGACAAAAGGATAGGGACAGGACCTGCACCAGTGGGAGGGAGCCGTGAAGGAGGAAAGGTTTCCACACACTAGAAGCCCCTTCGCGGGCGGAGACTGCAGGTGGCGGAGGGGGAAGCTTCGGAGTAGCGGAGAAGAGCACAGCAACAGGGGTGTGGAGGGCAAAGCGGAGAGATTCCGGCACAGAGGATCGGTGCCCTCAGGCACACACCAGCCCGAGAGGCTTGTCTGCTCGGCCTGCCGGTTCGGGTGGGGCTGGGAGCTGAGGCTTCAGTCGGAGCTCAGGGAGAGGACTGGGGTTGGCGGCAGGAAGAGAGCCTGAAGGGGTTAGTGCACCACGGCTAGCCCGGAGGGAGTGTGGGGAAAAAGTCTGGAGCTGCCGAAGAGGCAAGAGACTTTTTCTTCCCTTTTGTTTCCTGGTGCGCGAGGAGAGGGCATTAAGAGCACTGCTTAAATAAGCTCCAGAGACGGGCGCGAGCCGCGGCTAAAGGCGCGGACCCCGGAGACAGGCGTGGGACGCTGAGGCTGCTGCTGCCACCGCCACAAGGCCTGTGTGCAAGCGCAGGTCACTGTCCACCCCCGCTTCCGGGGAGCCTGTGCAGTCTGCCACGGCCGGGGTCCCGGGACCCAGGGACGGCTTCCCCGGGAAAGCGCACGGAGCGCCTCGGGCTGGTGCAACATCACGCCGGCCTCTGCCGCCGCAGGTCTACCCCGCACTGCGCGCCCCTCCCTCCCCTCTGCCTGAGTGAGCCAGAGCCCCCGAATCAGCGGCTCCTTTAAACCCGTCCTGTCTGAGCGAAGAACGTATGCCCTCCGGCGACCTACGCGCAGAGGCGGGGCCAGGTCCAAGGCTGAGACCCGGGAGCTGTGAGAGCAGAAAAGAGACAGGGAAATCTCTCTGTGCAGCCTCAGAGGCAGCGGATTAAAGCTCCACGGTCCGCTTGATGTGCCCTGCATCTGTGGAGTGCATGAATGGACAGCGAATCATCCCAAATTGAGGAGGTGGACTTTGAGGACAAGATTTAAGATTTTTTCCCCTTTTCCTCTTTTTACAACAAATTATCCCAAATTGAGGAGGTGGACTTTGAGAGCAAGATTTTCGATTTTTTCCCCCTGTTCTCTTTTTGTGAATGTGTATGTGTATGCTTCTGTGTGAGATTTTCTCTGTATAGCTTTGCTTCCACCATATGTCCCAGGGTTCTATCTGTTTATTTTTTTTTCAATAATTACTTTTTTATTTTAATAATGCTACTATATTTTATACTTTATTCTATTTTACTTTATCTTCTCTCTTTCTTTTTTTCTTACCTTCCCTTCCTCCCTCCACCCCTTTCTTTCTTTCTCTCTTTCTTTCCTTCCTCCCTCCCTCCTGTCTTTCTTTCCTTCTTTCTTTCTTCCTTTCTTTCTTCCTTTCTTTCCTTCCTCCCTCCCTTCTTCCTTTCACTCTTTCTTTTTCTTTCCTTCCTCCCTCCCTCCCTTCTTCCTTTCACTCTTTCTTTTTCTTTCCTTCCTCCCTCCCTCCCTTCTTCCATTCACTCTTTCTTTTTCTTTCCTTCCTCCCTCCCTCCTTTCTTTCTTCCTTCCTTTCTTTCTCTCTCTCTTTCTTTCTTCTACTAATTGTTTCTTTCTACTTTTTCTCCCTTTTATTCTGAGCCGGGTAGATGAAAGGCTCTTGGTGCTGCAGCCAGGAGTCAGTGCTGTGCCTCTGAAGTGGGAGAGCCAACTTCAGGAAACGGGTCCACAAGAGACCTCCCAGCTCCACATAATATCAAGCGGCGAAAATCTCCCAGAGATCTCCATCTCAACACCAGCACCCAGCTTCAGTCAACGACCAGCAAGCTACAGTGCTGGTCACCCTATGCCAAGCAACTAGCAAGACAGGAACACAACCCCACCCATTAGCAGAGAGGCTGCTTAAAAACATAATAAGGCCACAGGCACCCCAAAACACACCACCAAACGTGGACCTGTCCACCATAAAGACAAGATCGAGCCTCAACCAGCAGAACACAGGCACTAGTGCCCCCCAACAGGAAGCCTACACAACCTACTGAAACAACCTTAGCCACTGGGGACAGACACCAAAAACAACGGGAACTACGAATCTGCAGCCTGCAAAAAGGAGATCCCAAACACAGTAAGATAAGCAAAATGAGAAGACAGAAAAACACACAGCAGGTGAAGGAGCAAGATAAAAACCTACCAGACCTAACAAATGAAGAGGTACTAGGCAGTCTACCTGAAAAAGAATTCAGAATAATGATAGTAAAGATGATCCAAGATTCTATTTCTAAGATCCAAAATCTTGAAAATAGAATAGACAAAATGCAAGAAACAGTTAACAAGGACCTAGAAGAACTAAAGATGAATCAATTAAAAACACAATAAATGAAATGAAAAAATACTCTAGATGGGATCAATAGCAGAATAACTGAGGCAGAAGAACGGATAAGTGAGGTGGAAGATAAAATAGTGGAAATAACTGATGCAGAGCAAAATAATGAAGAAAGAATGAAAAGAACAGAGGACAGTCTCAGAGACCTCTAGGACAACATTAAACGCACCAACAGTCGAATTATAGGGGTTCCAGAAGAAGAAGAGAAAAAGAAAGGGACTGAGAAAATATTTGAAGAGATTATAGTTGAAAACTTCCCTAATATGGGAAAGGAAATAGTTAATCAAGTCCAGGAGGCACAGAGAGTCCCACACAGAATAAATCCAAGGAGAAATATGCCAAGACACATATTAATCAAACTGTCAAAAATTAAACACAAAGAAATCATATTAAAAGCAGCAAGGGAAACACAACAAATAACACACAAGGGAATCCCCATCAGGTTACCAGCTGATCTTTCAACAGAAACTCTGCAGAGCCAGAAAGGAGTGGCAGGACATAATTAAAGTGATGAAGGAGAGAAACCTGCAACCAAGATTACTCTACCCAGCAAGGATCTCATTCAGATTTGATGGAGAAATTAAAACGTTTACAGACAAGCAAAAGCTGAGAGAGTTCAGCACCACCAAACCAGCTTTACAACAAATGCTAAAGGAACTTCTCTAGGCAAGAAACACAACAGAAGGAAAATACCTAAAATAACGAACCCCAAACAATTAAGGAAATGGGAATAGGAACATACATATCAATAATTACCTTAAATGTAAATGGACTAAATGCTCCCACCAAAAGACACAGATTGGCTGAATGGACACAAAAAAAAGACCCATATATATGCTGTCTACAAGAGACCCACTTGAGACCTAGAGACACATACAGACTGAAAGTAAGGGGATGGAAAAAGATATTCCATGCAAATGTAAATCAAAAGAAAGCTGGAGTAGCAATTCTTATATCAGACAAAATAGACTTTAAAATAAAGACTATTAGAAGAGACAAGGACACTACATAACAATAAAGGGATCGATCCAAGAAGAAGATATAACAATTGTAAATATTTATGCACCCAACATAGGAGCACCTCAATACATAAGGCAAATACTAACAGCCATAAAAGGGGAAATCGACAGTAACACACTCATAGTAGGGGACTTTAACACCCCGCTTTCACCAATGGACAGATCATCCAAAATGAAAATAAATAAGGAAACACAGCTTTAAATGATACATTAAACAAGATGGACTTAATTGATATTTATAGGACATTCCATCCAAAAACAACAGAATACACGTTTTTCTCAAGTGCTCATGGAACATTCTCCAGGATAGATCATATCTTGGGTCACAAATCAAGCCTTGGTAAATTTAAGAAAATTGAAATTGTATCAAGTATCTTTTCCAACCACAATGCTATGAGACTAGACATCAATTACAGGAAAAGATCTGTAAAACATACAAACACATGGAGGCTAAACAATACACTACTCAGTAATGAAGTGATCACTGAAGAAATCAAAGAGGAAATTAAAAAATACCTAGAAACAAATGACAATGGAGACACAATGACACAAAACCTACGGTACGCAGCAAAAGCAGTTCTAAGGGGGAAGTTTATAGCAATACAATCCCACCTTAAGAAACAGGAAACATCTCGAGTAAACAACCTGACCCTGCACCTAAAGCAATGAGAGAAAGAAGAACAAAAAAGCCCAAAGTTAGCAGAAGGAAAGAAATCATAAAGATCAGATCAGAAATAAATGAAAAAGAAATGAAGGAAACGATAGCAAAGATCAATAAAACTAAAAGCTGGTTCTTCGAGAAGATAAACAAAATTGATAAACCACTAGCCAGACTCATCAAGAAAAAAAGGGAGAAGACTCAAATCAATAGAATTAGAAATGAAAAAGGAGAAGTAACAACGGACACTGCAGAAATACAAAAGATCATGAGAGATTACTACAAGCAACTCTATGCCAATAAAATGGACAACCTGGAAGAAATGGACAAATTCTTAGAAATGCACAACCTGCCAAGACTGAATCAGGAAGAAATAGAAAATATGAACAGACCAATCACAAGCACTGAAATTGAAACTGTGATTAAAAATCTTCCAACAAACAAAAGCCCAGGACCAGATGGTTTCACAGGCGAATTCTATCAAACATTTAGAGAAGAGCTAAGACGTATCCTTCTCAAACTCTTCCAAAATATAGCAGAGGGAGGAGCACTCCCAAACTCATTCTACGAGGCCACCATCACCTTGATACCAAAACCAGGCAAGGATGTCACAAAGAAAGAAAACTACAGGCCAATATCACTGATGAACATAGATGCAAAAATCCTCAACACAATACTAGCAAACAGAATCCAACAGCACATTAAAAGGATCATACACCATGATCAACTGGGGTTTATTCCAGGAATGCAAGGATTCTTCAATATACGCAAATCAATCAATGTGATACACCATATTAACAAATTGAAGAAGAAAAAACATATGATCATCTCAATAGATGCAGAGAAAGCTTTCAACAAAATTCAACACCCATTTATGATAAAAACCCTGCAGAAAGTAGGCATAGAGGGAACTTTCCTCAACATAATAAAGGCCATATATGACAAACCCACAGCCAGCATCATCCTCAATGGTGAAAAACTGAAACCATTTCCACTAAGATCAGGAACAAGACAAGGCTGCCCACTCTCACCACTCTTATTCAACTTAGTTTTGGAAGTTTTAGCCACAACAATCAGAGAAGAAAAGGAAATAAAAGGAATCCAAATTGGAAAAGAAGTAAAGCTGTCACTGTTTGCAGATGACATGATACTATACATAGAGAATCCTAAAGATGCTACCAGAAAACTACTAGAGCTAATCAATGAATTTGGTAAAGTATCAGGATACAAAATTAATGCACAGAAATCTGTGGCATTCCTGTACACTAGTGATGAAAAATCTGAAAGTGAAATCAAGAAAACACTCCCATTTACCACTGCAACAAAAAGAATAAAATATCTAGGAATAAACCTCCCTAAGGAGTCAAAAGACTGGTATGCAGAAAATTATAAGACAGTGATTAAAGAAATTAAAGATGATACAAATAGATGGAGAGATATACCATGCTCCTGGATTGGAAGAATCAATATTGTGAAAATGACTCTACTACCCAAAGCAATCTACAGATTCAATGCAATCCCTGTCAAACTACCAATGGCATTTTTCACAGAACTAGAACAAAAAAATTTCAAAGTTTGTTTGGAAAAACAAAAGAGCTTGAATAGCCAAAGCAATCTTGAGAACAAAAAACGGAGCTGGAGGAATCAGGCTCCCTGACTTCAGACTATACTACAAAGCTACAGTAATCAAGATAGTGTGGTACTGGCACAAAAACAGAAAGATAGATCAATGGAACAGGATAGAAAGCCCAGAGATAAACCCATGCACATATGGTCAATTTATCTTTGATAAAGGAGGCAGGAATGTACAGTGGAGAAAGGACAGCCTCTTCAATAAGTGGTTCTGGGAAAACTGGACAGGGACATGTAAAACTATGAGATTAGATCATTCCCTAACACCATACACAAAAATAAGCTCAAAATGGATTAAAGACCTAAATGTAAGGCCAGACACTATCAAACTCTTAGAGGAAAACATAGGCAGAACACTCTATGACATAAATCACAGCAAGATCCTTTTTGACCCACCTCCTAGAGAAATGGAAATAAAAACAAAAATAAACAAATGGGACCTAATGAAACTGCAAAGCTTTTGCACAGCAAAGGAAACCATAAACAAGACCAAAAGACAACCCTCAGAATGGGAGAAAATATTTGCAAATGAAGCAACTGACAAAGGATTAATCTCCAAAATTTATAAGCAGCTCATGCAGCTCAATAACAAAAAAACAAACAACCCAATCCAAAAATGGGCAGAAGACTTAAATAGGCATTTCTCCAAAGAAGATATACAGACTGCCAACAAACACATGAAAGAATGCTCAACATCATTAATCATTAGAGAAACGCAAATGAAAACTACAATGAGATATCATCTCACACCAGTCAGAATGGCCATCATCAAGAAATCTAGAAACAATAAAAGCTGGAGAGGGTGTGGAGAAAAGGGAACACTCCTGCACTGCTGTTGGGAATGTGAATTGGTACAGCCACTATGGAGAACAGTATGGAGGTTCCTTAAAAAACTAAAAATAGAACTACCATATGACCCAGCAATCCCACTACTAGGCATATACCCTGAGAAAACCATAATTCAAAAAGAGATATGTACCAAAATGTTCATTGCAGCTCTATTCACAATAGCCTGGAGATGGAAACAACCTAAGTGTCCATCATCGGATGAATGGATAAAGAAGATGTGGCACATATATACAATGGAATATTACTCAGCCATAAAAAGAAACGAAACTGAGCTATTTGTAATGAGGTGGATAGACCTAGATTCTGTCATACAGAGTGAAGTAAGTCAGAAATAGAAAGACAAATACCGTATGCTAACACATATATATGGAATTTAAGGAAAAAAATGTCATGAAGAACCTAGGGGTAAAACAGGAATAAAGACACAGACCTACTAGAGAATGGACTTGAGGATATGGGGAGGGGGAAGGGTAAGCTGTGACAAAGCGAAAGAGAGGCATGGACATATATACATTACCAAACGTAAGGTAGCTAGATAGTGGGAAGCAGCCGCATAGCACAGGGAGATCAGCTCGGTGGTTTGTGACCGCCTGGAGGGGTGGGATAGGGAGGGTGGGAGGGAGGGAGACGCAAGAGGGAAGGGATGTGGGAACAGATGTATATGTATGACTGATTCACTTTGTTATAAAGCAGAAACTAATAAAAAAAATCCACACACAAAAAAATCATAGCAGTATTTTCTTAGATTAGTCTCCCAAGGCCAAAGAAATAAAAGCAAAAATAAACATATGAGACCTAATCAAACCTAAAAGCTTTTGCATAGCAAAGGAAACCATCAACAAAACAAAAAGACAACCCACAGAATGGGAGAAAATATTTGCAAATGATGTGACCGACAAGGGGTTAATTTCCAAAATATACAAACAGCTGGTACAACTCAATATCAAAAAAAGAAAGAACCTGATCAAATAATGGGCAGAAGACCTAAATAGACATTTCTCCAAAAAAGACATACAGATGGCCAACAGGCACATGAAAATGTGCTCAACATCACTAATTATTAGAGAAATACAAATCAAAAACACAATGAGGTATCACCTCACACTGGTCATAATGGCTATCATCAAAAAGTCTACAAATAATACATGCTGGAGAGGGTATGGAAAAAGGGAACCCTCCTACACTGTTGGTGGGATTGTAAATTGGTTCAGCCACTATGGAAAACAGTATGGATGCTCCTTAAAAAAAAGAAAAAAAAACTAAAAATAGAGCTACCACATGATCCAGGAATCCCACTCCAGGGCATAAATCTGGAAAAGACAAAAATTATAATTCAAAAAGGTTTATGCACCTCAATGTTCATAGCAACATTATTTACAATAGCCAAGACATGGAAGCAACCAAAGTGTCCATCAATAGATGAATGGATAAAGAAGATGTGGTATATATATACAATGGAATACTACTCAGCCATAAAAAAGAATGAAATATTGCCATTTGTAGTAACATGGATGGACCTAGAGATTATCATACCAAGTGAAGCAAGTCAAACAGAGGACGACAAATATGTCACTTATATGTGGAATCTAAAAACGAATACAAATGAATCTATTTACAAAACAGAAGCAGACTCACAGACATAGAAAGCAAACTTATGGTCACCAAAGGGAAAAGGGAGGTAGGGAGGAATAAGTGAGGAGTACGGGATTAACAGATACACACTACTATATGTAAAAGAGATAAGCAACAAGGATTTACTGTGTAACACAAGGAATAATATTCAATATCTTGTAATAACCTATAGTGGAAAATTATATGTATATGTGTGTGCGTATGTATGTGTGTGTGTGTATATATATGTATCTGAATCACTTTTTGGTGCACATGAAATTAACACAATACTATAAATTGACTAAAAAAATTTTTTAAAGATTTATGCATTTATTAAGCAAATGCATTTTTTAACATCTTTATTGGAGTATAATTGCTTTACAATGGTGTGTTAGTTTCTGCTTTATAACAAAGTGAACCAGCTATACATATACATATATCCCCATATCCCCTCCTTCCTGCGTCTCCCTCCCACCCTCCCTATCCCACCCCTCTAGGTGGTCACAAAGCACTGAGCTGATCTCCCCATGCTATGTGGCTGCTTCCCACCAGCTATCTCTTACATTTGGTAGTGTATATATGTCCATGCCACTCTCTCACTTCGTCCCAGCTTACCCTTCCCCCTCCCCATGTCCTCAAGTCCATTCTCTACGTCTGCATCTTTATCCCTGTCCTGCCCCTAGGTTCTTCAGAACCTTTTTTTTTTCTTTTTAGATTCCATATATATATGTGTTAGCATATGGTATTTATTTCTCTCTTTCTGACTTACTTCACTCTGTATGACAGACTCTAGGTCCATCCACCTCACTACAAATAACTCAATTTCATTTCTTTTTATGGCTGAGTAATATTCCATTGTATATATGTGCCATATCTTCTTTATCCATTCATCTGTCGATGGACACTTAGGTTGCTTCCATGTCCTGGCTATTGTAAATAGAGCTGCAATGAACATTGTGGTACATGACTCTTTTTGAATTATGGTTTTCGCAGGGTATATGCCCAGAAGTGGGATTGCTGGGTCATATGGTAGCTCTATTTTTAGTTTTTTAAGGAACCTCCATACTGTTCGCCATAGTGGCTGTATCAATTTACATTCCCACCAACAGTGCAAGAGGGTTCCCTTTTCTCCACACCCTCTCCTCTCCTAAGCAAGTACTTATTGATATATTTTTACAGTACTTGGGATTGCATCTCTTATTGAATTGGCAAGAATTATTATCACTGTGAGGCAGAGAGATTAAGGATACTGGCTAAAAAAAAATTTTTTTTTAAATGTCAGTGGTCTTATCAATGTTCTGTTTTTCCTAAAGTGTATGGCTGAAGTGTGGCCCAGGCTGGCATGGAGGAGAGAGGTGTTCTGGATCTCTTTGCAAACACCCAAGCTGGTTTTGTACTAGAGCCAGGGAGTTGTGAACAGCTCAGACCACAGATAAAATTCTGTTTCAGATATGACATTTTATTTAGCCTCTTCAGTAACAGTTCTGGCTAGAGGAATGAAAAGATGAGAAAGGAAAGAATAATTCCTTTGGATGATAGCAAAGAGGTATGGTCTCCTTATCATAATTCAGATCAATGTCCAGAATCACAAAATCTCAGTTGGAAAGTTCTTCATGGAACTTTCATTCCAGCCCTGTCCAACGCCCAAATCTCCTCTATGCTGTCCCAAGTGAGTGGCCATCCAGCCTTCACCTGAGCACCCAGGGGAAACAAGACAGTTCTAATTGCTCCCCTGTTTCAGACTCTGGTTATTGTGGGAGTTCCTCCCTGTAAAGAGCTGACATGTGCCTTTCTGAAACTACCACCTGATGATTCTAACTCTGTTTCCCACTGCCACACAAGGAAGTCAAATTTCTCTTACACAGAGGCAGGTCATACTCCTCCTGGATTTTTCCTTTAAGCTAAATAATCATATCCCTGAGGACATCCCATTTTAATTTATAAAAATCTTTTTTTTGAGTTAATTAACACATCTATCACCTCACATATTTACTTTTTCAGTGAGAACATTTAAATTCTACGCTCATAGCAAATTTCAATTATACAATACAGTGTTATCAGCTACAGTCACCATGTTATACGTTAGATCCTCAGACCTTATTCATCTTATAACTAAAAGTTTGTACACTTTTATCAACCTCTCCCTATTTCCCCCACTCCCAAGGCAACCACTTTTCTACTCTCTGTTTCTATGCGTTTCCCTTTTTTTTTTTTTACATTCCACACGTTAAGTGATATCATGCAGTATTTTGTCTTTGTCTGCCCTATCTTACACCATACTCAAAAGTCAAGCCAAAATGGATTAAAGACATGAATATAAGACCTGAAACTGTAAACCTCTTAGAAGGAAATATAGGGGGCAAGCTCCTTGACATTGGTCTTGGCAGTGAGTTTTTGGATCTGACACCAAAGCAAAGGCAGCAAGAGCAAAACAAACATGTGAAACTATATCAAACTAAAAGGCTTCTGCTCAGCAAAAGAAACCATTAACAAAATTAAAAGACAACTTAGGGAACAGAAGAAAATATTTGCAAATTAAATATCTGATAAGAGGTTACTATTTAAAATATATAAGGAATTTATACAACTCAACAGCAAAAAAAAAAAACAAATAGCCCAATTAAAAAATGGGCAAAGGACCTGAATAGACATTTTTCCAAAGATGATATACAAATGGCCAACAGGTACATGAAAAGGTGCTCAACATCACTAATCATCAGGGAAATGAAAATCAAAACTACAATGAGATATCATCTTACACCTGTTAGAATGGCTATTATCAAAAAGACAAGAGATAGCAAATGCTGCAGGGGATGTGGAGAAAAGTAAGTCCTTGTACTCTGTTGGTGGGAATGTAACTTGGTACTGTCACTTTAGAAAACAGCATGGAAGCTCTTTAAAAACTTACAAATAGAAATACCATATGATCCAGAAATCCCACTTCTGAGTATTTACCCAAAGGAAATAAAACCATTATCTCGAAGAGATATCTGAACTCTATGCTCAATGCAGCATTATTCACAAGAGCCAAGGTATAGAAACAACCTAAGTGCCTGTCAATGGATGAATGAATCAAGAAAACGTTTTATTATATATTTACAATACAATAATACAACACAAAAACATAGAAATTCTGTTGTTTGCAGCAACATGGGTATGCCTGGATAGTGGTATGCTAAGTGATATAAAAATCCTTTTTAATGTGAGGTGCCCCAACCTGAACTTGATACTCATTTTATAGTTCACCAGCTTACAGTGTAGTGATAGTATCACTTCCCTTTTCATTGCCACTCTATTTCCCCTACTCTTTAATTTCATGTGTACTATTCACCTTCTTGTATTAATTACCCTCTCCAAGTCTCAATTTCCATATCTATACTATGAGAACAATAGTACCAATCCTCAAAGAACTGCCATGGGCATCGTCACATAATGCTTAGCACATAGGAAGTACTCAACAAAAGTAAGCTATTATTATTGGCATTAAAAGTTTAGGACAAGGGGCTTCCCTGGTGGTGCAGTGGTTGAGAGTCCGCCTGCCGGTGCTGGGGACGTGGGTTCGAGCCCTGGTCTGGGAAGATCCCACATGCAGTGGAGCAGCTAGGCCTGTGAGCCATGGCCGCTGAGCCTGCGCGTCCAGAGCCTGTGCTCCACAACGGGAGAGGCCACAACAGTGAGAGGCCCGCATACCAAAAAAAAAAAAAAACCAACAAAAAAAAACAAAGTTTAGTACAGGGACTTCCCTGGTGGCACAGTGGTTGGGAGTCCACCTGCCGGTGCTGGGGACGCGGGTTCCAGCCCTGGTCTGGGGGGATCCTGCATGCTGTAGAGCACCTGAGCCTGTGTACCGCAACTACTGAGCCTGCACTCTGGAGTCCCCGGGGCCGCAACTGCTGAGCCCACGTGCCATGGCTGCTGAGACCTGCGCGCCTAGAGCCCACACACCACAGCGAGGAGTGGCTCCCGCCTCCCCAGCTGGAGGGGGGCCCGCACGCAGCGGCAAAGACCCAACACGGCTAAAATAAACAAATAATTTTTTTTTTAAGTTGTTAAGGGCTTCCCTGGTGGCACAGTGGTTGAGAGTCTGCCTGCCGATGCAGGGGACATGGGTTCGTGCTCTGGTCTGGGAAGATACCACGTGCCATGGAGTGGCTGGGCCCGTGAGCCATGGCCACTGAGCCTGCGTGTCTGGAGCCTGTGCTCCACAACGGGAGAGGCCACAACAGTGAGAGGCCCACGTACCGCAAAAAAAAAAAAAAAAAAATTGTTAAAAAAAAAGTTTAGGACTAAAAAAAGGTGATGTTTCCATTTCTAACGGAATCCCCAGCCTCCAAATATACCCAATTTGAAGAAGGAGAATGAAATGGTAATGCGAGAAGCTTCCAAGATAGAAGGCAACACCTTTGATGAGTATATTAGTTAACTAATGATGCATGATAAATTACTGCAAAATTTAACAGCTTAAAACAACACTCATTTATCATATCAGAGTCTTGGAGTGTTAGGAATCCAGGTGTGGCTTTTAGGGGAACTGCTACAAGCTCACTTGCCTAGTTGTTGGACAGAGATATCATTTCCTTGTCACAGACTTGATCCTCTCCTAGGGCAGCTCACAACATGGCAGTGGGCTTTTCCCAGAACAAGTGAGCAAGATGGAAGCCACAGCCTTTTTATAACCTAATCTCAGAAAAGATAGCCCATCACTTCCACTGTTTTCTATTGGTTAGAAATGAATTCGTAAGTACAGCCCACACTCAAGGCAAGGGTTGGAGGGATTGCACGTAGACATGAAAAGCAGGAGGCCAGGGTCACCAGGGGCCATCGTGGGCTGCCTACCACAGTGAGGTTATGCCATCTTGTAAAGAAGAGGCTGGAAAAGAGAAGCACACGCGCACATACACATACACACTAGCTGTCTATTCCCAGACTCACAGCTTTGAGTGATGGGAGAGGGAGGGGCATCATTGATCAGGCACTACAGGATGCAGAGAGGGAAAGGATCTTAGACCTTATCTAAGTCAGCCCCCTCACTTTATGCTCAAGAAGACCAAAACCCAGAGGAGAGAAGTAGCCTGCCCAAGACTGCCTATTAGCTTGTGGTAGATCTCTGGCTTTAACCCAGTCTGACTCCTGGTCCAATGCTCTTTTCACTAGACTTAACTTTCCATTTCACCCTGGGCAAGAGCATTGGTTTTCACAAAAGCAATAACGTTTGTTCTCTCTTCCCAAATCAGTGTATCCCATATGCTGTTGAATTTCAAGGCCAGTGCCTATAAAAAATGGCAAATTGGTAAGCAAATATCTTTGGATATTTCCCCTCTAACCACTGTTTTTCTATTGTCTTTGTTCTTATTTGGATGAGAAAGTAGAATGAGATTCTGCTTTTACAGATAAACCAGGAAAGTTTCATGTCCAGAATGTAAATAAAGCACCATTTCCCTAGAACAGCACACCACTTATAAAATTAAAATGCAGAAAATTTGAAAATTAGGCTAGAGCCCAGAACATCATTTTTAAAGTACCCATTTGCACAGTAGTAATTTATAAAAGGCTTGCAGTTTGTGAAATGAATGTTTTTCTTTGAGGTGAATGCCTTGATTCATGAAACCTTCCCATTTAATTTCATCATCAACTATCTTTTAACCCAGGTGCACAGTTAACTGAAGGATCAATTATCAAATAATAGTTGACTGGCCAAAAAGTCACTCTTAAATTTGGCTGATGAAGCATAACTGTTGCATTCTTTCCACTGTGTGTCAAGTTCAACACAAATTATCCATGATATTGCTGGATATCATGCAGTGGGTTTAATAAATCATAAGAATGGCTGATATCCATGAATCCAACTTGCTGCAGTTGATGGTGGGGCTAGAAAGAAGCAAGATGACTTGATGTCAGAAGCAGTGATGAAATCGGAATATTCTACATCTATGGATGTTTCTACTCTGACACATGACTTTTCTTTTTCTACTGTAATCTTGCCATTATGCTGTTTACTGTAAAGGGAGGGGTGGTTTAACTTAGAACAAAATAATCTTCCTGTCAGCCAGTAAAGCATGTACACACAGTTCAGCCAGTTTTTACTTCTGGTCCAGTGAAGAATTCCTAACCATGTCAAGTCCATGGGTGACATCTCTTATCTGTTCAGTATGTCTCCAAGTACTCTTTCCTTGGTACTGGGTCTTGGTCCAGTCTCTTGAGCAGAACCTCCCAGAAAGCCTCCCATCAGAAGATTCCCTCATTAAAAATTAGCATGAAAAATGGTCTGGAGCTGGTGAAATCCCACTTGGCCCCTGGTGAAGCTTTACCATAGAGACCATCCAACAAGAGGATACTTCCATGACCCAGATCACACAGGCCTCCATAGAGAACAACTATCGCTGAAGTGAAGTTCATACTCAAAAGTTACACATCACAGGGATAAGGAGGTATCAACTCAGCAAATGGGAGAATTTACAATTGAGAACTCGAAATAAGGATATAATTTTTGAAAGGCTCCCAAATCAAAATTTTCGAAATGTTCAGAGTGATAAATCAAGCAACAGAACAGAACCAGAAGGCAGGAACAGAACAAATTGAAAGAGTGCACTTTGAAATCAGGAGACACGCTGAACAACAGGGCTCAGCCAAAGAAGTAGAACCAGTAGGAGATAATATATCAAGAGATCTATTACAAGGAACTGGCTTATATAATTGTAGGGGCTGGCTAAGCAAGTTCAACATCCATAGAAAGGGCAGTTAGGGTGGGAATGAAAGGGAGCAAGACCCTAAGGTTCTTCCCCCCCCCTGCCGCCCCCATGCCCTGAGCCTGCCTTTTGTCTGTGGAAAAAATTTAGCCAAAGAATAAGTTTAATCAGAGAAGTGAGAAAATGCAGAAACAGAGGAAAACAGTCAAAGGAGACCAAATAATAGTTTAGTCATTAAGCATAGTCAAGGACCTTTAGTTCCTCCTTAAGGGCTATAGATAATATTCTGAGCCATATCCTGTGAGCTGTCTTATAGATACTGAAACCCACACTAGGTGGAAGAAGTTAACTACATGATGACCAGGATGTAGCCATGACATAAGCTGCCACAATTCCAAGAACTGGACTCAAAGAAATGGAAACAAACGGACCCTGGAACTGAAGATTAACAGTACCTAAAACAATCGAGATGACGCTAGTAATACCACTGATGACCAATTTCAAGATGACTGTCAGAACTGACTGTATTGTTTCTGCATGTAGCCCCCTCCCTCTGTCTATAAAAGCTCTTGCCCCCTGATTGTCAGGGGGGAGTCAGCTTTTGGACGGGCATCCACCATCCTCCCCAGCTCCACCCCACCCCTCTGGTTGCTGGCATCCAAAATAAAGCAAACTTTCCTTTCCGCCAACCTGGGCTCTTTATGGGCTTTTGAGCAGCGAGCAGCCAGACCTGGGTTCGGTAACAGCAAGATCAAGAGAAGACTGGAACCCATGGGCATGGGCCAAAGTGGTTGTCCACGGGTAGAATTTTCTCTCTCTCCCTCTTCCTACCTCTCTTTCTCCTTCCCCTTCCTCCCCTCCTCCCCTCACACCCTCTCTCTCTGAAACCTCAGCCCCACTTTTAAGGCTTCCCAACCTTCTACCTTAATCCCACACTCTCAATATCCATTTCTACACATATTCTCCAGATTTCTGTCCATATAAATTGGAAAAAATCATGCAGTTCTTTATGCGTGAATTGCATCTCTTCATCGGAGTAGGATGGAGATAATAACTAACTTCCACTTGTAAAATATGTACTAAGATGTTGGAACATGCAAGTGAGGGGCCCTGAACTTCAGCTTTGTTCACATCATAGAAAGTCAACCTCTCTATCTCAGGAAAAAATAACAAGATTATAACAGTGGCTGCCTCTTTGGAGGGGAACACAGGACCAGGAATTAAATTTAAGGAGACTTACATTTTCCTTGTGTCTGGTGGAAAGCAGAAGTAAGGGCAACCACTAAAAATATGAAAGTGTGCATAACTTTCAAACCAGGAAGGAGAAAGGGAGAGAAAGAATGAAGAAAATGCAATTGATTCAATCCTGTTTAAGTAGAAAAGAGAATGAATCAGCATAGGTTGCTCATTGATTCATGCATTTGCTCACTCAGCAGAATTTTATTAAGTATCGGTTAGATGCCAGGCACTATGTCCCTGTTCACACTGAGAGCAGAATATTCAGGAAATGCCTTTAGCCCTAGTTCAGAAAAGCTTAGAAATAATTATCTCCTAGTTTATTTCTCTCGGTCTATTTTATAATCTGCTAAGTGAACAATATTTTCAATAGTTGACCAATTCTATAAACTCACAGGCTCTTCTGGCTCTCTCATTCCCCCAAACTTCCATTTGTTCCAAGATTTGGCTTTGTAACATAAAAATAGGCCACAGGGACCCACACTCAATAGCTACCATGAGGCAATACACTTCTTCAACTCAAGCAAGTATTTAGGGACTGAGCTGAGGGAGAGTCTAGATGATCCCATAGAATCCCAGGAACATGCTGGCCCAACATGAAGAATAGCAAATACTCTTCCTTCCTTTTACTCCAGACCAACAGCACATGCTGTATTGGAAAGTGTACTCGAAGGAAAACAAGTGGCCCAGGCTGTAGGCCTTTTTCTAACACCCAAAATATTGATTACCCCAGCTATGAACCCTACCATGGGACTGTTGAAAAAAATGAAAAAAGATAATAAATTAGAAAGCAGAGGTTGGATGTTTTTTTGCTTTGCTTTGGTTAGAGAAGTCAATCACCTCAATTCTTGGGCCTTGTTTCCCTTGCTTGCAAATCACGGGTGTTGGACTAGATCAAGGATGCCTCAGGGGCCTGGCAGGTAATAGGAACAAGTGAAAAGGGGGCAGCCTTGGTGTAAAACAATAGACTTTGTTGGGTGGGGCACATGGAACAATTGGGGAATGCAAACCTATGCAAAGAACACAAATCAAAAACAAAAACACACTGTGACAATCAGAGTGTGGTCCCCAGATGGCACACTCTGTAATAATCCCTAAAAGGAACAGCCTTGAGTCTGTACATGCACATGTATTTAAGTTGCAAATGAAGAGGACTCTCCACTAAATATCTTCCCCCCTACCCTGAAAAGTCAAGTAGCTTAAGTACAAGCATTTGGAGACCACATAAGAGCAGGGTAGAGGGTAAGAGGTGGGGAAAAGGTACAGGGAAGATGGGGAAATAAAGCGAGAATAAGGATGGTGACAGTTTAAAACAGACAACTGGTAACAATTAATCCATTCTACCAATGCACCCCTACAGGCCCACGGTTTTGTTAGGAATTGATATGTTCTCTAAGGAGATCCCAGATTGAGAGAACACACGCAGGGATCCTGAGTCTTCTGGTCTGATGCTATTTTCCTGCATCACCAGTTCTTCCATAGTTGGTTTCCTTCTCCTTTTGCAGATTATTTCCAAGGATGTCATGCTGTGTACTCTTTTGCAAAGGGGCTTTGCCACTATTCCCATCAAGAGGTGGAGAAGGCAGGTTTCCTTCCCCTTGAATCTGGAATGGCCCTGACTTGTGTTGACCAAACGAATATGGCAGAGTGATGCCATATGACTTCCAAGCTAAGGTCTTGCAACTTGTATTTTCACCTTCTTCAAAGCCTTGAACTGCCTTGAAAACAAGTCAGAGCTATCATGCTGGAGAGATAAGTTGAGTTGAGCTCCAGCCAATAGCCAGAACCTAGGCCCCAGTATGCAAATGAGGCCATCTTGGACACTCTATCCCCAACTAAGTGCCCAGCTGAATACGGCCACATGAATGACCCCAGAGCGAGCAGAAGAACTGCGCAATTGAGCCCAACCAACTCACGGAGTTGTGAGAGATACTAAATCCTTGTTATTTTAAGCCATTACTCTTAGGTTACATAGCACTAGATAACTGAAACAAAAACACAACATTATGGTCATCCAGACACCACAAGGACTCTTAGACCAAATCTTTGACTTTACAAGTCAAGCCCCTCAGGGTCACACAGCCATCTAGTGGCCAAGGTGGGGCTTGAATTCAAGGCTCCTGAGTTTTAATCTAGTGTTCTTTCCAATAAAATATGCTGCCTCCTGCCATTCCACCGAAAGATTTCCATCTTTGTGTGGCCTAGTGGCCAAGGTGGGACTTGAATTCAAGGCTCCTGAGTTTTAATCTAGTGTTCTTTCCAATAAAACATGCTGCCTCCTGCCATTCCACCGAAAGATTTCCATCACATCAGAATTATTGATATAAACAAACTCCCAGGCAAAATAGTAGTCTCAGAAAAGAATGGTTGACAAATATTTTGCAGTCCCGTAGGCAAAATGTAGTATGAAAATACAAGCTTTGGGGTCAGGATATCTGGGTCTAAGTCCTGACTCCTCCATATATTTCCTGCGTGACCTCTTTAAGCCTATTTCTCACCTGTGAAGTGCTCCCATGAAAAGTGCTTTACAGCTGTTTCCTTAGACTCCCAGGAGAATTTTCTGAGAGTTAACTTTGGAGCTGAAATTTGCCTCCACTGTGAAAATCCAACTATAGAGTACTCAGAAGCAAGTTTGAGCCTGACCACCTTGCCTGGAAACCTGAGGACTGACTGCACTGGGAGAGGGGGACAGTCAATGAGTTCTGAGTCAGCTCCATAGCCCAGCCCACACTGGTGAGCTCATGAGGCAGTGTTGGCCCCAAATCACCCTGAGTAACAGGGGTAGACAAGATCTGAAGCATGACTCTAGGCTGTGGGGAAACAAATTCCAAGGCTTCAGAGCACGCGCTGCCTCTAGACCTTGCAAGCACACACAGAATACCTATCACACCCTCGGGCCCCTGGGTGTAAGGAAGTGTGCTTCCTATGACTTGTGTTCTGAAACCATGACTGAGCTTGCCCTGGTCCCTGGCACTGAGAAACATCAATATCTCCAGGAAAGAGTGTTTGATGTGCACCCTGACAATCGCCCTTTATTTCTGAGGTGGAATAATATCCCAATCCTGTTGGGGGTGGGAGATAAGACCTGTTAATTTCTCCAAGGAAAATATGTGACGTCGACTTGCAAATCAGCACCCTGCTTGACCTCAGTCTATTTTCTGCAGCCGTTCTTATCTAGATTCCCCAACTGCACACGTTCTCTCTGCCCCAGCAACCCAAAACATTTTTTTGTCAAGTGAGATATGGTGTCACTTTGCTGACTCCGCTCGAGATTCGCCCCATGGAAAATGTAAATTTGCAAATCAGGATCAGAAGCAGTGACTCTGCCCCGATGCTGTGTGCGTGTGAGAGAGGCGGTAGAAGGAGGAGATGTGCCAGGAATACCTGAGGCTGAAAACTTAGCTTGAGAGTGTGTCACAGCCCAGAATCAAAGGGGGAGGCCTGGGGAGGCACTGGGAGTGGCTCCCACTGCAACTGCTGTGAGGGCACCGATGCTCAACTTTCAGGAAACACAAGTCTTATTGCCAGAACAGAGAGAAAGGACTCATGTGATAGGAAGGTGGGGCTCGTGCTGGGGAGCAGGGAAAGACAAGGTATGTCAGGCAAGGCTGGGCAAGATTGTGGGAGACCAAGGCCAGGTGCAGAGACACCCAATGTGGGGGGATTCGGATCCCAGGCTTGTTAGTCTCCCTTTCAAAAGCCCCTTCCCTTCATCTTCCAATCTCCTAGAACAACTGAATTGTTTAGTTTGTAGTCTTCCCTAATTAGAATGCAAGCTCCACAAGGCATGGATTTTCTGCCTGTTTTCTTCACATATGTATCTCCAGCTCCTGGAACAGCAGGTGAGTCAGAAATATTTCTTGAATGAACAAGAGGATTCAATAACATGTAGCAGGTTGAAGTGGGAAAAGAAAACAATGTCTTTTTGTCTCATCATAGAGTCTTTAATTTTGCTGTGGAAACAAACTGAAGAGCAACAAAATACCATCTCTTCTACTGGCTGGATTTGGAATGCAAGACTGTTTGGGGATGGGATGATGGACATAACTTGCTGTGAAAACTGGAAAGCTATTGTCTTGGGAGACGCTCCCACCTCCAGACCTTCACTTCTGCATCTCCCTCCATAATTACGTAAGGTCCAATCCCTGTAATAAATCCCTGTCCCGCCATTCTCACAGGGACTCTATTCTCCTCCCTAAACCTTGACTTCAAAAGTTATTGACACCAGAAAGGTTTCCAGGAAAGCAGAAGAGTGAGGATGGGAATCTGCAACTGGTTCTCTGACTGGCTAGATTTAAAGGCATTAATGGCCATGTTTCCACTGGCAAAAGTTACACATGGCATACGGTGACCAAAAAGTTCCCTCAAGTACTGTCTGTAGTCACCTAGAGTCAAGACCCTACAGAAGTTAAAGGCTTTGGATGACCAAGTAGTCCCATATTTTAGTGGAAATATGGTACAAACTATGGGGTTGTTTGCTTGCTTCTAAGTGAGCTGGAGAGCTTGGAGGAAAAAACTGATGAGCTTAGGGCTTTGCATTTCCAGCTAAAGGTCTGCAGAAGTTATCAGAAATCTCCTATGACTACTCTGAAAGAAACCATATCTCCATGGACTCAGGGTTGAGATTTCTGAAAGCCAAGCCTAGAGTCTAATTCTGCAGGTATGGTGCCTTCCTACAAGACAGAGTATATGCAATAAACCCAAGGTAAATATATAGTGTTATCTCCTCATAGTCAGAGTGCTCATGTCTGGAAAGCAAGGGATAGAACTGGGATTGGCTCTTCTCACTATTAGACTTAATAACCCACACAAGGAGTCCTGGCTCTTTATGTTGATGCTGCAATCTTGAGCTTAATGTTCTGTAAGGCACCCTGTCCAAGGGAGAAATGGTTCCACCAGTAAACACAGTCAATGTTCCATTAAATTGGAAGCTGGGATTTCCCTCTAGTCAATTTGGGTTCTTTGTGCCAACAAACCAATAGTCAGCTCTGAGAGGCTGATTTTTATTGACTCTGTCAGCTGCTCTTCCTTACCATCTTCCAGTTGAGTTTGGACAATCGGAGGCACTGACAGAGGATTCAAAGGATGGGAGGAGAGAAACTGAAGTATCTATTCACTTGACTCACTCCCTGCTGGGTCATGGGCTGACAGTGGCTGTATTCCTCTACCAAAAACCACAGCTTTGCCCCTTTGGCCAAGGGCTAGTATTGGCTTCCTGCTGTTGTTAGATCCTGAGTGCTTAACCCTACTCAGACCTCTATAAATAGTCCCTCCAGTCACCCCTTTTGAATATGTGGGCCATCCTGCCAGCTCCCTGATTGATACAAGAAAGTTGCGATCTGAATCTCATTCTGGTCACCTTATTTAAACTTCTCATTAGCTCTCATAATTGTTAAGTTAATTGCCTTGGTCTGTCTGAGTACATAGTCATAGTATCTTCATTTGCTGAGCAAAAGAAAAGCTTTAAAAAAAAAAAGTAACAGAACAGTTAGACAAAGATTTCTCAGAATACAAAAAGTAAAAACCATAAACAAATTTGAAAGATTAGACTTCATCAGAGGTTAAAAACTGTTGCTTTTCAAAAGATACTCTTAAGAAAACAGAAAGGCAAATCTAGACTGGGAGAAGATATTTGCAAAGCATATATCTGATAAAAAGGCTTTTCTCCAGAATACATAAAGAACACTTAGAACTCAAGAAAAAGAAAATTTTCTTAGAGAAAATTTTTAAAAATTTAATGGGCAAATAAAGATTTTAAATGGGCAAAAGATAACAGATACTTCAACAATGAGGAGAGATGGATGTAAAATAAGCAAATGGACATCCAAATTCAAATTACAAGGAGATACCACTACATACTCACTAGAATAGTCAAAATTTAAATGGCTGAAAATACCAAATGTTGGCAAGAATGTGGAACAGCTGTAGCTGTCATCTATTGTTGGTGGGAATGTAAAATGGTACAACCATTTTGAAAAACAAGTTGGCAGTTTCTTAAAAAGTTAAATATACATTTAACATATGACTCAGCAATTTTACTTTTATGCATTTACCCAAGAGAAATGAAACTTGGGTCCACTCAAAGACTTGTACACAAATATTCACAGCAACTCTAGGCACAATAGCCAACAACTGGAAACAACCCAAAACAATTGATCAACAGGTGAAGGGATAAACAAATTGTGGTATATTCATACAATGGAATGTCACATAACATCAAAAAGGAATAAACTGCACATAAACAACATGGATGGATCTCAAAATTGTTACACTGAGTTATAGAAGATGGACACAAAAGAACATGTACTGTGTGCTTCTATTTATATGAAACTGTAGAAAGAACAAATCTAATCTACGGTGACAAAAGCAGATAAGCAGTTGCCTGAGGCTAAGGGTGTGGGGAATGGAGAGAAGACTGACTGGGATGGGGCACAAGGGAACTCTTTGGGGAGATAGGAATATTCTGCACACCGACTGAGGCAGTAGTTACACAGGTGTATAAATCTGTCTAAACCTGTTGAAATGTACACCTAAAGTTTATGGATTTTATTGTTTGTAAACTGTTCTTCAGTAAAGCTGATCAGAAAAAAAAAAAAAAAAAAAAGCAGCAGCACAAATTGTTGTGATCCCAGCATGCTCAAACACTTCTCTTCACAAATCATTTGTGGATTGCAATCACAGCTGTTCTGCGGTAGCCTCTGGAACTGGATTACAGCCAGCAAACATGCTCCCAGATGCTGGAACATCAGTCATGCTGGAGAGGTCATATTTCAGGTCTTTGGGGGATTTGATATATTCCCTGACCTTAAACAGACCGCTACCACTTACAATGGAATACTGCATTCTACAGATAAAGAACTGGAGAATGATCTATTATCTTACTCTCTTATACAGTTTAACATCAATACTTTTTCTCCTGTTATCAGACAAAATACAAGGCTATAGGAAAGCTATGCAAGATAAAGATTAAAAATGAGGAAGTGTACCCAGATTAAAGGTGGCTGATTACCTCCAAGACAAGTCATGCCAAAGAGTCAATCTCCAAATTCCAGTAAGAACAGCTATAACTCAAGCTCTGTGGCTAACTGAGCTTCACCAATGCACACAAGAAAAAACTTAGCAGTTCTCGAGACAAATCTGTTCCAAGAACTCCCTACTTTCTCCTTGCTACACTCAGCAAACAAGCATCATCCAGAGTCAACAATTTGTCTTTGACTAAATAGGCTTTATTCTTTAGTTATTACCATTTTATCCTCTCAAGGGTGAAGTGATGAAGCAAAAATCTTTGCTAAATAGACCATAAAGTTTGTCACTAGTCCAAGGATTAGACACATCAACAACCTAGACAACATTACCTGTTTTGTTTTGTTTGTTTGTTTTTAACTTACATGAGATCTGGCCTGGGGCCAAGAAAATGTTATTAAATTGGCACAGCATTAGGCCATGGGAGGATGGCATTTAAGAGAAGAGGGTTGGCAGAGAGGTTGATTAAACGCTTACTGTAGGCTTACTTCCCTAGAATCCAAATACCTGAAAATTCACATAACAGAATTTTTTGCTCTTTTATTCAAAGATGTCTGATGTTCATACTAAAAAGACAAAGGTATTTCAAGAGAGTAAAGTGGTGTCTGAATCAAAGGAAAGCTTAGATTTGGTATAATTTAACATTGAATATATTTATTGTGCTCTAATTCTTTGAAAAACTCACGTTTTATGATAGTAACTCTCCACAAACCAGAATATTCAATTGATTAATCTAGGAGCTCCTTACAAGCAGGAACTATATAACTCTTATTTCATCCCAATACCTAGCACAGTGCCAAGCACAAAATGTTCATTCAGTGAATTTTAATTGAAATAAAATGAAAACATGCAATATGGTTCAATCTGTTTAAAAAAGAAAAAAACTCCATATATATGTTCATATATTCATATAAACATGAAAGAAATATGGCAAGATGCATGCCAAACTTTTACAAAAAACTACCTCATGGATTTGAGGCAATAAGGAGAGAATTTAACATTTCCTTTAAAACATAGCACAGTAGTCAAGATCATAGGCTTAGTAGTCAGACTAGGTTCAAATCCCAACCCTACCACTTTTTATGTGTGTCACTGGGCAAGTTCCTAACCTCTGTGTGCCTTGTTCCCTCAACTGTGAGTGGAGATCATAAGGCTTCCAACCTCACAGGGTTGGGATGAAGATTATCTCAATCTTCAGATAATATAATACACTTCAGAGTGCTTAACACTTAGCAACTACTTGATTAAGGTTAGCTATCATTAGTATTTTGTTTGATCTCTTACAGTGATCAAGGAGTACGTTGGAAATAAAGGGAAAATATTTCACAGCAAAAATAATTTTAAAGGAACCAAAGTATAATACAAGAAGAAGAAGGAAGAAGAGGAGGAAGGAAGCAAAGGAGGCAAATGGGGAGGGGGAGAAAAAACAGCCATTGGTTTCATCCTGAAGAAATTTTGCCCTGAGCCCTCCAACTTGCTCCAAGGATGGGCTAGTTGCTCCACGCTTCCTGCACAGCTATCATCTTGGATTTTGCTTTCACCTTCATCTTTAGGATTTCTTTTGTCTATCACTTATGTCAAATCACATTTTCCTGGGTCCCAGATTTTCACTTCTCTTTATACCTTCTCATTTTGGTAAGTCATATTTACCATTACCCTCTTAAGAAGGGGTGCATGACAGTTAAGTTTTTTGAGATACAGCATGCCTGGAAAGGTCTTTATTATACACTCATGCTAAATTATGTTTGCATGATTAAGTGTAAAATTCTACAGTGGAAATAATATTCCTTCAGAATTTTAAGACATTGCTCCATTGTCTTTCAGCTTCCCGCAGTCCTATAGAGAAGTTTGATACCATTTTATCCGTATTCTTTGTTTCAAACTTGAGTTTTCTCTCTGAAAGCTTTTAGGATCTTCTCTTTGTCCCATGTGCTCTGAAAGTTCACAGTGGCTGGACTTGGTGCTTTCATCCCTTGTGTTAGGCACTCAGTGGACCTTTTGGTCTGGCAACTCATGCCCTTCAATTCTAGGAGATTTTCATAAATTATTTCTTTGATAACTTCCTCCTTCCTCCTCTCTGTTTTTGCTACTCTTTCTTTGGAATGTTGTTTGTTTCTGTTGTTGTTGTTCTCCATCGTTGCCTATTTTCCATCTCCTTATCTTTTTCCTTTATATTTTGCAGAAATTTAAACCATATTTTCCAAAATTTCTTTACAGTTTAAAAAAATATCTTCTATAATACTTTGAATTTCTAAGAGCTCTTTTTTGTTCTCTGTATGTTCTTTTTTACATGGTATCTGTAGGCTTGCTTCACAGATATAAAATATTCTCCTGGATCTTTGAGAATATTAATATAAGGTAGTTGTTTTTTCTCTGGTTTTCTTCTCCCTGTATCTTCTGTTTCCTCCAATTAATATTTTTGTTTTAGGTTCTTTCATATTAAAGGGTTTCCTCAAACGTCTGGCAATCCTTCTATGTCTGTTCATATTTAAAAGTGGGGCACTAAAAAGTTGATTAGATGTGCCTGTTTATTGTGGGTTTTCCTGGAAGATGATATGGCCAGACCATGTCACTGGGGACTCACTGGTGTTTGTATCTCTAGGTCTTTTCTCTTGAGCCGGCTAGAGTTTCCAGAAAAGTACCCTCCATTTCCTGCCTCAAAGAAGCTTGAGCTCTGGGGGCTAGCAGGGAAAGAGAACCAATACTCTCAACACTCAGCATATAAACTTTTAGTTGATACAGCACCAACCTACAACAGTTACTGGTGTTCCCAGGCCAGAAATCCATTGTTCCAAAGAATAAAGCTCTAGTCTTCTTTGGGACGGGGATGATCAGGAAAGGCAACTAGGGTTCCAACTGCCTTAAAAAGACTTACAAATTTTCCTTCTCTTTAATCCTGCCTTCACCCACACTTTTTGATGTACCTTGTGCTTCCAAATTTCTGGACCATTGAGTTGCTTGGAGATTAAAAAAAAAAATTTAGACGCTCTTAGGATCTCTTTTGCTCTTGGCTTATAGTTTAGCTTTTTCAGGGATGTGCTAAATAAGTTATCATTTATCATGTACTGTCCAACTTGTAGTTTTCTCCTTTTGCTGTCTTGCATGGGGTTTTACCTTTTAAAACATACCTTGGCTGCCATTTTAGTGGCATTTCAGAAAAGAGATAAATGCATGTACCCAATCAACTTTTCATTCAGAAGTCACCCACAATGTTATTTTCAAAGGAAAAACTTCAGCAGGATTCAGTGTTGGATTGTCTATAAGAGGTGAAGAAAGAAATCAGATATAAGTCCAAGATTTCTAGTCTGGGTGATCAAGAAAATGTGATATCGTTTACAGAGACAGAGAAAACTGGAAAGGGAACAGATGGGGTAAAATTGTAGCAGATGATTCTGTTGGGTTTAGACATATTGAAACTGAAGTGATGGGAAACATTCAAATGGAGATGTTATGTAGACAATTGGAAATGCACTCATGGAGCATGGGGAAGGGTGAAGGCTGGATATGTATGTTTGGGAATAAACTGTATTTAAGTCTGTTAAGGTAAGTAAGAGTAGGAAAATATTGAAGAAGTAAGTGCTTAGAAAGAATAGCAGAACAAAGACCTAGCCTTGAAGAATATCAAACAACAGGGAAAAGAAAAAGAAAGGAAGTTTCTCACTGGGGAAAAAAAAACAGAGATATGGTTAGAAATAGAAAATAATCAGTATTGTGGGGTAATGTGAAACCCAATAACACTGTGCAAGCTTGGACAGCCACCAGGCCAGGAAGTGTCAGAGTCCAGACAGAATTTCAGGATAGAGTAGGAGGCCAAAAATGGGGTCTTTAAGGTATTAATATCATAACTAAAGCTGAAGAATATGGACTCTAATGGGTCCTGTAGCACTAGTACACTAGACTAAGGGAAAAGGACAGATGAGATCAGAATCCCACAAGTCGGTCAGCATAGAGGCCAAGAACTGATGAGTTCATCCAGGCCAGTGTGCTGGGGAGGAGAGAAGAGCAGTAACTGGTGAAGATTCCAACAGATAGGTGCTGAGTGTCTCAGAGATACAGGTACAGTGTTCAGAGACTCAGGCATAGGGGAAGTCAGGGCAAGTCGCTGAGACAGAGAAGGAAACACAAAAGCAGGAGCTCAGACAATGAGTTACCATGGTCAGAGGTGGGACAGCAGCAGAGTCAGCTTAGGTGAATCTTAAACTGCTGAAGTAGGATCTCTGAATAGCCTCCCTACTAGGAACATGCCTTAATCCTCAATTTGAGCTGAGCTGAGCTAAAAGATGAAAGCTAAAATAAAGACAACTAATCTATTAAAATTTAATATCCTATAACCCAGTAAATCCATCTTGGCATTTACCCTAGAAAAATACTCACACCTCTGTCCAAAGAAGCATATTCAAGGATGATCATTAAAACATTGTTTGCAATAGCCAAGACACAGAAGCAACCTAAGTGTCCATTGACAGATGAATAGATAAAGAAGAGGTGGTCCCGTGCTGTGGGGCAACTAAGCCCACGTGCCACAACTACTGAGCTCGCACGCCTCAACGAGAGAGCCCCTGCACCACAACTACAGAGCCCATGCACCCTGGAGCCTGTGCGCCACAACTAGTGAGAGAAAACCACACTCCACAACTAGCAAGAAGCCCGCACCACAACGAAGATGCCACGTGCCGCAACTAAGACCCAACACAGCCAAAAATAATAAAGAAAGAAGAGGTGGCCCATATATACAATGGAATATTACTCAGCCATAAAAAAGAATGAAGTAATGCCATTTGCAGCAACATGAGTGGACCTATAGATTATCATACTAAGTAAGCCAACAAAGACAAATATCATATGATATCACTTATATGTGGAATCTAAAACAAAAAAAGATACAAATGAACTTATTTCCAAAACAGAAAGAGACTCACAGTCAGAGAAAACAAACCTATGGTTACCAAAGGGAAAAGGTGGGGGAGGGATAAATTAGGAGGTTGGGATTAACATATACACACTACTATATATAAGATAGATAACCAGCAAGGACCTACTGTATAGCACAAGGACCTACTCTACTTAATATTTTGTAATAACCTATAAGGGAAAAGAATCTGAAAAAGAAAAAACATATATATATATATATATCTGAATAACTGTGCCGTATACCTGAAACTAATATGACATTGTAAATCCACTATACTTCAATTTTTAAAATTAATTAATTACTTAAAGGGAACTGGATCTAAATTAGGGGACAAAAACAACATTGTTTGCAATCAAAGAACATGTCCATCAATAAAGGCATAATTAAATATGTGTATCCATACTGAAATAATACACAGCAATCAAAAATAATGAGGTAGTTCCTAGTGACTGACATGGGACAATCTCAATACATAATGTTGAGTTGCAGGGGTAAAAAAGTGGCACAATATTATGAAATATCTGAAATTGTTCATGTTTTTGAGAGAGAGAAAGAGGTCTGACAAATGTAGAGGGTCCTTCAGGGGTGACACCTGCCACTGTAGCTCATTACATGTTGACATAGTCCATACTGCAGAGATGCTGAGACAGGGAAGAAATAAGAAAAGGCGAATGGGTTTGGGTGGAAGGAAGTCATCACCAACCTTCATGACAGCACTACAAGCTGAGCAGTAGAGGTGAGAAAAAGACTGCAGAGGGAGGGGATGGTGGGTGATTAGTGGGAGTGGTCACTACACCTTCTAACTTTAAGGACAGGGGAGGAATACTGAAGCTGGCCCAGACAGGAAGGTGCAATGAAGAATTTTTAGACTAAGGGCAATCTGGGTATATTTGAAATTGGAAGGGGAAAGCCCTTGGAAAGAGAGAAACTGCAGATGTTGTCGAGAGCACAGGAACAGAGGGCAGTGGGTTTGTCAAATGTTAGGGTCTGAAAGGAACCTCAGAACTGCCTTGCCCCCTTATTTTATAGTTGAGGAAATTGGGTCTAGGGAGGTGTTGTGGGTAAGATCATGGTTTGGAATCCAGACTCTATCTCTTAGTAGATTAGAAACTGCTTTGAGCCACCAATTCCTTCTTATCTTTGAAGTAGAAATAAAAGCTGCCTATTTCATAGAGTTGTAAAGCTTTATTTCCATCATCATCATTATTACTGTTATTATTACTTAACACATAAAGATTTACCATGCCTGTCACTCTTCTAGTGCTTCACACGTATTAACCTTCTTAATAACACTGTGAAATAAGAAGCATTTTTATTCCCTTTTTACAACACAGAACTGAGGCATGAAGAGACATTAAGTTACACAGCTAGAAAGTGATAGAACCAGGATTCAAAGCAGGCAGCTGGCTTCTCAGTCTAAGCTCTCAATTATTCACCTCCTGCCTCTCAATCAGGTCATGTGACAAGAAGAAACGGCCGCTGGTCCCACAGAGGAAGCCAGGACCCAAATGACTCAGAATGAGAAATTCTCAAGCATAGGGGCCTCATGGCCCATAGATCAAACCCTGTCTCAAGGGATATCCCAAGCTCTTTTGTTCTATTGGAATGGGCTGAGTCAAGTATTGCTTAATACAGGGGGATCATGATTCACCATTTGGTAGTCTTTCCAGGTGTGTGGAGATATTTTACTCAGTTTGATAGTTGTAACACAATTGATTTTATATCTTCCATTATGGTACCTCATCATGAGTGTTGAAACACATGACAGAGTAGCTGCAGACCATGCTGGCTTCCAGCAGGCCGGTCCACCAACTCAGTGGCAGCTGGAAATCACCTCCATTTAAAGTGGCATTAACATATATACACTACCAAATGTAAAATAGCTAGCTAGTGGGAAGCAGCCGGAGATCAACTCCGTGCTTTGTGTCCACCTAGGAGGGTGGGAGGGAGACGCAAGAGAGAGGAGATATGGGGATATATGTATACGTATAGCTGATTCACTTTGTTATACAGCAGAAACTAACACAACGTTGTAAAGCAATTATACTCTGATAAAGATGTTAAAAAAAATAAAATAAAATAAAGGCTGCAAAGTGTACTGGAACACTCCTTCCCCTTCTAAGTGAGGAAGGCTCCCCCTCGACATAATGGGTGTCCTCATCAGCAGACTTGGTGAAAGGGCCAGAGATGGGAGTAAAGGTTGCAGCTGAGACCTGGATGCAGCAATGGATGCAGCACAGACTACACACGGGAAGGGAGTGGTCCTTCAGCTTTCTGGGTAGGGGGCATGCCCCAGTCCTTATGGTATATTCCCTCCAACACGCATCTTGGCTTTTAAAAAGCAGCTTCTGGGGCTTCCCTGGTAGCGCAGTGGTTGAGAGTCTGCCTGCTAATGCAAGGGACACGGGTTGGAGCCCTGGTCTGGGAAGATCCCACATGCCATGGAGCAACTAGGCCCGTGAGCCACAACTACTGAGCCTGTGCGTCTGGAGCCTGTGCTCCGCAACAAGAGAGGCCACGATAGTGAGAGGCTCACGCACCGCGATGAAGAGTGGCCCCCGCTTGCCACAACTAGAGAAAGCCCTCGCACAGAACCGAAGACCCAACACAGCAAAATAAATAAATTAAAAAAAAAAAAAAAGCAGCTTCTGCATCCAAGATTTTCTTCAAATGGAGGGGCTCAAAATGCTTCACTGGAGTCTTCACGATGCACGTGACAATAGGGACAATTACAGATCAATAGCTGCAAGACCCAAAATGGTCACTGCTGTCTACTTTGTGCCTATAATAAAGCTCATTAGGAGCTTAATGAGAATTTAAGGATTTTCTTTTCTTTATGTTAATTTGGAGACCTAGCACTAATTAAAAACCCAGAATTCTTTCCCCAGAGCCTAGTGCAGAAGAGAGGGAAAGTCCAGTGATATATCCATTCTTCCAATAAACACTTACACGGGCCTGTTATGTAGAAGGTTCCGGATTAAGTATGTAGACAATGGAGGTGAGAGATGGTACAAAGATGAGGGTAGGGTAGACATATCCCAGTGAATCCATGCCATGGGACTCTGGATGAGTGACTTGGTCTCTCCAGGCTTCCATTTCCTCACAGGTAAAACAGGGACAGTGATGGGACCATTGTTGCCAGGTTGTTGTAAGAAATAAAATAATGCATAAAAGAAGTTTTATAGAAAACAGAAATAGAGTTACAGATGTAGAAAATAAACTTGTGGTTAGTGGGGGGTAAGGAGGGGAAGGATAAATTGGAAGATCGGGATTGACATATACACACTACTATATACAAAAGAGATAACTAATAAGGACCTACTGTGCAGCACTCAATACTCTGCAATGGCCTATATGGGAAAAGAAGCTAAAAAAGAGTGGATATATGTATATGTATAACTGATTCACTTTGCTGTACACCTGAAACTAACACAACATTGTGAATCAACTATACACCAATAAAAATTAAAAAAACAAAATAGAAATTTAAAAAAGTTTTGTAAGTCTCTAGTACATAATTGAAGCTCATTATATGCTAGTTATTATTATTGTAAATAACAAAAAGCAGATAAGAATCACATTAATCATGATATCCATAAAGATGAAATTCAGGGTTTTGAATAGGAATATACTTTGAAGGGTTTGGTCCCCCCTACAAGATTAGAAGTTTCAGAAAACATTTGACAAGAACGAAAGCTATAAGTCCTCCCAAAATAAGGACTACCCCTCTCTTCAACGTTACCTAAAGTGCAGCCCGTCTCTAGATTGCTACATGTGCTAACCCCACTGTGTCTTGCAGCTGGCCACTCTCTGTTCTGGATCTGACTTTGTGGGCTTGTTTTCTAGGGCCCTGTCCCTCCAAATGCAATAGCAGTCCCCCTGGATCTTAAATCTTCTAAACACCACCTTCCCTGTTCCCCTGCCCACACGGCTGCCTATGCCAGTTTTCCACTGTTCACACTGCATCCTCATTTAGCCTTAAAATCTTTTTTACTTCCTTAAAAACTTGCTTCTTTCAATGCAAACTCTTTTCCTGCCCTCCAGGAACAAAAGAAGATCAGAAATGTGACCAAAAGTCTCGACAACTACTCTGCTCTCTTAAAGATCTTTCCACGTGTCTTTTGCTGACCTGGCAAGATTAGGGGGTGAGAGAAAGTCTGTTAGGAGTCCCTTCCAGGTGGGGTAGCCCAGCACTCACATGCTCCAAACTCATGTGCTTGCCCTTTAGGGCAAACCACATTATTACTGATTGCATCTCACTTTTTAAGAGCGGAGGGGTCCGTGAACTTTTTCCCTGGACCCAGATGTCAAGCGATAGTGCGGGAAAATGGGAGGCCCTGCCAGAGGGGACTGGCTCAGGGGCCCTAGGGGAGCAGCGGCAGCAACTCAGCCTTGGGCTCTCCCTGTAGAGTTCCAGCCCCCGGGACACATCTGGATGTTGTAGGGCAGCTCACCAGGCCAGGCAGAGTTAATGAGAGCGGAGTGTGTGGGAATGTCATCAAATCACTTGGTGCTTTGGGGTTTATTCTGGTGCTCAATCAGATCTGATTGCATTAATAGGCCCATTTAACATAATTGGAAGTGGAAGCTGGCAGTTTCTTGGCTTGTTTGGGACCTGTGGTGGCTGGCATGAGAGACGAAGGGGCCCAGTGTCATCTGGAATGAATCTGGGCAAGTGCAGGAAAGGGGGGGGGGGGCTGCCCCTACTACTCGGCAGGCCCTGGAATGACAGCAAGAGGCACGCTGGTATCCTTGGCCCCAAGCCAGCCCCTCCTGTCCTACCTCCTGGGGCTCAACCTCTGCAGCCCTCGAGGGTCTCATTGTTATCTCCACCTGAAACCTGAAAAGATCAGGTCTAGAGAAGTGAAGACAGCCTGGTTCTTCTCCATTTCTTTTCAAACAAAGGCCAAGGCTGTCCGAAGTCTGAGACTCCTCTGTCAGTTCAGGCTGGCACCTTGGTGGGATCAGATCTGGCATCACCATATCTAATTTGAAACTTTGGGGTTGAGACAGTTCTATTGTATTATGGTTAAGAGCACGGGCATTGAAAGTATCACCCACAGACGACTCACTGATTGTAAGCGGCATCCTGAACCCACTGATGAACCTTAGCTCCCAGCCTCCCCGTGGATGCAGTATGCTGTGTACCGGACCAGCTAGAATCGGGGTCACTAAATGATGGAACTTGCGTCTAACGAGCCTTTAGACCTAACTCCCGGTTTACAGAAAATCCAGGGACTGGAGGGACAAGTTAAATGACACCAGGAGGAAACAATCAGAGCCAGAATACGCACACGCCACGGGACAACTCATTTTTTTCAGCAAGTTAGTGGCATGTAAAAGGCGGGGAGATTCCTTTAGATGAAAAGATTTGACATTTTAGGGATATAACAACCAGGAAAGAAACAAAAACAACAGCAACAAAAACAGAACAATACAAAGGGCTGTGGAGTCAGACCAGCAGGGCTTACTTACATCTGGTCTTTGCCACGTATAGTCATGCGGCCTCAGACAAGTCACTGAACTTCTCTGAGCCCTATTTCCTTACCTGCGAAAAGGGAATAATGCATTCTACTTCACAGGGCTGCTGTGAAGATTAACTGAGAAAAGGCACAAATGCCTTTAGCCTGGTGCATGGGCATACTGAGTACTCCAAAGCAGCAGCTATTAGTATCATAGCAGAGATCCGCGGATGAACTGAACTGATCCTGGGGCGTAGGCGTGGCCTACTGGGCCTCCCTACTTACCGCTTAGCAGCTGCTTTACTTAATGATGTCTGACCCATCCTACTGGAAGTATCACCTCCCAAACACAAAGCCCCCTCATACACTACCTGTTCCTGAGTTGAGGCTGGAAAAGGCACCAGAGGGCTGCTTGTGTAGGAATATACAAGAGCCTGTGGAGCAGACGGTGCCCCACCCCAGTTCCGGGGCCTTTACCATTTCAGGCCACGCTGCCAGCACTCATCACTCTGTCCCAGGGCTTTCTTTCTTTCTTTCTTTCTTTTCTTTCCCCCCTAGGGCTTTCTTTGACTGCTAGAACCCGCCTTGACCTGAGGCATACGGCCAGCTGGAAGTGCCAGGGAATAAACAACCCACCCTGTCCTCCCCTCAGCAATTCTCCATCAGAGACAGACAGGAGTGGAGGTATAGATATCCCAGCTCCCTTGCCTCTCTGCTGGGATATCTCTGAAGTATGTGTTCAACACTGTTTCCCAGAAATCCACAGCAGGCCTAAGGTGTACTCAGCACAGTGGAACAAGCTAAATTATACAGCCCCTCTTATTAGCTTTTTTCCCTCCCTGAATTAGATCCCCACACACCACTGAGTTCTAGGACCACTCCCAAATAAACCGCTTATGCTGGAAGCTTTGTCCAAGGGAACCCAAACTAAGACACCACATAAATGAGTTTGGATTTTACCCTAAGGGCAACAGGAAGCTGTTGAAATACTCGCTAAACTGCAAATAGTCGTATGGTTCTAGAGATCCAAGCTCTGGCCCAGTCCTTGAATTTTCACTACCAGTGCTAGATGTTTTATCCAGTAAGACTAACAAGGGCTGTGTCCCATTCATGTGAGATACTCCCCACCTAGTGCCCGTCACAGTGGACTGCCTCCATCTTCTCCTCCTTGACAGCATCCTCCCCACTCTGCTTCTCAACAGAAGCAACAGGCACGGAAGCTGGAGATAACCCGGATCTTGTTACGCAGAGCTTATGCATTGTAGACACCATGGCTGCAAACAGGCACATGGAAATTAACTGCTGCCTTCCGCTTGGAGATGTCTGAAGTTTAAGAGTAAAGTCCTGCAGAAGACATCATGCCAGTTGTAGCAAGAAACATCTGGAAGGGATGCAGGTCTGAGGAAGTATCTGGCTGCCTGTGAATCTGGCGCCCAGGGACCTACCTATTCCTCGGGATAACAGAGAGAGCCCTGGAAAGACCCGTGGGAAACTGCACTGTTCTAATAAAGAGAATCCTAAGCCCGCTGTCCTGCTTTGACAGCAGTGCCCACAGGCATGCTGATGAGACCAGAATAAGCCATGAGCAATAAGATCAGGCAGCTGGCCAGCGTGCTGTCAAGGCTTTGTATACAGCTCTTGGAACTACTTCAGAAAGAGTGGATATTATGATGGAAGATCCTTGCAAAAATCTTTCCAGTGGAACCTAAGATAATCCCCCCAACACTTCTGGGTAATAATTTTTCCCTTCTCGCGAGAAGCAGATGGAATAAACAGACTAAGTTTATTGTTCCATTATTCTATTGTTGTAAAGCAAGACACTCCATGATTTGTATCTTGGCTACAAACTGGTAGCAAGGAAGTAAATTTAAGATTAGGAAATCCTTTGCCTCTATCCCTTTGTTTAGCACTCATGCCGATTTGTTTTCTGTTTATATTTTCAAAAAAGAAAGAAAGAAAAGAAAAGAAAGGCCAAAACATGCCTTACAAGAGTCCCTAAAGAGATCATAGAGTTAAGACTGGGTGGCATCATGGACATATAATTTCTGCCCCAAGGAAAGTAATAAAGGAGGTCAGGGTGGTCACTGGACTGCATTGGCAGGGGCTCAGCCCCAGGTAACAGGAAGCCCTCTCTCCTCACTGCACCGCCCAGTGACCTAAGCCAGATCAGGGTTTCTGGGACACCTGGACAGGTAAAGAGTCTGTCCCAGAGAAGTGAGGGTGTCTCTCAGGATTGCTGGGTATCACATTTATTTAAAGTAACAAAAGGGGGAATGAGGGAAAGGGAAATCTTTCGGGAAGGTCTCTTTATTTGGTGTCCCCTAAATTTCATCTCATTACAGTTAAAAAAAAAAAATCAAGGTACAGAGTTTCCCAGGACAGGGAGACATCCCTGATTTGGGCATACCCCAGAGTAAATGCACCTTAAAACACATGGCTGACAACTGAGATTTCTGAGCTGGGTCACTACTCTGGCCGGGTAGCATTTAGTTTGATGACACCAGCTGAAGTGACACTTGGGACCACTTTGGCCCACCTTGAACTTTGGTACATCTGTTTCACCACGCTCCTCTCTACCCTGTTCTTATGCACCTTGAAAGATAGAAAGAATCCCACGTCTTCACCTCTGGGTCCACAATTTAAATTTCTCAAAAAAAGAGGAACTCCATAATTTGTTTTTAGTAGACATCTGCAAGAGTAGGCTTTTTGCCTTAAGGGGGAAAACAAAATGCATGTTAATCGATTTAGGCCTATATCCTGAGTGACTCTATCTGGTTTAGACCAGATAGAGACCATGTATTAAAGGTTAAATTTCAATGTACATTCTTGAGACAAACATCTATGGATTAACAGTTAAAATGTAATCTTATTTCAAAGAAGGAAGAAGAGAAAAAAGATTTTCTAAAGATGTCTTTAAAAGGATTATTATAACCAAAAGCTGATATTCTCCCAATGAGAGATAAAATATACAAAACTTCTTTGACCTAAGTTAAATCCACTAGCAATGCATTTTAAGAAACTCATACACTAGCTGTCTTCAGAGCAGCAGGTATGTGATGGTTTGGTTTTAGCATTTAATTCAGTGATGCACTTGTAGATTGCATTTAAAGTGTAGAGATATAAATTTGATTCAACTGATCTCATTTAACAGTTTATACAAGAAGCCTCAATTCACATTTTTTCCATTTGCTTTGCTTTAGCATTTCCAAACCAAATAGGTCTGGTTGGACTGTCACCCTCATACCAAATGTATGGATAAATATAGAGGGAAATAATCACTGGGAGGAAAACTAAGGTTTGGATCATACATCAGCTCTGCTTAGTTGGCTTCCAAACACATAATTCACATGGCTGAAAAGCCTCTTGTGATTGCTTATTCATTACAGATCAATTGCAGAAAAGACTATAACTTTATTAAATGCATAATTTAGGAATCCTGTAAACATTTAGGATTTAAATCCCACTTACTGAATGGCCAATGCATAGTAATTAACCCATGTGTGAAATTAAATCCAAGCCTAAGGAATATTTATATAAACGTTGTTTTTAATCCTGTCGGAAACCTTTCCAAGAAAATACTACACTGAAGGATCAAAAGGCAATTTAACCAACCTGACTCCAGATCACCACCATCCTATTCCAGGGAATATCACCTTCGCATTCACCATCTGCTTAATATAAAACAGCCAAATGGGGCTTCCCTGGTGGCACAGTGGTTGAGAGTCCGCCTGCTGATGCAGGGGACACGGGTTCATGCCCCGGTCTGGGAAGATCCCATATGCCACGGAGCGGCTGGGCCCGTGAGCCATGGCCACTGAGCCTGTGCATCCGGAGCCTGTGCTCTGCAACGGGAAAGGCCACAACAGTGAAAGGCCCGCATACCGCAAAAAAAAAAAAAAAAAAAAAAATCCAAATGGATATGCCCATAGCCCATTAAAAAAAGAAGTTCATTTGTCCAACATTAGGTTGTATAAATTTTAAAATTTACTACAGATTACTATAAACAGCCACTGAGCATTTGTATGGTTTTCTATTTGTCTGTAGCTGCTTAGAGCCTATTGCTACTGCAGTCACCACTTGCTGCTTGATTCACATAGTACCTGGTGAGCTACCTGCGGGAAATCTACCTTTCTTCATGGCAGCCTCTTAAATCTCCAAGAGGTGGGGGGACAAGAGAGTGTGGATGAGCCTGGGAAGTCCATCAAAACTATGGCAAGAGCTATCAAATCACAATCCTATGAACAATGTAGGTAATGTCTCCACACAAGAAAAAAATGCTCTAGTCTTGCTGCCTCTGAGGAGATACTGTCGTGTGAATCGGGCTGGAAAAGGTTGTAAGGGAACTTAGAGGGCACCCAACCTGCTCTCTGTTGCCCAACTCAGCCCTCTGTATTCACATGCAACATTTTCTCTTATTAGAGAACGGGAAAATCCACCTATCTCCTATGAATGTACATTGAGTTTCTATAGAATTTAAACTCACTAAACAAGATTCCTTAACAGTTTTGCTCAAGTTAAGACTGAACCAAGAACAAAAGCAGAGATTTCTGGCTGCAGAAAGCAGCTTTGTATTATAGCATTTGCCTCTCCTTCCTGTCTTTAGATCTAAGGCTGAAGAGGAGGTGAGGGACAGGGTTAGTAAGTTCATGGGAACTGTGTGGTCAGGTTGCCCACGGAGCCGCCTGAAGTTGGGGCTTCCATACCTCACATGTGGAAATGGCACCCCTGGCTATGGGTCCCTGCCCCTCTCCATCTCCTCCGGCACCTCACCACCTGCTCTGTTCTCTGTGCCCTCTGCCTTAATAAAGTTCTCTCTGGGCATTATCTTCAGCTTTAGAAAAGTTTAATCCCTTCTCTGCCTCATCTTAATAGATTTATATACTTATATTCTCATCTCATATTCAAGAATTCTGAGTATTACAAATAACATATTTAATCATCTTTACACACTATCTTGCATATTCATAACCAGTCTTGAACTGGGGAAGAATCATTATAAAGTATCACTGACACTCTGAGGAGTAGGCAAGGTTTTGTGAATGAGAGCTTTTTAATGTTTTCCAACTCTTGTGGTTAAGAAATTGTATCTTATATATAACTCCATAGGTGAGATTAACTTCTCCTTTTCCTCTTTTAATGAAATTGAAATTATTTTTCTCTATCACTCTTAAAAACCCCTTTTAGCACATGATGACTTTTAAAATATTAGATCTTAAGCATTGTTTGTTTTCCCAGTTAAATAGGCCCAATTAATTTACCCTTCCCTCACTGGTCTTTTCCATACTTAGGTATAAACTCCTTTAGACAGGAATATGTCTGTTTTAATGGATTATGACCAATAGGTGATAAGGACTATCCTATTACATGTAGCAGTACTTCCTCAGGAGGACAAGTGTATTGGCTAATGTTTACTTCAAGCTTGCTGTATGTCAGGTACTATTCTAAGAGCTATAAGTGGAATTAATTGATTCATTACTCATTAAGTATTTTTATTAACCCCATTTTACAGATGAGAAAATTCAGGTATGGAATGGTTAAGTAATCTGCACAAGTTTCAAAACTTGGAAGTGGCTAGTGATAAACGGAAACAAATGTGGTATAAATCTTCATTTCTTTCATCGTTTCCTCAACAACTAACCAACTTCCTCTACAGAGGCTCATATTCTCTACAGATACGTCTCTTGAAATTAAATAATGATAAGGCAAAAAACGAGAACTGAATCTTTCTCACTGGTCCAGATCCATGAAGTCCACAGTTTCCAGTATAATTTCTAGTTCATTTGTCAGTTTGCAATACTTTTGCCTGCCCTTAGAAATACTTAAACTGATTGTATCCAAAAATAAACCTGACTAGATACTGTTCAAGTATTTTAATCTTTATAATTAAACTAGTCTCTAGTTACCAGAGGTAGTTTTGTTTGCAGATACTATTAATATATGATTATTTCTTACAAGTCTTTCTGCCACAGAGAAAATTGTGTGTAAAATGCAAAGGGAACAAGTAGGAGAAAATTAAACTCAGGTTTCTTTTTAGAAGACCTCTATTGGCTTACAGGAATTTCCAAACCCATATTAGCATCTTAGAAAATGAATTTTACAAAAGTGAAAAATACATTTCTTTGAACTTCTCTCTATCCCTGTATGGACATGATGAAAACATAAGCAATCTGTGGTCATGAACAATTAAAACTTGAAAGTGAGTTCTGTTTCTAAGTATCAATATGAAGAATAAAATAAAAATCACCCATAATCCCAACATTCAAAAATCACTGCTCAACATTTCAGCACATTGCTTTTCAGTCTTTTTTTTTCAATTTTTTTAAACATAATAAATAGGCTACCTTTGAATAGGCTATCTTTGAGTTTTACTTGAACTATTTATTCAAGAAGTTTGTCCCCTCATCCCCAGGAAAAAAGTGCTATTGTCTCCCTGCCCTCCTGTAATGTATTCCTCTCCTTCAAAGGCAATTCAAATTATTGACAGAAAAATTATTTTAGCTACTCTGCTGTTTTCTTTCCTATTTGGAAGATAAATTCTTCAATTAAGATGAAAGATTAACAAAGCCCTAGATGATTAGTTCCTGTCATTTCCAAAGGTGACTTAGCTCTTCTCAGTTGGTAATTCTTATAGGTGATGTTTAAAGGTACACACAATGAAAGGGTCCAATTTAAGACCTCTGATCCCCTGCTCTCCATCTCTGTTAATGGCCTTCCTGGTGTTAGAGATTTGTTTAATGATCAATAGTGGTTTCTCTTTCTACCACTGAGTCTTTCAGAAAGTAGCATAACCAAGTCAATGTTTAACTGGATTCTTTGGGTCTGAAATGGCAAAGCAGGAGTTGAAGGGCAGTCTCCATGGAAACCAGCCTCCCAGGAAGTGGCCAAAGTGTTAGTGTGTAGTGAAATAAAGCTACACGGATGTTATGAAGGAAACGACTGCTTTAGAGCTGGGTTAACTTTGGAAATCGCTTGATTAAAACAAGCTATATTAAAGGCCCCAAACCACTAACCTCATGGTTTTACACTGAGTGTCTTTAGTGTGAAATGGGCCTGAGCCACTCTAAGGCTCACCCAAGGGTGACCAAGGTAGCACCTTTGCAAAACAAAGAGGAAGAGACTCCCTCAGCCGGCCCTGTGGACTTTGTATTCACTGAGAATCCAGAAGAAAAGAGTTCATATTCATTTGCAAGACTGCAGGAATGGAATAAAGCTTTGGAAGGGCAGTTGCCACCTCTAAGAGAGACCTGGTATGGAAGATATTCTGCAGGTAAATGTAAAACCCAGCGTGAGATTTGTGGATTTGGGCCGAGGAGTGCTATTGATAGATTTACCTGACTTTCTATCTCTATAATCTCTGAAAGTTTCTAAATTACTGAAATATTAGAGAACATCCTTCAAAGGGAGACAATGTTTGTCAGTTGTAAGTATTCTGGGCACATTAGAATAGGTGTGTAAACTGTGTACTAAGGGCTTTTCACCATTCCACATGAGAAGGAAAAAATCATTTTGTGTCAGCTTGGTTTATAGTGCTTTGGATGTTTATACCTAGCTTTGCCAGGCAATTAAAATTCTATAGATAAAGATGGGATAATTAGGACAATCATATGTTTCAGTTAGATTCTAAATTTAAATCATTCTCTTCAGTACTGTTTCGTGCATCAGGCTTTGTTGTTTTGCAAGCAGTACTTTAGGAGTGAATCCATTGTGATGTGAATTTGGAAACCACCCCAAACTGAATTGATTTATTGCAGTACAGATGAGCGGATGGGGCACCCTCTCCCCAGCCCCTTATGCTTCATGGTCATATGCAAAACTAAGAGAATTTTTCCTATTATGATTGGAAGCTCTGAGCCAGAAGTGGCTATAAATTCTCCTGGGATATTTTACAAGACATAGAATGTTTTATGACAACCATGATGATACTTAAACAGATGATACTTAAACTGACATTCTAACGGGAAGAGATACATGCATATATATATATATATATATATATATGTATATATTATATATATATATGTGTATATATATATATATATATATATACACACACACATATATATGCATGTTGTTTTTTCTTTTCTTCACATTCTGGATTATTAACACAAATAAGTTCCCATTATTGGCCATAAAGCTATATATTCCCTTTCAGCACCTAGTAGATCTTACCTAGAATGATTTTCATGGCTACTTTCTACAAAACTGACAGCATTTGACTAGTTCTATATGGCCTTTTTTTTTTTTTTAATGTTTTCAACTTCCTAAGCATGCGAGTAGGAATATTCCTCTTAGTTTCATTGAATAATTCCTTTTTTACCCAAACCTTCCATCTAGAGTTTTAAGATTTTGGTAACTGACAGGTAAAAGCTGATTCTAATGTGTTAAGAGTCCCAACTGGGAAATGTTCTTATTTTTGAAATTGCAAAATCTCATTAAAAATAAATAACAACGGATGGTAAGCATTCTGAACACTATTTTCAAGGGGCCCATATTCTAACCCCAGCTCCACCAAATACCAAATAGTATGACTTTGGTCAAGTTACTTCATCAATATTCTTCACCTATAAATCAGGGGTAAAAGTAACACAGCCTATGCCATTTCAGCAGTATCAAATTAAATAACGGGGTGATATTATTCAAATCATGGCATAAAAATAAGTAGTCACATTGCTGAAAAAAATTTTGCTGAAAATATTTACATTTTTAAATCCAACATGTTTTTGGTCTTGCTCAATATACTGGCATCTCTCGAAAGAAAATAAGGACATAGAGAAGTTCTTAAGGTGATCATTCAAATGTCTTAAGGATAGAAACACATAATTACCCATGGATTTTTCCATTTAAAATGCACAGTGGCACTATAGGATAGTCTACACAAAAATCTAGAAATCAGAATGCTTCCAGATTGTTAAGAGGGAAGGACAAGAACATCATTCATGTAGCGTTGGTCATGGTAGTAGTCCCAAGGGCCCAGGATAATCAAACTGAAAAATGAAATCCATATGGATCTCTTGAGCTTCTCTGTTTCCTAATGAGGCTTAACTCTGTAGCCCTGGGTTATTTTATCAGGAAAGAATACTGATATGTTGTATTATAGTAGCAACTTGTGGGAATTCATTTCCCTAGTTGGGGGGACTATTTAATTGGGAACATTCAATGCTAAACATTGCATACTCCTATTACACACTCAAGCTCCATTTCTTTATCATCTCTCTGTCTAATACCTATCCATCTATTTATCTATTTTATCTGAAAAGAGAACTTATTTTCATTTCTTACAGCTATATGTTTTCGGATTTCCTATTTACTTGAGGGAGATTTCATGAAATTAAAACAAATCAATAAGTTTCTATTTTCCAAGCTAAATTCTATGTCTGAATAACACTTGTACTCAATACATTGTTAATTGTGCAGCTCTTCTTCTAAATATTAATCTGGGGAGGAAATGATGAAAGCAGAAATTAAGTTCTGTGTCTAGGCTAATATTTTATCATTTGCAGTTATGTAGGGCCCCTGCTTTATGTGTTTCATTTCCACATTCAACCTATCGGTTAGACATATAGAACTGAAGATACAAAATTGTGTTAACAAACTCTAATAACTAATGACCAGTCTAATTTAATAGTAAGTTGTTTTTAATGGTTTGTTTTTGTTTCTCTCCAACCCTTCAAGGACCGAGAGCCATGTATTTTGACATCCCACTGGAACAGGGAGAAACAAGTATTATTAAAAGGCATCCACCTCGAAGACTTCAAGTAAGATGCATTTAAAAGGCTTCATAAGGAATTTCTTGGATTTAATGGTAACATCCCTTTTTAACTATAATCATAGAAGAGGGATATTGACAATGACTAAGCTAATGAGAATGACAGTGTTGTTAAAGAGAATGTTGTCAACGCAAAAGCCATATTTCTTTAGGATTTCCTTTTGTAATGATTTCACTTTTAAGACCACCACCAAAAGAAAGAAGTATAGTACTAAAGACATAAATATAATGGGGCACAGAGGACCTGAATCTTGCACTTATTAGTTGGATGACTGTAGGGAAATCACTGTAATAAATAACAACAGTAACAACCACTACTACTATTCAATTACCACCTATTACAAGTCTGATACACTCTAAGCAACAATGATCTACATCATTCATTTAATCCTCATACCCCTCTATGAGAAAGGAAGTATTATCTTTGTTTCGTACATGTGCTTCAGAGATTAAGTAACTTGCCCAAGGACAACAGGAGCCACATATCAACCAGGCCTCCAAAGCCTGTGCTCTTAACCATCAGCGTAGATGATCTCAACAACCCTTCTATCCCTAACTTTTCATTGTTCTAAATGTTAACTAGTTGTCTAAATTGAGGACATTGGATTTCAAGGCAGCAAAGCAAGAGCTTTAAATACATTCACCTTAATAAATATTTAATGAATTCCCTGTAGAGAACTATAAATTTTAAGAACTCTCATCCTAGAAGGGGAAAGAGATCTGAGTGGGTCCTTAAAACTGAGCATCAGCTAAAAGGAAGGTTTGGGGCTCTCTTGTGAGCAGGATTTATCACTGACCTTTGAAAAGGGAATTGGAACTAAACCCCACCTGCTACACAACTCACCCAGGTGTCTGGACTAATCCCAGGGGTATTTGAGCTCATTTGTTGGGGATTATTTCTTTTAACGTTAGTTTTTATTTACCTGTCTTCTCCAGAAGCTCACAATCATTATTTGAAGTGATTATATCTTTTGGTCACACAGAAAAAGTATCTTTTCCCAAAATATTAGAAACCTCAAAATATTGCTTAGTTACTGGAAAATAAAGTGTAATTCTATCAAATTGATATCTAATTTTTAAATTTTTGAGCATATCTCTAGCTAAAGTGGCAATTTAAAAAACTTATGTTTTATTCCTAAATCAAAGGTATCCTTTCAAAGGAGCTCATTTAATATATATTCTTGTGAAGAGTCTAAGCCGAATAACTCAAATAGAAGATATTACTATAACCAGTGAAAAATATTTGTGTACCAGCCTATAGTTCACAAAGTACTTTTTTATATCTATCAACCCTAAATAAGCTAAAGTCAGGCTTTGATTCTCTCAAGTCAATCAAACTCAAAAAGAGAAATTTGGTATTTCAGAGTCAAAGACTGCATTCCCCACACCTCAGCCAACCACCTTAAAAACGAAGAATCAAGATGAATTATTTGAGCATAAAAACAACATCTCATTCAGTGTTACATATTTAGTTACTAACACTTAATATGTATCCCTCAAAAGTTTGTGAATAAAAGAATGAATGAACAGATGAATGAATGAGACACATTATCCCTGATGGGAAAAAAAATCAAAGTGAGCTCCCTGCTATTTCAGATCTGTAACATCACTGTATAAGAAGTCAAATGGACAAGCCAAAGCAACAAATGTGATAAATTATAAGGATATAGGGGTGTTTTAAGGAACTCAAAAGCTGGGAGGCATCTAGACTTCAGGGAAGAGCTATGTCTTGGAACCTGAGAGGCAGAAGAACTCTCTCTGTGCATTTGCTTTAATCTCTCCCTGCAGGTCGACTTTCTCTGGTCCTCAAGACCGCTTGGTGAAATATGGCCACCTTGAATTTGCATCTTATAATTCCAGCCAAACAGACTAGTCTGGCCCTCTTTGGTCTAATTCAAAATTCCTGGGAGAAAAGATGCTATTGGCTCAGTTTTGCTCATGATTCTAGCTCTGTTCCAATGAGCTATGACAAGAGAATATGCTCATGCAGTAGAAATGTGGGCAGGGGAGCCCTCCCCCCCACCACCAAATGCCACTTCCCACCAACTGCCACTCCCCATAGATTCTAGAGGCAGCTCCCAGAGAAGAGGGAAATCACTGGGAACTTGGCAGACACTCCCAAAGATATAAACTATAATTATCTTCACAAATGAGGCTCAGCACATTTCCTACCAAAAATGGGTTTTTGAGAGAATAATAAATTCTGGGTTCCCATGACATGCTAATTAATAGCCTAACCTCTGCCAAAGAAAATTCTAAAAGTATTTTTAATTATTAAACCAAATCTAATTGCATCCTAAATAATTTGAGTTTCATATTTGGCATACTCCACTTCCTGAACATCTACTCCTCAAGTAAACAGCAGGTCATGAACTAAGGTTCTCCAACTCAGAGCAGCTAAGATCTGAGAAGCTCTGCCAGGGAACTCTGAATCAAATGTACTTGCCCCATGTTGAAGAGTTGATCATCACCGTCCCTTCTGGATGATTCACCTTCTCATCCAACCATCTCAGGTCCAGCCTAAGGTGGAGACGGTCCCCCACTCCCACTGCACCCCATGTATAGAGTTTCCTCAGGTGATCTCCTTGGATGACTCCCTCATCTCCAAAGATTTTCTTAAAGCTCACTTTCCCTATAAGGCTTATATGACAGCCTATTGACAACTGTAGCCCTTACTCTGGCACTCCTGATCCCCTTGACCCTTCACTGTCTTTTCTCTGGAGTGCTTATTTCCATCTAACACACAAAGCAATTTGCTTATGTGTTAAGTTCATTGTGTGTGTGGTTTTTTTTTTTACTACCTGCACACTCCACCTCAATGCTAGAATATAATCTTCACAGGGGCAGGGATTTTTGTCTGTCATCTTCACTAATATCCAAGTGTCTAGAACAGTAGCTGGCACATAACGGGTGATCACTAAGTATGTGTTAATCAGTGTTGAAAGAATGAAAGGAGAGAAGAGAAAGATGAGCAGAAAGACGGCTGGTGAAGGATGAGGAGAATGATTCCGACCTGAATGATTTCATTATACTCTTTGGTATTAGACAATTTGTCACAAACTTATTCTCTTTCCTTACTTATTCTAATCCTTTGCCCATTTTCTATGATCTCTTTCTTTATGATCTGTGACAGTTCTTTATATATTTTAGTTGTAGTCCTTTGTTAGTTATATGTGTTGCAATTATCTTCAATCTATGGTGTGCCTTTTCATTTTGTTGTGTGTATGTGTGTGTGTGTACACAAAGAGTTTAATGTCAGATTTCTCAATCTTTATCTTTATGTTTTGTATCTCATATTTTGTCATGGAAAATTTTTAATTCCCCAAGTTCATAGGGATATCCTTATTTATTTCTAAAATTTGTAATCTTTAACTTTTCACAGTTAGGTCCTAATCCATCTTAAGTTCTTTTGTATTCAGGTGTGAAATTGGAATCTAATTTTACGTTTTTTCCATTTGATTATTCTATTGCCCCACAACTCTTTATGGAATCATCCGTTGTGACTACTGATTTGAAATGTTACTTCTGTCATGTATTCAATATCCAGATCTTAATGAGTCTGTTTCTGAGCTCTCTCTTCTGTTGCACTGGCCTACTTGTGTATCCACAGGAATTCCATCCTGTCCTAATTATGTACCTTTAAGCTAAGTCTTAATATCTAGTTTGGCAAGTCCCTTCACCTTATTCTTCTTCAAAATTGTCTTTGCTATTTACAGTCCTTTGCTCTTCCATGTAAAGTTTGGATCTTCTTGTCAAGTTACACAAAAAACCTTGTCAGTAATCTGATTGGAATGCATTCATAGATTAATTTGGGGAAAGTTAACCAAGTTTACAATACTGAGCCTTTTAAACCATGAACATGACGTAAATCTCCATTTAGCCACATTTTCTTTTAGATCTTTCAATAATGTTTCATAATTTCTCCACAGGGGTCTTGTGTGGTATATTTTTAGGTTTGTTTCTCAATACCTGTATCAGTCAGGGTTCAACCAGAGAAACAGAACCTATAGAAGGAGACATATATTAAGAGACATCGCAAGGAATTCGTTACATGACAGTGGAGGTGGACTGGCAAGGCAAGTTTGAAATCATAGGACAGGCCGTCAGGAAGGGCAGACTGGAACTGTAGGGCATGAGGTGAAGCTGCTGTCTACAAGAAGAATTTCCTCTTCTTCTGGAAAACCTCAGCTTTGCTCTTAAGGCCTTTCAATTGACTGAATCATGCCCACCCAGATTATCTAAAATAATCTTCCTTAAAGTCAAATGATTATTGGCTTTAATCACATCTACAAAAGAATTTCACACAACACCTAGGTTAGTGTTTGAATAACTGGACACTGTAGCCTAGCCAAGTTGACACATACAACTGGCCATCAAAATATCTCATTTGGTTTTTACATCCTACAATGAATGAGGTATTTTTCCCATTTAATTTTCTAAATGATTATTATTGGTGAATAAGAAAGCTAATAATTTTTGTGGGGACTTCCATGGTGGCTCTGTGGTTAAGAATCGCCTGCCAATGCAGGGGACACGGGTTCGATCCCTGGTCTGGGAAGATCCCACGTGTTGCAGAGCAACTAAGCCCGTGCGCCACAACTACTGAGCCTGCGCTCTAGAGCCTGCGAGCCATAACTACTGAACCTATGTGTCACAACTACTGAAGCCTGTGTGCCTAGAGCTTGTGCTTCACAACAAGAGAAGCCACCACAATGAGAAGCTTGCACACCTCAACGAAGAGTAACCCCCGCTTGCCGCAACTGGAGAAAGCCTGCGCACAGCAACAAAGACCCAACACAGCCAAAAAGAAAAAAGAAAGAAAAAAAAAGAAAGCTAATAATTTTTGTGTATTAAATTTTGTGTTCCACAACTTGACTGAAATACCTTGGTAATTCTAATCATCTATAGATTCTTCCTGACTTTCTATGTAGAAAATATCTTCTATAAACAGAAATAATTTCTTCTCTTTCTTCCCAATTGTTCCTTGTACTGGTTGTCTTGACTTTTGCATTGACTAAAACTTCCCTTGCAATTTTGAACACAAGCAGTAATAATGGACATCCTTGTCTTATCTGTGACATTAATGGGACAGGTTCTAAAGCGAAATACATTCACAATAGGATTTTGATAGATGCTCGTCAGAGTCTCGAAAAGAAAGAGATAGTACATTCGAATTAGGACAATTCAAGGAAGTTTTCTTTACAGGTAATTGTACCAAGGTTTGGATGAAGGGAACCAGAGGGGGAATTGCAATAACCACTAGTGGCAGTAAGAAGTAGCTATATCTAGGCCAAGGGACTTCTAGAACCTGGAAGGGAAGAGTGAGGTAGAGGGAGCTGCTCTGAGGGGAACAGTGGAACACAGCCAACCCAACATGCTTTGCAGGGAGGAGATAGAAGAAGAAATATCCTGACCTCATTCTCTTTCTCCTCTCAGATTTCCTACCAGGATTCTTTAGCGGTTGAACCCAATAGGAAGCCAGAAGGCAGGAGAAACTGCTTACTCGTTATAGGCAGAGAACAGGGTAGAGAAATGTGATAAGTGGATCTGGAGAAACAAATGGAAGATCTGTCACAATGCTGTTTACTAAATTATGGACATTTCTCTCATTTCTCTTATTCCTGGTAGGCTAAGAGTTTTTCCCAGGACCGAGTGTTAAATTTTATTGATGTTTTTCCTCCATCTAGTAAATAATCTATTTAAATGATCTTATGGATTTTCTTTTTAACCAGTTGACCTAATATATCACACTAATAGATTTTATGATGTGAACCATGCTTGCATTCCTGATATAAATCCTACTTGGTCATGAGATACATATATAAATACACTGCTGAATTTTATATGCTTAGGATTTTTGTACCTACTGATATTTTCATAAGTGGAGTTGTTCTATAATTTCCCTATGCTGTCTTTTTCCAGTTTTTTTCTCGAGGTCATACTAGTTTTATAAGAGGAGTTGATTACCTTTCCCTCTCTTCTGTTCTCTAAAACATTTGATTTAACATAGTTCTTATCTGTTCCTTAAAAATCTAATAAAACAGGCCTGTGAAACCATCTTTGACCACCTGGAATTTTGGGGAAAGAGAAATTTTCCTGCTTACTTAATTAGAAAAAGAATGGTTCTTAGTTGATTTAGATATCTTATAGGTATCTTATTTCTTCCCGAGGCAATTATGTTAACTTATATTTCCCAGAAAATTATCCATTTACCTAAGCTTTTAAGGTTATTGTTATAAAGTATAAAGTCTTAACTTCTTATTCAACTTTTTGATAATGCCTGTAAAACAAATCTTCCAGCTTACATTTTGATGCAGCTCTTGGACTGGGGAAAGAGGTGAGAACAACTCAGCCCCTGAGTTTAAACTCAGGCCCCTGTGAGCCTGGCTCTACTTTCCCTTCTTATATGGAGCATTTTTGAGGTCTCCTTTAGCCTACAGAAATAACTCACAGACATCAGGAGCTCTAATATGCCTTATTAATCAGCTTCCCCCAAGTTTTCTGTTCCATTTTCTGATCCAGAGAGATATTTTTCTTGTATTAAAGCCTGACCACATCTTTTTTGGTTTATGTTTTGTTTTTCATTGCTGGTTATTTGAATCAAAGAATGTTATTGAAATGTGAACTCACTGCAATGCCTTGACTGGAAATTCTTCCTTGGCCTTATGGTTTCTTGCTCCAATCTGTCTTAGACACCTTTACCTTCTTCCCAGAAACTTAAAAGACACATTCTTAAGTCATGATACCAAACAAACTTTATGGTTCTTCGAATTGCTCTTACCCACCTTTCTCTTCCTGCTAGTAAACAGAAGCAACCACCTCAGGTTAGTGGTTGTCACCAGGCTCTGTGCCTTATGCTTGATTTAATCTCCTTTCCTGAATCTCCTAGCTGACACTCCAACTGATTATCCTGACCATTTGTTTTGTTTGAGAAGCCAAATAATCCAGAAATCTTTAGACAAACAATCATTTTTTATATCATGAAATAAAAACAAGCATCATTCTACCAATTCTCCAGTAATTCCTCCAATTGTATTCTCTCCGAAGATGATGAAGTGAGGCATGTTGCTTCCCAGGCAGGGAAAAAAACATTGATATGAACCCAGAATTCTGAGGCAATTTCATTTGACTGGTTTGTTTGGAGACGCCAATTTTCCAACACTTTTTTCTGCAGTGCTTCTCAGGACAAGTGCAGACGATTTAACCGGGGGATCCTATTTGCAATGTTAGCTACTGCCATCTAGTGCCGTTTGTGGAGGAATGGCATTCTTTAGGTTCTTATCAAAGGCCAGAAAGAAAGTCATTGCCTGGAGAGAGTACTTACAGATACTTACTACTTAACCATTATCAGAACTGAAAATGAGGCTGAAAATAGAATCATATATATTCATACGTTCAAAGAAAAAGCTGGCTCTAGAACTTATGGATAGACTATTTTAAACAGCTGAAAATATTTAAATAGCAGGCTTCTTCAGACTCAATTTTTCAATAATGCTCCACAAACAAATCCTCCCTGGTCCATTTTGATGTAGCTCCTTTACTGAGTGGAGGGAGTCTGGAGGCCAGTGGACACCACCCTAGGAAATCTTCAGAATCCTCTGGAGAGTTTTGAAAAATACATATTCCAAAGAAACAACTGATAAGCTCAACTTCATTAAAATTAAGAACTTCTGTTCTGTGACAGACAATGTCAAGAGAATACGAAGAGAAGAAGATATACAGATGGCAAGTAATCATATGAAAAGATATTCAACATCATATGTCGTTAGGGAATTGCAATTAAAACAACAATGAAATACTACTACACACCTATTAGAATGGCCAAAGCCCAGAGCACTGACAACACAAAATGCTGACAAGGATGTGGAACATCAGAAACTCTCATACATTGCTGGTAGGAATGTAAAGTAGTACAGGCACTTTAGAAGACAGTTTGGCAGTTTCTTACAAAACTAAACATATTCTTACCGGACAATCTAGCAATCACTTTTTTTGGTTATCTACTCAAATGAACTGAAAACTCATATCCACACAAAAATCTACACATGAATGTTTATAGCAGTTTTATTCATAATGCCAAAACTTGGAAGCAACCAATATGTCCTTTAGTAGGTGAATGGATAAATAAACTGTGGCATATCCAGACAATGGAATATTACTCAGCAATAAAAAGAATTGAGCTATCCAGCCATGAAAACACATGGAGGAAACAAAATGCATATTGCTAAGTGAAAGAAACCAATCTGAAAAGACTACATAGTATATGATTCCAACTTTACAACATTCTGGAAAACGTAAAACTGTGTAGACAGTAAAAATATTAGTGGTTGCCAGGGGTTTGTGGGGAGAGAAAAATGAGTAGGCAGAGCACAGAGTGTTTGGGGGACAGTGAAACTGTCTATATGATGCCACAATGGTGGATATATGTCAGTATACATTTGTCCAAACCCAGAGAATGTACAACATCAAGAGTAAGCCCTAATGGATTGATAGTCCAAGCAATGAAGATTTACTGAGTGTGTGTGTGTGTGTGTGTGTGTGTGTTCCTCAACTGTCCTAGGTTCAAGGAAAGGCAAATAGAAATAAAACCTTCATGTTGGAATACTGTCCCACAGTGAGTAAAGGTATCATGTACTTTTAAAATTGTATCTATTTAAACAAAGCCTAATGTAATGGGAAAAATAAACTAGACCTGGAATCAAAAAAAAAAAAAAAAAAAGAGTAAGCCCTAATGTAAACCATGGACTTTGAGCAATAATGATGTGTCATTGTAGGTTCAATGACTGTAACAAATGTAGCACTCCAGTGAGGGATGTTGATAGTAGGGAGACTGTATGTGTATGGAGATGGGGGTATGAGAACTCTGTACTTTCTGCTCAATTCTGCTGTGAACCTAAACCTCTCTAAAAAATAATTTGTATTCATCAAATATATACATGTAAATATATATAAATATTTATAATACATATAAATATATAATACATATAAATACATACATGTGTATATATATTTTTTAACATCTTTATTGGAGTATAATTACGTTACAATGGTGTGTTAGTTTCTGCTTTATAACAAAGTGAATCAGTTATACATATACATATGTCCCCATATCCCTTCCCTCTTGCATCTCCCTCCCTTCCACCCTCCCTATCCCACCCCTCTAGGTGGACACAAAGCACCAAGCTGATCTCCCTGTGCTATGCGGCTGCGTCCCAATAGCTATCTATTTTACGTTTGGTAGTGTATATATGTCCATGCCACTATCTCACTTTGTTCCAGCTTTCCCCTTTCCCTCCCTGTATTCTCAAGTCCATTCCTTAGTAGGTTTGTGTCTTTATTCCCATCTTGCCCCTAGGTTCTTCTGACCATTTTCTTTTCTTTTTTTTTTTTTTAGATTCCATATATATGTGTTAGCATATGGGATTTTTTTTTCTCTTTCTGACTTACTTCACTCTGTATGACAGACTCTAGGTCCATCCACCTCACTACAAATAACTCAGTTTCATTACTTTATATGGCTGAGTAATATTCCATTGTATATATGTGCCACATCTTCTTTATCCATTCATCTGTTGATGGACACTGAGGTTGCTTCCATGTCCTGGCTATTGTAAATAGAGCTGCAGTGAACATTGTGGTACATGACTCTTTTTGAATAATGGTTTTCTCAGGGTATATGCCCACTAGTGGGATTGCTGGGTCATATGGTAGTTCTATTTGTAGTTTTTTAAGGAACCTCCATACTGTTCTCCATAGTGGCTGTATTAATTTACATTCCCACCAACAGTGCAAGAGGGTTCCCCTTTCTCCACACCCTCTCCAGCATTTATTGTTTGTAGATTTTTTGATGCTGGCCATTCCAACTGGTGTGAGGTGATACCTCACTGTAGCTTTGATTTACATTTCCCTAATGATTAGTCATGCTGAGCATCCTTTCATGCGTTTGTTGGCAATCTGTATATTTCCTTTACAGAAATGTCTGTTTAGGTCTTCTGCCCATTTTTGGATTGGGTTGCTTGTGTTTTTGATATTTTTTTGACAATATAATAATTTTAATTCTGTTTCAGAAAAAGCTGTCACATGAATTTGGATTAGAAAACATGACAATAAGAGGCTTGGTTTTTCTGGAAATGCAAGGAAGAGAAATAATCCTTAATAGGTTCAATGATAGTTTTCTGGATCTTCCTCTTGCATCAAAAGCTATATATCTTCTTCTCCCCAAAGCATGTGCTCCAAGAGCCAACTTACTCTCTTCATCTCCCTCTAGCCAGGACAGGCTAATTCCCCTCCACCCCCACCCCTCTTCTTTCAGTCACACTGTGTGGGTGTTAAAGACCCTGGGCTGACCAATTAACAGAACTGTCCTTTAAGCCAGCAACCCACGGGCAGTGGCAACCCCAGCCCCACTCCCAGTCCCCATGGCAGAGGCCACAGAGTGGCATTGTTTCCACTGTCTTAGGAAGAAGCCAAAAGCTGACCCTCAGCACAAATCAAGGCCTAATATGGAGAGAGAATGAGGGCTCCCAGGCCCAGAGTAGGCTGCAAGCTGGGGGCAGGAAAGGGGAGTCTTTACAGTCATTCCATCTTTAGAAATAAGGAGAAAACTGGATCCTTTTCCACTACTCTGGTTCTATAAGGTACTCTTACTGCTGAGCTCCAAGGGGATCTGCAAGCACAAAAGGGTCTAAACAAATCAAGAGAGCTTTGCCCTGGCTTAAGATAAGAGTAACAAACAGGAAGATGGGTCAATGCGATAACTGGTAGGAAGATGATGCCGGGAACGTCGGCTCTTCACATGGCTGCCAGCCCTACAGAGGACAACACGGTAAGAACCAAGACAATCACTCCAGACTGGTATAGCTGGGAAATCGTCAGGCCTTTTCCTAGGTCCCACATCAAGTGTCGGATCCCATTCCAGGTATGATACGTGAGAGGGAAGACGAGTGAAAATTTGGCTGTGTGGATCAGCGCTGGCCCCAAACACAGGGACTTTACAAGTTCCAAATGAGACTCAAAGCTCCCAGGGATCAAGAGGGCTGACAAGCCAAAAAGAGAGACCCCTGCACTCAAGGCAATACCAGTGCCACGGTGGCAAATGGACATCACCATGGGAAGAGACCATCTGTAGATAGTGACATGGGGAGACAAAGGACGGTTTGAACCAGTGTTCTTATTCCAGAACCTCTCCATCTCTTCTTTGGCTGTGGTTCCCAAAGGGACAGCATTTCTGATACAGAGCAGAGGACTAAGGTGGGCACGGAGGCAATGATGGCCAACACGTCTCAAACAGAGCGCAGCCATCTTGGGTTCCGGCCTGGACGGAAGTGACGCCGACGGCCCCACCACCTCTGGGCGAGGGGAGGGCGTGTTTTTGATATTGACCCCCATGAGCTGCTTGTATATTTTGGAGACTAATCCTTTGTCAGTTGCTTCATTTGCAAATATTTTCTCCCATTCTGAGGGTTGTCTTTTCGTCTTGTTTATGGTTTCCTTTGCTGTGCAAAAGCTTTTAAGTTTCATGAGGTCCCATTTGTTTATTTTTGTTTTTATTTCCATTTCTCTAGGAGGTGGGTCAAAAAGGATCTTGCTGTGATTTATGTCATAGAGTGTTCTATCTATGTTTTCCTCTGAGAGTTTTATAGTGTCTGGCCTTACATTTAGGTCTTAAATCCACTTTGAGTTTATTTTAGTGTATGGTGTTAGGGAGTGTTCTAATTTCATTCTTTTACATGTAGATGTCCAGTTTTCCCTGCACCACTTATTGAAGAGGCTGTCTTTTCCCCATTGTATATTCTTGCCTCCTTTATCGAAGATAAGGTGATCATATGTGCATGGGTTTATCTCTGGGTTTTCTATCCTGTTCCATTGATCTATATTTCTGCTTTTGTTCCAGTACCATACTGTCTTGATTACTGTAGCTTTGTAGAATAGTCTGAAGTCAGGGAGCCTAATTCCTCCCACTCTGTTTTTCTTTCTCAAGATTACTTTGGCTATTCAGGGTCTTTTGTGTTTCCATACAAATTTTAAAAACTTTTGTTCTAGTTCTGTGAAAAATGCCAGTGATAGTTTGATAGGGATTGCATTGAATCTGTAGATTGCTTTGGGAAGTATAGTCATTTTCACAATGTTGATTCTTCCAATCCAAGAACATGGTACATCTCTCCATTTGTTTAATATCATCTTTAATTTCTTTCATCAGTGTCTTATAGTTTTCTGCATACATTTCTTTTGTCCCCTTACGTAGCTTTATTCCTAGGTATTTTATTCTTTTTGTTGCAGTGGTAAATGGGAATGTTTCCTTAATTTCTCTTTCAGATTTTTTATCATTAGTGTATAGGAATACGAGAGATTTCTGTGCATTAATTTTGTATCCTGCAACTTTACCAAATTCACTGATTAGCTCTAGTAGTTTTCTGGTAGCATCTTTAGGATTCTCTATGTATAGTATCATGTCATCTGCAAACAGTGACAGCTTTACTTATTCTTTTCTGATTTGGATTCCTTTTATTTCTTTTTCTTCTCTGATTGTTGTGGCTAAAACTTCCAAAACTGTGTTGAATAATAGTGGTGAGAGTGGGAAACCTTGTCTTCTTCCTGATCTTAGTGGAAATGGTTTCTGTTTTTCACCATTGAGGATGATATTGGCTGTGGGTTTGTCATATATGGCCTTTATAATGTTGAGGTAAGTTCACTCTATGCCTACTTTCTAGAGGGTCTTTATCATAAATAGGTGTTGAATTTTGTCAATAGCTTTTTCTGCGTCTATTGAGATGATCATAGGGTTTTTCTCCTTCAATTTGTTAACCTGGTATATCACATTGATTGATTTCTGTATGTTGAAGAATCCTTGCATTCCTGGAATAAACCCCACTTGATCATGGTGCATGGTCCTTTTAATGTGCTGTTGGATTCTGTTTGCTAGTATTTTGTTGAGGACTTTTGCATCTATGTTCATCAGTGATATTGGCCTGTAGTTTCCTTTCTTGGTGACATCTTTGTCTGGTTTTGGTATCAGGGTGATGGTGGCCTCGTACAATGAGTTTGGGAGTGTTCCTCCCTCTGCTATATTTTAGAAGAGTTTGAGAAGGATAGGTGTTAGCTCTTCTCTAAATGTTTGATAAAATTCGCCTGTGAAGCCATCTTGTACTGGACTTCTGTTTGTTGGAAGATTTTTAATCACAGTTTCAATTTCAGTGCTTTTGATTGGTGTGTTTATATTTTCTATTTCTTCCTGGTTCAGTCTTGGAAGGTTGTGCCTTTCTAAGAATTTGTCCATTTCTTCCAGGTTGTGCATTTTATTGGCATAGAGTTGCTTGTACTAATCTCTCATGATCCTTTGTATTTCTGCAGTGTCAGTTGTTACTTCTTTCTCATTTCTAATTCTGTTGATTTGAGTCTTCTCCCTTTTCTCCCTGATGAGTCTGGTTAATGGTTTATCAATTTTGTTTATCTTCTCAAAGAACAAGATTTTAGTTTTATTGATCTTTGCTATTGTTTCCTTCATTTCTTTTTCATTTATTTCTGATCTGATCTTTATGATTTCTTTCCTTCTGCTAATTTTGGGGGGGGGGGGGTTGTTTTTCCTTCTCTAATTGCTTTAAGTGTAAGGTAGGGTTGTTTATTTGAGATTATTCTTGTTTCTTGAGGTAGGACTGTATTGCTATAAACTTCCCTCGTAGAACTGCTTTTGCTGAATCTCATAGGTTTTCAGTTGTCATGTTTTCATTGTCTTTTTTTTTCTAGGTATATTTTGATTTCCTCTTTGATTTCTTCAGTGATCTCTTGGTTATTTAGTGGCATATTTTTTAGCCTCCATGTGTTTGTATTTTTTACAGTTTTTTTAAATTTAATTAAGTTATTTATTTCTGGCTGCATTGCATCTTCATTGCTGCACGCGGACTTTTCTCTAGTTGCGGTGGGCGGGGACTACTGTTTGTTGCAGTGCGTGGGCTTCTCACTGTGGTGGCTTCTCTTGTTGTGGAGCATGGGTTCTAGGTGCGCAGGCTTCAGTAGTTGTGGCTCGCAGGCTCTGGAGCGCAGGCGCAGTAGTTGTGGTGCACGGGCTTAGTTGTGCCACAGCATGTGGGGTTTTCCCCGATCAGTGCTTGAACCTGTGTCTCCTTCATTGGCAGGTGGATTCTCAACCACTGTGCCACCAGGGAAGCCTGTTTTTTACAGTTTTCCTATAATTGATATCTAGTCTCATAGCGTTGTGGTCGGAAAAGATCCTTGATATGATGTCAATTTTCTTAACTTTACCAAGGCTTGATCTGTGACCCAAGATACGATCTATCCTGGAGAATGTTCCATGAGCACTTGAGAATAAAGTGTATTTTGTTGTTTTTGGTTGGAATGTCCTATAAATATCAATTAAGTCCATCTTGTTTAACGTATCGTTTAAAACTTGTGTTTCCTTATGTATTTTCATTTTGGATGATCTGTCCATTGGTGAAAGTGTGGTGTTAAAAATCCCCTACAATGGGCTTCCCGGGTGGTGCAGTGGTTGAGAATCTGCCTGCCAATGCAGGGGACACGGGTTCGAGCCCTGGTCTGGGAAGATGCCACATGCCGCGGAGCAGCTAGCCCCGTGAGCCACAATTACTGAGCCTGCATGTCTGGAGCCTGTGCTCCACAACAAGAGAGGCCGCGATAGTGAGAGGCCCGCGCACCGCGATGAGGCGTGGCCCCCACTTGTCACAACTAGAGAAAGCCCTCACACAGAAACGAAGACCCAACACAGCCATAAATAAATAAATAAATAAATTTTTTAAAATCCCCTACTATGATTGTGTTACTGTCAATTTCCCCTCTTATGGCTGTTATCATTTGCCTTATGTATTGAGGTGCTCCTCTGTTGGGTACAAAAATATTCACAATTGATTTATCTTCTTCTTGGATTGATCCCTTGATCATTATGTAGTATCCTTGTCTCTTGTAATAGTTTTTATTTTAAAGTCTATTTTGTCTGATATGAGGTTGCTACTCCAGCTTTCTTTAGATTTCCATTTGCATGGAATATCTTATTCCATTCTTCACTTTCAGTCTGTATGTGTCCCTATGTCTGAAGTGGGTCTCTTGGAGACAGCATACATATATATCTTGTTTTTGTATACATTCAGCCAGTCTGTGTCTTTTGGTTGGGGCATTTAATCATTTACATTCAAGGTTATTATCAATATGTATGTTCCTATTACCATTTTCTTAATTGTTTGGGGTTTGCTTTTGTGGGTCTTTTTCTTCTCTTGTGCTTCCTGCCTATAGAAGTTCCTTTAGGATTTGTTGTAAAGCTGGTTTGGTGGTGCTGAATTCTCTTAGCTTTTGCTTGTCTGTAAAGGTTTTAATTTCTCCACTGAATCTGAAAGAGATCCTTGCTCAACCAAGAGTAATCTTGGTTGTAGGTTTTTCCCTTTCATCACTTTAAATATATCCTGCCACTCCCTCCTGGCTTGCAGAGTTTCTGCTGAAAGATCAGCTGTTAACCTTATGGGGATTTCCTTGTATGTTATTTGTTGCTTTTCCCTTGCTTCTTTTAATATTTTTTCTTTGTATTTAATTTGTGAAAATTTGATTAATATGTGTGTGGGTATGTTTCTCCTTGGATTTATCCTGTATGGGACTCTCTGCACTTCCTGGACTTGACTGACTACTTCTTTTCCCATATTAGGTAAGTTTTCAACTATAATCTCTTCAAATATTTTCTCAGTCCCTTTCTTTTTCTCTTCTTCTGGGGCCCCTCTAATTCAAATGTTGGTGCATTAAATGTTGTCCCAGAGGTCTCTGTGACTGTCCTCAACTCTTTTCATTCTTTTTTCTTTATTCTGCTCTGAGTAGTTATTTCCACTAGTTTATCTTCCAGGTCTATCTACCCGTTCTTCTGCCTCAGTTATTCTGCTATTGATTCCTTCTAGAGAATTTTTAATTTCATTTATTGTGTTGTTCATCATTGTTTGTTTGCTCTTTAGTTCTTCTAGGTCCTTGTTAAACGTTTCTTGTATTTTCTCCATTCTATTTCCAAGATTTTGTATCATCTTTACTATCATTACTCTGAATTCTTTTCCAGGTAGACTGCCTATTTCCTCTTCATTTGTTTGGTCTGGTGGGTTTTTACCTTGCTCCTTAATCTGCTGCATATTTCTCTGTCTTCTCATTTTGCTTAATTTACTGTGCTGGGTTCTCCTTTTCACAGGCTTCATGTTCTTAATCCCGTTGTTTTTGGTGTCTGCCCCCAGTGGGTAAGGTTGGTTCGGTGGCTTGTGTAGGCTTCCTGGTGGACTGATGCCTGTTTTCTGATGGATGAGGATGGATTTTGTCTTTCTGGTGGGCAGGACCATGTCTAGTGGTGTGTTTTGGGTTGTCTGCAAACTTATTATGATTTTAGGCAGCCTCTCTGCTAATGGGTGGGTTGTGTTCCTGTCTTGCTAGTTGTTTGGCATGGGGTGTCCAGCACTATAGCTTGCTGGTCATTGAGTGGAGCTGGGTCTTAGCGTTGAGACTGAGATCTCTGGGAGAGCTCTCACTGATTGATATTACGTGGAGCCAGGAGGTCTCTTGTGGCCCAGTGTCCTGAACTTGGCTCTCCCACCTCAGAGGCTCAGGCCTGACAGCCAGCTGGAGCACCAAGCTAGTGTTGGAGGGTCTTCTGCAGAGGTTGGGGCTGGTTGTGGCTCACTGCAGGGACAAGGACACTGGCAGCAGAAGTTCTGGGAAGTACTCCTTGGCATGAGGCCTCCCGGAGCCCACAAGTAGCCTCAAGAAAGGGCCTGTAGCTTCCAGTGCTGGATCACCTCAGGCCAAACAACCCTGTACTTTATATATATATGTATATATTCCCTCCTGCCAGGACATATCCCAGACCTATTGAATCTCAATCCCCAATGAATAGTCTAGGAATTTTTTTTTTTAATCCCAGGAGAGTCTAACAATAAACCAGGTTTAGAAACAAGTATGGAGAAAGGAACATGGGATTTGGAAGTGGACAGACCTGAGTTTGAATCCCAGAATCAGCACTTTCTAGCTCTGCAAACTTGCACAACTCATTAACCCCTGTGAAACAGAGAATCACCATAATTATACACAGGGTTCACATGGGGATTGAATGACATATTGTGAGCGTGGCATGATGGACGGCAGTGGCTGCAAAGGCATATGGGCCTAATCACCAGACAGAACCAAATCTTGAACCAAGTCCAGGGGACGGCACAAACACTTCCTTGTTCTCTCCTCACCCTGAAATCCCCCTCAGTCATTGCTGAGTCTTCCTCACATAGGTTCCCGCATATCCTTTCCTCTTGGTCTCCCTCCCCCTTCCTTTTCTTCTCCATTCTTTCAGGGTTCTGACTTGATCAGTGGCTGCTTCCTGTGCCAGCAGGTGTCATTTACCCTGCATCTTTAGGTTCTGCAGAGTTGAGAGACAGGACAACAAACAAGCCTCTTTCTAGCTAGTATTAATTACCTCTCATTACCTCATTGCTAAGTTATTATGTTAAAAAAAATCCCTCACTTCCTCACCTGAGGTGAGACCGGGACAGAGAACCACTTCCTTCCACAAATGCAAATGGCCTGGCACATCTAACACAGAGGTGAGTTTTTGCCACTTTGTCTCTCCTTCCCATCTCCACATCCTTTACCTTTCTTTCCTTCCTTGCCAGCTCAGCTTTGGGCTGCTCTACCAGAAAGGGCTGCTGGTTGTTCTCCCTAGAACAGCTCAGGCCCAGCCCAGGGACCAGGAAATTGTTCTACAGGGAAGGAGCAGGAGGCCCCAGTCATGCTCCCCCTTATGAGTGCTGGATGCTCGGCAGCCATTTTCCATGGTCTCTTCCTCTCTTTTCACTCTGGTCATCTTGAAGAACAAACTGGCTTCCAGGCCTACCCCTTGATAAGGCAACCAATCAGACTACAATGGAAAATACTTTCAAAATATATTAGGATTTGCTTTTAGTGTTGGACTAAGGTGGATGTGGTGCTTACACTGGTTTCTGTGGCATGGTGTCCTCCTGGTTTTCCTCCTACTTCTGAAGCAATCGTTCCTCCATCTCCTTGGCCAGCCCATCCCCATCCACCAGCTCTCAGTGTTGGAATATCCTTGACTCTGCTCTTCTCACTCTGGACCTCATTCATCCTATGGTTTCAGTTATTCTCTACCCAGGGATGATTCCCAAGCATGCATCTTCAGCACAGACCTCCCCTCTACATTCCACCCAAACGTGGCCCTTTTCCAGGATTCCCCACCTCAGCAAATGACAGCACTATCCATCCCTTGTATCTGGATGTCATTTGGACATGTCACTCTCCTTCAATAACCATCACGAATCTTGCTTGGTCTGTTCTAAACATTTGTAGAGCCCATCAATTTCCCCCCCCCATGAGCCCCCAGCCCATCATCTTTGTCTTCCTAAGTGCTCACCTACATCCACAATTGCTCTTCTTCAGTATAGTTCCCACACTGCAGCTCGAGTGATCATTTTTTTAAGTAAATGTAGTCATGTCCCTACTCAGCTGAACATGTGTTGATGGCTGCCTGCTCCTCTTAAGAAGACAACGTCTTCATGATGCCCCATCAGGCCCTTCATGAGCTGGCCCCTGCCTACCTCTCCAGTCCCATGTGAGCCACTCTTCCTCTCACTCTTAACTGCAGCTAACTGACTTCTTATAGTTCCTTCAAGAGATCATGCTCTCTCCTGCCTTGGGGCTATTGCCCATGTGATTCCCTCTGCCTGGAGCTCCTGAATCCCTGAAAACTCCCAAACTTACAACTGCTGCTAAAAAATTACTTCCTCGGGAAACTTTCTTGGACTGCCTCCTGACCCCTCTGTCCCTTGAATTAGTTTTCTAGGGCTGTGGTAACAGAGTATAATAACTGTGTGACTTAAAACAATAGAAATGTATCATCTCACAGTTCTAGAAGCTACAAGTCCAAAATTAAGGTGTGTTCAGGGGTGGTTCCTTCTGGGGGCTACGTGGAAGAATCTGTCCCATGCCTGTCTCTTAGCTTCTGGTGGTTTGTTGACAATCTTTGACATTCCTGGACATGTGAAAGCATCACCCCAATTGCTGCCTTTATCTTCATGTGGTATTCTCCCTGTGTGCATGGCTGCATCCAAACTTCCCTTTTTTATAAAGATACCAGACACATTGGATTGAGGGTCCACCCTATTCCAGTATGACTTCATCTTAACTAATTATATCTGCAAGGACCCTATTTCCCAATAAGGTCGCACTCTGAGGTACTGGGGGGAGGTGGTTTAGGGCTTCAACATATGAATTTGGGGGGAACATAATCCAATTCATAAAACCCCTCATTCCCAAGGTGGAGTCCTCCCATTATATCTTGTCATAGTCCTACCCTGCAGATTTTTTCTTCAAAGCCTCAATCGCAGTTTGTAATTATTCATCGAATAATCACACAAGCAACAGTGTACTTGTTTCCCCATAGATCGTAAGCCCCAGGAGGGACCATGCCCATTTTTGTTGAGCATTGCATCCCAATGCCTGGCCGGTAGCAGTCATTCAATAAGTAATCACTGAGTGAACAAATAAATTCAGGTCCCTGATTGCATGTCAATGTGAAGAGACCAGCCCTTGTCTCCCAAGCCTACTCAGTAACTTCCTAGTGCTCCAAATTAAGTCATCTAAGACAGGTAGAGCTGGCGGCAAATCACTAGTTCATCAACTGGTGCCTAGTCTTAGTGACCGCTTGAAACTTCAGCATCACCTCCCCAATAAAGCCAAGGCCCTGCTGGAAAAATCCATGTCTAAGATTTGTTAGCACAGTGCACTTTGTCAATGTGCCTCATAAGCACCAGTGAGGAGCACCTCTGAGGAGGCTGAGGGAGCTTCTCTGGAGAGCTTAAAAATAGGTTACTTCCCTAAGGACCAGAATAGTTTAGCTGGGTGGTTAAGGGATAAATAAAGTAAAGGAGCTTCCTGGCGCCTCTTTCATCTCTAATATTCTAAGACCCTTGTTGTTTGATAACTGTGGACATAGTCCCTCAATGCAGACAGAAAATGATTCTTAATCCTTTAACTCTATGACCAATATTTAGATCAATGAGTCACTGGCAACAGTGCAAGAGAACACTGAAGAACCCAGATAGGTCAAAAAGCCTTTCACACAGATACAGCTGTAATCCTGTAGAAACTGCCTTCCCTGTGTGCTCTCATGAATATGTGCAGAGTGTTAAGATAGTTTAATATCTGGCTTTTATGTTTCATCATCTCATGGCATGAGGAATGCTGAATACTCTAAATGTTGGACTTCCAGAAGCTTGAACCCATTGACCTGCCACAAGTAATTACTTCTGAAAGGCTCCTGAGCCAGCAAGAATTTGGGAGGACTCACAAAGCCAAGGTGAGCGGCAGCAAAACCTGGAGGGGGTGGGTAACTCGGATGCTGGCCATCCTTTTCCTGTACTCCCCACACAGAAGACCTCAAAGGCAAAGAGAGCTATTAAGTCATTCAGAGCTAGAACTTTCCAAAGCTATCCATTCTCTTCTGGGCCTGCTTCCAACTGGCGATTACTCTTGCCTCTCAGCTGAACTCTGAGCCCTTGTCTGCTGCCTGGTGAAAACAGGGAGATGTAGATGAGAGAGAGAAATTTTATTTGGAAATTGGTGATTCTAGAAGTGTTCGAATTTGTGAACTTTCCTCCCCTGATTCATTTCAGAGTCATCTAGATGCTGCCATCCACAGATGACTGAGTTGATAAAAGATGTCCAGGTACTTTTAGATCCTCAAGGCCATGTTTGTGATACTGACAGTGCCCATAGAGATGGGCCCCTCCCTGAGGCTCATATAGCCACCACAGTCCATGTCCACAGGGCAACAGAACAGGGATCACTGAACACATTTGGCTGCATGTCCCTTCCCCTTCCTGGCCACAGCAAGTGATGAATGAGGGTATATTCACCCTTGGCTGCCCCATTAACTGTTCACATTGTCTCACTGGAGTTTATGATACACCAGGGGAGATCACCCAAGTCACAAATAATCAATTTAAAATCCTTCCTAAACTGCAGTGTACTAGGGCTTATAGTGGAATATGGGAGTAAACCCTACAGAAATAGGTTGGCCCCCCTCTAGTTTCATAGCCAGACAATTACTCAATGACAGAAGAAGCAGGGAGAGAGAAGCAGGTCTCATCAAACCAGAACACATTTCTGGGAAGATAGTTAAAGCAGCTGTTGACATGGAAAGTGATATCTTGTCAAAATGAGATATGGTAACATATTTCCATTCAAGGTTTGCAAAACTCTACAGGGACCTTAAAAATGATATGATACACATGGCAAATTGCCACTTCATTCACTGATAGCTTCACTAAGAACTGGTCAGGAAGCTGCAATGGTCCATCTCTGACATCACAAGAGATCTCTGTGGATTATGACTGATGATTAAGATCTCACTCTGTTCCAAAAAGGATTTCAAGTTGTGATTGCAGAGTCAGAAACTAATTACTCCATGCTAACGAGTGCGTCATCTTTCATAGCAGGAATTGGAAAAGAAGATGCAAACTCTAATGTATCCTTCTGGGAAAAGACAATATTTACATAAGATGCAAATGCTGGAAATGAACCGTAAAAGACAAGAGGTAAATATGAGAAGAAGAGGGTCATATTTACCAAATGTACTCTACATAATCACCGCCCTGGCACATGAATATAGTTAAGCATTCATCTCCAGTCTTTGCCTAGCATTTTAAAGTTAGTCATTGGAGACGAAGTTTCAACTACTGGGGTTGAGAAGAAGCAGGAAGATCCCTTCTGCTACCAATTCTGTTGAGTCTTTCCTCTGTTTTCCATCCTCTCAAGGATGTATCCATGTCTCAAGTCTCCCTTTTTTTAACTGTTGCTTCTATGACATTCTGGCTCCAGCAGGAAAATGAGGTTAATTTTTCTTGGTTTAGTAAAAAGGAAGAGGGTGGTGAATTGGTCTGTATTTTGATACCTAGGCATCTCTCTATAATTTAAGCCATAGAATCATTTTATAAGCAAGATCTCTTGTAACAAACCCCTTCACACTAATGTCTCCTGTAAATGTCATAACCCAAATTCCTCACTCTAGTGAATAAGCCTGAAGTCCCTGTCTTCTGCAAATCCAAATATATCATCTAGCCTATGGTGAAATGGTTTTACAAAGGTCCTCACTATTTTGAGATTATAGGCATGCTCCCCTTTCTCCTAACAAACCTGCACGTGAAGAAAGTTTCCATACCTTCTAACAGGAAAAAAGAGAACCGTGTTCTATTTAGGGGACCACAGATGTCTACAGATAAGCACACCATTTGCAAAGCACCTGATCTGTTGACCTACTCTGGTGAAAGTAGCTTGAGGAGAGAATACTAACTGTTTATAGCTGATCAATTTCAGTCCCAAGTGGAATTGAAGACAAGTCTTCACAAGGAGGCAAGAACTAATAAGCAGAAACAGAGGGACCATAAAGTCAAGAAAATCCTTCAAAGCATCCCAAGAAATGATGACAGTGACTTTCTAACCTTGTTGCCTGATGAAACCTTGAACAGAAGTCCAGGTAAGGCACACAATTTTTTTAGTAAAATATTTCAAGCATTTTAAAAACTTCATCAGATAAACTTCTGATGTGGAGTGGGGAAGGACAGAGCTGCCCTTGGGTTCCTGTTGATATTTTACTCCTGGAATATAATATCATGTAGTTTTGGATGGCCGGGAAGAAAAGGCAGAAGCTTCAGCACTGTGGTGAGATGACTCTTTTTAGAAATGTACTGTACTTTACATGCATGATTGCAATCCTTGCACCATCCCTATGAGGAGAAAAGGCAAAAGGGCCTCATCTTGTGGTTAAAGAGAGTGAAGCACGTGGAGATACATTAAACAGCAAACTGGTATCTGCCGCTTTGGTGCCACATGCAAACACTCTCTCCCCACCCACGCGTTCCCCTGCAGCCCTCTTCGGCTCACTCAGAATGTCTAAAACTGAATCCAGCATCACTGCCCTCTCCAGGCTTGCTCATGCTGCCTCTACTATCTCAGTGGGTGTGGCCTCCCTGTTCTCTGTTGCTCTGCCGGACACCTAGCACCTTTCCAGCCCCGCTGCCCCCTCTCCTAGCAGATGGTCAGTCACAAAGTCCTGCTGGTGTCACCTAGCGCTGAAAGCTTCCCCCCTCTCCCATTCCCCACACCACCCTCAGGTCAGCATGTCACCCCAGGGCTATTGCTACAGCCTCCTGATGGAGATCCTCCCTCAGATCCTACCCTCCTTTCATCAATCCTCCACTTTGGTAGTCCTCAGTAGGGTCCCCAGACCACCAGCATTAACTGAGAACTAGTCAGGGCTCCAACCAGAGTGACTGAATCAGAAACTGTAGGGATGGGGCCCAGCAATCTGAGTTTAACAACCCCTCACCCCCCATGGTCCCAATGCTCCTAAAGTTGAAGAAACACTGCTCTACTTGGTAATCAAAGCATTGCCCACAGACCAGCATCATCTGTATCACCTGGGAGTTGATTAGAAATACAGAATTTCAGGCCCCATCCCAGATCTACTGAATCAAGACCTGAATTTTATCAAACTCCCAAGATGATTCTCAAGCATAATAAAGTTCTAGAAGCACTGCGCTAATACCAGAATAATCTTATGAAATGCAAATCTGACCATATCACTCTCCTGCTGAAAAAAAAAAAAATCCTTCAGTGAGTCTCCTTGAGCCTGAGGACAAGGTATAACTCCTTGCCCTCTAAGCCTTCAGGATCTACCCTCTCCCTACCTTCCTGGCTTCATCTCCTGCTATGATCACTCCCAGCCCACACACTGCAGTCAGGCCAGGTTGCTCAGGGGCCTCAGATGGCTCTGTGATTTCCAACAGACATTTTGCTCATAAACTCTGTGTTGTGTCGCCCCATCAATTAGCGTCCCATTAAGTTTTCCCTGTCTGTACTCCCCCAGAGCAAACCCACCACTGCAAATGCATGGTATTGTTCACATACAGAACTTACTGCGCTGTGGGTCAATCCCCCATTAGCAAGACTGACCACTTAGAGATCTACAGAAATGCTGGCCATGTCTCTGGAGGTCTTGAGTTTCTAAGATGCAAAGTTACCAGCTGAAAGAGACACTGCCCCAGCTCAGAGGAACGAGATGCTTAATCAATAAGTTAATTAAATAAGAAAAGGCTGAATAAATGAAAAATCTACTTGGGACATCTATTTAACCTATACCCCCACATCCCAGAATGAAATATGCTGTGTAGTCACATAGAAAAACAACTTTTACCATTTAAAAAATATTGGCAAAACCACCAAGAAAGGTGCCTCAGTTAAAATTAGACACTTAGAGTCATTGCTTGAGATTAGGCCAAAAAAACCCTAACATTTGGAAGATGCTCCAGATCTGGAGAGGCCAGGGGAGACTGAGGCACATGGAGAAGGGGGTTCTCCTCTGCTCTCCTGATACTTTTTAAAGCTGTTTCATTTAGTTCCAGCTAAGGCTTCTTGAGTGCTTACTCTAAGCCAGGCACCGTGGTCCACCCTTAACATGAATTATCGCATTTAAGCTTCACACCTATAAGACAGGAGTTACTATTAGCCCCCATGTGACAGAGCCAGGATTCAAGGCCGGGTCTTTCTGATTCCAAAGGGTGTACTCCCACCCACCCCCTCATATAGCCTCATCAGGACTCCAGCGACTCAGAGCTGTGTCCAGGAAAACCTTGGGAAAGTCTGCAAATGTAGAGATTATGACTCCTCCAATTTCTCTCTCAAGAGAAGGTTTCCCTCTGCAAAGCCTTATAGACCTCACCACTCTGTAGGCATATGCTCAAGCAATGGTTCCTTTTTACATATTCCCAAGTAGCATCTTTGATTTCCTTCTTTGTCTTCTAAAAGCAGTTCACTTTGCTTTCTCCTAAAAATGAAACGTCGCTAAGATCATAGACTTCCATGAGCATTCTGCTAGTTGGGTTCTGGTAATTAAGGTTCCTCTGTACCCGGTCCCTCTTATTTAAGGCTCTATTTGTCCATTTTTATTCCCTCTTTTGGAAGGTAGGATGAGAGTTTCAGCTCTCTTGTGAGATAAAAATCAGTCTTTGTTTCTTGCTGCCTCTTTAAAATGAAATCACACATGCCTTACATATATGTTATAGATATTTACATAGTAAATTACATATATCTGTGTAATACATGATAATGTATAACTTACACAAAGTGAACATTGCTCTTTTAGGTATACAATTCTATGAGTTTTAACAAGTTAATGTGGCTCCTACACTTCCCAGAAGCCATATGAGTCTAGTGAGTAGAAAAAGCACTGGACTTGGAATCAAAGTCCTTTATTTGAGCCCTGACACTACATTCACTAATTGTAAGCTCCATGGGAGCTAGGATCTTTTCTTGTTCCTAGAACAGTGCCTGGTACATAGCTGCTCAATAGTACCGCTATTAGAATAGAATTAGAATAATAGAAGCCCGAATAGTACCACTAAGAGTAGCCACTCAATAAATATTAGCTGGGCTTCCCTGGTGGCGCAGTGGTTGAGAGTCCGCCTGCCGATGCAGGGGACATGGGTTTGTGCCCTGGTCCGGGAAGATCCCACATGCCATGGAGCAGCTGGGCCCGTGAGCCATGGCCGCTGAGCCTGCACGTCCAGAGCCTGTGCTCCGCAACGGGAGAGGCCACAACAGTGAGAGGCCCGCGTACCGCAAATAAATAAATAAATAAATAAATATTAGCTATGTATTTGTTCATATAGCTTTATTCTACAGAGAGATTATAGCTAACTTCCAGTTGTCTAACCTCTTTGAACCTCAGTTTCCACATCTATAAAATGGGAATAAAGCATTGTGTCTACCATGTAGAGTTTATATAAAATTCAAATGATGCATGTAAAAGCTCATGTAAAATGTAAAGTATCATATGGATAGGGACAAAACTGAAGAAATATGGAACTGATGTCTTATAGTGAAAATAACTACCTGCTTCAGGGGAAGTGTCACTCCATATACATCATTTGAATGTCACCTTCACAACTCTGTTCTTATCTGGTCACTTGTACTATTATTTACTTAGTATTTTCCTTTAAGGTATCTTGCTTTGTTTTATTTTTATAATTTAGCCTTGCCTGTGAATTACCTGTGACATTATGGGTTCGATATAGTGGTAATACATTTTTCTAAAACACGTATTATAAAATACATAGCCATCAAACATTTTTAATGGTTGGTATGATCCTTGTACTACCTAAAATCAATCCCTATTTTTCCCACACTGGCCTCTGTTTCTTTCCTCTCTCCCCAAATTAATTTTGAAGTAGGATACACTTTCCTCTACTCTGCTCACCCAAAACACATTTAGGTTTTAAAGGTTGTGTTTTTCTTGTTTTCTTTTTTCTTTAAGTCTAGCAACCATAAAAAATCAAACAGAGATTTATCAAAATGTAACAAGTAATAAGACATCTAGCTCAGAAGTTCTCAGACTTTAATGCTTAGTATACAAAACTTTGTATATAGTGCTTTGTGAGTGACTTAAGGGATTTTCAAGGATAAAACTGAACATGTGACTTTTGCCTCACATACTAACTTTAGAGTCGAAATATCATAACACCAAGAGCGTAGTGAGAGTCAAGCTATTGCTAATATTACATTAGATCCCACCATTAACAAATGGTCTCTTCCTGTTTCAAAGCTCCTGCCTCTAGTCTGCAGAAAATCCCTATTCTCAGTCTGAGTGATGCTTCTAATAGTTCTTGGCTCATGTGTAGAGCAGAGATGATTGACACGCTCTGGCCCCAGTGAATGAAGTCCTTCCCAGGTCCCAGTTACCAATACTTCCCGCCTGCCAAAATTTTCTGATGGCTCACTTGTTCATTCCTTTACTTATTTACTCTTTCAACAGATACTGAACTGAGTAGATGTGGTACTTACAAAATAGCACACACAATGAACAAAGGAAAGTCCAATGAGAGTATAACTGAGAGACCTAATAATCTGAGGAGTTGGACAGTTTCTGTGAGGAAGTGATATTTAAATTGAGACAGGAAGTAGCTGCATGAAGGGAGCGGGTGAGCACGTGAGCGTAAGGAACAGAGTCCTGGGACATCCTAAACTGTTATTGATAAGAGCATGTGCAAAAGCCCTTGAGTGGGAAGGAGCCTGACAGATTCCAGACACCAGATGGAGAAGAGACATTGAGATAGAGAATGATTGGAGATGGCTCTGGAGGCACAGTCAGGGACCAGGGCACACAGGGTCTCATAAATCATGTCAAATAAAGACTTTGAACTCTATCTTAAGATCAATGGGAAGCCACTGAAAGAGCAAGTAAGTGAACTATTGGGTTTATATTTTAAATATTACTCTGTCTGAACTGTGGAGCATGGATGGGAGAGGAATGCACGAGGATGTGGGGAGACAGGTGAGAAGTACATAGCAGTAGTGCAAGAGAGAGGTGGCATCTGGACCAGCAGAGAAGGGTGACACAGAGGAGGGAGAGAAGGAGCCAGATATAAGATATTTAGGAGAGAGAATTGGCAGAACCTGGTGATGAATTACACATGGGTACGTGGAGAGAGTGAGGTGGTCAGGAGGATTCTTGGGTTTCTCCTGAAGAACTAGGCAGATGATGGAACAAAGTTACGACCAAGTGCTGGACTAGGGTAACTGGGAGAAGAGGCAGGTTTAAGACAGAAAAAGAAGGTGGAGCTGACATATTGCCAGGAGACATCAAAGAGGAGGTGTCCAGTTGTACAAAAAATGTATCAGAGCTCAGGAGACAGATTAGGGCTGCAGGATAAATTAACTATAGTTTTCTGTCGGGGCTGTGTAAATAGATAATGCTAGTAAGTACAGTAACATTCAAGGGGAGAGCAGGGTAGCCCCTCAGTGAGGCAGAAAGGGAACTCGTGAGTCACAAGGCATGAATCCTCACGTTGAAATGCTTGATATTCTTTTGTAACCATATGCAAATTCAGATATCAAGGGCTTAAATAAAATATGCCTTAAGATTTGATAAACAGCTATCATGAAAACAACATCCATAAAGTTACAGCAGATTCCGCCAGACTGAGGGGAAAATCTGGACTTTGACCCAGGATGATTTTCCAAGCTTGAAAATGGTCGTTAAGATTTTGTTTTCTTAAAAGTCACCTTCCTTGCATAAAGCCGTGTTGTTCTGAAGTGCATTCTAAAAGGACACTGGGTACTACTTAAATAAAAAGCTAAAGTAAAGACATACATGCACAAAATCCCACACCAAAAAATAAATTAAATCTCTTCCAAAAAAAAAAAAAGAAGGTAAAATAAGTGCCTGACCCTTTGAGCTCCCTAGTTCTGTAGATCTGGCATCTGTGTCTCTGAAAAGCTCCATAGGTGATTCTGCTAAGAAAGGCAGAGCTAACGTGAAGGTTAAGAAAAGTGTATAGTATGTGCCTAGCATGTAGTAGATGTTCAATAAGTAGCTCCACGCAACATCACCTGTGCGATATTCTTGCCAAAACCACTTAACCTTAATTTAATCACAAGGAAACAATCAGAGAAGCCCGAATTTAGGGCCATTCTACCAAACAATTGACCTGGATGCTTTAAAATGTCAGTGTTAGGGAAAAAAAGAAGATAATGAAGGTGGAGGAGGAAAAGAGCCAATGAGAGCGTTGGGGAGGGGGAGAGAAAGAGAGACGAAGGAGAAGAAGAAGGGGGATATGGGAGGGGAATAGGAGGGGAGGGGAGGGGAAGGCGAAGAAGAGAGGGAGAGAAGGAAGGAAGGAAGGAAGGGGAAGAGAAGAAAGAAGAAAAAGATAAGAGAGTGTTCTTGAATTAAAGGAGACTAAGAGACAAGAAAATAAAATGCAACACATATTCCTAGATTGGATCCTGGATCTAAAAAATAAAACACAAACAGACAAACAAAAAGCCGTTATAAAGGGCATTACTGGGACAACCATGGATATTTGAATACAGACCGTATATTAGAAAACAATGTTGTCTCACTGTCATATATCTTAAGTGTAATAATTGTATTGTGGTTACATAGGAAAATTGCCCTTGTCCTTAGGAGACTTGTGGTGATGTATTTTGGGAGGAAGTGACTGCAACTAATTCTCAAATGGTTCAGCTGAAGAAAAGCGTGTGTGTGTGTGTACATATATGTATAAAACAATACTGTGACAAAATGTTCATGAATTAGGGTATACAAGTGTGTACTGTGCCATTCTTGTGACTTTCAGAAGATTAAAAAGTTTTTTAAATAGCAAGGAAAGCATTTTTAATGCTTACAGAAATACCAGTTGAAATTCTTTATGTGTGTGTGTGTGTGTGTGGGTATTTTTTTTTTAAAGAACACGAAGTAGATTATTTTGTGTTCCTAAAAACCTAAGCACTTAAACAAATACACCATTGTCAGGGGAAAAAATAAATTAAATGAACTTCTAATTCTTTGTAGAAAACACACAGAATGCAGAATTTCTGGAACATCAAGCAAGTAATGACTATTGTGCCCAGAAAATTGGCAAATTGGAAACATGGCTCCGTGAACAAGAGGCTCGTGGACAGCTTCTCTGGGACAGTTCCAGCTCTGACTCAGATGAGTTGGGGAAAGACGAGAAGAAACCACGAGCACTGGTGAGGACCAGGACAGAGAGAATTCCACTTTTTGACGAGTTTTTTGATCAAGAACAATAATACTATTCACTAACCTAGAAACTGAGTGCATTGAAAGCTTACCTTCCTTTAAAAATTCTCCAAGGTAGTATATGAATTATTTTGAGGACACCAATTCACTTTCTTTTCATTTTGAAATCCTAAGATTAAACATGTGAGATATATTGTTAATTATACTACATAACTAACTGCCTCAAAACTTAAGCGCTTAAATAACAGCCACTTATTGTCCAACTTTTCTGTGGGTTGCTGGGCTCAGTTGGGTGGTTCTTCTGCTGGTCTCTTTTGAAGTTTTTCATGCTGTTGAAGCCAGGTGGCAGCTAGGACTAGAGTCCTCTGGAGGCTCAACAAGGACACTGAGACAGCTGGACCTCACCCCCTCTCTGTATCATCCCAGAGCCTCCTCATGTGGATTCCCCAAGTGCTCTCTCCTGCAGGGTAGTGAATTTGCTTTTATGTCAGCCCAGGGGTCCCCAAAGCAAACGTTCCCAGAGGAGGAAAAGCTGCCCATCCTCTTAAGTCTAATTCATGGAACGGGCCCCAAATCACTGCCCCCCAACACACACTCGATTGGTTACTACAAGTCATAGGCCAGGTCACAGGCAATGAAAAAGGGGCTACACAAGGCATCAATTCCAAAGTGTGGTCTATCGGGGTCCATCTCTGAGACATGGCACCCCACTGTTTTAAAAGCAAATTATTTCTTATAAAACAAATAGATGAGAGAGTAAATTTGATAGAAATAAAAATGACTTTTTAAAGAAAAGTCACAGTGATGCTACAGCAGACAGTAAGCTCACTTAAGTCACTTTCCTGTGAGTTAGAATCTTGTTATCTCATAACAGAGAGGCTATAGGAAAAAGGTAAAATAATGTCAAGTGTGGAAGGTCACTGTGAGTTGAAGCTCAAAATTAAATGAAGATCCCTTAGATTATGGTGTAGATCTTAGAACTCTTTAAAAGGAAACTTAGAAATGTTCAGTCCCAAAGTGATTATATTTACAAAATTTAGATTTTTTTTACCCTTCAAGCAATCTACTTTATTCAGATTTTACCAGTTACATGTACTCGTTTGTGTGTGTATTTAGTTCTGTGTAGTTTTGTCACGTGCGTAGATTCATGTGAGCAACACAATCAGATACAGAGAAGTTCAATCACAAGAATCCCTTGTGCTACCTATAGGGGCCCCCAAAGTAGATTTTTAGGCAATTTTAAGAACTTCTTTTGTATAAAATTTGACTCCACTTTTAGCATAACCTAAAAATATTTTTAAGCCATCCAGAAGCTTCTAAGAATTTAGTGAACTTTAAAACAAAGTAAAACAAAAATACCCTTTTAAGCCTTCTCTAGGAAACTTCCAAAAAGAAAGCAATAGAAACACCCCCTGAAGTTGACATTCAGTGCATTCAGATCAGTCACTAAGAAGATAAAAAGACTGCTGTGTCAAGGGATGAACATTCATGTTTCTTCCAAGGACAGAGACAATTAATTAGGTCATCCCTGGGCATTTTTACTCCCAGTTCTTTGCAAGCAGTATTCTTACTTTTTCTTTGGTAGGTAAAAAGCGTATTTCCTACAAAGGAATGCATAGATTGTTTGACCAGTCAGCCTGTTTGGAAAAGTAAGACCCTTCTTTTTTTTTAATTGAAGTACAGTTGATTTACAATGTTGTGTTAGTTTCAGGTGTACAGCACAATGATTCAGTTATATATATGTGTGTGCATATATATATATCTATACACATGTATGTGTGTGTATATTTTTATATATATATATATATATATTCTTTTTCTGATTTTTTCCCTTATAGGTTATTACAAAATATTGAATATAGTTTCCTGTGCTAGACAGTAGGTCCTTGTTGGTTATCTTTTATATATATAGTAGTATGTATAGGTTAATCCCAGCCCCCTAATCTATCCCTTCCCCAGCCCTTTCCCCCTTGGTAACCATACATTTTTTTTCTATGTCCGTGAGTCTCTGTTTTGTAAATAAATACATTGTATCTTTTCCAAAATAAACAAATGGGACCTAATTAAACTTAAAGGCTTTTGCACAGCAAAGGAGACAACCTACAGAATGGGAGAAAATATTTGCAGATGATGTGAAAACTGAGAAGGGATTAATTCAAAAAACAACCCAATCAAAAATGGGCAGAAGATCTAAATAGACATTTTGGTAAAGAAGACAAACAGATGGCCAACAAGCACATGAAAAAATGCTCAACATCACTAATTATGAGAGATTATGGCCATTCTGACCAGAGAAAGGCAAATCAAAATCTACAAACAATAAATGCTGAAGAGGGTGCAGAGAAAAGGGAACCTTTCTACGCCATTGGAGGGAATGTAAATTGGTGCAGTCACTATGGAGAACAGTATGGAGGTTCCTTAAAAACTAAAATAGAGTTGCCATATGATCCTACAATTCCACTGCTGGGCATATATCCTGAGAAAATATATTTTTAAAAGACACATGCACCCCAATGTGCATTGCAGCACTATTTACAACAGCCAAGACATGGAAGCAACCTAAATGCCCATCGACAGATGAATGGATAAAGAAGTTGTGGTATATATACACAATGGAATATATACACAATGGAATATTAAATGCCCATCGACAGATGAATGGATAAAGAAGTTGTGGTATATATACACAATGGAATATATACACAATGGAATATTAAATGCCCATCGACAGATGAATGGATAAAGAAGATGTGGTATATATACAATGGAATATTACTCAGCCATAAAAATGAATGAAATTTTGCTATTTGCAGCAACATGGATAGACCTAGGGATTATCATACTGATTGAAGTAAGTCAGACAGAGAAAGACAAATATTGATATCATATGATATCACTTATATATGGAATCCAACAAAAAAAGGAAAAGTAAGATCCTTCAGAGGAGAAATGAGTTCAACCTATTCTCAACATCCTCATATTATGGTTGACCTGGAAGGTTTAAAACAAAGTGGGGTGGGCAACTCCCAGCACTGAAAATAGCAGGGCCTATGAGGTGTTCATGGCTCTGGTCTGTGACTTGAACTTGGACGACACCTCCTTCTACACGTTCACTGGTCTCTGAGCTACATGAGGGCTCGGCCTGCCTCCTCCCTGTAGTATCCACACCCTACACCGACCCCCGTTTCCTAGCATGACATCTGGCACCGAGTTTATTATTAAATGTTTGTGGAATTCATTAATTTATGTGTTAACTAGTCAATTAGAGGGGCACTTGTTTCTCTCCAGCTATGCAGTTGCTCACTCTCACTTTCATTTCCCAAGAGTCTTAGTTGTATAAGGTTGATTATACAGTTTAAAAAAAAAAAAAAAAAAGGGCCTCCCTGGTGGCGCAGTGGTTGAGAGTCCGCCTGCCGATGCAGGGGATACGGGTTCGTGCCCCGGTCCGGGAGGATCCCATATGCCGCGGAGCGGCTGGGCCCGTGAGCCATGGCCGCTGAGCCTGAGCATCCGGAGCCTGTGCTCCGCAACGGGAGAGGCCACAACAGTGAGAGGCCCGCGTACCGCAAAAAACAAACAAACAAACAAAAAACATGGGGGGATTTTTTTTTCCTAGATCTTGGAATTTATACATCTAAATGGATGGCACAAATTAGACATTGTCTTGGGATACAGGAGTTAAGACATGTATGTGTACCAATGAGGATGCCATAGCTCAAAATATTTCTTGAAATTCAATCAGTGTGTCAGCTGCAAAAGAAAGTCAATCATAATGCCTTCTCTATTTTCCTGCTGCATGTGGAACTCTCCTTCACCCAATCTTAAACTCAAGAATTTGAAATTATAATAATAATAATAACAGTGATAGTAATAACTGCTAATGTGCACTGACTGCTTATGGTGTGTCAAGCACTCTCCAAATGCTTTACGTATATAATCCATGCAACAATTTTGTGGGTCACCCGTTTGACAGATGAGGAATCTGAGGCACAGAGAGGTCAACTAACTTGCCAGAGTCACCCAGCAGAACTGGGTGTTTTTGAGTAGACCGCTGTTTACAAGAAGGGGCCTGATGGGAGCCAGAAGCATGTGCCTCCTCTCCCTAATTTTACCTCAACTCACCAGTTGCATTCTGGAGCATTCCACATTTCTGTTACATGTTTTTTGTTTGGGGAGTGGAATACTATTACACTGGAAATGGTGAGAGCTTTCTTTTAGCAAGAAAGAATTGCCGTGGAGCCTGAGTGCTTAAATGCGGGCACAGGGCAGGATAAGAGCACCTGAGAAATATGTCAGGAGGGGAGTTGTCAGGGGTGGGGTGAGGGGTACAGAAAGGCAGATGAGAGACTAAAGATAAATTTAACTGTCTTCACAATTTGGCCTGCGAGCAGGATCAGTGAGCAACCCCACCAGACACCCCATCCAGGATGGAACTCAGGTGCACACTGTATCCTGGGCCAGAGGGCGGTGGTTCTCAGAGCCACATGTTGGAATCAGCCAGCGAGTGATCAAACACCTAATAACAAGTAGGATTTGTGTTCCCGCCTTTTGATTTATTTGGGTCAGGGTAGAGTTCTGGCACTGGGTTGGTGTTTTCCTGCTTTTAGCTCCCAGGTAAATCCAACGTGCAGCTGGGGTTGAAAACCACAGCCTCAGGGCTACAAACATTCTATTACAGCAGATATACCAACTTCTATCTTTAAAAGCAACAGCTTCTGAGGTAATTTTTAAAGGTAAGGACATGAGGCCTGGAGCTCCACACACAGTAAGAGATTGTTCGTTTGGCTGGTAATTATCTGAGAACACCAATCCTTTACTTAATCTTGAATTTGTTCAGAGGCAACGCAGGGCCATCAGTAAACACAGCTGCTGCCCCTGGTAAAAGCTATAAAATTAAGCCTCAAGGCAAAGTTGTCAGTTTTCTCTAGCTGAAAATCTCCTCAGCTTTGGGGGCAGGGGGTTGAGGGAGTGGGGGGAGGCTTGTCTATGGCCAAATACATGCTTCCTCTTGTGAAAATAACATTTTCTTTCTTGCTCTGAATTTTTCATGAGAAAAAGAAGACTTTTTTCTGGTATACTTTTGGAAATATGCTTTTCTCGATTATTTTTTTCCAGCAAAGGGCCATGCTTCTTCATCTATCTATTTTGACGATAATTCTGAGTTACTGTACTGGGAGTTAAGTGTAGATGATTCTTGCAGGAGTCACCTATGAAATAGTTTCGTAAACAAGAAGATAATCTTTTCTGCTCACACAGAGCCTTTAAAGACAGAAAACAAATACCGGCTCTTCATGCCACTTCCCTTCTCAGCAGGATCATCAAATCATAATTAAAGTCAAATATTTCCTGCCTCAAATGAAAAACAAAAGCCTATTTCCACATATTACTGCAAAACCTAATTGAGAATACTATGGGGAAAGCTTGAGAGAAAATATGCTACGGGGTAGATTAGGGAAGTTTAGACCATGAAAAATCTGAATTACATCTCACTTTAAAAGGAATACTATTATACTATTTATGTGCAAAATAAACAAAAACATTTTAAAACAAAGTGAAGAGTTCAGGTTTATTTTCAAATGTGTACTTCATAATAAGTCTGCAGCTCACTCTCATTCATTTACTTAATCAAGCATTTAGCCAATAGGTTTTAAGTGTCTACTAGATGCCAAGCACTGTTCCAGATGCTGAAAACACAGCCATACAAGCAAAGTCCCTGGACCCATGGGTCATATTCCAGCTGTGAGACCTGGAGCAGAGAGTCAAATACATGATACAATTTCAGGTAATATTGAAGAAAATAACGAAGATATGAGGACAGGCACAATGGAATGGACTGTTTCAGGCAGGATGCTCAGGGAGGGGCTTGTTCGGGAACGAGGTTTGTTTTGCCTGACACACAACAAGCAAAAACACTGCGATGATAAGGTTTGCAGCAAAGAGAGGGGTATTCTCAAGACAGACAAGACAGGAGAACAAGTTTCAAATCTGCCTCCCTGAAGGCAAGGGGCTTGGGTATTTATGAGATAAAGAATAAAGCAGCAGGGTGGTCTGAGGCATGGGGGGTGTGGGGAGTGTGGGGAAAGGTGATTGGAAAAAGGTGCAGTAATTGTCCTTCTGCGCAGGTGTAACTAAGCTACAGGCCTTGGCACATTCAAATATGTAAGTGCTTAACACCATCTGAGGGTGGAGTTTTCAGCCCTCTGACAGCTAAAGAATACTCAGGCATGCCCAATTGGAGGGTCAGTGGTCCCATCCAGTCTTAACTGGCTCGGCTTGAACTAGACACAGCTGACTGCAAGTTCCTGGAAAACAACTTGGGCTATGCGCTGGTTGGAGAACAGGCAAGTCTTTTGTGGCAACAATGAAAATGACCTTGATTAGTAAAGCAAGGTGAAATGGATTTGACCCATGGTTTTAGAATCTCTGAGGAAGAGACTTGAATAAAGTGAGGATGGAAGCCATGAGAACACCTATGAGAGCAAGTACAAAGGCCCTGAGGTGAGATGAACTTGTAATATTCAAGGACCAACAAGAAGGCTGGAAAAGTGAAGTGAGCAAAGGGGACACTGACAGGGATGACCTCAAAAAGGCCATCAAGACACAGATGGTGAGGAGCCCAGAGGACCGTGGTGTGATGATGGGTATTAAGTGTAACAGAATTTCAGAGACAGAAGGGGATGGTCCTAGTCTAGACTGACATCTCCAATGTGATCATGAACAGAGGCAAACAGACTATGGCCAACACTAACGTCATATGGTCATAGCTGACTGTCTAGGACTGACCCTTGACCCAAATGAGCCAGTCAGAGAGGACCTCAGTCTCTGCTGGTGGCAAGAACCTCAGTGGGTACATTCAGGATTGACGGATAGTAGCATTCTGCCCTATGAGCCAGAGATGCAGGAACACAGACCTGCAGTAAACAGAATCAGAGACAAGGGATGCACTGAGACCCCACAGCACATCTATCCCTCATTCCCAGCCCTCCTAAGCCCTGTTGCCTCCTGGCCCTTCCTTCTAAGACTGTATCTTTACAGTAAATTCACCTTTGGCTTGGACCAGCTCCACCTGGTTTCTATTTCTTGAAGCCAAAGAACCTCAACCAACAGGTACCTTACACAGCAACCACCTCCTTGCCTTAGGATGTAATGCTGGAGGCTGAGGAGTGCTGGAATTGCTTAGTGTGGCCAGTTCTGGTTCCCAAGAGGAATTATGATAATCTCTTCCCAAATCCATATTCAGTGATACCACATCAACCATGGTGGGAGTAGTTGCACCACAAAAATTGGCAAATGTTGCCAATGGAGGCTTTTTTTTTTTTTCCAGAGAGCAGCATGTTAAACATTTACCAGCACACCTGTCAAGAGGTAAAGAACAATAGGCTCCAGACTCAGAATTCACAGCCCGGCTCTGCAACTTCCTTATGGCCACATAGAGGTTAAATAACTGAAAGAAATTCTGAATCAGGTATCAATAGTTAATAAAAGCTGTGTATTTTTTAGTGAGTCTTCTGTGTGTATAGAATTCCTGATCCTGATTCCATGATAGACGTTATCATTCTCGATTCTGAAAAGGGAAAACTGATGCTAATAAAGTGTATGAAATGTCAAAGCCCACACATTTAATTGGAAAAACTGCAATTTCATTTCAAGTTTGCCTGTCTTCAAAACCTCCTCACTGTAAAATGGAAATTATAATAGTGCCTATCCTCACAGTGACAGAAATAAGATCATACAAGTAAAGTACTTAAAACAGCACCCAACAAACATAGAGACTGAAAGTGAGGGGATGGAAAAAGATATTCCATGCAAATGGAAATCAAAAGAAAGCTGGAGTAGCAATACTCATATCAGATAAAATAGACTTTAAACAAAAGAATGTTACAAGAGACAAGGAAGGACACTACATAATGATCAAGGGATCAATCCAAGAAGAAGATATAACAATTATAAATATAAATGCACCCAACATAGGAGCACCTCAATACATAAGGCAAATGCTAACAGCTATAAAAGAAGAAATCGACAGTAATACAATAATAGTGGAGGACTTTAATACCGCATTTATACTAATGGACAGATCATCCAGATGGAAAATTAATAAGGAAACACAAGCTTTAAATGACACAACAGACCAGATAGATTTAATTGATATTTATAAGACATTCCATCCAAAAACAGCAGATTACACTTTCTTCTCAAGTGCACAAGGAACATTCTCCAGGATAGATCACATCTTGGGTCACAAATCAAGCCTCGGTAAATTTAACAAAACTGAAATCATATCAAGCATCTTTTCCAACCACAATGCTATGAGATTAGAAATCAATTACGGGGGGGAAAACCGTTAAAAACAGAAAAACGTGGAGGCTAAATAATACATTACTAACTAACCAAGAGATCACTGAAGTAATCAAAGAGGAAATCAAAAAATAACTAGAGGCAAATGACAATGAAAACATGATGATCCAAAACCTATGGCATGCAGCAAAAGCAGTTCTAAGAGGGAACTTTATAACAATACAATCCTACCTCAAGAAACAAGAAAAATCTCAAATAAACAATCTAACATTACACCTAAAGGAACTAGAGAAAGAAGAATAAACAAAATCCAAAGTTAGTAGAAGGAAGGAAGTCATAAAGATCAGAGCAGAAATAAATGAAATAGAAACAAAGAAAACAATAGCAAAGATCAATAAAACTAAAAGCTGGTTCTCTGAGAAGATAAGCAAAATTGATAAACCTTTAGCCAGACTCATCAAGAAAAAGAGGGAGAGGACTCAAACAAAATTAGGAATGAAAAAGGAGAAGTTACAATGGACACCTCAGAAATACAAACCATCAAAAGAGACTACTACAAGCAACTCTGTGCCAATAAAATGGACAACCTGAAAGAAATGGAGAAATTCTTAGAAAGGTTTAACCTTCCAAGACTGAATCAGGAAGAAACAGAAAATATGAACAGACCAATCACAAGTAATGAAATTGAAACTGTGATTAAAAATCTTCCAACAAACAAAAGTCCAGGACCAGATGGCTTCACAGGTGAATTCTATCAAACATTTAGAGAAGGGCTAACACCCATCCTTCTCAAACTCTTCCAAACTACTGCAGAGGAAGGAACACTCCCAAACTCATTTTACGAGGCCACCATCACCCTGATACCAAAACCAAAGATACTACAAAAAAAGAAAATTACAGGCCAATATCAGATGAATATAGATGCAAAAATCCTCAACAAAATACTAGCAAACAAAATCCAACAATACATTAAAAGGATCATACACTGTGATCGAGTGGGATTTATCCCAGGGATGCAAGGATTCTTTAATATATGCAAATCAATGTGATACACCATATTAACAAATTGAAGAATAAAAACCATATGATCATCTCAATAGATGCAGAAAAAGCTTTTGACAAAATTCAACACCAATTTATGGTAAAAACTCTCCAGAAAGTTGGCATAGAGGGAACCTACCTCAACAGCATAAAGGCCATATACAACAAACCTGCAGCAAACATCATTCTCAATGGTGAAAAACTGAAAGCATTTCCTCTAAGATCAGGAACAAGACAAGGATGTCCACTCTTGCCACTATTATTCAATGTAGTTTTGGAAGTCTTAGCCATGGAAATCAGAGAAGAAAAAGAAATAAAAGGAATACAAATTGGAAAAGAAGAAGTAAAACTGTCACTGTTTGCAGATAACATGGTACTATACATAGATAATCCTAAAAATGCCACCAGGAAACTACTAGAGCTAATCAATGAACTTGGTAAAGTTGCAGGATACAAAATCAATGCACACAAATCTCTTGCATTCCTATGCACTAACAACAAAAGATCAGAAAGAGAAATTAAAGAAACAATCCCATTCACCATTGCGACAAAAAGAATAAAATACCTAGGAATAAACCTACCTAAGGAGACAAAAGACCTGTACTCAGAAAACTATAAGACACTGATGAAAGAAATTAAACATGACACAAACAGATGGAGAAATACACCATGTTCGTGGATTGGAAGAATCAATATTGTGAAAATGACTATACTACCCAAAGCAATATATAGGTTCAACACAATCCCTATCAAATTACCAATGGCATTTTCCACAGAACTAGAACAAAAAATCTTAAAATTTGTATGGAGACACAAAAGACCCCAAATAGCCAAAGCTATCTGGAGGGAAAAAAACAGAGCTGGAGGAATCAGACTCCCTAACTTCAGACTATACTACAAATCTATAGTAATCAAGACAATATGGTACTGGCACAAAAACAGAAATATAGATTAGTGGAACAGGATAGAACAGAAAGCCCAGAGATAAACCCACGCACCTATGGTCAACTAATCTATGACAAAGGAGGCAAGGATATACAATGGAGAAAAGACAGTCTCTTCAACAAGTGGTGCTGGGAAAACTGGACAGCTACATGTAAAAGAATGAAATTAGAACACTCCCTAACACCATACACAAAAATAAGCTCAAAATGGATTAATGACCTAAGTGTAAGACTGGACACTATAAAACTCTTAGAGGAAGACATAAGAACACTCTTTGACATAAATCACAGCAAGATCTTTTTTGACCCACCTCCTAGAGTAATGGAAATAGAAACAAAAATAAACAAATGGGGCCTAATGAAACTTAAAAGCTTTTGCACAGCAAAGGAAACTATACAAGATGAAATGACACCCCTCAGAATGGGAGAAAATATTTGCAAATGAATCAACAAAGGATTAATCTCCAAAATATATAAACAGCTCATGCAGCTCAATATTTTAAAAAATCAAACAACCTAATCAAAAAAATGGGCAGAAGACCTAAATAGACATTTCTCCAAAGAAGACATACAGATGGCCAAGAGGCACATAAAAAGCTGCTCAACATCACTAATTATTAGAGAAATGCAAATCAAAACTACAATGAGGTATCACCTCACACCAATTAGAATAGGCATCATCAGAAAATCTACAAACAACAAATGCTGGAGAGGGTGTGGAGACAAGGGAACCCTCTTGCACTGTTGGTGGGAATGTAAATTGATACAGCCACTATGGAGAACAATATGGAGGTTCCTTAAAAAACTAAAAATAGAATTACCATATGACTCAGCAATCCCACTACTGAGCATATACCCAGAGAAAACCATAATTCAAAAAGACACATGCACTCCAATGTTCATTGCAGCACTATTTACAATAGCCAGGTCATGGAAGCTACCTAAATGCCCATCGACAGACGAATGGATCAAGAGGATGTGGTACATATATACAATGGAATATTACTCAGCCATAAAAAGGAACGAAATTCGGTCATTTGAAGAAACGTGGATGGACCCAGAGACTGCCATACAGAGTAAGTCAGAAAGAGAGAAACAAATATCATATGTTAACGCATATATGTGGAATCTAGAAAAATGGTACAGATGAACTGGTTTGCAAGGCAGAAATAGAGACACAGATGTAGAGAACAAACATATGGACACCAAGCGGGGCAAGTGGGGTGGTGGGGGGAGTGGTGGGGGGATGAGTTGGGAGATTGGGATTGACATGTATACACTAATATGTATAAAATAGATAACTAATAAAAAAACAGCACCCAGTGCCTAATAACTGCTCTATACATGTTTGTTAACTAGTAGCTTTATTCCTGTTGAAATTAGAAATAAAAATAAGAAGAAAAAATTTTGTCGTTCTAGGAGTCTGTTCTGTTCAAAGAGACATGAAACAAAAGTCAGAAGTACATAACTATGGAATTATGAAAAGAGATTTACCATGATTCACAGACAATGTGATTATATGCCTTGACTACCCAAAAGAATCAGCTGAAAAAGTTTTAGAATGAATAATGGAATTAAAAATAGGTGTCTGGATAAAAGATATATTTAAAAATCAGCAGCTTTTGCAAACCATTTCCCAGAAGTTAGCCAACAGAAATAAAAATATCAGTATGCAGAGACAAAAGTTCAAGGATGACTGGGGCTTCCCTGGTGGTGCAGTGGTTAAGAATCTGCCTGCTAATGCAGGGGACACGGGTTGTAGCCCTGGTCGGGGAAGATCCCACATGCCGCGGAGCAACTAAGCCTCTGCGCCACAACTACTGAGCCTGCACTCTAGAGCCTGTGAGCCACAACTACTGAGCCCATGCCACACCTACTGAGCCCATGCCACACCTACTGAGCCCATGCCACAACTACTGAAGCCCACACGTCTAGAGCCTGTGTTCCGCAACAAGAGAAGCCACTGCAATGAGAAGCCAGCTCACCACAAGGAAGAGTAGCCCCTGCTCACTGCAACTAGAGAAAGCCCACGCGCAGCACCAAAGACCCAATGCAGCCAAAATAAATAAATAACATAAAATAAACCATGATAATTGTAGAAAAAAAAAGAAATTTCCAAATATAATTTTTTAAAAGTTCAAGGATGAATAGTGGGTTCACAAATCATAAGGGAAATGTCTCAGGGTATACTATCTTGAAATGCTGTTCCTCTCTCTGTAACTCTAGCTCTCAAGCTCCCATTCCCATCACTGTCCTCTCACCAGTTCAAAGTACTTAGACCACTTATGGCTTAAAATGCATTTGCTTAAGATTCTCCACTCCTGTTTCTCTCTCCCCAGCCAGGGTCCAAGTTTGGGGGAAGAAGCTCAGGCCTGCTTATGGCCCTGTCCTTGTGGGGTGTGAGGAATAACTCATCAGTGTCGTCCTCTGTCCTCTCTGGCCTTGACTGAAAGATATTCATCTTGATGATCTTGGGCATCTACATCCCTCTCCTTAGCAAAAGCCCCAACCCCATCGCCAGCTATGTTACTTCCTGCCATACCCTCGGCACTGGCCTTGTGTAGTGACTGCTTACAAGGAAGCCCTGCGGTTTTCTCCTGCTGTTGGGCCCCACCTCAGTTTGGAGGGTGCTACTCATCCTCCAAGAATCAACTATGTTTTCTATACAGTCCCTGGGGTGGGCTGTCCATCCCACATACTGTGCAAAGGAGTCCCCAGGGCTCTCAGTTCTCAGCTCCCTCGCCTGCTTCTTTGGAGGCCATGGAAACTTTTCACATATTCCTTGCAATACCTGCAGGAGTCGAGGCTTGGGGGTGCAGGTCCTTTCTACTGAAACATATCTTGTTGCCATTATTACTCTGCTGCAGCCCCCAGATGTTGCTTTAAGGCAGGTTCATAATTTTCATTCTTTTTCATAAAGGGCACACCCCAAAATATATGTTCCTATCCACCCTGCAGATAGAGATGTAGCTTTCCGCTTTTAAGTCAACAAATCTTCCTGAAGACGGCAGGGGATAGTCAAAATATTTAACTATGCGCAGAGCATGGGCAGTAGTTAGAATGGCTCCGGCAGGGTCCTCTAAACAGGACGCACTAATGAGAATCTGCCCGGAGCCTCTACATGATCCCACCTCCCAGGTTTTCACACCAAAGGACAGGCTAGGGAGAAAGCCCCACATAAGCTTCTCAGCTCTTTTACTTTCTCCTCTCAGTTTCTTCCAAGATACTTGCCTCTAAGCCAAGGAGGAATTTTCTTTCTTCTTTATGTGGTTGACAACCTGTTCCTGAGTCATCACCTTTCAACCTCTTATCCCATGTCCAGAACACAAATGCTACGTTCTCTCTGTTCTAAGACTTATGGGATCTGGCTCTTAACATCTAAAGGGAACTTTTTAAAGCGCAAAAGTCCCCTCCTCAAGAACCTGACCTCATTATTGAAGACAAAGATCTCAAGGTTATTGCAGCCACATAAAATTTGAAATAATATTAATGTCTATCTATAGTGGCAATTGAAAAATTATAGTATGGAACCTCAATAAAATCAATGTAATACTTTAAAGTAGAGAATTTTTTAAAGGATTGTCTTAGGCATCCATGATATATTACTAAATGAAAAAACTAAGGCAAATTACAGGGTAATGTGTATAGTGTATAACTTTTTCTCATGTTTATGCATGTCCTAGTAGCAAGAGAAAAGTATAAGACAAACTACTTCAAATTAACAGTATTTATGGTAGGGTGAAATAGGAGCATATCTTAGATCAGGTTCCCCAAAGCAGACCCTGAGGTGACTTGAGTGCAAGTTATTTTTTAAAGAAGAGAGTGTCAGGAAAAATCAGTTAAGGGAGGGGGGAATCAGGACAATGAAGGGGAAGAACCCAAATAGAGGTGCAATTTCAGGCAAAATTCTGAGGAAGGTAATTTATCTCACAGGAGACCCTGGAGTATGATTGAGATATCAGAGTTGTTGAGACCGACACCAGGAAGCTCTTCATAATCCTGTAACCTCTAGTCATTGGCTAGGGATGATTGGTGGAGAGTAACTGCCTGGTACCTCCAGCCCTCTGTTCATCGGGGTAGTGAGCTCCACTAGCCCAAAGCAGTTGCTGAAGATGAGTCTCAGGTGAGGGTCATTGAAAGTGAAAGCAATTTGCCCCAAAGGAAGGGCATACCAAATGGTAAAATGTATGCAAGAGGATCTGAAGGAGCAACAGTATATGCCATGGAGTAGAAGGGGGAGATGATCCAGTGCAATTATATATTTTACATAGTTTGTATCATTGCAAAGTGTAGCAAAACAGACATTCCTGCCATATTCCAGATATATCATATACACTCAATTACTGTTATTTTGAAGTAGTGGGTAGTTGGATGATTGTGGCAATTTTACTTTTTCAGGAAGCAATCTAGAAGCTTCCAAGAAAGTCTTCAAAATTAGTTGTTCTCTTTGACCCAGTATTCTATGTATAGGATAAATTCTTAAGGATATGAACATGTAAACAATTATTTGAATAAAAAGACATTCAATGCAACATTACAAAAGCAAAGAACTTTAAAATAAATATATTTATTAATTTCACAGAGATAAAATAGGCTGACAAAAACAAGTGTCTATAAATATAAACAGGTAGGGCTTCCCTGGTAGCGCAGTGGTTGAGAGTCTGCCTGCCGATGCAGGGGACACGGGTTCATGCCCCGGTCCGGGAAGATCCCACATGCCGCGGAGCGGCTGGGCCTGTGAGCCATGGTCACTGGGCCTGCGCGTCCGGAGTCTGTGCTCCACAACGGGAGAGGCCACAACAATAAGAGGCCCGCGTACCGCAAAAAAACCAAAAAAAAAACAAAAAATAAATAAATAAATAAAATAAATATAAACAGGTGAAAAAGACAATGTGAAATCTTGAAAATGTAAAATATAATTTAAAAAATAGCTGCTCAATAAATGAGGAGAATTGCATAATTGACATTGAAGATAATTTAGGGAGCTAAAAAATTTGTTCAAGGAAATCTCCAACAATGTAGAAGAAAGGGGTAAACCATGAAAGATGGATCTAATAATTCCCCTTCCTTAGAAAAAACAGACAGGACATACAGCGGAACAAAGATGGCAGTAGACTTTTCATCAAAAACTATACAATCCAGAAGACAATAACATCTTTAAAGTACTAAAAGGAAATTAAAAACCTGTCAGCCTAGAATTTTATACCCAGAGAAAATATATTTCATAAATGAAGACAAAGTGAAGACTATTTTAGACATTCAAAGCTGAAACAATTCATCATCAGCTGACCAGCATTGAATGAAAAAAATGTCAAAGAAAGTTCTTTAGGCAGAAGGAAAATGCTATCAGAAGGAATTATGGATCACCCAAAGGAATGAAGAGCACTAGAAATGGTAAATGTATGTGGGTAAATATAAAATACTTTAAAAAATTTTTCAGAACCTCTGTAAAAGTTAATTGACTGTTTAAAGAAAAACAACAATGTATTATGAGATTTCATATATATTTTTATAGTTATATATTTTAATAATATCAGTATACATTATTATATATTACATTTTATTTATATATATCTTTTTTACATATATATGTAAAATGCATGTATTGACATGTGTTGACATCAACAACATAAAGGCCAGGAAAGAGGATATGGAAGTATACTGTTGTAAGGCTTTTCCACTATACATGAGTGACTTAATATTACTAAAAGGCAGACTGTGATATATAAATAAGTATACTACAGCAAGCACTTAAAAAAAAAAGAAAGAAAGAGGAGGAATGGCTAACACACCAGTAAGGGGAGATAAAATCAAATCATAAAAAATATTCAATCTAAAAAAAGCAGAAGAAAGAGGAAAAGTTGGACAAAAGAGAAAATACAAAAACTAGACCCAAAAACCAAGGTGTCCTAATTAAACCCAGCTTGTCAATAATTGTATTAAATATAAATGGTCAACAGCACAATTTAAGTGCAAAGATCATCAGATTTGATAAAAGAGCAAGAATCAACTCTATGCTATCTTCAAGAAACAAACTTTAAATATAAAGACACAGATAGGTTAAAAGTAAAAGGATGGAACAAGGTGTACCATTCCAACATTATACGATACAGAGTAGCCATATTAGTGTTGAACAAAGTAGACTTCAGAGCATGTAACAAGCATCTTCACCGTTAGCAGCCAAAGTTATATATCCATCCAGTTTAGCAAGGACAGAAATAAAAGACTGTATTGAATCCCTCCCACCCTTCCCGCCTGCATGAAACTCAAATCCCCGAAAGGAATCTGAGCGCCATGCTGAATCACACCCCCACTCTTTGGGAAAACAGGTCCAGATGATTGAGAGCCTCACAGAGTCACATGAACTTGAAAAAGGGTAGTTTCCCAAAGAATAGGTCCAAAGACACTGAAGAAAAGCAGCAGATGTGAAGCAATTATACTCCAATAAAGAGCTATTAAAAATAATAATAATTTTTAAAATGTTTAAGGACTGTCTATTTTCCTAACACATCACACAGGTATAAAGCATAACAATACTATGGTCCTATCCAAGAATAACTTGACAGTGGTAGAGGAGAATGAGAGAAGTTTTTAGGTGCTTATTAGTTCTGAAGACAATGCACACTAGTCTCTCCTTATCCATGGGGCATACATAGTTCCAAGACCCCCAGTGGATGCCTAAAACTGTGGATAATACCAAACCCTACATATCAGTATTATTTGTAATCTCAAAACCCTATACATACATATTCCCTTATACATACATATTTGAGGTACGACAGCAAAACTAGCACAAATTTCTTCTTTTGTCTTCACTATTTCGTGGCTAGAAAATTGGTTCTTACCATTGATCTCAGCAATCTCATTATACAACTTTTTCTTTTTTTTTTCTTTTTTTTTTTTTTTTTTTTTTTACTAAGTCAAGATCTTTCATCTTTTTGTATAAAGGAAGCAGCTTTACTTCAGCATATCCAAATTGCCAGCATCACTACTGTTGTGCTTTCGGGCCATTATCAGGTACAGTAAGGGTTACTTGAACACAAGCACTGTGATACCTCAACAGTCAATCGACACAGTTACTAAATGACTAACAGGTGGAATATACTGGACAAAGGGATGATTCACGTCCTGGGCAGGAAAGAGCAGGACTATCACACTACTTAGAATGGCACAAATTTAAAGCTTATAAGTTGCTTATTTCTGGAATTTTCCACTTAATATTTTGAAACCACAGCTGATTACAGGTAAATGAAACCATGAAAAGCAAAAACCTTGGATAAGGAGGGACTACTGTATTGCCTGTTAACCAGAAAATGACTCTTCAAGAGAGTGAATGAAGAAATAATTTTTCCCCAGAATTTATCAGCATAAACTTAAAACTTGGAGAATCTCAGGAATGACAAAAAATGTTAACATTGAATCCAAGGTTTCAGTAAAGAAACAAAAGGTGATTTTACAGTCTCCTACGTTTTGTACTCCACTGGACTTACTCAAATGTTCCTGTTATCCTTCAACGTTTCCCCAAAAAATTTTCCTCCAAAACTATAATCGAAATCTTATCCCACCATGTATACTTGGGAACTCTCTACATCTGCTTCCAGATCATAAAACACCGGGAGACTTACGGAGAACAGGTAAGATTTAGGTCAAGGTGGAGCATCTCAAACCACAGATTACTGGAACTGAAGGGAAATTTAGGAACTTTCTATTCCACCTTCTCTCCCACAGGGACAGAGATAACCACAGCACCCATAGATGACCTTCCGGACAGGTTGGTTGACCAACTGATTTTGATACATACTGATTTAGCTTAACTGGCAAATGTCTTCATAACTATTTGAAAAGAAACTTATTTTTGATGTAGTACATTTTACAATGTAACACACACACACAGCCCACTAACACCACCCATCCCCCCAAAACAGAGGCACAAATCCCCAATATTTCTCTAGGAGGGGATCTACCCATTACGGGCCTTCTTCAGTCTAAGGGTTGTAGAAGTTTGCCACCTACTGACCTTTCACTGAAGTACTTTGTCCTCCATGAAATGGAGATTGCTAACAGCAATGTCAGCAACATACACTGGGGCTGTAGCATTGTGCAACTATTTCCCAATAAAATGTGAAGGTTTTTTTTTTCATTTTCTTAAAAAATAATCTAATAGGAAGGAGAATCAAAGCTCAAAGATCCCACTTGAATATTAAAGTGTTCATGTTTATCTGAAGGCCCTCTGCTGGCCATTCTCATTATATGTATTCTTTAATATAAAAAGAAAAAAAGTGAAATTAATCACAAAAATTGAGGGACAGTGAAGATTTTTTCCAACATGAAGCATTTCTTTTTATTGCTCACGCTCCTCACTGGAGTTTGAAACAGCTGCCAGGAATTCCTTATTACCCATTTCTGGAAAACAGGTCTAAAGATCTGACCCTGACCTTCTGTCTTGTTCTGAGCTGGCTTCAATTTTTCCATTATTCTTTGCAAAGCTCCTGTTATCTAGCTTTTGGCTCCTTTCCTGACTTAGTGTCTCAGAGGTGGTCCTAAAAGTAGGCTATAATGGACATACCAAGTCTTTAAAATACTATCTAATTACTAATAGACTGGGAGCTCATAAAGGCAGACACATTACACCATCCTCAGTTACTACACAGTGATCCCCTGCAGGCCAGGCTGTGAATGTGTCAGGACAAGACGTATCACCCACCAAATTCTGAGGGCAGAGTCTGTCCCACTATTTATCCTCCCTTCCCCAATCCCATTTTTAATTTTTCCCCATCCCTGTTTCCTCTTAAGAATCTATTGGGCTTCTCTGCCATCTCTTTCCTTTACCCTGCATGCTAGGATCATCCTTGTCGATATTGGAAAATAAAATATGTATTTATTTGTTTAGGGGTAGGATGACCAGAGGATTTTTGAAATCCCTTATGGACATCTGATTCTGTGGTGATAAATCAATCCACTGCAGAGCTGATTTACAACATATTAACACAGATATAAATGAACTGAAAATTTTTTTAGATAAATGAAAACTAGTTAATAAGAATTGGCCTATAGGAACTATGAATTGTGAAGGGATATGATTATAACCATAATAAAACTGACCATTAGCAAAAGAGCATAGAAATTCAAAAACTAGAAATAGAGAGGCTGTAACAGATACAGACTAGAAAAAGTATTACCAGAGCCAGAAATCTTTGAATTTTGGGTGACAGTCATTGCCACAGTTTCTCAATCTAAATGCTAAGACATTAAGAGAAATCTTTGATAAGACATGGCTACATGAAATTATGAGCAGAAACTGTTTCTGGTCAGAGGTTTAAATTTAACCTAATCTTTTAAATACTTTAAAATATTCCAGAATAAAACTACCTCTCAGTGAATACCTATTATGTTGCTTCTCTATTGCTGCCTATCAAACCACTCCACAATTCAGTAGTTTCAAATAATCATTTATTTGCTCAAATTTGGCAGTTTGGGTGGGGCTTGGTAGGACAGCTTATCTCTGGGCCAAATGACATCAGTCTGGGGCACTTCTACTGGTCCTGGAGAATCCATTCCAAGATGGCTCACTCACATGGTTGGCAAATTGTTGTTGGCTGTCAACTGGGAACTGACAGGCCAGACCTTCATTTCTCTTCAATATGAATCTCTCCATGTGGCTGCTTGGGCTTCCTTATGGCATGGCAACTGATTCCAAGAAGGAAATGGAAACTGCCAGTTTCTTAAAGACTGGGCTTGAAACTGGCACAGTGTCACTTTTGCCACATTCAGTTGATCAAAACAGTCAGAGGCCTAACCCAGATTCAAGAGGATGAGCTGCTATGCCTACAAACTCTTTGTTACTCTCTCCATTGAGAGGTAGGTGTGTTTCCCCATCCTTTTGAATCTTTATATAATATTACATAAAATGTTATATATTATATGTATAAATATATACAAATGACATGTATATGTCTTTTATCTTCAAAACACTATGAAGTGCTAATCAGTTTTTCCACTTTTAAAATTTTCCCCTAATTTTCATGTGTGTAAACTCAGCCTTGGAAATATTAAGTATCTTGACTAATATAATGTAGAGAAATAAGAAAAAAGAACTGAAGAATTTTCCTTTTCCTGAACTACCCAAGACCAATCGTAACTTCTGCTTCACACAGAACCCCTGAAGAAAAGAAGAGAAGCAAAGGGGTACAGGAAGAGAAAGCACAAAGGAGAACTGCAGAGACTATCAAGAGAGTTGTTTCTCCGAACGTGATGCTAAAATGCAAGCTCCATGAGGGTAAAGGTTTCTGTCTGGTTTGTTCAGTACTAGAGACCCAGCACTAGCCCAACACAACGGTTTCACAAATATCTACTGAATGAATGAATGAACATGTGGTCCAAAAAAAAAAAACACTTCAAGTTTTAATGCAGCTTAACATAATAGGAAGAGGATTTGAAATTATATAAATATTTTTCATAATTAAAAATAAAATTCAATCAAAAATAAAAATGCAATTCCTAAATATTGAAAACAAAGGAATATAAAATTGGTGGCATAACCACACAGAGAATCATTGTTTCAAGTTACTGTTCAAAATAGCATTTTGACTCCACATCTTGAGTGGGATATAAGATGAAAACCTAAAGGATAAAAGAACCATGAAGAAAACAATTGTATCAGATATCTTTACTGATAGTGGTAATACTTGAAACTATTTGTACGTTGTAAAATAAAAAGTAGATAATTATGAACCAAGATTTTCAGCATAAAAGACAGATAAATGTAAAATCAAAGTTCAGTAAAGCTCTATACTCTAAAATTTGAATTGGAAATTTCAATATGAACACATAATTTTTTTCCTTTAAATATATATATATATATATATATATATATATATATATATATATATATATTTCTTAGCTCTAGCCACTAAAAAGCCCTGAAAACAATAACAATGCAGTAGCTGTGAGTACTACCACGACCCAAATTGTGTTCTCTAAAGACCATTTCCTACTAGAAAGAATCAGGGCTGCTTGGAGTAATGACTGATTCCAGTAAACAGCAGGAAAGTGCAAGATGATCCTGGACCGTTTTATTGTGCGTGAAAGCAAGAAAATTATCAAATACTATTGATATTATGCTTAAAGGTTATAGTAGCCATGTGAAGGGGTTTCACCTGGTCAATTTGAACATGAAAAAAATTGCAATGGATTAAAATACGAAATATATAAAAATCCAGTAGTTCATAATCACACTCAAAAGATGAATATACTGATTACCTTGGAGATTTCTAGCACACTAACTCATTATTCTTAAAATTGGTAAGTAACAGGAAAGGAATAGCAATTAATCCTGCCTTTCTTATACAAATTGGATTTCAGCATAATCAAATAGTTGATGAAAGAAAATTCTTCTTTATAGAAACATTCCCACTAATATATACAAACAGAGTGTTAGAATTAGAATGACACCATGTCGCAGCCCCTAATAAAATAATGGATCTAAGCAGTAAACACCAACGGCTACTAAACCTAGGTGAAAAGCTGTTGGGAATTTTGTAATCAGGTCAGGCTGACACCACTTGAACCTACTGATGAATCTTTTTATTATTTTTTTAAAGTATGTATCAAGAACTGTGAAGGGTCTAAGATTTTATTCTATTTGCAAACTAACAAATTAACCTGACACAATTTTATGGAAGCTAATGGTTAATTTGGTCTGTCAACTTGACTGGGCCAGGGGGCCATTAAACAATATTTCTGGGTGTGTCTGTGAGGGTATTCCTGGATGAGATTAACATTTGAATCAGTAGACTAAGTAAAGCAGACTGGCCTCCCCAGTGTTGGTGGGCCTCATCCAATCTATCAAAGGCCTGAATAAAATAAAAGGATTCTGTCTTTGAGCTGGGACATCGGTCTTCTCCTACCTTCAGACTTAGACCAAAACTTGTAGCACTATCAGCATATTTGCTTCTCAGGCCTTTGGACTTGGACTGGAACTTAAACATTTTGTTCTCCTGGGTCTCTAGGTTGCTGACTGCAGATCTTGGTGGATCTGGAGAACCCACACTAATACAGAAACCAAGGATAGTCTGTTACAGCAATTGCAGTAGTCAGAGTTACCATCATTTTCACACTGGTTCCTCGAGCCTCAATTCTAACAGACTGACACAAAGAGGGTCAGATGACCCTTACATGTAGTGGACTGCATTAGAGGAAAGGAACTCCAAGCTTAGGGAATTCTAATATTTTATCCTATACAATCAGCTTGCTTGTCTTTTGCTCTAGCAGAAGATACTAGCTCTTTCTTCCAAGACTGTTCACCATACAAACATCCTTGAAAAGATGGTGCAGACAAAGGGCTGCCGTCTAGCCTCGACGCCCTGACCCACTGCACTCACATACATTCACGCCTACTGCCCAGGCTCTTAGGAAAGAGGAATCGCCTGAGTCAGGAGGTCTGGTTTCAGCTTCGGTTCTGGCTCTCACAAGCTGAGAGACATTGGTCAATTCGAACTTCTGGGTCATGAACTCAAGTGCTGCCACTGAGGTCTATGGGTCAAGGGGCCCTTGCCTCCTGTTAAGAGCACCTGGCTGAAATCTTGACGGGAGGAAGCTGATGGTGTTGGGAGGCATCAAAATAGCAGTTTAGATCTGGAAGTGATGAGCCCTACAGTAATCCTTTGAAGGCAGGCTTGTCCTTTCTCCTTATGAAATCATCCAAATGGTCTTTTTCTTTTGTACAAATATAGAGAAAAGAACCTCTATGAAATACTTCCATTTGAGAAGAGGGTCTTTGCTTTAAATTTGCAGGACCAAAACCTGGCAGCAGTACATTTAATCCCTCAGTAATATTTGACATTTGATAGATCACAAAAGAGGAGTAAAACCATTTAACAAAATATGTATCTCATGTAAATGATCAATAAAACCAGAAACTGGGCAGCAGCAAGACCCTACGCCCAGAATACAGGGAAACCATACTCTGGTCACCACTTATATCCTCGTTCTAAAAGACTACCTGCTTGTGAAAGATTCCTACCCTCAGGTGAAACAAGCCAGTCAAATCACTCTCATTTTCCCCCCACAGCCAATTAACCACAGAGATCTTAATTGTCTTAAAAATCGTCTTCACATTCATCACTGACCCTTATTTCTTTATTCTGCTTTAAGAAGAAGTCTGCTAGTGTGGAAGCACCCAATATACATGAATCCTACTGTTAGGCTTAAATTCATCCAAGACAGTGTTTCTGTTTTCCGGAAGAGCATCCCTTGGAAAGGGAAAACAAAGTCAAAATACAAGAGGCTGGTCCATAGTGTTTGCTGCATAAAGTGCTGGCTTTAAAGACAAAAGACAAGGGTCAAGGGACTTCCCTGGTGGTGCAGTGGTTGAAGGTCCGACTGCCGATGCAGGGGACACGGGTTCGTGCCCCGGTCTGGGAGGATCCCACATGCCACGGAGCGGCTGGGCCCGTGAACCACGGCCGCTGAGCCTGCGCGTCCGGAGCCTGTGCTCCTCAACGGGAGAGGCAACAACAGTGAGAGGCCGCATACCGCAAAAAAAAAAAAAAAAAAAAAAAAAAAAAAAAAGACAAGGGTCAAAACTCTTCATGGTCACTTACTAGCTGTGTGATTATGTGCATACTTCAGACACTATCTCCCTTTCTTCATCTGTCGAACTGTGATAATAAGTCATCTACCCACCAGGTCATTTATGATGATTGAATACAACATTCTCTGTGAAAGCACTCAGCATAAATGATTAAATAAGTGCTGATGGATAGTTTGCTTTCTTTCTGCTGAAGAGTATAGTTTTTCCAGTCATCTCTCCTTGACCCATGAGAAAAACTGGAGAAAGGAAACAAACTTGGACCACGGATTGTGGAGCACGTGGACTCCGTCTATCTCCAGTCCCTTCTCAGTCTTAATTAATAAGAACGCCAGCCAGCCAAACCTGAAGGCCTGAAGGCCTGGCCTGTCGGGGTGGCATCCTAGGGGATAGCTCATTGCAACTCTGCCAGGAAGGCCAGGGCTCTGGCTTTGACGCCACCCCTTTCAGACACACTAGCACAGCCTTGACACACGAAAGTTGATGAACAAGTTGACACATTTGTCCTGTAATTGCAGGTGTTGGCAAGCCAAGTTTCAACACACTGATTTGCTTGTCAATTATGAAAGCTCTGATGGATACTAATGACAAGTTCAACCTCACATATGACCAGCAATGACTTACCACAACTTCTAAGCTAGAACTTTCCTAGACCGGAGTAAAAACATGCTAATCCAGTGTTTCTCAAGGTGTGGTTCCCTGAGCCACCTGCTCCAGAACCTGCTGGGGATCTCATTAAAATGCAGACGTTCCGGGCTTCCCTGGTGGCACAGTGGTTGAGAGTCCGCCTGCCGATGCAGGGGACACGGGTTCGTGCCCCGGTCCGGGAAGGTTCCACATGCCGCAGAGCAGCTGGGCCCATGAGCCATGGCCGCTGAGCCTGCGCGTCCAGAGCCTGTGCTCCGCAACGGGAGAGGCCACAGCAGTGAGAGGCCCGCGTACAACAACAGCAACAACAACAAAATGCAGACGTTCCCCAGAGCTACTGAATCAGAATCTCTGGGTGTGAACCCAGGGATCAGCACCAGCACCACAGGAGTTTGCATGCTTATTCACGTTTTGTCACCAGTAAAGCCCGTAAACAATTCCCAGGGAATAAAAATACAATTTAGGTAATAAAATAAAGTCTAACCTTTTTTTTTCCTTTGTGCTTCGTCCAGTTTCACTTGCTCATGGGGTGTCGCGTATAGAGGCCTTGCACCCACCACTAGGAACCAGAGTTCCTAGTGCGAAAAGGCAGCACCAACAGTTCAGCTGGAGGAACCTTGCACAGAGACGCTGCGCCCAGCACTGTGGTCTGGAGCCCGAGCAGCACAGCTATGTTCAACTGGGAAGAACCCCGCCCCCTCCTTGGTACTGATTCCTATAAATCAGCCCCACCCACAGCCTGCAGGGAGAGCACCTGCTCTACAGCTGGAGCTCATACCTCTCCATTCTTTGATCAAAGAATAAAGCTTTCCTTTCCTTCTGAACCGAAGAACTTGGTCTCATTCTATTGGTGCGAGTAACATCCTGTAGAAGAACCCTTTTTGGGGCCGGACTCTGGAGGGTTGGTACCAGTTTGAGGACTGGTTAAGCAAACTCAAAATTATCATTCAAACTACGAAGGTTTCAAGGGCTATATGTAATAGATAATACTTCAAACCAGAACAACGTTTAAATATATTGAAATGCTGAATTCCAAAGTATTTGGTTATGGTTTTTTTTAAATGAGTGCAATATGAGAAGCATAAACTGATGGGAAATCGGATTTGGGGAATTGTACCTACATGAATCAAGCACGTTGGTTGCGCTCACATGGGCAGATCTGTCCACTATGCAATAAAATGATTTCAGTGGTTTCAGCTGGGTGTTACATCAGTCTCTGATAAGAATAGCACAGTAGATAGTCACTTGACAATTACTAGCTGTGATAATTGAATATGAACCTTCACTTTGGGTTTTTACATGTCTGTTTTGAACTTAGAATTGAATTCAAGTAAGAAAAACACTTCACGTTGCACTGAGTAGTAGAACTTCCACTTCAGGCTTTATTAAAGAAAAAAATATACCATGTCTTCCCCTTCCATTTCCCTTACTCCGGACCAAGAATTTAGCTAATGTAGCTAGCATGGTAAATGGGGCTGGGGCCAAAGAGGCAGCCTTGTGGTTAGGATATTGGTTACACTCGGGAGAATTGACTAAGTAAGTAAATATATTGAGGCTAATGAGACCCAGGTGTTTCAGTGCTGAAGGGAGTTACAAATAGGTAAAAGAAGCAAGGATAAACCCTGTGGTGTTGGATTGGAATTAGAGGGGTCCATGTGAATTCACAGTTTTTTAACATAGATAGATAGATAGATAGATAGATATAGATAGATAGATAGGTAGATAGATAGATAGATAATTGATAGATGATAAATAGATATAGGTGCATGTGTGTATATATATGAATGTGTGTATGTACATACATATTTCCTAGTCTGCTAAGAACAACTAAAAGCAATGACACCCAATACCAATGAGTACTAAGATCACAGTTTCTAAATTACATTCTCCCCTAAAGGAATGAGGACTCTTTAAAGAAATGACTAAGTCCAGGACTGTGGCAGAGGAATAGCAGATGAGCCTAGAACATTGTTGTGCCAGAAAGTAAGGAAGTTACCACCAAAAAATGATGGGAACATGTCAAAAGGACATAGGAACAAGCTGAGGGGTCTAATAAATAATAATAGTAACAGGTAAGAACACATTGAATAAAATAGAAGTCTGCAAGTCCATATTTATATAAATAAATGAATGAATATATAAATTAATGAGGGGAAATGAAAAGCTCTACCTTATAAGAAAATTTCAAATAATAAATATAAAGGAAACAATGAAATTAGAAAATCACCATTTGGCAAATGTCATGGTACTAACTGATTTAATCATGGATTATCAACGGATGCTAAAAGTAATAGGTGAAAATTTGATGAGAAGCATGATATTTACATGTCTCAAAGCACCTCTCCATAAAATACTTATTCAATGCTTATTAATAAATAAGTACATAATAGTTACTAACTTTATAATAGACTAACCAGACAGATACCATCTTAACCCAGTGATTAAAATGAACATCAATAGTAATAGGACAAAGAAATATCATGTGCCCCCTTATATTATACACTGAGAAGAACACATCACTTCTGTAGTATTCCTGCCAGAAATGTGCAATCTGAATCTAATCATGAGGAAATGCCAGACAAAACCAAATTAAGGAACATTTTACAGAGTAAATTTTAAAAACTGTCGGTGTTATAAAAGATAAGGAAGGACTGGGGAACTCTTCTAGACTGAGAGAGACTAAAATAAAGGACAACTAACTGTAACACGTGATCTTAGACCAGATCCCAGACTTACAAAGGATACTTGGGGGTCATTATTGGATAACTGGCAAATTTTTAGTGAAGTCTATGGATTAGATGACAGTATTGTTCAACATTAATTTCTTGCTGCTATATAAGAAAGAGTCTATTTTTAGGGAATACACATTTAAACATTAAGGGACAATGGACTGTCATGTCTATAGCCTACAAATGGTTTAGAAAAAATTAATAAAAATATAGAGAGAGGGCTTCCCTGGTGGCGCAGTGGTTGAGAGTCCGCCTGCCGATGCAGGGGACACGGGTTCGTGCCCCTATCCCGGAAGATCCCACATGCCGCGGAGCGGCTGGGCCCGCGAGCCATGGCCGCGGAGCCTGTGTGTCCGGAGCCTGTGCTCCGCAACGGGAGAGGCCACAGCAGTGAGAGGCCCGCGTACAGCAAAAAAAAAAAAAAAAAAAAAAAAAAAAATATAGAGAGAGAAGGAATAATAAAGGAAAAGCGGTAAAATGTTAATGTAGGGGAGAAAAAAAATTGTCCTCTATTTGCTTATGTTCCTCCCTGAGGCCTGCCAATTAAACTGACAAAAGACAGCTTAACAGGAGAAAAAGGTTTATTCATGTACACAGGGGACCCAGCAGAAGAAGTAGCTGGCGTATTAAAAGGTGTAAGTTAAAGGTTTATAACCCTAACTTAGGGGAAAAGGAGAGGGGAGAAAAGGTTTTTCTGGGCAAAATAAATAGGTTTCTTTAGGAAAGACAAATGGGTTTTTAGGAGACCAATCAAGAGATAAGAACGTTAGTGATAATGTTTGTCTGTACAGGTATGAGTGCTCTTTCTGTCTCCTTCAGGGCCATAAAACTCCTCTGGAGAAGAAATTTGGGATAGATTTTATTCACATTCTTCCATCTGGGAGTAAACCCACTCCAAATAAGGAATTTGTGGCAGCCTCATTTCCCAGACATTGCTGCTTTTAGCAAGATATGGGAAGCTCCAAGAATACTTCTTTCTGCATCTGTTGATTCTCAAATATCTTGAGCTTAAAATAATCTTTATACCAAATCTGCGGTACTGAGTGAGTCCTTACATTAACAAGTGGGAAATCTTGATGAAAGATATATAGGTGTTCCTTGTACTCTTTTTTGCAAATTTTCTATAAATTTGAAATTATTTCAAAACAAAAAGTTTCAAAGGTATGTACACCCCATCCTCACAAATTGGAAATTTAATTTTAAAAATATTGCCAGCTCATCGGTTTATTAAAGAAGTGAACTCTGAAGGATGGATTGAATGTAAAAGGAAAGATTTAATTTCCATAAATAAGTGAGTAGTAAGCATCTATCCTTGAGGAAGGGGGCCGTATAAGGAACATTAGTAACTTAATACAGGTAGAACAGGGTATTTAGAGCATCCTCAGAGCTCTTCAGTAAGAAATGCAGCCTTATCTGTCAGACAACAGATCTCAGGTTGAGTGTAGGATAACCATTCAACACAAGGCTCTGCTGACAGCTTTCTGGGCTATAACCTATTGCAAAGATGACCTTGTGTCCACAGTTTGATTTTCTTGCCTAAATTTTTATCTTAAGAAAGTAACAAAATGTTCAGATGTTCAAAGTTAAAATAAAAGATCTTTCAAAAATGAACTTATCGGGGCTTCCCTGGTGGCGCAGGGGTTGAGAGTCTGCCTGCCAATGCAGGGGACACGGGTTCGTGCCCCCATCCGGGAAGATCCCACATGCCGCGGAGCGGCTGGGCCCGTGAGCCATGGCCTCTGAGCCTGCGCGTCCAGAGCCTGTGCTCCGCAACGGAAGAGGCCACAGCAGTGAGAGGCCCGCGTACCACAAATAAAAATTTAAAAAAAAAAAAAAAAAAAAAAGAACTTATCAGGACTTCCCTGGTGGTGTGGTGGTTAAGAATCTGCCTGCCAGTGCAGGGGACATGGGTTCAAACCCTGATCCAGGAAGATCCCACATGTTGTGGAGCGGCTAAACCCGTGCACCACAACTACTGAGCCTGCACTCTAGAGTCCGTGAACCACAACTACTGAGCCAGAGCGCCACAACTACTGAAGCCCACGTGCCTAAGAGCCCGTGCTTTGCAACAAGAGAAGCCACTGAAATGAGAAGCCCACACACCACAACGAAGAGTAGCCCCCGCTCGCCACAACTAGAGAAAGCCCGCGCGCAGCAATCAAGACCGAATGCAGCCATTAATTAATTAATTTTTTTAAAAAAAGAACTTATCTACGAAACAGAAACAGACTCACAGACAGAGAGAACAGACTTGTGGTTGCCAAGGGAGAGGGGTGGGTGGGGGAGGGGTGGACTGGGAGTTTGGGATTAGCAGATGCAAATAGTATATATAGGATGGATAAACAACAAGGTCCTACCATGTAGCACAGGGAACTATATTCAATACTCTGTGATAAATCATAATGGAAAAGAATATGAAAAAGAATGTATATACATGTATAACTAAATCACTTTGCTGTACAGCAGGAATTAGCACAACATTGTAAATCAACTATATTTCAGTAAAATAAATTTAAAATAATAATCATAATAAAAAATAAAAGGTCCTTGTTTTTCTGTTTTGCAAAATGAAAGTTCTGATATTTTCCAAATAATAATAATATAAGCAACTCACATGTATTAAGGACTTACTTGGGGTCAGAACCTCTCCTCAGTGCGTTATGTGCATTGTTTTTTTTACTCATCTCCATTTCCCTATGAAGTATGAATCACTATTTTTCTCTTTATTTTACAAATAAGGAAACAAGATGCTCTGAGTGATTCAAGTCTCCAGGATCACAAAGATCTTAAGTGGCTGTATCAGAGTTTGAACCCAGGCTTTCTAATATCAAAGTCCAGGTAATTAACTGCTATATAGGATGCTATGCTATTCCTCATCGTTCTGTGGCTCCCTCTAGACTCCAGCTTATAGTAATAACTTAGGGTCCAATCATGTAACAGATATACTATCTCAGCCAAAAAAAAAAAAAATCCCGAGGGACATAAGGAACAGACTTGTGGTTACCAAGGAGGAGGGGGGTGGGGAAGGGATGGACTGAGAGCTTGGGGTTAGTAGATGCAAACTATTACATATGGAATGGATGGACAACAAGGTCCTACTGTATAGCACAGGGAACTATATTCAATGTCCTGGGATAAACCATAATGGAAAAGAATATAAAAAACAATATATATATATATATATATATATATGTATAACTGAGTCACTTTGCTGTAATAGCAGAAATTAACACAACTTTGTAAATCAATTATACTTCAATTAAAAAAAAAATCCTGAGGTGCCCAAAAGGAAACCAATTTAAGGTAACCATCTCAATATAAACCCAAGAAAAAGGGGAACTGCTCTGCAAATAAGAGCTACCCTAGGTCATAGTTGACTCACATTATACTTCTTAATGCCTTTGGTGCCTCACTGCTGTGGCAAACTGATAAGCGTTCAGCTCTCTTTTGCTGCTTTGGTTAAAGGTCAGGAGGGAGAGGTTGTTTGGAAAAGATACTGAAAAATACCCATCTCCAGCTTTAATTAATCTTTCTTTATTTATTTAATTAATTTCTCTTTTCAAGGGACTCGACTCAGTCCCTCGACTCTCTCTCACACACGACTGTTAAGTATGTCAAATAGCTGCTCCTACACAGTAGCTACTAAAATAAAATGGGAGCATCGAGGAGCCAGGACCAAACTAGAAGACAATCATCATCCCCAGCTCTTAATTCAGTCCTAGGAATGCTCAAACTCTTTTCAAACTTTTCTGCTTCAGTACACAAGGGATGATAGTCAAATGTGTGACACACCCCCTTGCACATTTCCTGCAGGATCAACTGAAATCCTACTCAATTCTCTTTCATTCAACTCCGTAATGACCTATATAGGAAAAGAATCTAAAAAAAGAATGGATATATGTATGTGTATATGTATAACAGATTCACTTTGCTGTACACCTGAAACAACCACAACATGGTAAATCAACCATAATCCAAAAAAAAATTTTTTTAAAAAGAGAAGATATCAGAATCAAGGGAGCTCAAGTGACATTATTATACGGAAGCCATCGATTCTAATTTATGAAAAAGAATACCTTTTGTAAACTTTTAAGTGCCAACTAATATTGGTAATAAGTCACAAATAGCTATGGATATGATACATATTATTATTAATATGATATATATTATTATATGTATTCTAGGTTAAATTTGATTGTTGCTTCTTTTAGGACTATTGCATTTTTCCCCTCTTTTGCAAATTATTTTATTTTATCTAGATCCCTACCATAGCAGATCAGAAAGAAGGATGGCAGAAGCAGAGAAATCTGTCAGAAATTGCTCTAGCCCAAGAATTGGTACTGATCAAGTCTGGACTTCTCCATCATCAGCTGGGAGATAGGGGTGTTGAGGACTGGGATGTGGAGAGCAGGGCTTGAAATCTCTCTCTCTCTCTCTCTCTCTCACACACACACACACACACACACACAGCTTTACTGAGGTAAAACTGACAAATAAAATTGTGTATATTTAAGTTGTACAACTTGACGTTTTGATATACATATACATTGTGAAATGAACAGTGCAAGCAAGATATTTAACATCTCCATCACCTCATATAGTTACTATTTTCTTTTCGTTCTTTTTGTGTGTGTGTGTGTGGTGAGCACTTAAGATCTACCCTCTTAGCAAACTTCAAGTCTACAATACAGTATTGTTAACTACAGTCACTTTGCTGTATGTTATTTCTCCAGAACTCATTCATCTTGCACAGCTGAAACTTTGTACCCCTTGACCAATATCTTCTCATTCCCCACCTCCACCCCCAGTCTCTGGCAACCACCATTCTTCTCTCTGCTTTTATGAGTTTGACTATTTTAGTTTCCACATATAAGTGAGATCATGCAGAATTTGTCTCGCTATGTCATTCCCACGTACAGGACTCCTCTGGTTGTAGAATGTTATCATCCAGGCCCTGGTGGCCTGACTTTGGTAGGCACATTTGACTCAAAGTTGACAGGATAGGGTCAAGGTCCAAAAGGATCAGAGAATGAGTTCCTCAGACCAGATGGCAGCCACTACTTGTGTATTCTTATATCTTCATTTGGGTTCTGCGGGACTTCCCTGGTGGTCCAGTGGGTACGACTCCATGCTCCCAAAGCAGGGGGCCGGGGTTCAATCCTTGGTCGGGGAACTAGGTGCCGCATGCATGCCACAACAAAGATCCCGCTTGCTACAACTAAGACCCAGTGCAGCCAAAATAAATAAATAAATAAATATTTTTTAAAAATATTTCATTTCTACCCTTGTATTCCCAGAACCCAGAGAGCTGGACAGGTTGATGGCACAAGTGCCACCTCCAAGGTCTGCCCTTGGTGCCCCTGTGTGAAATAGGCTCTGAATACTTTAGCATTAAATAATAGTAGTAGTAGTAGCAGTAAATTTAAGTACATCATGTCACAGCATGTGCTATTTAATAATCACAAGTATATGAAGTAACTTTTATTAGTCCTATTTTCCAGATGAGAAAATTGAGGGGAATTCCCTCAATTCCCAGGGGGAATTTAGGCACTGGGGTGGCCCATCAGAACTGGGGCGAAGCAGCTGGGCCTTTACATGCCCACAAGAACTAGGCTTTGAATACAGACTGTTCGGGAAAGGGGTGTAACAGTGGGCAAAGCAGCTCTTTTTGGTTGAGGTACTTCCTGAAGGGGACTGACAGCTGAGGACAGTCTGCCAGCAGCACTCCCAGCCCTGGGAGAGAGTGAGGTCTTCATTCCTGAAGGGGGACAGGATTATTTCAGAGGGATCTTTGTTTTTGCTACCTCCCCCCAACACACACACATAAAATCCACAGCACTCACCAATGCCTTTTAGATTTTTTTTAAAGAGAAGGAACAGAGAGATGCTACAAAAGACTGATTATGAACTGAAAAGAGTGAATTAGACTGCTGAAAAGGTCCAGCCACATTTGCATTACTTGTATTGCCCAGTTTTTTTGTTTGTTTTTGGCCATGCCCCACGGCTTGCAGGATCTCAATTCCCACACCAGGAACTGAACCTGGGCCACAGCAGTGAAAGCCGGGGATCCTAACCATAGGCCACCAGGGAACTCCTTTATGGCCCAGTTTTAAACTGCTTACAAAGAGGACTTCTCTCTTGCTGGCTAATTAATCTTTCAAAATTTGCCTTCCATAACTCTGACTCACCATACATCTGAATGCTTATTTGTTTCCAAGCTTCCCATTCAAATTTGGGGACTGCTGTCTGCTCCAAGAATACAGATAACTCCAGAGCCGGCAGGCTTTCAATTAGCACTTTGTTTTCCCTTCCCTAGACTTCTGCTGTCTTAGACCCCACAGGCTATTTGATGCTAAAGGAGTGGAGGTTTTCTTCCACAGTGTCAGGTGCAGTGTCTGGCACGTAGTAGGTGCTCAATAAAGATTGGTCAGATGACTAAATGGTGGGTTCTAGTTGGAAACTTAAAACATTTCTTCTAATGCTAGCAACATCTCACCACTCCCTCCATGTTTGCGCCACATGGTTTCCCACTGGCTACACAAGGCATAGATCCATTTTCCAGGAGCTATGCTCTCAGACATGGGACCAAAAGGATTAAGATTACCTCCCAGGCAGCCCTCTACCCAGGTATCCAAATACATAAACTAGTAGTTATTTTAGTTAAACCCCTGAGATTTGAAACAAACAAACAAAAAAAATTGAGGCTCACACAGTAAAGTATCCATTCAAAAGAGAATTCAGTAATTTGCAATTAAGTCAAAAAATGGTTCACTCACACATACATACAAGTCAAACACTTTTCCTTGGTAAAGGCAAACTAAATTTAGCCCAAAAGGCCACCTGTTTTTCAAAGTAGATGTAATGGTTTTTGCTGACATTGCACTTGGAAAAAATTATATCCTTATAATATTTTTTTTTAATTTTGTAAAAACAAAATCATTCTGGATTAAGACTCAGAAGCTTCTATTTCAATCCACAAAATCTCTGCTGATATTCTTTCCCCTTCTTTTGTCTGTTTAAATAAGCAGACTCTTGGCCTTAGCTGGATCCCTTTTGCCTCTGTCTGTTTTTCTATGTATAAAAATGACCCTGTTTCCTGGCCTTGATTCTCCTTGCTGTCAGTAGGCTGCTTTTACTGAAAAGGTGTGTTCATGTTCTTGGCTTTACCAGTAAATTGATTTTATAGCTGAATTGGCAAGGCTCTGTGGGTGGGTAAGCCAGAAGTGGCATATCAGGTGGTCAAGGAATGTGAAAATTTAGGTTACAGATTAGAAAAACTTCAAAATGTACACTGCACATTTTAAAAGCACTGCTGGTTGTAAAGCACTGAAGTTATTCCTCATAACTGAGAGTATGTATAAATAACATTAAAACAAAATAAGTGTCCAACCACATTAGGTTAATAAAAAATGGTTTCATTTGGATAAAATATATAAATTAGACATCTAAATTTCCATAAAATTTTCTTGTTCAGATTCCTGAGTCTAATTTACAATTCGGGGTTAATTGTATTTGGATTTATGTGTCTGAGCAATTAAATGTTTGACATGATAAAAAGAAAAATCTCCTTTATATTTACAACAAATACAGTAGGCCTTTGCTTCTTTTTGAAAAATGCAGGAAAATAGGGCTTCTCTGGTGGCGCAGTGGTTGAGATTACGCCTGCCGATGCAGGGGACATGGGTTCGTGCCCCGGTCTGGGAGGATCCCACATGCCGCGGAGCGGCTGGGCCCGTGAGCCATGGCCACTGGGCCTGCGCATCCGGAGCCTGTGCTCCGCAGTGGGAGAGGCCACAACAGTGAGAGGCCCGCGTACCGCAAAAAAAAAAAAAAAAAAAAAAATTGCAGGAAAATAATACAGAAAGAAAAATATTTAGGAACTTACTGATTCTCCAGAGTTTTTGCCTTGTTAACATCGCTGGCACCATAAAAAGTAATATAGTGACCATCTCTGTATATCACAAAGAGCTTCAGGTAGGTCTGTGAGCCCCAAGAGAGCCATTTACCTGGCTTTGTCTTTTTAGTGCCTTGCACGATGCCTGGCCCAGAGCAGGTTCTCAGTAATTGTTTAATGGCTAACTGAATAGAGCTATTGCCTCATGGTAAAAAATAACCACTTATGACCTTATGATGTAAAGGTTAAGAACATTAGCAGAGGATGTATACTTTCATGAAAATGTAGGGAAGGAGGGAGAAAGGAAGGGAGGGAAATACATAGAGATTGTGTGCCAGTTAACACCTTTGATAACTCTGATGATTTTAAGCCTGAAAAATTTCTGTTGTGCACCTTAAAAAGCATTCTGCATCAATTAATGCATTTATGTAATAAGCACTTATGTTATGCTTAATATGCTCTAGGTACTATTCTAGGCAGTGAATAAATACAGCCATGAACAAATTCCCTACTGTTACGGAATTACACTCCAGTGGAACCCACATCACTATCTTAAAAGGCAAGTATTTATAACCCCATTTTTATGGTAGAAATAGTATGATTGACTTTCCTGACCTGTCCAGTGTTTTAAGAGGCATGGATTTTGCATATTAGCATCCTGCTCTATTTGAAGGCAGCTTTACAGACCAACCTAATTATTTAACATTGTATCACCATCAGCTGATACTGTAATTAAAACAAGTTTTTACCACCAGGAAAGGGGCCTATGTATATGTATAAATGTATATACATTTGTACATATACACACACATTATATACACACACATACACACATATATATACATATATACACAAAAGTAATTTCCTAATGTTTGCGTTTTTGTAGGCTTAGCACTATATAGAGAATATTAATATGACCTGATTTTTTAGTGTTTTTAAGTATTTCTACATATTTTAATTAGACTTCAAACTTGATTAATAATCAGGATAGGGTTTTTTTTTCTATGAACTCCTTTCCCTTAGAAAAGAAATTTGACAGAGTAAAAGTTTACTGGAAATACGGCAAGAGTTACATGCTGGAGCATAATATTTAGAAAATTTAAAACATAAATGAATTATATAAATAAGAGGATTCAGTTCAACTTTCATAGGGCAATATATTTTAAAAGTTCATTTTTAAAGAAGAAATCAATTTCAGTCCCCTTAAATATATTATATACCTAATTATTAGAAACCAATTAGATGTTAAGAAAACTACCTAATCTTAAATCCTTTCATGGGTTTTACAGATTAGACCTATTAAACATTTTAAGAGAGTGTTTAAATTTTATGCTGAATCGAACAACTGAATTTAAATAATTTAGTAGGAGTCATTAAAGTTTTAATTTTACACAACAGAATTAAACATATTGGACTCTATCCTCTTTGGGTTTCATCAAGCACAGAGTGTGATGGGAAGAAAACCAGATCTAGGAGACTCAGGCCTGGGTTGAGGTCTTATCACTGCTTTGTGACCTTAGAGGTGTCATTTAAGCACTTTGAGTATTAATCTTTCATCTCAAAAGATCTTTCTAAAGATTGAGTAAAAGTAGGTGAAACTGCTTTGAAAACTGTAAGAAGGCAAGCTCACTGCATGCTATTTATTATCATTACTCTACTGCCTTCCTGGCGATGAAGAAAGAACATTAATCATACGTCTCTCCACTCCAAGCTGAGGGGATCACATGCCAATAATGGCAAGCATCCCACAATCAAGCCAGAATAGTGATCCTCTACTCAGTAGGCTGGGCAAAGATGTCCAGGTGTTCTTCTGTATCTGTAGTCAGGTGCAAAATTGGACTCCCTAATATGAGAACCACAATTCTGTAGCTCATATTCTACATCAAACCATCTCCTGATTTTATGAATTAATGGCAACCCTAGTCAAGCCATGTGGTTTAAGATTTCTTTATAAATTCAGATAACGGCTGTGATAAACTTATCCTGAATTATTTCTCTATTAATTCCTTTTTGAACACAACATTGGGGTGTTAGAATATAGCGTTGTCCTTACCCTTCCCTATCTTGTTTTCTTCCAAAAGGAAAAAACAAAACTGTCTTCACAAAAAAAAAAAAAAAAAAAGTCTTCACTTGCTTAACAATCTCTATTAAAACTTTGTGCCTATATTAGCACCTATTTTTTCTTTCTTGCTTGCCCAATGATCTTTCTTCCTATGCTTTGCTGATTACATTTCAAAAACCCAACCCTTTCTAAAAGTCATTCTTTTGTTGCTGTTGGCAATTGGATCATATTTATCCACTCCATTTTTCCCCCAATAAACATTTGTGTCTTATTATGCTCATAGAAAAACACTAGGTATTTGGGATATGCAAGACACAGCCCTCTACTTTCAAACTTACCTCTACTTTCCACCAATTTTCTTTCCTATAATCATTTGTCTGTACCTCCAAACTTGTCTACTGTCCTTGTAACAGAAATCTTTCCTCTTTGAAAGAGTAACCTCCTCTGTATTCTTTATATTTACTTGTTATGCATCTCCATACTGCTACTAAAAACAACTTCTTAGAAATTGGAGTTTTAATACTGGTTATAATGATTAAGGATTTGTGTGTGTGTCTGTGTGTATTTGTAATGATATTGTGGTTTTGTTTTTAAAAACGAGACCTTACCATTTAAGTACTGAAATATTTATATATAAGATATAATCTCTAGAATTTGTTTTGAAAAAAACTATGAGAAGGGGAAATGGAAAATGGCTGGAACCAGACTGGCCATGGGTGTTGGGCCTGGTTAATAAGTACACGAAGAGATCATTACACTCTTCAGTCTCCCTGTTTTAATATTCTCCACAATAAAAAGGTGAAAAGTTTTTCTCTTCACTTGCTACAGTCTGGGCTACTCTCATAAAATCTAATATTTAGAGGACTTTTACCATTTAAATGGTGCTATAAAATCCAGTACCGAAATACAAAATTACTGTATACTACTATGGTATATATATTAATAATAGCTATCATTGATTATTTACTATATACTAGGCTACTAGGTACTGTTAAGGTGAATTTACATACATTATCTCATTTATTCTTCACACTAAGCTTATCAAGTAGTTATCACTAAAGGTTCACAGAGGTTAAGAAACTTGCTCAGTATCATCTGATGGAAATAAACACCTTGAATGCTCATTATCAGTTCCAAATATGAAGAAAATAATTATTCTCACAATAACTCAAACACAATGCTCACATCCATATTGGTGTACTTCATTTCATATTATCATAAGCTATCAAGTAGACTTGGCCAAAGACAAGGTTGAAATCAGTTTACATTTACCTAGTTAAGTCAATACTTGGTGGACTTAAAAATTTTATTTTATTAGCATTCACAATAAAATCAAATATAATGCTAGCTGACTGTTGAGTCACTGTTTACAGCCATGATGGTAGGGAGGGAGGTAGCAAAGTTTAAGGCAGCAGGTTTAGCTTTAAGGCAGCAACTTCAGCTCCCTTAAAATGATCAATGAACATGTACAATCACGGGATATCTGGCCCTACAGATGTTAGTGGTCAATCGCCTATATGTTAGGGCATTGAACCCTGAGCAGTTCACAAACATACATAAAATTTAGCAATTACTTTATATCTTGTATCAGTTTCGAAAAGTTTCATACAATTGTGGATTCTAAAGCAGCACAGTTCCTTAAAATTGCCAATATTGATTCCTACAGAACTAGTGCATTCCTAAAAACACATGTATTTTTACAAATTTTTACTACTGGCTTTAACTAAAAAATTGAAGATATTTTCCTTTGGAAAATATTTAAATCTTAGGAAATAAAGCTTCTTAAGAACTCCTATCTAAGGGGCAAAAAATTTTTTTCAGTCCGTGCAACCTGCTGACTTTTTTTAAAAGGGTGTATTTCTTTGGCATGAAAGGAAAACATAGGAGACATACAAATCTTTGCAGTTATAAATGAACAAATGAGGGTACACGCATCCTGGAACACAGATCTCACTAAATAAGAATATGTTTACTAAAAAAACAAAAAAAACAAACCAAAAAAAAAAAAAAAAAAACCCAAAAAAGAAAACCTCAGTCAAGGGGGCCAGAAAAGGCTGTTTTTAAGAAATTTCAAATAGATTCACTGTGTAACAGTCACAAATGTCTTTATACAATTTCTTTAAAAGCCATGTCCTTTCTCTAGCATATGGTAAATTATTTTATTTACAAAAACATACATACAAATTCTCAGGAAATTGAGGTATTAAAAATTGAGATATATTCATACAGCAAAGAGGTAGTCATAAAAATCCATCATCAACTAAAAATGAGCTTATTTCTTAGCATTATAAAAACCTTACATTTTTAACCCCTGCATTGTTTACATTTTTCTAAGTAGTAGAAGGTAGATTTCGGCACTTTGGTGATCTTTATTATTCCTAGGTCTTTTTCACATGAAGATTAAACACTGATTCCTATCAACAGAACGTGTGCCTTGAGCTTTTTCCCCAGCAGTGTTAACAGGCTATACCAAGCCTGGCACTCCCTTTTGCCAGGTGTTTGCCATCTCCACTCCTGCTCTTTTGATGAATTACACTTACTAGATGTCCAGCCAGAATCAAGATTGACACACCGTGGCCAGAGCTCTAACACAGGAAAATAAATCTGGTTCTCTCAGAAACAAAAACACTTGCCCTTGTATCAACATACATAATCTTCTAGAATTTAGAAAAAAAGGTATAAACATGATACACCTCCATGTTTCAGTTTGACCACTCATAAAATGAGAAATAACCAATCTCATTTACAGGTAAAATTATTTCAAATTCATCTAAAATGAGAAGTTATTAGGCTTAATGATGTAAAATATTTTAATGCTAAAAAGATGAGTCTCATCAGAAACCAATTTTTGGCACTTGAATCTCGGAACCTCTGCAACCCAGAGAACTACCAAATAATAAAAACTTAAAGGGTTGCTTTTCTCAGAATGGCTAATTCACGACAGGAGCAGGGAGAGGGGTGGTGACAAATACTGTTTTAATGAAATAGATTTTCGACATAAATACTGTAGGTATACTCTTTTGTATAGAGTACATTGCTCAGAGGCAATTTTTAATCATGATCCTATTTCATTCTTCAATGAATTAGACAGTAGTCTTTAAAATATCCTTTCCAAAAGCTGCTTTCCTGTTATTGCTGTCTAAATATTATCTAAAGCTATGCTAGCCAGTGCAGGAGCCACTAACCATATGTGGCTGTGTAAATTTCAATTAATTAAAATTAAAAATTCAGTTCTTCAATCATACTAGCCTTTCTTCAGGGGTTCAGTAGCTACGTGACTAGTGACTACCATATTGGAGAGCACAAATTAACATTTCTATCAAAAAAAAGTGCTATGGGACAGCTCTGAATCTGAAGAAAGTGCACTGTGCTATCTGCTCCTGAAATTTTTCAAACTCATTTTTAGAAAGTTGCTTAAAAGTATCACTATCTCTAGGCTACAGGTTATTATTGATCTCTGTTCATAGGTGTGAAAGAACGGTATCAACTTTCTGGTCCTTATTAAGACAATTTATGAAGTATTTAGAATTCCATATAGGGCCCAAGTGAAACATGAACTCAGATATTTTCACTACATGACTATAAAAGAACAAAGTGAAGATCTGACAGGCATGATGAAAGTAATTTAGCAGTCTCAATTAAAACAGATCTCTTCTTCCACTAATATCCATAAGTCTTGAAATATGAAAGAATACGTAACTGCCATTTAAAGCTTCTCACAAGAATGGGACAAAAAGCCCTTTAGATATTGCTCTATTTTCCTTTGGTCTTAGCAAGGGGAAAACAAAACAAAACAAAACATTTCTTAAGTATAAACAAAAAAGAGTAAATTAAAATAAAAACTGTCTTACAAATAAATCGCTACGGGACAAGGACAGAAAAACAAGTTTTGGTTTAATGCATGAGAAAATGCTCTCATTTGTATTGATTGCTGATATATGAGCTAATAACTCTGAATACTTTTAGTAAAGTCAAGTTCATGTTGTTACTTTCAAATTTGTCAGAACACAAGGTGAGAGAGATAACAATTGTGTATCACTTCTTCCAAATAACTCTTAGATGCAAGGCAGGAAGTGGGGAACAAAATAGATTGCCTATTTTTTCTTTTTTCTTCTTAGTAGGTGAAAGTAAAACAACTCGAACATAAAATGCACACAGCTGTATCTAAAAGAAAAATGCAAACACAACTTAACCATACTTTATTTGACTGCATCTTATTTAGACAGCTTGCACATTTCAAATCCCATTAAAACTCTCTCTCCAAAAGGATATGGGACAATAGAAGAAAATTATGCAGCAATATCCAGTCATCAAACAGCAGTCCAATATTTTGAGATACACATGATATTTTATAGATACTCAACTCATATCTGACGTCAATATAATTTATGGTTATATTTTTACAAACCTGAAAGCCCTATAACAATATAGCACTCATTTTAGTGATGTCATGGTGCACTGAAAAGTAACTCTGATGCACTACCAATTTGCTTTTATCTATGCTCCTGGAAAGTGATGAACTTTATGATTTTTAGACACCATAATAAATATACACATCCAGTCTTATACATGTCAGCCAATACCATAACACAGGGCAAGGTAAAGTTAAAACATGTGACAAACAAACTTCTTTACATAGATTTGTCAAGCAAATGGGGAGGGTACTTTGGGGAAGAGGCAGAAAATATTAAAACCAATTTTTAATAGTAATTTTATTACTTTTTTTTTTTGCTGGCTTCAGCTTCAAAACTACTGTCTGGTTTATGATCTGTGGACTTCTCTAGTTTCATCCTAATGTAAGGGAAATTATAATCAGCCCACACATTAAAATGGTAGTATACCCGTTAGCTTCTTCAATACTAACATATATAGCTTCATGGTAGCATGTATAAAAATGTTCAGCAGTAGCAACTGCCAAACCAGTGTCAGTGGATAGTACAGTCAGTCTTAAAGAGGCAGCACCCCATTAAAAGAAAGTTGCACCAATTTTGCTCAGTTTTAGCCAAGTGAACTCGCTCTATCAATTTTCAATGGAGCTGTTTTAAGATTATATAAGAAAAATGAAAGCCCAAAATCAAAAATTAAGTTAATGTCTGATGCTACTTCACCTGAAATGGAGACTTAATTTTGGTGCTGGGTTACCATGCTAGAGGATAAAATTTTAGTCCACTTAAGTAAACAATTTCTGCACACCCAATTAAAGACACAAGGTAGACACAGATATTCAACAAACACCAGCTAAACAATATGACAACCATTTGACTTTTCAGTCACACAGTTAAGTTCGTGTTTAAAACACCCAGTCAATTCAGCAAAATTTGGTCAATTCTGGGTGAAAAGGTCAGTAGTGATGGTTTCATTGACAATCTGCCAAAAAATTAATGGCTGAACTAAAATTCTAGCGTGTATTTACTTTAGAACTGTCCTCATTAGTGAGTCAAGCAAATGTACGTTCATCAACAATCATTACCTATGAACCAGCAAGTCAAATATAAAGTGGTGAGATAAAATTTGATAATGAAAAGTACTGAACTATTTTATTAGTTCAATTCCCTCCATATTAAAAATAACAGAAGCATCATTATGATTGGTATTCCTCTAAGTGCTAGAGTCCAAATGAAGTCTGACCAAAAACGTACTCAAAGTGGTCACCTGGAAAGCTGAGTATTGTGTGGTCTTCATATTTTTAATGTAACCAGTATTCTGCCCATTAAACTTTCAAGGCAATATAAAATGGAAAGAAAAAGTTTTCTTTAAAAATAAGGAACTATAAATGATCCCATCAGCAGGAAGATTTTATTTTCACCAAATTTATGTATTTTTATTTTAAAAATACTTGTCACCATGTTCACTTTCAAGATACTACACTGAGCAAGGAGCAGCTTTCCCTTAAAAAAAAACAAAAAACAAACAAACAAAATAACAAAAAGGCAACAAACTTTCCTGAAAGGGGGCTTTTACCAACTGTTAATGGAGGTAGGGTTTTTAAAAATACAGTAATTATAGCCATAAAATAAAATTCAAACCAAATCCTAGAGCAGAAGTAAAGCATATCCAAATTAATGAAAAAACAATACATTCCTACAAAACGTTTTTCACAGAGAATGAATCTTTTCTTTAATGGGTACCTAGGTTTTCCAGTCAAATAAATTATCCATCACAGGTTTCCTGACTTAATTGAAAGCAATCAACTTTAAAATTAATTACATTGCACAGATTGGCCAAAACACAATGTAACTAATGAACATGGTGATGGCTATTAAGAAAACCTATAGAACTCATTCCAAGAATTTTCCATTTCTCCCTTTTGTTTTTCTGGGAACTAATAAAGCAAAGCTCCCCCAAGAATTTGCACAAGTAAGTGAAAAGAAAAGAAAATCAGTTTAAAACAGATACAGTGCACCTTGGAATTTATTTTCAAGACCAAGAACCAAAAGCGAAGCATTTTAAGAAATGGAAGCAATGTGAATCCAAACCAGGTGGGAAAAAAGTTCCAACTACTTTGTAAAAGCTGTTCCTCACAGCTTAGCAATAATTTTGATTAAATAAAATCATACCAATTTACATTAATTTTTCTACTCTTTTCCAAAAATTCCCTCACTCTCAAAAAAAAGTGCATCTAAAACCCAGCAATTCCCGGCTTCATCAACTTTTCTCATCCCTTTTGAGTCATTTCTCAAAGATTTTCCAAGTAGATTCAACTTCTTACTGTAAGAAAAGAAGGGACTTCTACAGTAAACCACTCTGTCACTCACCTGGAAAAAGTATCCAAATTATAAAAATCTGAAATAATTTATTACCAAATTTAGAATTTAAATAAAAACAAAAGTTTGCTTGCAAAGGCCTTAAAGAAAAGGAAAAGGTAGCATGCATTCAAAAACTATAGAGATGAAGACAAATATACTTATCTACACAGGCACTGGCAGACGCAATTTAATTGTTATCTTTACTCATTGTTAAGACACACCCAACCCTACATAACATTTTTTTTCATTCACTAATCACTGAGGTACCAATATTCAAGAATGGAAATTTAATATAGAAAAAATAAAACCTAAAATTGAAGCTTTTCCCCCACCCCCTCAGAAAACTATGGCAGGTTTCGTGTGAAATGTTAGTATACTCAAGAGATTTTTACAATCTACATTGGCTTTTTTAAGGAACAAAAATCATGTTCCACTTCCTGGTTCTGTGATAAAATTATCACTGTGTAAATAACAATGTCAGCAGACTTTGCAAATGAACAAACAAATCTTGGCTATCAACTGGCACATCTTGTTGGTACCAAAAGAACTCTTTAAGTTTAAAACAATCTCTTTTAATTCAGAACAAATGCGCCATGCCAAAGTGCAACAAATATTGTGCGACACTCAAATGAGACACTGACAGATAAGAGCTGCATGGAAATCACTAAATCCACCTGCAAAGCAATTCTGTACAAATTGCATTGCATGCAAAGGTCGATTCTGCATCGTTGGAAAGTTGTTCCTTGATGTCAGTTTCTCAACGCAGCCACAATTTAAGTCGCAGTGCATCAACTCCATTTAAATAGTATCTGAACAGCCTCTTATCTCGAACAAAACCAAGATTTTCATAAAGTTTCAAAGCAGACTTATTCGTTATTTCTGTTTCCAAAACAACCTTCAAAAAAAGAGAAAACTAAGTTATAATTTTATAATATTTGAAACTAATTTATAATTTCATAATTTGACAAATCACTTATAAACAATAAGATCAAATATTTAAGAAAAAGAAACTACATTTAATTGTTTTAGAGTTGATGGTGAAAACAGTAAATATTAATGATGTACAGGAAGAACCCAGAAAAACAGTTATCAGAATTATAAAAGTCATTCTCTCTCAGGGCAAGGCGGGGTGGGAACACTAGGGACATTTTCTTTTCTATTGATTTTTGTGAAATGTTTGGAACTTTTAGCAATGAGAATATACGTTTTATACTAAAACAAAGATGAATTCGTTCCCTGTATAGTGTGACAAAAAAATGAAGAAAAAAATCAACAATCAAAGATTTAAGAAAATAAACCAGTACTTGAAACTATTCAGATTGACCTCCAACTCCTATATTTTCATTAATATGTCATCCTTTATCCTGGCAACAGCTACCATATTTGTCTACGGTCAAGACCAGAGTCTGCAAACTATCGTCCTTAGACCAAATATGCCTACTGCCTGTTTTTGTAGATAAAGTTTTATTGAAACACAGCCATGTCCATTGGTCTGCATGATGTTTATTGCTGCTTTCTCAATACAACAGCAGACCTGAGCAGTCGCACCAGAGACCTGTGGGCTGCAAAGCCTAAAATATTTACTATCAGGCTCTTTGTAGAGAAAGTTTGCCAAACCTAGATCAAAGGTACCAAAACTTTAGTGTATCTGGAGGGCTTATTAAAATAGTTTGCTGCACCTCCCCTCCAGAGTTTCTGAGTAGGTTTGGGGTGGTGCCCAAGAATCTGCATTTTGAAAAAATTGCCAGGTGATGTTGATTGCTGCTGGTAAGGAGATGACATTCTGAGAACTACATTCTGAGAATGTCTAGACACTATGGATATCAACATTTAACAGAGGTATTAACTTCTATCTGGGTCTTTTAAAATATTACTGAACCAGTGGCCCTGACAATGAAGAACTGATACTTTTGACCATTATGTGATGTTCTTCTACTTTACTTCTACCTTCCCCTACCAAAATATCCTCTATCCCATCCTCCCAACTTTTACATACATAGCTCTATTTGCTTTTCTATTGATTCTCTACTTACCTCACTGAGAATCAACACAGTGAGTCAGTTACTGTCGGGATGTTATAACCCTGAGGTGTTTGGAGTGGGAAAAAAGGGCAAAGTATAATTAAACAAAGGCCCAAGTAAAGCCTATGAGTCTCTTCCTGTTCTATCGCAAGCCATAAAAAAAAATCTGACAAGAATTCAAGCAACAGATATAAATAATAGAGAAAAGACTGTACTTCAACTCACCGGATCCAAAAAACTGATGATCAACTCCTCTACAATTCCGCACATCAGTAACAAGGTCTCCATCACATCAATGTCTCAAACCTAAAACCTAAGAGTCATCTCTGTACTTCCTTCCTCTCCACACCCCTACATACATCCAAGCATTGAGTATTTCAATTTTCTCTCTTAAATCTCTCTTAAACTGATCCTCTTCTTTCTATCCCCATTGACAACATTCTAGTCTAAGCTGCCATCAACTTTTATTATAAATACAAGAACCTCCTAACCCAAACGTCTCCCACTCTAAGTACAGTGATGCTCGTTAATTCCCTGCTTACAACCATTTATTGACTCTCTTTTGTCCTCAAGAAAACGTCCACAATCTAACAGTAATCTAAAGAGACCTAAAAGGTCCATCAAGATATGGCCTCTACCTACCTTGCTAACTGTGCTTTAGGTCTCCTCCCCTTACTCGCCACGATCAACACTAAACTTTCAGTTTCTGGAACCCACCATTAACTTTCCTACCTTAGACCTTTCACATAAGCTGTTTTCTCTGTCTGGAAGAACACTCTTCCCATCCTCCTCTTCTTGCTTTTGGCCTTAGCATGTCACTTCCAGACTGCAGAGTATCTCTTTCCCCTCATAGTACCCCACAGCACTCGGCACTGCTCCTTGTTCAACTGTACTTTCATTCAATGTTTGATGAATATGACATCTTTCCCAGCTGGTGAACCCAACAATGACAGGGATCATGGGTACCTTGTTCACAGCCATTTCCTCTGCACCTAACACACTGCTTGACACATAGAAGGCTCTTAAACATGTGTTAATTATATATGCCCTTAGTACCTTTCATTATATTACATACATTACATAAATAGGAAACAAATGAAAGTACTGCCAAGCTTTTAAATGACCAGAGTACTTAAACAGAAAGTATCATCTTACGGCAATTACCTATGCAAACAACTCATGAGAGCAAATCACACACTAACCCAAACTTTAAAAAGATCTAAAAACAAGTAATTAATAGTTCAAGATCAAGGGAAAATGTTCCTATAAAAGTTATACAGAAAGCAAACTTGTTTGAGTTGTTGCAGCTTTATTGCTTCTCATATTAATTGTTTTGATTTAACATTTTAGCTGTAATTAGGTGCTGGCATAAAACAGAATTCCAGGAATTACTCAAGAGAATAGTTCCAAACTGGTAAATTGCATTGACCAGACTGGGGTGTTCCAAACTGGAGGATGGCATACATTACTGAACATTAAACAATGAAAATAAAATTAAAAGATGAAACTAAAAATTAAAAGATGAAAATAAAAACTCAACAATTTCTCTCTGCTCTTAAAAAAATGGAATTTAATGTTCAGTAATGTATGCCATCCTCCAGTTTGGAACACCCCAGTCTGGTCAATGCAATTTACCAGTTGGGAACTATTGTCTTGAGTAATTCCTAGAATTCTGTTTTATGCCAGCACCTAATTACAGCTAAAATGTTAAATCAAAACAATTAATATGAGAAGCAATAAAGCTGCAACAACTCAAAACTTAGAACTGATTTCACAGAAATAAAAAGGAGAGTGACAGTGTAAAAAAAAAAAAAACTAATACTTTTTGAAGGCTTACTAAGTGCTATGTAAAGCATTTCACATGCATTATCTCATATTACATGCATTTGTCATAACGTTATTTTCACAAGAACCCTATGAAACAGATATATCTCTAACTTACAAGTGAATGAAACTCAAGGCCATCAGTAGAACAAGAATAGACCAGACTCCAAATGTGAACTAGAGTTTAATAGTATCCACTCTTCTGTACCTGTGATTGCATCCCAAAGTAAAACAAAGCAGTGAATGGGAGATCTAACATAATGAAGGGGATCCAAGTCCATATTCATTAATATCTAGCAATCTAAAATATTCAAAACACAGCTGAGGCTAACTATAGCTACATAAATATACACTTGACGTGTAAGTTAAGCGTTGAATTCAGGTTTTTTGGCATCCTAACAGATTAATAAAATAAAGCCCAATTTACAGAAGAACATTACACAAAGGGCTAACACCTTGGTTAAAATGAAAAGATTCTCTCAGCACACTCACATTCTCTAATCAAAGAGATCATGTATTATTTGACACAACAGAAAACGCCACAAAAAAAGTAACTACTTTTTAACACTTAATTACGAAATTCTTATAAACACACTAAAAGAGAATCTGGGTTTACACTGGAAACTCTCTATAAAATTATTCTTTTAGTCCACATCATGGGAATATTATATAGGAAGCCAAAGCGTAATAAGGTTATTTTAATCCTAAAGAAACTTGACCAAGTTGAATTCTACTTAACAGAAAATAAGGGTTACAGTGAAGTTCTACGGATTCTCTCAGGAACAAACCATTGTCAGGATGAGCCAAACCATTACAGTTTAGAAAGCCTTTTTTAATATTACAGGCTAGGAGCTCCTGGAGGGACAGCAAGCACTATTTTATTGTCTAGCACCTCACAGGCCTTACACCGACAATGCTGACTGAACAATTTTATTGCTCTTCATAACATCCCTTTAAGATCAGAATCACCATCACACTGCACAAAGAGACAGATTTTAAAAAGTTAAATGACATTCCTATAATCACACAACTATATCGACAGAAGATGGATCTAGAACCCAGGCTTATCATATCCAGTTCTTTAACTAGGCCAAACTACTCAACCAAAAATCCTTACAGTTTAAATAATTCCATTTTACTCTGTTCTTTACCTAACAGCCTCTGTCTCACAGCCAAACTATATGTTTCCAATGAAACTAAAAATGTTAAACATATAATTATTAAACACAAAAAGCTTAAAAGTCATCTTGTACATTACCATAAAATGTATGTTATTTTGTTAACATGTAACAGGTTTATTATTGGTTATTTAAATAAATTTCCCACTGTTGGTGGGAATGTAAATTGCTACAGACATTATGGAAAATAGTGTGATGGTTCCTCAAATTAAAAATAGAACTATCATATGATCCAGCAATCACACTTCTGGGTATACAACCAAAGGAAGTAAAATCAGGACCTCAAAGAGGTCCCCATGTTCATTACAGCATTATCACAGTAGCCAAGATAAGGAAACAACATAAATGTTCATCAACAAATGGATGGATAAAGTGGTGTGCACGCATATATACATACACATACAAACACACACACTCTAGAATATTTTTTGGCCTTAAAAACAGAAATCCTGCCAGTGTGACAACATGGGTGAACCTGGAGGGCATTACCCGGAGTAAAATGCATCAAACATAGAAAAACAAGTACTGCGTGATCTCACTTATATGCAGAAACTAAAATAGTCAGACTTAATAGAAGCAGAGTGTAGAATGGTGGCTCCAAGGGGTTGGGGACAGACAAAAATAGGAAGATGCTGGTCAACTAAAAATGTTTTAAGGTCACATACTGCACACTTAACCTCCATTAAGAAATTCTGATTCCAGTATATTTTCATCATTTATGAGTTAGTTCTGAGTATTAATATCATAGTAACCATACCATAAATCTAAAAAAAAATTTGAAATTTAAATTTCCAGAGATGAAGATTTCAGGGACATCTACAGCTTAAAACGTAAAGTACTGTTCATCATGCTGCTCCATTCATTCTAATTTATGTCCAAAAAAAGTACATAAAAGTAAATGGCCACCATGTGGGTTCATTATTTTAGGTACACAAGAAAACTCATTCATGTTACTTGTATATATTTTTCTTACTGTCTCCCCTAATGTAAAACCCAAGCGCAAGAAGCTTCTCCTAGTAGCCAGTAAATGTTTGGCAGCCAGACCACATAGAAGAGTAACCAAATTCAAGCCAGATTAGCAATATAGGTAATGCATTTCTTATTCATGAAGTAATGGATCCACTTGTTTCTTTTTTTGATGCTATAACTTTTTAGTCAGATCCAAATATACAGAAAATGGAAAAGATCTTTAGCTACGCTGTTTAAACATATCTAATTCTGATATAAAAAGTTAGGAAAGTCATAGTAAGGCAAAATGAAAAGATCTATTAGACCAGAAGAATAATACCATTGTTATTTGGGCAAAAGCAAGATCTACATTTCAACTCTGTGAAATGTACAGATCTACCTTTCAACTAACCTCAGTTTAATTCACTCTGAATTTATCTTAAAACGACAAGTGGCAACCAAAAGCAATATAAACATGACTCAAGGTCATAAATAAATTTTGCAAACGGAACAGAAAGTAAAAATTGACTGGATGTGCATAGTAAAGCTTCATAGAGATTTCCAAATGTATCTCTCTTAATAGGCTCATAGATTCAAAAATCTCTCTCTGTAAGATTGAAAAAACAGCAGCACGACCTAAGCAGTAGAAAATGTAATTTAAAACCCTTCCCAAATGTCTTTCTGATAATTTGTCAAAATTTCTTAACACTTTAAAAGAAAGGAAGGTTGGCCTAACTTAATGAAAGTAACATCGCATGTCAGTTATTTTATAATTTGGTCATTGTATTCTTGGAGAATTATAATTTCAAAGTTTTCCTCAGAACAATGAATTATATACAAAACTATTTTTATATATAATTGCTTTTATCAAAAGGTACTTTAATAACTTGGTTAACCCTGCAGATATATATTTTTTTCAGATATATTTTTTATGTACACACACGCAAAAAAAAAGACGATTGCTGTTCTTAAAAGCTTAGAGAGAAAGCCAAGTTAAAAACTAATTAGATTGGGAGATGGGGATTGACATATATACACTAATATGTATAAAATAGATAACTAATAAGAACCTGCTGTATAAAAAAATAAATAAAACTAAAAAAAAGAAAAGAACTAAAAAACAATTTTTAATGAAAAAAAATAGACAAATCGAAATTCAAAAGTCCACCCCCCCCCCAAAAAAAAGAGGCATAGATAAGATACTGGAGGCACAAAACTGATCATTCAACCAGTATTTATGAACCATGTACTCCATCACAAATGCTGTACTAAGTACTAAGAATACAGCAGTAAACAAGAAAAGGTATCTCTGCTCTCAGTGGCTAAGGCACAGTCTCTGAACAAGTAAATTTAAGCATAGTAAGTATTACAGAAAGGGAGGTCAAGAAAACCAGAGAAGGTGCAATTGATTCTGTCCAGAGGATCAAGGAAAACTTAAAAGGAGTTGTTGATATCTGAATTGGGTCTTAAAAGACTGAGAAGCATTTTAATAAGCTGAGGAAGACCAAGAAGCTACTGGGTCTAGCAAATACAAAGTAGTTACACTGGAGTGGAGGGGAAAGAAACCAAACCAAACAGGATGAGATGGTAACATAAGGAAGTAGAACCAAACAACACACTACCATCAAAAATTAGAAGGGTAAAGAGGACAGAAGAGTTTGTTGCTTATATGGTTTAAAACTCAATGAAAGGGAAAGTGAAAGCCTAATAAAGAGTAAGCAAGAGTTCTGTCCCTTTCTATAGCAAATCCTTTATCTGAACAATATGGGGCACAGATAACCAATTTTTTTAAACCATGGAAGACTTCCCTAGTCCAGAGGCAGAGCTATTCAAACTGCAAAACCCATCCACTTAAAACCATACAACAGAAATAAGTTCATGGAACTATACCCATTTCAGTCTAAGATTGAGTAAAACTCATTGCTTGAAAAGTAAGAAAAATGAATCAGAATTTTAGGCCCACAATGAATAGTTCTACCATAAAATGTATCACTAATTTAGGCCTTAACCTTAAGACTATAACAATATAACCGAAATCTCATCATTCCTCAGAACTTTCAAAGAAAAACCAATACTATTTAAACATTTGATCAGTTAAGGTAAAGCATACTACCTGTCTCATAGGCAGTAACTAGGAGAACTCAGCAAAGGCTTTCATAAGGGACATAATACTCCCTCCTTGTAACATCCCTGTTCACTGGGAACCACACTACTCAGTAGAGGATCAAAACATGGTCTTATCATCCAAAAGATTTCTCCGAACTGTTAATCAGCTTTTGTGAAGCCTGACTTCTATTCTTGATGAGCTGTCTAAGCCAATATAGCCATGGTCCATATTGGACTTACACTGATGAAAAAATTTATATTCAATTCTATACTCAAATTTTAGTTACCAATGATGTAATCAGGGCCACTGTACCTTTTACTTTTTGAAATTAAAAGCTGTGAATATGAGATCCTTTGCCACGTGCGAATTTTCTTATTTGGGGTAAAAAAATTAAATAGCCGTAAATCCCAGGATGTCCTCCCTGTGCTGCCCAATATGTCTGTAGGCCTTCTCATACAACCACCATTTAGTGTGATCTGTCAAACTACGAACTATGAATGTGGACAAGGAGCGTGAGAATACTCTGCTGTACATCTGTATGACATGGAATCCTGTTCATGAGTTACTGTTAAGTGGAAAAAGCAGTTATAGCAGAATAATAACTGTGATTTCATTTGTATAAAAAAGTATGGGTAAACATCTGCATTCACATGTGCTTAGAAAATGGGAGGATGCAAACTGCAAGATTAATAGCAGCTATAAGTGGAAAGAAAGATGAAGAGTTGAAAAGCGTGAAGATGGTAAAAGAAAGGACTTTGCAGCCCAAATACACACACACAAATAATGATGGTTAGTGACCGTGAATAAATTTTGTACCAAAAAAAAACCCCACTTAAAAAAAAGAAAAGTAACCAAAACAAGTTATTTATTGCAGTCTGAGAAAAAAATTACCTAATTTCAAGTATTTTGAGAACTCTCTAAGGCATATTTGCCCTCCAATAATAAAGACAAGTGTTAGTAGTAACACTCATAAAATTACTAGCACAACTCTGGTCCTTCTTAGTCACCACTGTTATATTAAAGATATCTATACTTCCCTAGTTTATACTTATTCCCTTCCACATTACATAATAGTAAATCTTAACATTCCCAACCATCACTATTATTTATTGAGCACCTACCATATGTAAAGCAGTGCTGCAAGATACAAAGAAACTACCTGCCTTCAGGCCTTACAAACAAGCTGAAGAGAGAAGACACTTTTATGCTAATTTACAGAGAGCTCTACATTTAAAAAGTGGTTGTCTTTCCCCCCTCCAGCCTTATTATTTAATGCTGAGATTTTTTCAAATGTGAAATGTTCTTCATATGGGCTGACAGTTGGCCCACAGGAAAAAATATATATATATATATATTATTTAGAGAGAAACCAAAGCCAATACACAAGTAAATTATAATAAGGTTTATAATAAAAGCTACCTTAAATGATTTAACTGATAACAAATCAGAGCTCTGAATACCAGTTATTTACTGAAAATATCTAAAATTTTACCTTTACATTCTGACACAAATTTTAGCTCCCATTATCATCTTAAAATTTGTTCTAGGTCAAAATTCATGTGTTTTTAAATGGAATATAATTTTCAGCACAAGTTACATTTGTATAATAATAGCTTGCAATGAAATCTGCAGTACAATTTTTTATGGGCTATTTATAAAAATACCCAGTAGAATACAGCCCAGGATAAAAGGTCTTAAACATTTAGGAAGACTTACCTCATCACAGTCTCCTTCAACCATAGCATATATAGCTTTCTTAACCAAGTTAGTACCTAGAATATAGAGCTGAGTATTAATGAAGTAAAAAATGTAATTAGTTTCTTAAAAATACCTAATTATAATATTCATAAGAAGCAAAGAAATGTCAAATGCTAGGTTCTACCCTGAATGAGATACACAGATTATCTCAAATTAAGTGGGAAAAAAAATTTAGACTTAGAACTGAGAGGCCAATAGGACCTGTGCATAGCAATACAAGTTTCCTCTTGAAAGACCTATCTCCTGATATATATCCTTTTCTCAAGTGTAAATGCTATTTAATTCCAAGAGAAAAGGTAAGATATGGCCAGAGCAACCCAGGAACGTCTTCAGCTGGTAAGAGCTCACTCCATGACCTTTGAGCCAATCTTGCCAAAGATCACACCAGAATTGCTGTGACCCAGAGTGCGCCCAAGACACTGTGTTAGTTTCCACAAACCTTATAGTAAGCCTGGGCACACCAAATGATGTCAGTGGTGTGTCTATATCCTAGTTTAGGGTCAGATATACTTAGCACATTAAAGGGAAAACAAATGCTAAATCTGATCTTAAGAGAAGAAATCCAAATTTTCTCTCTCAATTTTCAAACCATGAACATAAGCAAGCACACGTTACATGGGCCATACAAAATATGTCTGAGGGCCAGGATGCAATCTTCAAGCACTGGTTTCTGCCCTCTGAAGTAGCCAATTTGCCTATCATTTGCCATGAGTCCTTACCAGCTCCTTTTAATACATCAAAGACTCAAACTTGGCTTGTATAACAAGCCCAATTCATTAAACATCTTAGTGGCAAACTGTAACACTATAAGAAAAGTTGGCTGAACCTAATGTATAAAGTAAACCTATTCATAATGACTTCTCATGATGTCTCAGATTGTGTGAACCAGTCTTAAACTGGACATACACTCATAGTTTAAAAAAAAAAAACTACAAGTGACAAAACTGCTAGTAATTAAATACTGGTACAGGCATCAAACTCTTTTTTCATGAATACTTACTTAGCTTCAGTACCTCTCAGAATTTGCCATGCTCAGACAAGTGCTTTTCTACCTGATCCTCTATCTTGAACAAAGAGCCAGTAGGTCTTAGACACTATGACAGCTGTTCTTAACAGGCTTACATCATAGCCACCTGGGGAACTTTCAGACCTACTTCTAACAGGACAAATAAGATTCTCAAGGGGAGGGGCCTAAGCATTTGTTTTTAAACCACCCAGATGATTCTAATGACCATTATAAACCATGAGTATAAGATTAACTGCAAATGCCAGGAAGGGTAGCCCAGGAAAGAGATGAGTTTGGGAATAGTAGTAAGAAACAATTCTCCTTTTTCCTGGTCCTTCCCGAATTGCTAATATAATGTTTGATGACTAGTATAAATAATGGTAACAATTTCTCCATAATTTTGCCTTGATTGAGGACCATTTAACCCAAGTACAGACAGCTGCTTGAGTGCTGTGATCAAGCACCCTAATAATGCTATTAAAAACTGCAGAACTTAGTATAATGCAAAGCAGTTTGGATGTGATAAAAAAAATGTCTGGAGATGAAAACTGATCACCTTCTAATTGTTAGAAAGACAATCTCTCAAATAATTAAACAGTAATAAAGGAAACAATTCATTTTTAAAACATTTTGAAAATATTTTGAAATAAAAGCCATTTTCTTCCCTCCGCTTCATGCTCATTTCTACATACTATTTACATTTAAGTCTTCTGCTTCAAAAAAAAAAAGAAAAGAACTTAGGCATTTTTTTGTGACATAATATTTTTCTTACCAATGCCATTTCTCCTGTATTTGGAATCCACGGCTAACATGGCTATATAACCTCTGCGGAACATCTTTTTGTGCATATCCAACTTGCAAACGATGGCACCTACACACTCCTCCCCTACCATGGCCTTAAAAATAAACAAACAGTTACAAAGAATACATTGCCATCAGGTATTGCATAATTACCCACAGAAACAGCAGCCAACCATTGGTCAGTGTTTCTGAGGGAGGAAGAAATAATGAGGATTCTAGCAAGAGAGCAGTCACAGAAGTGTCAGAAATCTAAATCCCAGAACTCCTTCAAATGTTCTAGTTTTAAAATCTTTCAACATTCTTTAGGACATGAATTTCTTAGGCTCATTATTAAAGCCTAGGGGAAAAAAAAAAGCAAATTTCCACATGGTAAACATTCAAGTACTTTATGAGGTGCTTATAATTAGTTGCAATAAAGAGCTACATGTTTAAGATTTGGGAAAGGGGAAACATGTGAAAATAATTTTTTTAAGAAAGTCTTTTCATTAGATATCACAAAATATTGTGAAACTTATCAACAGAGTACTATGAATTTATATTTAATTATAATAAAGTTTTAGTGAAAGACAGATAAAAGACATAATATTTATACCTGAATAATAGTTAGATTTTGATCAGGGAAAAAAAATCTAAAAGAAAAAGGATCATTTTTAAGGTATTCCTTAGATCCTACCTAAGGGGTTTTTGTTACTGAAGGACTACAAAAACTAGGTATACGATGGTCTCATTTTTAGGGCTCTCCTGACAGTGTGAGTCATTGCCATAAAGCTCACAGAATATCTAGAACTCAAAACCAAAGCTTCATATTAAAGCAAAAGCTGTAATTTTTACAGAGCTTTCTATTTTAATAAAAATGTACAGCCTTCCAAAGATTACTTATTAAATAAAAGCTAATCAGCCTCCATTTTCATTAAAATTTCCAGTATCACCATTGAAAATATGTTTTTCAAAAATTCCATCACCAACAAAAAGTGCTAGTAAATACTGTACTCTGGTAAATATAAATAGGGCAATAGTTCCAATTGTTTAATAATGTGTCAGACAGAAATACTTGTTTACTGTAAAGAGCCCTCATAAAAAAAAATATGAAAGCTTCAAATCATCTCTTAATAAAATTAACTTTTCAGAAACTATTTCAACAACAAAAACCAGGAAAGGGTTAAAAAAATCAATAAGCAAAGCCCAATTTACACTTAATACCTCTCTTATCTTGAATCTGTTATGACTTTTTTTAGTTCATCATTCTGTAAATTGATTAAAAAGCCATTTTTTCAACTGTGGAGAAATCTTTAGGCAAGCTAATTCTAATCCATTTCACTCAAGCCTAAACTAGGTCAGGAGGGCTATTAATTTTATTTACTTATTTTAATTGAAGTATAGTTGATTTACTTTGAAGGGATATTAAATTTAACAATCTACACTAATTCATTTCTGTTTTATCAACACAATCCAGAATTATTTGGGGTCAATAAACCTCTAAAATTGTTATTTCCATTTTCATTCATGATAAATCAATTTGGTTCTTTCAAAATTCTTTTGAAAAGTAAAATTTCTTTCTGTATTAAGTCCTGAAACATATACAAAAGTTGCCTGGTTGAACAGCATTTTCTGATTTGAACATAACTTATTTCAGATAGATGTGTGTGGTTGTGTATGTGTGTGCATACATCAGAGATGAGAGGTACATTAAAAAAATTTTGACCTGACCTCATAAGCTAGGAGAAATGGAAATCTATATAAATCTATGATACAAAATTATAGGACAGCTACATTTCACAGTTAATAAACCATTCAAAAGGGGAAAAAATTAAAACCACTAGACACAATATAACTGGACAATACTTTCAACCTGGATAGGCATTTCAAACAAATCTTATTTGTCCTCGGACCAAGAAAGTAATAAGCAAACAAAGTATTATATTAGTTCACTCTTAGACTAGATTGATTTCTTACTAATCAAGAATCTATAGGAACAAAAATCAAGTTGTACACATCATTTAAAAATAAAAGCCCAATATATGATTCACTGTTACTAGTAAGATGTTTAGTGAGGAAGGCCAATTCTGTATTGTTTCCTGATAAATTGCTGATGAATATACACTTACAAGAATCACTGAACTGCATGTTAAGTTTTTACAAATAAAAGCTTCTGCACATACATTTGGAACTCATGCTATTAAAGTGTGTTCTTTTTTTCAAGGATGGGAACTGAAAAATTCCAGGCAAGATTAAAATTTAACTCTACAAGGCCAAATGCTTGTCAATCTATAAAACTTGAAAAATTTAAGTTGGGTGAAATACGGATTCCCAAATTCCAGAATATCACACATAGGAAAACAGAGAAATCTGAAATTTAAATGTAGAACAAATAGCAGAAGTACTATAGTATATCACTGGTAATAAGTTTAAGAAGTTCAAAAAGGCACCAACAACTGAAAATACCATGAACTCAAAAGAGACAGAGATAAATTAGTTAAGTACAGAGTAAATGGCAGTGCCTCCCATTTGTACAATACCATACTTTCACATCTGTTACAATTATTAGCAAGAATCATTAGAAACTGTCACTTTTGTTAGTCAAATATGGTCAAGTATTGGCGATTTTCTAAGGTTCAACCGCATATATTCCATTTGATCCACTGCAGGTTACTCATGGAAACCAGGAACATTCTGGAGATTTCTAGTCTCTTAATATCGATGTCTGCAAGGACAACTATTACTTGGTGAAGCATAACTTGGTGACACAAGGATCTTGGCTGAATGACTCAAGGGTATGTCATTTTTCAGCTTCTTAGCTGTTTCCATAATGACAGGCCAGGAGACCCGGGTTCTAGCTTTACATCTCTGGACACTAAATATCTGGAGATGTGAACATTTTAAGTCGCTCTGGTCTTTAAATTTTTTTTCATTAAAAAAAAAAAATGAAGCTGAACTAGATTATCTCTAGGACCCTTTATAGTTCTAAAATAGTATGAACTGAAATAAACATACACTTATATTTGTTTTAAATTAGTTCTCATGAGAAATTCAAATTTTTTAAACACCAATATAAAGGCCCCAGTTCCAAATGGCCTCTGATTTTTTAACTATTGTTTTATGCTCAATACGTCCAGATCCATACTTGCATTAGTAAACCTTACAGGTCAACCACTTGCATATTATCACAATTTCTAGATATTCAGAGTTTAATGTTAAACAAACTGGCTATTAAGGGTTAAAGGTCAAATTAGCTGTTGAATTGGGAGGAGTCTATGTAAAATCAAAGTAAAGTTTACTAATATGCAGTTTATCAGAGTTTAAAATGGCAGACAAGTTGAGAGAGGTCTAGGTAATACCAGAACTCAAAAGTTGACTAATCATCACACATACACAACTATTTTCTGGAATTAACAGAAATACATACACTATTTCAATTTAAAGTGTAACTAAATTGTATGCTTTTGTGAATTAACTTACAATTAAATCAATCTACAATCGTCAGCATTTGTAATAGAATTTGATATGACATTTATAATAATGCTATGAAAACCATCTTCCCATATTCATTTGACACAGACGTGTCTTAGAACTTCTATTTTGATGCAACGGTTAGAATCCTGTAAGAGCAGTTTTGTAGAATATAAAATAGGTCCCAGTTTAAACAAACATACTAAACTGAAGTTTAACAAAGTGAATGCAGAAAACAGCACAGCTACCATTATCAACAATACTGAGGTTATATTTTCAGATCACCACCAAGCTATAGTATCAAAAAGACAGATTTCTAAAGTATTGTCAAAGCATCTTACAGGGAATTAGTAAATGCAATTAAGTCAATTCTAAAACAACAAATAATGGTAGTGGCTTTTCCCTTCACATATCATGAAGCACTCCTTAAAAGCATGTTATCTTTCTTCAATAAAATTCAATGGAAACAACATGCTTGTGAGTACATGATACAAAGCACATACCTGCCATCAATATTTAAGTGAAAGGTTTCATACAGACTGAAATTGGTCAATATTATTGGGAAACTATTGGTACTACTAGTACTACATAAGTCAAACAAAAAAAATATTCAGCTTGTTTGGTTAAGCCAAGTCTTTTTTACTCATATATTAAGCAAAAAATTTCTGTCAACTACATTACACACAAGCCAGCAATAGCACTAGAACTTAAGCATATCTATGACCAGCTTCTTTAAAAAAAAAGAAAAAAAATTAGATTAGTTAACAATTTCACACTTAGTTTCCTACACTCCCCAAAAGGGTATTTTGTTCAAGTTTCAGGAGTCTTTCAGCCACCAGAAGTGTTAGTAGCGCCTTCTGCAACCGTGCACCAGAAAGCAGGCTGGCTACAACTGTTAACTGCCCTGCTGAAGTAAAAGGAAACAATCTCCATAATTATGGAATACGCTCCTAAGATTTAATTCTCCAGTGTGGCCACAGCAAGTTTACTGACAATCATGTTCACCAAAACATGTTTATGCATACACTCTTCCCTGATTATGGCTGTAATTGAGAGATTAATAAGGCCTGTATCCGAACAGAACCATGTTCAAATTAAATGACTGCAAAGTGCTTTGAGGATGAGGGAGGATAATTAAAGACGGTTAAACATGATTATAAGCTAATGTAAACAGGATACAAGACCCCCAACATGCATCACACAGGCTTATTGCATTTACATCAGTATCAAGTTAACCCGGATCATGAAGCCTTACCTTCAAAGCAGTTTCATTAAATAATTAGGAGTGCATACACGCACTTTACATCACGTAACGTACTATGAAATGCAGGATACATCCACTGCCACTCCAGCCCTCACACTCCCTGCCCCGCACGGCCTGGATCTCTCTGCTGGGTTCACCCTTTTTTCATTCCACCCACTTACCAAGAAGCACAGCTGTGGCCAGTTGTGGATAAAATATCTATAGGTATAAATGGAGTAGGGTTCAGACAGATCTTTGGTGATCAGTCTCATGATATCGGGCATTTGCAGCTCGGATTCATATCGGACATAACGTATAGTCCGATCCTCCCCAGGCTCAACCTCCCGGCCTGAAGGGCTTCTCAAACTGCAGCCGGCGGTCAGGGATGAAGACAGCAGCCGCACCTGCTCGTCTTCCTCCTCCTCCTGCTCCGGGCCCTCCGCCAGTCCATTGCGGGCCGCCGTGGGATCGCTCGCCGCCGCTGCCTCTGCGGGGCTGGGGAGCGCAGTTCTTGCATTATTGGGGAGGCAGGGAGGGGGGCTCTCGCCCGAGTGTACCCCGGCTCCTTTTGTTGCAGTCGCTCTGGGGCCCCCGGTGGGGGTGGCCGTGACCGTGGCCGCCTCGGCCGCGCTCAAAACCTTGCTCTTGAGGGAGGCGGCCGTCCGGAGGTGCCGCAGTTCGGGGTTGATCAATCCGTTGAGCTGCAGCTGCTCCTGCGGCGGCTGGGGGCAGCGGAGGCACGGATGCCCCTTGGCCGCCGCCGTCGCCTCGCCGCCCGCCGGGCTCCCGCCGCCGCCGCCGCCGCCGCCACCGCTGGCTTCGTGCTCCTCGTCGTCCTCCTCGTCCTCGCTGCAGCAGGCGAGGGCGGCCCCCGCCGGGAAGGGACAGCGGGGCTCGGCCGCCGCCGAGGCCGGAGGTGCTGGTGGTGGGAGGAGGCTGCTAGGCCCAGGCGGTACCTCCGCCATCCTAGAGGAGACACAGACCGAGAGGGGAAGCCATGAGACCCGGCGTGCGAGCGCGGAGTAGAGGTAACGGGGGGCGGGGGGCGGCGAGGGTCGGGGGGGAAACAAAGGCAGAAACCGTCCCTCACAGAGCTGGCGCCCCAATTCCGCGGGCCCCCCCCAACTCTTCAGCGCCGCCCAGCTGCTCAGCCGGCCACCGTCCCCGTCCGCACGCGCCCATCCGCCAGCCCTGTCACCCGCGGCCCCTCCCCGTCCCCACCGCAGGCTCACCCCGCACAGGTCCCCGCCGCCACTGCCGCCACTCCTCTTCCTCCTCGGCTGCCGCCGCCTCCCGCACCGCCGCTGCTGCCTCCACCGCGGCCAAGGCTCACACTCAGCCGCCGTCGCCGTAAAGCGCCTCGGCTGTTACCCCGGGTAAAGTTTCCTGGGCCTGGCTTTACGACACTTCCCTGCCTGCCGGCTGCCGGGGCCGAGGGAAAGGGGCGTGAAGGGAGGTGACCTGTGGAGGGGCGGGGACGAAGGTGTCTCCTACGGGCCCCGGGGGAGGCCGCGTGCTAATGGGTGGGGCTGTAGGGCGGGGAAGTTGCAGAGAGCTTTGGAGTCACCAGCTCCCAACCCACTGTCCTCGGCCTTGGGGCTCAACCGCGGATCTTGCAACGCGAGGCCCGGGAAGGATGGGCGGGACAGGCGCTCCCACGGAGCTGCCGCGAAGCCCAACCGCTCCGGGCCTGCTGCTCCGGCCTTGGACAAGTCTCCTAAAAATGCTTTTCCTCAGCTGTACAACGTTTAACCTTAGATCTGACCGGGGGCGGGGGGAGGGCTACCCGCGTCCCTTAAAAATTGAGCAAATCTGGAGAGAAAAACCCCTGAAAAGGAGAGGAAGTTTAAAACTTTGAACTGTGAAAAATATGGGAATGACTGATGAAAACTGGTCGTTTGCAATGTGAATTAGGTTTAGTCTTTGCCCCTTCGAAGCAAGAGAAAGTGGACAGGTAGTCCTCTTCCTCTCTCCTTATCCCCTTCACCCCGCCCAGGAAAACTAGAAGTAAATGGGATTAACAGGTGTGGGGGCAGCTGCAAGCACGCCTGGGGAGGAGTTAGAGGTGTTGAAAGAGAGTGACAATGGCTAAGAAGCACATTCCTAAACTTGTGACCCGAACTATGATAGGGTGAGAAGCACCAGTCAAGAGGTGTCCTGAACCTGCTCCCCGCCTGCTCTTAACAAGTGGTCCCCCTGCACGAATGCAGAGGGAAGAGAACTGCCGCACGCGCCTGAGCGGTAGGTTCCGCTCTTTCCTCTCTAGTCCACAGCCACGATTTCCATAAGAGGAACACAGGTAGTGTTAACTCACCAGCACACGGAGGAAGTTAAGTTTTTTAAACTGAATGTAGAACTGGGCAGGTCTGCAGCAGATGAATGTTTTCAGGGATATAATTCTCTGACTGTTTGCAATTTTTGCCGTAATCTAAACTAAAAAGTAGAATACATTGTAGCGTAACTGTTAGATAGCTCTTAAGGTCCTTGTCACTAAAGATGTTAATCAAGTACTATCACCTTCTATCTAGAAGGTCAACCTATGGTGATAAAAATAATATAATGTGTTACTATGTGCCAGGCACTGTCCTAAATATCTTACATGTATTTATTAACTCATTTATAAGTTTTTATAGAAATACATTTGTGCACAAATAGACATTTAGAAGCTTATTTATTTCAGCCTTGTCTATAGTAGGAATAAATAATCCCAGACCACCTAAGTATCTATCAATACAGGAATGATCTTATGATACATAAATACTATAGAATATTACTGTTAATTATGTAATTGTTTAAAAGATTGAAACAGACATATATTGGCACTCCTCCCGCTACTATAGCTGCATTGCAGATTACCCCACAGCATGTGGTATAAAACAACTATTTATGCTCACAGATTCTTGTGGGTCAAGAATTCATACAGAGCACAACAGGGATGACTTTCTCTGTTCCATCATGCATAGGGCTTCAAGTGGAAGACTGGAGGCTGAGGACTGGAATCATCTGAAAACTTTTCACTCTCCTGTTGATGGTTGATGCTGGCTGGAGACCGCAGTTTGATCTCACGTAGACCATGTTGTCTTTTAACATAGGCTAGTTTGGGCTTCGTCACAGCTTAGTGGCTGGGTTCCAAGCGCAAGTATGCCAACAGAGAGAGAGAGCCAGGTAAAAGCATATTACCTTTTATCACTGAGCCTTAGAAATTATGCAGTGTCATTTCTGCTGCACTCTATTTGTCCAGGTTCCAGAGGAGGGGAAATAGACCCTATCTCTTGATTGGGGAGAGGCAAAGTTCTTAAAGAGCATGTGGGACCAGAAGTATTGGCTGTGGCGTCTTTGGAAATTACAAGTTGCTACAGGTGCTTACATGGAAAGACCTCCTAAATACCTTAAGGGTAAATGAATGAGATGTATAATAAGTACAATGTGATACAATTTATGGTTTTTAAAAAGTACAAAACAAAGCTGTATTTCCAAATGTACATACAATGTTTAAAGATACGTCTGTTTCAAACCACAATTAAATATTTGTGTAGTTTTATTTTACATGCCATGTGGTTCTTAATCCTACTAATCCTATCTGTTATACATAAAGCCATGAATATGAGTGTCCTTAGCTTTGTTTTATCCTAAATGAAAGAAAAGGCATACATCAAATTTGAGGGCTATAGAATTTAATCAAAGTATGAATATTAGTATATTGTTTTACCACCTGTAATCCTGGAACACTATGAGATTCCCAGGTAAAGTGTTTTAGTTAACAATTTGATTCTTCCCTTTGAACTTGTGGTGGGGAGGGGTGAGTGCTGACAGTCTGCTCTTTGACCCTCTTTCCCTTTGAGAACAGAGGTTGGCAATCCCCATTGTAGGCACAGATTTTGCTTGTAGAACTGAGGCCCCAGGAGAGTATGAGGAACCAGAGAGCGCTATGGTCAAATGGTCCCCATTTCCCGTACTTTCAACCTCATTCGAACTTTCATAACCTGCCCAAAGACATGGACAGGCTGATTCACATATCTGCATCTGGACTGGGGAGAATTATGTATTCCTACCTACATATTAAAGCTATCGAAAACTCTTGGTTTTCAATTTAGCTATGCTCCCAGCACAGCACTCTAGAATTATCTTACCTGTCTTCCAGGCTTGCTTCATCCAGCAGCAGCTATCCTTGACCACTACAGTGCTTGCTTCACACTCCTCAGCAGATGATTCTGCCACCGTTTCACTAAGAAAAATGAAGAATTCCATAGGTGCACTCCCACAATGTTCTCCCCTCCTATAAATGCATCTATATCTGAGCTTACTCTTAACCTCCTTCCCCCCAGTCTTAGTGGGAGGGAGACGGCCCAGTTCTTCAAGACTAACGCCTCCCTCCACCTGTAAGCTTGATGCCCTCTCTTTCAGTCTTCTTTGGGACTTGTCCCATCATTGTTTCTCTCTCCTGAATTGTCAGTGGTACCTTTGCTAGCTACTGCCTCAAAGTTTATAAATGTGCTCCATCTGGAGACCTGCTATCATGGTTTCTTTCTCTTCTTTCTATCACAGTGAAACTGCTAGTCTGCAATAAATAGGTAGCCACTCACTGTCCCCACTCAGGTGCAAGTCTGCTCTTCAACCAATTGGTTGGCTTCCACCTCAGCCCTTCCACTAACACCTTAATGGCAAAAGTCACGCTTTATGGGAATTCCCAGGCAGTCCAGTGGTTAGGACTCCGCCCTTCCACTGCAGGGGGCATGGGTACCATCCCTTGTTGGGGAACTTAGATCCTGCAAGCCGCAGAGGTTGGCCAAAAAAGAAAAAAAGAAAAAAAAAGTCACCCGTTATAAAGGCTAGACCCAATAAACTCTTTTCCACTCTCATGTCCCTTTATTCCTCCGTGGCATTTGATCCTGCTGTGCTCTACTGAAAACTCTTTGCTTGGCTTCTGTCATACCACTATCCTTTGCCCTCCTTCTCTGAACATTTCTTCTCTGTTTTCCTTGATAATAGTGGTCTACAATCATAATAGTAGTAGCTAGCGTTTATTGTGGGCCTACCCCATACCAAGTATGTTATAAGCAGTAGCCCATTCAGTTCTCACAATAACCCTATGAAGTATGCAGTATGAATTGGTGGTTAGAAGCCAAACCAGAATTGAGTTGCCAGCCTATTTCTGTGTCAATTACTGCAAAGGGGCTGGGCTTACTTTTATATCAATTAGGTCTATTTGAGGCTGAGAGTAAGATGAGCTTCTTCTGATTATGGCTTGGAGGGCAGGAGGGAGGCATAAAGAAATGTCTATAATAAAAGTGGCTTCAAATCCTGGCTCTGCCACTTACTAGCTATGTGGTCTTGGACAGCTTAATGTTTCTGGACTTCAGATTCCTCTTATTGAACGTGGGTAATATATTACATGCCTCAGAATTTTGGAAGTGTTAAATGAATTAATATACGTAAAGTGTTTTAGACTAGCACAAAGCACATAGTAAGGCCTCAGTAACTTTTAGCCTGTCTCCCATCCCACCCTCCATCCTCAGCACTTCTGCCACTGCTGTCCTCATAAAATGCAAACTGATTATGTCAGTCTCCTGTTTAAATCTCTTCAGTGACTCCCCATTGCCTAATAATCAAATCTAAACTTTGGTTGGGGTACTTTGGCCACAGATAACAGAAAAACCAACTCAATCTAGTTTTTAAATAAGTGAGTGAATTAGATCATGTAAAAGAGATCAGAAGCAGGGTGAAGTTCAGGGTTAGTTGATTCAATGATATTATTGAGAATCCAGGTTTTTTCCTCTCTTCTGCCATTCATAGAGTCAGCTCCATCCTAAAGCTGGTTTAGAACAGACACGTTGATCATTACAGGGACTAAGTCTGTGAAACTAGTCCAGGAAAGTTAAATTGTTTTGTTTGAATATTGCATTAAAACACAAACTGTGTGAAATAAAATGCTTGTTTTATTACTTTTTTCTGAATGAGGAAGTATAGAAACGATCAAGACATTGAAAAGCTAGACTTAGCATGATATGAATGTAATGCTAAGAATAGTGCCTCAGGACTCACTGGGGTGGGTAAGTCTCTAGTCCTAATATATTTTGATTTGTTACTCCTTTTAATATGTGTACAAAACTGTAAAACCTAAAATGCAACCACAGTGAGGAAATAAAAATATGGTGACCAAGATATTTGTAATGTTATATTTATACACTGTAATGGAAGTCTCCAAGTAATCTCACAGCTGCTTCTCAGAGTTCCCATAGGACAAACCTTTGAAGTTCAGGGAGGGGCTAATGGTCCCTTTGATCTCCTTAGTCTTTTTGCACTTCAGGGAGCTTTGGAGGAGAGCAGTTTTGCTTATCACTGGGCCTATTGTTCAAGCAAAAGAAAAAGCAACTTCCTAGATCTATTGAGATAGGTGGTGCAGGTGAGGGACTTTCCCAGACTAGCTGTCTGAACTGCTGCTTATGGCCTGACTATTTCAAGAGGTAATTCTGCCCGAGTTAGCCTCTCCCCAATCCACTTCCAGTAACTATACAGTTAGTTAATTGCCTCTAGCCTCTCCTTTAGTCTTGTTTTAAAATGTCATTTTATTTGTGTTTGGCATAATAATATGTGCATTAATTTACTTTCTAAGCCATTTCATGAACTATTCTTTTTTTTTTTTTTTTTTTTTGCCACGCTGTGCAGCGTGTGGGATCTTAGTTCCCCAACCAGGGATCAAACCTGTGCCCCCTGCAGTGGAAGCCCAGAGTCAACCACTGGACCACCAGGGAAGTCCACAAAATATTCTTTAATAAAATTGTTTCCCCTTGAGAAATACGAAAAACTTTGAACATAAGGATATTTAAGTTAAATTTAAGATGATTATAGTTTTGTAGTGTCTCCTCGTAGCATCTGCATTAAAGGTCATTGCATTATTATAGCTATTCAGTATAAAATATTTTTAAGTATATCTCTGCTGCATGAAAAATATTAATGCCTATCCTTTAGTCTTAAATTTTGAAACAACTGCCTACACATAAAGGAATTCATTTTATTACAGAAATTTTTTTGATAACCCTTGGTGTTTTAATGAAAGTAATACACACTCATTCTGAGAGAAATCCTGAAAAATGTAAGGAAGAAAAGCAGTTTACATGTGATGATCCTCAGAAATAATCACAATTTACTCTTCAATGCATTTCCTTTCAATTTTTTATTATGTAAATACAGTATATACTATGAAATTTCTTTTTATGTGGGAGAGATTAGCTTATTCTATATATGTAATTTGTGTACTTTGTAAAGAAACTTAATATTATATTATTAATAATATTATTATTTTCCCATGCATTTAAAGATAACTATGTTATGAATCATAATTTATTTAGTCCCCTATTGTTGAATGAAGGTATCTTTTTTTTTAAGAATTAAAAACAACTGGCCAGTGTATCAGTGTTTTTTTTCCACTAGACGCTTGAAAAATTAATTTGAAAAATTTCTTGAAGCATTTGTGCATGTACACATATATCTGTTAAGCAAGTACAAGATGCAGGACTAAAGTGCTGAGTGAAGGACTCCCAGCATCCCCAGGACCACCACCATCACAACATGTGTCCTCTTTATTTTGATATGCACTTGCATCAATTAGAGTACCTCTTTAAAGAAAGTTTGGAGAAGTTGAATATAATTAGGCTATTTCTCTTATTCATGCACTTATTCATTCATTCAGTAAATATTTATTGCTCCCTGGTCATGCATTGTACTATCAAGGTGAACAGGGGAGACTCAGCCCTGGCCCTCACTGAACCTGCAGTCCAGATGAGAAGGACAATTAAACCAGAGAATTTAATTATATACAGAAAGGGCTTTGACAAGGAAAGCAGTGATTATAATAGGAGCACACAGTGGGTACAGCTAAGTTTTCCCGATGAAGGTGACATTTAACCAGAGACTTGAAAAGTAAGCAGGAGTTAGCTAGATAGAAGAGACAAGATGAGTCCAACCTGAGAGAACACCTGAGGAAAAGCCTGGTGAATGTCAGAATGCCTGGAATGTGGAGTGGAAGCTGAAGAGGAGGCTAGAGATGTAAGCCTAAGCCAGATGATAAAGGGCCTTGTCAGCCACCATAAGGAATTTAGAGTTTATCCCCAGGGGCACTGGGAATCTGTTGAAGGTTTGCTCTTTGAAAAGATTACTCTTGCTGCAGTCTGGAAAATTGTTGCAGGACTGCATGTAGAAAGACCAGCTCTTTAGCTCCAATCTAGCTGATAAGTTCCTACGTGAGGGCTGGAGGTGAAATGCTATAGCCGTCCTTCATTTCTCTCAGCCATTCATCACATTTAGCTTCTGACCCTTTTCAACCAACCTAGCACATATTTAGCATTTAATAAATGGTTGTTGCTTTGTTTGCTCTTTTATGTGTTTGGAGAAGGAATCACCCATCACCTGACTCTTTTTCTCTTCTAAAGGATGAAGTGTTGGGAGAGAAAGTATCCATCCTAAGAACTTTCCCCACTTTTTCACTGATCTAGGGACCCCTCTACTTTTCTTCAGTGGCTCAACTGGCTACATCTGAGCTAGTTTCTGAGGCCTTAGTTTCCTTTTCAAAAGTTTTATGAGCTTGTACAGAAAGCCTGAAAAATTCCTGATCTGAAGGCAGTACCTCAATTCTGCTGATATTAGGAACATGGGGACTTCCCCCATTATAACAATAATACATTATTCAACAATAAAACATGGTAAAGTACCAACAAGTGAAATACAGACAAAGCTACCATAGTGCTACCCCCAAATGACAACCACTATTAATATTTTAGGGCATTTTTTTTAGACTTTCTTTAGTCTTGGGAGTACTGCTTTTAGATCATTGTGATACACACACACACGTATTTATATCCTGAATTTTTTTTTTTTTTTTTTTTTTTTTGCGGTACGTGGGCCTCTCACTGTTGTGGCCTCTCCTGTTGCGGAGCATAGGCTCCAGACGCGCAGGCTCAGCAGCCATGGCTCACGGGCCCAGCCGCTCCGCGGCATGCGGGATCTTCCCGGACCGGGGCACGAACCCGTATCCCCTGCATCAGCAGGCGGACTCTCAACCACTGCGCCACCAGGGAAGCCCTATATCCTGAATTTTTTAAACTTAACATCATAACAAAAATTCTATTATTTTAAATATTAAATTAAAATTTTAATTGCTGCAAAAAATTCCATTGTATAATTCTATTCCAATCTAATTCAACACAGTCATATTTAGGTTGTTACGAATGTTTGCACTTCATATAATACTATGATGAGTAGTATGAGCATTAAGTTTTGGGGGTACTTAAGTTTGTGCTTTTTTTTTTTTTTTCGGTACGCGGGCCTGTCACTGTTGTGGCCCCTCCCGTTGCGGAGCACAAGCTCCGGACGCGCAGGCTCAGTGGCCATGGCTCACGGGCCCAGCCGCTCCGCAGCACGTGGGATCTTCCCGGACCGGGGCACAAACCCGTGGCCCCTGCATCGGCATGTGGACTGTCAACCACTGCGCCACCAGGGAAGCCCTAAGTTTGTGCTTTTGAGATAAATTCCTAGAAGCAAACCTGATAATCCTTCTTTAAGGCCTTTAACATATACCGTCAATTTGACTTACCAAACAAGGAGTGTACCAAATTTACATTTCAACATATGAGAGTACCTGTTTTAATTAGGCAACTTTTAAAAGAAAACTGCTAATTTAATATACAAGGAAAAATCATAGAAAATAATTAAAAATGTTAACAGTGCTTTTATGTACCCATAATAACTAAGTGAGCTAAAGGGAGAAACTGACTGCAAGGGTATTAAGACAGACCTATATTAATAGGCTAATTGGCTGCATTTTCCATAACTTGGTAAAGTGGGTAGTTAATATCAGGGTTTTAGTATTCCTTGACATAATTCTAAATTTTTCTTTATGTAATTACTTCTGCTTAACTCTGCTTTTTGTTAACTTTAGCTCATAGTATTTTATAGATTAATTCAGAGATTTAAAGGAGTAGAATGTATCACAAGCCATAGCACTAATATTAGTTTCTGATTTATATGGTTTTGAATATAAGGCTTTGAAGTTCATTTAGTACTGAGTTAATTTTAGATTGAAAAGTTACAAGCTGAATATTAAATTGATAAAAATAATAATGATTTAGCTAGAGAAAACACAAGAGGGCAATCTTGCACAACAATAAAATATCTTTGCATAAGATAAAAAATAATTCAACATTTTTAATCAACTGTGATTTTTTTTCAATAGACATTTAAAGTCTTATCAGTATGTATTATCTTTTTATTAAGTAATAGAAGTGTGGCTTTGCAAAGAAATTTAATGTCAACAAACATAATAAATTTTGCATGTATTTCAATTATATTTTTTAATCCTGGAAAGAAGTGAATCTATTTTCCATTATTGGAACCATATGGCCTGGTTTCAGTTGATAAGAAAGCAAGGAAGTAGATCTGCTGTGGAAGAGACACCAAAAGTATTTTTTTTTCTCCTGGATTCACCATAGATATTTATCTCAAAATGGAAATTGTTTTATTTTTTTCTGATTAGGAATATGTGATCCATTAAATCTCAAAAAAAAGGCTATTTTTAAAAAAATAAAAATTAATGAATTGCTAAAGGCAGGGCCTGGTCTAATGATTAGATCCCAAAATTCACGTATGATCTTTTACGTACTTTAATTTTCTGACACTTAAATAGGACTGTAATTTCGGTTAACTCCCTAGGCCCTAAAAATTGAGGGCATGAGAAAATGAGAGGTTTAAGGCAATTGCATGTACTTTTGCAAGTGCAAATTCTGAAAGATCTTAATTTCATCTACAAAGGAAACACAGATAGTATCTGTGTGGTCTTACTTCCCATACCCCTGTGGTCCTTCTCCACTCAAACTAATTTGGAGTTTAGAATGCCAAACTGGATAAAAAAATGCCAAACTGGATAAACCTCTCATTTTCTCATGCCCTTAAGTTTTAGGGCCTGGGGAGTTAACTGAAATTACAGTCCTATTTAAGTGTCAGAAAATTAAAGTACGTAAAAGATCATACGTGAATTTTGGGATCTAATCATTAGACCAAGCCCTGCCTTTAGCAATTCATTAATTTTTATTTTTAAAAAAATAGAAATAGGTATTTTTCTGAGCATACTGGTGGGAGCAAGCCTTAAAAATTCTGTGATCAAGTACCTGGTACTTAGAAAAGCAATATAACAATAGTTAATCACATGGAATTTGAATCCTCAGTTTCTGCCACATATTAGCTGTGTGACTTTGGGCAAGTTCTTAACCTCTCTGTGCCTTATTTTCCCCATCTGTATAATGCAGTTATAATGGTATACATCTCATGAGGTTTGTTGTGAGACTTAATATGTAAATACTTAGAGCAGTATCTGGTACAAAGTAAGCTTTATATAAGTATTTGCTCTTATGCAAGGGAGCCTAGGAAAATCTCTAATGGAAGTAAGAACCCAGATATTAGAATATGAAATGTAGGCAGTAACCCAGTTGGACATACAAAAGAGGGTCCTCAAGACCAACAAGAAGAAAAATTCATATTATAACCATTTCTCAAGCTACCCCTGGCTAAGGGTTTTCTACAGTTCCTAGGGAGAAGGAATCCAAAATTAGCAGCAGCAACTTACGGAATGGTACAAGAGTTTTGCTCATGTTAACCATGTAGAAAACCATACCTGCTTCTTCTTCCACTATGAGGAATGGTGAGTCATTCTAAAGTACTTTTCTTTAATGCTCATAAACCTCTCTATTAAAGAGTCCTCAGGGTCTAGTACTGTTATTGATAGGATCTGAACTGATGAGTATTATTTGAATGATAGAGTTAGGATATGGGTTTTCCAAGAGGGCAAATGAGATACACAGCAGCTTATAGGAGTTGCTTTAACAAAGCTTATTTCTGCCATATGCAACATGACTTGCAGTGGAAGATAGTTCACTCAGTTCACTTTCATAATTAGAAAATAGTCTTTCTTTGGGAAAAAAGAAAAAAGAAAACCCCTGAAATTGGAAACCCAAGACATGACAGTTCTATTCCTACCACTGCCATTGCTCCATTCTGAGAACAGGCAAGGGATTCTCCATGATTCTGTTTGTTCTTTGGGTGAATTTCTCATCCCCATTATCATGGTTTCTAAATTGTTTGAAAAATCTGAGTAGAAAGGTAAAGGAGTCATTAAGAAAATTATTAAAAATATTATACTTGTGCTTTGCATTATTCCATCTATACTTTAGTTTCCACTTTAGATAGAGTGGTTAAAATCTTACAATATCTTGGTAGGAAGAAATAATTATAGTAATTTAAGAGCTTGTGCACATTTCTACAGAGATCATTTTGGAATATCAATGAAAATTTCTATCATATCCTTGTGGTGCTTGAAAAATTCTGAGTACTATTGGGGTTTGAGAGGCTCCTGGCATGCTGGAAAGATTTTGCAGGGAAGGCTGCCTGATTGACTTTATTATAAGGCAAATTGGTGAATTGCCTAAAATCTACAGCTTTAACTTTCCAAGTTCTAGCATTTAATTTCTAGGTTCTGGTCTGAGTGGATCAGACCAACCAAATTTATAAGATACTGATGTATAAATGTAGCAAGCACTGTGCAAAAGATAAACACAATCCCCATCCTCACTGAACTTAAGGGAGAGAAAGAGTAAACAAATAGACATACAACTAATTATTAAATTTAAAACTCAGAGTAAAAAAGTCCTCAGAGTTATAAAGCACATGACGGAGCATGCTCATCAAGCAGATCATGAAGAAAGACCTTTTACTTTAAGGTTTACAATTTGGCCTTTTGTTTATTTAGTTAAATATGTGTTATCATACTGTAATAATTTGCTGTGTCTGTCTCCACAATGGATGTATCTGTTCCATAGACTTGTAATTTACAGTTTGCTTATCAAGGTTCTCCAAATTCAAATTGCATCTTCAGCTTCTGCTTTTTCTATACTTTCATACAAGTCATTTCCAATTGTTGACATATTCTTTAAATATGGCAATACCACAGATCAAGTTAGATAAAAGTAAGGTGCTCTTTCGGGCTCAGAGGCTTGTCTTTCACTCTGTACTAATGTTATTGTTCCGAGTCTCTGAATTTGTGGCTTCCTTAGTGCCACAGTACAAACACTCAAGGCAAAAACAAGATAAACCATTCCAAAGTTAATATATACTCTTATCAAAATCCTGTGCCTTTGAAGTAGTGGGGAATAGACACCCAGCTGTGGTATAAAAATTCATAGCAGCAGAATTCTCAAAAGCCACAAGGTAGGAACAACCGAAATGTCTATCAACAGATGAATGGATGAACAAAGTATGGTATATATACATACAAAGAAATATTATTCAGTCTCAAAAAGGAAAAAAGTTCTGACACATGGTACAACATGAATGAATCTCAAAAGACATTATGCTAAGTGAAATAAGCCAGACACAAAAGGATAAATATTGTATAATTCTAATCATATGAGGTACCAAGAATAGCCAAATTCATAGAGAGAGAAAGTAGACTAGAGGTTACCAGGTGCTGAGGGGAGAGGAGAATGGATAGTGTTTCATGAGTACAGAATTGCTGTTTGGGATGATGAAAAAGTTCTGGAAATTGATAAAGTTGATAACTGCACAGCATTGTGAATGTAGTTAATTTATGTAAATTTTATGTAATGTGTATCTTACCATAATAAAAAAATACAAAAACAAAAAGGAAAACCAGAGACTGTGTGAAAGGTGGAGGGAAAATATAGTCACCTGTCCAGATGCTGTCACCATGGGATGCCTAATGTGTTGTATATCAGTACTCTTTCTGTTATAATGCAAAAACATTTTTTAAAATCCTTTCTTAATTTTCTCTTTCAGCACTCAACCTTCTCACCCCTATTAGCTACCTTATAGTTGTTTTATTCTGTCACTCACAGTATTTTCTGCATGTAAGCAATACTGTTGTTATCATTATCATCATTATTATTAATTCTTGGGATTGCATTCATTGTGTCCCATTTATATTGAGGGCTTGATGTACTCACCATTAACCTGTAAAAACATGGATTACAAGGAGAGTATGATAGGATAGTGCTGATGACAGTATAGTAATTTTGTATGATTCTATTGAGGCTTCTTTCTTAGTATGTCAACACTATCAGATAGAATTGCAGCTTTGCATCTAGTTTGTGCTCCTTAGAAAGGACATGGGCTCCAGTTGACCTCAAGAGAAAGCCTGGAATAGGATAAAGACCACAAAGAAACTGCAGGACTGAAGATGGTCCTTTCAGTTTGAGAAAACACTTTTTACAAAATTATTGGGAACATATGACAAACCTTTTTCTTCTTCTAACACCTACTTGGTCTTGTAGAAATATTTTAATCACCATAAAACATGCTTACTATGCTACACATTGGGAACAGGGCAGACCTGTTTTGATTTCTTGATTTCATGGATTTCAAAATTAGCTAAATCTCTTAAAGAACTTACTTTTATGATTTAAAAGGATCATAAGAAAATATACCACTATTCTTGAAATAATAGAAATTATTTACAGATATATTTTATTATTTAAAATTATAAAATAATATATTTTCATATAAAAATCCAATAAGAAAAGCAAATGGAAAACAAATAGGAAAGCTTCTCACTCTGCCCCATTGCAGACAATCGTCTCCTCTGATATAACCAGTGTTACAGGTATATCTAATACGTATACATGAAATAAATAAACAACAAAATAAATAAAATTATATATGCTATGAATATAAAATAAAAAGACATTATTCTACAACTTGGTGTTTCATAATTTTTTTCTTACTTTAACAGGAGCTTTTATTTATGTTTTCTTATTGAAGTATAGTTGCTGTACAATATTATATAAGTTACAGCTGTACAATATAGTGATTCACAATTTTTAAAGTTTATATTGCAGTTATAGTTATTATAAAATATTGGCTGTATTCCCCATGTTGTGCAATATATCCTTGTAGCTTATTTTATACCTAAGAGTGTGTACCTCTTAATCCCCTACACCTATGTTGCCCTCCCGACTTCTCTCTCCCCACTGGTAACCACTAGTTTGTTCTCTATATCTGTGAGTCTGCTTCTTGTTTGTTATAGTCACTAGTTTGTTGTATTTTTTAGATTCCACATATAAGTGATTTCATACAGTATTTGCCTTTCTCTGTCTGACATTTCACTTAGCATAATGCCCTCCAAGTCCATCCATGTTGCTGCAAATAGCAAAATTTTATTCTTTTTTATGGCTGAGTAGTATTCCATTCTGTATATATGCCACATCTTCTTTATCCATTCATCTGTTGATGGACATTTAGATTGCTTTCATATCTTGGCAATTGTAAATAATGCAGGTATGAACATTAGGGTGCATGTATCTGTAGGAATTAATGTTTTGGGTTTTTTTGGATATATACCCAGGAGTGGAACTGCCGGGTCATATGGTAGTTCTATTTTTAGTTTTTTGAGAAGCCTCCATACTGTTCTCCACAGTGGCTGTACCAATTTACATACCCACCAACAATGAACAAGGGTTCCCTTTTCTCCGCAGCCTGGTCAACATTTGTTATTTGTGTTCTTTTTGATGACAGCAATTCTGACAGGTGTGAGATGATATCTCATTGTGATTTTGATTTGCATTTCCCTGATGATTAGCAATGTTGAACATCTTTTCACGTGCCTGTTGGCCATCTGCATATCCTCTTTGGAAAAATGTGTATTCAGTTCTTCTGCCCATGTTTTAATCAGGTTGTTTGTTTTTCTGATGTTGAGTTGTATGAGCTGTTTATGTATGTTGGTTATGAACCCCTTATTGGTCATATCATTTGCAAATATTTTCTCCCATTCAGTAGGTTGTCTTTTCTTTTTTTTTTTTTTTTTTTTGCGGTACGCGGGCCTCTCACTGCTGTGGCCTCTCCCGTTGTGGAGCACAGGCTCCAGATGCGCAGGCTCAGCGGCCATGGCTCACGGGCCCAGCCGCTCCGCGGCATGGGGGATCCTCCTGGACCGGGGCACGAACCCGCGTCCCCTGCATCGGCAAGCGGACTCCCAACCACTGCGCCACCAGGGAAGCCCCTGTCTTTTCGTTTTGTTAATGGTTTCCTTTGCTGTTTAGTTTGTTCAATTGTAATTAAGTTAACATTTAATTTTAAGTTTAATTAGGTCCCATTTACTCATTTATTTCTTAAAATATTAAGGAAAAATAGATTATTACTTAGATCTGATTTGTAAATATTGCCTCTTCTTTTTTTCATCCATGAGATAAGTACAAACCATGGAAAAGTCCAAAGTAGAAAAAACGATATTGTTTACGTCTGTCTCTCCTGTTTTGCTGCAAGGTGTTTCAGGCCTGGAACTGTGTCTGTCTAATCTTTGTAGCCTCAGAACCTCACACAGTGCTTGGCACAAAATAAGTACTCAATAAATGCTTGTTGAGTATTGTTGATTCAACTTGGGAGTATTTGTCATCGTTAATTGGTGGAATATGGTCCCAGGATGTGCATTATAGGCTATAATACACTGTTGATACAATATGTGAACCTGGCATAAGACACTACTACACACCGCTTGGTTAAGGCCACAGACAACTATATGCCTTAAAAATTCAGGAATCCAAAGTATAAATCATGCACAGATAGTTTTCTTCTCCCAGGGTCCCAAATTCAGGGTAGAGGTGACATTCCTATGCGTCACATTCTAAAATGCACACCATGGGCTTCAAGGGATCTCAGGACCCTAGATGATTTCATAAACAAGAAAATCAAGGTTTTGAAGGACCTTTTAGAATTATCTACAGCAGTCTTTCAAAATATTGAGTAGAGGAGCAATTGTATTCCTAGGACAGTGTGTTACAGCAAAGGCAAAATTGCCACATGTGTCAATGCAGGTTAAACACAAAGAATAAATAGAAATTTAGCTGTACCTAATTATTTCATACTTTTGCCCCAAACTTCATTTATCCTTCAAATTTCAGTGTTTAAAACTTAATATTTTGAGCTCTACCCACCACCAGTTCCTCCCATCAAGCCTCTTAGATAGCCTCATCCACCAGAGGACAGAGAGCAGAAGCAAGAACTACAATCCTGCAGCCTGTGGAACAAAAACCACATTCACAGAAAGACAGACAAGATGAAAAGGCAGAGGGCTATATACCAGATGAAGGAACAAGATAAAACCCCAGAAAAACAACTAAATGAAGTGGAGATAGGCAACTTTCCAAAAAAAGAATTCAGAATAATGATACTGAAGATGATCCAGGACCTCGGAAAAAGAATGGAGGCAAAGATTGAGAAGATGCAAGAAATGTTTAACAAAGAACTAGAAGAATTAAAGAACAAACAAACAGAGATGAACAATACAATAACTAGAATAAAAACTATACTAGAAGGAATCAATAGCACAATAACTGAGGCAGAAGAACAGATAAAAACAGATAAGTGACCTGGAAGACAGAATGGTGGAATTCACTGCTGCTGAACAGAATAAAGAAAAAATAATGAAAAGAAATGAAGATAGCCTAAGAGACCTCTGGGACAACATTAAATGCAACAACATTCGCATTATAGGGGTCCCAGAAGGAGAAGAGAAAGAGAAAGGACCAGAGAAAATGTTTGAAGAGATTATAGTCGAAAACTTCCCTCACATGGGAAAGGAAATAGCCACCCAAGTCCAGGAAGTGCAGCGAGTCCCATACAGGATAAACCCAAGGAGAAAAATGCCGAGACACACAGTAATCAAATTGGCAAAAATTAAAGACAAAGAAAAATTATTGAAAGCAGCAAGGGAAAAACGACAAATAACATACAAGGGAACTCCCATAAAGTTAACAGCTGATTTCTCAGCAGAAACTCTACAAGCCAGAAGGGAGTGACATGATATACTTAAAGTGATGAAAAGGAAGAACCTACACCCAAGATTACTCTACCCTGCAAGGATCTCATTCAGATTCAACGGAGAAATCAAAAGCTTTACAGGCAAGCAAAAGCTAAGACAATTCAGCACCACCTGACCAGCTCTACAACAAATGCTAAAGGAATTTCTCTAAGAGGGAAACACAAGAGAAGAAAAGGACCTACAAAAACAAACCCAAAACAATTAAGAAAATGGTCATAGGAACATACATATTGATAATTACCTTAAACGTGAATGGATTAAATGCTCCAACCAAAAGACACAGGCTTGCTGAATGGATACAAAAACAAGACCCATATATATGCTGTCTACAGAGACCCACTTCAGACCTAGGGACACATACAGACTGAAAGTGACGGGATGAAAAAAAGATGTTCCATGCAAATGGAAATCAAAAGAAAGCTGGAGTAGCTATACTCATATCAGATAAAATAGACTTTAAAATAAAGAATGTTACAAGAGACCAGGAAGGACACTACATAATGATCAAGGGATCAATCCAAGAAGAAGATATAACAATTATAAATATACATGCACCCCACATAGGAGCACCTCAATACATAAGGCAACTGCTAACAGCTATAAAAGAGGAAATCAACAGTGACACAGTAATAGTGGGGGACTTTTACACCTCACTTACACCAATGGACAGATCATCCAAAATGAAAATAAATAAGGAAACAGAAGCTTTAAATGACACAATGGACCAGATAGATTTAACTGATATTTATAGGACATTCCATCCAAAAACAGCAGATTACACTTTCTTCTCAAGTGCGCACGGAACATTCTCCAGGATAGATCACATCTTGGGTCACAAATCAAGCCTCAGTAAATTTATGAAAATTGAAATCATATCAAGCATCTTTTTTGACCACAACGCTATGAGATTAGAAATGAATTACAGGGGAAAAAACGTAAAAAACACAAACACATGGAGGCCAAACACTACGTTACTAAATAACCAAGAGATCACTGAAGAAATCAAAGAGGAAATCAAAAAAAACTTCCGTTTCCTACAGCTGCTGTCATAAAGTACTGCAAATTGGGTGCTTTTAAACAGCAATAATTTGGGACTTCCCTGGTGGTCCAGTGGTTAGGACTCTGTGCTTTCACTGTTAAGGGCATGGGTTCAATCCCTGGTCAGGGCACTAAGATCCTGCAAAAGCCTCATGGCCAAAAAATTAAAAAATAAAACAGCAGAAGTGTATTGTCTCACCATTCTGGAGGCTAGACACCCAAAATTAAGGTCTTGGCAGGCCCGTGCTGCCTCTGAAACCTGCGGTAGAATCCTTCCTTTCCTCTTCCTAGCTTCTGGTGGTGGCCAGCAATCCTTGGCATCCCTTGGTTCATGGCTGCAACAATCCAATCTCTGCCTCTGTTGTCTCTGCCTCTTACCATCTTCACATTGTCTTCCCCCTGTACCTATCTGTGTCTGTGTCCATATTTCCTTTTTATAAAGACAGCAGTCATTTTGGATTAGGACCTCCCTAATGACCTCATCTTAATTTAACTTGATCATCTGCAAAGACCCTATTTCCAAATGAAGTCACATTCACAGGTATTCTCCTCAACAGGGGAGAATAGGGGGCTGTTGGTAGAGAGTGGGTATCCTAGGAGAAGAGAATAAAATGGGTAAAGACTTGTCAGTAGGAAATGCAGGGCATGTCCAGAAAACATCAAGTACTTCGTCCAGTTTTTTGAGAGCATGTTGCAAGTAAGAAAACATCGGGAGAGGGTCTTGTGTGCATTCGTTCTCCAGGGAATGGATAACCACTGAAGTTTTCAGTCAGGGAGTGCCCAGTTCAATCATGGGTGCCTTAAGGAGACTGTGCTGTGGCTGTGCAAAGAATGAATGGGATGGGGGAACTAGTGAAGGCAGGAAGACCGGAGAGGAAATGATTGCAGCTGCCCCAGAGAGATCAGACAGCAAATAATGAACCTGTAAAGACAGTAGGTTAGGGCATCTGCACTTACCCTCAGACCCTACAGAAGGGCTGCTTGCTTGTGGTTTGAAAATTCCCGCAATCCAGAGGGATCTCCTAGCCCCATCAGAAAAATTACTTGAAATATACTCATATATTTCTTCATCTGACTGGGTTGCTTTAAGAGTGACAGTATTTCACTTTGACAAAGATTACACATGTTGCTTACTCTGAAAGAGGCCCCAGGGTTGTTTATGACTCTCTAGAAGGCTTTTCTTTCTGCTTTTTTCTTAGTATTTTCAGACTGACTCATCAACATCTTGGACTAGAAAATGAAATTTGAAAAACGTCTTCTCCTTTAAGTTCTTAAGAGTTTTTCTGCACCGTTAGCTCAAAAGAGCATATAAAAGTGGGTTAATGGCTGGATTAAGCTGTGCCAGCCAGGCAGATATTGTTTGCATCTGAGGAGGAAGAGTCCACCCACTGTTTACCATTGTGCTTGCCTGCGATATGCTTGCAATTATGTAGGGGATCCAACAACAAAAGAAAATAAAAGTCACCAGAAATAGATGAAATGTTCCCTTGTATTCAGAAGCAGGGCCATTGCACATTTCAAAATGTCCTGTTTTCTTCTCCATGGAGAAAAGGCTCTGAGTATGTATAAAGTATCAGCCATTTTCTAAGACTAAGTAGGAATCCTATCTGCAGTTGTTTCTCTTGAGATCCTCAAATACATTTAGAATCTTCTTGGCTCTTCTCTACAGAGAAGGCTATACTTGGCTTCACCTTTCTCAGCAATTGACTTTCACAGTCATGTAGCCAGTTGGCTTGATCACTAGTTACTTCTGTTGTTCCAACATAACACAATGTGCCAACACACAGGTAGCAAACAAGAAGAACAAAACTTTATAAGCCTGACACAGGTTAGCCGGAGTGCCCAGTGTTGCAAGTAGCTGGCCAGTATTCAGAAGGCCACCATCTTACAAGGAGGAAACCTTGAAAAGGAAACTTAAATTCAGATCCAAATCCCAGTGCCAATACTTGTTTTAAAGATATTCTACATTCTGTGTCAGACACTGTGCATCTATCTGTACACATTGTAGCTGATGTGTATGCTCACGGTGTGCAGTAGACCAAAAAGCTATTACCCAGATAAACAAAGCAAATGCATTAGGCTGAGTTCTAACTGATAGCATAGCATTTATAATTGCTATTACCAGGTGATCCTGGTAGTAAAGCTGAATTCAAAACACAAAAACTACACTAAAAATGTTTGTATCAAGATTAGTGACTCGATTATTATACATTCTCTTAACACAGTGTTATAAATTCTAACCTCAAATTATTCATTGCCCTCTGGAAGAGTTAGATACCCGTTTTTCAGAGTAATTTGACTTTAATACAGAAAGGTTTTGTAGACAGTTTATTCACTTATTCAACACTTTTAGCACCTTTCAGTGGTGGGAGCTGAAGTATCCCCTAAGCTATTCAATTGTCTTTTAGAATAAACAAATATATGAACACCTTAACAGCAAATATCAGTGTAGGAAAATCTACCCAAGCACTACTTTTTTTAAACCAGAAATAATCATCACACTGCATTATTCTTGTATTCAAGAACATGGAGAAAAAAAGATCACTTTAAAAAGCCTCTTTCCCTTAAAATACAATAACAGGGGGCTTCCCTGGTGACGCAGTGGTTGAGAGTCCGCCTGCCGATGCAGGGGACGCAGGTTCGTGTCCCGGTCCGGGAAGATCCCACATGCCACGGAGCGGCTGTGCCCGTGAGCCATGGCTGCTGAGCCTGCGCGTCCGGAGCCTGTGCTCTGCAACGGGAGAGGCCACAACAGTGAAAGGTCCGTGTACCGCAAAAAACAAACAAACAAACAAAAAACAATAACAGGAAAGAAAAGCATTCAGAACCACTCTTTTTTAGTATTGTGTGTACTCAGGAAATAAAGACATTTATTTAGTGAAGTATAGATATTTTAAAGTAATAACAACAACTATAGGAAGATTTGCAGAGAATAATCTCTTCATGTTTACCCCCTTTTTCCTTTTTGTCTCCCTCTATTTCTTTTATCTACTTCCCTCTTTTCTTTTTCTTTCATGTTCTTCCTTGATTTTGGGCCTTTTCACTTTTACTTTCATCTTCCTTGTTAAATTTTCTTTTTTTTTTCTCTTTTTCTTTTTTCCCTTTGACTTTTCTTCTCTTTCCCCATCACATTTTGTAAATATAGTTTCATATGCAATATTATTAGCTATTTCATTAAATTTTAAACATATATTAGTTATTAAATATTTTAATAAAAAACTTCCCAAAATCAGTCCTGTAACAAATAAAAGAATAAAACTTGAGAAGAAATTGATTTTTTTCTGCCTCTTTCTCATTTTACACAATGTTTGCAAATGACTCCACCTTTCTTATTCAAATAACAGAAGGTAAAAATAAAAGGGAAATATAAAATTACTATTTAATCAAAACCCATTATAATGAGAGCTTAAATCACATAGCTTCAGTGATATTGTTTCTCTTACATTTATATTACCAAAGGCAACACAACTGGCAAAATATTTGCCCATATTTGTCACCCTTGGTTCATAAGAAATGTGGACATTATAGAATAAAAATACTTGGTGACAGGAAATATAACAATCACAAGAAATTTTCCTAGGAAAAATGGTGCCTACAGATCAAAGCAAAACATTTGAGATACTAGCAAAACATGGTAACTTCAAAGGTTGTTCTCTGTATAGCTGTGAATCTGCTTTACATATAAAACTTGCAAGAACTTGAACACACTGAAAACATTCCAGATTAACTTCCCAGTTTGACAGAAAGCAATTAAGGGCCCAGAAAGGGAGGATAGTTTGAAACCTAAAGCCCAGAAATTCATTTTAAGATATTCCTTTCTTGGGGAATCTTCTCAGATAAAAGCATGACTGGACACTCCTAACATTTTGTTCAGGAACTGAGTTTAATTAACTACTAATGTTCAAATGAAGGAAGAAGGGCAGATGTAGATGAAGTACAATTTGAGAATGCATTAAATACAAAAGATTATGCCAGTAATACCTGATGTTCTTTCCTTTAGGATTTGTTGCATAGATGACTCACTATCTCTCCATCTCTTTCATTACTTTTGATCAAATGGCATCAAGGCTTCTTCATTATCATCTTCCTTCTAACTGCTCATTTTCTGAGACTTCTTCAATATGCCCCAAGGACACCACCTTTGTTGCAAATAGACTAGGGTTCAGATAAAGTATTGTTCAGAATTAATATTTCAGTACAAACACAATATACTTTTGTATTGAAGTGGAATGAATGTTAATCCCCTTTGTACATTCAATTTCTCTCTTCTTTTTCCTTGTCTCAGTGATGCCATTTTTATTCTACAAATGTCAAAAGTTATTGCCTATGCTCTGCCCAGCATGTACCTACTAAGATTTGCAAGCTCTTTTTCTATTTGGATCCCTTCCCTGCCAAATGTAGTTTGGTTTTACTGTACATTGGGGCTTTCTTCTTTTTTGCTCTTATATTATAATGCAACCCTCAATTGTCCAACAATAATTCATCAATGAGGTAAATTGTCCTCATGGCTTATACATGAGTGCCAAGGATCCGTACTTGTTGCTTGTTTAGAGCTTGTTGAGACCTTCTTCTGTGCTAAGAAAACTTTAAAAGAGCAGAGCCATGTTTTGCCCACCTGGGCATTAACAAAGAAGTGAAGCAGAGCCACTGTACGGACATGGTTCCAGCCTACTCAGCTCACCCCAGCTGAGATGATCCATCACTATGCTTAAAATTATCCCTTTCACTGTCAAGTAAATCCAGGACAGATTACATGTCCTATTTTTGTGCTAATGTTTAATCCTCACAATACCCAAGGTAGGAAAACTAAAGGTATAATCAATCAGTATCCCCTTCGGAGGGTAAAGTGAGCCATAGGAGGAAGATGAGATTTAAGGCACTTTCCAACATTACAAATCATGATCTAAAGCATCTATATTTATGACTATGCTTAAAGTGTTTCATCGGGGAAAAGGAATTATGAATTGGATCTGGGGGATAATAACAGTACTTAACTCATAGGGTTATAATAAGGATTAAATGAGATAATGCTTGTAAAGCACTTAACATACTGCCTGGTTAGTACTCAAAGATGCTAGTAGTTACTAGCATTCACTATTAATTAATGTATTAATTAATGTATTATCCATTAAGCTACACTCCCTCACAGTTCCTTTTGTATTAAGTAATACAAATATCATATAAAGGTAGGCAGTGTTGTTAAGTGTTTAAACTAAACAAGAAGTGATTTTTAAAAAGCATGTATTTTTTTTCCACCCAAATTTATTTGGGGTTTTTCTAAACACAGGTATTTGATGAAGAAAATAGTATGTCACTTTTAGGAACCTAATTTTTTATATTACATTATTCTCAATAATATGCTATCTTGCTCTTGAGACAAAATATTGGAACTGTAGATGAACCCAAAAAACTCCACTAAAAATGTTTTCACTTTTTCCTTTTATCTCACTCCTTTAATGTGAAACTAGATAAGTACTGTCCTATTTTTCCATTCTGATAATGGTGAGGAATCTCAGAAATCAATTAAATGTCCAATAAGGCACATTTGTGATATCCGCTTGCCCTGACAACTGACAGCTGTGATATTGCTCCCTTTGGACACACATTTTTTTTCTATTAAGTACTATGGCTTAAGACTATATGTGTCTAGTTTTAAATAATTTTCTCTCATCATTTTTGTGCTCCTTTAAAAACAAGTGAGAAACAGGCAGTCTAATACACTGTTGGTAAGAGAATAAATTGCTACAACATATTTGGAGATCAATTTAACAATTTTTATTAAAATTTTAAACGTTCATACTCTCTATTCTTGCAATTTTACTTCTAGGGGTTTTCCTTACAGAAATATTTGCATAATTACACAGAAACATACGTACTAGGACACTGCAAGCACTGTTTACAGTGTGATAACAGTGTCCCCAACTCAAAGTCCATCAGTAAGGGGGCTGGTTAAATATAATATGATGCATTCAGACATAGAATACTGTACAGTTGTTGAAAAGATGAACTAAATAGGCATGAAAACTATGGAGGAATGGACACAAAATCACTAACAGTGGTAATTTCCCTAGCAGAGGTATTATGATGGATCTTTACTTATTTTCTTCATTATATATTTTATTAACAGTGGAATGTTCAAAATAAGAATAAATTGCTTTGTTAGCAGGAATACACACAGATTTAAATATATAATAAATACATCTAAGCACTCAAAGCAGAGTGGTTAGTTGAGATAAAGCAGGAATAACATCCCTGCTTCTGACTTCAAGTCCAGAGTGCTTTTTTTATAACCTCATTTATAGTCTTGCAGAAGCCACATATGGCATCAATGTGCCTATCTATGAATGAGAGAAAGCAATTAGATTTGGTAAACTTTTTGTTCTTATTAAATTTACCATTCTTTAGCCCTCTAGGGCTCCTCCTTCCTTTGCCCCTGCTGGCCCCCTTAATGAGTCACCAGCCCCACGCCAGCTCCCACTGGGCACCCTTGACGACTGTACTATGGTGAATGAGTTTGTTCTCTTGAGGCAGATCCAATTGAAAATTAGTGGCTGCCTATAGTACTGTGCTGAAAATGGTTCTGAGGACAAATGTGGAACATAGGGTCATGATCAGGTAGAGATGCTGGTCACGAGGGAGGGTGTGACATAGCGTCAAGATCAGGTAGAGATGCTGGTCACAAGGGAGGGTGTTACCACACATGCGTCTTGGATTTGCTAACTAAGACCATGAGTATCATAAAGATTATCATCTCCAGAGCTACCAGGATATTCTCAGCTTTTCCCTAGGGTTAAGGATTCAGGACATGAATAAGTTTGAAACCTGGCAAAACAAAAAGCAAACCCCCAACACATTAAGGCATTGTGTTTGGAGTAGTCATTTACATCACTATTCTGTTTGGTCTCCCCAGTGGCTTTGAAAAATATAGGAGGATTATCAATTGCCCAAAATTGTCCTACTCCCTTTGAATGGTTCATTTTTCCTTGAATATTAAGAATTCTTATAATCTATTTCCTGTATTATCACAATGTCTTGGAGTAATAGAATCATAGATCTATTTCATTCTTTTGCCACTGAGCATAACTATACTCAAACTGGCCCTGTTCTTATACTTTTATCTCCAGGAGGTTTTATAGCTTTAGAATTCAGCATCCTAAACTTCGTTCATATATAGATCTACTAAATTACTCCATATTACTTTATTTTAAAGTCTATCACACATCCTATTAAAGTTATACTATTCCAAATTCAACTCTTGTATATTTTATCTTCTCAGTTGAATAAATATCCAAAAATGTTAACAATCAATGTTGCATTGAACCAAACTAGTGATAAATATTGTCCTTTTAAAGATTCCTAAAAATGTGAATCTTATTTACCCAAGTTCATAGCCAATGGAAATGTCTTTGAAAATTGTGAATAGATGCACTAAAATAATTTTTTTTTAAAGTATAGGTGAGAAGGGACCAGGGGATATACAACTGACTGCTGAGTCTGGGGTTCTTTCTGTATTGAACATTTTTCTTAGTGTATAGCCATTGAGCTTTAAGAGGACCACAAGTTTACAAAGAAAAGACTATAATTCAATAATAATTCAAGCATTCTTTTTCTTTCTTACCTTTTGTTTTGGGTGTATGGGAAGCTAAGAATGCAGCATCTCACTCTGAGTTCAGAATGACAAATAATTACTTTGATAGTTTATTTTCCAAAGCATACATATCTCCTGGGAGACCTATACTTGGCTTCAAATTTCTTAATAGGAGATTCTTACAAGTCTCTTCTTTCATGTCTGATTCCTATATGGCCTGTTTTAGGTTGAGCTAGATTAATAAAAGACAAAAGTTGCCCATAAAATTTCTGAAGTTCACTTCAACTGGTCCAAGCCAGAGCAGAAAGCTGGAAGTGCATCACGGAGGAGAGCGCAGCAATAGGAGTGCATAGGGCAAAGTGGAGAGATTCCTGCACAGAGGATGGGTGCTGACCAGCACTCACCAGCCTGAGAGGCTTGTCTGCTCACCCACTGGGGCGGGTGGGGCCTGGGAGCTGAGGCTCTGGCTATGGAGGTCAGATCCCAGGGAGAGGACGGGGGTTGGCTGCGTGAATGCAGCCTGAAGGGGGCTACTGTGCCACAGCTAGCCAGGAGGGAGTCTGGGAAAAAGTCTGGAACTACCTAAGAGGCAAGAGACAATCGTTTTGTGGTGCGCAAGGAGAGGGGATTCAGAGCACCGCCTAAACGAGCTTCAGAGATGGGAGTGAGCGAAGGCTATCAGCGCAGACCACAGAGACGGGCATGAAACGCTAAGGCTGCTACTGCCGCCACCAAGAAGCCTGTGTGCGAGCACAGGTCACTATCCACACCTCCCCTCCCGGGAGCCTGTGCAGCCCGCCACTGCCAGGGTCCCGTGATCCAGGGACAACTTCCCTGGGAGAACACACGGCGCGCCTCAGCCTGGTGCAACGTCACGCCAGCCTCTGCCGCCGCAGGATCGCCCCGCATTCCGTACCCCTCCCTCCCCGCGGCCTGAGTGAGCCAGAGCCCCCCGAATCGGCTGCTTCTTTAATCCCGTCCTTTCTGAACAAAGAACAGACGCCCTCAGGGAACCTACGCGCAGAGGCGGGGCCAAATCCAGAGCTGAACCCCAGAAGCTGTGCGAACAAAGAAGAGACAGGGAAATCTCTCCCAGCAGCCTCAGGAGCAGCGGATTAAATCTCCACAATCAAGTTGATGTACCCTGCATCTGTGGAATACCTGAAGAGACAACGAATCATCCCCAAACTGAGGTGGTGGATTTTGGGAGCAACTGCAGACTTCGGGTTTGCTTTCTGCATTTAATCTGTTTCTGGTTTTATGTTTATCTTAGTTTAGTATTTAGAGTTTATTTTCATAGGTAGATTTGTTTATTGATTTGGTTGCTGTCTTCCTTTATTTTTTTAATATATAGATTTTTTTTTCTTTTTCTCTTTTTGTGAGTGTCTATATGTATGCTTCTTTGCGTGATTTTGTCTGTATAGCTTTGCTTTTACCATTTGTCCTAGGGTTCTGTCTGTCCATTTTTTTTTGTTTGTTTGTTTTGTATACTTTTTAGCTCTTGTTATCATTGGTGGATTTGTTTTTTGGTTTGGGTGCTCTCTTCTTTCTTTTTTTTTTTATTACTTTATAATTTTTTTTTTTTTTTTTTTTTTTTCGGTACGCGGGCCTCTCACTGTTGTGGCCTCTCCTGTTGAGGAGCACAGGCTCCGGACACGCAGGCTCAGCGGCCATGGCTCACAGGCCCAGCCGCTCCACTGCATGTGGTGTCTTCCCGGACCGGGGCACAAACCTGTGTCCCCCGCATCGGCAGGCAGACTCTCAACCACTGCGCCACCAGGGAAGCCCACTTTATAATTTTTAAAATGTTAATAATTTTTATTGTAATAACTTTATATTATTTATTTATTTTCTCCCTTTTCGTCGGAGCTGTGTGGCTCAAAGGGTCTTGGTGCTCCGCCTGGGTGTCAGGCCTGTGACTCTGAGGTAGGAGAGCCGAGTTCAGGACATTGGTCCACCAGAGAACTCCCAGCCCCATGTAATATCACACGGCAAAAGCTCTCCCAGAGATCTCCATCACAGTGCTAAGTCCCAGCTCCACTCAACGACCAGCAAGCTACAGTGCTGGACACCCCATGCCAAACAACTAGCAAGACAGGAACACAACCCTATCCATTAGCACAGAGGCTGCCTAAAATCATAATAAGGTCACAGACACTCCAAAACACACCGCTGGACGTGGTCCTGCTCACCAGAAAGACAAGATCCACCCTCATCCAACAGAACACAGGCACCAGTCCCCTCCACCAGGAGGCCTACATAAGCCACTGACCAAACTTAACCACTGGGGGCAGACACCAAAAACAACAGGAACTACGAACCTGCAGCCTGAGAAAAGGAGACCCCAAACACAGTAAGTTAAACAAAATAAGAAGACAGAGAAACACACAGCAGATGAAGGAGCAAGGCAAAAACCCACCAGACCAAACAAATGAAGAAGAAACAGGCAGTCTACCTGAAAAAGAATTCAGAGTAATGATAGTAAAGGTGATCCAAAATCTTGGAAATAGAATGAAGAAAACACAAGAAACGTTTAACAAGGACCCAGAAGAACTAAAGAGAAAACAAACAATGATGAACCACACAGTAAATGAAATTTAAAATTCTCTAGAAGGAATCAATGGCAGAATAACTGAGGCAGTAGAATGAATAAGTAGAATGAATAAGTGACCTGGAAGTGGAAATAACTACTGAAGAGCAGAATAAAGAAAGAGGAATGAAAAGAGTTGAGGACAGTATCAGAGACCTCTGGGACAACATTAAATGCACCAACATTGAATTATAGGGGTCCCAGAAGAAGAAGAGAAAAAGAAAGGGACTCAGAAAATACTTAAAGAGATTATAGTTGAAAACTTCCCTAATATGGGAAAGGAAATAATCAATCAAGTCCAGGGAGCGCAGAGAGTCCCATACAGGATAAATCCAAGGAGAAACATGCCAAGACACATATTAAGCAAACGATCAAAAATTAAATACAAAGAAAAAATATTAAAAGCAGTGAGAAAAACAACAAATGACATGCTAGGGAATCCCGATAAGGTTAACAGCTGATCTTTCAGCAGAAACTCTGCAAGCCAGAAGGGACTGGCAGGACATATTTAAAGTGATGAAGGAGAAAAACCTACAACCAAGATTACTCTAACCAGCAAGGATCTCATTCAGATTTGACAGAGGAATTAAAAGCTTTACAGACAAGCAAGAGCTAAGAGAATTCAGCACCACCAAACCAACTTTACAACAAATGCTAAAGGAACTTCTCTAGGCAGGACACACAAGAGAAAGAAAAGACCTACAATAACAAAACCAAAACAATTAAGAAAATGGTAATAGGAGCATACATATCGATAACTACCTTAAATGTAAATGGTTTAAATGCTCCAACCAAAAGACATAGACTGGCTGAATGGATACACAAACAAGACCCATATATATGCTGTCTACAAGAGACCCACTTCAGACCTAGGGACACATACAGACTGAAAGTGAGGAAATGGAAAAAGATATTCCATGGAAATGGAAATCAAAAGAAAGCTGGAGTAGCAATACTCATATCAGACAAAATAGACTTTAAAATAAAGAGTATTGCAAGAGACAAAAAAGGACACTACATAGTGATCAAGGGATCAATCCAAGAAGAAGATATAACAATTGTAAATATTTATGCACCCAACATAGGAGCACCTCAATACATAAGGCAAATACTAACAGCCATAAAAGGGGAAATCGACAGTAACACAATCATAGTAGGGGGTTTTAACACCCCACTTTCACCAATGGACAGATCATCCAAAATGAAAATAAATAAGGAAACACAAGCTTTAAATGATACATTAAACAAGATAGACTTAATTGATATTTATAGGACATTCTATCCAAAAACAACAGAATGCACTTTCTTTTTTTTTTTAATTTTTTTTTATTTTTTGCTTTATAACAAATTTAATCAGTTATACATATACATATGTTCAAATATCCCCTCCCTTTTGCGTCTCCCTCCCACCCTCCCTATCCCACCCCTCCAGGCGGTCACAAACCACCAAGCTGATCTCCCTGTGCTATGCGGCTGCTTCCCACTAGCTATCTACCATACATTTGGTAGTGTATATATGTCCATGCCGCTCTTTCACTTTGTCACAGCTTACCCTTCCCCCTTCCCATATCCTCAAGTCCATTCTCTAGTAGGTCTGTGTCTTTATTCCTGTCTTACCCCTATGTTCTTCATGACATTTTTTTTCTTAAATTCCATATATATGTGTCAGCATACAGTATTTGTCTTTCTCTTTCTGACTTACTTCACTCTGTATGACAGACTCTAGGTCCATCCACCTCATTACAAATAGCTCAATTTCATTTCTTTTTATGGCTGAGTAATATTCCATTGTATATATGTGCCACATCTTCTTTACCCATTCATCCAATGATGGACACTTAGGTTGTTTCCATCTCCGGGCTATTGTAAATAGGGCTGCTATGAACATTTTGGTACATGTCTCTTTTTGAATTATGGTTTTCTCAGGGTATATGCCCAGTAGTGGGATTGCTGGGTCATATGGTAGTTCTATTTTTAGTTTTTTAAGGAACCTCCATACAGTTCTCCATAGTGGCTGTACCAATTCACATTCCCACCAGCAGTGCAAGAGTGTTCCCTTTTTTCCACACCCTCTCCAGCATTTATTGTTTCTAGATTTTTTGATGATGGCCATTCTGACTGGTGTGAGATGATATCTCATTGTAGTTTTGATTTGCATTTCTCTAATGAGTAAAGATGTTGAGCATCCTTTCATGTGTTTGTTGGCAGTCTGTATATCTTCTGTGGAGAAATGTCTCTTTAGGTCTTCTGCCCATTTTTGGATTGGGTTGTTTGTTTTTTTGTTATTGAGCTGCATGAGCTGCTTATAAATTTTGGAGATTAATCTTTTGTCAGTTGCTTCATTTGCAAATATTTTCTCCCATTCTGAGGGTTGTCTTTTGGTCTTGTTTATGGTTTCCTTGGCTATGCAAAAGCTTTTAAGTTTCATTAGGTCCCATGTGTTTATTTTTGTCTTTATTTCCATTTCTCTAGGAGGTGGGTCAAAAAGGATCTTGCTGTGATTTATGTCATAGAGTGTTCTGCCTATGTATTCCTCTAAGAGTTTGATAGTGTCTGGCCTTACATTTAGGTCTTTAATCCATTTTGAGCTTATTTTTGTGTATCGTGTTAGGGAGTGATCTAATCTCATACTTTTACATGTCCCTGTCCAGTTTTCCCAGCACCACTTATTGAAGAGACTGTCCTTTCTCCACTGTACATTCCTGCCTCCTTACAAAGATAAGGTGACCATATGTCCGTGGGTTTATCTCTGGGCTTTCTATCCTGTTCCATTGATCTATCTTTCTGTTTTTGTGCCAGTACCATACTGTCTTGATTACTGTAGCTTTGTAGTATAGTCTGAAGTCAGGGAGCCTGATTCCTCCAGCTCCATTTTTCGTTCTCAAGATTGCTTTGGCTATTCGGGGTCTTTTGTGTTTCCATACAAATTGTGAAATTTTTTTTTCTAGTTCTGTGAAAAATTCCAATGGTAGTTTGATAGGGATTGCATTGAATCTGTAGATTGCTTTGGGTAGTAGAGTCATTTTCACAATGTTGATTCTTCCAATCCAAGAACATGCTACATCTCTCCATCTATTTGTATCATCTTTAATTTCTTTCATCAGTGTCTTATAATTTTCTGCATACAGGTCTTTTGTCTCCTTAGGTAGGTTTATTCCTAGATATTTTATTCTTTTTGTTGCAATGGTAAATGGGAGTGTTTCCTTGATTTCACTTTCAGATTTTTCATCATTAGTAATATAGGAATGCCAGAGATTTCTGTGCATTAATTTTGTATCCTGCAACTTTACCAAATTCATTGATTAGCTCTAGTAGTTTTCTGGTAGCATCTTTAGGATTCTCTATGTATAGTATCATGTCATCTGCAAACAGTGACAGCTTTACTTCTTCTTTTCCAATTTGGATTCCTTTTATTTCCTTTTCTTCTCTGATTGCTGTGGCTAAAACTTCCAAAACTATGTTGAATAAGAGTGGTGAGAGTGGGCAACCTTGTCTTCTTCCTGATCTTAGTGGAAATGGTTTCACTTTTTAACCATTGAGGACGATGCTGGCTGTGGGTTTGTCATATATGGCCTTTATTATGTTGAGGAAAGTTCCCTCTATGCCTACTTTCTGCAGGGTTTTTATCATAAATGGGTGTTGAATTTCGTCGAAAGCTTTCTCTGCATCTATTGAGATGATCATATGGTTTTTCTCCTTCAATTTGTTAATATGGTGTATCACGTTGATTGATTTGCGTATATTGAAGAATCCTTGCGTTCCTGGAATAAATCCCACTTGATCATGGTGTATGATCCTTTTAATGTGCTGTTGGATTCTGTTTGCTAGTATTTTGTTGAGGATTTTTGCATCTATGTTCATCAGTGATATTGGCCTGTAGTTTTCTTTCTTTGTGACATCCTTGTCTGGTTTTGGTATCAAGGTGATGGTGGCCTTGTAGAATGAGTTTGGGAGTGTTCCTCCCTCTGCTATATTTTGGAAGAGTTTGAGAAGGATAGGTGCTAGCTCTTCTCTAAATGCTTGATAGAATTCACCTGTGAAGCCATCTGGTCCTGGGCTTTTGTTTGTTGGAAGATTTTTTATCACAGTTTCAATTTCAGTGCTTGTGATTGGTCTGTTCATATTTTCTATTTCTTCCTGATTCAGTCTTGGCAGGTTGTGCATTTCTAAGAATTTGTCCATTTCTTCCAGGTTGTCCATTTTATTGGCATAGAGTTGCTTGTAGTAATCTCTCATGATCTTTTGTATTTCTGCAGTGTCAGTTGTTACTTCTCCTTTTTCATTTCTAATTCTATTGATTTGAGTCTTCTCCCTTTTTTTCTTGATGAGTCTGATAATTGTTTATCAATTTTGTTTATCTTCTCAAAGAACCAGCTTTTAGTTTTATTGATCTTTGCTATCGTTTCCTTCTTTTCTTTTTCATTTATTTCTGATCTGATCTTTATGATTTCTTTCCTTCTGCTAACTTTGGGATGTTTTTGTTCTTCTTTCTCTAATTGCTTTAGGTGCAAGGTTAGGTTGTTTATTCGAGATGTTTCCTGTTTCTTAAGGTGGGATTGTATTGCTATAAATTTCCCTCTTAGAACTGCTTTTGCTGCATCCCATAGGTTTTGGGTCGTCGTGTCTCCATTGTCATTTGTTTCTAGGTATTTTTTTAATTTCCTCTTTGATTTCTTCAGTGATCACTTTGTTATTAAGTAGTGTATTGTTTAGCCTCCATGTGTTTGTATTTTTTACAGCTCTTTTCCTGTAATTGATATCTAGTCTCATAGCATTGTGGTTGGAAAAGATACTTGATACAATTTCAATTTTCTTAAATTTACCAAGGCTTGATTTGTGGCCCAAGATATGATCTATCCTGGAGAATGTTCCATGAGCACTTGAGAAAAATGTGTATTCTGTTGTTTTTGGATGGAATGTCCTATAAATATCAATTAAGTCCATCTTGTTTAATATATCATTTAAAGCTTGTGTTTCCTTATTTATTTTCATTTTGGATGATCTGTCCATTGGTGAAAGTGGGGTGTTAAAGTCCCCTACTATGATTGTGTTGCTGTCGATTTCTCCCTTTATGGCTGTTAGTATTTGCCTTATGTATTGAGGTGCTCCTATGTTGGGTGCATAAATATTTACAATTGTTATATCATCTTCTTGGATCGATCCCTTGATCATTATGTAGTGTCCTTCTTTGTCTCTTCTAGTAGTCTTTATTTTAAAGTCTATTTTGTCTGATATGAGTATTGCTACTCCAGCTTTCTTTTGGTTTCCATTTGCATGGAATATCTTTTTCCATCCCCTTACTTTCAGTCTGTATGTGTCTCTAGGTCTGAAGTGGGTCTCTTGTAGACAGCATATATATGGGTCTTGTTTTTGTATCCATTCAGCCAATCTGTGTCTTTTGGTGGGAGCATTTAGGCCATTTACATTTAAGGTAATTATCGATATGTATGTTCCTATTCCCATTTTCTTAATTGTTTTGGGTTCGTTATTGTAGGTCTTTTCCTTCTGTTGTGTTTCTTGCCTAGAGAAGTTCCTTTAGCATTTGTTGTAAAGCTGGTTTGGTGGTGCTGAACTCTCTCAGCTTTTGCTTGTCTGTAAACGTTTTAATTTCTCCATCAAATCTGAATGAGATCCTTGCTGGGTAGAGTAATCTTGGTTGCAGGTTTTTCTCCTTCATCACTTTAATTATGTCCTGCCACTCCCTTCTGGCTTGTAGAGTTTCTGCTGAGAGATCAGCTCTTATCCTGATGGGGATTCCCTTGTGTGTTATTTGTTGTTTTTGCCTTGCTGCTTTTAATATGATTTCTTTGTGTTTAATTTTTTTTTAAATCATCTATATTCAGTTTTATCTCTCACCAAAGAGAACTTTATTTTCCTTATTTATTTATTTATTTTTGGTATGCGGACCTCTCACTGTTGTGGCCTCTCCCATTGCAGAGCACAGGCTCCGGACGTGCAGGCTCAGCAGCCATGGCTCACATGCCTAGCCGCTCCGCAGCATGTGGGATCTTCCCGGACTTGGGCATGAACCCATGTCCCCTGCATCAGCAGGTGGACTCTCAACCACTGCGCCACCAGGGAAGCCCTGCGTTTAATTTTTGACAGTTTGATTAATATGTGTCTTGGCGTATTTCTCCTTGGATTTATTCTGTATGGGACTCTCTGTGCCTCTTGGACTTGATTAACTATTTCCTTTCCCATATTAGGGAAGTTTTCAACTATAATCTCTTCAAATATTTTCTCAGTCCCTTTCTTTTTCTCTTCTTCTCCTGGAACCCCTATAATTCGAATGTTGGTGTGTTTAATGTTGTCCCAGAGGTCTCTGAGACTGTCCTCTGTTCTTTTCATTCTTTTTTCTTTATTTTGCTCTGCAGCAGTTATTTCCACTATTTTATCTTCCACCTCACTTATCCATTCTTCTGCCTTAGTTATTCTGCTATTGATCCCATCTAGAGTATTTTTTATTTCATTTATTGTGTTTTTAATTGATGCTTGATTCATCTATAGTTCTTCTAGGTCCTTGTTAACTGTTTCTTGCATTTTGTCTATTCTATTTCCAAGATTTTTGATCTGGGAAATAGAATCTTGCATCATCTTTACCATCATTATTCTGAATTCTTTTTCAGGTAGACTGCCTATTACCTCTTCATTTGTTAGGTCTGGTGGGTTTTTATCTTGCTCCTTCTCCTGCTGTGTGTTTTTCTGTCTTCTCATTTTGCTTATGTTACTGTGTTTGGGGTCTCCTTTTTGCAGGCTGCAGGTTTGTAGTTCCCATTGTTTTTGGTGTCTGTCCCCAGTGGCTAAGGTTGGTTTAGTGGGTTGTGTAGGCTTCCTGGTGGAGGGGACTAGTGCCTGTGTTCTGGTGGATGAGGCTGGATCTTGTCTTTCTGGTGGGCAGGTCCACGTCTGGTGGTGTGTTTTGGGGTGTCTGCGGACTTTTTATGATTTTAGGCCACCTCTCTGCTAATGGGTGGCGTTGTGTTCCTGTCTTGCTGATTTTTTGGCATAGGGTGTCCAGCACTGTAGCTTGCTGGTCGTTGAGTGAAGCTGGGTGCTGGTGTTGAGATGGAGATCTCTGGAAGATTTTCGCCGTTTGATATTATGTGGAGCTGGGAGGTCTCTTGTGGACCAGTGTCCTGAAGTTGGCTCTCCCACCTCAGAGGCACAGCACTGACTCCGGGCTCCTCAATTTGGGATGATGTGTTGTCTATTCATGTATTCCACAGATGCAGGGTACATCTAGTTGATTGTGGAGCTTTAATCCGCTGCTTCTGAGGCTGCTGGGAGAGGTTTCCCTTTCTCTTCTTTGTTCTCACAGCTCCTGGGTCTCAGCTTTGGATTTGGCCCCGCCTCTGCGTGTAGGTCGCCGGAGGGCGTCTGTTCTTCGCTCAGACAGGACAGGGTTAAAGGAGCAGCCTCTTCGGGGACTCTGGCTCACTCAGGCCGGGCGGGAGGGAGGGGCACGGAGTGCGGGGCGAGCCTGCAGCGGCAGAGGTCAGCGTGACGTTGCACCAGCCCGAGGCGCGCCGTGCGTTCTCCCAGGGAAGCCGCCCCTGGATCCCGGGACCCCGGCAGTGGCGGGCTGCACGGGCTCCTGGAAGGGCGGTGTGGACAGTGACCTGCGCTCGCACACAGGCTTCTTGGCGGCGGCAGCAGCAGCCCCAGCGTCCCACGCCCGTCACTGGGCTTCGCGCTTTCAGTCGTGACTCGTGCCCGTCTGTGGAGCCCCTTTAAGCAGCGCTCTTAATCCCCTCTCCTCGCGCACCAGGAAACCAAGAGGGAAGAAAAAGTCTCTTGCCTCTTCGGCAGCTCCAGAGTTTTCCCGGACTCCCTGCCGGCTAGCTGTGGCACATTAGCCCCCTTCAGGCTGAGTTCTCGCCGCCAGCCCCAATCCTCTCCCTGCGCTCTGACCGAAGCCCGAGCCTCAGCTTCCAGCGCCGCCCGCCCCGGCGGGCGAGCAGACAAGCCTCTCGGGCTGGTGAGTGCCGCTCGGCACCGATCCTCTGTGCGGGAATCTCTCCACTTTGCCCTACCCAGGTATGTGGGGAGTTTCTTGCCTTTTGGGAGGTCTGGGTTCTTCTGCCAGCGTTCAGTAGGTGTTCTGTAGGAGTTGTTCCACGTGTAGCTGTATTTCTGGTGTATCCGTGGGGAGGAAGGTGATCTCCGCGTCTTACTCTTCCGCCATCTTACCCGGAAGTCCCAGAATGCACGTTCTTCTCAGTGCTCATGGAATATTCTCCAGGATAGATCATATTTTGGGTCACAAATCAAGCCTTGGTAAATTTAAGAAAATTGAAATCATATCAAGTATCCTTTCTGACCACAATGCTATGAGACTAGATATCAATTCAAGGAAAAAATTTGTAAAAAATACAAACACATGGATGCTAAACAATACACTACTAAATAACCAAGAGATCACTGAAGAAATCAAAGGGGAAATCAAAAAATACCTAGAAACATATGACAATGAAAACATGATGACCCAAAACCTATGGGATGCAGCAAAAGCAGTTCTAAGAGGGAAGTGTATAGCAATACAATCCTACCTCAAGAAACAAGAAACATCTCAAATAAACAACTTAACCTTACACCTAAAGCAATTAGAGAAAGAAGAACAAAAAAATCCCAAAGTTAGCTGAAGGAAAGAAATCATAAAGATCAGATCAGAAGTAAATGAAAAAGAAACAATAGAAATAAAGGAAACAATAGCAAAGATCAGTAAAACTAAAAGCTGGTTCCTTGAGAAGATGAACAAAATTGATAATCCATTAGTCAGACTCATTAAGAAAAAAAGGGAGAAGACTCAAATCAATAGATTAGAAATGAAAAAGAAGTAACAACTGACACTGCAGAAATACAAAGGATCATGAGAGATTATTACAAGCAACTATATGCCAATATATTGGACAACCTGGAAGAAATGGACAAATTCTTAGAAAAACACAACCTTCTGAGACAGAATCATGAAGAAATAGAAAATATAAAGAGACCAATCACAAGCACTGAAATTGAGACTGTGATTAATAATCTTCCAACAAACAAAAGCCCAGGACCAGATGGCTTCACAGGTGAATTCTATCAAACATTTAGAGAAGAGCTAACACCTATCCTTCTCAAATTCTTTAAAATATAGCAGAGGGAGGAACACTCCCAAACTCATTCTATGAGGCCACCATCACCCTGATACCAAAACCACACAAAGATGTCATAAAGAATGAAAAGTACAGGCCAATATCACTGATGAACATAGATGCAAAACTCCTCAACAAAATACTAGCAAACAAAATCCAATGGCACATTAACAGTATCATACACCATGATCAAGTGGTGTTTATCCCAGGAGTGCAAGGATTCTTCAATATTCACAAATCAATCAATGTGATACACCGTATTAACAAACTGAAGGAGAAAAACCATATGATCATCTCAGTAGATGCAGAAAAGCTTTTGACAAAATTCAACACCCATTTATGATAAAAAAAAAACCCTCCAGAAAGTAGGCATAGAGGGAACTTACCTCAACATAATAAAGTCCATATATGACAAACCCACAGCCAACATCGTTCTCAATGGTGAAAAACTGAAACCATTTCCTCTAAGATCAGGAACAAGACAAGGTTGTGTACTTTCACCACTATTATTCAACATAATTATAGAAGTTTTAGCCACAGCAATCAGAGAAGAAAAAGAAATAAAAGGAATCCAAACTGGAAAAGAAGAAGTAAAGCTGTCACTGTTTGCAGATGACATGATACTATACATAGAGAATCCTAAAGATGCTACCAGAAAATTGCTAGAGCTAATCAATGAATTTGGTAAAGTTGCAGGATACAAAATTAATGCACAGAATTCTCTTGCATTCCTATAAACTAATGATGAAAAATCTGAAAGTGAAATTAAGGAAACACTCCCATTTACCATGGCAACAAAAAGAATAAAATACCTAGGAATAAACCTACCTAACGAGACAGAAGACCTGTATGTGAAAACTCTAAGACACGGATGAAAGAAATTAAAGATGACACAAACAGATGGAGAGATATACCATGTTCTTGGATTGGAAAAGTCAACATTGTGAAAATGACTATACTATCCAAAGCAATCTACAGATTCAATGTAATCTCTATCAAACTACCAATGGCATTTTTCACAGACCTAGAACAAAAAATTTCACAATTTGTATGGAAACACAAAAGACCCCAAATGGCCAAAGCAATCTTGAGAAAGAAAAGCGGAGCTAGAGTAATCAGGCTCCCAGACTTCAGACTATACTACAAAGCTACAGTAATCAAGACATTATGGTACTGGCAGAAAAACAGAAATATAGATCAATGAAATAGGATAGAAAGCCCAGAGATAAACCCACACACATATGGTCACCTTGATAAAGGAGGCAGGAATATACAGTGGAGAAAAGACAGCCTCTTCAATAAGTGGTGCAGGGAAAACTGGACAGCTACATGTAAAAGAATGAAATTAGAACACTCCCCTAACACTATACACAAAAATAAACTCAAAATGGATTAGAGACCTAAATGTAAGGCCAGACACTATAAAACTCTTAGAGGAAAACATAGGCAGAACACTGTATGACATAAACCACAGCAAGATCTTTTCTTTTTTTGGCAGTACGCAAGCCTCTCACTGTTGTGGCCTCTCCCGTTGCGGAGCACAGGCTCCGGACGTGCAGGCTCAGTGGCCATGACTTACGGGCCTAGCTGCTCCGTGGCATGTGGGATCTTCCTGTACCAGGGCACGAACCCGTGTCCCCTGCATTGGCAGGGGAACTCTCAACCACTGAGCCACCAGGGAAGCCCAGCAAGATCCTTTTTGAACCACTTCCTAGAGAAATGGAAATAAAAACAAAAATAAACAAATGGGACCTAATGAAACTTAAAAGCTTTTGCACAGCAAAGGAAACTATAAACAAGACAAAAGGACAACTCTCAGAATGGGAGAAAATATTTGCAAATGAAGCAACTGACAAAGCATTAATCTCCAAAATATACAAGCAGCTCATGGAGCTCAATATCAGAAAAACAAACAACCCAATCCAAAAATGGGCAGAAGACCTAAATAGACATTTCTCCAAAGAAGATATATAGATGTGAACCAACACATGAAAGGATGCTCAACATCACTAATCATTGGAGAAATGCAAATCAAAACTACAATGAGGTATCACCTCACATCAGTCAGAATGGCCATCATCAAAAAATCTAAAAACAATAAATGCTGGAGAGGGTGTGGATAAAAGGGAACCCTCTTGCACCGTTGGTGCGAACGTAAATTGATACAGCCACTATGGAGAACAGTATGGAGGTTCCTTAAGGAACTAAAAATAGAACTACCATACAACCCAGCAATCCCACTACCGGGCATATACCCTGAGAAAGCCATAATTCAAAAAGAGTCATGTACCACAATGTTCATTGCAGCTCTATTTACAATAGCCAGGACATGGGAGCAACCTAAGTGTCCATCAACAGATGAGTGGATAAAGAAAACGTGGCACATATATACAATGGAATATTACTCAGCCATAAAAAGAAATGAAACTGAGTTATTTGTAGTGAGGTGGATGGACCTAGAGTCTGTCATACAGAGTGAAGTAAGTCAGAAAGAGAAAAACAAATACCGTGTGCTAACACATATATATGGAATTTGAAAAATAAATGGTTATGAAGAACCTAGGAGCTGGAGAGGAATAAAGATGCAGACATAGAGAATGGACTTGAGGACACGGGGAGGGGCAAGTGTAAGCTGGGACAAAGTGAGAGAGTGGCATGGACATATATACACTAGCAAAGGTAAAATAGATAGCTAGTGGGAAGCAGCCACATGGTACAGGGAGATCAACATGGTGCTTTGTGACCACCTAGAGGGGTGGGATAGGGAGGGTGGTAGGGAGACGCAAGAGGGAGGAGATCTGGGGATATATGTGTATGTATAGCTGATTCACTATGTTTTAAAGCAGAAACTAACACACCATTGTAAAGCAATTATACTCCAATAAAGATGTTAAAAAAATAATAGATAGAAAAAGTCACAAATAAACCACATCTAACAAGAAAACAAAACAAAAGAAAACAAAAACACCAAAGTGCTGCTAGTTTAAAGAACTGGTAAGTTTATCAGATCCTAACCAATCAATTCCTAGCCTATTTAATTTCTAATTAATTAACCCATTCCAACTCAATTCCTCACTCCCAGGGACCAGAAAACCTCTTATAAATCAAAGATTTTATTCATTTATTTGTTTGTTCGTTTGTTTGTTTGTTTATGGCTGCTCCAGGCGGCATGCAGGATCTTAGTTTCCCCTGTATTCGGAACTTGTAGTCTCAACCACTGGACCGCCAGGGAAGTCCGAAGTCAAAGATAACTTGATATCTTCTAATGAAGAAATGTGAAAATATCACCCCCTTTAATTCTTTTCACACAGGACCAGATTCTATAAAATGCCAAATATGCTAAGAATTGGGGACATTCATCTAATATTTTGCTTAAATCTCACTGTAAGCCCAATGGAACCTGAAGATATTTGAATTCTCTCTATTGCACACACACACAAATACATACACACAATTTTTTTTTACTAAAACTGAAATTGCAAGGCATTTCTCATCTGACTTGAGTAAAATTATCCTTAATATTTTTACACATCTCCAAAGGAAGTCCTTTTTCAAAAAGCTAATCCCATTTATGTCTGTAGGAATTGGAGTACAAAATATAAAGTACCTAGACCTGAGATGTTGTAAATCATGAGTTGCTGTTTCCAAAGAATCTAAAGCTCAAACCACAAGGTTGATACACAGTCAAATTCCTGCATTTTGCTGCCTTTCTTCAAAACTCCAAACTCAAAACTTCACTGAAATAATTTCTAAAACAAGCTGAGGAAATGTGAGGCTACGTGTGCTGTCACACTTAATACACTGAGGCCAGTGGTGTTAGATATGTTCTGGGGTAAAGAGGAACAGGAACTGTATTTTTAAGATTTATATTAGACAATAGTCCAGCTCACTTTAATTTATAAAAAAAATAATAACATATAATTCATATACCATACAACCATTACCACTATCTAATTCTAAAACATTTTTATCCCCCTCCAAAGAAATCCCATACCATTGGCAGTCGCTCTCCCTCTCCCCCAGCCCCTGGCAACCACTAATCTGCTTTCTATCTCTATAGATTTGCCTATTTTGGACATTTCATATAAATGGAATCATATAATATATGGCCTTTGGTATTTGGCTTATTTCACTTAGCTTAATGTTTTCAAGGTTTATCCATGTTGTAGGAATATCAGCACTGCATCACTTTTATAGCTAAATTTCATTGTATGGATGGATACACCATATTTTGTTTATCTATTCATCAACTGATGGACATTTGGATTGTTTCCACCTCTTGGCTATGTGAATAGCGCTGCTATGAATAAAATACAAGCATTTTTTTGAGTATCTGTTTTCAGTTCTTTTGAGACTATACCTAGAAGTGGTATGGTAATTTTATGCTTAACTTTTTGATAAACTGCTAAACTGTTTTCCACAGCAGCTGCACCATTTTACATTCATACTAGCAATGTATGGGGATTCCAAGTTCTCCACATTCTTGCCAACACTTGTTAATTATCTGTCTTTTTTTTTTTTTTTTTTTTTTTTTGCGGTACGCGGGCCTCTCACTGTTGTGGCCTCTCCCATTGAGGAGCACAGGCACTGGACACGCAGGCTCAGCGGCCATGGCTCACAGGCCCAGCCGCTCCGTGGCATGCGGGATCTTCCCGGACTGGGACACGAACCCGTGTCCCCTGCATCGGCAGGTGGACTCTCAACCACTGCGCCACCAGGGAAGCCCTGTCTGTCTTTTTAATTAAAGCTCTCCTAGTTGGTGGAAAGTAATATCTCTTTGTGGTGCTGATTTTCATATTCCTGATGACTAATGATGTTGAGCATCTTTTCATGTGCTTCTTGGCCCTTTGTATATCTTCTTTGCAGAGATGTCTATCCAGATCCTTTGCCCACTTTTTACTTGGGTTACTTGTCTTTTTATTGTTATGATTTCATTTTGTGTGCTTGTCAAGAGCCAGACCCACACATAATCAATATTTAAGAATAAAAGAAACTGTTAGATCTCAATAGGGGGAAAAAAAAGCCAGATTCCCTTTTCTTTCAACGTAGAAAAAGGTATACTTACTAGGTTTTCTTTTAAACACACAGTAAAGTGACTTAATTTTTAATATTTTTATGAGTTAAAATATTTAGTTCAATTTTATTTGTAATATATGAACTAACAATATCTACCTTACAGGACTGTTGTAAGAACTAAATGGAATATAAATGGAATCATACAATATGTGGCCTTTGGTGTCTGGCTTATTTCATTTAGTTCACCACTGTATCCCTAGAGCTTCATATAGTGTATCGTATATAATAAGCACTCAAAAACAGAACGAATTTGCAAGTACCTAGTAGAGTCCCACAAGCACATCAGTTTCCTCTTCAGGAAACTTGAAGGAGGAAAGAATAACCACACTAGAAGAGCCCCTTGAACTATTTAGATTGTGGTACAATATGAGTTGAGTCACTTGCCACTTAAATACTATGAGATTTATGGAGCCGAGAGGTTTAAAGGATGTGAATGTGGAACTCTACCTATCTTCAATGAAAAATGAGTATGTTGGAGAATGTTTGGGTTTGGAAAGTTAAAAAGGTCCCCATAGGCTACAGTGTTCCTAACTTTGTGACATTGAGTCACTTGGCAACAAACTTCCTGACTTGATGTTCTGAGTGTCAGTGAATTAGACACTCAGTGAGGAAGTGCCCATCATCATGGCGCCTTAAATGGAGAATGGAAAAGCTAGCATGCGAGGTCTCTTAAGACACTGAGGTGGCTTGAAGACAGAGATATTGTTTGTTTTCTGGAAGTGGTTTCAGGGGTACTGTCATAACTGATATTTTATAATTGATATTTTGATTGATAATTGCAATTTCAGGAATCTGTCTCATTATCCCCCAGCCCCCATATAACTAGTTTTATCCTCCAGAAATATTAAGAGGATATTGCATAAATCAGGAAAATTTATTTCCCACCTTCTAATATTATTAATGTCAATGCACACAGCCCAACACAACTAAAAAATCCTTTGTACACATCTTTATAAGCAGGATGTGACTCTGGACCTGAGAAGGGAATCTACTTATTGCAAATTGGAAATGTCATTCTCTGTGATATAAAATTGCCTGTTAGGAGCATGGCAGTTATACAGTTTAAGTCTATACAGTTTAAATTAACACAACACGAATAGCTGAAGGCACAAATTAAAAATCATTAGTTTTTTACACTTAAAATATAAAAAAGAAATATTTTAATTTTTAAAAAGTACTCTGTTAATCAACAAACTTTATGTTGCACTTTTTTTTTTTTTTTTTTTTTTGCGGTACGCGGGCTTCTCACTGTTGTGGCCTCTCCCGTTGCGGAGCACAGGCTCTGGACGCGCAGGCTCAGCAGCCATGGCTCACGGGCCTAGCCTATCCGCGGCATGTGGGATCTTCCCGGACCGGGGCACGAACCCGTATGCCCTGCATCGGCAGGCGGACTCTCAACCACTGCGCCACCAGGGAAGCCCTGTGTTGCACTTTTTAAAAGAAGATCTGATTTTGATAAAAGAAGTATTTTAAATTGCTGAATAATAATCTTTGAAACAAAAGGAAACTTACCTCTTAAAGCTACTAGACACAGGCAAGCATTGTGAATCTACAAATCTCTTTTAGTTCCAAACCTAATCTGTAGTTAATTTCTTTTCTTCAGGAAACACCAGGCAGCTGAAAGACCAAGTTATTCTGGTAAATTTGATGAGCTCCCCAAGGTCAATGATTTGGAATACATCTTCTAGCAATGACCCGAGGCTTAACATCTACTAATTCTGTGCTACTCTAAGACAGTTCTTACCTTACTGGGTCTGAAAAGCAGAATTTCCTTTTAACCTCTGGTATTTCTTAGCAGTTTCTGCCTGTGGTATGATCACCTGATGGTGTAATTTTAGCCAGCTATGTGTATTCTTGGGGGTTGTCTCTCTTAAAGAACATTCAGAAAAAAGGAATGGCTAGTTACAAACAGGTGATCGTGTTAGCAGAGGTTTATGGCAGAATTAGACAAAAGCTATTGGAAAGAAGGTGTACATTGTGGAGGAGAGGGTAGCATATCCAATAATGTAAAAAATCATTAGAAATAAAACTGAAAAAACAAAGACCTATGAAGACAGGTAAACGGCTGTTTTTACCTAGGGATCAAATTCTTAGAAATTGAAGCCACAAAAGATAATTATGTGGCTTTGCAAGCACTCTTTTACTCAGAAACAGCAGTTTTTGTCTAATAAGGCTGCAGGTGCAGAGAGGTGGTAGATGATAGCCATGGAAACATCATCCCTGGGACAACTGGGTGCAGTGAGGGGTGGCAGGGTGGCCCGCACACATGGGCAGAAGCAGGCCGTTGTTTTAACATGACCAGTCATGTCCACGGCTCTCGCAGTAGTTAGTTCTAAATTGAATTTTGCTTCTCGGGTATGTTTTTCACTTGGGAAATTCAAAACAAGGTCAACAAAGGAATCCATGGCATTGGCATGTTTTAGACACTAGGTGGAATGAATAAAAGAGTTCTCAGGATTCAGGCAATTAAATCGGTTCATCTGCTTTATTCCCCAATCTCTCTCTCTCTTTTTTTTTTTTTTTTTTTTTTTGCGGTACGCGGGCCTCTCACTGCTGTGGCCTCTCCCGTTGCGGAGCACAGGGCTCCGGACGCGCAGGCTCAGCGGCCATGGCTCACGGGCCCAGCCGCTCCGCGGCATGTGGGATCTTCCCGGACCGGGGCACGAAACAGTGTCCCCTGCATCGGCAGGCGGACTCTCAACCACTACGCCACCAGGGAAGCACCCCCAATCTCTTTATTATTTTTAAAGGCCTATTCTGGATTTTATTTCATAAAGTACTGTGTTCCTCTGAAGTTGTATGTGAATGCTACCCTTATAGGGATAAGGGCATGGTTTCAAACACATGAGATAAAAGCTTGCCTCTTGACAAATACTACTTTTGTAAATTATATCTTTCCTCTCTTGTATTAGATACTTAAGGATCTGGAGAGTTTTTCTAAAAACATGTTCTTCAAAGTCATAGCATCCAACAAGGATGATTATGCTTATTATACTTACACGAGGCAGAAGTGGAAATTGTTGAAACAATTTGTCCAAATGATCTAACAAATTCACAATTGAGTTATAATGCATCCTGAATTGCTAGGGTACTATCTTAATGAATTTTGCTGCTGTTTGTTCAAATAAAACGGTATTGATTTTAAGGCAATCACAACTGAGATATAGTTCAAATTTCTAATAATTTTCTCAGCAATACAGTTTCATTTCTCACCTGGAAGTAAAAACATGTGTAAATATGTTGAAATTGTATATTTTGGTAGTACAGTCTCTACATTTTCATAAATTAAAAAAAATTAGAAGATGGGAGCTTAGTTGGGAGTCAAAGTAAGAAAAGATATATTAATATATAAGATCCTTCTTATACTTTTAATTTATTGATACAATGGTAAGGTGAAGAAATCATAGAGTCCCATAGAGGTAAAAATATGTTATGATATTGAGGCTAACTTTGAAAGCAGAACAATACCTGTGTCTCTATCAAGTAAACCTAAGAGGTGGGGTTTATTTAATTGGTTGACTGAATTTTTTAAATTCTGAATTTCCAGATGACCACCTCCACCAACTAGTTCCTTTGCTTCAGCTAGAGTACCATTCATAGGCATAGATTATTTATAGTGAACAATTACCCCATATTCACTATCCTAAGATAAAGAAGGGATATAATTAGGCTAGATAACATCCCTATAATACTATAAAAATTACTAAAATTATGGTCATTGAGTTTCATTCTTCTGGAGCAGGTAAAAGCAATTTTTAAAAATGACTGATTGAAATTAATACTCCTTCTGAGGGAAAACTGAAAATAAGTGCATAATTAAGCATATACAAAGAAAAAACCTTATTCAATAATTGTAATAGAACAATTAAATTTATATTGACTTTAACATCAATGACAAACATATGTTCAAACATTATTGTCAATTACCTACATCACATTGTTATTGACAATTATTAGTCATAGCAAGACAAGCATTTTCATGAATACAAAATATCATGGAAAATGTCACAGAATGCAAAATAACACTTTGCAGTTGTCTAGTTCTTTTTGTTTATCAAAGTGTTTTCACATTTGCTATATTATTTTATTCTCAATTTTTAAATAATGAATTTTTTTATACCTCACGCATTTGCACATAATTAAAAATTTCTTTCCACTGAAGAAAAACTAACCAAATATCCAAAAACTCTTCTGCCAGTTTTTTTTAACCTAAGTTGTTTTTCAAATGTTGCTCCTTTGATTAACTCCTGTCTCACTGTCTCTGCTTTCCCTTGTTTTATCCTCTAGGAAATATGCTGCTTCAGGAAAATCTTTATCCTCATGATCATAATTCTTTCATGTTTTCTTTCCTTCTCCCATTGAAAAGGACCACTTAAAGTCTTCCTTGGTAACTATGGCATATTCTTCTTTGTATTATTACACGGATCACATTGTTTTGCCACCAGATGTATTGAATCGATACTACTCAGGCTATTTCCTGTATTTCCCTAATTTGTACCTTTCACTCAGAACATAACATGGAGCAGAGACAATAAAGATTCAGTAAGGAATCAAGTTTAAAATCAATTGTGTTTGCTATATGATAAAGGCTGTATCTATTTGCTCTGATTTCTTTTAAGACATCAGAAACACTATATTCTATACTTTCATGTTTTTATTACAACTATTCCTTGGTTGAAACAGCTGTAAAGTACATATAACAGTATGTACTTAATAAGTTGTTGTTAGCATAGAAATATCCTTAAGATACTATCTGCTGAATTGTCATTAAAATGGGTCACCAGTCTACATGAAACCAGACCTACCAAGATGATTACTTGTCTTATTTTTACACTTCTTCATTTAACATTTCCTCTGCCCAAACTAACATCTTATTTATTTTTGTGATGTTTTTACTGGGACAGTGGTATCAGTTACTTCTCCAGATTTATTGGTTTATAAAATCTTAGAACATCTGTGTTGAGTCTATTGGCTGGTATGATTGTACAAGTTAGAAGAATTTATAATCTCATCAGTACTATATTTGTTCAAGATTTGTGCTTTCTCTATATGTTCAGTTGTTTAGTTGTACTCAGAAACCAGATTATCTACTACTTTATTCTTGATGTCATCTTGTGTACAAATTACCCAACCATGAATTTCCATGGAAATTATTTGTGGCAAATGTTGACTTGTATCGGCCAGAGCCTTTTGCTTCCACCACTGCCATTGGTGCCCCTTGCGTGTCTCACGATGACTGTTATAGTTCATGCTGAGGAAATGTGTGATTGACCATGAAAAAACACAGTGTCATTTTGACTTGTTTTATCTTTTTAAATTGGACTCTGTGAATGACTTGCTAAAACATATGTGGATTACTAGATCTACTATGAAATATCTATGTTGTTAGCCCTTTCACACTGTATTTTCTTAACAAGTTGTGGGAATAGGCTATAAGGGTGGATTTTAAGAGATAGTAATTGTTGCAAGGGTGGTCGCCACAGTACTATAAACTTCTTTACTGTCTTTACATGTTATAGTCACAGGTGATATTTGAACTTAATCCAGTGCCATTTCCATCTTGTTCAAATGAGAAAATGGCTCCTGTGGGAATTCTTTGACTGTTTCCACCTGCTACAGGGTATTAGCAGATTAGACCAAACATTGGGAGGTGCCCTGTGTCATCTAAGCGAACAATAGCACATTTGTTTGTCTTTCTACCTTCAAGGATATTTGAAGGTCAACTTCTGAAGAGAGCGTTTTGTGAACCTAAAAACAGCCATGTTCTTGTGTAGAAATGGACAGATACTTGACCCAAAGGAGGATCTTCCAACCATATAACTATAAATAGGAAAGAAAGCCTAACATGACAGTTTTCTTTGTGTCTGCTTTTTCAGCATGCTGAGGGCTTCACCCACCCTAGACATCTCCCGCCCGGGGAGCGCCTGTCTTAGAGATGCCCAGGATCACATTGAAGCTGTGAACAGTGGTCGGCACTCCTATCCTACAACTGACACAGGAGAAAATCCAAAAGAAGTGGTGAAAGAAGTGATTTTTCTTTCCACAATTTTGCATTCTATAAAGGCTTGAAATGTGCAGGTTTCTCAATACTGTTTCTACACTGATAAATGACAATATAATAGCAATTAAATCATTTAATGGGTGGTATTCCTGGAATTTCTCATGTCCCCAATGCAGAAAGGATGGTAAGGATCTGCAGAAATCATGCAACTGGCCTTTATTTCCTTTTCCATAAAATGGAAAGCATAATGGGTAACTCCTTCTTATGTAATAGGATGTTTTATACACATTTAAGAAATGTTCATTGGGGACTTCCCTGGTGGCACAGTGGTTAAGAATCCGCCTGCCAATGCAGGGGACACGGGTTCAATCCCTGGTCCGGGAAGGTCCCACATGCTGCGGAGCAAATAAGTCCGTGTGCCACAACTACTGAGCCTGTTCTCCATGAGCCACAACTACTGAGCCTGCACGCCTAGAGCCCCTGCTCTGCAACAAGAGAAGCCACCGCAATGAGAAACCCACACACTGCAACAAAGAGTAGCCCACGCTCGCTGCAACTAGAGAGAGCCCGCGCACAGCAACGAAGACCCAATGAAGCCAAAAATAAATAAATTATAAAAAGAAAAAAAAGAAATGTTCATTGGAGAAATGAATCCTATGGGCAGACAGTTCTTAAGATCCATAAATATCTTATTATGCTTGACATCTGTAATACTAGATGAAAGAAAACGCTTTTTCTTTTTACTTTCTTATTGAAGAAAACAATGATATTTTTTAAAAGTTGATATACCGTGACAGCTGGCAGAAGACACTCAAAAGTGCGGTCTGTGAGGATTAGCATTACAGTAAACAGTAAATGGGTAATTGCAAGAGTGACTTGTTTGGGTTGTCAAAGGGTTATGTGAGAGATGTAAGTGCTAATATTAGAGGCACATGGCTAATTCCATATGCCTCCAGAAAAAGGAGACTGCACTTGGGTTTGCTTATTGAAGAAGAAATTATTGTAAACAGTTGCGTCATGCCTCATTTTGTAGTTCATTAGAAAAAAAAATGCTTAGCTTAAAATCGGTGAAGCCTGAGGAATAAAATCTCCATACGAATAAACATTCAAATATGTTTCTTGTCGAGAAACAAGGACCTTCAGTGACCAGGGTCCTGTCTTCTTGCTGTGGAGAGTTTTCCATATGTCCAGAGGAGGAGATGTGGCCAAGCTTCAGCTGGACGCAGGTGCAGCCACTCTTCCACAGAGAAGGAACAATGTCCGGAGTTAGCCGACACTGGTTTGTCATACCCCATGGTGACTGCCAGTCGTTTGCCGGCTTTTGTCTATTCTTTGTGTACTGCTTGACTCAGCTTGAGCCAAAGAATCAGCAGCTAAAGCTGGAGCCTACCTTTCTGCAGAGAGCGTAATGTTTGATGTTTCTGGACATTTTTGCAACACGTAACCCCTACCCCGAGCTCCTGCTGCCTTACAAGCACTTCTCACATGAAGGTACAAGACTTTAAAACAGTACCTTCCACACACTATACGCCCATTTAGGAGGCAAGCAGACATTGTTACAGTGTTTTCTGACAGCTGGCTGTCCATCTGGTGTTCGATGTGTGGCAGAAAAGCACGGTGGGGTAATAAGGGAGATGCTGTTTCTCTAGGTGACAACCTGGCGTTCCTGAGAGCAGACTCCCCTGGGCTCCCTGACCTTCTGCCCAGCACGCTGCCTCTCCCCACAGGACCCTAGACTGTCTTCTTAGTGCAGTGCAGCTAAGCTCTTTCTATGTGCCTATCTGGCTTTTCATTGATTCACAATTTCTTGATGACAACAAATATTTCAACCACTTTATGATGGTGCTGTCAGCATGAATGTGTTGGTAAAGGTTTTTAACAATTCCATTCTTTTTATTTGTGCCTGAAATTCTCCTTTATTATTATTCATTTGTGAACAGCTTCTGGTCTTTCCATTACATTTACGTTAGGCAAAAAGCTATCACCTTGCAAACTGTGTCAGGCCAAAGATACATTTTTTTTAAACTTTGGTAATTTTCAGTTTACTATGCTTGAAGTTTATAAATAGTTCAGATATATGAATACACATTGCTATATTATGCATACCCAGTTTAAGAATTGTTCAGAGAGATATCTTCAAAAACAATTACATTAAAAAAATTGTACTTAGTGTCTACAAAATGTTTTACCTATGGACTGAGTGGAGCTTTCACCGCCATGTTCTTGTACCTTTCAGCAACCTTTCTCAGAGCCACCAGCAGACTTCCCCTTATGTCTTTTTTTTTCTTTTGATCACACCGCGCCGTATGCAGGATTCCCTGACCAGGGATCCAACCTACGTGCCCCCCCACCCTACAGTGGAAGCCCGGAGTCTTAACTACAGGATCGCCAGGGAAGTCCCAGACTTCACCTTATGTTTTATTGGCCAAAAGAGCATTGCTTGCCCATGCCTAGGCCAAACCTGACAAAAGAATGGTGCCATGATAATTAACTTATATCAATCAAGACTCACCAACTAGGCTTGGAGGTGGTGCTAGCTCCTCCTGAAGGACATGGCTTCCAGGAAGAGGGCAGACACCTGAGAGAAGTCAGAATTCATAGGAAGGAAGAAGGGGTGTAGGAAAAGGGGGGCCCAGAGTAAAGTTGGTAGACAAGGTCTCCTGTACACACTATGCATAGAGCATTACAGTGTCCATGTCCTTGATTATATTTTAAGTGCAATTGAAATGTCTGTCTGTGATGGCTCCTGTTATATAGTCCCATCTCTTCTCAACTACCAAAATCAATAGTGAATTTATTGTGTATTTCTGTGGGGGGAGTTGAGAGCAGGGGAATGGAACAAAGTCCAATTAAACTCAGTTACTGCTAGTAGCTACCCCAATATGCATTCTCTCCTCTGCCTAAGGGCTCATTTGAATTAAGTCTGAATATTGAAATTACTAGTGTTCAGAAGTATGAATTAGACAAGCTTCCCAGGGAAACTATAACTATTCCTTACTCATGGTTGACCAGGAGGATCCCTGAAGAGTAAAAACAGAGCAAACAAATTGGCATTTAGAATTTAGGGCATTTTGATTAGCCACATAGACTCTTTGCCACACATAAATTTTGGGGTGAGGAAGGAAGCCAACATATGAAAAAAGATGAAGAAAACTGTATGGAAGAAAATGGCAATGAATGAAAGGTGGAAGAGAGACAGTAACAGTGCACATATGTGAGAGGGAGGGAAGGAGCTGCGTGCTTTTGTCACTATTATGTTGCTATGGTAATGAAGCAAAATTGGGCTGATGCTGCTCTACTGGTTTTGTTTTGAATGAGAAACCAACTCTGAGCAAGCAGAATGACAAATTAAGTCTTCAGTAAGCCTAAAAGACAGTCTAACTGTATTTCATCTAAAATTTCAATGTAAACTTTATAAGAACTCCTACGTTCCTTTGAAATAATAAAATCTAAAAAGATTCTGAAGACTTACACAGTAATATTAAAGTTTCTTTTTGTGATTTAACAGTGAATGAAAACTTCTCAATTATAAAATACATGTTTGCTGCAGAAAAAAATTTAAATAAATAAACGAAAATAGCAGATGATAAAGAAAAAAGGGCACCTGATCCGGGCTGTTAATGTTTTCATGTGTAGCTCTTCAGTCTTTTCATTTATATGTTTTTACCAATTGAGATTGTACTTTATTTTTGTATGTTGAATATTTAGGTTAATTCTAGTTTTTCACTGTCTTAGCTTGGGCTTCTATAACAAATTACCATAGGGTGGGTGGCTTATACGACAAATATTTATTATTTCTCACAGTTCTGGAGGTTAGGAAGTCCAAGGTCAAAGTGTCAGCAAATTCAGTGTCTGGTGAGAGCAGGCAGTGTCTCCTTGGTTTGCAGACAGCCACCTTCTGATTGTATCCTTACATGACACAGAGTAGAGAGAAAGAGAGGGCAAGCTCTCTTGCCTCTTCTTATAAGGGCACTACTCCTATTCATGAGAGCCCCATTCTCCTGACCTAATCACCTCCCAAAGGCCCCACTTCCAAATGCCAGGGGTTAGGGCTTCAACATTTGAAGTTTGGAGGAGTACAGATATTCAGTCCATAGCACACTGTTATAAATAAGGTTTCAAGGGAAAAATTTTACATACTTTTTTTGTGTACCTCCATAAATTACCTACAGCTACTTGTGGCATATTGTAGACATTCAACAAATAGGAATTATCATTTTCACTAACAACCACACCTAAGTTTAGTGTGGTCAATAATTATTTGTTGACTTATCAACTGGGGTTCCTCTTCGAATACTACAGAAGGTGCCCTGTAGGGATCCTGTTCAAGTGTATGACTGGAGGGATTAGCAAGCCTTCTGCCGGAGGGTCCCACAAGGCAGCATTTACTTCTCCATGACTTTCAAACCTGATGCTTTGCAGAATCTGCAACAACCTATGCAGTCAGCATCTGGACATGCCAACTCACATAACTAAACTCACGGTAGAGATGGCTAAATTAATACCAAAATTTTAATTGGCAATGAGAAATATAACTGCTAGGGAGATGGTGCATTTCCATCTGCACAACCAGTATTTTCTCCTTTTATAGTCAAACAACAACTGCCCACAGAAAATCACAAGTTTACTAACAAACAATCAGATGAGATGTATGTAGCCTTGTTATTCAGAGAGGTCACTCTCTTTCCTGGACATTTCATACAGCCTATCTCCAGTTTTAGTACCATATAATTCACTATATAAGTTTACCCTTTGTAAACACAATTTCCAGATCACCTTGATTGGAATTGTGGGGATTTCTAATTGTGGGGTTTAAATCACACACTTATAGACAAAGTCTTGGTTTACTTCTTCAGATGGCTGTTCATTTTATGTGGATATCACTATTTAACTCTAGGTAACTGGGTAACCTTATTTTTCTTTATCACCATATTCATCAATGGTCCCTGTTGGTTGGGTACTTTGGCAGAGAGAATAAAAAGGTTTTAGTCTATTTATTAAAATGCTTACAGAATAAAAAATTTAAAGGCTATGGATATATCTTGAAATATTTGCTTGACAGATATTTATTGATTACTTAATGAAAAAGAAAATAAATCGAGTAACTCATTGAGTCCAGGAACTGTGGATTTCTCTAATGGCACAGTGAAGCTGCCATTTTATAATTGTGGTAACTTTCACTGGCGCTTCCGAATTTCCTAAGAGGAGAGGATTTGGCCAAGAACTCAACCTCACTTTACAACACTTTAAAACAACTTAGTTTGGGGCTATGCAGAGGTAGTTGTGGGCCGATAAGCTGAGCATCATCTGAACTAGGGGTTTGGGGGAGGACATATCATGGAGTATGTGAACATTCAGGTCTGAGTCCAAAAGACAATTCAGGATGGTCATGGTCCATCCTCAAGCTGGTCAGTGCCTTCTATGAGTTTCTTGTGATCCTGTATGAACCTACAATCAGACCAAAAATGATGACCTGTGTGGTCCAAAGTGGATAGGGGAGGAAGTAAAGCTGGGAGGAGGATGATATAATGGGGAGATGGGCAAGGACTGCAGACTGGAGTCCTTGACGAACTTGAAGATTAGGTAAAGTGTGAGTATGAGACTGGGGCTGATAGAGACAGATGTGAGATGAGAAAAGGCTATGAGAGAGAATGGAATTTCTGGTGTGGACGAGTTCCAGAATTATAAATTTTCAGGATGTGGTCATGAGAATGAGTTCTTACCAGAAGATAATGATTGATGGAAAGAGGGGTGTTGGGGACATTTGCTGCTTTGCACAGCACTCTTATATCCTTTGGGAAATTATCCATCCAAGTAAATGGTCCTAGTAGAGGCTGCCAATCATGGCAACCTACTCTCTTGACCACAGGGTTGGGTGTATCATGAAAGCCCAGCAGAATTCTTCCACAGGACTTTTCAGTACTTGGTTGGGGAAGTGGGTGGAAGACGGGAGAAGAGAGTTCCTCTCTGGGCACTGAGCTGTGAGGATATGATTCTGGAACAGTGCTCCAGGTGACTCCCAAATCGATATCTCTGGCTCTAATCTCTCCTTTACCCTCTAGAATCCCTAAAAACATCTCCATCTGAATTCCTCATTAACCCAGAGCCCCGACAGAATTCTTCATTTCCCCCCACCCAAATTGTTCTCCATCCTGCATTGCTGTCAGTGGCACCAGCCATCCAAGCCAGACATCTGGAAGTCATCCTCAACATCTTCCTCTTCTTCATGCCCAAACGCAAGCAACCCCCAAACCCTGCTAATCTACTTTATAAAGATTTGCAAATTTCTTCCCTTCTCTGTCTTTCCACTGCTGTGGCCTTAGTACAGATCTTTATTACAGGCTCTTAACTAGTCTTCTGGCCACCAGTCTTAACAAACCCCTGTCTATTCTGTCCTATTCCCACCCCTACTCTCACCCTGGCTAGAATGCGCTTCAGCAGCTCACTCCTGCTCTCTCTGCAGCCCCTTCTCTGGCCACACCCCTTCTCTGCAGCCACACTGAACAGCTTGCAGTTCCCTGAACCTACCACATTCTCTCCCTGCTCCGGAATTTAGCTCAAAGGCTGCTCACTTTGCCAAAAATGTCCCTTTTTCCTCTTTCTTCGTGGTTAACTCCTGTTCATGATTTAAGGGGGGACTTGGGTGTTGCTGCTCCAGGCATCCTTCGGCGACAGTTTTCAACCTTGGCTCCCTGGTTGAGATCTTCCAGACATGCTCTTACACCACTGTGGCATATGCGAGCAGAGGATTCGCTGCCCTGTGTTGTGAAAACAAATTTGTCTTTCTTCCCCACTAAGCTGCAAGTTCTCTGAGGGAAGAGATTGAGTCTTAGGCAAATTTGTATTCCATTTCCTGTTTGGAGTCTGACACATAATAAATTTATCCTTAATAAACATCTATTGAAGAATAGATAAACAAGTGAATGCAGGGAAGATGCATCACTAATTCTAGTTCTTTGATTCTGTGGACCCATTCTCTTCTTGAACAATGACGGTTTTATGAAACACTGCTAGATCATGTCTCTGAACCCTATATCCTCATTAAAATTTCTTTTGCCATTAAAGCTGGAAAAATAGTCAAATGTCTTTGTTTTTACAGATGAGGAAACTAAGGCACAGAGAGGTTGAATGACACTCAAGGGCACACAGCTAGGGTAGGATCCTGGGCTCCTCTGTCCTGACTCAGTGTTTTTTTTTACAGCTACTAAGCTGCCTCCCTCAAGCACTTGTAATTTCAAATACTTTTGATCTTGTTTCTTTAAGGAATGTGTTGAGTGCTTCTAGCCTCAGGAAATAAACGCTCCCACCTGCAGACAGCTCCCAGAAGATATCTGACTCCTTTCTGAAATGATGTTACTCTGTATTTCAGGTAGGAGGTTTAAACAAAGTGCTTCCAATTCAGCTGCCCCTGGCCTCCTCCAAGCACTTCAAAAATTCTAAGGAAGGAAAGTCTGCTTCTCCTCTCTGACTGGAAACGTGAACATGGTCTCTGAGACAGGATCCACTTGGTGGTGTAATGTGCCCCCCTGGTAGGTTTTTATAAAAACCATTTACAAGTTAGTCAGGAAACTAAAGTATGTGGTGCTAGAGGTGGTGGGATGGGTGTTCAGAAAGTAAAGCAAAGCTGTGAGTTGTTTCTATGATCATTTCCCACAGTAATTTAGGCTTCTATTCAAGCCAAGCCTAGTTTTGAGTCCTTGCTTCTGTTTCCTTCTTTCTTCCATTCTATGACTCTGCCCCCATGTTAAAATGATCACTCCTGATTTTTTTTCAGCTTACTTCTCTGATCACTATACTTATTGCTTGTGACATTTAAACATGTTTTAGCAAGTCAGCTTGATGGAGGTTTCCTTTAGTTATGTAACATAAGCCAGTTTAAATATTTGATTTATTTGAATTGCTGAATTCAAAATACTGTTGGGCATTTCACATTAATTTTAAAAAGAGGATGCCTTATAGATGACTAGTCTGTTTGTCAAACTATTGCCTTTTACTGTTTCTTAAAAGTTTTCATATTTCTTCTTGGAAGTGTTTGTTAAGGATGGTTACTCACCCAAAGAATTAGAAGAAAAAAAAAAGCCATAAACCTGAACAGGAAGGGCCAAGCGGATGGTGAAGACCTTCCATCTTACCCAGGCTTCTCTCGGTTCCACTTTGAACCCTAGATAACATGCTGTTTGTATATATGGGTGTGTGTATGTGTGTGTGTGTGTGTGTGTACATATGTTTATGTATACAGATGTATAAATTTAGCCACCATGCATACTTGTTGGGGTGTCAGATCAAAGCACCCTCCAAAACATTCTCTACTAAGGACAGGAACAATTTTGAGCACTGTGGGGGAAATTCCAAGGAAGCCTAATTAAAATCCTTGCCGGAGCAGATACTGCTTTTTCATGTCAGGTATTTATCACAGAATTTTAGCTTTCTTTTAAAAAAGGGCACTCTAAATATTTACTAATAAAACATTCTGAATCAATTTCTTCCTCTTTAAAAATTCTAGGTGATGAACATGAGGACTGTAATTACGCAGTACTAGAGAAGAAATGATTTTGGGATTGATGCACATGAATTCCATGGTGGCTCCACCTGCCAGGTGGAGGTCTGAGCATTGTCACAAATCCATTCTCCCTACCCATCCTTCCTTGAAGCCTCCAAGAATGCCTGCCCAGGCAGCCTCAAGCTTCCGGTAGGGGTTGCTGTTGTCTAATACAAGGCCTATTGTTCTCAATAGAATTTGGTTATCACTTCAAATCATTGCTGACCTTTGCCCTTTCCCAGGATTTAATCTGTTTAAATTGATATTGATTATTTGCTCTTGAGTTTACTGTGAATTTAATCTTATATTACTGTTTAATACATTAAAGTGATATTTTGGTTGCTACCACTACACTGATTAGCATTAATTTTCCCCAGAATGTGTTCTGAATATCAGTGAACTTGTTCAGGAGAAGGAATGATAATTTTATTGTTTTTAAAACAGTGAAATATTTGATTACTTTATAAAATGCATGAAGTAAATTTTGATGAGATCACTTCTAGAATCAAACTAAGATGTTCAGAAGAATTGAAACACTGGTCTTCACATATAAGTTTTGCCTTTAAAATTTTATTTTCCTGCTGGTAGAGATGCATTATATTTGCATTTTTGAGCCTGAATAATTTTAATTCCATTTTTATTATACAAACCCAAGAGGAACATTTACTTTGTTTTCACTGATTAGTTATACAATTATTCTTTTCAGATACTACATGAACCATGAACCATAATATTATATTCCTTGCTAATACATTTTGGCAAAAGTATTTACATGAAAACACAATAAGTAAATGTAATGACTTTCTCAAATGAGCACACTGTTGCCATGAAGCAATCACCTTTATTTTAATACAAGTAAAATTCATTAATTTTTCTCAGTTAGCAAACCGACTTTTCCAAATGAACTAGTGAAGGAAAAACATTGCCTGTTTTATCCTAACCCAGCTGATTTGCCTTTTATTACCAGATGCCTATTTGGGGAGGAGAAAAAAAAAAGAAGTCTTTAATTTTAATAAACTTGATGCAATGCTGACTCCTACGGGATTAGGTATGGTTCTGATATACTTAGTTTCTTTTTGGTTAGTTTCAAAGTAAAAGTTAGATTCAAAGCAAAAGGCTTTGAAGCCAAGATACTACCTTCAAGACTCTCAAATGTTGAAAAGAAGAGCTTGGAGACCCAAATGAACAAATCCTTTGAATTGCAAAACTTAACTTACACAAAAGAATATTTTATTTTTTCCCTTTCATTAAAATGTTTAAATCCCATCATAAGTCTAATAACCAGATTATGTCATTTGACACAGACAGTTGAGTTGAGCCTTGTATCTGTGAATACAAATGTAGTTTTTTGGAAAAAAATACAATTAACTTTGCATTCACATTTATATAGTATAGATTTCAGACTAAGTTAACTGCCCCTTTCTGAAGTAATTTTTTAGTTGTAGTGTTGGTTATTCACTTTATGTGTAGAGTAAAAACATCTTTTTTTCCACGTTAAGATAAGTTAAAAAAAAATGACACTAGCTATGCACATACTGAATAACTCAGGGTATGGGATTTATAAAATCTGTTAGCTATTCCTAATAAAAATGCAAAGACTAAGAATGCTAACGATCTTATATATTTGTGAGGCTCCTGCTCTTAAAATACTTAATATCACTTAATCTAATTCTTGGAATACCTGTTTAGCATTCTTCAGATGGATTATAAAATGTTAAATAATATTTCTAAGGGTACAAGGTGAAGACTGAAAATTCCAATTTCTAGTACTGTTTTTCCAAGATAAGGGACAACTAATACAGTCTTTGTCTTATAGGAAGCTGGAGTCAGATGTTAAAATAAAGTTTACATTAATCCTGAGGAAAATTCACAGTATCTTTCTCTTTCCCTGATATTTCAAATAGCTCTTAAGTTGACAGGGGGGTGGAGTCATAAAAAAAAAGAAGAGTCACAGCAGTAAACTAGGGGTATGTGACATTCTCTAATAAAAGAAACCAGGCTCCTTGGAAAAATGGCTGATTATAGGACTGAGGCAGAGAATATTCAGCATGAATCTGGAGCATCCTGTAGTGCCAGAGAGTGAGGAAGTGCTCAAAAAACAAAAAGAAACAAACAAAAAAAATGAGGCATGTCAAAGGGAAATAAAAAGCAACCTGAAAAAACTACTAACAGACAAACCTGGAACAATGTGGGCAACAAAATAAATAAGGTAGTATTGGACGTATGACCCACAGTATAAAATAAATAGCCATGAATCCATAATTGAACAAAAAATGAAATATAAAAAATACTAAAATATCAATATGAAATAGCCCAATTAAAAAGTTTTAAACATTAGCAAGTAGTTAAAAATCTTTTAAAAATACTGTTCAAAGAAAACATATTTGTGAACCAAATTGAGTTGCAGGTCTCCAATTTACAATCTAAGCCACAGTCTTCTATTTGCCCTGGGTTCACTTTTCAAGATTATATAGGGTCATTCATAATTTTCACAGCAAATGTAACCCTAAAGTTTGATGTTGATCTTTGGGGAATAGTAAGCTTAAGATATGAAAAAGGAAATGTGAAAAAATGGGCCTAGAAATCCTTGCCAAGGAGCTACACAGTTTTCTCATATAGAGTTGACCCAACTCCTCAAAACCAACCTGCTTTTCCAAGGTCCTTCTGATCAAAATGGATCCTGTAATATTATCTAGCCTCATAAAGGAGTGGAGAAGCTCCCTCACCATTGATAGGAAAAGATTGATAAGATACATCGTAAGGTGAAAAGCCAAGGTGGAGAACAATATGTCTAATATAACATTTTTTTGTGGTAAAGTAGGGGAAAATAGAGATATATTTTTATAGTTGATTGTATAAACATGAAATAAATCCATAGGTTATGTAAAAATTTCATAACCACTGTGAACCTATGGGGTGGGAACTGGGCAGATGGGACAGTCTGAAGAGGAGGCTTTGGTTATATACCTTTTCTTTAGTTATGTTATCACCTTTCTGAAAATTTAAATTTAAAAATATATTCTATTTTAATCACAAATCCATATTCAACTAACTTAAGTTTGAAAAATGTGTTTTGTTGGTTTATGTACCGGAAGAGTCCGGGGGCAGAGTAAGGGATGGCTGGATAAATCAGAACTTTCTTGTTTTTGTTCTCTAACTCTCAACTCTCAGCTCCTGGGTGTTGGCTGTATTCTCTCTTGCAGCAGATGGCTGACCCTCAAAGTTCAGGAAAAATGGCCACAAGATGCATGAGTCATAGGCTTATATTATCCTGAGACCTTGCTAAAGAGGAAGAGAAAATATCTTTCCTTCTCTGACAGTTAAGTCTAGACCATATTGGGTCACATATCCTTCTTGACCCCTGAACCAATCATTATGGTCAGGAGGTAGAATACTCTGATTGGCCAGGCCTAGGTCATATGGGAATGGTGAGGATGCCCTCACTTGCACCACACAGAAAGGGGAGGAATATTCCCCCAAGGCTGGCATGATGGGCAGTGAACACATATCTACTATAGAGCCAAATGTACTTGAAACCAGAACAAATCCAAATCCCTGTGGCTCAGGCATTTATATCTAGACTTACTGCAGAACTCAGGGATCCACAAGATGCTAGGGACCTGGAAAATGACCATTCACCATATAAAAGTTTGCTCTCCATTTATGTGGGCGTGAAGTTGACATCCTTCTCTAAGACACTATCTGATTAAAGTTGCTATAACAAACTGGAAAACACATCAAGCCCCTTCCCCTCACACACTGTTTATTCACTCCTGAAATAAATAGTTTTAGAGTCTAAACTTAAATGATGAGACAAAGGAAGATGTTTGCCAAAAGAAAGAGTAATGCAAGAAGCTCTGATTTCAGAAATGCTGAATTAATCTTCATAACGCTGCCAAATTTTTAGAAAGAAAAAATGCTCAGCTAAGCTCATTAAGAAATCATCTAACATGATGATTGAAGACAAAAGGGTGGATACCAGCTCATGCATCTTGCAGCTTTTTCAGAACCTTGGGAGAACCCACCTGCTTCAAGAGAGAAAGCTGCTACACTCAAAAATATCTACACACGGGCTTCCCTGGTGGCGCAGTGGTTGAGAGTCCGCCTGCTGATGCAGGGGACGCGGGTTCGTGCCCCGGTCCGGGAAGATCCCACATGCCGCGGAGTGGCTGGGCCCGTGAGCCATGGCCACTGAGCCTGCGCGTCCGGAGCCGCAACGGGAGAGGCCACAACAGTGAGAGGCCCGCGTACCGAAAAAAAAAAAAAAAAAAAAAAAATATCTACACACTATGCATTGTGAGAGGAAGCAGGGTGAACTAAGCCTCTCGAATCCCTTTAAACATCAGTTTCCTCATCTGCAAGATGGAGATAAATTTGTTTTGCAAAGCTGTTGGGAGTTGTATTTGTGCCCTATTGCTGCTATAACAAATTACTACAAACTTAGTGGCTTAAAACAACACAAACTTATTATCTATAGTTCTGGCAGTCAGAGTCCTAAATGGGTCAGCAGGGTTGTATTCTTTCTGGAGTCTCTAGAGGGATAATCCTTTTTTTTTTTTTTTTGCCTTTTCTAGGTTCTAGAGGCTACCCACATTCCTTAGCTCATGGCCACATCACTCCAACTTCTGCTTCTGTGGTCATATCTTCTTCTCCAATGCTGACCCTCCTGCCTCCCTCTTACAACGATCCTTGTGATTACACTGGCCCACCCAGATAATCCAGGGTAATCTTCCCATATCATGATCCTTAGCTCAGTCACATCTGTAAGGTCCTTTTTGCTATATAGGATAACATACTTACAGGATTCAGGGACTAGAACACAGACATCTTTGGAGGTCATTATTCTGCCTGCTACAGGAGTATATAATGAAACAATATCTGTGACTATTCTTAGCACTGTGCTTGCCACATAGCAGATATTTGACCAATACCTCTTTGCAGTTTGTAAGTTTTAGCAATTTAGATATTTAACTGTGCATCCTGTCCAGCATTAAATTCTTAGATGTTCAGTATCTTTGTGGGGGCAGAATACACAATGCTATGTTCTTGTGGATGCCAACCTAATTTTATACATTTATGAGCTCTGTGTACTGACCTTAGAAGATACTTTCTGTCCAAAAGTAAAGGGCAGTCCTTGAATGGAACTATTTTAAACAGTAAATGATAAACATGCAAGTTCTCTTCAGTTACTCTTTAACCGAAGACCAAATGCAGCACACAAATTGTGGAGAATTTTCAGAGAATACTCAATGTCCTGAAGAATGTTACATCTTGTAAAAGATAGTAAAAGGGTTATTTCATCAAAGTATGTTGTAAGAGGTCAAGATGTAACAATACAGATATTGGTGCCTCAGCAGATCTCCTCATCTGTATTTGGGTTAACAGGTTCCCAGGGCATCTCAGCCTCCCTCTTTTGGGGAGGGTCCTGCTGGCCCCAAACTGTACTCAGTGCAGCCCAGCGGCCCTGAATCAGGGTGGTGGATGCTAAATTGTGAGTTTTTTTCTAGGCCCATTATACTCCAAAGACTTCAGTGGCCAAACAAGACTCCCCATCACTTTGAAGAAGGTATGCAATGGCCTTCGAGAGCCTCCCCAAAAGACTCATGAAGCTTAGTTCACATATCTAAAGAAAGGTAAGATGAAGTCTCCACTAATTTTAGTGAAAAAACACCCATGATACCCAGAGGGGCCAATCTTTGCAGTAATGATGCAAGTATTTGGTATGCAAGTATTTGCAGTATTTGGTATGATGGGCCATCCCTAGTATGTGTTCTTTCTGATTAACAATAGTCTTTGTTTAGTAGTCACTCTCCTATGAGGAAATGCTAATGTAATACAGTCTTCTGCTGCTGGCTGGGACCTATTATCAATAGGTCATAAATAAACGACCACCACATAGGAAAGACAGTATGATTATATATACTCCTACTACTTCCAATTACAGTAAGAGCAACAATTATAAGGTTGTACTCCTACAGCCACCCTAGGGAGAAAATGAGAGGAAAATGTTCCATTAGCTTAATGAAGAGAGCACAGCAGAGGCACACATTTTCTCACTATTAGCACCTATGGAGCTACACGAGATGCAGGGTAACAATTAAACTTTCTGACAATTAGCCCCTACAAAGTGCATTCCCTGAACCCAAAGGAGACATTTAAAGAATCACATTTACATTTTTCTCACCTCTTACCTATGTAATTTGAGTGAGTCATTTGCTTGTGGAAACAGAGGGAGTCAGGATGAAAGTTTATTTCAGAGTTGACTGCAAAGTATTGTTGGCAGGCTTGCTGGAGAACACACATCAGCTGAATGGCGTGGTTTGTAAAAGGGACGGTTAAGAGAGCTTAAAGCCAGGAAATGTTTACACCAACCTAATTAGAGAAAATATGGATTTGTTCAATGTGATAATGTAGCTTCCTTGTTACCTCTGCTAAGATGACCACAGGAGGGGAAAAACTGCTCCAATCAACGAAGCAGGACACTGACCTCCATCACACCGGTCCACTACTGCTATTGCTTCTTATTGCCCCACAGGGTCGCTGCTGAAGAATGTCCAACAGCCCCCACCCATGTTGCAAGGAGGCCTCTCTCAGCAGGACAAAACCGATCTTAGATGAAGGCTAATTCCTCTTCCTAGGAGCTAGCTTTGACCAGAGTATGCCTTTTTCTGTTTTATACCCCACGTCCTGGTCAGCCTCAGTAACTCTGGGTCAGGACTGGTTCAACCCAGAGCCCTCTCTCCCCACCCTTCCCTGAATTTGACACCTCCAGGAATTGGGCAACTTCTCAGTTTAAACCCTCGAAACACCCTCAGAGGGGTTTCCTGGATTAAAAATTTCCAACCTCTGACTTCCAATAATAGTGACTGAGAGAAAGCTGAAAAGAAAAATGTTAAGTTGAAGAGCAGACTATGTCTTACTGAGAAACAGTATTGCCTAGGAGACAGTCTTTCAAGCGTGATTATCCTTAATGTCTGTGGGTTTTGCCCATGTTTCAGGAGATAGTCTGCGACTACAATTAGGCTTTAGGTGTTTGGTGAAATAACCAGGTGTTTTAAAATCATTAATTCGTAACAAGATACTGAGTTGGAGAAGTAGAGTACTTCCCAATTACACCCTCACCAGTCCTTGTGACAAGCGTGGTCACCTCCCCTTCCTGAATTGTGTGGTAGCTACTTTTCACAGCACTTGCTGCTCTTTCCCTGATTACCAGAAGGGTCACTCTTGCCCCCTGCCACCTCCACCCTCAGGTTCTGTGGCCATTGTGCATTATGTTGTAGAAATTACACCACCCTCTGGACCTTTCTTCCTCCCCCTCCCCCTCCTTTTTTAACTCCAGAGAATTTGTCACTACTGACATACTCCATATTTTACTTATTGTTGTGACTTTGTTAACATTTGTTAAGTAGAGCCCTGGTGAGCCACGAGGTGTTCAACGAAAACCACCAGGGAAAGTGAAATAGAGAAACTTATTACTCATAGGTCCTAGAGGAGGTACATGACACACCGAGAGGAGCCATGAGGAGAGGTCGAGTCAGGGTGCAGGTAGAGAGAATGTGGCAGGACCCAGGGCACATGCCTTAATAGGATCCTCGGGTGGAATGTTTTGGGATTCCCAGGTGAAGGCTGAATTGGTCAATTCAAACCAAAAAGAGTACAGTTTTGGTGTAATCTAAGGGGTGCACAAGGAGAGGCCCTGGGAGATGGGGGAGAGTGCTTATCACAGTTGGGGGAGTCATATCAGGATCTTGTGACTCTGCAGGTATGGTGTCAGTTCAAGGCCCCTGCAGGCAGTGAGGCCACATAAAATGAATGCCAAGGCAGGAATGTGTGTTATAGGGTAGTCTAAACCCTCAACACTTATTTATGTCTTTATTTCCCATCTCTCCTTAATATACTATAAGCTCCATAAGGGCAGGGGTTTGTTTTATTCATTGCTGAATTCCCAGTGCCTAATATGCCTGAACATAGTAGATGCTCAATAAATAGTTGTTGAATTAAAGAAAAAACTGTAGGTAGAACTTACCAAAGTCTTTGTATATGGGTGTGTGTTTGCGACCCAACCAAGAAAATTCTGTAAGGGAAAGATTTTTATACCTCCACAACTTGCCTTCCTAACTATGAACCCTACCATCATTTTCATCCCCATCACTCTTTCCTATTGCTAATAATTTGTGTCGTCCAAATTATTTTCCCCAAATTACATGGCTACAAACGACAATATTTGGTTTACATAAAATTTGTCTTATATGCATAATAGAAGCATAGCAGGTGACAGAGACTTAGAGATCACCCAGTCATCTTGCCTTGCTCCCACATTTTTCAGATGAGGAAACAGACAGTAAATGATGTAGTCATGATTGCATAGCTACCAGCACTGCCTGGATCTGGGGGCTTTTGTTTTAGTTTTAGGATAGAAAAGTCATGTGACTTTCCAAAGGGATTTGAAAACCTGTCCTCATCAGAATAGAAGATCCCCCCTTAAACTTGCAAGCCCTAATTCCCCGTTTGGAATCTGGAGGTAATGATTTATCAGGGTGGACCACGTGAATAGGATGAGTAGGGAATGGTTGACGTGGTGTAATTTGAGAGGTAGGATGGAGGTCCTGTAACTCCAAATACAGAACACCCCCAAGGTCAGAAATTGCACCACTGGCCTTTGTGCCAAGCTTTACTCACTCTGCAGTCCTATTTGAAAAGCAAATCTTCTGAATGGTGGAACACACAGGTTCCTAATACTTCAGTGGGTACCATACATCTCTGGATGTTTTCTGCAGTTGGTGTACGTGGCACAAAACAAAGCATGTTTTGCGGGTAGAGAGGAGAGTAGGCAGTGATGTGTCGAGGGCAGGGTGGTCCTCTTTCCATGTACACAAGAAGGGGATGCATTGTCTGTAGAGAAGCTAAACACAATAACAAAACTGATCAAAAGTTGGTCTGCTTTTTATGGCCATGTGCCAACAATTCTAAATAATGTTAGTGATGAAATAATCCTCCCCCAAACTCTCTTTTAGTCTAAATTCTAAACAATTGCTGTGGTTATTGTTGAGTTAAAATATATAAAATGAGCACATTTTGATAACTTATCCTTTAATAAACACTGTATCCTACATGTAGATTGATTTGGAGAATTCCCAATTATACTGTTTGCCCCACACGTGGACCCAGCTACACCCATTCCTTTCCAGAGTAATAACAATTGAAGACTGTTAAAGCTTGCTTTGAAAGCAGTTTCTCTCTCTAAACTTTGGGGCACTACATAGTCCTGTGTTTAAACAGCTTTTTTTTTTTTTTTTTTGAAATTAACAATTTAGCAGAGTGATTGGAAAGATGAAGAAATAGAACTTGGGTTGCTTCGATTTGGTCTTTCTGGGCAGTTTTTATTATAATAGTGAAACAGCATACTAGCACTGAGGTATAATGTTTCTGTTTGGGAAGTGTAAATTTTGTTTCAACCATCTAATTTTTTACTCAATTAGAATAATACTTTCATCGTTAATCACTTGTTTTAAACTAAAAAATAACAAGAAAATAGAATGTTACATCAGTGGTATGTTTTAGTTGTCTAAATTGTACCTTTTGCATATGTTTTGGTTTTATTAAAACTCACTTATCAGTCAGTTACTGCAATGTTGTTTTCTGTTACTGTAACAAACTGTTATGTAGGTATAAATTCATCCCCCTTTAAAAATACATCAATGTAATTTAAAAGTAAGTACATTTTAGTTTGTTCTGTGATATTTTATTTTGTATTTTTTACTGGCATGATTATTATATATATGGCATATATATACATATATGAGATACACACATATGTACATATATATTCAATAAAATACAATTTTTACTATCTGCACCCCTTTTCTGGCCATCATTCTTGTTCCTTTCGTATGCTGAAAATAATTTTGTCATATGGAGGTGACAGGTGTTAAAAATAATCCACTCCATATGTCAAATACTCCAGGTATGCCACCAATATGCACACTGACACTACACTGAGATCTTCTACTAGCATCTCTAGTAGCTAGTTGTAACTTTGCAAATAATACTTTGCATGTTGGTTGTTTTTTCTAGTGATTACTAAGCCAATGGGTTATATAACAATTTGAGTTACATTTTTAACTCCATCAAAAGATAAGGATTCTTATTATTGTAATTACTTTGTCTTTACTGGTTAAATTAACATTCAGCTCTTGGGGTTGCTGTGCGATATGATTTTACCTACTGTTTGTTCAAAGTAGTCTTGTCACAGTAACAACACGCTAGCTTGAAAAGCCTTATAACAAAGAGGTAAATACACGTCTTTTGTGAATTAAAGGGGGTAATTATGTCAGCCTTACTGCATTTGTGGGTGAATAACTAAAAATAATTGAAGTAAAAATGTCAGGAAATATTTAACATTAAATACAAGGAATCACAAGATTGTCATAAAAATGAGAATGACCTATAAAACACAATTTTTAGTTTCCCTTGAGAGAGTACCCACATTAGAATATGAAAACACATGCAAATACTCTTTTATTTCCCCTTCATTTTAAGCAGTCCCAATCCTATATACTACAGGTACAATTGCTATAATTTTCCTGTCAAAATAGATCTTTGCTATAAAAGACCCCCAAATGATTATTTTAAAAATTTATCTTTATGCTTTATACAAACAGAACCCAAATAAATCCTGATATTGAAAATATTTTGGCTTGCTAGAAACACGTAGGATTATGCTATATGGCGTGTGCTTATTATTGAGATTCATTTAAAAACAAACACACCAGAATTTGCAACTGAGCTTCAAAGTAGTCTTTGGTTAACTACACACTTATTCCATGATTCTGTCTTTGTGCCAAATCTTTCTGGGAATGGCTTTTTCTTTGTGAATAGCCTTTAAACCATGTGGCATATTCTTCCAAATATTTGATCTCTTAAATTTAAGCCCCATGACTATAAGATGGTTGATTAAGCTAGATAAAATGGTTTTTTATTTAATACAATGAGGCAATCTTAAGATTCATTTTCCTTCTGCAGCTTCTAAATTAGCTTTGAAGGCTTTTGCAAAGAGAAGTCCCCGAAATATCTTTCTTGCTATGATAGCTTCACTAGAATCACCTCTAGAGGAGATTAATCTGAAAGACAACATGTATTTGAATACCTGAAACTGGTGGAGTTGTTGATGATGTGAGTCCCATTTTTAAAAGAGAGGCAAATGGATTCTAATGGTTTTTGATGTAAAGCAGTGATGGTGGCATAACTAAGTTAGCTGTGTTTGAACAAGAGTGAAATACTTCAAGTTAGAAGTCACCAGGAAACTGACATAATCAGTTTCAGAATCATATTAAATTTTCTCCGATCTTTTTCTCTTAAATTTTGCTTAGAACATTATCAGTAGTGGATCAATGACACCCTTTTGCATATGTAATTATTCTCAACCTCATTCCAAAAATGATGAGGAAATTAAAAATAAAGGATATAATAGTATAATATTAATAAAGTTCAATGTAATAGGATAGGGTAGTACAATGGGATACAGTAGGATAAAAAGATAGAGAAATTAAGGCAAAGGAAAGTTAGAATAGTAAAATGATTCAATACAAAGATGACAAAAAATATATATGAAAAACTCTGCACATCTTTAAAAAAGGTAAAAATTTAAGCTCTCAGCTTCCTCGTGACCAGAGAGGAAAATGATCTGTTACAAGAATATATATGTGTGTGAATGAGTTCATTCTCTTTCTCTTCTCTCTCCCCACCGTTCCCACCTGTGTGTGTGTGTGTATATGTGTGTGTGTGTGTGTGTGTGTGTAAGGAGAAGCAGTGGGGCTGGTTAGTTTTAACTAGATGGAAATCTAAATCTAACTTTGCCATTAACACAAACTTTAAATTTGTCCTGCAGTAAATGTGAGGATTTAATATTTTGCTTTTCCCTATTTTGCTAGCACATTACAAAAAAGAAAATACTTGGGATGTAAATAATAGTGACCTACTTCCAGTTCATAAGTCGTTAAGAAAATAGAAACAGCTGCTATCATTATTTGAGGGCGAGTCAAGGGGAATGTGTGCCAGCACCTGTGTACCATTCACTTTATATGTGCTGTGTCATTTCATTCCTACACCAATCTTATGAAGTAAGATTCCTATTTTACAAATGAGGACGCTGGATCCGAGGTTTCCTTAAACAGAGATGGCATTTGAACTGTGTCTGCCTAACCTGAAAGTCACACTATATTCTCCACTGACCACACTGCTTACTAACCCCTCCAAGGGCTTTACTGGAAAACTATGTTAAGTAGCACAATGAAGACTCATCCTGATTTCAGATTCCCTGAGCGTCAATCTTTCATTTTCAAAAAGGCTCAAGGTAACTTTTGTGTACCCATTTGAGCTTCAACTTTTCTGTTGCCAAATACTACCTGAACTATTATTTACTCTATATTTTACTTTATATGTATTTATTTAAAATTTATCAATATATTTAAGGAGGAAACTTTATATTACTATTAAAAACGTACAACCAGCATGTTTGCTAGAAATAGAAACATAAAGAGAAATAACTATTAATAGCTGTGAGTTTATGTGGCCTCTAGGAAGCTCTCAGGCACCAACAACTGGGCATCCCAAGGGAAGCCTCCGGTGCAGGACTGGGAAGTTAGGAAGCTCCTCCCTCCCTGGGTGTGGGGAGTGGTTCTCAACACGAGTTTCCAGAGGGTCACCTACAGGCCTCGATGGTTTTATCATGCCATTCACTTTTCCACTTTCAGATATCAGACAGTCTTCGCGTTGTGGTAGGGACTCAGGCCTAGAGAAGATGAAGGAATATGTCCACTGCTATTAGAAATCTGTAGCTGCAGCTCAGAGTACTTTATTCAATAGAGCTAATTTGGACAAAAGGGCTGGTAGAATAAAAGAAAACAAAATGTTCCTATTCTGTTAAAAGAGAACAAATTATTTTCAACCCTTTTTAGCATTACTAAGATTTAAGTGCCCTGATCCAAAACTTCAGATTTCTAGGAAGCTAAATTTGACGATTCAAATGTTTCATTAAATCAACAAATCAAGCAATCACCATTTAAAAAAATTATGTTGTCAATTAAAGTTTTTTTCTATTATTTTTAGGAAAAAAATTTCAAGAAAATTCGAGAGATAAGAGTTGGTACTTAAAGCATTTCTTTCTTTCAGATTGTAAATTCTGGGAAAGCAAGCACTTTGTTTAATCTTTACATTTTTTCCCCTAGAGTCTAGTACCGTATATTACATAATAAATAATGTGTGTCAGAATATTCTGAATGTATTTATTTCCTTACCAGGTTTAATCAGTTGTTCATCTTATGAAGAAATGACTTCCACACATAGCAATTAGTTATGAATGGTACAGATTGTATCTTGGACATTATAAAGAAAAGCCTTCCAGAAGTTAATTGAGCTCTGTTAATAGTTTGTGGGTTATTACTGCATTTGTTCAATGTTCCCGTGGATGAATTTTATTTTCGTTCAATCCCACTTTTGGCAGAATATGACTGTTAGGTCACCTTATAATATGTGAGTTTTACGTAAATGCCTTTCCATGAATAATGATGAATTGTTAAACTTTAGCAAACTTTATATAAACACTTAAACCCACTGAATTCTACGGCCACTTTATTAACTCCCAAAGACCCATTCAAGCAATGGAGTAGGCATTCCTGCAATACAATATACAGCTGAACATTCAAAACCAAGGCCAAATGGACAATTCATATAATTTTGATAGTCTGAAGGCATAACTGTCTAATAACTAGTTGCATGAAAAGGCCATTTTTAATCTTTGATGTAGAAGGGAATGAACGCTAATCAAATACCTATGTACTTAGAACTCTGTATCATTCAATGCTCACAATACCCTATGAAGCTTGGAGGAAAGTGAAGACCACAGACATTAAGTAATTTATCCAAGACCATCCAGCTTGTAAATGGCAGAGCTGGGATTTGAAATCAGGCCTCTATGACTTCAAAGATTATATATTTCCTCTACATCATTCTGCCTTTATGATAAATGGAAATCTTCAAAATAATCACTTGGAATTCTTGGGTACTGGCAACTCTACTTCATCAGTATATGAGACTCACCGAAAGCTGTGACTTTATGAGGTGAGGGGAGTCATAGCATACCAGGTCATATTATATTGAACAAAACCAGGATTGACTCCGGTGAATAGTGGGGAGCTCACAAAGCCATTGTAGAGTGAGTTCCAGAAGGGAATTTCTAAGATGAGAGTGCCAAATGCTTTAGGGTTTACGGAAGCATAACTGCAAAGAATGTGTCCTGTGGTGGGCAGCAACTGCAGGCCTCCGCTGTTGCTGGTCTAACAGGTTGAGCCAAAACGCTGCACACTGTGTCTGAAGAGCAGTGTCACAGACGGTGACAAACCCTCCAAATAGTGTTAGAGATGGCAATCACAGGGTAGAATGTGCTGAATGTGAATGGAACTACTGTTTGCCCAACGGACTTTTTATACACACATGCAAAACCATAATCACTCGACATCATTGATTTGTCTCAGGTGGGAGGACAATCTGCTTTATTTCATATTTAACATTTCACTGTGTTAGTGAATCAAGACCAAGCTTCTGTTTCTAGTGGCACTGGGAATACAAAGATGCAAAGATGAATGTCATTGTCCTCAAGGAGTTCAAAATATTGGTGAGGAAGGTGGGGTAAAGTTTGCAAACTAATATTTAAGAGCAGTGCTCTAGAGCTTGCATTTTTGCTTTACTTACACACATATGCACAGTCATGTATATATGTATGTATATATATACTCAAATGAAACAAGGCTAAGAATGTGTTCCACAGTTCTACTGGAGGTGAACTGAAATTTTTAGTTTTTTAATTTATCTGTCCATTGACAGATGAATGGATAAAGAAGATGTGGCACATATATACAATGGAATATTACTCAGCCATAAAAAGAAATAAAATTGAGTTATTTGTAGTGAGGTGGACGGACCTAGAGTCTGTCATACAGGGTGAAGTAAGTCAGAAAGAGAAAAACAAATTCCGTATGCTAACACATATACATGGAATCTAAAAAAAAAAAAAAAAAAAAAAAAAACGGTACTGATGAACCTAGTGGCAGGGCAGGAATAAAGACATAGACATAGATGGACTTGAGGACACGGTGGGAGGGGGAAGCTGGGGTGAAGTGAGAGTAGCATCCACATGTATACACGACCGAATGTAAAACAGATAGCTAGTGGGAAGCAGCAGCATAGCACAGGGAGATCAGCTTGGTGCTTTGCCAAGGACCTAGAAGGGTGGAAGGGTGGAAGGGAGGGTGGAAGGGAGGCTCAAGAGGGAGGGGATATGGGGATAATTGTATGCATATGGCTGATTCACTCTGTTGTACAGCAGAAACTAACACAGTATTGTGAAGCAAGTATACTCCAATAAAGATCTATTAAAAAAAATAAAAAATAAAAATGCTAAAAAGCTATGACTTTTTAGACCATGGCATTTTAGATTGGCATTAACTCTGTTTCATGACTTCTTGCATTACCCACTTGCAGTGGGTAATGACAAAAATACAGAAGTTATATTATAATATCTGGGTGTACTAAAAAAAATTTAGTTTATCAAATTTAGTTTATCAACTGACTGAGTATAACGTGTATTAGCATATCAACAAATTATATAACAGCTCTTCACTGACATATTTTCTGTATAATCCTATTTATACATCATTACATTTTCTTCATTGATAATGCAGAGGTAAGACTCATACGAGCACATGTGAACATGCATTCAAAATTAGCAAGGAAGGGAGGCAGAGAGGGGAGACAGAGTGTGTGAGTGTATATTTGAGTCTTTAGGAATGCGTTAGGTATGCCTGTATATTAAGGAGGAAATTAAATATAGTAATTCCTTTAAAGTTTATATTTATCTAAATATCCAAATATCAAACATCTAGAAGCAAAAAATATTCCCTTGCAATGTATATACTTACTATATTAGATGTTTCTGGGTTTCTGGGATTCTCTTTTTGGAGAGATAGACCTCCAGGGATATGACATTGTCCCTGGGATGCCCTTCTTCCCTTTGTCTGCCTGGTGAACTTCAACCATCACACCACTTTGGACAATTTCTGTACAAACAATGTATAGAAGTAGTCTTCCATATTACAGTGCTAACACATTGCAGGAGTTATAATGTACCATTCAAAATCAGGTACTATTTTTTGTCTAGTTCTGGAATGGTATATAATAGGAGCACAGTAAAAGTTTAATATTAATTATGAGTTTTTATTGACTAAACTACGTTCTCAATTTCAACTGGATTACTCAGCAGTTTTTAAATCCAAATCATATGTTATGTTCTACTTTGTTTAGGCCTTTAACATTAAATTAAATGACTTACCATTTTAGTATGAGGGAAATACTTTAATTATGGGCCTGAAGCCACTTATATTCACATTAGTTAAAAAGTCCTCTTGCTGCTACCAGTTAACAAGCTGTAAGCATTATTAACCACTTCTCCCGGTGATTTCCTTAGCAAAAGCGGAGTTAGAAGCTTGGCATTTGCTTTATTTTAGATTCAAAAAAACTTTAAGAATTATGAACAAAGACTGAAGTTCCTTAGAAAAATGTTAAATAAGATATTCATTTTAAATATAAAATATCCAGGTTAACTCAAATTAAATATTTTTATCAATTATTTCTATACTTTATATGATGCTCTGTAAATACTACAGAAATGGTAAGTAATAAAATATCTGGCAAAGAGGTTCTCAAGAGCCTATAGCATAAGCTAATAATCTTTGCTAAGTGTGATAGAAAGATTTTTAGGCTGAAATACAGAAGACTGACAACTGGTCATCTTGGTGAATCTAAGAAGACAATTCTTCAAAAATTACTCAGTCCATAAGAGATTACAGAATACTGAACTGTATTCAATAACACCTGCAAGGGACCAAGTAAAATATGGTATTTAAATCCCTATTAGGGCTTCCCTGGTGGCGCAGTGGTTGAGAGTCCGCCTGCCGATGCAAGGGACATGGGTTCGTGCCCCGGTCCGGGAAGATCCCACATGCCGTGGAGCGGCTAGGCCCATGAGCCATGGCCGCTGAGCCTGCACGTCTGGAGCCTGTGCTCCGCAACGGGAGAGGCCACAGCAGTGAGAGGCCCGCGTACCGCAAAAAAAAAAAAAAATCCCTATTAAACACTACACTTCTAAAAAATAAAAGCGATTTAGATTGTTCATTTTCCACAGATGAAAGCTAAAATTCTGAATTTTTAATTATTGACTTTCCCCCAATTTTAGCAGTACATATAATACTTATTAAATTTTTAAACGTCAGATTGGTATGCCTGCTTCCAATTGCTGTCTTGTTTAATTCTCAACTTTTTCTTATGAAGTAGCTCAAGATAAATGTAGCTCAAAAAAGCTCTCATAATTATCAAGCTATTTTTCCAATGCACATATTATATATTCAATTACACACTCAAGTAATTTCACAATTGTTTTCATTTAAAAATTATTTTCAGTTGATTATTTCTTATGCATTGTAGATTCTGGGAGGAAAGTTACATAACGCATTTGAAAATAATTCAAAGGTGTATTCAAATGAATGAGGTTTTTTTTTAATAGGATACTTTTCTTAGTGACAAGAATCTTTAAAAGAGAAAGTATTAATACTTAAATATTTTGAAGATAGCTCAGAAACACAAGTTAAATGCTATTTATTTACTTTTCTAAAATGTACAAATGACTCATTTTTATTATCACTCATGCACTGTAATAGTTGGGACAACAGCAGGTTGCTTGAAGATGCAACAAATATTCTTTGAACACTTCAATAAACAGAATGTAAACATTCACTTTAATAATGTTTCCTTTGTTAATGCAAAACTGAGTGCATTTTTTCCTTGTCTCTGGTTGAGTCATGACTAGCTGAGTAGCAACAGCAGAGCGCTGAAAGAATTTTTCAACAGCAATTTGCTTGTTCTAATTTACTTTTCAAGGTTGATGATCAGGATCATTATGTGGCTTGCAGAACTATTTCTATTAACTTGATCTAGTCATTCCTCTTGTTCTCGTCATATTTAGTTTCCCTGGCAGCTTTAAGTGAATCAGAAGTGCCACTGGTGCTCCAGTTCTATAGTTTCATATACAAAATGAATTCCTGTATCCTTTAGAAACAAATCTGTTATACTCATTGAGAAAGTATGGGTTCTTTGAAATGAGTGACTCAGATACAAAACCTTTGCCTTTTGTTCTTCAAATAGAAATACTCTTTCTGGTTAGTGGACCTATGCAACAATAATACCAAAGCATTATCTGTTCAATCTTAACTTTGTTTAAAGAAATTCTAAGTAGCCTCGTGTTTTGAGCTTGAACACAATCATCACTCATCAACAAGATTAAGAAATAAAACTCATGTAATTTTTAAAATTTACATGATGCATACTGGAAAAGGCGTATCTTATTTCAATGTATAATATTCTAAAAATGTAATGGGAAATAATCAAGTTATTCTCCACATTTTCAATAAATTTCAAAATAGCTGAATGTTTTCCCAATCTGCTTTCTGTGAGGGAATGGGTATTACTATAGTTCTAACATTTAAAGAGTGCCAGCTAAGTGATTTGGGAAATTCAATGGTATTACATTCTTCACACTAAACAAAACTATAAAACTGGCAAAGAAAAGAAACTCTTACTTCAATCACTGGCAAATTAACAAAGTTAACAATATAAATAAAATGGATCACACTTACCAGGCTTTGCTTCTAAAAGGGAAAAATCACAGGGTTTAAAAATATAGTCATTAGTTATCTCTTTATATAACCTGCAGAGGGCACTCAAGTCACTTGAAAGAAAAAGTAAAAAATTTAAGAGGGATAACAATAATTTTTCATTTTTATTTATTAGTAGTGTGTTAACTAAATAACCTTTTTTTTCACAGAAACTATCATTTAAAGAGAAGACATTTAAAGGAAACATAGTTTGATTTTAAATGTTTAATGGATTATTAAGATATACAAATTTTCATGTCCTACTGGAAAAACAATTCAGCAGGTGGTTTCCACCCCAGGGCATCCGTCAATATGTAAATGCTGTGCATCATATATTAACACCACACTACCATCAATTACACAGATTGGCCAAGGCCTGAGAAGAGTCAACCTGGACCTCAAAGTAACCTGCTTACAAAGCAGTAAATTAGTAATACAGATAAGGCATTGCATTGCTCCAGGCTATATATAGACAATAATGTTATCATATCCATAAAACAGTTGTTGAAAATAAAAAACTAGAAGCTAGTTGAAAAGCTTTCAACTCATAAGAGTTTTAACCATTTTATAAGAGTAATCTCAAGAGTTCTTTGGTAATATTCATTTTATGCACCTCTTCATTACTACTGACTAACATTGTGTTTGCAAGAAGACATTTGAATATTTAACTTTAAATATTCTTCTTCCTCCGACATAATGAAATATTTCATAGGGAAACCCACCAAGTTGTACACACTAACATAAAACATTATATAAATACGTACACACATACATCTATGTTTTACATAAATATATTCTTTCTCTGACAGCATATATCAAAATATATTGCAACATTTTATTAACTAAGAATTTACTGCATAGAGTAAGTTAATTATTAAAAATACTAGTTTCTTAGCAACATGGCCAGGAGATCCTGCCTTCCATCTTATATTTTTTCTGATCCTCAATTTTACCATGGTTAAGTAACTTGCTATCAAAAGATATTTAGAAACGTTTTGGTTACTAAATTCAAACTAGAGATGTTCGTTTGGCACAAACATAAGTTAGATATGCATTTATTTGAGTCACTGTTTCAATTTAGAAATTGGATCACAAAAAGTTTGAGCCAAAAAAAGGTATAAGAAAATTATCCAAATACATAACTTGCAAACTGATACTAGAAAGAACAATTACAAAGCATTTAAAAAATGCTATCTATAATAATAAAACTAGCCAAGAAACACATCTTACCATTTTATTCTTCAAATATTGTGCAAAATTTCATAGAATGTTTCAAAGTTTAAAGTTATGGAGGAAGGGTACCCAGTTAAATGAGAAAAAGGCAGAAAAAATAGTAAAATCGTAAACAGTACTGTCAAAAATGGTTATTTTGATAACTTAAAATAATCAGGTTGAACTATTTTTGTAATGGTACTTTTAGGAAAAAAATCTTGATTCACCATGGGAACGAAACAAGCTCTTTTTCAAGAAAGGACAAAGCTAAATAAAGCTTTGAAATCAGAAGTCTTAAGATGAATAATTGTGTACTGCGACATGTTTTCCCAAATTGGATTTCTTTACCACATACCATGACATTTTTTAATGGAGGCGGATGGGGAGAAACTGTGCAGTTGAATAAAATAGAAGCATTTTCTCAGTGTAAGTTGTAGCTTTGATTTTTGGGTTATCTCAGGGCCAATAAATATACACTCTAGTATATGAAACAAAACTAGAAGATATACTTAAACTGTAGTCTTTGTTTCTTCAAAGCCTATGTTTTCTAAAATCATTGTTAGGCAAAGTAAAAAGAAATGTTTGTTCTATTACATAAGAACTAAACTTCATTTGGTATTCAATTGACTTTCTAACTTAGCAGACAGGACTTTTACATCTTCAAATACTGAAAATAAATTGCATTCTTGGCCCTTGCTTTAAAAGGTTATAGGGAATAAACGCACACCCTGGTAGTGTTCTAGTGATCTCCCTAATCTCAGTTGCACTTTGTCAGAACGAGGTAACTGGTAGTTAAGTGAAATACCCTAGATCAAAGGGGGATTAATCACCAACTGAATCCTTGCTGAATAAACCTGTCATTCAAGAAAATTATTTCCACTGAACTTAGCAGAGGATTGAAGGTATTTGCATAACAGGGACCTACGTACTTCAGCCAGGTTAAAAGGTTCAGAATTCATCCCATGTTTAGCTTTTTGCCTCCTTTTCCTTTCAGCAGCCTGGTACAATGGTTTCTAATCTGATAATACAGCTAACTATCTAAATGATGTCAGAACAGGAAAGTATTGCAAAGTTTGGATGAGGGATGGATCAATTTCACTTTCAGTAACTCCTAAATCTGATTTGTTGGAATTTAAGATGTAATCCTAAAAAAGTCCCTTAAACCTGAGAACTGTTTATTAACATCCCTTTTCTGACCTTTGTCTTAGAAACAACCATTCTGCTGTGGCAGCGGTCCCTGCAGAGACTCTGGATGATAACTCGACCTACCTTCCTCCCAGGGGTGGTGCAGGAGTCCATGAATATCTATAAAGGATTCTGAAATACTATAATAAAAACTAGAAGAAAAATACTAGTAGTTGTTCTATGTATTAAATTATGCTTTGAAATATCTTAAATCATACAATGTATATATAAAACCAATTTTAACTTACTGAAAATATTGAGTTGGTGTGAAAAAATTAATTTTGTAAGACCAATGCTTAATTTAAAATTAAAAAGAAATAATTTAAGAATTCCTGATAAGGTTATTTACTTCAAACCTGACATTTGAATCAATTATTTAAAAAGTAAAAGGTAAAAAATGCCCACCACTATAAGGGGATCGTCTTACACTGTTAAGGGTAGTGCTGACTTTAAAAAGTTTGAGTACATTTTCAGAAATGTAACACTTTTTGTACATTTTGGATCTACTGAAGAATAATTACCCATATGATAGACATCAGATTTCATAATCATATTTTGGCACTAAAGGGAATTTAGTAATTTTGCATCTAGCGGTCTGACACCATCCAAACCTTTAACTGGAAGTAGGTGCTCATATTCAGTGCAAACACACAGCATCTTTCAAGTTAAAAAATGCAAAGAATAGTTATCAAAGAAAATGAATAAAATCCATAGCGAGATAATATTTTAGAAAATGATTGAAGTTTTAACCCAAGAAAGGACTCTTAGAGTGTCTTATAGCTTAGAATAAGAACATGTCAATCACGATTAAGCTTCTGGAATCGGAATCCCTTTGAAATGCAGCTGTTTCTTCTTTAATTGTGGCAGCGGACTCTGAAGAAAAGAAAGGTCCAGCCTTAAAGATGAGTAAGGAATACAAAATAGCTCAGGATTAGTTGTGGAGTTCAAAGGTCGCTAATTACACTAAGGAGTTCCCAGACACAGAGAAAACATTAAACAGGTCACCTACCAAACGGGAAACAGACTTTGTCTTCAGAAATTATCCTGAAGTGACAGGTTTCTAGACAAAATCAAAGCATCATAGTGTGCCCAGCTGATCTCAACAGGATGAAAACATGAGTTAGTTTTAGTTCTGTAGCGTTATGTTAGAATGGAATGGCAACAGATGGCATCAGGTTCCCCATTGTCCCTACACTTTTCCAGTACTCCTTAGATTTTCCTCAGGTTTCTAGAAATGTCAGATCAAAGATTCATTGGTTTTTATGATTGCTTATAAAGTTTTGCCTAGGGGATTATTATACTGAATCTCAGCCTACTCACTAGATAAATGCCTCTTCCCTATTTTAGTATACTTTGCTAAACACTTATACAATCAAGATGTACAAATGGCTCCATTAATATAAGTGAAATGTTAAGCTTTCCTTGAGTTTAAGAGAGATCAAAAAACTTAAAGGGAATGATTTTTTTCTTTTTTCAAAAGGAAAGTTTTTACTACTGATTATCTATGATTAACCTAGAATAACAAGCTGAAGTCCTGGTCTGGAAGTTACTCTATTTTCTTCATTACTTGGGATAATTTTGAACATAGAACATTATGCCATGATAATGTCTTGCAGAAAATGAGTTTATAATGAGTAGGATTGACCTTAATTTTAAAAATTACATTTCAAATCCTAAATTTCTATGCCATCTCCTTTCAAACTACCATAGCTCTCTTTCAAGAAGTTAGCAGCTTTTTCTAAGCTTTTCCTTAAGAGACTCATAAAAAAAAGAAACCAAGATATAATTTAATTGAATATTAATCTGTAATGTGTATTTTTTTATAACTCTTCTAATTCTGTTCTGTAAAAAGAAACTTGACATGGAATAAGTTTTGAGGTTCTTGAGATTTCATCTTTTCTTGAATGGTCATTTAAAGTCCAACTTGACAATGAACTACTTTGAAAACAGAACGTGACAAATAATTGTAAAGACAGGTAGAGAATAAAGAGTATGACTGGATGGTTCCTGAAGAAACCCAGAGCATGCCAATAAGGAAGCAAGGGTGACAAATTTAAAGAAAATGTGCTACATGAAACTGAAATAAGATTTAAGTGATACACTCTACCCATAAAATAGCTTTTGAATTTTTACCTGAATTCATTCATTAATGAATTATAATAAAACAGGAAAAGACCAATATTATATCTAAATTTATATTTAAAAATTTGGCTGCAGATATTCAGTAATCACAAAACACTGTGCTCATCTTCTGAAGGTATCCCACCCCTCTTAATATGCTTACTAAACAAAATGTTATTGTGGCAGATTAATAAGCTTGCCTGAAAAGTAACTCCAGAACAGAGATAAACAAAATAGAATTATGCAGATTCTTTATTAGTCAGTAGGATAGTTCTGATTAAAAACAGGTTACTATTTAAACAATTTTCTTTCATTTTCATCAGCTGTTTTCTCAAGAGATTTACAAAGTTGTTTCTAATGTGGTCTCTGGTATTCTGTAACAACACATTGTACTAGCACTTAGCACTTAGGTTTGGAAGAGCAAATAGTTTTTTATCTTGCACGTCATCTACAATCCATTGGGAGTAGCTGCCTGCAGCTCTGCACAGAGGAGCCTAAGCCCATATCCAGGAAGGCTCAGTGGAGAAAGAGGGCTGTGACTGATTAGCCATGTCTGCCACAGGGGCAGGAAGAAACATGTATGGCAGGGTAACCCAAGACTAGTCTACAATAAGCTGAAAGTGAATCACTACATTTTATGCTCTGAAATCATACTTGAGTAAAATCAAAGGGTAACGAAATTGGATACATTAGTCTTTAAAATGTTCTTTCAAACTAGATCAGACTAAAAACAATGAACAAGAGCATTTTGTAATTAAATCAATGATTTTCACTCATAGGTTATATGTATACACTTTAAAAATAAAAGACTGTGGTTTAATTTATGTTACTATTGTATAAATCCCATTTAAACATGAGACAATTACAGTAATAATGATCCATATGTTACTGGAGCAGGAGCTTTAGAATTCCAGATGTAATAGTCAGAAGAAATTAGTTTCCGGTCTAAAAAAAAAAAGGTAAGATTATATTATCTTAAAAATTCAATGAGAAAGAAAAGTCATGATATTTAAAATTGTGGAACACAATTATTTCAAGAAAGGCAATACTTTGAGATATCCATTTCAATTCAATTTTTATCAAGGCATTATTATAACTTTCACCACTTTAAAAATATGGCTTCATTAAATACATGAATAATCCATCTTTTAGCTTATATATGCCAAAATCCCTCATGCCAAATCTGCTAATTTTTTTCTCACATCTTCCCTAAATTTTCTTACAGACCATTACTTCAGCTACAAAAACATTAAAAATAGTTTTATTGTTTCCCTTCTGTAACCTCTTCACCACAGTTCTGATTCTGATCTTGCTATTCTTTATGCATTCAAAATTTCAGAGATGGAAATACACACCCAACTTTCTAGTAACGTTTTAAAAAGGTTGCTTCAGTGGTTTCTTATAGTTCTGATCAAATTTAAGGTTTCTGTTTTAAGAGCTTTGGACAAATGAAAACCTCTTTAAAGTTTTCTGATATGTAAAACTGAGACGATAATGCTCATTTGGAGCTACACATGTGTAAGTTCTTATTCCATACATCTCTATGTATCCAATTCTGCCTTTTCTACCTTCTTCATAATGAAAAGGATAGAGGTAGGATGTATTACCTCATTGCCTTTTTTTGGTTGTTTGTTCAGTTTGAGAACCTAGTAACACTGAGAGGCAACATAGCATATTGGTTAAGACATTGAGAGGCAACGTAGCATAATTGGTTAAGTGGTCAGGGTCTAGAGACAGACTGCTTGGATTTGAGTCCAGTTCTGCCATTTACTAGCTATGTGACCCTATTCTCTCTGTTCCGTCAGCATCCTCATCTGTAAAATGGAGATAACAACACTTACGTAGGGCGCTGTAAGGATTAATGAGTTAGCACACATTACATACTCAGAACTGTGCCTGGCACATAGTAAGCAATAAACACCAGCTATTATTATTTAAATTAACATTATTAGCATTATTAAACTATTTTCAGAACTAAGTTGTATATTATGAATATAGATTTTATTGTCAAGATGATGGCAAAATAAAGGCTTTTACATAGTTGCACAAAGTGATAGTTATGCTCTGAAACTAACAGAAGAAGGAAATAAAAGATTGGTCATAATTATGCATTTAAAGTGACCTCTTTCATTCATATATTAAGAAGCAGGTGAATTACTGAAACATCCCATTCTGTATTATAATCTCTGAATATTACTAAAACATGTTTAGTTAATATTAATAAGATACAATATTTTAAACATTATCTAAAGAGACAACATATTTCCCATAGACAACCTAAAATACTGCTCTGTGTGCATTTAGACAAAACTGCTGGTTTGTCCAAACTAACAACAGTATTGTACCTTCATTAAAAAAAAAAAAAAAAAGCATTATGAAGACTCTTCCATATACATGAATTTCTCTAAAAAGCAAGCAAAAAATGATGTAGGAGAAAGCACAGGGATGTATGGAGGTAAAGAATATGGCTTATTCTGGTTATATTACATAGAATTTATTATTGCCATTCACAGGTAATTGCTTAGAATTCAGTAGTTCTGAGTTCTGTAATTCTTTAGAAACTTTCAAGTACAAAGTCTTGTCTTATCCTTCCTAGGGACCCTAACCCTTAGTTTAAGAAATACTTACCTAAATAGCTTTATTCCCCTTAATATATGAGGCAAAAATGTTGCTGCTTATGTTTAGCTAACTCTACCTCATTCTAGCTACTTTTTTGTTCTATGCCACGTATCTATATTTGATCTGAATTAAATAATTTTGAATTCATCTACAAATTGCTGTTTCCCCTCCCTATATTTCCATTTGTACTATGTGCGTGTGTATGTGTATACACACACACACACACACACACACACATTTCTCTTGCCCTCCTTTTGGTAAAACAGGGTACTAAATAATGCTCATTGACTACAACATTTGCTAAAAATATTTAAAATTTTAAGTAATAATCCATTTATTGAATCCATCCCACATGCTAAGCATTATGCTAAGTGCGTGGTTGATATGATTTTATTTAAACCTCCTAACCACCCTGAGGTAAATAATACTACTAATTCTGTTTTACATATGAGGAAACTAAATAAGAAGTTCACTAACTTGCCCAAGAGTAAAAGAGTAAATTATAAGCAGAGCAAAGCAAATCCAACTTTAGACTAGAGCCCACCTCTATGTCAATCCTTGCTCATCCAGACCACTTTACAAATAGGAGAAGGCAGAGGGCAATGTACATAAACTGTTACACAGGATGGATTAGGCCAGAATTTTTTTTTTTTTTTTGCGTTACGTGGGCCTCTCACTGTTGTGGCCTCTCCTGTTGCGCAGCACAGGCTCCGGACGCACAGGCTCAGCGGCCATGGCTCACGGGCCCAGCCGCTCCGCGGCATGTGGGATCTTCCCGGACCGGGACACGAACCTGTGTCCCCTGCATTGGCAGGCGGACTCTCAACCACTGCGCCACCAGGGAAGCCCCTGAATTTTTATAAATCGGTATTATTCTCTGATCTTTTTCTGTCACATTTTAATTTTATCTTAGTTAATAATAACATAACACCACTTTAATTACCTTAAGTTAGTTTGAATCTGTACAACTTACATGTACTTATTTTTGGTTTTCCTGATGCAAAAACTTGAACTGAATGCTGATCCGCATAACACCCAGTGAGTGTGTAATCTAAGATCCTAAAATGAAGCTAGAACAAGAAGAGAAATGTACCAAATTAAGGTGATTATTTGGTAAAAATGATGGTCAAATTTTTTTCCCTTGACACAAGTTTAGGAATTTATTTCACAGAGTTCACAAAATAAAAATCACAAATAATACTGTGTGTATTTGTGTGCGAGTGCACACATTCACACATATACACTCACCTTTCCCTTTTGCATTAGGGTCGTTTCTTTGTAAGCCTGCCATTATGAAGTGCTTAACACATACCAGGCCCTTCACTAATATAAACTCTAATCTGCACTGCAAGGTATCCCTATTTTACAAATGAGGGAACTGAGGTTCAGAGATGGAAACACTTAGCATCCCAGTAGGTAAGTAGTAGAGCTGCCATTTGAACTCAGACTTGACTGACTACAAAAGCTGGTGCTCCTTCCCCTATGGTGTTTGGTGTTCTGTATTTTCTCTCCTATCTCTAAGGCTATGTGGCTGTGATAGATTTCAGATCATAATTCTTTTATACACCTTTTAGCAGAACACAATAAAGTAATTACTAAAACAGAAACACCAGTTTATCTGGTGTTTGGAGGGAATGGAATGCTCTACTTAATTTTTCAGAAAACTAAAATTTAACTTTTACATAACTAACCTTTCTAAAATGTAATGAATGAATGTAAGTTCCTAGATTTAATTGATAATATGGTGATATCAGTATAAATGCCAATTAATATATTGGGCTATAATAGAGAGGGCCATTAGTACCTTCTCTGAAGGCACAGTGCTGGGCTGTCTCTGAGCCACAATGATATTCACATGAACCATGAAAGGTCTATTCTTACAGAACTCCTGCCTCCTTTTGCTGTGATTCTCATCTTTGCTGCTAAAAGCTTTTGATTTGGCAATATCCTGATAGCTTTTCTATACTTTTTTTCTTCCTTCTCCCTTCCCTGCAAATTTCTCTCTTTTCCTATCTTTCTCTTTTTGATTGCCAAACTAACTGATCATAGGCATAGATGTAATTTTCAGATCTTCTCAGCAATTTCTTCCCTATTGCAACTCAAATTGTCTAATAGTAAAGAGCTTTTGCTTGCTTGTTTGGTATAATTCTGGATGCTGGAAGTTATGACAAGGTTGATTCCCACACAACTAGATATTATAAAAATAAATCTATTCATTGAACACAAATACGTACTACACACTTCTGATGCGACTATAACTGGTTAGGTGATGAAAATAAATAGAAGAGTCATAATTCCTACCTTTGAAAAACATATAGTATAGTAACATCTCACATTTTTTTCTGAAAAACATCTGGAAGAGGGAATTTCTATAATAATTATTGAAACAAAGCTCATGGACATAGTTGAAGCCAATACAGAAGAAATGAATATCACTAGTGTACTTCTGACTTCATTACCATTTCCCCTAGTTGCTTTTACATATAGATTTCAATCTCTCTTTGATTTCTTTGATACTACTCTATTTAGGTTTTCCTGCTACCTTTCTGATCACATTCCACTTTCCCTCATTGATTCTTTTGAACCTTCCTCCTATTTTCTCTTATCTTTTTCTGACCTTATTTATTTCTACTGCCTCAACTATTTCTTCTCCATGGATAACTCCTAGATCCTAAAAACAGTTGAGCTTTCTCTTGAGAATCAAGCTTTAGGTTTTTAGCCACCTACTGGACACTTATACTGGGGTAACTTGCTATTACCAGCAACATACATGATATGAAGCCCACTCCCTCCCAACTTTCTCCACATTTCTTCTAAGATACAGAACTTTCTTCTAAGTATGTACATCCATTCATCAAATATTTATGTGCTAGGTACTGAACTAGATGTTGGGAATAAAACAATGAATGAATGAGATTCACATGGTCTTTGCCCTCCTGGAGCTTCAAGTCTGGTTTAAGTCACAATTTTTTAATGACATCATCTTTGACTTAAAACTATTTCTTATCTTTCTACTTAATTAGTGAGATTAAAGGCTATACCTTTATCACAGCTCTATTCCTTTTTCTCCCTTCCTTTCTCTTTCTGTGGCACTACACTAGTTCAGCATTATTATTACCTTTCATCTGGAATACTAGTATAGCTAAAAAATAGTTTCTTTGTCTCTAGTTTTTTTCTTCATTCACCTTCCTCACATCCATTTCAGATTGATCCTCATAAAGTATCGCTTTCTGAAGGACCACTCCCGTACTCAAAAAATGTATAACATTTTCTAACAAAGCAATGAAAGCCAGATTCAAATCCTCTACAATCCAGACCTAAATCGCTTATTCAGACTTCTGTGTGACTGTTTCTAGCACTGGTTCCTAAACATGCCTTGTTATCCTTCATTCCTGTGATTAAGTCATTTCTTCACCTATACAAACGAGAGTCAACATTCAAGGCTTCATATCGATGCTTACCTGAGCCTCAGAGTTTTGCCTAAACTCCATCTCTACTACAAAGCTTTCCTTGACCACTTTGGTTGGAAGTGCTCAGTCTTTTTTTTGAAAGACCAAAAGCAGTTAGTCCTGATCAGTTACTGACATGCATCATTGAAAAATCCCTAGAGGGCAAAGACTATATCTTACATTCTTTGTATACAAATCTCAAATGTGATATCTAAGAGCTGTGTAGAACTAGGTTAAGTTGAGGTATTTAGGTTTTACATAATTCTTTCACCTTAAAAATTTTAAAGTATTAAGTGAAATAGAAAGTGATTACTAAACAAAAAGAATCTTACTAAAATCTAGCAGAGGACTTAGACAAAAAGAACAGAACTCCAAAAAAAAAAAAAAAGTTAGGAAACATTAAAAATCAATTATATGCAATTTGGAACAAAAGGAAAGGTTTCTAATGTAGTGAGCCATATAAATATATTTACCTTTAAATATGCTGTCCCTCCAATGCAAATCTGGTCAAATGGCTCCTTTTCATGGCTCTTGGCTCCAAAAGTTACAGTTCCAGAAAGACTAATTTCCATTGATTTTGGGAACTTCTGTCCTAAAAACAGAAATACATCAATCAACTATTATAAATTAAATAGATTCTACAGCAAATGAATGAAAAAAAAAAAAAACCTGGTTTACCAATAATCCAGATCAATAAGCTTTTCTCTCGAAATACTTCAAGCTGGCCAAAACTAACTTTGTATTCCACATGTGTGACTGGACCTCTTTAAAAAAGAAATGGACAAAATGGAAAGAAAAAAATAATCATAGCTATAACAGTTTTAAGAGATGTAAGTCAAATCTTGCCACTGTTACTTAATACAAGAACAACATAAAAGCAGATCTGATTCAAGTTTGCAGAATAGAGTAGAATAAATAATGAATATTATATCTCAGAAAACACTGAAACACAATAAACATTTTTTTGGTGATGTTATACATTTCATTATTAATTCTAAAGATAACTACAAAGTCATGCAGAATGTATTAATACAGGCACCTAGATTGACGTAACATTAAAACTGTGATTTTACTATATATTTATGTATCCTTTGAAAAGAACTATTCTGTAGGACAAACTTAAAAGTAGAACTGATAAGGAAGTAATCTTATGATATTAATTCACCAGGTTTTTTAGTTGGGCTTGATCTGTATGTTGAGTACAGAGAAATTGTTAGAAATAAAGCCAGTAGTAAAAGAAGCTACACTGGCTGAAGTTTATAATTTACTAGCTGGTAGTTTAACCAGAAAAATGACGATATTTAAAAATAAAGAGATTATTTTTATGACAATGTTTTGGTTAAGAATCAGCATACATTTAAATAACATAAAATTTTTAGACCTTAAAAGTAAGGTAAAAACCAAGATAATTTATTATAGGGCAGTGGGAATGTACTAAAGAAGGCAGAGATCATGGCATTATGTTATTTTATTCCTACCTGTTGTAAAAAGGTATACGAGCTTCACAGAATTCAAAACTATTTTTCACACTTTCATGAAGTTTTAAATTAACTGTTATTTTTAGTTGTACTTCTTCCTCTTTTACTTGATAAAAACCCAAAATTGGTGGCACAGGGACCTGGAAACAAACATAAACACATTTTTATCTAATCCTCAGGTTAATGGGTCTAAAATATCAGTGGTGATGGAGAAAAGAGCCTTGCAGTAATATAGTCATTATATACAGATATGACTTTAATGACTAATGGGTTACTTCACATTATTTTGATAATAGATGACGAAGCTACATTCCTTCTAAGGTCAGGGATTCTTGCATCTCTTTCTATTTCCAGAGGTGAGAAAGGTGCCTTACAGAGGTGTGTGATACATTTTTTTTCCTACTCCTGCTTGTTCAGATTCCCTTCCTCCAGGTTCTCTATGACCTGCAACACAGAACATGCACTAGACATACTGATCACTGACACCCGCCCACAGTTTCTGCTGCCCTGCTTGTATCTTGACTCCTCAACCCTCCCAGATCAGCAGTAGCTTAATGGGTCATCAATAACTGTTTGAAGAGAAACAATCCGAATCTTCTGGTAAATAACTCATGAAAAGTTCTTGTTTGGACCAAAAGTATGGATGATTTGCTTACAACAGAGTTCATAAATATGAAGATTAGCAAAGTCCCAACTTCTCCAAGGTTGTTTACCTGAGAAGTGTAGTAGCATAAGTTGAAAGACTCTAAAGGTGGAGTGAGTGGAAATTTGTAAGGCCCACTAAATGCAGAATCATCTGCTGCATCAATGCTACTAGAAGTCAGAATGGCAGAGTCGAGAGATGTCACACAAGGATGAACCAGAATATCCTGAAGTGGAGATCCATTGGTGGGGAGACTCAAGCTGATGGTAACATTTGGCATACTTCCTTCTAAATCACACTGCAACACAAACAAACAGATATTACCAAGATCTTTGAAGCATACATCTTCTGAATGAGGCCTTTCTTAATTTATCTGAGTCACTTTCCACAACTTAATTCACTTTTCTCTCAAGGTATTATTCTCATTGCTTTCTGTGTTCTGGTTAATGATTCTATCATGCTCTCAGACAACCAAGCCAGAGACCAGGAGAGCCTTCCTAGAGCCGTCTGCTTACATTTAAAACCCTTAAGAAGCAACTTTTCTTCATTCCTGTTACACTGGTACAGGCCCTTACAATTTCTGTCATAGCCCTCTAAGTGTACCTAGACTCGCTTTCCTCTAATCAATCCATCCTTCATGAATGCTAGAGCTATCTTAATAAAACATAAATCTAATTATATTGTATCCATATCAAAACCTCTCAATAGTTCCCCCTCAGTTTTGTATTACTTTTAAAGCCTTTTGCTGTTTGGTTCCCATCTATCTCTTTAATCATTTTCTACCCTGCAAGTAATGCTGGAGACACATTGGGGACTGTCAGAGGATCAGAGACTTATTCTCCCAGCTCCTCTTATCCGTGAGTAAGCCCTCATTCCTATACTAAACACCTTTACTCCCATAAATCTGTAGTGGCTCTTTTTCTGACCCAGCCAGACTGATACACCTCCCTTGTGTGTGTGCTGGGGGGGGGGCGGTCAGGCTCTTCCTTTATAACTCAACCTTGACATTTACCTCTATTAAAGCACCCAGTTACAACTGTCCAATTGAGGCATATAAGGCTTACTGATAAGTTTTGTTTGGCTAGACTTGTACAATATTTTAAGAGTTGGTGGAACTCAGTAGGTATAATGCTTAGCTCCAAATGCAAGCAGCTAGTTCCACTATCATATACATAGTCTGCATTATGCATTAACTGCCCACTCTCTAGAGGTGAGAGCAAATGTCTGTGCTCCTGTTTGTTTCCTTCTTTAAGCTTTAAGTTCTTGAAAGCAAGAATTATTATATTTTTCTTTGTATCTCGAGTGCCCAGTACATTGCTAATTATAAGAGATACTCCAGGGACTTCCCTGGTGGCGGAGGGGTTAAGAATCCACCTGCCAATGCAGGGGACATGGGTTTGAGCCCTGGTCTGAGAAGGTCCCACATGCCGCAGAGCAACTAAGCCCATGTGGCACAACTACTGAGCCTGCACCCTAGAGCTCGTGAGATGCAACTACTGAAGCCCACAAGCCATGACTACTGAAGCCCACGTGCCACAACTATTGAAGCCTGCACGCCTAGAGCCCGTGCTCCACAACAAGAGAAGCCACCGTGACGAGAAGCCCCCGCACTGCAACGAAGAGTAGGCCCCGCCCTCTGCAACAAGAGAAAGCCCATGTGCAGCAACAAAGACCCAACGCAGCGAGAGATGCTCCAATAATGTTTGCTGAATGGATATCTTTTGATAATTATGAACCGTACCTTTGGTTCGCAATTTTAATAGGAAATGTTTTATTTTTTTATCTACCACTTGACATATGTGTGAATTCATGAATATATCTGCTGTATAATGCAAGCATTTAGAGAGCAGGCAAGCATTATGAACAGTACCATGTATAGTGACTTATAAAGGTCTTTCAGTGATAGAATAACGTCAATCCCACTTGATAATAAAAATGCCAAATAACTACTACGAAACTTAAGAACATTTTAGTATTTTCAACTTTAAATCATCTGCTACTTCACTCTCTATATGTGGATAGCAAGAATTAAAGAAAAAAGTTTTATTTTTTGGCAGATATTTATGGAGATAATATATGAACAAATATTAGTAGCAAATAGTATCAAAATTTTTAAATATTCTGTTTATACTTATTATCCACTAACACTCTAACATAATTAAAGGAATCAGAGAAACAGCAACCATTATGGAAATAACCAACAAATTATCTGCTATCTAGGCATCTGAAATACCAGAGCACTAGCCCTTCACTACGGGATGAGGACATCCATTCTAGAAATCTGTATACTACCCTTTAAACCAATCTGGCATATGTAGATCTGGACTTTTAATTAGGAATTATAAAATTCCTAATTATAAAATTTAATTTAATTTAAAATTTAAAATTTAATTTAAAATTATAAAATTTATAATTATAAAATTATCTAATTTTAAAAATGAGAAAAGATTGAAAAAATTGTGTAACTCTTCCAAAGAGACAGAGAAATTAGTGGTGGAATGAGGACTAGAACTTCAGTCCACTGGCTTTTGGTTCACCAGGTCTCCTACTAGGATTGAGATAAAATGAAGATTATTATTTCCATTTACAATAGGCTGCATAATAAAACTCCTTTAAATACTTAAAAAATGGTTTGGCTAACAGTTATACTATTTACATACAACCCTAAAGAAACATTTAGTTCATGAGTTTCAGTACACCCTCACTATTTTTATCTTTAGAAAAAAGTTTTTTAAAGATGAAAGTTTCCCATAATAATCATTTGTATTAGACCAAGAATAGGAGCCAATCTAAAATTCCCAGAAGCAATAAACTAGGGTCAGCCTACCAATGAGCTGAGGTATTTAAATAGCATATTAATTAGTATTAAATTATATAAACATATTCCCTGTTCATTACTACAGAATGAAAAACAGAGATGGTGAATTTTCCTACTTATATTTTACAGAACTTACAAGAAACGTAGATTCAACAGCTTTAAGAGGTATGAATGACATAATCCGTGAACACCTTAATTTTGGAGACATTTATGATAATTATTTCTATTAAAATTAGTAACTGGAATGTATTTTTGATCATAATAGAAGTGAGTTTAAAACAGGCACATAAATTTTTAGGTCACTTTAAGGTTAAAAAGGAAAAAAAAAAGACCCAATTTGTCTGCCAGGACTCTTCTAATTCTCTGTTCTTGAAATCTACTTTTATCTATTGGATTTGCACTTAGCTACTCAACATTAATATGATGTATTAAAAGTTTATATTAATAAGTGCAGAGAATAAAGGAAGATAACAGAAAAACAGACACCTGTGAATATGTGCTTGTAGACATTCTCTTGGAGGGGCTCTGTTTTTGATCATTATTGAATGTGGCACTGATCACTGTTAACTGTATTGTTATTTTCATTGCCTTTTCCTATTACCTAACCTTAAACCACAGACCCCTATATTAACCTAGTGACTTGTTTAAATAAAACGTGAGCCCTTGAAAATGGCTTCAGATATTAAGTCAGAGATTTGTCAATTTCACCCCCCTCCAGGAAAAATGGAAAATAGGTATGGTGACTTTAAAATATTTTCACAAATTCTTTTAACACTACTCTTTTCAAAAGGTGGAGGCTAATACCACTCCCCTTGAACGTGGACCAGACAAAGTGACCTGCTTCTGATGAACAGAAAGTGGTAGAAGTGATACTATGTGACCTTTCAGCCTAGGTAATAAAAAGAATAGCTTTCACTTGTGCCTCATGTGGCTGGCTGTCTGTATGATCATTTGATCAAAGGGAAGGCAGTCACCAAGTTGTGAGAACATTCTTAAGCAGCCTGTTCAGAAGTCCACATGGAAAGGAACTGAGGTCTTCTACCAATAATCAGCACCAACTTGCCAGCCATGTGACTGAGTCACCTTGCAAGTAGAACTTCCAGCTCCAGTCATAACTTCAGGTGACTATAGCCCCAGCTGAACTCTTGAGTGTGACAGACTTCCACACTAGAAGTTCTCAGCTAAGTTGCTCTTGAAGTCCTGACCTACAGAAACTACGAGTATAATAAATGTTTATTGGTTGTGGTAACAGGTCAATTCATTACACAGCAATGCAGTTGACCATTGAACAATGCGAAGGTTAGGGGCACTGACCTTCTGTTCAGTCAAAATCTATGTATAACTTTAGAGTCAGCACTCCGTGTCCAAGGTTCTGCATCTGTGGATTTAACCAACTGTAGATTCAGCCAACTGCAGATACTATAGTACTGAATGCAGTATGTATTTAGTGAAAAAAAGCCATGTATAAGTAGACCCATGTAGTTCAAATCCGTATTGTTCAAGGGTCAAATGCATATAGCCAGTATAATTAGTAAGAAATGCAAAAAGATAACATTATAAAATTTCATGTGAACATAACATTTAATGACTACTGTTTATAAGAATCAAGAATGTCACATTATGATGTAAAATAAAGTCGGCAAATTTTACTTTTCTCCATAAATGTTAAGTGCTATGATAAAACAAGTACCAGAGAAAATCTCACCTTGCAAGTGACAACTCCAATGACTTGCCATGTATCTGCTATATCCTGTTTATCATATTGCATGGATTTTACCTTTTCAGTGATAGAAATAGAAACCTGTGGTTTTCCTTTGTATGTTCCAGCTTTCCAGGTCGGCTGTTTTTGTGGATGAGTAACAGAAGCAAAATTAATACTATCCAATGAATTCTGTAAGTTGGCATCTAACAAAGTGCCAAAGGGACAAGCCTGTAGAAGCAAGTCGGGCAACTGGCTCAATTTTGTATTTAGCTCACTGTCATTTTTTTGACCGGAATAAAGAAAACCCTGTACCCCAAAAAGAAGTTCAAAGCCTTGTGAAATTCCACTAATGCTAATTAATGGTGGACGAGGGGATAAAGTTTGTTCAACCAGTGGAACACAAGCGTATATCATGCCATTCTTCATGAAAGCAACAACTGGCCAGAGTTCTTCACCTCCTATCGGGAGTGCATAAATGGATGTTTTATTGATGTGTGAACAGCTATCACGACTCTCCGAAAAGTCCTTATCATCATCCAATAATCTCAGTTCAAAAAGCAGTGATTTAAGGAAGGGACCATCTTCAGGAACAGGCACATAACTTGCTCCATTGAAGACTTTGGCTCTTTTTTCAACAGTTGGATACCGTCTGTATTAATGGAAACAAAAACAAAATTAATTCCTGCAAGTAAAATAAAACTGGAAGTTCAAAACCTAAAAACAAACACAAAACATAAGGCAAACACTAATAACAACAAAACACACAATAACAAACAAATACACACACCAACAAACAAAAATCACAACCAAAAAAATATATTACATGTTAAATTCTTACTAAAACAACTACCTGTTGTGTACTTGATATATCTCAAATGATAAAGTATCATTATCTATTATTTTAGAAAATTCAATTTAGTTGATTTTTTAAATGGGTAGTGTACCTGGTTCTAATTCAAAATCCTAGTCTTTGGCTGCTCAGATTCGCACTTAAGCAAGGCGTGTATACCTGTATACATTTTAGGCATCTATAAGGACTTTTTTTTCTTTCTTATTTTTTAAAAAAAAATTTACTTTTTATTTCCTCCTTTCCTTTGTTTTTTAATCACAGGGAACATCTTTTTCCCCACTCAGTCCTACCTCCAGGAGTAACCACTGCCAAGGGTTTACTGTTTCATCCTTCTAGAGGGTTTTCAATGCTTTTAAAGCATAAACATAAACACACTGTCATTTTTTAAAAACAGAATGATACATTTTGCAGTGAAACTTACTTTTTTCACTTTCCAAGTTAGGTCACATAAAGCTACAGCTGCATGGTATTCCATTGGGTTAAGGACCTGCAATCTACCTGGACCCCCATTGGTAGAAACATCACTTCTTTTATTGTTACAGATAAGGCTGCAAAGAAGATTTTCTTGTCTTGTCTTTCCTTCCCCCTTCCTCCCCCCCCGCCCACTTTCTAACTGAGGTATAATTTAGATATAACATTATATCATTAGGTTGGTCCAAAAGTTCATTCGTTTTTTTTCCATAAGGTGGCTCTAGTAGTGCTTAGTTGTCTGTAACTTCATTCGAAACAATTTTGTTAGACTGTATTGTGACAGCTGTCATATCAGTGTTCATTTAAAAAAAAATCAAAATTGGTGAATTTCTGTGTGGCCATTTTAATACTGAAAAAGAAAGAAAAAGCAACATTTTCAGCATATTATGCTTTATTATTTCACGAAAGGTAAAAACACAATTAAAACACAAAAAAACAAGATTTGTGCAGTGTATGGAGAAGGTGCTGTGACTGACAGAACGTGTCAAAAGTGGTTTGCAAAGTTTCATGCTAGAGATTTCCTGCTTGACGATGCTCCACCATTGGGTAGACCAGTTGAAGTGGATAGCAATCAAATCGAGACATTAACTGAGAACAGTCAACGTTATAGCACACTGGAGACAGCCGACATACTCAAAATATCCAAATCAAGTGTTGAAAATCATTTGTACCAGCTTGGTAATGTTAATCGCTTTGGTGTTTGGGTTCCATGTAAGTTAAGCGAAAAAAACCTTCTTGACCGTATTTCCGCATGCGATTCTCTACTGAAACATATCGAAAACGTTCTGTATTTGAAACAAATTGTGATGGGTGATGAAAAGTGGATACTGTACAATAATGTGGAATGGAAGAGATCATGGGGCAACTGAAATGAACCACCACCAACCACACCAAAGGCCGGTCTTCATGCAAAGAAGGTGATGGTGTATATAGTGGGATTGGAAGGGAGTCCTCTATTATGAGCTCCTTCCGGAAAACCAAACAATTAATTCCAACAAGTACTGCTCCCAAGTAGACCAACTGAAAGCAGCACTCGACAAAAAGCGTCCAGAATTAGTCAACAGAAAACGCATCATCTTCCATCAGGATAACACAAGACCGCGTGTTTCTTTGATGACTAAGGCAAAAACTGATACAGCTTGGCTGGGATGTTCTGATTCATCCGCCGTATTCACCAGACATTTCCAGGATTTCCATTTATTTCCGTCTTCACAAAATTCTCTTAATGGAAAAAATTTAAATTCCCTGGAAGTCTGTAAAAGGCACCTGGAACAGTTCTTTGCTCAAAAAGATAAAAAGTTGTGGGAAGATGGAATTATGAAGCTGCTTGAAAAATGGCAGAAGGTAGTGGAACAAAACAGTGAATACCTTGTTCAATAAAGTTCTTGGTGAAAATGAAAAATGTGTCTTTTATTTTTACTTAAAAACCTAAGGAACTTTTTGGCCAACCCAATAGTTTCAGGTATGTAACATAATGATTTGATATTTGTATACATTGCAAAATGATCACCACAGTAAGTCTAGTTAACATCTATCACCTTACATAGTTACAAAATTTTTTTGTGTGTGTGATGAAAACTTTTAAGACTTCCTGTCGGGGCTTCCTTGGTGGCGCAGTGGTTAAGAACCTGCCTGCCAATACAGGGGACACAGATTTGAGCCCTGGTCTGGGAAGAGCCCACATGCCACGGAGCAACTAAGCCCATGTGCCACAATTACTGAGCCTGCACTCTAGAGCCCGCAAGCCAAAACTACTGAGCCTACGTGCCACAATACTGACGCCCGCGTGCCTAGAGCCCGTGCTCCACAATAAGAGAAGCCACCACAACGAGAAGTCCGCGCACCGCAATGAAGAGTAGCCGCAATGAAGTGCGCACAGCAACGAAGACCCAACACAGCCAAAAATAAGTAAATTAAATTAATTTAAAAAAAGACTTCTTGTCTTAGCAACTTCCAAACATGCAATACAGTATAGTTCAACTATAGTCACCATGCTGTACATTACATCCCTATGACTTATTTATTTTATAACTGAAAGAGTATACCTTCTGACCCTCTTCATAAATTTCTCCCACCCCACCACAGGACTTTTTTTCTGATTCCATCTTAGTAGAGTAGGATGGAAAAAAGTGGTTCAATTTAATCCTCCACATTGTGGATTCACTAGTATCCTGAGTACACTTGGTGCCCTGAGTCTTCTTGCTAACCCCTACAAAAACATGTAAGAGCATTTTAGTAATAGTGGTTTATCTCTATGGCCCTGGAAGATACTATGAGGTAACAAAAAGAATAAAATGAATAATCTTTTATGGTTTGAATGCTCTATCCTGAACAGTAAGTTACTAATTCATCCTTTTTTGGGGGGAAACAAATTTACAAAAATGTTAGATCACACCTTCTTAATTAAAAAAAAAAAAGTACTTACCCGATTCCTTATCTCTCCACTCCAAAGTCCACAACAAAGTCATTTATTTGCTATTAACTTCTGTGTAAATTGCCTAACTTCCCTAAGTCTGTCTTCTTATTTGTAAAATAAGGGAGTGGCTAAAGAACATATAAGCAATTCTCATCAAGAATCAAGAACAGACCTAGCCACATAATGTTTTTCTACTAATTCACTAATACTACTAATAAAATATTGGGGTTTACTAATAATTGTAAAAAAGAAAAATAAGAATGTATTCAAAGTTATCCATGTATTAGTGAACCTCACTCATTTACATTCTGATGCATTTTCTTGATTGAGGAAAGGGAAGAATTAGCTAGCCCTCCAGTAATGGCCTAGCAGGTGAATGCCACCTCTTTCTCTTAGTCTTTGGATAAGGATAGTTAAAAACTCTGGACTGAACTCTAGTCCAGACTATTATCCTCTAGAGGATAATTAAAGTTCTCTTAAGTGTAAGAATTTCATGATTGAAATTGTAAAAATAAGTTTATCTGGGACCTTATAGAATGTCTCAATATATGTTCAATAAATACTTTGCCAGATGACTCAACCTGTCATTTCAGAGTTATTCTAGGCCTTTTCTAAAACAGGACTTGAACTTTAAATGGCCCTGCAACTATAGGGAACAATACCAACCTAAGCTAGACTTAAGCTGGTACTGTTACTATCTATCCAGACAGCAAATCTCTAAACCAGAATCTAAATCAAGTTCTGTTGTGGGGAAAAAGTAGCTAGATAGAGGAAAGATCATTTGCATTCTTAAATCTTAAGTGATGGCCATTATCCTTTGGCAAATATGTGGATAACAGGCCAGTGCATTCTGTTTAGCTCTAACTCTGGCCCCAGGAGGTCAGAAAACAGAAAAAAAAAAAACCCAAAAACCTAACTAATTCATTCAATGATACAGGATAAATAAGTGGCAGATTAATTATCTGAACCCAACTTGCCGCCTTCATAGAGATGTTGAAAAGTCCATCCAAACAAAAAAGAATTTTTCTTTTGAAATATTCTGAGCACAGTGGGAAAGAACTCTGAAAACAAGCACAACTTCTTCAAGAAACTTATTATTGTACACAGTACAAAAATCTTACCTCTATGAGATATTAAAATAAGCTACAAAGCCACATATATAAATACACTATGGTACTGGCAAAGAACAAAGTAATAGAACTAAGACAGACTAATGTTTATACGGGAGACATAATAAACTACTATCAACAGCCCCAGAATTCAATGAAGAAAATACATACTGTTTGGAAGATGATGTTAGGAAAACTGGCCCACAGCACAGAGAAAAACAAAATGAGAATACTACTTAACACCACATCCAAAGATGGACTACAGACGGATTAAAGGCCTAAATATAATAGAGAAAATGATAAAGTCAAGAGGAAATAATGTAGTAAGATATCTTTGGGAAATAAAAGTAGGAAAAGACTTCAACAAATTCCCCCAAAGGGCTAACTACTTTGACTGCAACAAAACTAGGGATTTCTGTTTAACCAAGGGTAATGAAAAGTTAATTGACAATGACAATAAGTTAAGATAAAATATCTATAATAGCTAAAAATGACATAGGACTAATATCAAGATTACACAATGAACTCCCGCAAGTTAACAGGAAAAAACCAGCAACTCTTGAAGAAAAAAACAGACAAAGGATATATACAGGCAATCACAGAAGAGGAAACCCAAAGGCTGTTGCTACACAGAGAAATACAAATGAAAGTAAGATATTCTTTATACCAGTACTGGCAAAAAGTGGAGTGTTAGGAAAGAATAGAGATACTGCTGATGAGAGTGTAGACTGATCAAAGTATTCTGAGGAGCTAATTACTTGGTAATATTTAGTCAAAATCAGTATAGATATGCCCCCATGTAACTGTCTGAGGTTATCTACTGCAGCACCGTTTTGATAGCTGAGTTGGGGGCAATCTGGGAGATCACCACCAGGGGAAGGGGAGATGTAAAATGTGGCAGATGTAAACCATGGAGTACTACAGAGCAAGTAGATGCAATGGCCTAGATCTGCACCATCCACCATGGTAGGTGCTAGCCATACATGGCTATTTAAACTTAAAATGAAACAAAATTAAAAACTGAGTTCCTCAGTTACAATAACCACGTTTCAAAAACTCAACAACTAAATGTGGCCAGTAGCTGCAATATTAGACAGTATAGATTTAGAACATCTCCCATTTCCATCATTGAAGAAAATTCTACTGGACAGTGATGCCCTAGATGAACACAAAGTAACCTGGATGTTTCCTAAAAATAGTGCTGAGAAATCTGACAAACGTAAGAAAAGGGAATGACATCTATAGCACACTTAACTGTATAATTTGAAAAATACAAACACACAAACAAAAGGATAAAGATACCAAAGGGAATATATAAGTAAAGCAGGAGTACCTAGGATGGATGGACCAATAAGGCTGATGAACCATATTGAAGATTATTATTAACCTCCTGAGGTACAACAAAAAGAACAAATGTAAGCCAGGTATCCCAGAGAAAATGGTAAACTCCAAGGCTCGATGCCTTCAGTAACAAAAATTGTTAAGGTAGGAAAGAGGGAATTTTTCATATCCACGTTGCCTACCACTTTTCACTTAAAATTACACTCATCTTTGTCAGCCTCAATCTGGATTCAGAACTAGCTACTTCACTACAGAGCTTTTCTCAGGGAAGAATGAATGTTTGCAAGAAAGAACTGCCCACCACTGAGAACAAAAGGAGAAACAGATCACTCAATTGCCACCCATATTTTACAGTGAGTTACTGTATATTCTCTTCACAGAGCTAGTTTGATAAAACGTGGCAAATTCTAAAAGTGGAACCAGATCAGCTCACACCATTTTAAAAAAGTGAATTCAATTTATTTTTTTGTAGTTTTTCAATTTTCTTCAACAATTAGGAACTTTAAAGTAAACTATCTGAGAATTTCTGGGAACGAAAAATAATTATAAGATGAAAGTAACAGCCTGATACTGCTCAGCAAGGACTTTCCATAAAAATAAGTTAAAATATCCTTGAATGATTTTTATTAAAGTAGAAAAATGTGAAACATGTTTATTATTGCTCAGGAAGTTTCCTTTCCTTTCATCATCTCTACATCAATTTAACGTAGGTGGAGTTACGATATAGTAACATTAACATAAGAAAATACATAATACTTAAAATGTGCCAGGCATCAGCTCATAATTCTCACAATACTATGAGGTAGTATTATTACAATCTCCACTTAACAGATGAAACAAATGTTAAGTAACTTGCCCAGGTGTCGGACCAGGGATACACACAGCATCACAAAACTACGCTACACCATCCATCTGTCCGATCCATCACGCCTGAGGATTTAGATTTGCGTTTACCTGGAGAATCTGACGGTGCCACAAAGCGGAGTTCCCGGTTCGTGGCTTATGAGCCACACTGCCCGCTGGGCCATGATAAGCCACTAAGGCATCAGCTCTTCTCTAAGGTGGCCACCGAAGAGCGCAGACCGGCTTTCTCAGGCGTTTTCTTTTACCAGAAGCCCCGAGGCTCACGCATCTAGAGCCACCTTCTGCCCCACCACAGACAGGTCGGGCTCAGCAGAGAAACTAACTCCTTCAGGTGAAGTCACTAAAACCTCTGAGCCCGCGCTGGACAACACACGCCACAAAAAGTTCTGTGAATCCGCCCTTAAAACCTCCGGAAATCTATTTATCCCCACCAACCCTTCTACTTTCTTCCTCTCGAGCCCACTTCCGGGACGGTAGCCCGCAAGGATCATGATTCCTCACTCGACCGCGCGGGGAGCCTCTTCGCGGTTCGCCTGCTGCTCTCCCCCTCGCCGGCCCCTCCCAACAGCCACCCGGGCGCGCGCAGCTCCACTTCCGGCGTACGAGGCGGTGACAATGGGAGCGGCGCGGGCGGCGCCGGGAGGCAGCTGACAGGCGTCTGCGGCTTCGCTTCATGGCCGCTTTCCCGCCCCGCCTGGGCTCTGTGGGAAGCGGGGCGGCCCGCGGCGGCCGGGAGCCGGAGCTGGCGAGCCGAGCGGAGATCTGTGCGCGGCGCCGCTGAGGCGCAGCATGTGAAGAAGAGACGGCATCCAGTGCGAGGCGAGCCTCTCAGCCGGCCGGGATGGCCACGACGGCCGAGCTCTTCGAGGTGGGTCCCCGCAGCTCTTCAGGGAGTGGCGGGCCCGGGGTACGAGCCGCGAGGTGGGCGGGCAGAGGAGCGGGCGTTCGCGGCTGCGGGAGCAGCCCTGGGGAAGGAAGGTGAGAAGGGGAAGGGGTGGGGTGGTGGCTCCCGTGTAGGCGCAGGCGGAGCGTAAAAGGGGGGAGGGGTGGCTTGGGGACCGGGGTGGGGAGGTGGGCAGGGGAGCAAGCCCGGAGTCCCAGCGGAGGAGCGTTGGTTTTGTCCGCACGGCTGGAAGGGAGCCTCGGGGTTTGGGCGTTGGAAGATGAACTCGGGATGAGAGTGGGAAGGGCTGACTTGGGGCGCGGAAAGAGGAGCCTGACCCAGGTCTGGCGAGCCCCGTCTTGTCGCCTGGATCCCCGCGTGATATTCTAGGGCCCTCCCTTGAGATTGGGACGACTAGGCGCTTCTCGTGGTTGAGTAATGACTCCGTTAGCCAGTGTTGGAAGCGGCGCTCACTTGCCTACCAGTTTACCCTTCCATTTGAAAAGGCTGTAGTATTTTTTACGACAATAAAGGCCTACTAAGCCCTTCCGACTGAAGGAAGTTAAAATTAACATTTGTGTTCGGGTCTTGAGGAATTGAAGTCTATTATAACCCCCCTCAGCTCGATGCTTTGTGACCACCTAGAGGGGTGGGATAGGGAGGGTGGGAGGGAGACGCAAGAGGGAGGGGATATGGGGATATATGTATATGTATAGCTGATTCACTTTGTTATACAGCAGCAACTAACACACCGTTGTAAAGCAATTATACTCCAGTAAAGATGTAAAAAAAAAAAAAAAGAATCCTTAACGCGTGAGACAGTGAGATTCTAATGTGTTTCTTGGACCGTTTTCAGTCTCTAAAACTTAAAATTCAGTTTAGGGGAATCCAGTGTGAGAAGCTGTGATGCTTGAGATAATAGAATAGGAAAATTCTAATTAGACCACCTAACAACGTGTAGGGGATCTTCTTTTGTGACAGAAATGAAAACTGAGATGTGAAGGAAGGGGAAGGAAGAACCTTTTTGATGTGTGCTTGTGTTTCATATTGAATAATAAAAGTGTAAGAAATAATTAAGAAGACTACAGTTGACGATAGATAATTTCTCCATAAGTGAAAATTGGATCCTTTTTTCTGCGTGAGATTCAGCAGGTTTTGTTTTTTTGTTTGTTTTTTTTGGCTTAAAATTTGAATGCCACAGTTTCTACAACAACTGGGAACTTTTCATTTGTTAGCTAACTATGTTTTGGGTTTCTGTCAGCTTTTGGATAGATAATGCATTTATTGAGGAATAGTATATGCCATTTTTATAAGTTGTAATAAAATAGTAATTTATGAGTGAAGGAATATAAGTGTAAGAAAGAATTGGGAAATATTAATTACATTTCCTCAGATTTAAGTGTAGGGATATATTATTACATTAATTTCTCTAACTCCAAAATTGTGCCATATGTTTATTGATTGACACAGGAGCAAGGAGACATTCTTTTTGCTACAAGCTTTTACTGTGTGTTCCTGAGCAAGATACTAAGTAGTTCTGTAGTTCCTTGTTTTATTTTCACATTTTTGTAAAGGTAGAAAACAATTTATGAACTTGAAGCCTTTAATATAATGAAATATGGGACCAGCCAGCTATTAATAGAAAACTGTTATTTTGTCATACAGTTCAGAAGGCATTAACCTTTGGGCTTATGGATCCTGCTTGACGTTCCCAGTTGTCTTTTTTCCTTTGAATGTTTGATCCCATGAGTCCACATATACTTTCTTGAAAATATATTTGATTTCTGTTCCCCCCACCCCCACCATGGGGGAAGGAGAGGAGGTAGAGAAATATCTGTAGTATATTTAGCTTTCTAGGGTCTTGCCATTTAGTAAAGTAGTTAAACTAAATTAGGGTTTAAGTTAACTCAGTGACTCCAGTTATGATAGCAGGTAATATTCACTTACCAGTGATGATAGAGACAGACTAGTCCTTTGTCCACAGTGTTCATAGAACGACCTTGAACATGCTTATGGATCTTAACTCATGTGACTTTCTCTTTCCTGACCATATGTAGTTTGTTGTTTCATCAAAATTAAAAGCATATTACCTTAGGGACTTCCCTGGTGGTGCAGTGGTTGAGAATCTGCCTGCCAGTGCAAGGGACACCGGTTCAAGCCCTGGTCCAGGAAGATCCCACATGCTGTGGAGCAACTAAGCCCGTGCACCACAGCTACTGAGCCTGCGCTCTAGAGCCTGCGAGCCACAACTACTGAGCCTGCGCGCCGCAGCTACTGAAGCCTGCGTGCCTAGAGCCTGTGCTCCGCAACAAGAGAAGCCACCGCAGTGAGAAGCCCTTGCACTGCAACGAAGAGTAGCCCCCGCTCGCCGCAGTTAGAGAAAGCCCGCGCGCAGCAACGAAGACCCTAGGCAGCCAAAAATAAATAAATAAATAAATAAATTTTTAAAGCGTGTTACCTTAATAGTTACAATTAAAGGTTAATAGTCATGATTAAAAAGTGTATTTATCTTTTCATCCCTACAGTGGATTCTACTCTTGAATAAGTTTTCATCCCTAAGTGAAAAGTTGGTCTCTTTGCTTTAGAGGGAGAAGGAAAAAAAGAAAACAAAAACCAAACTTCATTTGTCACTGCCATTTCCTGTTGCTTTTGCCTTAGGACCTAGGTTGTAGGACAAGTCAGGGAGTGCTTTTTCTCTTGCTTCCCTTTCTTAGTCACAGCTGGAGAACTGTGGAAAACAGAGGTCAGGATGTAGTCAAGGATATTTAGTTTTTGCATCCTGGCTTTAATGCACCAATAAACTGGGTTGTGTTTTAATTTTTTCACATTGAAAAACAAGTTAAATCAATACAAAATTATGTTTTGAATCCATGAAATTTCATAAGTGTTAATCCTATTTCTTTTAAAATCTTACTGGTCCTGTGAGACTTCTTTTTTAACATAAACACTTTCATACAACAAAATCAAACTCCAGGATATTTCCTCAGTTGACAGAAATGGTTTAAAAGTTCTGTCTGCAGTGTTTCTAAGTGATCACCTCAGGTTGGACATTCTAAACAGGAATTCCTATGTGGTTTGGATTATGTCCTCTATATATAAAAAGTGGCGGGGATAGTAAATTTTTTCTCAGTTATCATAAGTATTCCTCTCTTTTCACTGCAGTACTGAGAACATTGTACTCCCTTCTCACTTGCTATTTTTCTCTCCTGTCATTCTTCTGGAGACAATGGCTATTCTTCTGCTTGGGCAAGCTACCTTTATGGGAAAGTTCTTTGTTAAGTAGGGTCCGTTACCCATTCATTCAACAAATATTTGTTGAGTACCTACTAAGTTAATGAGGCTGCATGTCTCAGAGGGTGTGCTGTATACATATTAATCCTATGAGATGTGCTGCAAAAAGCCCAAATGGTTCAGAGCCCAAGGAAGTTTTGGGTATGGGCATGCTTTGTTTCATTAGAGATTTACAATATACCTTAGTATGTTAAATATTCTAAGAAGTTCATTTCTCAAACTTTTTTGACCATGAGACTGTTTTACTTTCTACTGTTAATTTTGTGAATTTTATGGAACATACTTTGGAAAATGTTGAATTATATATAGGACTCACCCTTACTGTTAAATAAGGGGAGAGAAGATAGATGTATAACTATATATATGTATAAAGCAGACAAGACTATAAAAGTCAAGATATAAAGGGAGGTAACTGTAGACCCCAGAGACAAGGGAAGAGTTCATTTTAGCTGAAATATAGCTTGCATGAAGAAAAGGAGTGCTATGTAAGGTAATTGGGGTTTAATTGTAGAGGTCCTAAATGCCAGGATTAGGAATTTGGTTGTTTTTTTCTTTCTTGTAAACGTAAATGCCTTGATAATAGTGTTTGAGGTCATGTAATTTGACTGTGGTGACAATGGCTATTTGACTTCCAGATTAGAATTTGAATAGCTAAGAACACGTTTGTGTAAAAACATATTTATGTCTCTTAGATTTACAAACTAAGTAACAAAAGCTATTTAAACAGACTTCTTGAAAAAGACTTATTCTCTTGTTCAATTAACTAGTTAAATATGTTTAATGAACATGAGATATACAAGTAAGGACCACTCCTTTACCTTCAGGGTGCTGAAATGCTACTTGTTTTAGACATATTAGCTATTAAACAAGAGTTTGTGGAACTTCGCCACCAATTACAGTATCATGTATATGAGAAAATGTATTCATTCAGTAAACATTTAGCTTACCTTACCTTACCTACCCTAGGCCAGAAATCCTTCCAGGTACTGGAGTTAAAAGATGGTTTGAGTTAAAAATCTAGTTGGGGGAGTCAAAAAAAAAAACTCTTTCTTCTCTCAACATTCTACCACTACTCTGAATATTACTTCACTTCTGACACCAGATGTGTGGGGATTTTCTTCCACAACAATTCAGTTCAGTTTTCCAATCGACACTGACTGGGTGTCCTACAATTCACTCTATTTCTGATACTGTCTACCTGGAGTTAGCATCAGATCCCACAAGTTAAGGGCTCAATCCCACAAAAATGCCCCCACTTCAGATACCAATTGCAGTCCAGGTTGTCACGTGTGTTTCTGACTGACAGCTGTAAATTGGAGGGTCTCATGACCCCCTCTTAGAGATTCAGTAATTTGCTAGAACGGCTCACAGAACTCAGGAAAACAGTTTACTAACTAGATTACTGGTTTATTATAAAAAGATAAAACTCAGGAACAACCAGATGGAAGAGGTACATAAGACAAGATATGGGGAAGGAGTGCAGCACTTCCATTCTCTTGGGTGCTGCCACCCTTCCAGCACCTTGATGTGTTCAGCAACCTGGAAGCTCTCTGAACCCCACGCTTTAGGGATTTTTATGGAGGTCTCATCATGTAGGGGTAATCATTAACTCAATCTCTGGCCCTTCTCCCCTTCCCAGAGTATAAGGGGTGAGGCTGAAAGTTCCAGGCTTCTAATCATGCTTATCTTTCTGGTGACCAGTCCCCCATACAGGAGCCCACCAAGAGTTGCTTCAGTAGGACAAAAGATGCTCCTATTACCCAGGAGATTCCAGGGGATTTAGAAGTTCTGTGTAAACCACTCCTATCACCTTTGTCACTCAGGAAATTACAAGAGTTTTAGGAGGTCTGTGTGAGGAGCCAGGGTTGACGACCACTGGAACAGAAGATGCTCCTAGTACGCTTATCACTTAGTCCCTTAGTTGTCTTGTGTGTGCTTGCTTTCTACCTTTCCATGGGTAGGATGAATCCCATTTTGCTAGTCTGAAACGAAACGGAACGTTTGTAGTGCTTTTCAAAAGAATCAATATTCAATAAATGTAATTCATTTAAATCCACCATGAAACACATAGTCGCATGATAATCAAATCAAATGTGGTTAAAAGGAGAGCCAAATGTGATAAAATTCATTTAGTTCCAGTGCCAGAATTGCATAAAGTTCATATTTGGTTTCTGGTAGAATCTTGGATTTATAATACTGTAGAATGCCTATTTTTTATTTCTGTAGTGGAGGGTGGTGGTCCTGCCTTTTTGGTTTTGGATCTCTGAAGCAAGTCTTGATTTTCAAGATCCTGTGCAGGGGATTTGGCCATGGCCCCGATAACAAGTGGTTTGATTTATTGTGTATCTGTGGTTTGCTCAACATTGTTCTATTGACCACAGCTGGAAAGCAAGAGAAGTGTATGACAAATCCTGCCTTTGCTTTCAATTTAATTGTGGAGAAGAGAAAAACATACAAATGTTACTATAAAACAATAAATGACAAAATGGCAGTAATATATTGTTTTGTGTTGGCATTTGAATTTTTAAGCCTCATAGGGGTTAAGAGTGAAGAAATCAGTGGAGATCATCTAGGGAAAGAACCCTTTCCCCATAAGTATCCTTGTGGGTTGAGTTACCTGGTCACAGGTAAGGAAGCAGAAGTAGCATGGGTTTGAAAAGAAGACTAGAGGAGGCTGCTGGTAGTGTACCTGTTCATTTTGGGGTGCAAAGAAATTTGGTTAGGTAGTGTAATATAAGAACTTCAAGGGCAGACTTAAGAGTGTAAACTTCATAGTTTAGGAATTGCATAGGGAAGTTTCTGACTAAAAGGGGAATAGTGTTTTAAAGATTAGTTTGGCAGTGGTCTGCACAATGAATTTAAGAAAAGCACCTTATATAGGAGGTACTTGAACCCACCTGTTAGTCGGTTTAATAGGACACAGAAATACTTCTTTCTGAAATCCTCTGAGCCTTATTTTTTAATCCAAGCAAGCGAAAATATTATAGATTCTTTAAGTTTGTGGGTGGCTGTAACATATTTTATTGGATCTATTTTTGGGAAAGCTACTATAAGAAAATATAAATGTTTGGTTGGATTTTCTCAAGGAAACAATGTTAAATTAGGGATTTATGTTCCTGTCCAAGGGCTTAAGGTCTTAATTTTTAATAGAAACGACCACAAACTCCAAGTTTTTATTACAATTGGTAGCATTTGTAAAGAATAGGAAATCAGTTTAATAGATCAACACAGTAATCAATTATGTAAAGTTGAAATTAATATGATAGTATCTTTGTAGTACACACTTAGATTTTTGTTTTTGTTTTGGCCGTTTGCTTTTAATTACTACAGAAAAATAGAGATTAAGATATACCTTTGTCAGGTTCATGAAATTCTAAAAGATTTTTGGGGTAATTGTTTACAGGTGTCTTTGAGAATCCTCTTAGGAGGACTTGGTCATTTGGAGGTCTTGGAGAATTTGTTAATTTGACTACCTTTTTCTCAATGTAAATGCCTTTGCAGCAATGCTAAGTATTAGAAAGTAAATTATTGGGATTTATTTGGCTTTGTAAGCAGCAAAGGTTTTGTTTTGTTTTTTGCTTTTTTGGAACTTCCATTCCATTGGAATCAGTAGTTGATTTATCTTAAACTCTTGTTGATAATTTGATTGCTTCTGAAGATGACACCTGAACTTTGTTTCCAGGATGTTATTGTCTCCTAAGTTTTCCTCCTCCTTTACTGGTCCCCCTTACTTTGTCTTTTGTTGGATCCCTTTCCTCCTTCTATCTCCACATGTTGGCATGCCCTTCTTCTTCCTAGATGATCTCATCCTGTTCTGAGGTTTTAAATAACTTTAAGATTATATCTAACGCCAGTTTCTTCCCAGTAATACAAACTTATTTTTCTGACTCTGTGCTCTGCATATTCACTTGTATATCTAATTGGCATCTTCAGCATATCATATGCAGAATAGAACTCTTACATCCCTACTCCCTTTTCCATCTCTTTCCCCAGTCTCACTAAATAGCACCACTTACCATTCAGACAGTTGTTCAGGCTGCAGACCTCTATGAGTAATCATGATTCCTTTTTAAAGTTTCTCCCCACAACCAATTCATCAGCACTTTGTATGAGTACAGTCTTTAAAATGTCATGAACCGGGCCACATCACAGTACCCCCTCTACTGCCACTTTCATCTGAGTCATTAGCATCTCTTGACTAGTACAGTTTTGCAGGTTTTCTCAGAGAAGCAGACTTTGAGAGAGAGTTTAGTGTGCAGAATATTTATTAGAAAGTACACTTGGGATAAATACATGTGAAAGGACAGGGTAAAGAAGCAAGATTGGGCCTTAGAAGAAGTATCAGTACAATGCTGGCCCAGTGACAATGGTGATGATCCCTGTGGGAAGATCTGGAACTAAAATTACCTATCAGAGTTGTCCTGCTTTTTACCAAAGTGGTCAGGCCTTTATATCCCCATCTTATTTAGTCATTGGATATAGACCCCATTGAGAAAAGTATGACATTGAGTGAAGTGGCTCTCTGCAGCTGAGTGGATCCCTGAAAATACTGCCAGGTGAAGGTTCTGTGCTGACAGCACTGCTAGCAGCTAGAGCAAGACCCTCCTTGAAGGGAGATCTGGGTGACACCTGTCCACCGCAGACCACCCCTGTGCCACTAGACTCCATGTCTTCACATACATTTGGGGGTAGCTCCTCTAGACTCCAGTTGGGGCTCTTATCCTGGAGGAAAATTAGAAGGTGGTTAGTGGGATGAACTATGGCCCCTACTGTTGCATGTGGTCTCAGGTTGCAACCAATATCACTTTCCATTTTTTACTCTCCGTTCTAACTCCCCCTCACCTTCAGCTAGCACGTCTGCTGCTTTTGGTGGCTTAACTGGTTACCATACTCTTCTTAGGCCGGGGCTGCGCACATGTCCATGTACTTTCAGAATTGGTCAAGGGAGTATCACAAGATCCTTACAAGGAGATCTGTGTGTCAAACATATTGTTCCCTGCCCCCTCTGTATAGTAGCCACCCTGCCTCCCTCTGATGATGTCAGTTGCCCTGCCAAAGATGGTCACTCCTCTTCTTGTTTTTTATTCCCTGGATAAAAGCAGCCAAATGCCCAGGCAGCACTTGCAGTTATAGTTTATTGGGACTCTTAATTATGTTCCCATACAAAAGTATTCCCCCTTTGGAGATTAAGACCTCTAACCCTGTAGACCTTAGAATTGCAGGAATAGCAAGAACAAATTGGGAGTCATGATGAGCAGGGCCACTTCCGATTTTATTCCTTGTTCCCAGGCTCATGTGTTTTTCCTGTTGGGGACACAGCGTCGTATAAAGGTTTTAAATTCAGAATGTATACTGCATTTTGGCAGATAGTGCTCCATCTTTATAGAGTATTGTCTCTGAACTGGTAGTTCAGTTATACCTTCAGCAGGCTCTTTCAGTGCTCTATCAGACTGGCAGCTTCTGGGTGGTATGGTTTATGATATGACCAGTTGATTCTATGGTCACCCCCTTTGCTGTTAAATGGGTCCCATGGTCTGATATATGAGATCCTGTGCCAGGAGAACAAACATTTCCTCTGAGGAAAGGCAAACTCAATTTGGAATGTTTCTCTTCCTGTTAGAATGAATTACTCTTCCAGCATGGAAAGAGCCCAGTGTAGTCAACTTGCTACCACATGGCTGATTAGCCTACTTGAAGGATGGGGTTGTTTTAGGAGCTCAGAGGTGGTCTCTGTCACTCTTAAGCTAGATCTTTGGCTTTGACACTAGATGGATCAGCCTTGCTAAGTAGGACCTCATGCTGTTGGGGCCATATCTCTGAACTGTGTTCTCTCTGTTCATGTGTGCAATATGCTAATGCTGGGCAGAGGCTGGCTGGTGTCAGCTGGCAGAGTCATCTTGTCTACTTGGTTGGTGTCTTCTTGTGAACGTTAACATGTGGTACTAAGATCTTCATACTTCATGCCCAGTCTCATGTATCCATTCACATGCCTGTACCCCAGACTTTCCCATTCTCTTTCTTCCAGTCTTTTTCCTCTGATAGCCAGGCCCTTTGTCATTGTCTGTGAGTCCATATATATTCTAACTGCAGGTCAGTTTTCTGTCCACCCAAGAGGATGACCAGGTGTATTTCCCAAAGCTTTGCCTTTTGGGAGGATTTTTTTTTCTTGCCACTGAGTTTCAAGGCCACTGTTGAGGGAGGTTGTAATTGGAGCTGCTGTCCATTTTCATTTGGCACCCACATGCTTAGCCAACTCTTCATAAACCAAGCTTATGCTATTTCCTTCTCTATCATCTGGTTGTAAGAGGTTCCCATAAGGCCATACATGTGAACTGAGGGAAGGATGCTAGTGCAATAGTAGTGGAAGACATGGGAGTTTGGGCTACCTGCTTATGCAGTTTGCTTTGTGGTTCTGTTCATGTTTGATCCTGGGTTTACTACTTCCATCTTATGATGGATAGTTCCTAGGTCCACTTGGGGAGTCTGTTAGAACACACCTCATGTTATAATTCTGGATGCATGGTCACTTCGTGTCCTGTGGTCAGGTGTACCTTCTCTGCCAGGGTCCAGAAGCGTACCAGGAGTTGTTCCTCAAAAGATGTGTAATTCTGCTGCAAATGGCATGATCTTCCTTCACAATCCAGGGATCTGTGTTGTGATTATCCCACTGGAGCTTGCTATAACTCCACATGACATTGTTTCTTGGCACTGATTACTTTAATACTTTAGTAAATGCTGATTTCTTTAATACTATTGGGTCTGCTAGGTTGTATGGCCCCCTCTTCCACAGATCCCTTTTCTGTTTTTGTGTTACCTGATATATGTGCCAGAGTGGGTGTGGAATATGTTGGCTCCAGAAGCTGAAAAGGCCTACCAGGTGTTATGTGTCCTTCCTTGTGGTGGAGGTGCAAGGTGCCATAGTTTGTCCTTTACTTTGGATGCGCTGTCCCAGCCTCCCCTGTCTACCTTAAAAATTTTATTGATACACTGTGCCTGTGAATCTTTATAGAGTATACATCTCAGTCTCCAGATCACGTGTGTCTTACCAAGCTTCTCCAGTGTGCTAGCCTGTTCTTGCTCATTTGGCCCAATTAGCATGATGTCAGTTCATATGAGGAATCAGTAAGATGTTCTGCAGAATGTCCATACAGTACAGATCATGTTTTAATAGAGGGTAAGAGTTCACACAGCCTTGAAGCAAAACAGTAAATGTAGACTGTTGTCAGTTCTATGTGACCATGACTGTCTGATCCTCTTTGCTGGTAGGGATAGAAAAGAACGTATCAGCTAAATCATTAGCCATATAGCATGAGGCTGGGAGGTACTGCATGTGGCACGGCAGATGTAACTGGGGCTACTTTTTGGTTGATTATTGAGGTAGTCATCCTCCAGGATTTGTCTGGTTTCTGCAAAACCCAGACTGATGAATTAAATGAGAAAATGATAGGTAACATTACCCCTGCATCCTTTAGATGGGGGTTGGCAAATTTACAGTCCATGGGATACCTGCCTGTTTTTAAAGTTTTATTGATACATAGCTAGACCATTTGTTTATGTGTTGCCTATGGTTGCATTTGTATTACATAGGCAGAGTTGAATGATTGTAACAAAGACTCTGTGGCTCTCAAGCCTAAAATACTATCTAGTCCTTTATGAAAAAATTTGCTGATCCTTGCTTTAGAGCTTTAAGAGTGGCACTAATTTTTGCCATTCCACTTGGTTACTACATTGAGTAGGGAGGGGCAATTTCAGAGACTTTTACTTGGACTTCCCCACCATAATAGTTCCTACTCTGTAAATCAAGGACTCAATGTGGAAGTTGCATTGGCCATCAAGTGTGTCTGTTCCTATTAAAGGTTTGCAAACTGGGGAAATGGCCACTAGTTGGGCTAATGGCCCATTGGACTGATGGTGAGCTTGACTTTGGCTAGGAATGTGTTTATTACTTGGCTCCCGTATGTCCTTCTCCCATATGTCTCTTGAGTCCATGGTGCTTTGAGTCAATCAAGAATGTCAGCTAGGACCCTGTATACAACAGACCTCAAAAAGTTTGAGTATTCCCCTTTCCCTAGTATATAGTTACTCAAGTAAATTGTTGTAACTGCTTTTGGGGGAAGGAATAGTAGAATCATTACTGCATATATTTGCCAGCATATTGCAGAGTCCTTCTTCCTGGGAACCTGGCCTTTTCTTCAGTCGATAACGGGGAATATGTTATAGTACATCCTTCAGGACCTTAGTACAAGCTGTGGATTCTCACCACCTCTCGATCTCATCTACAACTATTCTCCACTTCACTCACTGTGTTCTAGTCACACTGGCCTCTTGTCATTACTTGCATACTAAGTTTGTTCCCTGTACTTGGAGCATTCCTTCCTCAGATGACTTATTCCTTAGCTGCATTTAGTTCTTTGTTCAGAATTTACTTTTTTTTTCTTTTAATATTTATTTATTTGTGACTGCTTTGGGTCTTCGTTGCTACGTGCGAGCTTTCTCTATTGCGGTGAGCGGGGGCTACTCTTTGTTGTGGTGCGTGGGCTTCTCATTGCAGTGGCTTCTCTTGTGGAGCACGGTCTCTAGGCGTGTGCGCTTCAGTAGTTGTGGCACACAGGCTTCAGTAGTTGTGGCTCGCGGGCTCTAGATGCAGGCTCAGTAGTTGTGGCACACAGGCTTAGTTGCTCCGCGGCATGTGGGATCTTCCCGGACCAAGGCTCGAACCCATCCACGTCCCTTGCACTAGCAGGTGGATTCTTAACCACTGTGCCACCAGGGAAGCCCAAAATTTACTTTCTTAGAGAGGCATTGCCTGATCACTTCTACCAAAAATAATTCCACTCTTATCCATCTGTCTGTATCCTGTTTAGCTTTCTTCATAATTCTTATTACGTTTTCATATATCTGCTCATTTGTCTGTTACTCTCCTCCCTGAAATCCAGTGGAGCAGAGATTTTTCTCCTGCCCTCCAGAATATTTAGAATAGTGAGTAGCCTGTAGTAGGCTCTCAATTAATATTTGTTGAATGAAGGAATACTGTATTTTGAGAAATTTGAAAATATTTCATATGAAAAAATGCTTGCTTTTTTTCACTGTCAATAATACTTGTTGATTTGTAAGTTTTTTGACATATAATTTAATAAAACTGGTTTGTTGAGATTAATGAACAGTGTAACGTTGGATTGAAAACTGAAACTACTCTCAATAACTAATAAATGAAATTAATAACACATGAGAACTGGGACTTCCCTGGCGGTCCAGTGGTTAAGACTCTGTGTTTCACCGCAGGGGGCAGGGGGCATGGGTTCGATCCCTGGTCGGGAAACTAAGATCCTGCGTGCCGCATGGTGTGGCCCCCCCAAAAAAAACAACAACAAAAAACCACACATGAGAACTAAGATTATTAAGTACTGTATTTACACAAGTATCTATGCGTAAAAAATGACAGGGAAAAGGAGCACGATTACTATATAATTTAATGAAAGTAATGTGGACTTTTTTTAACATATTTATTGGAGTATAATTGCTTTACAATGGTGTGTTAGTTTCTGCTTTATAACAAAGTAAATCAGCTATACATATACATATATCCCCATATCTCTTCCCTCTTGCGTCTCCCTCTCTCCCACCCTCCGTATCCCACCCCTCTAGGTGGTCACAAAGCACCGAGCTAATATCCCTGGGCTATGCAGCTGCTTCCCCCTAGCTATCTATTTTACATTTGGTAGTGTATATATGTCGATGCCACTCTCTCACTTTGTCCCAGCTTACCCTTAGTACGGTGGACTTTTGAAGAGCTGCTACTTCCTAAACAAATTTAACCTCTTTTAAAGAAAAAACTCTTTATTTTACCAGAAGTGAAGGCTTGAACTTTTGAAATCAGGTAAGCATATGTGATCTTGGATTAAATAGCCTTTTTGTATCACATAATTTCTCAGGTATAAAATGAATCAACATTAATAGAACCTACCTCATGGACTTGTTAAGTATGTATTAAATGAGATTAAGTTTGCAAAATGCTAGGCACATATCTGGCACATAGTAAACACTTAAAAAAATCAGCTGTCATCACCACCTTATCATAATTCTGAAGTATTTCATGTGCTTATCAGACTTTCTAAAGTTCTAAGTAGCTCTAAACATAAATTTCTTTGAGTCATTGTTTCTCAATTTATATATGTAAATTAACAATTGTTAGACATATCAACTCTTTGTCTCAAGAGAAGTGAGGTAGACTACAGGTATGATTATATAAATGATATGTTCGCTAAATGAATTAATTGTATATTAGAGAGCCAAAATTTTTACTTTGCAGGATATCTAACTCATCCTTAGGATTTAATCTTCAAACATGTCAGCACCTGGATAAATCTGAATATTTAATTTTTTTTACAGTTATTACAAATTATTGTATATATTTCCTGCATTGTGCAATACATCCTTGTAGCCTATCTTACACCCAGTAGTTTCTGCCTCCCATTCCCCCACCCTTATATTGCCCCCCTTCCATCCCACTGGTAACCACTAGTTTGTTCTCTATATCTCTGAGTCTGCTTCTTTTTTGTAATAGTCATTAGCTTGTATTTTTTATATTCCACATATAAGTGATTTCATACAGTATTTGTCTTTCTCTGTCTGACTTATTTCACTTAGCATAATGCCCTCCAAGTCCATCCATGTTGCTGCAAATGGCAAAATTTCATTCTTTTTTATGGCTGAGTAGTGTTCCATCATATTTATATACTACACCTTCTTTATCCATTCATCGGTTGATGGACACTTAGGTTGCTTCGATATCTTGGCAATTATAAATAATGCTGCTGTGAACATTGGGGTACATGTATCTTTTTTAAATTTCCATATTTGTCTATCTATCTATTTATTTATGGCTGCGTTGGGTCTTCATTGCTACGTGCGGGTTTTCTCTAGTTGCAGCGAGCGGGGGCTACTCTTCGTTGCGGTGTGCGGGCTTCTCATTGCGGTGGCTTCTCTTGTTGCGGAGCATGGGCTCTAGGCTTGCAGGCTTCAGTAGTTGTGGCTCGCGGGCTCTAGAGCACAGGCTCAGTAGTTGTGGCGCATGGGCTTAGTTGTTCTGCGGCATGTGGGATGTTCCCCGACCAGGGCTCAAACCTGTGTCCCCTGCATTGGCAGGCGGATTCTTAACCACGGCGCCACCAGGGAAGTCCTATCCTGCTTTTTTAATATCAGATATTATACATGAGCATTTTTTTCTCATTTCATTAAATTTTTTTACAACATGATTTTAATAGGAACATAATTGTTTTATCCTGTAAGTTTACTATAATTTTTCAATAATGATTTTGTTGAATATTTGTGTAATAATTTTTCAGTGTTATATATAATACAAAAATTTTGTGTTCATATCTGCTTTTTCCCTTAGAATTTTAAAAGAATTACTGGGTTAAAGGGTATGAGCATTTGTAATACTTTGATGTTACCAAAATGTTACCTACTGTCCTCCAAAAATACTGTACCTTTTAACATTTCTAACAATAATGAGAGTGAGTTTCAGCTTACCCTCTCCTGTAGGCATATTATAATTAAGGAAAAAGAAAAACTTTGTCAGTTTGTGAGGCAAAAAGTAGAAAAAAAAAGTAATAACTTGACCTTATTTGATTACTAGTAAAGCTGTATATGTTTCATGTTTCTTGGCCATTTGTATTTCTTCTATAAATTGTTTGTGTCCCTTGCTCATTTTTCCTTTGGTATGTTCCTGCTCATAATACTCTTTAATATTTTAATATACTAATTTTCATTAAGTAATTTGTTTATTGAAGATTTTTTTAAATTGAAAAAGCCTGTACATTTTAATAATACAGATGTATTTAATTAGTAATTTAATTTTAAGTTCTCACATGGTATAAACTGTTTCATTTTTGTAAGTAGTATTAAATCATGGCCTGTGAAACTTTTTAAAGGAACATTTATTTTGTAAACTAGGAGCCTTTTGTGGCAGATGAGTATATTGAACGTCTTGTATGGAGAACCCCAGGAGGAGGCTCTAGAGGGGGACCTGAAGCTTTTGATCCTAAAAGGTGAAGTAAAAATTTTTTTTTCATAGACTCAATCTAGTACAAATTTGTATCTGGAATAGAGGTGACTGTTGGAATTCCTTTCAACATTCATGTAAAGGGAGTTAACAACTGGCCAATAAAAGGAAGAAGCATTAAAAGTTTGAGATCTATTTTTTTCCTTTTATGTTTCTTTTATTTTAGAGAAGGACTTTAAGTGATATGGGGGAAGGGATTTTATTGCATTATGAGAATTTAATATTTTCTCCAATTAGTAATAAATTAGAAATGTCTGGCTGTACCTCTAAAATAAAACATGTTGAATATGTTGTTTTAAGTATTGTTGTAAATTGGGGGAACAAAAATTCACCATACCCTGGAATGCACAGTATTATTTTTATATAGTACGATTTACCTTTTTAACTATTTCTATAAAATTGGTTTCAATTCTGGGGGTTAATGGAGATTCCCTATGAGGTTTTCATTTATGTCAGAGATAATCCCTAACAGGATGCTGAAGAGAAAATTAACATGCTCATCCTTACCTCAAGGAATGCTCACTAATACTTTATTTACAATTATAAGTGAACTGGTCACTTCCTAGTGATCAGTTATAGATGGATTGATTCATATTCTAATTTTCCTTTGTTAGATTATTAGAAGAATTTGTAAATCATATTCAAGAACTCCAGATGATGGATGAAAGGATTCAAAGGAAAGTAGAGAAACTAGAGCAACAGTGTCAGAAAGAAGCTAAGGAGTTTGCCAGGAAGGTACAAGAGCTCCAGAAAAGCAATCAGGTAAACAGTTAGTTAAATAATGAATAGTTTATACAGGCTTTAATATCTTTATTTCCTTTCAGTTTTCAGTTTTTAAAAAAAATCTAATGCAACAGAATTGTTGAGGTTTCTTTATACTGCTCCCATCTCATGGGATAAAATGTTAATAAATTGTTATCAGGCACTCTTGGTGCACTTGCTTGCCTACTGAGTGTTGGTTTGGGATCACAGTACTCCCTTAGGATGGGGTGGTATCCATTACAGTGTGGTCCTTGCTTCCTCTTTAACAGTGCAAACTTTTAAGAATGAAAATTCAGTAGACCTGTATTTTTAGGGGGTCATGATTAGCTTGGATATTTAGGTATTTATTTGCATTCTCATTTAATCATAAAGCAAAATAATAATACCAGACCAACTATTGACTGGATGAAGTTTTTCCCTAGAGGAAACTGTCTGGGAAGCTTCACAAAAGTCATGAGGTATATACTCTAATGAGAATGCTGGTGTAATTGGGAAAAGCATGTACAGAACTCTTCCTCAGTCCATTTGGGAGTAAAACTAGATCTCTAGACTGACTCTGGGGTAAGTAGGCCAAGCTTCTTAGCCATTCTTAGACCCTAAACTTAATCTGGAACCTCTGAGCCTCTTTCACAGCCTGGACCTGATGTGGGACTTGATTGCCCTTTGTAAATGTAGTTAGAAGAGCATGTTTAGGGCTTCCCTGGTGGCGCAGTGGTTAAGAATCCGCCTGCCAATGCAGGGGACACGGGTTCGAGCCCTGGTCTGGGAAGATCCCACATGCCGCGGAGCAACTAAGCCTGTGCGCCACAACTACTGAGCCTGCACTCTAGCGCCCTCGAGCCACAACTACTGAGCCCACATGCCATAACTACTGAAGCCCGCGGGCCTAGAGCCCATGCTCCACAACAAGAGAAGCCACTGCAATGAGAAGCCCACACACTGCAACGAAGAGTAGCCCCCGCTTGCTGCAACTAGAGAAAAGTAACGAAGCAGCAACAAAGACCCAACGCAGCCAGAAACAATAAATAAATAAAATAAAATAATGAAATAAATAAATTTATAAAAAAAAAAAAAAGAAGAGCATGTTTAGCATTGCTGCCTCCCAGGGGCTGTTTGTTCTTTAGCGTTAGGGGTTAGAAAGCTGATTTCTGCTCAGATTTCATATATTTAGATTCCTTCACTTAAGCATGTATAACTGTTAGAAAATAATAAAGTCAGTAATTTACATAAGATAGAAAATGTGTTTTTAAGTAATTAAGGTGATAGCTTCCAAATACTTCTAATGCAGATTCCCCTTGGTAATAATGATAGTATTAGTAGTTAATCTGGGTTCTCTGATTGTATTTTATTCTTGTTCACATTTTTCCTAGGTTGCCTTCCAACATTTCCAAGAACTAGATGAGCACATCAGCTATGTAGCAACCAAGGTCTGTCACCTTGGAGACCAGTTGGAGGGGGTAAACACACCCAGACAACGGGCAGTAGAGGCTCAGAAATTGATGAAATACTTTAATGAGTTTCTAGATGGAGAATTGAAATCTGATGTTTTTACAAATTCTGAAAAGGTGAGCACTGTCAGAAGGATAAAAGCAAATTATAGCATTAATAACAATGCCCTAATTATGAACTGCAGTTATTTCTTTCCAGAGTCAGACTTCAAATCACTGAGTAGCTGACTTATTAAAAGTCTTTATTCTGAAATGTACACTTGTCTACAGATTGCTGATCAGCTATATATATTCAAATTTTTAGTTGGATTGCCTGGCATTTTTGTTTATAAAATTTGTATGGTTTAGAAATGTTGAGGTAACTTTTAATAAATATTTCTTTCTCATAATTGACTTATAATATTAACAGAATTTGATAGTCACATTCCATTGGGTGAGGGGGTGGTCTGACCTAAATCATTGACAAGCTGAAGTATTTTTCTGTGCAAGGAATTCAGAGCTTCTAGTTTTTGTTACTTGAATAAAGATCTTTTACAAAGAATTAAAGCATAGTTTGGATCAAAGAGAATAGAAAAATCTGAATTAATTGTTCATGTTAATCTTTTTCATAGCACTAGTCACTTAATCCTGGTCTAAGGTTGCATGGTGTTGGCTGCTCTACAATCTTGAAAGAGGTTATTTAGCTCACTTTCTTCCCCTCGGGGGAAAAAATCAAAATGCATGAAAAAATAGACATTCTTATGGATGGTATATGCACATAGTGACATTGTCCACTAATATGTTGAATACAGTCTTCCAGAATTTTTCTGAGTGTACTCCATGGGATATCTCAGATAGTGGAATTTAAAAAACTAAGTAGTACTGAAGTTCACTTTGAATTAAGCAACACATTTTTTTGTGAGTAGGAACTATATAGGGGTATAGAATTTATAAGTTTTAGAGATCTTTGAAAGGAATGGTTACATATGTAGAGATAACTCCTCTAAAGAAAAGGCAGTATTTTAAATAATGAGTTTCAGGAATTATATTTGTAATATAAAGTAGAACTCATAAGATTAACATCAAGAACATTATCATACTTAAACACTTGTAAAATACTGGCAATATCTACCTTTTATATATTCACGTGATTTTTATATATAATAGTGTATACACACACACACACACACACACAGCTTGAACACTGAACTGTTTTTCAGGATAGCTTATGGAATGCTTTTATTTTATGTTTCCTAAATATAAGCATATATTATTTCTAATGTATTATAGAAGTACATATTTATACATATAAAAATTTATATATATATATATATATATATAAAATTTATATAATTCAAGTCTTATACCTTGGGTTACCTTGGATTATACCTGTTGGATTGTAGAGTATATTTAGGTTTTGTTATAAATAAAATGCCGATATTTTACCAACGTGAGTTGGTCTGTTTATTTGATGCAGCTCAAGGCAGCCATTTAGAATCTAGAGAAAAATAGATATTTTAAAATTGACTGATTACACATATTTTTATCCTGATTTGTATTGCTTGTAATGTTTTGCATAATGAAATTATGTTTTTTACACTTTTCTTTAAACATTTTAATTATCCTCAAGTAATTGTGTAGTTCATGGTATTACTATTGTCTCTTAATTTTTAAGATTTTGATTGAAAGAAGAAGAAAAAATCTTCATATTCTTGCTACTTCATTCACTTGGTCACTAGCTGTCTGTAATTTTTGAAGAGCAAGTAGAGCTAACAGTGCTTAAGCTACCTCTTATTTTCTCTCCTTTGCTTCACTCTCTACCGTATCCCATTTTCTTTCATCTTGTTCCTTTTTTCTTATACTCTAGTCCTCTTTTGTCTTGTTTTTCTCTCATATCTCCCATAAGTTTTGGGTTACTGTTGAATCATTACTTTCGGCCTGGTACTATCACAGTTAACTACACTTAGGAACATCATATATGGTATTAGAATGCTAATTATTAGATAAACTTCTAAGTATCTCAATTTCTGCACTGTGTGCCAGCCACCTTCCCAATGGAAAGAAAAGGAAAATCACCCATGTAGTTAGGGAGGTGTGTGATTGTGGAAGGAATTAGAAAGCGAAAAGATAACAACACATCTTTTTCCTTTTTCTTCCTGCCTCAAAGTCATTTTTGCTTTTTTTTAATCCTTGCTTCTCAGAATCTTCTAATTTTCTTCTCTGGGAAAAAAACCCATTTTATGACTATAGTATATATTCCCTCTTACCTCTGTCATTACAAAGTATGTTAGTTGTTTCTCTTCTTAGCATCACAACTTACTGTTCTTCATGTAGATAATGCCTTATGGCCCTGATTATCTTTAACCTGTTAGCATGGGTGGTCTCTCACCTTACCCTAACATCAGTAGCAGATATAAGCAAGTTATTAGATTGTGGTTTTGAAAGCTTCTGTACTTTTATAGTATATTTCAACTGATGGATGACCTTAAGAGCTACTTGTGCTTGAAACAATTTTTATAAAATAATTACATGTGGGAATTCCATAAAATCAAGTGTTATTTACTCTGCTATACTTCTTACTATATTAAGTGAAGTTTGCAAACACTGCGTAATGGGGACTTCCATCTCTTGAAACAACAAGAACAAACTCCTGATAGGAACATAAAACATGTATGTAGGTCCTTTCTGAAGGGAGTATCGGTGAGGAGAAAAGGGTGGACATTGCTAGTACAACCAAATGGCATGGTGAAAAGAGATAATGCAGTGGTATCTGTGCCCATGTTCAGTAGGATAGAGTGAGCATCTGGTAACTGAAAGTGACAGTGACGTGCTGACTAGGAGAGAAGAGATAACTGAAGCAGAAATGCTATCTATATTTACTATTGTTGGGCAAAACAACAATATCGTTTGGTCCTGCTTTTGTTTTCCACAGTTGCTTGCCAGACTTGACATGAGTACTCGGTTAGAAAGATCTGTGTTAATGTTCTCAGCTCTTCCTTCACGTTTGTATGAGTCTCTCTCTCTCTCTTTTTTTTTTTTTATTGTAAAAGAAAGTGAATGATCATAAAATCATTTACTTAAAGGTGTGCCAAAATAAAACTCAATACTTATTTAAAATTTGTTTTAAAAAGTAAACATTATATAACTCCCCTATACATTAGTGTTTATAAGCACAAATGTCTGCATTTTAAGAATTCTGGACCCCTTGCCTAAATCCTTCAGTTCCACAACTTGAATAAGTACAAACATTTCTGTACCATATTCCATTTTAGAAACTTCATATTAAACGTAATCTTTGCTTTTATAACAAGTTTTATAACTATATGTTCATTAAATGACAGGCATTTTGTTGTTATTTTCTTCACTTAAAATGGGACTTATACAGCAGTATGATCTGAATTATTTTCATAAATCTTGTTTATCGTTTCACAAACTCAGAAGATACTTAAACTTGCTTTCAGCAGTCAATGATTTGAATTTATTTGGAGTAAACTTGAACTGCAGGTTTCATGGGGAAGGGATTGTGGCATTATAAAATCACAAGATTTCAGTACAATAATGACAAATGTTTATGTTTTATTGACTCATTATTGGTGATACCCCAGATGTATTCCTGTTGCTCATAAGATTTTATTTGTTGTGTTTTTTAAAGAAAATTGCTTGGGTGAGGGTCTGTGGGCATACATAGAAGAATATTACTATTTTTAAATATAGAATTATTTTTTGATATGTATAAAGATTTTTTTTAATTATTGCTTTTGTTTTTTAATAGATAAAGGAGGCAGCAGACATCATTCAGAAGCTGCACCTAATTGCCCAAGAGTTACCTTTTGATAGGCAAGTTTATTTCTCAAGAGCTAATTTGGGTATATGGTGTAGTGTATGGAATAAAATTGTACTTTTTCCTGTATGATTTTGCTCATTAATTCAACAAGAACTTATTGAGGACTGCCTTTGTACAGGTACAGTATGTAATAGCTGATTGAAAAAAATGTGGTATCTTAACAACTAAATTTAATGATATATCTTGAAATAATTTCAATCTTACATATTTCTTTTGAAAAAATTGATAGAGAATTTTGAAATTGGAGTAAGATTTTAAATTTTCTTTTTTTTGGACTTCGATAAATAGACTAGAAGGGGACAGAGAAAGTTTAAACATGGGGCTCTTGAGCCCCTTTTTCTTCTGTCTACATGAGAATTCTTAAGCTTTTAGGGGTCTTGGACACCTTTGAAAAGCTGGTGAAAGCTATGAAATTTCCTTAAGAAATTCAGATACACAGGCTGTTGTATACAATTTCACGGAGTTTTAGACCCTTTAGCCTATCTGTAGGCTCCTTCCTAGGGACTTCAGGTTAAGAAGTCCTGTTGTAGATGCAAGGCCCTAGGGCCATTGCTAAGTTAGGTATTAATGGTTTCATCCTAAAAGAAACTTCACTGAGAAGGAAATTCTTTCATGATTTCTTTAGTTCATGGAATGTCAGACTCTAATAAAATCTTGTTAACAGCGGTTCTCCCATTTAAATATCTGGAAAAAATGTCTTCCCTTTTAACAGATAATATACATATTTTATTCTTTTGGTAATGCTTGAAAATCCTGAGGTACAGGTAGAATGTAAATGTATTGCTATACTTAAAGCTTGTCCATTATGTCCCAAACATAGAGTGAAAGTGAATTCCCTACCCCCAAATATATCTTATTTTACTCTGAACTTTGTATCATCATAAAGGATTAGCAGTAATAATCATCTATCATTTAGCTATTATTAATAATTTCATACTTGTCCAGCATTATGAACAATGATTTTTAATGTCACCTACAAAAAAACTCTTTTTAACTTTATTTCAGAGTTAAACCATTTACTTAAATGGGTAAAATGTGTACCTCACAATAAGTGCATCATAATTGTTGGCTTCATCTGTCTCCCACCCCTACAAACACAGAGGCATATACTCATCTTCTCCTGCTTCTCAATTACATGCTTCTCTTACAGTTTTGTTTTAGCCTATCAAGACTTAGAATTGAATATATAGCCTAATCAAGTTTAATTTTTTCACAAAGATCAGTATGGCCTATCATACTTTGTGATCCACTGTGACTTTGATATCAATTTTGTATAGATCTTTAAATTATTAGCTTCTTTATCTGTCTTTGGCATCTCTTTTGCCAGCCCTTTTCCTGTCTCTTCAAACTAATCACATAAGATCTCTCAACATTAATTTTCCATGTTGTGCATTCCCCCTGGATACTTATGATTTGAAAAAAGTTCTAGTGTGTGGTGTAGTGTATGATATTTTAGTCTTTGAATTTCCAGAGGTTGAATGCTAGGCACATTGCTGGGTCCTTTTTATGGCTTCTATTTTATTTTTCTAGTTTTAAAATAACTCATTTGTGTATGCTTATTTTATAGTTGTTTTTCTTTAAGTAACAATAGTGGAACGTCATATGAGGAAATCCCAACTGAGGGGAAAATAGACAAATATCAAGTGAATTTAAAATGCCAGTGAATATGAGTAGGGACAATAACCCAGTTGTTGGGGCTTTCTGAGTTGTTAATGCCTCATGCAGAATTCCTCCCTTTAAAAGGGAATTGGTGGGACTTCCCTGGTAGTCCAGTGGTTAAGACTTCACCTTCTAATGCAGGGGGTGCAGGTTTGATCCCTGGTTGGGGAGCTAAAGATCCCACATGGCTCTGGGCCAAAAAACCAAAACATAAAACAGAAGCAATATTATAGCAAGTTCAATAAAGACTTTTAAAAAAATGGTCCACATCAAAAAATAAATGAAAAAATTTTTTAAAGGGGTGGGGGAATTGGTTATTCAATGTGAATTTCTTCAGTGAGAACCAGAGACCCCATCTGGATTGCCCAAATTCAGTTTTGTTACATGGCATGCTTCCTACTATCAGTACTCTCTCCCCTCTGGCTTTGTCTTTCCCTCCCCTCCCTCCCTCCCCACCTTCCTTCCTTTTTTCTGACGACATTTAGTATAGAGGGTTCCTATGTACCCCCAAAACCAGTTTCCCCTTTTATTAACATCTTACATTACTATGGTACATTTGTCACAAATAATGAACCTCATCACTGGTTTTTATCTTTCAGATTTTCAGAAGTTAAATCCAAAATTGCAAGTAAGTGGGGTTCTATTTATTTAACTGTTTTGGATAGGTAATCAAACTACTTGTATAAAAGAAAGAAAATAGTAAAAGAAGAGAGTGGGAACAATGTCATCCTCCCACCCCATCCCTGAGTTTGATTCCTCTTCCTTGAAACAACTGTTATCAATTTCTTGAGTATTCTTCCAGAATATTGTATGGATATACAAGCATAAGACATAAATCATGAATGTAATGTGTAGAATTTAATTCTGCTGTCCGCATTTATTTTAAAATAATTGGTGGCATGCTATACAAATAGCTTCCATACCTTGTGTTCTTGGCATACTATACAAATAGCTTCCATACCTTGTGTTTTTAATTTAACAATGTATCTTGGGGATTGTTTTTATATTCATACATACAGTTCTAATGTAGGTTCTCTTTTTTTAAAGCTAGCTCATAATGACCATTTCAGTACCTATTTAACTCCTTACATGATAGCTTGATTCTTGATCTTTGGATTGTATTTTAAGCAGATCATTCTGAATTTCTTGAAAAGATGCTATAATTGCAGGCTCCCATGGTAGTCTAAGTCACTGTTTTGGGAAGTCATTGAAGTTCAAAGACCACCTGGTTTCCCAAAAGTGTACCATAATAGCCTCAAGAATGTAGTGAATCAAATACCACGTTGTCTTAAGGTGTACCTTGGTATTGAATCTGCCATTGTTTGTAGTAAAGGCATCTGAACTCTAGTAAAGTGTTTTATAATTCTGCTCACCCTTTCCATAAATTCAGGTTTAAGATTTTTCCTGTTTCTTGATATCACAAATGACATCCAGAAGGTTTTTCCCAGGCAGCTGCTTGTTTTTTAAACATCTTTATTGGAGTATAATTGCTTTACAATGGTGTGTTAAGTTTCTGCTTTATAACGAAGTGAATCAGCTATACATATACACATATCCCTATATCTCCTCCCTCTTGCGTCTCCTTCCCACCCACCCTATTCCACCCCTCTAGGTGGTCACAGAGGACTGAGCTGATCTCCCTGTGTTATGCAGCTGCTTCCCACTAGCTATCTTTTACATTTGGTATTGTATATATGTCAGTGTTACTCTCTCACTTCATCCCAGCTTACCCTTGCCCCTCCCCATGTCCTCAAGTCCATTCTCTATGCCTGTGTCTTTATTCCTGTCCTGCCCCTAGGTTCATCAGAACCATTTTTTTTTTAGATTCCACAGATATGTGTTAGTGTACAGTATTTGTTTTTCTCTTTCAGACTTACTTCACTCTGTATGACCGACTCTGGGTCCATCCACCTCACTACAAATAACTCAATTTCGTTTCTTTTTATGGCTGAGTAATATTCCATTGTATCTATGTGCCACATCTTTAGATCCACTCATCTGTCCATGGACACTTAGGTTGCTTCCATGTCCTGGCTATTGTAAACAGAGCTGCAATGAACATTGTGGTACATGACTCTTTGAATTATGGTTTTCTCAGGGTATATACCCAGTAGTGGGATTGCTGGGTTGTATGGTAGTTCTATTTTTAGTTTTTTAAGGAACCTCCATACTGTTCTCCATAGTGGCTGTACCAATTCACATTCCCACAAACAGTGCAAGAGGGTTCCCTTTCTCCACACCCTCTCCAGTATTTATTGTTTGTAGATTTTTTGATGATGGCCATTCTGACTGGTGTGAGGTGATACCTCATTGTAGTTTTGATTTGCGTTTCTCTAATGATTAGTGATGTTGAGCATCCTTTCATGTGTTTGTTGGCAAATTGTATATCTTCTTTGGAGAAATGTCTATTTAGGTCTTCTGCCCATTTTTGGATTGGGTTGTTTGTTTTTTTGATATTGAGCTGCATGAGCTGCTTGTAAATTTTGGAGATTAATCCTTTGTCAGTTGCTTCATTTGCAAATATTTTCTCCCATTCTGAGGGTTGTCTTTTTGTCTTGTTTATGGTTTCCTTTGCTGTGCAAAAGCTTTTAAGTTTCATTAGGTCCCATTGTTTATTTTTGTTTTTATTTCCATTTCTCTAGGAGGTGGGTCAAAAAGGATATTGCTGTGATTTATGTCATAGAGTGTTCTGCCTATGTTTTCCTCTAAGAGTTTGATAGTTTCTGGCCTTACATTTAGGTGTTTAATCCATTTTGAGTTTATTTTTGTGTATGATGTTAGGGAGTATTCTAATTTCATTCTTTTACATGTAGCTGTCCAGTTTTCCCAGCACCACTTATTGAAGAGGCTGTCCTTTCTCCACTGTACATTCCTGCCTCCTTTATCGAAGATAAGGTGACCATATGTGCGTGGGTTTATCTCTGGGCTTTGTATCCTGTTCGATTGATCTATATTTCTGTTTTTGTGCCAGTACCATACTGCCTTGATTACTGTAGCTTTGTATCATAGTCTGAAGCCTGGGAGCCTGATTCCTCCAGCTCTGTTTTTCTTTCTCAAGATTGCTTTTGCTATTCGGGGTCTTTTGTGTTTCCATACAAATTGTGAAATTTTTTGTTCTAGTTCTGTGAAAAAGGCCACTGGTAGTTTGATAGGGATTGCATTGAATCTGTAGATTGCTTTGGGTAGTATAGTCATTTTCACATTGTTGATTCTTCCAATCCAAGAACATGGTATATCTTTCCAGCTGTTTGTATCATCTTTAATTTCTTTCATCAGTGTCTTATAGTTTTCTGCATATAGGTCTTTTGTCTCCCTAGGTAGGTTTATTCCTAGGTATTTTATTCTTTTTGTTGCATTGGTAAATGGGGATGTTTCCTTAATTTCTCTTTCAGATTTTTCATCATTAGTGTATAGGAATGCAAGAGATTTCTGTGCATTAATTTTGTATCCTGCTACTTCACCAAATTCATTGATTAGCTCTAGTAGTTTTCTGGTAACATCTTTAGGATTCTCTATGTATAGTATCATGTCATCTGAAAACAGTGACAGCTTTACTTCTTCTTTTCTGATTTGTATTCCTTTTATTTCTTTTTCTTCTCTGATTGCTGTGGCTAAAACTTCCAAAACTATGTTGAATAATAGTGGTGAGTGTGGACAACCTTGTCTTGTTCCTGATCTTAGAGGAAATGGTTTCAGCTTTTCACCATTGAGAACGATTTGCCAGCCAGCTGCTTTTTTACGTAGCAGTGATAAATGGCAGTCAGACTATAGGAGCTCACCTGTTTTACCAGTTGGGAAGGTTTTTTTGGTTTTGAAAATACAGATTTATATACCACAGTATATTATAGGGTTTTGATCCACTACCTATAATCTCATATAGTTTTTGCAATTCTTTTAAAAGAAAGCTAGATTCCTAATCATTATATTTATAAAGAAACCATATACTCATAAATAACTTGGATACTTTGTCTCATTGTAGCTGAATGACTTTCTGTTTTTAGGTAAATACCATGATTTAGAATGCCAACTGATACAGGAGTTTACCGGTGCTCAAAGAAGAGGTGAAATATCCAGAATGAGAGAAGTAGCAGCCGTTTTACTCCATTTTAAGGTCAATAGTAAAAATTTAAATTGCAGATTAGTCTTAAAGAGTACTAGGTTATATGAATTCTATATATTATAGTCTCTGTTTTTCCCCAGGTGTATGAGTCAGTGATAATTTTCATTATTTGGAATAATTTGAATGTACATTTGTATCTTTCTCCAGAAATGATATTAAGTTTTAGGTAGTTAATATTATTTAAATGAGGATCTTATATTCAATAATATTAATATTTTATCACTGAATTTTTATGTAGTTTGACATGGCAAATCATATTGTCTGCCTTCTGGGTGTTTAATTTTTTTTTTTTTTTCAGTCAAACATTTGATGAAATAATTCAAAAGCAAGAAAGATTGACCTTAAGTTTGGAATATAGGAACCAGAGAGTAGCTATTACCGTTGGCCATTTATTGAGGCATAGACATAGCTTTATTACATATAATACCTCTTTTATTGACATTGTTGTTATTATTGTTATAATTGAACCAAAACAGTGATGTATATTTCTTTCTTCTTCCTAGGGTTATTCCCATTGTGTTGATGTTTATATAAAGCAGTGCCAGGAGGTAACATAACAGTACACTTTATTGGATTTTATTTTATTTTATGCTAATTTGTGTTTTAAAAAAGCTTTTTAAAATTATATATTCAGTGTAAAATTCCTCTGCTGTTTAGGGTGCTTACTTGAGAAACGATATATTTGAAGATGCAGCAATACTCTGTCAACGGGTGAACAAACAAGTTGGAGATATCTTTAGTAATCCAGAAACAGTACTGGCTAAACTTATTCAAAATGTATTTGAAATCAAACTACAGGTAATTTTAAACAATGACTAAGTACTTAAGGCAATATGGGATTTTTTTCCTCTATGTTTTATTTTATTTTTTTTTATTATTATTATTTTTTTTTTTTTCTTTTTGCGGTATGCGGGCCTCTCACTGTTGTGGCCTCTCCCGTTGCGGAGCACAGGCTCCGGATGCACAGGCCCAGCGGCCATGGCTCACGGGCCCAGCCGCTCCGCGGCATATGGGATCCTCCCAGACCGGGGCACGAACCCGTATCCCCTGCATCGGCAGGCGGACTCCCAACCACTGCGCCACCAGGGAGGCCCTCCTCTATGTTTTAAAAGTTTTTAAAATTTAGTTTATTTGTATAATATCCTTAGGCATAGTAATCCACTTATTAAGCGTAGGAGAAAGGAATGACAGTGTCATGCTTTAAAAAAAAAATGTTTTATTGTTCACCAAGAAAAAAGGTGCTATCACTTAGTGTCATCAGAGCATGTGTTTGAAATTACTTATGTGTCAGGTTGTGGTAGGTTAGCCTCAGTTTTCATTTTTATTGGTTGCTTACCTTGACCAATAGATGGCATTTTTGAAATTGAACAAGAATTACAAGCTCAATCTGTAGAATTTTTTATAATATGGTACTAAGATTAAAAGAAAACAGAGGAATTTCATTCACAACCTTGACTTCCATAGCTCTATACTTGAAGGCAACATTTCCTAAACTATGTTTACCAATGGATTGAGCAACATTAAATAAGTGTTGTCTTTAAAACACAATTCAGGACTTTTAATAGCCTTTAAAGATACTAATATGTATTGTGATTCTCCAGAAGTGGAGATGTAATGTACAGCATTTCCCAATTTTATAGTAATGTCTCAAAGGACACTAGTGTTAACTTAGACTACAGTTTGGGAAAAGCTGCTGTAAGGAATTGACCATATTGATATAGCGTCAGGTTTTGTGTTTTGGGATTTTTTTTTCCCCCAATGTACTTCATGAGGCAGGATAGGCAGATTTCAAAAGACAAGGTATTTGAGATTCTTAATGCTTATTCCCAACACTGATAAGATGTATGAGTAAATATGAGAGGCAGTAAAAATTAAAAACCTATTTTTTTTATATTGGTCTCTTTTCTGTGCATTGCCTTTTCCACTGGACTTTAAGTCAGAACAGTTCAAGAATATGGAGTAATTCTAGAGAAAAAAAAATTGACTATATAATTTAATATTTACTTAATTGACAGAATGTTGACTTTTTTTTTTTAGAGCTTTGTGAAAGACCAGTTAGAAGAATGTAGGAAGTCTGATGCAGAGCAGTATCTCAAAAGTCTCTACGATTTATATACAAGGTATATTTTTAATTATTAGAAAATAGTAATATCTCATATTTTCTTTTTTTCAGATAAAAAAATGGGGAAGTATTCAGGTATTTTTGAATAACAGTTTGTCAGATAGCAATATACCTTTTACATTAAATACTTGGCTGTATAGACTAGTATTGTACAAGAGCAGCATTCTTAGCATGTTAACTTAAGGAATTGGATATTATGCTTTATATTAATGTACTTTAATGAAATATAAAAACCTTGTTTAAGACTTGAGAATTTTGTTTCTGATTTTAATTGTAAGCTAGTTCATTATTCTTTAATTTTTTTCTTTAAGAACTAGTATAATTATATTTATCTGCAGTTAAAACTTTAAAAGTTGAGAAAGGGAGTGACAAACTTTTTAAAATTTATTTATTTTATTTTTATTTATTTTTGGCTGTGTTGGGTCTTTGTTGCTGCGTGCAGGCTTTCTCTAGTTGCGGCGAATGGGGGCTATTCTTTGTTGCAGTGCCCAGGCTTCTTGTTGCAGTGGTTTCTCTAGTTGTGGAGCACGGGCTCTAGAGCGCAGGCTCAGTAGTTGTAGTGCATGGGCTTAGTTGCTTTGCGGCATGTGGGATCTTTCCGGACCAGGGCTCAAACGCGTGTCCCCTGCATTGGCAGGTGGATTCTTAACCACTGCACCACCAGGGAAGCCCCCAGAGTGACAAACTCTTATGTGACAATTTCAGACTTAAGTCTGATGTGAAAATTTGTCTTGTGCTTTTGTAAATGGCAGTGTTATACTTTGTAGAAGCTTCATGTGGAGTTTTTTTCCAACTCAATTGCTTTTCTTTATTGTCATCGCTTTGAGAAGAGGGTTTTCGAAAGTAACTATAATCAGGAAGTCCATCTCAGCAACAGCACTATTGTGAGCCTATCTTCAACAGTGAGAAACAGAAAATTAGAGGAAAGTCCAGGGACAAAGACTAAAGAGAATGAACAGCACATAGACTTCTCAGTATTTTGACTTGGATACCATGTCATGAATGACATACTTGAAGCCGTTCTGCCACTGTTGCCATTTCTAGTCTGGTTGGTTGCCTCAGTTTCCTCTCCTGAGTCATCTCTAGGAGTTTATGGTAGTTTTCAAAACCATGATGTTGTTTGTAATATTCATTCTACTTAACATATATAACCCTATACAGTCGCTGTCTGCATCCTGAGTAACTTCCCAGGGTTTAAGAAATGGTGGTGTAACATAAGTTATTAAAAAGTCACATTATAGGGCTTCCCTGGTGGCGCAGTGGTTGAGAATCTGCCTGCTAATGCAGGGGACACGGGTTTGAGCCCTGGTCTGGGAGGATCCCACATGCTGCGGAGCAACTAGGCCCGTGAGCCACAACTACTGAGCCTGCGCGTCTGGAGCCTGAGCTCCGCAACAAGAGAGGCCGCGACAGTGAGAGACCCGCGCACTGCGATGAAGAGTGGCCCCCACTTGCCACAACTAGAGAACGCCCTTGCACAGAAACGAAGACCCAACACAGCAAAAATAAATTAATTAATTAATAAACTCCTACCCCCAACATCTTCTTTTAAAAAAAAAAAGTCACATTATAAAAATATGTATTTCTTAAATATTGTTACTATACCTAAAAAATACATTAATCTTTTTTCTCCCTTTTGCATGAAAAGAACCACAAATCTTTCCAGCAAGTTGATGGAGTTTAACTTAGGTACTGATAAACAGACTTTCTTGTCTAAGCTTATCAAGTCCATTTTCATTTCCTATTTGGAGAACTATATTGAAGTGGAGACTGGATATTTGAAAAGCAGAAGTGCTATGATCCTGCAGCGCTATTATGATTCAAAAAACCATCAAAAGAGATCGATTGGCACAGGAGGGTAAGTGTTTTTGTTAACTGTTATAGTTAAAACTAAAGATATTAAAAACTATTATATTTGGACAAACTTGTGAAATATTGATAGTCATTAGAATTTTCTGTGAAGAATTTTTTTAATTCAGTTTGTTTACACCATTCATCAAATCCTGTCTCTCAAGCCACATGTTGAAATGTTCCTACATAACATTATTAAAATGTAAAGCAGAATACTAGTACCATAAAGAGTTCCTCCCTCCCTCCCTCGCGCCCTTCCTGCCTGCCTTCCTTTTTTTAGACTGGGTAAATTATTCCAGGTTATTGACTAGGAAGCACATTGTTTTATTGCTGCTATTGCAGGTGTGGTTAAAAAAAAAATGCAGATAGTTCACAGTTTTGTACCCTGAGCTTTTTCATGACTTGGGCATAAAATTATTTAAGTGATACATTAAAACGTGAATGTACTTACCTACTAGAATAAAATTAAATGATTTGCTGTAAGAATTGGTGGCAACTCAGTTATCTAGATCTCAACTATCTGGAATTGAGTTGATTTTAGGATGAATCAGAATGACCTCTGTGGAGCCATATAATCAGAGTTGACAGTTCACATAATGCACACCCAAATCACTTTCTTGTTTCCCAGTTTGTCATATATTAAATAGTGATCATGGAGAGATTATAATTAGGAATAAGAAGTGACATCTCAAAGGCAGTAGCAAGTAAAAGAGAAAACCTAAAAAAGAATCATAAGAATTTTTTGAAAAATTAGTTCACAGTCTGGAGCTATATATTCTAGGACCAAAAAAAAAGTAATTTTCTAAAGATACTATCATGTAATAAATGTTCTTAATGACCCTCAGTCATTGAGAAAAGCTAAATTATGTTTAATAATAATGAAGAAATGTACAATATGTTTAAATGGTTAATATGTTTAAAAATCTTTAAAATTTTAGAGTTTGTTTTAAGCAGGACCATTTAGTTATCTGGAATATTAACTTATTTGGAAAAGCCCACTTCCTAAGGAAACCAGACAAGGAGTTTTGGGCTACTGAGTCAGAATCGTAGAGTTGAAAGAGACTTTAGAGATAATAACTCCAAATCTACTCATTTTTCAGACAAACGTCTTCCGTTTAGAGATTAATGCTTGCTTCACTTTACAGAACTACTTACTGAAATTAAAAGTTTTAGGGCTCCTGGCTGTTGGTCTATTTTTCATTCTTCTTTCTTTTTCTTAGTTCATGTATATTAAGTTTGAGAGTATTTGAAATTGAAATCTATGTATAGTAGTGTTCTTTTTTCATTTGTTGGTATTATGTACTAGTATTCAAGATTTGAAAGAGAGAATTAGACAGCGTACCAACTTACCACTGGGACCAAGTATCGATACTCATGGAGAGACTTTCCTATCCCAAGAAGTGGTGGTTAATCTTTTACAAGAAACCAAGCAAGCCTTTGAAAGATGTCATAGGGTAAGAGTAATTGTAAATTTATTTTATTTGTATATAGTTGTGTATTTTAATTTTTCTCTGGTTGGGAACAATTGTTTATTGTAATAAAAAGGATTTTTGCTTGGGGAACAGAATTATTTTTAAATTATTTAGAAGTATATTTTAACATAATTTTAAAGTTGAGCGTGTCAAATTTTCTTTAGTGAGATATTAAATCAAGATATGAAAGGGAAAGTTAGACCTGTCTTATAAAGAAATAGAGCGTTAGGGAGAGAAGGATGTTTAAGAACACAGATATCAAAGGAATGGAAAAGTTGACTCCATTAAAATTTAGAATTTCTGGGCTTCCCTGGTGGCGCAGTGGTTGGGAGTCCGCCTGCTGATGCAGGGGACACGGGTTCGTGCCCCGGTCCAGGAAGATCCCACATGCCGTGGAGCGGCTGGGCCCGTGAGCCATGGCCGCTGAGCCTGCGTGTCCGGAGCCTGTGCTCCGCAACGGGAGAGGCCACAACAGCGAGAGGCCTGCATACCGCCAAAAAAAAAAAAAAAAATTTAGAATTTCTTCCACAAACATACTTTAACAAAGTAACAGGTAAGTCACAGCCTCTGAGAAGGTATTTGTAACCAATATTACTAGCAGAAGATTTATAAAACAAATAGTAGTGGTTAATAATTGTATACCACGTACTATGTTCCAGGCACTATTCTAAGCACTTTAGGTATGTTATTAACGCATTTAATCATTGTAACATTTCTGTGAGGTTATTATTCCTGTTTTACAGAGGAAGAAACTGAGGTACATACTTCTTAAGTATGAAGTTGAGAGTTCAGGCAGTCTTAATTTTTTATTTGCATTGATGTATATTGTCTATATACTTATATTGATAGATAGTAAATCAATATAAATTATACATATAAATATAAATCAATAGAAAACAAGTCAAATGCTACACATAAATACAGAAAATATAAATTATCAATAAGATATTCAGTCTCACTAGTGGGGAAATGAAACTTAAAACAGGGAAAATACTATATCATTCTCGATAGGTTGGCAAAAAGTAAAAAGTCTGTTGATACTAAGTATTGGTAAGGGTGTGGAGCAATAGAAGTTCTCATACACTGCCAATGGAAGTAAACATTGGTATACTTTGGAGAGTAATTTGTTAATTCCTTAGAGAAATTTGTAGGTGCACATGACATGTCTAACATCATAAGCTATGTTTGTCATGGTGAAAAATTAGAAACAAAAGTGTGCTGTAAAGAGGACTGATAAACTGACATTGTTCATATACTAGAAAACTATATACCAATTTAAATGACTAAACTAGAGTTATATGTATCATCAGCATGAATAAATCTCAAAAATGCAATGTTTAGTGAAAAGAGCAAAATGGGGAAAATATATATTCAGTATACCACAACATAAAATTTTAAAAAGTAAAACAATACTTTATATTACTCAGGAGCATACATAAGCATGGGTGTGATAAACAACTTCAGAGTAGTGGTTGCCTTGGGAGGAATACCCAAGGGATGTTATCTATATGTATAATGTTGGATAACTCCTGCCCCCCCAAAAGGAAGAAAATCTGAAGTACATTTGGAGAAATGTTAAGATATGACACATCTGGGCAGGTGATGGGTATATTTGGTACAGTAATATCTGTACTTTTCTGAATACTGGAAATATATTAAAATGTTTCTAAAGCATTGGATTATCAAACATGAAGCTGTCAACATATTTATTTGAATCACAGCAACTAGGTCTAAATCATGACCTCTGGAAAGTCATGAGATTGAAAATCAGTTTAATTCATTGTAGTCTGATCCAACAAACATTATTTTGTGTTTACTTTGTACCATCTGCCATGTTAGGCATTGAGGTTATAAATACAGGACATTTACATTACTTTTGAATAGTGTGGAGGAAAGAGGTAGACATATAAAGAATTAGTGCAAGGTAGGTAAACACTGCTGGGACCAAAGAGGAAACAACGAGCTCTGCCTGGTTAAGGAATTGAGAAAGAGTATCAGGAAAGATTTTAAAACGGAGGAGACATTTGGGGTCTAGATCTTGAAAGCTAAATAGGATATCTTCAAGAGGATGATTCTGGCAGGCTGTTTCAGGACTAGAGAAAATTACGTACACAAAGACATACAGATATCAGTCAAGCAGTATGAAATGCTTGAACTAAAAAAGTATATGGGGAGAGTAATAAGTCAGGAGGTTGAAAATGTAGACAAAAACTCTTTGTATACCATACTTAGAAATTTGGACTTGACCTTGTTAGGTGATGATGGAAGCTTTAAAGGATATTAAAAAGGGCAGTGTAATGAGCAGATTGGTGTTTTTTTCCTTTCTTTTTAAAAAACTTAGTAACTTTGAGATATAATTGACATTCAATAAACTGCATGTATTTGAACTGTACAATTTGATAACTTTGGTAAATTATGTGTACATTTGTGAAACTATAACGCAGTCAAGATAATGAACAGATCCACCACCTCCAAAAGTTTCTTCTGCCCTTTTAAAATCTCCCTTTCGCCTCCATTTCTGTCCTTGGGCAACTGCTGATCTGCTTCACTGTAGATTAGTTTTCAGAAAGAAGGGGATGCTTCGGTACTGAGTCTTGAAAGCTAAATAGGATTTTTCAAGAAGTTGATTAATTTTCTAGAATTTTTAATATATGGGATTATAGTATATTATAGTGTATACATGTGTTTCTGGATTCTTTAACTCAGCATAAATGTTTTGAAATTCATTCATGTTGTGCGTATTAATTAGTATGTTCTTCTATTGCTGAGCAGTATTTAATGAATATGCCACAATTTGTTTATCCATTTACCTATTAATGGCAGTTTAGATTGGCTCCAGTGTTTGACTATTACAAATGAAGTTGCTATGAATATTCATGCATATGTCTTTATGCAGACATATGCTTTCATTTCTCCTGAGTAGCTATATGATGTGATATGGTAATTCTTTTTACAAAACTGCCAAACTGTTTTTCAAAGTTGTTTCGTTTGACATTCTTTCCAGCAGTATATGAGAGAGTTGCATTTGTTCTACATGATTTCCAACATTTGGTATGATCAGTCTTTATTTTAGAGTCTAATAAGGTATATAATGATACCTTATTATGGTTTTAGTTTGCATTTTCCTAATGACTAAAAATGAGCATCTTTTCTTGCATTTATTTGCCATTCATGTATATTATTTGGTGTATTTTGCGTGCGTTTTTCAAAATTGGGTTGTCTGTTTTCTTATTTTTTGACAGTTGTATATCTGGTTAAAATTCATTTATTTGATACATGATTTACAAATGTTTTCTTTCAGTCTGTGGCTTGTCTTTTTCATATCTAAAGAGTATTTCAAAGAATAGAAGTTATTAATTTTGATGATATCCAATTTAACACTTTTCTGTTATGGGAGGTATTTTTGGTATCATATTTAAGGAATCTTTGCCTAACCTAAGGTCACAAAGATTCCTCTTATATTTTCTTTCTTTTGTTTGTTTCCTTAAGTTTTCTTTCTTTTTAAAAAAATACATTTTTAAAAATTTTTCAACAATTTTGAAAGGTTACTTTCCATTTACAGTTACTACAAAATATTGGCTATATTCCCCACATTGTACAATACCTTGAGCCTATCTTACACCCAGTGGTTTCTACCTGCCACTCCCCAACCCTTACATTGCCCCCTGCCCCCCTGCTCTGTAACCACTAGTTTGTTCTCTGCATCTGTGAGTCTGCTTCTTTTTTGTTGTATTCACTAGTTTGTTGCATTTTTTTAGATTCCACATATAAGTGATATCATACAGTATTTGTCTTTTTCTGTATGATTAATTTCACTTAGCATAATGCCCTCCGAGTCCATCCATGTTGCTGCAAATGGCAAAATTTCATTTTTTTAATGGCTGAGTAGTATTCCCTTGTATATATATACCACATCTTCTTTATCCATTCATCTGCTGATGGACACTTAGGTTGCTTCTGTATCTTGGCAATTGTAAATAATGCTGCTCTGAACATTGGGGTGCACGTATCTTTTGGAATTAATGTTTTTGTTTTTTTTCGGATATATACCCAGGTATGGAATTGCTGGGTCATATGGTAGTTCTATTTTCAGTTTTTTGAGGAACCTCCATACTGTTTTTCATAGTGGCTGTGCCAGTAGGAATGTTTACATTCCTACTAACATTGTACAGGGTTCTTTTTCTTCACATCCTTGCCAACATTTGTTGTTTGTAGACTTGATAGCCATTCTGTATGAGGTGTGACGTGGTATCTCATTGTGGTTTTGATTTGCATTTCTCTGATGATCAGTGATGTTGAGCATCTTTTCATCTGCCTGTTGGCCATCTGTTTGTCTCCTTTGGAAAAATGTCTGTTCAGATTCTCTGCCCATTTTTTAATCAGGTTTTTTTATATCGAGTTGTATGAGTTTTTTATATATTTTGGATATTAACCCCTTGCATATCATTTGCAAATATCTTTTCCCATTCAATATGTTGCCTTTTTGTTTTGTTGATGGTTTCCTTCGTTGTGCAAAAGCTTTTAAGTTTGACTGTGTCCCATTTGTTTATTTTTGCTTTTGTTTCCCTTTCCTGAGGAGACAGATCCAAAAAAATATCGCTAAGACCTATGTACTGCCTATGTTTTCTTCTGGAAGTTTAATACTACACTGTTTTGATCACTGTAACTATAAATCTTGAATCGGGTAGTGTGAGTCCTCTAACATTACCATAGAAAGCGTTTTCGTATAAGTCTGATAATCAATTTGTCAGTTTCTGGGAAAAAAAAAAGTTTGGGGTTTTGACAGGAATTGCTTTGAATCTATAGTTCTGTTTGTGGAGAATTGACGTCTTAGCAATATTGAGTTCTCAAATACAGTTGATTTTTATATGTTGATTTTGTACCTGCAACCTGACTAAACTCACTTATTCTAATAGCATTTTTTGTAGATTCCACAGGATTTTCTGTATAGAATATAATGTTTTCTGCCAATAAAGTCAGTTTTACTTATTCCTTCCAATGTAGATGCCTGTTGTTTTGTCTCTTGCCTTATTGCCCTGGTGAGGACCTCCAATACAATGCTGACTATAAGTGGCGAGAGCATACACCTTGCATTATTCTTTTTGTTTGTTTGTTTGTTTTTTAATCTTTTTTTAAACATCTTTATTGGAGTATAACTGCTTTACACTGGTGTGTTAGTTTCTGCCGTATAACAAAGTGAATCAGCTATACGTATACATATATCCACATATCCCCTCCCTCTTGCTTCTCCCTCCCACCCTCCCTATACACTGCATTATTCTTGTCTTTATCATTAATAAGATACTAACTGTAGGTTTTTCTTTAAAAAAAATCTTTTTATTGATGTATAGGTTTTTAAATTTTATTTATTTATTTATTTATTTATTTATTTATTTATTTATTTTTGGCTGTGTTGGGTCTTCGTTGCTGCGCACGGGCTTTCTCTAGTTGTGGCGAGCAGGGGCTACTCTTCGTTGAGGTGCACAGGCTTCTCATTGTGGTGGCTTCTCTTGTTGTGGAGCATGGGCTCTAGGTGCGTGGGCTTCAGTAGTTGTGGCTCGAGGGCTCTAGAGCTCAGGCTCAGTAGTTGTGGTGCATGGGCTTAGTTGCTCTGTGGCATGTGGGATCTTCCCAGACCAGGGCTTGAACCCTGTCCCTTGCACTGGCAGGCAGATTCTTGACCACTGCACCACCTTGGAAGCCCCTATTGACATATAGTTGATTTACAATATCATGTAACTTTCAGGGGTACAGCACAGCGATATGTATATATATATATATGTATACATATAAATATGTAACCTTATAGGTTATTACATAATATTGAGTATAGTTCCCTGTGCTATACAGTAGGTCCTTGTTGGTTATCTGTTTTATACATAGTAGTGTGTATATGTTAATCCCAGCCTCCTAATTTATCCCTCTCACATCCCGCTTTCCCCTTTGGTAACCATAAGTTTGTTTTCTGTGTCTGTGAGTCTCTTTCTGTTTTGGAAATAAGTTCATTTGTGTCGTTTCTTTTTCTTTTAGATTCCACATATAAGGTATATCATATGAGATTTGTCTTTCTCTGTCTGGCTTACTTCACTTACTATGATGGTCTCTAGGTCCATACATGTTGCAAATGGCATTATTTCCTTCTTTTTTATGGCTAAGTAATATTCCATTATATATATATATATATAAATTTATACATACACACACCACATCTTTATCCATTTATCTGTCAATGGACATTTAGGTTGTTTCCATGTCTTGCTATTGTAAATATTGCTGCTATGTACATAGGGGTGCATGTAATTTTTTGAATTATAGTTTTATCTGGATATATGCCCAATAGTGGGATTGCTGGATCATATGGTAATTCTATTTTTAGTTTTTTAAGGAACCTCCATACTGTTCTCCATAGTGGCTGCAATTTACATTTACCAATTTACATTCCCACCAACAGTGTAGGAGGGTTTCCTTTTCTCCACACCCTCTCCAGCATTTATTATGTATAGACTTTTTGATGATGGCCATTCTGACTGGTGTGAGGTGATACCTCATTGTAGTTTTTTTTTTTTTTTTTTTTTCTTTTTTTTTTTTTTTGCGGTATGTGGGCCTCTCACTGCTGTGGCCTCTCCCGTTGCGGAGCACAGGCTCCGGACGCGCAGGCCCAGCGGCCATGGCTCACGGGCCCAGCCGCTCCGCGGCATGTGGGATCCTCCCAGACCGGGGCACGAACCCGTATCCCCTGCATCGGCAGGCGGACTCTCAACCACTGCGCCACCAGGGAGGCCCCTCATTGTAGTTTTGATTTGCCTTTCTCTAATAATTAACAATGTCGAGCATCTTTTCATGTGCCTCTTGGCCATCTGTATGTCTTCTTTGGAGAAATGTCCATTTAGGTCATCTGCCCATGTTTTGATTAGGTTGTTTGTTTTTTTGTTATTGAGCTTTATGAGCTGTTTGTATATTTTGGAAATTAATCCCTTGTCAGTCGCATCATTTGTAAATGTTTTCTCCCATTCTGTAGATTGTCTTTTAGTTTTGCTTATGGTTTCCTTTGCTGTGCAAAATCTTTTAAGTTTAATTAGGTCCCATTTGTTTTTCATAGATGCTGTTTATCAGATTGATGAAATTCTTTTATTCCTAGTTTTCTGGGTGTTTTTATAAGGATTAGATGTTAGACTTTGTCAAATGCTTTTTTTATTGTTGTTCTGTTAATGTGGTTGGATTACATTGATTTCCAAATGTTAACCTTGCATTCCTTTGATAAACCCCATTGGTCATCATGTATTATCCTATTTATGTAGGGTTGGATTAGGTTTGCTAAACTTTTGTTAAGAATTTTTGTGTTTGCCTTCAAGAGGGATATTGACGTATACATATTTTTTTCTCGTAATGTCTTTGTGTAGTTTTGGTATCAGGGTAATGTTTGTCTCATAGAATAAGTTGGAAAATGTTCCTTCCTCTTCAATATTCTGGAAGAGTTTATGTAAAATTGGTGTTATATTTTCCTTAAATATTTGGTAGAACTCACCAGTGAAGTCATTTGGGCCTGCAGTTTTTAACTTTGTGAGGGTTTTAAACTACAAATTAACTTCTCTAATAGATATGGAGCTATTTTAGTTACCTGTTTCTTTTTAAGTGAGCTTTGGTAGTTTGTGTCTTTTAAGATTTGTATATTTCACACAAATTGTTGAATTTATTGGGATTAAGATGTTCATGGTATTGCCTTATTATCTTTTTTATGGTCAATTGATTTTGTGTGTGTGTCCGTGTGTGTGATTTTTAATTGAAGTATAATTTGTTTACAGTGTTGTGTTAAGTTTCTGGTGTATAGCAAAGTGATTCAGTTATATATACATAATATATACTTTTTCAATATAGGTTATTACAAGATATTGAATATAGTTCCCTCTGCTTTACAGTAGGACCTTGTTGTTTATTTTATATGTAGTAGCTTATTATCTTTTTAACGTTTGTAGAATCTTTAGCGATGTCTCCTATTCATTTTTGAAGATTGGTATTTTTTTGTGTGTGATCATTCTGGCTAGAGGTTTATCAGTTTTATTGGTCTCCCCAGAGAATCAGCTTTTGGTATCATTGATTTTTCTGTTTTCTGTTTTGTATTTCATTGATTTCCACTCTTTATTACTTCTTTTCCTTCTGCTTACTTGGGTTTCATTTCCCCTTCTTTTTCTAGTTTTTTAAGGTGGAAGTGAGACATTGATTAGAGACCTTTCTTATTTTCTAATATAGGCATTTAGTCTTATAAATTTCCCTTTAAGGTACTGCTTTAGCTGCATACCACAAATTTTAATTTGTTGTATTTATTTTCATTCAGCTCAAAATACTTTTAAATTTCCCATTTGATTTCGTTTGGCCCAAGAGTGGGTTAGAAGTGTGTTATTTCATTTCCAGATATTAGGGGATTTTTTAGATGTCTTTCTGTTGTTGATTTAAATTTGATTCCATTGTGGTTAGAGGACATACTTTGTGTGATATGAATCCATTTTAAATTTATCGAGACTTGTTTTTTAGCCCAGAATATGATCCATCTTGGAAAGTGTTTTATGAATACTTAAAGAAAATGTACATCCTGATGTTGTTGGATAGCGTATTCTATGAATGTCAGTTAGGTCCAGTTGATTAACAATGTTGTTTATGTCTTCTATGTCCTTACACATATTCAGTCTACCTCTTCAATGAGTTATGCATGAATGTACGGATGTAGAGAGGAGGAATGTGAAAAATTAAATTTATTCTTTGTGGCTTGCTAAGGGCATTTGTTAAGCATCAGTGAGCAAAGGAGGGAGGTGAGGGTTGTGGTAGAGAGACTGATGAAGGGTAAAGGTTAGGATTGTATTAAGAAGACCACGAAGGGAATTGAGTAATACCAAATTAGTATTTATAATCAGTAGAGATTTAGGGAATTTAAAGTGGGTTATGCACTTCAGTGCCCATTACTCTGAGAGTGGATCACAAATGGAGACTACAAATAGGCAACAATCAATTGATAAATAATATAGGAAACAGCTATAAGAAGTTGAGAGGTAATTTTCTAACTTTTAAAGAGGGATTTAATTTTCTCAGCATAATTACTAATAATTCCTTTACTAAGTAGTTAATCAGCAGCAGCAACATCAACATCAAAATGAAAATTTATTATTGTGAACCTATTATATGCCAAACACTTAGCTAAAAATACCTTACATGCATTTTCATACTTTATTTTCACCTCAAGGCTAGGATATAAGTACTATTAATATTATTCCTACCTTACAGATGAAGAAATTGAGGCTTGGTGGGGTTAAATAACATCTCAAGGGTTCACTCAACCAGGAAGTGATGAAAGTGGGATTTGAGCCTGTCGTATTTTATAGTGTGTCTGTTATTGATTTCCCATCCCCACCCTCCAATAAAATAAAGAATCCTTTTTGTTCTGAGTTTTACTAGAATAGCATTTGTTCATTTGGTGGCTCTCAAAATTCTTTTACTGTGACTCACAATAAGAAAGGCACTTTACATGGCAGTTGAGTGTACATTTATTATATGTATTTATGTGTGTGTGTATGTTATGTTTGTATGTGTTTATTTCATTAAAACATAATTTGGTTTTAATGTGTACTTTAGACATTATTTTCTCTTGGTTCTCTCTTCTTTTCTCTTTCTTTCTTGTCACAGTCCACTAATGGGTTACAATCCAGGTCAGTAAAACATTGATCTAGTCTAAGCCAGGAGAGTTGTAGACAGACACGGGGCTTTGAAACTGTATGTATATGAGAAAGGCATTTTGGGTGGGCAGGAAGAGTTTTAAGTTATCATTTTGATACCTGAATACTGACTATGTCTTATACAAAGTTGATTGCTAAAAAAAAAAAAAAATTGCCTTTTTTTAAAGGTAAACTTGAGGAATGATGTATTTGGTTTTTGTTTTTAAAGCTCTCTGATCCTTCTGATTTACCAAGGAATGCCTTTAGAATTTTTACCATTCTTGTGGAATTTTTATGTATTGAACATATTGATTATGCCTTGGAAACAGGACTTGCTGGTAAGTATATTTATTTATGTTATACTTCATGTTAAATTCCTTTGATCCTATTTGGTTAAACTGTATGCATAATGTTTTATATACATTCAACTCTATCTGTCAAAAGCAGTTCAGTGCGATGAAATGCTTTTTGAGCTTCTGTAACAAGGATTTGTCAGATGCTAGAAGCTATAGAAAGACACAGTTCTCATATTGCTTACATTGACCAGGGCTACAAGAGTCACTACAGTGAATGGAAGAATGTAATACAATGCTGTAAGCTATGAAATGCCAAAGGAGCAGAAATGGAAGTGACAGCAATTCTGGTTGAGACAGTTGAGTAAAGTAAGATTTAGAAAGGAAAGTGAGCCTTTTCAAAATAAGCCTGGAGAGGAATAGATTCATATAAAATGTTTTCTTTTATTTTTGGTCTTCTGGGTTTACTGGTATTAATAGGATAATAATGACTTCTTCCCTAAATTCCAGTCCCATTAATTCAGTTGCCTCCTTGACCTCTCTTACCTGTTCTGTGTGCATCTCAAATTTAATATATCCCAAATGAAACTCTTTATCTTCCACCTAAACTTCTTCCTTTCCCCTTCTTTTCCATGTCTTTAAAAGGCATTACTATTTACTGTTTGCTCAAGGCCCAGACCCCGGAGTTATCATAATTCTTCTTTTCATCAAACCTGAGAGCCAATCTGTCAGCAAATCCTGTCTGTATACTGCCAAACATAACTCAAATTCGTCTACTTTTCTCCATTTCCGCTGATGCCACCCTGATTTAAAGATCATCATCTCTATCCATTCCTAACTGGTCTCTTTGTGTACATTCTTACCTTTCCAAATAACTGACTCCATGTAACATTTATGTTATAAATTCAAGGGTCTTAAAATTTCTTGCTTAAGACCCTTTAGTGGTTTCCTGTTACTCTTAGGGGAAAAACAAGAAGAAACTCTTTATGAAAGTATAGCTTTTCGAAAGAGAGGCATGGACATATATACACTACCAAACGTAAGGTAGATAGATAGTGGGAAGCAGCCGCAGAGCACAGGGAGATCAGCTCAGTGCTTTGTGACCGCCTGGAGGGGTGGGATGGGGAGGGTGGGAGGGAGGGAGATGCATGAGGGAAGGGATGTGGGAACAGATGTATATGTATGACTGATTCACTTTGTTATAAAGCAGAAACTAATAAAAAAAAAAAGAAAGTATAGCTTTTGATCTGGCCTCCTCTTATATATTCATCTTCATCTCATATTGCATTTCCCCTCACTACCCCAGCCCCTTTGGCCTTCATTCATTTTCCTCACTCAGGTTCTTTGCACTTGGTATCTCCCTACCCCCCAATCCTTTTCCTTCAGCTCTTGTCATGTCTGGCTTTTCACCCTTCTGATCTTAGCTAAGGTGCTACCTTCTTAGAGAGGCCTTTGCTGATCGGCCTAGCTAAAGTGATACCCCTTTCCCAGCCTAGTTACGCATTATTTCATCATTGAATTAACTTTTTTCATAACACTTGTTACAATGAAATTTTCATTTGTTAATATCTGCCTCACTCACCAGAATTCATTCATTGAACACATGCTTAAGTCCTTACCCTTGTACTCATGCAGCTTACATTCTTGTGGAAAAGATAGACAAATGACTAGTAAGTTCAATGAATAAAAATAAAATTGAGTAAGGAATAGAGAATAGTAATGGGAGGTAGGATGGGGAATTCAGGGGCAGAGGGCTTTTTTAGAAAGGCTGGTCAGAAAAGGCCTCTCTGAGGAGACATGATCCAGAGAGCTGAATGAAGTGAAGGCGTAAATTGAATATTTGGAGAAAGAGTATTTTAAGTAGAGAGAACAGCATGTAAGTTCTCTTGAATAGTGAACTTCACGGGAATCTTACCTGTCTTAGGAATCTTATCTGTCTTAATTGCCATTATAGGCTAGCACCTAGAAAGCACATAGCACGTGCTCAAAAATGTTTGACTGTATATAACATCATTCCATAAAGTTTCTAAGGTTGAAGCAAAATTACCCATAATTCAGTAACCTTGTGGTTTATTCTTACCCTTTTTTTTTTTAACCTGCAGGATGTAGATAAGCATTTGTAGCCTGCTTCCCCCCATCCTCCACCCCATGCAGCAGAAACTTGACATCAAGTATTTAACATTTGCCATTTACAAATAAGCTAATGTGGTAATTTGTATTGGGATAATAATATCCACCTCAAAGATGTGAAGATTAAAGAAGATAATAAAAAAGTAACATGAATTTGATTCTATATGGTATGAAGGAGTTGTTCTTTAGCTAGTATGGAAGCCTAGCTTCTTCATTTTAATAGCAGTATTCATAATTTGGAAGGGCTTAGAAAATTTTCTGGTAGGATGAGAATGTCCCTTATAAACATTTTTCATGCAGCTATTTAGTTAGTACATACTGCTATTATTTCTAATGATTTTATAAAATTCTGTCATGCATATATATTATAAAGTTAACCACCCCCTATTATTAGACATCTTGGATCTTTTCAGCAATTTTTTTTTTGCGGTACGCGGGCCTCTCACTGTTGTGGCCTCTCCCGTTGTGGAGCACAGGCTCCGGACACGCAGGCTCAGCGGCCATGGCTCACGGGCCTAGCCGCTCCGTGTCACGCGGGATCTTTCCGGACCGGGGCACGAACCCGTGTCCCCTGCATTGGCAGGCGGACTCTCAACCACTGCACCACCAGGGAAGCCCCTTTTCAGCAATTTAGTAGTGTAAATAATGCTACAATGAACATTGTAGAGCTTAAAGTGTTTTCCTTATTTTGAATTATTTTCTTTGGATAAAATTCTGGAAGTGAAATTAACAGATCAAAGTGTATTGCAAATTAAAAAAAAATTTTATACGTATAAACTATTTTCCTAAGGGTTTTTTTCCCACTAATCTATACTGCTGCTGGCATGTATGATTATACCAGCTTTTCTGCACAACACTGAATATTCTTTAAAAACTTTAATAATTTAATGGTTAAAAACATACATCACTATTGCCTTTTCATGTCTTTCATTAATAGCAAGGATTAGTATTTACTACATGTATATTGACTTTATTTTTTTCTCTTGTAAATTTGTGTTGGAGCCTTTATTTTCTTATCAATTGGTGATTTTGTCGTTTATGGGAAAATAAAACACCTTTATTTTCCATTTTTAAAACTTTGAAAAAAAATCCTCCTCCTGTAAAGAACTCTAGGTATTAAACTTTTGTTTTCTCATTTTCTGTGAGTATTTTTCCTAGCTCCTTATGTCTTTGAACTTTAGCTAGAAACATAAATGTCTGTGGTTAGTAGGGACCTTAGAGTTTAACTATTACTCTCTTACAAAAGAGGAAACTGAAATCTGGAGAGATCAGCTGTCTGTTTTGGGGTCAGAATGTGAAGTGGCTTGAATACAGTGCTGAAAATCTGGAATTTATTATGTTGACAGTGAGGAGACTTTGAATTATTTTTGAGGAAATAGTAGAGAACATGGTGAGTGAAATATGTTAAATATATTATCATGGCAACAATATATAGCATAAAAGATAAGGAGATTTGAACCAGGATACTAATAAAATTATTTTAACTGTTACCAGAGGTAATGAGGCCTGGTTATAAGAAAAATGGTAGAAGTGTATTCATGGCTCATGAATCATTGGGCATAGGAGGGCAGGAAAGGGAAGGAGAAGGTATAGTTCAAGATGATTTATTTATTTATTTATTATTTATCTCCGCAAATAATGAAGACTTGAGTAGATAGTGAAAATTTGGACGTAAAAACTTTGGATGAATTTTATTAAATTATTAACAAGCTTAATTTTACTCTTCTGTCCACAAAAATTATTGCTGATTTAATGAAACAGCAGTTACTTTTATGCATGTTGTATATATAAAACCACATTCTTTTTTCTGTTGCTTACATGAATTTCTTTAATATGATTCTAACATATACATGCCTTCCAACTTTAGGAATTCCTTCTTCAGATTCTAAGAATGCAAATCTCTATTTTTTGGATGTTGTGCACCAGGCCAATACTATTTTTCATCTTTTTGACAAGCAGTTTAATGATCACCTTATGCCACTAATAAGGTTAGTCAAATTGTCCGATTTTCATTGGTGTTTCAATTAATATTATAATATTCTACTTCTTGTTAAAATTTAAAAGTAATAGATGTTCGTTAAGACATCAAACAGGAACAAGAGGGTGTGGAATAAGTAAAAGCCCTTTTCCTCTTCCTTGCCTTCCTGTTTTCCTTCTGTGGTATTAATTTTGGTTTACTGAATGTGTCATAAACCTAAATCTGATATGAAAGACAACTTCTAGCTTGTTCCCACTTATTATAATAAAAAGACGTACAATAACAATTTTATGAGATCAATAGGACAGGTTTTGATGAGGCATTAAATAAGGTTTTGTTTATATCTTCCTATCAATTTATGTGAACTTTTAAAGCATGTGAGGATTAAATAAGGTAGTATATATGTGAACATGCTTTTTAAAATTGTATGTGTAGTACTATAATTAAAGAGGAAGAATATTCATATAGAAAACAAAATTCTAGACATTTTGTATAAATGTTGATATGCCAAGAAATAATTAGTCTAGAAACAATCTCAAAGATAAAGATTACTTGTGATCCCTGAATCACATTTTGAAAGGAAATTTACTTTTTAAAGAGCTCTAATGTCACATAACAAAGAATTCATGTAATTATTAGGGTTGCATATTCTTTAATATTTTGGGTGTTTTTTGACATTTAGGTAATATTCAGAAGGTAAATATGGCTACCAAGTTGCTTTTCTTTTTCATTTTTTTTAATATAGGAAAGCTAAATACAATTGAATTGGGTGTTAGTTTAGTCTGCAAATTTTAATTAGTATAATTTGCTATATTCTCAAGACTTTGTGATTTTTCTTACTGATATACCAGAAATTTAATTAAAAAGGAAACCAAATAATTTCAGAAATTCAAAATCACATGTTTATATTCTAAAGGGATGTCTCCTCACAGATGAAAGTAATAAATCTAAATCCTCCTCTTCCGTCTCTTTTAACGGGTTAGTTTTTCCTAGCGTGACTATTGTAATGAATTGGGCATAGTGAATACTAAATAATTACTTTACTATTTATATGCTTCTTGGATTGGGGAGCAAATTAAAATAATGTGTGTGTGTGTGTGTGTGTGTGTAGGTATATAGCAATACATATATGCCTATGAAAAACTGTTAGAATTGTAAGGCTACTAATGTGATCTTTTTCCCCCTTTAAACATTCAATAGCTCTTCTCCTAAGTTATCTGAATGCCTTCAGAAGAAAAAAGAAATAATTGAACAGATGGAGATGAAATTAGATACTGGCATTGATAGGCAAGTTGTTAGTTTTACTATTTCTCTTGCATTTTTGTTGTTGTGTTTATTTTTTTATTTTTAAATTTTTTTAACATCTTTATTGGACTGTAATTGCTTTACAATGTTGTGTTAGTTTCTACTGTATAACAAAGTAAATCAGTTATATGTATACATATATCCCCATATCCTCTCCCTCTTGTACCTCCCTCCCACCCTCCATATCCCACCCCTCTAGGTGGTCACAAAGCACTGAGCTGATCTCCCTGTGCTATCTCTTGCAATTGTAAAAACACCATTGTAACAACATGAAAATGATTTTCAGAGAAGAAAAAAGTCTATTTTAATTCCACCATCCTGCTATAACGTTTGATTTTAATTTTACATATTGCTTTCATCTGTATTAGAATGTTGTTTTTATTGGCTTCCAGGTTTATTATTTATGGAAGTCAGTATGTTTAGACTTACTTTTAAAGCAGATTCTATTTAAAATCTTTTTTTGTAAATGCCCCCTCCTACACACACACACACACACACACACACACACACACACACACACACACACACACACACACACACACACACACACACACACACACCTCTCTCTCTCGCTCTCCCCCTCTCTCCACATCCCTTAAAAATGGTATGTAGGGCCTCCCTGGTGGCGCAGTGGTTGAGAGTCAGCCTGCCGATGCAGGGGACACGGGTTCGTGCCCCGGTCCGGGAAGATCCCACATGCCACGGAGCCTGCGTGTCCGGAGCCTGTGCTCCGCAACAGGAGGGGCCACAACAGTGAGAGGCCTGCAAACTGTCAGGCTAATATCTGAAATGCTTTAAATAAATATACTGATTTTCTAAAAGTAACTTCCATTAAGTGAATGCAGACTCTACGTTCCAAAAAAAAATTTTTTTTTTTTTTTTTGCGGTACGCGGGCCTCTCACTCTTGTGGCCTCTCCCGTTGCGGAGCACAGGCTCCAGACATGCAGGCTCAGCGGCCATGGCTCATGGGCCTAGCCGCTCCGTGGCATGGTGGATCTTCCCGGACCGGGACACGAACCCGTGTCCCCTGCATCGGCAGGCTGACTCTCAACCACTGCGCCACCAGGGAAGCCCCAAAAAATTTTTGTAATGTTTATTGTAGTTAATTACCTGTTCATAATATGGAGCAGTGGATCTCTGTCTTTTGAGATGATGGTGGGCATTTATTTATCGATGATGATAATAGCTACTATTTGGCTTGGCCAGAAAGTTCGTTCGGGTTTTTGTACCATGAAAAACCTGAACGAACTTTTTGGCCAACTCAGTATTTATCAAGAATTTGCTATGTGCCGGGCACAGTACAAGGATCTTTACCTGTATAATTTCATTTATTAAGTAGGAAATACTATTCCCATTTTACAGGTGAGGAAATGAAAGCTTAAAGAAATGAGGTAGTTTGCTCAAGATCATAATGCTGGATATTTGGGACTCAGATTCTAAAGCCCATGCTACTAGGTTTGGGCATATTTTTATTTACTGTAATTCTACTCCTTTCTCTTCTATTCAAGAAAACATATTTGAATATAAGTTAGTTACAGGAACTCTAGCCCTTAATATCTTTGTCTTTTGCCAATCTATTATCCTTTCCCAGCTTTATTTCATTCATTGTTGTGCTTAGATTGCTTGGTCCATCTCTTTAATTACTCCCTTGTAATTACCCTAAAATTTATTTCCTTTAACCATAATTATCTTACAGATCCTAAAATCTGGATTAATGCAGACTCTTTTATTCCCATAACCGGATGGCTGATTGCTGTTGGAGAATACCACATTACTCAAACATTATTTGTGCCGTTACAAACACATACTCTCATTTCTCAACTGGGTCTTCAGTATCACTTGTTCAGCCTCCTGCTTGTCCTTAGACTGTGAAACTCGGGTTCTTCTCACCTGTTCTTCTAAACTTTGGCCATCCCTCATAAGCCCCTCTATCTTACTACCTTCCTAAGCATTCTCCAAATATAGTTGTTAAGGAAACAAATTAGTGACAGTCTTCTAAGATCTTTAAGATTTCCTTAAATAGAGTAATGGGCAAATGAATCTTTGCCCTGTGTTTTGAGCAGGAAGCTAATAAAACTAAGAGGTCTTTGATATCATGACCTAGAATTTACTTTTTTAAAATCTGAAGTATACCCATAGTAAAAGTCTAATGGTGACATGAAATTAAATAATTTAAATTTAATTTATTATAAATAATATAAATAAAAGTAAATATAAAGTAAATTAAATGGATCAAATACATGGTGTTCTCAATTCTCTAGGACATTAAATTGTATGATTGGACAAATGAAGCATATCTTGACTGCAGAACAAAAGAAAACAGATTTTAAGCCAGAAGATGAAAACAATGTTTTGATTCAGTATACTAATGTGAGTAAAATGATTCAGTATGCTACTAAGAATATTTGCTTTGTTTATACTTTTGTTAACAATTCATTGATGTATCTTATTATGCTCCAAGTTTTTTTATTTTATACTTAGAGATTAATGAGAAACTATATGTATTTTCTCCTTAGCTAAGCTGATACACATTTCTATGTAATAAGTATAGAAAAAATTTTTACAGGCCTGTGTTAAAGTCTGTGCTTATGTAAGAAAACAAGTGGAGAAGATTAAAAATTCCATGGATGGGAAGAATGTGGATACAGTTTTGATGGAACTTGGAGTACGTTTTCATCGACTTATTTATGAGCATCTTCAACAATATTCCTATAGTTGTATGGGTGGCATGTTAGCAATTTGTGATGTTGCTGAATATAGGAAGTGCGCCAAAGACTTCAAGGTATGTATTCACAAATATCAAACTTGTAAATAGGTTCAAGAACATAAGTCAGATCATAAAAAATGTGTACTGACTTATAATCATTAGTGAAAAGTTTATAACTTTTGTTGACATTGTAGTGAGACAGATCTAACATTTCCTAACTCAAAAAGTATTGTTGCAGTCATATTTTCAATATTAACACATTTTTCTTTGAGCTTTATTTTAGACAAGGCCATATTTCAGTTCCATAGTCCGAATGACCTTATTAAATAACGCCCATGACTAATGCTGCATATATCAGATATCAGGAAAATATGTTCTTTCTTCATATACATCTCTCTGAAATCAGTTTCCCTTAATGTTTAAATTACTTAAGAAACCTGCTAAATCAACAATAACTAATTCTAGTTTACAAAAGTATAAATGATTATTATTACTATTTAAGAGAATTGGCATAATATGAATCTTTTCAAAAAGATTATAGCGAGTTTTATAATGTCTGAAATATTTTGAGTTTTAACACTTCAGGAACTTTAAAAAATTCTAACATGGAACTCTCCAACATTAGTTAAGTCCTGAATAATAGTACATAAGTGAGAAGAATTAACAAACTGATTGTAAAACTAAACATTATTTTGTTTCAATGTTATTTTTTTCCTTCTCTTATCTCAATTCAGATTCCTCTGGTATTACAGCTTTTTGATACTCTGCATGCACTTTGCAATCTTCTGGTAGTAAACCCAGATAATTTAAAGCAAGTCTGCTCAGGAGAACAACTTGCTAATCTGGACAAGAACATTCTTCACTCCTTCGTACAACTTCGTGCTGACTATAGATCTGCCCGCCTTGCTCGACATTTCAGCTGAGGTTGAATTTACAGGGCAGTGTGTTGTACTTCAGCGGGCCTTGGTTGATAGAAAGCACAGGCGGTTTCTTATGACACAGCCAACATTTTATTGAAAAATGACTGTTTAGAAAAACAGCAGCCATACTTACCCTTGAGATTTTATTTGAAATTTGGACACTACTAAGCATATTTTGCTGTTTTCCCTTAAGTTGGATTTTAATTCCATTTTTGAACTTATAAATTTCAAACTCTGTAAAGCTATATGTCATTGTTTTCATCCTGGAAAATGTTAGTGTCAGAAGGCAAATGAGATGTTACCAGTGTTCTGGTTCATGTTCTTTAACATAGTCCATTGGGAAATTTCACCATCCTGTTTTGCACTAAAGATGCGTAAAATCCAGCAAAACTACATTTGTTATTTATCAATTTTCAATGACCTTTTCAGCACTGGTAATAGTGAATCAGGTTATTTTAGGTTTTCCTAGAGAATTTTTTGCTTCTTTCAGAAGGTTAATTAACAATTGGGCATAATTTTTGTAGTTGGTTGATTGGATTTTTCTGAGGTACAACAATAATACTATTCCAAGAAAAATGTTATAAACAAAACTAAAATGATGAAATGTTTTATGTAGGTATTAGCAGTGGATCAGAATACATCTGCTTTCTGGGTAAAAAAAAAACTTAAATGTTTACAATTTCTTATTTGGTAAACAGATTTTTAAGCCAATGCTAGCAAGAAATTAATAAAATTACCTTATTTTATATTTCGCTTAAGATAAGGTGTAGGATCTTAATTAAAGGACCATATTTATTCATTATTTTAATATTATAAGGGAAGTAAAAAAATGAGGTATGGTCTAAATGGTGCATATGAGAAGTATTGACAGTGTTTAGCAACAATGCAGTCCTATAAGATTTCTACCTTTATGCAAAACTGGAATAAGATGGAATGGCTAAACATGCAGGTAGTCTTCTATTTTAAGAGGAATTGGAAATTGATAGTTAGCATTATATTCTAAGTCTTGAGATAAACTTTGCAAGGACTAGTTGCTTTTTAAATATATAGTTTCTGTCATTACCTTTTTCAGGGCATTTCTGAAGCGATTCCTACTGAATGTAGTTAATTGAATTGGCTTAATATGGTGGTATAATAAATCACTTATAAAATTTTAAACATCAAGCAGAAATTTAGAAAGATCTTTGCTCTAAAAACTGTAAACTTGCTCTGTGAGAATGCATTCTTAGCTATATGTAGTGTTTCAGCTTTCATTGTATTTTTCATAGTCTTCAGGAACAGATAAACTTTAATGTTCAACTCATTCTTGACTTTTCTTTTTCCTTTAATGTAGGCTTTTTGGCCTACTTCTGGAAAACTAATTTTAAGAATATGTTTCTGAATGTTCATCAACTTTACCCAAACTTCCAGGTCCAGAGCGAGCTAGCTACTGTTTAAGTTACTATTGACTGAATTTTCTTCATTTTCTGTTTAGCCCAGTGTTATCAGGGTAAGCAAAAGAAATGAAGTATGCCAACTTTTGTCAAAGCATTTTAGGAAATTGTGGCAGCTTTAGAAGGCTGTCTAATTTTCTATTCCTTAGCCAAAGGAAAGCCAGAACAGGTTTTGGATACTAGAGAAAGTCATATGCTTGTACTATTGCCATTTTAGAAAGCTCTGATGTGAATTCAAATTATACCTCTGTTACTTAAAGCCAACAATTTTAAAGCAGTAGTTTTACTGGCCACTTGAACTCTTTGTACACAGTGTCAATTTGTAAAAAAATAAAAAAGGGAAAAAAATATCAAATAAAACATGAGAGAACACTTTAAGACTTCCAAATCAGAAAAGTGCTTCAAACTATTTTGTTTGGATTAATTTTTTAAATGTAAAACATATATTTGTTGCTTAGATATTTCGTTAAGTATTATTTCCATGTTTGAGTTCTGTGCGATATTTTCCATTATGTCCATTGACAGGACAGTAACAAAGAAAACTCATAAGTGACTACTTAATTTAGAAGTGTTAACATAAATGCTCAATAAACAAATTCCCTGCAATTGTTTTTTTTTTTATTTCACTCCATTTTTACATTTTGAGGACATCCATACTGAATTTTATAAATTATTTTTTATTTAACTTTTTAAGATGTTTCTTATTTTTCATAGCATAGGTCTTCCTTTTTAAACAGAAAAATACTTGACTATATAATCAAAATTAGAAACAGATTGTCTTTCTCAAAGGAAAAAAAATTTGATGTATAAAGCAGTATGCATTCTTTGCATTCGTTGGATTTCATTTTGAAAGTATTTTTCATATTAATGGACACTACAAAATTCTCAAAATATATGGCTCAAAAGAGATGGTCAATAAGTAAAATGTTTTTCATATGCACATGGTAAAATTTTAGGTAGCGATAATGGAACTTTGTATATCAGTAACTTTAGTCAACATTTGAATAAGGAGAATCTTTATAATTTTCCCTAGTTTCACATGAGCTAACATGCAATGTTTAGATAATGTTTTGAAATTGAAAATAGACTCTTAAACACTGCGTTTTTAGAAAATGCAGAAACACTCGCTAAAAAGCTTGAGTGTATTATGTTTTCATAACACAGAAAGTGAAATACAGAACACAGGTTTAAGAAGGAAGTCTAGCTTCTATAAGTTATGATATTGAAAATGACAGCTAACCAAAGTAGCTGAATACTTCTTATGAGGAATTGTTAAATAATGGCTGGATGTATCTTTAGACAGTTGGTTATCTGACTATTTCAAGACAGTTATTAGTAGCCTCATTTTGAGTATCCCCATGTTTGCAAATCCCTAGCACCTTTCTTGTTTTAAAAAGAGCTTCTAAGTAAGTTAATTCATGGTATATTTTAGACCATCCCTTTCCTTTCACTTTAAATATATCACTCGTTGAATATCAGCCTTCTCACTCACCATAAAATAATTAGCCAGTAGATCGACTCAAAGTGGAGAATTTACTGCTTCCTTAAAATGCCTTTTTCTCATCTATGATGGTGAAATATTTACATCTATCTAGATAAAGAGATTTTTGTTCTTGAAATGCCACAAAACCCATTAAGGTGGTCATGTTTATGAAGTAGTGCTTAAGGCATGCTTGAACTGCACATGAGAGTAAGTAAGGTTCCCTGGGTGCATAATTTGTTAGTGACTTTAAAAGCTCAGATCTGGGAGTTTAACTTTTTTTTTTATACGAAAATATTCTATGTATTACCGTTTATTGCCCATTGACTCAGAAGTATGACATATTTTCTAGAAGCATAGTGATTTCTAGTGGAGAATTTGACATATGAAGCATTCTGAGCTTTCATCCAATTAGTTTAACTATATTTCAGTCCCTGTAGTACTTCTCTCTGCTTGAAGAAGTCTGTCCTGAAACATGTTGTGTACTTTGGAGGAAAAGACCAGTCCATATTGTTACTGTAAATAATTGTACGTAAAGTAAAAATAGCATTTAAAAAATTCTGATGCATAATAAAGTATAGCTATATTTATTGACTTTAGTCCCATGCACTGTGCTCAGCCCTTTACATACATTATCTCATTTGGTTTCAAAGGAGCCCTAGGAGTAGGGTACTATTATCTCCATTTGACAGACCCCGTGCACAGAAAGTTTTAAGTAGATCTGCTCAAGGTCTACAGCTAAGTAAAAGACTCAGATAGAAACCTGAATGTTTCTCACACTTTATCTTCTATACACTATTCTCCTTATGCAACATAAAATATTGTTTGATAGGCTCAGTTTTGCTTAGTCTAATTTTCTTTTCATCCAATGTTTGGTTCTCATTGTAGTGTTTAGATTATGAAGTTGAGATACAGGGCTAATATCTAATTTACTGTTAGACTTTTTCGTAATGTGTCCGGTGTGTGGTCATACTTTTATAAAATTTGGTTTTTAAAATTTTATAAGTGGTCATGAAATTTTAATTGAATATTAAGTGTGTACCTACTAGAAATCTTTCCATCAAAAAGTTCTTTAGTGAGTTATTTTGCATAATCATAATACTGAGTAATAATTTTTGCAACAGAAAGACTTCAGGTATTTTGTACCATATTTTGTAACATGGGAGTGAATGAAAACTCTACCTTGAAAGATATGAAGAAATCAGTATTTCTACCTTCAAAAACAGACTGTTTTAATGTAACAAGCTTGCCAATTCTGTTGTTTATTTAGTGCATTGGTAGTTTTTAAATGGCTAATGCTGGAGGGAAAACATGGAGAAAAATGTACTCAATGTATTAGCAATAGGCAGTCATTTTTATGTAATCAAATATTGCATATTTAATCTTTTTAAAATTGCCTTAACTCTTAACTTTTATTCTTACCACTGATCAATCTTTCTCTTTCCAAATTTAGGGGAGAAACAACTCTCAAGTGTATATAGGAGAGAAACCTGACACATTAGAGAGTAAGAATTTTAATTGGTGATTTGAAGCAGCTGGGTTGATAACCCTGGGCTTAACAAGATTGATATTTTTAAACTAGGCCCTGTATACTTTAACATTGTTATCTGGGAGGTAACACTAAACTTCAGTTCTTGTGATTAATAACACTTTTGTGGGGGAGAGACAAGTAATTAACCATACTTGCTCATTTTCTAAGTGGTTTAGAAGGTTGCAGTCTCCCTCACCATACAAAGCTAATTTAAATATGAATATATAACAATCATACTCCAAACAGCAAACAAGCTCAGAGGAAAGTCATTTATTCAGAAGGCATAGATTTGCACTAGACAGCAGTGATGCATTACAAATATATAATTATTTTTACTAATATTTGAGCAGGTGGAATGGATTAGAACATGGTCAACATTATGCTGCTGCTAACATGTATTTTCCTATATTAATATGTACTGTGAAACATGTATTAAAATTGTCAATAATTCATTTTAGCCGAGATACTAATATTTGTATTACTGTGTTGAAGAGACAGTATCCAACTGAGCCACTTTTAATTTAAAAGTCTGAAACTGGAATTAAGTTTACTTTCAAAAACCACTTAAATTACTTTATAATCACGGGAAGGTCAATAAAACATAGAATTATCAGTGACTGGTCACTTAATAGGAAGAAGTATGGAGGGTTAAGAATAAGGATAAGAATCTGGAATGAGTTAAATTAAGTTTCATTTATACTCAGATGAGTGACTTCCTTTTGTTTTCACCATTGGCAATCTTAAATGAAGGAAAATGTCTTTCTTCCAGAGTATCTTCATATTAATAAACTAAATTTGAAGATTGGATGGAACCAACTCCAAGGAATTAATCTCCAGTGGTGGACTTTCAGATATTTTAGATTAAACTTTGAGAGGTAGGAAGCCTTCTTGATGCCCCTGTAATCTTAAATAGGCAGGTGCCTTGGAATGGAGCCATCCCTTTTTACCTGCCTGTCATTTTAATCTTTATACTGTGGGTAAATTTGGTTTCTTTGAACTCTGGCATCTTGTTGTGGTAGTCTATCAAACCTGCAGCTTTTTGCTATAGAGAATATTACCCAAATAGAACCTGGACAATGCTGAACTAAAGAAAACTGTGAAACTACCTCTTAAGTATATTGTTTGAAAATGCTGTGTGCTAGAGGATTCACATAAAATTATGTGAAAATACTTTATAAGGAATAATACTAAGTGCCTCTATATTAGGATTCTTCAGTAGAATGTATTTTCAATTTTTGCCACAAGGGGGAGAAGTTATTTTTATAGTAATACTTAAAAACATTTTTGTTTGATAAAAATAGAACTCACATAGCTTCTCTCTACTGAACAGCACCTATGAACATGTCGCTATCCTAACTAACAGGAAGAGTGTGTGAGTATGTGTGTGTGTTTAAGATTCTGAAAGTCGTGTGAGAAGAATTTCTGGGTGAATTAATGACACAAAACTAAAACAGTTTTGAAGAACATACATGTGCACAGTGGACCCAGGACCTGGACAGACTTCGTCATTAAAATTGTCTTTTTAATCATTGAATTCCTTTATCAGCTCTTTAATAAGAATCTATTGATTCATTTTTTTGCTTTCTGCTTTTTAAAGAAAAATTTTTGAAACAATCTCTAACTTACAGAAAGGTTGTAAATATGGTACAAATAAAATTTTTCCACTTTGAGAGTAAGTTGCTGTCGTGATGCCCCATCACCCTGCAATACTTTTGTATTTCCAAAGAGAAGAAATTCTCCTATATAGCCACAATACAACCATCAAAATCAGGAAATTAACATTGATATATTACTCCCATCTAATCCTAAGACCCCATTCAGGTTTCACCAGTTGTCCCAATAATGTTTTATAAGGATCCACTTCAAAATCATGTGTTGTCTTAGGTTATAGTGTCTCTAGTTTCTTTCACTCTGGAATGGTTCCTCGGTCTTTCCTTGACTTTTACTACCCTTGGCACTTTTGTAGATTATAAGCCAATTATTATGTAAAATGTCCCTAAATTTGATTTATCTGTTTCCTAGTGAATAGATTCCAGTTGTGCTTTTTTGGCAGGGGTATTACAAAAGCAATTCTGTGTTCTCATTGCATCCTGTGAGGTAGTGCACAATTTCAGTGCACTATTTCTGATGATACTCATTTTGATCACTTGCTTAAGGTACTACCTATCAGGCTTCTTCACTGTAAAGTTACTTCCTCCCTTTGTAAGTATTTTGTGAGGAGGTAGTTTGAAGCTATGTATATATCCTGCTCCTAATCAAAATTTCAGGTTATTAATATCAGTATGAATTCACGGTTTTCTAGTCAATGGATTATAATCTGTTATTTATTTTGAATCTCAAATCATCCCACATTTGGTCAATGGGAGCCCTTTCAAGTTGGCTCCTGTGTCCTTTGACAAGTTGCCATCATTTTTTAAGTACTTTCTTACATTTGGGCACACAGGTTTCTCCAAACTTACTTTGTACTTGCCTGCCCCATCTTTGGAATCAGCTGTTTCTCTGCCTTTTAGTGGACATTGGTATTTAGAAACTACAATTTGTGCATGAGATGTGCTTATAATTGAGATATCGGTGCCACACTCCTTCTCAGTGGATGGTGCTCTAGGGCTTTATGTGTGTATATACGTGTATATGTTTTAAATTTACATACACATACACTTTACTGTGTGACACCCTTTTCACCTTATTTGAGCTCCAGTACCACATATTGTATTTCGTTCTTCCCCCATGCAGGAGGAGGGACTTCCTCACTCCACTCAGCCTCTGAGGCTTTGGCTTTAGGACAGGTTGGGGGAATGAAAACCGTCATTACAGAAAACATGTAAAGATTTAAAAATTCTAAATAAAAATTACTCATAATTTCATCATTCAGAAACAACTATTTTTGGTGTATTTTCTTTTATTGTAGTCAAATTAATAAAGAAAGTGTTTATGCCAAAAACACGAGGCTTATATTTTAAGGAATTAAATTTGAAATCATATCATATGTTTTTCTATAATATGTGTCCTTGCTACTATGAGTAGTTGTTAATTAATAAAGTACATCAGAGAAACTGTTTCTGAGAAAGGAAATCTGACCATTAAGGACTAAATACCAATAGGATATTGGTATTTTATTACTAATAAAATTCAAAGGAAAAATTATCATAAAATTGTTTTGTAGGCCAGCAAATAAAAATATATTTAAGTAAGATCAACTTTATATGAGAAAGGAGTCTGTATCTAGACTGGATTTAATACATCTTAAACTTCATTTGAAATAGGAGTCTATATATGGGCAAAATACTTAATCCTCAGTTTCCTTGTTAGTGTTCTATGATCACTGCTAAGGCTAAAATTCTGTAATTCCAAATGCAGGCATTCTGTTGAGAGTGTATAGTGATGTCAGAAATGGATTAGCTTAAGAAGTCATGTCTGAGCCCAACTGAGAGTATCTGAGAGCTAGATCCTCCTCCAGTGCTGCCAGCTTGCAATGACCGTATACCACTTTGATTAAGAGCTAAGGCTCTTGAATCAGACAAATGGCAGATGTGCATCTTGGCTTTGTCACTTGCTAATTATGTGACCTTGTGCGAGTGTTGTAAAGTGAGGAGAAAAGACATTTGTGGTTTTCATCCTCACCACTTCTGTCAGCTTTTTGAAGGTATTTCCAGTCCTATGTGGGATCACCTCATTGGCTCATTTTTCATCTGACCAACATTTATTGAAATGTCCTTTGTCCGGTACTGTATTAGAAGTTAGGGATATTAAGATTAAGTAATAAGATCCTGCCCTCAAGAGTGTAGCCTAGTGAGAAAGTTAATGTATGCACCAATAGTAGTATTCTATAATAAGTGCTATAACAGTAGCATGGAACCAAGTACTGTGAGAATCCACAGGGAGCTGTTACTAAATTTGTGGGCTGGTGGGGAGGGTAGGTAATTAAAACTATTAAAATTACCTTTTATTAAACACCTATTATGTGTCAGACACCTTGCTAATAATACATTTGTTACTGTGCTTAATACAGCGGGAGGTAGGTACTGTTTTTATCCCCATTTTACAAATGAGGGAACTGAGGCACAGAGAAGTTAGATAACTTGACAGAGGTTAAATATCTAAGAAATAACAGAGTCAGAATTCAAACTATAACCACAGGCTTCCAGAGCCAGTGCTTTAACCACTTTGTTCTGTTACCTCCAAGAAGATTTCACACTAGACTTTTAAAAGTCAAGGAGCATTTCAGGAAATGGAACAGGTAGAGGGGCATTCCAGGTAGATGTGACTCACACTTGGAAAGGTGTGGTGCATGAGTCACTGGTGTATTCACAGAATGTGAGTAGAGCTTAGGGTATGTGGTCTGTCAGAAAGGCAAGTAAAGCCTGGAATATTTGCTATGCTAATTTGCTAATTGTTTAGGCTTTATCATAAAAATAATAGAGAACCAACCATTAATGATTAAGTTGGTGAATGACATGAACAACTCTTTAAAAAGGTGGCTGATAGGAATGTGTGCCGTGGGTGAGAGGGCAGAAGAGAGCAGAAGCTAGGCTACTGCATTCATCTGGATGCTGAGGGCCTGAACTGGGGGAGTAGCACAGGAATGAAGAGGAAGTGATGGACTCAGGAAACGCTTTGAAGATTAAGCCAATGGAGCTTATCGTTGATTATTGGATGTGGAGGGCAAGGAAGAGAGGGAATCAAAAATGATTCCGAGGGCTTCCCTGGTGGCGCAGTGGTTGAGAGTCTGCCTGCCGATGCAGGGGACACGGGTTTGTGCCCCGGTCCGGGAAGATCGCACATGCCGCGGAGCGGCTGGGCCCATGAGCCATGGCCGCTGAGCCTGCACGTCCGGAGCCTGTGCTCCGCAACGAGAGAGGCCACAACAGTGAGAGGCCCGCGTACCGCAAAAAAAAAAAAAGATTCCAAGATTCTTAGCTTACATATCTTGTTGAATACCAACAGTACTTACTTACATTATATACATTAGCAAAAGTAGGTTTAGGGGGAATGTCAATGAGTGCTGGAAGAACATCTATTTTCTCACCAAGAGAACTTGGTTAAGGTCATGTAAAATTTTTTAAACTTTTTAATCATCATCTTTTTAGAAATACTAGAAATGGTGGGAGAAGAAAAACATCCCTTCTTTCTCTATGGCTTTGAAACAGAGGAGTGATTTTGAAATTTGAATAATACTTTGATAATGTATAGTTGTTGAGTTTTTGTTTTTTACTTAAAGCAAAAAAGAAAGCTTTCTAGCATTTTAGTGTATGGATATAATGGGTAGACTCAAATGGAATGACACCAGTCCTCTAGAAAATTTAAGCTGGAAAGTATGACTTCCTATAGTTGGACTGTTTATATGCTAGGAATGCTTCCCGATTCTGAACCAGAATTTTAACCTTTAACCTTGAGGATGTCAAGTATCTTCTTATGGGAAGACATTGCAGATCTATAACACAGTTCTCAGCCATCATATTTAACTGTAATCCCAAAGAAAGCATGTTTATCTCATTAAGGTTCACAAATGACTCCTTGGCAGTAGTATGTGGAAAGTATAATGACAAATTATGGATATACCACAAATTAATTGTATTTGATGGATTTCAGACATGTTTTGAAGGCATATTTTTGGATCTTTTGGAAGTTTGACATAACTGAGTTGTCTTAAGCAGGGTAATAGTTAACCAAAGGATTAGCAAAATCCTTTAGAGGTAATTTATTTCTGAACCTGATTTTAAGAAAACCCAAAACTCACACATTGTCATCCTTTTATCCGATGCCTTTTACTCTGCTTTAGCAATTTTTTAACACAATGAAATAAAATTATTTTCATTGTGATTACTAATGGCTTTGATCAAAAGAGATCATTTACAGAGTATTGAATATTTTTGTTAACTAAGAAAATTGTGGGTACAAATTTCATTAAAATTTTGTGATTATATTTAGTAAATAATTTTAATACATATTTAACTTTCATCAGTACAGAGAAATGTGTTTTTATTTTTTTTTTGAGTTTCCATCTTTTTTTAATAAAGCAAATGATATGATAACTTCATTGTGAGCCAATACGTAGAGTCCAAGTTATTCAAACCCAAGGATTTTTTTTTCAGTTTAGATCTCATTATATATGTTGGAGATATTAGCTATTAGACTTTATGGTATTTCAGGTTCCTGGTTAACTTTCTTTTTTTTTTTTTTAATTTTATTTATTTATTTTTATTAGAGAAATGTGTTTTTAAAGTAGATTGTAATATTTTGATTTTTTTGTAAAGGAGATTATAAAAAAGTAAATGATAGTCATACATAACCACAGAATACATATTCATTTCAAGTGCACATGGAAATTTACAAAATGGCCTATGTGCTAGGTCTATAATGTCCTAACAATTTTCAAAAATTTGAAATTATTCAGAGTATGTTTTGTGACTATAGTGGAATAAAGTTAGAAATAAAAGTTTACTAAATTTTCATACACTTGGAAAATAAACAATTTCTAAACTCAGGAGTCAAAAAAAATTTCACTGGAAATTAGAAAATATTTGAACTGACTGGTAAAAATACAACTTATCAAAACTTGTGAGATGCAGCCAAAGCAGTGCATAGAGAAACATTTAAAGCCTTAAATATGAATGTATTTAAAAGAAGAAAAGCAGAAAACAACTATTTAAATCTATTTCAAAAAGTTAGAATAAAGCATCAAACACATAGGAAAGTAGGAAGGAAAATAACAGAAAATAAAATATAAAACAGAGGATCAATAAAAACAAAAATTGGCTTTATTGTAAAGACTAATGAAACAAACCTCTGCAAGACTGATCAAGTAAAAAAAGAGCACGAATATTATCTCAGGAAAGAAGAGGGAAACTTCTGTACATATTCTGCAGACATTAAAAAGAAAACTAAAGCGGGACTTCCCCTGTGGTCCTGTGGTAAAGAATCCGCCTTCTAATGCAGGGGATGCGGGTTCGATCCCTGGTCAGGGAACTAAGATCCCACATGCCGCAGGGCAACTAAGCCCGTGTGCCACAACTACTGAGCTTTCACGCCACAACTAGAGAGCCCACACGCCCTGGAGCCCACATGCCACAACTAGAGAGAGAAAACCCTCACGCCGCAACTAGAAAGAAGCCCACGCACTGCAACAAAGATCCCGTGTGCAGCAACTAAGACCCAACGCAGCCAAAAAAACTTAACAACAACAAAAAAAAGAATAATACCAACTCTTTGCTAATAAACTTTAAAAAATAGATTAAGGTTATCCTTCAAAAAATTTTAAAAACACTGATACAAGATAAAATAGAAAATATTAACAATTCTATATCTATTAAAAATAGCTATTCTTTAAAGACTTTAAATAAACTAGTCTTTAACTAAAGACTTTCTGTGAAGAAAGCAGGCTTAGGTGACTTCCTTGATTAGTAATGGTAAAATAGTTTTGAAAGCTATCTTCCTGAGATCAGTAAATGCTTGCTATCACCACTTCTGTTTAACATCAGTGGAGATCTTAGCCAATACAGTAATGCAAAAAAATAATTATATATATATGTGTGTGTGTGTGTGTGTGTGTGTGTGTGTGTGTGTGTGTGTGTGTATAAGGCAGAAGGGAAGAAATAAAACTCATTATTGGCCAATATTGTGATTATGTACATAGAAAGTCACAGAGTACAGATAAGTTATCATAAGTGAATTTAGCAAGGTTACAAAATCTGTATACTACAGATTAACTATAGAAATTATTCTTTATACCAGTAAACAGTTTGAAGATAATTTTGAAATGTTATCTGTTACAAAAACATCAAATACCTAAGAATGAAACTAGTGAAAGACATGTAAGACCTCTATGCATAAGACTCTAAAACATTATAGAGAGAAATTAAAAGGAGTGAAAGGCGATGTTTATTGATCAGAACTCAACGTTATAAATCAGTTCTCCACAAAGTGATCTATAGATTTAATAAAATCCTAATCAAAATCCCAGCTCATTTTTTGTGGAAATTGACAGAATGACTCTGAAATTCATACGGAAATGCAAAGGTCCAACAATAGCCAAGATATTCTTAGAGAAGAAAAACTTGGAGAACTTTTACCACTAGATACCAACACTTATTAAAAAGTTACAGTAATTAAGACTGTGATATTGACAAAAGGATAGAAAAATAGACCAATAGAGCAGAATAAAGGGTCCAGAAATAGACTGACACATACATGGATACTTGATTTATGATAAAATTGGTGCTGAGGAGTAGTATATTTATGAATCTCCATCCCTCCTCCCTGCTTAATACCATACACAAATTCTTGGTGGTTTATGCACCCAAATGTGAAAGATAAAACAATAAAGCTTCTGAAAAATAACAGGCAAATATATTTGTAATAGAATAGGAAAAACTACCTTTGAAAGTGACAGAAGTAACTCTAACTTGAATTACATATAAATTAGGAACTCCCAGTCATGCTAAGGCAGAAAATGAATAGACTTTGCAATCAGGAGTGAGAGGGTCAGGACAGAAAGAGCCTCTGAATCTCTGGAGGCTAGAGATTGGGGAACTGGATTTAAAAGCATGAAGATTCTTGAAGAAACTTGTTGGTGGGAGTTAAGAAGTTGAAAAGACCAAAGAGAGTAGGGAAAATATTTGCAATATGCATAATTGACAAAAGATTATTGTCCAAAACATATGAATAACTTCTATAAATCATTAAGAAAAGGACATTTCAGTAGAAAAATTGGAAAAAGATTTGAATCACAGTACACAAAGGATATTCAGCACCCAATAGATATAAAGATTCTCAAACTCATTGGTTATCAGGGAATTCCAAATTAAAACCACAATGAGATACTATTACACATTCCACAGAATGGCAAAAATTACGAAGCCTTGACAATTCCATGTATTGGCAAATGTGAAGCAAATGGGATTTGTATACATTTCTGGTAGGAACAGATATATTGCTATTTGGATAACTTTGCTATTTTCTACTGCCTATGCATACCCAGCAATTCCACTCTTTCCTTTGAAGGGAAGGAGAGGTAGTGTCCGAGGAGGTGGCTCAAGAGCTTAGGTCCTGGGGTATTGTTTTATTTCTTGATCAGGGGACGGTTACATGAGTGTGTTCACTTTGTAATAATTCATAGAAAAGTACATTTACAGTTTGTGCACTTTTCTGAATTTAAGTTATATTCTAATTAAGAGGTTATTTAAAGTAATTGAAACAGAACTACTTTGGTTTTGCATTCATAGCCATTAATGGTGCTATTAAAAATAATGTAAAATCTAGAGGCACATTTTCTAGAACTTTCTGGATATAATACACCTCCTGGCTTGTGCTGTTTGTTGAATAATTTAGATCATATGACCTCAGAGGATAAGACCTACTAGAGTAATTCCTGTGTAGGTGGATTAAAACCCATGTGTGTATATATAATATTTTTTCTCATTCTAAAGTAATATATACATGCTCTAAATGCTCCAGACATTACAGAAGTATACAATGCAGTATAACCAGAAATAGGTAGGTAGTGTACCCCTGCTTTATTGGCTTGGTCTACAAAAGGTCAGTTTTTTAAAAATACTAAAATTCTAAGAATTCCAATCCAACGCCTAGAATTCCCCCAAACTTAAGGTTGTAGAGGTTAATAAAGCTTTACTGCATGCTTGGGGGATAACCAAAGAATAGCAGCAAAAGTGATTTACTCTGCCATTGGCAGTGATTTTTCTCAGGTTCACGTGCCCTGAATTCAGTATCAGGGACCCCATGGACTTTCTATCAGGCTCCCAGATGTTGAGGCTAATTTAACACCCATCAACAAAACTCTCCAAGAACTTTCATTTGCCAAATCCAGACTCAAAGAGGCTCTGTCTGCCCCACGCCCACACTCCTGATTCCAAGGCCTGTTCATTTTTCTGCTTTAAAATGATTGAGAGAGGGACTAGATGGTAAGTCACAGTAGAGTGGATTTCTCAAAACCCAAGTTAGTTCATTTTAATAACACTACAGAGGAACACTGAGAGTCCTATCTAAATATACATATAGGAAAGCATTTCTCCAGTGCTTCAAGAGCCCAGCACGGCCAACACCACATCTGGTTGCTAAACAGAACTCATGATGATAGCTAACACTCAATGGAACATTTACTTTATGTCAGATGTTATTTTAATGACTTTATATTCACTCTACACAAAAACTCTATGAGGTAGATACTAATATTGTCATTATTTTATGGTTAAAAGAGTGGAGGCGTGGAGAAACCTAAAGCAAGTTCACCCAGGTAGGGGAAGTTAGAACCAGGATTGAACATGGGCAGTCAGCAATTGGTACCTGTACTCCTAACCACCACCATGTTACATTTCTTGGAAAATAAGTTGCTCAGATGATAACATCTGGCTTTGGTCTTCTGACGACTTCACCTGTTTCTCCAAGGTTAACTGATGAACTGTTACTTTCATGTAACAAGAGACTATCCTGAATAATTTTCCCAAACAAAGGGTACATCTCAGAATATAATGGATTTATCTACTACCAGGAACCCAAACTATCCAGCAACTCCCCAAAGCCAGATCATTTCACAAAACAAACCAGTACATTTAAAAAGTGGAAAATCCCTGTAATCCTGCTCAGTGCTCAACTCTGTTAGTAGACATGTTATGAATTTTTATTTGGGTAGCTTCTCAAACTTGTTCTTACTCAAAGAAATCCATACCTTTCACATTTAAATATGCAGCAAGTTGAACATTGATGTGACCCTTCATAGCACTAGCAGAGGATGAAAATACCTGAACCAACATGAAGAGTTTAGGGAGCAAGCCTTTCCTTTGTTATTTTTTTTTTTTTTTTTTTTTTTTTTTTACTTTTTATTTTATATTGGAGTATAGCCGATTAACAATGTTGTGATAGTTTCAGATGCACAGCAAAGGGACTCGGCTATACATATGCATGTACCCATTCTCCCCCAAACTCCCCTCCCATCCAGGCTGCCACATAACATTGAGCAGAGTCCCCTGTGCTATACAGTAGGTCCACTGGTTATCCATTTTTTTTTAAGTTTATTTATTCATTTTTTTAATTAGTTTCTGCTTTATAACAAAGTGAATCAGTCATACATATACATCTGTTCCCACATCCCTTCCCTCATGCATCTCCCTCCCTCCCACCCTCCCCATCCCACCCCTCCAGGCGGTCACAAAGCACCGAGCTGATCTCCCTGTGCTCTGCGGCTGCTTCCCACTATCTATCTACCTGACGTTTGGTAGTGTATACACGTCCATGCCTCTCTTTCGCCTTGTCACAGCCCACCCTTCCCCCTCCCCATATCCTCAAGTCCATTCTCAAGTAGGTCTGCGTCTTCATTCCCGTTTTGCCCCTAGGTTCTTCATGACATTTTTTTTTTAAATTCCGTATATATGTGTTAGCATACGGTATTTGTCTTTCTCTTTCTGACTAACTTCACTCTGTATGACAGACTCTAGGTCTATCCACCTCATTACAAATAGCTCAGTTTCGTTTCTTTTTATGGCTGAGTAATATTCCATTGTATATATGTGCCACATCTTCTTTATCCATTCATCCGATGATGGACACTTAGGTTGTCCTTTGTTATTTAGAGCCAGTGGGTGAGAATTCATAGGCCAGTTAGTAATCATGTTGCCTAAGTGTTGGGCTAGGCCAGACCCAAAGCCTGATCCACGTTCAAAGATGGGCAATAAAAATGACTTGAACTCATTTTAAGATAACTCTGACCCAATTTACAAACCTGCAAAAGAGCAGCAATACAAGTGTGTGAGTGGAGAGGCCTCAGTGTCTCCTTTGCTCTTCATGGAAGGGTGCCCAAAGTTCAGAAGTCAACGTGGCATGTTTCCAGTAATGAATCACCGCACAACTCTACCTTGCAGAGTCTTATTAGCCTAGGATAAAGGCCCTATCAGCACTCAAGGGTTTATCATTCACTCAATTCAATATTTACTGAGCACCTATGTGCTAGGCATTGGTCTAGGCACATGGGATACATCAGTGAACAAAGTCCCAGACGTTGTTGAGCTTACCTTTTAGCAGCAGAAGCGAAACAATACAATTAGTAAGTAAATTCTGCAGTACATTAGAAAGCGATAAGTGCTTTGGGGAAAAAAAACAGATCAGGGTATAAAGAAAAAGAGTTGGCAGGGAAGAGCTTCTCTTTTCAATATGGTAGGATCAGCTTTATATGTGTGCAGTCTGTGCAGTCACACAAGGCCCATACTCAGAAGGGATTGCAATTGGTTTAAAGCTCTGCTGACATCATCTTGAAATTCTTAATAATTTTGTCTTTGAACTTATATGTTGGGTTTTTTAAATAAATTTATTTATTTGGTTTTGGCTGCTCTGGATCTTCCTTGCTGCTCTTGGGCTTTCTCTAGTTGTGGTGAGAGGGGCTACTCTTTGTTGCGGTATACGGGCTTCTCGTTGCGGTGGCTTCTCTGTTGCAGAGCACAGGCTCCAGGCGCATAGGCTTCAGTAGTTGTGGCACGCGGGCTCAGTAGTTGTGGCTCACAGGCTCTAGAGCGCAGGCTTAGTAGTTGTGGTGCATGGGCTTAGTTTCTTCGCAGCATGTGGGATCTTGCCTGTCCAGGGCTCGAACCCGTGTCCCCTGCATTGGCAGGCAGATTCCTAACCACTGTGTCACCAGGAAAGCCCCTGAACTTATGTTTTTTAAGTGAAGTCTGATGGGACAATGGAGTATGTGTATAAGCAGAGGAGGTATGCACAATTTGCATGTCTGCCATGTCTGTTGAGATTCTAATTGAAAACTGCATTACACTGGTGTATTAATTTGGCATTTTTAGATTTTTAAGTTCTTTCCATTCAAGAAGATGATGGTATGCTTTTCTATCTGTTTTTATGTCCTCTGGTGATATTATATAGATATTTTCTATTTAGGGCCAGCACATTTCTTTTTTATTTAAATTCTATTTTAATTTATTCCTGGGCCTTTTCTGGGGGGACAGCAGTTTTGATGCAAGGCACATTTTTTTCATATTTAAAATCATAGGAGAAGGGAGAAAGTTCTGGAGAAAAACACAACTAGGAATAAAATAGTCTTTTTGTTTCCTGGCATGTTGTATTTCTGGCCATCCTTTGCTTGCAAGCTTATTCTTCTCCTTCAGACCCATTGAAATTGGATAAATAATCCTTCTGGGGGGAAAATACAGGGATCAGCGAGTCTCAAAGTTAGAGTAGTAGTGGATAAGACAAAGCCTGTACTGGCCATGAGAACAGACTGCTCTGTGTGGTTACTTGTTGGGATAACCATGGCTGTCAGCAAGACCAAAGAGAAGTAGCCAGAGAGGTCAGTGACCCCATGGCCTCTTGGGTGGGGTCTACATATGTACCTTTGACACCACTGGCCACTGAGGACTAAATGCAAAGAGCAGCACAAGCAGGGACCACAGGGGCTGATGTGATGTGCGGCCAGGCCTGATTTGTGCAAACAAAGGAAAATGAAGCTCATCCCAGATCAAGAAGGCTGTAAATGTTATTGTAAACCTCAACAGACCCATTTAGTCGCAGAAATATTTTCACCAGCAGTGTAGGATGTGCAAATGCACAGAGATGGAACAGCTAGATGAAAAATAAGAGCAAAATCTTAAAAGTAGCAACAGCATCATGGCAGAAAGAGGTGAACATTCTAGACTAAAGTGGACACAGACATTGTGACTCATGGAGGGCAATCAGCCCAGCAAGGACAAGCATGGACCCAAGAGGAAATGAGGCAGAGAGAAGAGGTACCAGACTAGGTCTGAGACAGCTTCTGTTTGCTTTGGGCTATAGGAAAATACCTGGCCTTAGGATAAAGGCCATTTACAGTGGCCAAGAGAGATCTTCATTTAGGTGTTAGAACAGAAACAAGATCTTTTACACCCAGCTACATTTAGAAACCAATAAGCCATGATATTGGTTTCTACCAGAACAGTTAATTGTCAGGCCCCAGTTTCATCAACCACTGCTCTTTTGAGGTTCCTGGAAGGCAGAATGGGAGGCTATTATTAGGATCCAGTATTGCAACACTACTCTTGAACATTCATTTTTCAGCTGAGCATTGTGAGAACCACAGGCAGGGAAAGAGTTAAGTATGTCAAACTACATACACAAAATAAAAAAGAGGGAGAAAAAAATGTTACCAGCATATTTTTAAACAATAGACATGAAAATACGGGCTCTTCTCGGTATGGAAAAAAATTTCCTTTTCATACATATTGACAGCCAGAGGGGGTTATTATTGAGAACATGGGTGAAGTTACTGCCAGTTTCTACTGGTACTCATGTTTAAAAAGAAACTATGGAAACCAGAAGAAGGAATATTAATTAAGTTCAAATTTGGAATGTCTTTGCCAGGAGTAGATGAATGAATTCAATGAAGCAACCTGTTGGGTTGTAATTCAGTGTTTTGTTAGCAATTTAATAGAATGTTGAACTTTCCATAAATTAACACTTTGTTTTAATAATCTTATTAAAAGGTTGTTTCTTGATAAGGTTAGTCCTGGAATGTGATTTTGTTTTAAATTTAAAGAACCAGTATATATTTTTTCTTTTTCACAATTTTAAATAACTGCATTATTGGTTATTTCTAAAAATATTTAATACATTTCTATGTTAAAAATAAAAAGCACAAAATAGTATAGACAAGTAAATGTCTTTCCCACTTCAGACTCTGTCTCCCTGCTACCCCTAACTAAAGAAACCTGTTATTACTTTCTTGTGTATACTTTAGAGATATTATTTGCACATCTCTTTCATACAAATTCACAAAATCTGTTGTTTGTTAGACCTATTATAACTCTTTTAAAAAGTTCCCTATTATATTTATATTCAAGGCCCTTTGATGATCACATCTTTGGGGTATTATTTTCTAAGAACACATGCCTTTTAAAAGAAAATATTTTCTAATAATGAAAGTAATATGTCTGGAGAGGATAATGCTAATGAGAAAATACAAAATGGGAAAACTTATTCACCTGAATAAACCTGGAGAGTTTACAAGTAAGGCTTCACTGGTCACTGCAGGGTTTAAAGGAAGTTTCCACTTTACAATGTGGATATGTTGTGGTCGTCTTAGTCCTTAGACTAATTTGCTTCTTTCTGGTGGGGAGGATAGCCATGTGGAGAAAACACTGACTAAACCGAAAATCAGCTCCATTTAAATGTGAAGCTGTGTTCTAAACACAGCAGAGTCTGCTGAAGGGCTCTGAACATTAAGCTGCATGCCTTGCTGAGTTTTATTCCAAATAGACAACAGCAGATGGTAACAATGCACTTCTCATAGATGGTAGGAGGGAGGCAGTCTTGTTTCAAGTAATACTATTTCTGGGCGATAATCCAAAACTCGCAGTAGGCAGAAGTTAAAAGGAAGCGCTTGCTTTTAGGTTTTTAAAATATATCCCTTAATCCTGGGTGATGATTGACAATCATGATTTAGAGTATGAGGGGCCTCTCTTTAATCTGGCAAGTTTGATGTTATTTGCGTATCTAGTAGGGCTTTTATTCAACTAAAACTAAGTGGAAGCCTATGCAATTGATGCTGCATTTCAGAATTGATTCCTGGCCTGGTACTCTATTTACAGATTAGTAAGTACACAGGATCCATCCTCATCATCATCTTTTTGAAATTTAAAGGCTCTAAAAGACACATTTACAATTAAAATGTTTCTTGCTGTGTAAGACTATGACCAGGAGATGACGTTTTTTCCCTATAATTTAATTTCTTGAGAAAAGAAGCAGTCTATAAGATTATATTATAATCCTGATTTGATTCTTAAAGTATAATATTAGCCATTGCTACTTCCAAATGATTAAAATGTTGTCATTACTGGCTTTGTGTGGTTTGTTATAAGTTCTTGGGAGAAATTTTAGTGAATTACCTCCAAGTCTACTGCGCCTATTACAAGGTTTCTAGGGAAGCTTTCGTAAGAAAAAGATCAGTGTTCAGCCATTGTATTCCTATTGTTTTATCATTTGTGACAATAAATTGATTTAAAAACACACATTACTAAAATATAATTAAGTAATAAATTCCAAAACATGATACAGCTAAGAAAAGGAAATGAACAGAAATGAAATTTAACAGATGAATTTGACAACAGTAGCAATAAATGTGGTTTTTATTCAGGCACTTAATCACTAATGTTAATGTCTCCATCACAATTGAATTAAACAAAGCAAAATGGGCTTAAGGGAAGAGAGGGCTATATGTGAAGCCCAAGTGATTTAGTGTTTGACCTGTGTTCTCATTATGATGTTTTTAATTATGTAATTTGGGGGAAATTTTTCAGAAGTGAAACACATTCATTACAGAAAATTGGAAAATACAAAAAAGTATAAAAAGAAAATAAATATTACCCTCAACTCCAATATTCAGAGACAATCACTGTCTTGTAAAGTCAGTTTTTTCCCCTTATCTTAGTTTAATCCAGATTTAAGTATAAAATATACCTCCCAGGAGACATTCTGGCTGCTGGGAGCGTGCAGAAGTGTTCAGAAAGGGTCCCTTGCAGCTTCTGGATCTGGGGTAAATGACACAAAGTGCTACAGGTTTGGTCTGTGTTTTGTAGCTGCGCTAGCAGTGCTTTCTTCCTATAGAAACCCCGGTGATGGGAACCTTTGTGTTTAGAATATATTCTAACCTAATAAGTGAATGTTGATAATACTTCTTTCTGTTAACATTTCAAAAGCCCATTTTTGCTGCAGAATCATGTGTTTGATATTTAAAGGCTAATAAAATAAATCCAGGGCTTCCCTGGTGGCGCAGTGGTTGAGAGTCCGCCTGCCGATGCAGGGGACACGGGTTCGTGCCCCGGTCTGGGAAGATCCCACATGCCGCGGAGCGGCTGGGCCCGTGAGCCATGGCTGGTGAGCCTGCGCGTCCGGAGCCTGTGCTTCGCAACGGGAGAGGCCACAACAATGAGAGGCCCACATACCGCAGCAAAAAAAAAATAAATAAATAAATAAATAAATCCAAGTAATAGAAATATAGTATGAAAATCATATTGGAATATCCATTGCAAACAGTTATTAAACCCAAATTTCCTTTTTGTCTTTGGACCTTCAGTTTCTTGCCAGTAAATGATTGAGTGATTGCAAAGATGAAAACACTACTTGCCTACAGCTTTGCTCAATTTATTCATAAGAATTGCATAGGTTAACTCATCAAATCTTAATGAGGATTTCCTGAGAAGTATAATAGGTAGACCTAAGTATACAGGCTCAAAAATTAAATCCCAACCCCTCAGAATGCCAAATCTGGGGAAAAGTCAAGGACCTTCCTCTCCAGTCAGCGATGGCCATCATGCGAGCAACCTATCCTGTCACATGGTTTTCCCTCTCTCCGGCATGGTATTCCCCTCCCTCCCTCACACCCTCGCATTACTGGCTGCACTCTTCCTTGGAGATGCTGCTCCGATGTCTCCTGTGCCATGAAACCTTTGTCTCCTGCCCCTGGCAAGGTTCCTGGCACCTCCCTCCACACTGACAGGGCCCTTCACACACACACAAACCTCCACTGCAACTCTCATCACCTCCGATTTCCACCATTTATTTACTATCTGTCTCCTTCTTACCCGTGAGCTCCCACAGCCTAGCACAGCATTAAAAAATGATTTGTTGATGCATTGACTTACTAAATAGATGAATAAACAAATGGATGAGTGAATTTACTCATAAGATAAAGGTGTCTAGCACCCAGCCTAGCAGCACAGTTAGCATGCATAGTAGTGATAATAGTTTCTGATGCTATGACTCTTACTGAATAGTTATCAGATTTTGTGTTCAGTCCTTTAATGAATTACTCTTTTATGGTGATATTATTATCCTTATTCTACAGAGGAGGAAACTCTGAGGCTTAGAAGGAATAAATCACTTATCCAAAGGCATACAGCCAATATCTCATGGGGAGGGGACTCAAATTCATGCTGTCTCATTCCAAAGCCTGTGTACTTACCAATATCAAATACTACCTTTTTCTGCAGCAGGCAGTCAATACTTGTCGAATGAATCAATGAATAAATGAATGGGTACTCTCCTTACATGTGAGAAGTTTTGGTGAGAAGCAAGTGAGAAGTTTTGGTGAGAAGCAAGTAAGAAGTTGAAGTGAGACTTAGCATCAGGTGTGTAGTAAGTGCTCAAGAAATGGCAGTGCCATTGGCTTTATTTTTTCATATGTTCTATGTGGAAGCAAACAACCCAAATAGCATCAGTGTAAATCTGACTTTAAATTAGGGCTGGATTGATATATGTGAGCACCGTGGATGTCGAATATACTTGTTCAAGATTTGTTTAGTGGGGAGGGGTCAACACTGGCAAGAATGCTTCCTTTTCCCCCTTTCAATTTCCTCTAAAAGCTTATGTATTTCAGTAGAAATGGGACCATGTTACATTTTGCCCTTTATGTTAGGAGGCATGTATAGAGACCCCAGTTCACTGGCAACACATTTTGTGGTATTTTTAGCACTTCTAATATATTGGTGCCACAGACGTTGGTCTGGTTGGTCCACTCCATAATCTGACTCTGTATAAAGAGAGATATTATTATGAAAAGTGCCAAAAGATGTCACAAGTTCCAGGTTGATCTCCATGGCTCAGCGATTCTCAACCCTAGTTAGTTTTGAATCAACGCATTTGAAGAGGTTTAAAAGTCTTCAGATTCCTAGCACCCAATCTCAGAGTTTCTGATTAAGGAGACCCAAGGAGTTGTAGTTGACATATGTATTTTTAGGAAGCTCAGCACTGTGGATTGGGATGTGCAGCCCATGTCCAGAACTGATGAAACAAAGTATGTAAAGACTTTGACATATAAATATAAACTTTCCTTACCCTGAACCCTCCTAAGCAGGATGGCAGACAAAAAGGGAATAAGGATTTATTTCCAGCCAGGTCTGAGGAGGAAGGGGCTCTGATGTGGATGTGCTAATTGGATTAACAGATAAAGTTCAGTGGTTCACAAAGTTGACTTTTCTTTGCACTCACCCCGGGGCAGTTTTAAAAAATAACCTGAGTTCACTGGCAACACATTTCTGTGGTATTTTTAGAACTAACATATTGATGCCATGGGCTCCCACCCCTAGGGGCACTGATCTAGGTTTGACCTAGGTCTCAGGATTTTTTAAAGCTAGCAGGTGATTCTAATGTGCAGAAGTGTTTGAGAACCACTGGTCTAGTTGAGGAAACTACATCAGATGTCAGGTAATTGACTCTTTGCAATATCTCCTCAACAAGGGTATTCTCTTGGCTTGATCCTTCTGCTACTCCCCAAATCTAGTGCACAGAAAGCAGGTCTCTGTTTCAAAGGAAAGGAGGAGAGGCAGTGAGTATGGCTAAAACATAGGAATCTCTGGTTTTCTAGAGTTTCTAGGTAGGGTCTCAGGAAACATATTGTGGAGGCACTTTTTTGTTACGTACCTTTGCTCTACCTTTATTCTCAGTAAGAAAGTTCTTGACTTTAATTAAATTTCCTAAGCTAAGGTATAAGCTAGCCAACAGGAGTAGTCCATCTGGCAATCAAAGATCTCAATAAAAATGAATATGTTGGAGTTATAATTTGTGTATGAGCCACCTCATGAAGGCCTGATCACTCTCAGGTGCAATGATAAAACTGTGGTGCAGAGCCCACCAAGCTGAGAACCAGACCCAGCTTTCTTGATGATCCTACCAAATTGCCACCCCATGAGATTTGCGCAGAAAGAGACGTCTTTTTCATTTTAAGTCTGTCTCTTTACAGGAAGACCCAGGAACCATCCCACAGCATTTACCATGTTAAATACATTGGGGCCTCTTACTCCCTTAGCTGAGTGCTGGAAATCATGGGCAGGTATTTGACTTGGGTCTAAGAAGAAAAATAATCTGACAGCTTGGAGACAAAATAGAGATAACTGAAGGGTCTAAGTGCAGGCATGAATGCCAGTCAAAGGGCAGTGTCTCTGAGAAGTAGACCATGAGACGGAACAATCCTAATCCAAATACACATGTTCGAAGGACCCTCCAATGTCCAGTTCCATGAAACTCACTAGTGGAGATGAGAACCATAGGAGGCTGGGGGCAATTTCAACACAGGGCTCTTCTCTCTTTCCAATTCTCCCTCTACTCTGCATCAGTCTTGTGGCCTGCCTGAAAATCTCACAATTTAGGTTAGGCTTTGTTATTTGGTATAAAATACAACTATCTCCAGAAAGTGCAATAAGCCTCCCCATTAATGTCTATACAGTGATTCTCAACCCTTGCTACATGTTAGAATCACTTGGAGGGTTTTTTAGTTGTGTTTTTTAAATACTGAAGCCAGGGCTTCGTTGTCAGAGATTCTGATTCAGTTGGTCTAGGGTAGGGCCTAGGCATTAGTATATGTTTTTTAAAAGTGAAAGGTAATGTTAATGTGCAGCCGAAGTTGGCAATCACTGGTCTAGAGTGTGAAAAATTTGATCATATCCTTTCTGGAGGGCAGATTTTGATTGGGAAGGAAAGAAAACTGAATCCTTGGGCAAAGGGAGGTAGGAAGAAGTACGTGGGGTTTTTACAGGGAGATGGGGACAATGGAGATTAGGAATGAGGAGGTGGTACTGAAAATAAACTTCTATTTGTCAATTTTGCCTAAGGCTGGCTCTGACCCAGGACATAGAGAGATAAGAAGCGAGGAGGAGAGTGAGTTTATGAGAAAAGTGCATCTTCATGAATACATACTTAAAAACTGTCTTAACAAGCATTCTCAACATCACCGGGTTTCGGAAATTGACCACCTCTAACAAAGCACTTCTAATTCCTGTAGTACTGATTCTACCTGGAAAATCCTAAAATAAAAACTAGCACAAAATTGAGTATTAAAATATCTGTGGGAGTAGTGGTAAGTGAGGTGTTTGCTTAAGGATCCCTCAAGACAGTTTATATAAGAATCTTGAAGTGTGCCCTCAGAGAAATGTCATGTTTTGTTATTGTAAAATCACTGTGTAAATGTCCTTTTTTAAAACACCAATCCAATTTTACCTTGCTTTAGTTTGCTTCTCCATCATTTGCTAGCCAAACAGCTTGCCCCTTGACCCATTCACTTGTCACTTTACTTGGCATAAAGAATTTTAATTAGTTTTGTTGGTTGTCCTCCTGACTTTTGTTTAGAACATTTTCCAGAGCTGCTACGTTACCTCTAATCCACAGCCTCTGAGAGGCAGTGTGGCATCATGCACTGAAGTTGTGCATCTTGGGTTTGAATCTCAAGTCTTTGACCTTGGGCAAATCTTGTTGATTTCCTTTTCCTCATCTGTAAAATGGGAACGATGCTAATACACTGGCAGAATTATGAGCATTGAGTGACAATATATGTGAAAATTGCTTTATAAACTATATAACATGCTGTGTAAAGGATTTTTTCCCCTTCCATGGCCCTCTCACAGGGAGGGCCTGTTAAAGCTCTTCAGGATAGGACGAAAGGGGATGGATTATTGGGGGATATTTTTAAGACATCTGCTCTTGGTCTATGGATCATTTCAGAACAAATGTGCTGAGATCATCCTCTGGCCTTCCTGAAGCCACGGCTCAAGAGTCATCATCACCAGCCTCTGGGCACATCACTCACTGGGTGCTCTGCCCCAGAATCTGACATCAGAGAGATTTGTATGGACTGTTGGGTTGGTGGATTTGACCTTGGGTAGGGCTCTTCAGTTTGTGATAATCAGAGTGAGCCATGTGGCTTTGAAGGTACAGGACCACAGTTTCCTCTCAAGATTATCATTTTAGCTTTGGGTCCACCAATCTCTAAGCCCTTAAAGGGCCCCTTTGTGGTCTGTAATTCCTTGGGGTTGTGAGAATCTCCTATAACATCAATCCAAGACACTCTCTTAGAACTTTATTGATAGGACTTGTGGTTGTTCATCAGTGTCGTATGATGGAATCTGCTATGCAAATACAATTCAGTAGGAAATATTGGGGCTTGTTTATCCTTTCCTGTTCTAGGCTGTCCTTGTCTTGATCTAGGACAGTGGTTCTCAGTGTGTGATCCTCAGACCACCAGCAGCAGCATCACCAGGGGAACTTGTTAAAAATGCAGATAAATCATCAGCTCCACCCCAGACCTTCTGAATTAGAAACTCTGGGGGTGAGACCCAGCAATCTGTGTTATAAGAAGCCCTCCAGGTGATTCTGATTCACTAAAGTTTGAGAACCACTGATGTAGAAGGCAGCTACCTAGGAAGCTGTGACCACCTGTGTTCTCTCCTGGGTTCTACTTCATTGGAAGTAGAAATGATGATCTTCAGGTGCTTCTCTTAGGTACCTTATTGTAGTCACCCAGTGAAGGAGCCATTATCAATGGCCCTGTGCTCTGAAAGCAGCCTGACTGGCTGGCATTGGGTTCTCCATCCAGCTAACTTCTCTCTGAGAGCTTTGCTTCATCAACTTCCTGGATTCAGCTGCCTTTACTTTCAGGCCGAACAATTTTGGGAAGAAAAGTGTATGATTTCTCTTCCTGGGTAAATGTGCATTTTGTTATCTGACCTCAAGAAATAGCATGAAATTAACTTATTTCCCCTACCCTTGGTTAAAAGAAATGTAATTTTGTTCTGTGGCTCTTCACACATTTGGTGATATCTGACCATAAATAGTTTTAGGACTAGAGAGGGTCAAGCAAATAAAACAGCCTTGCCCATAGGCTGGGGAAAAAAATTCTGCCCAACAAATTTAAATTGCCTTTCCTTTGATCATAACACATATTGGTGGCCTGAAGGAGGATAGTACCAGTGAGCTGAAGGCTAAAATTTCCGTTTCTATCAGTTTTTCTTTACCTACCGGAGTGGCTATCTGAGAGACTGTTGGTCATACTCACTCTCTAAGTAGGGTTTTGTGTCAGTTTCTGCTTTCAAAATGTGCTGGAGATCTGAGTAAATTTTTTACCACTAGCCAGTATCATATATTTTCTTTTGCATATGATCACCACTATGGTTTTAATATCTGAATAGTAACATTAGGGAGACATGGGAAAAATATTTTTCTTATCTTGTTTTTGGTCTTGAGCCCTAAAAGTTTGTTTCTCAGAAGGTTCTAATTGAAAAGGCCCATTCAGGACCTACAAATTTAATGGTGGTTTCTGTTATTCAACTCTAGGATTCACTGAGATAGGTCCATATTAAATAAGATCCCTTCTTCATTTGGTCACAAATTCAAGATTCTACTGTGTAGCAATGAGCCCTTCACCAGAGCTTTACCATTAAAGCCAATATGCTAGATTCTTTCATTTTCTCACCACCAAATACTTCAGGGGAGAGCCAGTGATCTTTGACTTTCACTCCCATTTTATTAAACTAATTTTTGTCATCATTACTCATCATAAGGTGACAAATGAGGGCTGAAAAAATAAACTGGCTGAGATGTGAGTCACGGTGTTCCAAGGAAATGGCCAGGGCAAGCTTATTCAACCAGCTGCTGGGTTCTGGGTAAAAATGAACCATCCAAATCCATCCCTTTCCCAACTTTGGTTGGCACCAGCTGTGGCGATATTTCACTCTGGCTTATATATCAAGGGGGATAATTCTGGGTCTTGTAGCTCTCTGGGACTAACAAGACTATGATAACAATTCCAAAAATTTTCCAGATAATTACCTTTCCTTGCATTGACCCAATGGTGGGAGATTGGGCTGGGAGGATATACGGTTATGAGGTCCCACTCTCTGCTTCCCAGCTTCCCAGTGTTTTCCCCTGAAGCCTCAGCCTCTCCCCACAAAAGGTTAGAACTTTAACCAGCCCCGTTTGAGAATGAGGACTGGGAGAAAACAGGAGTCAATTGCAAATCTTGATACATCCAAACAAATTGGGGCTTTCTGTATTAAGATTGTCGGCACCCTTGAGGTAAGAAGATGTTCAATTTATGTTTGATGACTTGAATTGGAAATACAGGTAGTATACCCCTGGGAGAAAAAGTTAATCTTTATTAAATCTTTAATGTTTTAAGAGTTATTCTTTATCTTCTACCTCATTTTATTCCTGCAGTTTTGCATTCTGATAGGTTGGGACTTCTTTCATGATCTACGTTTTTCAGATGAGGAACCTGAGGCAGGTCTAAAATCACACAGCTTTGACAGAAGTGGGGATGAGACTCAAATCAGTTCTTGCGATGTCCAGCCCAAACCCTTTTCTACCTCCCTTGAAGCAATGAGTGTTAGTGTGGCAGTTATATACCTGAGATGCTGCAAACTTTGTTCTCCTTCCCCTCAACCAAAAGAGTAATCCACACAATAGTCTAGCATCAATAAAACAAACACCTTTTGAAAAGTGACTAAAATGAACAAAATGAGAACCGGACTCAAAAAGGACAACTGTTTTTTTGGTTTTTTTTCCTCAAAAGAGAACAGTTTTAATACATGTGCCCAAGGTTTTGGAGATGGTTTTATATATAGTCATGAATCCAGCACATACTTGATTAACTTCCCATGCTCTGCTTCTTCACCTCTGGTACAGTGTGAGCTTGGGAAGCTCCCTTTACGTCCTCCTTAAATTCACAGGTAAAAGTGTGTTTACTTGGTTCATTGTGCATGTTTTACAATTATTTTTTGTGTTTAGAAGAGATTTTAGAAGGTTAGAAACCACTAACTTATAGACCTGTCTCATTATTACACAGTCAAATGCTATTTAAATAATTATTTAAATTAGTTGGAAGCAGTATTTTTTCCCTCTAACGAGAAATGAAACTTTATCACTGTTTCCCCAGCTCTTTTTTCTTTACCTCCAAGGAAATGGATATCTTATATTAACCCTATGAGTTGCGCTTTTTTCAGTTATTCTTCATTATTTAAGTCAACCAGGCAAATATGTACTTATTCTATTTTGAGATTGTGTGAATAAAGAATGATGATTTGATTTTATAACTTGAGTGCCCCCTGGAGAAAGTAACTGGCAAAAATGTCTTGGTATTTAAGTTCAAGGTTGGGTTTTTAATGATTTGAGTGTGAAGTGTATGAATTAAAAAATTAGCTATTTGGAACCATCTGTCCTGAATTCAGACATCAGATATGGTGTTATTGTTAGTCTTAGAGTGGACCTATCGAGAGGCTACGTTTTTGTTGTTGCAGAACTATTCATATAAGCTGTCCTGTGTTATTCATCTAGGCCCAGGGGTCATCAAACTCTTTCTGTAAAGGGTCAGAAGGGTCATAAAGCATATATCTTAGGTCTTGCGGGCGTGGTATGATAAGAAATATATTTGGTCTTTGTACCAGTTCCTGGCAGAGAGCTCCTACAACCTTTGTAATTTCCTGAATGATAGGGGTGCTAGGAGCATCCTTTGTTCTAATATTTGGTCTTTGACTCAAGTTCCTGATACAAGAGCTTCTAAGATCCTTGGAATCCCTGGAGTGATATGAGTGTCTTTTTGTATGCTAATGAGATGGCCAGTGGCTGGGGGCCTCTAGATAGCTTCAGGATGGGGGCTGATCACCAGAAAGACCAAGCCATGATTAGAAGCTTGGAACTTTCAGCCCCACCCTCCATCCTCTGGGGCTGGAAATGGAGTTAATACTTGACCACTCCTAAACGATGAAAACTCCATAAAAATCTCTAAACTACAGGGTTTGGAGAGTTTCCGTGTTGGTGAACACACCCACAAGATGGGAGGGTGTTACACCTCAACTTCATGAGGACAGAAGCTCCTGCGCTTGAGACCTTTCAGACCTCACCCTATGTACCTCTTTATCTAGCCGTTCATCTGTATCCTTTATTATATAATAAACTAGTAGATCTAAGTGTTTCTCTGAGTTCTGTGAGCCATTATCGCAAGTTGTCAAACCTGAGGGAGGGTTTGCAGGAACCCCCAATTTATAACCTGTTGGTCAGAAACATAGGTAACAACCTGAGACTTGTGATTGGCATCTGACGTGATGGAAGTCTCCTGAGACCGAGCCCTTAACCTGGGGGTCTGCACTAACTCTGGGTAGTTAGTGATAGAACTGAATTGTGGTACACCCAGTTGGTGTTTGGAGAGTTGGAGAACTGGTTGGTGTGGGGAAGTGGTGTACGAAGTGTTATGAGTAGAAAAGGGAAACAGAGTTTTTCCCTTAGTGGGTCATGTAATTTCTGTCACAAGTACTTAACTCAGCCATTGTAGAGTGAAAGTAGCTGTAGACAGTATGTAAACAAATAAGTGTGTCTGTGTTCCAATAAAACTTTATTTACAAAAACAGGCAGTGGGCTAGAATTTGGCCCATGGGCTGTGGTTTGCTGACCTCTGATCTAGAGGCTTCTTGGAATAAATTTGTTATTCTGAACTGTAGAAGATTATATCAGATAAAAAATAAAAAGGTCAGTTAGTTGTAGACAAGAAGCTTTATGATTCTGACTCCTATGATTTAGGCTCCAGAATTATACCTTTAAATGAGGGACTTCCTGTCCTCACATCAGGAATTAGGCTGAGCAATTAAGAGAATTTAATTGCTTCATTTTAAAATACAACTTTTAAATGAGGAATATTCCTCATGGAAGTATGTATGTGCATGTTTGCATATATATCCATATATTGCATCTACGTATCTGATATATCTATACTTATACCTAGCATGCTGTGAAACCCTACAACACCTTTTTCAAACTTTATTTTTAGTAGCTACTTTCACAAAGAACAAGACTGGGTCCCTCCTTGTCATTCTCTAGACTCCAAGTGAAACAAGCATCCCAATCCACCATATGTCTGTTAGTAATTGCAGGGTTGGTCTGTTCCAGGTGAGAGCTGTCCATGGGGCAGTGTATGGCTCTTGGGCTGCCCTGTGCCAAAGACACTGTTTGCCAGGTTGTTTAATCAAGGTAAAGAGAGATGGTAATCAGAGCCCAGGTTGCAAAGACAAAGGTTGGAATTGGCAGGTTAGGTAGATAAGATAGTTTTTGAGCACTGAAAGAGATGGTGTAAAACAGGCAAGAAGGCACTTTGGAGGCAAATTCTATGAACCCTGGGCATCTGTTGGGATGTCCCTTCTCAAGAGCAACCTGACACCTTTTGTTGACTGGAGGCCAATTTTAACAGTGAATGAACTCCGTAGGCTACTTAGTGACCCATTCTAGGGATTTGTAGAGTTCTGAAGGGTCAGTTCATCTTGGATCCCACAGCATAAAGTTGACTAGTCAGAAAGAAGACCAGTAAAACTGTCATCAAACCGGTATTAGACACAGAATCCCCTTTCATTATTAGTGGCATTTTCAACATGTGTTAGGGCTTTAGATATCCTTGGAGGCAGTCAAGGTTAAAAACAAGGGCTCTGAAGTTCAACTGTCAGTTTTCAACATCAGCTTCACCGCTTATTAGCTGATAATGGTGCTGTGTAAAATAACCTAATCTGTCTAAAATTGTTGACTCTGTAAGATAATCTATTTTTCTTTCTGAAATGGTGGGAGCTCCTGCCTGCTTCCTCAGCTGCAACCCCCCCATATTTTTCTCGGGCTGCTGCAAATTGTTGGAGGGAATCATATGAATTCTAAATTACTTTTTAAAATTGACATTACTTTGCTGCAAGCCAACTACTTCATAATCTGTGTCAGCTAAAGGTCTCCCTACCAGTTAGTCTGAAGAAGTTTTTGCTGTCATATCTGTCCTGTTAATTTAAGCAGAAACTGTAATTAGATGTAAATGGTCCTGTTCCCACAGAAATGAATGGCAGCATCTGTAGAGAGACAACCGTTCCAAACCCTTTTGGCTACCAGTGCCCTACAAGTTAGCAGTATGGAGTGAGGCCCAGATCCAGACTTCTGTCGGCCTAATTTTATATCTGTGGATACACAACACTAAATCCAATATTTCTAATGCCTTGCTGTGATGGGTGCAAAGCCAAGCACATTCCAGACCTTTGTGCTGGTGACTCCTTCCGAGAAGGACACTATGTGTGTCTGTGTTTGTGTGTTTTCTATTTTCCTTGATCACTAAGCAAAAATGGGAAAAAATAAATAGCCATTTGATAAGTAGCTATGTGCAAAACCAGAAAAAGTAGAAAGTTGTGTTTATAACTGAACACTGGAATCCAAAGATATTTTGAATAAAGATACTTCATTCCTTTGATTACTTCTCTGATAAAGGAATGAGCTGCTTGTATTCTGAAAGTCTGGCCAATGATAGAGTCAAGTGCCAGGGCCTCCTATGTATGTAGGGATGTATTTGCAGGAAGAGTATCTATGGTAGACAAGTAAGAAATCTATATTGAGACAGTTCATACTGTACTAAAGCTTCAGCAATGCAGTAAAACTGGCAGTTGTTCAATATCTAACCCTCATCTGTACCACACTAGAACTTGTGGCGTATATAAGAGTGATAGAAAACATGATTCCTTCTCTCAGTGAGCTTGCAATTTGGCTGGGGGTTCAAATACACAGACTCAAAGATAACTGGATAATAAAATTGAGTACAATAATAAGTAGAGTAAAACTCTCTTCGTGATGAGAGAAGCATGTTCCAACAAATTCATTTGCTTAAAACCTGGTGTCATATTGCAAGATTAATGAAATGACCAGAGTGAGGTTGCCCAACTAGCCATCTGGGAGTTACAGGGGTCTTTGCCATCTAAATCCACCCTGGTCCTGGCCGCAGTTTGGTGCCACCTGGTGGCAGTTGTCCACCCCAGTTTAAATATACCTGGAATGATTCTGGGCCCTGTGGTTAATGGGACTTCCAGGAAAGAGGCAGCAATTCCAGGAATCTCCCAGAAAGTTGGCATCCGTTTCATTAGCTCAATCCAGGGAAATTGGGGACATGGTGACCACCTTGGCTTCCCTGCTTCCTGATGGGGTTACCTGCATAGCTCCTCTTTTCCTTCCAAGCAGCCTGTCTTCCCACCCTCCAGCATCTTTGAGAACAGGGCTGGGCAGGCAACGGCAGCCAATCATTACTTTTGTCATATTGAAATTTACCTTTTACTGTTCTTTAAAATTTTTTGTTATTATTTTATTTCACAAACCTGGAGAGTAGTTATTCCAATGTATGTTGTAGCAGCAAAGGTTTCTTGAAAGAAGTTAGGCTTGCACCTTTTGTGGAAATGTGAAATATAGTTAGTCGGGAAAGACAAACTTTACAGTATCAAGTAAAGAATGTTCTCCTAGCTGATTTTGCAGTTTTCTGGAAAACATGTACCTGGTTTAGAATGTATTTGACCAAATAAGATACATTTTGGGAACTTTGGGATCTTTTGGATGATAGTAAGGGACAAGAGTCTGTATTAGTACCTGATGGTGCTTGCTGTTTTCAAAATATTTGATGGCCCCTAAGCACTTTTTTTTTTTTTTGGCCACACGCACAGCCTGTGGGATCTTAGTTCCCCACCAGGGATTGAACCCGTGCCCGCTGCAGTGGAAGCACGGAGTCCTAACCACTGGACTGCCAGGGAATTCCCACCCCTAAGCACTTTTGGCCCTAGAGAAAAGGGCCTTTTTCACAGATAGATATTTAGCTGTACTAATGCATTACTTAAAACACCATCAACCGTGACATGTTTGAATGTAAAGATCAACACACGAGAGAGAGAGTGAGAGAGAGATGGAGAGAAAGAGAAAAAGTGCTCCAATGTTCACCTAAGAATTAAGAATTAAGTTACCCTGCATTTTTCTAATTTAAAAAATGGGCTTGCCCTTTATATAAACACAACAGCCTTGCCTGGAAATTTGATTTTAGTTAAGTCTCAATCAGGCAAACTACAGATACTCCAGGGATCAAGACAGGAAATTTAAGTTTATATCAGTTGTGTAGCTCATTCTTAACAAAGGCTTACCTTCTGGTTGATTCACTTTCCATTACCTCTTCCCTTGGTAATTTTCCTATTCTGCCCTATGGTTAATGCTTTGCTTTTTTTATGAAGTGCATTTTAATCTTTAAAGTGCTATGCAGGCAAGAATTAATCTCTGGTGGAATTTTTCCATTTTGTAGATGGAGGAGATATAGATAGCTTGTCTGGGACTTCAAAGTGGAATGTTTTCAGAGCTGGGATTTGATGAGCAGTCCAAGCCCTAGAAATCCTGAGGCAGCTTTAAATTATCTGTTTGCCCCTGGACTGTAGATCCTCTTGAACCACATTTGTGAGTATATGTGTTTGTATGTTGATAGGGGGAGGGGGTGAGGGGCGACCAATGGGAAGAGTTAAATGATATGTTTTCACTGGTCCAATTAAATAAAAAATACATCCAAACAAGAAAACTGCTGATGGCCTTAGATATAATAGAAAGGGCTCTGGGCAGTTACTTTATCCCTTTGGGGTGCAGTGCCGTCCTCCATAAAAACAGAAACAAAGACAAAAATATTTACTGAGCAACTGTACGTTACCATATGCCTGAAACTGAGTTAGGTATATTCATAATGGTCACTGAATTTCCCGAAGCCCAGTTTCTTAGAAAAAGGAAACACAGAGAGATGCAGTGTCTTGTTCAAGATTTGTCTAGTTCATTTAACTATGAACAGAAGGGTCTAATCCCTGGACCTAGATCCAATGCTCTTTCTGTCACATCACAGCTGCCTCAAAAGTGGGCAAGACTAGCTGATCTTGCAGGTCCTGTATGGCTGTAATGTAACATGGTCCCATGATGATGGAGAGGGTACAATTCAATGAGTCTGAGTGGAAGATAGAAATGATTCAAGAGTGATCATCATTGTGATGACTCACCAAGTCTAGAAGAGTGATTCTCAATCTTGACTTCACATCAGCATCATCTCGTGAACTTAAAAAAAACTTCTAATACTTAGGTCTATCCCCAGATACATGAAATCATGGGGAAGGGGTCCAGGCATCAGTCTTTTCAAATCTCCCCCAGTGATTACAATGTGCAGCGAAGGTAGAATACAACTGCTTTAGACTTAGGAATTCATACCAGTGAAACTTCCTTTCTTGAGGTTGTTTGATACACTCCTCTCTCTCCTCTCTCCTGCATCTCATCTCTCTTTGCTCTTGCAAACCAGTGGAAGGAGAGCAACCTTCAGCTTCCTTGTTAGTTTCCATTTACAACAGAGTGTGATTGCTATAGGGGAGGGGAAGAAAGAAAATTAATAACAACAGCCATGAACAACAAACACTGTCAACAGGTCCGTTCCTGACAAAGACTTAGCAGTGCATAACCATGACAAGCCAAACCATTAGCAAGGAAACTACTCACGCCTGACTTGCTCAGGTGGCTTTGCCAGCAGATAACAACGGGCTCTTGGGAGTAGCTTCCACCCAGTGCAGCTCCTCACATAAAGGAGGGTGTTGTGGCTTTCCTGTAGGGGGAGAAACAAAAGTGACATGCAGCGTCAAAGTATTCCCAAGGTCAAAATGACCCAACACCATATGGGATTCTATGAGCTAGAAAATAGTTGATTAAAATTTTAACCCTCTTCACAGACCAAAAGGGATTTTATCCCCAAATCTGGCATACTTAGACTATGGCTGCTTCTAGAGCTGGATTATATCCTTATGGAAGAATGGGTCTTAACAATTTCCATGGGTTCTTGTTCAGTTAGCCCTGTTTTGGAATCTGACTTCAAATTCTGACAGATGGAAATCCACACTTCTTGAAATAATAAACATGGGAGAGTTATAAGCAAATATCTAGATCACCTTATTAAGGTAAAAAAAATACATGCATTTCAATAGTGAAGTGACAATAATGGGGCTGGGTAGTATTTGGTAAGGATTTCCAGGATTTTCTTCCATTTAATTTTATTATATTTTAATTAAAAATTTTTTTTTGGTCATGCAGCATGCAGGATCTTAATTCCCCAACCAGGGTGACCAGGGATCAAACCCGTCCCCCCTGCAGTGGAAGCACAGAGTCTTAACCACGGACTGCCAGGGAAGTCCTTTTCAATTTTAAATGTGTAAAGAGTAGTTTTTAAATGAGACAGTCTTTTTCTGGTGTTCTCAACTGGGTGAGAGAGGAATAGTGAAAGTGAAAATCTAGGTGTTTCCAAATTTAAGAGTGGTTCCCCCAACTCTCAGATTATCAAAGAGAATAAAAGTGCCCTTTCATTTTCCCCAGCATTTTGAGTTGTTTCAATTATTAGTGACCAACACAGTGGTAAGAAATGCTTTTAATAATTTTTAGCCTTTTTGTTGTGAAAGACACACACACACACACACACACACACACACACATCAGAAAACTGCAAAAATAATGTTTAGCCCAATGATCCACCACCACGCCAAGGAATAGAATGTGGCAAGCCTTCCTATAGTAAATTTTCTCAGGTAGAAAAAGGTCATCATTTTGAAATTCTACCTTTCTTCCTGGAAAAGTAAGAAACATTTGAACCTGGTTTTTGAAAGATTCCTAACGGGGGAAAAAAAGGAAAGAATGTCAGTGGGAAATGTTGAGTTCATCTCTGTACCAGCTAGAACTTTCCTTGTTGCCTGAAAATATTTCTGTGCCTTTGCCCTGCTCTTCCTTCTGTGTGGAGAGCCTTCACCCTGTGGACTGTAAAAAGGAGTTGATAATACCTTTCTAACCAGAGGCTTATAATTATGTAACTTAAATATTAACTAAGGCCCAATTAACCTAGTCTCTGTGAGGCATTATATTCTGGGAAGCCCAGCAACCACAAGAAATAAAAGAATTCTAATTCTTAACTAAATCACTTAAAGAGCATTTTAGGGGGTATATTTCATATCCCACAGTGACAAAAATCCTTTCTCCCCTTTTCTCTTCTTCCATACCCCACAACAGTTCTAAAGACTCTCACTTACCAGCCCTACCCCAGAAATAATTTCTAGATGCTACATACTGTGGTATTTTCTCTCTCTGTACCTCCTTATTACCTCTGTTCTTTATTGTGTAGACCAATTAAACTGTTCATGCTTCTTTTTAAAAAAAAAAATCCTTTCTGCTTTTCCCATCCCCTAGATTTTTTACAACAAAGGAGAGCAATGGAGGTGGCCCTACTAGCAAGATTCTTCGCCATTTTCCTCTTTCTTTTGTGTCCTTTTTCTGTCTACTCATTCCTCAAATTCTGTCTCTCAAAGAGCCCAAACTGGTTTGGCGAATGCCGGAATATGCTTAGAGGATGAGAGAGTGGGGAGAAGTGGACTCCATTCTTTCAGCTGGTAGGGGTGATGTGTGTGTGTGTGTGCATGGGTGGGAGAGTGTGGGTGGAGACTGGGAGTACTCATGTTAATAAGGCTTATCCCAGAAATGATTAATTGAGCTGAATTTTTAAAAAAACAACATAAATTGAACGTGGGTAGGGGTTAGGGATGCTACATCTTAACCTCAAAAAATGAGTAAGACAGTCTATTAAAGGGTTAAAAGTATTGAAAGACTGCCCGATGTGGGTCAGAGTTGCCAAAAGCACTGCTTTGACCCTGGGAGATTCCTGAAGACTTGGGTGGTGGTAGTTAGGGGTGGAATGGGGAGAGATGGATGTGAAAGGAAGGAAAAGGCTAAGTTATATGCTTGGGTGGGGGTAGTCTTCCTCATGGTTCTTTGCTGAGATCTTTTTTCCTCTGCTGAAATCTGCAGGGACCATATCCAGAGCTGCCTCATGTAGGGCAAAGCTGGAGGAGACTGAGATCAATTAGACCAGCAGGACTGAGGCCACGAAAGTAAAATGGTCAGTGTGTGGCCACCCAGCCATTGGCTGTGACCACCTGGGTGGTGGGCCAATGTGATGAGAAACAAAAAGTGACCAGTCAAGTCCTAGACCTGCAGCCAAGTAGACAGTGCTTAGTTCCTTTTTTTAAAGGGTTTGACAACCTTAGAGAAAAATGTATCTTCAATATAAAATGTAGAAACATGAAGATGAGGGCAACAGAGCCCACATAATGTAAGACAATGCACAGATGCATAGGCTACTTAAGAGAAAAAGAAGTGATTTTCAGAGTACAGTAACAAGAAAGATCTAGATGTTTTACGTAGTAAAATTTGCTTCTAAAAACCCCTGGTGTGATTCAGAAATTCTGAGATAATGCCCATGTTTCTGAAATTTCTATTAAAGAACTACTCTGGAATTATCCATAGTAGAAATACTTAAATCTAATTCCACCCAACAGAGCATCTGTTCATCCTAGTCATTGGCCATCAGGGACTGCTATACTAGTGGTGTCCTGATGGGGCTAATGCCCGAGGATATCCTTCTGCTATTCCTGACTAATGGTACTGATTCTGATTTTGTAGCTCCTCAGTTTATGACTTCAAGTTGATGTCTGATTGCAACTACCCAAACTCACCAGGCTTTATGACAGGACCGTAAGATTCAGGTTATTCTCTTCAACTTCCCTCTTCTTGTCAGTAGGACCACCAGATTCATAATCTTTCTTTTATTTTTTTTAAGGTCAACATGATTAGTTTATTTTTTTAATATTATTGAACAGTAGCAAGGCATGGCAAATATACTAATCATTTAAAAAAATTATTTATTTATTTTATTTTTGGCTGTGTTGGGTCTTTGTTGCTGTGTGCGGGCTTTCTTTAATTGTGGCGAGCTGGGGCTACTCTCTGTTGTGGTGTGCGGGCTTCTCATTGCAGTGGCTTCTCTCGTTGTGGAGCATGGGCTCTAGGCACGTGGGCTTCAGTAGTTTTGGCATGCGGGCTCCATAGCTGTGGCTCACAGGCTCTAGGGCGCAGGCTCAGTAGTTGTGGCGCATGGGCTTAGATGCTCCATGGCATGTGGGATCTTACCAGACCATGGATCAAACCCATGTCCCCTGCATTGGCAGGCAGATTCTTAACCACTGCACTACCAGGGAAGTCCCACTGATATTTTCTTAACCTACAGATATGGAGAAAACTACATGAAATCTATATAATACTATTCAAAGGCACTATGCATATATTCAAAATGCTACTCTCTCTAAAGAAGTTTCCGAAAGAATGAGTTTCGATTTTTTTTTTTTAGTTGAGGTATAGTTGTTTTACAATGTTGTGTTAGTTTCTACTGTGCAGTGAAGTGGAGTTCCCTGTGCTATACAACAGGTTCTTATTAGTTATCTATTTTATACATAGGAGTGTATATATGTCAATCCCAATCTCCCAACTCATCCCACCCCCCACCCCACCCCCCTCATAATCTTTTTTATTCTTATTGTCTTGATTTCCTTTGCTCCCCGTACCCTGTATCCTATATGCTCCCCCATATCTTTCTTTTCAATGTCTCTGGAATCCAGGACTGCCTCTATCATTTGAGGGACCCAGAGCAAGAGTAAAATAATAGTGGCCCATGTACCCTATGTCTAAATACTTGCAAGTTATTAAAAAATTGAGCTCACAAACTATTGAACAAAATGTTCTCTTTTGTCTGGACAAATAATACCTTCCTAACGACACAACAGAAAAGTGTGAGTGAAGCTATGGTTTATATGTGACTGAAAGTTGGCAAAATGTCAAAAACAACTGACATTGCTTTTGTGCATTAATTATAATTGCACATATCTGGGTGTATTGTTGACGGGCTGGCAATGTTTAGGTGAGTAATAAAGATACACATATTTTATAAATTATTATGTATATATTTATGAAAATTTTTGTCTTCAGCAAAATCACCAATTATGTTGTTATAATGAAGATTTTCACATGATTTGTTTTCTATTAACAGGGATGATCTAAAGGACTGAAAAATAAAATGTATTCAAGTGTACAAATTTTGAATATGTTTTCAGCAAAAATATAACTTAAAATAAAAATAAACATTGAAACATTTAAGTTAGTTTGAAAAATTGAAATTGTTTTAATAGGTCTTCCAAAAAGTTATTTTCTTCTAAAATATTTAAATTTATGTATTAAAGTTTAAAAGATAAAATACAAATAGTAATGAATTTCCATATTTTAAAGCAAAATTATTTAGATAAAGCTAACCTTTTAAATTTAATTTTAAAAAATGAATTCAATTTCATTAACTATGCTTGTCAAAATGAAACTATTAGCAGCAGGGAAAGATCTTTTTTACGAACATGTTGTATTTAGATCCTCAAATTTAAGAGTAAGTGAATTGTTGAATATAGCAAAATGTTTGTCAGCTTCCATGTGCAATTGTTTTCAATATACACTAATTTGTGAGGACTCTGAAACCACAAACTGGGACACAAAGAGAAGCAAGAAAATGGATGCTCAACTCTACTAGGAAAAGATATTTCTCTATGCAAGAATCTGTGGCATTCATGCTGGGAGTAAGGCTTTGTAAGTTGTTGTCTTCTCTTGAATCTAAGCAGTCCTGCTGCTGAAGCCCTCCTGTGCTCCAAAGCAGTGTCTGTCTCTAGGAGGGTGGCCTCAGCTGCACAGCCGACCACCCTCATGGTACTGGACACAGGTGCCTGAACACCACTGTATTCTGTTTTAAGGGTATAGGGCAAGAAAGGTGGAAAAGCATTTCCCTGAGGCCTAAGCGGTGTTAGTTGGCAGCGTGAATGTTTAGAGCTATGGGTTGTGCCGTGCTGGTGCAGAGCATTGGATCCAGAAAGACGTGTCCATGTGCTTTTCACTAAATTTAATTTTTTTGAATTTAGTGATACGTAGAACCCTCTAAAGCTTGGAATCCCAGCCGTCTTGCCTGGGTCTAAGGATGGAACTGTCCTGATGTGTCTCTTCCCCTCCATTTCTTAGTCCTGGTTCTAGTTATCTTGTATCTTGATATTGAAGTAGCTCTAACCACCTATGAATTTTTCTCCTGCCATGTCATCTACATCATCTGTAAGATGAATTTTTCTTAAATTCTGTGACCTACCGTGTCATTTCTTGCCTTAGAACTAACAGTCGTTACCTGATGCCTACTGAATCAAATCCTAAATATTAGGACTGTCTCACCTCATCAAATTAATTTCCTCTGTTTACTGATAAATACCCTTTGCTCTCTTATACCCCCTAAACTTGTAGTTCTCATTCTTTGTTGAGTAACTTCGCTCACAAGCATCCCCACTTTTTTTATCGATATAACCTTGACTAAGGTAATAGCAAACATCTTTTGGCTTATGTACATCAGCTTCTGTTAGGTGGCTTGTGGATTTTTTCCAGCTGGATTATATTTTGTCTTCCTAAGTATTAGTTGTATAAAAGTAGGGTAATTTTATTCTTCTTTGTTCTTTTAAGACTATAATCATATTTCAATTATGAGAATAAATATTTATGTTTTAAATAAAAATTTAGAAGTATATTAAGGAAAATGTCACTCCATCACTTCCACTCTCATTCCCCTGGAGAAAGCCCTATCAATAATTTAGTTTGTGGTTTCAGACTTTTTCATGTATACAAATGTTTACAAACATTTTTGTATACACCTTTTGTAAAAGTAAAGAAGGTAGTAATGATCTTAAATATTCTCTTTTATGATTTTCTTTATTTGCATAACACTATATCACAGATGAATTTCCATGTCAGCCCATCAGACTATCTCATTCTTTAAAAGCTGCATATAATGAATATTATATGAATATAAAATCCCAACTGTAAATGAGAATAAGAATAGTATGTATTTCAAAGAGTTATGGTGGGGATTAAAAATGTTCAGACATTTGAAGTGCTCAGAACTGTGTCTAGCACATGGTAAGGATAAATACATGTAACCTGTTTAATAATAAAAACAATGTAATACTATTATTATTAATTTATTTGCCTATTTTCTGCTAATAGACATTTTTCTTTTTTTAACCCATATTATTTTTTTTAATTTTTTTATTTTTTAACATCTTTATTGGAGTATAATTGCTTTACAATGGTGTGTTAGTTTCTGCTTTATAACAAAGTGAATCAGTTATACATACACATATATCCCCATATCTCCTCCCTCTTGTGTCTCCCTCCCACCCTCCCTATCCCACCCCTCTAGGTGGTCACAAACCATCGAGCTGATCTCCCTGTGCTATGCGGCTGCTTCCCACTAGCTATCTATTTTATGTTTCATAGTGTATATATGTCCATGCCACTCTCTCGCTTTGTCACAGCTTACCCTCCCCCCTCCCCATATCCTCAAGTCCATTCTCTAGTAGGTCTGTGTCTTTATTCCCGTCTTGCCCCTATGTTCTTCATGACCTTTATTTTATTTTTTTTTAGTTTCCATATATATGTGTTAGCATACGGTATTTCTTTTTCTCTTTCTGACTTACTTCACTCTGTATGACAGTCTCTAGGTCCATGCACCTCACTACAAACAACTCAATTTTGTTTCACTTTATGGCTGAGTAATATTCCATTGTATATATGTGCCACATCTTCTTTATCCATTAATATGTTGATGGGCACTTAGGTTACTTCCATGTCCTGCCTATTGTAAATAGAGCTGCAATGAACATTTTGGTACATGACTCTTTTTTTTTTTTTTTATTACTCTCTGCTTAACAACAAAGTGAATCAGTCATACATATACATCTGTTCCCACATCACCTCCCTCCTGCATCTCCCTCGCTCCCACCCTCCCCATCCCACCCCTCCAGGCGGCCACAAAGCACCGAGCCGATCCCCCCGCGCCACGCGGCCGCCCCCCACCATCCATCCACCCCACGCCCGGCAGTGTATACACGTCCATGCCTCTCCCCCACCCTGTCACAGCCCCCCCAATATCCCCAAGCCCACCCCCAGTAGGTCTGTGTCTCTATTCCTGTTTTACCCCTAAGTTCTTCATGACATTTTTTTTTTCTTAAATTCCATATATGTGTGTTAACATATGGTATTTGTCTTTCTCTTTCTGACTTACTTCACTCTGTATGACAGACTCTAGGTCTATCCACCTCATTACAAATAGCTCAGTTTCGTTTCTTTTTATGACTGAGTAATATTCCATTGTATATATGTGCCACATCTTCTTTATCCATTCATCTGTTGATGGACACTTGGGTTGTTTCCATCTCCGGGCTATTGTGAATAGAGCTGCAATGAACATTTTGGTACATGTCTCTTTTTGAATTATGGTTTTCTCAGGGTATATGCCCAGTAGTGGGATTGCTGGGTCATATGGTAGTTCTATTTGTAGTTTTTTAAGGAACCTCCATACTGATCTCCATACTAGCTGTATAAATTTACATTCCCACCAACAGTGCAAGAGGGTTCCCTTTTCTCCACACCCTCTCCAGCATTTATTGTTTCTAGATTTTTTGATGATGGCCATTCTGACTGGTGTGAGATGATATCTCATTGTAGTTTTGATTTGCATTTCTCTAATGATTAATGATGTTGAGCATTCTTTCATGTGTTTGTTGGCCATCTATATCTTCTTTGGAGAAATGTCTTTGTAGGTCTTCTGCCCATTTTTGGATTGGGTTGTTTGTTTTTTTGTTATTGAGCTGCATGAGCTGCTTATAAATTTTGGAGATTAATCCTTTGTCAGTTGCTTCATTTGCAAATATTTTTTCCCATTCTGAGGGTTGTCTTTTGGTGTTGTTTATGGTTTCCTTTGCTGTGCAAAAGCTTTTAAGTTTCATTAGGTCCCATTTGTTTGCTTTTGTTTTTATTTCCATTCCTCTAGGAGGTGGGTCAAAAAGGATCTTGCTGTGATTTATGTCATACAGTGTTCTGCCTATGTTTTCCTCTAAGAGTTTGATAGTGTCTGGCCTTATATTTAGGTCTTAAATCCATTTTGAGCTTATTTTTGTGTATGGTGTTAGGGAGTGTTCTAATTTCATACTTTTACATGTACTTATCCAGTTTTCCCAGAACCACTTATTGAAGAGGCTGTCTTTTCTCCACTGTATATTCTTGCCTCCTTTATCAAAGATAAGGTGACCATATGTGCATGGGTTTATCTCTGGGTTTTCTATCCTGTTCCATTGATCTATATTTCTGCTTTTGTTCCAGTACCATACTGTCTTGATTACTGTAGCTTTGTAGAATAGTCTGAAGTCAGGGAGCCTAATTCCTCCCACTCTGTTTTTCTTTCTCAAGATTACTTTGGCTATTCAGGGTCTTTTGTGTTTCCATACAAATTTTAAAAACTTTTGTTCTAGTTCTGTGAAAAATGCCAGTGATAGTTTGATAGGGATTGCATTGAATCTGTAGATTGCTTTGGGAAGTATAGTCATTTTCACAATGTTGATTCTTCCAATCCAAGAACATGCTACATCTCTCCATCTATTTGTATCATCTTTAATTTCTTTCATCAGTGTCTTATAATTTTCTGCATACAGGTTTTTTGTCTCCTTAGGTAGGTTGATTCCTAGATATTTTATTCATTTTGTTGCAGTGGTAAATGGGAGTGTTTTCTTAATTTCACTTTCAGATTTTTCATCATTAGTGTATAGGAATGCTAGAGATTTCTGTGCATTAATTTTGTATCCTGCTACTTTACTAAATTCATTGATTAGCTCTAGTAGTCTTCTGGTAGCATCTTTAGGATTGTCTATGTATAGTATCATGTCATCTGCAAACAGTGACAGCTTTACTTCTTCTTTTCCAATTTGGATTCCTTTTATTTCTTTTTCTTCTCTGATTGCTGTGGCTAAAATATGATGTATGCAAAACTATGTTGAATAATAGTGGTGACAGTGGGCAACCTTGTCTTGTTCCTGATCTTAGTGGAAATGGTTTCAGTTTTCACCATTGAGGATGATGTTGGTTGTGGGTTTGTCACATATGGCCTTTATTATGTTGAGGAAAGTTCCCTCTATGCCTACTTTCTGCAGGGTTTTTATCATAAATGGGTGTTGAATTTTGTCAAAAGCTTTCTCTGCATCTATTGAGATGATCATATAGTTTTTCTCCTTCAATTGTTAATATGGTGTATCACATTGATTGATTTGCATATATTGAAGAATCCTTGCATTCCTGGGATAAACCCCACTTGAACATGGTGTATGATCCTTTTAATGTGCTATTGGATTCTGTTTGCTAGTATGTTTTTGAGGAATTTTGCATCTATGTTCATCAGTGATATTGGCCTGTTGTTTTCTTTCTTGGTGACATCTTTGTCTGGTTTTGTTATCAGGGTGATGGTGGCTTCGTAAAATGAGTTTGGGAGTGTTCCTCCCTCTGCTATATTTTGGAAGAGTTTGAGAAGTGTAGTTATTAGCTCTTCTCTAAATGTTTCATAGAATTCGCCTGTGAAGTCATCTGGTCCTGGGCTTTTGTTTGTTGGAAGATTTTTAATCACAGTTTCAATTTCAGTGCTTGTGATTGGTCTGTTCATATTTTCTATTTCTTCCTGGTTCAGTCTCGGAAGGTTGTGCATTTCTAAGAATTTGTCCATTTCTTCCAGGTTGTCCATTTTATTGGCATAGAGTTGCTTGTAGTAATCTCTCATGATCCTTTGTGTTTCTGCAGTGTCAGTTGTTACTTCTCCTTTTTCATTTCTAATTCTATGGATTTGAGTCTTCTCCCTTTTTTTCTTGATGAGTCTGGCTAATAGTTTTTCAATTTTGTTTATCTTTTCAAAGAACCAGCTTTTAGTTTTATTGATCTTTGCTATCATTTCCTTCATTTCTTTTTCTTTTATTTCTGATCTGATCTTTATGATTTCATTCCTTCTGCTAACTTTGGGGGTTTTTGTTCTTCATTCTCTAATTGCTTTAGGTGTAAGCTTAGGTTGTTTATTTGAGATGTTTCTTGTTTTTAAGGTATGATTGTATTGATATAAACTTCCATCTTAGAACTGCTTTTGCTACATCCCATAGGTTTTGGGTCATCGTGTTTTCATTGTCATTTGTTTCTATGTATTTTTGATTTCCTCTTTGATTTCTTCAGTGATCTCTTGGTGATTAAGTAGTGTATTGTTTAACCTCCATGTGTTTGTATTTTTTACAGATTTTTTCCTGTAATTGATATCTAGTCTCATAGTGTTGTGGTCAGAAAAGATACTTGATATGATTTCAATTTTCTTAAATTTACCATGGCTTGATTTGTGACCCAAGGTATGATCTATCCTGGAGAATGTTCCATGAGCACTTGAGAAGAATGTGTATTCTGTTGTTTTTGGATGGAATGTCCTATAAATATCAATTAAGTCCATCTTGTTTAATGTATCATTTAAAGCTTGTGTTTCCTTATTTATTTTCATTTTGGATGATCTGTCCATTGGTGAAAGTGGGGTGTTAAAGTCCCCTACTATGATTGTGTTTCTGTCGATTTCCCCTTTTATGGCTATTAGTGTTTGCCTTATGTATTGAGGTGCTCCTATGTTGGTTGCATAAATATTTACAATTGTTATATCTTCTTGGATCTATCCCTCAATCATTATGTAGTGTCCCTCTTTGTCTCTTGTAATACTTTTTATTTTAAAGTCTATTTTGTCTGATATGAGAATTGCTACTCCAGCTTCCTTTTGATTTCCATTTACATGGAATATCTTTTTCCATCCCCTCACTTTCAGTCTGTATGTGTCCCTAGGTTTGAAGTGGGTCTCTTGTAGACAGCATATATATGGGTCTTGTTTTTGTATCCATTCAGCCAGTCTGTGTCTTTTGGGTGGAGCATTTAATCCATTTACATTTAAGGTAATTATCGATATGTATTTTCTTATTCCCATTTTCTTAATTGTTTTGGGTTTGTTATTGTAGGTCTTTTCCTTCTCTTGTGTTTCCTGCCTAGAGAAGTTCCTTTAGCATTTGTTGTAAAGCTGGTTTGGTGGTGCTGAACTCTCTTAGCTTTTGCTTGTCTGTAAAGCTTTTAATTTCTCCATCAAATCTGAATGAGATCCTTGCTGGGTAGAGTAATCTTGGTTGTAGGTTTTTCTCCTTCATTCCTTTAAATATGTCCTGCCACTCCTTTCTGGCTCTGCAGAGTTTCTGCTGAAAGATCAGCTGTTAACCTTACGGGGATTCCCTTGTGTGTTATTTGTTGTTTTTCCCTTGCTGCTTTTAATATTTTTTCTTTGTATTTAATTTTTGATAGTTTGATTAATATGTGTCTTGGCGTGTTTCTCCTTGGATTTATCCTGTATGGGACTCTCTGTGCTTCCTGGACTTGATTAACTATTTCCTTTCCCATATTAGGGAAGTTTTCAACTATAATCTCTTCAAATATTTTCTCAGTCCCTTTCTTTTTCTCTTCTTCTTCTGGGACCCCTATAATTCAAATGTTGGTGTGTTTGATGTTGTCCCAGAGATCTCTGTGAGTGTCCTCAATTCTTTTCATTCTTTTTTTTTTATTCTGCTCTGCAGTAGTTATTTCCACTATTTTATCTTCCAGGTCACTTATCCATTCTTCTGCCACAGTTATTCTGCTATTGGTCCCTTCTAGAGAATTTTTTATTTCATTTATTGTGTTGTTCATCACTGTTTGCTCTTTAGTTCTTCTAGATCCTTGTTAAACATTTCTTGTATTTTCTCTATTCTATTTCCAAGATTTTGGATCATCTTTGCTATCATTATTCTGAATTCTTTTTCAAGTAGACTGCCTATTTCCTCTTCATTTGTTAGATCTGCTGGGTTTTTGCCTTGCTCCTTCATCTGCTATGTGTTTTTCTGTCTTCTCATTTTGCTTAAGTTACTGTGTTTGGGGTCTCCTTTTCACAGGCTGCAGGTTCTTAGTTCCCATTGTTTTTGGTGTCTGACCCCAGTGGCTAAGGTTGGTTCAGTGGTTTGTGTAGGCTTCCTGGTGGAGGGGACTAGTGCTTGTTTTCTGGTGGATGAGGCTGGATCTTGTCTTTCTGGTGGGGAGGTCCACATCTGGTGGTGTGTTTTGGGGTGTCTGTGGCTTTATGATTTTAGGCAGCCTCTCTGCTAATGGATGGGGTTCTGTTCCTGTCTCTAGTTGTTTGGCATAGGGTGTCCAGCACTATAGCTTGCTGGTCATTGAGTGAAGCTGGGTCTTGGTGTTGAGATGGAGATCTCTGGGAGATTTTCACCATTTGATATTACATGGAGCTGTGAGGTCTCTTGTGGACCAGTGTCCTGAACTTGGCTCTCCCACCTCAGAGGCATAGCCCTGACGTCTGGCTGCAGCACCAAGAGCCTTTCATCCACACGGTTAATCTAGTCCCCAAATCTCCACGAGGCACAGAAAACAAAATAAAATAAAAACAAAAACTCTTTTACAGTGCATAGGCAATGAAGTCAATCCTCCTCATATCAGTCTTCTTAAAATTAGGTCACCTAGGCTTCATTCTCACAGAACGTCAGAAAAGCCTACCCCAGGAAAGGAAAGAAGCCATCTGCAGCCTTGCCCCTCCTCAAACTAGAAGATAGCTTGCTAATAGACTTTTGTTTTCTCTAATTTTTTACTTTTACAAATAATTCTTCAATGACCATCCTAACATATACCCTTGCACACTAAACCATACTAATTCATCTTTCTATCAATGGAGTATAAGAATCCAGTATGGCAATTTTTAAATGTTTCTTGTATTGCTTTTTTTTTTTTGAAAATTTTTTTGATTGTTGTAAAAGTCACACAATATAAAAGTTAAATATGGGTAAAATAGTATGTTTTACTTTTATTGTATTTCTGATTATAAAAGTAATACATGCTCTTTGCAGAGAATTTGGAAAATAGCAAAAATGTCAAAGCCCTACCATTCAGAGATAAAATCACTCTTAACTTTTTAATGTATTTCTTGGGAATCATTTTATTTTTATTGGATAAGTGTATGTAGTTGTTTTTCACTCAATACACATTATAGAGAAAGCACTTGCCCATGATACATAATATTTTGTCACATGAATACACCATCATTTACTTAACTGTTCTCTATTTGTTGGATATTTAAGTTATTCCTAATTTTTCACTGTATGAGTAAGTCTACAGTTAGCTTTTGAGCGTAAGTTTTTGCCCACGTTTCAGTTTTACTTAAAACATGAAGGATACAGACTTTTGATTGCCAAGGTGCTTTCCAGGAAAGTTCTCAGCAACATAAGAGAGTGCCTGTTCCAGGAATGGCCTTCAGAACTCAGCCTCCACTTTTCCAATCTGGAAGCATCCACTGGATCACTGCTTCTTCACCTTTCCCAGGGCCAGATGGAGCCTGGCAATCTCAGCCACAGATAACATGCTAGATATTCTATTCTGTCATTAAGACTCTGATGGTTCATATGCTGGACTCTTGCTATGTATTCAGGGCTTATCTAATATCATTTCTTGCTCTTCATAATCTTTCTTTCAAATTCTTTATGGCAACACTTCATCCTCTTTTTGGATATCCCTTCCGTGAACCGTAGAAGATTAGAATCTCAGCAAATCTAAATTCTATTTTCTGCTCCTGCAGGGACTAGCTGTGTGACATTGGGAAGTGATTTATCCCCTGTGTCTCAGTGTCCTCATCAGTAAACTAGAGGTGTGTGTAATATGGTATTTATGGCATTTTTGTAGTGAATAAAATCAAAGAAAGCTAGAAATTCACATGTACACCTGCCTATAATGACAACATACAGCTCATAATTTTATTGTCCTTCCAAAGGCGAGCTCCAGTGTGTTGATCAAGCTGATTTTAACATTTCTTTGGTCTCTGAAGGAGACATCTGGCACTGCCTTTACTCTATGGGGTAACCATGTAATGAGGTAGGCAATGAGAAGGGTGTGAAAGAAGAGAGGGGACCGGCAGATAATGACAAGGAGCTTGAAGCACAGTCTGCCTGTCAGGTGTGTTGATAGCTTTGGTCAAGAATTCACATACCAGGAAGTCAGGTACAAAATACCACAATTTCTTTAGCCACAGGCATAGAGTTTGTCGGCTCCTTTCTTCCTGCTTTCATCCATATGCAAGCAAGTGATAACATGTACTAAGTTAAATAATGCATGGTACTTCAACTATTCTTACTTCCGATCCTTTGGTTATTATAATTACATGTAATTTTGTGACGGATTTTCTATTTTTTAAGAAATCGCACTTTTGTAGTTGATCCAGCTAACAGGATTTTCTTACATTACTTCATAAAGAGACCATCTTTTAAACTTCTAATGTTATTTCTTATTCATTAGTACATTTGCCTATGGGGTATGTTCATAAATGGGTTAAAGTTACAAAGTTATGCTTATAAAAGCTCATGGTAATTTGGAGTATCAGGAGGATTTATTAATTTTGAAATCTTAAAAGAGCAAAAGCTAAAATGAGATTGGATTAAGTATATTCTTACATGCAGTTATTCTAAACACCCTTAAGGACCAAAGACTAACTTACAGAGGACATTATGCAAATGTGAATATATCTCTATGTGCCTCGTAGGCTTGCTGATATAATATTTTACATGGTTAGTTAAGTACATCAAGTAAAAGGTTTGACCTTGATAGAGTAGAAAGGTGCTTACTTCAAAAAAACTCAGTTGTTTTCCAGGCCATTGCGGAGCAATCAACATAAAGTGAATGTAATCTAGAATCTAATCATTAATATCTTAGTCAGCTAAGTATCTACTTCACAGGAAACCAAATATATGCTTTCTAGTACACCCATATCTCCTGTGTTCATGTTTGTCATCTACATACATGAGCTTGAATACGTCTTAGGGACTGTACTGTTGCGATGTGAAGAAATTGTTTGTAGACATGGCTGACACCAAGAAAGGAAGTTAAAAAAATTTTAGCTCCCCAGCTGTCATGATGACTTAATTAGATTTGGGGGGGATGGTGGCCCCAAGAATCAAGAGCTTTTTAAAAAAGCTTCCCTACACGAATCCCATGATTAGGAACCACCAGAAGCCTCCTGAACTGTAATTTGACAGCCCGATGTGGTATTTTCAAATCTTTCCTTTTGCCACATTATCATTTCAGTATGATAAGGAATAGATATGGTTTCCTGGGATTTATAGTTTCTATATTAATATGAGAAGAAGAAAGTGTTAATGGGGATACTATGACTTAAGCTCTAGAAACTTGGAACAAAGGGGCCATTCTGGCACACTTTAGCTCATCCATTATTAATTGTCATCTACTTGTGGTGCCCATATCTAGGGTTGGCTGAAAGTAAGGAAGGAATTTAGGGAGGAGGAGACAAGAGAATGTTACAAAGAAACCTAAACATTCATTACCTTACCTCTGCCTCAAGTGGAGTTTTTCCCAAAAAGCACTTAAATAAATACATTCATTGATCATTAACCACTAATTGATCACTAATTTATATAGGCACTTTAAAAAATTTAGTCAACAAATATTTACTGAACATTTATAGGATATAGTGTTCTGTGCTTGCCAAAGGGTCAGTGGTTTTAGAAACTTTCCAAATATTCTCTACCCTGTTCATTAGCAATGGGCAAGGGGAAATGAGAATAAAAATCTGATTGACAAACTTATGTTAGAAGAAATTATTCCAAATGTGTGTGGACCATGAGGGATGCAAATTTCTCATTTTGAGCTAATTGCATTCTTCCTCATCTTAATAAGAAATGTTGTTATTTCTTTCTGATCATTTTAAGCATCACTAATGCCCCAGCAGACTGAAATGGGGACAGTTGTCAGGCGGAGAAAACGGATGATGGTAGAAGCAAAATGTAATTTCTTCCACTGTAATTCTCCACAAGTTGTGTAAACTTTCCTCAGTTAAACAAACGTTTTTAAAGACAAAGATTTTACATTTTCATCTAAACACTGCTGGAAACAACTGCTCACTTTCACTCTTTTGGAGCCTTCCCAAACAGCTAGGAGATTTGTGTTTTCTTTAATAGTCTCAGCAGTATGCTTTCTTCTAAAAAAGAGAAAAATGAAAACCTTGTATTTCCCTGAATGCTGACTAAAGTAACATGACTGTGTTCCAGGTAGTCTAGTGAATAAATATGTAATTATTATTATTTTATAAAATTTTTATTGACTTATGCAGCAAATTTACCAAGCATTTGAACTTCACACACCACCATTTAAAATGTGTCATACCTGCATACCAATAAGAGAGACCCTGAGCTGACCCTTCACTATAGTCACTGGATCACTGAACACGTTCTCAGTTTGGAGTCAGTGGGGCAAATCCTACAGCTAGAGTCAGTGAAAATTTGAAAGAAGTGCACATGCATAGAATATGGATGTTTATTTTTGTGGAGGTCTGTGGATTTCTCAATTTCACACCTTTTAAAAGGGAAATAGAATCTCTAAAGAGAATAAATGTAGATATTTAATTTCTCCTTGGGAAATATCAGTCACATACCTGAAATGAAGGCCCCAAGTGAGCAAAACGCAAAGGAGAGGAATGGATTATGAGTGACAATGTGGATAATTATATCATCCCAACATGTTGGTGAGCATCAGTATGGTTCAATATGGACTTCAAGTCTCAGTTCTATTATCAACTGGCTGTGTGTCTTTGGACAAGTCACTTAACAACTCTGTGCCTCACTTTCCCCATCTAAAAATAGGGATAGTATGTGAGGGTAAAATAACGTGTGTACAGTGTTTGGAATAGTGCAGAACACATTGTAAATGCTCAATAAACCCTAGTGATTAATTGCTATCATATAACCTAGCTTTATGACACATTTTCAAGAGACCACTAATATGTAACCATGCCCAATTATATTATTCTGGTTGGCCTGCCCAGTTATATTATTCCCACCCACCATTCTCACTCCCCAGAGACGTTCTCCAGGTAGCGCTCCATATCTCCAGGGTAAGAACTTGCACAGCCTTGGGCTTGCCATATGGTGGTCCTCAAGGTTGATCCCATGTGGTTCTTTTATTCCATCTGTATGTCAGCCTCTTGGGGTGGCATGAAAGCTGCCAGTCTGTGGAAGTATCTGTACTCCCACAAATATCACCCTTCCTGCCCATGCCTTTTCTACTTCTATTGTTCCTTATTCCCTTAACTGAGCGTCTAACAGAACATGGATACATAGGAGCTTCCCAGTCCATACTTACTGACTGGTTAGCTGGTAAACTATGATTAAGAAAAATTAAGGCAAAGTTAGCATTAGGTGAAATTTTGAGAGCAATTTTAAAGATAAAGAACAGTGAGGAATGCCTAGAAGGAGGCTAAGTGGCTCCAAAATCGTTTTTCGTTAGTATCAGATTGTGTCTCTATGTTCTTTATATATTAGTATGCCTTAGGCTACAGGTGTCCTCAGCATCAAAATTCAGACTAAATGTTGAGGCCACCCTATAAAGATCTGATTATGAGGGAAGTCCTTTGTCTAGTTCACAACACATCCCTACTCAAAGTTCTCTACTCTTTGGCATATGTTTTTATCTTGCTGATTGGTTTTATGTCAGTGAACAGTGGATAGTAATGAAACCCTCAATTTGACTCCATAGTAGCCATCATGAGCTTATTGGAACATCCAATGGCATGTTCACTCTATTTGAAGGGAAATTAAAAGTTAAAAAAAAAACACAGTTTAGGAAGATTAGGGGAGCAGGGGTCACATGGTAAAGGGTAATTTCTTTAAGATCACAATGACAGCCAGTGGCAGAATCTAGATATACTGGCTCCCAGAGAGTGAGCCTTCACCATGGGCTGGCACAACTATTAGAAAATAGTCAGTACTCTTGTTCTTAAAGGTAATTCCCTAAGAAGGGAGCAACTCAGGGCCCAGATATTCATAGTAGCCAGTTAAGGACTTCTGTTGGACACCCTGTTGATGGGACTCTTCTGGGTGTGATAAAAGAGGCTATCCTATGAATATAGAATGCTGGAAATTCAGAGACCTATTGCAAATGGAATTAGCATAATTTTATGTGGAGCTTGTTTCTCTGGCTCTCAGCTAGAATTGACAACCTGACTTGTAGTTTTCGACTGAGTATCTCTGCCTACTGGCAAACTGCTTCTGTTCTAGGTTACTAAAACAGGAGAACTGGATGGAGCTAGGGAGAGGACTGAAATGGACTCTTTGGTTGCAATCAACAGAACTCCAATTTCAGTTAGATTAAACACAAATACAAATCCATTAAGTCATGTTACCTGGAGGTCAGGCATTGCTGGATCCAGGACCTCAGGGATGAGGTCTGTTCTGTCTCTCTCTGTCTCTTGACTTTGTGCATTTATTTCTTCTTCTCTTTGTATTATATATTCGTCTTATTCTTTCCTGCTGCAGAGGAATTCTTGCCATGTGGAGGGAAAGTAGACACTAGCAACCAAGTACTATCTCTTGGACCAGTCTGTCTGGTCAGGACCAAAGGATACCATAATTGGCCAAGTCTGAGTCACACATTCAGCTCTGTGGCCAAAAGCAGAGTGATTTACTGTGATCAAGAACTCTACTAAAAATCATTTGAAATCAACAAGGAAATAGGGGTGCTTTCCCGAGGAAGGAAGGGGAAGAGAAAAAAATACTGAGCAGATCAAAACAGGAATTCCAAGAGCCACTCAGAATGTTTTGGAATAAAACTTGGCAGCTTAGCGGTGGGGTGGGATGCCATGGTCTGTGCGTCTTTGACTCAGTGATCCATATTGCATCTAGTTGTAGGCATTAAATGGCACTAAACTACTGTCTTTTCTAGCCCAGCACAACTCAGTCTGTTGATTGCTTCTTCTCCCCATGCATACCCCTTTCCGTGAGTTTGAGTTATGAATGTTGAGTTAGTGAGGTGAATGTTTGAGTGATGAATGTTTGAGTTAGTGATGATGAATGTTTGAGTTAGTGAGGTGAACTGCATGAGAGAAGCACAGGGCAGGTTGGCTCCCTTGTGGGCATGTATGGGAATGCCTTTGGCTGGCCATGGCACAAATTCTGTCTCTCAGAATGGAAAGTATTCTGGTCTGTGATAAGCTGTAAAGTCAGCAAGCTCCCTTGCCTTTGCATAGGCTGGTTTTGATGCAGGATGCCATTTATTCATTCATTCAGTCAGTAATTATTTCTTGAATTCCTACCATGTGTCTGGAGTTGTTACATTGCTCTTGCCCCATGGAGATTACAGTCTATTAGAGAGTATAGACACTAACCAAAGAATTACCCAGTTACCCTCTCAGTTTTGTCATTGCTTCAACTCTTTCTCCCTTACCCATACTCCAAATGTAGCCAAACTGATGTTTTTTAACAGACTATATCAAATTACATAATTTCCCTGCTTAAAATCCTTTAATGAGGGCCTCCCTGGTGGCGCAGTGGTTGAGAGTCCGCCTGCCGATGCAGGGGATACGGGTTCGTGCCCCGGTCCAGGAGGATCCCATATGCCGCGGAGCGGCTGGGCCCGTGAGCCATGGCCGCTGAGCCTGTGCATCCGGAGCGTGTACTCCGCAGCGGGAGAGGCCACAACAGTGAGAGGCCCGCATACCGCAAAAAAAAAAAAAAAAAAAAAAAAAAAAATCCTTCAATGACTTTTTATTTCTCTGTGAATAAAATCTTTCTTTTTTATTGTAATAATTTTTCCAACTTTAGACATATAACTGGCATATAACATTGTATAAGTTTAAGATGTACAAGGTGTTGACTTGATACATATATATTGTAAATTGATTACCACCATAATGGTAGTTAACACCTCCATCACACCACATAATCACCAGTTCTTTTTTGTGGTGAGAACATTTAAGACCTACTGTCTTTCAAGTATATAATACAGTGTTACTAGCAACAATCACCATACTGTATATTAGATCCCCAGAATTTATTCATCTTGCACCTGGAAATGTGTACCCTTTGACCAACATCTCCCCATACCTCTCACCCTCCAGCCCCTGGTAACCACCATTCTACTTTCTGTTTCTATGGGTTCAGCTTTTTTAGATTCCACGTATAAAATCACACAGTATTTATCTTCTTCTGTCTGACTTATTTCACTTAGAATAATGCCCATGTTGTTGCAAATGGCAGGATTTCCTTCTTTCTCATGGCTGAGTAATATTCCATTATACACACACACACACACACACACACACACACACACCCCACATCTTCTTTATCCATTCATCTGTTAATGAACACTTTGGTGGTTTCCATATCTTGGCTATTGTAAATAGTACTGCTATGAGCAATAGAGGGCAGATGTATTGTCAAGATCCTATTTTCATTTCCTTTGAATACATGTCCAGAAGTGGAATTGCTGTATCATATGAGAGTTCTATTTTTTTAAGTTTTTTTTTAAATATGCTATCTGTGTTAACATGTAATGGGCTTACTATATTTCCTTTTATTTAGTTATTTATTTATTTTTATTTTTGGCTGTGTTGGGTCTTCTTTTCTGTGTGAGGGCTTTCTCTACTTGCAGCAAGTGGGGGCCACTCTTCATCGCGGTGCGCGGGCCTCTCACTATCGCGGCCCCTCTTGTTGCGGAGCACAGGCTCCAGACGCGCAGGCTCAGTATTTATGGCTCACGGGCCTAGTTGCTCTGCGGCATGTGGGATCTTCCCAAACCAGGGCTCGAACCCATGTCCTCTGCATTGGCAGGCAGACTCTCAACCACTGTGCCACCAGGGAAGCCCAACAGTTCTATTTTTAATTGTTTGAGAAATATCAAAAAATTATCCATGAATTATCCACAGTGGCTGCACCGATTTACATTCCCAACAATAGTACACAAGGGTTCCTTTTTCTTCACATCCTCACCAAATTTTGTTACCTCTTATCTCTTTGGTGATAGCCTTCCTAACAGGTGTGATGTGATACCTCATTGTGGTTTTGATTTGCATTTCTGGGAGTAAAATCCAAACATTTGCTACGTCCTCATCCTCGAATGCCCTCTGGGACCTGGCTCCAGCTGAACTCCCCATTTTCTCTGCCTTGCTGTACTGGCAACACTGTCTCTCTGCTTCTTGCCTGCTCCAGCCCCTCTCTGGGCCTGGCACTTGCCCTCCGCTTAGCTTTGCACGGGATGAGCTCCTTGTCATCCTTCATGTGTCAACTCAAATGTCACCTCCTTAGAGAGGCCTTCTCTGACCAGCCATATAAAGGAGTTCCTTTCCTTATGTCATCTCTATCATTAGTCCCTTCACAGCACTGATCACGATTATTTGCAATGAAAAATCCTTTTTGTTCTCTTCCTTAGTGTTTGCTCCCTCCTAGCAGAATGAATTCGGGGACCATGTTGGTCTTATTCAGGGCTTTATCTCTGGTCTGAGCAATTGGTGAACTTGCATGTCTGCGAGGCGATCTCTTTAAGAGACACCTCCTCCTCCATGAAGCCTGCCTTGGGCAGAACTGATTTCTGTCTCCACGGTGCCTCACACACACCTTGGTGACAGCACTTGCTATGCTAGGCTATATAGTTGCTTCTCTCCATGCCTGGCTTCTCTGCTAGCCTATAGCTCCGTGAGGTCAGGGACCAAGACTTATCTCTGTATATCCAAAGCTGAACAGTGGTCCCCGGCCCATAGCAGGGGCTCTGCTGCTTAGTGATGGAATGAAAGCAACTCCAATGAATCAGCAATCTGTATCTGCGTGTTTGTGTATTCATCAGGGAATGGAGGGGTGGAGAACTACAGAAAGGACTGCGGTTCTTTCAGCTTTATTTGCTATATTGATGGGGTAGGAGTGAAGGAAAAGCTTTATGAACAGATGACGGGAAACAAGCAAACTTGCAAAAAAAGAAGACCTATTGTCATGCATTTTAGATTCAATTAATAGCTGCTGGTGGGTTAAAAAAAGAGAAAACTACTAGGGGAGAACCAGAAGACAGGTACTTGACAGTATTCCTTTAATGCTTTTCTTGTTCCTTGATGCATTGTCTTCTTGTGGAAGTATCACTGTTGTGTGTAGACAAGGGGAAAAGCATCATCTTCAAACTGTAATGAATCTAAAATGAAAACAAGCCACACAGTTGGCCAACACTGCTTTTAAATTGCACATGAAGAACACTCCCAGTGACAAACACTTTCAAGGCAAACAAACCAAACAGAAATTAAAAAATCTCTGTGGGGTATAAATATGTAATTACACTCACGCAGGGAGCATTTTATCAGGTAAACCATCCCACTTTGTTAATTGAAATCCTCCAGCACTGGGCTTTTTTGACAAAGCATCTGAATATGTATGGATAGGGTGTAGACATGCTGCTTCCCCGGGCTCTTCCTAGCTGGGGTTAACCATCTCAAAGCCATTTTCCCATGCAGCTGGGAGGTCAGTTCTTAAGCCTTTCTTTTGTCTGTTGCTTCTGTTTCCATCTAGCTGAATGTCACCAGGATGCAAACTGGTGTGGAATTCTTAATATCTATCCAAAACACAGCTATTTTCAAAATCAAGACTAATATTTTACTTTTATATAGCTCATTTGAAATACATAGACAAGTAATCCTCTGTGGTAATTTAGAAATGTTAAGACGACCAACAAAAGAGGTTCCAGGATTCTACATTAGTATATGGTGAAGAATGTTGGGCTAGAATTCCTGCTTCTGGCTCTACTCCAACTAGGTATCTGGCCATAGGCCATCAAGACATTGCCACCTCAATTTTCTCATCAAAAATAAAGGTTGGTTTATGATTGTTAAAAATTCCTTTCCACTCCAGCAAGGCCTATGATTCATTACTTGATAGTACTGCCTTTTTCTTTTTTTTCTTTAAGACTTATTATTTATTTATTTATTTTTGGTTGCGTTGCGCCTTCATTGCTGCTCGCTGGCTTTCTCTAGTTGGCGGCGAGCGGGGGCTACTCTTTATTGCAGTGCGTGGGCTTCTCATAGCAGTGGCTTGTCTTTGTTGTGGAGCACAGGCTCTAGGCACGTGGGTTCAGTAGTTGTGGCACGCAGGGACTCAGTAGTTGTGGCGCGCGGCCTCTAGAGCGCAGGTTCAGTAGTTGTGGTGCATGGGCTTAGTTGCTTCACGACATGAGGGATCTTCCTGGACCAGGGCTTGAACCCGTGTCCCCTGCATTGGCAGGTGGATTCTTAAGCACTGCACCACCAGAGAAGTCCCAGTACTGCCTTTTCTTGAGGTTTGTTTTGGTTTTTTTGAGCGTTGGATTATTAATTCAATAAAATCTTTAAGTGTTGGAAGATTCACCCAAATGAGGCTCTGTCTCCCTCCTCTGGAGTGTCTAGTGCTCTGGCCTTTCTTTAGGCCCTGGCTTGACCAACACTGCACCACAGGCATCAGAGGCATCTGCAAATCTACTGGGTGACCTCAATGCCCTCCCTATGAGCATGCTGCTGAGGTTGTCTGCAAAGGGGGAGACACAGGGTGGTGTCTGGGAATGGCTGGAGTAGAAATCCAAGTCCCAACACATAGATCTTACAGTAGAGGTAGAACTGTCTCTGGATTTTCCAGTTCCCAGAAGTATTAGTTTTCCAGGAGTGCTATAACAAGTCACCACAAGCTGGTGGCATAAAACCACAGAAATTGATTCTCTCACGGTTCCTAAGGCAAGAGGTCTGAAATCGAGGGCTCTCGGGAGATTCTGTCCCTAGCCTTTTCCAGCTTCTGCTGGCCCCAAGCATCTTGGCCTACAGCTGTATCATTCCAGTCTCTGCTGACCCCTCCCCATTACATTGCCGCCTTCTCTTCTGTCTATGACTTCTCTTTTTTTGTCTCTTATGGGACACTTGTCATTAGATTTAGGGTCCACCCTGGTAATCCAGGATAGTCTCATCTCAACATCTTTAACTTAAGTACATCTGCTCGGATCCTTTTTCCAAATAAGGTAACATTTATAGGTTCTGGGGATTTGGAAGTGGGCATACCTGTTTAGGGCCACAATTCAACCTACTACACATTAATCCTTGTCCCAAGATTTCTAAAGCAGTGGTGTAGAAAGTCTGGGTTTAATGTTGAAACATATACATAAATGATTAACATATGATTCACCCCCAAATCACCTTAGCCCATAATTTATTTATGAGGAACTGCTGGAAAGTAGCAGGAATAAGACATGAATGCATTTGGGACTTAATCAGCATGAGAGGAGAGCACAGGCATTAAGTCTGGTATTGAGCACTTCATGATCTCTGCAAGGCACCAAGGATGCCACAAAGGTGTACAGAGATGGCCCTACCCTTGAGCAACTCACAATGTAACAGAATGAAAAGGCAAGAGAACCAGGGACATGGAGAAAAAGAAAAGTGAGATATAGTTCCTAATGAGATAGGCTAGCAATTAAGTTTTTCTCCAGCACTCAAATATTTCTTCTGAAACACACTTAGGAAATGCACTGCTTTTCACGGGTGGTGAGTGAGTAGAGAGGCAACTAGAGCATATCTTCTCTCCTCTAAAGGTGACCTGATCAGATCCTGTCACAGTGGAGTTCCCTGGGAAGCGGAATCTGAAATGGAGATTAGCATGCAGGATGTTTATTAGGAGAGCTCTTGGGATTAACAACTGAGGAAGGGAAGGGCAAGGGTTGTGCAGAGGGTGAAGCTGAGCTGTCATACAGACTCAGTCCAGGTCTCACTTGGCCTTCAGGGAGCTCTGGAGTGAGGATGGTCCTTCAGAATTTCCCCTCGATGGGGCAGGGCCTTTGAACCGCACATCGGTCAGTCATTGGGTATGTGCTGCCCATGTAGAGCTCTCTTCAGCCAGGATATTCCCAGAGGACTCTGTGTCCCAGCAACTGGAGGACTCAGTTCTTCAGTCCTGAAGGAGGATGTGGGCTGGCACATCATGGCGTCCACTAAAGATCCTTGCTCAGTCCTCACCATCCCCAAACTCCATGGCACCATCCCACAAGCTTTACAATTTTTTGAAGATAAATCTTACCCGAAAGGTTGGTGCTATCCACATAAATTCTTCTGTCTGGTTACATTCATAAGTTTGTTATTGGAGAAGAGAGCAGGACCAGTGCTGTAGAACAGAGCTATGACCAGCCAAAGGGATTCAAGGGAAAAAGAGGCTTGGCCTCAGACTTCTCATTGCACATGTGTGAGGCAGTGACGGCTGTGCTGTGCGAGCAGATGGGACAGTGCCTCTGGGCAGCTCCACAGTTGTACACTGCTTTCTTTGTGTGACACTCTCTCTCTAGATAAATGGGCATATGATTGAGAAACGTCCTCAACCTGGGGAGAAGGAGGGGAATTCTAATAAGTTCTGTCTCTGTGTCACAATGTACTGGAAGGAACATGGGGTGTGAGGTCAGGTGGATGCTCAGTAAATCTGACCTCATCCTTTTCATCCACCCCCTCTTATCTCTATTTTCTGGGAGCAACTTCACCGGCTTCTCCCAGCTTCCCAGTGTAATCCCTCAGGCCTTGAAGTTTTGTATTTTGCAACATAGCTGTCTTCAGAGTCTGTGCTCTTCCAGGACAATCTTTGTCTGCCAGACTGCTTGGGTCCTGGGTCCACAGCATCATCCTGGTTCTACCATTTATACAGTCATTGTAGGCAAATTAGCTCACCCCTCTGACAGAGCTCCTTCTTGTAAAATGGTGACAATAATAGTTGTATTCTATACAGGTATATATACATATATACACATACTTATACTTACAGTATATATTTATGGATGTTAATATATTGTCAGACACTTAGCACAATTCCTGGCTCAAAGTAAGTGCCCCATGTTGGCCATTATCAATGTCATTGTTTCATTTTCACAATTATCAAGTTGTCCTTAGGTGTCATCCTCTGTGAGGCTGACTAGGTCCCTGTTCCCTCATCTTTTCTTGCCCTTTGTCGTTACCTCTTCTTGGGCTAGGTTTTCCACCCTCCTTTGTGGAGACTCCCTTGACTTCCCCAGCATACAGACCTCTTCCCCACCTCTGCACTCCGATAGGACTTTCCTCCTGGATTCCAGAGTTGATCTCCTGGGTTCTGTCATTAGTCCTGTGATTTTTTGTTCTCTCCTGGATCAAGGAACATGATCATTGTCAGATTGGAAGGGAGATCAAACATTGACCTTGATAAGCTGAAACCTATGATATTGAGATGACTCTAAAAAACAGGTCACTGTTTGCGGTAAAGAAGGCCTCCCAGCCTAGAATAATTATGTACCAATAGCTCTGCTCTCTGGGTCATTCTCTTTCCTGCTTTTTCCACCAGAGCACCCCACCTCCAAGACAAAAGTTCCCAGAGACCTTTTGTTTTTTCTCTCCTTCTCTTCTTCTCACTCTAGCTCCCTTTCTCCTCCAACTCTATCCCTCTTTCCTTCATTTCTTTCTTTCACAGATATTGATTGAGCCACTTCCATGTGCAGGGCACTGGAGACCAATGGTGAGTGAGCAAGATGAGTAAGACACTTAACAGTTCAACAGGGAAGACCAAGTGCTAGGTAGTGTGCTTTGAAAGGAGGTTTGGGAAGGCGTGGGAGTACGTGGCTGGGACACTTGCTGCTCCTCCCAGGTAGGGAGGGTTTTCTCAAATACCCTTTGCCTGTATACAGAACATAAGAAATGAGAAAAACTGGAGACATATAGTGGGTGGAGATAAAAGGAACATCTCCAGGACTCTTCCTGGTTTCTGTTTTCCTATTCTTGACCTTTCTTCCATCACTTTTAACTACTTGGTACCTGCCTCTGGCTCATTCAGCAAATACCCGTTGAATGACTGTTGCGTGTCAGGTACTGCACTAGCAGCAGGGAATAGACCAGTGAATAAGACACAGTCGGTTTCCTGCCCTCATATAGCTGACAGTTCTATCCTAGGCCTTGGGACCAGACCTGAATTTGGTGATTTATGGGACAGTATGCGAGCTCCAAACATTTCACATGTATTAAGTAATCTAATCCTTGAACTAGCCCTATGTGGTAAGTACCATTATTGTCCTCATTTTGCAGGTAAGAAGACTGAGGCACAAAGAGGTCCAGTCACTTGCTCAAGGTCCCATAGCTAGCTTGAATCTGGACTCTACCACTTAGAAGTTATGTGACTTTGGCCACCTTACTTAATCTTTACAACAACCTTATAAGGTAGGGATTATTATTATCATCTACATTTTATAGGTGAGAAAACTGAGGCACAAGAAGATTGTTAGTTAATCAATGTAAAACACTTAGCATGGTGCCTAGCAATGGCTGCTATGATGATTATTGAGAAAAAAGAGTGGGAGAAATGGAACAGTTACAGAGGTTTGGAGATGAGCCAATGTGGCTCCAAATTTTCATAACTGTATGATTCTACCACTGTAACCTGATGAGCTGACATAGGTACTGGGTAAGAATCTGTTACTTTTGGCTGAAAGAATTATTCATGAATCATTGAAAAGGTAGTGTTGAGCACTTTGCTCTTTCTCACATATCATTAGGTATGTTAGACATAGCTTGACAGCAGCATATGAAGGGAGAAATGTAGAGATTTTGATTGATGGTAGGCATCATATATTAGTCTGTTCAGGCTGCCATATCAAAATACCACCGACTGGGTGGCTTAAATGACATTTATTTTCTCACAGTTCTGAAGGTTGGAAGTCCATAATCACGGTGCCAGCAAATTCAGTTTCTGGTGAAGCCTTTTTTCCTGGCTTGCATGTGGCCACCTTCTCATTGCATCTTCACATTGCTTTTCCTCTGTGGCATGGAGAAGGAACAAGAGAGAGACAGAGACAGAGACAGAGACAGAGAGGTGGTCTGACTTCCTCTTCTCATAAAGACACCAGTCCTATCACATTAGGGCCCAACCCCTGTAACCTCATTTAACATTCATTATCTCTTCAAATATAGTCACATTGGGGGGTGAAGCCTTCAATATATGAATTTTGGAGGGACACAGTTCAGTCCATAGCATGCCACATTAGTCTTCAGTGTGACATAGCTACAGGAAACACCAACCTATATATTATGTTAATAGAAGTGTCCCCAAGCGATCTATTTCATCTCATTTGTTATGTGAGCCTCACTTAAAGATGGAAAACAAACATTTATTAAGCATATACTACATTTGATACTTTATTTAGTCCTTAGGACAACCTTTTAAGTTGTTGCTATTACGATTCCCACTTGAAAAAATTGATGAGCAATCTGTTACTTAAAACGAAATTCATTATGGTACCGAGGTCAGCCAGCTAAGGGAGTGGGGAAGCTGGGGTTTGAACCCAAATGAGAGTTATGGGAATAGGGGGTCTTGAAAAGAGAAACTATGAGAAAATATTGAAGATATTGTGGATGATTATCCTGGGAAAAGCAAATTTTAATAGGCTCCTTCAATGTGATTCCAGAAGACAGTGCATAAATAAATCGGTGGAAATTATAAGGAAGAAGGTTTGGATTTAATATATGTAAAAAATTTTTTTTTAAACTACAACTCTCCACAATAGAATAGGTTATCTTAGGAGCTGCTCACTATTGGAAGTGTTCTAAAGCTAGAAACTATTATTATTTTTTTTGCGGTACGCGGGCCTCTCACTGTTGTGGCCTCTCCCATTGCGGAGCACAGGCTCTGGACGCACAGGCTCAGCGGCCATGGCTCAGGGGCCATGGCTCAGGGGCTATGGCTCAGGGGCCTAGCCGCTCCACGGCATGTGGGATCTTCCCAGACCTGGGCATGAACCCGTGTCCCCCGCATCGGCAGGCGGACTCTCAACCACTGCGCCACCAGGGAAGCCCTAAAGCTAGAAACTCTTGTGGGAGGCAGATGGAGTGGAATGGAGAATGGGCTTTTATGTTCTCCATTTTTCTAAGTTTGGTGAAATGTTCTATTTTCATAGAAGGAATTCCCCAAGAGCAGTTTTGATGGTACATGAAATCCTAAATACTTTAACCTTTGGGCAGTAGAGTAGTTCAAGAAATTTATCTGATGCACAATTGCTGCTAATTGGTTTCTAAATATTTTTTTTTTTTTTTTTTTTTTTTTTTTTTTTTTTTCTTTTTTTTTTTTTTCTTTTTGCGGTACGCGGGCCTCTCACTGTTGTGGCCTCTCCCGTTGCGGAGCACAGGCTCCGGATGCGCAGGCCCAGCGGCCATGGCTCACGGGCCCAGATGCTCCGCGGCATATGGGATCCTCCCAGACCGGGGCACGAACCCGTATCCCCTGCATCGGCAGGCGGACTCTCAACCACTGCGCCACCAGGGAGGCCCTCTAAATATTTTTATATATGAAAATGCAGTCAGTTCAATAGGAATCTATTTGAATTAAGTTATTAGAATTTAAAAAAATCATGAGAATCATTTCTCTTTATGACAGCTGGTAACCATCTCCCAAGAATGCCCTTGTAATTACATTTAGAGTTGCTTATCTAGGGCACATCAAAGAATTAGATGCAAGTGGTCATTGCACTAATGAAATGCTTATCTTCCTGAGCTCATCATGCTGAAGAGCTTTTAGCAATGGCTGATATTTAGACTCTTCTTCCATTATTAATTAATTGAATGGGCATCAGGGCTCCCAAGCTCTAGTAAATGAGGCAAGACCTAGATTAATTCGGTTTCTATACAATAAGTATGTTTGAATGCTAACAATTTTCAACACGATCATAAAATAGATCCAGGTTGGGATGCATCAAAGAATGGCACTCCTCCCTTCAGAGATGCCTATTTTGTAAATAGTAAAAGCAAAAAATGCCTTGAGACTTTGTTTTCTTAGGGAATCTGAAATTAAACTTACATCATTGCCTTTAAAATAAGTATCTCCTACAAACCTGAAACATATTTGGATTATTACAATTCTCTAGATACACCCACACTTCATATTCTAATTTTGAATGTGTTTAGGACTGACAGCTCTTGGTTAAAATCTATTGTGAAGCAAAAATACTCTTGGCTGCTTTGGCTGTTCCACCCATCCAAGTGGTTCTGGCAAATAAGCTCAATGGGCAAAAGCTAATATCCCCCCAAATCTCCTGCCCTGTGGAAACTTCTGCCAAAACTTTATTTGTCCTTAATATCAGAATAAGCACTGATTTTAGTAAGAAAGATCACTGCAAGCTTTCCCAATTGGAGAGCACTAGCAAATAAAACAATTTTCAACTGAAATGGAAAATGGTTGGATCACTAAAAGACACTTGGATGGAGCAAAACTTTTAATTATTCACAGGAAATTTTGGCTTCATATGGCCTTTCAGTGTGTTTGGGACCTTGAGACCAACTTTTGTTTTCTTAGCTCTGCTTTATAATATGTTGGAAAAATTCCAGCCTCTTTTCTCAACCTGTATCTCAAGCCTCCTCTCCCTGCCCATCATCCCATTTCTTTATGCAGAAGAAAGCTTCAAGCATCTCGTCTAGCAGGACACTGCAGGGATCGCTCTGCATGGGAAATAATTATTTTAAACCACATTTGTTTGTTGTGTTTTGCCTGCTGGGGTGAGCCTTGCTTCCCAAGCAAGTTGCCACAGGCCAGCTTTCGCTTGGGACTCAAACACGTGTTGGTTCCACCATAACCCGAAAACTTAGTGAGGGGAGTGCGTTTCCACGTTTAATGTTACCACCACATTGCAAACCACACATGATGTCAGGTTTTGACAGTTTCCTTTTTTTAAAAAAAAAGTGTTTTATTTATTTATTTATTTGGCTGCATCGGGTCTTAGTTGCGGCTTGCAGGATCTTCGTTGCGGCACGTGGGAACTTTTTTTGCGGTGCACAGGCTCTTCATTGCGGTGCGCGGGCTTCTCTCTAGTTATGGCACATGGGCTCCAGGGCACGCAGGCTCATTAGTTGCAGCACGTGAGCTCTCTAGGTGTGGCACGCAGCTCTAGAGTGCACGGGCTCAGTAGTTGCAGCATGTGGGTTCTCTAGTTGTGGCACGTGGGCTCTAGAGTGTGCAGGCTCAGTAGTCGTGGCCCATGGGCTTAGTTGCCCCGCGACATGTGGGATCTTAGTTCCCTGACCAGGGATCGAACCCTCATCCCCTGCATTGGAAGGCGGATTCTTAACTACTGGACCACCAGGGAAGTCCCTCAATAAATATTTTTGATTGAAGTAGTATTGTTGACCAATTTTGATATAAAGGTTAGATAAGCTAGACAGAATTCTTAAGAGATGATTTATTTAGATATCTAAAACTGAAAGATGCTCCCTTAAAACTCAAAATCAGTCTTTTAAAAATATCTAATTCTCTATTACAAACTTTCCTAAAAATACAGATGTCTATTGCTGCATATCACCCCAAAATTTAGTCGCTTAGAACAATGAACATTTATTATCACACAGTATCTGTAGGTCAGGAATCTGGGTGAGGCTAAGTGACTCTGGCTTAAGGTCTCTCATGAGGTTTGACAGTTTCCTTTGAAGAAATTAACCTTTGACTGAACTTAGAGGGAAAAATTTATACTCAGTTGAGTAACTTGTTGCTGACTAGAGTGGTGAGAATATCGTTGACATGTGAATAATTTGAGTGATGCTAGAGGGTTCTATGTTTTACTTTCAGAAACTCTCAGGTTGGGTCAAGTGTACAGGCTGACTACTTCCTGGTCAGGAGACAGTGAAACCTGATATACAAATACACCTGCAATTTGATAGACGCCAGGTATAATCTTTACAAGCAAATTGCTTCTTCAGAACTCTTGTGTGAAATGACTTTTATCTACTTTTCTTTTGGGTTGCTGGGCTGAGTGAGAAATCAATAATCATGGTGTTCTGTTTGGGTAGCCTGTGGACCAAGTCTATGAAGTAAGCAGTTGTATTGTGACTTTTGAGGGGCTCTGAAACTTCCTTTATGCTCCCAGTTACCCCCAAACATATCCCTCGCTAATTCTGTGAAGGCCTGAAATAGTTTGACTTATGACTCTCAGGGTTGGAAGGAATCTTCTACCCTGAGAGGTAGATAGAAGGTGATGAACTGACACTGAGGAATCTCAATGAAGGGATCTCCTCTACAACAACTTCACTCAGTTACCTAAATTTCATATCCAACTTTGCCAAATATTTAGAGCAATTGTTGCTACTGTCCCTGAATTTGTCCATGGCAAACATTGTCAATCTTGATCCTCTTTCCAGCTGAACCAGACCCAGGTCTTTAGAATCCTTTCTAAGACAATTCTCTATGCAGCCACCATCCATCCTTTGGTGTTGGGGGAAAAGAAGAGACGTATTTTCCATTCTGGTTTCAGAATGAATCCTTCACCTGCATCTGTTTTTCCGCCATGCGTCTAGGGGGCCTAGAGAGAAGGTTCACAGGACGTGGATTTCCCTTTCAGTATTTTTTTGACTGAAGTTTTGTTTTTCAGAGTAGAGAACAAACTTATGGTTACCGGGGGGAGGGATGGGGGGATGGGAGGGATAGATTGGGAGTTTGGGATTGACATGTACACACTGCTATATTTAAAATAGATAACCAACAAGGACTTACTGTATAGCACAGGGAACTCTGCTCAATATCCTGTAATAACCTAAATGGGAAAAGAATTTGAAAAAGAATAGATACATGCATATGTATAACTGAATCACTTTGCTTTACACCTGAAATTAACACAACATTTTTAATCAACTATACTCCAATATAAAATAAAAATTAAAAAATAAAGTTTTATTTCTTTTTTATATAGTCATCATCATAACATATGCACCAGTTTTTGTGTTCTATTTTTTATTATGAAAAGTATACTTTAATTTTATTATAAACACTCGATACATATGATGTTAAATGAATGTGTAATATTTCATATAATCTGTATTATTATTTTCATAACTATTTCCTTATGTTGGACATTAGTTTCCCTCTGGTGCTTTGCCCTTATAAATAATTGATAGGAATATGACAGAATTAATTTTTACATGTACAGATCTTGCCATATTTGGGATTATTTCCTTAGGTTTTCAGAAGTGGATTATTGGGTCATGAGCATTTTACGACATTTAAGACATTTAAGATTACCCAACTGCTTTCCAATGGATTATATCAATTTATACTCCCAAATACTATTTCACCTACCCGCTACCAATTCTGCATATATTTTAAAATTTATAGGAACTACTGTTCATAGCATTTAAGTTGCTTTTCTAGGATTCCTGGTATCTGCTTTGTGGTATGGTGTGCTCATTGCTCTGCTGCCATGCTCTGTCTTCTGCTAGGGGGCTGTCAAGATTGCCCAGGCCTCTGGGATATTTATAGCTTCACCCAAGTTCCCTAGGCATTGGCCTGTGAATTCCTCTGTTGCATCCTCCAGAGACTACAGTTCTCTTGGCAATATTTATAATTAACAGCTTGGTTCTCGGCTCCCAATCTCCTCCATTCTAACCCTTAATAGTAATAACAACAACTACTCTGCTGTTACTGTTGCTGTTACTGAGCACTAGTTATGCACTGGGCATGAGTCTAAGCACTCCAAATGTAACACTTCATTTAGTCCTCACTGCAACCCACTGAGGTTGGTGTTATCAGCCCCAATTTACACATGAGTAGTTAGTTGAAATTTAGCAAGCTCAGTAACTTCCTCAAGGTCACTCAAGTGCTGAGTAGAGTAGCTGAGATTTGAATGGAGGCTGTATCTTATTTCCCATTCCAGGTTTTTAACCATTCTGTATAATGGCTCTAAGTCCCCTCACCTCTCGGCTCAGTCCATCCTTTGATTCTAGAACCAATCCAATTCTGAGTCAAGGAAAATTAAGGAACTTTAGCTCATCATCTGAAGTCACTCTTGCTGCTATGCCAGCTCTTACCTTGTACTTGATTCACACTGAATGGCCTTCTGCTTGGTGATAGAGCTGAAAGGATGTCAGGGGGACTAGGGCTAAGGAGAACATTCAGTAAAAGTGAGCCTTTGCAAACACTGAAAGAAGGTTATTTTGGGGTGATGACATATTTTAGTTGTTCCCTCCCCTGAATGGTGAAAATTTGACCACTCTTCAGCTTCTGCTTCTACCTTTTTCTTGTGACCAAATCTCTACATTGTTTGCAATTCCAGTGACTATGCTCTTGCCTCAGTTTCTCATGACTGATTCCTGGTCTTGATAAATTTCCCATTAGCTTAGCTTCTATAAGCTTTGCAGAAGAATAGTAAGTTCTCGCTACTATGTATTGGCAGAAAAGGGGAGAATACAAGTAGAAAAGATCTTGAGGGTTTTAGAATAGGGGGTGGAATATAAGGCTAAAGTTATTGACATGGGGATTTTCATCCTGTCACTCAGGACTCAATATTATGCCAAGTACTTGCCTGTCAGCTGACTATATTCCCTGGGAGAGTCTGGAGGACACTGTGTTTTAGTAATGGATTCACAGGTGAGGGAGGCACTCTCATTTTTGATAAACTTGTTAGTGGCTGTATTGTATGGCTATTGTATTCTGAGATTCAGAGAGGAGGATTCAGCCTTGGAATTGAGTCCCCTACTATCTTTGGGGATAATGGAATTGGGGAATAGCAGAGATCAGGTAGGAACTCTTAACTGTCTGTAGTGGATACAGTGGTTCTCTGCTCAGATCCCTTTTCCAAGGCCAGTGCACGGTGCTGCTGGGAATATTGGTGGTTAACAGGTCACAGATGTGTCTATCACCAGGAAATGCCTCACCCAAGGGTATGACCCTTCCGCATTGGCCTCTGGCTAATAACTGAAGATGTGCAGGTACAAAGGCCTGACCCCATTGCCTTAATTTTTGACTAGTCTCATGAGCCATCCTGGTTCTAGAGTTCTCTGTTGAATCAACTGAGGCCTCAGTGACAGTTGCATTGTGGATCAGCTTCATCATTTGCCCAATCCTTTCCTTTTTGTTTCTCTCAGATGTATCTCTAAAAGTACTCCCCAATAAACCTTCTGCAATTTTTCACTCAGAGTGTGTTTCCAGGGAACCCAATCTAACACAGTTGGTCCCACAAGTGTCCTAGGAACCAGATTGACTCTAAAATTGGACTTTGCTGCTGGATCACTCACCAACCAGCTACCAATAACTCTGATCACTGAGAGTAAGTGGAATATGGTTAGCCCCTAGCATTCTGTCACAGTGCAGTTGTTGAAACTTTCACCAGTGGTAAACTGGGATGGGAGACCAGTGGAAGGGGATGCACTGCCTGGTGTAATATCTCCATTGTATAAGAGGTGTGAGAGAAATTATTCTATGAGGACAATGGAACTGTGTGGCCATTGTTGAGTGCCACTGATTACTTGAAGAGAGAAAAAGTTAGGTTCCTGTGATTAATAACCAATTCAAGGCAAAATGTGAAAGCTAGAAGACCTGCTTGGTAGCATTTAAGTATACCCTGATGTCTTGCAGCCAAAGTGCAAACAGATGAAGGACCAGACTCAGAACTTAATTGTAAAAGTAGTGGAGCTTCACGCCAACCTCAGGGTGGACGCTGTGATTTGAGATGGGGCTATCTAGGTATATGTATTTGAAAACTGAACTCCTAAATTTCCTGAAGCCACTGGGCCTGCAGAAGGGGGCCTTTCTCCTTGTCAGAATACAGTGGAACCCCTTGAAGAGCATGCCAAAGACTCAAATCATGCAAGTACTTTAAAAAAACTATGCTGTCTCTTGCCACCCTCCCTGAGCTCCATCTCCCTTCCAAATAACCAGACCAATAACAAAGATCAAATCTCAGCATATCCTGGCTAGGGATGTGCTAGGCTGGGGAAGTAGGGGAGACTAAATACAGAAGGAGCTATGGCCAGGGGAGTATGCTTGGGACTGATACTGAGTAAAGAGGGTAGAACATGAAATTGAATAAAGGAGAGTTTATGAAATGGGATTTAATAGACTAAAAGACCCCAGAGATTGTGCTAATATAGTGCTAGGAATGCTCCTAGTAGCTTAGAAAAAACGATGGCCACACTAAGTGAAGAGAAAGTACCAGAACTGCTATGGCAGGTGGTACAGGAAAGGATCAAAAGGCACAAAAAAGTGGGCATGATAAAATGGATATACTACATAAGTCTAAAAACTCTTACTAACCAAGTATTCAACCTTCTGCGGGAAGGTAAGTGGCACCAACATTACTGAGAAGCTCGGTGGTAGCTGTCTTCTTCCTCAGCTCAGACCAGGAATGGTGGCAGAGATGCTGTTACAGAATTGGGCTCTCTGAGAACAAAGGGGATTGTAGTCATCAGAAGCAAGGTAGGTGCAATTACCACAATTGATGGCAAGGTCGGAGTTGTACCAGGAGAGATCTGACTCTCAGGGAGCTATGAGGTGGTTAGTTACCAGGTGCAGGTAGGGCTGCTGCTACACAGTGGGGACAGGGAAGAATATGGCTGGTGTTCAGTATACCCACTGGTGTGTTTCTTGGTGCTTCCATGTCCAATTTTAACAATAAATGGATGAGTACAGTAGCCACGGCTTGAGAAGGGCATGGTAACCAGGGACTCAAGTCCCTTAGAGATGAGAGTCTGAATCACCCCACAAGGCAAGCCACCTAGACCAGCAGAAATTGAAAATGGGTAGTAGAGGAGAAGGAGGAGGTGTATTAGTTATGGCCTCCTCATTACACATGAATTGTCCACTCTGTGTGGAGGGAAAATTGGCTTGATGGATGTATATGGTATGGTACATGGGCCCCTGGTCAATGGTAAATAGTTTGACTGGTTAACGAAGGGGTCTAGAAGGAGCAGAACTGAAAGACTGATGACAAGGAAGTCAGGGAAAGGGGTATGTAGAAACCCAGTGGGAGTGGCACAAATTACATGTACTTCTTTTTTTTTTTTTTTTTTCCTTCAAGAACTTTTCCTTTGCAATCACCACTTGGCTGTTTAGCACAAGAGGCCTAGCTTTTGTCCTCTCTCAGCTTTTGACTTGCCTTCCTCACTAAGCTTAATCATTTCTAGTTTTTGATTTAAAGTGAGAGATGTGCAGCTCTTCCTTTCACTTGAATACTTAGAGGCCATTGTAGGCCTAATATTATTTGGCCTAATCTCAATATTGTTGTGTGTCAGGAAATAGGGAGGCTGAAGGAGAGTGAGACAGCTGGAAGGACAGTTGGTCAGTGGAGCAGTCAGAACACACATAACATTTATCGATTAAGTTTGCCATCTTATATAGGCACAGTTTGTGGTGCCCCAAAACAATTCCAATGGTAATATCAAAGATCACTGATCACAGATCACCATAACAAATATAATAATAATGAAAAAGTTTGAAATATTGTGAGAATTACCAAAATATGACACAGGAACACAAAGTGAGCAAATGCTGTAGGAAAAGTGTTGTCTATATACTTGCTGAACATAGGGTTGCCACAAACTTAATTTATAAAAAACAATATCTGCAAAGTGAAATAAAGTGAAGCACAATAAATTGAAGTATGGCTGTAGTTACTTACATGTCAGTGGACACATGGCCTCTCATATTAACTTTTCTTGAATATTACCTTTAGACGTGGACTTGTCCCAAGAGGGATGGTAGCTGGAGGTCACATTTTAATGCCTCAAGTCAGATTTATTTCTGAGAAGTCACTCATTCTGCAGAATCAGAAAATGATAGGGCTGAAGGGCAGAGTGAAAGGTCACCTACTTTATCCCTCTACCTCTGTGCAGTTCATGAGTGACCCAAATATAATACTCGTGTTAATTATACTTATTCTGCTGAGCTTGGTTGTATGCCATTTCCTGCCTCTGTCCCTCAGCTGCAAATTCTTTTTTTTTTTTTTTTGCTTTATAACAAATTTAATCAGTTATACATATACATATGTTTCCATATCCCCTCGCTTTTGCGTCTCCCTCCCACCCTCCCTATCCCACCCCTCCAGGCGGTCACAAAGCACCGAGCTGATCTCCCTGTGCTATGCGGCTGCTTCCCACTAGCTATCTACCTTACGTTTGGTAGTGTATATATGTCCATGCCGCTCTTTCACTTTGTCACAGCTTACCCTTCCCCCTCCCCATATCCTCAAGTCCATTCTCTAGTAGGTCTGTGTCTTTATTCCTGTCTTACCCCTATGTTCTTCATGACATTTTTTTTCTTAAATTCCATATATATGTGTTAGCATACAGTATTTGTCTTTCTCTTTCTGACTTACTTCACTCTGTATGACAGACTCTAGGTCTATCCACCTCATTACAAATAGCTCAGTTTCGTTTCTTTTTATGGCTGAGTAATATTCCATTGTATATATGTGCCACATCTTCTTTATCCAATCATCCGATGATGGACACTTAGGTTGTTTCCATCTCCGGGCTATTGTAAATAGGGCTGCTATGAACATTTTGGTACATGTCTCTTTTTGAATTATGGTTTTCTCAGGGTATATGCCCAGTAGTGGGATTGCTGGGTCATATGGTAGTTCTATTTGTAGTTTTTTAAGGAACCTCCATACCGTTCTCCATAGTGGCTGTACCAATTCACATTCCCACCAGCAGTGCAAGAGTGTTCCCTTTTTTCCACACCCTCTCCAGCATTTATTGTTTCTAGATTTTTTGATGATGGCCATTCTGACTGGTGTGAGATGATATCTCATTGTAGTTTTGATTTGCATTTCTCTAATGAGTAAAGATGTTGAGCATCCTTTCATGTGTTTGTTGGCAGTCTGTATATCTTCTGTGGAGAAATGTCTATTTAGGTCTTCTGCCCATTTTTGGATTGGGTTGTTTGTTTTTTTGTTATTGAGCTGCATGAGCTGCTTATAAATTTTGGAGATTAATCCTTTGTCAGTTACTTCATTTGCAAATATTTTCTCCCATTCTGAGGGTTGTCTTTTGGTCTTGTTTATGGTTTCCTTTGCTGTGCAAAAGCTTTTAAGTTTCATTAGGTCCCATGTGTTTATTTTTGTCTTTATTTCCATTTCTCTAGGAGGTGGGTCAAAAAGGATCTTGCTGTGATTTATGTCATAGAGTGTTCTGCCTATGTTTTCCTCTAAGAGTTTGATAGTGTCTGGCCTTACATTTAGGTCTTTAATCCATTTTGAGCTTATTTTTGTGTATGGTGTTAGGGAGTGATCTAATCTCATACTTTTACATGTCCCTATCCAGTTTTCCCAGCACCACTTATTGAAGAGACTGTCCTTTCTCCACTGTACATTCCGGCCTCCTTTATCAAAGATAAGGTGACCATATGTCCGTGGGTTTAACTCTGGGCTTTCTATCCTGTTCCATTGATCTATCTTTCTGTTTTTGTGCCAGTACCATACTGTCTTGATTACTGTAGCTTTGTAGTATAGTCTGAAGTCAGGGAGCCTGATTCCTCCAGCTCCATTTTTCGTTCTCAAGATTGCTTTGGCTATTCGGGGTCTCTTGTGTTTCCATACAAATTGTGAAATTTTTTGTTCTAGTTCTGTGAAAAATGCCAGTGGTAGTTTGATAGGGATTGCATTGAATCTGTAGATTGCTTTGGGTAGTAGAGTCATTTTCACAATGTTGATTCTTCCAATCCAAGAACATGGTACATCTCTCCATCTATTTGTATCATCTTTAATTTCTTTCATCAGTGTCTTATAATTTTCTGCATACAGGTCTTTTGTCTCCTTAGGTAGGTTTATTCCTAGATATTTTATTCTTTTTGTTGCAATGGTAAATGGGAGTGTTTCCTTGATTTCACTTTCAGATTTTTCATCATTAGTATATAGGAATGCCAGAGATTTCTGTGCATTAATTTTGTATCCTGCAACTTTACCAAATTCATTGATTAACTCTAGTAGTTTTCTGGTAGCATCTTTAGGATTCTCTATGTATAGTATCATGTCATCTGCAAACAGTGACAGCTTTACTTCTTCTTTTCCAATTTGGATTCCTTTTATTTCCTTTTCTTCTCTGATTGCTGTGGCTAAAACTTCCAAAACTAGGTTGAATAAGAGTGGTGAGAGTGGGCAACCTTGTCTTGTTCCTGATCTTAGTGGAAATGGTTTCAGTTTTTCACCATTGAGGACGATGCTTGCTGTGGGTTTGTCATATATGGCCTTTATTATGTTGAGGAAAGTTCCCTCTATGCCTACTTTCTGCAGTGTTTTTATCATAAATGGGTGTTGAATTTTGTCGAAAGCTTTCTCTGCATCTATTGAGATGATCATATGGTTTTTCTCCTTCAATTTGTTAATATGGTGTATCACATTGATTGATTTGCGTATATTGAAGAATCCTTGCATTCTTGGAATAAACCCCACTTGATCATGGTGTATGATCCTTTTAATGTGCTGTTGGATTCTGTTTGCTAGTATTTTGTTGAGGATTTTTGCATCTATGTTCATCAGTGATATTGGCCTGTAGTTTTCTTTCTTTGTGACATCCTTGTCTGGTTTTGGTATCAAGGTGATGGTGGCCTCGTAGAATGAGTTTGGGAGTGATCCTCCCTCTGCTATATTTTGGAAGAGTTTCAGAAGGATAGGTGTTAGCTCTTCTCTAAATGTTTGATAGAATTCGCCTGTGAAGCCATCTGGTCCTGGGCTTTTGTTTGTTGGAAGATTTTTTATCACAGTTTCAATTTCAGTGCTTGTGATTGGTCTGTTCATATTTTCTATTTCTTCCTGATTCAGTCTTGGCAGGTTGTGCATTTCTAAGAATTTGTCCATTTCTTCCAGGTTGTCCATTTTATTGGCATAGAGTTGCTTATAGTAATCTCTCATGATCTTTTGTATTTCTGCAGTGTCAGTTGTTACTTCTCCTTTTTCATTTCTAATTCTATGGATTTGAGTCTTCTCCCTTTTTTTCTTGATGAGTCTGGCTAATGGTTTATCAATTTTGTTTATCTTCTCAAAGAACCAGCTTTTAGTTTTATTGATCTTTGCTATCATTTCCTTCTTTTTCATTTATTTCTGATCTGATTTTTATGATTTCTTTCCTTCTGCTAACTTTGGGATGTTTTTGTTCTTTTTTCTCTAATTGCTTTAGGTGCAAGGTTAGGTTGTTTATTCGAGATGTTTCCTGTTTCTTAAGGTGGGATTGTATTGCTATAAACTTCCCTCTTAGAACTGCTTTTGCTGCATCCCATAGGTTTTGGGTCATCGTGTCTCCATTGTCATTTGTTTCTAGGTATTTTTTAATTTCCTCTTTGATTTCTTCAGTGATCACTTCGTTATTAAGTAGTGTATTGTTTAGCCTCCATGTGTTTGTATTTTTTACAGCTCTTTTCCTGTAATTGATATCTAGTCTCATAGCATTGTGGTCGGAAAAGATACTTAATACAATTTCAATTTTCTTAAATTTACCAAGGCTTGATTTGTGGCCCAAGATATGATCTATCCTGGAGAATGTTCCATGAGCACTTGAGAAAAATGTGTATTCTGTTGTTTTTGGATGGAATGTCCTATAAATATCCATTAAGTCCATCTTGTTTAATGTATCATTTAAAGCTTGTGTTTCCTTATTTATTTTCATTTTGGATGATCTGTCCATTGGTGAAAGTGGGGTGTTAAAGTCCCCTACGAGTGTGTTACTGTCGATTTCTCCTTTTATGGCTGTTAGTATTTGCCTTATGTATTGAGGTGCTCCTATGTTTGGTGCATAAATATTTACAATTGTTATATCATCTTCTTGGATCGATCCCTTGATCATTATGTAGTGTCCTTCTTTGTCTCTTCTAATAGTCTTTATTTTAAAGTCTATTTTGTCTGATATAAGAATTGCTACTCCAGCTTTCTTTTGATTTCCATTTGCATGGAATATCTTTTTCCATCCCCTTACTTTCAATCTGTATGTGTCTCTAGGTCTGAAGTGGGTCTCTTGTAGACAGCATATATATGGGTCTTGTTTTTGTATCCATTCAGCCAATCTGTATCTTTTGGTGGGAGCATTTAGTCCATTTACATTTAAGGTAATTATCGATATGTATGTTCCTATTCCCATTTTCTTAATTGTTTTGTGTTCGTTATTGTAGGTCTTTTCCTTCTGTTGTGTTTCTTGCCTAGAGAAGTTCCTTTAGCATTTGTTGTAAAGCTGGTTTGGTGGTGCTGAACTCTCTCAGCTTTTGCTTGTCTGTAAACGTTTTAATTTCTCCATCAAATCTGAATGAGATCCTTGCTGGGTAGAGTAATCTTGGTTGCAGGTTTTTCTCCTTCATCACTTTAATTATGTCCTGCCACTCCCTTCTGGCTTGTAGAGTTTCTGCTGAGAGATCAGCTGTTATCCTGATGGGGATTCCCTTGTGTGTTATTTGTTGTTTTTCCCTTGCTGCTTTTAATATGATTTCTTTGTGTTTAATTTTTGACAGTTTGATTAATATGTGTCTTGGCGTATTTCTCCTTGGATTTATTCTGTATGGGACTCTCTGTGCTTCCTGGACTTGATTAACTATTTCCTTTCCCATATTAGGGAAGTTTTCAACTATAATCTCTTCAAATATTTTCTCAGTCCCTTTCTTTTTCTCTTCTTCTTCTGGAACCCCTATAATTCGAATGTTGGTGTGTTTAATGTTGTCCCAGAGGTCTCTGAGACTGTCCTCTGTTCTTTTCATTCTTTTTTCTTTATTTTGCTCTGCAGCAGTTATTTCCACTATTTTATCTTCCACCTCACTTATCCGTTCTTCTGCCTCAGTTATTCTGCTATTGATCCCATCTAGAGTATTTTTTATTTCATGTATTGTGTTTTTAATCGATGCTTGATTCATCTTTAGTTCTTCTAGGTCCTTGTTAACTGTTTCTTGCATTTTTGTCTATTCTATTTCCAAGATTTTGGATCTGGGAAATAGAATCTTGGATCATCTTTACCATCATTATTCTGAATTCTTTTTCAGGTAGACTGCCTATTACCTCTTCATTTGTTAGATCTGGTGGGTTTTTATCTTGCTCCTTCTCCTGCTGTGTGTTTTTCTGTCTTCTCATTTTGCTTATGTTACTGTGTTTGGGGTCTCCTTTTTGCAGGCTGCAGGTTCGTAGTTCCCGTTGTTTTTGGTGTCTGTCCCCAGTGGCTAAGGTTGGTTTAGTGGGTTGTGTAGGCTTCCTGGTGGAGGGGACTAGTGCCTGTGTTCTGGTGGATGAGGCTGGATCTTGTCTTTCTGGTGGGCAGGTCCACGTCTGGTGGTGTGTTTTGGGGTGTCTGCAGACTTTTTATGATTTTAGGCCACCTCTCTGCTAATGGGTGGCGTTGTGTTCCTGTCTTGCTAGTTGTTTGGCATAGGGTGTCCAGCACTGTAGCTTGCTGGTCGTTGAGTGAAGCTGGGTGCTGGTGTTGAGATGGAGATCTCTGGAAGATTTTTGCCGTTTGATATTATGTGGAGCTGGGAGGTCTCTTGTGGACCAGTGTCCTGAAGTTGGCTCTCCCACCTCAGAGGCACAGCACTGACTCCTGGCTCCTCAATTTGGGATGATGTGTTGTCTATTCATGTATTCCACAGATGCAGGGTACATCAAGTTGATTGTGGAGCTTTAATCCGCTGCTTCTGAGGCTGCTGGGAGAGGTTTCCCTTTCTCTTCTTTGTTCTCACAGCTCCTGGGTCTCAGCTTTGGATTTGGCCCCGCCTCTGCGTGTAGGTCGCCGGAGGGCGTCTGTTCTTCGCTCAGACAGGACAGGGTTAAAGGAGCAGCCTCTTCGGGGACTCTGGCTCACTCAGGCCGGGCGGGAGGGAGGGGCACGGAGTGCGGGGCGAGCCTGCAGCGGCAGAGGTCGGCGTGACGTTGCACCAGCCCGAGGCGCGCCGTGCGTTCTCCCAGGGAAGCCGCCCCTGGATCCCGGGACCCCGGCAGTGACGGGCTGCACAGGCTCCCGGAAGGGCGGTGTGGGCAGTGACCTGCGCTCGCACACAGGCTTCTTGGCGGCGGCAGCAGCAGCCCCAGCATCCCACGCCCGTCACTGGGCTCCGCGCTTTCAGTCGCGACTCGCGCCCGTCTGTGGAGCCCCTTTAAGCAGCGCTCTTAATCCCCTCTCCTCGCGCACCAGGAAACCAAGAGGGAAGAAAAAGTCTCTTGCCTCTTCGGCAGCTCCAGAGTTTTCCCGGACTCCCTGCCAGCTAGCTGTGGCACATTAGCCCCCTTCAGGCTGAGTTCTCTCCGCCAGCCCCAGTCCTCTCCCTGCGCTCTGACCGAAGCCCGAGCCTCAGCTTCCAGCGCTGCGCGCCCCGGCGGGCGAGCAGACAAGCCTCTCGGGCTGGTGAGTGCCGCTCGGCACCGATCGTCTGTGTGGGGATCTCTCCGCTTTGCCCTACCCAGGTATGTGGGGAGTTTCTTGCCTTTTGGGAGGTCTGGGGTCTTCTGCCAGCGTTCAGTAGGTGTTCTGTAGGAGTTGTTCCACGTGTAGCTGTATTTCTGGTGTATCCGTGGGGAGGAAGGTGATCTTCGCGTCTTACTCTTCCGCCATCTTACCCGGAAGTCTCCACATGTACTTCTGAGTCTCATGTGAATGACCTCCTGAAGAGGTTCTTAACAAACAGGTGAAGAGTTTGACCCATCTTATGGATGTCAGCCAGACTCTCTCCTTAGCCATCCTGATGCTTGCTTAATAACCCATGAATATAGTGATCATAGTATTCGATAGAAGGGATTGAGGCTGTGCGTGGACCCAATACCGTGGATCCCTCTCATTAAGTCTGAGCCAGCTCCTGCCACCGCTGCCAGCAGCAGAGATGGACACTGCACCCTCAAACTGTCACCATTCCTCAGGGAAGCCAGCCAGCCAGAGTGGTAGGCCGACTACATCTGACCCCTTACACCTACCTGGGAGAGGATCACCGTTCATCCTTACTGGAGTTTGCCTTGCCTGCCTACAGCACCTCCACTAGCACTACCATCTGTTCCATTGACATTATATCTCCCACCAATTGCCTTGGGCCAAGGGACCCATTTTATGGCAAAAAAAAAAAAAAAAAAAAAGCTAGACATCCCTGGTGGTTCAGTGGTTAAGACTCTGTGGTCCCAATGCAGGGGGCCTGGGTTTGATCCCTGGTCAGGGAACTAGATCCCACATGCATGCTGCAACTAAGAGTTTGCATGCTGCAACTAAGAGCCCGCATGCTGCAAAGAAGATCCCATGTGCTACAACTAAGACCTGGTGCAGCCAAATAGATAAATAAATAAATATTTTTTAAAAGCTGTGAAAATAGACTCATGACCAAAGGATTACCATGTACTTCATCACCCAGCAGTAGCCTGCTGGATTAAATGGTAAAATAGCCTATTGAAGCCTTAGCTAAGGTGTTGGTTAGCTGGGGACAACATCTTGCATGGTTGGAGCACTGTCTTCTGGGAAGTGGTACATGCATTAAGCCACTGGCTGATATGTGGTACTTTATCTCCCATATCTAGAATATGTGGGTCCATGAAGAAAAGTTGAAAGTAACAGCATCTCTTCTGACTATCACACTCAATGACCCACTTGTGAAATCTGTGCTTTCTGTTACTATAATATGTATAGACAGTACATAATATATATGTATATATGCATGCAGCATACACACACATAATGAATATAATGACCATGCTGTAAAGCATACATTCAAGACCCTGGAGATTGCAAACATGCCTTCCATTTAAAGCAGTGTGTTACATTTATGCCGATTTAATCATTAACACTAGTAAGAGGCCAATTACACCGTTCAAGAGTAAGATGTTTTATGAGAAAATGACAAAAAGATACATGTAATCATTGCAATGCTAGTTTACCATCAGATAGGATGTGCAATAATCCCTTTAGCAAGCTTAAGCTTTTACATATTAATGGCAATATTAGAGAGCAGGAAGATGCCTTTTACAGCATTGCTGAGGTCCTTACAATAAAAAATGCCTTTGCTGCTTGGCCTGATTACTGTTATGTGCTGGGAGAATAATGCTGTTTTGTGGGCTCTTCCCTCCTCACTACTGGGGCCTGGGGTGGTTTTTTTTTTAAAGCAATGCTGTATAATGATTAATAATGAAGAAGGAAAAAATTCATTTAGACGTTTGGCAACATCTTTGTGGCACTCAGTATGGGTCTCATGTAGAATAGACTTGCCCTGCAGAGAAACACTGGCAAGGCATTATTCTTAAACATATGATTAACCAGCTGCCAGAGACAATAGAACATTTAAAACTCCTATTCCAATGACCCAGTTACCATCTATAGGTCTCAGAGCTACTAAGATGAATTTAAAAATGAGCTGCAGGGCACAAAAGCATGTTTCCTGAAATATAAAACAAAGGGTTTGAGTTAGATTATGGCCTCAACGATACCATTCTGGATGACAATACTTCACAGTGTAAAGACAAATAACGTAGCAAAGAAAAGCAACCTGTTGACTTAGGGAAGTGAAGAAGAAATTAAAGAAAATAAAGCAACAATAAGTCCAAAGGAAAATGTGTTTCTTGGTTAAAAAATTAAGGCCAAGGAAAAATCTGAAGATATTCATTCTTGGGTATCTGCTGGATGCAACAGCTGCCTTTTCTTTTGAGCTTGCATATTATAGAGAAGACAACCCAAATGTCAATCAAGAGTGAATAGGATAACTAAATGTAGAAGTCTATTCAACAACACTGAATAAAGAACAATGCAGATAAATCTCCCAAATACAACACTGAGCAAGAGGCAGCCATGAAAAAATATGTACTTCATGATTCCACTTGTTATAGTTCAGAAACAGGACAGCTGGACTATGATGTTTAGGATACAGACATAGGTGGTGGAGTTGTAGGGCAGAAATAGGCAATGAGCACCACAGAGCTCAGGATGGAGATTCCTTCTGTGGGGGTGGAGGGGGGATGCTTGATGGGATTATGATTGAGGAAGGGTCGACAGAGCTGCTATAGAGCCCTTTCATTCCTTTTTTTTGACCTGAATGGTGGTCACATGACTTTTGCTTAATAATGATTGTGAAACCCTGTAAATATATTTTCTGCCCTTTTCTGTATATACATTGTTTTACAAAACACAAAATACAGCAGAAAATATACTTTAAAACATTATATGCATTAACCAGAGTGATCTAATTTTAATGTCCTTTAAAAAATTAACTAAATGGGACCGTACAGATAAAAGTGGAGTCTCCCCTGTGTACTTCTCAGTCCCACCCTCCTTCCCCCCCATTTGAAGCAACTACAACATGAATTTGGGGTGTATTCTCTCATTCCTTGTTTGCATAATTTTAGATACATGCGTTTCCATAAGTAACATATTCCTTTGTGTATTTTTGAACTTTACATCAATTCTTTGATGCATGTATTATTTTGTCAACTTGCTTTTTACACTTGACCTTGTTTGTGAGATCCATTTATGATCTTATGTGTGTATATATATGTATGTATATACATATATATATATATATATATATATATATATATATATATATATATATATGCGGCTCTGCTTCTCCATGCTCAGTTTCCTCATCAGCAAATATGACGATAATAATGGTATCCACCACACTGGGTTGTTATGAGGCTGAAATGAGTTAATATAGAGACATCATCGGACAATCCTGCAGCCTGTGGAACAAAAACCACATTCACAGAAAGATAGACAACATGAAAAGGCAGAGGGCTGTGTACCAGATGCAGGAACTAGATAAAACTCCAGAAAAACAACTAAATGAAGTGGAGAGAGGCAACCTTCCATAAAAAGAATTCAGAAAAATGATAGTGAAGATGATCCAGGACCTTGGAAAAACAATGGAGGCAAAGATCTAGAAGATGCAATAAATGTTTAACAAAGACCTAGAAAAATTAAAGAACAAACAAACAGAGGTGAATAATACAATAACTGAAATGAAAACTACACTAGAAGGAAGCAATAGCAGAATAACTGAGGCAGAAGAACGGATAAGTGACCTGGAAGACAGAATGGTGGAATTCACTGCTGCAGAACAGAATAAAGAAAAAAGAATGAACAGAAATGAAGGCAGCCTAAGAGACCTCTGGGACAACATTAAACACAACAACATTTGCATTATAGGGGTCCCAGAAGGAGAAGAGAAAGAGAAAGGACCAGAGAAAATATTTGAAGAGATTATAGTCGAAAACTTCCCTCACATGGGAAAGGAAATAGCCACCCAAGTCCAGGAAGCGCAGCAAGTCCCATACAGGATAAACCCAAGGAGAAACATGCCGAGACACATAGTAATCAAATTGGCAAAAATTAAAGACAAAGAAAAATTATTGAAAGCAGCAAGGGAAAAATGACAAATAACATACAAGGAACTCCCATAAGGTTAACAACTGAGTTCTCAGCAGAAACTCTAAAAACCAGAAGGGAGTGGCATGATATACTTAAAGTGATGAAAGGGAAGAACTTACACCCAAGATTACTCTACCTGGCAAGGATCTCATTCAGATTCAATGAAGAAATCAAAAGCTTTACAGACAAGCAAAAGCTAAGAGAATTCAGCACCACCAAACTAGCTCTACAACAAATGCTAAAGGAACTTCTCTAAGTGGGAAACACAAGAGAAGAAAAGGACCTACAAAAACAAACCCAAAACAATTAAGGAAATGGTCATAGGAACATACATATCGATAATTACCTTAAACGTGAATAGATTAAATGCTCCAACCAAAAGACACAGGCTTGCTGCATGGATACAAAAACAAGACCCATATATATGCTGTCTACAAGAGACCGACGTCAGACATAGGGACACATACAGACTTAAAGTGAGGAAATGGAAAAAGATATTCCATGCAAATGGAAATCAAAAGAAAGCTGGAGTAGCAATACTCATATCAGATAAAATAGATTTTAAAATAAAGACTGTTACAAGAGACAAGGAAGGACATTACATAATGATCAAGGGATTTATCCAAGAAGAAGATATAACAATTATAAATATATATGCACCAAACATAAGAGCACCTCAATACATAAGGCAACTGCTAACAGCTGTAAAAGAGGAAATTGACAGTAACACAATAATAATAGTGGGGGACTTTAACACCTCACTTACACCAATGGACAGCTCATCCAAAATGAAAATAAATACAGAAACAGAAGCTTTAAATGACACAATAGACCAGGTAGATTTAATTGATATTTATAGGACATTCCTTCCAAAAACAGCAGATTACACTTTCTTCTCAAGTGTGCACGGAACATTCTCCAGGATAGATCACATCTTGGGTCACAAATCAAGCCTCAGTAAATTTAAGAAAATTGAAATCATATCAAGCATCTTTTCTGACCACAACGCTATGAGATTAGAAATGAATTACAGGGGGAAAAACATAAAAAACACAAACACATGGAGGCTAAACACTACGTTACTAAATAACCAAGAGATCACTGAAGAAATCAAAATATACCTAGAGACAAATGACAATGAAAACACCACAATCCAAAGCCTATGGGATGCAGCAAAAGCAGTTCTAAGAGGGAAGTTTATAGCTATACAAGCCTACCTCAAGAAGCAAGAAAAATCTCAAATAAATAATCTAACCTTACATCTAAATGAGCTAGAGAAAGAAGAACAAACAAAACCCAAAGTTAGCAAAAGGAAAGAAATCATAAAGATCAGAGCAGAAATAAATGAAATGGAAACAAAGAAAACAATAGCAAAGATCAATAAAACTAAAAGCTGGTTCTTTGAGAAGATAAACAAAATTGATAAACCATTAGCCAGACTCATCAAGAAAAAGAGGGAGAGGACTCAAATCAATAGAATTAGAAATGAAAAAGGAGAAGTTACAACAGACACAGCAGAAATCAAAGCATCCTAAGAGACTACTACAAGCAACTCTATGCCAATAAAATGGACAACCTGGAAGAAATGGACAAATTCTTAGAAAGGTAAAACCTTCCAAGACTGAACCAGGAAGAAATAGAAAATATGAACAGACTAATTGCAAGTAATGAAATTGAAACTGTGATTAAAAATCTTCCAAGAAAGAAAAGTCGAGGACCAGATGGCTTCACAGGTGAATTCTATCAAACATTTAGAGAAGAGCTAACACCCATCCTCTCAAACTCTTCCAAAAAACTGCAGAGGAAGGAACACTCTCAAACTCATTCTATGAGGCCACCATCACCCTGATACCAAAACTAGACAAAGATAGTACAAAAAAAGAAAATTACAGACCAATATCACTGATGAATATAGATGCAAAAATCTCAACAAAATACTAGCAAACAGAATCCAACAACACATTAAAAGGATCATACACCATGATCAAGTGGGATTTATCCCGGGGATGCAAGTATTCTTTAATACATGCAAATCAATCAATGTGATACACCATATTAAGAAATTGAAGAATAAAAACCATATGATCATCTCAATAGATGCAGAAAAAGCTTTTGACAAAATTTAAAACCCATTTATGATAAAAACTCTCCAGAAAGTGGGCATAGAGGGAATCTACCTCAACGAAATAAAGGTCATATATGACAAACCCACAGCAAACATCATTCTCAATGGTGAAAAACTGAAAGCATTTTCTCTAAGATCAGGAGCAAGGCAAGGATGTCCACTCTCACCACTATTATTCAACATAGTTTTGGAAGTCCTAGCCTTGGCAATCAGAGAAGAAAAAGAAATAAAATGAATCCAAATTGGAAAAGAAGAAGTAAAGCTGTCACTGTTTGCAGATGACATGATACTATACATAGAGAATCCTAAAGATGCCACCAAAAAACTACTAGAGCTAATCAATGGATTTGGTAAAGTAGCAGGATACAAAATTAATGCACAGAAATCTCTAGCATTCCTATACACTAATGATGAAAAATCTGAAAGAGAAATTAAGGAAACACTCCCATTTACCATTGCAACAAAAAGAATAAAATATCTAGGAATAAACCTACCTAGGGAGACAAAATACCTGTATGCAGAAAACTATAAGACACTAATGAAAGAAATTAAAGATGATACCAACAGATGGAGAGATATACCATGTTATTGGATTGGAAGAATCAATATTGTGAAAATGACTATACTACCCAAAGCAATCTGCAGATTCAATGCAATCCCTATCAAATTACTAATGGCATTTTTTACAGAACTAGAACAAAAAAATCTTAAAATTTGTATGGAGACACAAAAGACCCCGAATAGCCAAAGCAGTCTTGAGGGGAAAAAAACAGAGCTGGAGGAATCAGACTTCCTGACTTCAGACTATAATACAAAGCTACAGTAATCATGACAATATGGTACTGGCACAAAAACAGAAACATAGATCAATGGAACAAGATACAAAGCCCAGAGATAAACCCACGCACCTATGGTCAACTAATGTATGATAAAGGAGGCAAGGATATACAATGGAGAAAAGACAGTCTCTTCAATAAGTGGTGCTGGGAAAACTGGACAGCTACATGTAAGAGAATGAAATTAGAACACTCCCTAACACCATACACAAAAATAAACTCAAAATGGATTAGAGACCTAAATGTAAGACAGGACACTATAAAACTCTTAGAGGAAAACATAGGAAGAACACTGTTTGACATAAATCACAGCAAAATCTTTTTTGATCCACCTCCTAGAGTAATGGAAATAAAAACAAAAGTAAACAAATGGGACCTAATGAAACTTAAAATCTTTTGCACAACAAAGGAAACCATAAACAAGATGAAAAGACAACCCTCAGAATGGGAGAAAATATTTGCAAATGAATCAACGGACAAAGGATTAATCTCCAAGATATATAAACAGCTCATGGAGCTCAATATTAAAAAAAGAAACAACGCAATCCAAAAATGGGCAGAAGACCTAAATAGACATTTCTCCAAAAAAGGCATACAGATGGCCAAGAAGCACATGAAAAGCTGCTCAACATCACTAGTCATTAGAGAAATGCAAATCAAAACTACTATGAGGTGTCACCTCACACCAGTTAGAATGGGCTTCATCAGAAATTTTACAAACAACAAATGCTGGAGAGGGTGTGGAGAAAAGGGAACCCTCTTGCACTGTTGGTGGGAATGTAAACTGATAAAGCCACTATGGAGAAGAGTATCGGAAAAAAAACTTAAAAAAACCTAAAAATAGAATTACCATATGATCCAGCAATCCTACTACTGGGCATATACCCAGAGAAAACCACAATTCAAAAAGACACATGTACCCCAATGTTCATTGCAGCACTATTTACAATAGCCAGATCATGGAAGCAACCTAAATGCCCATCGACAGACGAATGGATAAAGAAGATGTGGTACATATATACAATGGAATATTACTCAGCCATAAAAAGGAACGAAACTGGGTCATTTGTTAAGACATGGATGGATCTAGAGACTGTCAATCAGAGTGAAGTAAGCCAGAAAGAGAAAAACAAATATCGTATATTAACACGTGTATGTGGAACCTAGAAAAATGGTACAGATGAACCAGTTTGCAGGGCAGAAATTGAGACACAGATGCAGAGAACAAACGTATGGACACCAAGGGGGGAAAGTGGTGGGGTGATGAGGGTGGTGGTGGGATGAATTGGGAGATTGGGATTTTTTTTAAATAAATTTATTTATTTTATTATTTTATTTTATTTATTGTTTCTGGCTGCGTTGGGTCTTTGTTGCTGTGCGCAGGTTTTTCTCTGGTTGCGGCGAGTGGGGGCTACTCTTTGTTGCGGTGTGTGTGCTTCTCATTGCAGTGGCTTCTCTTGTTGTGGAGCACGGGCTCTAGGCACTCAGGCTTCAGTGGTTGTGGCACGTGGGCTCAGTAGTTGTGGCTCACGGGGTCTAGAGCACAGGCTCAGTGGTTGTGGCGCATGGGCTTAGTTGCTCCGCGGCATGTGGGATCTTCCTGGACCAGGGATCGAATCCGTGTCCCCTGCACTGAAAGGCAGTTTCTCAACCATGGCACCACCAGGGAAGCCCGGGAGATTGGGATTGACATGTATACACTGATGTGTATAAAATTGATGACTAATAAGAACCTGCTGTATAAAAAAAAATAATAAGATACAAGGATGTATTGTACAACAGGGAATACAGCCAATGTCCTATAAAAAAAAAGATTAAGTAAAAAAACAAAAAAGGAATCATCGGACATAGAGTAAGGACTATATTTGCTTACATAAATATTCTAGTTAATTTATTCATTGACTAATCTAATTAATTAATTAATTTTACCAGTGCCATATTTCTTCATCCATTTATTTATCCATTTCTCAGTAATGGACAGTTAGGGCTTTCCAATATTTAGAATTATAAATAAGGCTGTAATAAATAACTGTATATCCCTGCCTTAAAAAAAATCTATTTGGCATCTCCCCCAGAACTTAAGGGGCCAGTGTGTTTTCTGATTCTAACTTTGATAACAATGGGAAAGAAGCCCCAGAACAGAGCAAGTCCTCACATCTTTGGAATTCAAGGGCAGTCATTAAAGCCTAGGGCTTTTTTTTTTTTTTGCAGTACGCGGGCCTCTCACTGTTGTTGCCTCTCCCGTTGCGGAGCACAGGCTCCAGACGCGTAGGCTGAGCGGCCATGGCTCACGGGCCCAGCCGCTCCGCGGCATGTGGGATCTTCCCAGACTGGGGCACGAACCCGTGTCCCCTGCATCGGCAGGTGGACTCTCAACCACTGCGCCACCAGGGAAGCCCAAGCCTAGGGCTTTTAAGGATGAAACTCCAGAGCAGTTGGGAGGAGGGGAATCACTAACGTATAGTGGCACTTAGTGTTAAATATTTCGCCTCCGTTTTCTCATTGGTATAGGCGGCAAATATTATTATCTCCATTTTTCAGATGAGAAAACGGAGGCTTGGATAGTTAAAGAACACGGTTAAGATCTCATAGCTGTAAGGAGAGGAGCTGGCATTCGAAAGAAGTAATAGAAAATGGAAGGAATAAAGGTCAGGAAAAAAATGGGTTAACAGTTTACCTCAGAAGGGGGAATAAAAAAGGATAATCGGATGCACACCAAACGCCTATATCTTATAAAAATCCTATTACACTTCGGTTGAGGCCCAGGCAGAATTTTACCCTCCCGGTGACCATGCGCCTTGTTCAGCATCTTTGCCTCACTCTGCCCTTTGCAAAGGCCCAAATGGTGCTGGGAGCTTTGAAGGTGGTGGCAAGGGGGGAAGAACTGGGGTGGGAGAGTAGAAAAGGATATGCTACAGAGATGATTATTGAAAGTTGACAGCTGCCAAACACACTGTGTCCCTGGCAACACCTGTTGAGCCAGCCGCTGTGGTGGAGAGTCAAATGAAGAAAGACAGCTGTATACATGCCAACAGCAGCAGGATGCTGTGCTGGGCTCGTGCTCTGCCAGCAGAAGATGTGCCAAACTCGCTGGCCCAGATTCAGATAGCTGGGTGTCCACTCGTTTTGCCAGCAAATAAGCCCGGAGAATACATTTGCATTAACACGGCTCTGCCACCTCCCCGTGCTCCCACTTCCCCAGTGCCTCCCCGCCACACAGAACATAGTTCCTCTTTCCAGAATGTCATCTTCAGGCGGCTTTTCAGAACCTGTATTTCAGTGGAACATGAGGTAAGCCAGATGCTGTCCTGAATTGCCTCGAAGGAAGCCAGCATCAGCAGTCAAGAGCAAGACAAAAAAAACTCCACTTCAGGTTTTTGGCAGTTGGCTAGAAAAATATCCTGGGTAATTTTAATTTTTTTTTTTCTGAGAAGAAAGAATAGATGGGGTTTTACATTTTATCTCATGCAAACATTATGCTCACCCAGACCCTTCCTTTATTTGAGCACCTTGAAATTAGGGGGATTCTCAGCTAAGCTGAAAGAGTTTCACAACTGCAGTGGGATGTTATAGGAAAGTTTGGTTCTGCCTACAAAATTGCTTCCTAAGATGGAGAAGTGTCAGATATGTCTAATTTCTTCTTATCTTTTCTCAAGACTCCAGGGATACCCTTGAGGAATAAGAAGTCTCAGATCTGGATAAGGGAGTTTTTCTCTACACAGACCACTGATTGTGATTTGGAGATCTATCTGTCTATCTATCTATCTATCTATATATTATAGCATATATCATTTCAGCCACTTCATGCCAGCATGCAGCAGAGGTGGTGAGAGAGATAAAGCCTTAAGGAAGAGAGAAGCTTTGTGGATTACTGTTTCCGATAGCCTTTCTCCCAGAGGTCTTAATGAGTAACTAGACCTCGAATGATAGAAATTACCCCATTCTTCTTTCTGACCTTCTAACATTGCGCACACACACACACACACACACACACACACAAACACACACCACTCCTTAATAAAAACTTTCACTTCATTTCAATGTAGGGTTTGTAAAGGAAGAGCATTAACACTCTTGTGATCATTAACATTCCTTTCTCTCTTAATGATGATAAATCTTTCTTGAGTAGCTTTCTGTTAAAATAATTAAGTAATGTCAGAAATTCCCAGTTAAGTAACATGTTTTGAGTCAAAAATTTATCTTAGGAATTTATCTCTAACATACACTTATATATGTACATAAAGGGTATTGAATACAGAATTGTTTCAAATAATAGCAAAAGACCGGGAAAACTCTAAAGGCCCATCTGTAGGGCATAACTCATGGATAGTAAGTATATCCTTAAAAACAGCATTATGCAACTGTTCAGAAGAGTGAATTAGCTCTGTATGTGTAGACGTGGGCTAACCTTTGAGACAAACCACAAGGGCAAAAAGTGAGGTGTAGAATAATGTGTATATTTTTCCTTCATTTGTGTAAAAACAGAAAAGAAATATACATACATGCATATATATGTTTATCTATACATAGACTATGTCTGGAGGATAAACAAGAAACACTTAATAGTGGTTACCTCTGGGAATGGGAGACAAGTGATCTGACATTCATGTTTTACTGTGTATTGTTTTGTACTGTTTGAATTTTTTCTATTATTTTGTACCTATGCCACGTTTTCAAAAGTATAAAAAAGTAAATTAATAAAATAAACTTATTTCTCACCAAGCTCTGAAGTTGAGTACTAGATATTTAATTTCTAGGTTCTTTTTGTTTTAAGTGTGTGAGTTTGATGTCACACACAAGTACTTTGACCATTATTACAGATTAGTAACTTGATTAGTTGAATCCAACATTCTAGTGACTAATTAGAAAATATGAGTCAATGTAGTCAAAAGATCTATTATGAGTTTAAATTGAGACAAGGTTGTTTTTCTTCCTCAGTCACATAAATCAGCTCAGATGAATTGTTGCTCTCCACAAATGAAATAAGATTGCTTTTAAGGACTTAACTGCCATAATTCTGCAATAGCACTTGTGCCCCCAGTCTTTTGTATTGCATTTTGAAAGCATTTTGATGCCTTCAGTGTTATTCTTGTATATTCATAGTCACATGACTCCATTTATAATAAATAATGGGAAAAACAAGTGAAAATTTTCATGGATCCAAGAACATAGTTGAAATGTTCACCTACTTTCACATCAAAATTCTCTCTCTCTTTCTTCCGTAGACAAAATGTCAAAGAAATACATTGAAAGAGAGGGAATTTTTGCCTACAGAGTTCATAACATCAGAATTCTGATACTGCCCTTGAATCAAAGAATGTCGAACTTTAAATCAGAGGTGAGTTTGTTCCCTTTGGGGAATTTGGATTCAGAAAATTCTGAGTTTCTGTCAAATGAGTCTCCTGCTTCTCCTAGTCTCAATACAATATAAAATGAGTGAAATGGTGCTCATCTTATAGGACTGTTCAGAGAGCCAAATGAGCTAGTGGGTAATGAAAGAGCACTTTGAAATTGTGATGCTCTAGTAGTTATTTTTATTGGATATCACATTCATTTTGGATAAGAATAAAGTGGATTTTGTTTCAAAGTTCTTTGCTGAATCTGATTTCTGTACAGTGGTTGGCATGAACATTGTCAGTATTTTCAAGTTGATTTATGCCTGCCATTTCCAAGGGCAGCTTCCCCTAAGAGGACTGATGCTGTGGCAGCATCCAAACAGAGTGAACCTAAAATGAGACCCGAGGCACATTTAAGGCAGATAACTCTGAGACCACTGGACTCAGCCCGTTCTTGTGGGTTTAGATGTGCACAAGGACAGAACCCTGGAAAGTGCAGACACATTTTATGAGCTGACTATTTTATGCTTGCATAATCTTAAATTCATGCAAAGAATTGTATTTAGACACTTTGAGTAAGATTTAAGTGGGGTTCCTTGATCATGTTTCTCAGAAATAAGAAAGTTTTGAACAACTAAGTACTGTCCTTTAATTTCACTTGTTTTGAATGCATTTTATTTGATGAACTTCTCTGTATTTCTGTTCATTGATAGACAGTATTTCCTATTGAGAATTTGACTCTAAATGTAGTGGTTTTAAGTTGGAAGACAGCACTAAGTCATTATATCTCATCTTTCAGCACAATGGTTTTAGAACATATGTGTTTTTAAAGTGGCAGAACATTTTGTTCAAAAGAAGTAGTAGGCAGATTTCCAGTATGATTCAAAAAAAAAAAAAGGCGGGGGGTGGGCAAAGTGGAGCTGAAGTGAAAGAAAGTGTGTGTGTGTGCACGTGTGCGTGTGTGTGCATGTTAAAGGATATGGAGCCCAATTTATTGAACTGCCTCTTCTCCAATGCTCTCATGACAATTTCCATTAGTGGCCAGTGAAATTGAATGAGTATTCCCACGATGTGGGATCCTTATGCTGAGGCTGAATTGTAATAATGAGTTAGATCATGTTCAGCTCTGTATCTTGTACAGATACAAAAAAGAGCTGAGTGGAAGTTCAGGGACAGAAATGGTTCCCCTGGGATTTCTTTTACAGGTATCTGGTCATTATGAGTCATGCCAAGATTACAGAGTTTGGGATTTGAAGACATTTATAATAGAAAATATAAGAGAACTTGTAATGACAGGCTTGAGAGACATGCTCACAGCAAAAAAGCAAGTTGTCTGGCAAAATAGTTAATTTCTGAACTTCTGTGTACAAAGGTGAAGTGAAAGTCACTCTGTATTGAAAAGCACCAGGATATGTTCAGTTTCTTCTGGAGCTAAAATAATCTCTTTTATAGCATATATTTCAATTTTATCTCTGTGGGATTGTACAGTGACATTTTCCTTATTGGCTATGAGTCATCTAACTCTTCACCTTGGCATAATATAATAGAACTAATAGCTATATATCCTAAAATGTATATTAAATCAAGACTTTTATGTCCATGCTTCTCTGCTCAAATAAATTCAAACATGTATGGAATGAAAGGCAATTTATATGTGGCATTGTTAGCCTCCAATATCTAGGAAAAACATTGAAATTTTTATCTCACAAAGAGAAACCAAAAGAACTATTGACAGTCTTCTTGTTAAAGGAAAAGCAGAGTTCACTTCTTAACTCTACTGATAGAGGACCACGTATGTCTCTTGGCATATTTGACATGAAAAAAAAACATCAAGCAGCAACCTTTATTTAATTTAGACTACGTGTTGGGGATTATCTTTCATGAGCTTTTCATCCTCGGAAGGCTTCATATAAACTCAGTTCAAAAATCGTCACTTACTAGTTATAACTTTGTTCTAATCATTTTATTCTTTGCATATTTTTAGAATGTTTGTATTTAATTATAATTTACATCTTACTTTTTTTTTTGCTTTTGTTAACATGTTGCTTCAAAAATTTAAGGTGTCTTATATGTGTACATTTAATCTCTACAACTAGACCATAAATTCCATGAAGGCAGGGATTTCTTCAATGTCCTCAAAGAATAACAAGTCCAGTCTTCTGCACTAGATGATCTATGCACTACACACCCCCTTACTTCTCCTTAACGTGTGAACACTCCCCAACTTACTCACTTGGTTTATGCTCAGGGAAAACAAACTGATTTATTAGTCTGAATAAGCAACATTCAATAGGCAGGTAAATCTGTTGCTGCAAAAATAATATAAATTGGGCTTCCCTGGTGGCGCAGTGGTTGAGAGTCTGCCTGCTGATGCAGGGGACACGGGTTCGTGCCCCCGTCTGGGAAGATCCCGCATCCCGCGGAGCGGCTGGGCCCGTGAGCCATGGCCACTGAGCCTGCGCGTCCAGAGCCTGTGCTCCGCAACGGGAGAGGCCACAACAGTGAGAGGTACAATAAAAAAAAAATATATATATATATATATATATATATATATATATATATATATATATATATATATACATAAGTTGCAAATCAAAGCAAAATATAAGTGGCTTTTGTATTATCCACTCTCTGTAGTCCTTAAACAGAAACCATTATCATTTGATTAAGATTACATTCATTATAAAGAAATAATATTTTCAATAGATTCTAAACACCCATGACTTTAGAACTGTTACATGGTCTTGTCTCAGGACAAATTGGCTGGTTTGGTATACCTTTATGCATTTCTGTAAAGTGCATTCATCACTCTTTTATTTGTATTCTGATAAATCCAGAGGGTTTTTCAGTGGCTAAGTGTGATTTTAGAATAGACATTATTTGTACTGTTATTTTCAATTTATGTTTTGGTATTGTTACATTTGGTCATAATATATAAAAGTTGTACTGGGGTTTAAAATCAAGAGGAAGAATTCCACCTTCCTGTGTTGAAGTTTATCAGATCTGTGACTACAAGTCTTATGTAGTCTCCCTCTTTGCAGCAGATATCAACAGAAACACACAATGGACGGCACAGTCGATCTTAGTTTGGATCCTGTGCTACCCAGCTATGTGACCATGTAACCTTGGGTAAGTTTCTTAACTTCTCTGATCCTCAATTTCCTCATCTATAAAATGAAGATAATAGAGATCATGAGGGTTAAGTAAGATACTTAGTATTTTATTATGTCAGATACTTAGTATAGTTGTGGGTACACCTTAAGCATTTGATAAATATTAGCTGTTCTGATTAGCAGATGCTTCTCTAAGTTGTAATTTGATTCCCAGAAAGATCAGCTCTGCTCTTCAATTCCAGCCCATCTCTCTGGACACAGTCATGGAAAGGGTGCTTCACAGTCATATTGGCCGTATTGGGTCAAGTCCCCAGTTCTCTCTCCCTTCATTTAGGTGGGATAACCCACACAGATCTACAAATGAATGTAAGCCATTGTCAAAGTAGAATCTTTGGAAGTACTTGTAAATCTTGCAGTAGATTGTGTTTGAATAGCAACAGCATTGTCCCAAACCATGAGACTTTCTTAGAAGTCAGAACATTTTACACAGAGGGGTTTCAATGCCTACACCTCATAGGTGGTACCTGAAGTAGATTTTCTTCTGTGAACACTACTCTCTGCTCAGATTTCTCTACTAAGATCTAAATGATATTTTCAGCTTGTTCCACACCTTGCTCACTTCCCAGTTTCAGAGAGGCTTTCATTTGGCTGGGGGAATCTGTCCAGTCCTTTCCCAGGGCATCAAATGAAACCATGTAAACTGAAGCACTCACAAATATTCCTTCAAATCAACAGGGTTAAGAAACTCTATCAACCGCATCTTTCGTTGAAAACCCAGATCGTTGAGATGGTGGTCACACTGTCAACTGGTTAGTGTGCAGATCTGACTACTAAGAAATGAAAATATATTAACTGATTTAGAGTAGTGCAGAGAAAGAACCTAAAAATGGAGCACAGTGCTTCTGGATCCTCCTGTCCACCTGAGGTGTTGTTTTTTATCTAGCCTTAATTTCAACGATAAATTTCAGATATTGGAAAAGTCTTCCTTAGTGTCTCAGGTTGCTGGTCATCTTTTATTTATTAATTAAAATATTGTTTATTTCTAAAATTTAAAAAATATTAAAGCACAAAGAAAAAAGTTTTTAATAAATCCACCACCTAGAAATAACAACTGTTGACTTATTTTCTAATAATTTTCTGTGGCATATTTTATATCCATATTTTTAAGTAAGAAAAAAATTTCACTATTTTAATAAAAATGAAACATACACGTAGAAAAGAATCAGACATTGACAAATAATGCTGAATATTTTAAAATCACCTCAAATTCAATTACCCAGAAATAATATTGTAATCATTACATTAGATGAACATATTTTCAGATATCTTTCTGTGTGTACACCTACAAATACAGAGAGCAAGATAGAGGGAGAGGGAGAGAGAGAAATCCTTTTATAAAATGGAGACCAGGGCTTCCCTGGTGGCGCAGTGGTTGAGAGTCCGCCTGCCGATGCAGGGGACACGGGTTCGTGCCCCAGTCCGGGAAGATCCCGAATGCCGCGGAGCAACTGGGCCCGCTGAGCCTGCATGTCTGGAGCCTGTGCTCTGCAACGGGAGAGGCCGCAACAGTGAGAGGCCCGCGTACCGGAAAAAAAAAAAAAAATGGAGACCATACTCTAGAAGTTATTTTTAACAAAACAAAAACAAAATACATGTAATTTTCTTTTGATTTAATGGGGAAAAGGAAACTTCAGGAACTGTGGAACTTAAACTAAGTGTGTTTTCATGGTAAGAATTAACATATTCCACATGATATCTCTAAATTTTTTTTTTTTTTTTTTTTTTTTGCGGCACGCGGGCCTCTCACTGTTGTGGCTTCTCCCGTTGTGGAGCACAGGCTCCGGACGCACAGGCTCAGCGGCCATGGCTCACGGGTCCAGCCGCTCCGCGGCATGTGGGATCCTCCCGGACCGGGGCACGAGCCCGTGTCCCCTGCATCGGCAGGCGGACTCTCAACGAACTGCGCCACCAGGGAAGCCCGATATCTCTAAATTGAAGAAAAAAGATTATAACAAGTTTGAACTGCAGTTATTTATATTTCAATATTAGATATCACCAAGCTGGTTCCCTTTGATATAAAGCAGAAACTAACACACCATTGTGAAGCAATTATACTCCAATAAAGATGTTAAAAAAAAAATTAGATATTACCCATTAAGCTTTTCTGTGAAATAAGAGAATCTTTGTACTCTTACATACTCTCTCATCTCCTCTGCTCTCACTTCCCAGTTTTTATGTTATTATTTGTACAACGCCCATGTTTGTAATATTGAGATTCTGATCTTTAAAAATGAATTGTATTAATTCATTTAATACATTTAAATGTCTATAATGCTCATTTCCAGTCCTTTTACAACAGCTTCCATTCTAAGTTATGAATTTTGATTAATCTCAGAATAAGATGAATTTAATTGTCAAGTATTTTTTTCTAAAGAAGGGTATATGGATGCTTTATTTCTAAGGTTTTTTTTCCCCTAGTTTGAGAATATCTACCTGTAGCTTTCATACAAGAATAACATTTACCTCACTGGATAAGAGTTTCTTGGATCACATTTTCTTTTCTTCAGAACTCTGATCTGCATGTATACATTTGTATAACATAACCACCACCAGAATCAATATGTAGAACTATTCCATGACTTTATAGTCATACCTACTTTTCTTCTCCACCACCATTCTTTTTTTGGAAGTATAGTTGATTTACAATATTGTGTTAGTTTCTGGTGTGCAGCAAAGTAATTCAGTTATATATAAGTGTGTATGTATATATATATATATATATAGAGAGAGAGTATATATATATAGTATATAGTATATAGTATATATGTTCTTTTTCATATTCTTTTCCATTACGGTTTATTACAGAATATTGACTATAGTTCCTTGTGCTATATAGTAGGACCTTGTTGTTTATTTTATACATAGTAGTTTTATCTGCTAATCCCAAACCCCTAATTTATCCCTCCCCCACCCTCTTTCCCCTTTGATAACCCTAAGTTTGTTTTCTATGTTTGTGAGTCTGTTTCTGTTTTGTAAATAAGTTCATTTGTACTATATTTTAGATTCCACATATAAGTGAAATTGTATGATATTTGTCTTTGACTTACTTCACTTAGTGTGATAATCTTTAGGACCATCCATGTTGCTGCAAATGGCATTATTTCATTCTTGTTTTGTGGCTAATATTCCATTATATATACGTACCACATCTTTATCAATTCATCTGTCGATGGACATTTAGTTTGCTTCCATGTCTTGGCTATTGTAAATAGTGCTGCTATGAACATAGGGGTGCATGTATCTTTTCAATTAGAGTTTTCTCCAGATATATGCCCAGGAGTACGATTCCACCACCATTCTTACCCCCTAACAACCATTAATTTCTTCTCCATCTCTATAATTTTGTCATGCTGAGAATGTTATATAAATGGAATCATGTGTGAACCTTTAGACTGACTTTTTTCCTTTGAAATGCCTTTGAGATCCAGTTGGGATGTCTCTTTATTGTACAGTGGCCATTCATTGATTTTCTTCCTCCTTCTTCTAATGAGGGCATGCTAATTTTCCTTTGGAGGATCACTCCTCCTCCATTCTTAGTACGTTCACCCCCGTGCTCCCAACGGAGGTCACATAACCAAAACTTGTCCTCAAATTGCTCTCAGTGTGAGGGGGAAGGGGCAGAAATGGAGACAGGTATTATACTCTCTACAATTCACTATGCTAAGTCTTTTAGTAGTGATGGTACAGAGAAACAGGGTGAAAATAATAAAATTCTGGCATAAAATTTGAAAAGCCTTTTCAGAGGAGGAGATTTTGGGATTGAGTCCTGAAGGCTGAGTAATATTTTTCTAGCAGAGAAAGCAGAGTGATAAAACATCATCATTGCCAGTGAAAGATTAAGAACAGATACACACACCCATATGTTAAAAGACACAAAAAATATGAAGATTGTGTGTACCATTATCTGAAAATACTGCTTCAAGGGAGAACTCAGAAAAAATTTATGAACTAAGCATATATGCTGTTATTTAATTTAGAAAGGTAATTATTTAGCTAAGATTACCTGTTATGATTAAAGGCTATTAACAAATAAAATTGTGTTTGAATTTGAAAAGAGTATTCAAATTTCATGAAACACACATACAAAGAAGTTAAAACTATTTTAAAATAGATATCTCATTAAAACTTTTAAAAGATTTATTTGAACAAGCTAAAGTATAAAGAGAAGGATAATTGATGAATTTACCAACTCTTTTTTTCTGACCTGTTTGGTTTTTAGACATATTCCATCCACCACACTTCTTTCCTTCCATCAGCCTTGGTATATGAATAGAAACTCTGCAGAAAAGGTTTATAACAATCACTTGGCAAACTAATAATAAAAATCTCTCCACATATTAACTGACATTCTTCTACTCAATTGCTGAAGCATATACTTTTGATTGACCCACTTACCATTCAACCTCTTTTTTGTGTGCTTTCCTATGCTGCAGAAGCTAAAAATCTGAAAACTACATTTCCTGGACTCCCTTGCAGACTAGATGTAGACTCAAATGTAATTTGATTTCACCAGTCAGATATGTTTACCAAAGACTGAGTTAAGAAGAATTAACAGATCTACTGCTTCAGGCAGTTCCTAGAAACTCAGCCTAGAATCTGTTTCTTTGGCCATCCCACCCATCGCATAGGCCATGCGGCACAGTGTAATAAATCCATTTCTACCTCAGTGAACCAGAGTAGATTCTGTTCTCTGTAAATGAACCTGCACTGATAGTGCCACCTTTGGTCAAAGTTTCTAGATTTGATTTTTTGAAAAAAAAAAAAAATCACTTAAGCATGAATTTATGTATTAAAGTAGAATTTGGTGCTGAGCACTCAAAAAAGTTTTTATTTTAAAATCAAATGGATTGCTTCTTTCTTTGTTCAAAATGGAAACAGTTTTATAGCTTTAGTTCTGATTGTAAAATGAACTTGTGCACATATTAAGTATGTTAAGCAACAGTAAAAAGAATAAGAAAAACAGCAAAAGCTTATTTACAGACATTTTACCTGAGATAATTGCCGTTCTTTTTCTGTGCTTGGACATACATAACACACATATTTTATAAAATCAAGAACATGACAAAAAGATTGCTCTGTAATATGCTTTTCACCTGATATATTGTGAACATATTTTCATATCAAATCTGCATATTAATATCAAAAACTGATATTAAATTCTTAGGAGACATTGTATATATCTTCCATATATAAAAGATACCCCCTATTTTGAATATTCAACTTGTCTTTAATTTTTATGAACAAAGCCAAAATGAACATTTTAAATTTCTTTTTATCTATTTCCTCAGTGTAAATTCATAGAGGAGGAATTTCTAAGTCCATTTTAAAGATTTTTTTAAAATTTATTCATTTCATTTATTTATTTATTTTGGCTGCGTTGGGTCTTCGTTGCTGTGCACAGGCTTTCCCTAGTTGCAGCGAGCAGGGGCTACACTTCGTTGCAGTGCGCGGGCTTCTCATTGCAGTGGCTTCTCTTGTTGTGGAGCACAGGCTCTAGGTGTGCAAGCTTCAGTAGTTGTGGCTCACAGGCTCTAGAGCACAGGCTCAGTAGTTGTGGCGCATGGGCTTAATCGCTCCACGGCATGTGGGATCTTCCTGGACCAGGGAACAAACCTGTGTCCCCTGCATTGGCAGGTGGATTCTTAAACACTGAGCCACCAGGGAAGTCCCCATTTTAAAGATTTTTGATATGTATTGTCAGATTGCCCTCTACAAAGATTGTATCAGGTTTCCAGGGTCACCAGCAGCTATGCTAATGCCTATTATTTTGCATGTCACCAACACTGGATGTAAAAAAAACCCTATTTCTTTAGTTGTATATATATATAAATATATATATATATATATATTTTTTTCTTTTCCCTAAAGATCACTATTTTATGTTTTTGGCTTCTTTAGTTCAGGTTTATTATCCAGACATCTTCTGTATTGTGATGTTAAATGTAGATATGGGGCTTCCCTGGTGGCACAGTGGTTGAGAGTCCGCCTGCCGATGCAGGGGACACGGGTTCGTGCCCCGGTCTGGGAAGATCCCACATGTGGCAGAGCGGCTGGACCCGTGAGCCATGGCCACTGAGCCTGTGCGTCTGGAGCCTGTGCTCCGCAACGGGAGAGGCCACAACAGTGAGAGGCCCGCATACCGCAAAAAAAAAAAAAAAAAAAAAAAAAAAAAAAATGTAGATATGGGTTTAAAAGCTGCAGTTTTTCTTCAAGTGTTTTGAAATACTATTTCTGAAGCTGAAGCTGAATCAGATGGCACAATTTCAAGTACTTTCTGACTTTGTAATTTCAGTAGCATTCACTAGAGCAGCACTCTAGGATGTAGAGGGGCCAGTGTCACAACTTTAAACATTTAGGGTCATGGAGGAGAGCTCCCTGGCACTCTGTATATGGTTCTGTGGTAGAAGTTATCAAAGCTAATTTGATTGCTACCTCTGGATACACAGAGTCTCTCTTCAAACAGTCACAGGGCTCATTGCTATTATTAATCTGTCTCTGTTGCCAGATTCACAGCTTCAGAGTAAGAAAATATTATCTGAGCAAATATTTAAGCAGAATTCTCTACACTGTTATGCTTCATTAAAGAACAGTTTTCATTCGGTTTGTTCTGGAGTAAAGTGAGATGCTCCAAATCAATACACTCTCCAGTTTTTCCCAGCGTTTTTTTTTTTCCACAATAGGAAAACAAGGACTTCTCAGGAAAAAAGACTTTATGATGATGAACCCTCCTCTCTTATCCATGCCCATCTACCAGAATTTGGTCTGTGGCAGGAAAACACTGTGACAGGAATGGACCAAATAAAGGGTGTTTGTGTGCATCCTTGTGCAAAGTGGTTACATATGAGTGAGTGACATTCTTCTACCAGCTGCTGAAGCATATATGCTTTGAATTAGCTCATGTACCATTCAGCCTCCTTCTTGTGTGCTTTCCCATGCAGCAAAATTTTTTGAGTATTTGGCTGGATTGGAAAGCATAAACGTGTCACCTGTTCAGCATCCTATGGTAATATGGTGCCAGCACTCCTATCCTTATACATTATAAGGTCTTTCCTTCCCTCTTCTCCTTCAGTTGTCCCCTCCTTATTCCTCGGTTGAATGTACATGCTGTAGAAAGCACCAGGGTAAAGTGACTGCAACAAAAACAAAAACAAAAACCTCGATATTGTAATTATTGATCTGGATAACTAGTGTTAGTTAAACTAGTATGATTTATCGGGGGAAAAAAACCAAGCCTGGAAAGCAGTGTTCCTAAAATATCTAATCACTAATATTTTGGGGGGTATTGGGAGAATGTCTTTCTGGTAAGGTTCACATTGGCATAGGTGATTTTTGGAAATTTTCTTCTAAGCTGTTGTTCGAAGAGCAGTGTCTTCCAGCTGGTGTTGTTCATGTTGATAACTGCCTCTTAATGTCATTGTTGATAATAACCTTATGGGCGGAAGAAATACTGATGAGCTTTATGAGGAGTCTGGGAATGGCAAACCTTTCAAACTCCTTTTTGATTCATCTCGGGTAAGGGAAATTTGGCTAGTAAACCAGACTCCTTTTCTCTTAAGAATTTTCTCCCTTATGTTTTTATATCCATGCTCACTGAAATATGCCTGTTGCTAGCTCCTCCCACCATATTTTATATTAAAGCTTTTTGGAATGGAGTCCTGTTCTCAGTTTCCAGAAAGGCTACCCTCTCAGTGTCTTCAGGCAACTGCATCAGTTTTATTATTTAGTAACTTCAATAAAAGTTGTGGCATGTTTGTGTAACGAATTGCTTGAGAATCTGTGAGAGTTGGGTCATATGGATGTTTTTTCAACACACATATGGAAGAAAACCCATAATTTATTATTTTGGATCACAGAATTGTATTTAGAATTACAGATAAAAATATCAAACTTTTATCTTATATTTTAAAATAGACATTTTATTATATTAAGAAAAAACAACTAGCTCTATCTTGTTATTTCTTTATCACAAAGAAGAGAGAAGTGAAATCCGTATTTAAAAGGCTACGGAACATTGTGCATTTAAAATACTCAGCAAGTTATTCCCTAAAGCACTCCATATGATATGTAAATCTTTTGATCTTTCACAAAATGCATGAATACTATAAAGAATAATGAGTACAAGCTTGGAAAATACAATATTGACTGTCAGTGTTGTGCACTTAGCCACAATTATTATTTGCATGGCTTTTGCAACATAACTGGAGGGGATACTTCTGTGAATATGTTAAGTACATGCAGTGTCTGCTAAAGATTTAATTTTATAAGAAAGACTTCTTTTTCCCTTTCCCCTTCCACTAGTTATTCTTTTTTCCAAACCATTTTCTCAAGATAGAAAGAATCTTTGAGAAAGTGTGGAATCGACTAGAATTTTAAAAGAAAAAAAAAGAATTTAAAAAGAGAAGCTCTGCTACCCCGTTGCTATTAATTACCATATGATGGATAAAGTAACTAGGCTTTGGAAAGTATCACTCTATGATACCCTGCAGAAAGAATATTTAAGTCATGGTAAGCTGTTCTTTATAGAAATCTTTATTTAAAACTTAGTTCAGCAATTGGAATAAATTTTTTCTTCAGTTTTCTTTAGAAATTATAGATTTTGTTTCAGCTTATTCAATAGGATTAACTTGAAACAAACAAGCCACAATTTTTTAAATGGATCAGTTAAAATTTTGATATCTGAATTTACTTGATTTTAGTCAAAGTAATGAGCTACTTTGTTATTGTAGCTAGTTGTGTTTATGATGTGATAGGACCTGGTTAGTTAATCCAGTTAGAAAAATGCAGAGCTGCTAACTACAAATGGCTCACTGGTAGAAGCAGTGTGCCACATGATTTGGGAGTAGTTGATGTACCAATGGGAAGAAATATTGACTCTCATGATGAGGTGAGTGACCTTAAGATGTTAGTGTCTTAATTAATACAGGAACATAAATGCATAAAACTCTTCTTGGATGCATGGAACTCTATTTGGATGCATGGCTATATTAAACATTTTAAATTTCAGTTTTTAAGAGTATGTGAATAGATTTTGATTCTAAAATTTGTATGGAAATGCAAAGAACCTAGAATATCTAATAGGAGCTTGAAAAAGAAGTACAGGTTTGGAGGACTTTGCTTTCCGATTTTATGACTTATTATGAAGCTACAGTAATCAAAACCTGTGGTATTGACACACAGACAGATAAATAGACAATGGAACCGAATAAAGAGCCCACACTTACTGCCATTTGATTTTTGATAAAGGTACTAAAGTAATCCAATGAGGAAGGAAAGTCTTTTCAACAAATGGTGCTGGAATAACTGGATAACCATATGGAAAAATGAAAAAAGAACCTTGATCTTACATCACATCACAGAGGAAAATCAATTCAAGATGGATCATACACTTAAATGTAAAAGCTAGAACTCTAAAGATTTTTAAAGTATAGGATAATATTTGCAGTTTGAGGGTAGGCAAATACTTCTTAGACAGGACACAGAATGCACAAACAATAAAAAGAAAAATCTGATAAATTAGATTTCACCAAATTTATAACTCTGCTCATCAAAAAATATCAATAAGAAAAGGAACAGGCAAATCACAGATGAGGAGAAAATATTTATGAAATATATATTTGACAAAGAATGTGCATCTAAAATGTGTAAAGAACTTATACAACTAAAAATATAAAGATAACCCAATTTAAAATTAGAAAAATGATTTGAACAATAAAGGGAGTTATATAAATGCCTTAGTACACAAAAAAGGTGTTTAACATCATTATCCATAAAGGATATGCAAATTTAAGCCACAACAAAATACCATTACAGCTGTACACCTGAAACTAACACAACATTGTATATCAACTATTCTTCAATGTAAAAAAACCCACCATTACACACCTACCAGAATAGTTAAAATTTAAAAGACTGATATCATCAAATATTAGTGGGGAAATGGGAATGACTGAAACTCGCATACAGTGTTGGTGAGAATGTAAAATGGCATAACCACTTTGGAAAACAGCCTGATGATTTCTTCTAAAACTAAATATACACCTATCTTATGTCCCAACAATTCCACTCCTGAGTAATTGCCCAAGAGAAATGAAAACATATTAAAAAAAAAAAATCTTTTACAAGAATAAAAGCTTTTAATTCATAACAACCCAACCTGGAAACAGCCCTGGTGTGGGGGCGGGGCGAGGGGGAGGTCCAAGAGGGAGGGGATATATATATATATATATATATATATATATATATATATATAACACGTATAGCTGATTCACTTCGTGGTATAGCAGAAACTAGCACAACATTGTAAAGCAACTATACTCCACTTAAAAAAAAAAGAATCAACAAAAGAATGAATAAATTGTGGTAAATTTATTGAATGGTATGCTACTCAGCAACAAAAAGGAGCAAACTACTAAACCATGCAATATGTAAGAATTTCAAAAGCATTATGCAGAGTGAAAGAAGCCAGACGCAAAAGGATATATACCGTATGATTCCACATACAGGAAGTTCTAGAACATACAAAATTGATCTGTGGTGCTCCTGGGGTGGAGGAGGTTGATACTTTTCTATATCTAGATAGTGGTTTAGGCTATACAGGTTGTCAAAACTAATTAAATGGTACACTTACGATCATTAATTGTAAGAAAATTTTACCTCAAAAGTAAGAATTCATGAACAAATATTTAACTCTATTTGTAATATGCATGCTCTATTCTTTAGGAGTGTTGTGTAATGATGTCTGCATCTTACTTTGAAATGCATCCAAAAAATAAGATGGATTGATGGATAGATAGGTAAGTGATTTAAAGCAAGTAAAGTAACATGTTAATAGTAGAATCTAGGTGGTGGGTATATAACTACTCACTGTGTAAGCCTTTCAACTTTTCTGTATGTTTGAAAATTTTCATAATAAAATAGGAAAAGTAAATGAGTAGCTTTCACTACTGTAGACTACACTTTATTTTGTACTCATTTAATATTTAGGAGAAAGATTATGCAGATTGAGCCATTTTCTCATTTATCTCACTTAGCTGATGAATAAAATTTGGAGTGTAATAACAAGAAAGGCTGCCAATAATAACAGTGTGAACTAGTAAATTTAAATGTATAGGAAAGGTTCAGACCTCTAAACCAATAGTTGCAAACTTGACCAATTATCTGGATCACATGAGGGAATTTATGAAAATATAGATTCCATGGCCTCACTCAGATTATGGCATATCTGAGAGTGAGGACAGAATCTTGTAATGCTAGTAGCACCTGGATGATTCCACTGCAGCTCAGGTGTTGGGAATCAGTTGTGGACAGTGGCTCAGATAATGGGCGTGTTTCACAGTGCATTTTCCTTGCAGTTTCTGGGGCAAGCAACTTCCAGGGTTCTGGAAATTATGGTAGGGGCATGTCTGCTTCTTGGTGTGGCATCCTGAAAACTGCTAACGTGGCACGCTATGAAAATCAAGCTGGAGGTCCAGCATCACAAAGCATTTGAAAAGGAAACACTTGAGAGTTCTTCCTTCGTTCACGGTAAAGAACCAAGTGCTCAGAGAGGCTCTGAGCCAACCCAGCAAGTTCATGGATGAGCCAGGCCTGGAACCCAAGTGTACTTCCTCCAGTCAGTGCTCTTTCTATGCCACTTGATCTTCAAGGTTCTCAGGAGAAATTACCAAAGCCTTTTTTTATTTCACCCTTCTGTCCTTACAAAAGAAAGACAGTGTTTTTAAATGCACCAAATGTAAATAACTGTGCTCAGGTTACCCCATTACATCCTGAATTTTTAGCTTTTTGAAAATTGAGGAGGGGCTTCCCTGGTGGCACAGTGGTTAAGAATCCGCCTGCCAATGCAGGGGACACGGGTTCAATGAGGTATCACCGCACACTGGTCAGAATGGCTATCATAAAAAAATCTACAAACAATAAATGCTGGAGAGGGTGTGGAGAAAAGGGAACTCTCTTGCACTGTTGGTGGAAATGTAAATTGATACAGCCACTATGGAGAACAGTATGGAGGTTCCTTAAAAAACTAAAAACAGAACTACCATATGACCCAGCAATCCCATTACTGGGCATATACCCTGAGAAAACCATAATTCAAAAAGAGTCATGTACCACAATGTTCATTGCAGCTCTATTTACAATAGCCAGGACATGGTAGCAACCTAAGTGTCCATCAACAGATGAATGGATAAAGAAGATGTGGCACATATATACAATGGAATATTACTCAGCCATTAAAAGAAACGAAATTGAGTTATTTGTAGTGAGGTGGATGGACCTAGAGTCTGTCATACAGAGTGAAGTAAGTCAGAAAGAGAAAAAAAAATCCCGTATGCTAACACATGCATGTGGAATCTAAGGAGGAAAAAATGGTCATGAAGAACCTAGGGGCAAGACAGGAATAAAGACGCAGACCTACTAGAGAATGGACTTGAGGACACCAGGAGGGGGAAGGGTAAGCTGGGACAAAGTGAGAGAGTTGCATGGACATATATACAGTACCAAATGTAAAATCGATAGCTAGTGGAAAGCAGCTGCATAGCACAGGGAGATCAGCTCGGTGCTTTGTGACCACCTAGAGGAGTGGGATAGGGAGGGTGGGAAGGAGGGAGATGCAAGAGAGAATAGATATGGGGATATATGTATATGTATAGCTGATTCACTTTGTTATAAAGCAGAAACTAACACACCATTGTAAAGCAATTATACTCCAATAAAGATGTTAAAAAAAACAGACAAATTTGAATTAACTTTGACACAAAATATTAATTTATTGAATCAATATTTTTGGAAATGAATACATTAATAACTATAAAATGCTTAAAGCAATATCTGGTCAATATTAAGTGTGGAATAAATTCTTATTAATTATAAAAAAATTGAGGAGGGGCTTCCCTGGTGGCGCAGTGGTTAAGAATCTGCCTCCCAATGCAGGGAACATGAGTTCAAGCCCTGGTCCGGGAAGATCCCACATGCTGCGGAGCAGCTAAGCCCGTGCGCCACATCTACTGAGCCCACGTGCCACAACTACAGAAGCCCACGAGCCTAGAGCCCGTGCTCTGCAACAAGAGAAGCCACCGCGACGAGAAGCCCATGCACCACAACAAAGAGTAGCCCCACTTGCTGCAACTAGAGAAAGCCCGCACGCAGCAACAAAGACCCAACCCAGCCAAAAATAAATAAATAAAATAAATTTATTTTTTAAAAATTGAGGAATAACTGACATAGAACATTATATTAGTTTCAGGTGTACAACATAATGATTCCACATTTGTGTATATACTGTGAAATGATCACCACAATAAGTCTAGTTAGCTGAATTTTTAACTTTCGGTATATGTTCAATTATGAAATAATCCAGATGATTATTTTATACTAGATCACACCTTCACTTACCTACTTAAGGTCTCAATTCCTTCCTTTCTCTCCTTGGTCACCAGATTTTTGATCCCCTCATGGATCATTCATTTCTTTCAGCATCAAATATTTCATCCATTAAAAAAAAAATCTCTCGGGCTTCCCTGGTGGCGCAGTGGTTGAGAGTCCGCCTGCCGATGCAGAGGACACGGGTTCATGCCCCGGTCTGGGAAGATCCCACATGCCGCGGAACGGCTGGGCCCGTGAGCCATGCCCTCTGAGCCTGTGCGTCCGGAGCCTGTGCTCCACAACGGGAGAGGCCACAACAGTGAGAGGCCCGCGTACTGGAAAAAAGAAAATCTCTCTCTTGTTCCCACTTTTCTCCTCTTCATGGCAAAAATTCTTGAAAGAGTTGTCTATACTGTTGTCATCAATTTCTCTCCATCCATTCTTTTTGAACCGCCTCCCATTAGGCATTTTACTCTCACCTCTCCACTAGGACTACTTCTATCCAGGTCACCAGTGACATCCACATTGCTAGAGCCAATGGTAAATTATCTGGTTCCACCTCACTTGGCCAATCAGTGGCATTATACCTTATGGATCCACCTTCCTCCTTGAAGGAAGATGGATCACTTCACTTCTAACTCATGTTTTTTCAGTATCTCTCTAATCCCTCTTCTTAGGATGCTCTGCCATTTCCTTCTCATCTCTCAATTGCCTACATCTCCATTTGTATATCTAATAGACCCCTCAAACTTAATGTGATTAAAATAGAGCTCATTCTGGTACCCTCCAAACTCATTTCTCCAGTCTTCCCATCTCTGTTAATGACAACCACACCCTTTTGGTTGCTCAGGACTTTCTTGACTCCTTTCTTTGTCTTACGCCCCATATTTGATCTGTCAGTAAATACAGTTATCCATACCCTAAAAAATCTATCTAGGATTCTATGGCTTCTCAACATCCTACTGTGGCCTAGTGTAAGCCATCATCATCTCTTGCCTAGATTATTGCAGTAGCAATAACTAGTCTCTCTGCTTCCACCCTTGCCCTGCTTCAGCCTGAGTGATCCTACAGAAAAACAAAGTCAGACAGATCATGTTATCCCTCTACTCAAAACCTTTCTATGGGTCTCCCATCTCACTCAGAATAATGGCTGAAATTCTTACAATTACCCAAACCCCCCTGTATGATCTGACCCCTGTTATCTCTATGACTTCATCTCCTATTTCTCTCCCCCTTCTGCCCCATCCACCCTGGAGTTCTCACTGTTTCTTGAAAACACCAACACCTCATCAGCCTCAGTGCCTTTGCACTTGCTGTCCAATCTTCCTACAGTGTTCTCCCAGGCTATATGCTGGGCTTGCTCCTTCACCTCATTTAAGTCTCTACTCAATATCATCTTCTCAGTGAGGTCTTTCTGGTCACGTTACATAAAATATCAACATCCCCTACATACACACATGCACACAATTCTTTTTATTTGCTTATTTTTCTAACTTAAAATTTATCAATATTTAATATATTTTTAATTTATTTAAGTTGCTTGTTATCTGTCTTTCCCACCAGAATTTAAGCTCCTTGAAAGCAGGGAGAGTTTTTTTTTTTTGTCTGTTTTGTTCACTGGTTAATCCCTAGCACCCAGAAAAGTGCCTAGCATGTAGTAGACACTTAATAAATTGTTGGTGGATGAATAAGGCGCATGTACTTTGCTGAGAGCTTTGGGCTTTGCTCTGTTGGAAGCTCCTCAGGTTTCTTAAGTGGAGGACCATCAGAGAGAGAAAATTTCATATTAGAAAGATTACCCTGGTGGCAACATGAGGGTGAACTGAAGGTGAGAACCTGACAAATCAGGATCCAGGGAGTCCAGTTTGGAAATTTACAAGTGACTTGATGTGTGGAGATAGGGGCAGACAAGCAGTCATAAGGACAAGGGACACAGCTGACACTTAAAAGATAGAATCAGGGCTTCCCTGGTGGCGCAGTGGTTGAGGGTCCACTTGCTGATGCAGGGGACACGGGTTCGTGCCCCGATCCGGGAAGATCCCACATGCCACGGAGCGGCTGGGCCCGTGAGCCATGGCCACTGAGCCTGCGCGTCCGGAACCTGTGCTCCGCAACCGGAGAGGCCACAACAGTGAGAGGCCCGTGTAAGGCAAAAAAAAAAAAAAAAAAGATAGAATCAGCAAGATTTAGCTGAGGAGGAGATTCAGAGGTAGGGGCTGGTAGAGAAGGAAGCATGAAGACTACCCCCTAGGTTTCTTGCGTGGATAAGTAGTGGTACTATTCGTTATAGGAAATAGAGGGGAAGGCACTTTTGAAGGGAACTTTGGAAGCTGAGTCTTGCTTATTTTGCATTTGAGATTTCTGGGGAGGAACAGCCAGAAATGACCAACTGACAGTTCTCTTTGTAAGTTATAAGCATGAATAAAATCCCCCAGAGTAAGTGTCTACATTAATAAAAGATTAAAGGTCAGAGTTCTTAGAAACACCAATATTTAAGGCTCAGATAGATGGAAAGAGGTGTAGAAAATGGTCTGATTCTGGAGAAGCTGATTAGAAATGAGCAGTGCCACAGAAACAAGGGAGGCCACGCTCCAGCGACATCTGTGTTTGTGGCTGGATCCTTGGTGTATCTCTAGCCTCTTTCATTTGCTTCCCTTGAATCTAGGAGTGCATAGAAAACTTAAATATTAAGCTTCCAGTCAGGGGCCACAAGACTGGGGCTTAGTGGCTTGGTTTAGTTGCCATAATCAAGTAATTTCTGCTCTTTAAAATGTCTAATCACTGGACTTCCCTGGAGGTCCAGTGGTTGAGACTCCACGCTTCCAATGCAGGGGGCGCAGTTTCGATCTTTGGTCGGGGCACTAAGATCCCACATGTCACGGGGTGCAGCCAAAAAGTGAAAAAAAAAGAAAAAAAATATGTCTGGTCACAAGGTCCTGAAGCTGGATCTCATAAATGGGAGCACAATGTCAATGGTACACTCTAGTCTTTGTGTTTGTGAGTTTCTTTTATAGGGATCCACTTGTGTGGTTGTACCTATGCGCCATCTTGACTCCAAAATCAGAAAGAAAGAGAGATAATATGAACGATATTTATATCAAATCGCTTGAATATTTAAAAATATAAAAATGGATCTACTGCTGCAACCTCAGCACATGAGAAAGCTTTTGTGCTGATTCATTCTGTTGCTTTAAAAAAATGCCTCATTATTGAAGTAAATGCCACATCTAAGCGTTTTCTTGTGTTAGCAAGGTGCAGAACGCTTTCCTGAAGAAATACAAAGAAATCTTGTGCATTTCTATATGTCACAATGTTTCTAGGAGTCAATTTTCTTTGAGAAGTGTCTTCTTGTTTTGAATGACAACTCATATAATTACACCAACAAACCCTACTATTCACTGTAGCAACCAAACAGATGGATAGCCATATATACCCACTGGAAAATCAAAAAGACCAAGATACAAATTTCTCTGTGTTTTCGTTTGGGTTTGGGTTTTTTTTGAGTTTATTTATTATTATTATTATTATTAGCTGCTGTTGATGACTCTAAATTTGGAAATCCTCAGTAAAAGAGTATATTTTAAAAAACAAATTTTTGTTCTTGGGTAATTGATCCTATTTTTAACTTAGTCAATAGTTACAAATTTGTTTAGAAATAATTACTTTTTTCAGATTCTAGTTTTGAATGAGCAATGTTTGAAAAAAGGCCAGATGTTGGAAAGTTGAGAGTAAGAGTTATGATTTCCACTCCATCAACAGGGACAGGAAGAAGAATGTTCTGGATAAATCCATGTTTTGCTAACTCAAACACAACAATTAAGGAAAAGTGATACTTTCCTTGAGGGTAGTTATGCTTTGATCTAATCTCATCTCTTCTGATATATTTGAAAAGTTCAGCGCATTTGACAATGGTATTAGTTAGGGTAGAGGTTAAGTTGCTTTAACAAAGCAACCTTAAATACAGTGGCTTAAAGAAGATAGTTCTAGGGAGAATATATTCCACAGTGGTAGGAAAGTTCTATTCCACATGGTCATTCAGGAACCCATCTTGTTGTTTTGTCATCCCTTAGGGCTTCATCCTTGTCCGAATAATCAAAGCTGGCCTTGCTTAATCAAATCATGGACATGGTCACATCCACGTCCCAGCTTTATGGGAATAGGAACGAGAAGTGCATTGGGACAAGTGGCTTGACTTTAAAGGTGGAAGTCCCAAAAGTTGCACGCATTCCATTGGCCTGAACTTAGTCACATAACCACATCCCGTGAGAAGGAGGCCGAAAATGTAGTCTCTAGCTGAGCATCCACATGCCTAGTTTAAATTCTAGTGCTATGGAAAGAGGGGAGAACAGATTTTGGAGGACAATCCGCAGTTTTCCAGTCTTTGAGAGACAATCTGATAGAAACATTATAACGCTGAGCTTGGAAGCACTAACTTCAAAAGGCAGGATTCATGGTTCAAACAATCGTTAATATGTACTAAAGATCATATTGCAGAATAAGGGAATGCAATCTATTCCAAATGGATATTTTTGGGAGAAGCAGTAATGCAGAAAGACGGTAAAAGGCCCAGAGCTTAAATAAACATATTTGAATAGGAGGTGCTATGTGTCAAGACAAATGAAAATCAGCTGATTTACCATGCCTCGGTCCAAACGAAAAAAAGATCACCCCTGATTCTGAGGAGTTCATATAAGAATTCTAATTAGGATTAAGAACATTATCTCTCTCCAAATGTCTGCAAGCATAGACGATTGGTTCTGTCTCTGGCTATACCTATAATTTCGCAATACAATACAACTTCTTTAAAAGGAGGAGACAATTTGGTAAACTGATAACTAATTTAGATAATGCTAATTGTATTGGGTGGAAGATGATTAGGAGAGTTATAAAAGAAACCTCAAGGGTGCTCTGCAAGGGATATTATTGAAAACATGAATACGTGTAAAGTTGTTATCCGTTCCACAAAACAGCGATGATTCCTGGATGTGTTTGTATTTCACAAAATCAGAAGTGGAAGAGCTGGGGGCAGGGGTAGAGGGCATAGTGGTTATGCTAATTTTGGTATACTCCAGAATCCCTCTTTAATTCCTTTCTGGGAATGGTGCATGTGCACATGGACACGTGACCTAATTGCATAACATCCTCACCTGGCCTTCCAATTACAAACTGTACTCTGCAAGTGGATTACCAATACAAATTTACTTCCTTTTCAGTTAAATGCAGGTAGCCTTGGATATTAAGTAACCCCTCCTTATTTTAATTATGCACACAATTTGCTGCCTTAGAACATTGTGGGACTTATATAACCCTTCCTGTGGAATAGTTGCTATCATTGAGTCAGTTTTTGGAGACTTAGTCAAACATTTGTTTCCCATTTTAAGTAAACATAGTGTGCTAATCTCCAAGTGTGGTGTTTATATAGACCCCATTTAGTGCTATTTGGAGTAATCATATTTCTTTCTTCATATCGTGTGATAACCTACAGGAATGATAACTATCCCTTGAGCACTCTATAGAGCAAAAGGTATGTCCCTTATGAGATGCAGCAAACACCCTTCCACTTCTGAAATCCAAGTCAAGCAACCCATCTTAGCTTGTTATTTTCTGTCCTTTCCCTCCCAACCTGCTGAGCGTGGCAAGATGGACCCATGGCATAAAGACCCTGTCTTATTTGGACCACATCTCCTGAGCTCCCTTGCTGGTGGACTTAGCTTTGATCCATTTTGGGAGATCAGAGGGTGAGCGTGAAGGTTTGGGCAGTTTCTCTGGGCTCTCTCCTTCATTCCAGGCTCTATCTCAGGCACAGTTGGTTCTCTTTATGACCACAGCTCCCACTGGGTGACTCTGCTCTGCTCTTTCGTCTCTCATTATGTTCCAGTAACCTGATTTCTTCTTCTTGTCCCTTCAGTTTAGAGGCGATAACAGCTTCCCACTATAGCTACTGCCTGGGACTTCACCATCTGTTGTTTACTCCCGTGACCCAGCCCAAACCTCCTTAAGTAATACTTTCCTGAAAGTTTCTTCATTTAAACCAGCTGGGGTGAATTCCGTTTCCTGTCACAATGATGACAGGGAAGGTAGCTGATACACCTTTGTGTTCTGATACACCTTTGTGTTGATATACATTCAACAGGTTCTGGAGAGAGTTAGCCATGCCTACTCTTCTAATTTCCTTTCTTTATTTTTCTCTTGAATTCATTCCTACAAGTCAATGCCCCTATCACTCTACCACTAACGTTGTCACCAACAATGTTAATAATAATAATACAATGGTCAGTTCTTAGCCCTCATCTTAATCTCTCAGCAGCAATGGGCACAGTTGACCTTTCTCTCCTCCTTGAAATCCTTTCTTCACTTGGCTTCCTGGACATCATGCCCTACTGACTTTTCTAATGCCTCATAAGCCTGTCTTTTTCAGCCCCCTTTCCTGGTTCCTCCTTGTGGCAAAGCCTGGGTGGCTGCTTACCAAATGTGCTTTCTGTTTCTCGTGAGCACTTATTTAGACCTCATTTCTGAATCTCCCTTGCAATTTGAAGGGCCCATGGGTACCACTTCTAAGCATGGTTCCTAAAATTTTGCCATGCACCATCCTCCACGTTCCTTCCTTCCTCCTTGCATGATGCATATGCTCATGATGACCTCAGAATCCATGTGTTGAAGATTGAAGAGCCACAATATGGAAGCAGAGTCACCCACCAATCAGGACACCCATTTTGGACTTTATGTGAGTGAGAAATGTACTTCTATTGAGTTTGAACCATTATTCATTTCTGGTTTTGCTGGTTACAGCAAGTAGAAGTATCTGGACTAATTTGCTCCTTACCTGCCCGTACCCTCAACACTGAGTGCCCAGGGCTCAGTCCTTGGATCTCTTCTCTTTCTACCCTCTTTCCCTTGTGACCTCATCCAGTCTCACACCTTTCAATACCAACTCTATTTTTGTCAGCTTCATTCTCCCAGCTGCTCAGGCTAAAAACCATTCTTGAGCCCCACATTTATCAGCCAATAAATCCTAGTGGCTCTACCTTCAAAATATATCCAGTATATTTCTCCTTCTCACCATCTCCATAGGGATCAGGCTAGTCAAAATCTGCACCTGGAATACATAATAGCCTCTTACTGGTCTTCCTGCTTCTGACCTTGCCCTTTTCAGTCTGTCCTTAACCTAGTCACTAAAATTAGTCAGGATAAAAGTTAGATCATGGCACTCCTCTGCTCAAAACCTTTATAACTTTGCATCCCACTCTCTGGAGTCTTTACAATGGCTTCCAAGATCCTGCATGAGCAGCCCCTGTTACCGCTTTGACTTCATTTCCTACAGCTTTCCGTCCCGACACCCTCGCCATGCTGGCCGCCTTGTAGCTCCTCCTTGCATATTCCCACCTCAGAGCCTCTTTTCTTCCTGTTTTTTTCCCCAGATGGTCCCAGGGCCTCCACCTGTCACCTTGACTCAAATACCATTTCGTCAGTGAAATTTCCATGACCATCCATTTAAATTTCAACCCTTCCACACACACTCACTTCTCTCCTTTCCTTTTCAGATTTTCTCCTTAGAAGTTATCACCATCATGCATAAAATTTATTTGATTTTCTGTTTTCTTTGGTCTTCCCTCCCTAGGATTTAGCTCACTGCAGGCAGGGATTTTTGTTTGTTTTGTTTCCTGCTGTATTTCAGTACCTAGAACAGGGCCTGGCACACATAGTAGTGCTCAAGAAATATTTGTGGAATGAATGAATGAATGAATGCATTCTCTGCTTTCCTTTTAAATCAGACAGGAAAAAACAAATTTTAAAATGCTTCTTAAAAAATAAACCATTTGTAAGAGGAAGGAAGGAAGGAAGGAAGGAAGGAAGGAAGGAAGGAGAAGCAGAGAAAGGAAGAAGGAAAGAAAAAAGAAAAATCTGTGGCTTCACATTCTAGCAAAATACACTGCACCTTTGCCAGCCAGCATTTTCGCAGCCCTCAAAATTGAATCCATGCCAATAACCACGCTTACAGAGCCATTCGTGGAAGATTGAGGCCCTATGACCAGCATTCCAAGAACCCATGGCAAGCAGGCACTTGAAGCTGGTGTTGTTAGAGTGAACATAACAATATGTTAAACCAAGTGTGTCTTTATTTTATGTAATATTACTAAGTGGTTATCACTTTAACATGTTTTAAAATGTATATTTCTCTTTGTAAAAAATATTATATACACAGTATACATAATTTGGAAAATATAAGAAAGAATAAAGGAATAAATAATGAAATAGAATGGAAAAAACTTAGAAAGGAACACCCATAGTCACAAAGACATGTACAATTAACATATTGTCTCAGGACCTACATTCATTTCTTTACATTAAAAAAAGTCATCTTTCAATGAGCTTAATAAGTTAAATACATTAGCATGAACCTCAGTGCACATAACACAAACCACTTATCAAATAGTGAAGCAGAGCTGCTCTTATTTCTTGCTGCATACACTTAGCAATCAGTTCCCACGATCATAATTATCCTGTCATCGGCAGCATTTAACAACAGACAGGGCCATTCAGACATTATAAACAACCAAATGTGCAGATTTGAGTAGCCCGTTTTTCTCAATGTGAAATAACAATTCCATTTATGTAGCAGTAATGAAACATTTCTTAGTGAAAAACTGAGAGATTAAAAATGGTTTTGGCCTTGCCTGTGAGTAATGATGTCAAGTGATGTAGTGGGGTAATTATTGTGAAGACTTAATTCCTGTGTCATCAGGTATTTATAGATATACAAAGCATTCTACTGATTAAACAGCATTCAAGGTGACTAAACATTAACTGTGATTGACAGTTTACAGCTCAGACAGACTAAAAAGATTAAATAACATTGGAAAGTGGCAGGTGACTTCTTTTCCCTCCGGGCATTTTGCCCTGTGAGGAAACGGTTGAGACTTCTAATAATATTGCTAACAAGTAAGTTCTGAACTGTTTGCTTGCAGCAGTCATATTCTGAGAAGGAATGCAAATCCTGTTATGCATCTGTTTCATCTTGGTGAGGTTGCAATGGCTATAAAAGTTAGATATAAGGTAAAAGCAAGTATAACTTCCCTTGAGACTTAAAATACCCTGAAACATGTCCAACTTCTAGGGGCAGATAATGTTTCAAAGCTGTTGGCCAAGATCAATTTGTTTTATATCTGATACATTCTCTCTCAGAAATAGAGCCAAGATTATCCCAAATTCAATTATTCAGAATTTTAGGTAAACAACATTACTTCTCTATAAAATTTCCCCTATAGCTGAGCCTTCAGCTATATTACATGATTCCTAACTACATACTTATGAGTGCCTTACCTCAGCCTCTATCCTTTTTTCTTTCTAGAAGTTTCAGAGATTCTTTTTTTAAGCAGTTTTTTTTTTTTTTTTTTTTGGCTGTGTTGGGTCTTCGTTGCTGTGCACGCACTTTCTCTAGTTGCGGTGAGCGGGGACTACTCTTCTTTGCGGGGCATGGGCTTCTCATTGCAGTGGCTTCTCTTGTTGCGGAGCACGGGCTCTAGGCGCACGGGCTTCAGTAGTTGTGACACGCGGGCTTAGTTGCTCTGCGGCATGTGGGATCTTCCGGGACCAGGGATCGAACCCATGTCCCCCGCACTGGCAGGAAATTCTTTTTTTTTTTTTTTAAACCCATCATCTATATTGTAGAATTGATACTTAGAAATTAAAGAATTATAAAATTAATTGTCCAGTTTGTTTGGAAGGTAAGATTTTTATAAATCTAACTTAAAACTTTTATCAACAGAAGTGCCTTCCTGTTGCTCATTTAATTAATTTTATTGTTTTACAATATCAAGATAAGGGGGCAGTTAATTGACATATAAATTAATTGAACTCTGTAATGAAATACCAGTTTAATTCGTCATTTATGATATATAATTGGAAAGGTGAGAAAATTCAGCAGAAAATGCCACACTATCATTACTCTCATTTTGTATTTTTTTTTCCTATCTCAAGACAAATCAAAGTCATTTTGTGAACCCTGCGTTCTATTTTTTTTGACTGTGAAAATTTGTGTCATGGCCTTGACCGAAATAACTGACATGTAAAATTTATTACTTACTTGCTCTTAATTTCTTCCTCACTTGTTAATCATTTTATTTAAAAATAAAACACAGACACAGAACTGAATAAAACAAATATGTAACTTAGTAAGTTATTACAAGGCATCATTCTTGTAACTACCACTCAGATCAAGAAATAGAATTTGAGGACTTCCCTGGTGGCACAATGGTTAAGAATCCGCCTGCCAATGCAGGGGACACAGGCTCAAGCCCTGGTCCGGGAAGATCCCACATGCCGCAGAGCAACCAAGCCTGTGTGTACAACTACTGAGCCTGGCAGGCAATTCTTAACCACTGTGCCACCAGGGAAGTCCCTAGAGGAGAATTTTTTACCATCTTCTCTTTAAACAGATAGTACTACTTCCTATAAAATCATAATCATCAAACCTGATATGCTTGTCGTTCTTTGAACTTTCTGAAATGTTTCTTTTTTTCCTCTTTTACCTCATAGTAATAATAATACATGTGCACAGGGTTATGACTAGAGCTAGGTGAAAGAATGCATGTGAAGTGCTTAGCACAGTGCTGGCCCATAGCATTTGCCAAATAATTGTAAACCATTTAAATGAACTAATTTACTATATCTCATCCTTACAGTAGCTTCATAAAATAGACAGAGTAAGCAGGATTATTTTTGCTTCATGAGTGCCTTTGAATCCAAGGCACAAAGGTTGAATGGCTTTCCTAAAGTCCAGAAACTTTTGGGGGATCTGAATCAACATTAGAATCCATGCCTCCTGGTTTCCAACCTCAAGTGTGTTGCCTAGGGTCTTCTAAACCACATCATCTCTCTGGGGTGAGATGGCCCAACACTTCTCCATGTGTCATCCCTTAAGGCATCATAACTATCAGTAATGCTCCCCAGCTATGCTCTCATCAGCTCCTTTAGTCCCCATCCCATGCCTCTTTTATTAAGACTGCATTTTGTGCTCGTTAAGAGCACAAGCTTTGCTCTCTGACAGATCTGTGTTTGAATCCTGATTCTAGTTCTTAAAAGCTGTGTATAAAGTGGATATAGATTTGTAAAGAAAGTGAGATATTGCCCGTGTAGTTCGTGGCACATGGAAAGCACTCAGTAGATTATTTTCATTGTTATTATTATTATTTCTAGATAAACTCCAGAGCTGCACTGCTGTACCTGCTACCATAGCCACATCTCCACACCAGCTGCCTCCTTGGGCTCCAGCCAACCTACCAAACTACTGTTCTCCCTGTCAGTGAATCCCCCTGACCACTCCAGGACCGCTCCTGCTTTGGGTACTGTGGATGCTCTCCACTGGATGCTTTCCGATTTTGACATCAGGGCACCCACCCTCATGGTTTTCCTCATACATGACTCCTTCCCCTTCCAATGGCGCCACTTCCCACCCTTTATCCCACCCTCCAGAGTTCTGCCTGTCCCTGAAGACAGAGTCTTCAACGTACTATTCTCCTCTTCAACTGTGCTCTGCATGGATCATGGTTTTATTTACCCCTCCATATTCACCACATTGCATTCACCATATCTGCTTCTAGACCAATTAATTGGTTTATCCTCATATTACATATATATATATATGTGTGTGTATATATATATATGATATATATACATACATATATAATTTTTTCCCTAAGGGCTTGGTGGGAGCAGTTGAAGGAATGTGATTAACATTGTTGGCAGGAAGCTAACTGGAAAATGCCTAAGCATCATCTGCATGTTTTAACCACCCTTTACAAACCTTCAGAGGTAAGTCATGGAACCTCCATGGCTCTCATCCCTTCAGTGAAGGCATCCAGCAGCCAGATAAGGGAGTAATTCACCCACTATCTCCTGTCCCTGCAAGGTCTTAGCAATCTTTTAAAAGATTAGAAACTTATGAATAAACAAGGCACAACTCCAGCACTGGTGTCCCATTTGGAGTCTCATTAAGGTGGCAATAAATTCAAACTTATATAAATACTCTGGCCCTGCTGGGCACTCCAGAGCAAGTGAAGCTCGGGCATCCTGTCTGAATAACCACTTCTGCTGCCACTATCTCAACACACGGGAAATTGTTATTATAACTTGCTCTTCACAATCATATAGTGCTGAAAACCCCTCTAAAATCTCAAAAAAACCTCCCATTCTTGTCTCCTTCACCCCCATGTGCCATGGTGTATCTCATTCTACAACTGTCACTGCTCTACCATGGGTCATTGATTAGGGTGTTGTGTTGGCCCCAGGCATCCTGAACACCTTGTTACAAAGACAGCAAAACTATGGCCATTGACACAAAGTGCTTCTAACAAGGAAGAAATTTGGGAATAAAGGGTGGGAACACTGGAGCCTCTTTCTCCTTCTCCAGTTTGGTGCCTGGAGAGACCCAAAGTATGGTATAGACATGCACGTCAGTGCCCTTTTACATAGAAAATAGGAAATGAATTCCAAACAATACTGGAAACAGCTGACCCTTTTAGCACAATGCTTAAATATGCTAGTACTGAGCCAAGGCAGCATGTGCAGAGTAAATATTTTAATCCCTAATTAATCACTTTGGTTAGATTGGTAAAACACAAGTCTAATGAAAATAATTTGAAATTTCCTTCATGAATAATTGCCTTGTTCGGGGAATTGTGGGAAGAGTCAACTGACTGACCTTCCATTCTTACTCAGCTGTACTGCTCTGAGACTTAATTTGTGTCCTTCAACCTCTTGCAGTCACCGTCATGAGATTAGAAATACCTTTTGTGCAGTTCAGCAGCAAATATGCAATATGACAGTTAAGTCAGCAGAGAGGTAAAGAACCAAGCAACTCCTGGCTTTCTCACTGTGGAGCCATACAGGACCCTGTAGAGGGGAGGGTATCTTCACAACCCTGCATTCTTTTATTAGGTTGTGAGCATGATGGATTGCTCCAGGTTATTGAACTGTTCCTGTTCCTTTTTAATTAAAAACCTGAATAATAAGGTGCCCAGGGTTTGGGCATTTACAAAGGGGAGAGAAAGAATTTTCCAGCTCTGAGTGCTGATGAATGCTATCCTGATTAGCACTGTGCCACCAGATTTAATTACTTCTTTGAGTAAATCAAATCTTTCTTACAGGGCAATGTTCCTGGGTGTGCAGAGACCAAAGGTTAAGCCACCTTACTAGTTACCTGTTCAGACATGTTGGAACCTCTTAGATGTGGGTTGTGAGTGTGCTCTATGCCATCCCTGTTCCATCCTGCTTGCCTGCCCATTCTCCTTAACTTCCTCCCTGGTGCCCCTCAACCCCCTTCCTGCAATGAATGTATTGCTTATCTGGTTGGAATGTCACTAGGAGTAATGCCTGGCAATGTGCCATATGGCTGGTGTACTCTGGCTCACACTGCAATCATTGCTAAAAATTGCCTGGTCCACCAGTCAGTTTGGCCAGTTCTGTGGACTGTCAAGGTCCACCTGGTGGACCATCTGCCACCTCCCCCTGGAGGTTCCTCCTCTCTTTTGTTTTCCAGTCTGGTCCTCCTCCTCAACCTTGCTCTTTTATTTGGAAGATACAAATATTTGGGGGAATTTTGCTTTTGCTTCTCAACATTCAGGAGGACATGATGTTCTGGGGTTGCTGAGATGCATTGGGATAATAGCACATTAACTCTTTGTTGTCCTGCAGTTGCCTTGCACAGCGGCCAATAAATGGCTTAAGAAGCTTGGTTATAGGGTGGCAAAATACCATTCAAATGGAGAAGCATAGAGGCAGGCAACTTGTAACCCAGGTGGTAATTGAACCAAATTTTGGAGCAGATTTGGTGTCTCTATTCACAAATGGAATTAACCACATCTCATGCCAAAAGGATCACAGAAGCGCTCCCATTTTATAGGGCCAGAGGCATAGAGAATTAGAGGCCAACCCATTGGTTTTCAATATACTTTGACCATTGTGGGTGTGTGGAAGGATAACTATGCATCCAATAGCATGACACATGGTTAAACATAACTGGTTGATCATACTGTTGTCCTAATGATCACCTTTAAAAATAGCTCTAGGACTTCCCTGGTGGCGCAGTGGTTAAGAATCCACCTGCCAATGCAGGGGACACAGGTTTGAGCCCTGGTCCAGGAAGATCCCACATGCCGTGGAGCAACTAAGCTTGAGTGCCATAACTACTGAGCCTACGCTCCAGAGCCTGCGAGCCACAACTACTGAGCCCACATGCCACAGCTACTGAAGCCTGCATGCCTAGAGCCCGTGCTCCACAACAAGAGAAGCCACCACAATGAGAAGCCTGGGCACCGCAATGAAGAGTAGCCCCCTCTTGCCGCAACTAGAGAAAGCCCGCGTGCAGCAATGAAGACCCAATGCAGCCTAAACAAACAAACAAATAAATACACTAGCTCTAAAGAATTCCTCCCCAGAGCTCCTGATGCCAGATCTCTGAATCAAAGAGTTGCCAGCAACAAGTCTAATTCCAGGGAAGCGGGCAGCCAGAGGGCACTGGGCTGCAGAAGGCAAACATTGACTGTTTGATCATCATTGTGCCCAGGTTGGGTCCTGCTGCTGGCATCTAAAGAGTGCTTGCCCTCCCTCACCGGGGAATGTGTGCTAGAAAGGAGCAAAGTGATTGCTCATTCTTCCAGAGTTCAGCTCTGCAGCTTGACTGCCTTTTGATTCCAGCCACACCAACCTGTGTGGGAGCTCTCCACAAAGCAGACCAGGAACTGGTTTTGAAATTGTCTGTCTGCGCTCTTGCTTTTCCCAATTTTCCTGATATAAATAAGTCAGGTCAGAACACTCACAGACCCCATGGTATGAATACAAAAATGTCCTTTGCGGTTGTGTGACTCTGTATTTCTAGAGTCGTCAGATAGGATTTGAACTCTGGTAGTGCCCCCCTCACAACTTAACACTACACTGGAGCGTGTTCATCCATTACCTGAGAGTCTTTGTCTATAAGTGTTTCATTCATTCAGTATTAACTAAGCACCCACTAGACACCAAGTGTCGTGCTGGGAACTGCCCTAATCAAATGTAGCCCCTCCCCTATTTAAGTTTTTCTCAACATTGCAATTTAATTCTGTCTTCCTGCTTCTTCAGTTGTTTTAAGATCTACCGTTGAGTTACCATGCATTTGGCCATTCATACATTTTTGCCTTCCCTCCAACATTGCTTAGTTTAGTCTTAAATCCCTCTTATGGCTGAACCTAGAAACACAGTAATACTGAAACTACATTGGACCATTTTGCAGAGAGATGGATATGAATATATGAATAGATGGATGGATAGATAGGTGGTAGATAGATAGATAGACAGATGGATGGATAAACAGGTAGATGATAATAGAGATATCTTTTGGTGTGAGCTGTTATGTGGCACAGAAGCATTAAATTGGAAGAAATGTAAGACATTCTGTGAGAGTCCTTTCCTCATAGAGGTTCACAGGTCTGAGTGACTTGCTTAAGGTCACAGCTAACTGTTTTACAGTTGAGACTAGAGAACTGGCTTCTGACTCTTGGTCATTACTGTTTCCAACACACAGTGATCCATAACCCGTATAATTCAGGCTCTATGCTTTGATTCTTCTGCTATCTAATCAGTAAGAAATGGGTGAAATATCAAAAAGATTCACACATTTTAATAATAATAATAATAATGTGTGTATGAAACCTGCTCATTTCAGCATGCCCAAAATACATTCACAAAATGTTGGAACTTTCACCTGCTGGTTTTTGGGATAGCTATTCCAGGCAACAGCCCAGAACTTGGCTGTCATCAACAGTGGAGAGATTTCAGAACTTCCTGTGCCTTCTCCTATCCTGTTTTAATTACTTTCGTGGTGCTTCTTCATCAGCTGAGTTTCTACATTAAGGCTGAATACCTGGCCCAGCTCCAGAGCTGCCTCCTGGACGAGGTTAACTCTAGGTCTGAGTTTGGAGGTCAAGATGTGAGTCCCTCTTGTTGTCCCCTCAGCCTTCCATAATTTAGTTCCAGAAATTACATAGACCATTTTTTCCTTTGGTAAAGATGCCTAGTTTCCAGAAATCAGCTCATCAAACCTCAAGCAAACGAGACTCATTTTGGGGGGCAGACATCTCATTCACAGAAGCTTCCTTTTCTTTATTCAAATCTTAAAGGCAATTTCTTATTGATTTGTTGCTTGTTTATATCACAGTGGCTAATATTTTTTAAAAATATAGCCATGAGTTCCAAAAAGAATCACATACTGAAAACCTCAAAGAGTTTGAGTCTGTGAAAGCAGGTTGCCATTAACAAAGTGAAGCACACAGCCAAGGCACTTGAGGCTCGCACTTCTCTTTTTTTGTTGTTTTTGTGAGTCATTGTCAGAAGCCAGGATTGTGGTAGCTGAGGTCAAGGCCACAGAAATTTAGAGTGTAGATTGGGGAATGAAGGCAGAGCAGATGTCAGGTGGCTTGGGGAGACTGAAGACAACTCCCAGAGTTAGTTTCCCTAGCTATGTCAGTGCTGTGGAAAATGGTGGAACTTAGTGGTTTTATCCTTACAGCGGCTGCTGGTGGAACTGGCCTCATAGGCTTTCAAATCCTGGGCCCATATGTGTCCCCTCTGGTCCATGACAGTGCTCTTGAGAATATCATTTTATTTGGAAAGTTCTGAGGAGAGAGGGGAAAGCAGTGCCCTGTACCTGTCTCACCCTGAATGCAAATTGGACTTATGGGGAGCAGGTTTGCACTCAGTATGAATAAGAACATTGTAACAAGTAGGGAAGGTCAGTCAGCTGAGATGTACAATGAGCTCTCTGGCATTGGAAGTAAGAGGCTTAAAGACTATCTTTCAAGGATTCAGGAAGGGGGTTCCTGTTTTGGATGAAAAGTTGGATAGACAACTTTTAAGATTCATATAACCAAAAGGATTGTGATTCCCTGAATATCGTTAACATAAATCTATGTCATAGGTTTATGAATATTATTTAATTCTGTTTCCAAATTGGCTCATTAGTGTACATGAAGGCCAATAGCAAGTTCAGAATAGGCAACTGCTCCTAGGATTGGGTTTCAAGGAACTCAGGAAGCCTCCACGGATTAGAAACAGACACAATTACAGCCTCACTCTTTTACTTAAGGCTGTGTCCCCTAGCCAGTGCAACCTGTCTGGGAAAAGCAATGCACTAAGTGTTACCAGTCATCTTGTCCCAGTGCACTGAGGCATAATGATTGCAGAGTCATGTGTTTAAGAGAATGAGCTTTGCAATGAGACTTCCTGGGTTGGAATCCCTGTGTGAATTTCAGCAAATCCCTAGCCTCATCTGTAAAATGGGGATGAGAATAATGCCTACCTTATAGGGATGCTGGGAGAATTAAATGAAATACATGTCAAATGCTTAGACCAATGCCTGGGAGAAAGTGAGAGATCAGGAAATACCAGCTGTTATTTACTCCTTGGTTTGAAGGGTTTGATCAGACTCTTTCTTGAGAGTAAGTTTGGCTTTGTGTAGGTGAGGGGCAAGGAGGGATTTTTGCTTTAGGGAAGGTGGTTCTCTGAACGGCTGGAGATGGGAAGCAAGGGGGAGGAAGCTAAAGAAAGCAGAACACAGTGCAGGGGACAACAGCTTCTATTTTGAAATGTTGCCCAAGGAAGTCCCATCCTGCCTGGTTTCCTGAGTTTCCATTTGATGAGTAAACCCCAGATAAAAAGTCTTGAGGATTCAGCTGCCTATCAACTCATCAGATTTGAAATGCATAGGAGACCCACCAGTTTTTCAGTCTTTCAGGTTTTCCCCTCTCAAGTAAAACAAGTCGAGAGAATTGAAGCCCCCAAACAGAATGTGTTTACTATAAGGGCCTAATCAACTTCCTGGAAAATTGTCCGCAGATTTTAATTAAGTTCTAAAGACCAGTGAACCTAGAGGGCTCAACACAAAGGGGGAGAAGCAGCCTGCCAGGGGTGCGCCTTTCAGCAGCTTCTCAGAGAAGATAAGGTGAGCATTCCCAACTTTTGTCTTTCTCGAGACTGGGCCCAGCTTTATCATAACGTAAAGAAAATTCATGTCATGTTATGAAGGGAGTCTTTGAAGCCTCCTCAGTAGTTGTTTTAACAACTCAGAACAGCTGCCTTGCTGTTAGTTATTCCCCCCGCCCTGCCCCACCCCACCCTCTGATTATGTGCAGTTTAAAAATTAATTTAGAATACATGAGATCAACGAAACAAGGGCATTAGATGGTGTCCCCAGAAATGGACTTCTTGTACTCCTAAAATGTTCTTAGAAACACATGTGAGTTTCTTTGCTCTCAAATTAAGGAGGATTAAAGCCGCCAGACAGTTGTTGCTCAGTTCCTTCGGATCATGTGGCCAAGGCTGAAAAGCCTTAAGTTGCTGGCATGAGCCTAAGTCAGTTGCCTGATCTCCAAATTAATTTTTGAATTAAATGATTGTCCCCCCTTCCCTTTTTTCTTCTAATTGAGACTTCCATTGAAAAATGCTTAGCAAACAGATGGAAAAAGCCAGAACAAAAGACTATTGTGGAATAATGAAATGGGGGTCATTTGAAACAGTTTTAGGTTAGTACTAAAGGTGCAATTAAATCTTTCTTTTAATTATATTTTTATTAACTATAAAGGTATTTAAAATAAATTATAAGCATTGTATACAGGTAGAACCTAAAGAATGACTGCAAGAGCTTAGATCATTTCATAGTTCACTTGCATGAGCTTCTTCCCAGTGACACAGAACAAAGACTTTCAGGCAGAATAGCTTCATGTTTAATTTTGAAATAACAATGACTTATCTTATAGATAAGCAATGCTTTAATGACCTGAACACTTGTAAAATGTTTCTATAAGATAAAATAAAAAGAGAGATAATTTTTAAGTCCCTGAATAAGAAAAAGCCACATACTTAATAGTGAGGACAGACAAGTGTTTGAATAAGGAAGTGATATTCAGAAAGTAAAGGTTTATTTGAAAAAACAAAAAAAGACAAAATGTTAACATTAAGAATGTGCAAAAATTTCACTTGTGCTGAAGGCTTAGATTCAAAATATTCAGTAAAAAACTTCATGCTGGGGCTTCCCTGGTGGCGTAGTGGTTGAGAGTCCGCCTGCCGATGCAGGGGACACGGGTTTGTGCCCCGGTCCGGGAAGATCCCACATGCCGCGGAGCGGGTGGGCCTGTGAGTCATGGCCGCTGAGCCTGCGTGTCCAGAGCCTGTGCTCCGCAAAGGGAGAGGCTGCAACAGTGAGAGGCCCGTGTACCACAAAAAAAAAAAAAAAAAAAAAAAAAAAAAACTTCATGCTGAAAAAAATGCAGTATTGTGTAGTTATATGCATACTTCAAAATCTTAAAAAGTCAACTTCATCAATAAAAACAGTCTTAAAGCCAATAATTATTGGCTGTGAAATGAACAGTGAAATAAACAGTTTGCCCAATCAAATTTATTTCGACCAGCCACCATTTAGTCACCAGATTCATGGCAAGACTGTGTGTGAAGAGTGCAAGTTTTCTCAGTTTTATCACCCTAAAAACCTCTTTGTGGATTGAAAAAAGGTAAAGGAATAGTTGTGAACAAATACAATTTCTTTTTATGTATAATCATCATATTTATTTTTATTTATCACCATTATGACATTTCTGACTAATTTTTTAGCATTTATAAATTTCTAGGTTCTTAGAACAAATATTATTTCTGACTTACATGCTGGAAAGATGTCCTGTGGCTCAATGAGTTAAAAGGAAATTCTCAGAGCTCTTAGGATATGGTTGTTACACCCATGTAGGGTTAAGTCAGAGCAACTTTATTAAAGGAGTATCATGGGTGTGTGAGGGGAAGGGACAAGTCCTTGGAGCAGCAATTAAAAATCAGAACAGCTAACTAGACCTGGCTCTTTCAAGATTTTTTTAATCTTGAGTTTTAAAATGTTGACTACAGACCGTTTGTGATTAATTTGTACACAAACTCTAATAGATCCTTAATGGCTTACTTTTCTTTGTCTTGCCATGTTGAAGTTCCCTCTTTGCTGGTCCAGCTGCAGGGATGATTCTTTACCTGCTCTCCCTTCTTGCAGAAGATGACACTAACGAGAACCTGAGATGGGTGAAGAGATGATGGGAGTAGCCAGTTGCTCTAAATGAGTTTGTCAGTGTCCTGACTTTCATTCATTCACTCAAAAAATATTTATTGCATACCTGGCACTGTTCTAGAGGCTGGGAGTACATTAGTGAACAAACCAGATGAAAAGCTGGCCTACTGGAATTTACATTCTCGGGGGAGTTAGAAGAAGTACAGACAATAAGCAAATAACGATGTCAGAAGGTGAAAAGTGCTATGGAGAAGAGTAAAGCAGAGATGGGGAGGAGGGAATGCTACAGAGAGAGATGGTGATTGCAGTTTAAAACAGGAAAGTCAGGAAGGGCTCACTGAGAAGTGAATCTTCAGCAAAGGAGTGTAGAGGGCATCCCCGTAGACATCTGGGGCGTGAGTTCTCCACTCAGAAGGAACAACAAGGGCTTCCCTGGTGGCGCAGTGGTTGAGAATACGCCTGCTAATGCAGGGGACATGAGTTCGATCCCTGGTGTGGGAAGATCCCACGTGCCACGGAGCAACTAAGCCTGTGCGCCACAACTACTGAGCCTGTGCTCTAGAGCCCATGAGCCACAACTTCTGAGCCTGCGTACCACAACTACTGAAGCCCACACGCCTAAAGCCCGTGCTCCACAACAAGAGAAGCCATCGCAATAAGAAACCCGTACACTGCAACAAAGAGTAGCCCCTGCTCACCTCAACTAGAGAAAGCCTGCACGCAGCAACGAAGAACCAACTCAGCCAAAAATAAATAAATAAATTTATTTTAAAAAATAAAAGAAGGAACAACAAGTGCAAAGATCCTGTGGTGGGGTGTGCCTAGCTTGTCCTAGGAGTTAGTGAGAAAGAGAATCAAAATCTAAACATATTTCAATGGACCAACCCAAACAAGATGGAATTTAACAGGTGGGAATGAGGGCAGAGGGATGGTAGATGAGGTTAAAGAAGTAAGAGGGGCCCATTTGTGAAGGGTCTTATAGGCCATTGTGGGGACATTTTAGGTCCCCCTGAGGGAAAGAGCAAAGAAGATTGATCAACCACTGTTGACTATCTAACAGATAAAACAGAAAATGGGGAAGAAGTGAAAAGGCTAAAGATGGGAAATGTCTGGTGTTTAGAAGGTGGAAGTAGTTGGATATGGCAAATTATAGACCAGGGGTTGGCTGTTAAAGTAAAGGATCAGGGAGTTCCCTGGTGGTCTAGTGGTTAGGATTCAGCGTTTTCATGGCCTGGGTTCAATCCCTGGTCAGGGAACAGAGATCCTACAAGCCGCGCTACGCGGCCAAAATTTTAAAGAAAAGGAATAGTTAAAGTAAAGGATCATGAGGGCCTCTGGTCTTTGTCACAACAACTCAACTCTGCCCTTAAGGCATGAAAGCAACCATAGAGAGTACATAAATGAACGAGCATGGCTATGTTCAGTAAAACTTTATTTACAATAACAGATGATGAGCTGAATTTGGTCTGTAGGCTGTAGTTAGCTAACTTATGCATATAGACCAATAATTTGTGAGGACTTGGATGAGAAAGCAAGAGATCACCAAAAAATAAGTTATGGCAGAATCATCTTATTTCTTAATTTAATGGGACTATCAGTGTATTAGGATAAGTCAAATGGAGTCAAGATTATGGATCTGGACTTCACCGGGACACTTAAGAAACTCTTTTTTTTTTTAATAAATTAATTTTATTTATTTATTTATTTATTTTTGGCTGCGTTGGGTCTTTGGCACTGCACGCAGGCTTTCTCTAGTTGCGGCGAGCGGGGGGCCGCTCTTCGCTGTGGTGCGCGAGCTTCTCATTGCAGTGGCTTCTCTTGTTGAGGAGCACTGGCTCTAGAGCGCAGGCTCAGTAGTTGTGGCGCACGGGCTTAGTTGCTCCGCGGCATGTGGGATCTTCCTGGACCACAGCTCGAACCCATGTCTCCTGCACTGGCAGGTGGATTCTTTTTTTTTTTTAATTTTTGAATTTTATTTTATTTACTTTTTTACACAGCAGCTTCTTATTAGTCATAAATTTTATACACATCAGTGTATACATGTCAGTCCCAATCACCCAATTCAGCACACCACCATCTCCACCCCCCCATGGCTTTCCCCCCTTGGTGTCCATACATTTGTTCTCTACATCTGTGTCTCAACTTCTGCCCTGCAAACCGGTTCATCTGTACCATTTTTCTAGGTTCCACATACATGTGTTAATATACAATATTTGTTTTCCTCTTTCTGACTTACTTTACTCTGTATGACAGTCTCTAGATCCATCCACGTCTCAACAAATGACTCAATTCATTAGCAGGTGGATTCTTAACCACTGCACCACCAGGGAAGCTCCCCAGACACTGATACTGTTTGAGTGTGTTTTTGTTATATAAAGTTTTCTAAAGGATAACTTCCATTGATTAGAGAAGTAGTATAAAATCACATAATTATATTTAGGATAACTCAAAAAAATATATCCTCCTAGTGGTCATTAATTTAATAGGTGCTCCTGTAGTATATCTCTAGGGTGACTTTGGGAGAGAATAAGGGCTATTAGATGGCTTTTAGAGACTGAGCCAAACAAATCTGTCCTGTCACCCTTTCTGCTTCATAAATTTCCCTGTGTCAAATATATGTGGCCTACACGTGGTCAGCATAAAAGGGCTGAAGTAGAAACCATTAGATGTTTGTAGTCAGGACAGAGAGTGTCTGGTGGAAGATGAAGGATCTTCGATTCCATAAGAGAAACTCTTTTCTTATTTTCTTGTGAGCAAGATGGAGAAACTGTCTTAGATTCAAGAATGCTTCTCTGCTCTGTGTCGCAGAGGCTGACCTAAGCCAGCTGTGTTGCCTAAGCTCCTGCATCAGCTGGTTTCCAGCTCGGTTAGGCCAAAGGTAGGAAGGGAGGGGTGGGGTATTTTGCCTCCTGCTTCTGTGCCTTGGGTGGCAGCTCCAGCAGTGGCTGCATCTCCTCCTTGGCTCCACTTTTCACTGCTATGTAGGTTCTACTACCCCTACCCCCATGAGTACTCCAGTCTACGACTGACAATGGCTTCCTGTTGTTGCTACTCTTGGTTGCCTAACTGTTCCTTGGTTGACTTCTCAGATCTTCTAGTGCCTGGGAAACAACTCCCATGTATTAAATCCTCTCTGTTTTAAATACTCAGGGTGGTTTCTGTTTTCCTGTTTGGACCCTGACTGATACAGGGGCTAATTTATGTCACCCAAGAGGGAGGTTTAGACCCCAGTATTGCCAGGCTTTCTTCTCTGCTCTCACCATTTTAATCAATAATTTGGATGATGATGTAGTTAGTGTGTATGCTAATCACACTTGCAAATGGCAGAATCAGAATCTAAAAATATCTCAATGGGCCAAGTCTAACAGAAAGGAATGTAATAAGAAAAAAATATGAACTCCTGCACTTGGGTCCAAAAATCAAGTATGGAATGGGGAAATTGTGACAACAGCACATGAGACCTTCAGGTTTGTGGACTGACATTGCAATGTGGCCATAGTTTACCAAAAACTTAAAAAGCCACAGGGAGTACTGGTTGTACTAATACTTTAGTACAGAGAAAAAGGGAGTTAAGTGGACTCTTCTCTATTAGTCAGACCACTCGGGGTACTACACTTAGTCTGGGGCACAACATTTAAAAATACTATTGATAAAGTAGCTTGAGACACAGGAGAATGATGGACTAGTAAAAGGCAGTGTAAGTTATTGAAAGAAACTAGAAAGAAGCACTCAGAGCAATGGGTAGGAATCAAACATTTCCACGTCTAAAGGGATACCAGGCCAGCAGTGGTTGTCTAGAATGACACATTGTCTGGCACCTCTTTTCTGAACGGGCAGAGGGTGTACCTTCTCCCTTCTTGGCATACTCTACTAGCTTACATTTTCATATTAGGGAAGTTGTCCTTATGTCTATCCCCAAATTTTTGCGCTCTACTGAAAGTCCCGATGCAGTCATTGTTGACATGAGAACTCGATTTTTCATGTAATCAATGACTCAGGAATCAGACTTATTCTAATTCTAGGCACTGATTCCTTTTGTGACCCTAACTAACTCACTCTTTAATTGCCTCCATTTTCTCACCAAAAAAACCTGCTCTGGATCACACTTAGCATATACTGGACTTCCAAAGCTTAGTAAAGATTTTTTTTTCCTGCTTCTTACTGTTTACATGTTTTACAGAAATCAGAAGCACCAACATCCTGGGGTTTTTATGCAGATGTGATGAAAAGTCTTACGTGAGTAAGACTGTAACTAGGACAAAATAAGGAACGGCTGCCTTGATATTCCGTACAGCCTCATTAGAAAGGCTGTTACTGTCGTTAGGTTGCAATACGTCTATCACATGTTTTCTTCTTTTCTTGGTTGGTAAGACTTTTTTGTAAACTTGAATATCTAGTCTGCGTTGTGCTTTAACAGAAACCTCATGTAATTCTGCAGCCCAAGCTGTTTTTTTCTTTGCACTCTGATTCTTAGCTGTGGGATGCATTCGGTCTGGCCTCTTTACCTGGTGACCACTTCCTTCTCTTGATTCTTTGAGAAAAGAATAAGAAATTGACTGACACATTTTCTGCATGTACAGAATCAACCTGCAGAACTTAGAGTCAGGAATTACTGTTTCCTTATGTTGCCTAACATTGCTAAACTCATTAGCACTTACACTGGATATCTTGGTGTGTTTATCATAGGCAGGTTAAAACAAAAACAACTTAATAATGCTTAACCTAGTATTTTGTGCTATTTTGATGGATTTAGGAAAAACTGTGGGTGTTGCTGCTCTAATAGGTAATATGAATTACTACTAAATTTTGTGATACAGTTGTCATGCTTGACAAATTCTAAAATAATCAATGTAGCTCTACAATAGAACACTAGGTTTATATAGCATATGCCATCATTAGCTTTAAATGTTTTATAACCAGAAGTGATCTTAGTGATTATTCAATTTCTGTTACAGATAAGTAAACTGAGGCCCAGAGAGGTGAGATGAGTCCCCTAAGTTTGCCAGTGAGAGTGAGAATTGGATTTAGAATACCAAGCCCTTTCCACTATACCAGCCCGAGGAAGCTTTGCTGTTTCCCTCTCCATGACCTCACATGTAAACTGTAAAATGCAGATCGATGTTAACTGGACTATCATGGCAATCATTTTGCAATATATATGAATATCAAGTCATTGTGTTGTACCCCTTAAACTAATATAATGTTATATGTCAATGATAGCTCAATGAAAAAAATTTTAATGCAGGTCAGGAATAGTATTATAACACCATAGAATAACACTTCTATCAGCTTAGACTCGGGACTTGTGATAATCCTATTCTGTCAGTAGAAAATGCATGTGGATTTGTAGACACCACCTATTTCGTTTGCACTAAGGTGCCCTTGGTTGTAAATTGCATAATTATGAAATTTTATTTTATATTTCCTAATAGAACTCTTTAAGGCTTATTTAGATACTTATTTCTATGATGTCTTACTCTTGTGTATAAATAAAAAGAAGATATAAACAAGTCTAATGATATTTCTAAAACTTCTTTATATGCAGGGTTCAATTCTTCTGAATCATTTTTGGACTTGCAGTTGTTGCCATACATGTTTTTTCACCCAGTGTTCTTTGTACCATCGAGAATATCAGTGATGCAGTACTTCTGGAAAGAGTGCTCTATTAGAGTCTTGGGACACCAATGCTGCAAGTTTTGATGCACATGTCCAGGTAAAGACAACTATGTCTCAACTGCCACCTGGTAACAGCAAATTTAAGATACATTCTGATTTCAGAGGTGTTAAAATGCTGAAAATTTTAAAGAAAGAAAGGAAGAAAGGAAAGAAGGAAGAAGAAGGAAGAAAGGGAAAACGGAAAGGGTCTTAGTGAAAAGTATAGCATGTCATTTGGCATTTGTTCCTAGCATTCCTTCTCTGTTTAATGTATGACTGTATATGTGTGTATGTGTTTGGGAACTGCTGGCAGCCATATTCCCCAGGCCCCTTGAGGAAGGATATTTGCAAAACAAGAGAATTAATGAGGCCCACATTTAGTGGAAGGCAAATCTGAGAGACAGAGAAAGTTTGGATGACATTTGCCCCTGGATTCTGCCATACTTGAAGCTAGTTTTGTACTTCTCATTTGAGTGAGCCAATCAAATACCTTTTAAGGCTTAAACTAGCTTGACCTGGTTTTCCTTTACTAGCACCCCCAAAGAATCTTGACTAATACATGGGGCACTCCAATGCATATTCAAAGAATATTCTATAGATTTAAACATTTACAGGGCAGTAAAAAGAAAAAAAAATTGTCTGAATGCAATGTCAGATAATTTTCTTCACAAGCATGGACCAAAAAGAATACTGAGGAAACAGAAAAAGAAAGAACAAAGACAAATGACAGAGTTTATTAAATAAAGCTGAAGTTGTGATATTTAGTCTGTAAAGTATACTCAGAAACCAAAATCGTGTTTTCAAGTAGAACTAATCCAGAGCTGCTTCTGCAAATGCTGCCGACATTGTGGGTCAGTTGTGGCTCTCTGTGCAACTGAGCATGGACAAAACTCACAGTGTTCCACAGGACACTCCCACAGACACTGTCGCTTGCTGGGACGACACACCTCCGAAACCTATTTCCCATCCCTGGCTGACACAGGAAGGAGGCAACTAATAAATGCAAGCTTGCTTTCTATTTCCCACTCTAATCATGGCACGTGACTTAAGAGGAAAGGTTAGAATGTAGTTGTTCATCCCTTCCCTTTCACAGAAACTTATTATATGCCCTGCCAGGGTTGCTTTCCTTTTAAGGAAAGCTCCGGACTTTGGCTGATGGTAATGTGTGTATGTGAGTGTGTGTGTGTGTGTGTGTGTGTGTGTGTACTTACCCAACAGCTAGGATAACTATATAATTTATCCTTTAAAATGGGACATTTTTGAGACTGAAAGGGCTCACTAGAAATAAACACTCAGGAACAAGTGCATGGACACCTGTTAATAGCACTAACTTGGATAGTGCTTTTTTATTCAACTTCATTCCCTTAGTCAAACTTGCTGTCATCTACTAAACTGTGAGCCCTGTGAGGAAAAGGTTCAGATCTTCATGTTCCTAGTGCAGTAGAGCAAGGCAGGCACTCGGTGAATGTTGAGTGTCACAGAAAACAGCAGGAGCAAAGCAACAGTCGTAACAAACACGCACGAAAACGATGGGCCTTTTCATTTTTTTCAGGTGGTGAGTGGCCACCCATGCTTCCTGAGCAGACCACTCAGAAGACTGGGCAGATACGCAGTCAGAGCCGTAATCCAGAGCAGATGTCTTAACAAGTCATCTGACACTTACATGTGTGCCTAGTCGTAACTGTCCTGCCGGTTGCTGGGCATACATGGGAACACGACTTACAAGAGACTTGAACAGGGTCACATCCAGCAGAAGGTGGGGAAATAAAGCGGGAGTTTCTCTGAGACTTCTGCAGGGACCTACACCCAGATCCTGGTGTGGAGGGGGGACAGGGGTGCCTGACACCCTGGTGTTACTAGTAGGGACAGGGAAGCGTCTAAGTTTTCAGACCAGCTGCTGCCTCCCCTCCTCCCCTTCTCTGTGAGGTGTCCTTCTTCAGGGAAGGAAAGCAGCACCTCCGAATCAGGTATCCCAGATGTCACAGCCACCACACAAGGAGGAACGAGAAACCTGGCTGACCCATCCCTATCACGTCCCTGGCAGGGAGGGACTTGGGCCCTGGAGTATCCCCTCCTCTCCCCTCTTTTCTTCAAAGTTCCTCACTTTAGTCTATCGGCCTCTGAGTTACTTTCTACTCTAGCAGGATTGACTTAGTTTTATATTGTCTCCTTTTTCCTCTTGACTTCCCATCCCTAACCAGGTGAAGAGGGGAGGTGGAAAGGAGCAGGGTCAGGAAGTGTGGTGGAGGTTTTGGGGAGGACACATGCCCTGACCCAACCCCACTGCCAGAGTGCTGCTGTGGGTGGGGGCGACAGGAAGAGTGAGCCCTCGTGCACAGTGTTCACACTGAAGCGCTGGTGCCTCATTCTTGCCAGGGGTGCCTGAGCTGGAGTGTAGTGGGGAGGACTCCCCATGCTGGAAGGAGAGCATGAGAGGTGAGTGAGACCGTGAGCCCTAGAAGGCCAGCGGGGGGCCAGGTGGGAGACTTGCTATCTGAGGCTCCTGGGAGACCCCGAACTGAAAGGTGAGCCCAGCAGTGCTGGCAGAGGACCAGTGAGGGGCTGGAGAGAAGGAGGGTGGACATAGACATCACGGGACCATTTCGGAGCCAGTGAAAATGTGATTGAGGCACTACCAAGAGGCAGACAGGGTTGAGGGGAGGGTCTGGGTCTTGGACCCTGGCTGCTGTGTGCTCTTTCTCCACAGGCCAGGAGGATGGCTTGGCTCGTTTTCTAGGCCAGCGTTGAACAGACAGTGGTGAGGAGGATGGGGGTGGGAAGGAGAAGGAAGCCCCATTTAGAAGTGATGTTCTTGCTTGAAGCCTTCACCTCCATGGATTCAGAGATCCCTTTAGCAGGTGTCCAGGTATCCATTACCATAAGCAAAAATGCTTCCAAGTTCTACTTAGGCCTGCCCTTCTAGGAGGGGCTCTTGCTCAAAGCTCATCTCTCAGGCCCACCTCTCCTTCCTCCTTTTCCTTCAGTCAATGTCATGTGCAGGTGGTGAAAGTGTATTTAAGTTAGTTCATTTACTGTTCAGTGTTTTAAACTTTTTAACATCTAGCTCTCAAAGTGATATTATCTGAAACATAAAGGCACTTGGTACTGAAAAATATGAGTATTGGAGACCAGTCGACCTGGGTTCAAATCCCCATTCCTGCTGTATGGACCTGGGCACATTATCTAACTTCCCAGCATCTGCATCTGTACACCTGGGAAGCATGTCCATTTCACTCAGGATTGTAAATAAACTGCTTAGCCAGTGCCTGGACGCCGAGTAGATACTAAGTAATTATCCTTCCCTTTACTCCTTTCAAATTCCTCAAAATCATAGATCAGTATTCCCCGTTTAATGATTGGTAGGTAGTTGTTTTCATTTGGCTAGAGTCCACTGAAAGGAATGAGGTCAAGTAATCTTAAACATCAGATTAATTTTTAAAATTAGCTTATTGTCAATTGTGCTTCAGATTATATTATTTTGATTATTTGGAGTAAAGCAACAGTTAATATTTAGACTTTTACTTATAAAATGAAATATGAATATTTTATGTGTTGCTAATCATTTTAAATAGTAAAAACAGTAATTAACTATGCCTCATCATTACAAAGGGGCCATCTGGCTGCTCTGTAGCAAAGCAATCAAGAAAATGAGGACAGAGTGGGTTTTTATGACATTATTCTTTAGAGAAAGGAAGAAGATCATGAAGAGTTGCGGTTCACAGTTTAAGGCATTTAGAAAGTTAAAGAAAGGAATAAAAAGAGAGTTGGGTAAAGGTAGTCAAAAGGTACAAACTTCCAGTTATAATATAAATAAGTGCTAGGGATGTAATTACAACACGAAGACTACACTTACATGGCTGTATGGTATATTTGAAAGTTGCTGAGAGAGTAAACCCTAGGAGCTCTCATCGCAAGGGAAAAATTTTTTTTCTTTTTCTTTTATTTTGTATCTATAGGACATGGTGGATGTTAACAACTTACTGTGGTAATCATTTCACAATATATGTAAGTCAATTCATTAAACTTAGTGCTGTATGCCAACTATATCTCAATAAAACCAGAAAAAAAGAGATTTTAAGCTATTTATTTATAAATGGAAAATCAAAAATCTTCAGGCACATGGTAGCAAACATAGGCCTATGAGATCTGAACCTACAGGCCAAGAGCATCTTTCTTGAAAAGTCTGGCAGAACTTGATTTTGTTGGTGTTCTTTCTGTAAAAACTCCACATCAATAGGTGTATAAATTCATTGCAGTCATAAAAGCAGGGGTTAGTAACCATTGCCCTAGAGAATCGTTCAGTAGTTGATTTCTTTTTTTCTTTCTTTCTTTTTAATTCATAGCTGAGAGATGAGGGAATACGATGAAAGAAAAGGTGTGGAAATGGTTCTAGAAGGTTGTGAGGGAGAAGCCCTTCTTCTTGCCTTTCTGCCCGCAGCCCTCCCCAGATGGGGAGCAGAGAAAAGCCAATTCAGTGAAGAGGAGATGTTTAATGAACTTCTCAGAATAGCCCACCACTGCCTGAATTAACCAAATGTGCACCAAGCTGATAATAGAAAAACTAACCGGGTTTGGCTTTGAGAGGCCTTGGTTCTTGCCCCCCTCATGTAAAACTTTTCCTTTTTCCCCGTAACACAGTTTCTTTCCTGAGAATGTTTTCAGTGGGAGATACTGCACAGAAAGTGTACAATACCACTGGTTGTCAAAGAAGCAAAGCCGGGTCTCTTCTAGTGGGTGGTAGGTAAGAATTACTAATCCAATCTGCTTGAGTTAACTCAAAACAAGGATTAGTGTAAAGTTCCAGAATATGTTAATCTTCCTTTATAGAAGTAAACTTCAGCACTGCCACCAACCCCATGGTTTATAGTTCCTGGGAACAATGAACCAATTAAACTTGAGAGGGAAAAGGATCTTGCCCAAGTTTACTGATTGTTACCTAATACTTTGAGTTGCTTTGATTCTTGATTATTTGGCTTTGTGTCTCAGACACAGGAAATAAAACATCATTTATTATTCATTAGAATGTCTCTAAGTACAGTATACCTCCTAATTAAACACATACTATTGTGAGCTGGTATTTTTCATCTCCTGCCTTATTAAAGAGGCTGTTTAAAATGGCTTTTGTGCATAGCTGATATTGCTTTGCCAAGTACGTCCGTCAATATTAATATACTTTTTTTCAAAAACATATTTAGAGCTTACATGATTAATGAATGGAGCAAACTGTAAGTTATTTGTATTCAGACCTACTTGGTAGAGATTTTCAAATAGACTCTTACTTTCAGATTAAAAACATCATATGAAAGACTAGAGAAATATCACCCCTTCTCCCTGCCAATCTGGCACTGTTATGTGGGGAGAATTTTTGCATCTAACCTAAAATTGTTGACATTAACTTAATTTTAAGAAGGTTTTGATATCTGAAAACATTTTGAAATTATTTACTTTTATTTATTACTATTTTTTTGTTTTCTATCAGTAATGATTGGCTTATTTTATTGAAATATAGGATCAGAAATAGAAGCTGTAATAGATCAATTACTTTGATCATTAGCAGTCAGATATTTATCTAGAAACTACTCCAATAGCTAAGTAACAACAAGCAACATTTGCTAGACAATAGCTAGGTTCAAAACACTTTACGTATGTTTCCTTATTTATGTGATATATATCAATTTTACAGTTTAAAATTACTTTGGAGTTTGAACTGTACAAAACTCACGTAACATCTCAAGTGATCCTCAGAGTATGTGTTAATATACTTTTGTGACAATTAAAAAAAGCTTAAAACTAATTTCTTCGTTAATGAAATTTTCAAGCAGACAAATAATTTTAGAATTCTGTACCTTTCAAAAGATATTTTCATTATGAATCTAACTTTTAGGTGTCAGAATCATTTAAAACTCATTGTATTTAAACTGATTTATATTATTCAGGTTAAATAATGACTTGATATCAGTACCAGCTATAACCAGCTTTCTTGTTTTGTTTTGTTTTGATTTTCAGCATCAGAAAGTTAGAGAAATAAAACTCAAAAAAACCTTTAAGTTTTAAAAAAATCTTGATTCTCTTTTCTCATCAGTGCCCATGTGTGAACTCCCCACACATCAACAGCGGCAAAGTCTCCCACAAATAGGCTGACATGAATGTGTGTCCAGAACTTGGGCTTTGTGGTTCAGACAGCCTAACAATATTCTCAAAGAACTGGAAACTGTTACATTTCAAGTACATGAAAATGTGTGTGTGTGTGTGTGTGTGTGCGTGTTTTAAATTTTTGGATTTTATTTGCAGTATCAATATGCAAATTTATTTATTATAAATTGAATCTCATTGAAATGAAAATGAAAAGGCAATACTACTTCTTTAACATGGTTCACTAACCCTGTTCACACCGAGTACTGACGCTCAGTAGGAGTTTGCCAACAGCAGTTCAACTTAACCCTTGATGATTATGGAGGATTTAGTTATAACTGAAAATGTAAAAAAGTAAAATAAAATAAAGACAAAATCTAATCCAAAAATCAGTTTTGCATAGAATTTAATAACAGATAAAAGCTCAAAATTCTATAACTAACAAATGAAAAATATCAGCACTAGGAAATAAGACTTTCGTTCCCAGCATCAATCCCACACCTGTGTAGATGCTTCCTGACCTGGCTTCTTTCATCCACTTCATGACAAAGGAATTGGTCTCACACTGAGGCATGGCAAATACATTATGAAATAAAGGCAGGCATTATAAACAATATAAACCATGTGAGATAAAGGGAAAAACAGGGCTGCAAACAGGCACAGTTTCTTCCTCTCTTGCATTAAAGCAGAGATATCCCACATCTGCAGTCTCTAGTTTTTAGATTCCTCATCTTGGGCCTGCTGTGAAATGTGTGAGACATAGCCTTCAGTGGTCACCCACAAAGTTAAAATAGCTCAGTAATGGTCTATCTCTCGGATGGTTCTTCTGTATCTGCCATCACACAAACAGAAAAATCTCAGGACAGAGTAAGTGAAGTTTCCTTGTTTGGCTTGAATGCCTGTAGGAGGGGTTCATGAGGGTGGGCCTGCTCTCTGTTTTATACATAACATAAACCTCTTGATTCATTACAGTAAAAAGTTAGCATATATTATTTAAAGTGTGGTGTATGTTTCTATTTTCTTGATGCAATAATTCATTATCTGAAAAAGTTGATTGGTTGTTTTTAAAAAAATGGACAGTGGGAGTTTGGGATTGGCAGGTGCAAACTGGTATATATAGAATGGATAAACAAGAAGTTCCTACTGTATAACACAGGGAACTAGATTCAATATCTTGTGATAAACCATAATGGCAAAGAATATGAAAAAGAATGCATATGTATGTATAGCTGAGTCACTTCACTGTACAGCAGAAATTCATACAACATTGAAATTCAACTTTACTTCAATAAAAAAAAATTAAATGGACAGTGATAAAATATGGAGGTTTATGAAATGGTGTCCACTTAAAGAAAAAAGCCACTGCCAAAATTTGAAAGGAAGGATTTCCAAATTGCAGGTGTGTCCTACATATTGAACTCAGTTTTCCCATTAGGACTCCATTAAGATTTTGTTGGGAAGGAACAACTTGATGGTTCCCCAGACAGGCCCCCTTACTAGGTTCTACTGCAAATAAATAAACAACCCCCTCCCCAGTGTCCTGCTGTCCCCCGGGGAGGGGCCGGGGCCCATGTGCCTGGGCAGCTGACTCATCACTTGGGGTCATACTAGTAATAATGTAACTGTATTATGGTGCTGGACTGAGGGGAGCAGCAGATCATTTGCTTGAAAACATGACCTTTTAATTTAAACAAAAGGCTTGGAAAAATAAAAGTGGGTCTTAAATGTAGTTTAATCAGTCAGGCGAGAGATGTCTAATGAAGCTGCCAGACAGATTTGTAGCCAGGCTGTCACTTCGGCCATCATGTTTACAGCTACGGGAGTGAGATTAGCTCTGTGTGAAGGCGCAAATTTGGTCAAAATTTCTTGTGTCTGGGATGGCTGTAAATTTTAAGAATTTGACAAATTATTTTGTTGCCGTGATGACGGTTTAGAAAACCTGACATGTGAGAATTTAGTTCCTTGAGAGCTCCCTTCTTTCCACTGGCCCCAGAGCATTATATCAATGCAACAAAGGTAGCAACCTTTGTAAAAAAAAAAAAAAAGTACATATATAGATAGATAGATAGATATAGATATATAGATATAGATATATAAAATCTCTATATATAGAGAGAATATGTGTGTGCATATATCTATATATCTATAGCTATATCTATATATACTGAAACATTGGTAAATGGATTTTCACATTTTCTTCATATGTTATTTCATCCAATACTATCAAGAAAAAATTGCCATTGTGGCCTGTTCTTCAGCTAAAAGTTCTTTCCAAAGATTTTTCAATTGAGGAAAAAGTCTCTCATGTGCCAGTGTGACCATATCATGTCATAGTTATTAATTAGTTCATCTACAATTTGAATTTCCATTGCATTGGGCCTTTTGCCATCAGGGAAGATTTGAGTATAAGTTTCGAAATATGTCTGTTGGATATATTTGCTAAATACTGGGGAATTTCAGTAAGTCAGTATTCTGCTGCACTGGTATTCTTTCTTAGCACTGTTAGACATGCCAAATCTTAATTCCCTTTTGAAATAAATCTTCACTGAGAGTTTAGTTGAAGACATGCAATATAAACTTTTTTATTATTGTTTTTCAGTGATTTTTTTAATGGAAAATTACAGGAAAGGTAATTATCACCCTGGAAAAAAATAATGGCTGAGTTGTTAAAAATTCGTTGTATTTATTTGCTGAAAACGTCATGCAGTTGTGCATAAACACTAGTATTATCCACTTTGCTTCCCGTTAATAATCTAGGGAAGCCTCAGCTTAATCTCTTACTCATTTCATGCCAAAAGCACAAATGTATTGCTTTTGTTTTACTACATGTTTCATTCCATCTGTTGGAAGCCTAGTAAGTCAATATTTATCACATTTATAAATTATAATTGTGACTAGGGGGGAAAAATCACATGGGGGAAAAAACATGCACATCATTTTTTCTTGACTGTTTTAAAGTTTTAAAGTGTTGTCTCTGTGATGTTAATTTATCTCTGTTGAGCTAAAATAATGCCACTTGCATGATTTTTCATTAAAAAAATTTTTTTAACTACATGTTTTTCATTTCCCCTCAACCTCTCTATAATTTCCTTGTCATGATGATCATTTTCCTTTCACTGTTGCTTTCTATGGAAGCCCCAGGAAAGAGTTCCTAAAAATTAAATTTCATGCTTGCATGTGTTTCTGTGATCTGCAGCGTGTATGATCTCTGAGTGGAAAACTTCTCTAAAAATAAATGGATTACCCTTTTTACTACGCTGTCTGATGTCTCTTCAACAGATAGCACTGCTTCCTGTGATCTCTAACCCACCACAATTGAAATGACAAGCGTTGAAATGGGAGCCTCACGGTGGCGCCCTCTACCTTTGCCGGCCTCTTCTGCAGCAGGGAACGAGTGGTTCACGCAGCAGAGCTCCGGTTCTCAAACTTGAATAATGCCAGGACCCCTTTCAAAAGCATAGAATTGTCTTCACACACCCCACAATACATCAGCGGATCCACTTTGGGAAACACTGACTTAAAAATGAGGATCTTTTTCTACATCAGTGTACTTCAATTGAGAGTTATAACTGCAAAGAAAGGTTCTGTCTTTTTTTTTTTGTAATTTATGTTAACCTTCTTATTTATTTATTTATTTATTGGCTGCGTTGGGTCTTCGTTGCAGCTTCTCTCGTTGGGGAGCATGGACTCTAGGTGTGCAGGCTTCAGTAGTTGTGGCACTCCAGTTCAGTAGTTGTGGCTTGCAGGCTCAGTAATTGTGGCTCATGGGCTTCGTTGCTCCACGGCATGTGGGATCTTCCCGGCCCAGGGCTTGAACCCGTGTCCCTTGCATTGGCAGGTGGATTCTTAACCACTGCACCACCAGCGAAGCCCAAAAAGTTCTGTCTTGATAACTGCTAAAAGGTTGATTTTTAAAATCTTTATTCTGTTATTGAGATACAACGATTAAAAATATTTTCAACATCCTAAAAGTCACAGATTCCTGAAAACATGTCCATGGGCCACCATTTGAAAACCTACTTTTCCTTTTACAAGGTCATGCATCACTTGCTGGCAGAAGACGGGCATTTGACCTTTTATAAACTGCTCTGTAAATATCATCACTGCTTAGTTTGTGCAAGACTAATGTGTTTCCACTAACAAAACTGTCTTTCCAGGGTTGCTGCTTCTTAGAATAATACTTGTTTTCCTAGTGTGCTTTCTATTGCTGGTGTTTTTTTAAAGGCAACTAAATTTGTCTAAGGGATTGCACTTTGAGGCAATCCAAGGAACTTTAATCAAGAACCAATGAGAAAGCCAAAGCACCTAATGGGGCAAAAAAAAGAAAAAAGAAAAAGAAAAAGAAAAAGAAGATAAAATAGCTTGGTCAGTATCAAAAATTTTGATACTTGTTCAATATCAAAAAATACTGACCAGGTAGATTTTTTGATATTTTAACTAGAGAATCAACTCTATTTGTTTCTACAACATTTTTAAGCAAAAGTTAAAAATAAGTTAAGTATTTTTTATGGGATAACAGCTTCTATATTAAGTAATATCAACAAAAAATAGTTGACTTTTCTCTCCTCCTAGCAATCAACAAGTTGGACTTTCTTACACCAGAATAAATGATGCCACTAAAGGATCTATTCTCTCAAAAAGGGTGAATTATAAGGGAAAGGTGAAGAGATGAATATTAGAACACTGATATCCCCATAACCTAACTCATCTGTCCTTGTTTGTAACAGAAGAAGGAGACAAACCAACTAATAGTCCTACTAATAAATGAACTTTGAACCAAAGTCTTTGTCCAGGAAAATTGAGCCAAATTGCTCAAAGGTATTAGGGTCTCCTTGAGTCCTTTACAGTTCTTGGAATTCTAATTCACCACAGGTGAGGCTAGCACTGTTGTCTACCTCTGAGCCAATTCAAACACCTCAAAAACAAATACATATTGTGACTCATGTGCCACCGTGGGAATGTACCATGAAACCAACAGAAAGAAAAATAATAAACATGTCATACAGTAAGCACACACTATGATGTGTAGCTTCAGGTTTTCAATAGCTGAGCTTTATTACAATAACCACAACATGAACAGTTTTGGGAAACAGAACAATAAGGTCAACATGGAGGCCAAAAGAATCCATCACTCAAATGGTCTTCTTTTCAAAACATAGCTATCTGTGTGAGGCTAGAGTTAAGAACTTGGCACCGGAAGACTGTTCATCTTAGTAGCTTCAAAGATAAAAATTACGCTATTCAGTCTGGATTGAAACTCATTTTGATAGGTCAAAGAAGTTTAGTAAGTAAATCTTTGTTATAAATCCTAGGAAGATCATATTTTAATTAACCTGGTATTTAATCAGGCTGTATGTTATAGATGACCACAAGTAATCTGTCATAAAAGCCTAAAAATTAGGAGCCTCATTTCCTAAGAGGCTCAATATGCCCCTTAAGTAAGAATAGATAGTGCTTCTTTTATGTGATTATTATTTGCTGGACTTAAAATACTGCATCAAAAAATACATTAAAGTTTTTATATAAAATTACAATTATCTCCTCAATTTACCACAGTGTTATTCCTAATTTTAAATATCCAGCAATTCTCAAAAAAAAAAAAATTAACCCCTTAGCCATTTGTTTTAGTTTAAAAATATAATGCCATTGGGCTACTAGTATTTTATTAAACCAGAATGTGTTAGCTGAAGATAGATATTTTGTTTTGTCTTATCATGTATCCTCAGCACCTAGATCAGCACCTGACATATAGTAGGTGCTCAATAAATATTTATTGAATGAATGAGTGAATTCTATGCTAAGCTGATAAAAGGCATATATTTTAGTTGTATAATTATGTGAAGGCTATAATTATGGTTATCACAGTAAAAACAGAGCTTGCCTTTTGGTGTTTGTATTCCCCTAAATATGACCAGGGAGTCCCTAGCCCTTTTTAATATTGTTGCATGTAACAGAAAAACGGATTCTTCTGTGCCTTGGAAAATTTTGTGCTTCCAAAAAGGATCTTACTGAAATGAATGCTCATCAGGGAAATGTCTATTTTTAGGTAAATCTTAAGGAATCCATTTAGTTTTTATGATTGTTGCTTTGGATCCTTCCCTTAATATACATGTTTGCATGTGAAATTGGGAACATGGGTCTACCTATGATCTACAGAAATAAAGTGCTGTATGTATGTGATGTGAAAGAGCTCCAGCTTGGATATGATGTATTATCTACATAACATTAGCCTTTAGGTATATGTGGCAGTGTGCTGGCAAAAAGTAAAGTCTCTACAAGACTTCTAGGGTAGAATCATCTTAATTATTTTAGAAATTCATTCTATTACAAAATCTTAGCCCTCAAGTATTTCTAATTTTTCATTTTTCTGTCAAGTAGAAAAGCACATATACTAGGGGCAAAAGAATTATTGTCAGTGCTTAAAATATTTGACAGTGCAGTCCAGGCAGAGGAGAGATACTTCACTGACAAGTATTTTTAAGCATCCACTGTGCCCAGACTTGTGCAAGGCACTTTGGGAATTCAAAAGAGAGGAAAATAAAGGATCTGACTTAAGGGACCTGTAGTCAATTGAAGAAGTGAAGCACACGTGCATGTGTGTGTGCACGCACAGACACACACACAAATTAATAAGAGAATAATTAAAAACAACACATGAATAATAATAATTGCAAGATGGCAAGATTAAAAGCTTATATAGAAATCCATGAGTACAAAGTGCCTTCTAAGAGTGGGATTCGTCAGGAAAAGCCCTCTGAAGTAGTGGGATTTGAGCAGAGCTTGTTAAAAGCAATATTTTATGTTGCCTTTTATTCAACAAACGTTTGTGAAATGTCTCTGTGGGCTGGCTCCTGGGTCTGTGAACATCTTGGATGGCAGGATGAACGAGACAAGGTCATATTCCCAAGGCTTAGTGTTCATTTTGACTGCACTTCGTACGGTGTTCTGTACTGTATTAGAATTTTTTCTTGATGGTTTCTAGATCTAGGGACTGATGTCGACTTTCTGGTCACTGCAAGAGCAGGGAGAATTAAAAGAGTAATAAAGTCTGTTACCTAAGGTGTATCATCAGAGCTAATGTAGAAAGGACACCCCAAAATTCTGTACCAAAAGGAGCACAATGAATGTCTTAAGCCCATGTGGACTTCTTAAAATCATCCAGCAGTTTGGCCTGTTCTGTCAAAAAGTATTCAGGTTAGCAGTTTGCCATTTTGCTTACGAAAGAGTTGCTTTATTGAACTTTTCATTTAGCAGGGTTGTTATTATAGAGACACAAATTTAAAGGTTCCCTTCAAATTTCCACTGATGTTTTCAATCTCTTATACTTATGATACTGTCTTAAAAGATTTAAATTTTTCTTTTTCATGGAGGAAGGTTTCTTATAGCTTTTCTAACTGCCACATTTTTTAAATGAAAATTGACTGTGAAACTGGCCTCTCCGCCTTTGTGAATCCCTGTGTTCTAGCTGCCACACCGTCTCTGAGCCTCCCTCTCTATATTTTCTGGCTCCTTTCCCTCACACCCTCCCTAACTGCTGCCCCCTCACCCTTCTGGTCTTTATGGTTGCGTCCAAATGTTGCCATCTCCTAAAGGTCTTTGCCTAGTGCTCCTGGTACATCTATCTTGTATTTCCAAAAACCCACACTTCGTCATTCCACATCTCAAAATCAGCGTAGCCAGTGTGCAATTTATCATCTTCTCTCCTGAACATGGTTTCTTTCCTACTCATCCCATCTTTGTCAGTGTTCCCTTTCCCAACCTCCCAGCAGAGGGGCACCACGCTTTCCTGGTTTTACTCCCGCTTTTCCAACACTTCTTTCTCAGTCTCTTTTGTGGCTTCCCTTCTGCCACTTACTCCCTGAACATGAGTGTTTGCCAGGGTTCTGTCCGGTTTCTCCTCCCTTGTCACCCCACAGTGTTTCCCTCGGTGAGCTCTACCAAACCTATATCTCCAGCCCAGACCCACACCTCAAAGTGTGCAGAATTATATCCATCACTTCTCCCCAGTGCAACCCTCTCCTCACACACCACACGTACCTTCTGTGTTCAGTGAGTGTGACCCCACGCACCTGGCCATCCATGACTGAAATCTGGGGCTCACCCTCGACTCTTTCCACACTCAGTCAATCCTCTTCATTCGACCTCCTTAACATCTCAGGAGCATTTCCCCTTATTTCCACCCCTATTTTACCTTCTCGCAGACCTTCATCAGTTCTCATCTGGATTTCTAACACACCATCTTAGACAGTCCCCTTTTCCAGAAGAAAAAACTGAAGGTTTGTTATATTAAGTATCTGGTGCTCGTGATGACAACTGTTGGTACCAGGATTTGAACCACAAATTATATTTTGCTACTCAAAGTGTAGTCTATTCTCTTGCTACCCAAAGTGTAGTCCAGAGAACCCACAGCATTGCATCATCTGGGACCTTGCTAGAATGCCAAATCTCAGAGCCAAAGATTCTGCATCAGAATCTGCCTTTAACTACATGCCTGGGTGATCCATGGAAGCCCTGCTTATGAAGCCTTACTGGAGGCCAGCTTCTGAGAGTGATGTGTAGGTGTGGATAATTAAACCCAATGCTTGCCTTCATGTCCCTATTCTTTAATTCCCTCTCAAATGGACTTACCTGTAGTTTGAGGCGAGAATTTTCTTTTAAGACAGAAGCACTTCTAACCAATGGCAATGCATCTTTCTAACACAGCTCAAGAAGCTTTGGGGACACATGAAAAGAGAAGTGGGGACCTAGCATCACAGCTGTGTGACTGGAGAATATCTGCTCACTCTAGGATGCCAGCTCCATGCCTGGCACAGTCTTCTACGTATTGGAACAGGAAAAGGTATGCATCAAGGTATTTCTGAGAGCCTCACTAATGTGGAGGGAAAATATTGTCCCTCCCGCCGTTTTTTTGCGCTGCCTGATAGCTGAGTCATACTCATTTATAGTCATGAAAAACAGAGGTGGAGAATAACGAAAGCTCCAGTGCGCAGAGAGTAGATGTGATCACAAGACCCAGGAATTCCTAGCTCTTATTCCCTGGCTCTAGCAATGGGACCACACACGTGAAACCATCTTTTGTACTGATTATTGAGTCCTCCTTTACAAAAACCTTGCCCTGGGAACCCTTGTCTCCATTTCTGAGGCTGTGCACATGGAAGTCATGAATGCCACCTCGTCTGCTCGTGGAGGGGAGATTTGCTTTCTGTATTTGCACTGACATCTATAGCCTGTGTTACTCTTCTTTGATGCCTCGGAACTATATCCAAAGACGGCTATTGTCTTACTGCTTATATAAGAAAATCCTTATCTTGGCTGTAGAATCAACACAGAGTGCTAAATGGCAATATTGATGAGTCTGGGGAGAGAACCAGAGTCTGGGGAAAACGTGAATGAATTTCTTTTTTTAAAAGGCAGACTTAGTGGAAATTTATAGCACTGAATCCAATCCCATTAAAACGGGTTGTAAAAAAAATAAAGTTTCCATGCTGCTAAGCTGCTTTTATGTGGCAGTGGCATCTCGGCAGGCAGCGTATCTGTTTGTGATGCTTCGGTTCCAAATCAAGCTGGTGCAAAGGTAGTCCTCAGATCTGCTGTCTTCACTTAGGAGTCTTGCGAGAGAAACACCCGCCAACTCAATCTCTCTCTGACTAAGAGACACTGGAGCCCTCAGATGGGGAAAAAGGAAAAGTTTAATCAAGCACAGTTTCATAAATACCTGTGACTCATTGTGAGCCCACACTGCAGAAAACTGACAGCAGGAACACATGATGCTGACCTAGTTTGCCAGAACAAAGACAGGATTTACTTTTTTGGTTGTTGTGAATTTCTCTTCTTTATTAAGGGAGAGGAATTTAATGGACATTAGTTCTTAAGGAAACCAGAGGCAGATAAGGGAGGGAGGAGCTGGGACTCCTTTATCCTCTGTCTTCCTTGCCTGGCCCGGCCACCAGGCCTCAGCCGCAACCTTCAGAACCCTTCTCTGTCCACTGAAGTGGCAGACTTCTTTAACCTTTGACCTAAATTGTGTTTGAACCTTCATCTTGAGGAAGCAAAGATTTGAACATTAAGCCACTGAAGACTTCAAAGCCCCTGGATTTATGTCCTGTTCTTTAGCAAGAATCCCAATACCCTTGTCTTTGACCAGCAAATAAGGTGGAACCTGCTCATCCCGGTTCTAGTAGTGGTATGCTTGGTGAAGAATTATCATAAGGAGGGGGTACTAATTTTCCTTCTTTGTTTGTTTGGTTTCTGATTTCTGGTCACAGAATAAATGTGAACTTAGCTTAAGCAAGACTTTCATTTCTGCCTCCCTGAAAGAACCGATAGGCACTTAAACATTGTCGTGTTAGTATTTTAGGATCCAGATTTAGAAAGTCCAGAAGTTAAAATATCACAGAGTCTCTTTAGAACAGGTTGCATTTAAAATGACAATGGCGGTTTTAATGGACTGCCCTCTATATTCCCCACGAAATTCATGGGAGATTTGCACTTAAACATAAGCACACCCAGATGAAGATATGCCTCAGAGAGAATATCAGAAGGGCAAAGCAAGTCTGAGAGGATTAACAGCAGAATAAAACCCAAATTAAATCAAATAACCAAAGAAAAATTAGTAGAAGAACAAGAAAGGTTTTAATGTTTGTAAAAGGGAAATGCCAACCTCAGTGCGTTGAAAAAGGAGGGATATCCAGCTGACTTAAACCAAAGTCCAAAACTAACTCTGATTTATATTTGTAACTCTTCTGACTTGCTCTTTAAAAAAATAATTTACATTAGTTTTATTTGTCCTGTCAGTTAAAGTAACTGAGGCTGCCAAAACACTGTCATTTCTTATAACTGATTACTCCCCCCTTCCCGTGGCTGTCATATGTGTCTCAAGTGCATTTGTCTTTGGAATGTTGTTCCTTTATTGCCTTTTGTGGGACCTGTCTTACTTTGGCATTTTTACTGTGGTAGACACATTGCTATATTACAGTAGGCCAAAGGTCGTCTACACAGCTATCAATTCTAAGAATGATTTTTTGGTTAATAAAACTAATTTTCTTAGCTGAGGGCCACTTGCTGTGAGAAGGATTTATATCTGCCAGATCATATTTTGTAGAAAGTGGTAGAATGCCAATCATTAAACTATTATTTATGATGTTCTAATAGTTTGTCAAAAAACAAATTTTCTTTTTTTCTTTTTTTTGTGGTACGCGGGCCTCTCACTGCTGTGGCCTCTCCCGCCGCGGAGCACAGGCTCCGGACGCGCAGGCCCAGGCTCCGGACGCGCACGCCCAGCGGCCACGGCTCACGGGACCAGCCGCTCCGCGGCATGCGGTATCCTCCCAGACCGGGGCACGAACCCGTGTCCCCTGCATCGGCAGGCGGACTCCCAACCACTGCGCCACCAGGGAAGCCCTTCTTTTTTTTAAGATGTGGATTTTAAGTACAATTTGAAATTTGAGGTTATGTGTGAAGTGACATGATGAAGCAAATATGTGTTCTGGAAGAATGTTTAACAAGTATTGTTTTCCTTCTGGCTCAGAAAGTACCTAGACAGAGAGAACAGAGGTGAAGTGCTAATTAAGAACCAGGATTTGGAGCCACAGAAATGTGGAATAGAAAACTGTCTTAGCCATAGGCACTGATCTTAGACAAGTTAATTAACTTCTCTCAGCCGAGGCGTTTTCATCTGTAAAATGGGCATGACAATAGTACCTGCCTCCTAAATTTATTTAGAGGATGAAATAGAATATGCACAAAAAGTGCTTGACCCTGTAAATTGTATCAGTCCAGCTAGGCTGCTTATACTGCATAACAAACAGCCCCATGTTCTCACGGGCTTGAAACAACTAAGTATTTCTAATTTATGCTACATGCCCACTGTTGGTTGGTGAGGTGGGGGCTCTGCTCATGATAGCCATTCAGGGGTCCAGGTGATGGAGCAGCCACCATCTTGGACTTTGTTGGTCACATGCAGAGGGCAAAAGAGCTCTAAGGGTTTCATGGCAGCATTAAAAGACTCAGTCTAGAAGTGACACACCTCTCATCAAATTCCTTGGTCAGTATCAGTCACATGACCTCACCTTCTCACAAAGGGGCCAGGAAGGAATATGCTCAGGAAGCAGAGAGCTGGAAATATTAGGAGAACAGCACTAATGGCAACCACAAAATGTTTTACATACATATATGTGTACACAAAAGTATATATGTATTGTGTTTGTGTGTGTGCATGTGTGTAGAGAGAGAGTGAGCACCCAATTCTCTTTTTCTACAGGTGAAGCAGGGAGAGTTACTCCAGGAGATCAGTATCCAATTAAGGCACCATAATCATCTGGGGTCACCAGACAAGCCGCAGGTGAGAGGGTCCACCCTACGGAACATCCCAGGCAATCTAAGGAAAGGAGTGGAATCAAAAGGGTACAATGGGGGCTTCCCTGGTGGCGCAGTGGTTGAGAGTCCACCTGCCAATGCAGGGGACACGGCTTCGTGCCATGGTCCGGGAGGATCCCACATGCCGCGGAGCGGCTGGGCCCGTGAGCCATGGCCGCTGGGCCTGCACGTCCGGAGCCTGTGCTCCGCAGCAGGAGAGGCCGCAGCAGTGAGAGGCCCGCGTACCACAAAAAAAAAAAAAAAAAAAAAAAAAGGGCACAATGCATCTGGGCCCATTTTCAAGGAGAGTTTCCCTAATTCTACAGAGAAGATGCCCTTCCACCATTTCTGCTAGATATTTGGAGGAACAGTTTTATGTGAAACAATCTTTTCTCTCAGTAAGTCTATGCGGCACACAAAATAACTAGCAAGAAAGAGAAAAATTTATATGGGTGACCTTACCCATCGGCCAAAAGGCCCCTACAGTGGCAGCTGTTGGATAATGGGACACTCAACTGCAGTCAGGGGGCTGAGGCAAAACCCCCTTGCCTGGTGTGACACTGGGCAAGTCACTTCAGCTCTTAGATCCTCCGCGTCCTCACATGAGAAGCAAGGATAAGTCCTGTTCAGCAGGAAGTTAGAGTCATAGAGCGCAGATGCGCTGACAGTGAGAACTTCGGAAGCACATTGTAGAGCCACAGACACACAGGAGACATCAGTGGTCTTCCTCCATTCATTCATTCATTCATTCAATTTATCCCTCAGGGATCCCAGATTCTTCCTCTCTGTGCTCTTTAGAAAATAAACATTCCTCTCAGTTCTATTCATAAAATCATTTTCAGAAACAGAGTTTCACAAATGAGCTCTGCCCTGGTTGGTGGTGATATGCACAGCGGGGTAAAATGCCAAGGGCCTCACCAGCAGGCTCTGGGGAGAAGCTATACGAGTATTCCTGGGCTCTTCCCCATGGGTCAGAGTTGCATTCCTGACACAGCCGGTGGGACAGAACCTGTCAGGGAGGCCTTGGCTAAGTGGCAAGTCTCCAACCTAAGAACCTGCTGCGCTGCCCTTCCTGGGTCTGAGTCGCTCCCAGCACAGCCACTTCCCCCCTGAGGCCCGAGGGCCTCCTAGAACTGGGCACTTGGCAGAAAGAACCTTGGGCTGGCAGTTGGCAAGACCTGGGTTCTGGTCCTGCCTCGGCTGCTGAGAGACCTTGTTCAGCCCACTTAATCTCCCTGGTCCTCAGTTTCTTTTGTGCAAAATGTGGGATCTGTATTCTCTTGGTGGTATTCAAATTTGTTTCCCTCATCTTCAGAGCCAAGGGAAATTCTGTAGTCCTCAAGATAAAACAGCAGAGCTGCTCCTTCTGACTTTATACATGTTCTCACTCTGCAAACCTTCCTCAGCTCCCTGTGTCCTTCCCATTGGCTTCTGGTGCCTGAAAGCCTAAGAACACCCCCCTCTTTTTTTTTTTTTTTTGCGGTACTCAGGAAGGAATGAGAGAACAAGTGAATATATGAAACTGACTTAAATCTTGCAAAATTGGATTAAGTGAGAACAGGTGGGAAGAATGACAGATGAGGCTGGGAGGGCCTATGGGGTGACATAGAAGAGTTTAGACTTTTACCTTGAGAAAATGGAAAGCTAATGAAGGATTTCTCTACTTAGTAGGGAAATGACATAATCATATTAGCAATTTTGGTTAAATCAATTTGGAAATAGTTTAGGGAAAACATCACAAACTTAAGTATTTACAAACCTTTGAGCAAAGCTGGTCAAAGGTAAGAAAACACATAGGAAAATTCTTCACATCCTTAAAGAAATGTGTTTCTGGGACTTCCAGTGGTCCTAACCAGTGGTTAGGACTCCGCGCTTCCACTGCACGGGGCATGGGTTGGATCCCTGGTTGGAGAGCTAAGATCCTGCATGCCGCAAGGCACAGCCAAATATATATATATATATATATATATATATATATTTCCTCTCATTTTCTTGGAGACATGTAGCCCTATTAAACTGTCTTTAATTTTTCCATTTTTAGTAGATACAATGAATGAATAAAAGAAACATTTACTTTTCTCTTAGCTATAAGAGTTACTAACAGTAAATACTTGGACGTGTGACAATGCTTTGACTACTCTACTGAGCACGTGGGGTGAGGGCTGCAGTGAACTCTGGTGAGCAGATCAGGCCCCATCTAAAGGGTGAGATCCCCACTCATCTCCAGGGGACTGTTCCCAGGCAAGCATGTAGGCCAGATTGAGACCTCTGCTTTTCCAAAGAAATCTTAAGATTTCAAATGTTAACATAAAAATATACTGATTTTAAATACTGACAAAAAAAAAAAAAAAGCAAGTAGGTCAAACTAGAATTGCCAGATAAGCAATGAATAATTTTTAGTAAAAGTATAACCCAAATATTGCAAGAGGCATACTTATATTAAAATATGACGTGTTGTTTATCTGAAATCAAATTTAACTGGGAGTCAAAGAGACAAACATACGGATCACATCAGGAGTGTGAGCTATCAGATGGTGCCCTGTGGTCCAGATCACAGAGGTTCTAGACTCTCTGGGGAGTGCCACCCTTTTGTAGCAAATAGTTCACATCATCATGCTTATTGTGCTGAAATAAAATTCATAGATGATACAACCTATCACACATAATGTATTTTTTAATTAACATAAGGCCTTAATTATAAGAGTAAGAGGAAATAAAAAGAAAATTATTTCAATAGGCAATTGCTTTGGTAGCCCTAGTGACTGTCTGGTGAGATGTTTGAGAGTTGTATGGGACACATGGCTGCCCAGGTATCGCGGGGTGTCTAGCTTCCTTGTGTGACTGCCCCACAATCTTTGTGACAACAAAATACCCCCTCAACATTTCTAAAATGTTGAGGATCTCTTGGGATGCTGCCCCAAGAGATAAACACCAGTTAGAGACAGGATTGGCAGTAGGAGAGGGAAAGGCAGAGAAAGGCATATGAAGTTGGGAGGCCAATTAAGAAGTGACTGCTTTCATCTCAGGGATGAATGTCTGGGGAACCAGAAGGAAGTGAGGGAAAGGAAAGGAGGAAGTAAGTGGGACCATTCAAATAGGCAGGGAGTATGGGGTAGGAGTTTACTGTGAAATTAATGAATTCCATTTATTGAGGTTAAGATTTCTGTAGGAGACCTAAGAGGAACTGTCTTCTAGGTTGTTGAATCTGTGAGTGTGGTACAAAGAGGTCTGGGCTGGAGGTAGAAATGTAGGAATGAGCAGTGCATCATCTATGCGTTCTGAAAGCCTTGGGACTGTATGAGATCCCTCACAGGCAGACTGTAGAATAAGAGGTGATGTGGTCCATAGACACAGCCCTGGAGAGCACTAACCTTTAGGAGATGTCCAGCCTCTACTGTGGAGGTATGAAGGAGTTTCCAGAAGGAAAGTGGGCAGTCCAGGAGAAAATGGCATAATAGAGGCCATGGGAGGAGAAGTAAGAGGGGCCAACTCTGCAGAGAAAAGACTAATTCTATAGAGAGAAGTTCTACAGAGGCACAAACAAGATAAGAGTTGAACAATATCCAATTAGCAGATCCCTGGTGACCTGAGTGACATGTAGTTTCAGGCAGTGCTAGGTGTGAAAGCCTATTTAGAGGTGATAAGGAAATGCAGATAAGACATGCAGACCACTCTTGTAAGTGTCAAGGTTATGAAAGAGTATGAGAGCCTATTCAGCTTATAAGGCCCTTCTCATTTGAGGTCTCTGAAGTTTCCCTTACCTTCTGCATTCCTTAGGCTGCTTTTGCTGGTAAATAATAGAAAACTGAACTCAAACTTGCTTAAAATGTAAAATCCAATGGTGGCTTTAGGCTACTGAAAAAAATCCAGTGTGGACTTTAGGCATGGTTCAATCAGGGCTTTGGGTCCAATTCTCTGAGTTCTTTCCTTGTGAGTTGGATTTGCCCTCAGACTGATTTCCTTCTTTTATTTATTTATTTAACAAATATTTGTTGGGCACCTGCTGCATGCTAGACACTGTCCTAGGCTATTGGAATAGTAAACAAAACTGATAAAATATTCCTGCCCTTGTGGGGCATACATTCAAATGGGGGAAGACACATTTTTAATATATATATATATATATATATATTATATATATATATATGCACACACACAGTTATAAATGTGTATATATGTATATACACACACATATGCAAATCATATAGCATGTTAAATGATGATGAAGTCTATGGAAAAAGAGGATCCCTCCAGCAGCTGCATTGAAAGTAGACTGCAAGGGAGCAAGAGTGGAATCTGGAAAACCAGTGAGGGCCTCTTCTAGTAATCCAGGCAGATGACAGTGGTTGGACCAGAGTAGTGGCAAAGGTAATGAGACATAGTGGGATTCTGGAGAGAGAATGAATGTAGGGATAACAGAATTTCCTGACAGATTGGATGTGGAAGTTAATAGAAGAGTCAAGAATGACTCCCAGCTTTTTGTTGTAAGCCATTATCTGAGGCGGGAAAGGCTGTGGGTAGAGCAGGTATGGGGAGGAAGATCCAGGCTTGAGTTTTGGACATGTTGAATTTTAGAAGTCCACCAACATTCAGGTGTAGATGTTGAGTCGGCAGAGGGATCTGAGTCTGCATTTGGGAGAGGAGTCTAGACTGGTGAGACGTCTTTCAGCACTGTCAGCACACAGATAATATTTAAAGCCATAAGACTGGATGAATCACCAAGGAAGCAAGAGAAGGTAGAGAAGAGAAGACCAAGGACTGAACCATGGGGTCCTCAAAACCAAGAAGACTGGGAGAAGAGGGGAATGAGTGAAGGAGACTAAAGAGACTCATGATAGAAAGAAAATGGTAGGAAGGGTGGACTCGGAATGGACCAGTTTAGGTTCCTTGAACCAGTCTCTACCACCAATGAAGATAATAGCATCCATTTTTGAGCTAAACACTTGAAAAGGGTCTCAGATTGTGCTGAGTGGCTGGACACTTATGAAGACTCACCCCTGGAACCTAAGTGGGGGTCAATCACTTACAGTCCCACCCAAAGGGAAAATTGAATATTGGGAAGCAACCAGTAAAGTGAATTTACCATCTTTCCACACATCCTCCAGGGGAAATTAATCATTTCTTCTCATGTGCCCTCAGAGACTTTCCTTCAGATGGATAGTGTTACACTTACTATTTTGTGACACAGCTGGCTGTCTATTCACCAATTTCTTCTCAGATTGTTAGCTCCTTGAAGAGGAGCTATTACTCATCTTTGAACCCCAGGACCTAGTCCCGGTGAATATTTGTTGAAGTGAGTTAAATGTGAACACGTGAAAGTGTGTCAATTTTTGGTTTTTCTGTGGAGCCTCCTGGGTCATCTGAAGCATTAAATTTAAAATGAAAAAATTTTAAAGGCTTAGAATAGTTTGACCCATCTGTTATATAAACACATAGACCGTCTTCTGGTTAAAAACTGCTTTTATGAAGTTATTTCTTAATAACTGTGGCTGCAAGAACAGTTAGTTCTTCAATAACTTTGAGACAGAGAAATCTGAAAGACCTCCTTGGTAAATGAACACACAGCTAATGGTTGAGAGTTCATGAAAGGTGCCTAAAGGACCTGTAAGGACCTATTAATTCATTATATATATATATATATATATATATATATAAAATACTGGGACTTCCCTGGTGGTGACTGGTTAAGAATCCGCTTGCCAGTGCAGGGGACACAGGTTCAATCCCTGGTCCAGGAAGATCCCACATGCCACGGAGCAACTAAGACCATGTGCCACAGCTACTGAGCCCACGTGCCTAGAACCCATGCTCCACAACAAAAGAAGCCACCACAATGAGGAGCCTGTGCACCACAACTAGAGAAAGCCCACGCACAGCAACGAAGACCCAATGCTGCCAAAAATAAATAAATTTATAATAAATAAATAAAATACTGTGTGCATATATATATATATATATATATATATATATATATATATAAAGTTTACGAGTGTTGATTAAAACTCAAAGATAATATAGTTGGCCAAAACAGTCTAGTGCATCATGAAAGTAAAAGCCTTAGGAGGAAACCAAATAGACAGGCATGTGCTCTGCAGTTTAAGGCTTTTTCTCTATATGGTAATGATTTTTTTTGTTGGACGTGATTTGTCTCACAGCATCTCTCAGTCTGTACCGTGAAGGGTATTAGTACAAAGGTCTAGCTAATTCTGTGCTTGGCCACAAGTAAAGTAACCTGGACTTTCTTAGAAGAGAATAGAAAAGCCAAAATATTTTTCTGTCCAGTTTATGAGTGAAAAAAAAGAATACCAAAATGTAAACATCCAAAATATTATAAAGTGTATTATACCCGTGCACTCTATTATTTACTATATACTTTTTGGAAATATTTTCCATTGTTACCTCCTTGCATAGACATATTAGGATATATTTGTCCACATGGGTATTTTCAGAAATTGAAGCACTAATTAACTTCTTTAAATTACAAAAGATTCCAAAGATTTATTTGTTTGCTTGTTTGATTTTACAAGATGATGGGAGGACCACTGAAACAGTCCTTTCGAATATTTGAAAACATTTGATAAAGAAACATTTGATCCTTATCAAATAAACTGTCAGCATTTAAAATTTCCTTTTGAAGACAAATTCATTCAGTTCTTTTAAAAAGCATTGATTGTAAGAATGAAGAAACCGGTCACTGCCATGGAAGCTGCCAGCTCAACCTGCACAGGGTGCTTGACAGTTCTTGGATTATTAAGCAAGTCACTGATTTTGTTAGGCTAGACTCTCTTAGCAGTGAAATTAAAAAGACAACACATCTGAAAAACCAGATACTATAATGAATAAGACATTTGGTAAATAAGAGCAATTAAAAATCAAAAACAGTGGGACTTCCCTGGTGGCGCAGTGGTTAAGAATCCGCCTGCCAATGCAGGGGACACGGGTTCGAGCCCTGGTCCGGGAAGATCCCACATGCCGCTGAGCAACTAAGCCTGTGTGCCGCAACTACTGAGCCTGCGCTCTATAGCCCGCGAGCCACAAGTACTGAAGCCCGCGCACCTAGAGACCGTGCTCCACAGCAAGAGAAGCCACTGCAATGAGAAGCCCACGCACCACAATGAAGAGCAGCCCCCGCTCACCATAACTAGAGAAAGCCTGCCCACAGCAACGAAGACCCAATGCAGCCATAAATAAATAAATAAATATATATATATATAATTCTTTAAAAAAAATCAAAAACAGCACACATTTGAAAAAGCAGATAATAGAGCAGGTAAGAAACTTGGTAAATATGACCAAATAACGATGTTGTAAAATCTCAACCTGAATCAGTTTTCCAGTGATACGATTCTACATCAAGTGATTTTTCCCCCCTTTACTAGGTCTATCTAGATTTTTGAAAAACCAAGATAAACTCCAAAGGTCACAAAGAAGTTGTTCTCTTGACTGGTGTGAGGCTAGAAATGCAATGAGATGAGCATGCAGGTACTTTAAGAGGAGAGAGTTTGTGTTAGGGAGACATGGACCTTTCCTTAGCACAGCTCCCTCCTCCGTTTCTGAGGTGGGGACCCAGTGAAGTAGGAATGGGAAAGCAGAGTTTCAGTGGAGAGTGCGCAGGACAGGGGCAATGGAGGACACGAGTTCTCCCATGAAGTGTTTTCCCGGTTTGGTGGTAGTGATGGTTTTATGTTGTTATTCCCTGTTCACTTGCAGAGCTCTCAGATCTCTTTGTTTGTGCCCTTGAAAATGGCGTTAAATGATTCTGTAGGTGTGCATTTGAGAAAGCCAATGCAATGTCCTATTAATCCGCTGAGCTACTTCAGCAACTTAAAAATGATCAGAGCGTGGTTGATGACCGCGTTGGCCAGTTTGCGAAAGCTTTACAGAAGGGCCGCGAAAATCACTCCATTTAAGGGATCTTCTCTTCTGTGGTCACCCAAACCTCTTCTGCCCAACAACTCAGCAGCCTCCCTGTGGCCATTGTAGCCATCCTTCCAGGACACAGGGTCATTTCAGGTGGTGATCATTGTCTTCTTCTCCCTACAGGGAGCAACTTCTCTTCATAAGGATTCTTTTTCCTAGCAAGCAAAGATGACCTGGAAATTTGATAGTGCCAGAGTTACAAACTATACTTTTTCAAGAGAGAAATATTATTTTATAGAAACTAGCTTTTATCCTGCTGAGAAACTGTACTATGCTGTAGGGATTGTCTCTTATTAGAGCCGTGAGAGCTGAGGGAAGCATGTAGAGCTATCTTCCCCACACCAAAAAGGCTGCTGGTATCATGTATGACCCTGAAAAGAAACTGCAGTATGACTTAGGGGGGCAGCTGGGGGAAGACAGAAATGTCAACATAAGCCAGACCATTCCTCGTGCAGAGTGAGCTTGAATACTCTTAAACACACCAGGAGAAAAGTTCTCAAGGTTTTGAAACTCCTAGGTGATGGTGGAATTCTTGGCTAACTTCCTAGAGCATTATTAGGCATTATAAATGTCCTTCGAATCCATGCAGTCTCATAAGAACAAAAAAGTTGTTGTGGGGATTTTAGTATTTAATCTTCAGGGGTTCTAAAGCCTTTATTTTGCCATTTCTCAATAAAAACAAACCCTTATCATATAGAAGAGGGTAGAGAAGATAGGGAAGTAATTTTTCTTTTTTGAGGGGGAAGTAATTTTATAACAAAAAAGATAATCAACTCATTAAATAATATTCACTGAGCACTTCTGTGTACCAGGCACCGCAGAGGGGATGGGGTTATGCAGTGACTCTGCAGGCGTGGTCCCTGCCCTCATGACTCTTACACTCTAGTGGGCAGGACAGGTACAGAGCAAGTGTGACAAGCTAGTCATGCCTAACGAAAAATGAGGTTAGGATTGACAGTCTCCCAACTCAGAGGGAACTAAGGGCATCTCCTTGTAGGATTTGGACGTCCAGTCTACTAGAGAGAACGCAACCTTAAAAATGCTCATGATTCCTTTCTTTTTCTTCTTCACTAAGCTGTCCTTTGGACATGCAGAACCATGTCCACGGAGGACCCTTATTCTTTCTTAGAGACTCTGAAGGTCTCAGTTATTCTTACGCAACACCTTACAAGAACACGTGCTGTGTCTTATAGGGGTTGTTATGTTTTCTTTTTTGGCTTTTCACATATATTTTCTCTCACAGCACCTTCTCACAACCTGTTTTACTCTGTGATTTTCCTTACCATTTTCAAAACCCTATGTACATCTATGTTAAACTAAGGTTAAACTAAGAATTCTCAAATATCTATTTGTCCCAGTCAGAGATATAAGATCTTACTTTCTAAAGAACAAAGATGCTCACATTTGCAAACTTGAACAATGTCCATTCATACCAAACTATGAGCAGAAGTATTTTTTCTTCACCTGAAAGTCTGTGCTAATGATTTTAGCATTTTATTTTCTAATTTTAATGATGGATATTTTCAAATATACACCAAAGTGAAGAGGATAATCTATTGAACCCCAGGGTATGCCTCATTTAAGCTTCAAAAATTTTGTAAATTTTATTTTATCAGTATAGCTTCCCCATCACACACAGATTTCTTTTTTAAAAACTTCTGGAGTATTTAAAATCAATTTTCAGACATTATATAATGTCACTCACAAATACCTCAGTATTCCTATCTAACAGATAAGGATTTTTTTTTTTTTTTTTTTGCGGTACGCGGGCCTCTCACTGTTGTGGCCTCTCCCATTGCGGAGCACAGGCTCCGGACGCGCAGGCTCAGCGGCCATGGCTCACGGGCCCAGCCGCTCCGCGGCATGTGGGATCTTCCCGGACCGGGGCATGAACCCGTGTCCCCTGCAGCGGCAGGCGGACTCCAAACCACTGCGCCACCAGGGAAGCCCCAGTTTTTATTTACTTCTAATTTTGTGTGTTCTATGAGTAGTCTACCTTTCAAAAAGTTTTTAAAAGTTTTCTTTGTAGTCAAATACACCATCAATTTCTCCATGTTTTATAGTCATACAAAAATGCACACTCTGAATTGGTAGGAAACAAGGTACATATAATTTTTTAAAATAAATTTATTTATTTATTTTATTTTTGGCTGCATTGGGTCTTCGTTGCTGCGTGCAGGCCTTCTCTAGTTGCGGTGAGTGGGGGCTACTCTTCGTTGCAGTGCATGGGCTTCTCATCGCGGTGGCTTCTCTTGTTGCGGAGCACAGGCTCTAGGCACACGGGCTTCAGTAGTTGCGGTGCATGGGCTCAGTAGTTGTGGCTCATAGGCTCTAGAGCACAGGCTCAGTACTTGTGGGGCATGGGCTTAGTTGCTCCGCGGCATGTGGGATCTTCCTGGACCAGGGCTCAAACCCATGTGCCCTGCATTGGCAGGCGGATTCTTAACCACTGCGCCACCAGGGAAGTCCCCATATAATTTTATTACATCTACTTTATTGCCTTTATTAGTCAATTTCTCTATGTCCTTATTCTTTTGTGTACTGAACCTTTCTGCTTCAAAAGAGATATTTTTAAATTGCAACTGTAACAATGTAATATTATTCAATCTTAAAAAGAAGGAAATTCTGGGCTTCCCTGGTGGCGCAGTGGTTGAGAGTCCGCCTGCCGATGCAGGGGACATGGGTTTGTGCCCCGGTCCAGGAAGATCCCACATGCCGTGGAGCGGCTGGGCCCATGAGCCATGGCTGCTGAGCCTGCGCGTCCGGAGCCTGTGGTCCACAACGGGAGAGGCCACAGCAGTCAGAGGCCCGCGTACCGCAAAAAAAAAAAAAAAAAAAAAAAGAAGGAAATTCTGACACAAGCTACAGCATGGATGAACCATGAAGTCATTATATTGAATGAAATTAGTCAACCAAAAAAGACAAATATTGTATGATCCCACTTATATGAGGTACCTAGAACAAATTCATAAAGAAGGAATGTAGAATTGTAAGAGGAGAAGGGAATGGAGAATTATTTTTTAATAGTATAGTGTTTTAGTTTTGTAAGATGAATAGAATTCTGGAAATTATTTGTATAGCAATGTGAATGTACTTAACACTACTGAACTATATACTTTAAAATGGTTAAAATAGTAAATTTTATGTTATGTGTATTTTACCACAATTTTTTAAATGTTTTAATTAAAAATAAAATAATGGCATGGGGAAAAAATAACAAATATATTGGATGTATAATAAAAATAATTATAATAATGACCAACTTGGGAAATATAAATTTGAATGAGAATATATACCATAATAACTTGTGAGACTGTTAGATATAATTAGAGTTAAAATTTACCAGGTCCTATATTGTAAAGAAAAAGGATACAGGTCATTGATTGACTACAGTGTTCTAGTCAATTATACATATTAAAAACTTTAGGAGCAACCATTAAAATATTACAGATCAAGGACTCTCCTGGCAGTCCAGTGTTAAGACTCTGTGCTTCCACTGTAGGGGGCATGGATTTGATCCCCAGTCAGGGAACTAAGATCTCACATGCTGCACGGTGCACTCCCCCACAAAAAAAAAAAATTTAAAAAAAAATTACGGATCAAATGTGTATCATCCAGAACACTAAAGAAAAGGAGAGAGTACAGTGAAATTAATTAGTTTAAATAATCAGGAAAGAGAAAGATCAAAGAAGGACTAGTATGTTAAATATTAGATGTATTCCTCATGGATCTCTCTTGTTTTTGCATCTTGTAAGCAGAGGCACTGGATCCCTTTGTTCCAAATACCTTTTCAAGGGTTTTTGTACAGCAAACAGCCTTGGAAGATAGAGGCTGTGTCTCTTTCCAGAGCAAAGAGTAGGTTTGTTGACTAACCAATATAATAAAGATAATGTCTCTCTTTGGGGCAAAGATCAGGCAGGCTTACTACCCAGTATAAAAGAATTGGTCTCCGTAGGATCAGGGCTCCTCTCCTATAGACAGCCAATTGCATGAGCAGGCATCATCTAGCCCTCTTCTTAATGCTCTGGGAAAACTGGGCATTGATGCAGATGATGATACTCTGTCATCTGTTATTGCTATGAGTAATAAAGTTCTTTGTCTCTGATAAAAAACTGCTACTGCAATTTTATTAGGTTCTTGCATTTGTAAAAGTGTTTGTTTTATATATTCAGTTGTAAGGTTATTTGATGTACATGGGTTTGTGACTATTATATCTTTTGGTAACCTCTTATTTTTATTTTAATCAGCTTCTGTACTGCCATGGTCTCCTAGTTTTCTACTCATGTTTCCACCATTGCTTAACTGCACATATTCCTCTGTATTCTGTTTTTCTTCTCCTACTCCTCTAAATATGTATAAATCTACACCTCTTATCAAGATCTCTTTTATGAGCTCAAGACTCATGCAACTAATTTCTGCCTGGATATCTCTATTTGGTTGTTGCCACACACAGCTTAAAAAGCAACATTTCCCTCCCTCAACTCTAAATCTTCCTTTTTTTTCTTTTAAGCTTTATTGCATTTTGTTTTTCCACCACATCGAACGTGACATAATCCAAGCAACTTGCCTAATGCAGTGCCTGATACATTTTGGGTTATCAGAAAAGTTAGGTACTATTATTAATAGAGTCCAAGTTTATAGCTCCATTGTGAATTTCAACTGTATACAGTCGGGGGTACTTTTTTGCCTCACTAGCACATTAGGGTTAGATCCTTGATCTTTTATGAGAGTCTAATCAAACAGCACAAGAGAGAGATAAATGAAATCTCAACACCTGTTGAGGGGTAAAACATGTCTTGTTCACTGCCAGAGTCAGATGCTATAATGGGAATCAAGGTACTGTTCTGTCCAGTGTTTCTTTTTAATGGCCCAAGAATTTACTTGACTCCATTATTTGCATTCTTGATTTCCAATGAAGTGACCAATTTATAATAGGTTTTGCATGAATTGAATTAAAGTTTGATGAATAGCCTAGATATTTTTTGTTTTCTCTTTTGAATCCTATTTAGTGGCAGAGAGCATATTTACTTGCCATTGAGCAATGGGTTTGACCATTAATTAAGAATCAGCTCCAGGAATTTGATTTTGCAGAAACCTTCAGTATTCTGGCTGCCTTAAGGCAAGTTGAACCCTCACCAAAGCACAGGCATGAAAGCACTAACATGTAGTACATGGTCCAATTAAAATAAGATACAATAGAAACTGGTAACATGAAGACTTCTCTCTAATTATTCAAGCTCTCCCTTCTCTCCCCATCACCACTCACTCATGCACCCTTTCCAACATGGAACACAACTTTTGTGTCTGCATAGAAACTTCATTTCTTTTAATCAACTAACAATCAAAGAAAGTTGTCATTGATAAGCTTAAAATTTTTCCCCCTTTTCTCTCATCTTCTGCCCTTTGTCTCATATATCTTTCTCTTCTGTCACAGGCATGCAGGACTTGGATAAAAACAGGTCTTTATCTGCTCACACAAAAGAAAATTAAAAGAAGAAGGAGGAGAAAGAAGAAGGAAATGGGTAAGGAAAAGGTGAAAAAAGGAGAAGGAGGAGGGGGGAGGAGGAGAAAGCTTTATCATCAAGTTTATTATTCCCATAATGGTAAGCTTTTTATTTAAGGGAACATGCCCAAATTTCAGAACTAGTTTACGCTCTAAATAACATAGGTGATTATTTGCCTTTGTGTTTATTTGTGTGTCTGGCTATGACTTTAGATAAAGGGGTGGAATGCCCACATGATGAAGGCCAATATGAAGGCCATTATTTAAAAGTCAAAGAGAGCAGTCTAGATTTTTTTTTTCTCTTTAAAAATCACAGCTTTTGCCTAAGTAACTAAATTTAAACTTTCTACATGGGAGCCTAAATAAAATCTTGAATTTTTTTTAAACTTAGGGCCTTAAAATAACTAAAAATATTCATTTTCCCATTTCTGAGAAAATTATATTATCAAAAATTATTTGGGAAGACTCACACTTTGTGCAATTTTAATGTAATGAATAGAAAATTAAATATAATTTTGCACTGCAACTGACTTTGACAATGAATAAGATATATTTTACCTCACAATATGAGTGTTGAGTTTTTATTTCTGCTTCTTGTACTGATTGAATAATCTTTTTTATTTTAAGGGAGTCTAATATTTAAAGGAATATGTGGATATCCTCTAGTTTTACATTTAGATTATATTCCATGAAAAAATAACTACAGTAGAATTTAGAAATCCAGAGGGGTGAATGCCAGCAGCCAGGCTAATTTTAATTCATATGCTTATTGATGTTATGCAGTTCCTAAGACTTTGAGAAAGCTTAAAGTAAGCCAACATTAAGAAATAGATGTCAGGGGGCTTCCCTGGTGGCGCAGTGGTTGAGAGTCCGCCTGCCGATGCAGGGGACACAGTTTCGTGCCCCAGTCCGCGAAGATCCTACATGCCTCGGAGCGGCTGGGCCCGTGAGCCATGGCCACCGAGCCTGCGCGTCCGGAGCCTGTGCTCCGTAACGGGAGAGGCCACAACAGTGAGAGGCCCGCGCACCGCAAAAAAAAAAAAAAAAAAGAAATAGATGTCAGTGTGCCAACAGTTGGGATTGGACTGTGCACCATAAGAATATGTATTGCCTGGCATACTAGGAAACATTTTGCTACTGGTGTCATGTTTAAATGAGCAAAACATTTATTTCAGCAAAAATTTAGATCAAGGTTCTGCAAACTTTTCTGTAAAAAGCAAAACAGTATATATTTTAGACTTTGTAAGCCATATGGTCTCTGCTGCAACTACTCATCTCTGTCACTGTGGTGGAAAAGCAGCCATAGACAATATGTAAATAAATGAGCATCGTTGTATTCCAATAAAACTTTACAAAAATTTTAATAAATAAAAAATTTTAAATAAGTAAAAATTTACAAAACAGGAAGCAGGCCAGATTTGGCCCACAGGCCATAGTTTGCTGACACCTGACTTAGATGATTGTTTGTCAATTTCCAAAATTGAAGAAAGCTTTTTTTGTTTTTTATCTCCTCCTACCATGAAAATTTTAACAACCCTTGTAATCTATCTCTTCTTCAATTTAATACCTTTAATTTGATGTCTATGAATAATTTAGACTCATTTCAGCAGCCCTGTAAAAATGTACTAGCTTTGGTATTGTAATGTTTGGAAATGTATATAAAAGTTTTACTCTAGCTCATTAGAAATCTTCCAAATGCTGACACAGCACTAGGCAAGCAGTGCTCCTTTCTCAAGGCTGAATTTCATCTCTCAAAACCCCACCTTTAAGCTTCTAAGTTTTATTAATTCCGACCTCTTCCTTTTGTTTCCCCAGCCCTCCTAGCAGTAGTGGTAGCTGCTTCCTGCAGTTGCTAGGTCTGTGAGAGCAGGTAGTTATCTTGTTTAAAACTGTTTAGTTACCAAGTTGATAATTTTGTACAGCTAAACTTAAACTTTGTATAGCTTTGAATTAAATTCTCTGTTCAAATACTGATGTGGTTTTGTCTCCTGAGTGGACCCTAACTGATGCATATCCTGAAATGAAACTCAATTCAGTTATTGGAAAATTATTAAATATTTTTGGAACAACTTGGGTATGTGAATCTACTTTTTCTTTTTTCTTTTTTGTCTTTGTTGGGTCTTAGTTGCCTTGCGGCACGTGGGATCTTCCTTGAGGCACACGGGATCTTTCGTTGCGGTGCACAGGCTCTTCGTTGCGGCGTGCCGGCTTCTATCTAGTTGCGGCGCACAGGCTCCAGGGCACGTGGGCTCTGTAGTTTGCGGCACGCGGGCTCTCTAGTTGAAGCGCTCGGGCTCAGTAGTTGTGGTGCACTGGCTTTGTTGCCCCGAGGCATGTGGAATCTTAATTCCCTAACCAGGGATGGAACCTGCCTCCCCTGCATTGGAAGGTGGATTCTTTACCACTGGACCACAGGGGAGGTCCCTGAATCTACTTTTTTAACTGTAAATTTTGTAAAATCTAAATACAGATCAAATATTTCCAATTAAATTAGTGTCAAATTGAGATGTGCTGTAAGTATAAAAAGAATGTAAAATATCTCATTAATTTTTAATAATGATTACATGTCAAAATAATAAAATTTTGAATATATTAGGTTAAATGAAGTATACTGTTAAAATTGCTTTCACCTGTTTCTTTTTACGTTTTTAAATGTGCCTATTAGAAAATTCTAAATTATGTATTTGGCTCTTAAGATATTGCAATTGGACAGTCCTGTTCCATGTTTTTTTCTACATTTTTATCACGTTTTACATGAGGATGAGAATCCAAGGGAGGGCAGAAGGACTGCCAGAAGACTGAGGGAGGACAAAAGGGAAAATTTTAATCTTCATTTTTAAATATACCTCAAGGTCACAATGCTTGAGCTTGGTTTTCAAGACTAAATTACATTTCAACATATTGTAGGAGGCCATCCAAATTTTCCTTTTGTACAATAATTTAATTCTATTCTATATTGTCTGTAACATCTGGTCCATTGGCTAGAGTCACCTTAAATACTTTTCAATTAAATAGATTGATTTCTCCAACAGGATTTGACTGTATAAGACTTTTTTTAAAAAATATTTATTTATTTATTTGTCTTTGGCTGCATTGGGTCTTCCTTGCTGCACGCGGCTTTCTCTAGTTGCGGCGAGCAAGGGCTACTCTTCGTTGCAGTGCGCAGGCTTCTCATTGCGGTGGCTTCTCTTGCTGCGGAGCATGGGCTCCAGGTGCGCGGGCTTCAGTAGTTGTGGCACGTGGTCTCTAGAGCTCAGGCTCAGTAGTTGTGGCGCATGGGCTTAGTTGCTCCGCGGCATGTGGGATTTTCCCGGACCAGGGCTCGAACCCGTGTCCCCTGCATTGGCAGGCGGATTCTTAACCACTGTGCCACCAGAGAAGTCCCTGTATAAGCCTTTGGCAAAATATATTTTTTGGTTCAACATTTTTAGAAAGTATATCCTGGTTTGTTAAAAAATAAATAACTAGCCCTTTTGTTCCATTTAAAACTAAAATGTTACATTGAACTTTTAACATAACAAACCCAAATGCATAAATGGCAATAAGTATTGTGACTTTGTTGAATTCATTAATATTCATTTAACAAGAGAAGCGAATTTAAAGTTTTAAGTAGAATTTCAATAGCTTTCGGACATGTAAATCAGTGGTGGCAATAGATTTAGAGCGTCAAGTGCTAACTCACAAGTGAAGGATTTGGCCCTGAAAATGGGGCTATAACTAAAACTCAGCATTTTCTTGGAGAACTTAGGACTGAGATCTAGTCTTTGGGGGCCAAACCAATAGGACTGAACTCTATCTTTAAGAAGTATTAGCGGGCTTCCCTGGTGGCGCAGTTGTTGAGAATCTGCCTGCCAATGCAGGGGACATGGGTTCGAGCCCTGGTCTGGGAAGATCCCACGTGCCATGGAGCAACTGAGCCCGTGAGCCACAACTACTGAGCTTGTGCGTCTGGAGCCTGTGCTCCACAACAAGAGAGGCCGCAACGGTGAGAGGCCCGCACACCGTGATGAAGAGTGGCCCCCACTCGCCACAACTAGAGAAAGCCCTCGCACAGAAACGAAGACCCAACGCAGCCAAAAACAAATAAATAAATTTAAAAAAAAAAAAGAAGAAGAAGTATTAACCCACAACCTTCGTTCTTTTGGGAACTGCTCCTTCTCGCTCCTGTATGGTTCTGGTGGCAGGGTTGCCAGATAAAATACAGAACACCCAGCTAAGTTTGAATTTCAGAAAAACAATAAATAAATGGGCCAACTCTATCTGCCAATCAGAATGTCCATCTGCTTCTGGTTTCATAGGAGGGCATGTGACCCAGGACTGGCCAGTCACAGTATCCCTATCCCCCAGTTCACACTGACTGGTCTAATGCATAAATATTGTCCCAAGTAGGGCCAATCAGAGCCTTTCCATGTGATTTGATATAAGGGGTCTTGGAGAGAGATGGTCCCTTTTCCTTTTGAACTGCAGGCTACAAGGATTTGAGCCGGGCGGGCAGCAGCCATTTTTTCCTGCCATTTGGAGAGAGCCTGTGTATGGTAGAGGAAAAGAATGCTAAATACGGGCTTCCCTGGTGGCTCAGTGGTTGAGAATCCACCTGCCGATGCAGGGGACACAGGTTCGTGCCCCGGTCCGCGAAGATCCCACATGCCGCGGAGCGGCTGGGCCCGTGAGCCATGGCCGCTGAGCCTGCGCGTCCGGAGCCTGTGCTCTGCAACGGGAGAGGCCACAACAGTGAGAGGCCCACATACCGCAAAAGAATGCTAAATACAAAGAGCCAGGAAATGAAGACAGAGGGAAAGTACTCTGACCCTTTCTTCTGTTTGGGGGTGTGCCTCATGTTTTGTGCCTAGGTTTGGTAGTGATTAAGTGCTCTTCCCCTAGCAATATAGATAAACCCAATTGCCAGTTCTTACCCTACAACACGCATGAAATAAAGCCAACATCTTGGCCATAATGCCACTATAAAACATGTATTTTCTTATGTGCTTGGCATCATTTCTCTACAGTTTTACTGGGCAGGGTGGAGTTGTCTGGGTGTGATATATCTCAGGGCATTTATTCTTTGATAATAAATCTATGGTATCGCTACCATGAACACTTAGAAGGCAGAGACTGTGAGTTTCCCTTCCTTCAAAGAGTACTTGTAAGAATGCAGTGTAAGTGCATATTTTTTAAATTTCCTACTCTAACTCAATTACCATTCCATTAATTTTCTAAGACAGTCCTGTCATAGGTAGTACTTGCAAACATTAATCTGTGGGCTACTATTTCTAGAATCCCAAAGGCACGATGCTACTAATGCTGCCCTCAGAGAAAGGAGTGGCCCCCTAACTCCAGCTTGAATTCCGCAATCCATGGAAGTGCAGTATAACAAGGGGAGGACTGGCTGCTCAATCGCTGGAACCAAATGAAAAAAAGGTGTGTGTGTGTGTGTGTGTGTGTTTGTGTGTGTGTGTGTGTGTGTGTGTATAATGCTTAAGAACTTCAAGATGGCAACAGCAGAGCAATAAACCAAGCTTGGGGCCTGTCTAAGCGTGAGGTCCTGTGTAATTGCACAGGTCACAGACCCTGAAGCCAGCCCTACCTGAGAGTCATAGTTAATCTCTTGATGCCTTAAGTTCCTTATCTGTAGAATGAGAGGCAATACTGGCTTTTTAGTGTAACAAATATTAAATGAGTTATTTGTGAAATTTGTGACGCTCCAGACACACGGTGGGTTCTTGGTAAACAGAGTAACCACCACCTGACTGAACTGTACATGGTAGCCAGGAGTGAGAGGTCTGGAGTCAGCCAGACATGGACTCAAAGCCTGCCTTTGCCACTTTTTGGGGCCAATTACCTAATGTCTCTAAAGCTGCAATTCCTCTCCTATAAAGAGTAGTCAACACATCTACTCCTAAAAGATTATTTTGAGGACTAGAGGAAATACTACATTCAAAGCATTTAGCACAATTCCTGGCACATGGGGCCACTGAATGCTAGCTACTTGGCTATGTGCCAGGCCCAGTGCTAAGTGTTTTACATCTACTGGCTCACTGAATCCTTAAAACACCTGGAAATTCAGGTGTCATTACTTTCAGTAAATTGAAACTAGGGAGGTTAAGTGCCTTTCCGACTGTCACATTGTTACTACGTAGTGGGGCCATAACTGAGACCCCAGGTCTCTCTGATTCCAAAACCTCTGCCTCAACCCCTGTGCAGATTGTCTTTAGCTGTACAGTTTTCCCTTTCCCCATTCATTCCTGAATCCTAATGTCTGTCTGCCTCTCTGTAACTGCCAGTGGTGAGGGATGTTGTAGCACACATAAGGAAGTTTTTAAAAAGCAATATATTTGAATGGAAATTGGAAGATTCCTCTCCATGCATCTGTCTGTCTGTCCTAGTATCTGCCTATCTATCTTATGAAAAGCAAAGAAGTGCTGGCCACAAAAGCAATGACATTTAATGAGACCTGAACTCTTGAAGACTGGTTTGAGATTTAAAGATGTTTATCAAACTTCAGCCAGAGCTGGGTTTGTTTACCCTAATTATATGTCCTTCATTTGGGTGTTTCTGAAACAGTACTCTGAAGGGCCTTTTATGTTGTTTTTCTTTTCACTGAGCAATTATCATTTTTCTTTTGAATGGATGCTGCTAGTTTCTTATGCAAGACTGAGGTAACACTACTCACACCCCTGTGTCAGCAGCAGCACAAAAGCAGTTAAAATTGCACTAAAGCTAGGATCAGTCTCTGCTTGTTCAGTCTTTGTTTTCTAACTATCAGGGTGTTGTTTTATTTTGCTTTCCTCCTGGTGCTGGAATTTGACCTTAAGTTCTAAGCCTTAAGAAAGTAGGGTGGTGGGAGGATGCTTTGGCTTTGCCATCTCTGGAACACTGAAAGTGCTTCTGTAGCCCTGAAAATGAACTCTAAGGCTGCTTGGAAATATCTGATCATCTACAGATGATCAGTACTTTCCAGGACTTTTTCTAGATCAGAATTTTTCTCTTGCTGTGAAACAGGTTAAAATATAAGGTGACAGCATGTCACCTTTAATATTTTTAATTAATTAAAGAGCAGGCCTTTTTATTAAATACCTGTTGTAAGCCTGCACTGTACTAGGATTGGAGACAAGCCTATGACAAAATGTATCATTGCTAAATTAAACAGATTTTAAACTACGCAATGTTACCTTTGTCCATTTCACTCTTTTCCCTTTCAGTGCTTCTTGCTTCCTTCCTCTCTTATACAGCCTTTCTTCCTCCTGACATCCTCCAAAGCATAAATTCTGAGAGATGTTGACAGGTGATTGCATTTAATAGCCACAGTTCAGGGACTTCCCTGGTGGTGCAGTGGTTAAGAATCTGCCTGCCAATGCAGGGGACATGGGTTCGAGCCCTGGTCCGGGAAGATCCCACATGCCACGGAGCAACTAAGCCCGTGCGCCACAACTACTGAGGCTGCACTCTAGAGCCTGCACGCCTAGAGCCCACAAGCCACAACTACTGAGCCCACGCACCCACAGCCCATGCTCTGCAACAAAAGAAGCCACCGCAATGAAAAGCCCGTGCACTGCAACGAAGAGTAGCCCCTGCTCGCTGCAACTGGAGAAAGCCCACACGCAGCAACGAAGACCCAACGCAGCCAAAAGTAAATAAATATACAAAAAAAAAATAAACTTATAAAAAAAAATAGCCACAGTTCAGAAAGTTTAGAAAAAGCTGTGTTAATAGCTTTTACTGAGTGCTTCTATGTACTGGTCAGGTGTTAGGTGCTTTATATTCTTCATTTAATACCTCACTTAATTCTCACAATAAATCTATAAGATAGGGGCTACTATTATCCTAGTATTATTATTGTCTAAGTCACACAACAGATAGGAGGCAGAGTCATTATGCTAAACCAGACAGTTTCCTTAATGGGTATGTCTTACTCACCTCCACCAAACACAGCATAATTAGATTTCTTTACTACACAACTTCTCAGAGGTTTTAGTATGCTGCAATACCCTGTCAATCTCCAAGATGAGACTATAGTTTGCTGTGGCTCCCTATTTATTTGTCTCCCTCACCTTTTTTTTTTTATGGGGGATAATGAGAGGTCAGAATTCTGCACAGTTTGGGAAATATTGGCCCAAACATTTATATTTTAATTAAGAACTTGGAAAGCCAAAATGACTTCAGGGACAATTCTAATAGTATTTTAGAGATCCACAAAATAAGGAAGAGATGAGTGACTATGAGGCCTTTTAGTTGCCCCTGAAATAACTATGTTTGCATGCTCGATAGTTCTTACTTATAAGACTGGTTTTTTGAATGCTGTTTTTCTGTTGTTAAAGACAATAAACATAACAAGGTTACTCTTAGATGAGTTAGGTTGGATGGTAGAAAACATTTAAAAGGTTCGAAAGTGAAAAATGGTCAGTCATAATCATGAATTTCAACCAAGTTGCTTAGTCCCTACTCTGTCAAACACTGTGCTGTTCTGGGCCATCTCTAGAGTCAAATTAAGATACTGAGGCTGCCCTCAAGCCGAGAAAGAGATGCTGTTCTCAAAGCACTTTTGTTTGCAGGAAACATAAGCCCACTCAAGCCAGTACAAATAAAGGGCTGTCTATTGTAAAGATCCAGTTCTCACAGAATCCAAGGATAAGAAATAAAACTGAGTTTTATTTAAAAATAAAAAATTATTTGCAAAGAAAAGCAGTATTTTAGCTCCTGAAAGGACCTCAGGAATGAAGTCTTTTCTGTCTCTCCTGGGGCTGCAGGATCTCTTGCCTTTATTTCTCTTTGGCATCTTCTCCATTTGCCTACTCCTCCCTATTGATTCATTGGCAGTGTTTATTCATCTCACATGTGGCAAAACATGGCCACCATGCCTGTGTCCTCATGGCTTTCCAGTGCTGGCAGTTACTCTTTTCAGCTCTTGATTCAAATTCATAAGATTAAAAATTTGACTGGCTCCCCTTGGTTAGATGTCTTACCCTGGTCATGAGTTGTGGCCATGGGGTGGGCTCATGTAACTTGTGGCCTCTCCAAGCAGGACCCATGCCAGGAGAAGTAATGATACACCTATCTTCTACAAGTACTTAAAGAATCAAACAGTAAGACTGAGAATCTTTGAACAATAAGTCTAATCTTTTTTTTCTCATTTCATTATCTTTTTATGGGTCTTCACAGAACCATTTTAGTACATCTAGAGTACATTTAAAAGAATAGTACATCTATTCTTTTAAAAGAAATTAAAAGAATAGTACATCTATTCTTTTAAAAGAAAGATTAAGAGTTCATAAAATTAGCATTTACTTATCACGCTGAGACCTTCAAGGCAATCCTTCTCCCTAGATTCAAAGTTTGTTTAGGATATGTATATACATCTATACTGTGGAGTTGAGTCCAATCCCTAACTAGATCATGGATGAGTCTCTTTGGAGTCCTCCACTAAAGGCTTAGAAATCTAGAGTATTAGAAGGAACTTAAGAAATGTCAGACTGAATCATTCTTCTAAGATCCATATCTTTAAGGATGGTTGTATGACAAGGTGTTTTCCAGAAGTTGTTGGTAAAGGTTCAGGGAGGTCAAAAGGACGAGACAGCCCGGGACTGACTAAAGGCTCCCAGAATGGGAGGGGTGAGAGCAGCAACCTAAGCCTAGTTGTAACCAACTGGTCTACCCCATATTCCTATGTGATATGAGGGGAGTAAAGGCTGAGTGAATTAATTTTTGATAAATTTTGGCTGTCCTTCTTTTTCACTCTGAAGTGGAAAATGGACAAACCACAGTAAGACTTTGTTTTAGCTTTCTGGAGGGGAGAGTGGTCTTCATAATAGTTCTATTTGAAATGGACTTAAAAACTTTCCTCCATTGGGAAAGAATTCGTTCCTGCTCAGCCTTGGGTGGAGTTGATAAGCTAAGAGAAAGAAGCCTGGCATTGTATGGAATATGTAGGGCAAAAGGACAGTGGAGGCATAGAAAGAGCAGCAGTAACAGAGGACATTTTTTGCTGTTAAGGCAGCAAACTTCTGTACTATAACTGGACATGGCACAGTTCACAGAGGGAGTCAGTGAAGCCCTGTGACCTCTAGACAACTACAGGATGTACCTCAGCTGAAGATGTCCACTGCTCACCTAGGACAGCATGGGACCTTAGAAGAGGACAACTCAGGTCAGGACAGAAAAGGACAAAGCAGAAAAGAGCAGAAAAACATTGGAACAGGACATAGTTATCTGTGGCTATAGATCTACTCTCTAGGAAAGGAGAATTTGTATTGAAATAAGACCATTGTACATCTAAGTTGTGAGTAATTCTGAATATATAAATTCCTCTAAGATATAATTCAGATATTTTCCAAAAGTGTATTTGTAAAAGAGCCTCATTCAGATTTTGTTGCAGTATGACATCTGGACTGGGGAAAACCTTAATTGTGCCCACTCAGGCACAGCTTAAATAGAGCATCCTATCAGAAATGAAATTATAATGCAAACTACTCTGCCCAGGACTGATTTGTGAATATTGCGCTTTATCTTCTTAATGTTGATAAATGTTATAAACTCACTTTAGTTAATTAAACCTCTTAATATTAAAAAAATGCAAACTACTATCCTGATTAGAGGAGGAGCTCTAGAGTTATAGAGCACACTGCTATACAGATATCAAATCCTTATTACCAAAAGATGACAAGGTGACAAGGATGGAACCAAAAAAAAAAAAAAAAAAAAGGAAAATAACAGATCAAGATCCCGCTTAAACATAAAGGATAATTCTTAATACAATATTAGTAAATAATATTCAACAATATTTTTTAAAAATTAATACATTATGACCAAGGAGGGTTTATCCTAGAACTAACTACAAGGTAGTTTTAATATATAAAGTCAATCATATAAGCACAATCAATATATTAATACAATAAAAAAGAAAAACCATATAATAACTTCTATGGAGTCAGAAAAACTTTTGACATGATTTAACATCAATTTATAATTTTAAAAAAACTGTCATCAAAATAAGAAAAAGATTGGAGACATTGCACAGATGCTTGCTCTCACCACTCTATTCAATGTTGTACTGGGGTTGGGGTTCTAGCCATTGTAATAAGGCAAGACAAATAAATAAAAGTCATAAATGGGGCTTCCCTGGTGGCGCAGTGGTTAAGAATCTGCCTGCCTGCCAATGCAGGGGACGTGGGTTTGTGTCCCAGTCCGGGAAGATCCCACATGCCGCGCAGCGGCTGGGCCCGTGAACCATGGCTGCTGGGCCTACGCGTCTGGAGCCTGTGCTCCACAACTAGAGAGGCCACAACAGTGAGAGGCCCGTGTACAGAAGAAAAAAAAAAAGTCATAAATATTGGAGAGAGAAAAATAAAATCATTTGTTTCTGAAGACATGACTACAGAGAAAATCCTAAAGAATCTAAAATACAATTACTAGAACTAATAAGTAAATTTTGTAAGATCATAAGATACAAGGTTAGTATAACAAAATCAGTTATATATTTATGTACCAGCCACAAGCAATTGGAAAATTGAATTTTAAAAATAAATTCCATTTACAGTAGTGTCCAAAAACAAAAACTACTCGCAAATAAAATCATCAGAAGATCTGTGCAAGACCTCTACACTAAAAACTGCTGAACATTACCAGGAAAAAAATTTTAAGTCCTAAATAAATGGAAACATTCTATTGTCATGAATTGAAAGGCTTAGTATTCTTAGGATGCCAGTTATCCACAAATTGATTAATAGACTGAAAACTGAAAATACTGACCAAAAGCTCAGTAGGCAATCATAGAAATTGGCAAGCTGCTGTTGAAATGTATAACAAAATGCAAGTGTCTTGGAATAACCAGTGCAATTAAAAAAAAAAAAAAATGAGAAGATATCACTACCTGATTTCAACTTACTATAAAATTATAAAAATCAATTCAGTGTTGATGAAAGGATACATACATAGATCAACAGAGCAGAGAGACAGAAATAGACCCACACACATATATAGTTAATTGATGTTTCAACAAAGGTGCCAGGAAAATTCAACAGGGAAAGGAGAAGTCTTTTTCAACAAATGGTGCTGGAATAATTGGATATCTTATGGGGGGAAAAACACAGACTTTTATCTTACATCATATACTAAAATTAACCCAAAATGGGTCACAGACTTAAAGGCAAAAACATAAAACTTCTAAAACAATGTACAAAAGAAAAAATCTTTGAAAACTTGGAATAGGCAAATATTCCTTAGATAGGCAGAAAAAGGCACACTCCATAAAACAGAGAATTGATAAATTGAACTTTATCAAAATTAAAACCTTTTGTTCAAAGTATACCATTAAATAACCAAAAAGGCAAGTCACAGAATGGGAGAAAATATTTGATAGATAGATGAATATTGATAGATGATAGATAGATAGATAGATCTGTAAAAAGATTGTATCCAGCATACACAAAGAACTCTTCCAAGTCAATAAAAAAAGAAAAATTTTTTAAATGAGCAAAAATTTGAACAAACACATCACAAAACAAGATATAAGAATGGTAAATATGCATATCATTCATCACAAGGAAATGCAAGTTAAAACCACAAATGAGATACTACTACATATTCATTAGAGCAGCTAAAATTAAAAAGACTGACAATATCAAGTGTTGAAGAGGTTATGAGACAACTGGAACTCTCATACACTACTGGTGGGAACGAAAGTTGTACAATCACTTTGGAAAACTTTGGGGCAGTTTTTTTTTAAATTAAGCATACACCTACCAAACGACCAAACAGTTCCACTACTAGGTATTTACCCAAAAGTAATGAAAACGTATGTCCATACAAAGACCTTTATGTGGATGTTCATTGCATCTTTATTCACAATAGCCAAAAACTGGAAACAGTCCAAATGTCCATTAATTGGGGAACAGAAAAACAAAATGTGGTCTATCTAGAGGACTCTAACTCAGTAATAAAAAGAAATGAGCTACTGACAAGCATGGCAAGGTGGATGAATCTCAAAATTCTTATGCTGAGTCAAAAAAGCCAGATCCACAAATGTTTATAAGGTATGATTCCATTTAAATAAAATTCCAGAAAATGCAAAGTATGTTCTAGTGACACAAATCACATCAGTAGTTGTGTCCAGTAGTTGCCCAGGGCCAGGGGTGGAGGGAGGGGTCATTTGCAAATGGCCACAAGGAAACACTTGAGATACATATATATATGTATATATATATACACACACACACACACACACATGTCAAAACTCATTGATTTGTACACTTTAAATGAATGCAATGTATTTTCTGTAAATTATTCCTCAATAAATTTGAAAAATAAATAAACAAAAGTACTACCTGGTTCTTTCTCAAACCTGCCTTACTTTTCATTAATTAATCAATTTTTGTATATTTGGCTGCATCAGGTCTTAGTTGTGGCACACAGACTTCTCTTTAGTTGTGGCACACAGGCTCCAGAGCACACTGGCTCAGTAGTTGTAGCCCACAAGCTCTTTAGTTGTGGTGTGCAGGCACAGTAGTTGGCCAGCGGCATGTGGGAATCTTAGTTCCCGGACCAGGAATCGAACCAACATCCCCAACATTGCAAGACAGATTCTTAACCACTGAACCACCAGGGGAGCCCCAAACCTGCCTTCTTTTTGAAGTCTCTTATTGTTGACTCACTTTAGTGATTCCAACTTTAATGTTTAAAAACATATACCTGTTTATTTTGCATTCTATATCCGATAAATTCTGATCATTTAGTCCTAGAAGATCTAAGGCTGTTGATTGTTTCCACTGACTCTCACTTATAGAGGATTACTTTCTTGTATCATTGGTGGTCTTAGATTGGAAGTTTATATTTCATTAATCTTAATCCCTTGAAAACCTGGGGTGGGGGGTGTCTAACCTGATGGTGTTTTACTCCAGACAGGATTTGGGTTTGCTTTTACAGGGAGCCAGGAGCACTGTTGGGCTGAGAGCACACCAGGTTCATTCCAGGTTTTCCAGCTTAATGGTGAGACTCAGGTCCAGCAACCTCCCTTGTCTCCAGTCCAGAGTTGAGTCCATGCCAGCCCTGCCCTCAGAGAAACCTCACATGCTCTTTCTACTCAAAGTCTCCTGTTCCAATTCATGGATTTCTCTCCTCTCCACCACCCAGAGGTTTCCCTTACTCCCTGCAAGCTCAGCTACATATTATAAAGTATGGTACTTGCGGAATTTGTTTTACAGCAAAAGGAACCCTCAGTGAATCTCTTATACTACTAGAAGGGCATAGCACGTTTGCTCTCCTCTTTTTGAGTCTCAGAGAACAGGGAAAGGAGCCTTAAACAATAAAATGATAGCCTTGCCTTATAAGGGTTTTGAACTAAAGATTGGTGAGAGAATATCCATCATAGCCCCAAACCCAGGATCTTTCTCTAAATCTGATTATGGGCAGCCAAGCTAAGTGCTACTTATATATAGCTTTTCATTTTGTGCTGAGATCTAGGAGAGAAATGTCTGGGGCAAAGATAAAAAAACAACTCTACAGAGAGCATCAGAGAGAACAATTGAATGTAAAAATCTGGAGTATCATATCAAACCTAACAAAAGTAACTTAGAAACGGGACGACTATGGCCTTTCCCAATTGTCAACACTTTTTTTTTCCCTCTGAATTTTTACCCAGAGTATATTTTAGTTATCCTTAGGAATTAAATTATAGTAATTTTAATTATTTGGATCTTGAATAGTCACTCGATTTTGAATGTAATCTACTACTTAAAGTGACGAGCTCCCCGACAGGAGTTTTGAGGTTGATAGTGGTGGATAGCTGTGTCTAATTCAAGATTCCAGTTCCCGTCTCTCTTTACATAAGAAATGGTGTAAAAAGTTCATTGAATGTTTTAATTAGCATGCAAGCTGAGTCTTAAATCCAAAGGAGAGCCTAATACTACTTTTAATCACATCCAACACAAGGTGATAAAAGAATACAATTTCAGAATAGTACAGGGTAAGAGACTTTTATTATTGTTATTTGCAATAATAATATAATCATTTATTAGAAACCCATCGTGTGCCAGGAGCTGAAGGAACATTTTCTTTTTTCTGATTAACACGCTGCCACAGTGGAGGCTCGTAGCAGTTTATTGTTCTGGTTTATGATCTTGGTCTGAATTCAGATAAAGCGGCAACGTGCCAGCTTCAGACCCTCATATACTTTCTTTACAACCTGGATGGTTAGCAGGGATGTAAGTCCATTTTTTTTTCGTTACTTTGAAATATGTAGCTAACCTGCTCAAAAACACTGATTTGGTTAGCCAATCAGGAAACAGAAATTAAGGGAATGCCTCATCCTGCTCTATTTTACTGAATGAACTTGACTGAATCACTTTGAGACCAAATTCTTCCTGGTTACAGTCTGCATCACATACAAATATTATCTGGTGGGTTTCCTTGGCTGGGGAGCCGGGGATGGCTAATGACGAGAGGCATATCCAAATCCCAGCAAGCCTCCTCAGGCGTTGAACTAAACTTTGGGACGTGACAGGACCTGGCAAAAATGGAAATACCTCCCCTGACATTTTTGCTCATGTTTTCTAAATTCACTTTCAGATAAGGGCAGTGGGTTTGCTAGAGTGGGAAGTGCTGACAGACAAAGTGTAGTCTACTACAATATTCTTCCTGGCACTCTAATTATCCTTTCCTTCTCTACTTCAGTATCACATGTAGCCATGTGTAGAATCATAAAATAATTATGCAGTGTACAAGCTTTCTGGGAGCATGTACCACTGTTTTCCTAATTCTTTATCTCTCCCATTGATCGTGGCGTGTGTGCATTGATCCAAGTCGGCCATCTGGTTAGGCAAGATAAGCGTGCTAGTGTCTTTGCATTGCACTGTCACTAGGGGAGGGGGGCACATTTTGGCTGTAGGGAATTACGGGGGCAGGATTAGCCCTCTTCCTATGAGGAAACTGAATTTTAAATGCAATGTTGCAGCTGCATGGACCATGTTGCTAACTTCTGTTTTTGCCATGAACTGGGTAGATTTTTCTTCTTGTTCATATTGTCTCCAAAGGTATAGCAATGCCTTGTATTAAATGAGGGTGGGGGGCTGGATTGGAGAGAAGATTCATTTTTAGCACATGTTAGACTTGTAAGTAACTGATACATTATAGGATTTCTAAATGGTAAAACTGCTTTCAAATGACTACAAAAGGCTGCTGGATAAAAAAGCGTTTTAAACCAAGACTCGTTGGGTTCCCCACCACCACAAACAAAATTATTTTAGAAAGGGAAGAAAGATTTGTATGAGTCTTTGCAAAAGAAAAATACAAAGGAAATTGAAAAAATTATGCGTGTATCATAGCAGAAGGAACTGCTGCTTGAAGGAAGGGCTGTGGGATAGCCTCTCCGTTTGTTTATCTCTCTCTTTCACGTATTGAAATTAATGTTTGCCCCAAGTTTATGACCACTGGGACTGACTGAATGTGCTATTTAACTCAAAGAGACTTTTTTCCAGTCCTGTTGGCCACTGTTGTTTTTAAAATTTGATCGCCGCCATTGTTGTCCCATATTCTGCAAATGTGTGGAAGACTCAAAAGCTTTTCCTCTAAAATTGAACAATTCTGTCAAAAAAGATTAGTTCTATTTTGTCTGCTGGGTGCTGACTATTCATGAATGTAAAGAGAGAGGGCTTGGGTGTCATACTAAGTTGCTAAGGTGGCTGGATTTCGGCTATTGACTTAAGGATACCAAACTGCAGTCTACAAAAGAGCAGCCAGAAGGAGAGGGGAGAGCCGGCCTGCCATGTGTTTGAGCTATACCTTCTTTAGCTGCCCATTTATTTCTTTTGTTGCCAGAACTTTTATTGTCATACAGTTGAAAAAAAATGTTAGACACAAGCTTCAGGCAGCACCAAGCAGAAAAAGGGATTAGCATATCACTAGGATCATCTTACACTGAACCAAATTCTTTTCAGGATGTATAATTAGCGAATACAGTCTTTTTTTGGTGGTGGGGGGGGAGCCTATGGACAGAAAAAATGAGCTCAGATCTTTGGCTAGAATATTAGAGGAAATAAAAGACAGTTGCCAATTTCAGAGAGATATATACATAATAACTGTTTCTTTGCAGAACCTTTGCAATTCCCTCAAGAAATGTCTGGTTGAATGGGAAAACTTACTATGAATTCCTGCCATTGTCTCAGGTTTTCTAAAAGGGAAATACTGTGTCATTGAACACACGTTCAAAATTTTAGACTGATGAAATCAGATTCAGGATTAAATGAATGTAGAAGAACTTTTCCGAACAGGGGAAACTACAAGGAAATGTGTGGTTTTCACGAGATGATATTTTACTCTGCAGAAGGTACTTTGTAATTAAAAATGTAATTGAGAAATTGAAGGCAGTAAAACGTACATTCTGGGTCTATTAGTGAATAATTCTGTGTGGCTGGCTTAAAGCCATCTAAAACTTCCCTTATAATTCGTGGGCATTGAATATGTTTATCTGAGAGTAAGAAAATGGAAGCCTGGGATCGTTCTCTTTTATCTTCTCTCTTAGAGTTGTACATTTAAGCAGTTTACACTCAGCATATAGCAAAAAGCAGATTGTCTAATTAACTCACATTTCACTGGGTGGGTATCTATTTAAATTTCCACATATGCAAGTTTTTAGAGAAAAACACATGGAGTGGAGGTGGACAAGAACCTTTTTTTCCTAAAGTATATTTTTAAGAATTAACAGAAATTAAAAGTACTCATCTGCATGTATCTCAGTTTAAATTTCTTGAGAGAGCTGATGTTTTTGTTTAACAGATGAGGTGTTATGTTGATTTGGGTTCTTCTGGATTCTTGGTTTTGAATAGTGGATACTTCATATTTTTCCCTCTTCTGTGGATTGTATCACTTTGTCCTACTGCTTTTGCTCAAGTAAATCGCCCACAAGATACACCTACCAGTCTTGATTCTGGTTCAAGTTTTTTCCATATTTTCTGAGGATGCTCTTAGCTTATCTTACTGGTAATAATTTTAGAAATTGGCTCCTTTTAACTTAAGAGGCAATGGATACTTAGATCCATAGAAAGCAGTTATTTCAAGTTCTACAGCGCTTAAGGTACTGGGGGAAGTGTCCTTTGAGCTTTTCCTTGGAATTAGAGAACTCAGCCCTGGCTCTTTATTTTTATATTCCTTCTGGCTTGGAATTTTTTGTCAAATGTCTCTCTCTTGGCTAGAAGTAAACCATGGATCGAGGACTCAATTGTGTTGTCTTCATTTAAAGAAAATCATTTTAGTTTGCATGGGTTATGTCTCCATGGAAGACTATGTGTGCAATTAGCAACATGACAAGGAAGAAAGAATAAAAATTGCCGTTAAAAATATGTGAATTAGAGGGGCTTCCCTGGTAGCGCAGTGGTTGAGAGTCCACCTGTCGATGCAGGGGAAACGGGTTCGTGTCCCTGTCCGGGAAGATCCCACATGCCGTGGAGCGGCTGGGCCTGTGAGCCACGGCCGCTGAGCCTGCGCGTCCGGAGCCTGTTCTCCGCAAAGGGAGAGGCCACAACAGTGAGAGGCCCGTGTACCACAAAAAAAAAAAAGGTGAATTAGAGATATCATTCTTCAATTATTTTCTTCACTTATCATAATGATACTTTTTAAAAACCATTTCTTTGCTATTTCACTATTTGTAATTTTTTATAATTTGTAATATCCGTATTTTTCTCTGCCATTTATTTGTGGTCAGAAATATCAGTGCCTACAAGAAACTAGCTATATATACAGTTGCTCATGATTTAAGACAGTCTTAAGTCACTAACACTTTTGATAATTTTTTAAAGACATGGTTTAATCAAACTTGTGATATATTGTCTTCAAATCATTGGCTATTTAATTATTCACAGAAACTTCTTGGTCTTCCACCAGCTTAGGGCACACACCTAGGATCTTCTCATGCACACACAATTATACCCTCATAGATCGGAGACTTAGATATCCTTTCAGGGGACCAGCTTCAGAAACATGGCTCCTGGTCATCTAGACAATAAGAGAATGATGTTTAAATCTAAAGTTCAAATTGTTGAATTCAGAGAAATGTAATGTCAAACAAACACAGAATATCCACTGCTGGGTAACCTAAAAATGAGTTCAAGAGTTTTTTTAAGAACTTGAGACCAAACACATTGAGTTGTGAAGGGTTTCAATTAAAGCAACATTTGGGTTACTCGGACCCTGGAGTGGCACGAGCAGTGGGCAGAGAAAGGAAGAGTGTGACCCACAGTTAAAACTCAGCACAATACAGAGAATTCACAAAGGTAATGAAGAGAAGGGAAAGGCAGGTGATGATAAACTATCTATTTTAGGCTTTGTGAACACCAAAAACAGAGAAATGAACAGAATATCTTTCTAAATACCAGGTTTGAGCTTTAAAAAAAAAAAGTAATTTGCAATTAATCAAAATATATTGATTGCTAATCTTAATAAGATCTTTAATATTTTTTAGCTCATCAGTGTATCACTAGCAATGTGATATTTTTATACAGAATATTGCACATACGTTTTACATTGTGTACGTAGTGTTAGCATGTTATTCAGATGAACCTACTTGACCTTTCTATGACATACCAATAATGTCCCTTCTAAAGTTTAACATCCTTAGTGGCAGGAGCCATTTAATATAACATGCCACCAAGTCAGTATCACACATTCATTAAATACCATTAGCTAAATAATTTCAGATTACTATGATTAGGTAGGCTTTCGAAGACACAAATAAGATTCTCCAAAATATGGGTATGTTGAATATGACTCTAGCCTAACAAATCTCATGCCTCCTCTTAGAGAAGACCAAAGAGTCTTAGCATTTTAAGCTTACAGTAATGCCACACTTCCCATTTTAAAAACATTTGTATATATATGTATATAACTAGGGTATTTTTAATTGATTTCAAAGCTAGACCCAGTATAAATTATCTTTCATTTTTCTAAATGGATCATTTACTCTATGCAGCTAAATCAACTGGCTTTTTTGACACTGTGTGTGTACACAGCTATCAAGAGGAGAATTTCCACTCTTACAAGTAAAAATTATTATGCAATTAATATGCACCTGCAAATTTTTTATGATATGATAAAAGCACAGTTCCCTATCAGGCATAGCTCTAAAGGCAGGTGTTATAGCTAATGTTTGGGAAAAAAAGGATAATATTATGAGCGATGTGTGTCCAACATGTTCTTGTATGTTTTAATGATTGATCTAGAATCTGAAAACAAGAGGCAATTCCATTTTAATGGTTAGTATTTGTTGAGTCCTAATCAAGGTCTAGGGACTGTTCTGAGATCTTTATAATGACCTTGTAACCATATGAAATGCTATTATTGTTTCTACCCTTTTTATAGATGAGGAAACTGAGATTCAGGGAGGTCAAGTAACATGCTCAAGGTCATGCAGCTGGTAAGTGGTGAAGCTGGATTCAAAACCAGGTAATCTGTCTCAAATTTGTCTTAACCACACTACACTAGCCTTCTACACGTTCAATAGAGTTGAAAATATCAAGTTACCCCTAGGCTTACAGGGTTATTCCAGTGAGAAGCATCTGCCCAGGGAAACAGAGGAAATATAGAGTCAATAGGACCAGCAATAGACAGCAATTGTCATAAGACCCTAAACTCCTGGTTAGGAGTTTTAATCTAGACAGGCAGATGCATAGGATGTGAGACTTATAGAGGAGTTAATAGTTCACCAAGTCTAATCCTTTTATTTTACAAATCGGGGAACTGAGGCCCAGACAGGTGAAATGACTTACACTGTCAGAGACAAAACAAGAATGAGAACTCCCAGTTCTCTCAAGTCCCAAACTAGAGCTCTTCCCAGCGTTCAGAGTCAATAGGCTACCTCAGGATTCTTTGGGAAAGAGCAAAATAGGCAGAAAGATATGGATGAAGATGATGCCTGCTTCTGCTGGTAGGCATAGGAATTGCTGGAATGTCCAAAGAAATGAAAGGAAGTGCCTATCGGATTGAACTGCTAACAGTTGATATGAACAATAGAGGGGAAAAAAAGTCTTAAAATTCAGTTTTAAGGCAATGGTGAAATTGAGAAAGGAGACAAGGACAGAAAATAAAATTTTATATATTAACATACTTGCTTTTAATTGGAAACGGATCCCCAAGTGGAGATGCCCATTACCATTAAGGAGTCAGGAAATGGAAAGGGAAAAAAAGATCTGGACCAGAGATGTAGAGCTGAAAATCAGTGGGACACAAGAATTGGCATCAGGAGGTCCAACAAATCTTCACATGCACACACAGGCACACACACACTAACACACATAAACACATCCAGGTCTTCACCTTTTTTTTCTTTTTTCACTTCTTGCTGAAAGACATCTTTTAGGGATGGGAAATATCACCTTTGTTCTAAGTGAGGTTCCCAATCACACTCATAAGAGTAAATCTGGTCTGGAAAAAATCTTCATAACCCTCCCACTAGAACAGATAAAAAAATGGTACACGGCATGACAAAGCAGAAGGCAAGCTTTGGAGACGAGTCATACATTTTCTTTTTCCATTTTATAAGTTCTCATCGCCATTTTTCAAGGTCATATTTTTGGGTTAATGAGTGCTGCAAGATATTTATTTAAGCAATGTTCTGGACTGGCATTCACAGAACCTTTAACTCTAAATCTGCTGCCACTAAATTAGATCTTGTTCAAATGAAGAAGGTTAATTGCAGTACACATTTGTTCCCCGTGTTGTCTGTTTTAATTATTACAAAGCTTGTCAAGACAGACAACTGTGTGGCATTTCTTGTAAAAGATAGACCTGAAATGTAAAATGGTTAGATCAGGCCTGCATCCACGTGTAGACGGCTTCCTATCCCTACCATTCCCATGTTAGTTTAGTGACAAAAGTTAGCGTTTTCAGAGGAGGAAAGTGGGTTGGTCACCAAAGACGGAGTTCTGTTTTTACTATGGGGAGAATGTAGTCTTAATTAGGTAAACAAAGAGGTTTTTCATTACACTGTAAACACATTTCACAAAAAGACTCATTTAAGTTTCTTTTTAAAGAAACTGGAAAATATTAAGAAAGTTAATTGGAGGGCACTCAAATGACAATTAATGAACAGGCACAATTATCTTCTAACGAGTGTGTGGCTTAGGGATGTTTTTATCTTTTACTTATGGCACTGTTTTAAAATGTGGGAATGTCAACCCAAGTAGAGGCAGGCACAGTATTAAATGACACATTTCTCTATTTATATTTAAATAACCATGAAATTATGCACAAATCATAGAATAATTCCAAGCAGAAATTACAGTTTAGGAAAAAAAAAAAGTCTGAGACATGGTGTGCTTTTCATATTAAATTGCCCATTTCCAGAACATCACATACGTTTGCACAATGTAAAGATGCTGCCATGCAGGCCAATACAAATTGCTCACAATGTTAATGAAGATGGATGGGGAAGGCTGAAAACATTCATTTACACGAAAGGGAGGAAAAGAGAGAAGCAGTGTTCACAATCTCTTCCTTAATTTTTTTGCCTTGATAATATCCAACCGAATGATGGTAACTTTAATAATAGAGCTCTTGGAAAGGTTTTGTGATAAATTTTCATTTTCAGAGTTGAATATGGCCTATTTTTTCCCATTCAGGGTGAAAATTGTGTGTGTGAAGTTTGGAGGCTTACTGCTAAGCTAGGAAAAGAAATCTTACTCTTTGAAGAATGATGAACAGGGTAGACTGACTACACAATTTAAATAAACTTTGAAATTGAAAAGAAAAAAATAAAACGCTTCCTCATCCTGAAATGACTTTCTTTCCAATTGAAAAAGAGCCAGGCCTCCCCACCCCCCAGCCCAGATAAACCATCCATCCTTCTCGAAGCTCCTTGGCCACAGGGCACCTATGGTTGAGTCTATGAAGAGTAGGACAGGCTCTAGGATAGGAAATCTATTCTAGGACTACAGTACCAGGACTTCCCTCAGCCCATCACAGCCTTTGCCTAAACTGTTTGCCTAAACAGTTTTGCCTAAACTGTTTGCCTAAACTGTTTACCTAAACTGTTTGCCTAAACACCTTTGCCTAAACTGTTAGAGGCTGGGGAATGGACACCCATAGAGTATCAGGAGGGGTGGGGTGCCCTTTACCAATCAGTGAAGGAAGGTGACCTGGGGAGGGTTTCAGTCTCACCATGGCTGCATCTCCACCATCCCCACCAACTCCCTCCCACCAACCCATATCTGGCATCCTTCCTCAGTCATCCAAAACTCTTTGACATCTCTGGCCCACTCTTGGATAGTCCTTCGCTTTGAAGGTCGTATCTGCATTTTGCAGTGTATCTCAGGAGGGTGAAATAAAGGCACAGAGCCACTCAATCAAACATACTAAAAGGTTGCCATTCCTCAGGCTCCAAGGTAATTCCTTCTCCTTGAATCCTCCTATTCAAGAACCCATTTTGCTAATTTGTTTATTCATTTGTTCGATAAATATTTATTGAGGTCAATCCTATGCTAAATACTGGGAATACCACTGTAGACAAGAGAAGTACGATCCCTGTCATCCCAAATCTGACAGACCAACGATCGACACATGGCATTAAAGGTGAACATACGAGGGACTTGTAACCCAGACTAAGGACGACTCCCTGACAGAACGAACATCTAAGCTGAGATGTGAATTGATTGAGCACCTATTTTGTGTAAGATCCTGTACTACACCCTGAGGTGTGAAAACAGCTACCAGTTAGTCTACCAGCTGGTAGGAAGCGTGCAGATGATTACAAGCGGATATCATCAATGCCACCAAGGAGGAACAAGAAGCTCTCAGGGGGAGGCATCAACTCCAATTTGGAGGGGAGAGAAAACTTGGCAAACAAAATGGCATTTAAGGTTAAGTCTCACAGAATAACTGGACATCAATTCAGAAGTAGAATCGAAAGTCAGGAAGTCAAGGCAAAAGGATCTGAGCAAAGCTGCAGACGTGAGAAATCCTGAGATACGTCGGAGGAACAGAAGTGGTTGTGCCTGGCTGGGCTGTGGGAGGAGCGAGAGGGCACACGCTGAAGGACCTCGGAGAAATGGACCATGTCCTTTGGAGGACTGGCTGAAAGAGACGATGGCAGGCACTGCCCTCTGAGTGGCACTCCACTAGTTCTCCCTGCCTGGTGCCCCTGGAAGGTGAACGAGGCATGTGTGCCTGGGGAGCCCATGGGGCTTTGGCCCCTCTACCCCTGCAACTGAGGAGCAGCTGAGGGCTGGACCACTTGGGCCCTTCCCAAATCCTCTGCCCAGGAACCAAGGTTCCTCATTAAGCCCTGGGGCACGTGCTTAATTAGATCTCATTGCAGAAGAGCTTCAATGTGCATTGGGCACCCACTCTGTTCTAGCCTTTGTACAGAGAAGAAGAGATACACATAGACCTAGATTTATAGGCTCCTTTAAATTAAGAGTTAGGACTGTTGTTACTCTAGCCATACCAAGATGCTTACAGTTTCCAAATACTATACTGTATCTTGGGCTTTCACATGTGTTGTTACTGTTATCCTGGGATGCCCCTCTCCACATCATACCTTGCACCCCTGAGCTCCCACCCTCGTTTTGCTCCCCACAATTCAACACCCATCTCAATCACCCTCTCCTTTGAGCAGCCTTCATCCTTAATCCACAACCTAACCACTCCCAGATTAGTTAGATGCCTCTCCTCTGGGTTTCCCTTCTGTCCCAAAGCACCTTAATACTCCAGGTAGAAATGATTGATTTTTCTGGTCTGCTTCCCTTCGAGACTATGGATAGGTTAATACATCTTGCATTGCCATATCCGCAGCACTTAGTACATACAATACACAGTGTCTGATATAGGGTAGGCATTTGCCAAATATTGTTGAAAGGTTGAAGAAATACATCACTCCCTCACCTTCCTTACTCTCTTTCTGCCTCTTAATTTATATACTTTTTAATTTAATAAAGATTGAGAGGGCTTCCCTGGTGGCGCAGTGGTTGAGAATCTGCCTGCCAATGCAGGGGACACGGGTTCGAGCCCTGGGCTGGGAAGATCCCACATGCCATGGAGCAACTAAGCCCGTGAGCCACAACTACTGAGCCTGCGTGTCTGGAGCCTGTGCTCCGCAACAAGAGAGGCCGCGACAGTGAGAGGCCCGCGCACCGCGATGAAGAGTGGCCCCCGCTTGCCACAACTAGAGAAAGCCCTCGCACAGAAAGGAAGACCCAGCACAGCCATAAATAAATAAATAAATAAATAAATTTATAAAAAAAAAAAAAAAAAAAAGATTGAGAAAGGGGTTTCAAAATTCCCTACTGGCTACGTCAACTTCTCTACTTACAGCCTTTCTCCTTACTCCTTTGTTTACAAGTCCAGCCTCAGTCGGCCAGAATACCACACTCCTAATGCAACCCTATTCTATTCAGCAATGCTGGACAGCACGCCTGAGAGAGTCTGAATATCACGTGTGTGATATTTCAGGGGGGAGTGGTAGGTTCAGGGAAAGAATTGGTGTTTATTGTTTGCCAAGTAGAAGATTTGAGCTCACATTTAAAAGATCACTAGGTGAAAAAGCCCCCAATGTGGAGCCTGGATCCCTTGGGGAATCTCTTTAATCCTGGAATCAGATGGAGATCCTGAGGCAAAGAATACTCTCCTTTGTTATTGTTTGTAAGTCGTGGGTGGGCAGTCGGGGTGCTGGAGAGAGAGCAAATGGATGGAGAAGAAGAAGCAAGTTGTTGGCTATTTCTTGTAGCGTAAGTGACAAATATAGAAATACTAGCTAGGGAGATTATAGGACAGGATGTATCTATTGATTAAAACACCCCAAAAGCCTTCAAAGTAAAGTTAGGTATTTCAAGAGCAGAATTAACCACTTCTGGTGAATATGCTTTGACGATCCTTGTGGAATCGTTTCTGTTGGTGAGGAGGTCCATTCATGCACATTCTACTGTGTTCTCTGCTCTCCAAGCACTACAGACAATACTAGAAGTGAGGACATCCCTGCTCTTACCCAAAGGACATGTCCCACAGGAGACTGAGTGGGGTCCTCCAGAAAGAAATCCAGTGTGGACAAACACCATTTTCCAGTTTTACCAAAGCTTGATCTTCTAAAAAATAATAATGAGTGGTTGATCTTCGCGATCACGTGGGTCCTCAGTGGCCAATCAGAGGAGAGTGAAGTCAGCACGGAAATCTAATCAGCACATCCCAGGACAGTGGGAGGGAGATGCATTTTAAGTAGAAGTGGGGCTGCAGAAAGGAGGCAACTCTGGCCTGGACCAGTTTCACAGCATCTGAAGACAAAATGGCTTGAGGCTTAGTCATTGTTTAAAAGCCATTCCTCAAATTCCTTGTTTACTGTCAGCACAGTGAGTTGTGGACTCTGTGACTTTAGCTGTTAATGGGACTAAACACTTATGCCAACAGATTAAGCCTTGCTGAAACATTAAGAAAATTGGCCCAGAGTTTGGATAGGTTGTTGTTTAGTGGCTGTTTCTCTTTTTCAGGGGCGGGGGGTGACTGTCCCAAGACAATGGCTTTTTGATACCTGTGAAACAGTGGCAATTGGTGAGAGCCACTGGGTAGATTTTCTGCTACAGGAAAGAGATTGTTAAAAAAGCAAACATTTAATTTCAATCGTTTGGACTGACTGCACAGAATATAAATGAGATTTTCTGAGACTAAAACTGACAAATACTTTGAGGCCCACCAAATGTCTTAAAAAGGTGGGGTTTTTTCCTTTTTAAGTTATAATCAATTTCTAGGAGAAATGAAAAAAATCACTATTTCTTTCATTGCAAAAGGATCCTCCAGGCAGCTGGATGATATTGAAGGGGGGAAAACTTTTCTTTGTTACACTTGAACCTTTTAAGATTTGTCAAACCTATTTCTTGTCGTGCAGAAGAGGAGCAGTGCTTGCACAGTAAATGTATTAAACTTCAAAAATAGTTTTTCAAGTCTTTCAGACACCAAACCCCCTTCATGTAAATTCATATCTTTACTTGACATGTCTTCTTAAGCAAGGATTTTTTTTAAGGTGGCTTTTTTAAATCTTCTTCCAAGAAGGAAGCGAGAACAATTAAATGTTCCATTTAGATTCCAGGTCTTAAACTTACAGTTTGGAAAGGACTTGACATTCAGAATTAGAACATTGTTCCATTCTTGCTGTAATCAGAAAAATATGTATATTAAAATCTTTCAGATTAAAACTTCAAGGGTCAAAATTGAATGCAAAGTTGATTTCGAGTTTGGAAATTAAAAGTTCATACCCTGTAACAATTATTCTTTGTGTATATACATCATGAAAATACACTACATTTGTTTTCTAGGAAGATGTAGACCAAATGATGAATGACTATGTTATTCATCTCTCTAACGCTTCCTTACATTTTCTTTCAAGGCCAAGTTGTTTATTCCATATTTACTATCATGAGTCACAAATTTCTTTTTGCTAGTAACTTTCTCAATAGTCCTTAAAAGAGAGAAAATAAGGGAGGGAGGGAGAGAGAAGGGAAAGAAAAGGGAAAAGAAAAGAGAAGAAATGGAATCTTTAGTGCTTTCTCTTCATTGCTCATATTCAGAGAGGTGCTGAGATGTCTGTGATTCCGATGTCTTTGGAAACTTCAAACTTGACTTTGATTAACCGTGCTAATAACCAGGGTGCTTCTTTTTAGTTTTACTCCTAATGTCACTTACCAGAGCTGTAAAGACATGCTCATAATATTTGCTTTTCATCTGAATGAAGAAGGCATCGCTAAGCAAAAAAAGTATTTAGCAGTGCATATAAGATTGAAGCGATGATAATCAGGGACCCTGGTAATTGAAGCTTCTGGGGAGGGGAAGAGAACCTTTCTTCTGGATCTTTCAGTCTGTTTAATAGGATAAAACTAGCTTGAGTGGTTGGTGTTTGAAGAGGATATGATGTAATTGGAAGTGCCTCTTGGGTTTGCTGCTGGACAAAGCAATCAGGTGGAGACACGGGAGAGCATGGGACGCTCTGAGGTACGAATCTCGGCTTTCGCCATCCTAATTAGCCTAAATTAGCTATGCCAGTTTTCTGCTTGCTTTTGAATTTCCCTGCTAATGCTTCTTTCAGGGCTGAGAGAAAAGAAATATGAAATGCCCACCAAATTCCTATCTAGCAGTCGAATGACTGCATCTAGAACTGGAGGGTCAGGCTTTATTGTTAAGGCCTTAAAAAGTGAGCCACTCCCAGGGAATACAAATGGGCGATGGGCACAAACCATAGGGACGCTGCCGCTTGTTCTGTATAATGAAGAAGTTTACAAGGCATCTGTAGGAAATTATTTCGAGAATTTTCCACATGTCACTTAGAGGCCTCACCTGAGAGCACTCCCGTTGACTATTTAACTTGAGGTGAACTAGGTAGGCCTTCTCACGGCAGACTCGTTTCTTCTCAGATTGAATTTCAAAGTGCAGACGCCAGAAGTGTTTTTGTGTGAGTGTGCATGCAAGCTACTGCCGGTTAAAATTTTTCACTTCTGACCCCAATTAGTCAACTTTGTGCAAAGAGCTTTGCAGCACACTCAAAGTAGTTTGTACAAATGTATTTTAATTGAAGTCGGTATTTGGGTAGAAATGATATCTCAATCTTAAAGTCACAGATTTTAATTTGGCCAATGGGTAAAACAAAATATAATGGTATATATGCTAAATAATAAAAACAAATAGGAAATTATTTTATTAGCCATTGTCCATAGTCATCCAACAAAAGCACAGGGCTCTCCCTCCGTCCCTTATCTTTGGTCCTCATAGATAAACTTTCAGTTACTCCTACACAGGTCTTTGGGGTAAAATGCCATTTTTTTTTCCATTTTTTGGTAAACTCTGAATATCTAGAGCCAAATATTAAGAGGAGTATTAGAAACACACACACACCGTGTGCTTTGTTCAATTTATTTAATTTGCTATATCAAATGCATACTGAGCCCTGCAGTGTGGAAGTTTCTATGCTAGGCCCTTCCGAGGTGCCAAAAACCTCACTGGTGTCTGTCAGTGTTTCTCTGTAGAAGATGGCTAATAAAAGCATTTTCAAAAATTTTGGAGAAGGGCAAGAAAAAACAGAGGCTGGGTGGATTCAGGTTTTGGAGGGCCTGAAACATATACAATTTGGGAGCCTCTTTAGGAAAAAGAATATGCAATTACAAAACATTGTTCCCTCTGCCCTTGGAAGGCACCCATGGGTGTTCTGAAGCTCCGCCTTCATTAGCTTCAGGGCACATCTGCTCTGGCTATAGGACAGCTGCCTTCAGATGTGTCTTTTCTGTCCTCTTTTCATACTCAGGAGCCCATCCAATTCCTTCCTCCACTTCCTTTACAGGAATTTTGACCATTTATTAAAACAGTCTGTGAGGATGAACTTATTTGCAAAGCAGAAAGAGAGATGCGGACATATGGATACCAGGGGGAGACGGGGTGGTGGTGGGGTGGGATGAATTGGGAGATTGGCATTGACATATATACACTGCTATGTATAAAATAGATAATTAACGAGAACCTACTGTACAGCACAGGGAACTCTACTCAATGCTCTGTGGTGACCTATATGGGAAAAAATCCAAAAAAAGAGGGCATATATGCATATGTATAGCTGATTCATTTTGTTGTGCAGCAGAAACTAATACAACATTGTAAAGCAACTATACTCCAATAAAAATTAATTTAAAAAAAAAACACAACACTCTGTGAGACCTTCAGAGACACAAGCTTCGTGATTTCAAAATATTCACATTATGCAACTTGGCTTAGTAACTCAGAGAGTGACCAGGAACAGTTGCAGTCTACACAATAGACATGATTTGGTTTGTGTTTGCAATATTAGCAAACAGCTCATATGAAATTGGGCGGTGCCCAGGTGGGCAGCTATGAGAGATGTAGCGGTGTGCTTTGCAGTTCTCCACGGTGAAATGCTGCCCACACTTCCTGTTTGCTGGAGCTCCTCAGGCATTTCCAGGACCCCATCCATCCAGGCACTGGCTCTCAGCATAGGGAATGGAATGGTTGAAAGGTTTCAGTTGTGAAATTGTGTGTTTATACAACGCATAGAAGCCGCGTGTTAAGATCGCACATTGTTCGGAATGACTCAGTAGTTTTCAGGCTTCAGTTTAAGAGATGATACTTTGTCCTCCCTATGATTATAAATGGAAAGTTGGGCAGTGTTGTGACTTTCTTATCAACCCATCTTGACTCAGTAGTTGGCACTTTAGGACTTGGGTTTCTGTGACATAGCTTCTCCCAATAGTGCAATATTTTCACTCCATGCATTCTTGATACAAAGCAACCGTAGTGCTGGGCAGCTTCAAAAGGGGGCAGTGTGCAGTTTTCCATGCAGGCTTTGTGAAAATTTTTTATTGATTCACTTTGAATTCCAAGTCTAATTACTGAGGTTGATGTATATCTTTTATGACACATCTTTTCATTTAAATTGTGTTTGGTCTTCACTTTTAGAAGTCCTAAGATAATAGTGTCCATTGGTTCAAGGATTTTTCTGATGCCTGATACAAGTAACTGTTGACTTGTTATCTAGTTCATGTGCTGTTGTTTAAGCACCAATCTTAGGACAAACAAATTAACAGCAATAGTCACGTAGCGCTTCAAGGAGAACATCCGTGCATTCACCTATTCAACAGAATGCCTACATGTGTCAGGAACAGTTTTGGATGCTGGAAAATATAGAAGTGAACATACTAGAAATGGCCCTGCCTTCATGGGTTTCCAGACTAGCAAACCGAGTGAAGAAAAAATAAATAAACAAGTCCATTTTGTATAATGTTAAAGACCATGAAAAAAATCAGGTAAAATCACAATGAGCTACTATTTTACACCTATTAGGATGGCTATAATTTTTTTTAAAGCAAGATTTCTTCTCCTTTTTTTTTTTTTTTTTGGCTGCACCACATGACTTGTGGAATCTTAGTTCCCTGACCAGGGATCGAACATGGGCCCCTCAGCAGTGAAAGTGAGGTGTTCTAACCACTGGACCACCAGGGAATTCGCTGGATGGCTATACTTTTTAAAAAATGGAAAGTAACAAGTGTTGGCAAGGATACGGAGAAATTATAACCCTCAGACATTACTGGTGAGAATACAAAATGGTGCAACTGCAGTAGAAAACAATTTGGTGGTTTCCCAAAGAGTTAAACATAAAACTAAAGTATGATCCAGCAATTCCACACCTAGGTTTATACCCAAAAGTCTTAAATAAATAATTGTACACCAGTGTTCACAGCAACATTACTCACAATATCCACACAATGGAGACAACTCAAATCAGATGAATGGATAAACAAAATATAGTATATGCCTACAATGAAATATTATTCAGCCATAAAAAAAGAATGACACTTCAATATATGCTACAACATGAATGGACCTAGAAAACATCATGCTTAGTAAAGTAAGCCAGATACAGAGGGGCAAACATTACATGCTTCCACTTATATGAGGTACCTACAATAGGTGAATTCATAGAGACACAAGGTAAAATAGAGGTTACCCGGAACTGGGGGGATAGAAGAGTAGAGGGAGTTATTGTAATGGGTACAGAGTTTATGTTGCTAAAAAAGTTTTGGGTAAAGATAGCACTGATGGCCGCACAACATTGTGACTATATTTAATGCCACCAAACTGTACACTTACAAATCGTTAAATGATCAATAGTATGCTATGTATATTTTACCACAATTTAAAAAAATAATCAGAGAGCTGTGGCAGAGAATGAGTGGAGTGGGGTGGAGGGGCGCTTGCCAAGCTATAGGTAGGGGCAAGGTTTTGAGGAAGAGAGAAGCAGGGTGTGCCTGGAGCAGGGTGTAGGAGGGACCAAGTAGCCAGCAAAGTGTACAATTTAGTGCTCCTCACTTGCACAAGCCCCTTCGAGGACGCAGTACCTAATTTTATATTTGCAATTTTAATTCTTCTTAAAGAAGGGACTTTCTGTTGTACTAACTTCAGGCTCTGCAAAACCTGGATCTGCTCTTGGGAATAAATGATGTAAAAATGAGACCTGAACGTTAATATTAGTAGATGCTGGGTATCGTCATTTATATATTTTTGCTTGGGAAATTAAATTGATGTGTTTATTCACATACTCACTCATTACGTTATTCATTCACTTATGTAAGAAACATTTAAGAGGCTCCTAACATGCCTACCTGGTGCCAAGCTGCAGAGAAGATGCAAAGACACAACCACAGCCCCCAGGTTCAAGATCTGGTGGAGAAAAAACACACCAAAACAATTACAATATAAGGTTTAAAAACATTTCTAAATATTGAGTCTGTTTCATCACCCCAGTGGATTGTAAGTTCTTGGAAGAGAGGACATCATATTTTATAGCTATAAGGGACTTAAAAGGTCATTAAGTGGAATGTCTCAATTTATATCCAATAAACTCTGGCTCAGAGAAACTAGATAAGCTGTCTAAGGCCAAGGAAATAACGTGTAAGACCCAAGACTAGAAGGCAGATGTGCCTGACCACTAGGGCTGGTCTTGTCCCACCATTCCACACTGCCATCCTTCCTTGGGCTCCTTCCATGTCTCCTTCATCCCTTTCATCATGTAAGCGTCTGAATCTAGTGTTCCAAACATGATGGGCATTGGATAAATGGGAATTTGATGATAACAGTCATGTGTATATATTGTGAGAGCTCCAGACGATCTACATGGACAGCCTTCAGGATTGCAATCAGCATTAACTTAGCAACCACACTGCCTTGACTTGGATAAGATGTTTATTTTGAGAGGCTTGGAGGAGGCAGTTATGATACGTTAAAGACTCCCAAGGTCGCCTGATCTCATTGCCAACACTGGACATACAACAGTTGCTGGCTTGTCTGTTAGTTGACTACTGTGCTTCTTGAACCCTTGGTTTTCTCATTACTAATGTGGGGGTTGTCATGAGAATCTTGTGAGGGTAAGCTCTTAGCACAGTGCTAGGCACACAGTAAGGGCACAATCGATGTGAGCTTTTGTTATTAGTGTCATTATCATTAATGCTGACAAATTCTTATGAGTTTTTAAAGGATGTTTGTATTACAGTCAATTTTCTAAACCTAAGAAATTGAGTTTGGGAATTTATTTCTCTCAAATTTAAAAGGTATGTACAAATTGAAATATCATGCCACCTAATTAAGAAAACTTACAATAAATATTGACTATCACCCTTCCACCACTACCATTTAAAATCCACTCAAAATCATCACCTCTGTTAGTCACCCAAAAAGTAGAGTAATTGAAAACCACATTCTCTAGCCCTCCTTGTGTAAACTGCTATTTGCCCCAGGCTGTTTTCAAGGCTGTAAACAGATGTTAAGGAACATTGACAAGAGACAGGATAATCAAAAAGGCTTGAAAATGATTAAGGTGTTGCAGTCAAGATAAGAATTTTGAGCAGTTTGCAATTCTATCTTCAACACCCACAAACTGGTTCGTTTCCTTTTATGTGGACAAACAGTTATAACATTGCTCACTTCACTAATTTAAACTTTTACTCAATGAAAACCAAATATTTCTTGTCATATATGTATTTTTTCCCTGAGAAATAATAGCTTTAGGTGTACAGAAGTTCTAAGATGGTGAACTTTATGGGAACATAAGGAAATGCTTGGCTTTATTTCTTGTTGAGAGGAGGAAAGTTATGCTGAATCATATTACCTTCCTCCTGTTTTTACAACTGCTTGCTCTGCAAGTCAGTGTTTGCCCCTGGAGTAGAAGTGAAACTTGAGAAACATCACTGTCTCCATGCATTGGAGAAAAAGTTTGTGGAAATATTAACTGCATCTTGACTGGGCTTGAGGAGACAATTACAGGCACTATGCAAATCTATCTGACATATCTGTAGCTTTTCTTCTCTAAATATTTTCAGGCTTTTTCTTTATTCATTTAAAACCTGAGGTTCAATTTGCAGCACAGCATCAATCTGGATAAATCTCTTTTGCAAAATTTGCAGGTATCTTCTTTTTTAAACGTAAGAGTAAGGTATGAGTTAACCTGAACAATTACCAAATTTATACGACCCAAGCTTACCCAAGCTTATTAAGTAAGAAATTGAGTAGAACCAGCCAATAAATGAAAATCAGGAGGCAGGAACAGCAAGGTAATGAAACACAAATTTCTTTTTCATAAGTTTCATTTTTCATTGTTCTTAAATGATTTACATCTAATTTGGAAATTGCTTCTGAAGATGACATGTAACGTAGGGTCAGTGGAGGTTTCCAACATATAAGATATAAATGCATGGTGATCCCTATTACATCATCCTGTTTCATATTCTTTACAGCACTTAACACCATCTGATTCCTTTTGGTTTATTTGTTGGTTGGTTAGACGGTTGGTTTATTGTCTGTCTCCTCACACTAGAAAGGAAGTGCCACGAAAAACAAGAGCCTTGTCTATCTTCCTCACCCTTATGTCCCCTTGAGCACCTGGCTCACGGTGGGCCCTCCACAACTGTTTGCTGAGAGAATCACTGCCTGTGCTCAGTAGAGCCACGTATCTCAAATTATGTTCAAGAGGACCAGAGCTTGGGGATTCTAGAAGTAAAGTGAGGTGTGTTTCTTTGCTACAGTTGAAGAGTGAAGTTCTTCCTGCTTCTCCATTTCCAGAAAAACAAGATAGTTAATGTATAATGGTTCACGATTTAGAATTTTCTCCTTTAAATTTCTCATACCTTAACTTTTTGCTATCCCTTATCTCTTTGCAATCAACATAATGATAAGCGATTAGCAAGACAATATTTTCAGAAAAATTTGGGAATAGACAATAGCACTAAATTCAACAGGCCCTTAATATATTTGTGTATATATTTTACCACAATTTAAACAATGGTTAAAATAAATAAATATATATGTGTGTGTATATATATACATATATAAATTTTTTTAAAGCTCCGGAGATAGATGGTGGCGATATTTGCATAGCAGTATAAATGTACTTAATGACACTGAACTATACACTTAAAATTGTAAATTTTTTTTTAATTGTAAATTTTTTAATGCATATTTTACCACAATTGAAAAATGGTTTTAAAAATATTCAGCCAGTGACTAGTGAGTACTCGAAATGTGGCTAGTGCAACTGAAGGACTGAATTTTTTATTTAATTTATTTTGAATTTATTTTTATTTAAATTTAAAGAGTCACATATGCCTTCTAGCTACTGTATTAGACAGAACAGGGCTAAACACCTGGACCACTTCACTTAAATAATGCCATTAGAGAGCTAATTTTTTATTTTTTTATTTTTTTTATTTTTTTTATTAGTTTCTGCTTTATAACAAAGTGAATCAGTCATACATATACATCTGTTCCCACATCCCTTCCCTCATGCATCTCCCTCCCTCCCACCCTCCCCATCCCACCCCTCCAGGCGGTCACAAAGCACCGAGCTGATCTCCCTGTGCTCTGCAGCTGCTTCCCACTATCTATCTACCTTACGTTTGGTAGTGTATATATGTCCATGCCTCTCTTTCGCTTTGTCACAGCTTACCCTTCCCCCTCCCCATATCCTCAAGTCCATTCTCAAGTAGGTCTGTGTCTTTATTCCCGTTTTGCCCCTAGGTTCTTCATGACTTTTTTTTTTTTTTTTAATTCCGTATATATGTGTTAGCATACGGTATTTGTCTTTCTCTTTCTGATTTACTTCACTCTGTATGACAGACTCTAGGTCTATCCACCTCATTACAAATAGCTCAGTTTCGTTTCTTTTTATGGCTGAGTAATATTCCATTGTATATATGTGCCACATCTTCTTTATCCATTCATCCGATGATGGACACTTAGGTTGTTTCCAGCTCCGGGCTATTGTGAATAGAGCTGCAATGAACATTTTGGTACATGTCTCTTTTGGAATTATGGTTTTCTCAGGGTATATGCCTAGTAGTGGGATTGCTGGGTCATATGGTAGTTCTATTTGTAGTTTTTTAAGGAACCTCCATACTGTTCTCCATAGTGGCTGTACCAATTCACATTCCCACCAGCAGTGCAAGAGTGTTCCCTTTTCTCCACACCCTCTCCAGCATTTATTGTTTCTAGATTTCTTGATGATGGCCATTCTGACTGGTGTGAGATGATATCTCATTGTAGTTTTGATTTGCATTTCTCTAATGATTAATGATGTTGAGCATTCTTTCATGTGTTTGTTGGCAGTCTGTATATCTTCTTTGGAGAAATGCCTATTTAAGTCTTCTGCCCATTTTTGGATTGGGTTGTTTGTTTTTTTGTTATTGAGCTGCATGAGCTGTTTATAAATTTTGGAGATTAATCCTTTGTCAGTTGCTTCATTTGCAAATATTTTCTCCCATTCTGAGGGTTGTCTTTTGGTCTTCTTTATGGTTTCCTTTGCTGTGCAAAAGCTTTGAAGTTTCATTAGGTCCCATTTGTTTATCTTTGTTTTTATTTCCATTCCTCTAGGAGGTGGGTCCAAAAGGATCTTGCTGTGATTTATGTCATAGAGTGTTCTACCTATGTTTTCCTCTAAGAGTTTGATAGTTTCTGGCCTTACATTTAAGTCTTTAATCCATTTTGAGCTTATTTTTGTGTATGGTGTTAGGGAATGATCTAATCTCAAACTTTGACATGTCCCTGTCCAGTTTTCCCAGCACCACTTATTGAAGAGGCTGTCCTTTCTCCACTGTACATTCCTGCCTCCTTTATCAAAGATAAGTTGGCCATATGTGCGTGGGTTTATCTCTGGGCTTTCTATCCTGATCCACTGATCTATCTTTCTGTTTTTATGCCAGTACCACACTGTCTTGATTACTGTAGCTTTGTAGTATAGTCTGAAGTCAGGGAGCCTGATTCCTCCAGCTCCGTTTTTCGTTCTCAAGATTGCTTTGGCTATTCGGGGTCTTTTGTTTTTCCAAACAAATTTTGAAATTTTTTGTTCTAGTTCTGTGAAAAATGCCAGTGGTAGTTTGATAGGGATTGCATTGAATCTGTAGATTGCTTTGGGTAGTAGAGTCATTTTCACAATATTGATTCTTCCAATCCAGGAGCATGGTATATCTCTCCATCTATTTGTATCATCTTTAATTTCTTTCATCAGTGTCTTATAATTTTCTGCATACAGGTCTTTTGTCTCCTTAGGTAGGTTTATTCCTAGATATTTTATTCTTTTTGTTGCAATGGTAAATGGGAGTGTTTTCTTGATTTCATTTTCAGATTTTTCATCATTAGTGTACAGGAATGCCAGAGATTTCTGTACATTAATTTTGTATCCTGCTACTTTACCAAATTCATTGATTAGCTCTAGTAGTTTTTTGGTAGCATCTTTAGGATTCTCTATGTATAGTATCATGTCATCTGCAAACAGTGACAGCTTTACTTCTTCTTTTCCAATTTGGATTCCTTTTATTTCCTTTTCTTCTCTGATTGCTGTGGCTAAAACTTCCAAAACTATGTTGAATAAGAGTGGTGAGAGTGGGCAGCCTTGTCTTGTTCCTGATCTTAGTGGAAATGGTTTCAGTTTTTCACCATTGAGGACAATGTTGGCTGTGGGTTTGTCATATATGGCCTTTATTATGTTGAGGAAAGTTCCCGCTATGCCTACTTTCTTCAGGGTTTTTATCATAAATGGGTGTTGAATTTTGTCGAAAGCTTTCTTTGCATCTATTGAGATGATCATATGGTTTTTCTCCTTCAACTTGTTAATATGGTGTATCACATTGATTGATTTGCGTATATTGAAGAATCCTTGCATTCCTGGAATAAACCCCACTTGATCATGGTGTATGATCCTTTTAATGTGCTGTTGGATTCTGTTTGCTAGTATTTTGTTGAGGATTTTTGCATCTATGTTCATCAGTGCTATTGGCCTGTAGTTATCTTTCTTTGTGACATCCTTGCCTGGTTTTGGTATCAAGGTGATGGTGGCCTCGTAGAATGAGTTTGGGAGTGTTCCTTCCTCTGATATTGTTTGGAAGAGTTTGAGAAGGATGGGAGTTAGCTCTTCTCTAAATGTTTGATAGAATTCGCCTGTGAAGCCATCTGGTCCTGGGCTTTTGTTTGATGGAAGATTTTTAATCACAGTTTCAATTTCAGTGCTTGTGATTGGTCTATTCATATTTTCTATTTCTTCCTGAGTCAGTCTTGGCAGGTTGTGCATTTCTAAGAATTTGTCCATCTCTTCCAGGTTGTCCATTTTATGGGCATAGAGTTGCTTGTAGTAATCTCTCATGATCTTTTGTATTTCTGCAGTGTCAGTTGTTACTTCTCCTTTTTCATTTCTAATTCTATTGATTTGAGTCTTCTCCCTTCTTTTCTTGATGAGTCTGGCTAATGGTTTATCAATTTTGTTTATCTTCTCAAAGAACCAGCTTTTAGTTTTATTGATCTTTGCTATCGTTTCCTTCTTTTCTTTTTCATTTATTTCTGATCTGATCTTTATGATTTCTTTCCTTCTGCTAACTTTGGGATGTTTTTGTTCTTCTTTCTCTAATTGCTTTAGGTGCAAGGTTAGGTTGTTTATTCGAGATGTTTCCTGTTTCTTAAGGTGGGATTGTATTGCTATAAACTTCCCTCTTAGAACTGCTTTTGCTGCATCCCATAGGTTTTGGGTCGTGTCTCCATTGTCATTTGTTTCTAGGTATTTTTTAATTTCCTCTTTGATTTCTTCAGTGATCACTTCGTTATTAAGTAGTGTATTGTTTAGCCTCCATGTGTTTGTATTTTTTACAGCTCTTTTCCTGTAATTGATATCTAGTCTCATAGCATTGTGGTCAGAAAAGATACTTGATACAATTTCAATTTTCTTAAATTTACCAAGGCTTGATTTGTGACCCAAGATATGATCTATCCTGGAGAATGTTCCATGAGCACTTGAGAAAAATGTGTATTCTGTTGTTTTTGGATGGAATGTCCTATAAATATCAATTAAGTCCATCTTGTTTAATGTATCATTTAAAGCTTGTGTTTCCTTATTTATTTTCATTTTGGAAGATCTGTCCATTGGTGAAAGTGGGGTGTTAAAGTCCCCTACTGTGATTGTGTTACTGTCGATTTCTCCTTTTATGGCTGTTAGTATTTGCCTTATGTATTGAGGTGCTCCTATGTTTGGTGCATAAATATTTACAATTGTTATATCTTCTTCTTGGATCGATCCCTTGATCATTATGTAGTGTCCTTCTTTGTCTCTTCTAGTAGTCTTTATTTTAAAGTCTATTTTGTCTGATATGAGAATTGCTACTCCAGCTTTCTTTTGGTTTCCATTTGCATGGAATATCTTTTTCCATCCCCTTACTTTCAGTCTGTATGTGTCTCTAGGTCTGAAGTGGGTCTCTTGTAGACAGCATATATATGGGTCTTGTTTTTGTATCCATTCAGCCAATCTGTGTCTTTTGGTGGGAGCATTTAGGCCATTTACATTTAAGGTAATTATCAATATGTATGTTCCTATTCCCATTTTCTTAATTGTTTTGGGTTCGTTATTGTAGGTCTTTTCCTTCTGTTGTGTTTCTTGCCTAGAGAAGTTCCTTTAGCATTTGTTGTAAAGCTGGTTTGGTGGTGCTGAACTCTCTCAGCTTTTGCTTGTCTGTAAACGTTTTAATTTCTCCATCAAATCTGAATGAGATCCTTGCTGGGTAGAGTAATCTTGGTTGCAGGTTTTTCTCCTTCATCACTTTAATTATGTCCTGCCACTCCCTTCTGGCTTGTAGAGTTTCTGCTGAGAGATCAGCTGTTATCCTGATGGGGATTCCCTTGTGTGTTATTTGTTGTTTTTCCCTTGCTGCTTTTAATATGATTTCTTTGTGTTTAATTTTTGACAGTTTGATTAATATGTGTCTTGGCGTATTTCTCCTTGGATTTATTCTGTATGGGACTCTCTGTGCTTCCTGGACTTGATTAACTATTTCCTTTCCCATATTAGGGAAGTTTTCAACTATAATCTCTTCAAATATTTTCTCAGTCCCTTTCTTTTTCTCTTCTTCTTCTGCAACCCCTATAATTCGAATGTTGGTGTGTTTAATGTTGTCCCAGATGTCTCTGAGACTGTCCTCTGTTCTTTTCATTCTTTTTTCTTTATTTTGCTCTGCAGCAGTTATTTCCACTATTTTATCTTCCACCTCACTTATCCGTTCTTCTGCCTCAGTTATTCTGCTATTGATCCCATCTAGAGTATTTTTTATTTCATGTATTGTGTTTTTAATCGATGCTTGATTCATCTTTAGTTCTTCTAGGTCCTTGTTAACTGTTTCTTGCATTTTGTCTATTCTATTTCCAAGATTTTGGATCTGGGAAATAGAATCTTGGATCATCTTTACCATCATTATTCTGAATTCTTTTTCAGGTAGACTGCCTATTACCTCTTCATTTGTTAGGTCTGGTGGGTTTTTATCTTGTTCCTTCTCCTGCTGTGTGTTTTTCTGTCTTCTCATTTTGCTTATGTTACTGTGTTTGGGGTCTCCTTTTTGCAGGCTGCAGGTTCGTAGTTCCCGTTGTTTTTGGTGTCTGTCCCCAGTGGCTAAGGTTGGTTTAGTGGGTTGTGTAGGCTTCCTGGTGGAAGGTACTAGTGCCTGTGTTCTGGTGAATGAGGCTGGATCTTGTCTTTCTGGTGGGCAGGTCCACGTCTGGTGGTGTGTTTTGGGGTGTCTGCGGACTTTTTATGATTTTAGGCCACCTCTCTGCTAATGGGTGGCGTTGTGTTCCTGTCTTGCTAGTTGTTTGGCATAGGGTGTCCAGCACTGTAGCTTGCTGGTCGTTGAGTGAAGCTGGGTGCTGGTGTTGAGATGGAGATCTCTGGAAGATTTTTGCCGTTTGATATTATGTGGAGCTGGGAGGTCTCTTGTGGACCAGTGTCCTGAAGTTGGCTCTCCCACCTCAGAGGCACAGCACTGACTCCTGGCTCCTCAATTTGGGATGATTTGTTGTCTATTCATGTATTCCACAGATGCAGGGTACATCAAGTTGATTGTGGAGCTTTAATCCGCTGCTTCTGAGGCTGCTGGGAGAGGTTTCCCTTTCTCTTCTTTGTTCTCACAGCTCCTGGGTCTCAGCTTTGGATTTGGCCCCGCCTCTGCGTGTAGGTCGCCGGAGGGCGTCTGTTCTTCGCTCAGACAGGACAGGGTTAAAGGAGCAGCCTCTTCGGGGACTCTGGCTCACTCAGGCCGGGCGGGAGGGAGGGGCACGGAGTGCGGGGCGAGCCTGCAGCGGCAGAGGTCGGCGTGATGTTGCACCAGCCCGAGGCGTGCCGTGCGTTCTCCCAGGGAAGCCGCCCCTGGATCCCGGGACCCCGGCAGTTCCGGGCTGCACAGGCTCACGAAAGGGCGGTGTGGACAGTGACCTGCGCTCGCACACAGGCTTCTTGGCGGCGGCAGCAGCAGCCCCAGCGTCCCACGCCCGTCACTGGGCTCCGCGCTTTCAGTCGTGACTCGCGCCCGTCTGTGGAGCCCCTTTAAGCAGCGCTCTTAATCCCCTCTCCTCGCGCACCAGGAAACCGAGAGGGAAGAAAAAGTCTCTTGCCTCTTCGGCAGCTCCAGAGTTTTCCCGGACACCCTGCCGGCTAGCTGTGGCACATTAGCCCCCTTCAGGCTGAGTTCTCGCCACCAGCCCCAGTCCTTTCCCTGCGCTCTGACCGAAGCCCGAGCCTCAGCTTCCAGTGCCGCCCGCCCTGGCGGGCGAGCAGACAAGCCTCTCGGGCTGGTGAGTGCCGCTCGGCACCGATCCTCTGTGCGGGAATCTCTCCGCTTTGCCCTACCCAGGTATGTGGGGGAGTTTCTTGCCTTTTGGGAGGTCTGGGGTCTTCTGCCAGCATTCAGTAGGTGTTCTGTAGGAGTTGTTCCACGTGTAGCTGTATTTCTGGTGTATCCGTGGGGAGGAAGGTGATCTCCGCGTCTTACTCTTCCGCCATCTTACCCGGAAGTGCCCCGAGAGCTAATTTTTAAAGTTATCATTTGGATAGGTTTTTCCCTTGTTTTTGGATATTTTATTTTAAATTGTCAAACTTACACAAATGTAGGGAGAATAGTATAATGCATAGCAATATGTTCATCACCTAGATTTAACAATTGTTAATATTTTACCATATTTGCGACAAAGATACTTGAGATTCAATATTACTAATACTTGAGATTAGTAATACTAATTACTAATTACTAATTAGTGGTTACTAATACTTGAGATTACTAATACTAATACTTGAGATTCAGCTATGCTAATAAGTTGAGATCAAAGCTTTGGAACTGAGAAGGGCTCAGTCATACAAACATCTCTCTGGAGTCAAAACCAATTCCATTAGCCCTGCCCTTCCGTTTTGCTGGTTACACTTTTTTCCCCACAGTTTCTAGAGTAATTGTGCCAGAAATTACAAGAATTTAATGACAGTTATTTGTGAATATGATAATATTTATAACTTCTAAGTTGTCTCAGATTTGAGCTAGGATTGCTTTGCTATTAAATTGTGACTTCTTGTGGTACTCAGATATTAATAGTAAAAAGTCACCAGCCACTGAGTGTGTGACACCTCCAATGAGACATAGGTGTCATTCAGCAAGTATGGCCAAGATGACAGGTTAATTGGTTTTCTGAAATTTATATTCACTTTTTATTGGACTGGGAGGATGGCTATGAAATGATGATACCTATAAGCCACTCTGACCAGTGCTTTCCATCATGATGATGCTGTGGTTATAAGTGTTCGTGTGATCATCAGGAGTAATGGGCTTCTGGCTTTGCTCTCCTTTTTTGGAGTTGTTCATTGTTGGCATGGTTAGAAAGCTGGCTAATCACAAGTCAAAACTTGCCAAATTATTTACAGGAGGTAAACCATAGAACATTAAAACTGGTTTCGAGAAAAAGAAAAAAACTTGCTAAACTAAAATGGGGCAGAAAAAAACCCCCAATATTTCAATAAGGCATATTGAAAATGCAACTCCAGAACCATAGGCAAACACACGGCTTGACCCAAGTATCTACAATGAGTCCTGACGTTTTTTATATGGTGACTATGGTCCCACTCAAAGAAGGTAGATATAGTAGCATGAATAAACATGGGGCTCTAGCACCAAACTTCTTAGTTTCAAATCCTGGCTTTGCCACTTCCTGATTGTGGGCCTTGGCCAAATTACATAAACTTTCTATATCTCAGTTTTCTCATTAGTAAAATGGAATTAATAGTAGAATTAAATGAGATACTTAGCATAGTGTGTTGCACAAAATGTGTGTTCCATGTTAAATTATGCAGCAAAACATGATAATATTCACATTTAAAGATAATAGCTCTTAAGGTACAGAAGCAACCCTAGTGTCCATTCCATCAACACATCAACAGATGAATGGATAAAGAAGATGTGGTGCATATATATATATATATATATATATATACACACACACACACACACACACACACATGGAATACTACCCAGCTGTAAAGAAGAATGAAATTTTACCATTTGCACAAACATGGATGGACTTGGAGGGCATTATGCTAAGTGAAATAAGTCCGATAGAGAAAGACAAATACTGTATGATATCACTTACATATGGAATCTAAAAACTACAACAAACTAGTGAATAAAACAAAAAAGAAGCAGACTCACAGATATAGAGAACAAACTGGTGGTTACCAGTGGGGAGAGGAAAGAGCAGAGGGAGAAGATGGGGAGGGAGGATGTTTATTATGGGATTATATAAAATCATGTGTGTGAAACTTTTGAAAACTGTAAAGCACTATAGAATTTAAAGAATATTTCATTCAATAAAAAAAATTTTTAAGAAGTCAATGTATGAAAAAAATAAATGAGATACAAAAAAAAAAAAAAAGATAATAGCCCTTTGAGGAAAGTAATAAACAAGGGCAGTTGAGATTGTCTTTATAACCACAGTCCTCATGGTCTAAGGAAGCATCACATTCCAGGCGGCTGGATGTAGAAAGGAACAGGGAAAGGACAAAGGATATTTGTCAATTGTTTCTACAGTTTTCTAGAAGTTACGGCATAATATGTAATTCTGAAATCCAGAAAGCTCTGAAAAACAAAACTTTTTTAATACGTTTTCAACAAAAACTCATGTGAAGGTAAAACTGGACCTGAGTTGACATGAGACCACGATCTTTATTTATCCCACTTAGAGTAAACATTATGCTTTGCTGCAGTTGATAGTGAAGTGCTGCCCCCGACTCCAATGGACATATTCCATAATAAGCAGTACGTGAATCGTATCACCTTCAAAATCTGGAAAAATCTGAATTCCAAACCATGTCTGGCCCCAGGAATTTGGGATAAGGAATTTTGGACCATCACTCTTATATTCCATTGGCCAGAACTTAGTGATGGGTCCACTATTAGCTGCAAGGGTGCCTGGGAAATATAGCCTTTATTCCGGGCAGCCATGCATCCAACGAAAATTCTATTACTATGGAATAGAGAAGGTTGGACATCAGCACCCAGCCAGTAGTCTCTGACCCCGTCTCATTTTTTCCCTAAAGCTTTATCCTAAAGCACCCCCCAGAACCTCCTGAATAAGATCAGAATAAATAGGAATTATCCCTTCTTTGTAAGTAGCCTGGATTGACTTCAGATAACCCAGTTCTGTTTTTGAAATCTCCAGACATGGTTGGCTACTCATATTCCTACAGAATGCTACCTTGATTTCTTAGGCAAATCTACAGTTCATAATTTTTCCTCTTATAGAACTACCTCGATCTCACAGATGTTTCCTAGTCTTCTGGTAAATTCAGGACAAGACTTTTGGTTCCGACTGGCCAGGGTCTCTACAAGTTGGGACCCTCCTATGGATTAACTGCCAATGTCTCTCCAACCTTTCCTCTTGGAAGAGGTGGGACATCTCCATAAGAATGTTCAAGAAACAACTTTCAATAACGAATATCCAGATTCAAACATTATTTGTTTGAAGTCATCAAACTCCATCTAATGCAAATTCTTCTCTCAAAAAAAAAATTATTCAAATTCAACAAATTCAGCTCTGGCATAGAGATAGCATTGTGTTCCAGGAAGCATGGAGAATGAAAGATGAGTATTTTTCTCTGCTTATTGCAACCGGACACAAAAGGAGGAATTTGGGGTAAGTGTTGAAAGAAGAAAAACAATTTAAAATTAGATTTTATTTTCAACTCAGAGGCTAAAGAACATATTTTTAAGAAAATGGATGTGGACAGTGTTTGGTAATAACCCAAACCTAGTCATTGGTAAAACCTAATTTTTCCTCTAGTATAAATGAAATGCAAGGTGAGCAAGAAAGAGATAGTCACAAACAATAACAAAACAAGATTCTGCCTCTGGCTTGGGTGCAGTAAATTGTAAATAGATCAATGAGAGGCCTCTGGAATCCTACTTTATTTTATGCATTCCTTGTCGATTCCTACAAGAATGTGCTTTTGAATGTCCAATAGTTAAATCATCAAATGGAGATGCCAAACTTTAAGTATTCCTTAAGTTCTTTTTCAACTTTTCAAATGGCAGTTTGTACAACTGTTCCAGGTAAGTTTAAATAGATAAGTGTTCTGGGGAGTGTCAGTATTATTCAGCCTAGAAGCTAAGTGTAACATAAATGGAAAAATAGACTGTACTTTGTGCATTTCATACATTTTAATGGCCAGGTACTATTGACTGCTGTGCTTTTTTGCAAGTAAGGGAAAATTCACACATCGCATTGTATATTTCCTTACCGTGGAAACTTATTTTGATTACACCTTACAAATGATCCATACTGATATTAAGTTTACAGTCTTGGGAGGAGGAGGAAAGAGAGAACTTAATTTGAATTTAGAAAGTCTCTAAATGATAATTGAATCACAGGTCTGGATTATAATTCTAGGAGCAACACTTGACTTGGTCAAAATCACTGTTATGAAGAGATGCAATTTTTACACAGTACTTCACGTTGATTAAGTAATGTGTGAAAATGGAAAAAAAAGTATTTGAATCTTAATCACAGTCATTTGCATGAAATAAAAGTCTGTGTCAGGGGAATGCACATTATAATAACTCCTGGGTGTTTTGGTTGCATCAGTGAGCAAAGAAGTTGTATGCATTTTTTTTCGTGCTGATATACAAGAACTCCTTTTATATTTATTGTATCTTTGATTGTACGAAAATTCAGCAATATAGGATTTTGGCTGGTGAGAGACGACAACTGATTAACTACCTTAACAATGGCTGTAATTAAAACAGATGTTTGATAATACATGCGCCCGAATTAAACTGGGAACATTCAAAGAGGGAAAAGAGAAATAGGAATTTGATATGAACCTCATTCTCAGTCAGGCTGTCCATTAGATGGAAAGGTAGTAAATGGGAAATGAACTTCAGAAAAATTCTTACAGTCTCTCTCCTAAATATGCCTTCCCCACCCCACTGCTGTAAGCTTGGGAAGCTCAAAATGTAGAAAACCGAGGGTCTTGCTTGTGTGCTTCCCCTTCCCCCAATCCTACCTGAGGCTGGGCTACAAATCTATAGATTCTACTTTTCTGCACTGGCGCATACTGTATTAATACTTGCAACTTCACTGCCCTGATGAGAATCTTCAGAGTCCGAAATGCCTCCAAATCTGGAGCTAGACCCTCTCCTGCCTACTTCAGACCCCGAATAATAGATATCATCTTTTAACAACCTAAAATCTCCTGCTCAGCTGATATGCATTTCCTACAATGTTCTTTTTTTCTTTCTTTCTTATTTTGCTTGTCTACTTCTAGTTTAAAGGCAATATGACTTAAGAATAGAGATTTTAGCTTCTGAACATTACCGCCTCCCCTGGTTTGTGGAGGAGAAGGAGAACACTCAGTAAAACAAGAGTTTTGATTCCTGAAGATGTTGAAATTTCCAAAAGACAATAATAATTTTTTGCAAGATGTATAATTCTAATTGTTCAACCCAGGTCAGAAGAAGAAAATTGCTAGGAAAATATCTGCCAGTTATGGCCCGTGGTAAGGGATAAACATGGAGCAGAGATGGGATGGTAATGGATACAGCAGTGTCTTTAATTAGAACTGAATAATAGTAAAAATAATAATTATAATAACATTAATAATGATAAATACATCTATATATATTTCACTAAAACTGAGTAAAAAATACAAAAACAGTAAAAAAAAAAAAAGAAACAAAAAGATATCATTTCAGTGATAATAGAAAACAACTGTGAGCTCAATCTCACCTTAAAGGCAGAAACAAACACTCCGAGCACATGACGGCATCCATAAAATCTCAAAATAAATGTGCTGAGACAGGTGCACTGAAGTTATTATACACTCAAAACTAACAACGCTACAAAATGCAAGCTTTCCTTCTCGACAGCAGCACTCTTTCAACCTCAGCATCTAGGAGTTTGCTTTGATGCTTTCCTCTTTATCTTATGGTAGATTGCAGGCACTCCACAGTATCTATTGAAAGAAACAATCCCTCTTTCCAATCTCACAAAACCCACTTCTTCTTTTAAAAATACACGTTTAAGAAAGCACTCCTTCCTTCATATACCCTCTCCCACCGGCCTAGTCAGAGCCCTGCATTTCCAAAGATTATCTGCCCCCTCCTCTTCACCTCTCCAGAATCCTCCTTTCTCTAGGGCCAATTCCGATTCCATCTACTGCAAGGCTTCTGTGATCACTCCAGTCCACAGTTGTTTCTTCCTCCTCTGCACTCCTATTGCATCCAGGGAAAACACTCCCTAGTTCAGCACATAATCTTTCTTTATATTAATTTGTAGTGTTTCTCCCTCCCCAGTTGTAAGCTCCTCCGTGATGGGAAGAATACCTTATATTCCCTTCTTCCTTCCCACCTTCCTTCCTTCTTTTCTTCAGCAAATACATAGCATTTAGTACCTACTCTGGGCCAAGCAGAGCACTTCCTGGGTTCCTCCCCCTGCATTTGACAGCATTTACCATGTAGTAAAGCAAGCATGAATTACATATGCAGAGTGATTGAAGAAGTTTATTCAACAGCTCTCTATCGCCCTGGTTGCTTTAACTTAACTCATCTGCTGCTTTCTCCCAGCAAATATTCAACCCATTCTTTCTGACACAGAAAAACCTTCAGTATCACCACTTAGCCTACTTGGTACCTTCTGATAGAGGGAAGCAGAGAGGTTTATGCCAGAACAGCAAAAGCCTCTTCATGAAACCTGTTTCTGTACCTGGTTCCACCCAACTTCACATGCAGTATTGCTCAAATTCCTTGACTTCCTTGTGCCATCAGGTCCCTTCTAGAAAAGAAAGATGATAACATATTGTATGCAATCCCCAACACTCCCTAGGGTGAGGGTTAATAGGATAATGGCTGTAAAACACTTTAAGTTCATCCAAAGAAAGGTGCCACACTGTATAAAACTGTAAAGAGTTATTATGTAACTAATCAGATTCAAAGTACACGTTGCAAATGGACCTGTGGAGTGTTGAAATGAAGCCTCGAGGAGGGATGCTTATGCTTAACTTGCACCGCAGGCCCAGGCAGTGCTTCTGGAAATTTCTCTTATATAAATTAACTTCAGAAAATACATTTCAAATCCATTTTTTTTAAAGGGAGGGAGGTTTATAACTGCAGAACAGAGATGAACTTGTACAGCCAGAATTCAGATCCCGCATACTTGCTCCCATATGAAGAGGTGTCACATTTGATTTTACATACAAACCATAAAAATGCAAATTCTCTGTACAGATGGGAGGATGAAGAGCAATTCCATCTTCTAGCCTCAAAGCTCTGTGAGGGTAGGAACTGATTTCTTTTTTTTTAATTTATTTATTTATTTATTTATGGCTGCATTGGGTCTTCTTTGCTGTGCATGGGCTTTCTGAAGTTGGGGCGAGGGGACCACCAGGCCCAACACTCATTTACTTGAAGAAGGTGCTAAGAAAGTATATCGGCCACTAGGCTGATTGTGTGACAGCCACGTTATACGGGCATTGCCACAGGCTGCTGTCAGCCCACGGGGCTAGGTGGGTGCAGGAACAAAGACCATTTTCATCCCACATTTTGCTGGAATGTGCAATTTTGAGCATGCTAGCTGTAAATAGGAAACACACTAATCTCATTTGTGAATAAGATGTAAAACACCAAGTAAAAAATTAGCACATTTTACTATATAAGTAGTAGAATGAAGTAAGAACATATTATAACCAATTGGGGGTAATTCCAGACTTCCAAAGATAGTTCAATAATATAAAATCTATTAAGAGACCTTATTGTATAAATAGATCAGAGAATTAAAACCACGTTTCAACAACAAGGACTACAGTATAGCACAGGGAACTATATTCAAAATCTTATAATAATCTATAATGGAAAAGAATCTGAAAAAGAGTAGATACATAAATGTATATGTATAACTGAATCACTTTGCAGTACACCTGAAACATTGTAAGTCAACTATACTTCAATAAAAACTTTTCTTAATTTTTAAAAAGAACTCACATGACTAGTTTAATATTTGCTGTCCCCCCAAAAAATGGCTTTTTAAAAGATCTTAATATTGTGATAATAGAACAAAACTTTTTAAGCCATATATTTAAAAAAATATTTCATATATATCTTGTGTGTCACAAAGTAACAGCCAGTGTAATACTTACTGGTGGAAACCTAGAAGTAGTCTCATTAGAGCCAGATACAAGACAAGGGTACTTGTTATCACCACAATTATTTAATGATTGTTCTTGAAATGCTCACCAACGTAATTAGATGAGAGAATAGATAAGAAGCATAAATATTGGGTAGGGAGAGACAGAAATTCATTATTTGCAGATAATAAAGATTACAGTCTTGAAAAACCCAAGTGAATCATCTGAAAAACTATTAGAAACATGAGAGAATTCAGTAGATTATCTGGTTTAAAATACAAATATACAAAGTAATAACTTTCTTAGTTGCCTGCAATAACTAGTTAGAAAGTAAAACAGATAAAGTAGTTACCCATTCATAAAAGAAAAAAATAACAAGAAATGAGTATGGTTTGTATTAAGGAAATTATAAAACTTTACAGAAGGACATTATAAACATGGAAAGAAAAACAATATTTTAAAATGTTATTATAGACTAAACTAAGCTATAAATACAATATAAAAACAATCAAATTCCTAGCAGGTCTTTTTTTGACAAACTTGATAAAAGTGATTCTAAAATTTATTTGTAGAATAAGCATGTGAGAATAACCAAAACAGAGCTGAAAATGAGTAGAAAATTAATTTTTATTATATATTGATAATTTCCTTTATAATATATTACATAATATATAAATTGATAATACATTAATAATTTCAATTTTAAATTAGGAATTAAAAGAGTGTGGTACTGATCAAAGAAACAGAACAGAAAACCCAGAAATAAATCCACATTCACAAGGGAAGTCAGTACCTGAGAAAGACACTTTTCTCCTGATAGGCAAAAAGACAAATTGTTTAACAAATTATATTGAGGTATCTGGCTCAGGCTAAACACCTTGGTGTCATTCTGATTGGTCTCTTTCCCTCCCTACCATCCCTTCCATCTATTGTGAGTCCTACCTGCTCTTCTTTCAAAACACACCTGAATCTGGTCACTTCTCACTACCTCCACAAACAGCTACCAGCTCCCTCATCTCTTACCTGGATTTCTATAGCTTCCTAGTCGACCTTCTGGTTTCTCTCTTGCCTTCCAACAATCTTCTCCACATTGTAGTCAGGGTTGTGTTTCAAAAATGTAAGTCAAATGATGTCACTCCCTTCCTCAAGACCTTGAATATCTTCCCATCGTACTTAAGAAAAGTCTCAACTTCTTGCAAGTGGTAGATGTCCCCTGCATGCCTGGCCCCTGACTGGCTCTCAACTTCATCATTCCCCTCTCACTCACTCTACTCCAGACACATTAGCCTTCTAGGACACTCTAAATGTTTTCCCACCTCAAATCTTTGCATTTTCTTTTCTCTCTGCCAGAGTGGCTCTTCCCCTAGATCTTCAGATAGCTCACCCTTCACATCCTTCAAGTTTTCCTGCACAAATGTCCACTCCACAAACAGGCCGTGCTTTACCATCCTATCCAACATACTCCCTTCCCTTAACCCTCTGCTTCATCTTCGTTGCTTTTATCAGTCACCCGAAATTGATTCATAAGATAACTTTGTTTATTATCTGTCTCTCCTGCTACATTATAGGCTCCATGAGGGCAGAGACTGTTTTGCTCACCACTGTAACCCTAGTGCATGGAGCACAGTGCCTGGAGCATGGTAGCTTCTTAATAAGTATTTGTTCAATCAATGAATTGCAGAGGGAATAGAGAAAAGGGGATGGAACTGAGTTATTTAGCAGGTGGAACCTATTGGACTTTGAGATTTATTCAACGGATGAATTCAGTGGAAGAATCCTAAGGGACTTAGGATGATTCTAAATTTCTGGACCAGAGAATTGAAGAGATATTGCACCATTTGTATGTTAAGGATTTGAGGATAAGAAACTGCATTCCTAGGGAATATGGAATTTAGGTTTAGCTCAGTTTAGGGTCTGAGGTGCCTATGAGACCCTCATATAGGATCTCCAGAGGGCGACTGGTAATACTGGTTCACAATTCAGGAAATTAGAAATAGTTTAGGGTTCATCACTCATTATTTTTTTTAATGTATTGAACTTTTTTTTTTTTTTTTTTTTTTTTTTTTTTGCGGTAAGCGGGCCTCTCACTGTTGTGGCCTCTCCCGTTGCGGAGAACAGGCTCCGGATGCGCAGGTTTAGCAGCCATGGCTCACGGGCCCAGCCATTCCATGGCATGTGGGAATCTTCCCGGACCTGGGCACGAACCCGTGTCCCCTGCATCGGCAGGCGGACTCTCAACCACTGCGCCACCTGGGAAGGCCCCAATGTATTGAACTTTTTTTTTTTTTTTTTTTTTTGCGGTACGCGGGCCTCTCACCGCTGTGGCCTCTCCCGTTGCGGAGCACAGGCTCCGGACGCGCAGGCCCAGCGGCCATGGCTCACGGGCCCAGCCGCTCCGCGGCATATGGGATCCTCCCGGACCGGGGCACGAACCCGTATCCCCTGCATCGGCAGGCGGATTCTCAACCACTGCGCCACCAGGGAGGCCCATATTGAACTTTTTAAGAGAGTAAAAGTAGAGAAAGAAAAGACTTGCCAAAAACAAAAACAAAACAAAACACTGGGTAAAGATATCAGCAAGAAAGGAATTCTCAAGTTACTTGCACTATTTTGACACAGAGGCAAATTTTCTTCTGCCATGGATAACTGAAATGACCCGCCAACTGTAAATAAGATGAATTCTCTTAACTACGAATAGACCAATGACCGTCTCTCAATAAAGAGATGAAATGCCAAACGTTAGAACTCCAAATTTAATGATAAAGGATATAGTTCAGTTGAGTGATCAAAGAGCATCTGTTGAATAACTAATTAATGCTGTTTTTCTCTCTTTAAGTGGCAAATACGAGGTATCCACTGAAGGCTGATCACCTCTGTAAGTGCCTATGGTAGATGCAAACTAGCAAATATGAGCCCTGCTCTTCATGAAGCTGACCATCCAACGGGGGAGACAGGTTAAGATGTTATTTTGACCATTTTACCTGTTTAGTCATTAGAGGTATTTTAAACGACTAATTCTTTACCAGTTTGATGAAATGCATGGTGCATGAAGCATAGTTTTAGTAAAAGACCCTAACTGCTCTTGGTAAAGGAGAAGTATTTCAGACGAGGTATGTACTCAACTCTAGGTTTGAAACCAGAACAGCTACTTCTTCAATCCTCCATTGGCCTCCGAATGGGAACCCAGACATTCTGCCTCAGCTGCTCACCAGATTATCTGTTTATGTTTTTGTTTTTCACTTTTATCATACAGGTAATACTCTGTAGAAAAAAATTTAAATACAGATAAATATTTTAAATTTATCTGAATATATTCAGAGGTCATCATTATTAACATTTTGGCAAATACACTTCCAGGCAATTATATCCACACATATAATATGTACATTTACAGCACAATCAAAATTTACATACTGTTTTATTCCTTAACAATATACCACAAGCATCTCCCTATGTCAGTAAACATACATTTACATTATTGTTTTAAATGGCTATAGCACACAATTGATAGATGTCCCAAAATTTATTGAACTAATCCTCTATTATTGGATATTAAATTACTTCATATAATTTGCTATTAGGTTTGCTGTGGTGTGATTTGCTGTGGTAAATTTCCTTTTTTTTTTTTTTTTTTGCGGTACGCGGGCCTCTCACGTTGTGGACCATAGGCTCCGGACGCGCAGGCTCAGCAGCCATGGCTCACGGGCCCAGCCGCTCCGTGGCATGTGGGATCTTCCCGGACCTGGGCACGAACCCTGTCCCCTGCATCGGCAGGCGGACTCTCAACCACTGTGCCACCAGGGAAGCCCAGGTAAATTTCCTTTTACAATGAGTTTTGCCCACTTATACAAATATATTTTCAGAGAGAATTCTTAGGTGTGAAAGTGTGAGTTAAAGAAGACACACATTCTAAGGCTTTTACTTTGAGTTGCCACAGTACCATGTACTGAGCTCTTGATTACTCTTCCTGATCTTGGTTCCATCAGGCACATCTGTGGGCTTCACTCTAGTTTCTCTACCAATGGTATAGATCACCTAAAAACAATAGATATGGATGCATCTTAGGGCGACCAATATAATGCCTAGAAGTTAATCAGCAAAGGTTTTATGTTTAAAGATCTTTTAGGAAATGGAAGGATAATGTCAGTATCAACCTTCCAAGTTGTTCATTTTTTTTCTCCTAGAGACTTAGAAATTTTTCTCATTTGCCCAATGTCCCATCTCCTACTTGAAGAACTAAATGTTGTTAACCAGAGTATTGTATTTCTCCAGCTACCTCTAAATTCCAGTGGCTGCTTACTAGTCTACTATTTTCCATGTCATACCATCATTGCTACTCTCCCTGCTAATCCAGTGAATGCTATCTGCTTAGCACGGGCTTCAAAAGTCACTTGCAGGTGGTCCTGTCCAAAGAAAACTGTCCCCTAAACCAAAACATTCTCATCAGATCAAAAACCTCAGCAAGTCTCCAAAAATCTCTGAAGACTAAAGAAAATGGTTAAGGTAGAGAAGAAGGTAGAAGGATCTCAAAGGGTGACAGGCTGTAAGACACAAATTCAAGAACAAATCTTTCCTGTCCCTTGTAGTTTTAAAAATATGCTACATCTAAAGTGCTCATATCACATGTACCACAATGTTCACTGCAGCACTATTTACAATAGCCAGGACAGGGAAGCAACCTAAATGTCCATCAACAGATGAATGGATAAAGAAGGTGTGGCACATATATAAAATGGAATATTACTCTTCCATAAAATTGAATGAAAATGAGTTATTTGTAATGAGGTGGACGGACCTAGAGTCTGCCATACAGAGTGCAGTAAGTCAGAAAGAGAAAAACAAATACAGTATGCTAACGCATATATATGGAATCTAAAAAAGTGGTACTGATGAACCTAGTGGCAAGGCAGGAATAAAGATGCAGATGTAGAGAACAGACTTGAGGACACAGGGGGGAAGGGGAAGCTGGGACGAAGTGAGAGAGTAACATTGACACATATACGCTATCAAATGTAAAATGGATGGCTAATGGGAAGCTGCTGCATAGCACAGGGAGATCAGCTCGGTGCTTTGTGATGACTTAGAGGAGTGGGATAGGGAAGGTGAGAGGGAGGCTCAAGAGGGAGGGGATATGGGGATATATGTATACATATAGCTGATTCACTTTGTTGTACAACAGGAACTAACACAACATTGTAAAGCAATTATACTCCAATAAATATATTTTTAAAAATAAAATAATAAAAAGACATTAAAACCACATTGTAATAATGAAATAGATAATCCAGAATAAATATTTGACAGTCATAAAAAACAAATAAAGTGCCCATATCATTCATTATGATTGTTCTATCAATAATAATAACTACTAATATTTATTGTCTACTTTGAGATAGGCATTATTCTAAGCATTTTAATATAATGACTCTTTTTTTTCTTTCTTGTTTTTTTGTTTGTTTGTTTGTTTGTTTGTTTGTTTTCGGTATTTGGGCCTCTCACTGTTGTGGCCTCTCCCATTGCGGAGCACAGGCTCCGGACGCGCAGGCCCAGCGGCCATGGCTCACGGGCCCAGCCACTCCGCGGCATGTGGGATCTTCCCGGACCGGGGCACAAACCCATGTCCCCTGCGTCGGCAGGCGGACTCTCAACCACTGCGCCACCAGGGAAGCCCTAATATAATGACTCTTTATCTTCACTTAAACAAACAAACCCTTACTATTATTGTTCCCAGGTAGGAAAAAATTATAGACAGTTTCAATAATTTTCCCTAAAACTCACAGCTAGTAAGTAACAGAGCTAGACTGAAAATGAAGGTCCCAACATGATCCTTGCAGCCATTTACCACCCCAAAAAGTTACATAATTTCAAATCATATTTGCAAAGTTTGGGTGAAGTATTTAGGAAAGAGACAAGATCAATATTTTATCTATTTGAAGTTTTTAAAATAAGTATTTTTTTCATTTATTCAAAAGCATTTAAGGACCACATATTAATTTGGAACTATCATACCTAAGATTGTAAGAAATGCAAAAGGGAACTCATTTAATTCATTTAACAGATATCTATGGGGCAATTTCTATCTTCCCTGCACTCTGATGGGCCCAGGGGATACATCTGTGATCTCTTCCCTTGAAGAGTTTACAGAGAAGTTCAAGGACAAGTAAATATTGTAGGGTGTGAAGTGCTCCCACGAGGGGACAGTTTATAATTCCACATTAAGAAATGGGATCACTTAGTGAATTATAATCACTATCATGGGAGGGGAAAAAATGAGTGTTATTATTCAAAGAAGGATGAGATAGACTTATATAGACTTCAGTGTAAACAGTTCATACCAGGTCAGATTTGGGGCTCTAAATTAGAGCTATTGATGAGTACTCTATTTCTTCATGGGTCAGTCATATTTTAGGAGCTGAGGGAACAAATGAGAATGATCTTGGATCTGGAAAAGCACATATTCAATCAAGTTTTAAGAGGGCTAGCCTTGCAGTAGTGTACAGAATGGACTCAGTGGAAGGCTAGGGATTGAGGGGGTCTAGGGTGACAAACCAGACATGAGCCAGAGGTAGGGAAAGTGGCAGTAAGTACGGAAGGGAAGGGGAGATGAAAAGAACATTGAGAAAGAAGACATAACACTTCGCAGAGAAATGCAGTGGGAAAGCAGAGGGTTTGGAATCAACGAGAATCTGATGAGCCACTTACTATATATGTGACCTTGGGTGAGTCCCTCTGCCTTTTGTCAATAAATGGGTATAACAATATGAGCATCACAGGTGTTACAGTAAGTCCCCTACATATGAACCTTCAAGTTGCGAACTTTCAAAGATGTGAACGTGCATCTGGTTCCAGCAAGGAACCTGAACCTGTGCCATCAACGTCAGGCATGAGTGACATGGCAGCTTGCCCTCCATCTCCTATTGCTGACAATCCTTCAGCTCTACCATCTCCCACCTCCTCTCCCTCCTCCAGTCAGTAACTCTTCTTGCCTGTTCACTCGATGCCAGCTCCTGTGTGCCAGCTGTTATACTGTACCACTGTACTTTTCAAGGTACTGTAATATAAGATTAAAAATGTTTTATTTTTGTGTTTGTTTTTTATGGATTATTTGTGTGAAAAGTGTTATAAACCCATTAAGTACAGTACTATATAGCCGATTGTGTTAGTTGGGTACCTAGGCTATCTTTGTTGGACTTACAAACAAACTGGACTTACGAACGCACTCTTGGAACGGAACTTGTTCGTATGTAGGGGACTTACTGTACTTCCATAAGAATTCAATGAGGCAATAGTAGTTATAATCATTATTGATGACTCTCCTCAAAACTGTCACCCTCTATCTCCTTACTCCATTTCTTGTCAAAGTTCAAGGCGTCCTTTGGGAAAAAGCCATAAATAAGGACACTTGTAAAGGAATAAAGGTAGTCTCTGATTTCCCATGAATTGGGCTTGATGAGTACCCAAAAAATATCACTTTCCTTCTCCTTATTAATTCTGAACCAAGTAGAAATAGATAAAATATAATAGTAAAGCAGACATAGACCAAAATGCCACCTTTATCACTGGCAAAGCTGATATTGGAGAGTGTGGCTTTTATCGGCGGACAATATTTTCTAGTACTGAACAGAGATAAGCAGACCTCTACCTACCCCCACCCACAGGTACAGGCTGCACTGGATGGCCAGAGGCCTTCCGCCTGGGACAGGCCTCCTGTGACACGTACTGCAGAGAGAAGGATGGGAGAGTGCTGTGTCTGGCGGCTCACTCCTAAGAGAAGAGGAGAGGAAGGGGATGACTTTCACAGATTCACCAATCAACCCTCATGTTGGCATGAGTGAGAGCCCAGGAGACCCACAGGGTTAGCTTAGGGATAGTGACTCCTACCAGCATCCAGCCCCATGCTGCTCCCTCTTTCATCTTCTTTCCCTCTGCCTTTCACCTTCTCACTTGGTTCTCGGTGCCTTATTCACACTAAGGCAGAACTGCTTTCTCCCCCAGGGGGTTGGACCCTTAACAGGTATTCAGATCCCTTAAATGAGAGGAAGGAAGGTCCTATGGGGAGTTTTGGTGGTAATTTGTGCAGTCAGTAAATCCTTTGCAGGGCTTCTGCAAACAATACTCCTTCAGGTGGTAATCTGCTGGTCAATGCTACCAAGATATTTCACGTTGTCAACCCGGGGCCCAGGGTATAGAGTATTTGTCTTCCCTGAAGCAACTTTTCTGGCATAGCAGAGCTCTCACTTTTAGGGAGATGTATGACTCTGCTGGGGTAGCTCTTCTAGAAGCATACATTTTGCAGAATGAAAATACAGCGGGACAACTTAAGAAGGAAAATGAGACATGTGGTTTGACTAACCAAGTGCCTCAGTTTATACTATTACTTGCCGCCCACCCCAGTTTTTTCCTAATCCTCCTCAAGCAACTGTCATGGAGGAGGAAAGCCCTAGCCTTGGACCAGAAGTTCTGGCTCTGCCTCTTTCTAGCTTTGGAAACTCAGACACATGATAACTTTTCTGAGTTTCCATTCCCACATTTTAAAAAATGGGGCTTTACAACCAAGACGTCCTTCAATGGGTGAATGGATAAACATGTCCATACAATGGAATAGTATTCTGTGATAAAAAAAATGAGCTATCAAGCTTCGAAAAGACACGGAGAATCTGAGATGCACATTGCTAAGTGAAAGAAGCCAGTCTGAAAAGGCTACATATGGTATGATTCCAACTATATGACATTCTGGAAAAGGCAAAACTATAGAGACAGTAAAAAAAAAACCAAAGAGTTGACAAAGGGAAGGGAGAAAGAGAAGAATGAATGGCTAGAGCACAGGGGGGTTTTTAGGGCAGGAAACTATTCTGTATGATACCGTATTACTAGATACATGACACTATGCATTTGTCAAGGCTCGCAGAACTGTGCAACACAAAGAGTGAGCCCTAGTGTAGATGGTGGGCTTTAGTTAATAATAGCATATCATATCCACTCATGAATTGTGACAAAGGTACCATGCTAATGCAAGATGTTAATAATAAGGGAGACTGGGGGGAGGGGGGTATATGGGAACTACGGGAATTCTATACTATCTGAACAACTTTTCTGTACACCGAAAACTTCCAGGGCTTTGACGTCTACCTCCCAGTGTTGTCAAGGGGACTAAAGATGATGCTCCGGGCACCTAGAGAGTTCCAGGCACCTAGCAACTATGCAGTAGTGTTCAGCCTGTCAGACGCCCATGGCTCCAGCTGTCCCCCCTTCTCTTTCTTAATCACTTAAGGGGGGTTACTTTCCTGGTAGTGATCACATCTAGAAATATTCACTTTCAGTGTCTGGACATGATGATCAGTTCCCCCGTAAATCTAGCTGCTTTTCAAAATGCTCATGTTCCAGTTGTTGTTTTTTTCCCAGTATGCCAATCTTATTTTATCTTTCTGTTAGTCAGCACATCTTCTGACCTTAGGAATCCTGGCAGCTGCAGTATAGCAGTGAAGGGCATGGGGGTCAGAGCCAGACCGCACTTATATCCCAGCTGCACCATCTACCAAGGGACCAGGCAACCTTGTACAAGTTGTTGGACCTTCCTCTGCCTCTGCTTCCTCATCTGTTAATTAGTGACAAAAAAAAAATTCTGTTAGAGTGATAAAAATAATACCTCCTGCACATTTTTTGAGATGATTAAATGACATGACCCATGGAAAGCAATTAGAACAGTGACTAGCATATAATAAAAAATTAATGTTATTTTCCTAAATGAGCATTTACATGTCAAAGATTTTGTCTTTATGGCCATTGGTTCTCTCCATATGGCTTTGCCCACAGTCACATCTGTGCTATTGGGAAAGAGAAGGTATGTTCTTCCATCCACTTCCTGGGTAAACCTTGGAATTTTGTCAAGCAGACAGTGAAGAATTTGGTGTGTGAGTTTTTCAGATCCATGTTAGACTGACCCAATGGCCAGATCCACTGTTAGGATAAGATCTGGATGAGGAAAACATGAGGATAATTTGGAGTTCTAGAAGTCCTAGTTTAACTAATAAATGATTATCTATCTATGCTAAAATAAAACATCTGTATATTTAATTGGTAATTATATGTTGAGTACATATGTAGGGGACAGCCATCCCCTAACCAGTTCTGCATTTTCAGCATCTTATTCCGCAATGCAACACCCTTCTGCGTTTTGGAAATGTGCTCTGTTTTCTCTCTTTCAGGAAGGAAACAAAGATCTTTCAGATGGACAGTGAGGTCACTTCTCCCTGTCCCCTTCCTTCTCCACACCTTGTCCACAGCCCCTGAGCTCTGCTTAATTGAATAGCACTGGCATCCTCAAGAAGCGAGCTCCATGAGAAAACGTGTGCTCTTTATATTTACATTCAGCACGTCTAGATCAGCAGCTTCATCTGGGACTTAGACCCACAATGTTGATGATGCAGAGAGCCAGATATTTAGTCACATCAAAGCAATTTGCTAATTACAGATGCTGCCTTTCTGTTTAATGTTTCATGTGCAAGATTAGGTGGTTGATTTAACTGGTTCATAGTGCCTGTTTTATCTCATTAGCTATCTTTAAAGGAAATCAAATCATGTCACATATAGACAGAGGACACTAATTATCTGGAAAACATAATAGTATAACCTGTATATGAGTGTATGAGAGAGATGATTTAAGTCACTGTTAATTTTCTAGCCTCTTAAATATATGAGAACTCATATAGAGATAAACATGTTAACCTACAAGAGGGTCTCATATATGAATTAGGTATCTGTGCATGTCAATTACAGTATATGCACTCAACATATAATCGTCAGTTAAATATACACAAGCTTCATTTTAGCACAGAAAGATAATCATTTATAAGTTAAACTTGGAGTTCTAGAGCTCCAGGTTATTCTGATGTTTTCCTCATCTCTTTTATCTTTAGTACATTTTCAACCATAGTTCTAGCAAAAAGTGCAGATAGCTTTAACGTTGCTCTCACCATCTTTTGCTCCAACTATGTTCCTGGTCTAAGCTTTATTTTCATAGACTCTAACTAACATTTAATTTAGTCTAAGTATGCAACTAAAACATTCAACCTGAGAGAAAGCAGCATTATCATATTTGAGAGAAATCATAAAATTTCCAGAGGAAAAAGAATCCACAAAATCTGTACTTTAGACATTCCTCTGGTAAGGGATGTCAATAGTGGCAGAGGCTGTGCATATGTGGGGAAGGGGGTCTACGAGAACTCTCTGTACTTCCTGTTCAATTTTGCTGTGAACCTAAAACTGGTCTAAAAAATAGTCTAAAAGAAAAAATTATCTGTGATATTAGTATCAAAAAACAAATGTGTTCAGTGTAGTAAACCAGGGTCATGCATGGGTTTGGCCTGTAATAAGGACTGATGCTTGTACTATTTATACTGCCATGCCACCAGCATAGAGATATCATGATAGCCAATAACAACTCCTTAGGGGATGTTTATCATGTCACTGAGCTTTGAATTCACAGAGCTTTACCAAGCACATCAGCCACTGAGGATTATCAAGGAAGGAATTCTTCATTTAAATGCTCCCCACTATTTTACATGATAGAGTACAGCAATCTTTATATCATATTGATTTTTTTTTTAGTCTCTGAGAATAAATGAAGACAAGTACAGACAAGAGCACCACAAGACTCTGCTCTCCCTTTACGTCTCCCACTCCTACCACTAAAGGAGTGATTTACTTCTACAAACTCTCAGAACCTGGTGTTCTAATCCCAGGGCTTGTATGTGGATGCAAGGGGACCACTCATGTTTCCCAGTCTTTACCTAAGCAATGGGCTCAGCTCTATACGGGCATTAGTGATGCTCAGGTCCAACTGGATAGACCTTGTCTACTTTGGTTCATGTTCTTGCCACAAGGGTTAAGGCAGATTGCAAAGACATTGATATTTTAAATCAGTTCCTTAATCAGTAAGAGAGACTAGTATAAATTTTTTAATGTTTATATCTTACAATAAATTTTTTAATGCAACTAAATAAGTTCCTTTTGGGAGATCAATATACCCTCGGAAGTCATTCTTTGACAAGGCCAAGATGCTGATAGTATAAAGCAGTATAAAGTAAGTGATGCTCCAACTCACTTAATTATAGAATATATTGAAGTAAAAAATGATAACTAGTAATTTTTTTCAATCAGAAAAAATATGCTTCCCAGAGTACAAAGGTAATGAGTATACTGCAGAGCTGTCTTAGAGCACAGGCTCCAGATGCGCAGGCTCAGTGGCCATGGCTCACGGGCCCAGCCGCTCTGCAGCATGTGGGATCCTCCCGGACCGGGGCACGAACACGTGTCCCCTGCATCGGCAGGCGGACTCTCAACCACTGCACCACCAGGGAAGCCCCCAAAGCTGTCTTTTGAACGGAATTTTACTTTCCACCCAAAGAACGGTGCATTAGTTCGCATGAACATCCTCCAAGCAATCACAGTGTCTTTAATCACCTTTTGCTCGGGCCCCATATCATGTAAGGATTCCCATTGCACCGTACTTGGCAGAGCAGATTTTGAAGACCTGACCACTTTTAAGAGGAAAATGATTTCTTCAATGCACTGCAGCTACATAACTCCCCCAGCCATTTTCTGCACCACAATTTTTCTCATTTTGCTTCCTTTGTGTTCCATTCAAGGTTTTCCTGCACTGAGACAATCTTTTACATTTTGTTCTTCTTCTGCCTGCATCAAAGTTAGGACTTTGTTAGGGATGCTTTGCTATTGGCATCTGTTACCTCTTTTTCTTAGGGGCTAAGGAGGAGGCTGCTGTGTGGCTGAAAAAGACTCTCATTCAGTTTGGAATTGCCTCCCTTTGCTTTCCTGTCAGTCTGTCAAGCTCAATCAGAACGCCATGAAAGTGATACAGAGGCGAGGCTTTGCTGGCGAGACTTAGAACAAAGACAGCTCCATAGCCGAGTACAGATTTCACATCCAATTTAACTCTTTGGAAAAGGATTTCAGGAAATACATAGTCAAGAGTTGAAAAAATGGAGTTGGGTCTACTATAAAGGCTAAAAGTATTATCCTGGCTTAGATAAGCTACAAAGATAGGTTGATACTATTTTCTAGCATAAACCACATTAGCCGGCATTACACATTGAGCTTTCTTTACTCGTTAAGTTGCAAGGAGATTTGAGAGGAATTTAACAGCTACATAAAATGACTCTTTCATGATTCTAGCTTTACCAGTCATTTTAGTTGTACAAGGTGCATGAATAGCAAGGACCTAAATCATGTTGTTTAACAAATCTGGTATTAGAGGGTTAGTCTCAGTTTACTTATTAAGAATTTAGTTGAGTAAAGGATTTTAGGACTCAGTTCTTTGTGTAGATGACAATGAACAGGCCAATACTTGTATTTTTGGGGGGAAACATACATCAGCTACACATGTTTTGAACAGTGCTGTTGGGCCCATAACTAATGTTTTGCATTCAATATATTTTTCCACGGGGAACTAACTGTAAAGAAGAAAATTCATTGAGAAGGACATAGGTCAACGGTGACCTTAGTGGATTCTACCATGACTTCCTTTCTGAAGCCTACTTTCCACTTTTCTTTACCTTAAAAGAGACTTGGTTTAATTCTCTGAATTTTTCAAATTTAGGTCATGACAAGAAAGAAGTGTTGTTAGATTAGTGATTTGATTTTAAAGAATGATGGTCCTCATTTTTTCTCGATGGACTTGAAAAATGCTGAAAGCTGGTTCATATAACACACACCAGTGGTAAATCTTAAACATTCTATACAGTAGCAATAATGCTAATGCAATAGTGAGGAGAACCTCCAATAGTTTAAATGAACTATTTGTAAACTATTCTTTAAAACGGTTATGGTCATAGATATCATTGTCAAAATGCCAATGTTTGTTATTTAGGCAATGATAGGTATTTTTTGCATGTCTATGTACTTTTATCTTATTGAAAGTACAAATTTTTAAATAACTTTATATATACATGTTTCTATACACTCATAGAGAGAGACATTGAAATTATTTTACAGACACAATTGCATTTAAGAGGAAAACATTCATATAGCTGGTACCACATCATCATATTAAAGAAGATATCTCTGGAAAATTTTCCATGAACAAGAGATGATTAGAAGCAAGCATATGATAGACACCAACATTTCATCTCTGCATGCAATTATGATACAAATTAGAAATGCTATTATGTTGGTGCTCCATAATTAAGTAAGCAATTAAAAACAAAACTAGTTCATTAACAAATTGTCATAGCTAGGCCGACAAGTGCCCAGTGAGGTCACGGCAATTGCACAAGATGATGACTTCCTGAGAGCAAAAATCCCAATGAACAGCAATGGTTCCATTTCTAATTCATGTCTTATATAAATAGCAATTTTGTGGTGGAAAAATGGAAATAAGTATTGTAGACAAATGTGGGGAAGAGGAGAGCTCTTCATGGTAAGTTATCTGTGCCATTTGTTAGAATATGGTTAGACTCTAAGATGAAATGTTAGGTTTATTCAAAACTGAAAATAAAATCTCCTTTGATACTTGATATGGCTATGGTTTTTTTTCTCATAATTCTCTGGCCAGTTGGTTCATTCAGTCTCTTTGCTTTTGGGGAATCTATGCTTCTGTCTTAATGAAGATGGTGACTAGAAATGAGCAGTTACTGGTGGAAGCTGTGAGATCCAGATATTTGTATGTATTTTTTAAGTGGCCATCAGTTCATAAGTATTTCATTACAAAAAAAAAAAAAAGGTTTCCTATTATTTCCGGTGAAACCAGATAGTGTCACAGAAAGAAATTATGTCAACAATGAACACGTTTAATAAATAAGAATTAAAAAAAGTAAAATGGTTAATCCCTGTACTAATTATTTGCCCCATTTTTGTTAATACAAATTAAATGTTTCACTTGGTTAATGACAAGTTTGATCAAACAGTTCATAAACTGATGGACTGACTTTGAAATGAATTCAGGGGAAAAAAATGACATGATGTGGAGCTGGCAAAGGGCCGCCTCTAGTGGGAACAGATGCCCAACAAATTTGGCGAGTAGTTTTGTTCTCTTCTATCTGTTGCAGTTCACAATCCTAATGAATGTTATGTTTAAATAACATGAATAAAGATAAAGTGAAAATGAATTCAACTCCAGTTTGAGCAGCAGAATAAAAATGAGCAAACTGTATTATCTTCTGCCACCTAATCTGGGTTGAATTTCCTCTGTATCTTTTTTGTTTGTTGAAGAATCCTTTTCTTGAGTCTCCTTGGCCATTGACAAGGTCTTTTGAGATGAATATGAAAAGATAGATTTAAAGGTTAAGGCCAGGGTCAGATGGTTGCAGATGTTTTGTGAGAGATTGTTCGGTTCAGTTTGTGGTACTTCTCCTGACTAAGGTATTTCAAACAGGCAGACTCATGGCCAGCAACTGTCAATGAATGTTGTTTGCCTCACAATTGATCCATGCAAACACAAACACACAGTAGAAGGAGTGTTTGTTTTTTCTTAGGCAGATAATTTTCCCCCAGCCCAAAGATATTGTCAAAAGCCAGAGAAGAAGATGCAGTTTTTATTTCTAGAAAGTAGGATATTTTAGGTTTGGCTCTTCAGATGATCATCTAAGACCATTTTTCAGGGGACGAATAAAGGCACCATATGACAGAAATTGATTAAACAGTAAAAGGTTGCAAAATTTTTGAAAAGGAAGAAAAAGGAAGTAGTGCTTAGACATTAAAAAAATGATAAATGAACTAATCTTATCTCTTGACTTCAAATTCTAATTAACAGACAATGTGAAAATAAAGGGACAGGAATTCATGGAGGTCATACTGATTACCATTGGGATATTTCATTATTTAATTGATTTAGATCAAACTCTGTCTCCTCATAAGGAAGGTTAGAATAAACAAAGGTGTGTGTGTATATATACATATATATATATGTATATATACACACACACATATAATGTGTAAATATATATAACATGTATATATAAAATATGCATTTGCAAGAATTGTTATTTACTATTTGCTCAAGTTTATAAACATGATTAAAACATCCCCATGGGCCATTTCCCACCCCTCCCTTGAGTATTTTAACATTAGGTATGAACATTGAGATCCTATAGTTAATTGACTAAGGCCAATGGGATGGTTCCTTTCTACAACGTGCAATTCAGAACCCACAAGATTGGGATAGTTCTTTTCTTAGATCTTGTAAAAAAGGCTTTTGATTAAAGTATATTTTGGAAAATTCTATGTAAATATCTAGGATTTTGAAAGATACAAAAAACTATGAATTTTTCAATCAACATACTGATAGGAAGCATTTATAGCTCTTACTTTCCTATCATCTATTCAACATTAGTCTCTCTTTACATTTACATTCTTCTGAATTTTATCCTGCCTAATGCTACTGGGAAGACAGTGTTTATTATTCTGACTTGATTCTTTGTGAAATAGGTGCTTGATAAGGATTATTTTTAAAAGACCAAAAGCCCCTCAAGTGATTACCCTCTCAAACTTCTTGTAAAGGAGGACAGATAGTGATTCTCAACATCACCGAAGGCAAATCTAGAATTTTCCAATGTTTTACATACTTGCATATCACACAATATAATCAAAGGGTTTTTGTTGTTGTTGTTCTGTTTTGTTTTTTTTGCTAAGGTGAAAAACTAGACTTCTTTTTTCTTCCTGAGGCCTGTTGCCTCTGTTGAACATTTAGTCACATTTCAAAAGCATAGTGAATATTCTGGTCATTCCTAAATATTTGAACCACTTGAGAATGCTATAGGTTTGCAAAAAATATGAACAAAATCATTCTCATGCTTCTTCCTGTAATAATGAAAGTATTTGGAAATATAAGTGGAAATTTAAGTTTCAAATCTACTTCATGCCATCAACACATGCATAAAAGATAGGAAACATTCTCTTTACAAGGATTCACCAATGTCAGTTTCACTCTTTTAGACTGTAAAGTGAAATTATTATCTTTTTACACAATATTATCCATTTTCCAACCTCATCCAACTAAACCATTTCATTACAGGACACGAGGTTTTTAAGATCGTGATTTTGGTAGAGAGGGTGTTATCTGTACAACTTTCCTAAGTATGTGGAATGCTATTTGAAGTATACATTTCACCTTTTGTTTTTTGGCTCTTCTGAAGGCAAGAGAAAAAACATTCAAGGAGCCAAAAAGAAAATTCCACAATAAAAACAAAGAAACCTATATAACAGTTATGGTTTTTGCAACTGCTGGTTTTAAAAGCTTTATGATAAACAGGAATCAATATAATTTATTCATATCACAATTTTCTAAAGCACATTTACAAGTTTTTTTCCTAATACACACTCTGCCATCATTCTGTTTTCATATATGTTCATTTAAAAATATTTGCCAAACATAAATAAGAACAATTACAGAACTACAGAGTAGGATTACTTCTGAAAAAAAATATTATCATCAGTTGTATTCTCATCAGCTTATCCTATTTGACTTCATCATTAAGAAAAGTATTCAGGATGTCTAGTGGGTGAAGAGAGCAGAAGTGTGTTTTCATTTTGATATGATAGCTGCATTCAAGTTATTCTCTTTACAATAGATTTTACCTAGCTTTATCTTCATAGGAAGCTGCTTTCAGTTGAAAAGCAGAAGTGAATAGAAGTGTCATGACATGGGATTAACAGGACAACCGGTTAGTAAATCAAATGTTTGAGGTGAAGAAAGTAGAATGTGACATGCATCAGCAGGATGGACTGGCAGGATTTTATGGAGACAAGTGAAAAGAAAAATTTGAATCATTGGTCGATGCTCCTAGTATCTGTACTATTTTGAAAGCATGTGGTCCATTTAACCAGTCAGTCACTGTAACGAATCTGAGTGCAGAGAGACATTCTCAGCAATGTTAGTTCATGTTGAAGTGATAACCATAGAAGAAACTAGCCGAAGTTCTGTTTCCAACTACTAAAAAAAGAGAAAGAAAAATGTTCCTGAGGCTGAAAAACTGGCCAGGATGGTTCACTTTTGAGATGCCAAACCTCGCTGTGGGTTCATGTCATAACATCCACGTTATTCACTAAAGAATTAACTTATTCCAAAAATCCTTCATGCTGACACTTACATAGATTTTATAAAGTACTCAGAGTTAAGATTGGAAAAATTTGAGTGTTCACCTCAAGTTTTAAACAGATAATAAACAATCTATTGGGAGCACTTAAAAATGCGTGTTTAAGCACATCCATGGGTTTCTTTCCTCCTTCTGGTAAGTATCCGCAGAAATATGTAAAAACTTAAATTGAAATTGGTAATGCTTAAAGATTTATCTGAGTAGCCTTGGAGATTATCTAAAAGGTTAATTTAAAGGCTTAATAAGAGATACTTCATGTCATCATCTGTCTCTTCACATGGGAGATTCTTAAAATTCCACATAATTTGCCATTTGCTCCATAACTCCGTATTTTTCAGTCTCCATTTTTTACACAACAAGTTACCCTAAGAATAGGGTTAAAACTGTTACGTGCCTGATTTTTACTTAAAACTGTGTTTTTTTTAAAAAGCTGAATTAACACACCAAAAAAAGCTCATTATATACCCACACTTTAATATACGTTCCTCAGAAACAAATGTACAGTTAGATAACACATAAAGAATTATGAATGACTAATTATATTTTGCATATTTACAGCAAAGACAATTAGCAAATAGCTTTTATATGCAAAATAATGAAAAAGTAATTAAGATGCACTAACCAGAGCAGCAATATCAAGTCTGTTGTCTTGTGATTCATTCCTAACAAACATAATAATTATGCATTCATTGTCATATAATTAAAACAGCTCTGTCCTTTAGAAAAATGGTTATTTACTGTATAATAACATGAAGAGTGGCAGAAGTTCCTCATAATGGTAAGCAGGATAATTAAATATTTCTTTTTAGGAAATGCTCACCCAGTTTAGTTTATTATCATAAATTTCTACCAGCAAGCAGCTGTCCCTCAGGAATGCCAAGTGTTCTCTCTGAGGTCTGGGAAATTTGTTTTCTGTTTTGTTCCTATGCTCCTGTCTTCGTCTTTCTGTTGAATTGAGCAGGGATGCTCCTGAGCCACTTTTCACCTTTTCCTAAGCCTGGTCCCCCTGGAGGCCATCCGGAGTTCCAGAGGGCTTCGGGAAACAACTTCGAGACCCTTCTCTCTCTGCCGCTAGGTCTGCGTTTGGTGACATACAAATGTGTTATGATTGCTTCTCTGACCGAGTATATTCTCTTTTTGAAGATATTCCAGGACTTTTAGTCTTTAATCACTAAAATCGGCCTAAATGTTAACATGAGACTTCAGACAATGTATTAATTAATTAATTAATTAATTATTAACATCCAGTATATCTTGTCAGATAAACCACCTGCTTTCTAGAAATACAGGAACACATTTCAAAATGGTTAATGTATTTGGTATTTAGTCTAATTAATGTGATAGAGACTGTCCTCCGTATCCTCTACAAATAGATTGTGGGAGCCATTTTGCTTCCCCAAAGCTGAGAACATCTTTATGTTATATTACTGACAATTGTTCACCCTTCATGTAAGTATAGTACCTATGTAATGCAGTCAGAAATCATTTAAGCAGGAGATATAAATTATCTTGTGACTTTGGTGTGTTATTTTTATATACTGATGCTATTATGTTGTCATGAATGTATAGCCAATAAAATTAACTTATTTTATATAATAAAATCATGTGTCCAGAGAGAGTGGAGAGTGTAGGGGTATTTGGGGAGAGCAGTATCTGTTTATTATCAGTTACTGATTTTTAGAAAATATAATAGCAACTTTGAAATTTACTGTTTATAACATCTTTGGTATTAGAGAAAGATAAATCTTAAGTAGGAAAAAAATGTATTGAATTATTGAACTTTTATTATTTAAAATATCCTTTTTATTATACTTATTACATAATTTTAATAATATTAAATGTAAACATCAACCTTAGAGGGTAAGAAAATAAATGGTTTTGGTTAAGTTTTGTGATTTGACTTTATTAATATATTTGAAACTAATTATTTCAGCAATCACTGAGCTATCATTCATTTATTGATTGAGTTCAAGAAACAGATAGCAAACAGTAAGTATAACATTTTGTTTTGTTTAATTTAAGTAAAGAGCCATGACTTTATTTTGAACACTCTATCCTGAAGTATTTAGAAATTTTCTAAATATTCTACACTATAAGCTCATTTGGCTTGTGATAAAATGGATACATGGACAAAAGAGATAATATATGCTCCTTGTTCCTGTGTTACATTTAGGATAACTTAACCATAGCTTAGAATGCTAAAAAGGAATAATTGCCCTGAAGTGAAACTGGTTAAGTATGTTGTTAGAGCTCCTGTATGCTACCAACAGAATTTGGGAGTAGAAGGAAAACAGAACTTAGAATCATAACAGGGCATTCTGATAGCTACTTTATCAGTAAAAGGTAGAAAAGAAAAACAATGTGGTCACATCTTAAACTCTAATGCAAAAACAGTTCAGGATTACCATTACCAATATACCAGAGGCACCAGGAAAAGTAAAAAATATATATATTTTAGATTTTGTAGTTCATTTTTTAAGGAAAACCAGTAATCTCAAAATAATTCTAAGTAGTCATCATGGGGGAAAAAATCATATCTTTATTTCTTCTTACATTTGTTTTTTGTTTGGTATTGGTTTTAAATTTTAGCTACTTGGGCTACAGAAGAGGCAAGGAACACCATAATTTTTTCAATTCTTAGTGCTTATTAAAGGTGCTCATGTACCTATATATACATATGTATTTCATCTAATTTAAATTCCTATTTCAGTATGTCAGTAATCTATCTTGAAGGTTTAAAGAATAGTGAGATAATAGGAATATCAGTTTTTATATCTGCTATAACAGACAGTAAAAATGATCAAATGTTAATTCTTAGTAATGAGTTTGCTTCTCTTTTCAAGGAACAAAGTTTATAAGGGTGGGAGATGAGAAGGGACAAAGGTGAATTCATGCACCTGTTCATGCACCTCTTGCTATCTTCCTCCCCAGAGCACACATTTCTCAGCAAAATGGGAGATAGTAAGTCCAAGCCCCAACTTTCAGAGCACATCACAAAAATTGTAATTGTTCGAAATTTACAGTTCACCTTGAAGTTGTTATCCGTACCTTTCAATGGAGCCTCATCAACCACCAAGAGTTAACTGCTTTATGTGTACATATCATGGGCATGCAGCCAGACTATGGAATGGAAAATCCTAGGAGACAGGGACAATGTCCTTTCTTGTGTGAGTACATGAGATGGTGCATGAGACGTGGCAGTCGCTTGATAGACACTACCGAATGAATACTTCCATCATACTCAACGGACATACACCAAGGGTCTTTGCCCCTTTTCAAAATAATGTTGAAGAAGAACTCTGTTTCTGTCTCAATATTATTCATCCCCAACCCACTCCTTGCTTTCCTCCGCTATATGTAGTCTCAGTTCCCATATACCTTACATAAATACACACAACCACAGCTGTATCTGTTGTCATCTGTATGATATATATGCAGTAGAACCTCAGTCAATAGTCATTGAGTGACCAATTGACACGCTAAATAAATGAAAGAAAAGAAGGAATGAATAAGTAATAAAAATATTAATTGAATGTGTTATGGAGATGTGGAAGCACCTTCTCAACAAACGTAAATATCTTTTCTCTGTCTCATCTTTGGCCAGTATGAAATTTGTGATGTGGCCATCTCTGTCATGGCAGCTTGAACTCTCATGCATAAAGTCCATGAAATCTTTCTAGGTGTGTATTTTGGAAATAAATACTCTGTATTTAGGAATGGAAGACAGTCAAAAAGGGAGATAAGAAAAATAATTAATTGTTTCTGCTGCAGACACAGACCTTCCATTTGAAACTCCCTTTTGGCTCTTGGGCCAGTCCCTGCTATGATTGTTGACCTAGAGGGTTCCATGTGCTCCCAGAGTGTTTATGTAGAGCTACACTATGCGCTTTGAATCACCACTAGTCCCTTGTGTGCAGCCCAAACAATTACACTGCAGAAATTTTTGCTAAGAAGAGGTCAAACTAAATGGGACTTTTTTGAATTGATGGCCTTATTGTAAAAATGTCTTTATAAAGAATTTCCTAGGTACTTTATTAAAATTTGATGTAAAAATACTTGTAAGTCTAATATTACTCATAAGTCTAACAAACTAGGGCAAAAAGAAAGACTTTTATAAGGCTTGTATTCAAAAGCAGAACAGAAAGAAAGATCTTAGGTATAGATAATGAAATATCGACTCAAAATACACTCTCCAACTCACCTAAGGCTTAATAAAATGGATGATCCTCAAGAACATAAAAACATGACTTTTTATTGCTTGCAACCTTCATTTCTGACTATTGGTTTTCATTGACTTAATGGATCTCCTAAGGAATAAACATTAGCAGGTGCAAAGTAAAAGGAAGTTTATTTATAGACTCCAAATGATGCCATGAGAGAGAAAATTGGGTTAGAATCAAACTGGCCTAGAATGTTGGAATGTAAGATAGGTGAGTCCAAGAAAGCACATATAAAGTTTTCATGGCCCTTTTTGCCCAGTAAATCAGCAAGTATTTTCTGAACTCCCCACTTCTGTGCCTTAAGACTCTCCTGTAACTTTGGTTTAATTTGAAAAATAGCATAGTCAAGTAAACCCTAGAAAAATTATTGTATAAATATACACACAAAAAATATCAAAAAAACAAAAATCAAGATAGAATGCTGGGGTGAAGTCCACGGTTAACATGTAGAAATTAAACACAGGCCTTTTCATTTTTTTAAATTTTATATGTGTGCTTGTTAGTTTTATCATGACAGAATCACGATAATCATTCTCAAATACAATTGGTGAATAACCCACAGGGAGGGCAGGCTAGTCTGACTTTACCATTGTACATGCTATGGGCCCGTTGAGACTTAATACGGGCTCCATGCTGAGTACGTCCAAACCCCTTAAACTCCTGGGCTTTGGGATTGGCACTCCCTGTTCCTCATTTACGTCCCAGAAAGAACCAATCACCCACAAATGAGGCTGGTTATTTCATCATGAGGAAGTAACACATCAGGACTATTTCAGGCAAGGGAAAGAGCAGTGATAGGACAAGACATGTCTGTGGTGAGTGCTGCAAGCATGTTCAAGAAAACCCCTTTTCTGCCAGCCAAAGGCTCCCCAATGTAGGAAGAATCAAATTCCACCAGCTTCAATCCGGCTATATTATATTTGGATAATAATCCTGAACTGCACATTGATGCTGAAGAAGTTGCTTCTTCAAAACTTTCAGGCAACAATTAAGTATTCCTTTGTCATGGCTCAATTAAATGGTTTGGCCTGAGAAAATTGGGGATTGTAAAGTGAGGATGGAATGTGCTTTGATCCTCTTTCCAGGGTTATTGTTTCATTAATAAATGAACATGTCATTTGTCTCACCAGAGGGAGCTCATGCCCTCCAGGCTTTTTTCCTTTTTTTGTTCAGGTTTTATAAAGATGAATTTCCAGTGCTCTGAAATACCATGGATTAGTAGTTAAGCCTGACAGCACTTCGGGGAGTAGCGAGCTTAAAGTGCCTCACACAGGTCTCCAAAGCACTTGTTTACTAATAGAGGAAATCAGCGACCGTCTGCAGCTGCTGATATCGTATTACCATTTGGAGAGACAGTAGCTGAGATAACAAATCACACAGTTTTAATAATTACACTTGCATTCCCGTTTTTTGTTTCCTGCATAACAGTAAAAACTGGATTTCTTCCAAATAAACAGATAAAAACAGTATGGAACTTTTATCTTTTAATGATAATGACAACACATCATGTTTCACTAAAAGTTTCCTGCTGAATTTTTTCTGATTTCTAGAGTTTCAGTAAAATGTAATTATACTTTATAATTCCACTCTTTTAATCTTCACTTCAAAAACTATTCACGAGCAAGTGTGCCACGCACCCAGAGTAGGGGACAATCTGCCTGGACTCACCCATGTGGACCCGCTCCTGCATTCTGTCTTGGGGTAAACCTGTCATTGAAACTGCATCCTGTACATTGAGCTGCTTTGCATTCAAATTAATAGCTAGTTTAATTTGAATGTAAAACAGCTCCATTTACACCATCATTTGAAAAAAAAAAAGAAGTAAGGCATTAGGCAATGAATGGATGTTTAAGATATGATACATTTGCAACATATTTTTAATCCTAAATTGAACCTATATTAGGATGGGCACATTTTAATATCAATAGATAAGTCATAAAAGGGGTCCTTTTAAAAATCTGCATAGTAAATATGTACTTTAGGGGTCAAAACTACTCCATTGTACAGATACAGTACAGGGTTTAGTTCATATGGTTGGCGCTGGGCATTTTCTGGCAAATCTGTGTATTGTTACATTTCTATAGTCCAAGAACGGCAATTGATTTTTAAAACACATGCTGCAACTTTATTTGCTCAGTAATTACATGGACTTTATCTGGAGGTCAGTGAAAGAACAACTAAACAGGAAAATGAAGCCTTCCTCCCTTGTGCAATGAAATCATCAAAGTTGGCAGACAGAAAGGAATGCTAAACTTTTTCCCAGAGCTCCGAGTTTGGTTTCCACTGGTCCATGTTCCATTGGGTGATTAGAGAAAGCTTTTTTAAAGCCTTACTTCAGAATGATCTTAATTGGTGCAAGGTTGAGCCCTTTCTAGGAGGGGAGGGAAAAGGTTGAATAGCCTTTTCAAGTCACATGAAAGTTTCCAGGATGAATGTACGATAATTAGATTAATAAGTAGCTTAATTTATCACAGCTGAGGATTTCAACAGCCACACATTAGAGCAAGAAAAAAAGATTAGTGTGATTCTAGTTTGTGAAAAAAAATTGTACTGAAACTTGATTAACCTTAAACACAAAGTGCCTTTCTTCCTCAGTCTAAATGTCTGAAGCGGGGAGGGTGTGTGGAGTGGGGAAGTGGGACAGAGGGCCTGAAATAATCAGAAAAGTCCTAATTTATTCCATTCTGTCTCCCAGTTAATGAGCGGGATCAGGATTGCTTGAACCAACTTTTCCCTTTACTGTTTCTTAGCCTTAAAATAATGGGCTAGGCATAAGCCTGTAAAATCTTAAACTATGTTGCCCAACCACATCATAGAGATGCGTCTTTTCTGATGTGCAATTTGTCATAAGCAGATTCTCCTATCTCTGTTGAAAAGAGAAAGAAGTAATGTGGTTGGGAGAAGAATGGGATTTGGAGGAGATCATAATTCCGGTTAGGGTGTGGTGGGAGCATCGAGGTTTAGATTGTTGGCTATTTCCAAGAGTTATCTCAGGGCTTTAAAACCTGAATTTAGTCTCATACCTTCAAAAATCATAGGTTACCACACAAAGGGCAGCAACGAATTAAGATAAGCAGTATTCATTGCTAAAACATGCTGAATCAAGACAATAAGTATGAAAGCAAGAATAATTGACTCAAACAGTATTAAAAAATCAGACAGGAACTGACACAAAATAATATGCATCAAATCAGATTATGGTCCATTGGGAGTCTTCTTCTCCATTTCCTCCACATATACACCATAAAATATTTTGACAAAAAGTGGAATCTGCTGGACCATCTGATGGTCATATCCAACAGGGGTGGGCCAACATCAGATTTGATTAAGCTTCAACTTCCTGACTCCTGTCTAGCTACAAAAGAAACTTCGGCGCTGTGTGGAACAAAGCCGCTGGCATCAGCGTCGGATTCGCAGTGGAAGACCCTGGAGCGTGAATCTATGGTACCTGTCAACACTCAACAGTCATCGCGATGGGGAGGCCAGCTAATGTGAGCCCAGCGGTGGATTGGTGTAGGGGGCACTGCCCCTGTGGCTGCTTGAGAAGGTGTGTGGCTGCATGTGGGCAAGCAGTGGCGGCACCCTCCAACTGGAAGGAAAAAATACAAAGCTAAAATACCAGAGGACCTCATGACAGCACTACCTCTAACACCACAAAAGTCACTGCGCCTCCGAAACTTACACAGCGTTCTGAGAGAGGTGCGGGTGTGGTCCCAGTGAAAACGTCGGAATGTTACTGTAGCCCAGCCTGATCAACAAGGGCAATGCCAAGTGCACTCACACACCAGTCTGTGAGAAGTTCAGAAACAGAAGCCAGAGCCCAAGGTGAATCCATTTCCACTGTGGAAGTCTTCTCAGAGCACGGCTTCTCTTCTGCTGGGATGAAAGAGAAGATTTAAATTTAAAAAAAAAAAATTATATAATGCAAAACATCACATTATTTCAAAATACTGAAATTTAAAACATTACTGTAATTATGGACTCTGAGTAAACTTGGAAAACTAAAGCACAGTTAAGCCACCTGCTAGAACCTGAGTGTGTTTTCATCTAAAATGGATATCTCATTACTGGTTAACAGTATTTAGTTAGGTGGAGATATGACCTCTAATTTGCCTTTAAAAGATTAATTTGGTGTTTAAATAAGTGTCTTTTATTTAATAATGTTTTCTTCAACCAATTCACTTATGTCAATAAACTCTCTGTTTAACCTTCTTAAAGGAAACATTTTCTCTGCTCAGAGGCAATTAATGAGCTATCAGATAAATAGTTACAGGAAAATGAACTAAAATTAAGGGCTGCCCAGGACAGCAAATGTGCTTTAATCTATGAAGTGGGGACTGTATGTTACTGTCCACTACGCCATAGGAAGTGTATCTGTTCTGTCATCCTGCCATCCACCTCCTTTCTGTCAGAGTTCATGACAGAAACAACTCACATAGGAAAACCTGCTGACATGGGAACATCCCATACACGGTCAGAGGCATTTTCTCTTGACTGCTGTTTCTTTAAGTTTGGTGAAAAGAATTATAAATCTTCAATGTGGGGTTGAGTTGTCATTTTTAATGGGAAATTAAGGGAAAATGAAAATATATGCCATATTAATATAAAAAATTAATATAAATAATATCAATTTTTACTGAAGGATAGTTGATTTACAATGTTGGGTTAGTTTCTGGTGTACAGCAAAATGATTCAGTTAAACATATATACATATTCTTTTTTATATTCTTTTCTATTATGATTTATTACAGGATATTGAAGACAGCTCCCTGTGCTATACAGCAGGACCTTGCTGGTTATCTATTTTATATATAGTAGATTGTATCTGCTAATCCCAAACTCCTATTTATCCCTCCCCCACACCCTTCCCCCTTTGGTAATCCTAAGTTTGTTTTCTATGTCCGTGAGTCTGTTACTATTTTGTAAATAAGTTCTTTTGTGTCATATTTTAGATTCCACATATAAATGATATCATATAGTATTTGTGTTTCTCTTTCTGAGTTACTTCACTTAGTATGATAATCTCTAGGTCTATCCATGTTGCTGAAAATGTCATTATTTCTTTTTTTTATGGCTGAGTAGTATTTCATTGTGTATATATACCACATCTTCTTTATCCATTCATCTGTCTATAGCCATTTAGTTTGCTTTCATGTCTTGGCTATTGTAAATAGTGCTGCTATGAACACAGGGGTGCATGTATGTTTTTTTTTTTTGTAAGAGATCACTTTTTTAAATTTTATTTTATTTATTTATTTTTGGCTGTGTTGGGTCTTCGTTGCTGTGCGTGGACTGTCTCTCGTTGTGGCGAGCGGGGGATACTCTTCGTTGCAGATCTGGGCTCTAGGAGCTCGAACTTCAGTAGTTGTGGCACATGGCATGTGGGATCTTCCCAGACCAAGGATCGAACCCATGTCTCCTGCATTGGCAGGAGGATTCTTAACCACTGTGCCACCAGGGAAATCCCCATGTATCTTTTTGAATTAGATTTTCCTCTGGATATATGCCCAGGAGTGGGATTGCTGGATCATATGGCAACTCTATTCTTAGTTTTTTAAGGAACCTCCATACTGTTTTCCATAGTGTTTGCACCAATATTAATATCAGAGTGTCAAATAGTATCTTTTGCAGTCTTGGGAACGTAAAAGTGTATCATGGATAACTTAGTTTATCATTTTTCAGGTAACTTTTTAAAAATTTTAGTTTGGCTGGGTTGGGTCTTCGTTGCTGCGTGCGGGCTTTCTCTAGTTGCGGCGAGCGGAGGCGACTCTTCCTTGAGGTGCCCGGGCTTCTCACTGTGGTGGCTTCTCTTGCTGCGGAGCACAGCCTCGAGGCATGCGGGCTTCAGTAGTTGCAGCACACGGGCTCAGTAGCTGTGGTTCGCGGGCTCTAGAGTGCAGGCTCAGTAGTTGTAGCGCACCGGCCTAGTTGCTCCGCGGCATGTGGGATCTTCCCGGATTAGGGCTCAAACCCATGTCCCCTGCATTGGCAGGCGGATTCTCAACCACTGCACCACCAGGGAAGTCCCAGGTAACATTTTAAAATACAGTTTTTCTAGATAGTTATCTATGGGATTCAAATGCATTTTGCTTTTTGGGGTACTAATAGAGCTCAAAGCTGTCAAATTTTGTTTAGCTTTCTATAGTATGTGACAAGCAATTTTTTAAAAAACTTGACCAGTAGTAACAATCATTATTTTTATTTTATTTTATTTTTTTAATACATTTTTGGCCGCACTACATGGCATATGGGATCTTAGTTCCCTGGAAAGGAATCGAACCTGAGGGAGGTCCCCCAACTTTTTTTTTTTTTTTTTTTTTTGCGGTACGCAGGCCTCCCACCGCCGCGGCCTCTCCCACCGCAGAGCACAGGCTCCGGACACGCAGGCCCAGCGGCCATGGCTCACGGGCCCAGCCGCTCCGCGGAACGTGGGATCCTCCCGGACCGGGGCACGAACCCGCGTCCCCTGCATAGGCAGGCAGGCTCTCAACCACTGCGCCACCGGGGAAGCACCCCCCCCCAACGTTATTTTTAAATTCAGAGATTTTTCTAATAGGAGTTAATGAGGCACCAAAATCTCTCCTTCTCAGAAGAGAAGCATACTGAGTATGGCAGAGACTGCTGGCCATCCCCTAGTAATTATGCCCTTTTTTCCATAGTTATGGATTTTTGCCATAGAGCACACAGCCAACAAAAAATACAGATGACATTTACAATCCTCCTCGTAACTGCTCGCTGCAGTCATAAGACTCAGTTCTGGCCAAGTTGAGGTGAGTGGAAGTGATGTGGGCAACGAACATCCGGGTTATGTCCTTAAAGGGCACATCTTCCTTTTCCTCTTCCCCTCTTCAAATAAAAATAAAAAGAGCCTTTAACGGCTTCCTGGAATAGAGTTGGCATCTCAGCTCAACTTCTATGTGAGAGAAATAAGCTTCTGTCTTATTTAAAGTCCTGTGCTTTCAGCTAAACCTACATCTTAACTAATACACTGACTAAAAATAGACATAAAATAAATTCAAACTTATGTACTGCCTGTGCCACATTAAACTATCCAATAAGTCTCTCTCTCTCTCTCACTCTCTCTCTCTCACTCGCTCTCTGTTTTAAATTACTCTTTAAAAAAAATTACTCTTCCCTAAAATACACTTTTGATTGAGAATCCTTCAAAACCTTTTGGATGGCTCCCCATTGCCTTCTGAATTAAGGACAATCCCTCACTAGACATTCAACACTCCATGCTTTTTCCAGCCTCCGCTACTCACATACATTCCGCACACAAGTCCCTACCTTCTCTGATCATGCTAGAGAGTCGCACTTTGGGGGCCATGCCTGTCCTTCCTCTCTGCCAGTGCAAGTCTTATCCACCATGTTACCAAAGTGAGAAAGAGTTATATCAATTGAGGGCTTTGGCATCAAATGGACCCCATTGGAAGCCATGGGGTCCTCACACAACACCCTCTGACTTTCCCTCATAGCACTTCTCACATCTTGTTACTGCACATTTGGCTGCTGTCTGCCTCCCTACTAGACCATAAGCTCCACATGGGCAAGGATGATGTCTAATTGTCTCATCATCTTATCTCCAGGAATAGCATGGTGCCTGGCAACTGACAGATAATAAACATTTGTGGAGTGGATGGATAAACATCTCTGGGGCTTCCCTGGTGGTGCAGTGGTTAAGAATCCGCCTGCCAATGCAGGGAACACGGGTTCGAGCCCTGGTCTGGGAAGATCCCACATGTCGCGGGGCAACTGGGCCCGTGAGCCACAACTACTGAGCCTGCGCGTCTGGAGCCTGTGCTCCTCAACAAGAGAGGCCGTGACAGTGAGAGGCCTGCACACCGCGATGAAGAGTGGCCCTCGCTCGCCGCAACTAGAGAAAGCCCTTGCACAGAAATGAAGACCCAACACAGCCAAAAATAAATAAATAAAAATAAATAAATTTAAACATCTCTGAATCTGTTTTCTCACCTATTACATAAGGCTAATAATATCTAATTCACAGTCATTGCTAGAAATAAATGAGAAAATAAAATGAGGTAATGTGTGTCAAAAGACTGTCCCATAGTACATACTCAATAAATGAGAAGCAATATTGTGCAGTGATTCACAGCATGGACTTTGGAATTAAACCTACCTGGGTATGGCTTTAGCCAGGTATGTGTTGGATGACATTGGACAAGTTATTTATTTGTTCTAGACTTCCATTTCTTCCTCTATAAAGCTGATAGGAAATTTTTCTGGTATTATTGTTGAATGTATTAAATTTGACCACCTATGTGCTTTACCACAACATGTGTTACCTAATAGGCATCCACAAATGGTATCTATTGTTACCCATCACTCATCTAATCATTCATTTATTTGTTCAACAGATTTTTTTATTGACTGAATACTATATACCAGGCCCTGGGCTTTGTGCTGGGAATACAATGGGGAACAAAGCAGAGTGGTCCATGGAGCTCACCACTTGAAATCTACAGCTTGGTGAGGTAGACCATTAAATACAGAAACATATATATAAATACATATAAATACATATATATAAGTATTGGTTGTGAGTAACTGCTAAGGAAGAAAAGGACAGGGTGCTTTGAGAAAGACCCTGGATTTACAGAAACAGGTACTCTTCATGAGCCAGCTCAAATGACAGCAGCTCCATAAAACCTGCCTTATCCCTCCCTATCCTCTCCTTACATGGTCTTTCTCCTTCATTCAAACCATATATCATATTATTCTTTTATTGTGACATTTGTTCTTTTACTTGTTTATTTTTACTCATAAGAATAGCTAAATGATGACAGCTGTTATCAGGGATTCTTAAAAAGGTCTAATTTAAGCCTTTGTAATCTGGACTAAGAACTTCTCACGGGTAAATTCTATGTCTTACTCACCTTTATTGTACCTGTAGATCTAGCAGGGTTCCTGGCACAAATTAAGGGCTCCAGGAATATTTGTGGAATTGAAATAAATTGTACTATCTCCTCTGGCTTCCAAATATGAAAGATTGACTCTAATTCAAATGACTCTCTCTAATCTTTATATGTTAGGCTATTTCTTTAGTTAGTGGATTGTGATCCATCAATTTCTTTAACATATTATAGATGGTAAATAAATCAAAAGTACATTACAATAGTCAGAGTGTTAATCATGAAAAAGCTTTAACATCCCATGGAAAGAAGGATATTCTTGGAAGAATCCCAGACTGAAATCCCTTGACCAACATCTAAAGACATTGTTTTCTACAGCATTTGGAAATGCCTTCCCAATATAAAATTCTGCTGCTGTTTGTCCCATGATCTTGACAAAAAGAACAGTCATCATTACTTACAACAGAAAGCATCCTAATGGCTGTTTCTGGCAGCATAATCCCTTTACAGAAATGAAAACATTCACATTATACCCACATTGAAAGGAAATAATACAGTAAAGAATATTTATCAGTTCACATAACTGAAAAATCCAGAGATAGGGATGTTTTAGATGAGGCTTGATCCAATGCCTTAAGGATATCCAAAAGACCTGGGTTCTTTCCATCTTTCTGTGTCAGCTTCAGCCTAAGGCTGGCTCCATTCCTAGTCCCAAGATGACTGCTTACAGCTTTGGGGGCCATATGCTTTCTTTTTTTACTTTTTTTTTTTTTTTTTTTTTGCGGTACGCGGGCCTCTCACTGTTGTGGCCTCTCCCGTTGCGGAGCACAGGCTCCGGACGCGCAGGCTCAGCAGCCATGGCGCACGGGCTCAGCCGCTCCGCGGCATGTGGGATCTTCCCGAACTGGGGCACGAACCCGTGTCCCCTGCACCGGCAGGTGGACTCTCAACCACTGCTCCACCAGGGAAGCCCATAAATATAACTTTTACATGCACTGGAAAACAAAAAAAACTTGTGTGATTCATTTAATTTCGATATTTGCTAGATTATGGTGGTCTGGAACCGAACTCAAAATATCTCTAATGTATGCCTGTACAAGGATGTCTCAGACATCGTTTGTACTAAGAAGCATGAAAATTAGAAACAGTAAGGGAGTGAATACATAAAATGTGTCATGTGGGATATTCATACTGTTGATCACTACCATAGCAGTTAAAAATGAACTATCTTAATTCACTTAAGAAATATTTATTGAGTGCCTACTCTATGTCAAATACTGTTCTAGGTTCTGGGGATTCAGTGATGAGCAAGCCAAAAACCCTGCCCTTGGGGAGCTCACAACTACATCTGCGTTTACAAGCACAGATAAGGTACAGAAACATCCTGTAGAGAAAATATGTAGGCTGCGAAATATGAAATGTGTAAATTCTTCAATTACCCACTAAACAATCCTATGTCTTATTTATGTATACACATATGTAAACGTATACTTTAATGACCTTAAAGAACACATGCAAAAATCATAATAGTGTTGCTTCTGGGAAGGAAAAGGTGATCAGACTGAGGATGTGGGTCAAAGGGAACTTCAACTTTATGGGTAATTTTTCTTTTTGTTAGAATATCATAACATTAATAATGGTGATTTCTGGGTATTGGAAAAACTCATATTTGTTATATTTATTTCTGTACTTTAATTTTTAATTTCTCCAAACTAAAGAACCTATGATAAGGGAATTTCGGGTTTTGAGGAGCAGAAGGTACAATCTATAGAGAAAAGTCCTTAGAGGAGTTGGGTTCAATCTAGAAATAAGAGGAATGACTCTGCCTCTGAGACAGAAGAGCAGAAGCAGCAATGGATGAAGAAAAATAGAAAAGAGTAAGGAAAGAAATAGTAAGTTTCAGGAGATTTACAGATGGCCTTGAACTTCTCAGTAAGGCAGGAGGCAAGAGCATCTTCTGGTATCAAGGGGAAGGGAAGATCAAACAGTGAGTTCCAAAATATGAAAAAGTTTTTAAACAACCAGTGTAGGAAATTCACTACTGAATCTCTAAGAGATTAATAAAAGAAGTACAGAGCAGCAATGAGACCCAGGTGAGGCTCAATAGCATGAATTTTCAGTGAATTGAATCTGAATGGTTTCATGTTTTTCTCTAGAAAAAAACTGGCAGCCTAGGAAAAAAAGAGAGAAATTAACTGATAGTGTTGAATACAATTTAGGGAATGATTGTGTGAATACTTGGTGAAAACTTAAGGAGGGGATGAAGTATACTAGAATGATAATTAAAGCATCCTTTAAAGCTCTCAACTTGGGGCTTAGACTGGACAGAGAAAAAAATGGAGCTAGGAAAAGCTTTGGCTTTCTCAGACTTGGGTTTGGCAAGGGCAGGGCACACGTGCCAACTATTCTGTCCCTGAGCCATTGGCAGATCACTGATTGATCCTGGCATCCTTTCTTACCAAACCTAGACATGAGCCCAGAACACTCCTCAATTCAGTATTCCAGGGATGCACTCCCAATTGCTTAGAGTGGACACACATTGTGAAACCAGTATGCTGGACATGCCTGCACCAGACAGCAAGTTTCCTCCAGGCAGTAAGCATGTCCTCTTTGAATCTCCAAAGGCTGTACCTGACACATAATAAGCTCTTACTCAATAAGTAATTGTGGGGAATTCCCTGGTGGTCCAGTGGCTAGAACTTGGCATTTTTCACTTCCCGGGGCCCAGTTCAGTCTCTGGTCGGTGAACTAAGATCCTACAAGCTGCGTGGCATGGCCAAATTTAAAAAATAAAATAAAATGAATGTATCTTTAAAAAAAATAATAATTGTGGAAAGAAGGAATGAAGGGAGAAAAGGAGCGAGAGAATGGAGTCCCTGATGAAAAACAAAGAACAGGTTCAGGAGAAATGAAAGAAAAGAGAAAGTAAAAGAAGGTCAGATTGGGGTCAGAACAGGGAGCTCAAAACTGGTGACCTTGGGACTTCCCTGGTGGTCATTAAGGTGGAACCCTTTCAAGTAGTGAAAAAAGTTAAAGGTCTGCCTCTTGTAATGAATGGAAAAAAAAAAAGAGAGAGCGAGAGTTGTTATGCCCTTACTCTAAATTTTCTTCTGTGAATTCTTATTCTTCTCCTGCAAAGAGTTTCTCTTATAAGGTAGCTTATAAAAGGTGACATACTTAAATAAACTTTTGCCATCTAAACATTTAGAAATGAAGAGTTCAGTAATATTTTGTTTTGTTTACATACTATGCATTTTTTGTGAGGAAAAAATACTTTCTGTCACATTGCTATAGAACCATAGAATTTTCAATTGACAAAAGTATGTGATTTTTGTATTCATGTTTTCCATAAAAATCACAGAAAACTTTAGCTAGAATCTAGTACAATATGGAATACAGGGTAAATATACCTCATTCTTCTGATCCTTAAATTAAAGAGAAAATTCAGGATACTTGGTTGCCTGAATTTTTTTTTTTTTTTCTTTTTTTGCTGTACGCGGGCCTCACTGTTGTGGCCTCTCCCGTCGTGGAGCACAGGCTCCGGACACGCAGGCTCAGTGGCCATGGCTCACGGGCCCAGCCGCTCCGCAGCATGTGGTATCCTCCCGGACCATGGCACAAACCTGTGTCCCCTACAACGGCAGGCGGACTCTCAACCACTGCGCCACCAGGGAAGCCCTGCCTGAATTTTTTAACCATTAAAAATTCAGTAATGAATTATGGATGCAAATGTTTTTAGCAATGCTGTCTTAAAATTTACCTGAAAATAAAATTAACTGCTTTTCTCTCCAGGTCATGAATAAAATTAGTCTAATATGGTTGTCCCCTAACTGGGTCTTTTATGGAAATATTGGGTGTTTTCCTTTGTTTTTTTTTTTGTCCAAACTGCCTATGCTGAACTCTCATGGGGCAAAACTCGCCAATCCTCCTTATCAACCCCCTCACCTGTGGCGGGACCAGAGCTTTGTTTCTAGATATCAACTCAACAAGACTTGAGTGTGGAGGTAAATCTTTATGTATGTGAAAAGTATTTAAAATAAAAGTACCTTCATGGTATGTACGTACAATGGAATATTATTCAGCCTTAAAAAGGAAGGAAATTCTGACACATGCAACAACATGGATGAACCTTGAAGACATTAGGCTAAGTGAAATAAACTAGACACAAAAGGCCATATAGTGTATGATTCCACTTATACGAGATACTTAAAGTGGTCAAATTCATAGTGACAGAAGGAGGAAGGGTAGTTAACAGGGGTTGCAGAGAGGGGGATGGGGAGTAATTGTTTAAGAAACAAAATTTCAGTTTGGGAAGATGAAAAAGTTCTGAAGCTGGATTGTGGTGATTCACAGCAATGTGAAAGTATTAACGCCACCGAATTATACACCTCAAAATGGTTAAAGTGCTAAGTTTTATGTTATATATGTTGTACCACAACAAAAATAAAATAAATTTTAACTATATTTTCAAAAGCAAAGGCAACTGTGGCTGATTTTGATTCACTGTAATATAAAGTAACTAGAAGATTTTTCCCCCATGGAAACATTGTAAACATCAAAATAAATACTTTTATTTTAAATGGTCCTTATCATCTTGGCCAAAAATTTATTCTATAAAAAGAAAACTGGACAAGACATTTAACAAGGAAATGTCATTTGATGTGAGATGAAAAGGAAAAATGAAGACATACACTCCACATCTTCAACAATGTTTCCCTCTGTGGTCTGGGAAGCCTTGCATGAATTAGATTGAAATTAGATTGGAACTATATTATCTTTGGTTCGAGAAGACTTTTTTTTTAATTAATAACTTAAAATGTTCATTTTGGCCAATTAGGAAAAATCAAAAGTAGAAACACTGAAAAGGAGAATTTTTAATGTGTAGATGGTTAAAATGTGTCAGTATCACATATTTAGGCAAGGATAGAAAAGTAAATTACATTTATGTGTTTGTCTTCCCAAACTGTTTTCTTGGCCTGAAATTACTCAACATGTAAAAAGATTCCCAGTAACGTCAATGACTACATAGGAAATTGATAACGGCTAAACCTCCCACTCTCCTTGCCACCCGACAAGAAAATAAAATAAAATCTGAGCCCCTGGCTGCACAGTGCCCTCAGTTGCTTTGTTACCCTGGGAAATGCAGAGGGTCGGTGGAAATTATCCTATAATGAGCAATCCATCTGGCTGCACCTAAAAATGGAATAAAAATGCCACCCTTGACTTTTCCATGGTAGTAAATTAAAGCCTAATGTATAGTTCTAATTACTAACATTTTCTCTCTAATGGTTCAGTTTGGCTAGGATTTCCGACAATCCCCTTGTTCCCCTAAAGCAAACACCAGAGAATGTTCTAACCCCACTGGTGGCATTTATTAATAACCCCCTTGACAGATGAAAAAAAATCATTATTCTATATTAGACAGGAAAGGATTTTCTCAGCAAAAGCTAATTGATTTTAAAAAACTCAGACGCTATAGAGGAATTAATTTCAGAGAGGGGGAAAAATACAACAGCATCAAATAAAAACAGATTCTTGTATAGTATGATGTTGCCTGGGCACTGTTTGGGGTACCAGCTAGGGGGAAAAAAAACCTGATAAATGTATGAAAAAATATCCATGCCTCCTTATATACTGGGATGAAGAGATGAGAGGAAGAGGGCTCTCTTGTGAAGAATTCTTACTTTGTGCCTCCATGAAAGAGATAAGATATGATAAGTTGGTTTCTATGGATGGCAAATACAAACACATACAAAAAAAATTGTTGGAAATGTTTCCACATTCTTCTATTTAATCTCTTTCATTCTTATTTTTAAAAGATGTTATTCTTTTTAAACTCATGTACAAATACATGCTAAATACAAATCAGTATTAATCTATAGGTCTAGTTCTCATCAAACAGTATACAGCTTTCTGAGTGACAATAATTTAGAAGTACTAAACAAAAATAAGATTTGTGATATACTGAGAGGAGGCATGGTAGAAAAAAGAAATATGCTGAAATAAATATTTTTGTAAGCTACACTCCAAAGTATGCCAGTAGTAAATAGAAATACAACTTTATAAAGCAAAGCAGTGGTGGACCCATGCAGGTGGGGTCAGGGTGTCAGGGAAGCAGTGGAAGCAGTGGCTTCTGGTACAAACACTAAAGCAGTGTCTACAGAGAGTGGAAACCCAATATGAAAACCAACTAAAATCCAATCTACCTTTTAGTATCATCATGCACTGACCATTCTAAACAGTCAGGAATAAAATACTTTTCTCTGCAAAAATACTGTTTGTCTAAATTCTAAACAATTTCTGTGGTTACCGTTAAATTTTGATAATGTAAGTGTACACTTCAAGTTAGCACATTTTTGTTACTTAGGGTTTATAAACATTGTATTCTACATAAAAGTTAATTTTAAAACTGCCAGATGCACTGTGCTGGACCCCCATGAATTCAGCTACACACATTCATTACTACAACAGACAAATACGTAGATATAATATTTCCCCTTATGTCAAAAATGCATTAATCTATTTTAAAACTATTAATCTTTGTTTATTTTTGTACTGTAATCTCTATTTTATTTATAATTATTTTTCTTTTACTTGCAAACTATAAATACAAAGTTCAATAAAAGAAAATATTCAGTATCTGTATTTCTTTTCTGGACATTATTTTTTTTTAAGATTTATGTATGTATTTATTTATTTATTTATAATTTTGGCATGCCAGGTCTTAGTTGCAGTACACGGGATCTTCGTTGTGGCACGTGGATTCTTAGTTGCAGCATGCATGCGGGATCTAGTTCCCTGACCAAGGATCAAACCTAGGCTCCCTGCATCGGGACCGCCGAGTCTTACCCACTGGACCACCAGGGAAGTCCCTGAACATTATTATTATATTTTATTTCATGATTTTTACAGAAAATAATTTTGTTGTATAAAACATGGGAAATGTTAAAAAGAAAAAGAAAAACGGACCTGCTTCGGTTATTGAATACACTATGTTCTCTACTAAAGCAAAGAAAATAAATTATGTTATCTGAATGACTGGAGGATAAGGTCTTCAGTTTAATCAAATAATCTAGCGAAACGGTTTTCTAATAGATGGTCAATTATTATAAAGTGATGACTAAAAGCAAAAATCAGATAAAATTAGATTGTGTGCAAATGAATCTTTCTTTGATAATTAAAAAGGTCTTTCACTGACTCAGAATTAACATTGCTGTGTAAATATGCAGAAATGCTCATTAGTGGAAGCATTAGGAAATAGATAGGTAATAGAACATTAAAAAGTTAAAATGAAGGCTTATGTTGAATGCTGTTTAATTCACACCCCCATTTCTCAAAGAATGTAAAAGTCATCTGCAATTTACTGTGTTAAATCTCAAATAAAATTTCTATAGTCCTGAAATATAATTTTTTTTTTTTTTTTTTTTTTTTTTGGTCCGAGCCTCACAGCTTGTAGGATCTTAGTTCCTCAACCAGGGATTGAAAACCGGGCCCTGAGAGAGTGGAGTCCTAACCACTGAACCACTAGGGAATTCCCCTGAAATATAATTTTAAAGTGTACTTTTATTGTGAAAAAAGAGTTGTCACATTTATCATTATTCACACTGAGATTTATATGTTTCAATGAGCTAAATAATATTTTAGGACTTCTTTTGTAATCAAAAGACTTGGTTCCGGGCTTCCCTGGTGGCACAGTGGTTGAGAGTCCGCCTGCCGATGCAGGGGACACGGTCCGGGAGCATCCCGCATGCCACGGAGCAGCTGGGCCCGTGAGCCATGGCCGCTGAGCCTGCGCGTCCGGAGCCTGTGCTCCGCAACGGGAGAGGCCACAGCGGTGAGTGGCCCGCGTACCACAAAAAACAACAAAAAAAAAACAACAACAAAAGACTTGGTTCCTCCCAATCAGCTGATTAGATTAGTTCTTTGTTACTCAACTCTTTGTTGATCCATGCCATGGTGAAGATTCCTGAAACACTCATGGGCAAGTCTATGAGGCAAAATAATAGCAACATGAAGTTCCCGGCTATTTGATGGAAAGATATCAGTGCTCTGCCACTCAGATCTCTTTGAATTTACCTTTCAGTTGTTGCTGAAAACCAATTACTATAAGTTAAGGGTGGGTTGTGGACCTTGGTCAGGTTTTCATGTGAAGGGCTTCTGTTTTCTACTCCAACAGCCTGAGGCACAAATAGGCACCTACAGATTCATTTGGGCATCAATGGAATGGCAGAAAGCTCAATATTCATGCTGAAGCTCCATTAGCTACACAAATCTGACATCCTGTCAACACATTGACCCAAATTTGTATATGCAAAGGTTTGCCTTGGCAACCTCAGCAGCTATCTAAGGGGATCTCCTCTGAAAGGAAGCCTGCCCTTTGGGGGAGGAGATGCTTCCTTAAAGCCTAGTTTTTATCAGTTTTCCACTTAAAGGGACACTCTGCATTTCATCAAGAAGTAAAAACGTGAATGAATTGCAACTCATAAGTTTCCATAAATTATAAAAATTTACATGGTTTTTACTGCAACTTGTGCTGGCTGTGAAGAAAACAACAGCTTAAGACAAAATTAAAATAATCATTCAGCAATTAATAACTGAGTAACAACTATGGCAGTCCCCAAACTAAGCATTGTGACTCTAGGAAAAAGCACATGGCAGGTACTCAAGAAGACAGGTTCCTGTGAATAAACATATATACCTAGCTGGTGAGATTACATGAATGTATGCATACAAACTGAAACTATCGTGAAAAGTCTATGTGTGACAAGTTCCAAGTGAGTGGTACAGAAAGTAAGTGCTAGACATGTTTATAAAAGAAAGAACTCTCTGTAGATTGCAGGAACAGGTGAGCAAGTCTACATGTTCTAAAATGAGTCTTGGATTAAACTGAACATTAAACTGACCAGTGTACTGTATGAACTATGAAAGCTTTATGGAAAGTAAAACTTTTGAGCTGGACAATAGCAATACCTCCTTACTAAGTCAAGATAAAATATCTTTCTATTTAATGGTAATAGTTCATGTTAAATTATATTCAGTTCCTGGCCCCGTACGATTGCCAAGTCATTTTCTGCTATTCTTCAGATCTTCTATTATAGAGCTCATTATTCTGCATTTTCCACTCTAATTGTGAGCAGTTACTCCACCATCCTACCTTGACACAAAGGTACCAGGGGAGTAAATTTTTTGCCTTCCACAAGTGGAGAATGCCTGTACACCCATCACCTTGAAGAGAAGGTGATGTTCCTAATCCACTTCTTATTCAACCCCTGTCAGTATCCCACAACTTCAAACTTGTGAAGTCTGTGCCATTTTGATTGCCAACTTTTCTTTCCCCTGTTGTCACTGCCACTGACCACACTCCAGCACTTTGTTCCAAGTATCTATCTCTCCATCCCATCCCCTGCCATTCCTTAGTGACTCAGGGAGCCTAATGATCTCTTCAACCTCAGTGACTTTTATTGTTACTCCTTTTTTAAAAAATTCATGCAATGAGTCCTAGTGGTCAGGATGTTTGTAATCTTTATCTTATCAAGAAAATACAACTCGAAGTCATTTGTCATCACCCATTGTAGGACTAAATATCCAAGAGGAGAGGGGAGATAAGTGAGTATAACAATGATAAGTACGATCACCAAGTACATCTCTTTTGATGTATGAAATAAATATATACTGTACAACATTCCTGAGCAAATGACTATGCAGTCTTTGTGAAAGTTACCAGTGAAAATGTTGTTATTGTCATATTCTTCTAAGGTAAATGCTTGGGGACTGTCCCCCTACAAATTTAGAACTTCTGTGTAAATTTTTGTTAGTAACAACTAAATAACCATTAAAATGAAATTAGTGAATATTAAAATAGAATTATTAATTGCTGCTACTAATACAGTGGTTTTATTAGTGACTACTAAAATAGAATTTCTTTTCTGTATGTCTAAAGCCATAAGTTGAGGTCTCTGGCTACATTTTAACTGCAGCACATTGCACAGCAGGAGTGGGAGCGGGAAAAGAGATGGACGTTGGACTCAGAACATCTAAGTTTAATTCCCAGGACTGCCAGACTGCCACTTAATGGCACTGCGATCTTTGACAAATCATTTCTCAGTTTTCCCATGTGTAAAGTAGGGATAATGATTATATTAGCTCAGGATCATTGAATGTTATCAAAGGAGGAAATATGTGAAAATAGTTCATACATTTTAGAAGCACATAGCAAATGCTAATTGTTGTTACTTCACATTATTTCACTGAATAAAATTTAACAAAGTGGCTAAGACTGTGGTCTCCAGACCAGACTGCCTGGATTTAAATCCCACCTCCCCCAGTACTAGATATGAAAGTCCTTTAACTTTTTCAAGCCTGATTCCTCCTCTGTAAAGAAGGACAGTACCTATTTAATAGTGTGTTGTGAGGCTTAAGTGAGCTAAGTCACGCAAAGCACTTATACCACACTCTGGAAAATCATGAAATACTAATAAATATTTGTTCATTTCATTTATTCAACAAATGTTTATTGAGTGCGTACTCTATGCCAGACTTATTCTAGGACTGGGAATATAGTACAGAATACAAGACCAAAAATGTCCTCACTCTCATGTGGCATATAACTTAGTTGGGGTAGAGAAGATTTTATTATGATTGCAAATAATAATATATATGAGAAATATATTTGGAGGTGATACATGCTATGAAGAAAATAAAACAGGACAATATGTTACAGAATGACACAGGACCCCTACTCTTACTAACCAGAAGTTGAGTTATTACTACACTACTATTACTACCACAACTCTGCCTTCCAAATCTACACTGTTGAGGCACTTCCTTGTCATGTGTGTGCTCCACTTTGGCTGAGAGATCAAAATGCTTTTAAAGCATTTTCCCTCCCAGTGACACGTAAGAACAATAGCATCACCAAACAACATTGGAAATCCAAGCATCATGTGATAAGTCTCACCTTATAGACATAGAAATGGACAGAGAACTTGACTTTAACCTATCTAGGATTTTGAAAGTCAATCTTTTATGTATAAGATTCCAATATTTTTCAAATCAACACATGTTTATTAAGCATTTACTACATAAAAGTCTCTACAAGAGACATAAAGTGATGTAAGAAAGTAATTTCTGTTGTCAAGAAATTAATAATCAAGTTAGGGGAGAAAAGATAGTAATATATTTAAAGTGAAATAACCTAAAAGATTTAAATGACATTTCAAAATAACAACAAAAATCACTAATTACTAAATAAATTATTTGAATATGTTAGTTCAAAAGGAAGTTCAAAAGAGAGAATAACATATTCAACTTGGGTAGGCAGGAAAATTGACATTTGAAAAACTGGGAAGAAGAGAGTATTTCAAGTGGAGAGAATAGTTTGAACAAACACCTGTTGATAGTTGAGGGTAAAGGCATTCCGAGAAGAGTGAGTAAAATGATTTGCCTTTAGAAGAATTGAGAAGGGGTAGAAATATGGCTATGAGACAGATGGCTTCAGAATCTAAAGAAAAAGAATATAAATGCAGTTAAAAGAAAAACTATGCAGTAAACATCTGCACCTAGAGAATATTTATTTTGTCTATCTATGGTGAAAATTTTAAAAGGAAGTGAAAAGAAAAAGCAAGTAAAGTGGAAGGACAGGAAAGGAAACCTATATTAGGAAATTACTGTACATCATAAGGTAGAAGACTGTGAGGAGATTGGTTCAAGATGGCGGAGTAGAAGGACATGCACTCACTCCTTCTTGTGAGAGCACCAGAAACACAACTAACTGCTGAACAATCATCGACAGGAAGACACTGGAACTCACAAAAAAAGGTACCCCACATCCAAAGACAAAGGAGAAGCCACAATTAGACAGTAAGAGGAGCATAATCACAGTAAAATCAAGTCCCAAACTGCTGGGTGGGTGACTCACAGACTGGAGAACACTTATACCATAGAAGTCCACCCACTGGACTGAAGGTTCTGAGCCCCATGTCAGGCTTCCCAACCTGGGGGTCCGGCAATGGGAGGAGGAATTCCTAGAGAATTAGACTTTGAAGGCTAGTGGGATTTGATTGCAGGACTTTGACAGGACTGGGGAAAACAGAGACTCCACTCTTGGAGGGCATATACAAAGTAGTGTGTGCATCAGGATCCAGGAAGGAGAAGTGACCCCATAGGAGATTGAACCAGACCTACCTGCTAGGGTTGGAGGGTCTACTGCAGAGGTGGGGAGTGGCTGTGGCTCACCGTGGGGAGCAAAGGCACTGGTAGCAGAAGATCTGGGAAAACTCCTTGGTGTGAGCCCTCCCAGAGTCCCTGTTAGCCCCACCAAAGAGCCAGTAAGCTCCAGTGTTGGGTCGCCTCAGGCCAAAAAACCAACAGGGAGGGAACCCAGCCCCACCCATCAGCAGACAAGAGGATTAAAGTTTTACTGAGCTCTGCCCATCAGAGCAACACCCAGCTCTACCCACCACCAGTCCCTTCATCAGGAAGCTTGCACAACCCTCTTAGATAGCGTCATCCACCAGAGGGCAGACAGCAGAAGCAAGAAGAACTAAAATTCTGCAGCCTGTGGAAGGAAAACCACATTCACAGAAAGAGAGACAAAATGAAAAGGCAGAGTACTTTGCACCAGATGAAGGAACAAGATAAAACCCCAGAAAAACAACTAAATGAAGTGGAGATAGGCAACCTTCCAGAAAAAGAATTCAGAATAATAATAGTGAAGATATTCCAGGACCTCAGAAAAAGAATGGAGGCAAAGATCGAGAAGATGCAAGAAATATTTAACAAAGACCTAGAAGAATTAAAGAATATACACCTAGAACAATTAAACAACAAACAAACAGAGATGAAAATACATAACCAAAATGAAAACTACACTAGAAGGAATAACTGAGGCAGAAGAACGGATAAGTGACCTGGAAGACAGAATGGTGGAATTCACTGCCACAGAACAGAATAAAGAAAAAGGAATGAAAAGACATGAAGACAGCCTAAGAAAACTCTGGGACAACATTGGATGCAACAACATTCACATTATAGGGGTCCCAGAAGGAGAAGAGAGACAGAAAGTACCCGAGAAAATATTTGAAGAGATTATAGTAAAAAACTTCCCTAACATGGGAAAGGAAATAGCCACCCAAGTCCAGGAAGCACAGAGAGTCCCAGGCAGGATAAACCCAAGGAGAAACACACCAAGACATACAGTAATCAAATTGACAAAAATTAAAGACAAAGAAAAATTACTGAAAGCAACAAGGGAAAAACGCCAAATAACATACAAGGGAACTCCCATAAGATTAACAGTTGATTTCTCAGCAGAAACTCTACAAGCCAGAAGGGAGTGGCATGATATACTTAAAGTAATGAAAGGGAAGAACCTACAACCAAGATTACTCTACCCGGCAAGGATCTCATTCAGATTCAACGGAGAAATCAAGAGCTTTACAGACAAGCAAAAGGTAAGAGAATTCAGCACCACCAAACCAACTCTACAACAAATGCTAAAGGAACTTCTCTAAGTGGGAAACACAAGAGAAGAAAAGGACCTACAAAAACAAACCCAAAGCAATTAAGAAAATGGTCATAGGAACATACATATCGATAATTACCTTAAACATGAATGGATTAAATGCTCCAACCAAAAGACATAGGCTCGCTGAATGGATATAAAAACAGTGCCCATATATAAGCTATCTGTGAGAGACACACTGCAGACCTAGGAACACAAACAGACTGAAAGTGAGGGGATGGATAAAGATATTCCATGCAAATGGAAATCAAAAGAAAGCTGGAGTAGCAATACTCATATCAGATAAAATAGACTTTAAAATAAGGACTGTTACAAGAGACAAGGAAGGACACTACATAATGATCAAGGGATCAATCCAAGAAGATGATATAACAATTATAAATATATATGCACCCAACATAGGAGCACCACAATACATAAGGCAAATGCTAACAGCTATAAAAGAGGAAATCAACAGTAACACAATACTAGTGTGGGACTTTAATACCTCACTTAGACCAACGGACAGATCATCCAAACAGAAAATTAATAAGGAAACACAATCTTTAAATGACACAATAGACCAGATAGATTTAATTGATATTTATAGGACATTCCATCCAAAAACAGCAGATTACACTTTCTTCTCAAGTGCACATGGTACATTCTCCATGATAGATAACATCTTGGGTCACAAATCAAGTCTCAGTAAATTTAAGAAATTTGAAATCATGTCAAGAACGTTTTCTGACCACAGTGCTATGAGATTAGAAATCAATTACAGGGAAAAAAATTTAAAAAACAAAAACACATGGGTGCTAAACAGTTCGTTACTAAATAACCAAGAGATCACTGAAGAAATCAAAGAGGAAATCAAAAAATACCTAGACACAAATTACAATCAAAACACTATGATCCAAAACCTATGGGATGCAGCAAAAGCAGTTCTAAGAGGGAAGTTTATAGCAAAGAAGCCTACCTCAAGAAAAAAGAAAAATATAAAATAAACAATCTAACCTTACACCTAAAGGAACTAGAGAAAGGAGAACAAACAAAACCCAAAGTTAGTAGAAGGAAAGAAATCATAAAGATCAGAACAGAAATAAATGAAATAGAAACAAAGAAAACAATAGCAAAGATCAATAAAACTAAAAGCTGGTCTTTGAGAGGCTAAACAAAATTAATAAACCTTTAGCCAGACTCATCAAGAAAAAGAGGGAGAGGACTCAAATCAGTAAAATTAGAAATGAAAAAGGAGAAGTTACAATGGACACCGCAGAAATACAAAGCATCAAAAGAGACTTGTATGAGCAACTCTATGCCAATAAAATGGACAACCTGGAAGAAATGGACAAATTCTTAGAAAGGTTTAACCTTCCAAGACTGAACCAGGAAGAAATAGAAAATATGAACAGACCAATCACAAGTAATGAAATTGAAACTGTGATTAAAAATCTTCCAACAAAAGTCCAGGACCAGATGGCTTCACAGGTGAATTCTATCAAACATTTAGAGAAGAGCTAACACCCATACCTCTCAAACTCTTCCAAAAAATTGTGGAGGAAGGAACACGCCCACACTCATTCTATGAGGCCACCATCACCCTGTTACCAAAACCAGACAAAGATACTACAAAAAAAGAAAATTACAGACCAATATCACTGATGAATATAGATGCAAAAATCCTCAACAAAATACTAGCAAACAGTATCCAGCAACACATTAAAAGGATCATATACCATGATCAAGTGGGACTTATCCCAGGGATGAAAGGATTCTTCAATATACGCAAATCAATCAGTGTGACAAACCATATTAACAAATTGAAGAGTAAAAGCCATATGATCATCTCAGTAGATGCAGAAAAAGCTTCTGACAAAATTCAACACTGATTTATGATAAAAACTCTCCAGATAGTGGGAACCTATCTCAACATCATAAAGGCCATATATGACAAACCCACAGCAAATATCATTCTCAAAGGTGAAAAACTGAAAGCATTTCCTCCAAGATCAGGAACAAGACAAGGATGTCCACTTTCACCACTATTATTCAATATAGTTTTTGAAGTCCTAACCATGGCAATCAGAGAAGAAAAAGAAATAAAAGGAATCCAAATTGGAAAAGAAGAAGTAAAATTGTCACTGTTTGCAGATGACATGATCCTATACATAGAGAATCCTAAAGATGCCACCGGAAAACTACTAGAGCTAATCAATGAATTTAGTAAAGTTGCAGGATACAAAATTAATGTACAAAAATCTCTTGCATTCCTAAACACTGTTGATGAAAAATCTGAAAGAGAAATTAAGGAAACACTCCCATTTACCATTGCAACAAAAAGAATAAAATACCTAGGAATAAACCTACCTAGGGAGACAAAAACCTGTATGCAGAAAACTATAAGACACTGATGAAAGAAATTAAAGACAATACAAATAGATGGAGAGATATACCATGTTCTTGGATTGGAAGAATCAATATTGTGAAAATGACTATACTACCCAAAGCAATCTACAGATTCAATGCAATCCCTATCAAATTACCAATGGCATTTTTTACAGAACTAGAACAAAAATCTTAAAATTTGTATGGAGACACAAAAGACCCTAAATAGCCAAAGCAGTCTTGAGGGAAAAAGACAGAGCTGGAGGAATCAGACTCCCTGACTTCAATCTATACTACAGAGCTACAGTGATCAAGACAATATGGTACTGGCACAAAAACAGAAACATAGGTCAATGCAACAGTATAGAAAGCCCAGAGATAAACCCATGCACCTGTGGTCAACTAATCTATGACAAAGGAGGCAAGGATATACAATGGAGAAAAGACAGTCTGTTCAATAAGTGGTGCTGGGAAAACTGGACAGCTACATGTAAAAGAATGAAATTAGAACACTCCCTAACACCATATCAAAAATAAACTCAAAATGGATTAGAGACCTAAATGTAAGACTGGACACTATAAAACTCTTAGAGGAAAACATAGGAAGAACACCCTTTGACATAAATCACAGCAAGATCTTTTTTGATCCACCTCCTAGAGTAATGGAAATAAAAACAAAAATAAACAAATGGGACCTAATGAAGCTTAAAATCTTTTACAAAGCAAAGGAAATTACAAACAAGACAAAAAGACAACCCTCCTAATGGGAGAAAATATTTGCAAACGAATCAATGGACAAAGGATTAATTGCCAAAATATATAAACAGCTCATGCAGCTCAATATTAAAAAAACCAACAACCCAATCCAAAAATGGGCAGAAGGCCTAAATAGACATTTCTCCAAAGAAGATATACAGATGGCCAAGAAGCACATGAAAGGATGCTCAACATCACAAATTATTAGAGAAATGCAAATCAAAACTACCATGAGGTATCACCTCACACCAGTTAGAATGGGCATCATCAGAAAATCTACAAACAACAAATGCTGGAGAGGGGTTGGAGAAAAGGGAATGCTCTCGCACTATTGGTGGGAATGTAAATTGATAAAGCTACTATGGAGAACAGTATCGAGGTTCCTTAAAGAACTAAAAATAGAAAAAAAAATAGAATTACCATATGACCCAGCAATCCCACTACTGGGCATATACCCAGAGAAAACATAATTCAAAAATACACATGCACCCCAATGTTCATTGCAACAGTATTTACAATAACTAGGTCATGGAAGCAACCTAAATGCCCATCGACAGATGAATGGATAAAGAAGATGTGGTACATATATACAATGGAATATTACTCAGTCATAAAAAGGAACAAAATTGAGTCATTTGTAGAGATGTGGATGGATCTAGAGACTGTCATACAGAGTGAAGTAAGTCAGAAAGAGAAAAACAAATATATTAACGCATATATGTGGAACCTAGAAAAATGGTACAGATGAACCGGTTTGCTGGGCAGAAATAGTGACACAGATGTAGAGAACAAACATATGGACACCAAGGGGAGAAAGTGGTGGGGGGGTGGGGATGGTGGTGTGATGAATTGGGAGATTAGGATTGACATGTATACACTAATATGTATAAAACAGATGACTAATAAGAACCTGCTGTATAAAAAAATAAATGAAATAAAATTCAGAAAAACAAAAAAAGGTAGAAGACTGTGTTGCCATGAAATGAGCATTATGCAGACTTTGCAGAAACCTTGGTAATGTTTGTGATGTATCTATGCTTCTCGACTACCAATTAGAGCTAGGTCTGTATGCATGTTAATGAAGACACTATTTAGAAAGTCTACTAACAAAGAGTTAAGGGAAGCTGACAAGGGACGGTGAGGTACCACTGGGCTAGCAACAGTGAAAAGCCAAAACCACTCTAGACTTGAAGGGGCAAGAGGAGCGAGTGATTATGGGAACCTGGAAACAGATCTAGTGTAGGAGGGGCTCACCAACAGAAGCTGTGGCCTTAGGTAGAGTAGCACAGCTCCTGCCTACCAACAGGCAGCAGAGAGGGGGTCAGGAGAGTAAATATCCTGACTTCTTCCCTCTCTGGCCCTCTGATCTCCTGCTGATGCCTCCTACTGACTGTCCCCAAAGAGAAGCCACCCCACAAGGAAGCCTGAACAATTCAGTCCTCAGAGGTCAGCCTCTATCTCCCTCCCAGGCATGGAATGAATAGCTGGAGAAAAGTGAAGTGAATATGGATGGGCAAATGTGTGTGTGTGTGTGTGTGTGTGTGTATACGTGTTTATATTGTTTTGTGGGTGGAGTTAGGGCATGGATAATACGAAGGTAAGAAAATCAATTAGCAAGAGACTGTAGCAAGGCCAGATTATGACATTCGTGGGCCCTAGGCACTTCTCTTTGTGGGACTATTCATCAATTTAAAAAAATGTTTAAAATTCTACTTTACAATTGCATCAACATAAAGACAAATGCAATCTAGGTTGGATTATATCAAGTTTTTCTTCTGATTTTAAAAGAAATTGAAACATTTTCAGGGGCCCCTAAGTATCATGGTGCTAGGCACATGCCCACTTTTGCCTAATGGAGAAGGGGGTCCTGGACTGCACAAGACCGGATGTGAAATGGTAAGATCTCAACCAAATAGTGGAATTAAATGGTATATGTATATCATGTGGGGTTCTGATAGAAAACAGAAAGGACACTCAAGATAATTCATGGAGAGTTTATTCACAAAGGAACTATTTGGAATCTGCAGGTGGGGTGGGGGTGGGATAGGGGCACCTACCAAGTTCGTGCAGTAACCTAGGGCTAGGAACAACACAGACCCCAGCCATGCACAGGCCTGAGGGGAGCAGGAGAGGGGCCATTACCAGAGGCTGGAAAAAGCGTTGTGAGGAGAAGCCGTCCGTAGGAGGAAGAGTGGCTGTGACTTGAGGGACACAGTCAGCCTGGGGTAAACTTGCAGGGAGGAATCCAGGATTATAAATACCCTGTCGTCCTCCCTCCTCCATTGCCTGAGCCCAACGGGACGTCAAGGGCATGAGACCACTGATGCTGTGCACACATGTTCATTTCTCAGGAAGAGAGCTTTTGGAAGGGTGGAACTGCAGGACCAGTCAGAAGCTATGTGACACATGTAGCCTTTCGAGCATGGGTTTGGACTAGACTCAGCAGTGGAGCTCGGCATAGAATCACCTGGAGGGCTTGTTAACCATGATTGCTAGTCTCTCCCCCTAGAGTTTCTCATTCAGTGGGTCTGGGATGGGGTCCAAGAATTTGAATTCCTAACAAGTTCCCAGGTGATGCTTATACTGTTGATCTGAGGAGTACACTTTGAGAGTCACTGTCTAGAGTGTTCTCCATGGACCTTTCTGCCCTAAATATTATGAGGTGATCACTGTATCTGCAAACATCTAGAACAGGGCTCAGTAACATACAGTTGACTCTTGAAGGACACAGTGTGAATTGCACAGTGGGTCTACTTATACATGGATTTTAAAAATAAATACTACAGTACTACATGATCTGCAACTGGTTGAATCCCAGGATGCAGAACTGTAGATAGAGGGGAACCACATATTTGAAGGGCCAAATGTAAGAAATACTCAGATTTTCGACTGCAGAGTGTTGGTGCCCCTAAACTCCGTGTTGTTCAAGGTTCAAATGTAGTTGGTACCGAATAAACCTCTGATGAATTAATAATTAACCTAAATAAAACCTTAACTAAAGCAAATTCTCCTTGACTCAATTTACTCATCTATAAAGCACTCAACCTTCAATGACACACATTGAAGTGGTGGCCAAATGAACACAACAGATCTGAGATTCTGGCAGATATCTTCTAAGCAGGGGCTCTGTTCTGGGCAACTTCAAATCTTCTCACATATCACAGATGCCTATTTACTTTGTTAACATGATGGTTCAAATGTTTTATTCAGTGTGAACAGCATAGTGAATGACTCCATCATTGGTATTTCCAATATATTATATATAATCATTCATCCATCAAATATTAAGTTACAGAGTTGAGGACCATTCACGATGCTAGCCTCTGCGGAAACAAAGATGAACTACTTCTGCCCTCAGAGCTCACAGTCTACTGGGGAAAACAGACACGTACACAGAAAAATTGGTGAATATTATCTTAGAAGGACACTGTGGTAGAGATACACCCAGCTATATACAAAATAGATAAAGAACAAGGACCTACTGTATGGCACAGGGAACTATAGTCAATATCCTGTAATAACCTATAATGGAAAAGAAACTGAAAAAGAATAGATATATAACTGAATCGCTCTGCTGTACACCTGAAACATTGTAAATTAACTATACTTCAATTAAAAAAAAAGAAGTACATCATGGTAAATATAGAAGTATGAATGGTCGGCTAGGAGCTGGAAGGAGGAAGCCAACTCTGCCAAGGAGCTTCAGGGAAAGCTTCACAGGAGTGAGTTTTGGGGTGAGTGTTAAAGGATGCATAGAGGTTTCCAGATTTGTAAATGGGAAAGGAGCATCCAGACTGAAAGTCTCACTCCTGTAAACACACAGTGTTTGAAAATGAGTGAGAGTTGAGTGTGAATTATTGCATAGGAAATCCAGGAGGGTAGGTGGTGACTAAAGGGATAAAGCTAGAGAGGTAGATTATGTAGGGAGCCAGGTTGTACATAGTCCCTGAATGACAGACTCAAAAGAGCAACCCACTGATATTCTCCTCCAGGAAGTTTCCATAACCCCGAAGGTGGGATGAACCATCCCTGCCCCAGGCTCTTAGAGCGCCCTCCACATACCTTTATCACTGCAGTTACTTCATTAGATTGAAATTATCTGTTCATGTTTTCAACTTTCCTACTAGACCATAAGCTCATCAAGGGCAGAAACCCTTATTCACTTTTGCAGTAGCACATGGTCTAGCATACAGTAGCAATGAATAAATGTTTCCTGAACTGAGGGAACCTGAGGAGGTCTTTCTATTATAGGGTGGTAGTGAGAGAGTTCTCCAGCTGGTTCAACCCTCTAGGGCAGGTGCTGGGCTTTTCTTCTCCCCCTCTCTTTCTTCTTCTCCATCATTCCACCAGGTATCTGGGGTCCCACTTGCCATCCTGAAGGCTCTGAGTATCCCAAGATTTTGAAAGAGGGGGTTTGTCCACAGGAGATAAATTGAAGGGAATAGCTGTTGTTCTCCCATTTCTTTGGGATTTTGATGTATCAAAAATTAGGAAACAGGAAATCTAAGTGCTTCTCTAGTGGGGAGCTGAGGGGTAGGAAAATATTAAAGACCTGAGTAATATAGAGTTTGAGTGATAGATAGGATTTGAGAAGCTAAAGAAAAGGAAGAAAGGCATTCACAGTCCTGGATAATTGCAATCATCCATTTTCTCTGTTCTTCATCCTGGGTTATTAGGGGATGCTAAAAACATATGCATAGGGCTTCCCTGGCGGCACAGTGGTTGAGAGTCCGCCTGCCGATGCAGGGGACACGGGTTCGTGCCCCGGTCCCCGAAGATCCCACATGCCGCGGAGCGGCTGGGCCCGTGAGCCATGGCCGCTGAGCCTGCGCGTCCGGAGCCTGTGCTCTGCAACAGGAGAGGCCACAACAGTGAGAGGCCTGCGAACCGCAAAAAAAAAAAAGAAGATGCTTTCCAGGAACTCTCTAATTCCTTGAGGGCAGGAGCCTTGTTTGTCTTATTCATCACTGTGTCCTGGAGGCCTAGAATAGTGCTTGGCACATGGCAAGAATTCATTAATATTTGTTGAATGAATGAATAAATATATGAATGAAGGAGTTCCCCTAGAGAAAATCCCATTGCAATGCAGATGAGTGTGACCACAAGGATGTTGTTTCCAATTCCAGTTAGCCTCTCAATGGTAATCCTTTTTATCCATCTTCAGTTACATTCCTCTTCTAGTCCTCTCAGCAGCAATTCCAAACCATTTTTCCTCCTTGAATCCCCCAGGCTAAAAATACACACACACACACACACACACACACACACACAGAGACACACACAAAGAAGCCAACAGTCCAGAACCATCTCATCTTCCCATTCTGGATCATTCCAATATGGCCCTATCCATGGTCATTTCCCACCTCAGACATAAGCACACAAAACTGCTCTCATATCCTCCAGTCCTCAAGCTACTGCCCTCTCTCTGTCCCTCACAACCAAGCTTCTCAAAGTAGCCCAGAGTCAATATCTCTCCTTCCTTACTTCCCATTAACTCGTTGCCTATGGAGACTGTGCTCTGACTCAAGCCTTCTGCACCCACCAAACAATCACCACTAGGGTAGCAGTGTTTCCAAATTGCCCTAATCTTACTAGACCTCCTGAGTATTAGTCATTCTGCCTTCCCTTGACTTCCATGGCCACTCTCCCCTCATTCTTCTTTTCCTCTGACTTTTTCTTTTCAGCCTCCTTTGCTGACTCTCCCCTCTGTCCACCCAATCATACTGGTATTACCCAAGGTCTTGTCCTCAACCCTGTTCTGTTCTTATTCTACATGAAATAAGTAGAAATGGAATCTCATCCGCTTCTATGTTTTAGCAACCATATGTATTGTGACAACTCCTAAATATCTCTAGTATGTGAGTTTCAGACATTATCTGTCTATCTAGAAAGAGAGATATATTTAATTGCTAGTTCACATCTGCACCTGGATATCCTACAGCACTTCAAATTCAACATGTCCTAAATTAAACTCATTACATAATATCCCTATCCCACCCCCAACCTGTGTTCTTTCTTCTTTATTTCTATTTTGACTAATTACCTCACCATCTAACCAGGTGCTCCCAAACCAGAAAACTTTAAGTCATCTTAATGTTCCTGTCCTGCGCTGGCTGTGCCCTTTACACTCTTATTCTTAAATGCCATTCTCTCACTCCATTGCCAGACCATCAGTCCCTTAAAGTAGGATTTATCCTACTCACTTCTGTATATCCAGGGATAGTAAAGTTACCAAAAGGGATGGGGGAGGAGGAAGATTATATCCTTTTAATAATCAGGTTTTTTTTTTTTTTTTTTTTTTTTGGCTGCACCAGGTCTTAGATGAAGCACGTGGATCTTCACTGTGGCACACAGGATCTTTAGTGGTGGCATGCAGGATCTTTACTTGTAGCACGTAGGATCTTTTTAGTTGCAGCATGAGGGATCTAGCTCTCTGACAAGGGATTGAACCCAGGCCCCCTGCCCCCTGCATTGGGAGCACGGAATCTTGACCACTGGACCACCAGGGAAGTTCCTTGATAATCAGCTCTTAATTCATTCAAAAAAAAATTTATTGGGACTTCCCTGGTGGCACAGTGGTTAAGAATCCACCTGCCGATGCAGGGGATACAGGTTCGAGCCCTGGTCCGGGAAGATCCCACATGCCACAGAACAATTAAGCCCGTGTTGCCACAACTACTGAACCTGCGCTCTAGAGCCTGCGAGCCACAACTACTGAGCCTGCTTGCCACAACTACTGAAGCCCGCGCACCTAGAGCCCGTGCTCCGCAATAAGAGAAGCCACCGCAATGAGAAGCCTGTGCACCGCAATGAAGAGTAGCCCCCGCTCGCCTCAACTAGAGAAAGCCTGCACGCAGCAACGAAGACCCAATGCAGCCAAAAATAAATAAATTAATTTTAAAAAATTGAAATCCATAGTTAACATAAACCTCTTTTTAAAAAAATGTATTTAGCACTTAATATATATGAGAAATACTCACGATTTACTTAAATTATCACCTCTTTTTTAAATGAATATTCTTCATCTTAATGACTGCCTGTGGCAACCACTTGTAATAGTCTGTAAAAATCTAACTCAGGGCCTTCCAACATAATTGCTACTAACAAACACTACTGTTACCATTTTACAGTGAGGGTAGGGACACAGCCAGCAATCAGAAACCATTCATGGAAACGTTCAGCAAAAACCCTGACTATACGACTTGCACATTGTATTGTTTAATTAGAAAGGAAATCTTGAAATATACCTGATCCTGCAAAGTAATTCTGTCCACAAAATGGGCAAGAGGAGAGATTTCCCATTTTGTTCACCAACCCGTAATTTGGTAGGAGGGGTTTGGGCTATTTTAATTAATTATTGCAAATTAAATATTTCAACAACTTGAAGTGAGCCCTTAAAAGAATGAAAAAATATTCACAGCTCCCCTCTGCTAAGACTGCAGTTGATGATAGAATTCCTACTGTCTAATCTATAAAAATAAAACCCGAGTTTTCAGCTAATTTCGTTTTCTCAAACAGAAAAAAACAGTGCCACCCCAGTTAGATGCTTTAACATGCAAGTTGATTTCCACTCACAGCTGTGGCAATTAGAAAGTGTACTTAATGGAGTGTCATGTTAATTGTTTTCAGAGTTAACCAATTTCTCCATTTAATTGTCAATTGATTAACCTATTGAAATGTTAAGTGACTCAGTTTCCTTCCAGAGTAAACAGCAGCAGCATATGGTAGCTTCATCAGCCGAAGGCAGCACTCATTTGCTTGGATTCAATGTGCTGGTATTTTCCTACACCTCCCTGAGCTTTTAATTAGATGAGGCAATGTTACATGTATTTGTCTGCTGGAAAGGTTATCAGTGCCACGGCTGACCTGCAGAGGCAAGGTTGAGCCTAGCAGCTTTAACAGAAACAGTTTTCAGCTATGACTGTTGTACTTGATTGCATTGTGATGGTAATTAACTCAAGACTGCTTTCCTCAGCGTGTGTGTGTGTGTGTTTTCCGGTAGCTCTAACTATGCAGAGATGTTTCCTGTCATATATATGCACTTATTAAGCACTCATTGGATTCTAATAGGCAAAATAGTCAAGAGTTTCTTTAGGCTAATATCATACTACTCAGACTGTGATGCCATTAAATAAGTACAATGTTCATTGCCTGCAGCACATTTTCAGAGAAAAAGCCAGCTCCCTTTGGTAGAATTTTGCTCCTTTATTTTCATGGTGTCTCATTCCAGCAGATCTTTACAACTATAAAGTAAAAATGATTTTACGGTTTTCAATTTAAGCACGTATGAGGCCACATAGGGTTGAAGGAGAGACAGACTTGGATTTGGAAGCATATTTCCAATGTTCCCGTTAAAGATTACTGAGTTTAAGTGACCAAATTAATATAAGGTCCTGGTAGTGAGCCATTAATTCAGTCTTCTCATCTCTTGCACACTGTTTTCTGACTCTGGGTGCGCATTGCTTGCGTGTGTGTTTTTACTGTACCGCACTATTGTTTAATTACAAGCAAGCCAATCCACAACTGAGCCAGCATTATCAGCCTTGATAATGTTGGTAGCAGGCAACGGAGACAAAATGATTACAAACCTATGTTGTGTTCAATAGTTCTTTAGAGGATTTCTCTCTTAATAGTTCTGGTTCATTCATGTTTGATTCAGCACATTTGTTCTTTAAAAAAGGCATAGCTTAGAAGAGTTTCAGGGTGGGTTAATAACTCAGCTGAAAATGGCTGCTCGCATTGTAAAAGCTTGTTCCTGCGGTTGCTTGGGGCTTTCTTCAGTTTTGCCGCTCTGCAGCTTCGGCCCAGTTGGTAAACAGCTTAAGTCCAGACATCTTTTCATTCTCTGAGCAGCGGATTGAAATAAAAATGCATATAAGTGGCGACTGACTGGCGCTGGCCTAACAATAGCCTGTAACATTATGCAAGGGTATTTACATAGGAATAAGGCCTTACTGAAGGAGATGGGGCAATTAATGGTGTGGGCCACACATATAAGGAAAGTTTGTCCAATCCTTTCCTCAATAAAGATCTTTTGTGAAGTGCTATGGAAACTCATGGAGGCCCCAAAGAGATTAAGGGGAGGACTTTTCTGGAATTTTAAATATATTTGTATATATTTTTTGAAACTTTCCATTTACATCTATATTTATGTAAATGGAACGTTTTAAAAAGCCAAATTATATTAAACAAATGCACAGAAAAGAATATGAATTCTTTGTTTTGTTTTAATCCTTTGGGGTAGTTTCTCCAACCCTGGAAAAGAAGGCACACATTTTTTCCATTTCATTCCTCCTCCCTTCTTTTTCTTCTTTTTTTTTCTTTTTTTGGTGATATTTATTGAGCAGAAAATTGTTCTGAGATAGACAAGTTCCTTAGTTATCTTGTTTCTCTGTGTGTTTGAATTTGAAGCCATCATCTTTAAAATATTTTAAAAGTTTTGCCTTACTTCTTATTTCCAGTCATGTTTAAGCAAAGGAAGGAAAAATTTCCCAGTGGCCAGGCCTAAGGGGAAAATCCTCAAGCCTTTCAGGAGTGTCAGGCAGCTTGGCAGGCACAATGAAAGTGAACAGCCACAAAAACTGGGAGGAACCCGAGAGAAAATGCAAGGGGTGTGTCACAGGAGGATGTGAAAACCTTAATTCAAACCTCGCCTCTTTTTAGGATATGTCATAAGAGAATATCTTGTCAGTCCAGATAAAAATTAAAAAGTCAAATGCTTACATTATTTTCGTCCCAATACTGTCCCAATATATTGTCATTGATTTTTCTTTTATTTTTTTTTTGGAAGTGGGAAGTCCTCCTCACCCCGATGCCTACCCCTAGCTCACCAATCCCAGCAGTAAAAGACAAATCTGGGGTAGCTCTGTCACGTGTTTTCATTCTTATCAGAGGCTCACCATCTGCTTCTGCCCTTGGCCAGATAGCATTACTGTTATTATTACTTTGGATCAGAATACTTTTTTTTTCTTTTTTCTTCTTTTTTCTTTTTTTCAGAATACTTTTAATAAAGTATTATCAGCATTCTAAAAGTAAGAGACAGAAAAAGAACCCAAGACCTCTTTGCAGGTTTTAGGACCAGTTAAGCATTTACTATCTATTTTAAGCAAAGTACATTAGTTTCTTTTTTCTGTTTTTTAATGTTTCATCTCATTCGAGGGACACTTTCTAAGAAAGCAGAACTTTGGCAGGGAGCGCTCAAGCTCTGTTCACACTTGCTAATCAACCTGTTCCTACTTCCAAAGTTGCTTTTTTTAATCCCATTTTCTCATTTATAGCTGGTTCATGAAATTCATGCCCATATAGGATGAGTGAAACAAAATCTTAACATGATAACACGTAAGCTTTAGGTGCCTGCGTGTGTGTGGCATACAGAGAAAGCGATTTCAGCTGCAGCCCCATCAAGCAGGCAGAAATCAATGCCTCATTCAGGACTATTGATCAGTACTAAATTAATTAGACTCCAAGCCTTATGGCAGTTGATAAGACAACTTGTTAATTTAGTCAACGATAGTGTTTTCCCTAAAGCAGCAAATACCCTCTTCTTTAGAAAAGGCATTTCTAATACTTGCTGCCAGTTCTTTTTTTTTTTTTACTGTTTTCATCTTTCTTTTCTTTTTCTGGGAAGGGGTTCTATAGGGGTATGAGGTGGGGAGGGGGAGATCAATAGACAAAGGAGTGCTGTAGAAATGTATATGCTGAGGAGGCAGTCTGGAATATTCAGCAACCCACTGCCACGTCTGTTCCTAGCCTAATGCTGTAATTTCAGGATGAAAAGAGTGCCGCCAGATTATAACTGGAGACCTGGATTTCCTATGGGGCTTTGGCCATGTAAGGCCACTCCAGCCCCACGAGGATGTTCATTTGGAAGGGGGCTGCTTCCTAAACCTGCATTTAGAATTGACTGATACAGATCGCTTTTGCTTTTCCCTTAAACCTGCAACAGTGATGGTCATAGTCAATAACAAAGACTTGGGCCCTGTCGGTTATGCAAACTGTGAATGGAATGAAGGTATCCCAGAATGCCCCGAACATGGGGCAGTACTTCCTGCTGGCTTGGAAGGACAAAAGGACAAAGCCCGGGAGTGTAGGGGTCCCACCAACAGCTCTTGGAGGCAACAGCCTGCTATCAGCAGCACTCCAACCCTCTGAGAATGCTAATAAGCTAGTGAAGAGCTCAGCTTTCTTGCCATAATTCTATAGTGTGGTTGAGGACCACATAGTGCTCACTAAATAAAGACAACTAATTGAGAATTTTTTGCACATTTTGCCCAGGGGACTTGTTGTTCGTTCGATTCTTTGGGGAGAATGTACCCCTACTGACAAGAGGAACTGATTGTTTTGGCAGCCTCATGTTACTCTTCCCCAGGTCTAAGACTGACTTTCGAAGTATGACAAAAATGTTTAATTTTGGTTTTTTTTAATTATGTTGCTGGGAATTATTTTAGATCTCAAAGAATAGGCGTTCCAGTGTTCATCTAAAAAAAATCCTGGCAGAGTTTTTTGAATTAAAGCCCTGTTTTTTCTTTTTCTTTCTTTTTTTTTTCTCTTAAATTGTATTTTCTGTGGTGAGGCCTACATTTTTGTGTCTGCAGGTGACACGTTGATTGAAACTAAAATTAATAAATCAGCTGAAAAGCTCACACCTACAGCTCACAGCAGGGCCTGCAAAACACGTTTATAAAGGGAGCTTTATGTCCTCATATAAAGAAGGAATAAATTACAGAAGCACTTGTTGCCCTGGGACTTGATTTTGCTTTGCAATCTGGTATCTTATTTTCGGAGGTTTATTGTTAATCAACAGGTTCCTGGTTGCTTTAGCAGGTGACTTTGCTATTAATCTCTTACTTATCATTATAGTATATTAATGAGGAGGCTTCTAGATGTGGCTCTATCTTCTGACCAAGGAATTAGTTTAAAAGGTACACTTTTTCCTCAATGGCTTGCAGTCAGCCACGTTGAGGACCAAATGCAAAGTAGCATTTTCTACAGCTTGTGTAGTATTAAGTAGTGTTTTACTAACATATGTGTCGTACTGTGCTTTTCTTCTCTCCTACACTTATTCCTTCACCATGGAGGGCAATTATGGAACTTACTAGTCTCTGTTCATTTTTTTTAACAAAATAAAATTATATATAAATAACAAAATGATATCCTTTCTTATTAATGTGCACCCTCATTTTAATTAAACAATGTCAATGTTTTTTGGAGGTGTGTTCGGAATTAAAATATATGATTTGGGAAGGCAAGAGGTTCAACATTTCTCACCAGAACTAGATTAATAAATGTCATTACAGGTGCAGGAATTTAACCATCGCATTTCCCTTTAGAGTCTGAGGTAATTGGAAATGTTTAAGCTTGACAAAAGAAGGAAGTAAATATACCTAAGGGGGTAGTTTAGACATATAAAGAAGAACTGAGGATTTAAGTCCTCAAGTCTTAAGTTTGTGATTACAAGGATTTCCAAAGCACATAATGGTGCAAAACAGCCCAGACAACCCCACATATGGGAAGAATCGCTTTGTTGCAATCTACAGATATTTCAAAGGACATCCTCTGGCACAGCATTATTCTTATTATTGTTCAGTTCCTTTCAAATCTTTAGGACAATCCAGTCCACACCTCAAGGATGCATGCTGTCTTTTTTTTTTTTTTAACCTAAGAAATATCAAGCTTGTGCTTTTCTTATTTTTAGCTTTTTTAAATGACTGGTTTGGGTCAGTTGAGGCACATTTGACATCACTGTCTACCTCACCCTTTCAGACTAAGTCTTGAGGTAACTCCATTCTGTAGGTTAAAGTCAACATCATCACTGTTTCAGTAAGGTATTTTCTGATTAGGTTTTAGAAGAGGAGGAGGTGAGTTAGAGATATTAGTAGAAACGTTGAAAGCTAATCACAGGAATACATGAGAGTGAACATTAACAGAGCCATCAGATTTGACACTATTTCTGAAATGTTTGTCTATAAAAATGCATAGTAACAAGAAAGTCATCAGAGATATTCTACTGCTGTAATATTAGGCTACTCCCATGGATGGGAGACAATTGGAAATAATGCTATCCTCTTAAAAGTGGCACCCAAGTCACCAGCTTAACAGTCCATTGGAATTATACTACCTAGCTGACCATTTTATAGGAAGCAGGGGAATTTCATCTGCTCCGGGTCACTATTGTTACCTGGAATTTGGATCCTCATTGTAGAGTTTTTTGTTCAGGCCAGTAAGCTAGGGAGAACTTCCGTACGGATGACCCCAACCTGCTCCCAACAACCCAAAGATTAAAAAAATAGTTGCCTCTGGCTTGTTTATCTTCTAAAACCCAGGAAGAAAAAATTCTGTTATACACTAGATAGAAACAAATCTTAGACCCCAGTGACCCAAAATCAACCGCTTGAGGTTCTCACGTACCTTGTAATAGCTGTGTGGGGTGGGGGTGAGGGGAAGGGTTTTTTAAAGTGAGGAATAGAAGGAAATGAAGGACAGGGAGGTCAGATCAGTGCTCTTTGACCACCTAGAGGGGTGGGATAGGGAGGGTGGGAGGGAGGGAGACACAAGAGGGAGGAGATATGGGGACATAGGTATACGTATAACTGATTCACTTTGTTATAAAGCAGAAACTAACACACCATTGTAAAGCAATTATACTCCAATAAAGATGTTAAAAAATAAAAAAAGAAGGAAATGGAGGACATAAAACTCATAGTAAAAGAAATGAAGGAAGTGGCTGGTGTATTCTAGGATGGTCAGGATAATTTGATAATTGTAGTACAAATTTCTAGAAAACGAAGTTCCATATATGTCCCCAAGTGCTGCAGACTGGCTGGTCTAGGGTGTGTTTACAAAGAAGGACAGTTACCATTAGAGAACTTTACGCCCCTCCAGTTCTCCCTCAAGTACTTCCAGCCAGGGGGGGTTTCAGCCCTTTTTGTCTTTTTACAATTTAGCAAGATCAGACACATTTCTGCAATGCATACGCAGATTTCACCTCTTGTTACTTTCTCTAATGAGCGTTCACTTAATCAATTTGACAGTAGCCTTTATCCCCCTCCCCCTTTTCCCCCCTTTACTTCCACTAAGAAAGTTTTCAGAAAAAAAAGTGTTAGCAGATTCAAGGGGGCATTAGCAATGTGAAAGGGTAGCTGGCCAAACTGGGGTGGATAGCGGGGTTTTTCAATGGCCCTACTCTCCTGCCACCCTCTCTGTCCAGTTCCTGAAAACAGGAAGCAGGTCTGCCAGCCTCATAAGGAAGCATGTATTTTAATAGCCAACAGGAAATGATTTTCCTTTTCTCTTCAAGAATTGAAAACAATTAATTGTTATTTAACAAAACATTTAAGCATAGTACTTTGTCATAGCCCCATGCCCCCATCCTGCCCAAAGCACCTTAGAAAAGGTTTATGCAAGAGACAAGAGAAACCAATCCACGTTGGCACTCTCCCATCAAATTTCCCAACGGGGCACCTAAATCTCATAACCCGACCGAGGAGAGGGGAGCGCAGGGGCAAAGACCAGGTAGGTTTCAATCTACCCAGAGAATGGGAGATGAGACCCAAACCCCAGGAGTTTTCAATCATATTCTCAACCTCAACCTGAATCTGCTACTGGGTGATGGATGTAACGTACGACAACACATGGTCCAGCTGTTGGGATGTAGCAGGTCCTCGAAGTAAATAAAAATAAATAAATAAATAAATAAATAAATAAATAAATAAATAAAGTGAGTTCTAGCTCCTCCCTTGCCTACAGGCAGCCAAAGCCCTGGTGCAGCATCTGAGAAGCCTGCTTTACCTCTCATTTGGCCATTTTTTCCTTCTTCCAATTCCCTCTTCCTCCCTCCAGCAGAATCAGGTCCTTAATCTTGGACAGTTTTATAACTCACCCACTTGACTCCCTTTCACTTTACCAGGGTCAGAAAAATCACACTAAAGAGAAGAGAGGGGAGGGGAGGGGAGGGGAGGGGAGGGGAGGGGAGGGGAGGGGAGGGGAGGGGAGGGGAGGGGAGGGGAGGGGAAGCCCACCAACCCTTCCCCCACCGGTTCCCTGCTTGGTAGATCTGGATCTAGGTTTGCCTCTCCTGCTAACTCACCGTACCTTTCTCCCCGACACCTATCCATTAAGTCCTACTAACAGCCAACTGTTCACCTTTTACATTCAAATTGAATAGGAAATTTGGTCTGGTCTCTATCTAGAGGGTTGTTAGGTCACTGACAAATCTTTCTTCTCCTGACCTTTTTGATTAAAGGTGGGAATGTACACCAGCAGCTGCCTACCTTCTCTAACTTGAGTGCCTGTTTTACTCAGCAGGCTGAATCTGTTCTAACCAAGGAGAGTCTCCAGCTGGGAGTCTTCTGAGGTCTGAGGATGAGCAAAACTTCGAATCCTGGCTTCAACTAGTCTATCTTGAATTCTAAGTGCTGCACTGACATTTTCAAGAAGTCGAACTGAGTCAGTCCACAGCTGAAGAGTCTGCATTATGTCATCTGAACTCTGCTTCTTGTTAGAAAAGCAGAATGGCAGGCCCCATCCCAAGACCTATTGAACCAGAATCTGCATTTTAACAAGATCTCCAGGTGATTCATATGCACATTTCTTTAATCACCTGAGGGTCTTTGAGAAAGTAGAGATATAGAGTACCCTTGTGGGTTCTTTCTATTTGTTTTCTGTCTTCTAATCACAGTCCCTAGTGAGTCAGGGAGGATGTGGAGTTTGGGTTCGAAGAGAGAGAGGGACAGTGGGAATCAGCAGTTATTATTTTATTATTGTTAACCTGGTTTTCTAATACACTGATTTTTAAAATCATCTGGGCACATACACAATTAAAACATATGCTGTTAGGTTCCTATTCCTTCTGGAAATAATTTGGAATTTTATCTAACCCTTCTCTCCTTTGTTTTACGGAAGCACCCTGAAATGCCTTCTACTGTGTGAATGTTTTCTGTTTCGTGAACTAGTAGTTTAACCCTGATTTTCGTTTCACTTAAAATTGGTTTCTGAGGCTTCCCTGGTGGCGCAGTGGTTGAGAGTCCACCTGCCGATGCAGGGGACACGGGTTCGTGCCCCGGCCCGGGAAGATCCCACATGCCACGGAGCGGCTGGGCCCGTGAGCCATGGCCGCTGCGCCTGCGCGTCCGGAGCCTGTGCTCCGCAGTGGGAGAGGCCACAACAGTGAGAGGCCCGCGTACTGCAAAAAAAAAAAAAAAAAATTGGTTTCTGTGCAAGTTTCATTCTAGAAAATGTTATGGTTTTCCCGAGCTTCTAGAGGAACTTCTGGAGAGGTGTTCCCAGGCCTGTGACAGAGGATACCCCCTTGCAAAGGTTTAGCCTTTCTTGCTCCGACACCTGAGTGTGCTGCCAGCCCCGGGGCAGAAGTGCAGGGAGCGAGGGCAGTAAGTAGGAGAGCAAGAGGACAGAGACTGGGATTTACTCAGCTGGTTCTGCCATAAGGGATGCTGCAACCTTTGGCAAGTGATTTAACATTTCTCAGGCTCCAGATCCTGCTCTGGGAAAGGAGATGATGACTGGAAGGGTTGTTGTGTTGACAAAAGAGGTAAAATTTCAAAAGAGCCTTCAACAAAGTGGGAGGTTGGTAAATGGGGTAGGGGGGTGTCCCTTCCTCTTACGCTTTCTTGGCGAGGCCTCTGAAGAGCTAGTCAACAAGGAGACTGGTTGCCTCACCCCCAAAGCAAAGGTCCTCCAACTTGGAAATGAGGCATTTAAAGGTAGGTGAGAATCCACGCTCCTTGGCTTGATGATTATAAACAGTCCCCACTTCCTACACACCTACGATGTGACTGTGACATGTGGCAAGTGCAGTAACCTTCCTGAACCATTCACTCTGCTCTGTGAAATGGAGATTATAATGCCTAATAGGATTGTTGAATTTGGTAAAAGAGGTTGCTTCTATGTCCATTATCTCACTGAATCTTTCCAATGACAGTGAAATAGGCCTATTTAGCCCCATTTTACAGCTGAGGACACTGAGGTTCAGAGATGCCAAGTAATTCACTTAGGCTCATACGGCTGATACGTGAGAGCCGGGTTTTAAGCCTGGATCTCTCTAATCCAAAATTTATGTGCTCTCCATTGTACTTCCTATGCCTTAGGGAGACTGATAAGTAAAAGGGAAAGCAGATAATGGTAAATACTTTAGGATTTCTGATCTCTAATAACATTTCAGTTCACATTCCAGGAAGGGAGTGATTTTCAAATTTCTTCATTTATCATTTTTAATCTTCAAAAAAATCAGCACCTAGCCAAGAGAGGAGAAATTGCCCCCCTACATGGTGTCAATATTGGCAGATCACAAAGCAATTCTTATCAAGTTGGATGTGCCAGACCTGAGAAGCAGCAAGATTTGGTTCCTTACTCTGCCTCTGAATAGAGTCAGAGCTTCAGGTTTCGGGGAGGGACAATCTCTAACAAAGATCGCCATGTCCGGGAGCAGATGGTGCTCAGAATTATGGGGATGTTATGAACGAAGGTGAATTGACTCCAAACTTACACCCTCATTCATCTGGTGAGTCACCCTAATTCAGAAAGAAGGGGCTTGAGGAATGATGAGAAATCAAAGTACATCGCTTGGGGATCAGTTGAGGAAGGGAGAGGCAGAGAAAATGGGTGGGGAGTGGGAAGAAAAAAGGTTGTACCCTTTTGGTACCCTGAAAAAAAGCACAGACCATCGAACTCAGGCTTCGATGCTGAACCTGCATTATGCATTTGCATGGGCAGCATTTGATCCCGACAGGTGGAAAGTGTATTTCCTGTGCAGTCTGTTAAACACAGGGTGGGTAGCTGTGGCACATGAAGACGCTGTGTCTACAAATAATGTGTTCACACACAGAAAAATTCTTGACAATCTAAAACGGAGTTAGACTTGTTAATGAGTGCACCATGGGTGAACGTATGTTTTTTCTCTGTTGCATTAGGGAGAACAACATCGTGGGTAAGATGACCCTCAGTCTAGTTAGACTGGCCCTTCAGAACCTCAGCCTCTATTTCCCAGACCTCAGAAGTAGGGGTGTGCCTGTAAAATAATGTCAATTAAGAACAGTCTTCAAAATAGATAAGGATCATTATTTGCTTTGAATCGGTGCTATCAAAGTGCCATGTTTTACATAAAATGCAAGAGAAGTATTTTAATTCGATTAGCCTATAATGTAATAGTGTTATGGCTGATAGTAAGATGAGCATTTTAGTGACGTTTGATTAAAAAAAATTTGCTAAGATAAGCAACTTCCTTCTCCCTTACATGGAACTTTCTTCTTTTTTAACCATGTATTTCTTGCTCAGCAAAAGTGACATAGCCACCAGATATTTTATTTCCTAATAAAGGTACATATAGTTTGAGTGATTGATGAAACCAGGATAGCTTTCCAATTCAAATGGTTTGAAATTCTAGTGTCTGATATTTATAGTGAAATATGAGCATCCTCTTATTTTTACAGGCAAAAGAAATTCAAACATCCTTTCCTAATAAAATTCTAAGCATAGCAATCTCTGAGCTCCAGGTGAATCAGCAAAGCATTTCTGTGTTGAGGTTCTCAGCGCTTCAGGAACAATTTCCAGAAAGGTTCAACCTCTTGGAAGCTGAACCCTGAAAATAAGAAACACCCAAAATATTTCTGTTGGGTATTGTGTGTTATTATTGTTGGGTTTTTTTCCCCTTCCGATTTTCTTTCTATGTGCCTGTGTCCTTGTCCCAGGAAGCCCCCTGGACTGGCAACTCTCTAATCTGTCTGCATCCTGGTTTTATTAGGTGGAAGGCATCAAGTGATAATGTACAACCTTTTTTTTTTTTTTTAAACATGGACAGGTTTGTTTTTGTAACTGTCAGCAATGTTTTGGCTATTTTGAGAATGTAGGACAGGGTTAAGGATTAGTACCAGCATTCTTTTTTTCTGTGTATCAGAGCCGCTTAGCAGTAATTAATCAGGACATTAGGTTTTGTGCCTTTGGTTCAGGTCATTTGCCTATGAGCTGCTCCAGCCTTATACAAAGGCATACTGCATATGTTTCTGGGTACCTTTTTGAGAGAAGATTTAAATTGGCCAGATGAATAATACTTTGTTACAAGTGTTTTGCCCTAGGCAAAAAGGTTTTCCTCATATTATCATAGCCTGAAGCTGCAACCCTCAAGCTTGATGTGACTGGTGTTATACTGTCACATGGCAATGATGTAAGAACAGGCCTCTCTGTGTCAGACAAATCTGGATTTAGGGGAATTATAGCAGATGTTGCAAAATGGCAACAGTTTAGCAAGTTCCTTTTATCCTACTGTTGGGAGGCAGGACTACTAAGTGTACCAGACAGAAAAGAATGTTTTCTTTGATCCTTTACACTCTGGGGTAGGGACTTCCCCAGTTAGAGAACATCATTAATGATATAGTTATACAGTCACTGATGGATCAGAATACAGAATTAAGGGTTGGCTTTTTTTTTTAGTATTTGTTTTGATTCAGCTTAGTATTTGTGGTCATTTGCATTACATTATAAGCCTCAGAAACGCTCTAAGATTTTATTCTTATTAAAGAAAGCCTAATTCAGTGGAAGAAACTGAAGAACAATAACAAAAACTAACCTGCACACACAATATTTTAACTTTGGCAACCCTATCCACTCAAAGCTGTTATGCAAAGCTAAATTACGTGAATTCCGAGAAAGAGAAAAATAGGAAATACCGTATTTTAATTTTCACATTCTAATAAGTATTAATAAGTATATTCAACCATGTTGCATAACAAGGTACCCCGCATTGTCAGTGCTCATGCAAGTCTTCATTTCTTAAAAGAAAAGCTGGGCCTCCCTGGTGGCGCAGTGGTTGAGAGTCCGCCTGCCGATGCAGGGGATACGGGTTCGTGCCCCGGTCTGGGAGGATCCCATATGCCGCGGAGCGGCTGGGCCCGTGAGCCATGGCCGCTGGGCCTGCGCGTCCGGAGCCTGTGCTCCGCAACGGGAGAGGCCACAACAGTGAGAGGCCCGCATACCGCAAAAAGAAAAAAAAAAAAAAAAAAAAAAAAAAGCTGTTTTCAAAAGCTTTGGATTCCTCTGATCTGGATTCTTTCCCATTCCATTCTACTAAAATTAATTCATACATATGATCAAGGTGTGTAGGTAGATGACAGTGACGTGGGGACAAAAACAAACACAAAAGCCATTCCCTGATAGAAGTGATGCCAGTTTTGATTTATGGGAACTGTGTCTAGCTGTGGTTTGTGTGTGTTTCTAGTCTCTAGAACCTTCTTTTGGAAATGTAGTATTAAATATCACTACAGCATGTTGTCCATGACACTTCATAACATGCCTGCAGAAGTCAGCCTGTGCATGCAGGACAATAAGAAATAATTTCCTACTAGGTAAAGATTTCCAGTGACTTAAAACCCACACGCATGATGAGTTTGCTCTTTTTATGCAAATGTTTATTGATCATTTCCATTGGAGCATTAGACAGTGAAATGTGTGCAAATATTTAGAAAATTTCTTTAAAAGGTTTCTATCTTTATGAAGAGTACTTTTTAAATTTTTAAAGTATTTTTATTTGCCAATTGTGATCATTGTTGGGAGCCTCCGAAATAATTAGTGTATCCTCTTTTTTCAGACAGTTTTCAATGAAAACAGAGAAAAAAAATGAACATAAGTTATGTTTAAAGAGCATCAATATAGGTAGCTATATTTTGTATATATATATAATTTTTTATTGGAGTATAGTTGATTTACAATGTTGTGTTAGTTTCAGGTGTACAGCAAAGTGAATCAGTTATACATATACATATATCCACTCTTTTTTTTTTTTAGATTCTTTTCCCATATAGGCCATTACAGAGTATTGAGTAGAGTTCCCTGTGCTATACAGCAGGTTCTTATTAGTTTATATTTTGCATATGTTTTTAAAGATATCAAAGGTAAAGACAATCACAAAAGCAGACTGTCAATAATGTTGCATCATTCTTTATAAAATACTATCTGTAGTTGTATTTGATTATCTTTGTACATTTCACTTATTTTACCACTGTTTGACCTAGAGAAAGGATTTGCCTATGCAGTGCAAAGAGAGAGAATGTTGAGGAAGATACCGGGTTTGTCATTTGAGTAATAGATTATATAGAAATGGACTATAATTACATATATTGCTGCCCCTTTAATAAGGTAAACATGTGTTCTCAAAAGAAATGTGCTGGAAATCAATTTACATTTTAAAATTCTAAAATCATATTTTATTTAAATATAAGACTCGGTACGTTTGTCCTATGAAGATCTTTAAAAATGGGAACTTCCTTAAAAGCGGCTTTGCTCTAACTTTGAATTTAAGGTTATATGATAAAATGCACACATTTATTGAACATCATTCATCCAAACTCCTGACTGAATCCTTTCCTATGATTTAAATCAACCTCTCTGTCATCCAAAGCCAGATCAGCAACACATTTGATGTTTGGTTACAAAGACAACCATAATGGTTGGGTTAAGTATGGCACTGCATTTATTGGTGCTTCTGTAGACTTTCGAAGGAGGAAAAATGAAAGTGGCTTTGTGAAACCTGCTGTGTTAAGGTCAGAGGGACTGCTAAAAATGTTTCCAATAAAAGGTTTTTAGTTTTGTTTCCTTTTTTTCCCCTGAAACGTCTGTCCCAGATATCTCAAAATGCAGAAGATGCATATCTATCTTTTTCAGAAATCCCAACACAGCTCTCAAACACCCTGGCACCAGACAGTAATTCCCACACATACGTAGCTCAATCTAAGAACAATTTGGAAGAGTCTGCAGCACGGTAGTAGCATCTGTTGTTTCACTGTTCAATAATTCACAGTTAGCCAAAGTAGGAAATGCAAACAATCCTTTTTCATATTTGCATACTTGGAATTTGGCTTTTTGATTCATGATTATTCCCATTAGCTTTGAAAATTCACGTTTCTGTCTAGTTGCATGTTTTGCTTGAGTGAGCTCAAATTATCCTCTTGACTCAAATATTATTACAAGTGTAAATACTTTGGAGATATAAGTGTCTGCCACTGATTTGGGGGTGTTTGTTTTATTGATTTTCATCTGGCGAGTTTAAAATATAAGTAAACTTTTCGTGGAGGGTTTGGGGCATTTGTTTGAACACTCCTGGAGTAATTGGAAATGCAACAATTGTTTAAAAAGTGGCATTGTCCATGAAAAGATTTAGTGAGGGATGAAGAAATTTCTTGAACCTAAAGACCTAATCTGGTGATCCAATTCTCCCCACTGTGTCCATTCCCGTGAAACTCCATTTACTTGCCCCTATCCATCACCAGCTCCCCGCATCCTACCTAGCCAATCCTCTAGGTTTCCCACATTGTCTCCTCTTTTGTCTTTTCAGTCTAAACAGAAGAACAACAGATAGGGTTCTGAAGGGCAGGGAGCATCAGGAGAATGGCTGAGATGAGGGTCAGAGTCCTGCCCCTACTGCCAACAGTTACTAGGGTTTGTGCTGCCCGGCTGAACAGTGTTCAAAGGCTTTGCTGGGCTTTGTTCCACTGTGTAGGGATTAGGCCTGGCGGTCTGAGAATTTGCCTTCTAATTAAAAAGGATAAAAGATAGAAGTAGCATTAGACTAAAACAGAGCAGTGATACTTCACAGGCTGATTTTTTTTTAAGTCACAAGACAACGCAAGAAGTTGTCAGGATATTTTATTTCTTTAGTATTCCAGTCAAATTTAAAAAAAGAAAAAAAAGAAAAAAGAAAGAAAGAAAGAAAACTTTGGAAACTCTTCCCAGCTGTTGTGCATGGTGCATGGAAGTCTAATTGCATCTAAAATATCTGATGTTTACAGTGAGACTGCTATGGTGGAGGATTTGCCGTCAGCATTGGAGAATGAAAGCTGATTCCAGAGCCTCCTTCCTCTTTCTCAAATGCTGGCAAGAAATTAATTCTACCAAAAGTGAATTCTGCTTTTCACTCCACCCCAGTGTGCCTTGCTCTCAAGCCTTCCAGTGCCTACCCTACCTATTCTCTTTTCAAGGATCAATCATTCCTTTCATCTCCTTGCAGCTGTAGACACTATCTCAACCAGGTGTGAAATGCAATTAAGAAATAATTCTGACCTCACAGTCTTTTTTTTTTTTTTTTTCTTAATAGCAACTCGATGGAGGGCGGTTTTTAAACTTTCCCATCAGCACTGTTAATGTTTTGTGACAGTAAATGTGATTCTGCATCTACATTTTGTTAAGAACGAAGCCATCCCCAGATCCAGGGGCAGACTGGCAGCACCCAAACAGATGATGCACCCTCTTAAACGCATTTGCCTGCCCTCCAGTGCGGCCCTTATTGCCGTGTATAAAGAACTCTATGCTGACAGCAGAAGCGCAAGTGACACTTGTTGAATTTAACCAGCGGCTGGGAGTGTTTTGCCAAGTACTCCAGAGACTGGTTCTACCCTCTGTATCGCAGGAAGGCATTTGAGGTGAGAATTTCTGTTAGAAATGCTGTTGGGACTATACAAGTTAGTTGAGGTGGGTTTTTTTTTTTTTTTTTTTAAGGGAGAAAAAAGGAGGAAACAGTTTTGTGGAGGACTTCAGAGCTTTCAAAGCCACTGAGCTCAGATTGCAGACAAGTATAAAGGAATGTTCCCTCGTTCCCACAGAGCTCATGTTACGTCATGAAGCCAAAAGACTGAATTTCTTATTTTCCACTTTTCTTATTTTTTTGATTTGCCCAGAATAAAGAAATAAAACTCCCTTAGTAAAGGGATTTTTTAAAGTATGAGATTATAATGAGACTAACCTCTATATTTCAAGAGACACTAAATATACTTTTGTTCATTTTTTTGAAAAATCCTTTTTTTTTTTTTTTGCTTACTTTTATTGAATTGAGCAAGTTATCAATGGCCTACATTAGGCATAACTGGAAACTTGGAAACCAGGGAAAGCACACAGAGCCATCTCACTACCTAGCATCCAGTTTGGGGGACTAAGTCTATGAATAATGTGCATGTTGTTTTCGTCATAAGACTGAATTCAGTATTTCTAATTTCCTAAAGTTGAGTCTTTTTTCTTTTAACGCCTAAACAGAGTGAATAGGTCAGTGGCTGTATTTTTTTAAACAAATGCATTACATTATGCACCTTTACAAAATATTTAAGAAATAATGCTTGCAAAATAATCCATATTGATTTTCATGGTCAGCTTTGTGAAAAAGAATAAAAAGATTCTCCCCAGTTCTGAGTTCAGGGACAGCCATGGTGATTTATGTTAAATTTCAGTCCCTTCTTTTATTTTTGTCTTTTTGAGATAACCATTCCCCCTGCTGATTTTCCAAATGTAGCAAAGCTGGGTCTGCTAGTTCCACTCTAAAGAAAACAAAGATAATAATCTGATTTAGATGTTGAAGAATATCAGTATGAATGACAACGGTAGTAGGTAACAGTGAGTCAACATTTCTCTTTCCAATCCCAGTTTCTCTTTAGCATTTAAAATATGTCAGCCAGTAGTACAAAGCCAAACCACTTTAAGAATGTAATTCACAATATTTTGGCTTCTATTTTTTACTAGCTTTTGAGTAATATACTGTACAGAAAGAGGTCTTTGTTGTGTTTATAATACATGTATAACCTGGTGGGAAGCGGAATAAAAAATGTATATTATTTGCATAACTTGAACTAAAGAACCTAGTGCATTATTGGGTTTGAATGTCTTAAATTTAAGTGAGCTGGCTTAAGAGTAATATTACTCTATTACTCTTTTGTAATTCATATAATGAAATCATACGGCTACACAAAATTTAAGGTTTTAACAATGATAAGTGGGGCCTGATTTTTGAACTCCTTTTTAATGAAAACAGTAATTTATAAACCGGCACATGTGCGCCCCTTTTTGTTTGCTGACAATAAAAGGCTGTAGCATTTGTATCCTTTCATCTGCTCTCCCCTCCGTGCATGAGGGAGAAGCCCATTTAGCCTAATGGTGCAGGCACCAAGGACTAACACCTCCTGGACTATGGAGAACTCTGCTTCCCAGACACAACCATTGGAATGTCTGGATCCCGTGCACCTTTCTGTGAACTGACAACCACTCCACAGCAACCTGCATTTCCTTCAAGTCCACCATGTGAGCCTTTTGAGTAAGTTGGGTGCGACTGAAGCTCCAAGGCTCCCGGAGCTTGCACCACACATAGAAAGTGAGAACAGACTTCACTTCACCTGGGTGGTGCTAGTCATCTTTAAATCCCATGGGTGAGGGATTTTTCCTTTAGTGGAAACATAGACCCATAGCAATGCACCATCCCCCCACCTCAGAAATGTGCTTTTGCTTTTAAAATAGCTGAAGTTACTTAATACTTGTATATAGGGAACAGAATCTTAAATGCTTTTTTTTAATTTTTAAAAAATATTTATTTAATTATTTGGCTGTGCCTGGTCTTAATTGCGGCACGCAGGATCTTCGGTGCAGCGTGCAGGATCTAGTTCCCTGACCAGGGATCGAACCCAGGCCCCCTGCATTGGGAGTACAGAGTCTTAACTGCTGGACCACCAGGGAAGTCCCTTAAATGCTTCTAATTGTACTATCACAGAAGTTCATGTTGTTTACCTGGCTGCGTGTTCTACCTTACTGCTAAAGAGAGATTATTCTTGTCTATATATCCCCTATTTCAATAAGCGATATGGTGTAAAACCAGATGTTGGAATTCTCCCTCTTGCTGTGCCAAATAAATAAGATTATTATATATAAACTATTTTACTCCAAAATTACTAAAATATTTCTTGAAAGGACGTAGGAATGACTAAATTAGTAAACTAATAGAATGAAAAATAAAGGAAGCGATCAAATGTACAGAAGCAAATAGAAATTGTTTAAAATAAGATGTTACGCATTTGGAGTATATACTCATTTCTTATCAAATAAATTCAAATATCAAATACAAATGACATTGTCTTTTATTAATTTGATTAAACATTTTTTTTTAATTTTAAAACTGCTCATATGGGGCAGGAAAGTCTTTCACTTAGAGTACTTTATCCTATAGTAAATGGAGTGGGTCTCCTTCCTGAAAATACAATGCTACAGGCATAATTATAGTAACAGTCAACTCCATCATCTAAATGACTATGTTGAGGATGTAATAACTAATTATTTTTTATCTTAATTTTAAAAAGCAAAATCTGAAACAGATCAGCTCAGTTGGAATCACGCTTTCAAAATGTTAAAACCGTCTCACTGGTTCTACAAAGGGCATCCTAAAGATCCTTCCAGTTGACTTTCTGCTTTTTGTATCTGGAAGGAGAGGGGTGGGGGAAGAGAGAGTTTAGAGAGGAGGTATTGGCTTGAAAAATAGACTTGGATGAGTTGCAAGCTCTGAAAACAGATTTCTTTATCTGAAAGCCAGGTTGGACCCCAGACTGCTATTCTGAGCCACCTGGTCCAGTTGAGAAGACTGCCATCTCTAAGATGGCATATGAGCTGGGTGCTTTTTCACTTCCTTGTCTCTGGACTTTTTACAGCCTTAAGTCTCTCCTAAGCAGGAAAATTCCACTTTTGCCAATCTGTATTTTGGAGATATGGACTACCATCTACCTGTGTGGGGCTGAGATCATAAAAGTCCTTTCCCTGGCAATACAATTTGGATCGGAACCAAGGTCATAAGGTAAATAGACAGTGCTTTATCCTCTCAGCCAAGCCCTTGATAAGGGGCACTCTTTGATGTTCAGAATGATAGTTGGCTTTTTCAGAACTTATATCCAAAACTGTAATACATAATGCATTTGCTTCCATCGTAGAGCTGCTGATACATGGTTGAAGGTCAATTTAAAGATTACTTAATGACAAGAGATACTTTAAATCAACCAAATGCTTCAGAAAGCAAAAATGATCCTCCACTAACAAAAAATAAAAATTGCAAGCAAATATACGTACAGTTTTCAACTTCTTCCCAGTAACTCATTATATTTCTTCTTTTAATAAAAGCCAGCTGCTGGCTGGTTGAATCCCTCACTAACGGTGCCTCTTTCTCCATGGCTTCATCATGGTTAAATTACTTGCAGTAAACAATGCCCCTTCAACAAGGTGTAGAGTCTTCCATGATGCATAGAATGGTCATATCGACTATATTAGTAATAAATGGCTTCCACCTGGTGCCTAATTGCAATGAAAACCTGTTCACTTTTTCCACATCCTTTGGTTCTGAAAATTGTCTCTTATTTGCTCACCGGAGCAATATAAATGTGGAGCACATAACATAGGTTGTGTTAGACGCTTTACCAGGGCAAATGCTACACACAGAACCCTTGACTTCTGCAGTTTTTCCTTGATAAAAATCATTGCTTCATTTGGACATCCTAGTAACCTATTTCTTTCTTGTCTCTCCTATGACATCTGGTTTTGTTGAGCCTCATCTTGACTGGATTTCAGAAGATGTTAGAAAGAAAACTAACATAAAAATGGGGAAGAAGGAACAAAACAACAGAGATCTGAAGGCTAAAGTTAATAGTTAGTGGTAAGTTACATCAAAATGGATGCCAGATTTATATCAAAATCAGAGGTTGGAAAAAAAAAAGTTTCCTCTTTAAAAAAGAAGGTAGCCACATTATTTAACTTTCTTCTGATTTTTTCCTTATTGAAAAAAATGCTGTGAAAATGAATTAGGTTTTATTGGCCTCTATAAACCTAATGTGTTTCTGACCCATTCTATTTTTATACCTTTTATTTACCTATTCATAAAGAGTAAAAGAACTAATAACAACAATAACTACCCTTAATAAGTGCTTGCTGTGTGCCAACTCATTTAATCTTCACATTATCCCCATCTTACTAAGCAGAAAACTGAGGCAGAGAGAGGTTAAGTACCTTGCTCAAGGTCACACAGCTGGAGGTGGAGCAGCTATGACTTCAACCTAGTAGTTGGCTTGAAAGCCTGCCTTTTTAAGCACTATGTTAAGAGCAACCCAACACCATCCTATGGAAAGGAAGGTCCCAGAATTGCACATCCTCTCTGTTTATTAAATATGAATCTTTACTAGCATAGACTGTAGAGCTTGATTGCCTGAGTTGAAGTCTTTTACTAGTTATATCATGTGGGGCAACTTATTTAACCTTTCTGTGACTGTTTCCTCACCTGAAAAATGAGAACAATAATAGTCCCTCTCTCAAAGTGGTATTGGTAGGATTAGATGAGCTGGCCTATAAAAACTCAGAATAGCACCTGGTTTGATGTGGTCAATGCTTAATAGGTGTCTTATTTTCTTTTGTTGGTGTTAAGTATCCTAGTGTTGATTTCCTCTGCTGGGATATGTCAGGATATGTGTCTGCTGTCACCATATAGCCTGGTGAGCAAATAGCTCTTCTATGAGCCACCTGAAAAAGAATGCCAGGGTCTCCTTTCCTTTATCGGAGCTCTTAGCCAAAATTATTTATATATATATATATATATATACACACACACATATATATATAATATACACACACACACACACACACACACATATATATATATACACTATACATATATATTAATCTATATGTTCCTAGGGAGGAACAAAATGTTTGGCTTTAAGAGAGTATTGAAAAAAAAAAAAAGAGAGAGTATTGATTATAACGTAGTATACTTTTAAAATCAAAGTGCAAAACTCAAAAGCATTTTTAAATTAGCTCAGAAATTTTTTTGAAAAATTGAAGTATGCTATCAACATCATTGAATACAAAGTCTCACAACTTATAACGTGGAACATTCAATAACTTGTTAACATGCTTAGTGCTGGAGTACACAGCCAGTTGCAGTACCTGCATACATTCTCTGGACTTCATTCTGCGTTTCTCACTGTGATGTTAATGGTTCCTTTGAAGAGGTTAAAAGCATATTGAGAGCAGCAATCGATGCAACTGTATTTATATTTCATAATTTTCTCAAATCTGAGGGTACACCTTAATCAGAAATGCATTCAACAGGTTACAAGATAAAGGACACTTGTCACACTAATGAATATTGCTTATTGTCTTTGTACCCTGCCAATGATTTTTTAGCATAACACACATCAAGATTATCTTAATATTCCAATGCTAAATAACTATGTGTTCATAAAAGCCTTTTAGAAATTTGAGCAAAATTTTCAGAAATTCTTATCCTAAATTGTTGCTTATGTAAATTGGGCCCATTTTTATTTCAATGTTTTTTTTGGCCACATTGAAGTCATGACCAGTTTCCCTGGGAAGTCAACAGAAATTTGGCAGGTGCTTTGCAGGGCAGAGAACAAGAGGAGAGGTAAGCTCAGAAGGTAATTGTACAATTTCGGATACCTTTCTTCAGCTTTCGACATTCAAACCCAAAATAGTACTCAGGGGAAGATGGGAGTTGGGAGAATTTTGAATCGGGAGTTGGCTGATTTGGTAGCTCTCTTCTGGCTAAGATCTAGAAACACGGGGAGAGAACCTCTACCGATGAAGTAAGAAGGGACCCACACACTAAGCAGAGCTCACCTGAGGGGGGGCATACCCACCACCACCATGACCCACTGACACCAGATTTCTCTGAGGGTGTCCGCAGGCCTTTAAAAGCAGCGGCCAAGCCCACAAAGAACAATCTAACGTGTGGACTAAGGAGAAACTGAAGCACAAGGTGGATTTTCTTTTCTTTACATTTCTTTGTGTTGATCATACTGTTAGTGTTCTCTATCAAAATGCCTTTCTCCAGTTTCCTCAGCCCAGCGGTTTGAAAGTTTGCATGAAGTAGACACATATCACTACATATGAACAGTGAAATGTATTTGAAAATAAATGTTTTAATTAAAATTGACATTTCTAAGCCTACTGCTGAGGGCAGCTGCTTTTTCTCTAAAATTACTTTGTCCATCTCCATTGGAGTCCAATATAAGAGGAGTTCCCATCCCACTTTAATACTGATTTAATATCAAACAAACAGCATTACTGTGTATACACAAATTTTCTACTTTGGGTTGTTAAACCAGTTCTAAAAGACTACAAACGGATTTTGCACTCTCATAAAGCATTCACCTATTTTGCCTATTTTCCCCAAACGTATGCGTTTAACAAGTTGACTGCCCAAGACAAGTGGACTAGAAGCTCTCTCACGCAGGGTTTATGGATGGAGAGGGTCAAGGAGTAGACGTCTGTGCCTGCATTTGCCCCTGTGCCCTCAACCTTGCTGGAACTGGCACTGTTGGGGAGGTGTGTGTCATCAACAAAGCGCCAGATGTTTGGGAAGCAACCGTAGCTCCCAGGCTGGATTGAGCCCTTAACTATGTGGTAGGCATCATTCATTCACTCAACAAATACAGCAGTATTCCAGTCCCCACTAGCTTACATTCTAGTGAGAGGAGGAAGAAAATAAAATTATGTAGCATATTAGCATTTGGGAGTTGTGATGGGGAAACACAAAGCATAGAAGGAAGAAGGGGAGGTCGGGGAGTGAGGGTGTTTGTTATTCAGAAAAGAGTGATGACATTTGAATGAAGAGTCAAAGGAGGTGAGGGAGCAAGACATGCTGAGATTCTGGAGACGAGTGCTCTGCACAGAAGGAAAGCAAATATCCTGAGGCAGGAACGTGCCCGGTGAGTTTAAGGAGGCAGCAAGGAGGCTGGGTTGCTTGGGCAAGGTGAGCAGAGCGAGGAGATCAGGTCGGGGACGTAAGGCATGGTAAGAACTTTGGCTTTACTCTGAGCCATTGTTGGGTTTTCTTTTAGTGGGCTAACATGATTTGACCTATTTTTTAACAGATCGTAGCCCTTTCTAAACACATATATCATTAAGTCTCACAACGACCTCCTAAAAGGGTGTTAGTGTTATTATCTCCATTTTACAGGTGAGTTAACTGAAGCACAAAGTTGTGTGACTTGCCCAAGGTTACACCTAGGAAGTAGGAGAGATGGGTTTTCAAACTCAAGCTGCCTGGCTACAAGCCCTGGCTTCTAACTGCCATGTTCTCCTGCCTCTTGGCAAATTGAATCGAAAGTGAGACATCCTGCCACAGGAGGGGCTTGCTTTTAATTGGGCAGCCCGACAAATGCATATACAGATGTAACAATATTGCAGAGTATATTAAATATGCCATCAACTCCCATACTTCAATAACCACCTAAAAACCAATGTCTTAGGTCTCTTTCTCTAAACTAGGTCTCTCAGCGCGTCTCCTGAATTCAACAGTCTAATTCAGTTCAGTGAGTTCAACACCCTTGATTAATAGCCTATCATGGGCTGGGATCAATACTAAGCAGTTGCGTTATCTTTGCCCTTAAGGAATTTATATCATAGCTCATAGAGAAGCTGACATATAAGTATTGTTCAGTTTAATGTCTCCCAAATATCTCCACCTGGAGGTGTTGTGGACACTTCACAGCAGCAGGAATCTTCCCAAATCAAAAAATCTTCCTGCCCTGGTGCCCCTCTTGTATTTCGTTTGTTTGATAATGATACTCCCTTATGCAGAGATTTTGGATTCATCCTTGACATCACCTGTTCTCTCATTCCCGTCCTCCTTCTGGCCAGTGTCCTGTGAGCTCTGCCTCCTAAGGAGTTTCAGGATGACCCTCTCCACATCCTCTCTACTACCTTTCCCTCCTGCAGGGCACCACCAGCTCTAAGCAGAGCAGAGAGTGGCTACATTTTCTATAAAGGGCCACATAGAGTCTCTGTCAAATATTATTCTTCGTTTTGTTTGTTTGTTTTACAACCCTTTAAAAATGTAAAAACCATTCTTGACTCCCAGATAAGAGCAACAGTCCCCAACAGGTCCATCTACTTCCAGGGCTTTCTTCTAGGGTGTCCTCCCACACTGGCCTCCCCTGCTACTCCCACCCACCTTTCTGTATTAGACATTTTACAGTCCCCAAGGCTTTGTTTCTTTCCTTTTCATTTAAATCGTTATAAAAGAAGCCCATATTACTGTCCTCCTTTAAAATCTTCAATATGCCCCTCTTATTTGCAGAATAAAATACAGACTCCTTATATACAAAGATGCCTTCTGGTCCCATCTCCCATCCCTCCATCCTCCACACGCTATGAAGGAATCACAAAGAGCTCACCATTCTGCAAATACTCTATGGTTCCCTGAAGCCTTCCTATCTTTGCACATGCTGTTCCTTCTGCCTGGAATGTCCTTCCTTCCTTCCTTTTTCTTCTTCTTCTTTTTTTTTTTTTTTTTTTTTTTGCGATTCACGGGCCTCTCACCGTTGTGGCCTCTCCCGTTGCGGAGCACAGGCTCTGGACGCGCAGGCTCAGTGGCCATGGCTCACGGGCCCAGCCGCTCCGCGGCATGTGGGATCTTCCCAGACCGGCACACGAACCCGCGTCCCCTGCATCGGCAGGCGGTCTCTCAACCACTGCGCCACCAGGGAACCCCCTTCTTCTTCTTTTTAAAAAAATTCTCGATTTGTTTACCCCTCATAGTACCTTGATTCACATTTACCGTTCAAGATCCAATTAAAAAGTCCTCTCATCCATGAAGTAATCCGGATCCCTCCTCTGCCACTGTCTGTTCCAGCTGGAAGCAGTTGCTGCCACAGGGATTTGCACACCCCCTGGTTTAGTGGTTTTCAGCCCAAGTGAGTTCAAATTCAGCTCTGCCACTGACCAGCTATGGGATGATAGGTTAAGCTCTTCCTTGGTTCCCTCTCAAGAAAATAGAGATTGTGTGATGATTAAAATAGTTAATATATGTTACATCCTTAAGACTGTCTGACACATCTTCAAGACTCAAAGACTAGCTATGATTATTATCTCAGCTAAAGCATTGAGTATGAGGTCTGATATATATTTGATTAAGAATCTGCCCCCCACTAGATTAAACTGCTTAAGGGCAGAAACTAGGTTTACTTCATCTTTGCTCAAGGCCTAGAACATAGTTTATGTTGAATAAATATATGCTAAATGAATGAATGACCCGAAGTAATTGATTTTGAAACCAGGTATGGTTATTCACAAAGCTCCCCAGGAAAACAGAAAGCACTTTCTTTCTTTCTTTTTTTAAATTTAATTTTATACAGCAGGTTCTTATTAGTTATCTATTTTATACCCATCAGTGTATACATGTCAATCCCAATTGCCCAATTCATACCACCACCACCACCACCTCCCGCCGCTTTCCCCCCTTGGTGTCCATAGGTTTGTTCTCTACATCTGTGTCTCAATTTCTGCCCTGCAAACCGGTTCATCTGTACCATTTCAGAAAGCACTTTCTGCCTCCCCTGTGGCTGCTGGTAGCAGTAGAGGGGAGGGACTTCCTTCCTTGGGAGCAGAAAGGCCAAAGACCACAGTGATGGAGACTCAGTTCTTGAATACGCAGCCTGAGTTTACAACCCAGTTCCACCACTTAACTAGAGTTTCAGCCTCAGGTATATTACTTAACTTCTCTGGGCCTCATTTCCCACCTGTGTAAGTAAGAATAATAATAGTGTTGACTTTATAGGGTTTTTTTGATAATTAGATGACTTACGCATTTAAAGCATTTAGTGTCTGTGTACAGAGTACACAATCAGTAAGTATCAGCCACCATTATGATTATCTGTATCATTCTCTTAGGGTTTAGGACTATGTCAGGACATAGCCATGCTTCTAATCCTGGATTCAATCCCATTGAGTTAGGTCACCACATATTTTATTTTTTGAGGTCATCCTCTCACCCAGGGCATGGGTGAAGTATGGATACTCTTCATGGGGATATTAAGTATGCCAATATTTTCCCGCCATGCGTGAGAAAGAGATACATTCAGATATTGCAGGCTTCAAGGAATAGAGGCTTTTGATTAAACTGACCTAAACAATGAGGAAATTAGCATCGCATTAATGCTAAGAAGGTCAGAGGTAGGTGGTGCTGTAGCTGATTAAATCAAGGACACAGATTCTTTTCATCCTTCTGCTCGGCCGCCTTCGGTGTGTCTGCTGGACGTTAGGCTAGGACTGTCATGTTTACAAGGCAGCTGCAATAACTAGAGCCTGGGAGTCATATTCAGATACAGCAACATTCAGTGGACGCGTAGGAATGTCTCTTCTCATGTGCTGTTTTGAGAAGGAAAATACCCCTTGCGTAGACCCCCAAGCAGACTTCCCTTCACAATCTTTAATGGTTAAATTGGGTCACATGCCCACGCGTGAACCAAGGACTGTCAAGGGGGTCACCATGATTGATTTACACAAATCAGGATTTACCCTAAAATTAAGAATAAGGATATAGTCTGGAAAAAGACCAGGTGTTCTGTGAGCAAGGAATAAAGGGAAAGCGGCTGCTGGGTAGGCAAACAGCAGGGTGTGCGACAGAGGATTTTTGGTGTTTTTATATTTCAGTACCACGTGGTTTATTTTGGAGGGAGTACAGCAGAAGACAGTCTCATCTGGACGAATCAAAGCTTTTCAGTGGGGTTGTGAGCTCCCTGTTTTGTGTTTTATAAATATAAATATATTTTAATATTAACACGTCTGAGATTCTAGTTTTAAAATTCTGGGCAGCGCAGGCAATGAAATTTAATTCTCTGGTGTAACTGGTATACAGTTGAAAAGGGGTTTTGCCTAGGAACCTGGGGAGAGCCTTTATTTTAAAAAGCTATCTTCATGTCCATGAAAGCTGAGGAGTCAGCCTTAGGCAGGGATTCATATCTGAGAGGCTTTCATCCTGCCTTGAAACAAACAAAATAGAGGATCCTAAAGAGCAGTGTGCTTTGACCATCTACCAGGCTCAAACATTCACCTGAATTATATCTGTCTCTGTCCCTGTTTCACCTAAAACTAGACAAGAGCCTTCAACAAGCAACAGATTGCTGAAAGGGCACCAACACTGTCCACCGTCGTTTAGAGAGCTGGAATTTACAACTGGAATCAGTGAGGTCATTGCCCTTTACATTTCAGAAGTACATCTTCTGCTCAGCGTTGTCATTTTGTAAGCTTTCGGCTAGCACCAAGAAGTATGGAAAATTCATAATGAAGTCAATATTCATAATAAAATCTTGTATTGGTATCTTTTGGCCAGCTCAAGTTTTATAGTTATATAGGCCCAGAAAAAAAGATCCTAGACACTATAACTAAAAACACTCTAGGTAAATTTAAAGAGGAGTTTCTATTATAAATGTTGTCTATACTTTGAAGGCAGAGAATCCTTATAATTTTGAAGTGAAAATCTTTAAGATCCTTCACTGAATTTCTGACATGTTATAGACGAGGAAACCAATTCTCAGAGCAAGTGCTGGAGGGGCCTTAAGTTCCCAGTGCTCAGGAGCTGCAGAATTGGGATTAAGATCCATGTCCCCGGACTTCCCTGGTGGTGCAGTGGTTAAGAATCCGCCTGCCAATGCAGGGGACACGGGTTCGAGCACTGGTCTGGGAAGATCCCACATGCCGTGGAGCAACGAAGCCTGTGCGCCACAACTACTGAGCCTGCGTGCCACAACTACTGAAGCCCGTGTGCCTAGAGCCCGTGCTCTGCAACGAGGAGCCACCGCAATGAGAAGCTCGTGCACCACAGCAGAGTAGCCCCAGCTCGCAACTAGAGAAAGCCTGCGCACAGCAACAAAGACCCAGTGCAGCCAAAAATAAATAAATAAAATTTGAAAAAAAAAGATCCATGTCCCCTGTGATACATTACAGGCGGCCACAAACTTTTTGCTGCCCCTGCCTTTGAAAGGTGGTGTCTAATTCTCTTCCCCTTGAATCTGGCGTGAACTTATTGACCTGCTTGACTGACAGAATGTGACTAAAGTGATGTTCTGGGGCTTAGGGGGCTAGGTCAGAAGGCTTGTGGCTTCTGCATAGGCCCTCTTAGAATGCTTGCTCTGGGGAAGCCAGCAGTAAGAAGTCTGACCCCCATGGGACTGCCACATTGTGAAAAAGTCCAAGCCAGCCAGTGGAAAGACAGCATAAAGAGACAGAAGCCTGCCAAGCCATCAGCCATTCCAGATACCCTCCAGCCAAGATCCCCAATAGAGGAGTGAAGAAGCCTTCAGATGACCCTAGTCCCAGCCACCATTTGACTGCAAGCACATAGGAGACCCCAAGCTGGAACCATCTAGTTAAGCCCAGCTGATCCACACAACTGTAAGAAGTAATAATAAAATTTGTTTTAAGCCACTAAATTTTGGGATAGTTTGTTATGAAACAATAACTAGGGCATCCTCTGACTTGATACCTTTACTCACATCATTAATAAAAATACACAAAACAGGAAATTAAAATCCTAGACGAAACAAAGATTCTTCAGGCTGTTGGGGAGTTACATCCTTGCTTTGCTCACGTGTTCTGTAAAGCGCAGTGTCATTTGAAGTCCATCTAGATTATAATCCTTAAAATGCTCTAACAGTCCACATCACATGACAAAAGTGAGCTTTATTATTCATGTGACAGTGTAGCTTAGGAATTGAGGCATGTTCAGGGAATCAGGGCAAGATACTTCTGGATTCTACGGTATTTACACCAATGTTCATAAATGACTGAATGCAACTTGGAAGAAGGAGATCTTCCACGACGGTTTTAAAGGCCCTTTCAAGGATTATCGAGATTCAAATACATTCTTCAATATTAAACTATTGCATAGCTGATATCATTTGAAAGTATTATCGGTCAATGTTTGGTTTTACTCCACAACATTCTCTTGTGAAGAAACTAGTTTATTACCACTAAGGAATCTTTGCTTCCACTGAAAATCAGAACATTGACTCTATCACAGCAACCTTCCATGGGAAGTTGTCCACAAATATCTCAAAGATTTATAGCTTCCAGAGGGGTACCAATATTGTCCTCTATGGATCTATCGTATCAATTCATTTACATCTTTAAAGAATTTTGGAAACATTATGGTAAGCGAAACAAGCCAGACGTGAAAGAATAAATTGTATGATTCCACTTATGTGAGGGGCCTAGAGTAGTTGAATTCATAGAGACAGAAAGTAGGATGGTGGTTACCAGGAGTTGGGGGGAGGGGGAGAATGGGAAGTTATTATTTAATGGTCAGAGTTTTGGTTTGGGATGATGAAAAAATTCTGGAGGTGGATAATGGTGCCAGTTGCATTAATATTGTGACTATACTTAATACCACTGAATTGTGCACCTAAAAATGGTTAAATTGATAAATTTTGTTATGTATACTTTACCATGATAAAAAAAAATCTTTTACTTTAAGAAAAAAATACAAATAAAAAGAATTGAGGTGTTTTATCAGTCAGCTTCCCTACAGGAAACAGATGGCACACTCAAATTAGGACAATTTGAAGAGAGTTTAATAAAAGAGACTCTTTACAAAGGTTTGGGCAGAGCATAAGGAAATTGCAAGGGAGAGAAGAGAACCCCAGAGCTAGGATGGAAGGAGCAGATAACCAGAGACAAAGCTGTGTGGAGAGGGCCTTCCAGAGAAATAAGACTGTCAATGCGGGCAGAGCCAGCCTGTAAGAACCCTGCAGGGAGGACTTGGGAGGGGAGCATGGAGAGTGGACAGGAAGGGCAGAGGAAGACAGCCACCATGGTGTTCTGGCTAACATGGGGTCCTCCCCATTAGCCATAACAAACACACAGCCACCGAGTCTACCCCTGCATTGGGTCCCAAAGTATAATATCAACTAGGCCAAAACACCTACTTTGTGAAAACACAGGGAAACAAAAAGGAAATATGCGTGAAACATGGATATACAGTTTCCTCTCCCTGGCTCAAAGATGTGATCTGTTGCAGCTCCCCAGGAGCCTGCATTATCTCCGCACCACTTCCTGGGGGCTGACACCCTCACTCATCAGAGACGGAAACCCAAGAGAATGAGGCCCAGAAGGAGAGAGAAAACAAATTACCAGTCCTTTTCTATTCATCTACAGCCAGCCCTGCAAGTTGCAGCCTTCAGTGCAAGGGCCCATCTCTTTCCTGACCATCCCCTTCAAGGGGTATAGACTTTTCGCATGGACTCAGCAAAATGAAAATATCAGAATGAATAGTGATGAACCCCAAATATTTGTGGTTCTGCTGAGTTCCAGTTCTTGTTTTGTAGAGGAGTTTTCAATAAGAATAATTTTGATTTAGCAAAGGGATGTTCGAAGAAATCCTCTTTATTCTTTACAGTTTAGGTGTGAAAACGGTTAATGCACCCACCACAGTAGTAGACACTCAAGTGTCATGATCTGAGGGTCATTTTTGCCTGACTCTCACCCTCTCCTGCCTGCCCCAACCCAGCTGTCCCTCCTACTTGACTTAAAAATCTCACTCCATTAACGTCAATCCTCCAGGTTAGACCACTACAGCCAGGTCACGCTCTCTAGAAGATCACTGCTGCTATGCACATATGTTACCTGGCAGGAGAAGAAGGGCCCCTGATTAGGAGGTAGGGGAAGGACAGCCATCTTCTGTAGGCCTCTTTCATTAGCACATTAGCATGAATGAGCTTATCAGATTAGCTAATTGTCACCTGGACACTTTGGACGGTGCAGAGATACTGGTGAGGCACATTTCCACAAAAAGCAGGGGGAAAAGCACATCAATGACAAGTCCCAGAAGAAGCCTGGAGCATCCTGGAAAGACAGGGCACAATGAGGAAAGACAAATGAGGTGCTACAGAGGACAGGAGAGTTAGGAGACAAAGCTCTGCATGAGAAGGTGCTAAAGATAAATTTCACCATCTTCCAGTTTTGCCTGGGAGCCCTCCTCTTCCCTGCTTGAGGAATGGCAGACGTACAGAGCACCTCAGGAGCAAGCAGATAACTTGACTTCTGTTTCTTGAAATAGTAATGTGGGCACCAACTACTCTGGTAAGATGTAAAACTAGATTAACTTGCAATCCCTCCCCCTACAAACACCTTAAAATGCTACATAAAACACACAAATATTTAAAATATGTAGATAAGTGGCTAAGAAAGAAAGGGAGAGTGCAGGTCTTTGTAACACAAAGCCTTGGCTTTTAACACCCAAAGAGGAACTAAAGACAAGACTTCGGGCTAGCATGAAGTAAGGAGTTGAAATGTAGACCCTGGCATAAAACCAGGACTGTGATCTTCAGTGAAAGGAAGGACCAGGGAAAAAAATCTATGCAACGACACTGAGAGATAATAAGGAAATTTATCTGACTCTTCCTCAGCTCTAGGTGGGAAAATAACATCCTTTGGAATTCATACCACAAGGCCAGGGAACCCCAAAATGTAGAAACCAACTTAAAAAGCGGTTTCAGCTAGTGGTAGCCAGCCTTTGAAATGGCCCTCTACAATCCAGTGACACCTCTTAGCCCCTGGGCAAAAGCACCTGCTCTCAGGAGACATACCTCAACCCAACCATACCTCACTGAGATGAACTCAAAGTTTGTCATAAACAATACTATATTGTCAAGTCAAGCAGACACGAGAGAAAAACAAAAAACAAAAACCCACAGCATTTGACCCCCATGAAATTCAGATAATAGAACTGGCAGTGATATAAGTATATTTTAAATCATATGAAAAAGAACTGAAATCACAAGAACAGGGTACTATGAAAAATAAAGTATAGGTAAAGTTGAGGGAAAAAAACCTAGAAATAAAATTTTCACCTACTTGTTAAAAAAATTCAATGAATTTATTAAATAGTAGACTATACCCAGATGAAGTGAGAATCAGTGAGCTAGAAGAATAAATCTGAGGGAAATCTCAGAATGAACCACAAATAGATGAATGTTAGGCTTCTCACGATCTTCTCAACATTTCTTTACTTCTCATATTTCCCACATTTTTATTGTTAGGAGTTCCAGAAGGATAGACAAGAGAGAATGAGAGAGATACAGTATTTGAACAGAGAATGGCTGAGAATTTTCAAAATTAGTAAAAGACATGAATCCTCAAATTCAAGAACCACAATGAGTCTCAAGTAGGATTAGTAAAAATAAATCCATACCTGAGCATATCATAATGAAAATGCAGAACACCAGAGAGAGAGAGAGAGAGAGAGAAACAGAGAGAGAGAGACAGAGAGATCCTAAAAGCCTTTACATAGAAAAGAAGGATTACCTAAAAAAAAAAAAAGAGGGCTTCCCTGGTGGCGCAGTGGTTGAGAGTCTGCCTGCCGATGCAGGGGACACGGGTTCGAGCTCTGGTCTGGGAGGATCCCACATGCCGCGGAGCGGCTGGGCCTGTGAGCCACGGCTACTGGGCCTGCGCGTCTGGAGCTTGTGCTCCACAACAGGAGAGGCCGTGGCAGTGAGAGGCCCGTGCACCGTGATGAAGAGTGGCCCCCATTCACCACAACTAGAGAAAGCCCTCGCACAGAAACGAAGACCCAACACAAACAAAAATAAATACATAAATAAATAATGTAAACTCACATGTCATTTAAAAAAAAAAAAAAAGATAGCTAAACTTAGAATACTCAGTAGCAACAATGGAGACAAGAAGAAAATGGAATAATGTCTCTGTAGTACTAAGATAAAATAACTATCAACCTAGAATTCTATATACAACTAAACAATAATTTGGGAATAGAAGCAAAAAGATAAAGGCTATAAGTATTTACCACTCATAGACTCTCACTGAAAGGACTTTTCAGGGAAAGTACAGGAGAAGAAAAGGAAAATCAGTCCAGAAGGAAATATGATGCAAGAAACAAAGGAGAACAAATTAATTGCTAACTATGGAGGGCAAATCAAAACAAACATTGATAAACATGCATACACGTGTGCACACACACACGCAATAAAAGCAACAATAATAATGAAAAAAGACTGGGTGATCAGAATGAAAGTGTTCTGAGATCCACGTATTGTTCAAGATGTCGTAGTGGCATTAATTAACTTCAGACTTTGTTAAATCGAGCATGCTTGTTAAAATTTTTAAGGTAATTGTTATCACAATCTTTCAAGATGGCCCCCAATAAACCACACCTCCTTGTATTCATGCCTCCCTTCCCAACTGGTCTAATTGGTGACTAATAAAATATGGTGAAAGACATGGCATGTGACACACAATGCTAGCTCATAAAAGGCATTAGCTTGTGCCTTATTCTCTCTTGGATCACTTACTCAGAGGAAAACCAGTCACCATGTTGTGAGGACACTCAAGCAGCCCTAGGAAGTGGTCTGTGTGGCAAGGAACTGAGACCTTCCTCCAACTGTCAACACCAACTTACCAGATATGCAGGTGAGTCATTCTTGCAAGCAGATCCTGCAGCTTCAGTCAATCAAATGATTGCAACCCCAGCTAAATTTTCACTATGTCCTCATGAGACCCCAAGCCAGAACCACCCAGTTAAGCCACTCCTAAATTCCTGACCCACCAAAACTGTGTGAGGTAATAAATGTTCATTGCTGTTTTAATCTGCCTAGTTTTAGGATAATTTGTTACATAGCAATACATAAATAATACAATAATTATGAAAAGAATAAAATTAGGTCATATAATTTCCAAACCATTAAACAGAGGAAAGTTTTTTTTAAACACTCAATTCCAATAGAAAACTGGAAGTGAAAGTGGGTGTGTAAAGAGGACTAGTGAAAGTAAGTACAAAATAATATGGTATCATGAAAAATGTAAATAGGCCAAACTTGTCACTTAAAGGAATAATCCTAGATGAGATTTTAAAAAAGAGTGCAGCTACATGTTCTTTTTCAAATGGAACAGAAAGCCATAAGCATTAGAAGTTAAAGATTAGGAAAGATATAACAGACAAATAATAACTAAAAGAAGGCTGGCCTATGTATATTAATATTACATAAAATAGACCTTTAAGCAAAAGGAATAAAGGAAGTTAAGAATAGAAGATAGGGACTTCCCTGGTGGCACAGTGGTTAAGAATCTGCCTGCCAATGCACGGGACATGGGTTCGAGCCCTGGTCTGGGAAGATGCCACATGCCGTGGAGCAACTAAGCCCATACACCACAACTACTGAGCCTGCGCGTAGCAACAAAGACCTAATGCAGCCAAAAATAAATTAATTAATTAAAAAAAAAAAACTTAAAAAAAAAGAATAGATGATAAAAGTAAAAAATTACCGAGATAACAATTATAAGTTGTACCCAGTAATATACCCTCCAAATAAAGCAAAAATTTACAGAATAGCAAGAAGAATTTGATCAGTTCACAATCACAGAAGGAGATTTAAACACTCATCTTTCCATAATTATCAAGCAAGCTAAAAATTTAGAAAGATCATTTATGATTTGAATGGCATCATTAATAATGATTTAATAAACATGTAGAGAATTATGCCCCAACAATTAAAGAACACGCTTTCTTTACAAGCCCACATGGAACATTTACGTAAATTGACCATGTATTAGGCCATAAAAAAATATCAAAAAATCAATATCTCACTCACCATGTTTTCTGACCACAATCAAATAAAATTTTAAAATAATAACAGAAAAACTCCCTGGGATCTTTAAATTTAAAAGCACACTTTGTGGTAACCCATGAGTTAAAGAAGAAATCACAATGGAATTAGAATGTGTTTAGAAGTGAATCACAATTTTTAAAAAAACTTGCATAATGCAACTAAAGCATCCTTAATAAATATGAGTAGAAATTAAGAAATTTGCAATGATAAAAAAGTAGATGATCAAGAAAAATAAAAGCTATCTTTTGAAAAGACTGTACAAGGCAAATGTCTCTAAGTAAAACTAAGAAGTCATAAAAAAACACAACCTAATAAGAAAAAGAATATACGTACAGATAAATAAGAGATTTTATAAATCATGAGAGAATACTATGAATAGTTCCATGCCAACAAATTTGGAAACATAAATAAAATGGAATCTTTATTTTGAAAACAAAACCTATCAAAGCTAATATAAGAAGAAATAGAAAACTAAAGACCATAACACTAAAAAAAAAAAAAATTGGATCAGTTGTGAAAAATCTATCCACAAAACAAGAAAACAGAAATACCAGTCTCAGACACTTTTACAAAATCCTATCAAGCCTTCAAAATATAGATTAAACTCTATCTTATAAAAACTGATCTAGGGTGGAGGTGGCGGAGAGGCCTGCGGCAGCAGGGAGCAGGGAGAGGGCGCCGAAGCCGAGCTGAGCCGACCCAGAGCGGGCGGCACAGGCCGGCGTGGCAAGCAGCAACCATGTCGGTGTTCGGGAAGCTGTTCGGGGCTGGAGGGGGTAAGGCCGGCAAGGGTGGCCCAACCCCCCCAGGAGGCCATCCAGAGGCTTCGGGACACTGAGGAGATGCTAAGTAAGAAGCAGGAATTCCTGGAGAAGAAGATCGAGCAGGAGCTGATAGCCACCAAGAAGCACGGCACCAAAAACAGCGCGCTGCCCTCCAGGCACTGAAGTGCAAGAAGAGGTATGAAAAGCAGCTGGCACAGATTGACGGCACACTGTCAACCATCGAGTTCCAGCGAGAGGCCCTGGAGAATGCTAACACCAACACCGAGGTGCTCAAGAACATGGGCTATGCCGCCAAAGCCACGAAGGCTGCCCAAGACAACATGGACATCGATAAAGTTGATGAGTTAATGCAGGATATTGCTGACCAGCAGGAACTTGCAGAAGAGATTTCAACAGCTATTTCAAAACCTGTAGGGTTTGGAGAAGAGTTTGACGAGGATGAGCTCATGGCAGAATTAGAAGAACTAGAACAGGAGGAACTGGACAAGAATTTGCTGGAAATCAGTGGACCGGAAACAGTCCCTCTACCAAATGTTCCCTCTATATCCCTACCATCAAAACCCACCAAGAGGGGGCCTCCCTGGTGGCGCAGTGGTTGAGAGTCCGCCTGCCGATGCAGGGGATACGGGTTCGTGCCCCGGTCTGGGAGGATCCCATATGCCGCGGAGCGGCTGGGCCCGTGAGCCATGGCCGCTGGGCCTGCGCGTCCGGAGCCTGTGCTCCGCAACGGGAGAGGCCACAGCAGTGAGAGGCCCGCATACCGCAAAAAAAAAAAAAAAAAAAAAAAACCACCAAGAAGAAGGAAGAGGAAGACGATGACATGAAGGAATTGGAGACCTGGGCTGGATCCATTTAACTGGTCCAGCGCAGGCTGGGCCCAGACAGAGTCCGGTGGCCTGCGAGGCGGGCAGGCGCGTGCATGTGTGCAGCAGGCAGGCCGTGGTGCAGGCAGGTTCCATTGCTCTCGAATCTCCCTTCAAAGCAGTACGGCTGCATCACTGCTCACTCTGCAAAGCATGGTCTGCACCCAGCGGTACGGGTTGAGGGGAGGAAGGTAGGGGGCTGGGAGGTGCCTGCTGTTTATAATGTTGAATTTCTGTAAAATAAACTGTATTTACAAATCCAAAAAAAACTGATCTAAAAAAAAGGAAGAGGAGAAACTCCCCGACTTGTTTTGTGAAGCTGGTATTTCCTTCACTTTTGACACCAAAAGCAGGCAAAGGTAATATGATAAAAAGAAAAGCATAGATTAAAGGAGAAAAAAAAAATCATACAACTGTCCCACTAGATGTACAAAAAATATTTGATAAAATTCAACCCCCATTATTTAATTGCAAAACAAAGTAAACAAAACCAAAAACTCTTAACAAACCAGAAAGATCAGAAAACTTAACCTCATGTACCTACAGCAAACATCATATCCAATGGTGAAACATTGTAAGCATTCCTTTTAAAATCAGGAATACCGCAAACATGTTCACCATCACTATTTCTATTCAACGTTGTAAAGATGGCTCTAGTTAGCGTAGTAAGACAAGGAGAAGAAAATGAAAGGTATAAGAATTGGAAAGAAAAAAATGAAGCTGACATTATTGAAAGACAATAAGATTGGTTCAAAAAAAACTAAGACAAATATAAAAGTTCAACAAGGTTGCTAAATATAGATCAATATACCCAAATTAACTGCATTTCTATACAATAACAACAAATTATTGTAAATGTCATTAAAGTTTTCCATTTATGGGGCTTCCCTGGTGGTGCAGTGGTTGAGAATCCTCCTGCCAATGCAGGGGACATGGGTTCAAGCCCTGGTCCGGGAAGATCCCACATGCCGTGGAGCAACTAAGCCCATGTGCCACAACTACTCAGCCTGTGCTCTAGAGCCCACAAGCCACAACTACTGAGCCTACGTGCCACAATTACTGAAGCCCGCACGCCTAGACCCTGTGCTCCACAACAAGAGAAGCCACCACAATGAGAAACCTGTGCACCACAACAAAGAGTAGCCCCCGCTCACCAACTAGAGAAAGCCCACGTGCAGCAACAAAGACCCAAGGCAGACAAAAATAAATAAATTTATTTTTTAAAAAAAGTTTTTCATTTACAATAGCCTCATGAAGTATAAGGAACTTAGGGAAAATATGCAATAAAAACAAAAAAAACTCATGCAAAAAATATGAAACTTTATTGGATAGAATAATAGAACTGAAACAAAGAGAGGTATATCAAGTTAACAGATGAAAAGACTCAATATAGTAAAGATAGCTATTTAGTAAAGACTCAGTCTAGTAAAGATCTCTCCAAATTAATCTAAAAATTATATGCAGTGTCAATCAAAATCTCAACATGATTTTTCACAGATTGTGACAACCCCTATCATATGGGAGAGTAGAGAACTGAGGAGGAGAAAGCAGGAATGAAAAGAGGAGGCTTCCCCTCAACAGAGCGGCATTAGAGCAGCAATAGACAAATAGATCATAGGACAGAATAGAGTCCAGAAACAGATTCTCATTTATATGGGTGCTTGATATATAACAGAGATGACCTTACAAATCCATAGGGAAAGAATGTATCATTCAACCAGTGGCACTAAGACAACTGGAAATTCATATAAAAAAAGATAAAATTTAATCCATATCCCTTATTGCATACCATAAAAAAATTAATTCCAGAGCAACTAAAAACCTAAATGTAAAAAAACAAAACTATAAAACTTTTAGGAGAAAACATAGGAGAATACCTTTATGGTAAAGAAGAGTATCTTGAACCAAACATGAAAAGCACAAACTTTGAAAGAAAATATGAATAGATTTCAGTACTCTAAATTTAAATATTTGATATGATGTTCATAAACAAAATAAAATACAAGACAGATTAGAAGAAAATATTTGTAAATGATATAACAGTGGATTATGTATCCGAGCCATATTAAAAGAAAACTCCTAAAAACAAGTGAAAAAAATTTTAAAGCAAAAATTATGAATAAGTAATTGACAAAGCAAGAAACTTATACGGCAAATAAACGTATGAAAAATTTGCTGAACTCCATTAACAATTAGTGAAATATAAGTTAAATCAATAACTATTTCACACTCATCAGACTGGCAAACATTACTCTCTGATAATACCAAGTGTTATTAAAGACTTGGGGCAATTATTACCATTTCTTGTGGAAGTATACATTGGCATCATCACTCTGAAAAGCAATTTCAAAACCTAGGAAACTGAAGGTTTCTATATTTTCCAACCAGTAAATTATACTTCTAGGTGTACTCTCTAAAAAAAATTCTTGAACATGTGTACATAGAGACACCAACTGCTACACAGTTTGTATTAGAGAAAAATGTGCAAACATTCTAAATGTCTCTTTGTTTAGGAATGGATACATTCATTCAATGGAATCCTGTACAACAGTTAAAATGAATGCATTAGATCTGCATGCATAAACGTGAATAAATCTCAGAAACATAATAAGTGAAAACAGCAAATTCCAAAGGATGTGTATAGTATTCCTTTTTTAAAAAACACAAAACAATAGTTTATGTATCTATACATGTATTATAAAGGTAGTTTATGTATTCATACATGTATTGTAAAAGCATCCATGAGAATGGCACAACAATTTCAGGGTAATGGTTACCCCTGAGAAAGGAGGAAAGTGAAGAAGGGATGGAGATGGGTCCTTAACAAATTTCCTTTAAAAAATAGAAAATTATTTAAAAAATAAAACTGTAAATCAAATAATAATAATAAGAGTAAAATATATTTAATGTTGGTGGGGATAGATAGAAATCTGATAGATTGTTTTCTGATCTTTTGGTGGTATGTAAAATATGTCATTATTAACAAATTTAAAGAGGAATTCAGAGATGTGAGACTGTGGTTTCTTTTCATCATTCATCTTACCTGTTTTCTTAACCTCTCTACAATGGCTATGCATTGCTTTTATAATAAGAAAAGAATATGGAAAAATGTACAGATAACCCTTGACAATCTCTTAGGCCACCTTAATCCTACATACGGACCTTCTGAATCAATCATTTAAAATCAGTTTCTAAAGTCTGGTAAACTAGTTGCCAAGTGAGCATTCACCATAAAACTAGGTTTTAGCACAATGGACTGGGTCATTTCAGTCATCTTAGTCACCAGTGCAACACCTGCACCATTGATCCAGACATGGTTATCAGGGTCATTCATTCCTGACAGTTAACTGATCAGATCTGTTACATATAAATATGTGAGAATTTTCTGATTGCATCAATGGTTCATTTTCCCTTATTTATGTGTGTATAGTAATGTGCGTACATGTATCCCTTTTTATATATGCATGTAATTTTTTAATCCCATGAAATGCCTTGCAGAGATGAGGAGTTGAGGTGATTCTGGACCTTGGGAAATTCTGGTTGTTAAATGAAGCAGAGATTCTTTTACTTCTGAGTCATTGTTTTGCCTCCAAATAGAAGATGTCAACAGTTGCCCAGTGACCTCTGTGAAATGTTTGTGGTCTTGTGTCAGTTCCTAACAACGAGTTGTCCACATAATAGAAGTACTTTATTTATTCTATATTCTCCTTTGATGTCCGTCAAGTTTTTATGTTCCCTTTTCTTTTTATCTGGTTTATCACTGTTGATATTGTCCCATTATTGTCTTCCTAGACTGAAAGGACCATGTTCACTTAACTTGGCATGGCAACCACTGCAATTCTGATGAGTGTGTGGGTGCTTCATAAACTGTTTTCATCGTGCTGCTATTGATGGCACCAAAATTGTGCTGACAATTGTGCCTTAAAATGATTATCTGATCTATCTATTCATATCATGATATGAAGACTCTGGTATCTATTGCCCAGGCAGAGTGCTAGAATTAGCAAATAAAAATACAAGATGGCATAAATAATTTTTTTTCAGTATAAGCACGTCCCAATCGTCGTATGGGACATATTTATACTGAAAAAAATTATTTGTTGTTTATCTGAAATTAAAATTTAACTAGGAATCCAGAATTGTATTTAGCAGCCCTATCCAGACATCCTTCATTAAGGTCACCAAAACATTTGGGAGAAACCACCTGCAACGGGAGAGTTGAGAACTTTCTTAAGAGAAACTCTATCAATATTCATTTGGATGGGAAACCAAGAAAATAACGGCGCTTTTAAATCTGCTTCATGGTTGTGCAGGTGTTTATCTCAGCACCCTAATTTCATGACTGAATTATTGTGAGCTCTCTTTGGACAAAAGAAAGAAGCTTGAATGTCAAATGGCTGTTTTCTGAGTCACCAAAACTCTCCATTCTCCCCGCAGTGGCCACTGGCATCTTCTATGAGCCCTCGCTAAATGGCAGAACTAAGGACAGATCCAAGGGAATGTAAAGTAACGGCAGAAAATACATCCGGGAGTTATTTTCCAAAATAATTTTCAACCCCTCCCCATCTGCTGTCTCCTCTTCTACTACCACCCATCTTTGCCTCCAAAGCATTCAGGGTTAGGGTGGTCTCTGAGAAAGTTGCACTCTGAGGGGTCGACAAATATGCCAAAACACTAGGACAGGAGAAACTACAAAATTCACTTAGCTTCCTGGTTGAGATCAATCCACGGAAAAGAAAAAAGGAACGTAATGCTAGTTACTGATTTAGTATTGGAGTGTGGGGAGAAATGTGAATGTCACCTATCGTGGGATTTGTAGTAAGGCAACTTGGGGGAAATCCCTTTTATAACAGAGCATCATAACTACTGACATGAAGAATGTTCCCACTTAGTTAATCGCTGCTTAAATCACTGGCAGGAATATCCCAAGAACTGGCTCCTATGAGGCCTTCTGTGCCTTTCCAGATTGCCTCCTATCCCAGGTTTACACCTTCAAACGCCCTCCTAAATTAAACTGGGTCGCTCTCTGTACTGTATCCTTACATCCTAGCCCTGTGCCTGACACACAGAAGGTACTCAAAACTATTTATTAATGAATAAAGAAAGAAAACTTCAGTCACCCATCTGAAAAATATTTTAAATTAATTTTTCATTTTAAGAACTGATCATTTTAGGATAGAGGCCAACAGCTGGGGAATATAGCATTGCCATTGTTAAAAAGTTTTACACTTTTTCTTAGTATTAACTGCATGACAGAGTTTATTTATTTATTTATTTATTTATTTATTTATTTTTGCGGTACGCGGGCCTCTCACTGTTGTGGCCTCTCCCGCCGCGGAGCACAGGCTCTGAACGCACAGGCTCAGCGGCCATGGCTCACAGGCCTAGCCGCTCCGTGGCACGTGGGATCCTCCCGGACTGGGGCACAAACCCGCGTCCCCTGCACCGGCAGGCGGACTCCCAACCACTGCGCCACCAGGGAAGCCCCCAGAGTTTTATTTTTAAATTAAATAAACCAAAAAGCAATAGAAGAGAGTGTGAAGTAAATTATGTATGTTTTGCCTTTTAAGTCTTTCCTTATACTATGTGGTCTGAAAGACTCAAATCCATAAAGCAAAATGGGAAATCCAATGTTTTTCAAATAAAATTTATTTTTGCTAAGTGTGTTTTAACAAATGAGTGGTTAGATATTTGAGCTTAGGGTTACTACAGGAATAAATCATAAAGTTTACCTGACATCCTGGGCTCCTAAGGTTTACTTATAACACGGAATCTCTGTTCTACAGTAACACTTTAAAATAGATCTAAGGTGATTATTCTGGAAGTAGCACATTGATAAGCACATTTACTCAAACAAACCAGTTGTTTTAGTTTTTTCATTAGGAAACATTCTTGAATAGAGAATTTTGACAAGCTATGGTATGCCTGGGTTAGCTGTATGTCTGCCCTTAAATATACACCTTCAGGAAGGAAAGAAGCTATGACTGTAAGCCTGGATTGGCATTGAATATTTTTCTGTCCAACAGTGTTGCAAATTAAATGTGAATCATCCAACAATTACTCCTTTTCTAAAATTAAGTTGATACTTTATTTCCAGGAAATAAAGAATATAGACTGAGAGTCATACATATCATTAAAAAAAAAAATAGACTCCTGGCTTTGTGCTATGCAACTGTGCATTAGGTGAGCTTCCTTTGAGGGTCATGCATATATCTGTGACTATCCTTAGCGAATACCCACAACTTAGTGTCAACACATCCAGCTGAAAACTGAAACCCACAAGTCATGCAATGTGCATGATGTCTGGCCATTGCAAAGCATCTGATAATTGACTAAAAGTTTTCACTTTTCATTGAAATAGTTGTTATGCAAACATCACCGTGGATCACAACAGAAAGAAATGAACATCACACGTGTTTTGCCTTGACCAGAGTCAATACATGTTTTGCCTCGACCAGAGTCACAGACAAATTAAAATCCCAGCCTGCTGAGTCGATGCCATAGTAAACTTTAGCAGAAAAACTTCGGTAACATACCACTGCCTCCTCCTGTCCATTTTCTGGCAAAACATTAAGGTTGAAGATACCAACAACAATCAGAATTTAAACCTCTTCTCTGCTTAGTAACAAAGCCTCTCCATCCCTGTCTAGCCAGAAACAACCTGCCTGCTTATTCCCATTTTCATGTACTCTCCTCTCAAATTAACCTTGGTTGCATTCCAACTTCTGACTAATTTTATTGATCTTGAGTTAAGATGCCTAGACAATATAGAACTTGGTGTATAAGAGGTGTTAATGAATCCACGTTTTGAAGTCTAGCATAAAAATTCTGTTCTGATAGAAGATAAGTATTAAAACATAAAAAGACTTCATTAAAGGAGATTTAGAGAATAAGATTAAAAAGAAATATAATTTAGTACACTACATATTGTGAGTATTTTATTGCAAACAGCAAGTAATCAGTAATCACACCATCCTACCTGAGAAAGACAAAGAGCTTGTGCATTCTATTTGGAGAACTAAGGTGATAAGATATGACAGATCTGCTTAAGGTGATATGCTTCAACCAGAGTGGGAACCTGTCTTTTGTCTTGCTGCTTCAGTAAACAAAATGATAAAAAAAAAAAACAAACCCAAAACACTCTGTTTTGAACATTTTTAGAGGGTAAATAACTTTATAATGCTGTACCAGTAGCCCCTGAGAGTTCTGACATTCCGCTTATAGCATGAATAGCATACAGCGTAGTCTACCTAGCTCCTGTAGACTGGGTACTTTAGGATAAGAATTGGGTTCTGGAGAGTAATGATGCAGGTTTTTCCTAGAAAATTTTTATCTATAGGTCTCGCCCTTCAATGGCTTTAATTCTTTCTACTGCTCTTAGAATAAAGTCCTAACCCCCTACCATGGCCTTCAAGGCCAATAAAACTCTCTAGCCTCACCTCACATCATTTCCCCAGCCCTCAACTGCTAGGTCACTATGCTGAAGACACGTGGAACAGAACAAGTACAGGGCTCTGTGCTTCCTTTTCCACTTGCTGAAATGCTCTTTCCCTAGCTCTGTGCATGACTCCGCCTCTTTATCATCCATCAAGTGTCGGTTTACACACCTCCTCCTCAGAAGGGCTTTCCCTGGCCACTCGATCTGAAGTAGCGCTCTCCTAAGATCTCCCCAGCCTCCTGCAGGTCCCTCATCACATCGTCCTCTTTATCTTCTTTGTAGCACTTATCACAATCAATAATTATCACCCGACTATAAGCTCTGAGCTATCACCACTGTATCTCTGATGGCTAGTATAGCGCCTGGCACGTAGATGGTACTTGATATGTGTCAAATTAATTATTGAACACATGAGTGAATAATTAAGCTAATAATATACATTACCCTCCTCTTTTCTTTTTTTATTCTTATGTATAGTGTCTAGCGCCATGCAACATACTAGCCGGGAGTAATATAATACAACACTATTTTTGAGAAATTTTAATAATAAAGAAGAATACTAAGAGGCAGATGTTTATAAACATTGCTAGACATGTGCTAAAATAAATCTGTCTTTAAGAAATATCACTGGTGTAATTGTTGGACAGATTCCGTAGAATTTTTTTCCTTCCTTCTTCTCTTTCTGTCTCTCTTTTTTTCTCTCTCCCTTCCCCCTACTCTCTCTCTCTCTCCCTTCTTCTCTCTCTCTCTCTCTTGGCCTCCCTCCCTTCCTCTCTCTCCTCACCCACTCTCTCTCCCCCTGTTTGTAAGTTATATATGACATTGGTGATTAACATCTCAGCCGCCTGGTTCTTCACCTTAAAGCCTTTCCCTCAACTCTTCCTCAACTTCGTGAGTTGATGTGCAACATGAATCAGGAAAGAGTTGTTCTACAGTTACACAGTCCCCTGAAAGTCAGTCTTTCAGGGACCACAATGACAAAGAAACCTAGAGTACGAAGTATCACTTTTATATTTGGAAGAAGCATGTTAGAGAAAAAAAGACATTCGACTCAAGAGATGGGGATTCTAGTCATTTTGCCACTATGGAAATGATGGAAAGACAATTCACTACTCTGTGCCCCAATTTTCTCATCTATAAAATTGAAATAATGTCTCTTATCTTGTCTTATTTCACAGGTAGGAAAGGATCCACCAAGGTGACTATGTGAAAGCACTCTGCCAAATATTATGTAAAAATGAAAGGTATTATGATAAAGAGAAGCACTATTTTCTAGTTTGCTAGAAAAAGAAGGATCAACAGCAATCATATCTGGGGAGAAATGGGTATAGTGACAATATTTTCAAAACCCAAATCAGGACGTATCTTTTGGCTTATGATCTGACACACGGTCTGACCACATGACAGAATATCTGAAATCAAAATGTCCTGAAAAACCCAGGACATGTGGTTGCCATGGCAATGAGGAGCCATAGGGAGGCTGTGGGCAATGAAAAAACAGGGTAGAATTGGCAAGCATGGAAAACTATTTTGCCAGTGATGTACAGGACAGTTTGGAATCAATCGATGTGGAAGACTGAAAAGGCAGGAAGAAAGAAATTTTACTAATCTGAGTGTGAGGTGTAAATTGCAATCCTGAGTCATCCTCATTCTGGAAAAATTTTCCCTACTTACTCGGGGAAATCCAAGGTAGTCTCTAGTTCACATGAATGTAGAGCAGGAAGAGGTGTTTTAGATAAGACTTTTGTTGGAGCGGACCAAACCCCCATAGTGATCCCATGCCTACTCTCAACATCCCAAGGGCACCTCTCAACTGGGAATTATCACATGGTAGCCCAGTTCTCCAGACCAAGGGAGACTCTCTAGAAGTACTGCCGTGCAGACCCAAATCTGCCTCCATCTGGATGGGAAGTTCTGGGAACTCTTCAGCTCTCAGAATTCTGCTCTTCATGGGCTGCATTCTGCTTCCACCTTTCTCCATGCAAAATCAAAGCAATCCTCTCCTCTGTGCAACTGCTCAGTAAATACAGTTTGTGATTTACACAGCCCCTGTGTCATATGAATTCTACTGATGATTTTCAGGACAGAAAGGCAGATTTTTTTTTTCTTTTTATGGACAGTAAAAGGAAGGTACAGAAAAATCTCAAGAAGAGGTCATGACTGGACTCAGAAGGGGATGGCTCATCAGAAGTTCAATCTCTTTTTGCATTTTTCAGATTCTTATTAAAATGAATAAATCTCAGATTTCTAAGGGGCAAGCATTGTTTCATGGGGGAGATTTTCCCCCATTCAGCTCTTATTCCTTCCCAGCCCTTGAAGACCCCAAGACCTCCGAATCCAGTGCCTATCACATGCTATTGAGTTGGCATGTTTGCAAATTGCATGCAGTGAGATCCTTCCATACCAACAGCCCTGTCTCAGATTCTCCAGCATCACAGCCAAACTAGTATTGCCTGCACATTTTCTTCATCTTTCCATTGAGTTCAGTGTAGCAGCAGCACATTCCTTAGCACAGGCTCCAGTCGGCATGGTAACTAGTTAGAGACTGCAAGCTTCTGAGAGTGCTTGGGGGGGGGGCGGGGGGGGAGGAGGGAATGGTGTTGGAGGAAGTAGTGAAAAGGAGGTGGAGAAGAATTGATTGGGTTGGGATGGGGGAGGGGGGATGGGCAGGAGAGTTACTTAAACTCGCTTTTTAAAAGAGTTATCTGGTCCACCCATGGTGTTGGTGTTAAATTGCCTGGGCAGAAAAAAAGTCCTAATTGGGGTGGGGAGGCAGTGACAAAGCAAAGCTTGTTCAAGCCTCGGAATCTGCACTGTTGATAGTGCAGGTACCTCAGGGCAGTTGGGAGTGATTGCTGTGTTGACTTTGTCTAATTGTAGGGGAGGAGTTATGTGAGCTGTGACGGGCAGTGTTACACCCAGTGGGGTGGTGGACAAAAACTGGCATAACTACGCAGGGCTAAATAAACCGACTGACAAAGGTCTTGGCATATTATTAAAAATCTGGCAAAATGTTCATCTCTTGACAAAAATGTAGAGAGACTAGTAATGCATAACTTTATCCCATGTTGGATTTTAAAATGGCTAATGCCAAGTTGTCTGTCAAAATTAATAGGGCATTGCTTCTTCTTATAGAACAAAAAAAAAAAATTCTCATACATTTTATTCATTTATTCATTGCTAAAAAATCATGTATCTGCTAAAAATTTCATTTAGGAAAAAGGTTTGGAGGTGGTTAACCTTGATTTTAAAGTGCTGTGAATTAAAAGCTACTTTTTTCATGTTTGTTATAATAAAAACCATGCCTTCATTAAATTGTAACACATTTTGTTCTTTGAGAATAAATTAAAACTCTGCAACCAAGCTTATATTTAGAGAGACATTAAAACTCCAATTATTGATTATATCATTACATACGTTTGGGTTTGTGACTTTTTTTAAAACTTCCTTTATATCAAGAAAAATGTTAAATGGTTAATTGACTGTTGAGTAGATACTCCGCATCTTCATAGGAATTAATCAATATATTGACTTTTTAACTCTTCTACTCAGCTATTTCATGTGTTAATTGAACTGTTTCTCCTTCTTTCTTTGCTTTCCACAAAGCTTTATGCATCACTTTCTATACAAACTACTTTCTCTTCTAAGTTTTATACACATAGGGCGCCTTTCTGTTCTAGAACCTGAGTGCATTTTGTGAATATTCAGGCCTCAAAAAGGAAGAGTAAATAATACTCTACCTTGTCATATGCATATTGTACCTGCGGGTAGCTATTTTTTTTTCTTATTTTTCACATTCTAAAGCTTTGTAATTAAATGGAAATGAAAAAAGACTCCCCAACATGTAAAATAACCTTCTATAATATATTTTAATTCCCAGTTTGCTTTATTGAACAATAAACTTTTTTGTTCATAAGTTTAAAATTTTTGTTAACTTAAAACAAAAATTCCCAAATGGCATTTCTCTCAAAAATCTGACGTTTTTGCTCATTCTGATTTTTTTTTTTTTTTTTTTTTAGGCCTTCAAATAAACTAGAAAGTCAGTGTGGCTAGTGGGGAGACTTTGTTCTTAAGCCCTAATAATAGTTAATTTGGTTTGGTGGTTTTTCTCTTCTTTTACTTCTTAAAGCAGCTCTCTACAGAAGAGTCTATAAGCTCTGTTTGAAAACTAAGGCACTTGAAGCATAAACACTGGTATGCTTCCAGGTAAAAGGGAAACGTACAAATGTTCCTTAAACTGCTGAAGGAACAAACATGTAAATAAGAGATGGGCTGATTCCCTACTGTTCATGTTTGCTCACTGCGAACATTTGGTTCACTTGGCTTGGCTCATTATTTCAGCTGGGAAAGTCACTATATGAATTAATAGCAGATTTCCCAGCTGAAAATAAATGTTTACCAGGTTAGGGGGCTGGGGTTTTTTGGCAAAGACCTGGCTTTTTGTCTGACTGGCTCCTTTTTTGGCGTGCACATCCCTGAGGTGTGTAATTAAAGCAAGGGAATTTGCACATAGTGCTTTAGGGCTTTAATGAATAGAAAACACAGGATATTTCAGCAATTTGGTGCCTAATGTCAGAGTGTGCATTTCCTGTGTGAGGTATCACAATAACAGGGCTCTGTGACAATAAAAGCGCCTGCAATGCCATGCAAAGAAAAATGGGAGTGACAGCGTTTTTTCCTAAATTCCAATACAAAATACATAAAAAAGAGCAATTTACATTTAAAACAGAAGGACTTTGAACTTGAACATACCCTCAGAATTAATGGCTATTAAATCAGCCCCACTTTGCTGAATAATGAAATTCCCTTTAGGACAAAGATCTTGGCTGTTGATATCAGGTTACATTACAAAATTGAATACACAGTATCAAATGGTTTTTAATCATAACCATTCTCGACTTGCTGTTGAAATTTTTGAGCAGCTCAAAATCTGAAAAAATATTTTTAAACCTCAGGAAGCTTGAGGGGAAGAGTAGAAAAATTAACATTGATTGAGCACCTGTTTTATGCCAGATACTTTTACTTGAAATCAAAGTTAATATTTTATAAAAATACCAGGCAAAAAAAAAGCATTCGAATTCTTTTATTTTTGTCTGAAGATTTAAAAAGTTCAAATAAATTAGGTAATTTGCCCAAGATCCCATTGCTAGTAATCTGTAGCATCAGCATATGAGGAGGACACTGCCGAGCACAGAGGAATCAGTCAGTACATACTGCTTTCATTACTGTCAGAATCCAAAACTCAAGCTCTTTCAACATATTTTGCTATTATTATGTTTATATCTCTTACATAAAATGTTTCTAAAGAGAGATGAAATCCTTGCTCCCTCCTTATCCCCAGTCCCTGATCGTTCTTGTGAATAAGGTTTACACCAAATTTGCAAAAAAATAAAACGAAACAAAACCCCAAACCTCTTGTTCCATCCTCTGCATAACAGCGTAGAAGTAGCAAGCTTGTGCTTCCTGGGTCATGGGGGGGGTGGGGTATCTCAATCTGAGGACAAATGGTACTTTTAATACAGGACAAGTGCATCCATGACAAGGAACAAGTCCCCAACAGAAGCATGGAAGTAGGCGATACTTTCATCACAGCCAGAGGCTAGAATATGGTTCCCACATCCCTGCAGAATAGGAGAACCCAGATTTTACCTCGCGGGGCCTCAGTTCCAATGTCTATAAAAATGAAAGGATTGCTCTGGATGATCTAAAAGACCCATTTCTGATTTAAAAGTCCAAACTACCAAGTGAGACCAGAGGGCAGGGGACAGGAGGCTGATATAATCCATACACAGGAGAATTCCCAAAGGATAAGCCTCAGGTAACGACCTATCTTGTGGTCACTACACAAAGACACCTGTCAGCATTTTTATAGCCATATTTCCTAATGAAATGATTATCTGTTTCCTACCACATATTTCCCACAATGACATATCTTCATATCATTTATAAACTAAATTCTTTTTCTTGTTTTTTTAAATGTTAATTCTTTTTTAAAAATTTATTTATTTTTGGCTGCGTTGGGTCTTTGTTGCCACGCGCGGGCCTTCTCTAGTTGCGGTGAGCGGGGGCGCTACTCTTCCTTGTGGTGCGCGGGCATCTCGTTGCGGTAGCTTCTCTTGTTGCGGAGCACGGGCTCTAGGCGTGCGGGCTTCAGTAGTTGTGGCGCACGGGCTCAGTAGTTGTGGCTCGCGGGCTCTAGAGTGCAGGCTCAGTAGTTGTGGCGCACAGACTCAATTGCTCCGCGGCATGTGGGATCTTCCCGGACCCTGGCTCAAACCCATGTCCCCTGCATTGGCAGGCAGATTCCCACCAGGGAAGTCCCCATAAACTAAATTCTAAGGTAAAACATTATCTTTAAAAGCCTTTTCCTCCTGCCTTTTCCTCTCCTGCCTTTTCACCTTATCTTGGCCTTTCTCTGGGCTTCCTCTTATCCTCCAAAAACCTTTGAAGGCTCATTGCCAGACCGTACACCTGGCATGGCGCACTATCCTGATTCCTGGTAAAGAAGAAAAATGCACATGTGGGGCATGTGTGTGTGTCACTTGGAGGCTGTACATCTCCTCTTACACCTCCTCCTAAAATCCTAGGGATATAAAACTCAAGCGATTAGAGCCTCTGAGACCTGCTCCCCAGCGCCAGTCACTTTCCTCCTTGATGAAGAACCAACACTCTCCCTTTCCTCTGTCTTGTCAACAAATACTGATACTGGCAGCTCCCTAGCAATAACTGCTCCGACAGAGAAGCCCCAACCCCACCAACAAACTAAAGATGCTGTTATCTCCATCGACATTTAAAGAAATGTGAACGTCAAGAGTTTGAGGGACTTATTAGGGTAAAGGTCAGACATGCCGTTTGGAGCACAGGTTTTTTCCACTCCATTGGGACCTACAATCTGTTGATCTTACCACCTTGTCACCGTCCTCACCCTCTGGTGTCCTCACTTCCCCCTCCTTATCCTGTTTAAATTCCTTGATCCATCACCATTACTATTCTTCTTACAAGCACCCTTATCCTCCTTGCTCCTGTACCACTGCATTGTCCTGGTAAATTCGCTCCCCTGATTAAATCCGACTTTCTGCCTACTCTGGGCCAGCATACCTGCAACAAAATGTGCTAGAGAAAAAAAAAAAAACACCACCATGCTGGCCAATCTCATTCTAAATTCCTGGTCATTATAACCTCCTATGGACCAATAATGCTGCCCAGGCACCATTCCTGTCCTAGTCTGTTCCCTCTCCCATTCCCCTCAACAACTCCTTCATCCCTCTCTCTCCTCAGTCCTCCACAGCCTGCTCACTTATCCTGATTCACTTGCTTCCTTCTTCACCAAGAAATAAAAACATCCAGAAAAATCTACATGTTCCACCACCACATCTCCCTACCTACAAGTACCAGTGTCCGTATATCCTGCCTTTCTTTCTGTGACTCTGAATAGATTACTGGGGCTCCCAGCCAAGGCCAGTCCCCACACTTGTGCACTAGATTCCATCCCGTCCTAATGCCACAAGAATACTTCTCTAGCAATTCTTCCCCATCTCTTCTGCATCAAAAATATCCCTCCCTTTTCCTAGACCATTGCCATACCTAGAAACATGCTCTTATTTCTTTCATTAAAAATAAATACAAAAATCTTTTGACACCACATCTCTACCCAACTACTGCTCCATTTTCTCTGTACCTCTTGACAACAAAACTCCTCCAAGTTGTTTATACTCACTGGTAATTTCTCTCTTCCCATTTTCTCCTGAATCCAATTCAATCATCCATCCACCCCACTCTCAACCCTGCAAACATCCAAATTGCTCCTGTTAAGGTCACTAAGGAACTCCACATTGGCAAATCCATCAGTCAGTTCTCAAGCCTCATCTTACTGGTACTTTAAATGATGCAGCTGATCACATTCTCCCCATTGAAACACTTTTAACTTGCCTTTCACAACACAATGCTCTACTGAGTTTCTTCCCACTTCTTCACCTACTTCTTTGACAGTCTCCTCTGCTGGTTTCTCTCCATCCCCTGTCTCTAAGAGTTGGAGTGCCTCAGGGCTTAGGGTTCTAACCTCTTCTTTTCTCTAACTACATTCAATTCCTAAAGGATCTCATCAGTTACCGGGCTTTAAATACCATCTCTACACTCTTGTCCAGATTTATATCTCCTGCCTGAGTGGCTCTTACCCTGGGTCCTTATTGTGAAACCAAGATCCAGGTTCTATCTTGCTCCCCAGTTATGCTAAGTGGGTTTAAGGCCTGAGACCCTACACTGTTCTGGTTGGCTCCCATCAAAGGGCTCTGAACCTGACACCTGCTGACAGACCTTCCTGCCTACCTGCCTCGGTTTCTGAATGTCCTGGAAGGAGGAGGAGGAAAGTTGTGGCTGTATTACACAGCCCAGTGATGTTGAATGTTGTGGGATGTCAGCTGCCACCCTTGAGGAGAAGGCAGCAGGCTCCCTCCTGAGCAGCCAAGGGCAAAGCCATAACTTTGGCAAATTTACTGTGGTCTAGACAAAGCCTGATCCTTAGCATTGCAAATCAGAAACTTCATATTTTTAGAAAGTAAATTAATCTTTCTAGGGCAGGCTGCCTAACCTCTTATTAGTCTGACGTATTAAACCAGGGCACCATTTTATTAATTTACATTGAGAAATAATAGTTGTAGGAACTAGAATACTTAAAACCACATGAGCACCATATTCTCTCCCTACCGTCAAGAATCTTGAAAAGCCATATCATGTTGAAAAGCTAGCATGTTATTTTACAGTGAGAAATGGCTATCTTGGTGAACAAAATTCCTGAAGTTCACATGATCTGTGCATTCCCTCTTTCTCTGACGACATAGGAAGAAAAGCATAATGAGATTTTAGAAAAATGGTAGCTAATCACATTACAACCCTACTGATTTTTTTCGAAGCACACATTTGACCAGGCCACTCCTCTAAAACTGGATATTGTTCTTAGGAGATGACAAAATCCTCAAGCTACTAGCCCTACATGGTCTGACTACTTCAGACCCAGTCTTCAGTGTAAGAACTGGTTAGGAATGTGGGTTCTGCAACCATACTTCCATGGTTCAAATTCCTGCAACCACACCTCCATGGTTCAAATCTACTGCCAAGCTCAGGTGATTTACTTATATTACACCATAGTTTCCCCTTAAGTAAAATAGGAATAAAGATAGTGTTTATTTCATAGCATTGTGACGAAAATTAGAAGAATAAACTGCTTTCAACGGTGTCTGGCACTTCTAAGCCCTCAATAAATATTATCTATTTTCTAGAACCGCTCTGGGTTCCAGCCACACCAGCCTTCCCTCCATCCCTTAAACAGGCTGCAAGCCAAGATCTTACCAGCCTGGAGCCCAGAGCAAATGCTGCTCCTGTTGGAAGTACTGTCCTTATACCTCCTTCCACTGTTTATTTACTATGTCCTTTGCCTCTCCCGAGCCAGTTACGTCCTCAGGGACAGAGAGTCGTCAGTCTTCAGTTTCCTTCCTTATGTTAATGTGCTCTCCTTCCAGACTGTACCTGCCTGAGCAGTCTCCTTACTCAGCACTTTCTCCCAAAACTTGACATATACCTGACACGTTACAGGCACTCCATACCAATTTGTCTGAGTTTGTGTTTAGCTGATGCTTACCTCAGTCTGAAAAGGCTTTGGCTGGCCGGCCGGGTCTTCCAGGGGCAAAGCTTGGATGGGTGCTACTAATTTTTGCCTCAGGGGCTCTCTTTTTTACCCAGGGCTGACCAACCCCCTTCTGATTAACACGTTCTTTCTTTGCATGTGTTAATGCCTTTGCTCAGGTTTCTTAGGGCCTTTCTAGGGCATAAGAAAACTTTACATATCTATGCTCTATTTTAGTTGTTTTTGAAGTTTTGCTCTCCGGGGGCATCTTATTTCCCTCCTTTCCAAGTTCTGGCAGGGGTGGGGTTCCAGAGGGTTATCTCTTTGTAACTCTCTATTGCAGACAACACACCTGGACAGGATTCTATCTGTCCCCACCAGGGACACCCTGGTGTTTTGTATTAGATACGAGTGTATGCTCAGTTTCCCGCAGGAGCATTGAACTTCTCCTAAAGCCTGAGCTGGGTCTGCCCTGCCCCCATGAGCGCCTTTCAGTCTACTCACCTTCCCGGCAGGGTTCTTAGGTAGAGCCCAGAAGATATGCTCTATGGGAGATACACCAGATAGCTATACAACTCCACTTAATTAATGGAGGTAGGTGTCAAGTGTGTTTTTGAGAAATGAAGAATACAGCGCTGCTCTGGGGATTAATTACTCTGCCTTAAATGGAAATACTAAAATTGACCCAAGGAAGAGAGTAATAAACACAGAAGTTATTTTTACCACCACATATTTGCACTGTACAATGAGACAAATGCAAATCCTCAACTGAGGACTAGGCAAAAGTGACTACAGTTGTAAAGATTCCATCCAGTTAAAGCCTCTGTTAAAAAGACTTAATTCTATGTTAGCAAAAATAATTGGTTTACAATACATCCTGAAAACCTAGAATCTGAAAAGCATTGCTCATGCTATTTCCACGATGTTGAGATCTGGTTTAGGCCAGAGATGTATATGAAAATGGTATAAAAAAAGGACTGGTCCAATCCAATGCAGAATTTAGCAGAAGGTAAGAAAGAACACAAAACTCAGGTTGAAGAAAGCCTCTCCCTGGGGTATTTCTCGTCCTTTATTTTTACCCCCGATCCAAGACTTGTGGTTAATTCAGATAAGCACTTGACCTTTGTGGGTGCTTATCCAAAGTCAACCTTCCCGTGTCTGAGGGTCACCTGTAACTCATTAATCTCAGTCCATTATTGTTTTGCAGGAATGTCTGTTCCATTTAAGATATAAAACTCCTATACAGATAACATGGTAGGTTAATGCACTCACTTTTCATTCCCTGATTGCTGGGTTCACACCAAACTCAATTCTGTTATGAGTAAGGATTACTTTTAGATATGTTCCCTGTCCCCAGGAGCCATTTGTCTATAGGTCTTCACATCCTAAAAGGATGTTGCAGGCATCAGCACACTCTTTGGGGCCCTATACAGGAGATTCCAGGGAATAGAATGGCCCAGAGGTTACTGGGTCAGGACTGGAGAGGAAAGAGCTATTTAGGGAATCTTGCTGAGTGCATGCTTCTGAGGGTGCTATCGGTCTTTTCCACTTTTAACTCTTAAGATGAAAACAAGGCCATTATCACTTTTCAAAAAATAATAAATTGCTTAATATAGAACCTAGTACTGTTATGCTGTATTTCTTTCCCTACAGCAAGAAATGTGCTAGCAGGCAGTCAGGAAAAAGGCCCAAACTCTTTTCAGTTTTTTGAACATCTTGCTTTTCAAGCATCCTCTTGTTTATGATTTAACTTAATTCCCTCTTCCACTAGGAAATGCAAATCCATGCCCACCACCCATACCAAAAACTGAGAGATAAATCTAGAGGAAAATAACAACCAGACGTTCAACTATCTATAAGGCAGTATAGCACGGTGTATGGTGTGCCAGCTTTGGAGTCAGACTGCCAAGCATAGAACCCTGGACCTGCCACTTAAAAGCCTTAACCCCTCCCAGCCTCAGTTTCATAGCTGTAAAATGGAAATAATTAGAGCATCTACCACAGAGTTTTTGAAGGAATCAAATAAAATAATGATACATAAAGCACTTAAAACACCGTCTGACATATATCAGGGGCTCAGTAAGTGATAGCTGTTATCGGAACTTAATTCCTCTGTTTTATGCTATAGAAACTAAAGGGATTTCTTTCTTTTTTTCTTTTTTAATCTGTGGCTTCCTCTCAAACCACCTGACAGGTAACTAAACCCCAAATGAATGCTTCTCATTTTTTCTACTTTGCAAAACCACACCAGTCTTCCCCTCCCCTCCTCCATGCCCCTTGAATTCCAACCAGTTAAAGTACAAAGGAGTGGCCGAGGAGTGAAGATGCTACAGCCTAAACTGCCTGGCTTAATTAATTTCCACCAATTCCTGCTGCTGGCCATGCTGCCACCACACCATCTCAATTCCCCTCGGTGCTAACAACGGAAAGGGGCACACAGTGGCTGTCACTCTAGTGAGAAAAGGAAAAATGTACTGTCGATACATATAATTTGTCAATGTAAATGCTTTCAGGAGCCCTTCGCTGTTTCTTTTCATGTTGTTTGAGCCTAAGAACCATTTAGAGAAGCCCTGCTGTTCTAGCACCCTAAGGACACGAAGAGGATGCGCATGGGCAGCTGAGACACAGAGCTTCTATTTATGTGGAGCGGGGCAGGCCTAGATCTTCGATTCACAGTAAGCAGAATATCTTAATCGCAAGCATTCTGAAGTCGTGCCAGGTGGAGTGCCTAGTGTTCGTCTGCTTGCTTTTCTTTCTTTTTAAGAAATACAACTTGGGAAAGACTCTGATACAGGCAGGTAGGCTCTTATTTCAGGATCCGTTATTATCTTCCCATTGGGAGGTTGGGAAAGACTTGGCACCTAAATATCCATCCAAATGTGTCTATACCAGGAGTGGTCTAGAATTTCCAGAAAGGACAGGGGCAAGGATGGCAATTTTTTGGTAAAAGGAGCTAGTGGGCTTCCCCAGAGAAACTACATTTGCATAGTAAACAGGCTGTTGTTTGGACTCCATATTGACTGGGGCTGGATTTGTAAGGCTGACGGAGGTTTGGAAGGGCTCCTCACTTTGTATTCCCCATGCTTTTAGGAGCCCTTGCTACATGTTCTAAGGAAATGTCTTCAACAGAGGTAACATGCTAGAATAAAGTTGTTAGTAGTGTAGGAAGTGAGGGTTTTATCTGCCTAGAAAGAGGCCTGGTACAAGAGGTGCTCAGAAATATTTGTTGAATGAACTTATGATTTTATGGAAGCTATTAAAGTAAAAGCCTTGGAAAAGAAGTCACCATCAGAATAACTGGTTTCTATTTTCTGGTTTAAGTTAATTATTAAAAATATTTAGAATGACTCCCTTCCCCTGACTGAAGCAATAAAGTTATATGTGTAAAGAATACAGGGAATCATTTTTGGTAATAAGCAAATATGCAAATAAATATGCAAGAACACTTGGCAGAGGCTTCCTGCTATCTTTCAGTGTTTCTACAATTCTCCCATCTTCCTGTAAGAATAGGACTCCCAATTTTAGCTGGATACATGGCTTCCCAGATAAATATTATATTTCTCAGCTCCCCCCCTGCAGCTAGCTTTAGGTATGTCACTAAGGTCTGATGGATGGGATGTGAATACACCTGACTTCCAGGCCATGCACTTAAAGGTAAGGAGTGCGGGCTTCTTCTCTTCCTTTTCCCCTTATCTCTGTGTGGGATGCAGATATGATGATAGGAGCTGGAGCAGCCATCTTAGACTGTGAGTTGAAAGCTGTGTGTTGAGGATGATAGAGCAAAAGATAGAAGCAGCCTATACCTCTGACGCCATCAAGCCCCCCTTAGACTGCCTGTACTCAAACACTTGAGAGGGAGACTTCCCAACCATTTTTAAAAATATTTATTTATTATTTATTTGACTGCACCGGGTCTTAGTTGCAGCACACAGAATCTTCATTGCGGCATGCGGGATCTTTTTAGTTGCAGCATGTGGGATCTAGTTCCTTGACCAGGGATCGAACCTGGGCCCCCTGCATTGGGAGCGTGGAGTCTTAACCACTGGACCACCAGGGAAGTCTCCCAACCATTGTTTTTTGGAATGCCTCTGTTGATTTAGCCGAATCTGTATTCAAACAAATGTTAACACCATGCTACATTAGGGAAGAAAGCTGAAAGGAAAACTCCATTCACTTGAAACAAAATCAAGTAGAGCAGAATCAATTATTGAGATGTTCATTTGGTTCTCATAATTTCCCTCTTCCGGTTCAACTACTATTTTTCAGAATGAGTTCATATTGTTGTTGACTCACGAAGGAAATGTTGGTTCTGCTTTCTAAAGCTGTGGTTGTAGCCATTGACACTATTAGCAAGTATGAAATCCAATCTACTGCCTGTTTTTTAATGGCCTGAGAACAAAGAATGGTTTTTACATTTTTAAATGATAGAGAAAAATCAAAAGAAAGTTTTATGATATGTGGAAATGATATGAAATTCAAATTTCAGTATCTGTAAGTAACGTTGTATTGGAGTACAGACACATTCATTCATTTAAATATTGTTTGTAGCTGCTTTCTTACAGAGTTGAGTAGTTACGATAGAAACTGTATGCTTCACAAAGCTGAAAATGTTTACTGTATGACCTTCTCCAAAAGACAGTTTGCTGACCCTTCATTGTAGTATCTTTCCTGTTGTTTTTAGTAGAAGGTGGACACATATTATTTGAATTAATTTCCTTCACTTTGAAGTTTCAAGCTACAGTATCATATTTATACATTTAGGGATTTCCTCAAATAGCTTGATTTGAATCATGAAGAATATTTGATTAACTGATAAAGAACTTGAAAAGTAACAGTGGCTAAATTGCACTGTTAGTATTGGGTTGGCCGAAAAGTTCGTTAGGGTTTTTCTGTAACACCTTACGGGAAAAAACCCGAATGAACTTTTTGGCCAACCCAATATCTCTGCGAACAATATTTCACAGATTTTGACGGCTGAATCTTCAGTCCCACATTTAGCTTCATTTCCTTTGGTATTGGTGAGAACAAGCCCTGTCGTTAAATACCACCCTTACTATATTTCTTGTGCCATCTCCTCAATGCCATTCCCACAGCTATTATACTACTTCCGTTCCTTAATAAGTCTAGACCATACTTTTGCAATAATGCTCTTACTGCTTTTCTTGCATCCAATGTCTTCTCCCATACATTTCCTTTCACCAGAGAGACTTTCCTTTAAAATAAAAAAAAGTACACTTGACCCTTGAACAACATTTAACTGTGCAAGTCCACTTATATGAGGATTTTGTTCAGTAGTAAATACTACACGATCCATGGTTGGTTGAACCTGCAGATACAGAACTGTGGATATGGAGGAAACTGGAATAAGGTGGGTGGGCCAACTATAAGTTATACTCAGATTTTCAACTCCAGGGAGGGTCGGTGCCCCGTTTTGTTCAAGGGTCAACTGCACATGGCTAATTCCAATATCTAATCACATAGCTGCATGTCCCATCTAAAATATTTCAGTCCATCCATAACAAGTTCCTTAGGCTGGCATTCATGATTCTTCGTGATATGTTCTTACACTACACTTTATCCAAATGGAACCATTCTCTTGTCCCAATATACCTCTGTAGGAGAGGCCCTGTTCTCTGGTCCATCCTCTGTGTCTCTGTTCATAGAATGATCTCTTACCTCCAAATCTAACCCTTCTCTCCATCCTTACATATTCAAATTCTGTTTGATTTTTAGGGCCTAATTCCAATGCCAACTCTTTCAAGAAAACTTCAACTCTCCTATTCCACGCTCAGTAAGTATTGTAGACACCTAAGGTTTTTTTCTGGCAGGGCATCATTCATTCACCATTCTTCCGGAAGGACTACATGAATTTTACTTTGGGGATGCGAGCCAACTTGATGGGATTATAACTCAAAATGCCGCACCCTTCCTGGAGGGGAAATGGAGATGTGACACTCACTAGGCCAAGCAGAAACACTCCCTCTCCATCTTGCTCTTGTTCTCCTTCTAGCTCTAGCTCTTCGCAATTTGATTCTTGAGTGATGCAAGCATGGAAAACGCCTGGAGCTCATTCACGTCCTGAAGAACTCACCCGTTACTTCTGCTCCCAGATTCCTATTGCTGCTCTTCTCCACTCCTTGCGAGTGTGGGTTTCTTTGCCTTATCTTGTGGTTTTATGAAGAACTCCATTCCCTTCCAGTGAACTCTTCTGTAAATTAGGCACTGCTGGTTTCTATTGTTTGCACCCAAAGACAGCAATAGAAGTTGTGATCATTCCTTCTTCTGAACCCTCAAAATACTTTACCTATACATTTCTTAGGGTCCCTAACACTTCCTACCTTGTATAATAATTATCCATGTTATTGTTTTCTTTGCCTTACACAATGTCAGTTCCAGAATTCTATATAGGAGGAGCAATTGGGGGTTGAAGAAGGAAAGTAGAAGGGACTTATCATGAATCCTTATTGGAGTCAATAACTGTTTTCTTTTTATTTAGACTGTATTTTTTAAATCTGTAAAAAAGCAACGTTTTCTAAAGATGCTTTTATTTATACTTTATGTAAAATTAATAAAAGAACATCCATTTTCCTTTTCAGAGAATGCTTATTTGAAGGAAACATGGCATTGGAGCTTACGGTGGGGTGAAATTCCTCCTCCCCTACCAAGGCTCCTTTGTGTGCAGATGCTGACTTTTAAAGACTGTGAGCCATATGTCACCTCTGTGATCCCTGGTATAGGTCTTTACACAAAATCAGTGCCCAGTACAGTTGTTGCATCAGTCAGTCAATCAATGGTCACTGTACCATCTTGCCTCATTTTTCCTTTGCCTCTTTTCCAATGAAAATTAAAGCGTATGCTTTCCCGCTTGGGATTTATTTGGCTTACTAATTTTTTTTTTTCAATAAAGAATCATTAGATGCCCACCACTATACTGGACACTGTTCTAAGTGCTAGGGATACATCAGTGATCAGGCAAGATTTCTGCCACCACGGAGCTTGCATTCTAGTGGAAATATATGTCTACTCAGAGATAATTACTATGTCATTTAATTCCTAACTTATTATAACTGTAGCACCAAATATGTTTATCATTCTCTTGTGTCACTTTGTGTTTCTGCCTCCCTTCTTTACTGTTGCCCCCAGCTATAACACAGTTTACTTTAAAAACTTAACATGAGCCCAGGGCTTCCTCTTATTGGTACTACTGTTTTTATTTTTCTCATTACTTTTTTTTTCTGTGCCTTCTGATGTTTGAGCTAATCTTCAAAAATAACAACACATTATTATTGAATCTTCTGTCCAAAGTTCCTAAAGCTTAGACATACTAGTCACATACAGCCAATGTCTGTGGGTCATAGAGCCATGGAATCTTGATAACATAAAAGAGAAAGCTCCCACCAAACTAGTATTTAATTAATTTTGCTTTTTAAACCCAGAAATCAGGCACCCCTGATGTATCACTAGCATCCAACAGAAACTGAAGTCCTAGAGTGAAATTAAGCCAGAAGTTAATATGTTTTTCTGTTTCTGACAGACCCAAATTCTTATGTTGCTCATGGAAAGGAAGTAGAATGGAAGTAAAAGAAGAATCTGACAAAAAGAATAATAATAAGTAGTCTACATCCTGAAAAAATGTATATAAGTGCCTATTCACAGCGTCATACCCACAATTTCGGGAGTGTCACCATTACTTGAAGTAGTAGCAAAATAGGAAGTATCATGATTATCCTATTGCACACCTGGAAGGTATTATACACATACTCAATTCAGCAAATATTAATTGAGGGCCTACTATGCATCACACCCTCTGCTAGGGTGGGAGGGTGCTAGACTGTGGCAGAGGCTATTGGCTATTCAAAAGAATCTACATCCCCTTTTTTGTAGGCACAGAGCTGGTCTCCATTTGCAGTTAGGTAGCCATGTGCCTGAGTGCCAGCCGGTGGAATGGAAACAGAGACCTGTGTGCTACTCCCAGGCCTAGCCCACGCTGCCCTCCTACTCTCACTCCTCTGCACTCCCTTCCAGTGGCTGCCATAGAGAGAACCATGGTGAGGATAGAAGCCACAGTTTGAACAGGGCAGAGCCTCTGTCAGCATGGTACCCTGACTGAGTGCATAGAGGAGAGCCTCTGACCAATCTGTTCATCCTCCCAGGGCTCTGACATGAGCAAGAAATAAACTGCCATTGTGTTGAGCCACTACTTGTTCCAGTCTATTTATCACTGCAGCCTTGCCTATCCTAACCATACATAGAATTAGACATGAGTTTTGAAGTAATGAATTATTTAAAATTTTTTATTTCAGCTTGTTATATACTAGCAATTAAAAAGGTTGAAATTATATGATCAAGTCAACATTTTTCCTCTTCATTCCTTCCTTCCTTCTTTCTCTTTTTCTTTTATTTATTTATTTATTTTTTGAAAATTATTTTTTATACCGCAGGGTCTTATTAGTTATCCATTTTATACACATCAGTGTATACATGTCAATCCCGATCTCCCAATTCGTCACACCACCACCACCACCCCCCGCCGCTTTCCCCCCTTGGTGTCCATACATTTGTTCTCTACATCTGTGTCTCTATTTCTGCCTTGCAAACCGGATCATCTATACCATTTTTTCTAGTTTCCACATATATGTGTTAATATACGATATTTGTTTTTCTCTTTCTGACTTACTTCACTCTGTATGACAATCTCTAGGCCCATCCATGGCTCTACAAATGAACCCATTTCGTTCCTTTTTATGGTTGAGTAATATTCTATTGTATATATGTACCACATTTTCTTTATTCATTTGTCTGTCGATGAGCATTTAGGTTGCTTCCATGACCTGGCTGTTGTAAATAGTGCTGCAATGAACATAGGGGTGCATGTGTCTTTTTGAATTATGCTTTTCTCTGTGTATATGCCCAGTAGTGGGATTGCTGGGTCATATGGTAATTCTATTTTTAGTTTTTTAAGGAACCTCCATACTATTCTCCATAGTGGCTGTATCAATTTACATTCCCACCAATAGTGCGAGAGCATTCCCTTTTCTCCACACCCTCTCCAGCATTTGTTGTTTGTAGATTTTCTGATGATGCCCATTCTAACCAGTGTGAGGTGATACCTCATTGTGGTATTGATTTGCATTTCTCTAATAATTAGTGATGCTGAGCAGCTTTTTATGTGCTTCTTGGCCATCTGTATGCCTTCTTTGGAGAAATGTCTATTTAATTCTTCTGCCTGTTTTTTGATTGGGTTGTTTGTTTTTTTAATATTGAGCTGCATGAGCTGTTTCTATATTTTGGAGATTAATCCTTTGTCTGTTGATTCGTTTGCAAATATTTTCTCCCATTCTGAGGGTTGTGTTTTCGCCTTGCTTGTAGTTTCCTTTGCTTTGCAAAAGCTTTTAAGTTTCATTAGGTCTCATTTGTTTATTTTTGTTTTTATTTCCATTACTCTGGGAGGTGGGTCAAAAAAGATCTTGCTGTGATTTATATCAAAGAGTGTTCTTCCTATGTTTTCCTCTAAGAGTTTTATAGTGTCTGGTCTAACATTTAGGTCTTTACCCATTTTGAGTTTATTTTTGTGTATGGTGTTAGGGAGTGTTCCAATTTCATTCTTTTACATGTAGCTGTCCAGTTTTCCCAGCACCACTTATTGAAGAGACTGTCTTTTCTCCATTGTATATCCTTGCCTCCTTTGTCACAGATTAGTTGACCATAGGTGCGTGGGTTTATCTCTGGGCTTTCTATTCTGTTGCATTGATCTATATTTCTGTTTTTGTGCCAGTACCATATTGTCTTGATCACTGTAGCTCTGTAGTATAGTCTGAAGTCAGGGAGTCTGATTCCACCAGTTCTGTTTTTTTCCCTCAAGATTGCTTTGGCCATTTGGGGTCATTTGTGTCTCCATACAAATTTTAAGATTTTTGTTCTAATTCTGTAAAAAATGCCATTGGTAATTCGATAGGGATTGCATTGAATCTGTAGATTGCTTTGGGTAGTATAGTCATTTTCACAATATTGATTCTTCCAATCCAAGAACATGGTATAACTCTCCATCTGTTTGTGTCATCTTTGATTTCTTTCATCAGTGTCTTATATTTTTCTGAGTACAGGTCTTTCATCAGTGTCTTACACTTTTCTGAGTACAGGTCTTTTATCTCCTTAGGTAGGACTATTCCTAGGTATTTTATTCTTTTCGTTGCAATGGTAAATGGGAGTGTTTCCTTAATTTCTCTTTCTGATCTTTCATTGTTAGTGTATAGGAATGCAAGAGATTTCTGTGCATTAATTTTGTATCCTGCAACTTTACCAAATTCATTGATTAGCTCTAGTAGTTTTCAGTTGGCATCTTTAGGATTCTCTATGTATAGTATCATGTCATCTGCAAACAGTGACAGTTTTACTTCTTCTTTTCCAGTTTGGATTCTTTTTATTTCTTTTTCTTCCTGATTGCTGTGGCTAGGACTTCCAAAACTATGTTGAATAATAGTGGCAAGAGTGGACATCCTTGTCTTGTTCCTGATCTTAGAGGAAACGCTTTCAGTTTTTCACCTTTCAGAATGATGTTTGCTGTGGTTTGTCGTATATGGCCTTTATGATGTTGAGATAGGTTCCCTCTATCTGGAGAGTTTTTATCATAAATCAGTGTTGAATTTTGTCAGAAGCTTTTTCTGCATCTACTGAGATGATCATATGCTTTTTATTCTTCAATTTGTTAATATGGTGTATCACATAGATTGATTTGCATATATTGAAGAATCCTTGCATCCCTGGGATAAATCCCACTTGATCATGGTGTATGATCCTTTTAATGTGTTGTTGGATTCTGTTTGCTAGTATTTTGTTGAGAATTTTTGCATGTATATTCATCAGTGATATTGGTCTGTAATTTTCTTTTTTTGTAGTATCTTTGTCTGGTTTTGGTATCAGGGTGATGGTGGTCTCGTGGAATGAGTTTGAGAGTGTTCCTTTCTCTGCAGTTTTTTGGAAGAGTTTGAGAAGGATATATTTGATGGAATTCACCTGTGAAGCCATATGGTCCTGGACTTTTGTTTGTTGGAAGCTTTTTAATCACAGTTTCAATTTCATTACTTGTGATTGGTCTGTTCATATTTTCTATTTCTTCCTGGTTCAGTCTTGGAAGGTTACACCTTTCTAAGAATTTGTCCATTTCTTCTATGTTGTCCATTGTATTGGCATAGAGTTGCTTGTAGTAATCTCTCATGATGTTTTGTATTTCTGCAGTGTCCGTTGTAACTTCTCTTTTTTCATTTCTACTTTTATTGATTTGAGTCCTCTCCCTCTTTTTCTTGATGAGTCTAGCTAAAGGTTTATCAAGTTTGTTTATCTTCTCATAGAACCAGCTTCTAGTTTTATTAATCTTTGTTATTCTTTTCTTTGTTTCTATTTCATTTATTTCTGTTCTGATTTTTATGATTTCTTTCCTTCTGCTAACTTTGGGTTTTGTTTGTTCTTCTTTCTCTACTTCCTTTAGATGTAAGGTTAGATTGTTTATTTGAGATTTTTTTTGTTTCTTGAGGTAGGATTATACTGCTATAAACTACCCTCTTAGAACTGCTTTTGCTTCATCACATAGGTTTTGGATCGTCATGTTTCGTTGTCATTTGTCTCTAGGTATTTTTTGATTTCCTCTTTGATTTCTTCAGTGATCTCTTGGTTATTTAGTAATGTATAGTTTAGCCTCCATGTGTTTGTGTTGTTTATGTTTTTTCCCTGTAATTGATTTGTAATCTCATAGTGTTGTGGTCAGAAAAGATGCTTGATATGACTTCAATTTTCTTAAATTTACTGAGGCTTGATTTGTGACCCAAGATGTAATCTATCCTGGTGAATGTTCCATGTGCACTTGAGAAGAAAGTATAATCTGCTGTTTTCACATGGAATGTCCTATGAATTAAATCTATCTGGTCTATAGTATCATTTAAAGCTTGTGTTTCCTTATTAATATTCTGTCTGGATCATCTGTCCATTGGTGTAAGCGAGGTGTTAAAATTTCCCACTATTATTGTATTACTGTTGATTTCCTCTTTTATAGCTCTTAGCATTTGCCTTATGTATTGAGGTGCTCCTATGTTGCGTGCATATATATTTATAATTGTTATATCTTCTTCTTGGATTGATCCCTTGATCATTATGTAGTGTCCTTCCTTGCTACTTCAGCTTTCTTTTGATTTCCATTTGCATGGAATATCTTTTTCCATCCCCTCACTTTCAGTCTGTATGTGTCCCTAGGTCTGAAGTGGGTCTCTTGTAGACAGCATATATATGGGTCTTGTTTTTGTATCCATTCAGCGAGCCTGTGTCTTTTGGTTGGAGCATTTAATCTATTCATGTTTAAGGTAATTATCGATGTGTATGTTCCTATTACCATTTTCTTAACTGTTTTGTGTTTGTTTTTGTAGGTCCTTTTCTTCTCTTGTGTTTCCCACTTAGAGAAGTTCCTTTAGTATTTGTTGTAGAGCTGGTTTGGTGGTGCTGAATTCTCTTAGCTTTGGCTTGTCTGTAAAGCTTTTGATTTCTCCATCGAATCTAAATGACATCCTTGCCAGGTAGAGTAATCTTGATTGTAGGTTCTTCTCTTTCATCGCTTCAAATATATCATGCCACTCCCTTCGGGATTGTAGAGTTCCTGCTGAGAAATCAGCTGTCAACCTTATGGGAGTTCCCTTGTATGTTATTTGTCATTTTTCCCTTGTTGCTTTTAATAATTTTTCTTTGTCTTTAATTTTTGTCAATTTGATTACTATGTGTCTTGGCGTGTTTCTCCTTGGGTTTATCCTGCCTGGGACTCTCTGTGCTTCCTGGACTCGGGTGGCTCTTTCCTTTCCCATGTTAGGGAACTTATCGACTATAATCTCTTCAAATATTTTCTCAGGTCCTTTCTCTCTCTCTTCTCCTTCTGGGACCCCTATAATGTGAATGTTGGTGCATTTAATGTTGTCCCAGAGTTTTCTTAGGCTGCCTTCATTTCTTTTCATTCTTTTTTCTTTATTCTGATCTGTGGCAGTGAATTCCACCATTCCATCTTCCTGGTCACTTATCTATCCTTCTGCTTCAGTTACTCTGCTATTGATTCCTTCTAGTGTATTTTTCATTTCAGTTATTGTATTGTTCATCTCCGTTTGTTTGTTCTTTAATTCTTCTAGGTGTTTGTTCTTTAATTCTTCTAGGTCTGTTAAACATTTCTTGCATCTTCTTGATCTTTGCCTCCATTCTTTTTCTGAGGTCCTGGATCATCTTCACTATCATTATTCTGAATTCTTTTTCTGGAAAATTGCCTTTCTCCACTTCATTTAGTTGTTTTTCTGGGGTTTTATCTTGTTCCTTCATCTGGTACATAGTCCTCTGCCTTTTCTTCTTGTCTATCTTTCTGTGAATGTGGTTTTCATTCCACAGGTTACAAGATTGCACATTGTCTCACTTCTGCTGTCTGCCCTCTGGTGGATGAGGTTACCTAAGAGGCTTGTGCAAGCTTCCTGATGGGAGGGAATCATGGTGGGTAGAGCTGAGTGTTGCTCTGGTGGGCAGAGCTCAGTAAAACTTTAATCCTCTTGTCTGCTGATGGGTGAGGCTGAATTCCCTCCCTGTTGGTTGTTTGGCCTGAGGCGACCCAGCACTGGAGGCTACAGGCTCTTTGGTGGAGCTAATGGCAGACTCTGGGAGGGCTCACACCAAGGAGTACTTCCCAGAGCTTCTGCTGCCAGTGTCTTTGTCCCCACAGTGAGCCACAGGCCCCCCAACACTAGCAGGACACCCTCCAACACTAGCAGGTAGGTCTGGTTCAGTCTCCTATGGGGCCACTTCTTCCCCTGGGTCCTGATGCACACACTACTTTGTGTGTGCCCTCCAAGAGTGGAGTCTCTGTTTCCCCCAGTCCTGTCAAAGTCCTGCAATCAAATTCTGCAATCCTTCAAAGTCTGATTCTCTTGGAATTCCTCCTCCCATTGCTGGACCCCAGGTTCGGAAGCCTGACATGGGACTCAGAACCTTCACTCCAGTGGGTGGACTTCTGTGGTATAACTGTTCTCCAGTTTGTGAGTCACCCACCCACTGGTTATGGGATTTGATTTTATTATGATTGAGCCCCTCCTACCATCGCATTGGGCTTTTCCTTTGTCTTTGGATGTGGGGTATCTTTTTGGTGAGTTCCAGTGTCGTCCAGTCAATGATTGCTCAGCAGTTGGTTGTGATTCTAGTGCTTTCACAAGAGGGAGTGTGTGCATGCCTTTCTTTCATTTCTTATTTGCTAAAATTCTAGGGCTTACCCAACCATCTAAAAAGTCAACCATGTTTGTTTCTTACTTATTGATAAAGATGGTGATAAGTAACAAAATATCTAATTAATTAGATTAATTAATTTTACTATTTATTAATTGTAATCTCTTGAGGTTCAAAAGACATTTTTTAAATGCTTAGATAATTCCAAATTATACTTCTCAGCTGAGATTCCATGTCTCATACTTCAACCCAAAGCACATTTTTTTTCATATCTGTACAAACCTTCAAAAGAAAAAGTCTTTTTCCCACCAACTGGAATACTACAGTGGTGTCAACTATGTTCAAGACGTTCACTGGTTATACTACTCAAAGCAGTCTACAGATTTAATTCTATCCCTATCAAATTACCTATGACATTTTTACAGAATTAGAACAAATAATCCTAACACTTATATGGAACCATAAAAGACCCAAAATTGCCGAAGAAATCCTGAGGAAAAAGAACAAAGCCAGAGGCAAAACCCTCCCAGACTTCAGACAATACTACAAAGCTACAGTAATCAAAACAGCATGGCATTGGTACAAAAACAGACATGGCTCAGTAGAACAGAATGGAGAGCCCAGAAATAAACCCACAAACCTATGTCAATTAATCTTTTACAAATGAGGCAAGAATATACAAATCAGAAAAGCCGGTCTCTTCCGCAAGCAGTGTTGGGAAAGCTGAACAGTCGCATGTAAATCAAAGAAGTTAGAACACACCCCTGGGACTTCCCTGGTGGTCCAGTGGCTAAGACTCCATGCTCCCAATGCAGGGGGCCTGGATTTGATCCCTGGACAGGGAACTAGATCCCACATGCCACAACTAAGCGTTCACATGCAGCAACTGAAGATCTTGCTTGCTGAAACTAAGGCCTGGTGCAGCCAAATAAATATTAAAAAAAAAAAAAAAAAGAACACACCCTCACATCATACACAAAAATAAACTCAAGTGGCTTAAAGACTTAACTGTAAGACATGACAGAATGAAACCCCTAGAAGAGAACATAGGCAAAACATTCTCTGACATAAATTGTACCAATGTTTTCTTAGGTCACTCTCCCAAGGCAATAGAAATAAAAGCAAAAATAAACAATTGGGACCTAAATACAAACTTATAAACTTTTTTTTTTAATTGATTTATTTATTTTTGGCTGTGTTGGGTCTTCGTTTCTGTGCGAGGGCTTTCTCTAGTTGAGGCAAGTGGGGGCCACTCTCCATCATGGTGCACAGGCCTCTCACTATCATGGTCTCTCTTGTTGCAGAGCACAGGCTCCAGACGCACAGGCTCAGTAGTTGTGGCTCACGGGCCTAGTTGCTCCGCAGCATGTGGGATCTTCCCAGACCAGGGCTCAAACCCGTGTCCCCTGCATTGGCAGGCAGATTGTCAACCACTGCGCCACCAGGGAAGCCCAACTTATAAGCTTTTACACAGGAAAGGAAACCATAAACAAAATGAAAAGACATCCTATAGACTGGAAGAAAATATTTGCAAACCATGTGACCAACCAGGGCTTAATTTCCAAAATATACAAACAGCTCATACAACTCAATAACAAAAACAAACAAACAAAACAAAACAAAACAAGATAAAAAAAAAACCCAATCAAAAAATGGACAAAAGACCTAAATAGACATTTCTCCAAGGAAGACATACAGATGGCCAACAGGCACATGAAAAGATACTCAGCATCACTAATTATTAGAGAAATGCAAATCAAAACTACAGTGAGACATCACCTCACACTGGTCAGAATGGCCATCATTAAAATGTCTACAAATAAGAAATGCTGGAGAGAGCGTGGAGAAAAGTTAACCCTCCTACACTGTTGGTGGAAATGTAAATTGGTGCAGCCACTGTGGAAAACAGTATGGAGGTTTCTTTAAAAAACTAAAAATAGAGTTGCCATATGATCCAGCAATCCCACTCCTGGGCATATATCCAGAGAAAACTCTAATTCAAAAAGATACATGTACCCCAATATTCATAGCAGCACTATCTACAATAGCCAAGACATGGAAGCAACCTAAATGTCCATTGACAGATGAATGGATAAAGAAGATGTGGTACATATACACAGTGGAATATAAAAGAATGAAATAATGCCATTTGCAGCAACATGAATGGACCTAGAGATTATCATACTAAGTAAATCAGAAAAAGAAAGACAAATTACCATATGATATGACTTACATGTGGAATCTAAAATATGACACAGATGAACTTATTTACTAAACAGTAACAGACTCACAGACATAGAAAACAAAGTTATGATTACCAAAGGGGGAAGGCAGTGGGAGAAGGATAATTTAGGAATTTAGGATTAGCAGATACAAGCTACTATGTATAAAATACATAAATAACAAGGTTCTACCGTATAGCACAGGGAACTATATTCAATACCCTGTAACAAGCCATAGTGCAAAAGAATATAAAAAAGAATGTGTGTGTGTGTGTGTGTGTGTGTGTATAACTGAATCACTTTGCTTTACATCAGAAACTAACACAACACTATAAATCAACTATACTTCAATTTTTAAAAATTCGCTTTTATTTTTATATAGCATCCACAGTAATCATTATGGGGGAAAATTAATGGGCCTGTTTAATTTCATAATCAGCAGTAAAAAAGCTTGCTTAGAATATTACATATACAATTAGAAGCTGAATGTTGGCAGAGACATCTACATGTTAATATCTAGGTATATTTAACGGGGAGAAGATCTTTAAAACAAGAAAAGAATTTCACAAGTTGGAACAAATACTCAGAACTGAAAGTGGCATATGCATAATTCCATTCTTAGCACACATATTTAAAACATTTTTGAATCCATGTGTTTCAGACTTCCTTTACCTTTTATATTTCAATCTGTCAGAATATATGGGTTAATTTTTCATCATAAAGAATCTTTTGTTCAAGTGACAGGAATTGGTCTGATCTCAGCCACAAGATTCTGAAAAACCCCTCATGACAAATTCCGTCTTCAGGTCAGCAGGGTGCCATCAGTCCTAACAATCATTTTCTATTTCTTTCTAAATATAAACACAAGGATTTGGTGCACAGAGCACCTCCCCCACAATTGGATTGCCGTGGGTATTTCCAGATCCTAGAGACACCTGAAAGCCCCGGCTCTTCCATCTCACCCTCACAGACACAGGAATTGTTAAACTGAAAGCGGACTAGAAGAGAAATCTAGTTGTATAAATGTAATTCGCTCTACAAGGAGGCCCGCTCACTTTAAAGTTAAAATTACCACACATCCATCATCATCTGATGATATTAATCTTATCTGATTTTCAGTTTCTATAAGGCATAAAATCAGTGTGAACTTAGATCTCTATTTGTGTCCAATGGCAAATAAAAAATGCAATGTTTAAAAGCCAGTAAATAGAAATTTACCCTGATAATTAATAAGCCAGTGGGGTTAAAGCTACCCTGGGGGAGGGGGAGTCACACTCCTTGTTGAGTAAATGGGGCATGGTGGGGAGGGTGCACACCCCAATACTCTCTTCTCTCAAATGAATGTCCCTCAGATTACAAATTAAAATAATAACCTACTCCACACAGGTAGATAATTTGTCTCACAGCTATACTTCTCATTTGGTGTTTATGGGAAGCACTTCAGAATGACTTAATACGATTTTAATGGCAACAGGAAAAGAAGTTAGAGCTCTTAAAGCAGGGAACAAAGGTAAACGTGCAAGTGGCACTGAGGCTGACCACAGGTATACACACCTAGGCCCTGGTCGGAGACAGAAGCCCTGCATCTTCATGGGTTGCTCTGATGTGTTGCCTTTCAGAAGTGATGCAGGATGTGATTTTCCCCCTTTATATTTAGAGCTATTTAAACAACTGCTCATCTGGGACTCACAAGGAATTAAAGTGAGGAAAAGTTAAGAAGCACTTACAAGAAGAACTCATTAAAAATCTGAAGGACTACTTAATGTGCTGTAATGGTAACAACATATCCCCACGGGATCCCCCTAAGGGATGCCACCACCCCAAGCAAACTTACTGTAAAAATACTTAATTCGAGTATGCATTCATTTGTTAACTTATCTCAGCATTTATTCAGTGGATAGGGATTGTGCTCTAGCTCTGGCCTGGGCTCTTTGCTAGGAGCTGAGATTACTTTGGTAAACAAGATAGGCCAGTGGGTCTTCAGAGTAGGTCTGCACTATGATTACATTTTGTAAATCAGTATAAATGACCATCTTATGCCCTGTTTCAAAATATTGTAGAAATTTATAACACTTAATTTTAATTACTTTTCTCATTCATTTGGCCAACAAATATTTAATGAGTAGCTGTTGTGGATTAGGGTAAATTTTGGAAGAGTATACATCATTTAGTTTTTGTCTAAACTAGGCAAAGTTCAATGTGAGCCAAACTGTCAATCATTGGCTTTGGGATCTGGATCACCCCCCCCCCACAAAAAAAACTTTATTTGTAATGCTAATGTCTGGCACATGGGAGATGCTTCAAATATGTTTTCTGAACAAATTTTTTTTTTTTTTTTTTTTTTTTTTTTGCTGTACGTGGGCCTCTCACTGTTGTGGCCTCTCCCATTGCGGAGCACAGGCTCCGGCTGCGCAGGCTCAGCGGCCATGGCTCACGGGCCCAGCCGCTCCGCGGCATGTGGGATCTTCCTAGACCGGGGCACGAACCCGTGTCCCCTGCATCGGCAGGCGGACTCTCAACCACTGCGCCACCAGGGAAGCCCTGAACAAATTTTTTTAAATGAGTGAACACACTTGAGGAATTACACATTCTAGACCACTCCTTTTTTGAATTCCAAGTACCATTCACTTTGGCATTTTGTCTGTTTTGTGGTTAACTAGTTCACTGTTTCATGTGAATAGCAAGTGAAAGTGACAGGGTCCTGTGGCCAGCTATCCTACCTTCAATGTCTTCTTCTGCACAAAAATTTTGCAGAGTACAAAATAAGGGAAAATTTTGTAAATGGCAATTCTCACATTCTCACAGAAGGTCCCTGGCATTTTCATTATGGTATCTACCTATTCTGTGCTTCAGCAAGTTGGACATAGTCTCTCAATCAATTGTGCCATATTTATTCTTATCTCCATGCCTTTGTTCCCTCTGTTGCCCCCCAACTAGACTATCCTCCCTCCACATGTCTGTCCTGACCTAATCCTAGCCCATGCTTTTGTTTTGTTTTGTTTTGTTTTTTTCGGTACGCGGGCCTCTCACTGTTGTGGCCCCTCCCATTGCGGAGCACAGGCTCCGGACGCGCAGGCTCAGCGGCCGTGGCTCACGGGCCCATCCGCTCCGCGGCATGTGGGATCTTCCCGGACCGAGGCACGAACCTGCGTCCCCTGAATCGGTAGGCGGACTCTCAACCACTGCGCCACTAGGGAAGCCCTCCTAGCCCATTCTTAAAGGCCCAGCCGTAGATGTATTCCTTTTCTTTCTAGGAGTCTTCCCTGGGTTATACCACACCCCACGTGTCATTTATCTTGTAACACCTTGCATACTGTTCCCTTGTTTTGTGTTTAACTTTCTTTGCGTGTATATCTCACGGTCAGTGTGCTGGGTGTGCTGCTTTTACCCCTAGAACCATCCTCTACCCTCCTCTGCTCTGCTCTGCATACTGGGATGCTGACCTTCATGGATGATGTCAATGGGCTCCCTTGTTCTCTGGTTTTCTGGTTTGGGGTTGAGTTTAACCAATGACGGTCAACGGGAGGAAATCAGGGTGGGAGGAGAGAGTGCATGGTGTTGGTTGCTCAGTCCCCTCCCTGCTGGGACATGGCATGTCAGCATTCCTCTCCTGGACACCACAGTTCCTGTTAGGTGGCTCTCTCCTATAGCTGAAACCACAACCACAGCTACAGTCTGCCCTGGGTTCCAGTAGCTGCTCCTTTCCCTTATCCCTTCAGGATTAGGGGGTGGCAATGGCTCCCCAATGTTGCTGGTCCCAAGGTGCTTCACCATCCCTCATGGGTTCCCTATCCCCACCAACACATTTGTAAATAGTCCCTTCATTCACCTCTCCTCAATTACCATGCTTGAGTGCACCATCTATTCCTTGCCAGGACCCTGACTGATAGAGGCAGCAACTGTGGTTTTTGCCTCTAAGTATTCCCATGGATTATACCTCCATACAGCCCCCAAAGCTTCTAGCTCACTGTAGGGGCTTAATAAGCATTTGCTGAAGGAAGGAATAAAACCAAGCATGAACTGCCATAGCTGAAGAAAGGAATAAAGCCAAGCATGAATTGCCATACCTGAATTAACATTTTATGATTCACAGAAGAAAAAAAATTCTTTATGAACTATGGTTCCTCTGTCAATAAGAAGATTCACTTTCAGCTAGCATTTACACATAACTAAGCATAGTGCTCACCATTTATTTTGTTTTCAGAGTGTTTCGGGCTTCCATTGAATTTATATTCACAATATTAATTAGTCTATATTAAATATAGTTCACATATTTAAACCTACTTATTCTTCTGCAGAAACAATTAGTTAGGTTAGGTGAATTGAAATTTCCATTTTCCCTTCTTTTTCTCTTTTTCATTTATTTTTGTAGGAGTCCCTTTACTGATGATCCAGTCATACCAGGTTCTGCCTCTCTCCCCTCCCAGGCTTTTTTCTGAACATATTTTTGCATACCTCAACCTGATTGGTGAAAATCAAATTCATCTGATAAATAGGCAAGCTGTCAACCTCTTTAGAAAGTCCCAGTTTTTTCACCAGCTTATCTACTCCCTGTTCTACTGAATGTCCAAGGTGCCACCTGACATATACCTATAACACGTGGGTGAGAAAAGAAGTGTGTTAGCTCTATGAAGTGAAGATTAAAAATAGGTGGAGGGCTTCTCTGGTGGCACAGTGGTTGAGAGTCCGCCTGCCGATGCAGGGGACACAGGTTCGTGCCCCAGTCTGGGAAGATCCCACATGTGGCGGAGCGGCTGGACCCGTGAGCCATGGCCGCTGAGCCTGCACGTCCGGAGCCTGTGCTCCACAACGGGAGAGGCCACAACAGTGAGAGGCCCGCGTACCGCAAAAAAAAAAAAAAAAAAAAAAAAAGATAGGTGGACACAGATAACCTCAAGAACAGGTGAGATGCCTCTCTGAGCAGTGATCTTTCTAAAGGGTGGAGGCTGGCACCTCTCATGAGTTAACTCAGATAGATGCTACCTGGTCTTCCTTCTTCAGTGGTCTTCCTTAATAAACACTTATGTTCTTCTGTATTGTCTTTTAGAGTCAGAGGATGGCCCACGACCATGAAATATATGCTCCTTGAACCATGCTTGTTTGAGTAGCACTCGTATCTGATTAGTATCCTGTCAGCGTTACTATTATTGTTCACCAAGAATGTTGCAATTAGTGAGTTTCTAGCTAATATAGTCCAGAACTTCTATATGGTAGTTTGCTAGGGCAATGAGGAGGAATGCAGGTTGATTGTGGTGGGTATGCCAGGGTCCTACTGGCCAAAACTTTAACAATGGTGTAGCCAGATTGAGAGTTACAGCCATCAACCTTGAGGAATTTTTTTAAAAAAAGGCAAAATAATGCCAGCTAAATGATTCATCATTTCAGTCTCTGTAGAATCAAACCTAGGAGGGAGATTTTTGGCATCTGTTGTTTCCATTCCTAAAAATTCAGAGAGAAAGTAAAAACAACAAAAAAAAAAGGTATCACACACTAACTCCAAATTTTTATTTTATAAGAGAAAAAAATGATTCATGATTAGTTAGCGGCAAAGAACTATGTACAGACTCTCTTCAGATAATGTATCCAATACCATTTCTACTTTTTCCCAGGGTGAAATTGTGGGGTAAAGCTGGATGAGTTTTCAAAAGGTAAATATAACAAGGGGTTTAATCCTCTCTAGCTTCTGACCTTTATTACATTTTGAGTGTATTTGGAGTTCAGACAGTACTAGCCTACCCACCCTCTAGAGATAATAAGTAAATAATCAAATGACCCAAATAAGACTTACCCCAGAAATAAGGGGGTGGGAGGCAGTGAGCAGTAAGCAGCAGTGGCACTGGTGGCACAGAATTTGAGCTTTAACATCATGGCTTTCTTCATGGGTAGAGATCGGACAATTTCCCCCACAAGATGCTCATTTCTTCTTGACACTTATACAAATGACATCTACCTATAATTCCTATGGTCATTTTCATGGATTAAAAAAAACTGAAACCATTTCTTCATAAGTAAAACAGTCTTAAAAGATAAAATAGGTAAAGAAACACTTTACCATCCAAGCAACCAGAAATAGCTCAGTTTAACATCAGAAATGGGGAAGTATCAGGACAATTTTGCAGCTTTGAAGGAAGTCTTTGAGTTGAATAGTTGAATTAGAGACAGCTAGCATAACTTTATGAAAGCAATACCTCGTACCTTACTAGTTGGAGTGCTTTAAAGGGCATTTACTGCCATAGAAAGACAATGGAACACAATGGATGTCATATAATTGTTTAAAAGTCATCGGATGTTGTTAACAATGAAAATTATCGGCTAAGACCACATCCATTGTGTAAGGTAAAATAGCTTGTTGGATTAAAAAAGTGTTCAAAACCTGCAAAAAGTGATTGAATGTTAATAGTAATTTTTTTTTTAACTGAAGAGAGGTTATCAGTAAGGGTGGAATAATAGCTTTGAAAGGAAATGACAAATTGGAAGAATACACACAATCCAACCTCATTACATTTGACTATTGTGGTATCATCTCTGACACCATGTACTAAATTTCCAGGTATTTTTAACAGTATTATGTTTACTGTCTCATAATAACTTCCCTTTCTGAAGAAGAGATGGAAAGAAGAGGCATGTTTAACAGGATTCTATTCAGTGAGTTGACTGTGATTAGTTGAGCACAGATCCTTGACTTTTTCAACTTTATCTAAAAATTACAAACACATATTTTCATCTATCTGTAGAAACAACATAGTCAAAACACAGTGCTATTTTACCTATATTATTGTTTTTCTGTGTATATACAAACTGGGTTTATAGAAAAATATTATCTTATGTGTGTATATCTACAAACAGGTAGGCAAATTTGACATTGCTTAAAGAGCTGACTCATCATGCCTCTAAAAATGACTCTGGGGACTTTCCTGGTAGCGCAGTAGTTAAGAATCCTCCTGCCAACACAGGGGACACAGGTTCGATCCCCGATCCGGGAAGATCCCACATGCTGTGGAGCAACTAAGCCCGTGTGCCACAGCTACTGAGCCTGTGCTCTAGAGCCCACGAGCCACAACTACACCCGTATGCTGCAACTACTGAAGTCCACACGCCTAGAGTCCGTGCTCTGCAGTAAGAGAAGCCGCCGCAAAGAGAAGCCCATGCAGCGCAAGGAAGAGTAGCCCCTGCTGGCAGCAACGAATACCCAGTGCAGCCAAAAATAAATAAAATTTAAAAAGTAAAAAATAAAAATAAAAATGACTCTGCGTGTAGCATCAGTTCCTCTTAGGAAGTTTACCCAAGTCAGAATAATCAAAACTTTGTTGTATCCAATTCAACCATAAAAATATGAATAGAATCTTCGAATCCATTTCTCTCATCCTGAGGGTGGTATTTTTAAGATATACAAATCTGGCATGGAAAAAAGTTTGGTCTGGTTTTTTGGTGTTTTGTTTGTTTGTTTGTTTGTTTGCGGTATGCGGGCCTCTCACTGTTGTGGCCTCTTCCGTTGCGGAGCACAGGCTCCAGATGCGCAGGCTCAGCAGCCATGGCTCACGGGCCCAGCCGCTCCGCGGCATGTGGGATCTTCACAGACCGGGCACGAACCCGCATCCCCTGCATCGGCAGGCGGACTCTCAACCACTGCACCACCAGGGAAGCCCGTTTGTTCTGTTTTGATGACTTATGGTAGAAGTCATATTTTCTGCAATCTGTTCTAAGCAACTTTTAGAGAAAGAATGAAATAAAAATCTAAACAGTGTAGATTCTACACCAGGTGAGTAAAAATGCTCTAAATTGTAATCTGACTCTAAGTTCATGTCATAATTTAAATTAGATTTTAAATATTAAAAACCTTGTGAGACACTATGAAGTCTTCAAAACTGTGGGAAATTGGTATTCATATTGACATGTATATGTGCATATATTATTGTCTGTTAATGGTGACAGCTGTTGCAAAACAAGAAATTGTATAAAATTAATTTGGACACAATGGGTCTGATTCAGCAACTTGGATGTTTTAAGAATATCTTGAGTAAATCACTTCATTTATTATGGGTAAACACTTATCAATTTACATTTTCCAGTAAATTTAATTCCCTATGTGTTTTACTGGATATAAAGTCATTGAACAGTTACATTAGAGAATGGATTTCAGTAGCATAGTGTCTGATGTTGAAAAAGTTCAGGGTATCCTGATTGAGGTGGTTACAGGACTCTATACATATGTTAAGAAAATTCACAGAATTGTATACCAAAAAAAGTCAACTTTATGACAATTCAAACAATAAAGTTAACGTCTAAAAAAGAGTTCAGGATACAACAAATGGTTTAGATTTTTTTAATATTTGTGTTGGCCTTGGAAGGCTAAAATATAACGTATGGCATGTAATAAAAATTTGTAACTAAGTAGTAAATAATGCTAAGACTATAAGGAACAAGGAAAGGTGTTTTAACGTACATACCAAAAATATGCAAGAACTATGAGCTTCCCTTTTTTTTTTTTTTTGTGGTACACGGGCCTCTCACTGTTGTGGCCTCTCCCGTTGCGGAGCACAGGCTCCGGACGCGCAGGCTCAGCAGCCATGGCTCACGGGCCCAGCCGGTCCGCGGCATGTGGGATCTTCCCGGACCGGGGCACGAACCCGTGTCCCCTGCATCGGCAGGCGGACTCTCAACCACTGCGCCACCAGGGAAGCCCCGTTTGTTTGTTTTTTTTTAATTTATTTGGTTGCATCGGGTCTTAGTTGCAGCAGGTGGGCTCCTTAGTTGCAGCTCGTGGGCTCCTTAGTTGTGGCTTGCCAGCTTCTGAGTTGCGGCAAGTGGGCTCCTTAGTTGCAGCAGGCAGGCTCCTTAGCTGCGGCTCACTGTCTCCTTAGTTGTGGCATGAGAACTCTTAGTTGCAGCATGCATGTGGGATCTAGTTCCTGGACCAGTGATCGAACCCGGGCCCTCTGCATTGGGAGCATGGAGTTGTAACCACTGCACCACCAGAGAAGTCCCCTATGAGCTCTCTTGAGAGAATTTCAAGTCTAGTAAATCTTTTCGTAACACGAACTTCTTAAATCCTCAAAACATGAGAAGACCCTCCTAGAATTTACTAGTTGGGATTAAATATAAAAATAATTTTAAAATTACGTTTACATCATAGAATAAGAACTGGAAGGAAGCTTAAGAAGCCATTTGATTACCTTCAGGCAGGTGTAAATAAAGCTATTTAACCAAAGCTTTCAAATCTCTTCCCAGAGATCTCCAAACACAGAGAATCTACAGTGGCCACCAGTAAACATATTCCTGTGTTTTGCCACTGTGTTGGGTAAGCTGGGGATATGAATCTGTGTGTTCAGCTGAAAGCTCCTACGTTAAGTTCTTTCATCATCTCTGATCTTATAAAGAAGGCATGGAGAGCTTCCTTCAAAATCCCTCTTCCAGAAATTATCTATGCATTTCATGACATTAATTGGGTCATCACTTTAGCCATTCTTCTTCAGGTTAAATGAACGTACCCTTTAACTATGTGCTATACTCATCTGAGAAGTGCCCTTGAGATATTTCCATCATAACAGCTCTTTCAGTTCACTTGGGGTTCCACACTTCCTTTGTATTTTAAAGAACAGTGTCGAAATTAAGTCCTGCATTCTTGTTAATACTCACCCCCAGTCCCAAGGGTTGAGTGCCTCCTAGGTCATGCGTGCTCTGTTCCATTTTTTTCTTTTTTTCTTTTTTAAAATAGTCTGGAAGAAGTTAGATGTATATACAAACCGCTTACAAATGGGCATCATGTAAGTGCAAAACCCCGATAGAGAAATAAGCGCATGGTTCCTTAGTTTGTTTTTTAGCTAATGATGAAAATGCACATAAGAATATGACAAGAAGTAGCCTTAAGGACATGTAAGTGATGGAAAGAGAAGGAAAACTCCTCTAGGTAGTGCCCAAAGGAGTTACCATTTTCTTCCTATCAATATTGGGTGGATGTATGTATAGGTCCCTTCCTCGATAGCAGCAGAACAAAATAAAATAAGTGTTAAAACTGACAAAGAAACTTACAGACACCTACAGAATCAAATGAGCAGCCCATTCTGATATTTTGCAAGTATAAATAGAAACAGAAATAACTAGAGGTGTAGAAATAGTTGAAAAGGACACTCAACATTAAATTCTAAACTTCAAGTTTGAAACACCCAGAGATTGGGATTTTTCCATAACTCATAAATCAGCCCTAATTCAAAGAAATGGCCAGGATGGCAAGGGCAAGCAACTTTAGATCTGGCCAGGACAGGACCTGGGGAGGCCCAGCAGAGACCCATCATCTGTTGATAAAGAAGAAGACCCAAAACAGAACCAGGGCAAATAATTCTGTAGTGTTACTGTCAAAAGTGTCCACCCATTCTTTATTGTGGAAAGGATCCATACTTCAGTTGTATCTTTATATTATTTTTTGCCATTTGACATATTATTCATTCCACAGTTATATTTCAGTTCTCCTCAAATGATTCTTTTGCAACCTTTAGAAAGCCCTTCACTATGTTCCTTTTTAATTTGGCTGAACTTGGTGGATGCAAGAGGGTGGGCTTCTCCTAAATCATGTTGCTCAGAGCATGTTAAAAAAAAAAGTAGCACCCCAGACAGGTGTGTTACTGTTTGAATGTGCCACCAGTTACACACCCAGGAATGAGACCTGCTTTGCTAAGACGGAAAGAAGTTCTGCTCTAGAAACTGTTCATTGAAGCTCTTGTTTTATATTGAGGCGGGTTCCATAAAATAGCCATTATCAACTACATAAGACAAAGCTTGTGTTAGTTCGAGGGCTAGCCCCTGTTTTAAAATCCGAGAAAAGATAAATCCTGAAGGTTATGGGTCATTTCCACTTTCTCCACTGTTTCCCTGACAAGAGGTAAGGTGGGTCTGAGGAGGAAACCAAAGATTAATGGCTTAAGTAAAGCAGAAGTCGTGTGTAACTGCCCAAATGCTAATACACACTCATTGTTGCTCAATTTGTTATTTAAAGTCTGTGCTTTATTCTATTAACTTTGATTTGCCCTTTTTGCTTCTGTAATTTTTCCATACTGGACCATCCTGGCAATCCTCCCTACCTTTCTCTCTGGGTTTCATTCCCTGACAGGGGCTCTGTGCCTGGGTCTACCTGCAGGACCCAAAAGGCCCATTGGTAACTAACTACCATTATAATCTTGTCCAATGGTGATAGCTTCACCCATAGATTTAATGGAGACAAAACTGAACAACAACTTATAATAAACATCTGAGTTAAGAAAAAATTATGAGGACAAACCATACATAAGGTTAGATTAAAACAGATAAGGCAGGATGACAGTGTGGTCCAAGCAAGTTTTTCTATGTGGAGATGCCTTCTATTTAGTATAAATGAACACATTACTTAAAACAAACAAACAAAAAACCCACACAAAAAAACAAACAAATAAACAAAAATTCACACTCAAAAAAGGGGATAAAAACTAGTATTGAGAACAATTATGAAAATGACCAGAAATGGCACTTTTCATCTGCTGCACAGGGGAGTTAATATCATGAAAACTTAATCATAATGAAATATTTTGTCAAACAGTATCTGTTCCTGTATTAAGAAATTAATGTGGGACTTCCCTGGTGGCTCAGTGGTTAAGAATCTGCCTGCCAATGCAGGGTATACGGGTTCAAGCCCTGGTCCAGAAAGATACCACATGCTGCGGAGCAACTAAGCCGGTGCGCCACAACTACTGAGCCTGCGCTCTAGAGCCTTCAAGCCACGACTACTGAGCCCACATGCTGTAGGTACTGAAGCCCGTGTGCCTAGAGCCCATGCTCCGCCACAAGAGAAGCCCCTGCAATAAGACGCCCGCACACCGCAATGAAGAGTAGCCCCCACTCGCCACAACTAGAGAAAGCCTGCGCACAGCAACAAAGACCCAACGCAGACAAAAATTTAAAAATAAAAATAAATAAATTTATTTTTTAAAAAAAGAAATTAATGCCCATATGCATAACTTTGAGTTCACAGAAACGAAACACTTAAGGTGGTAGAATTAAGGATTTCATTTTCTTCTTTACAGTTTTATGTATTTTCCAAATTTTTTGGAAAGAAGTTTTAGAAATAGAAATAAAGATTAAAAACTAAAAACTGTTTAACATAGTTTTTCCTGCTGAATTAGTATCCTGTTCATGAAACATGAGCATAATAACTCAGTTACTATTGACTTCATCAAGATATGGCTCGTTATATGCTTAAATAATAATTGAAGTGAGGATGAGAAATAAATTTCGCAGAAAGTAAGAATAATATCATGCCTTGTCTATATGAACCCAAACCTGAAGATATTTGAAAGTATTTGAGTAACTGAGTTTTTTTACTTTTCATCTGCATTAGTGATACTACACAGCTATTTATATTTTGCTTATCACCAAAAAATCTTAGATGTCAGCATTAGTATACATGTTATCTATTTTTCTACATCAGAATTTCTCAAGTTTGGCACCTACTGACATTTTAGGCCAGACAATTCTTTGTTGTTGGGGGCTGCCCTCTGCATTATAGGATATTTAGCAAGATTTCTGGTCTCAGCCCACTAGATAACAGTTGTGACAACCAAAAATGTCTCCAGACGTTGCCAAATGTCCCCTGGAGTGAGAAATCACCCCTGGTTGAGAACCACTGCTCCATAGCAAGTTATCACTCTCCAAATATTTTGATTATCTTTTTAACAGTTACCTATTACCGTGGCCACGTTAATCATGCCATGATTCACATTGATCACAATTATCAAAGAAATTACAGATTTACCCCGGCACTCAGGGTTACTATTAGGCTATTAGACGAAGCCTGGGAATATTAAAGGAAAAAATTCCTATAATTAGAAAAATAAAAGATCACACAGAAAGAGCAAAGATTTTGGTTGTACATTGGAATCAAATGACATTCATTTGTTGAAGTGGTCTGAATGGCTCAAAAACATGCAGCAGCTATCATTCACTCAGCAACAACACAACAGATATATTAACACACATTCTGAAAAGGAGGGATGTTGCTTCATAGGACAATACTGCTAATATTTAAGAAGAGATGTTGGTGAATCATCAGATAGTCAGGCATGATTTTTTTCCCCTTAAATGTTTCCTATCATTTTTCTTACTGCTTTTTTTACTTAAACACGGGTTCACTGGCACTCACAATCAAAATTCTCTTCCAAAACTAATCTTAAAATTAAATATCTTACTTTTATTTCATGTAAATAAATTATAAATGATCACAGTTAATAACATAAATAATAAATACTATCTGCATCACCATACTTTTAGATTGTAGTGATTTTTATTTCATCACTGTGAATAGGGAGGGGATGGTCTTTTGTCTCTTCTAAATGTCCCAGTCCACATGGGATAATTAAATATGACCTAAAAGCAAAATAAAGTTTAAGAGGATTTTTTTTTTCAGATATGCAGCCTTGATTTGTACCATTGTCCTCCAATTTCCTTTTTAAATTTTCAAAAATAACATGTGAGTTTTAAAACTTATTTAATTTAAAATGACTCCGTTTTTAAAAAGAATACACTGCAGTGGGATGCCGGGACTGCATTCATCCCAGCATGCCCCACCACTGTTCTTTGGATGGCAATCACAGGACCCAGACATCAAGCTGTGGAGGAGATTCTTCCAAGCAACAGCATCTGGCTCTTTGGCAAACTGAACAGGCAGTTGCCCTGGTGGCTTTGGAGTTGCCTCTGGGTCTGTCACAGGGTAAGGCTGCTGATGGAGTGTCTGGATTTTCATCTCCTTTTCGTTTCACCATCCTTCTCATATACCTTTTTGGCGTCAAGAGATCCAAGAACTTCCATAAAGCAAATACTGCCCTCCTTAAGTCTAATGGATTTCTACATAAACACTGTCGTATTCAAGAAGTATCCCTTTCCATTGCCCACATCCCTTACGAAAGTGTAAAAATAGGCAAGCATTCTGGCAGCAGCAACACTAGCATTCTATTTCACACCCCACCTGCAGAGAGAATCATAAATTAAATGTTCTATTTTCAGTCCTGGATATTTTAGGCCTGCATTTTCACCTTCTTTACTTGTAATAGATCTCTTTGCCAGTTAAATTTAATAAAGTCATATTTATAATATGAATAACTACCTAATCTCATGGAAACTTTTTTTTCATTCTCAAGATTTCAATCTAAGCTGGCAAGGTGGTATAAAGACTATAGGGGCTTAGTTAGAAGAATTTATGGCACTTTAAAATCACAAGTACAGTCCCTGGAACAAACAAACACCTGAACACAAGAATCGGCGGCTCTAGAACAAAGGGGCTCTCATATCCTCTTAGCTGTACAGGAAATTAAAAAGGCCAAATTTGGAAAGTAAAGAATGCATTTTTGGATGTTTTTCGGATATTTAAAAAAAAAAACAACCCTCTAAATACTTTGTGCCAAAGGTAGTAATGAATATGGCCTCTCTACAGACCACAGGCTATGCATGGGTGCCATGACCCTCAAATCATACCCAAAAGATAAAATAACTCCTGGTGAAGAGATGGCTCAAAGGCTCTAGTGAGTCCAGACAGACATAGATCAGTAAGGTTGCTTTATAAGAGGTAGCATTTAATTCCTCCTGCTAGAGTTCATCAGAAAAAGGGAGGCTTTATGCACTGACCTCTTCTATAGAGACTCAGTTCTAATGTATTATCATCTGATCCCATTCAATAACTCCATCAATGACCAATGGAAAAATCCATGGTAATGTCTGTTTTATGGATGGAGAGCAAATTAAGAAGAAGGGGGAGAAAGTCTTTATAGGAAAGACTATATTTGTGTGTAAGTTGTTACTTTGGAAATCTAAATTCGCAGGGAAATAAAACTCATCACAAGTAGTTGAAGCTAAAATGGCCAAAAACAAACTAATAAATTTATAATAACTATGTCTAGTCCAGAAAAAGAGACTGAAAAAGTAACTGGTATTTATAATCATTTTGAACACTTTTTGTTGCATTCTCTTACAAATAAGATAAAAATGTAATGATGCCACACACACATATAGTCTATCTTTTAGATATCGGCCAGAAGAATATACAGTTAAATCTCAAGGTTTTGTTTATTCCTATCTAAAAAATTATCTTCTCCTGGAGAGCACATAATCTAAACATATAATAAAATGTACACTCAGTTGCCTTTTGATTTTATTTTTTAGAAACAAATCAAATTTGAACATTAAGAGTCATCAACTTTTGTCAGTTAATGCAAACAACTCCTACAGCTTTCCCTAGTAACACTGCTGTGGATGATCAACACAAGTACTTACAACTTAGAGCAACTGACAAATCTCTCCATGCTTAATTTTTGTCTTCAATCATCTTCTATACTCTAGAAACTGGAAAAATCAAGATGACTTCTGCCCTCAGATTTGGGATGGTGAATTTTCCAGAAGAGGGTAGATAATGTAAAGTTTTAGATCAAATGCTTATTATAACTATTTGCTTTTGCTTTAAATGAAAAAAAAGAATTAACTTAGTTTATGGTCCTGAGCATGAATCTCTAGACATAACTCCTGACAACTGCATAATACATAGTAGGCCCCTGAATATGTTTGTTGAATGAATGAACAAATAAATGAATATGAGTTCATGTTGCAATCAACTTTTTAAAAATACTTATGCTCTGGAGACTTCTTGGATTGATAATCATACATCTTTAGAGAAATAAGAGATTTCAATGGAAAATTTTGCACGTGAAAAATGTTTCTCCATCCTGCCATGTGTGAATAAATTGGTTGATAGACAAAATTAATCCAAATGTGCAATTGGATTTAAGACTATATGGTCTAATGCAAAATGTTTTTTGCTTTTACTGGAATGTAGTTGACTGAGGTTGTATCTACCCAGTGTCAACTACCAGGGCATTTAAAAATATTCCTTAATGATAATGGAATTATTTGGTTTCTCTCCAAGTGTTTTAACATAAACACAGGCTTACTCAAGGTGACCTATTCCTTGGTGAATATCTAGTGTCTACAGAATATCTCCTTGTTAGAAAAAGGCTTCACCCAGCCCTTTGCTACTTCTTTTTTTTTACTGAAACAGTAGGGAAAGGTCAGGATAAATTAATTTATCCGTGATTCTATTGATACTCAATATCTATAAATCATGCCTGTTTCTTCTGTGTTTCTTTGACCTATTTTGTGCATCAAATACAAGAGAGCACAACCAGAAGGAAACTGTTTTTCAAGAAGTAACTCAGAACATACCATCTACTTTCAGCATGGTCTGTATGTCTCTTAAGTGGTGACTCTGTCATATTCAGAAGCTAAGTATTGGATTCAATTATATCTTGCACTTTTTGCTCGTCCATTAGCTGAATAAGCTGCCAGAAAACCGCCATTTAGGCTAAGAGCTACTATCTGTTGCTGAACTAGCTTAAATGGTATTCAATAAATGATTAGGAATGTCATTATTGAGTTGCTATCCAAAGTCACACACATGCTAATAAAGATGCCTCCAGCATCCATAGGTCAAATGCCAAGAAACAGATCCACAAATACAAGTTAGTCTGTTGTTACTCTTATGTTATTGGGCAAGTATGACATACAAGGTTCAAGCTATCCCAAGAAGAGAACCACTTCCTTCTGGTCTTGTGACCTGGTCACTCCCTTGATACCCAGCTGACACACATGGCCTCACCACCAGTAGAAACCAAGGCTTGTCTGATAAATAGTAACTGGAGTACTTCAACTTTTGCAGTCTGAAAAAGGCAGTCCAAGGGAACAGGAAAAGCTCTAGATACATCATATAGACTGAGGCGGGGGAGGAGGGGAGAAAGTTCCTAGACCATGACAAAGAGCTGATAGCTGGCTTCCATCAAAGGAAGGTTACAACGCTCTAGAGCAGGGGTGCCCAACCCCCCCAGGCCACGGACTGGTAGTGGTCTGCAGCCTGTTAGGAACCCGGCCGCACAGCAGGAGGTGAGCTGCGGGTGAGCCAGCAAAGCTTCATCTGCCGCTTCCCATCGCTCGCATTACCGCGTGACCATCCTCCCCACCAACACTCCGTGGAGAAACTGTCTTCCATGAAACCGGTCCCTGGTGGAGAAAAGGTTGGGAACCACTGCTTTAGAGGTCCACCTCTCCTGAGGGAGGGAAAGGAGGAGGCTGGGGCTTTAGGGAAAACTCCAGGTCTGCTTGTCTTCAGAAGCTTTGAGAGGCTCCCTAACCCGTGGGCAGAATCACGAAAATGGCAAGTCTGCAGGAAGTCTGTAGGAAGTCTGTAGATGAATAGATGGAAACAGGAGGGAAAGTGGGGTATGATTGAGGGATAACAAGGCTGGCCCAGGGACACTGAGAGCTGCAGATGGAAGTGTGCATTTGTGGGAGGAACTTTCCTGTGAGGCTATCTTTCAAGGGAAAGGCATGTGTCCAGTTGGGCCTTGGAGGATGGGCTCCTTCCTCCTCGGAATTTGTGTGTGAGTGTCCTCGGGGCAGCCTTGGAAGCCTGACTACCAGCTCCCCTCTGCTCTCCCAAGCACCTCACAGGGGCTCAGACCCCAGCAGTGTATCTCTCCCCGGCGCTATGTGGGGCTGGCCAGTGCGAGAAGCCTCCAGAATTCTCCGAAGGAGCTCGGCCCCCTGCCCCCACTAATCCTTTGGTGAAGGGAAGAGATCTGGTCTGAGTGTGCCTGTTAGCCTGCGGCCGCCTGCCCCACCTTAAGGGAGAGAGTGATACTGATGGAGGGGCGCCACCCCCCCGCCCCCAATTGCCTGAGCCTCGGGCTGGGAGACGGCGCTGGGGAAGAGACCAGGGCAGAGCAGGTTCCAAGGGCTGTAGGACTCCAAGCAGCAGGCGTCAAGCCCCTCGCGGGCGCCGAGGCACCTCGTAAAAACCTAAATCGAGATCACCCCTTCCGCAACCTGTAGTCGTCCCCGGGGCTTGGCGACCGCGAGGGCCGCCCTCGGGTCCCCGCGCCCCGGAGCGCCAGGCTCGGCCGTCCGCAGGGCCACGCCTGGCACTAGGCGCCGCCGGTCGCTCCGCGCCCAGGCTTTGGGGTCTCCCCTTCGCGCGCTGGCTCTGGCAGCTAGCCGCTCCGGGTTCGAGGCGGCCAGCGCGAGGCCTGAGTTGGCCGCCCTCGCCGGGGAAAGGAAAAGCCAGAGGTGGCCGCCGCCTCCTCCCCATTGCCCAGCCTGGAGTCGGGGCGTGCTCGAAACTAGGAAAGGTTGGGATCCCCCGCGTTCAACACATACGCACGCGCGAGCACACACGCACACACTGAGAGAGAGAAGCGCGTGCACACGCACGCTTTGCTCTCCTGGCCAGAGTTGGAGAGGGGGCGCTTTGGCAAACTTGGTCGACCCGCCGGATGACCACTTGCGCGCAGAGGCCCCCCTCCCTTAAACTCTCAGTTTTAAAAGATTTTTTTTTTTCCCCACGACTTTTCCGTAAGTGAATCAAAGCAGAATCCAGGCTCCGAGGCAGCCCCGTCCCTTTAGGTAAACTTCTCAAAATGCACCAGGTGGCCCTGGGTCTCCAAACCTTCCTGCGCTCGGGCGCCGCGGCCGCCCTCGCCCGGCTCCGCTCGCAGGCTGGAGAGCGCCAAGTTTGCGCGCAGACACCCGCGGCTGGGGCGCCTCCGGCCGGGCGGCGCTGCCCAGGACCGCGCGACTCGCGGGAAGGGGCGCCCGGCCCCGCGCCGCACTTGCCCAAAACTAAACCGCCTGATGACAGCCGCTCCTGGTGCTTACACATTAAGAAACCCAAATTAAGAAGTGGGTGAACTGGGGAAGGAGGGAGCCAGGGGAGTTTGCACCCTGTATCTCAGGTATGAGCACTTTTCACTGACATTGATGCAACTGCATTAGAGTTAATGGCAGCAGACTGCTTCTCATTATTAATTGTCTTTGTGTTTGGATAAAGTATGTAATCTTCTCAACCACACCATTAAAATAGGTTGCCTTTTCAATTAAGAACTGTCGTGAGCACAGCAGTCAATTTTCCTAATGAAGATGCATTATATTTTAACATTTATTTTTAAATAAAGGAAAATCCCAGGCTTTTATTAGACACGATTATGGAGAAATACAAGAGAGTTTCTCTAAAATGTATGCGACCATGGAGTGCATTAAACGCCAGGCTTTTAAATAAATTGAAATTTCTGCAGATAAAAGGAAAGCATGAGTATCAAATATGTTCAAACCCGCTTCATTCAGATTTCAAAAAGCAAATACGATGAGTTCATTTTTTTCAAATGCACTTAACAGATATAACAATAAAAACAAGTCAGTGACTGAAAATATGCCTGTAAACTTTCGGGGGGGATCCCTTCTAGTTTAGAGATAAATTGCAGATCTTAAACTAAAGCAGTGATGTTTGTTGAAAATGCACTACGCACATTTAGATAATGTGCAGTCAGTCTTTGAACAAATACCTCAGCTTGATCATTAAGGGGCAAAAAATGTTTGGGCTGTGCACTTAAAATTAGTTTTTGTTTATCTGTTTTCTTCCTTGCTTTCATATTTCGTCTTTAAAAAGAGAAAAATTGAAAGCTAATGACTCTAGCAGAACTGCTTAAAATTCTACGCCTTTGTGATAAGCAACTTTTCAATTACTGTAAAAAATTAAAATCGCAAAATTCTAATGTCGAAGTTTAAAAACTGGTCAGAAAGTACATGCTTGGATATGAAAGTGGAAAGTTTGCATCCGTGAACAAAAATGAAAAGTGTGCGTTATTCATTTTCTAATCTCGGGAATATGGGAGCCTGTAGTAAAAAGGATCTGTCAAGATCTATGTTTTCTTTGTTAATAAAAAAAATTTAAGTTACTGTATTTTGCATATGAAATACTCTTTTAGACAAACAATTCCTCTTTTTTCTTTCCCCATTCAACGTGAATACTCTCATAGGAGCCACATTACAGAATAGTGTTGGAGGAAAAAAAAAATAAGTCAAATTCTTCTAAATAGAAGAAAAAAGTTCCCAACAACAGCCAGGCTTTTTTTTTTTTTTTCTTTGTAAGGCGACATCAGTTGGTTATTTTGCAGACATGATCTTTTCCAGGTTTTAGGTGTTATGTCTTTTAAAAACTTTTTAAATCAACCAGCCCTTAAAATGATCTGCAAAGAGTGGGAAATTAGATTTTCGATTAAAACCTTATCCCATCTCGAAGGATTACTTTATATTGATTCTTAAATATGGCTACAATTGATGGGCTCTAATTAAAAATCCAAAGGAAAAGTCTGCCGTGCCCATATAAAAGAAGCTTTTCATATACGGGAAATAAAGCTTGTAAAAGGTTACAAATAAAAGATTAGAGATTTATCCAAACTAGTTTAAAGCTTCACTGTGGTTTTCTTTTCTTCTTTTTTTCCTTTCTTACAAAACCATTCCCGGGTCTTTTTTCCCCCAGTTTTAAATGAAGTTTGCAAACAGGCAAGATATTGGACTGTAATGGTTGTTTTATATCAGCTCTGTAAGCTCAAGGCTGCTGCCTGCAGTAGAATTGATTTCAAGGAAACTTCAGGACCAAGAGATGAAAATTACATAAACTGACAGCTACCACCCTTCAACAGTCCATCCACATTCCCGTCCACACTCTCCTGACACCCAAACCCACACTCCCACCCCTCACATTGCTCTCCGTCTCTCACAGTCACACATGCCCTTCCTATCCCTCACCCTAACCCTGCTCTGCACACACCCTTGGTCCTCACACGCTTAGGGACAGGCGCATAGCTTCCAGCTCACACTCAGCTCATAAATGTCTCACAGCCCCACATCTCGCACTTGTCACACAATCTTAATCCGTTTCATTCCGGAACAACATGGTCCTCTTTTCCTCTTTTTTTTTTTTTTGCATTTGGAATTTGCCTCCGACTCTTTTATCAGGACAGCACAATCCTATCTTTGAAGTCATTTCTTTCCCCCTTACCCTCTTTTCTGAAGCAACAGCAATGCAGGGAATAAGCGACCCAAGCTTAATTCATAAGTGATCTGTGGCCTTCTTTTTTCCCCCCAATTCTGCCAGCATCGCCAATCTTTAACTCTTGTTAAAAAATTAATTAAAGTTAATCTTGTCAAAGTTTTTAATAAAGACGTATTTTAAAACCTAATGAAAAATGACTTCTTTCTAAATATCGTGGCAGTTCTAAGGCAAGATGTGGTCCCCCACTGTCCACTGAATCACTGAAAGGATTGGAAATTAATCTTCATATTTCTGAAGTAAGTGTTCAGGGAGTCTAACTGGCTCCTTCCCCCCTGAGAGGCTGTGTTCTCACGGAATATGGGTTTTGTTCTTCATCTTCTTTTTTAATTAGCCGGAAAGAACCCTGAGATCTCTCTCTTTCCTAGTCCCACTCCTCCACTCCCCCACACCACCATACTTAATAAACTTGGAGGAAAGTTTGGAATATTTTAAACTGGCCTGGCATGTGGGGTGGAGAATGTAAGCCCAGCTAGCACCAGACGTGCATCTAGATTTCGAAATATGAATATCAGCCATATTTTGGAAACTGCATGCAAGCTCTGACAAATAATTTGATTCCCCGTGTACAGGTTTTCTTAATTTAGCTTCTGAATGCTTACATCCCATATTTATAGCAAGATAATTGTACTCATGGTAATTAAAAAACATCCAGTTGTTAATGAAAATTACTTAAAAACATAAAGCATGCTACTAGAAGTCAGATTCACAGGAAAAAAATTTAAAGACAGAGGACACAGGAAAAAAAAATGTTAAACATGAACAGAGAAAATAAAATGACCACATAGTAAGTGTACTGGAAGTTCAAGGGCTTACAGAAAATCGAGTTAGACTTTTCATACAAGGAGTCTTTTTCTCCCACCAGGTGTCTAAGGTTTTCAGTACAACAGCCAGCACCCCCTCCCCCACCACCCCAAAGCTAGTGGCTTTTGTCCTGAACTAGAGTAGGGTTTGTGGGGACTGTACCTGAGCCCGGCTGTCTGCAATTTCCAAATTGGCAAGAAGAGACTGGAAGATAAAGAGCATGATCTTACAGGTGAAGAACAATTTTGCAACTTTTCCAGGAGACACCCAGGAGAAAGCTTGCTTGCTACCAACTGCTGCAGAGTCTGGGCAGAATTCCTCTAGAAAGAAAAAGAAAGTCTTTTTCCACCCCCCACCCCCCCTGCATGCCTCTCTCTGTCTAGTTCTCTTTCTCCTCTCTGTCTCTCTCTCTCTCTCTGTCTGTCTGTCTCTCTCTCTCTCTCTCCCTCTCTCTCTCTCTCTCAGATCCAATCTTTTAAGAGCTTCAGCACATTGCTAAGCTAAAGGGAAATTCTCTTTGATAAAGCGGTGTTTCCAGCTTCTGGGTTTTAAAACCTAAATCTATATTCAAATCTGGCTGAAGGTGTGTTCTGGGATTTATGAAAGCCTCTTAAAGGGGTAAATTTACCAAACCGTGACAAAATCATCACAATCTTACTTTAGACGTCTGAAGTGGATGAGAATTTTAAAGAGACCCTTGTTTGTTTAACACTGTCCATTTCCAACTCGTGGTTTATTGGTCCCGAATTTCTGCGAAGTTACTAGACGAGAGGGCAAAGGAGAAGCGGGAGCTGTCTCCTCCCGGCCGCTGGAAGGGGAAAAGCCCTCCCACGCCCCCAAGGCGCTGAAATCTGCCCGTCTAACAGAACGGGGGAATTTTCAGGGCGATTCAGCTGCCCCCTCCATCTGAGAAGACGTCAGGCTGGAAGGGTTTCCCACGACTCCGGACCCCACTGCAGATAGGTCTCCCGGTCTACAATTTTTCACTCACTTTGTGGAGATCACAAGCGCGCGTTCTGATATTTCTCCACCTCACCCCGCCCCCACTGCCCCCAAGCCCTCCCTCCCGCCCTTTCCCTCCGCCAGCTGCCCAACGTCCCTTTTTTCTTTTCGTTCTTTGATGCTTTAAACATCACTGTGGTACAACTGGGGGGAAACACTGTCCTGTCTTGGGGTAGGAAGGAGGCTCTGGCTCGTGGGATCGGGGTGGATTTGCCCTTCCTTCATCGAAAGCATGGTGACTGGCCCAGAGCTCCCTACCTACGCCGCACGGGCCAGACCTCCTGGGGCATTTCTACCCCCCCTCCCCAATTAAAGGCCTCGGGGCAGTTGTCAAGCATTTTAGTACAGTGGGGGCGGGGTGAGAAAAAGGGTCCGTACTCACCCTCCCCCCAGCCCGGGCCCCCTGAGAGAGTCTTGACTCCTGGGTACGCGACAGCCAACGGGTCTCTTCGGATTGGAGCGCTCGCGGAGGGCCCGGGAGGAGCTGGGCAGACCCCGGGCCGCTCGAGGTCTCGCGGGGACCCGGGGCCCAGAGCTCTAGAGACACCTGCGAGGCTGGCCGCGGCCGCCGAGTGTCCAGCCCCAGGCCGAGCCGGAGCCAGAGCCCAGCCGGGCTGCCGAGCGCTGGCTGCCTCGTGCGCACTCGCGTAATTCGTTAATTGCTGGAAATCCCAAGGACGGCCACATTTGATTACACATACAGTATAAGAACCGACAACAAAGCGACGAATTAATTAACCAACTTCATTAACATAGGTCCCCAAATTAAAAGCGGCGAGCTGTTTCTTTGGCCCACTTGCCGTGGCGGCGTGGTTGGAGGGGGGAGGGTGTTCAGGAAGAGATTTTATATTTCTTTTCCGGCTTTGGGAGTTGTGAGGCAGGAACTGCTTTCTGCTCTCCGCCCCCCACTCCCCGCGCACCCCCCCCGGCCATTCACACACCCTCAGCCTGTCCACTGGGACCCGCACCCCACCCCTCCCAATCCGCCTCTGCTTTTCTGGGGACTCAGGTCTGTCGGGCCCCGCTCTCTGTGCCAGGCGGAAAAGTTGGGCTGGGGTTCGCTCTCTCCGGCTCGGTCCCCGGGTGCCGACCCTCTCCAGCCTCCGGGCTCCCAGCCCCCGGCTCGGGCCGCGCGGGCTCGGTTAGTTCCGGGCCCCGCCGCGGCTGGCGTTGGGGTAGCGTTTGTTTTAACGCAGAAACTCTTGATTATTTCCACCGTGGGCCTCCCACGTCCCCTCCCTCCCCGGGTATCCTGCCGACCCCACTCTCACAGCCCCGAATCCTGACCTGGCTCCTGTTGTCTCCCCAACCGCCCCTGGGGTTAGATTCCTGGATTTGTGTTCTTTGCAGGCTGCCTTGGGCTTCTTAAAACCCTAAAAAACCTGCGCGAAAACCAGGAGCCCGGGTCTCTTGCTTGGGGGCCGGGAGACGTTTATAGGGACATAAAGAATGAGAGAGACACTGAGTTTTTGAAAATAGTTTGTTCTTGGACTTGGGTATCTGCATCTCTCTTGCCTACACGCCTACGCTTCACTCCCAGGCCTCCTTTCTCTACCCTTCCCGGTCCCCTCAGCGTGGTCTGACCCTGTTTGAGACCGCAGAGTCGTGTTTTTAACCTTCAGTCTCACTAGCTTTCTGTGTCTGTTCTACACACTTACTGCTAGCGTGGAATGTGATAACCAGCTATCTCCCATGCTCACTCTTCTCCAACCTTGACTTAAATATTTGTATCTTCCCATATTAAGGTGTATGGGTTTCCTTTCTCCCCTTCCCTAAAACAAAAGCAAAAACAAAAAAGGGGGGTGGGGGGAAGAGAGGAAAGGAAGAACAGGAGAAGGAACGGAGAGGCCTCCCTGTCCATCATTTTAATTATACAATAAGTTCACATGCTCCGGCCCATAATGTATATTTTAAGTACAGCCCAGTGTCTTTCAAGAACATTCTGGTAATGTCGGAGGCCTGGATTTGTTGCCTGCTCGTCCCCCCGTGCAGCAGCGGCCTGTTTTCCTCCCCCTGTTGTGTGTTTTTATTATTTTCCCTCTGGCTTAGATGTGTCAATCATTCTCTCCCTGCCATTGGTTGGAGAGTTTGCGTCAAAAAGTTGCCAGAGAGGCGCTTTCTCAGCAAATCTCCCTGAGAGCGGAACCGACCTCAGCTCCAACTCAGCCTCCACTGTTATTAAAAATAAAAATCGCCAAAGAAGCCCTCCTCACGTCTACTTTGTATGTATCACAGAGGGGCCCACGCGCGTTTCGAACTCGAACGACTTTCCTTATTTTCTGTTCTTTAGAAAAATATTTTTTGTTGTGTTTGACTTTTCATGGAAGGGTGAAGATTGCAAGGTTTCTAACTCAATACTCTTGATTTCTTTTAGGATAGCTGGCTATTTGGAATTTTGAAGGATAATTTGATTCCCCCCCCCCAACCTCCCATGTGGCTCTAAGGTAAGTGTCTGTCTGTCTTGTCTGTCTATATCCATATCTACGTGTCCCTCTGTTTACCATCATCCCAGTGCCTCTAATAGACCCACTGATGCACCTTTGAGAACGTGGAGTTCTTCTGAAGGCTGATGTATTTTTTTACCCTTGCAAATTTTTGAGGTGTAATAACGATCACTGCGAAAAATTTGTGATCTGGAGATAAGGGCGAGAGTGGGAGGAAGGGAGGGAGCGCGCTCCTGGGGTCGGTGCTTTCGCAAAACGTCGTGGAAACCCTCCGAGTCCGATGTGGGGTATTTCGGAGGGGTGTTGTTTGTGGTTTTGTTTTATGTCAACGCCCATTCTGGGCTTCTCCCTGCTATCTTTGCGCTTTGGACATCACATGTGGTTGGGGTCATTTGGATTGATCCCAAGGACGTTTTCAGAGTCCGAGACAAAAAGATGCAGATGTAGCTAGATGGATGGATGGATGGATGGTGATGATGATGATGATGATGTTGTTAATAATAATAATAATTTGGGCGCCTCCGCGCGCCCAAAGCCCGGCTTGCCGGCGGGTCGGCGGGCGCCGGCGGCCGCAGCTCAAGCTCCTGCCTGTCCCTAATGAACGTGAGAGGAAACCCGAGAGGATAACCGAGGAGGCGGGGAGCGCCGACATCTCCTCCGCCCCGGCGCTCGCCGCTCGCTCTTTTCGGCCCCCTCTCCCCCAGCCAAGAGCAGCTCACCAAGGTTCTCGGCCTCTTCCAGAGGGCCTTCAAATCTCCTTTTTCTTTTTGAACACCACTTCCCCCCACCCAGGGGGGAAAAAACCCGGGGTGCCATATCGCCCCCCACCCCCCGCCATGGCTGTTATGTGTTGTGGTCCTAGACCGAGCGAGCGTGGAAGAGTCGTTTTCCAACGTGACTGCTGGGGACGGTTCCGGGCCCGCCCCTCGCAGCCCTCGGCGCGCACCTGGGGCGGGCAGAAGTGGCGGTGAGTGGCCCCTGCTCCGCCCGAGGCCGCACGGAGCCGGGGACTGGAATCCTTCCGGTGGGAAGGCGGCCGCTCGGTTGTTCTCGGACAGGGGCCGCGGCCCGGCCTGCTTGCGCGCTCGCGCTCTCTGCTCCCAGGCTCGGAGACACCCGGGCGGCGCGGGCCGGGTCGCGCCGGGGCAAGCGGGCGCTGAGGCCCAGCCTCCAATCTCGGTCGGCCCGGGGGAGAACCAGCAGAAGGTCTCAGCCGGCACCCAGCCTCCGCAATGAGTCGCGCCTCAAACTCCGAAGAAGTCTTCGTGCTGAAGCGTTCAAATGACTCTTGAGATCACAGTCTGGTTTCAGGACACACTTTTTGAAGCCCAAGTTCCCGTCAGAATCCCGCCGAGTCGGCCTTTTCCTCCCTTACAGACCGAAGTGGGGTGCGGGGACGGAAGGCCGAGCCGCGTTGCCCCTTGAGTTGGTGGATTGCTTGGGGAGGGGACGGGGAGGTCACTCCTGGAAATTCTCCCTGCATGCCAGAGCTTCGGGGGTCAGGATTTTTCGTGCTCTCCTCGGGACTTTTTCCCGTCGCCAAAGTTATTAGCACAAGAGAGGAGTTGAAGAGGAAACCCCTCCCCCCAAAGGCAGGTAGATACCCAGACCTCTGCTCTCAGAACTAACACCAGGGCTTTCTCCTCGCCATAATTAATAGTCAAGGCCAACCCTTTTGGCACGTTTCTTCCTCCCTCCCTCGCGAGTGGCAGCGTTGTTTGATTCCCTGAGGTCAGAAACTTTCACTCGAGTTCGCCGGAGGGAGGCCCGCGCCGGCTGTTTTCCGCGCTGCCCGCATATCTCCTTTTTCTTTCTCTCTCCTCTTCCTCTTCGTTGTCTTCCGAGCCGCAGGCAGGTCGCCAGTCCGCGTAGTTTTGTTTCCTTTCCATCATGCAGAAAATTAATCAGCCCGGACGAGAAGCAGAGCTGAGCACGGCGTCCTGTAATTAAGGGACGTGTGCCCTTCGGATTATCTCGTTAGTTTATCAAGAAAACATTTATTATAATTAATTCTCGGACGAGGTAATTATTATTGAGCGAGGACACAGCAACTGGTAGATGGGCTCCTTGGAAGATGAAAAAAAAAAAAAAAAAACAAGGGGGAAGGGAGGAGGGGGGAGGGGAGCGACAGATTGCACGAATTGACCGTTAGATATAAGGCAGCGCGGCCCGGGGCGGGCAAGTGGAGCAGGACCTCGGGCGCCGGGGCTGCGAGGCTGCAGGGCTGCCGGGCAGGGACGCCGGACCAAGTCATTCGCGCCCGGAGGTGTAGGCGCCAAGCGGCTGCGCGGACTCAACGCGAGACCGCCGCCCGCTCCTTCTAGGTAGGAGTTCTCCAGGGGCCACCTCCTGAGCAGATGTTTTGAGGCTTGTATTTTTGAAAAGGGATTTCTTTTTCCCCTTCTGGGCTCTGCTTAGAGAGGAAGGGAGAAGGCTTCCTGGCAGGGCTTTGAAAGTTAGATGGAAGTGTCTAAGGCCTCTTCTTTGGAGAGCGCATACCTAGCTAGCTAGCTGTGGAGAACACGTCGTAGTTTTGTTTTGTTCCTTTTTCTTTTAAAGATGCATCCGGTAGTAAATGGAAAACAGTCTATGCCGGGAATTTTGGTCATTTTTCGATGGTAGAGCAAAGGAGCTCCAAGAAGGATCTCTGTCCTGTTGTTTTCTGTTTGTAACTGCTTTTTATGCTGGAATGTGCTACTTTAATGTGTGATGTGTCAGGCATTTCTAATTGGGTGAGAGCTATACATGTAAGAATACTTCCATATTTCTCATATGCACATCCGATATGATTTCAGTTGCTTCTATAGTAGTTCAGAACTTTCCGACATAGTAAGTTTGCATTAAACAAGAAAGAACCCCAGCTAAGAGGCTATTAAAACCAATACATGACTGTATTTTAAAGCAATATTATTTTCACAGCCTCCAAATAACTATCTTGAAAGGAAAAGATAAAACATCAGGTCTTTGTTGTAGGAGCAACTAAATTAGTTCTATTGGTGAAATAATACAAACTCCGACAAGGGCATTTATAAAATTACATTAAATTAGATCTAAGGGTGGAAAAGCATGATTTTTGTGCTATGAATTTAAATCAGGAAGAAGCTGAAGTAACTGGGTTCCATCTGTGGAGTTTTGTGTCTTGATCTCTTAAGCAATGTAAATATGAAAATCCAGAGTCCTTAAAACTCAGTAGGACCTCTGTAAAAGTAAGAGGGAACTTCTCCTAATCTTGTGTCCGCCATTTTGAAGCAATCTCTCATAGTGTCAAAGTTGCAAAGTAGAGATCCATGCAGGAGAAGTGCCACCTTTTAGGAAAATAAAAGCCAAAATTGCAAACAGCCAGTCTATAAACATCCATTTTGGATCCCTTTGCTTGAGGGAGCGAGAAATAGTCAACAAAATAAAGTAAATAACTTTTCTTTTTCTTCCTTCCTTTTCCCTCTCTGAGCTCTTTTTCTTACAGGATTTTAGGACACTTGAAAGGTAGGGAGAAATTCTATTAGTTTCACAACTTTGGGTGTTTGTGTATCTACTTTCTTCAAAACTAGAATGTGCAGAAAGGCGCAGAGGAAACTCTGCTGTAGCTGCTGAGCACCCAAATGCCCGAAAATTTGCCTCCTGCAGGATCTGCAACCTCTACACATCAAAATCAACATGGAAGCGGCTTGCGCTACAAATGTGCACCCTTTCTACTTGCAAATGTGGGAGCCTGTCATTATCTGATTGGTGGGATTCTAACTTTACTTCAGAATTCCTAGTACACCCTGTGCCAAACTTGAAGACTTTTTTTTGCACTGCGTTTAAATATTTGATGGGTGTCGATAAAAAGTTAAATACTTGTTTGTTTAGCTTTAGTTCTTTAGACACATATAATCAAGTTCTCCAAAACCCTAATAAATCTGTTACTTACCTCGAAATCTAATTACCCAGACTACTAATTAGGTGAAAATGATTACTGGAAATGACTTCAAATGTGGAATAATAGTGGTTGAGCAGTTTTCTCAAGTTTGCTGTTTAGCAAGTTGGTATTTTAGATGTTAAGTGCACTGACATTTTAGGTTCGAAGCAGTTGAAAGTGGTAAAAAGCTAAGATAATTAAAATCTGCCTTGGAAAGGCAACAGTCTGGGGAGAGGTAGATGTCTTGAATTGTTTCTTTGTTTCTCACCAATGGCCTTTGTTATCTGCATTATTTATTTAGCCAAAGAGTTCTTTGTCTCTGCAAATGGCCCCAATCAAGTTTTGTTTGAGACAATTAGCTAGTGCCAGCCAAGGAGTCCTATGCAAATGTAGGGATAGGAATGCAATGTGTGCATTTGGAGGCGTGGGGTTTTGTTGGGGTGGGGAGCGGGAGGCAGATTGTATTGCTTTCTTCGGGTCTTTTTTTTTTTTTTTTTTTTTTAAGTTTTGGCTGGGGGTGGGGAAGACAGGTTTATCTGGTCTCTCTGCATCTCCTCTAGTTCAGAGAAGCTGGGGAGGGGAGCGGGTTAGGGGGGGGGAGGCTTTGCAAGTCCTTTAAAAGCCTCTGCAGTGCATAGCCCGGGCTCTTCTTTAAGTTAGTGGCGGAACGTGGAAGAGCTGCGTCCTCCGAAGCGGTAAACCAGCACCTCTGTTTGTTTGTTTGCTTTACCTTAGCTCCACCACTCCAAACCCACCCACCAGGACTCTGAATCTGTCCACCCCGGGCGAAGCGAGACCTTCCGGCTGGGTCCCCCGGATTTGGGCCGACTTTGCGCCTCCAAACAACCTTAGCATGATGTCTTATCTTAAGCAACCGCCTTACGCAGTCAATGGGCTGAGTCTGACCACTTCGGGCATGGACTTGCTGCACCCCTCGGTGGGCTACCCGGGTAAGTGAGCCCCGCGGCACTGCTGCCCTGCCCTTCCCCACGCCCGCTCCGCGGGGTTGTGACACTCTTTCCCCCGAGCGCCGCGGTTGGCGGTGGCGTCGTCCCCGCCCCAGCTCCAGGCGAGGTCTCCACTGGGTTTTCCTTCCGAGAAGCAGCTCAAAGCCACAGGGCACTTACCGGCCGAGGAGAGGACAGGGTCTGGGGGAAAGGGAGTAGGTGGATCTACAACGTAGGAGTGGGGCGAGGAAGGCTACTGCCCTTGTCATTTGGGCGAGGGGACCCTGCCTGTACCTCGAAGTCCAATTCCTCGGAAGTGCCCTCTTGGCGAAGTCGGGTTTCTCATCATAAATTCTCCCCGCCAAGCCTGGGGCTTCCCTTCTGACCTCCAGGCCCTTAGCCTCTAATCCTTAGAGGTGTGATTTACCCCGGGTGTGAGTGCTTTCCTTTCCGATAAGATCTGTTTTTTAAAATCCTCCTAGAACAAGAAGTATGAAATATGCCCCCATTTGAAAGATGGAGGAACAAAGGCCCCTTGGAGTCCTAAAAAGCCTAGATCTCGGGCAGAATCGAGATTTGCCCCCATCAGTTCAAGCTGCCGGTCCTCAGGGATCCTTTGACTTCACAGAGTGGGATTTTTGTGTTGATGGTTTAGGGGTTGATTTTGGAGGGTTCTTGTTTTTTGTCCTCCATTTTTTTTTTTTTTTTGGTTAGCTTTCGAGGAGACGCTCTGTCTGGAGCCATCTCCGACGTCAGGCGGAGTGGGGCATTCCCTGGAAGGGCCAGTGTCTGCCAGAGGAGCCGAGACCGGGAGGGGATGGGGGAGGACACGGGTAGGGTCCGGGTTGAGCTGCTGCGAGGACCAGGGGAGTGCTGAGTGTGGGCGTGGCGGGAGTCGGACACCCGCAGAGACCCCTGTGACTGAGAAGCTGCTCCCGCACCCTAAAGGGCCCTGGGCTTCTTGTCCCGCAGCCACCCCTCGGAAACAGCGGCGGGAGAGGACGACGTTCACCCGGGCGCAGCTAGACGTGCTGGAAGCGTTATTTGCGAAGACCCGATACCCAGATATCTTCATGCGGGAGGAGGTGGCGCTGAAAATCAACTTGCCCGAGTCCAGGGTGCAGGTAGGGCAGATGTAGGTAGACACAGCCATCCTTCCTGACCGTGCCACCCCTCCCCCCAGCCCTGTGTTTGGTGAGGACCCAGCAGAGTTCCAGGTCCCGGAGAGGACCAAAGGAAGGTTTTAAACTAAACGCTCGGCTCCATCGGAAGCCAGTAAACTTTTCTCTTAGGGCCCCTTGAGTGTCTGATTTCTCCTCGTGCCCCTTTTTGTCCCTCCACCCCCACCCAATCCTATAACCAAGGTTCTTCCGGTCCAGTTGGCAAGGTAAGACTGGTGATTTAGCTGCAGTGATAAAGCACAGTCCTAGAACCCTTGGACCCCTGGTGGACAGAAGCCCAGCCTCGGCAGATTTCAAGGATAGTCACATAATATTTTAGTTCTTCCCTTCCCCCGTTGGAACAACCCCCTCCCATTCTCATCTACTTTTAGGGGTAAAAGAAGCTTAGCTCCTGGATAGTTCCAGTATTTTTACTGATGAAGAAACAGAGTACATGACTTGCTCAAGGTCACATGTCAGTTTGGTGGTAGAAGAAGAAATTACACAGTAAGAGTGTTTTCTTTGACTTCTTAGGGATGGAACAGAATTTGCTAGATCTGAGCCATTCAGCAGATAAGATATCAACATGGTATCCCAATGATACCTTCCCCCCTCCCCTTACTCCCCCTTAACTTGACCTTAAGCTGGAGAGGAAAGTAAACTCCCAACTCTTCTGGAATGCAAGTCCCATATAGATTTCTCTGGAAAGAATGTCTAGCACCTAAACCACATGTACACCTGGGACTCCCCTTCGGCTAGGACACATCAGCATGAACTGCAGATCAAGAAGAGCCTTTTTCAAAGTCAGATAGAAGAAATTCTAGCACTTGAGAGGCTTGAACTAAAGTCTTAACTGAAAGAAAATAAATGGCTCTGCATGGTTGGTGGTTTGTGCTCAGCCTTCACGGCATCATTTTTACCACAGTTAAGACACCCACGTGGAGAGCTCATTCAAGAGGACAACTAAGGACTTTTGCCTAGAAAATGCCACTAGCTTCCGTAAGCCCCCCTCACACACTAAACACAACACCTTCATTGCAGAACATGAAGAAGGCTGGTAAAGAGAATTTTCAAAGTTACACACAGAGGCAAAGTTGACCAGCCAATGAACATAATACAGTAAATAATCTATGTGTCAAGTGGCATTATCCTGAAGGCTCAGACTTGAGCCTAGGAGAGAAGTCTGTCTTTGAGCTCAAAGCAGAGTATATACGAGTCACTCCACTTAGCATAAAGTAGGTTTTGGCAAATAGTAGCTTTCAGACCTTCTTCCTCAACAGGATCATTTCTCCTGGGAGCTTTCTTCTGTGAGTCTTTCTAGAAGAGACAAAAAGTAGAGTGATGGAACCAACCTACATATTAGTAGTTGCTACCTGGAAGATGGACTGTAAACTGTTTGAATTTAGGCTGTTCTTGCTGGCATATAACAACAGATTGTTTTCCCTCACTTCTCTTATGTTCCCATCCAGAAGACATAGATATGTTCTATTCCATTGTGAGAGTGTTCCAAAATGCAGCTGGGTCTTATGTGCATGTGTGTCTTTGGGGTGAAATAAGAGATAGGAAAGTGAGGGGGAGAATTTTTAGTCATGATTTGGGTGATTATCTTAAAGTTTACTGTTCTGAGCTAGGAGTAAAGCAGGGTCAAATGCTTTTAGATAGAGCCTCCCCAACTTTCTTATACTTCCAGGAACATATATGAGAGTTTCACTGGCAGGAGAGATTGTCTGCTTAGCTCATCTGTCCATCTAGGACAGATTGATAATCTGGGAGCCACTCTTTTCCTTAAGGAGTCACTGAAACCATGTTAAGGAAGTTTCTTTCCCTTTCAAGGTGTGGTTTAAGAATCGAAGAGCTAAGTGCCGCCAACAGCAGCAGCAACAGCAGAATGGAGGTCAAAACAAAGTGAGACCTGCCAAAAAGAAGACGTCTCCTGCTCGGGAAGTGAGTTCAGAGAGCGGAACAAGTGGCCAATTCACTCCCCCCTCTAGCACCTCAGTCCCAGCCATTTCCAGCAGCAGTGCTCCGGTGTCTATCTGGAGCCCAGCTTCCATCTCCCCACTGTCAGATCCCTTGTCCACCTCCTCTTCCTGCATGCAGAGGTCCTATCCCATGACCTATACTCAGGCTTCAGGTTATAGTCAAGGATATGCTGGCTCAACTTCCTACTTTGGGGGCATGGACTGTGGATCTTATTTGACCCCTATGCATCACCAGCTTCCTGGACCAGGGACCACACTCAGTCCCATGGGTACCAATGCAGTCACCAGCCATCTCAATCAGTCCCCAGCTTCTCTTTCCACCCAGGGATATGGAGCTTCAAGCTTGGGTTTTAACTCAACCACTGATTGCTTGGATTATAAGGACCAAACTGCCTCCTGGAAGCTTAACTTCAATGCTGACTGCTTGGATTATAAAGATCAGACATCTTCGTGGAAATTCCAGGTTTTGTGAGGACCTGCAGAACCTCTTTTTGTGGGTGATTTTTAAATATACTGAGCTGGACATTCCAGTTTTAGCCAGGCATTGGTTAAAAGAGTTAGATGGTATGATGCTCAGACTCATCTTCTGATCAATGTCCCGGGAGGCATAGAAGGAAAAATGAAAGGCCTTAGAGGGGCCTGCCAACCAGCTACCTGAAATGGACAAACCATTTGATACTTAAGATCCTATCATAGTTTTAGATCATTGGTTTTACTGATTTGCAAAGTGATCGAAAGCATTCTAGCCACGTGCAACCAAATACCACCAAAAATAAACAAACGAATCTAAATTGTGAGGGAAAGGAGGGAAGGACATAGCCTTCTTAAGCAGAGGTGTTCCAATGTCATAGCCAATCCTTGGTTGAATCTTAGGAATGGACAGTGTCTCAAGCTCACTCACGTTTCATGACCAACTGGTAGTTGGCACTGAAAAACTTTTCAGGGCTGTGTGAATTGTGCGACTGATTGTCCTAGATGCACTACTTTATTTAAAAAATAATGTTCATAAGGAGTCAATGTGTAGTTTAAGAGACAATCAGTGTGTGTCTTATATAAATGGTACATCTGTGGTTTTTAATCTGTGCTAGACTTCAAAACTGTGATCTCCTGTTATTGTATGCAAACTTGAACTCCACCTCTGCAGGGGTTCTTCTGTGATTAAATAGGTTATAATTATAAGTAAATTCAGAGCAACTGAGTACTTATCTAAAAAGATTACCTTTGGCTGGAGGTGAGCTGCACTGAAACTTTACAACAAAATGTCTCTGGACAAGGAGAGTGAGAGAAGAGAAACAAAAGGACACTAACTCATCTGTAATTTGCTGTTGGTAAGCCTAGCAGTAAAGAGACATTGGTCAATTGCTCTGACCCTGATGAATTTATAAACTGAGATCATCGTTGTTTATGCTTGCAGATGTTAACTGGAAAAGTTATATATGCATAAACCTTTCTTCCTGGATTTGGCAGATATGTATAATTATATTAAAATGGTTCTAGCACAACATTGGGTCCAGTTTAATTTTATACCACCATTTATGAATGAGAAGCCCACATTCAGCCACTCCTTCCCCAGACATGTTATTCTTGGGTCAGAGAGGGAATTAGCAAACTTTATTTTTAAAAAATTTTGAGGGGGGGCTAATCTATGAATGAACAAGCTATGAATGACCGGTATGTCAACTTTTTGTGACTTTCATTAGTACTGCTCTGAAACTGAGTATAGAGAGTCTAATAATCAAAAGCTCTCCTTGCTTTTCCCTCCCAGCCAGACAACCCTAACAATTTCTTAGGCACTTTACTAGCATGTGTTTAACACAGATCAATTTTTTAAGCGAGAAGGGGTGAACTGTAGTACCTCAGAGAAAATGTGAATGACAAGAATTCCTTGTTTCTATTCTCTTATTTGATTAAGGGTTTTTTTTTTAACTTCCAAAAAAATCTGAGATAAACATGAGAGGGAATGTAATCAGAATCTGAAAGCAATTCAGGCAGAAATGATTTCTGAACAAAAGAGTTTCAGAAAAGTTTTAAAACCTATAATTTCAGTAGTTGAACATAAGGCACCCTGGTCAGGTGTTTTTTTTTAGAAAGTGCTGAGGGGAAAAAAAAAATAGGTCTCTTCTCAGTTGTACCTGCATTTTGTAAACCAATCACCAGAAAAGACAAAATGGGCCAATGATCATGGTGCTCCTCAGGTAAAAGCAATATTTAATTTCATTTTAAACTCCTTATGCTCTTAAGTCTGACCAAAAATTAAGTGATTCTTGATTGTAACTTTTTAAATGAATGTTAGCAGTTGCAACCATTTTGTTTTCTGGCTGATTTCCCCCTCCCTGGCTGCTGCACATGCTGTCTTGAGCCCTACATGAGATCTTGTGTAATAATTGTTTTGTTTTGCTGCTAAAGGAAATGAGGAAATGGAATATAGTTTACAGTCAACAACTGAGGCACAACTTGATGGCAAGGTTTTCTAGTACCTACTGATAATATTCACCCTGCCGTAGTTTACAACTGGAATGAGATTGGGGCTGGGGGTGGAGGGTGCAGAGAGAGAGAGAGAGAGAGAGAGAGAGAGAGAGAGAGTTAGAGAAGGAACGAACATGAATCTTTGCTTTATAGTTGTCCAGATACTGGGTCTCATGCAAGGAAAGCAGATCCTCAATAATTTCGCACACGGCCTTCAGTTTTCAGGACGCCCCACAAAGGGACAGGAAAGATTACCCTCTCTGTAAAAACAATAACGACAGCCACAAACAGCGGACTACTCAGCAAATCACGTAGTTAGGTTTCTCTCCCCGTACTTTAAAAAAGGAGTACGTCAGAAAAAGGCGCCGAGCCCCCTCTGAAACTAATTTTTCCATCACCTTTGCACAACCTCGTTTAACAGACCACGGAGTTAAATCCCTGTGAATTGACGGCGAAGTAGAAATGAATTCCCCCTGGCCGCAGGCAACAGAGGGAGGGCAAGGGAGGCGGGGAGCTAGCGCGGGCTCCCACGTCCAGAGAGTTCCGGTCACCGCGCCCTGCCAAGACCTGGCTTTATGAAGTTTAGCCCAATAATCGTCATTACTTGGTACTGAAATGACGCCACCCTCCAAAGGCGTCGGGGAGCGATTTCAACCGCTTGCTGGAGATCAACAAAGACCTGAATGTTGATGTAACCTTCGTTTTGAGGAGTGCAGGTGAGGGTGGGGTAGTTTGCTTTACAAAGCTCTGTTGTCCCAAACCTTTATCTTTCCCCCAAAGATTCTGGGCCCTTTGTATTTCACCTCGGGAGTGTTTCGTCCCTTCACAGATAAGAAGAGAAATCCAATCAAGTCAATTAAGTTCCCGGCTTTCGAAACCTCGGAGTTTGAGATCATGGTCAGTTTCCTCAACTCCTCTCCCACTCGCTTCCCTCTAATCTCACCCTTCCTGCGGCTCTCCACTCCCTCAGCCCCGGAGACCCCCGGCGGCCCTGCGAGGATGTGGCGCCCGGGAACAGCCTGTGCTCCCCGCCGAATCCACGGCGGGCTTTCAGAGCTGTGTTTTCTAAATCTCGACTGCCCGATCGGAGCTAGCCGGGAATGGCACTCCCATCTCTGCCCCGGGGGGCCCGAGGCCCAAGTGGCTCTCTAGCTGGCGCCGCCTTCTGGGCTCCACTCGGCCCTGCGGGCCGGGAAGCTTCCCCAGCTTCCCCTCTCTCTGGTCCGGCTCCGGCTCTGGTCGGAACCTCGGCTGAGCCGCAGCCCCCCTCACGGCCCGGTCCTCAGTCTCCCTCGCGAGCTCCGGGCGCTGTGGGCCCCGGCGAGGCCCGCGCGCCGCCAGCCCACGGAGGAGCACGGCCTCCTCGAGCCCTTAAGTCAGGCTTCGGCGTCAGCCATGGTCCTGGGCACCCGTGGCCGGGTGACTTCACGGCCTGGCCGAGTTCGGGGGCCAGGCGGGCTCCAGGTGCGCGTGCGTGGCCCGGCCAGGAGGCGAACGCCCTGAGCTGGAGGGAAGGGAAGCCGAGACCGAAGGAGAGGATGGCGACCTGGCCCCGCCGGGCGCGGGAGAGGGGGCCAGGGGAGAGACGCGGGCCCGACGGGGCCCGCGGCCTCTTGCCTTCCTCTCTCCCGGGGAGGAAGCGCCGCAGACGGCTGGGTGTCCTACTGGCGGTAAAGGGCGAGGCCGCCGCCGCCGCCACAGCGGGAACTCCCGCCGCGCCTTTGGCCTCCGGTGTCCGGCGAAGACGTGGCGCCGACGACGGGGTCCAGCTGGGCCTGCCTTGGGCCCCAGGAATCCTCCAGGAAAGCCTGGGACTTCTGCTAGTGGGTCTGGGGGAGTAGTGCTCGGTGTTCTGCCCTCCTGGGGCTCCCGGGCTCTGAGCTGAGCCTTTCAGGGGGTAGCCTGCGGGACTCTGCTACCCGTGGCTCATCCCTTTTCTCCGACGCCTCTAGATTTCGTCATTAAACTGGATGCCCTGACTTTTCCTTTTCAGACCCGGCGCAGCACTCAACCGCCCTGAAGGCCAGAGGCCAGTTCTGGAAGGGGAAAGCCGTGCCTTTGGCGTCCCGGACAGCGCCGGGCGGCCCGTTCCGGTTACCTACAGGGCAGGGCCGCAGTCCTGCGCCCGCCTCCACTTAACCCGAAGCGGGCGCTCGGGCGGCCACTCCCGGCGCGCTCACCACATGTTTGAACCCGCGTCTAACACCCGCTGAAAACCTCGCTGTTGTTACCCGGACAAAGCTGTAACCCAAAACCAGGAGTGCCAGTGTGAGGTGGTGGTTTATTGATACACAGACGTGTTTTAATCATACAAAAGAGAAACACAAAGGAGTCGGGCAGGAGACAGGCGCATCCCACACAAACGGAAACTGACGTCTTAGAAAACGACCAAAATGCGGAGATGCAGGGTCGGGTTCTGCCATGACCTTTGCCTTCTTCACGCCTTCCTTCAAAACCTTATCTCTTTCCCTTTCGTACCACAAAAGGGTTCACGCCCCATTCACGCATCTGCATGCCCAGATCTGCGACCAGTGTCTGGAACACTTCTTTTCCTCTTCTCAACGGCCAGAGCCCTGTAAGCGCAGCGTGGCCTGATAAAACCTGATCCCCCTTGTCGCCCCATTTCTGCCCTTGGGTTAGCGTGATACAAAAAAACGGGGAGCCCCTGGCACTTTCCCCTGGGATGGAGAGAGCAAAACCCCAAACAAAACCCACCCCGATGTTTTTCCGTATTAGGCTCTGAAACTGCACAGATTATGGGATTTGTCTCGGACAGAATTAACATTACATGTGAACGGTAGTGCTTCGGTATATTGAGACACATTGTATACGATTGCTTGGAGCATCTCTTCTAAACTGCCTGTTAATAGCAACATGAGACCTTAAAATAATAAGTGGTTTTTCGGTTTTAACCTGATTAAAACGAAATCTAGACTCTGTAAAGGGCAGTTTTTCTGGTGGAAGCAGTTCGAAGGAAGGGGAACCCATCACGGGGGCTGGAGGAAGCTTTTGTATGGAGAAATGGCTGGAGAGGAGAAGTAAGCAGGCATGCGTTTGAAAGGTCTTCTACTATGCAGCAGTCCCCACAAGCAAGGGAGGTGCCCCCGGCTCTAAAGAGAATTAGCCAGACTTCCTCTCTTGCAAGCAGTGTGTTTTATATTTAAAAACCAACCTGCTGTCGACTGTAAACAAACAATAAGCAAATTCAAATAAAGGAGCCCTACCAAGTCCAACCCATTTGGTCAAAGATAACTGCAGGTACCAGAGAGGTCAGGCTATCACTAGGGGGAGGGTCGGCTTCGAATTTTGTTTTTCTCCTAGAGGGAAAGTCGAACAGCGTGAGGTCTGTGACTCACTTTTATTCCTTAATCTTCCCCATCCTTTACCTTCAATTCTCAGAGGAAGGAAACATGGTATTGGGGGGCAGGGGGGAACACAACAACAAAGGGGGAAAAAAAAAAAGAATCCCGTAGCAAATATAATGGTAAGTGGCCAAAGTTTGAATTGACTTCTGTTTCAGCACCACAGGGGGAAAAAAAAGCTATCCAAGAATCAGATGGAATCCTGTCACCCTCTCCAGTGTCCTAGACATAGTTTGCCTACTTCGGAGTGGGAAAATGGCCTTTTGGATGAAAGGCTTCTTAGTCTACTTGACATCTCTAGAAGACATTTCCAGCAGAGGACTTTAAAAATAAGATGCCAGTTTTTAGCAGCTATACTATTGCGTTTTTCTTTTCCCCCCTTGAACTGCCCATGATGGGAACACCAAATCCCACAGGGTATATCCTGCACCCTGCAGGTCTGCTCACCCTCCAACCCAGGTTCCCGAGGTAAAGGCCATAAAACGCCCGTAGAGACAGCTTGGGTGGAGTGAAGCTTCTCCTTAGGCCCTGCCTCCAATCTCCCAACTGGGATCTCCAGAGGCCTTAGGCTACACTGAAACCTAAAAATCACTTATAGCAGCCTCCAATTGTGTTAAAATCTTTCCTAGAACCAATAGTCACATTTTAGGCTCCTGGGCCATTAATAAAAATCGCCTTAACATTCAAATGGCTCTAAAATGCGTTGATAGCGGATTACTGGGGCCTAATGGACGTCGTGTGTGATAACATGGCTCCTGAGCAGCGACGTTCTGGAGTGGGTGTCCGACCACAGCTACCTGATTATCAGCTTACAGTCAAACCTCTTTTTAGCTGCGATGCTCTTAAGAGGCGTTCTTCCGGACAGCAGAGCGGGAGTCTTCTGTGTTCTTCATTTAACCGTATTTAACTATCGCGTACTGTTCTGGAAAGGGGAGGGGAAAACTTGCCTATAGGCGTAAGGTCACCCCCAGACGTAAGAGGGGCGGGTCGCCGGTCACTGCCCCTCCCCTCCCCTCGTTTAATGGAGAGATACCCGAAAGGCGGTGGCTAGGGCACATCTAGGCCCCTGCCTGAGATGTCGGTTTCCCCTAAGTCTGGGGCTTCCCCGCGGTACTCCCGAGCCTCTCGGCCTCTGGTCGCCTCGGAGCGAAGCTTGTGAAGAGGCTACTTGGCTTGCCCCGACAAGACCTGCCACGTCCGGAACACTCGTGGAGCTCTCCTGCTGCCCGCGAGGAAGACTTCTGGACAGGCTGCGCGAAGTCGTCGACGCTAAGGACGCCCTGGCAGCGGCCGCGGCGCCAGGGAGGGAGTGGGTTCCCGGCTTTCAACGAAAAATGTGGCAAGTGCACCGTGTTCCCATTCTCCACCCCCACCTTTCACCCAGCCAACTAAGCGGAAGACTCCGAACGCTGGGCCCGGGAACAACCTGTGCTCCCCGCCGAATCCACGGCGGGCTTTCAGAGCTGTGTTTTCTAAATCTCGACTGCCCGATCGGAGCTAGCCGGGAATGGCACTCCCATCTCTGCCCCGGGGGGCAGAGAGTAACAGGCGAGGCCGGGAGTTACTGGAGTGGCTGAGAGGCAGCTTACGCACCAGCTGCGTGGGACATTGAGATCACGACCCCCCCACCCCCAACCCCAACCCATGCCGCGCACGGGCACCAGCCCCGGAAGTGGGCCTCGAACCCACAGCGCCCCGAGCCATGCTCCAGGCCGCACATGGCGCCGCCGGTTCCCCTGCGGAGCGGTAGACTGTGGGTCGCGCCCACCCGGCAGAGGCGAGGCTGGGTCCATAGGGCACTGTGCCTCCTCGCGGAAGCGGGGGTACCCGGGAGTCCGCGGTCTGCGTGCTCTTCCTTCTCCAACCGCATCCATGGTCTTTACGAGGATCTGATGGGGGTGTGAGTGCAAGGACGCCGCGAGGCAATGATTCCCCTCGGTCAAGGGCGACGTGGGCGCTCTTCTCGCCGCATGCCCGGACTGCACCCCCACGCTGGGCGGGCTCTAAAGTCCAGACTTCCTCCCTCAAGCTTCTTGTGGTGAAAGACGCGGGAACTGAAACAGGCTTGTCCTTAGAGCTCGCGACCTGGCATAACCCCTGCCTACCGCGCCAAGCCTGGGCTAAGACCCCGGAACCAAGCGTGCCGGTCCCGCGAGGAATAGCCGGCACCGTCCCAGTGTCCTCGCGGAAGTGCACCCACCCGGGCCCGAGGGCTTGGGCGGCCGGCTGGCAGCGGCTTCCGGTTCCGACTCGAGGCCTTGCCAGCTGGCGTGTGGAGCGGCGAGATTACTTCGTGCCCAGGGTACGTTTTGACTACTGGCTGACAAAGTCGTCTAAACTGAATTTTGAGATAGTTTTGAACACTAAGAATGCACATGTAAAGCTTTCCCCTGAGTCCTTCTTGGCCACTAATCTAAACAAATTTGATAACTTTTGAGTTGTGTTTGGTTGGGAATTTCAGCCATTCTTACTGCTGTGGAAGTGGTAAGGATTTTTTTTTTTAATGGGAGGCAGATATTTTGGGCAATTATATATATTTATACGTGTAATATAGAAATTACACATACATACGTGCGTACATTATATATATGTGTACATATATATTAGACATATATGTCTAAAGTGAAATTAGGTAATTTTGGAAAGAAGAATCACATTAATTTTTAAATTTTAAATTGATCCAAGTCTCTAACTGAAATTTATTTTTCAGTAGCTCTTGCTGATTAAGTTGACTCTATTTTTAATTTTCATCTGAGTTGACCACTTGAAGCTCTAGAAGGCTAACAAAACCTCAGTCTATTTGTTAATTATCTTTTACCAAAATCATAAGAGATATGTTTGGTCTTAAAATTGATCATACTCTAAGGCCCTCTAATTTTGAGGTGGAGGAGAAGTGGTACAAACATGTATTCACCATTTTCAAGGACAAATAATTGGGTTGATTAAGCCAATAATCTTGATTTCCGCCCATTTTAAGAGGGCATATTGCTTTCTTTACTTTTTGTCTTTTCTTCATATGTATTGATAAAGTTGTGGAGTATGTACTCTTACTAGAAGTTGCCTGAGCTGATATCTTTTTCAGGAATTCTTAACCTGTGATTCAAGTATCCTTTTGGGAATGGTTGTCTGTGGATTGATTTTAGAGGATGGGTAAATTGACTCAATTGTATGAAAATTTCTTTGGTTTGTATGTTAAGTGTATTTTTTCTGGGCAGAAGATCCATAGCTTTCACCAGATTCACAAAAGGGTTTGTAACCACCCCAAATTATGAACCATTGGTTTTTACGATGCATAGTTTGTGAATGAAGGGTGAACTTGGAGATGGAAACTTTTGTAGTTCTTGGTAACAGTTGGAACTGGCAGCCCTGTAAAATTTAAATCTACCCTTAACTTTTAGCAACCTTTAATTTTCTTTAAACAAAATAATCTTAAAAGTCCCTTTTATTTCTAAATTCTACCTAGTTATTTCTAAATTCTACCTAAATTTGAATTATTGTCCATGAGTCTGTTTATGTATGACACATTAAATTAATGAATGAAGTAGACAAGATTTTTTCTAATGGTATTTTGCATGAAATGTCAAGTAGAAAATTTAAGCAAATATTTTAATGATTCAGATCCAAAAGCCTTTTTAATCAAAACAAAACAATCAACAATAACAACAATAATAAAAAGATATTCTCCAACCCTAATTAAATGTTTCAGAAAATTTAATGTGAATTGATTCTCTCTCTTTCTGTCTCTGCACATACATAAATGTGTGTGCACATACCAACCATGCGTAGGTTCCCAAATTTTTCTGTTGAAAAGTTTTTCCTTTTAAAGCTTGATGACTGTCAAAAGGTGGACGAAACAATAGATAAGGGAGGTGGGACCTTCGGACTGAGTGAGAAGGAGGGCAAGACTATGTCATCCAGGAGAGGAATTCAAGATCAGATGGTATAATCACCTGTAGGGGACCCAGGATAGAATTTAAATTAAATACTTAGAGGACTTTCATCTTGAATAGCAGATTTTGCCCACCTTCCCCACTTAGAACTCCCCAGCTTACTTCCAACCTTGTCTGAGAGGATATCTTCCATTAACTCAAGAAGAGGTACAATCTATGGTTTATTTAGCATTTGATCTTTGCACAGAGGCTTCCATTTAGAGTAACCATTGCAGCTAAGATTTGGATCTGGTCCCTCAAATAGCCTGAACCAGGCGACCTCAGGCAAGTAGACACAAGATACTAGCAATTTATTTCATATCAGCTCCCAAGCCATCACCAGATGATAACAACCCTTGGACACCGTTAATCTCTGCTTGACTCAAACTGGTGACCGCAAGGTGAAAGGCAGGGCGTTATCTCTGAGCAATTCGTGTGGCCTTCCACAGATTGCCAGTTGGGCCAATACAACTGAAGCCTCTTCTCCAGTGGTTACTTTAAAAAATTCATATCCAAAGTCTTTGGTCTTTGTTGGACTGGAAGGTAGGAGGGCTTTGTCAACGAAAATGCCTGAGGGCCAAGATGTAGGAGCTTAGAATCCAATAAAAATTAGAAAGGTTGAAAAGGTAGCCTTGTGTGTTCCCTGCCCAATAAACTTTGAACAACATCACTGTAATTATGACTAGAAAAAGCCTCTGGAAGTGAATGTTTTTGCCAAACAGTAAAGGGAAAATTCACCTTAAATAAAAGGCAAAGTCCTATTTAGAATTGATTTTATTTTTTTGAAAATGGCTTTTATTTTGCCATCTCTAAGGTCAGTACAGATCACCACATACTCATTTGGTGTAAAGTTCAGGGCTAGAAGGGACGGCAGAATTGGTGGGCAGTGGAGAATAAAGGAAAGGGGTGTACTGAAAAACGAAGCTGTCCTATGTGTCGGTGCCCAGAGAGGGGTGGCCAAGTGACCTGCAGGGGAACTACTACTATTCACATTTTCACATATGTAGAGGGAAGAGTTTTAGTCTCATGTCCCAGTGTACTCAGTTCTAGCCTGAAGTCATAGAAACCTGCCATTACTACTTGGTGGAATTATTCTGCCCCTGCTACTCCAATATACTAGTTGTAATGATTCTATTTGATTTTGCTAGATGGCTCTAGAGAGAATTAACAGATTTTTTAAAAATGGAGAGGTTTTTAAAATACTGCAGCTATTTTAATATATATATATATATATATATATATATTTTTTTTTTTTTTTTTTTTTTTTTTTTTGCTGTACGCGGGCCTCTCACTGCTGTGGCCTCTCCCGTTGCGGAGCACAGGCTCCGGACACACAGGCTCCGCGGCCATGGCTCGCGGGCCCAGCCGCTGCGCGGCATGTGGGATCTTCCGGGATAGGGGCACGAACCCGTGTCCCCTGCATCGGCAGGCGGACTCTCAACCACTGCGCCACCAGGGAAGCCCATATTTTAATATATTTTTTAACATCCATGTGTTGGAAGTGGATCATTGATGGTAAAAGTAAAACCAAATTGTTTTAGGTATTTCTACCAAAAAGTTCCTTTGGACAGGATCAAAGATCAGCTTCACTTACACAGAACTTCAGTTGTCAGCCAAACAGTGTCACAGAACCATGTCACTATGTTTTTCCATAACTTCATTCCTAGTCTATTTGTTTGCTGCCCAAGCTTTTTAATTAACTGGTATTTACAAACCCTATTCCATCGTTTGGTATCTTCTCCCCAAAATGATACACTAAATAAACCTAAGCTATAATTACTAATCATAGGATGGGTGCATTGTATACATTGGTAAAGGAACACCCCTTATAACAAAAAGTCACTGATGGGTAAAGTGGTGCATTTTGTAACATTGGGCAGTTGCCTAAGTGACTGTGGGGAAGTAAGACATGGGGTAAACAATGAAGGCCTTTTACCACTTCAGACTGGCCTTGGCTCTAGTGTTTGATGATATAATGTTCAGAAAGCATAAAGAGAGTCACAACATTTTCCTGGTCAGCCAAGAGGCAAACACATATGTTTAGAGTATTTGTAAGGGCTTACAGTTTCAGGACTATCTTTCTTTAGTAACTCTCTGCTTCATGAGAGGGTCTGGATAGAGTCCAGAACCTTAAAGGGGAAGAGTCTAGGCTTTTGTTTCCTTGGTTAGAGCTGCCACTTCTTCAAGATGATGATGGTGAAGATGGGATCAGTCCCCCATATTGAAATGATTTGCATTTGTCTTAAATCAAACAGAGCATTGGACTAGGTGATTTACTCAGCCTTTCAAAGATCTATCCAAGCTGGCAAATTTACTACTTTCCAGAGGTCAGTGTTTATTGTAGGTCTTGAACTTTTACATTTGTGTCCTTCATTGATAACTTGAGTGGATTTGGTGCCAAGGGACATCAGTAGCTTCCCTTGTGAACGTGCAGCTTGTGCTCATCCTGCTTATCTTTGCTGAATATTTTGAACTTTTCCTGAGCTTTGGTTAATTTTACCCCAACTTCATATACAAATTGTGTTGTGGTTTTTTGCCTGTATTTCTAGCTCTCCTGACATTGTAGAAACCCTCACACAACATTACTTAATAAGGAGATGTAACTTCCAGGTGCCTTAGAAAATGTAAGTCAGTATATGTTTTTCATTATTTGAGAAATTAGCCCCTAGTTTCACTAGGGGTGTAGTTAAGGATAGTAGTGAAGCATTCAGGCTTTAGAGTTGGATTGTTTGGGTTTGAATCCAAGCTCCTCTATAATGATATTTGTAGATATTTGTCCTTATGAAGATTATTTAACCCCTCTGTGCCTTAGTGTCCTCATCTGTAAAACAGGAAAAATAATAGTTTCTATTCCCCCAATTGTTGTGGGTATTAAAGCACTTGGCTTAATAAGTGCTCAGTCCATGTTCTCTGTTATTATTATCACCATTATTGTCATCATCATTGTAGTCAACCACTGGCCAGCAAAACTGAGTCAGAGTCAGACGCCATGATGAACTAATGTTGACTGTGCTCATTCTACTAAAAGGACAGGGACACAGATGTAATAGGAAGAATGCAAGAAGAGTGATTATATAATATTGTATAATATATATCAAACTATATGTGTTACATAACTGCATGGTTAAATTTATTTTGTATTGTGTTTGCCTTTGTCATGAAGAGTCTATTTTTTTTTGTTCAACATTGGTAGAAACCATAAGGATTTTGAAATCTGCAAATATATTTGGAGAGAAGGAAGTAAGAGCAAAGACAGATTTTATAAGGGGGTTAAGGTGTAACAAGACAAACCACTCTACTTTATTTATTTCTTTATTTGGCTGAGCAGTATGTGGGATCTTAGTTCCCCTACCAGGGATCGAACCCATGCCCCCTGCAGTGGAAGCACAGAGTCCTAACCACTGGGCTGCCAGGGAATTTCCCAGCCCTACTATCTTTAAATCATACCTCTAGTCCTCTCCATGTTAAGAGTTAAAATATTTATCCATCACTGCAAGTAGTTTTTTCTCAGCTCCAAGCACTCTGAACACCAACCTGCTCTCACTTTAGTTAAGAATGATACTGGCATCTTTATTCCCACATAATGTGAGTTAGTTCATTCTGTGGACAATGTTTATTGCCCCCACCCCATCTCTAAAAACACTGTCAAAACATGGTTTTAATTTCCTCTTAAATGTGGCTCAAACAGGGCTACCATTGCATTTCACATTTTCCCCCTTATACACTGGCATTTAACAAGAAGAGTGAGGTAAAGTAATCTAGTAATAAAGTAATAAAGACCTTGTAAATGGGCTCTTGGTTTAAAAAAAGAAGTAAGAGAATAATTGGGAATAAAAAAGGCTTTATGCAAATCAACTAGTATGGATGATGGCAGAAGGAGAAGAGAACAGGGTAATGAATTTGTTCAAATGAATTTACTGAAGATGGCAATTCAGCTCTCTAAGGAATTACAGGGAAAACAAATAAGTGGCTAGAGGGACTGATGTCTCAAGAAAGCCTGAATAGGCAAAATGGACTATGTTTGCAGAGAGTGAAGTTTTAGTCATCAGCTTCCACAGTGCTTCAGCACACACTGTGCAAGCAATTTGTTTAAGGTTGCAAAATCAAAACATGTCTCTGAGCGCATGGACAAGGAGGCAAGACCTTTGCAATGTCTGCAGTGGAGCAAGGACCTGACAACCACCTGCCAGTGCCTGAAAAGGCATCACCCATCAGGCAGGCAGAAGAACTGTCCAAGACTAATTTGGAGTAAACTGATGGAAACAAGAAATATGTCAGTGATGAATGACCTCTCACTAGCTATGGAAGAGTTCTTCCAGGGAAGTGGCACAATCTCCAGTTCGGAACATTTAAAGCTAGAGAAGGAAGAACTCTTGGACTTAAGTCTCAGGAACTGTCCAGCATTAGTGGAGGGCTGGAATTGCTGCTAAATGACCTGTTAGGTGTGAGTTTCCATCTACGATGTATCTAACTGTATGCTTATTGAATACCAGATGTATTTTTCAGTTCTTTTTTTTGGCCACACCATGTAGTATGTGGGATCTTAGTTCCCTGACAAGGGGTCGAACCCTTGCCCCCTGCAGTGGATGCACAGAATCTTAACCACTGAACTGCCAGGAAAGTCCCTTTTTTCTTTTTTTTTCAGTTCTTTTGACAGTTCTGACACTAATATTGTTACTGCCAAAGAGATTTCTGTAGGTTAATGTAGATTTGCATTTGTTCCACAAGGAAATGTAATTATTTAATGAGTCAGTATTTGCCTTGAAGGCACTTCAGCTATGACCTCCTCAGGAATTTCAAAGAATAACCAAGCTCATTGCAGCTTCTCATGCCTGCTGTAAATTGCTCCAAACAGCAGACACTAACCGCATTACTAACGAATTACATGAATAATAAAATCATAATTTTTTCTGGTTTTAGAGAGATTAAAATGGATGTTAGAATGGCTATAGGAAAGGATTCTCAGGTGTCAAACTTTTGTAAAATTAAGTTTCCACTTAAACTTTCATTAGGATTTAGGAAAACTAGGACCATTATAAAGACGTATCTGTTCATTCAGTGAATATTTGAGGGTTTTCTCTGTACCAGGCCTTCTCCTGGGTTTGGGACACACAAGGTTTCACCTCCTGTGGAGCTCACATTCGTGTTTATGGGAGAACACACTGATGGGTGGTCATTACAGGAGACAGAAACTTTGGAGTCAAAAAGGGAAACACCGCTGGGTTTAAAGATGTGTGGAAATGTAATTGACATTAGAAGCTTAGTGTTTGTCAGCACTTTCATGAATGAAAACTTTTTTTTTCCAAAACACATTTGAATAGAATTCAGATGTTCCAATGAACGGAAGTACAGTGTGTGATGCTCCATTCTCAAATCCCTCTGGGTGATCTGGGCATGTGGAGGGAGGTTGGAGCACTTAAGCTGCTTCTCAGAACATACATGGGTCCCAGGGTCCGTAGCTGCTGAAGCTCCATATGGTGTCCTGTGTCCTGGCCTTGTTGTGTGACAGTTGCTGCTAACAAGCTTGGCTTTGGCTTGACCATCTTTGAAACTACCCCCCCCTCACCCCTTCCAATTGCCTCAATCAAACCAACTCCTTAGAAAAACAGTGCTGTTAAAGAAATGGCCACAGTGTCACCAGAATAGGCAAAGGGAATTACTTAGTGTTTTCTATAGACATACTGATTGTAAATTTTAAAAAGGCCTTTTTGGAAAAGACCATCCATTAAGAGACCACTTAATGTTTAATTACATGCGGTTGGAAACTCCACAGAATAGCAGCCAGCCAAACAGGGCATCAAAATCTAAGACATGGTGGCTGGTGCAGAGTTTCCTTTTGAGTTCTAGGTACAAAAATTCAAATCCAGAGTGGTGTATTCTCACACTCTGGCGCTACCATAATACTTAATTATTACTGTCCCTGTGGTGTAATATGATCTTGGAAAATGTCACACAAGAATTCCGCCAAATTGTTTGTTTTATTACTTTTCCTCCCCCTCCCTGGTTTCTGTTTCTTGGCTCTGTTCTTTTCTGTAGTTGCCTTTATCTCTCTCTCTCCTCCTTCCAAATGGCATTGTGAGGTTGAGTTCACCAGGTGTGCAAACTTCCTCCCGCATCTGACACTTCTTTGGCAGAAAGCGCAGGTAGCACAGCAGATATTGTCAGGGTCAAGTTAAAAAATAACAAAACCTGCCAGTGCAGATTTCCTTCTCGTGGTGCCTGGCATCAATGGGCTCTCAAAAAGACTGCTGTGGCTTTAATATTTACCTTTTACAGCTGGCATGAACTTGGCAGTCCATCCACAGCTCACCTCCTTTCTCCTCCTCTGTCTTTGTCAGGACCAGAGGATAGCCGGTGTTTCCCCTGGTCTCAAGGCAGGGAGGGTAGGGACAGGAGCAGAACGGTGAACAGCATTATTCTATTTAGAAAAAGTTAATTGGGGCTTCCCTGGTGGCGCAGTGGTTGAGAATCTGCCTGCCAATGCAGGAACATGGGTTCGGGCCCTGGTCTGGGAAGATCCCACATGCCGTGGAGCAACTAAGTCCGTGTGCCACAACTACTGAGCCTGCGCATCTGGAGCCTGTGCTCCGCAACAAGAGAGGCCGTGACAGTGAGAGGCCCGCGCACTGCGATGAAGAGTGGCCCCCGCTCGCCGCAACTAGAGGAAGCCCTCGCACAGCAACGAAGACCCAACACAGCCAAAAATAAAAAAAGTTAATTGGAGCAAGTACTGTTGTTAGATCTCAATTTAAACCTCAGTGGTCACTGTTAGGTCCTTGATTTATCAGAAGTGAACTGACTTGGTAAAATATTGGAGATGTTTGATCTCTGTGGTAATCTTTTAAAATTTAAACTTCTTTTTCTTCTTCCTTTTTTAAAAAATATTTATTTATTTGGCTGTGCTGGGTCTTAGTTGTGGCATGCGAACTCTTAGCTGTGGCATGTGGGATCTAGTTCCCTGACCAGGGATCGAACCCGGGCCCCCTGCATTGGGAGCGCAGTCTTACCCACTGGACCACCAGGGAAGTCCCAAACTAATTGTAATATTAATGGAGAGAGAAAAAAGTGTATTGCAGAACCTTGTATTATTTCCTCTTTTTACAAAAATAGCTCTTCTATATAGAAAATATCGGGTTGGCCAAAATGTTCGAGTTTTTTCCATAACATCTTATGTGTTTAAACATTCTGGGCACAGGGCAAGTGATTGCAGGATCAGGGAAAAACTGCCTCTCCTCAAGTTAATGGCTGATATGATGATGCTCTTAGCCCCCATTACCTATCCATTCCTGTCTCTTTAGATTAGTCGAACACAGCCATGAAACTAGTATGAGTTGCTGCTAGTTTCACCTGGAGAAGATGACCTGTAATCATTTTATCTTAGAGTACAGTGGAAATCAGGGAGAGGTGGCAGTTAACCTCCACCAGCATCACATTCATATATATGTATGTGTATATATATGTGTAACACACACGACCTTTTTGTTGTTGTTAACTTTTCATGTATCTCTGTCATCTCACTAGGTAAGATAAAAATTTCAGGGAATTTCACTTTAAACTTATTTTTATCCCCTCAGTACCTAGCCCAGGACTTGGAATATGGCAGGTGCTTAATACAAAGAAGTTGTTGGTAGGTAATGATGACTCAAGCAACTGAAGACAAGACCAGAGGGCATTTGTCTGTGTGCTTTGTGCCCTCTCTACCTTGACAGAGCCCTTACTTTGGTCTCTTATCTAGTCCTCCTGCTCCCCACCTTCCAATCTGTTTGTTCATGTTGCTATTAGACTTGCTTTCTAGAAACCAGATCTGTAACACATACGGGCCATGGGATAAAAGCTTTACATCTAAGCTTGGCATTTAAGATTCTGCAATATGGACTTCCCTGGTGGCACAGTGGTTAAGAATCTGCCTGCCAGTGTAGGGGACATGGGTTTGATCCCTGGTCCGGGAAGATCCCACATGCCATGGAGCAACTAAGCCCGTGCGCCACAACTACTGAGCCTGCACTCCACAGCCCCTGCTCCGCAATGAGAGAAGCCACTGCAATGAGAAGCCCGCGCACAACAACAAAGACCCACCCAACACAGCTGAAAATAAATAAATAAATTTATTAAAAAGAAAAGATTCTACAACAGTGCTTTTCAAATTTTAATGTCCATACAAATCACCTGGGGATTTCCTTAATGCAGATTCTGATCTGGTAGGTTTGGGGGTGAGGCCCAAGAATGCGTTTTTTTGCTTTTTTTTTTTTTTTTTTGCAGTACGCGGGCCTCTCACTGTTGTGGCCTCTCCCGTAGCACAGCACAGGCTCCGGACGCGCAGGCTCAGCGGCCATGGCTCACGGGCCCAGCCGCTCCGCGGCATAGTGGGATCCTCCCGGACCGGGGCATGAACCCGTGTCCCCTGCATCGGCAGGCGAACTCTCAACCACTGCGCCACCAGGGAAGCCCAAGAATGTGTATTTTTAATGATCTCCCAGGTGATACAGCTGCTGCTGATCCTGGGACCGTATTTTGAGTAGCAGGTTTCTACAACACTTGGCTTAGCCCAGGTGTTAGATACTGTTTTAGCTCATCTTAATTCACTCCCCACCCCACACTCTACATTCTAGCAAAACTGTTGTTCTTGACATTCTCTGGCAATTCTCCGACTTGTGCTTTGATTCATGTCGTACCCTTTCTGCCTGCTAAGCCATTACTCATCCTTCCACAGAGCTCAAATATCACCATCCCTGTGAAGGCTTCCAGCTCAGTTGCCCCCTCCTTGGCCAGCTAATCCTACTGTCTACCAAGTTCTCACAGTGCTTTGCTAGTGCTGGTGTTAGGCACTGATTACAAGTTGTCATAATTGTTTGTTTACATGATTGTCTTTCCAGCTAGACCATGAGCTACAGGGCAGGGGGCCAGGCCTTAACTATCTTATAATCTCAGAACCCAGTATACGGCACAGCACACACAATAGTTCCCTAATAAATATTGGTTGAATTAAATTGAACTGGATTTCTTACTATCACTCTTTTTCAGAAGACTTTTAGTGATGAATATTTTGAGACGAAAACATATCTTGACAGAATTGATGGGAAGTCATGAAGGATCATAGTTGCAATAATAATAATATTATTGTTAATGATAGGTATTATTTTTTTAACATCTTTATTGGAGTATAATTGCTTTACAATGGTCTGTTAGTTTCTGCTGTATAACAAAGTGAATCAGCTATGCATCTCCCTCCCTCCCACCCTCCCTATCCCACCCCTCTAGGTGGTCACAAAGCACCGAGCTGATCTCCCTGTGCTATGCAGCTGCTTCCCACTAGCTATCTATTTTACATTTGGTAGTGTATATATGTCCATGCCATTCTCTCACTTCATCCCAGCTTACCCTTCCCCCTCCCTGTGTCCTCAAGTCCATTCTCTACGTATGTGTCTTTATTCCTGTCCTGTCCCTAGGTTCTTCATAACCTTTTTCTTTTTTTTTAGATTCCATATATATGTGTTAGCATATGGTATTTGTTTTTCTCTTTCTGACTTACTTCACTCTGTATGACAGACTCTAGGTCCATCCACCTCACTACAAATAACTCAATTTCGTTTCTTTTCATGGCTGAGTAATATTCCATTGTATATATGTGCCACATCTTCTTTATCCATTCATCTGTTGATGGACACTTAGGTTGCTTCCATGTGCTGGCTATTGTAAATAGAGCTGCAATGAACATTGTGATACATGACTCTTTGAATTATGGTTTTCTCAGGGTATATGCCCAGTAGTGGGATTGCTGGGTCGTATGGTAGTTCTGGTTTTAGTTTTTTAAGGAACCTCCATACTGTTCTCCATAGTGGCTGTATCAATTTACATTCCCACCAACAGTGCAAGAGTGTTCCCTTTTCTCCACACCCTCTCCAGCATTTATTGTTTGTAGATTTTTTGATGTTGGCCATTCTGACCGGTGTGAGATGATAACCTCATTGTAGTTTTGATTTGCACTTCTCTGATGATTAATGATGTTGAGCATTCTTTCGTGTGTTTGTTGGCAATCTCTATATCTTCTATGGAGAAATGTCTACTTACGTCTCCTGCCCATTTTTGGATTGGGTTGTTTGCTTTTTCTTATTGAGCTGCATGAGCTGCTTGTATATTTTGGAGATTAATCCTTTGTCAGTTGCTTAATTTGCAAATATTTTCTCCCATTCTGAGGGTTGTCTTTTGGTCTTGTTTATGGTTTCCTTTGCTGTGCAAAAGCTTTTAAGTTTCATTAGGCCCCATTTGTTTATTTTTGTTTTTATTTCCATTTCTCTAGGAGGTGGCTCGAAAAGGATCTTGCTGTGATTTATGTCATAGAGTGTTCTGCCTATGTTTTCCTCTAAGAGTTTGATAGTGTCTGGCCTTACATTTAGGTCTTTAATCCATTTTGAGTTTATTTTTACGTATGGTGTTAGGGAGTGTTCTAATTTCATTCTTTTACATGTAGCTGTCCACTTTTCCCTGCACCACTTATTGAAGAGGCTGTCTTTTCTCCACTGTATATTCTTGCCTCCTTTATCAAAGATAAGGTGACCAGGGCTTCTCTGGTGGTGCAGTGGTCGAGAATTCGCCTGCCTATGCAGGGGACACAGGTTTGAGCCCTGGTCCAGGAAGATCCCACATGCTGCAGAGCAGCTAAGCCCATGCATCACAACTACTGAGCCTGCGCTCTGGAGCCCACGTGCCACAACTACTGAAGCCTGTGCACCTAGAGCCCGTGCTCCGCAACGAGAAGCCACCATAATGAGAAGCCCGCATACTGCAATGAAGAGTAGCCCTGGCTCACCGCAACTAGAGAAAGCCTGTGTGCAGCAATGAAGACCCAATGCAGCCATAAATAAAATAAATAAATTTAAAAAATAAATTAAAAAGATAAGGTGACCATATGTGCGTGGGTTTATCTCTGGGCTTTCTATCCTGTTGCGCTGGTCTCTATTTTTGTTTTTGTGCCAGTACCATACTGTCTTGATAACTGTAGCTTTGTAGTATAGTCTGAAGTCAGGGAGCCTGATTCCTCCAGCTCCGTTTTTCTTTCTCAAGATTGCTTTGGCTATTTGGGGTCTTTTGTGTTTCCATACAAATTGTGAAATTTTTTGTTCTAGTTCTGTGAAAAATGCCATTGGTAGTTTGATAGGGATTGCATTGAATCTGTAGATTGCTTTGGGTAGTATAATCGTTTTCACAATGTTGATTCTTCCAATCCAAGAACATGGTATATCTCTCCATCTATTTGTATCATCTTTTTTTTTTTTTTTGCGGTACGCAGGCCTCTCACTGTTGTGGCCTCTCCCATTGCGGAGCACAGGCTCCGGACGCACAGGCTCAGCGGCCATGGCTCACGGGCCCAGCCGCTCCGCGGCATGTGGGATCTTCCCGGACCAGGGCACAAACCCATGTCCCCTGCATCGGCAGGCGGACTCTCAACCACTGCGCCACCAGGGAAGCCCTATTTGTATCATCTTTAATTTCTTTCATCAGTGTCTTATAATTTTCTGCATACAGGTCTTTTGTCTCCTTAGATAGGTTTATTCCTAGATATTTTATGCTTTTTGTTGCATTGGTAAATGGGAGTGTTTTCGTAATTTCACTTTCAGATTTTTCATCATTAGTGATAGGTATTATCTATTAAATTCTAACTATGTACGAGGCATTGTGCTAATCACTTACATATAAAATTTCATTTAAATTTCACAACTTATATTTTAGATAGGGGCATACCCACATAGTTTAGAGGCTGCAGCCCCAGGGAATGATAGAGTTTGGATTTGAAACCTGACTCTCAGATCCAGCCCATGCTCTTAGCCATTTTTCTGATGCTGGAAGAACAGTCTTGCTCTAGGACTCTGCTAAGTGTGTCTTCCTGCCTAGGATATTCAATTATGTGTACTGTAAATGCAGCAAGGTCTCCCTCCAGGGGAGGGACCCTAATCTCTTTCTGTGCTTTAGACTCCTTTAGCAGTCTCATGATGCTTATAGACTCTTCTGAATATTTTTGAATGCATTAAAAAACAAAATTACAAAGGAAACCAATTTTATTGAAATACAGCTATCAAAATAAGAAAAAAACCCAAAGCTGTGACATAGTAATATGTGCCTTTCTTTATTAATGCCTTAAATAATAAGATCTAGCAGTGAGTCTAATAATGACTTTTTTTTTTTGGCCATGCCACACGGCTTGCGGGATCTCAGTTCCCTGACCAGGGATTGAACCTGGGCCCATGGCAGTGAAAGCACCGTGTCCTAACCATTGGACTGCTAGGGAATTCCCAGTCTAATAATGACTTTAATTTTGAATTATCTATGGGGCTAAACAATATTTTGAGATATCTGCAACTGAAATATTATGAAAATATCTGTGACCTCTCACTATTCAAGACAAAATCACAGGTGTTGTTTCAGATAATGTAGTTTGTTGCCTACATTTACAATAGAAGAAAATTCCAACTTTTAAAAACTGTTTATTTGTTTTATTGAAGTATAGTTGATTTACAATGTTGTGTTAATTTCTGCTGTACAGCAAAGTGATTCAGTTATACATACATATATATTCTTTTTCATATTCTTTTCCATTATGGTTTATCACAGCATATTGAATATAGTTCCCTGTGCTATACAGTAGGACCTTGTTGTTTACCCACTCTATATATAATAGTTTGCATCAACTAATCCCAAACTCCCAATCCATCCCTCCTCTTGACAACCACAAGTCTGTTTTCTATGTCTATGAGTCTTTCTGTTTTGTAAATAAGTTCATTTGTGTCATAAGAAAATGCTAACTTTCAATAAGAGGTTAGTGCAATTAAAGAGGTGATTTTTTTTTTTTTTTTCCCGATCATGGACCTCCAGAATTCTATGCACAGACACCTTGGATATGTATGTGTGGGTCCAGGTTAAGAACCCATGTTCTAGGGAAAAGGGATGTTCTACCTTTTTGAAGAGGATGAGGTGCTCATACATAGAAGTTATTCAGGTGTGAAAAAGTGTCATGTACATAGAAATGCCACAAAGTCAGTGCCAAGAGGTATGTAGTCATGTAATAGACGGGAGAAGGAGGAAGAACCTGGCAGAGTTAGAGCCCTGCAACAGGTAAGAAGCTCTGCCTTTGGGGGTGAACCCAGAGATTTTCAGAAGAGGATGCAGAAAGCATACTTGGAGGAAAGTTAAAGTGTACATAAAAGTCTTAGGAATTGGGAGAAATTCTGTAATTTCTCTTTCCCCAGGAGAGACATATTGTGATAATCCTGTACTGAGGCGCACAAAGGGACCTGTGCCTGGAGTCATCATGTGATGGCAAAGCGGGCATTGTCCCCATCTTCCTGTATTATATATACACTGATGTATGACAAGGGTCATCAAGTCCACTAACCTCTACCTACTTTGACGGAGTCAAATGACAGTGTAAACCCAAACCTAGTGTATATCTTTATTGACTTTGAAGAGATAGGCAATTCAAAGTTTGGAGGCACAGATGGTGTCTTGATCACCCAAAGTTGAAAATTTGTCATTCCAGTGGCATCAAATGCCTCCATTTGGCATTCAAGTACACTAAGATAGGATCCCTGTTTTCTTTTAGGACCTTAGCTCCCTTTTCTCATGCACTTTATGTTCTTGGCAATTGAACCTATTAAAATTCTTTGCCCACACTCACTTTATTCTCCTTTGTAAATCCCAACACCAGTAATACCCTTTCTTCTTATCCCAGTCTTCTAGCCTATCCATCCATTAAGCCTCAACTCAAATTCTTCCTCTTCCATGAAGATTTTCCCGGAACTACCTCTGTCTATCACAGCCTCCACGCTGGAAGCAATCTTTTCCTCTCTGGAACTCCCATAGCACTTTATCTATATTTCTTTTATGATATATAACTTCAGTGTTACTGTAAACAACAGTTGTGGCCTTTGAAGAAAACTCAAGACTAGAAAAAGTGGCCAATTATGGGAGGAAAAGCAGAGAAGGAGTAAAAAACAATATTTATGGCCCTGAATAGTTCTATGTCAATATACAGAACATGAGTAATAACGTGAACTTGGAGTATTAACCAAGGTTGTAGATGTAATTGTACAAGTATCACACAAATGGTATAATAGGATTATGAATAGAATAAGGCAAGTAAAAATATATATTTTTGGTTAAGAAATTTAAAATTTTCCATTAGAGGTGGAGGGGAAGTTTAAGAAGATACACAGTGTATACCAGCTTGGAATGACATGATCAGAGCCCTCCTTATGAAGATTACTGTGGTGGCAGCTGAAGGACGGATTAGAGCAGAGAGAGATTTAAGGCAGAAAGACCAGTTGGCAGCCATTTAAATAGTCCAAGTAAGATATAATAAATATCTACTTAGGACTTCAAGATTTCGGGTCTAGGTGCCTGGAAATATGATGATGTTTTTAAGAAGAGTATATAGTAAAAGGATTTGGGGGGTACTTGCAGGATAAGAATGGTTTGGATTCTAAAAGTTCTTGGGGGACAGGAAAAGTGAGAGCCTTCCAATCAAGGAATTAAATGCAACTGTAGACTGAATTACTACAAATACAGTGTCTCAGTCATAACTGCAGAATTGCAAGCAGGTCTGGGTTCACACTTTATGAAACACTTTGTTAAATATGTTAACTTGCAAATTCTCTCATTTGAAGAACATTGGAAGAAACTTGGAATGTTTAAATCTGAAGAGATAAATAGGGGGGATATAATCACTGTCTTCACATATGTGAGACATAGAAGAAGTAGAGAGGGAATTAATTACATTCTGGAGTGGAAGGTGGTGGGGTGGTGGTAAATGGAGTTACCAGGAGGAAATGTTTGGCTTATCCTAAGAAATAGTTTAATAGTAATGAGAGCTGCCAAATAGTGGGAAGAACTGACTTCCAGAGCAGTGAGCTCTTCATCTGTGAAGCAGTGAAACAGAAACAGGATGAAACTTTGGTTGTCTGTTTTGTAGAAGGAATTTCTATAGTCTGTAGAAGGGAGGTTGAATTACAGGATGTTTAAGATACCTTGCTACTCTAAAGTCCTCAGCTTCTCTTCTCCAAGGAAACTTTTCTTATTTCCTCCTGCCCTGGTGGAAGTGAGTCCCCTTCTCTGTGCTCATGAAGCACCCTGGGGCTACCGTAGTCATACTGGTATCACCCATTGTGGTAACAGCTTGTCTGTCTTCCTCCAGACTGCCATCTCTTTGAGGGTAGGCATTGTCTTTTGTCTCTACATGTCTATTGTCTAGTGGAGTTTTCAGACAGAGTGATAGCATTCAGTAAATGATTTTCGAATGATGTATAAATAAATGAATGGAGGGGATTTAGGTTCGACTGCTATAAAATGTGGGGTAAAGAGAGCGAGAGCTGGGAGGTTTCAGTTTGCAAAGTTACCTTCATGGGAAAGTCTCATTCTCATAAATCATGTGATTTCTTTCCCTCGTCTCCCCTAGTGCAGACTCGGTTATCCGAAATATGAGGGAGCTTGATTACAATGAAATGAAATCATCTTATCTGAAGAGTCAAAATCATTTGTGCTTTCAGAGCAGCCAAAAATCAAGAGACTTCAAAGTTGCGTTTGATTTTTATGTAATTAATTAAAGTTTAAAAGCACAAAAACACCGGTGACTATTAAAAGTTCAATAGCTAGAAACACCAAGGTGCATATGGAAAAGAACAGTATAGAGTCAACTTACACAGCTTGTGCACAGTAGAGCATCGTGTGATCACACACATCCTTGGGAATAATCTGACATCGAAGGTAGTTCTCCCAAAGGATCCAGTTTCTTACCTTGCCTTTGATATTATTTGCACACTGATTATAATGCCCGCAGTTGTCAGTCTGTATTAATGCAGACTGTTGCTGCAGTTGACACGAAGCTGAACTATATGGTTCCCTTGGTGAGGAATGGTCTAAACATAGCTAGTGCCTGGAGTGCATGGAGATGTTCCTTCCTGCTAGTTTGCCTTCAAAACTGTGTAAGAGCTGCAAATCAGATCCCAGAACATGTTCTCTGTGCAGCCATCATCCAGATTTGGAATTTATAAGGCTACATTCTCTTTTTAGATTTATGCTGGAGCCAATGAGAAATTGCATTTGTTTATAGAGGAAAGAGAGGCAAAAGTCTTCCTTATGGGGAGAGGAGGCAATACATTGCTTTCTAAGGACATTTTGGGTGGCAGACTGTCTGCTGTCCCCCTGACCGCCAAGCAGCTTTGGACACTTCTTGGTGCCTAGTGCACACTCAGGTCAGGGTGGTGCATGTTAATAAATGTTGTCTTAAAGATTACACGCTGCAAAGAGAATGATTACATTAGAGGTGCATAGTTGTGACTGTAATGGGAATGATTATAAAGGAAGTAAATGAGGTACCTATTGCAAATGTAAAGGTTTCTTAACAACATAATAATTGTAACCATGACTGAGAGTGAAGATAAACATATCCTGACATTAACATTAACACTTTCACCAGCCTGAATGGAAACATATTCAGCTGTCATTTGATTAATTTTCATTAATAATAAAAGAAAAATCTTACCTGTCTAAAATCCTCTACTATATTTGCATTATCAGTGTTGACATTACGGAGGACCAATCTGCTCATTTGTATAATTTACCTTAAATTGCTCTATCATAAGAGACTGAAGAAAGGATTTCTGTGAAACACAGGACTATATATGTGTGTCTGTGCTTGTGTGTGTGTGTGATCCATGTATGTGTGTGCATGTGTGTGTTTATGTTTGAGGGCCGCTGTTAACTATATGAGGCATGATCTTTAAAGATCAAATTTCAATGTACTAAAGGTTACATAAACTGAGAAGTGTAAATACTATAGTAGAAACTAAAGCCTTAGCACACCTGTACTTAGTAGTTTCCACCTGAATATGCAAAACAAGAAGTGCCTGTTGAACATACTTATGGATCTCCTTCTACTCGTGTCTTTTTTTTTTTTTTTTTTTAAAGATGTTGGGGGTAGGAGTTTATTTATTTATTTATTTTTGCTGTGTTGGGTCTTTGTTTCTGTGCGAGGGCTTTCTCTAGTTGCGGCGAGCGGGGGCCACTCTTCATCGCGGTACGCGGGCCTCTCACTATCGCGGCCTCTCTTGTTGCGGAGCACAGGCTCCAGACGCGCAGGCTCAGTAGTTGTGGTTCACGGGCCTAGTTGCTCCGCGACATGTGGGATCCTCCCGGACCACGGCTCGAACCCGTGTCCCCTGCATTAGCAGGCAGATTCTCAACCACTGTGCCACCAGGGTAGCCCTCTACTCATGTCTTTATTCCTACCCCACCAGCAATCCTATTTACTTTGAATCAGAGTGTATACAGACGATGAAAGGGAGAACTTGATTTAGTAAAGGATTTTTTTCCCCTCATGCATGTTGTCTTACACTTTAGGGAGTTTAGAAAGCAGGGGCAAAATTTCTTATTGGCCATCAGAGATGGACAATTCAGTGAACTGATAATGGTGAATTCTATGAAGAGATTTAATTCATAAGGCCAAGGGGTTTCAGCACGATGGGCTTATTTCTCAGACAAAATTCCCAAGATAGTCAATGACGTTCAGATATGACCTCTAATTAATTTTAAGTTCATTGAAAATTTGGCCTGAGGGGACGCCATAGAGGGGACCCAAGGGCTCTTCCCACTTAGCTACGTGTTGACCTGAGGAAACTGTGAAGCTGCTGGCTTTACCTATGAGGTGAGGAAAGAGTGCAGTGGAGAGTAGACAGAAGCCAATTTAAAGAGTGTTCCAGAAAGTATTTATGTTAGACACTTGTAATTCTCTGGCTATGTCCTACAGGTCTAAGATAAACACACTCCAGGTCAGCTTGCAGATCGCCAGAGGGCTTAAAGAGCCACCATGAACATTCCTTTATGAGTAAGGATATTGTAGAAACGACCAGCTTAAACATAGCTAACTATGAGGAATCATAATTTTTAAAATTTGTTAGCAGAGGCTTTAAATCAACACTCAAGAACTTAGAAGTGATGAAAAAGAAGATCTACCCTGATGATCTCAAAAGCAGAGATAAGCAGAAGGAATGATGATGATGAAGATTACCTTGCTGGGATTCAAGAGGCCTGGAAGGGGATTAGGACTCTACACTAGGTGGTCACAACCCTAATCTCAGGAGTTGCCCCACTCATAGCAAATTGTCTAAAAGAGCAGGGGACAGGAAGGAAGAAGCAAAGACACCTGTTCGTAATTTTCCCAAGCAACATTTTTGTCTATCAAAAGACCAAAGCTAAGCTGAACTTTAGAGTCAAGGTTTCCCTTGTTGGAAACAGAGCAGACCAGTAACACCTTTAAACTCTTACCTGTTTTTCAAGCCACCGAGGGAGGCAAAACCTGCAGAGAGCATGGCGAGGGCAGCACTAGGAAGGCCCTGCAGAGGTGCTTCATTAACCCGATTAAGCAGGTGGATGGAGAGGGCCTCACTGATAATTTACACCTTGCTAATGAAGCGTGTGACTCTTAATCTCCTCCAAACAAGATACACTCATGAAACTCTGGTGCAAGGAAAGGGGAAATTAATTAGGTGAAAAAACTATGAGATTATAGCAGAAGGATTCCTGCAAGCCAACTGTAACCTGGGTGGTTTTTCATTTTAGCCTTTCTGAAATTAATGGCTGAGCTGTCAAGTAAACAAGTTGTGGTACCTTTTGAGCTTAGAAGAGGTTCAAAAGCAGTGCATCACTATGTGTATAATTTTATGTTTCTTGTGATGCCTTAGAAAATCACTCTGATGGAAATGGTTGCTCTGATTTCTTGTAATTTTAATATATTTGACTACAGTACAGCTGTTTATAGTAAGATTATGTAAAGAAGATGCACTTACATATTGCCTATAATTTAAAAATGCCAGCCTACAAATAATTCTTATATTTAATGCAAGATGTGAGAGAATTTTGTGTCCTGAAGAGAAACATTTAATCTTTTTTATTTTTTGGTCGCGCCGTGCAGTGTGCGGGATCCTAGTTCCCCGACCAGAGATCAGACACGCGCCCCCTGCAGTGGAAGCTCCGAGTCTCAACCACTGGACCGCCAGGGAAGTCCCCTGAAGGGAAACATTTTACTTCATATTTATTTAATTTTATTTTCCAGCTTTATGGATATATAATTTACATATAACATTGTATAAGTTTAAGGTGTACAATGGTGTTGATTTGATACACTTATACATTGCAAAATGATTACCACCTTAGCATTAGCTAACACCTGCATCATGTCACATAATTACCATTTTTTTTTCATGAGAACATTTAAGATCCACTCTCTTACAAACTTTCAAATATATGATGTATTATTATTAACTGTGGTCACTGTGGTGTACATTAGAGTCCCAGAACTTATTCATGGAAGTTTGTGTCCTTTGACTAATATCCCCCCTTTTCTCCAACCCCCCAGCCCCTGGTAACCACCATTCTAGTCTCTGTTTTGGAAGAGGAACATTTTAAATGATTAATTTGAATTATTACATGAATGGTATTATCAATTTAGTAAAAGAAATATAATGACAGTAGCTAATATTTATCAAGTATTTGTATATATCAAATGCTAGCTAAATACTTTAACTTTACTAACTCGAGTCCGCATAACAGCTGTATGAGGTAGGTAATCATTATTAGTCCATTCGTTTATAGATGAGTAAACTGAGGCCAAAGAAGTTACGTGAATTGTTTATATCATGCCATGTGTTTTCTTGCTTACTTGTAAATGAAATAAACCAGATCTTAAAGCCAGAAATTAATTTAAATCATGTTTATTTCAGAGGATTTCTCATATTTTTGATCAAGTATGGAACTGGATTTAAATTTACTGTCATTTACTGTGATCTTGGGCAAGTTACCTCTCTAAGTTTCAGTTCCTTCATCTCTAAAATGGGTGTAACGATTCCTGCCTCATCAGATTGAAATGAGTCTTACCTGAGATATTGCATGTGCTGTACCATGACACAGTCAGGGTTCATACATGTTGCCCTCTTCACAATTCCCTTTTTTTTTGGGTCTACATGGGACTTCATGAGAGACTCTCAGTCTAACTCATAGCTGTAATTACGTAAAGACCTACGAACCATTGTTTTAAAACAACTTCTATTCCCTGCCATATCTAAACCAAACTTCATGTTCTTGAGGCTCCACAGGCTGTCTTCTGCTGTCCTAACTCCCATCCTTTGTTCTAGGTCAGATAGCGTTTTCACTGTGCCCATTCCTACTTCCATCCCTACACTCTTTACTTTCTCCTTGTTTGTGATGTCTTCCTCTTTTCTTTCTGCCAATCCAGATCTATTCATCCCATGAGACCCAGCTTAGTTCCTAAGTCCATTCATCCATCCACCTATCCACCTAGTCAAGGAACCGGGTGTCAAGCACTGGACTAAGTCTTGAGGATCCAAATGAGACAAGGTCCTGGGCCTCTAGGAAGTACATTGTTTAGAAGGGCCAGCAGACACATATGGAACCATTTATTCCATGCCAGGGGAAGAACACACTGGCAATGGTACAGTGGCGAGGGCATGCTTAATTCTGCCTGGTGTTAGGGTGACATGAGAGGAGCTGTCTCTCAATGTGGATGAGGCTGGGAAAATGACTTCAGGCAGAAGGAACTCGAAGACATGGAGTTGTGAAATGTCAGAAGATATTAGGGGAACATCAGGTGCTCTAGTCCTGCTGAGTTGGGGTCTGTGTTGGGAGCTAAGTTTTCTGTGCTCTTTTCTCTAGGCAGTGGAAATCCCATAGATCCTGGGAGTTTACATTCTAAATGTAAATGGTGGATTATAGGAGAGCAAGACTAGAGGCAGGGAGATGAAATAGAAGTCCATTGCTAAAGTTCAGCTGAGAGGAGATGAGGTCGGCTCTAGGGCTGTAGCTTTGAAGGTGACCAGAGATCAGCCAGCCAGTTAGAGAGTGATTTAGGAGGTACAAAATAGGAAGCAATCACTAAAACAGTGTGATACATAGTAGATGCTCAATAAATAGTTGTTGAGTAAATGAATGAATGTATGTGCTTTTTTGGTTGTTTTTCTCCTATGGTTGCAATTTCTTCGCAGCCCTCTGAAGATGCTAATTATAGTTGATTTGGAAGTCTTCCCCCTGCCTCCACCCCCCGCCCCAGTCCCCTGCCTTGTGTCCTCCAAGTCCTGTATTTCTGTTGTTTGTTTGGTCTCCATCTTTAATGGCAGAGGTCTTCCTCAAAAGTGGAATGAGTCTGGCATGTCAGTTCATATTTAAACATGAGGTACTAAAAGCTGATTGGAAGCTATGTGTGCATGGGCAGAAATTTGTTGACTATTGGGGTTCACCATAGGATGGTTAGGCATGACCTGATGTTCATATTTGGGGACCCTAAATTTTCAATATTTTTCACCAGAGAAATATTCAGTTTCACCAGAGAAGAATTTTTAATTTTCTTCCCTGAGGGTATGAACAGGTGTGATATTCAGCTGGTACACACTAATGCAGCCATACTGGTTGTTAAAATATTGAAACTCTGGGCTTCCCTGGTGGCGCAGTGGTTGAGAGTCCGCCTGCCGATGCAGGGGACCACGGGTTCGTTCCCCAGTCCGGGAAGATCCCACATGCCGTGGAGCGGCTGGGCCCGTGAGCCATGGTCACTGAGCCTGCGCGTCCGGAGGCTGTGCTCCGCAATGGGAGAGGCCACAGCGGTGAGAGGCCCGCGTACCGCAAAAAAAAAAAAAATTGAAACTCTTATTACTGGTGTCATAAAGCCACTGCCCTGAGCCATGCTGACCCTTCTGAGCCTCATATTCCCTACAACTAGCAATTAAAGAAAGGGTCAGAGCCTGCAGGGCCTTGCCTCAATGCTAAGGCCAGTGTCCATTCCAGCTGATTGGTGTCCGTGCTGTACTGGCTGTAATAACATATTAAGAATAAGGCATACACCTGGCATTCTGGAGAGCAGGAAAGGGGGCTGGGTGGCCCTGATTTGCATGAAATCTTTCAATCACCTCCTGCACCTTTCAGGGCAGCATTTCACCCCTGCCCTCCTCCTTGCCTTGTAAGCTCATGTCCATGGCCAGAGGTTGCCTGGTTCACTTTCTTCAGAGAGACACCCTCCTATCTCTTGCTGGCGTGAGGGTCACTTGGCTCCTTGATGAACAGCCACATGGGGCACTGTATTCTTCAATATAAAAGCCTTACCCCTAATTCACCCTTTTTAATAATATCTGGAGCCTCTGAATCCTGACCCCTTCTTGGGTTCTGTGGCACATATCCACTTGCTTTTGTTTTGTTTTCTTTTGTTTTTGGTCTTTCCCCTCTGTGGGGATTGACAATTGTAATTTCTCTGCTTTGCTGAGTCGGTTACTGCCTGACCATCTGCTTTCCATCTTCCAAACTCTTGTGGACATCTTGGCACTAGCTTCTCATGGATACTGATGATTCCTGGGACTCTCTTTCAGTCACCTTGAGCTACTTAGAAGAAAAATGTTAATCAAGACTCAGTGGCTTCATGGAAAAGAAACCAAGTCAAACTGGTTTAAGCAAGAGTGGGAAGATTGTTTCAGGATGCAAGGGTTTTCTTTCAGACTCAAGGGCGTGGATGCAAGAGGCATCCTGAATCTGAAGTGCAAGGCCTCTGGGTCTTCTATGTTTCTTTTCTTTTCCGGGTATTTTTACTTAATTCCCTTCCTGCTTCCTTTCTCCCTGACCAGTTCTCTCTGCCGCTGTGGTCTGAGTGGTGGAATATAGCATACCTAGTGATTCCAAGGACTAGTGGAATTTAGCTTGGTGCCCCTCTGACCCAGTTCCAAAATCTGAGGAAGGAATTAAATGGCCCAGCTTGCGACAGGTGACCCCTCCCCGCCACGCCCAACCCAGTCAGTGAAGATCCTGGTAGGGCACGAGGTGCAGGCCATGTTACCACCATTTGATAGACAGGGTAGGAGAATGGTTTCCAGGGAGGGAGCCATTGCGAGCCAGGCAGACACACCAAAATGTGTCGACTACAACAGAGGCAAAGAGTCCATTTTTTACCCACCTAATTTCTTTAGGCTTCCATTCCTCCAACTTTTTTTGGAGGGAGGGGGAGATAGAACATGGGAGGCTGTTTTGGAAAGTTGCTGCCATTGCAGTCGGAGACTAGGCCTGGTGCTCAGGCAGCCGCAGCAGTGGCTAGATTGGCCTAGGCCCTTTGGTGCCCCCTGTGACACTGTTTTCGGAGAGGAACAGCCTGATCTCTGGTGTCCCTCCCCAGGGGGGCTCTGGTCTGTTGCCCAGGAGGCCTGGGTCAGCTGCTCTTCACAGCCTGGGGCCAAGACCCCACATAATTTGTCTTTTTTTACCTCCCCTATTTGAAAAGGGAAATATTGACCAAGATCGGCTTGGGGAATTTTTTCACATAAATATGGCAGTACACACACTGTGGACTATATATCAGGTTCCTCTGAATATTACATGCCGAGTAAGAAGTTTAAGAGTTAGAGCTCCCTCTCCCAACAGACAGAATTCATTTTTCTAATGAAATGTTTATTGAATAGGGCAAAGGAAAGCAAGCACATGTGGTAGTTATGCTAATCAGCATTTGATAAGTAGAATGCAATTTTCTCTTTAATCAACCTAGTGCCCATCATGTTCAATTAGTGATGCGCTGGTGACAGTCCATGCAGGGCTGGAAGGAGAGAAGCAGCAAATGCTGTTCAGGGATCTACAACCCGCCAGTTCAATACCACCCAACACCATACAAATGCCGTTAGAGTTAATTAAAAAGGTCAGAGCTCACAGGCCTGTATTTCCAGTCCCTTCTGTAGATATAGGGGCCGTACTGCATGTGTCATGAAATTCCTTTGGAATTGAAGTTCTTTTGAAATGAAGTTATAAATATTGTGCTTATAGATTGAGCAGCTTTATGATAATAGCTGCAAATCACTGAGATAGAAAGTACTTTTCAAATGAAACTTCATTTAAACATTGTATGGATGCTAATAGCAAAATTAGAAATAAAGTGAATAGACAGATACACTTATTTTTTATTCTAATATTTTAGGCTTTTAGAATTGTCCTTGGTGCAAATATGCTGATGCCCTAGAGTGTGTGCTGTGAGTACAGTGAATGGCACTTAGTCACTTCCCCAGTTTGTTACTGTCACTGTCCTAGTGGTTTTCACTGAAACTAGACCTGAAGAACAGACATACATTTTTCTTCTGGCTGTTAATAAAGTGTTTCATGTGTTGTTTTAGAGATGCAAAGTCCCCCTGATACCCGTTCTATAAGACAGACTCTGTAAGGTAATACTTAACATTTAGAATTGCTCCCTGGATGAGGCTGAACTTATGAGGCTGTAGGGACTGTCTATCCTTGAGAAAGTTAGCTTCTAGATAAAGTTCAAAGTGACCATTTTATTTCCTTTTTACAGTGTACCTTTCCTTGTTGTTGGTCTTAGCAGATTAAAAAAATAATGTTCCTTAAACTTTTCCACTAGAGGGATTTCATTTTTAACCTCAGGTCCAGACAGTTGAGTTAATCATGCTTTTTAGTTTACCTCACACCATCATCTCCCTCAAGCTCATCCCCATTTGCCCTCCCATTTCCGTAGGTACATTCTCTAATGCAGGTCACATTTTTCCTTGGATATGTATGTATCCTTGGAAGATATGCAGTGTGGGGCTTTTGTTTGTTTATTTAGGTATGATTTTCTGTTTATGTGTTTTAATATAAATAAGTGATATTGTACTGTGGATCTCATTCCAGTGCTAATTTTTCCCTCAACACTGTTTTTAAGATCTGTCCTTGTTGCTGTATATACATGTAGTTCTTTGCTTTCGAACACTACATAATATGATGTCACCTTGTTTGAAGTCTCCATTATAATGAAAATGTGCCATGAATATCCTTATACATGATCATTTTGGAACTTGTGTGGGAATTTCTCTCAGGTCCATACTGTTAATCGTATCAGATTATATTGTAGCATAACTGTACTTAGGTTTGCACTCCCACCAGCAATGTACGAGGGTTCATAATTCCCCAAATAGTCTCCAACACTTGACACTATCTGACTTTCCAATTTTGTACCAATCTTGTGGACCTAAAAAGTTTTTTTTTAATTTACGTATCTCTGGTTATTAATGTTGTTGCCTATCTTCCCGTGTATTTGTTAGCTCTTTCCATTTCCTTTACTGTGAATTGCATATTTATATCTTTGGATCATTTTTCTCTTGGCGTTCAAGATTTTTTTTGTTTTGGTTTTTTTTTTTACTGATCTGCAGGAGTTCTTTGTGTAATCTAACATCTCGTTAGTTTTACTCAAGACACATCTTTTCCTTATATGTCACTAATTTGTCAACTTTGTGGTGTCCTTTGTTGAATAAAAATTACTAATATTATTTTTTGTGAAGTCCAACAAACTTTCCTCTTTCAGTTTATGCCTTTAAATGGAAAAAAATTCTTCCTCACCATAAGTTCGCAAAGATATTCAACATTTTTCCTATATTAGCTTTTTAATTTTATCTTTCACATTGACATCTCTAATTCTCTCTGAAGTTCATTGTTTTTAGTTAGAGATCAAGTTTTATATTTCTTTATACAGTGAATCAGTTTTACAACACTGATTCGTAGTCCAAATGACCCATCTTTACTTCACTGATTTTTTTTTTTTTGGTGTTCAAGTGTATCAATAAATGTACCTTTATGTTCTTTTTTATTTTTATTTTGTTTATTGAATGAAAGATTCTTTAGATTTTATAGTGCTTTACAATTTTCAAGTTTCACACACATGATTTCATGTAATCCCATAGTAACCTTCTTTATTCCCCCACCCCTATGTTGACCCTCCCCTCGCCCCCCTCCCTATCGACAACCACTAGTTTGTTCTCTATATCTGTGAATTGGCTTCTTTTTAATTTTATTCACTAGTTTGTTGTATTTTTACATTCCACATATAAGTGATATCATACAGTATATGTCTTTCTCTGTGAGACTTGTTTCACTTAGCATAGTGACCTCCAAGTCCATCCATGTTGCTGCAAATGCCAAATTTCATTCTTTTTTATGTCTGAGTAGTATTCCATTGTGTATATGTACCACATCTTCTTTATCCATTCATCTGTTAATGGACACTTAGTTTACTTCCATAACTTGGCAATTGTAAATAATGCTGCTGTGAACATTGGGCATGTACCTTTTCAAATTAGTGTTTTTGTTTTTTTTAGATATATACCCAGGAGTGGAATTGCTGGGTCATATGATAGTTCTATTTTTAGTTTTTTGAGAAACCTCCATACTGTTTTCCACTGTGGCTGCACCAATTTATATTCCCACCAATGGTGTGTGAGGATTCCCTTTTCTCCACACCCTCACCAACATTTGTTATTTGTGTTCTTTTTGATGATAGCCATTCTGACAGGTGTGAGGTGATATCTCATTGTGGTTTTGATTTGCATTTCCCTGATGATTAGCAACATTGAGCATCTTTTCATGTGCCTGTTGGCCTCTTTGGAAAAATGTCTCTTCAGCTTTTTGGCGCATTTTTTAATCAGGCGGTTTGTTTTTTGATGTTGAGTTGTATGAGCTGTTTATATATGTTGGATATTAACCCCTTATCAGTCATACCATTTGCAAATGTCTTCTTCCAGTCAGTTTTCATTTTGTCGATGGTTTCCTTTGCTGTGCAAAAGATTTTAAGTTTAATCAGGCCCCCTTTGTTTATTTTTGCTTTTATTCCTTTGCTTTGGGAGACAGGTCCAAAAAGTATTGCTTCGATTTATGTCAAAGAGTGTTCTACCTATGTTTTCCTCTAGGAGTTTTATAGTATCTGGTCTTATATTTAGATCTTTAATCCATTTTGAGTTTATTTTTGTATATAGTGTTAGAATATGGTCTAATTTCATTCTTTCACATGTAGCTGTCCAATTTTCCCAGCACCACTTATTGAAGAGATTGTCTTTTCTACATTGTATATTTTTGCCTCCTTTGTCATAGATTAATTGACCATCAGTGTGTGGGTTTATTTCTGGGTTCTCTATTCTGTTTCATTGAGCTATATGTCTGTTTTTGTGCCAGTTCCATACTGTTTTGATTCCTGTAGGCTGAAGTCAGGGAACATTTTCTTCACTGATTTTTGATGACACTTTCCTTATATACAAAGTTCTTAGTGTACAAGAGAAATGTCATATGTTTATATATAATTATATTACATATTTATTTATTTTTAGACTCTCTAGTCTGAATCATTGGTCTTTTCCTGTATCTACACAACTTTAAAAAAAAATTATTATTATTGTGACTTCCCTGGTGGCGCAGTGGTTGGGAGTCCGCCTGCCAGTGCAGGGGACATGGGTTCAAGCCCTGGTCTGGGAAGATCCCACATGCCATAGAGCAACTAAACCCCTGAGCCACAACTACTGAGCTTGCGCTCTAGAGCTCGTGAGCCACTACTACCAAGCCCACACGCCACAACTACTGAAGCCTGCGTGCCCTAGAGCCCGCATACCACAACTACTGAGCCTGCGTGCTGCAACTACTGAAGCCTGCGTGCCTAGAGCCCGTGCTCCGCCACAAGAGAAGCCACCGCAACGAGAAGCCCGTGCACCACAATGAAGAGTAGCCCCCGTTCACCGCAGCTAGAGAAAGCCCACGTGCAGCAACGAAGACAAAACGTAGCCAAAAAATAAAAATTAAAAAAATTATTATTATCAAGGCTTTATTGCATGTCTGACCATCTGGTAGAGTGAATCTTGCTCCTCCCTCTTTACTCTTAAGTATTGATATCTTAGCCATTCATAGTTCTTTATTCTCCACATTCAAGTTAGAATATGTTTGCCTTTTTTTTTTTTTCAAAAAGTCCTTTTGGAATTTTGATTAGAATTTTAAAAAACATATAGATTATGTTATCATCCCCTTACAACAACTGGGCATAAAGGCTGTCCTCATATTACTAGGCTTCCTCCTAGAGATGGGCCGGCACTGATATTTTTCTGCCCTGGGGAGTGCGGGCCCATGCACAGGGCCTCCCGAGGCACTGCGGGGGAGAAAAAGTTCACAGCGGGAAGGGGCTCCCCTCTAAGCCGGTTGCGTATCTGGGACACCTGACCATGCCTGCCTCCCCTTCCCTCTATTCCCTGTGCTGATCTAGGGTTTTTAGGTTCTAGATTCATCAGTCCCCCTCTCAGTTTAGTGGCAACTCCAGGATTTGCGGTTTAATGCTGGATGCCAGTATCCTGAATTTGTTGCCATCTTGTCAGGAACCAAATGTCTTTCACTATAAATTTCAAATATATTTTCTAATGCCCTAAAAAAAAAAAAAAACTCTTTATACGTTTTAAAGTAATTTCCTGTATCATAACTCTGTGAGATATAAGGCAGGTTATCATCCTGGGCTTTAGAAAAGTTTGGTGACTTCCCTAAAACTACAGTATCAGGAAGAAGTTAAGATGGGACTAGAACGTCACACTTCTACATCCTGTTCCAGAAGAAAGTAGCTCTAATGAAGTAGAAGGCACTGGACCCGGAATCAGCAGTCTGGCTGTAATCTCCTTGCTGCCTTCATGTCACACCGTGTCCTTGGGAGTTGCATGGAGTCCTAAGCCTCAGTTTCCTCATGTCTGGGATGGACCAAGTGATCCATAAAGCCCTTTCCATTTCCCAAATTATGAGATTCTGAATACACAGAGGAGGAACCAAGGCTATTTTATGGGAATTCCAAACCTCTGGTTATTCTTGTTCTTTTTCTGCTGAAAACTAATGAAAAGTGAAATGGCCAAGAAGCCCACAGACAGGAGGGTTGCTGTGGAGCTGTGTAATTAACAGGCTGCACCTATGGCTTCTGGATATACTGAGTGGGTTTTATTGTGATAGGTGCTCTTTAGCAACTGAAGGGGGACGATGCTCCTGACGTTTCAGCTTCTGTTTCTAAAAATTATGCACTGCTCTTGGGGAAAGTGTGCTAAGAATTATTGATGAACTTGAGAAAACAAGACAAAGCCCAGAGGACTGATTTGCTGTTCCTGGTGCCAGTGCTGAAGAGAGGACAGAAAGGGAGTGGGGTCCCTATTCCATAGACAAAGACAAGAATACTGCCTTTATGCAAAAGCAATATTTGCCACAAGAAAAAAAATGTTTTAAAAGGGGGGCTGGGGACTGAGTAAAAGAAGAGAGAATATAGGGTAAGAAGGTAATTCATTTAAAATCCTGAATATCTATCCATTCCTAAGATAGAGTCAACAATGGGAGACAAGATCCCAGACCTCAGAAAGAACTGGAAGAGCTCAGGAAAGGCCTCAAAGAATCAATGAAGTGTGAAGAGTCAATACGTGGGAGGCTATTTTGAGAAATGGCAAAATTTCGTGCTGAATACCGTCTTGTACATCAGTGATGTCCATAGTTAATTAGGCTAAGAAAAACACAGATGTTTTCTTTAGTGATGTTTGAGTCAAGTATAGTAGTCAGCACATCCTATCTATGATGCTCCCTCGCATTGCCTTTCATAGCGTCCACCTTCCAATGGCACACAAAACGATTCCTTACATAATTGTGTATCTACAACTAGTTCAATCCTTTTGTCCACATTGGCAAAAGGATTCAATCTCACAAGTTTGGCTGATTTGGGTTTTTTTTTTAGGAATTAGCTGTTTTTAGTAGAATAGTATCTCAGTGCTGGTATTTAACTTAATAAAAAAAATCTCTTGGATAGTTTAATGGGAAAACAAATTCTGAACTATGATAGCATCAGCATTTTATCCGTAAAAGACTAAACTACTTTTGAGTATAAGCCAGTTATAAAAAGGGTTTATTCATCTTCATGTTAGTGAAGTCCCTAACTCAGAGACTGACCTGCACACGAGGAGAGCACTTTGGTTACAACTTTAAATTTCTTAGACGGTTAAGCCTTTAAAGTGTGGTGTAAATTGCAAAACTGGAGTTGGATGTGTGAACAGCTCAGATTCTAAACCCTAGTTCTACATTATCTGTAAGTATTTTGGGGTAGTTAGATCTTTGAGAGTTTCTGAAGTGAGATCCTATACTCTTATTTGTTCACAATGCAATTGAAAGATTTAGGGGAAAAAAAGCCTCTGGGTCTCTATGATTATACAAGACCACCCTAGAGTTGGACCCCTGCCTGCCTCTGTCATTTCCTCTAGCAACAGGGACCCCCTCACTCCCACCCTTCCAATCACCTTCCTTCTCTTAGTTCCTTACAAGGAACTGACCTCACCCACCTCAGGACCTTTGCCCATGTGTGCCTTCCACTTTTCCTCCTTGGCTTCCGCCAGCTAATTCCTACTCTTCCTTAAGATTTCAGCCCAAATGACACTTCGTCAAGGAAGCTTTCTCCAGTCCCAGAAGTGATCTGGCCTCCTTACTCTTTTGCACCCCTCCCTCTGAAGGCAGGAACCCCACTGTTTTTGCACATCATTGTACTCTCAGCCCCAGTGAGATGCCCAGTGTGTCATGGGCATCCCAGAAGTTGTCACGTGACTCCATGAACAAGTTACCCAAGACACAATCTGCCTGCTTCAGTAAGGCATCATTAGATTTTGAAAAATAGGACTGGAAAGGATCTCAAGAAATCATTTGACCCCTTCTGCAGTCTTTAGAAGCAGATGATGAACAGGTAGAAGAATACATTGCTGAAACAGTGCGGTGGTTCAAGCATCTTATTATGTGAACAAGTTTGCATGAGCGATTGTGACCAGGAACTCCACTTTAGGTTGCATATTGCAGGGAGCACAGGTAGGTACGTGGTTAGTTTCACTGTGGCTGCTCTGTTGTCTGTGGACAGAAACTGTGATTCTCTTTATCCGCAGTGAGGCATAGTGTCCTGCCCACGTGCAGCTTGTGTCCTGGAAGATCCGCTTTGTGAAGCTGGGAAGCCACTGCCTGATGGAACCACAGCTCCTGCTTGGTCCATTAGTCTGCCTAGGCTGTTGTTTTGTTTATTTGTTTAACAATTGCAGAGGCAGAGGTGTGTGGCTCTTTCAGTTGTTCTACTGAGAGGAAGAAGTAGAAAGCATTTAGAAATGGCATTTCTTGAATGCATGATGTTTTACTAAACTGCCCTAAGAATGGAGGCTGTTTTATCATTAATATTCCAGTTTCAAATGGGTGTCACAAAAGACCCGTGTATGTCAGCTCTGGTTACTCTCTAACCTTGAAAGGCCTATTTTCTCCTCTTGCCAACTTCTCCATGCAGCTTATCAGGAAGAGAGGATTGCTGTTGCTGTCTAGTGCCCGTAATTAATCCCAGAGACAGTGAGGATTTAGGACCACTGATCGTGGCTGACTTCAAATTAAAAAGCCACTTTTAGCATGTGAAACAGCCACCATATGTTATAAATGAACCCTTTGCATGATGAGAACGGCAAGATAATTTATATGTAATCACAGGTTGCACTTAGAGTGGGTGTTTTTACACATGCCCCTTCACACTTTTCAAAGATGTTATGAACACACAAACATGGAAAAACACAGTGTTTCTCTTCCCAGAAAATGTGTATGATTTTAAACATGAATGTAGTGCAAACTTCAGATTACTGGTTATGAAAGTTGTCTTTCTCCTTACCATCAATGTGGCGAGTACAAACAAAGGCAGACACTGGTCCGATTGGTTAGTGTAATCCAATTGCCGAGTTGAGCTTCTTTTCTTTTTCCTGCCATGACTAACTTGTGGTTTTGCAAAGTGTTTCTGAATGTCAGACATATCAATTATAAGAGATGGGCAAGATGCATAGGAGAACCTTAAACGGGAGGGGTACTTTAAAAATGTTTATGAGGAACTAAAGTAGTGATTGTAGGCAAAAGTCTTCCTGTGCGTTTGCAAGAACAATTCTCTTATTTAAGAAGGCATCTGGATTATTTTCCAATTAAAGAACAAACTATCTGTCCACTGCCAATAGGAACTATTGGCTAGGCAGTTGGCGGTCCTATTTTTACTAATTGGTCCTCTCCTTTCCTTCAGCTGGTTTCTGAGATAAACACAACAATGGCACCTTCACTCTGTAGACATTGGTGCTTTAAGGGAAGGCTGGGCTAGGTGTTCATAAACAGATTGTCTAAAGGTGTTTATTTTCCATGGCTCTAGTGATTTTTTCCCCCTACTGAAATTCTATTATATACCCTTTTGTTGTCACTGGCTGAAGCCTGTTGTTTCTGCAAAAACAACAATAGGCCTGAAGATTAGGGTTGCATTTTATGGGCCTAGCAGCCCAGCAGGGCATCGTATTTGTATCAATCCTATAAATTCCTGGCATCAGGCCTCTTTACTCCTAGTAATTAATCTTTTTCATAAATGCTGCCACGTTCAGAGCCGTTTTATTAAGTTTCTGGGCTCTAAATTTCTATACGCCACTCCTTTGCCTCATCAGTGTCAGAAATGAAAATAGAAACACAGCCACCACAAAGCAGCCAGATGGGTAGATCTTTACAGCTTTCTTTTCTTACTGAGGACGGTCAGGCAATCTAGATGCAAGGACCATTTTTTTCCTCTTTATGAGTACTGACCGTCATCTCCAAGCTTTGGGCATGGTTTGCTGTGGTTTCTTCATGTTCCTTGTTTGTGTGGACACTTGTCAGGTGTAAGAAGCTTAAGAATCAGGAAGAGGACTTGCTTCTTTTAGTCTCATTCCCTTGTCAAAATGCAATAGCTAGGAGAGGAAGCCTTGTTCACTGCCATTGGGCTGGCCTTTCTCGTGCAGGGAATATTGCTGAATCCTGTCCTTTTTGCCTCTTTTGGGATTGCAGTTGCATTGGTGTGTGTGAGCAGCATTTTTCTTTGGCCCACTGACCTAATTGCAATAGGGGAGGTAAAATATTTTCATTACCCTCACCCCCAGAATATAGAAATCTTCAAAGGGAACCCGGGAGGGAGGTTAGCCTCTTAACCCTAATTTCCCTAGCACCACCTCAGCTTGGCTGTGCATCACAAAATTAGTCTTTAGTCACTGAACATAGTGGCACCAGGATTGTTGTAGGTTTTGCTTTTAAAAATCATTTCATATTGTAAACCCAGCGATTATTTCATGCTGCTTAAACTATATTTGTAGTCTTTGATCACGCACAAGTAGACTCAAGTTAACTGCTGATAGAATGATGATATTGTTCTCCGTGTTTCTTGTTTTTCTTTTTCTTCTCTGTCTTTAAGGACCCTGTGCCTAAGAGCTGGCATCCAGAAACTTCCATTACTACATTACAACATGTCTTTGTTTTTTAATTGGTTCAGGATTACCTATTTACATAACAAGAAACATAATTCAGCCAGAAAAATCTGTTGTTTGTATGGTATGCGTAATATATATTTATTGCATTTTATAAATTACTGATTATTAAAAATTTTGAAAGACGCTGGATTGGCAAAGAATGCCAAAGAGAAGGGGAGAGTAGTCATCATTGCTGATTATTGTTATTTTAACATAGGCTGGTTTCTTCTCTCCTTCCTCCCCTCCATTTTTCTTCAGGAGTTCTTTTCTGTCAGCCACCCTTCTGGCACCTTACTTCCCAGTGGGAAGATACTGTACCTCCACCAGTCGGGGCTGAAAATGGGGCAAAATAGGTTTTGAATAGCTGTGTCAAATAAATTCAAGTGCCTTTCTAAATATATTTCAAGATTAAGTAATTAAGGATTGTAAAGCACTTGGAAAGAATAAAGTGCCATGTAAGTGCTAAGTAATAAAAAGTCATCATAACAGTAATAAAAGGGTGAACTGCTAAATCTTTCTTCCTTCTTTTCCTCTAAGGATTTTCATCATTTCAGATTTGGCTCCTGAGTACAACTATTTCTAATGAAGAACAAGGGCTGGAAATATTAATTCATAATGAGGAAGGCTTTTTTTTTTAAAGGTTTATTTAGTGACTTAGGGAGTTCATCCTCTACCCTGCCTTCTCCCCCGACAGCTGCTCACCCAGCAAAGTTTTAAGCTTCATCCTCATGGGTGGGCTGCAGAGGAACTCAAACACAGAACCCCCTTCAGAGGACACAATTGTGGCAGGCGCAGCTACTTCATCAACCCAATAATCAACCTAATGATTTTTTTTGATTTATTTGGTGTTTTTATGATTTGTGTCAGTTTTCAATAAACTTGAGACCACCTGCAGTGACCATTATCGGTTCCCATTCTAGATAGGGCATTTCATCCCACTGGACCACTTTTATCACAACCTGACTACACTTGACTTCTGAATGCTCTTTCCCTGTGACCCTATTTATCAAAAATGTATGTGTGTAATTTTTTTTTTAAATAGGGCATACATATGTTTCTATCAGTGTTTATTTTCCACTCCCTCCAGCCTTTGGCAGAAAAGCATCCTTTCCTTTATCTTGTGCACATCTTTATCGCTGTCTGTCTGGAGAGCCCAAAACCTTGCACAGGTGGGACTGTGATCCCCATGGTTTTTGTGCTCACAGGTACGCAGACCACATGTGTGATTTGGAGAACCAGGAATCTAATTTGAATGCTTGGTCCTGGAGGTGTCAGGTTTTCAGCCTGTTTTTTGGATATACTAAATAAAGCCTTAGCGATACAGATTCATAATTGTCATTTGCTTTTTTGCTTTTCACTTTCTTTCGAACAAGGGCCTCTGCTGCCTTACAAAAATGTAGAATGTCATAGAATTTGTGTTTTCTGTAGTTCTTCTGTGCAATATCACCACATAGGATATATGACCAATATGGAAACCTGTTTGATTGCTTTTCTGGGGATGGGACAGAGAACTGGGATTCAGCAGAAACTTTGGTTAAATAGCAGTAACAACTAAACAATAAAACAGTTGCTTATGAAAGGTTTTGTTTGTTTGCTTGTTTGTTGTTGTCATTTTAAGAATGGCTCTAGGAAATCTCTTTAATTGAGGCACATAATAATTTGTGTGTATACTCAGTAGAACCTGACCTCAAGGGAAATTTCATGTCATACAGAAATCAAAGAGGAAATGTTCAAAGATTCTTCAGGTGGAAACAGGAGGTAATTTTATTACTACCTCAGGAGAATTTGAAATTCTTCAATAAATCTTATATTCAAAACACCATCAGTATTGATAGGTAAGATTCATTCTTAGGAAAATGCAGTTCTTGCAAGTTTTTAGACGTGATTCCCAAAACATCCAGAAGTCAGGCTTCTGTGCTCATTTTAAACACATTTTGGCCTTTATTCATAAACACATTTTCACTGATTCTGAGGTTTCCTTCATGTTTAGTAATGTGGGAGGCACAGGTGATTTAAAGCACAGGATCAGACCCGAAAGGAGGGATAGGAATTTAAAATTAGGCGTGGAAGTTTTGGGTCTATAGTAATATTCTAAAAGGCAAAGTAAGAAGTTCTTTGTTTGAATGTTAACTCCACTGATGATTTTTTTGCATATGACTTTGATCAAATTACTTACCTCTGTTAGTGTTTTGTTGCATTAGTCAGCTGTAGTGTTCAAAGAGGTGCTGTGAGGATTAACAATAATTACTTATAAATAATTAATTTTGGTATAATGTTCTAATAATTTAAAATAGTCTTTTAAAGAACCTCTTTAACTCAAACTTCATAAATTATTTTATATGTTAAAATATAGAACGATTTAAAAGTAATTGTATACAGAGCAAATTATCATAAGATAATAATGAGAACTGTAGAGATATAACTCTTGGTTAGATTTCATGAGGTATGAATAGACCCGGGCATTTGGAAGAAACATTTGTATTATATTTAAGTTGATTTCTTGAGAAGAAAGTTAACTTTATTCTAGACTACTATAAAACTATTTAAAAATCGGTAAGTATGATTTTTGTCTGTACTAACATTTTTTTTTCCAAGACTCTGCAAATTGTGAATTTAGCAAGACATGAATGTAGGACCAGTATCCTCAGAAGATAACGATATCATACAAAGATGTGACAAGCAGCTCAAGAGCCAAAACTGTTGGTTTTTATTTGAAGCAAATGTATATGTGAAACATAATCATCAGAAATCCTTTTGTAATGGGTTAGGTCAAGAAAAGAGAGTAAAAAAAATTTTAAACATAAACTTAAATTTCCAAAAATATATAACACCTTTGTAAGGTTTCATAGGGAAACATAATTTGAGAAATTTCTCTTATCATGGTAAATTACCTAAATAAATATTCAGACGAATGTAAGAACATTTGTAATTTATGGCAGAGGACACAGACATTTAAGACAATAGAAGTTACACTCAAATTAAGATCCTCAAGTGTAGGCTTTCACATTTTTACAAAAACATATATCATTTGTCAGTAATAAAATCAGCAGATTACAGATCGAAATGAAGGAGCATAGACAGTTTGATTTACTCCAGGCCCAATACACTTACTTCCTACTGTTGTGTTGGCCCTTTTTTCCCTCCTTCAAATACTCAAAACCCTCAGTCAGTTTTAATTAGGCCAATTGGAAACATCATTAAACTTTGCCATAGCATGTGTGAGAACCTCAGCACCTTCATTTGCCTTAGGGACCTTTTGAATTACACCTTTGCCCAAGGGACGAGCCCTTCCTGGCTAGGACCAATTCCTGGGTGCCTTTTGAAAGGCACCCTGAATTGAGGGCACAGCAGCAGATTCTGTGAGGGGTCCCGAACAGATTGTGTAACTGTTGCACAACCAATGTGTACACGTGTGTCACTAATTTAATTTTAATTTTACTGTATGCGTTTGTATAAGATCCTGCAGCTGTCATGTGCTCATCATCTGTCACTGAACTATCACTAAGCCATGCTGGGCTAAGACAGGATTATAAACGATGAACTGCCATGTGCTCTAAATCTTCTTATTTGCCTAGCCTGGAAGGTATGCCCTGTAAAATTTGATTGGCAGTGTGCTCTATGCTGGCCATTGACTTTTGAAGGCCTTTTTGATTGGTTCTTTGAGCTGCTCTCAGTAGATGTATTGACCATCACCTGCTGATTCCTGCACGTGCCTGACCTCCAACCTTCACCTCTCATCTTTTCCTCACTTGTTTGGTTACCAGCTAAGAGGCTGCAAAACAGGCCCTGTCGCTCTGGTGGCACGTGCACTATATAGGGCATATGGCTGACTGGTTGTATGCAGAAGAGGATAACTGAAGCCAAGCAGCCCCAGCACTGTTAGTATGGCAGATGGGGGAAGCGTGGCATTCAATATTTAGACAGATGCCACCTCCTTATTCCACCTGTCTGGAAGTTGGACATTGTACAGAATGAACTGTCTGCCTAATGATGAAGGAAACAAAGGGCACATTTATGAAGCTTAGCAGAGCAGAGTATTTACTGAGCATGTACAATGTAATTGTTGACCATAACAATAAACGTAAACTGCTACTGGTCAGAGCGGCTGGTAGATGCATGCAATTACCGTAGGAGCAGGGAGTTGCTACTTTTTACCAGCTGTTTTGGTTTCTTTAATTTTGGTGACTGGGGGCAATAGATAGGACTCAAAATTTGTGATGAATGCCTGATAGAATCAGATTTTCTCAAATGAGAGTCCATGCCCCTTTCTTGTTAAAATCCTCAGAACAAGTGTTCTTTTCTCTCTGTTTTGCATGGTTCTTCCAAATTCAGTCCTTAATTTTCTGGTCTATGAATGAATGGTTTCTAACCAAGCAGAAAATGAAGGAGTTATCTTTGTAACTGCTACTATTTTGATGTGTTTGGCTTCAAAGTGAATATATACTTTTCCTTTAAATTCAAAATACTGACATTGCTGAACCATAGTGATTTATAGATTTAGTTAGAAATGAAAAATAAGTGTACATTCTTTGAGGGTGTCAATTTTTCCTGGTAGAACATTCAAGGTGGTCTTTTGTATATTTTAATTTGTAAATTGTTTTATCCCTTTCTTACAGATTTTTTTGTCAGTACTAGTCTTTATTTATGTGTAAGGCCACCTCACATTTATCAGTGATCCGCAAGTGAGAATAAGTGTGTACAGTTTATGAATTTCCTATAGACTTCTCGCAAGAGTAGAAGTTGATTAGCTTGTGAAGAATCGAAATACTCCTTGATTTAATGCATCTAGTATTTATTTATTATTATAACTATAGGCATAGATGGAAGGTTTCTTTCATACAGAAACAGTAAATAGAATCCTCCAAGCCAAGAAAGTTGAAGGCAATAATTTACGTAATCAATGATTGAACTTTTTCAGAAGCACAGAACATCATTTCTGTTTTAGAATTGGCCTGTGTGTTAAGACAAAACCTTATTTTAAAAGATTCCTCCATATCTATTATCAGGAGCATTGCTGATCTGAAAAACCCAGAATTATTATTTTTAGGGGAAGCCACCAATTAACGACCTTAGCTGAATAAATAACTAAGAAGCACTTGAAGACAGGGAACTTTTTCATCCTGGTCTAATTTTTTTCGAAGCATTCCTTTTTGGTTCATTTTTCTTCAGTGATTATTTTACATTCAAGCCCCATCTGACGAAAGGCATATGGAAGGGAAGGGAGGTCATTCCTAATTGAACAACCTAGGACTTGTGAGGTTAATTACAGATATTAACACTGCAGTTCTTCAGCTTCTTGCCCTCAAGAAGCCTCTAGCTTCCAAATGACCTGGCTCCAACAAAGAGACTCTTCTTTAGCCCATTAACTAATTGATAAAAATGTGAGTGTTTAGAATGAGTCTAATTAAATCACCGAGCCTTACAATTACTAGTCCATTTGGTAGCTGTTGGGAGATGGGTAACCTCAGCTGGCATTGTAGGGGAATAAAAGATAAAAATAAAAGGGAGCTTAACCAAGATCATTTTGAAAGCTGTTCATTTGAAGACAAAGTACACATTTGCCTGAAACGTCTACATTTCCTACTTCAAATGCATTCCCTTTCTAGGGTAGCACAATCTCTGAAAAAGAAAATAATGTCTTTTTTTCTTCTTCTTTAAGAGCGGGCATGCTCCACTTTGTCTAATAAAGTTACATGAGTGGCTGGGGAATTTTTTCTGCATTAGCATTAAGCTAAATTCCTTTAGAGCTTGGAACATTGAAGTTTGTCCATTGAGCTTTGTTTAAGGGCCGGCAAATGTCTTGAATAATAGAGATTTTAAAACCCAGAGTGGGCTCTGGGACATCTTACTTTGTCTGGAGTCTGTTTCAAACTCACTGTTACTGCAGCAGCCCTGATTCATGGCCCTTCTTGAGGGCTGCAAGGCTGGAGCCTGCCTGGGCCCTGGGTGGGAGATAAGGACCACTGACTCAACAGTGGCAGGTACAGCACTGCATGTACAGCGAACCAGCCATGCAGCTCAGATGGTGGCTTTTTGTCCCCAGTTGAGAGATGTTTGGAGACTCCTTAGTGGGGGATAACACAAGGATAATGTGATACTTCTCACCAAAGTTTTTAAAGCAATCTGCTAATCCAAGAGTCAAAGGATTTAAAAGGGGGAAACATAATCTCTAAAGATCTACTGAATATTTTTCTCTATTATTAAAACAATACTTTATAGTTAAAAAGCTAATTTTTCCTGATGTATCAGCTAATCTAGGCAGACTCTATCGAAACAGGTAATATAATGGACAGGAGAGAAACTAGATGAGGGTGCTCTATCTTTTCCAGTGCCTTTGTAGTAGGTGGTCATAAAAATAAAATTGTGGCTTCTTGAGTAAGAATGAATACTCCTATACTTAATCAGGTGTTCATGTCTTCACTATTAGCTCTGAGAGGTGGTTACTTGTTACTGTTGGAAGCATTCAGATAGTGACTAAGCAACAGTTATTTTCAAAGTTTTTGTGATGTCGAATGGATGGAGATACATACAGGCATAAGTCAATTCTCCTTAGGCACATTCATTGCCAGAGACGTTAATATTGATGAACAGTAGGCTGGCTCATCCTTACACTCTACATTAATATAAACCCAAGCAAAAAGTGTTAAAAGGACATTTCACTTTTTAATCATTTACTCCTAGTCTCCAAGAGGAAGTATTTCCTTTCTGATTATCCTATCATTCAACTCATGCTAATTAATGAGTGTAAAAGAACTTTAGCAGACAGTTTGGTTGCAGGTGTATTCAGACCAAGGGAGATTTAATTACTGGCTAATTGCCTGGTGTCCAAGGTAACATAATATTATAGTTGCAAATGCTGTGGTATTAATCCATCTTAAAGAAGTGCAGTGTGGCTCAGTCTCTGCATTCAGAGACTCCTGGAGGATGCAGCTGGCATTGCTACACGTGTATCGAGGATAAGGGATCTTGTCTTTTGCATTTGTGACTAAATACCCAGTGTCTGGCCTAGGGCAGGACACATAGTAGACACTCAGTAAGCATTTACTGAGTGAGTGAACGTGAATGAAAGTAAGCCAACAAAAAAGTGCACTATGAATTATCTGAGCACAGGAAGGAAGGCTGTAACTTAGGATGTTAAAAACAAGACAGAAGAAAAAAAGAAACTAACATTTTCTAAGTACCTTCTGCAGGCCAAGTACTCTAATTTACCTACATTGTCTCATTTTATCTTAGCAGGTTAACGTAATAATTAAGAGTATGACCCTTGGATGAGAAAGCTCTGGGTTCAAATCACGGTTCTACCTCTTACTAGTTCTAGGTCCTTGGCCAGTTCATCTAAAAGCCTCAGTTTTCTCATCTATAAAATAGAGGGTGTGGGAATAATGTTTAACTCAAGGAATAGTTGTAAGGGTTAAACAAGATATATAAAATGTTTAGCATATATATTTGCCATCTTGCAGAATGGATAATTGAGACTCAGAGAGGCTAAATAATTTGCCCAAATTGACAGAACTGGCAAGGGGCAAACAGAGCAGCCTGACTCCAAATCCCATGCTTTTTCCATTGCATCCGACTACTCAAAGGAGATCTGTTATCTGAGTACTTGTGGCTTGATGTCACTGATTCTATGGTGAATCAGACCCTAAAACAAGCCCCTAAAAGTAAGCTGGGTAGTTTTGAAAGCCAGCATGTAGCATGGCAATGGTGAATCTTCACCTATGTTATGGATTGTGGTTTACCAACATTGAAATGCTGCTTTCTGTCTCACCCTGATCCTGGGGTTGACACATGGAAAGACTGGGTAATAAAACCATCAGGAAAGTGCTGCACAGTTACCTAAAATCAAGTAGCCAAAAATCAGATCAACAAAAGAAAAAAAATGTAAGGGCACACTGAACTATAAATCAAACTTTTGAGCTTATATTAGATGAATGGGAGATTGCACCTTCTAAGAGGCCACCTTAAGCAGTGAACTGGATTTTTTGGCCAAAAGTTATCAAGTATTTTGGGCCCAACTTCAGGTCAGTCTGTGTTTGTTGCAAAGAAAATACATAAGTGTTGACTTGTTAATCTGATCGGCCATACCCAGAACCTTCTGATGCCATCTTTGATTAAAGGGCAATGGCTTCTTTAGCTTGTGGGATGAATGCTTGGGAGTAAAAACATCTGGATTTTTCTAGTTGCTATTTCTGACTCTGGCTTTGCATAGCACCATGAACTGAAATTGATCACATTCATCTGTCCTTTCAGAGCCAACTGTGCAAGGAAGTCAATTTTGCGATCTTCTCAATGTCTGTGGCTGAGGTTCATAGTTCCCTGGCCACGGATTTTGGCCTCTCCCCTGCCAGCCACTTTCAGACCATGTGAAAGTCTCAGGGTGACTCATCCTGCTAGAAGGTCATCTTAAAGAACACGATGGACGATCAGGTATATAGCCTTGTCCCTCACCCTCACCACCATCCGCGATATTGCTCTTTACCTTCCTCCTAGTATTTTCCAGTCCCCTTGCACTTTCCTTCCTAACAAAACTTGATGCCAGTCACTAACATTAATAACCAATGTTTACTTTTCCCAGGGATCTCTGCCTTATAAGCCGTGGGGCGGAGACTGCCCGCTGTTCGCTAAATATTTGTTTCATCTTCTTTCGGGGTACCCAGCTAGTCTACATTTCCTAGATTTCCTTGCAGTTATGTGTGACAATGTGACTGAGGTCTAGACCATGTGAATGACATGGTCCTCCATGCTCCTCCTTGCTTCTACCCCATTCTGGCTGATTGGGATGGACAATGATCAAGTTAACTTTGGAAGTCATGTGTAAAGATGATAGAACCTCTGTCAGCCTGGGTCCCTGAATGGCCATGTAGAATAGCTCTGTCTCTGACCTAACACATGCCTGGAGTGTCTCTAGAAAAAGAAGGAAATTTGGTGCCTACTTGTTACAGGGGCAAGTAATACTCTAAACGAGTACAGTCTGGGTCTCTAGTGTGGAATAAAGGGCATGAGCCAGTGTAAAAGGAATACCAGGTGCCACCAAGCAGATGGTGGGAATATTGAGGGCTAGGATTGTCTTCCATTCTGCCTTTCCTACCATAGAGGTGACAGCCCTCCCTACACAGGTCCCTGGATTTTGATGATATTTAGGAGCAATTAAAATAATGCTGGGCTTCCCTGGTGGCACAGTGGTTGAGAGTCCGCCTGCTGATGCAGGGGACACAAGTTCGTGCCCCGGTCCGGGAAGATCCCACATGCCATGGAGCGGCTGGGCCAGTGAGCCATGGCTGCTGAGCCTGCGCATCCCGAGCCTGTGCTCCGCAACGGGAGAGGCCACAACAGTGAGAGGCCTGCGTACCGCTAAAAAAAAAATAAATAAAATAAATAAAATAAAATAATGCTGTTCCCCCAGAGCCTGTTAATTTGTGAGGTCGGCTTCATTTGTGGGAGGGCCCACCCGATGGAGAGTCTCAATGCTGAGTCAAGCCACTGGACTAAAGGACACTGCTCTCTCCAGTTCAGGTGGCAATGTGGGACAGTTTTAGGAAAGTCATTAAGCATCCTGATTTTTCTGCCTTTGGGGTTTTTTTTGTCACTTAGATGTAATGTGGTCACCCTTTTCTCTATGCTCAAGCCACAGAAGAAGGCCACCCACATTATCTGTCGGAGGAGAAATGTTTCTCAGCAAGGCTCACTGGTCTGCTCATTCCTAACGCATTGTCACCAGTTAGCCATTTGGGGAGGGAGGGCTTGGTTTTAATTTTGTCAGAATCAATAGGATGCTTATCTTACTGATTCGTTGTTGAGAAATTTATGTGAGTCCATGAATACCTCGAAGGACAATGAACCAATGAATTTCGACTTGGGAAAGTGTCACATAAACAGCTCCTGTTTGTAAAGGCAGACGTTTTTAGATTATAGAGCCCATTCTTACATCAGCTACTGTAAATTTCAGGATTTTCATTTCGCTCCTCAAAGGGACAAATCCACATATTTCCTTTCTCAGTCTTATGCAAGCTCCCTTCTCAGACTCTGCAGTGTTATCAAGGAACTCAACTTTGGTGTGATTAATATTTCTCATCACGCTTTTTGAGAGAGGTTAGAGGCTTTCAATCCTTATCAAAGGCAATGAGAGAGCATCAATGTGAGGGAAACAAAAAGCCAAAGGCACCTATTGGATCAGAATCTGAAAGTCTAACAAATGCCTCAGACTTGAGTAAATCCCCACTAATAAGCACATTCTGTATCACAGCAAAGTTGAGGAGCATAATCTGAAACCATAAAGGGAAGCATCAGGCAATTGGTAAGTATAGGAAGATAATTATTAGCCTAAACCCCCAGCCATCGTCTGTACGCCAAGGCGCACCATATGCACTATACATTGATTATGATAGTAAAGGGATTACAATTCATCTTGGGCATTTTGTAAATTACTCAAATCCAACAGATGGGAAATTGGCAGGTCCCATCAAATAGAAAATTCAACATTAACTCAAGTGGGCGGATAAAAATAATCATAAACCATTTAGAATATCCTTCAATCACAAAGCTCAGTGATTAAAATCAAACACCTCTCAACTCCCATCCAGTGGCCATTTCATGGTATGCTAAGTCTACAGGATGTTTTGCCCCTAAAGTTCAGAGGTTATAACTTCAATTTACATAGACTGAGGCTGTGACACTGTATAGGATTAAAAAGCCTTTTGAAGTCTGTCCCTAAAGAACATTTAGCCAGGCAACATCTCAATAGGACAAGTATTTTTCAAAATGATTGACTTCACACTGCTTGAGGGCTGGTAGATTAGATCAGTCAACAGAACTCACTATATGACTGCATGGATAGATGGAGAGAAAGATGACAATGTCTATACATTAGGTTGGAGGCTTTCCAAAAGGAGGTGCCAGTGACCGACACTTGCTCTTTTGTTGCTGAGAGATGGGGAGAAGATTGGAAGTGAATAGATACCTTCTTAAAGGTGAAGATGTCAGATGAATAGCAAGTTTCTTCAGAGCAGGGCAATGCCTGGGAAAATGGGTAGGATAGTATCAGGGTGATGCACAAGCAGTGCACCCCAAGAGCTGGTGGTAGAATCCCAAAGTTGTGATTTTTAGAGACCTGACCATATGATACGCAGTATGAGTCTGAAATGGCGCAACTGCATTACTTCAAGGGCACTACTAGTCTTCTTATTAACTCTGGGGGCGGGGGGGTTCTGTGGGGCCAGTGGTCTACTCTGGAGCGTTTGCACTACTTAAGTGGTCCATGAACTGGGGGAGAAAAAAACAAGAAAGGAAACCTTCTAATTGGGTTATTATTTAATATTCGGTCCTGTTCCCTCTTATACCAAGCTTGCTGACTCAGAGACATGATTACAAAGGTTTGTGAAGACACAATATCATTCTGTCACTTGGAGTTTTAGGGAGTTTTTAATTAAAGTAAATTAAAACAACTTTTAGAAATTCTTGAGATGATCACGGGCATTACCAAAATCTGAGTCAAGAATGATGCTTCAGGGACTTACCCTCTCCAAGTATGCTCAGCCCTTCCAAGGAGTTCAGTTTTTCTTTTCATCTTTCGCTGGACGTTTCTGCCCAGCGAAAAGGAACTTAACAATGAAAAAAAAGCGCAGCTGAGAGTCACATTTTTCACTTGTACTGGAAACTCAGAGACATCACTGTGCATCTCTTTTTTGAAATTGGGGTGCTTATTGTTTGTGGGAAGTTTCTGAGGCCTACCTATGTCACCAGAATATTCAGTCAAGATGGAACCAAGTTTTCTCATGGAAGATATTTTAGAGCCTTTTTGTTTCCATGTGTTCAGCTGGACATGTGCCTTTCTCTCACACCAAATTGCTTCCTGGAGTAACTTGAGCATTGGGGAAGAATAGGAACTAAAAATTATATGCTGTGAACCTCTCCCAGGAGAAAACATCATGCTGATTTTATACAGGCCAAAAGCTCAGGTGTATTTATGAGGATTTTCTCAATTGGTGACTTCAACCTTTTTGCATTTGGCACTTATTAGGGGCTCTCCAGGGGCCTCCTGCTTCACGGAACCTCCTCCCTCCAAGATATTGCAGTTGAGTCAGAAGGCAAAACAGATACACAAAGTAAGCAATTAGAGAACAGGGTAGTGTCAAATTGTGCAGAGCCACTGCTGGAAGTAAAATACCGTTGTTTGGAAGAGGAAATGCTTTCCTGGGGCGTGTGTGTGTGTGAGGCGGGTATTAATGGACTTATCTGAGGATATGTTGAATCTAAGGAGATGAGGCTTTTTCCAGGTACGGCCATCTGGAAAGAGCTGTTAATCTAGAATCAGAAACTGGGTGAGTGTTCAGGACTGGAGAAGTATATAAGTTTCCAATTTTTGTGTAGGATGATATGAAGAAAATAAGAATAAATAAGTTCTAAAGGATTTAAATTTAGAAAGACACAAGTAGAGGATTAAGGAGTATCCTCAGTCAGAGGGCCAGGAGGAGAAAGAACTAGCGAAAGTCATATTACAGAAACCAAAGTCGTGTTTGAAGGAGAGAGAAGTCTTCAGTGTCACCAGCTGCAGAGAGGCGAAACAAGGTAGGGAAACGGCAGCTGACGTTCTCTAGGGCAGGGGTCTGGACATGGTTCAGTGATTCTGAGTTACTCGTAGGTAAGAGGACTGGCCACATGTGAAATCCTGTAACTTCACAGACTCAGTTTACCTACCTTAAAAACTTAGACACACACTACCTGGGATCCAGAGGAGTCTAAACTAATGAATTTGTACAGATCCCAAGATGTAAGGCATTGAATGGAATGAGGGAGTCTTCTTCTTCTTTTTTTTTTAATAACTTGATTTACTTATTTTGACTGCCTTGGGCCTTCGTTGCTGTGTGCGGGCTTTCTCTAGTTGCTGCGAGCAGGGGCTACTCTTCACTGTGGTGCACAGGCTTCTCATTGCAGTGGCTTCTCTTGTTGCGGAGCACAGGCTCTAGGCACGTGGGCTTCAGTAGTTGTGGCACGCGGGCTTAGTCGCTCTGCGGCATGTGGGATCTTCCCGGCTCAGGGCTCGAACCCGTGTCCCCTGTGTTGGCAGACGGATTCTTAACCACTGCACCACGAGGGAAGTCCGAGGGAGTCTTATAAACAACAAGCCTATATTGCAAATTTGCATATGTTATGCACTGTCATTTTGCAAGGATTTTAAATGTTCATTGGTAGTCCTAGGGGATATAAGGATGCTCAGAGGGGAAGTAAGAAGTGAGTGCCACGCTTCAGAGGCTGGCCTGCTAACCCAGGCAGGGTCAACTGGCAAAGCCACATAACCATTCAGAAAAATAATTATGTCATCTGCAAAGTACTGTAGGTATAATATCTACAAGCATTTTGAAAGAGCTGAAATATTGATGAGTGTATTAGAAATAATTAAAAGCTTCTGAACCAAAGCACTTTTTAAAATTCCTTAAATTTTTAATTCACTCTGGAAAATAAAAGAGTATTAGGGTAGGTGGCAGGCAAACACTTTGCCAAAAGCTCATGTATTAGAATCTTAAAGTGTTTTATCCAAATTTTCTTACTTATCTATGCTTTAGGACAGGAGAAGGATGACATATAACATGCACCAGATATGGCCCAGAGAGGTTGATATGGCTTTGAAAGTAACACAGCCACAGTGAGCTGAGGATCTAACTCACCCTGTGTTCTTCCAACTCTGGTATACACACCACCTTAATTACAATCCTGACGAACATACCTCATCCTGTGCCTGATCCCTTAACAAATATTTGCTTATATAATGAATAGGAGCCCCAAATTGAAATGGCCCAACCGTGGAAATAAATACAAAACAGCTGTCAGAGCTGCTGGTATAAATTCCAAAGGGTGGTCCCTCTTCAGGGTATATCTTCTAGAAGCCTCAGGGAAGGGGTGTTTTGGAAGTCTAAATGTGAAACATTCACATTTTAGCATATTTTCCTCTCTGACTGCCAGAGAAGAACAAGAAGAGGCAAGTTGTAGACTTAACTAATTAAAACATCGTCAGGATCAGCAAAGATCTGAAATGGGGTCCATGCTAATTAGGCACTGGGGCTTTGCCCTGACGGAGAGTACTCTGAAAACAGCCCCTGCTCTTCAAACGGGCTTTGCCCTGACCAAGAGCGTGCAGTGGGCATCATGCAGCTGCTCTGCGAATTCTTCGACTAGCCTTGACTTGATTGTGCCTTAGATTTCTGTCACTAATAACAGCAACTTGCTTAACACGACTGCTCCCTCTATTGCTTTATTTGAAAATTATAACTGACTACTTGTCCCTCCCACCTTCAAAATTGTTGATGAAGACTTTTATGAAGAGTTCTTAAGTTTAAGTAAAAGAATCAGCAAGCAGTTATTAACTGTCACTTGTGGGATATACAAAAGGGAAAGATATGGATTTTACTCTTCAGGAATGTACAATTTATTTGGTAGGACAAAATGTGTATACAGATGATCCCCGACTTACGATGGTTTGCTTTACAGTTTTTTGACATTACGATGGTGTGAAAGTGATACATGTTCAGCAGAAATTGTAGTTCAAATTTTGAACTTTGATCTTTTCCCGGCCTAGTAAAATGTGGTCCAAACTTCTCTCATGATGCTGGGCAGTGGCAGCCCCCAGTCAGCCACACGATCACAAGGGAAAACAACCGATACACTTACAACCTTTCTGGATTCAAACAACCGTTCTGTTTTTCACTTTCAGTACATTATTCAATAAACTACTCGAGATAGTCGACACTTTATTATAAAATAGGCTTTTGTTAGACGATTTTGCCCAACTGTAGGCTAATGTAAGTGTTCTGAGCACGTTTAAAGTGGGCAAGGCTAAGCTAGGTAGGTTAGGTGTATTAAATGCATTTTTTTTTAATTTATTTATTTATTTTTGGCTGTGTTGGGTCTTCATTTCTGTGTGAGGGCTTTCTCCAATTGCAGCGAGCGGAGGCCACTCTTCATCGCGGTGCGCGGACCTCTCACTGTCACGGCCTCTCCCGTTGTGGAGTACAGGCTCCAGACGCACAGGCTCAGTAGTTGTGGCTTATGGGCTTAGTTGCTCCACGGCATGTGGGATCTTCCCAGACCAGGGCTCGAACCTGTGTCCCCTGCATTGGCAGGCAGATTCTTAACCACTGCTCCACCAGGGAAGCCCTAAATGCATTTTTGACTTAACATTTATTGGGTTTATCGGGATGTAGCCCCATTGTAAGTCAAGGAAGATCTGTACTCAAAAACATTGGCAGAAAATGGTTGGCACAGTTTGATCAAGAGCTAGGCATTTTGGTTCTTGCTATAAATGTAATGGGGATTCAGAAAATGGTGGGAATAGCTAACATTCATTGAGGTTTGATTACTTGTAAAGTTGTACATGCAGTTAACTCCCAAAGCCACCCTGTGAGGTAGGTGCTATTTTATTGGGGGGAAAGTGGAATCTCCGAGAGGTTAAGTGGCCGGCTGCTAAAGAACAGACCCAGAGTTTCAGCCCAAGTCTCCTGGACTTCAGGACTCCTTGCTCTTGATCATGGCACGGTACTGGGTCCTTCATTCAGGGATCCAGGATTCAATTATCTCCACATTTGCCCTCCTCACTTCCCAGCCATTTGATTTCTGGATTGAGAAATATTTTCCTCACTGTATTTTTTGTTCCTGGCAGAAGGCAGTGGCAGGTTGAGAGTGGCTTAAGGAAACCTTAAGATACAGAGTGATTGGTCTTACCACCCCTCTTTTCAAAGCATCTCACGAAATTCAGCATTGTATGATGTTTATCAGTGACCATGACGAGGCAGCTTTTTCAGGTGAGAGAATTTCTGCACCCTGATGAATCTGTGCTTCATTACGGTGCTGAGAAGTACAGGATGCTTTGAAAGCAAAGGGAAAAGAGAACACGGCAACCTAATTGGTCACTACCATGAATCTATACTCAGGGGACAGATAGCACGACCAGAGGTAATAGCTTACACACATATTCTTGAGCTGTGCAATAGATGGAAAAGGGTCCCAGATGGATTGGGCAGGGGCTTAGTTCCAGGATTATGATGAGACAGTGGGTAATTATTGAGTGGCAGGGCCTCAGCCCTGATTAGTATCTGCAAGCTTGTTCCCCTCCTTCAGAGGAAAGCATTGATAAAGATAAACCATGCTGCTCCATGTCCTTCCTGCAGCACAAAACAACACATTTCAATCTAACAGGATCAGGTCTCCACTTTGATCACAATCTGTTACCTAGATGTCTTTGCAAATTAATCAGTCCTGCTTGTTTAGCTCCAGTCAGTTTGTACTGCTAAATTAATAAATGTACCAGGAGTAACAGAACACATAATTAAATTCTACAGTTTAATCTCCACATAATAATTTTGATCTTAGTCTGGGGCCTCTGTTCTAGCCAGTAGAATGCAGAACAAGCACAACCTTCCCTGGGTGGTTTATACTAACAACCCCCCTGCAGATGGACCCTATGACTGAAAATCAGAGAAGTCCTGCTAGAAAAATGCAGAAAACCAACAAAAAACCGTGTGCTGGGCTTCAAGGCAGAAAAGGCAGGTGAACTAAGCAGCTGGGCTTCTGGGCTGTCTTTAAAATTGAAAGCCGCCTTTTGGTAAAATTATACAGACTTTCTTGTTTCAAAAACAAAGGATGTATGTATGTCAAATGCAATGCCCTGGGAGACTGCAAACCAGCACCTCACTACAGGCTGGGAGCTCTTCTGGAGAGAACTTGGAACCTTAGTGTGGGCTCTTTCCTAATGGTCTGATGTAATGGATTTGCTTTACTTGAAGGTCATCAAACTGATAACCCAGCTTGTGTGCTTTGACACCGAGGCAGATGTGAAGCTCATACAACATCTTGGGCCTGAGTTTTCCTGTAGGTCTTAAAGTTTTTTGTAGGTTTTTCATTGGGTACCTATTAGGGATGTGAAAATGTTTTTTCATTTATTTTGTAAAAACTCATGTGTACTTTTTATTTTTTTAAATGGGGTCTCTCTAGCCCTTTCCCACTTCCAAATTATATAACTTACTGGATGTCATGCTCATGTGTACTATTAAAAGCTGGTCATTTTAATGTTAGCTGAACATGTGCAGAGAAAATTATTTGATACTCAGCTGAGGTGAATTGTTGCATTTGATTTGAGTTCCTGATTTTGGGTAGCATTATGCTGTCTTCATTTAAAGTTTATCGTGCTGGCTATATGCTGGCATCATTTCCTTGATTTCAAAAGCAATGGAGTCAGGGCAAGACAGTATCCGTTGCAAGAATGCTGAGCTGGGAACTGGGAAATGTGAGTTCATGATTGGACTCTGCCACCACTGACTAATGACCTGGGCAGGGCACTTGACCTCTGTGGGTCTCAATTTTCTCATCTGAAAAATAAGGGGGTTGGACTAGATAATCTCCAAGAGACAAATTCTATGTGTCTGTGATTCCACTCACACTGAGTCAAATGGGAATTAAGGCAATTATGGGGATAATGCAAACTGAAGGGACACTTCTTTATTTTTTCCTTTCCATGATTGGGGTATTTCAGGCAAAACTGGTTGTTGAGTTTAGTTTTTAACCTGAATTATATAGATAATTGCCTTAGTTCTGCCACTTAATTGTGTGTCTGTCAGCATAGGCTTGATGTTTCTACCAGATAACCAATGATTAAAGTATTTGGTTAAATATTCAGCAGTGTGGAATTTTCATTCAGCCTTGCTTAAAAAAAGGGGGTGAGGGTGTGTGTGTGAGTGTGTGTGTTTGTGTGTGTATAGCCCAGGGGGTAGGGAAGGGATTATGCATCATTTGAAAGTGTGTAATATTTGGGTCACCAATGTTTTACCTAACATTTTACCTAAAATGAATTGATTTCATTTCAAAAATAAGTTGGTCTTGTCACAAAAGATCTCCAGCATAAATTAAACATGAGGAATGCAGCTGTGCAGTAAGATGTTAAAATACAGATGGTTTCTGGAAAAATAAAATGAGAAAGGCTTAAAGGAAAGGTTTTAACCTGAAATTAATTCAAGTATTATTTGCTTAAATACTCTGGCATGCATTTGTGTAAATGCACCATCTATTTTTATAAAAATGACTTTATTTTGGCATTCTGAATTATAGATTAGAAATGTCTGGTGGAGGGAGGAAGGACTAGTTTATACACCTTCTGGCTTTCATCTGAAAGATTGAGGGATTAAAACAATTAACTTCATTTTTATAATAAAATAACTCGTTGCTACTTACACAAATGGATCATATTGTGGTTCCCCTTTAAATCTTTTCTAAAAGCACCATCAATATCATTTAATATGTGGAATTCCCTGAGGAAAAACTATTAAAGTGTCCGTATGTCACCCATGTGAATAACAAATGAATTAATTATGACTGGTGCAATTACAAGGAATAGTTAATGAAGCCATAATGACCAGACTCTGGTGGTTAATTTTCAAAGCACAGTGAGAGGGAAATGTGGCCAAAGGTCCCCAAAGAAAACAATAAGCTTTGTGTACTCACCTTGGAGTCAGGGTCTTTGAGTGTGCCAGGAAACAGGGCTTGTGGAGAATACTTACTATTCAGATGGAGCCTTTCTACAATCCATAACCAGCTCCCCATGGGTTCAGATGTCCTAGCCAGAGCTCGACCAAGCCAGCAGCACCAACTAGTCAATCCCGTTGACCAAAAACATCAGTATCTTACTTTAAGTACCTAGCAAGAGAGAAGGATGGTGGAAGTTTCAACGATGATAGGGTTTTTATTGAATCTGCCCCTTTACATTTCACCACTTCTAGAAATAATCTAGGGCAGTTTACAAAAATACATGGAGTTAAGCAAGATAAATTAAACATAGGTGAGAAAAGTGAGGTAAAGAAGGTATCTGACTATTTGCCTAGAAATTCACCTTCTTAAACACACACACACACACACACAAATATTAGGCCTTTAAAGACATATTTTTAAGTTCAAGTATGCAAAACTATATTGTTATGTTATTAGCAGTTTGTCACTTCTTTTAAAATATGAAGCCTGGGGCTTCCCTGGTGGCGCAGTGGTTGAGAATCTGCCTGCCAGTGCAGGGGACACTGGTTCGAGCCCTGGTCTGGGAAGGTCCCACATGCCGCGGAGCAACTAGGCCCGTGAGCCACACTACTGAGCCTGTGCGTCTGGAGCTTGTGCTCCGCAACGAGAGGCCGCGACAGTGAGAGGCCCGCGCACCGCGATGAAGAGTGGCCCCGCTCGCCGCAACTAGAGAAAGCCCTCGCATAGAAACGAAGACCCAACACAGCCAAAAATAAATAAATAAGTTAGTCAAATTTTTTAAAAATAAGTAAATAAAATATGAAGCCTGGGAGCTTGAGTCCTTACCACAGTGAGGAAAGCCCTGGCTAGATCCATCGGGTGCTCGTGCCAAGCCCCTTCCTGAGGTCATGCGCTTCCTGATAGGAGCCAGGGCTGGACTACAGTCAAGGAAGAAGGGAAGGTCATGATAGCAAGTTAGCCCTGCAGAAACCCAGAGGATCAGGTTCTAATGTCCCCACCCCCTTTCACCTCCATGAATGTATTTATTCACCTCTGTGGATGGGAATTAGCTAATATCTGTCAAAATAACTGGCAGGATCCAAAATACCCAGAGGACTAAGCACTTACTACCTAGGGTATTTTTATAGTGGTTTATCTGTATAATCTACATTCACTTTTTTTTCAAGGGATAAAATCCATGTCAAGGTCTATTGTAGCTGTCCATCTCTGATTGGCTTACCATTTTTTAATGTCAAGAGGCAGTCCAATAGGAAACTCTCTTCAGAAACATCTGTGAGTGGGACTTCCCTTCCACTGGACCCAGTGGCTAAAACTCCGAGCTCCCAATGCAGGGGTCCTGGGTTAGATCCCTGGTCAGGGAACTAGATCCCACATGCTGCAACTAAAGATCCAGCATACCGCAACGAAGATCCCCCAGTGGCAAGGAAGATCCCGTATGCCGCAACTAAGACCCGGCACAGCCAAATATATAAATAAATATTAAAGAAAAAAATCTATGAGCACTGCCTCAAAGGAGAAGGTTCTTATGCATTCAGTCTTACGAAAATATTGCTGAAATACTGGGTGCCAAGCAGTTGACTAGGTGCTGGGGATGCAGTGATAAACTGACTAAATACCTATCCTTGTGAAACCTATAACACTGCAGGATGCCAGACAAGGAAACAGACACTTGTACATGTGTAGCATGCTCTACATGGGGATTGGCAGGGGGCTAGGGAAGCACCAAAGGAAGGGTACCTAGTCTTGGCTGGGGCTAAGGGGGGGTGTTCAGAGAAGACTTCCTGGAAGAAGTTGACTTTTAAGCCAAGGTCTAAAGGGTGAGGGAAAGGCAAAAGGGCATGTATGGAAAGTGAATGCTCTAGGTATAGGGAACAGCAAGGGCAAAATCCTGGAGTTTACATTAACAATGGTAGCTAACATGTACTGAGTGCTTACTCTGTATGGCACTCTTCTAAGCACTATATATACATATATTTCCCCCCTCACAATAACTCTATAAAGCATAGCATTCTCATTTTGTAAATGGAGAATTGAGCGATAGAAAGTTTAAGAAACTTGCCCACAGTCGTTGAGCCAGTAATTGGAAGATCTAGGATTCAAGTCCACATCATCTATTCCAGAGCCACCATGTTTAATGACAAAAGCTGTATGAATTCTCATGATGCTTTAGGGGAATTGAAGTGGTCAGTGTAGTTGGAGTGTGGCAGAGCGAGGATAGATGATGCTGCAGAGGTTAGCAGAGGCCCAATCATGAAGGTTCTTTTAGAAGAAGAGCCCCTTTCCCCTGAAAATAAACATGAGGGTAGAAAGATGGGGAAAGATAGTCCTATATGGCTTTGGATACCATTTGTAGGAGCTGAAGTGTTTTTTTTTTTTTTTTGGTCCCTTTTTTCAGCTTGTCTGCACTAAATATGGGAAAGAGTAACGATATAAATTAAGCAAAATATGACTTATTGGACTTTATCAGTAAAGTACAATAAGGTAGTATAATAATGACGATGATCATAACAGTAGCAATAGTTACCAGTTGACATCTACTGTGGTGGCCTTGCAGACATTTTTCATCCTGGGCTTCTCAAGGGCTAGAACATCCTAACTTCCACCTGTGACCCCAGTAGGGCATCAATTCAGAAGGCCTCTCAGAAGTTGTTCGCTTCCAAGACCGTAGATAGGAAACCCTGTTCTCACTGCTGTAGGGGAGGTCTGGGATCCCACACAGCACACCCTGCTCCTCAGCAACTCTGATCATCTGATCTCATTTCATAAAATAGTGAGGATACAATAAAGTGGAAAAAAATGATAAGGGTACTTCTTCTTCATGTCTTAGAAGTATGCATGAAAAGGGGGAGAATCTAATACAAGGTGGAACGAGAAATGTAATGGGTGGATGTGAACACAATGAGAAAGAATAAATATACTCAACCTTAGTACTTTTCTAAGAACAGAAGAACTATGCTTTAAAGAAAGAAGTAAGAATTCAGGTTATTTAAACCTTTCTTGGGGATCTCAGTATACCTTTTGTAACCTGGGGCTAATATCTGTACAAGAGCTAGATCTAAACTAGGATCTACCCCACCTAGGATGGGGATCTTTTGAGTCCTCATCTCTAAAATCTCCATTGGCTGAGCACAAATGCCACGGGCAAAGAACTGGTTAAAAAAGAGGCAGCCTTGTTGTCACTTATAATTAAGTTAAGGAGACAAAGCAAGGAGCTTAAATGATGACAAAGACGGTAGCCACCATTTATGGAGAGCTCACTATACACCAGGCACTGCACCAAGCATTCAGTGTGAATGATCTCACTTCATATGCACAATGCTTCAATGTGTTAGGACTATTCCATCCTACAGATGAGGAATCAGGGTTTGGAGAGATTAAGTAATTTGCTCGAGGTAACATAGACTAGTGAATGTGGCCCTGGGCTCTGAACCTAGCCTTCTTCATTCTAAGGCCATGAGAAATAGTGTTCAATATAAACATGTACTATGGGGCTACCTAATAAAATATAAATGAAATTCATAAAAGTCACATAGAGGATGAAGAGGGTGATTCATGAAATGGTTTCAAAGGGGAGAGAGACGTGAAAGTAAACTCTATTTATACTTTAACTATTACTATCTTTTGGTATTTGGTTATCATCTATTAGATCAAATGTTAAGAGATGTATGTCTGATTCCAGGCACCTTAAATTCATCTCTATGTCCATCTTATTTTTAATTTTCTTAAAGAATTAAGAAATTAGAATGTTGCTGTATTGAGAGGCATCATTTCACCAATTTTGAACTCCTTGTCAATCCTATATGTGAAACGACTTCAGAAGTGCAATACGGTATCTCTTTGCAGTAAAACTAAAAATTGTGAATATGGTGCATTACAGCAAGTAGACCAACCAAATCTTGGTGCCTAGAGTGAAAGCGTTTAGCATGTACAAAATAACCACTTAAACCACTTTATGTTTTGTTTGTTTCTTTGTTTTAATCTAATTGCACAGAATGCAGAACTCAAAAGTTATCAAAAAGGCATGTAGAGAAGTATCCCTTCTACACTTGTTCCCCAGCTACCCAATTCCTTTCACCAAAGTCAAACACTTCATGTTGTTTGTTTATCACTCCAGGGACATTTTATGTATATTCAAAGTTACTTGTATGTCTTTGTGCAATCTATCACCCCCATTTAAGAAATGAGGGGCTTCCCTGGTGGCGCAGTGGTTGAGAGTCCGCCTGCCGATGCAGGGGACACGGGTTCGTGCCCTGGTCTGGGAGGATCCCACATGCCGCGGAGCGGCTGGGCCCGTGAGCCATGGCCGCTGAGCCTGTGTGTCCGGAGCCTGTGTTCCGCGGCGGGAGAGGCCATAATGGTGGGAGGCCCGCGTACTGCAAAAAAAAAAAAAAAAAAAGAAAGAAATGAGGTAGCATACTGCATACACTGTTCCCCCCCCCCTTTTCTTCTAACTTAGCAATATATTTTGGCAGATCACTTCATATAGGCACATAAAAAGCTTTCTCACTTTTTATGGCTGCACTAATAATTCATGTAACCTCTTTCCTATGATATACTGAAATGATTCCATATACAAACTAATACGTCTGTAGGAAAAATTCCTAGAAGTGGGATTGCTGGGTCAAAGTGTGAGTGCATTTGTAAACTCGATAGCCCCAAACTGCTTTCCAAAGAGGCTGCACTAATTTAAATGCCCCCAGCAGTCTACGGCAGTGCCCATTTCCCCACTGTCTCACCAACACAGCACCCTGCACTTTTGATCTGTGCTAATCTGATAGGTGAAAACAGGTATCTCAGTATAGTTTCACCTTGCATTTCTCTTCCTATGAGTGATGTTGTGCCAGAGATGACAATTTACAGTGATTTTCCTCTTCTTGGTGTCTCTCGTGATGCAAGGCACATAGGATGACTAATTGCACACTCTGTGAAGGATTATCGAGGGAATGACATAGGAATACTAACATAGTCTGAATTGTCAGGTCTTAAAAAAAGAAAAAAATCAAAAGTAAAACTCATCGTTCACTGAAGGAACTATACAAATCAACAGCAGAGAGAGTAATTTGCAAAAGGTGAGGCCTCAAGTTGTCAAAATTATGTTTCCTTGCCTTGCTACTTAGATTTTTCTAGATTGGAGGAAAGCCCTTCAAAGAGCAGAGGTTCCATCGGGAGAGGCTTGAGGATTAGCTGCCAGGCTGCCACCCTTAGACAAATCTTTGACAAATTCCTGCCTGGAGGATCCTGGGAAAAGACCTCACTTTCCTTCAAAAGGGGCTCAGGATCACTTTAAAGTCGGCAGTAAATCCCAATTGCTCCTAATTAGGCCTCTGTTTGGTTAATTGCTCTGGGAACTCCCTGGGAGACAGCAGAAAGCCCGGGACCTGCAGTGGCTTGGCTCTAAGTGTGTGCGACGGCCCGTTGAGAGCAGGACCTACGGAGCTGCTCCAAGCGGCCGGGCTCGGAGCTGCTTGGTGACGCCTGGAGAGGCAGAGGTAGGGAGCCAGCGGGGCCTGGGAACAGTAAATGTAGGAGCAGCAGGCCCTGCTTCCTCCTTCCTGAAAAAGGAATCAGGAAAAGCTTGCCTGCTAGTCACAGCTCTGTAAAATATTCTTTGCAAAGCCCAGGAGGTTACTGGGCTTTAGCACAGGTGCTGAAGAGATGCACAGTGCCCAACCCTTAAAAAAAAAAGTCTGAGCTTTTCCACCTCCCTTTTCATCCATACTGCCCTTTAATTTCTAACAAAGGCACTGCTCTGTAGTTGTTGAAGTGAAATCAGATAGCAACTTGGAAGGCGTACTAGAGTGTCTAAGGCATTTCCATATATGTTAATATATATTAGCACATGTGCTCCTACCCCTCGTAGGGAGAGCTGGTATTACTGTTAGTTCCATTCTATCCAGGAGGACCCCGAAGCTCAGGGAGATTAGGAGACTTGCCCAAGGGACACACAGATACAAAGAGGAGAGCTAAAACTGAAACCCGTTTCATCGTGTTAGCCCCTTAATACCATTCTGAGGTCGTAAATCTCACGTGTTTAAAATATATTAATTAATTCCATAAATATTTATTAACTTCTACTATGTGTCAGCACCAGTTAAGGATGCTAACAATATAGCACTGAACAAAACACACAGGTCTCATCTGTCACAGAGCCGACATTCTAGTGGGTGAGATAAACAACAAACAAAAAATATGTCAGGTGATGATTTACCATGTAATTTTTGTTTTCCAAATCCCTTCCTTTTTGAGTGTGAGAAGGGGAGTTTTTTCTATAATTACTCTAAGACAACAGGTATAAAATAGGACTGTCCTATGCAAAAGTGGACATCTGGTCTCCCTAGCTATGAAGAAAAACAAAGCTAATAATGTCACAGAGTATGGTGACACATAAGCAAGAACCAGGAAACCTGGATTCTTGGTCTGAATTGTCCTCGGAATTCCTGTATTACCTCTGGTTAGTCACCTCAGTTTCTGTGGGCCAGTTTTCTCCAACCATGAAATAGTTATCAATAGTCTTCCTCCTGTGTCATCTGGGGGGAATTCAAGGAGTTCTATCTATAAAGTACATTGTCTCTATAGAGGAATGATACACAGTCTAGAAACCTGGATTCCACACCTGTCTCTTCGAGAAAGTAACTGTGTGTCCCTGTTGGCTGAGTTTTATTTTTTCCATCCTTCACCCTTTTATTCAGCCATTTACTATGTGCTCTCAAGAGGAATGTGTTTCCTTATTTTTATATAACGGAACTAATAATACCTCACCTACCTGCCTTGTCCATTTAGTAGTGGTGTAAATCACAGCCCCTAACACTGAAGAATCCTGCAGGATATTTGATCCAGATTGGGGTTTTTGGGCAGTGTGGAGGAATTAAAATAGCATTCCTTGAATTTTACAAATGAGGTCAGAGGCCCAAGGTCATATGGCCTGTGGGCGAGAGAGGGCACACACCTCTGGTTGTCAGGGCTGAGCTCTGTCAGCTACTCCACGTGGCTTTCAAAATGGGATATAGTTGGAAGAATGTGGTCATGAGTGAAGAACATCTCTCAAGTGAAGTCTCCCAGAGCTGATGGTTGCTTTGACTTTCCAAATTGGGAAAGACTGATATAGTTGTCAAACTTTAAATGTAAAAATCTCTGATAATCGGGGAAGATGTTTTTGTCTCCCTTTATGTCCACTGCTTGCCTCTTTTTTAAAACATGAAAACCCCACCCGTTCCATCTTCTGGCTTATCTATATAATTCTACCTAATAGCTACATCAGTTCCAAAGGTACCTGGATTCCCACAAAGTAAATGCAGAAGCAGAAAGGCATTTTCACAGCAGGAACCGGCTACGTGCAAATGAACGTGTGACAAGGGGGTGAGTCCTGGAGTGTGTGAGTGTGTCCAGTGGTCTGCCCTCCAGGCTGAGGGCAAGCTGGCTGACCCAGCCTTCCCCTGAGGTCCTGTTTACCCAACAGGTTGATATTTTTCTCAGTTATTGGGAGGTGATAATGTGTTCCACATATGAAATTCATATCATTTGTGTTTGGCCTCCTTTGCCATGCTAAGGGTTGCGAGGGGCACCATTTTAAAATTAATTTGCTGGGTGTTCTGTCTATCTGTGAGAAACAGGAGGAAGCAAGCCTGGTCCGAGTATTTATCAGACACATGCCGCCCATCTGCCAGAGCTAGGTCGAGGAGGATTTGCTGTTAATCCTTCAGACCCATCTGTAGGGGGTTCAAAACGCTGACCAGGAAGCTAGACAAGATGAGGTTTATTTAATTAGAAAAATGGCTCTGGAGGTTACTGGAAATCACTCTGAAGAAGGAAGGGCTTTCGATGGCGTCACTCCTGCAGGGGTGGGAGTGGGCTCAAAGTGGAGAGAGTGCCGAGATTGTTTTGTGTTGGGCTTGGGGGGTGTGTTTTGATCTGACGGTGGTGTGGCCTGGACAGGGGAGAAAGCTTCCTCCCTGGTGAGGCATGAGCCAGGACCAGCCTGAGTTGGGACGATATCACAGGAAGTTCATGTGTGGGGCGCAGCACTGAGCCACGAAGACCAGCATTTGCTTTGCAAGTTTGGGTACAGACTGAAGAAAGCCAAGGAGCTGGGTGAGGCCAGAGCAGGATAAGGTGGCAGCTGAATTCCCAGCACTGAAGCCAGCCTGCTAGAGGCTGAAAGCAGCTTGGGGCAAAAAACTGTTACCTACACTTTAGTCCTCAAAATGTGCTAGAAGATTCCTGTCACTGGGGCTTATTGCCATTTGAGATCCATTTTTGGAGGGAAGGGAAACAACAAAATTGCATTAAAATTTTCCCCAATGGAAAAAATGACATCCGTTCAAAACAAAATAACCAGCAATCGCATGTTTCCTTTTTAGTATGAAAATATTATTAGCATAATTGGTTTCTGCAGGGCTGCCATTTGGGACAACTGGGCAGGGGAAATTGCATGCCTTCCCCCAGCTTCTGATTGTTATTTCATGGCAACATAAAGCATGACAATTTTCACTGAAGTGGGTCGAGATAAGCGGTACCCTCTCTGCCTAGGGCTTTTTGAAATGGTATTCCTGTTGCTAGCCAGATTCCTGGACACTGGTCTCCCAGGGATCACATTTTTTGAGGCTGAGTTTTTAAGGGTTATCATCCAGGGACCAGGGGCCAGAAACTCACCTGGGAGTAGGTGTCCAATGGAAGCAATTGTTTGCCAGAAAGAACAAAACATTTATTTTAGGAATTGTCAACCACTCAGAGGAGCATGAAGTTCTGGGGCTGCTCTCTGCACACCCTCTGCCTGTGCCTCACACTGGGGGACGCATGGTTTGAAGCAGCAGGGTTGCCCCAGGGCATCAGTCTTTTCTTTTTCTTTGTTTTTCTTTTTTTTTTTTAGCATCTTTATTGGAGTATAATTGCTTTACAATGGCATGTTAGTTTCTGCTGTATAACAAAGATATATGTATACATATATCCGCATATCCCCTTCCTCTTGCGTCTCCCTCCCACCCTCCCTGTCCCACCCCTCTGGGTGGTCACAAAGCACCGAGCTGATCTCCCTGTGTTGCTTCCCACTAGCTATCGAGTTTACATTTGGTAGTGTAAGCTGGGACGAAGTGAGAGAGTAGCCTCAGTCTTTTCAATTCACCTTCTACCTTAGAATTTCCCAGGAATTCTTTCTTCTTCCACTTTCGAAACTGGCTGATAGGAGATACCAGGAATCCTGGGAAAGTTAGGAGGCAACCTCGCTCCAGCTATCCAACCAAACTCAACCATATAAAGATGTCTAGAGCATGACTGTGAGGAAAGAGAGAGCTGGGTAGTTAGTACTCACTGGAGAGGGAGTTTCAGAGAACATTCCTCTTCTAAACAGAGCTATCAGATTCACACTGCACCAACAGCACTTCAGCATTTTGACAGGGTGGACTAACCAGTCATTTCAGTGGAAAAACAGCCAGTCAAGTTCTCAGGGTCATGTAAAACACATGGTCACTTAATGGCTTACATTTCCCATTTCCCACCATCCAACTGGAATGTTCCACCAGAAAGTTAAAAAAAAAAAAAAGCCGGGGAGGCAGCAAAACCCAAAGGCTCTTTTGGTTGTTGAAAATAAAATTAAATTCTACTGTAAAAGAGAAACTCTTTAGTTGCAGCCTTTCTGCTTTCTCTATCAAGATATACTTCTTTTCAGACCTAGAGGAAGGGATACTATATTGAATTTTAAAAACGAATGTTTTATCTGTAATTATTGATGACTTATTTTGTCTTTTCAGTAAGAGCCCCAGAAGCCTTTGAGCAGCTGGTTATAAGAAATATGATATTCAGCATCAGGTAAATGCATGTTTGGAAACATTATGACTTAAACTTAATTTTTTAGGTTAAGTATCTCTCTTCTTTCATATAAGTTAAGCAAAGCAATAGTTAAGTGTGTGAAATATTTAGTGTGGGCAGTTCCTTGCAGCAGAGACTGTAGAAGATGGATTATAATTTTTTCAACCAGAATTTTTCACTAATTTTCCTCTGCATAGATTTTTTTTTTAAATTGAATATTGGGCAGTTCTATGTGTTCCTATTTTCTGGAGTTGTTTTAAAATTTGCCTATGATTGTAATTGTTTTGAAGATTTCACCAGTAACCTGAGTGAACTCAGGCACTTCCCTTGGTGCTGGCTTTAAAGATCATTAAATGATGTTCTTTTTAAAATGCCAAATTAATCACCAGCCTTGCAAAATCACAAAAATCACCATCTTGCCACCAAAGAACGCTGTCCCTAAGGGAACTTCCCTTTTTGTTTCCAGACCTTCAGGGCTTTACACTCAATTCTCTTTACCTTATGAAAACCTGGGACTTAAGGACAACATGTTCTAATGCCCCTGAAGAAAATGTGATTTTCAAGCCAGGACTATAGAAGGGGAGGCTTCCTCCTTTCCCCCGGAGACTCGGGGGCCTTGTCTCACTGCAGTGGCGTCTGGCTTTCAGCGACTTGTGCATTGGCAGGAGGGCTCCTCTTGGCATTATGTCCCTTGGATATTAACTAGTGAGCTTGATGGCTACTGCAAGGTTTCAGAAGATTGAATTTAGACCAGGAGCATTCCTATCCTGGGCCCATGATGGGCTTCAGAAGACCTGAGATCCCCTAGAAAAGTTAACACTCGTGCACGCATGCACGCATATGTGTGTGTTTCTTAAAAGAAGGATCATGGTTTTCATCAGATTCTCAAAACAATCTCCCAAAATTAAAACAATGATTTTCACAGCGAGAGGCGTTGCAGTGCTCCACCCCCTCATGCAAAGGAGCACTTGAGAAACCCAGGTGTGGTCCTGCCAGCAGAGGCAGCAAGCCTTATTTTATCTCACTTCCAGGCCGTTATCACTTAGTGCCCGTATTCCCATATTGGCTTCTAAGTTCTTTGTCTTCCTTATCTTGCCCTTGAAGAACGCTTTTTTTTTAAACCAAGGGAATACTTTGTATTTCTCCCCCCCCCCCTCGGTTATTTCTGATTCTTGCTGTTGATAACACTCCAATCTTTTATTAACTGGTGGATCTTTCACTCCTTTATTCTTTCTTTCTAGAGTTCTGGGAAAGAGCTTTGGAATTAGGCCATTGGTATTCAAATTTAGATCTGCCACTTACCGCCCGTGTGCCCTTTGGTAAGTTAACTTTCCGAAGCCTCATCTGAAAAGCAAAGATGGTAATAGTACTTAGTTTATTGTGAGGCTTAAGTATAATCATGCATGAAAGTATTTAATTCAGTGCTGAGAATATTGTATGTTATCATAAAAGGTAAAAAAAAAAATTCATTCCACGAATACTGAAGGACCCACTGGTGCCAGGCACTGGGCAGGTTGAAATCAATGCTGACCGAATAACCGATTGAGCTCTCTGTTCTCCTCGGCTCATGATCTTCCCAGTAAAAACCTGTTATCCTTGGCAAGACGCTACAAAGTCCATGGGCAACATTTAATTAGCACTTCTTTGCCACCATCCTGGCCATTCCTCCTACCAATAATAGTAATATAACAACAGCCACAAAAATGGCATCAGGTACATATGTAGTGTTACTACATGCCAGGTACAATTCCAAGCACTTTCCACATACGACTGGTTTAATCTTCACAATATCCCTCTGAAGTAGGTTCTGTTTATTCTCTTCATTTTATGGATGAAGAAATTGAGGCACAGAGAGAGTAAGTAACTTGTCCAGAATCACACAGCTGGTAAGTGGCTAAGCCAGGTTTAAATCCTGCAACGTGACTCCAGAGATGGTGCCCCAGACTGACTTATACTTAATAATAATCCTGAATAAAAATATTAAATAAGAATGTGCCCCCTCTCTCCTTTCAACCATACTTCCTTTAAAACCTGTCTCAAAACCCCCTTTCCCCCATAAAGCCTTATTTAATATTATTACTACAATGATTTTGCAACTCCTGACCCCTGAATTATTCTTTGTACAGCCCTTATTTGTCCCCTCAATATGTTGTTTGCCAGTGTTCAACTGTTTTTCCCTAACTAGACTCAAGTTCCTCAGAAGCAAAGATTGTTATCATTTGCTTATCTGGATGCCTTCAAGGCGCCTAGTTGAAGACTATTCCCTCGGGGGACAATCCAGACATCCTTGGTGACATATAGTTATTTTGGGGCTCTGTTATTTATTCAGTGAGTGTTTATGCATCATCTATACCAGCGCAGTGTTCCCAGCACTATGCATATAGCAGTGGAAAGAGGCAAGCATGGTGCTCAGGATGCCTGTGACATGGGGCGGGGCAGTGGGGAGAGAAACATGTAAACAGCTCTGGGCAAGGGCTAAGAGAAGGGCACAGTTTGAGGATGGTCTATATAGAATGGGGTTTGACTCAGTCGAGGAGGTCAGGGAAAGCTTCCTGGAGAAAGGGATGCTTTAGCTGAGACCTGAAGGATGAGTAGCCCTTACCCAGGTAAAGAGCGATGGGGAGCATTGGCAGCAAAGGCTCTGTGGTAGGAGGGAGAAGCTGGCTGTGAGGGACGGAAGGTCAGAGGGTACCAGGGGAGCCATGTGAAATGAGGTGGCAGCGGTCAGCAGGACAAGGCAGGGCCTTGTTGACCATGTCAGAGTTTGTGTTCATCCAAAGAGCAGCAGAAACTATTGAAGGATTTTAAGCCAGGGGGAGATGATGGTAGCTTGGACCAAGACAGCGTTGTTGAAAGGAAAGAATTGGGTATATTTGGTGGCTATTTAGAGGTAAAATGGAAAAGGATTTGGTGATCTTATAGGGAGTTGGGAAGAACCATTTTTTATTGAACACTTTTATGTTCCTGGCACTATTCTAAGTGCTTTACAGGTCATAATTCATTTAATGCACACAGCAAGCCTATGTGGTAGATGTATTGTCCCCAATTTATATATAAGAAAACAGAGGTGTAAGCCAGTAAATGTCAGGGCTGGGAGTTGGGCCAGGCATTTGGGGTCCAAGCCCTTACTCTTGATCACTATCCTGGAGTGCCCTCTTGCTGGCTCCACAGATGAATGGTGAGGCCATTCAGTGAGATGGAAATAGCAGTAGAGCGCTTGCTGCAAGAGGTGGGCCAGAAAACTGGGGGGTCAGATTTAGACATGTTGAATTTTTTTTTTTAAACTATTTTATTTATTTATTTAACTTGGTGGCACTGGGTCTCATTTGTGGCAGGCGGGCTCCTTAGTTGTGGCATGCAAACTCTTAGTTGCGGCATGCATGTGGGATCTAGTTCTCCGACCAGGGATCCAACCCAGGCCCCCTGCACTGGGAGCTCGCAGTTTAACCACTGCACCACCAGGGAAGTCCCTAGACATGTTGAATTTGAGTTCAGATACATTATGAAAACCAAATTCATCTGATAATCATGCTCAAGCCTTCTCATCTCCTTAGGCAAGCCTTTGCAAGAAGATGTTACCTTCTCAAGGAGGTTTACCTTGACCATTCTGTTTATAACTATTCTGCCCTGTCTGCTATCCCTTGTGCCCCTGACTCCTCTTGTCCTTGCTTTTTCTTCCCTACAACATTTATCACCTCTAATGTATTACATATTTTACTTATTTGTCAAGTATATTGTCACTATCTGTCGCTCCTTTGAGAGTGTAAGCGACTCCAGGGCGGGAATCTTTGTTTTCTTCACTGATGTATCCCAAGGACCTAAAACAGTGCCTGGCACATGGTGGACACTAATAACTATTTGTTAGATGGATGAATAAAAATGATTTTTCAGCAAGACTGTTTAGAGACTCCCAAATTTGTCTAGAAGACTAGAATTCACGCTTACATGTCAAAATCATGGTAATGATTAACTAGAATAACTCCATGAACAACTTTTACTGATTTGTATGTTATCTTAGTGGCCACTATTAAATTAGTTGATTAGTTCTATTTTGAGGCTTCGCCCTTTAGTTTTATAAGGGATGGCTGCTGTTTGATGATAGGTGGTATTTGTTGAGCTGAAATATTATGCTTGTGTTTTCTCTTTTGCTTCCTATTTTTTTCTTTACTCATATTGATGTGCTAACATCTCTGATATCTTCAGCTAAGTAAGTAAGTAAGGCATAGCTGAGTCAGTGGTATGTTTCTTCAGTGCCCTCATATCTGATGGCTAAAGCACATGGCTCTCAGATCAGCTACTACCCTCGAATATCATCACGATTTGCACTTATTGGAGATTTCTGTCATGAACCGACAGTGATTCAATACCAGCCAGAGAATTTTAACAGGATAGCAAAAGGACATGTTCATTAACCATTTTTCTAGATCCTCCAAGATCTCTCCCTTTATTAAGTAAAATCAGGAGAAAGCAAAATACTTAGTACTACATTATCTCAGCTGCTGCTCCCTTCCCACAGAGCCATAATTTAGCTATGAGCTTTCTGACCACACAGTGTATAGAGGTGAGTGGAAGAGTCCTCTTTGAATATTTAAAGCCATTAACCAGAAAGCGTTATTCTGTTATCCAACATACCGTACTCAAGAAACCACATCATAAATTTCTCCTGGAAATTATTTCCCGGAAAAGAATTTTTCTTTAGTCAAGTGTGCATGTGTGTGTGTGTGCGTGCATGTGCGTGTGTGCGTGTATGTGTGTATGCGGGCGGGCACACGAGTGTGCTTGGTGAGGAAGGGCACCATGTAACCCAACATACTTTCCTCTTTGCCTTAGTTACCTAGAGACTGAAAGCCAAAATCAACCTTCAGCAACACTAATTAACTCCTCTTAGAGAGTTCCGGGAAGGCCTGCTTCCCTGCTTCCCCAGATGGTCTCTGTTCTGTTTCTATCTTTAATTGTCCTGTTTGATATGATTTTTCATCTTGTAAGTCAGCTGAAATCCTTTTTTGGAAGATGTGAGATATAATCTGCATTGTGGTCAGTTCCTTTGGTCTAGGCTCTCACTTCTTGGGTGGGAATTTGAGAATCTCTGGAAGTAATAATAACAGTAAAGATGGACTTTTCACTTCCTGGCTCTGGAAAGTAAAGTGTTAAACGTTCAGTTCTCCAAAATGTTCTTCACATAAATTTCTGCTCTCAGCAAGTAAGTGGCAAATTCAGGATTCTAACTGCAAACTGCCAGATTCTGAAGCCTGTGTATCTTAGGATGGGACAACGGAGAAGAAAGAAGCACCATCCATGTTTTCCTGGCTGTACTGACTCAAGAAGGGGAGATTCCCAGGCTCCGGGCCTCACTGGGCCCTTCAGAGCATCTCCCCGTCCCCCAGAAACTCTGCCTCACTGCCCGATACCCAAGAGTAGACAAGGTGACGCAAGCTATAAGGCAAGGGCTTGAAGGGACGTCCTCCACTGGACCCCTACTCTCGGCCTTCCCCCACCATGTCCCTACAAAAGGAAATGGAAAACAACCCTCCCTCTCCAGGTAGGGGCAGTTACCCCGCAGGCTCAGGGGCCGGCATGGGGATTCTCCCCCTTGTCTCTCCAGCTTTGCTGGATCCTAGGGAAGATGAGAGCTACTGTAATCGTGGCTCTTGAGGGTAGGGTTGGGGTTTCACTTTGAGATCTCTATCCCCCAACTCCAGACGCTGTCCTAGTCCTTTGTGAATTACAAACAGCAGATTTCCAGTAGAACAGGCCTTGGTACTGGCCTCCAGCCTCCTCCTGCCCTGAACTTCCTCTCCGCCAATCATCCCCTCTCCCGACTTGGTTTGAATTTTCCCTTCACTGGATTTTAAATCTCAAACTCCAGCACCTCCACCCCAACCTCCCTTCATTTTTGTGTTGTTCTTTCTACTTCCCCGAATAGCATGGTATCATGCCAAGCCTTGCATCCCATACTTCAGCTATTAAGTTGTTGGCTAATATTACACAGTGGATTTTGATTCGGATCAGTTAGAGCTAATAGCAATTTTCGGTAAAATATTAACCAAACACACACAAAAGTCGCTCGTGTGGCTCCATCCTCTCCTTCAATAGGATTAATCGAGTTAGCTATTTACTCTTCCCACTACTCCAGTGTTTTCCCACCTTCCACTCCAAACAAGAAATTGACACTAAATTCATTTAATACAAATTTATATTATTGTCTGAGGCATTTTAAGCAATGCTTAATTTAATTTCCTTGTTTGGAGTGTGATATTGGAGAACAGGACCACAGAGTAATGTAAAAATGGGATTCGCACGTCCACCAGGCACCCAGCTATATTCTCCAGTGAGTCACAAGAGCTCTGTTTACATTCAATTGCAATTCAAATGTGCCAAATCATCTCTCTGTGTGCACTAAAAAGAGAAGTCGGCCTCTGAAAGCAGATCAATCCACCCCAGGCTGACAAACCCTGAGGGTTTGACCTTCAGGTTGTAGTACAAGTCCTTTTATTTGATTAGACTTCTGACAGGTCAAACATGTTGACTGTTCACATTCTCTTGGACTAGTAATCAGTGAGCTAGAGTTCTAGTCCCTTCTGCTTGGGGAGATGGAAATAACCTTTTCTGAGCATCTACAATGTGCCAGGCATTAAAAAACAAAACAAAACAAAACAAAACCCACCTAACAGTATCTCATTTTTAAGTGCCTCAAAAATCCTGTGGGTAAATGGGGTAAAAATCCCCATTTTACTTCTAAAAACCATGAGAAGCAGAGAGGATATGTCACTTGTCCAAGGCCACATAGCCAGTAAGTGTGCGTACAACCATATACCCCCATAGTGCTGGCATTTTGCACGATCTCTCAGACCTAAGCGCACAGGGTCACGCCAGTGTGGGGCAGTTTCTTAAGGCGTTAAGAATGGTGAGCTTCAGCCAGGCCACTGAGTCCCTGAACTGGTATACAGAACTTGTATGTATGTACACCTTTTTGAGGAGGGGGTCCATAGCTTTCTTCAGTTCTGAAAAGTCTCCATGATTTAAAGAATAATAAGCACTATTGCCCTGAGCTTTCCATGAGGACCAGTGCCTGAGGGCTTTGGGGCACTTAACACACATGCTTCTCATTCTGCACTTGGATTTGGCCAGATACTTTAGTAACAATCATACATCAACAACTACAATTTGTTGAGGACCTACTAGGTGCCAGCTCTGCTGAGTGCTCTCATTGATTGGCTGGGGCAGGGGTGGGGGAAGGGTACTGGCATTCCTTTTTAACATCTATTAATTAATTAATTTAGGCCACACCACTCCGCGTGCGGGATCTTAGTTCCCCAATCGGGAAACCAGGGATCAAACCTGTGCCCTCTGCAGTGGAAGCTTGAAGTCTTAACCACTGGACCGCCAGGGAAGTCCCAGCATTCCTTTTAGAGCCCTCAGTCTTGCCTGGTAGTAATAAGAACAGAGAGTCCCATACCTGCTGAGCATAGCATGTGTCTAGGAATGTTTCTGGCCCCTTGACTGGAATAACCCCATCCAAGCAGGGCAGGGAGAAAAAGAAAGGTTGATGTGAGAGCCAGCAAGCTGGACGTCTGGCTCCTTTTCTGCCATCAACTCCAAATGGCTTTAGGCAGAATACTCTTGTTACTCTAATAGGCCTATCTCTAAAATAAAAATACCTAGCTCCCACTCCCCCTCTTAGTAAACCAACAAAACAAAACATAAAACAAACTTTAAAAATACGTGGGTATTACTTAAGATTGTGAAACTAATGAGCTCCCAGTCATCTAATGCAACTCAATTCATTTCACTGACATCTTGGGATACTTGTTTCCAGACATGCTGTGGGGATAAAATAATGAAGACACACCCCCTGGCCTCCAAGGGATTAAAATCTAGTAAGTATAGCAAAGCAAGTATATAAAATAGCTGTAGCACAGGTAGAATAGAGTAAACATTATATGAAAGCTAATCAGTTCCTTGCTGTGGGGGGGGGGACAGAAGAGGGAAAAATATCTCCCTTGGGGAAGGAAATCAGGGAAGGCATTGGTAGGAGGTGGCATTTGAAGACTTGAAAGGATTTCATCAGGCAGAGGACGTTTTTGAAGGTTGCGTAAGGATGCTGCGTAAGGGCATGAAGGCTGCATAAGGGCATGAGAAATCTGGGGCATAGTTAGGCGATCAGGAACAGCCAAGAATGCCTAGGCAGTGTGGGTCTGGTAAGCCTGCTGTGGAAGGCGGACTGCTAGGCTAGAGCGAGGGCCCAATGAATTTACATATTACCCCTAGAGAGTCTGATTTTTTTTTTTTTTTTTTGGCCTAGCTGCGAGGCTTGTGGGATCTTAATTCCCCCACCAGGGATTGAACCCCAGGCCCAGGGCAGTGAAAGCGCTGAATCCTAACCACTGGACCACCAGGGAATTCCCTAGAGAGTCTGATTTAAAGGGCTCTATTGAAGATTGCCCTTTGGAATTTTTAAAATCCCCTTGGGTGATTCTAGTTTTGCAGCCAAGGTTGAGAACCCCTGGGCTAGGTGGTCTTCAAGGTCTCCTCCAGCCTCTGAGAGAATAGTGCCCTTTTTGAGAAAAGGGACTCTGTTTGAAAATGTGGGTGGCTGGTTGTAATTGCTACAAAGCTGATTTAAAGTCCTTTGCCCTCAGGCAATGGGCTCCTGAATAACCCTGGAGGGTTGTTCTAAGAGTGAGCGTCCAAAGCCCAGATACATCCATAATGTCAGTGAGTTAAGTGGGCCTGGTAGGGACTGGCAATCTAGTAATCCCGCCCCATCCAAAGGGGGAAGCCTCTACTTAGCTCCAGCTGAGTACTGCTAAGTAGGAACGTGGACCTGGGGTTGCCAAGGCTTGTGACTTTTCAAGAGAAGCCAGGAATCTGGCAAAAGATCCTGATTTTATTATGTTAGTAAAAAATACAAAATTGTGATAAAACACTATGCAAGCCAAGCAAACCATAACAGCAAGCCAGATTCAATCAGCAGGTCTTTGGGTTGATGCCTCTGACTTAGAGTTTTTATTATTAAAAAGAACTGGCTTTCTTTTTTATTAAGTGATTGCTACCTGACAAATGATCTTCAGAGAGACAACACTGTGTTGACTTCATGTGCTTTACTTTTTTTTTTTTTTAACTATAATATCTGGCTGAGGAGACATTAAAATCTCCCATGTGCATTTATCAACTAATGGTCAATATTATTTTAACTGTACTCACTTCTTCCCATATTATTTTCAAGCAACCCTCAGATATCATATTGTCTTATCCATAAATATTGAAACATAACCATAATATGGTTATCACCCCTAAAAACAAGCATTTCTTAAAAATATCCAGTGTTCAATTTCCAATCTCAAAATGTCATAATTTTTTTAAAAATTCAGTTTGTTTGAATCAGAGTACAAATAAAGTCCACACATTACAGTTGATTGACATGCTCATGTTCGCTTTTGATACATTTTTGTACATTGATCCTGCTGAATTGGCTATTATTAATGTGTCTGTATGTAACCTTCCACTAAAGGATTTGTAAAAATGTAATGAAGGTTTACAAGGCCAAGCTCTGTGATTATGTTAGAAGTAAGTTTGGTATAGTAAGTCTTATAAACAGCTAAATTCTGTCAAAGAAAAATCCATTTTTAATGCATGATTGAATATTGATAATTAATGGGAACTATGAGGAAGTCATATGCAAAGATTAATTACCAACTGAGCTCTGAGAACGTTTTTCTTCCTTTGTAATCTTACCTCCTGAGAGAAATAGTCTATATTGGTTCTAGAGTGAATTGACGGATATGTCCAGAAAGAAAAGTCACAGACTTTAATCTTTATTGGTCATGCTTAATTGGATGTACTATTATTTTTTATTTGCAGAGACAATATTTTTCAGTTAATTCTTTCTGCAATGCTGGAATGGGAAGGTGGGATCCTGAGGCCTTTCTCAGTGTACTGGATGTAGGGGGCTAGGAGTACCGGGGTTCCAATTATTTCTCCTTATTAGAAATGTTTGATTTTCCGATGGAAAATCTGATTGTCTGAATCAAGGCCATCCTCTACAGGCCAACTCTCTTCATTGCTGACGCTAAACTCTGACAAAAAGCGATGCTCTGAGCTTCTTGCTTCAGAAAGTAACTTGAGTGAAACTGACCCCTGAAATCCAAGTTCATTAAAGTAAGGAAAAATACTGTGAGTCCATCAAATAAAAAGCCAGACAGGCATGGCTGTTTGCCCCTACTGGCACACACTGTATTTGCATATCCACCTAGGCAGGCTTCTGTTAAGAGGCATCCGCAGGCCAGTCTGTGACTGGCAGCAGCTCAGATTCAGTTTGCAAAGGTGGCTGGTGGCCGGTGGCTAATTGCATGTTTGATGAACTTGTTGTTAAGACAATGCCGCATGTGTCCTCCCCTGGCTGCAAATTGCCAGGTTACTGGAGAGTTTCCTGTATGGATACTAATTATGCCTAATTTGGTCCTGAGATTTCCTCATTTGTCTTTCTGTCACAAAGTTTGTGATTACAAATCGCTCATGTTGATTGGGAGTGAGGCTAAATTTCTGATGGTTCACACATGTAATAAAGCCATTCATGAGACCAGCAGTGTTCGGTCGTCTTTCTAATACATAGAACATCCACGGTTATTTGCATCCCTGAGAAAAGTTTGCTTTCTGTAGGTGTTTGTTTTCACAATGAATTAATTACCTGTAAAACATAAACAAAGCTTCCAAATGTGACACTGTGTGGAAAGGACAGCCATGTGCTACCTGGGAAGGGACAGCCGTTATGTTCCTGAGGGGTGTGCGTTTAACCCCCACGGGGGGTGGGGAATTGCTCCCCAAGGCAAGTGGGGACAGATGCCATCCTATGGCTCTGTCCATGTCGTGCCTGCCTGGGAGGCCCTGGAGAAGAGAGAGGGCTTATCTTGAATACCGGAAGTAGCAGGCAGCCCCTTGATGGCAGCTTCACTAACCAGGGGTTCTTGGGAGCCGAGAGCCCTACTGCCGGCCGGGTTTCTGTCTGTGGGTAGTGGGGACACAGGCGAGAGCTAAGGCCTTCAGCATGGGATTGGGGGCCCTCTTGCCCCTCTTCACATTTGCCTAATGATTGCACAGGCTCCGGACGCGCAGGCTCAGCGGCCATGGCTCACGGGCCCAGCCACTCCGCGGCATGTGGGATCTTCCCGGACCGGGGTTCGAACCCGCGTCCCCTGCATCGGCAGGCGGACTCTCAACCACTGCGCCACCAGGGAAGCCCTGCCTAACGATTTTTTTCAAGGAGCCTGATTAAGACACCGACTCTCAAATATTTTTCTAAGACATCTCTCATACTTCCGCTCCCAAGAAAAAAGCCTCGGGAGTTTCCCGGGTTCCAAGCCTGAGACTAAGGATGGCGCGTGGTGAAGAAGGTGAGGGAGGGAGGTAAGGAAGCATAGAGAGAGGGCAGAGGTGAAGATGGATGTGGATATGGTGAGGCCCTGGGGACAGGGGACAGAGGCAGGAACTGAGGGGAGAGGGTCCTTCCAGAGCTGACCTGGCTGCAGGGAATGTGACTGAGCAGTATTGGGCTGGTACTGCAAGGCATAACCCACCCAGGGAGAAAGTGGTCAGTGGAGGCCTGCTCCAATCCAGGTGCAGTGGCCAGGTCTGTCTCCTTATCCTTGGTCTCTGAGCTGGGCCTCACGTTTGCCATCTTTATCCATCTTTAATGAACTACAAGTGTTTGGAAACTGAGCCATGACTGGAGATCTGCTTTTGAGAGGAGGCTTGTGCACTTCCTGTCAACTAAATCCCTAGATGTCTTGTGACATATTTTGAGTCAGTAAAGTACTAACTGTTAACTTGTTCTGATCTGATTTTATTTGCATTTATCACCCAGGATATGGAGGCTACCTTTGCTGCTGAGTCCCAAAAGCCTTCTCTGTGACCACAAAAATCAGAAATCAGAGGGGTCTAAGGTTTCCCCAGCTGCCCACATTAGCATAACTGGAAAAATACCATTCATTTGCTCTATACAGGCGATCTCTTTTCTAATAGGTGGTCATAGATTGATACAGAGCAACTGGAAACATCCATGTTACCCCAGAAATGAGAAAAACAATCCTGTTAAAAACTGATAACCCAGATAAGGTCAACATCCCTGGCCACCAAGATTAGCCAAGTGGCCACTCACAAGGTCATGGGAAAAAGCTCAGACAGCCTTGTTTTCCCTTAAGAATGGCAAGGGCCAAGTGACCATAATGTCTGTAATTGTGTCCCTCTCAGGTCCTTAGCTGACTCCACTAGAGTGAAACAGTCTGGGGGCAAACATCACAGCCTTCCTCCTGGCATCAATTCCTTTTATTTTTTTCTGTGCCCAGAATTTCCCTGGGCACTAGTGAGAATCTTGCAAGTAGAGAGAAACACCTTCTGAACATAATAGGATGTACAAAAAAAGGACAAGGGAGGATGAGGGATGTTTGAAGTGCTTAAATCCCACACATAATTATAAGAAGTTAGCATTTTTGCTGGGAAAATTAAAGAAATTAGACTCAAATATAATTTTTTTCAATGCAGAAGTGTAAATTTTGCACTTTACCATTTGATCAAAGGAAAGCCCACTGACAAAATGAGAGCTCTTAAAAATGCAGTGTGGGGGCTTCCCTGAAGGCTCAGTGGTTGAGAGTCCGCCTGCCGATGCAGGGGACGAGGGTTCGTGCCCCGGGCCGGGAAGATCCCAAATGCCGTGGAGCGGCTGGGCCCGTGAGCCATAGCCGCTGAGCCTGCGCGTCCGGAGCCTGTGCTCCGCAACGGGAGAGGCCACAACAAAAATGCAGTGTGGGTTAGTTTCATTAAAATGAAATGTATTGATAATCTAGCATGAGATTTAATAATCTAGCGTGAGATTTAATAAAGTCTTTACTTTTAGGTTAAATTTAAATTGATCTCACTGTCTATTTACTCATTCATCAGATATTACCAAATGGCTAATTTGTGCCAAGTTCTCATTTAGAAAATGTTATATGGTTCTTTTCTGAGAAACCTTGTTAATCATGTTGTTTTACATTATTAAACTTTTTTAGAATGCAGTTCTTACCGTGAAAGTTCATTCTCTGACACTTAAAACTTTTTCCTTCATAGGAAGCTATGATGCTAGAGAGAACCCATGTGCCAGAAGCTAGTTCCCATCACTAAGATCAGTGTTGGAACTCTCTGCCTTGACTCTCTTAGGACCAAAGTGGAGGGCATGTAGGGAGAAAACTTTTCTTGGGTACCTATTATAGACCAGATGCTTTACAAAAATAATTCCATTTAATTTTAATTCTCACAACCCACAGATAGGTAAGATTTCCATTTATTTTTAATCTTTTATTTATTTTTGGCTGCGTTGGGTCTTCATTGCTGCGTGCAGGCTTTCTTTAGTTGCGGCGAGCAGGGGCTACTCTTCATTGTGGTGCATGGGCTTCTCATTGCAGTGGCTTCTTTTGTTGTGGAGCGCGGGCTCTAGACACACGGGCTTCAGTAGTTGTGGCACATGGGCCCTAGGGTGCAGGCTCAGTAGTTGTGGCATATGGGCTTAGTTGCTCCATGGCATGTGGGATCTTCCTGGACCAGGAATTGAACCCATGTCGCCTGCATTGGCAGGCGGATTCTTAACCACTGTGCCACCAGGGAAGTCCCAAGATTTCCATATTATAGTTCAAAACACTGAGGCTAGGAGGGATGATGAAACTTGTATGAAGTCAAGTAACTAGGAGGTACTGGCATTGCTGACCCTCACTGCCTTTCAGCACATCATCCATTTAATCAACACAGAACTTCCTTGAGCACCTACTATGTGCTAGGCACAGTTCCTGGCACTAAGGATACGGTGGTGACAAAACAAAGTCTCTTCCTCATGGGGTCTCTAACCCGATGGTTGAGAAGGCAGTACACAGACACGTGATGTGATGTTGGGCAGTGGCGAGGAGATGAAGAAACGTGAAGCAGGGGGAGGGGATGGAGAATGAAAGCAGGGGGTGGCTCTTGAGCACCTGTCCATTCAGCGTCAGGCGTGTCTCCAGCAGAGTGCATTGTGTTGCCAGTCTCTTTCCTGGACGAGAAGAGAACGTGCAGGCGTGCATGTGGTCACACAAACGGGTACCTGCACTGCATGGAACGCTGGGAGTGAGGGCAGTGAAACAGAGAGAGAGGAGGAACAAGGAGACCAAGCAAAACTTCCAAAGGAGGCTTGTTCCTTGGGCATCAGCCTATTTGTCTCTTTATGTTCTCTTTCAACACTCCCAGCACACCCAATCTTCCTCACCTGCACTGTGACCCTTGCTACATCCTCTACGTCCTGGGCGATTCTGCTCTGAAGACGACCGTAGATATCACCACTGTCTCTTCCAGCCCCTTAGATGTCACCATTTCCTTGTGACCTTGCCTTGTCTCCTTTATAATACACATCCTGTGGTTCAATCCTCCAGAGTCCATTAAGTGACCACATGGTTAATTTTTTGTATACAAAGTTAGCTGGTTATGCATTTGTATTACATTTTGATAGGCTACAGATTTGCCTAAGGTTGAAATGTCCCAGGACTTTTTCTTGCCTTTACATTCACCTCTTTGGTGATCTCATCCGGTTTCAAGGCTTTTAAATGCATCTATAAATAGATAAATAGATAACTCAAATTTATATTCCATGTAGATCACCCTCGCTGCCTCTCTGACTTTTCCACTGGGAAGTCTAATAAACATCTTAAGATGACAACTGTATGCCCAAATCCTGCTTTCCATCTGCAGCCTTCTCCATCTAAGTAAATGGCAACTTCATTTTCCCAGCTGCTCAGGACAACAAATTTGGGGTCATCTTTTACTCTTCCTTTATTCTAACACCCTGAAAGCATTGGTTCCCCTCCAAATAAATCCAGAATCTTTTTCCACCATTTCCTCTGCTACCACTCTGGTCTAAGGCATCATCATGTCTTGCTTTGGCTATTCCAACAGCCTTCTACTCTTTCTTCCTTTGGTCTACTCTTAACTCAGCAGCCCGAGTGATCTTGTTAAAAAAGCAAATCAGATCAGCTGGTTCCTTGGATTACGCCCTCCACTGGCTTCCTCCTCACCCTGAGGAGTCAAGCTGGAAGCTGCTCTCTTCACCGCTGCTTTCTGGAGAAAAGCAAAACAAAAAACAAGCCTTACCTGTTCTAGGCAACACCGTTTTGCACTCCCTCGCTCTCTTGTGAGAGCGCCAGGGCTGCTGATGTTTTCAGGGCCACACCCTCGTTCCAGCTATCCTCACATGCTAATCAGCTGGTCATTTTAAAGTTGGTCAAGGTTAGATTTGCTAAGCAATGTCTACCCCAGATCCGGGAACTCCCCCTCCCAGCCCTGGAAGATAAGACCTTCTTGTGGCTTTATCTAAGGAGAGATTGTCCCCTTTGTCCCCACCCAGATAGGAATCACCACATTGTCATCAAGGGGCAGCTCAGAACCCATACCTATAGGAAACACCTGTTTGTTTCAAGCAACATTTAACCCAGCAGCTTTCTTGTACTTGGGCCTTCAACTACTTTTTCTCTTTTTTCTTCCCTTTAAGAAAACTAAGTCTGTTTTAATTTTATGGGCTTGACAGAACTAGGACAATAGGACAATGTTTGCTCGGATCAAATTTTTTTGTGCGAATTTTTTGGGCAGAATCAGTGTTTGCAAGAAGCAGATAAAACTTGACTGTTGAAGAACCTTGCTGTAGCAGGCAGCTGCCTGCCAGCAAATCTCCAGTTAACAACAGAGCTGGAGTCATTGTTAGCCAGGTGGGAGAGATGGTGGGGAAGAGAAAGCCCCAGAGCTTCCTTGTTAGGCTCTAAATGAATTGGTTGTTTAGCAATTACTGTTAGACAGCAGATCTGAGTACATGAGCTTTCTAAAGATAACATCTCAACTCGGTTTGCCCTCCTTACACAACACGGGTGCATATGCATCAAGGAAGCCCCACAGCCCCGAGATATTTTATTCACCTCACACTCGGAGGAGTTCACTGACTGGAATTCAATAGAAGCTGTTCTCTGTGTGAAAGTAATTTCAGAAAGTAATCTAGTTTATGGAAATGAAAGGCATCAAAACACAAAAAAAACACTGTTTCTCTACGAGTACTTTGCCTCAAATATTTGACATGGAAATTTGTATAATCCCTCTGGGGGCACGTGGGTTTCACCAGTGTTAACATCTTTTGAAATGAATTTCACAAATGTTTATTTGCTGTGCCAGGCTGATAAATAATTTAGAATATCGAGGCATCTTACCAGAATCAAACTGAATGATACGTATCTCAGATGATTGTGGAGGTTAAAGGGTGTGAATTTTAATTGGGTATTGGGGGTGACGTCACTTTCAAATACCGCGCCCGGGGAGCAAAGGTGTCACTTAGCTGCTCTGGGTCCCCAAATCTCCTTGCTATATAATGCACCTCAGAATTGACAACGGATGGTCCATTGCCACATTCTGCTTTTATTTCTCACACAGGGAACAAGTCTTATGGCACCTGCCTGGAGGGAGAGGGAGGGGAGGGTACTGAAGCAATGGGCAGGCTCAGGTCTGATGTGGGCATCTAGTGGAACAGGGAGAGCTGCGTCTTGCCAGTCCTGAAGAAAAGAGCAGGTGCAAGATGAGCAGAAGACAGGCCTTAGGTTAGAACAGAATCAAGGAGGAGAGAGAGAGGGAAGCTTATGTTGTCCATCATCTGAACCTGAGTGTCTATGGAAACCCCCTTTTCTTCCTTTGGGGGAGCACTGGCTTGTCATCTTAGAGAACCCCCCATGGTTCTGTGAGAACCCTTCCCCCTCATGCAGGAGGACCCTCATAATGAGGGTCCTTCCCTGGAGCCGTGGTCCCCAGTCCAGTTTAGATTTGCACAATCTTCATGGCACATCCAGTGGTTCAACACTGCTGTTTTACAGGTCAGCTGCTTGGCTGCGTCTGCATGGTGGGTGGAGAGAAAAGTTTGTTGCAGACCAAGGTTGCTGCTCTTTGGCCCAGCATCCTCCCTGCCCCAAATCACCTTTCTCAGGCTAGATGGTCTCTAAATGCTGATGGCTGTCCCCAGGCCAGATGGGGGGGGGCTCTGCTAGAGCAGGGAGCCATGAGCCTTATAGAAGCCCTAAAGCAGGGGGTACGCAGACCCTGAAGAGTGGTGGAAAGCATAAACGGGAGAGTGGGCTTTACAACACCTCCACCCCATGGCCTCTTTTCTGAGTGTGTCCTGACTTCCATCCTACTGCTGGTGAGATACCTCCATCTGGAGGCCTTATGAGCACCTCAAACTCTATAGCTTCCACCCAAGCCTGTTCTTCTTCCTGAATTTCCAACTCTTTATGATACCAGTCATCAAATCTAGAACCTCAGCATGGTCATTGACTCCTGTCTCGCCCTTTGCTCCACCTTCATTCAATCACTTGCTGAGTTCTATTGACTCTACCCCATGTAGAGTCTTCTATCTACTAGTATTATTCAGCAGGGCATGGTGGGTAGAATACTTCTTCATTTTGTGGGACTGTCCTATGCATTGCAGATCATTTAGCATTCTTGATCCCTGCACACCAAATGCCAGTAATGCCCTCCAGTCACTGTGACAATCAGAAACAGATCTAGACTTTCCCAAATATCCCCCAGGCTCAATGTCATCCCAGTTGAGAAACACAGGAAGTGTCACTACCCTGGATTCTGGCAATTTACTTTCATCGGAGATGTTGGGTTTTGCATGCTCTAATTGGCCTTCTCACTCCTAATCTCTCCTTTCTCCAATCCATTTTTCACAAAGCTGTTAAGTAATGTTTCTAAAGCACACCTCTGATTAAATTACTCCCTGTTCAAAACATTGAGTAGCTCTCTACTGCCTCTGTAATAAAATCTAACTCCTTAGCCTTGAATTCAAGGCTGTATAAATTGGCCTTCACATTCCTTACTCTCTACGGTTTCCTTTTCAATTGACTAATGCTGCATCATAAACTACTCAAATCTTAGTATCTTCAACCAATTTTATTTTTATTATAGACCCTTGGGTCAGGAATTTGGGCAGGGTTCTGCTGGGCAATTCTTTTGTTCCATGTGGTGTCAACGGGGGTGCTTGGTGGTATCAGCTGGGAGCTGGTCTGGTCAGGAGGATCCAAGATGGCTTCCCTTATGCATGTCCTGTCATCTCAGTGTAGACAGTGGGCAGGCTAGGCTCAACTGGTTTCCTCTCCTCCATGTGGTCTCCACTCCCCAGAGAGGGAATGGAACTTTCCATAATGGCTCATGGCACGAGAGGAAGGCAGCAGAGACTTCCAGTCCTCCTAAAGGCTGGACCCAGGGCTGGAGCAGTCATAGAGCCTGCTCAGACTCACGGGTGTGTGTGTGTGTGTGTGTGTGTGTGTGTGTGTGTGTGTGTGTGTGTGTGTGTGTGTGTGTGTGTGTGTGTGTGTGTGTGTGTGTGTGTGTGTGTGTGTGTGTGTGTGTGTGTGTGTGTGTGTGTGTGTGTGTGTGTGTGTGTGTGTGTGTGTGTGTGTCACAGACCCAGCTCCTGATGGGAGGTGTCTTAAGTATTTGCAGTGGACTCGAATCCTCCACGACAGGGTAGATTAACTGTATGGGTGGTATTATAGCACAGATGTCAAGCTGCAGCTTCCACCTTTACAATTCTACAAGTTTCTTTCAGACCCTGTTGTCAGCATAGCCCTGAAGTGGAAAAAAAACTTCACTTCTCCCCTTATTTTACCTCTGCCCTTTATCTAGTCTCCCTTAATTGACCTACTCTTATCTTCTGCTTTGGCAAAGCTTGAATCAGTGAGATATCATGGCCAGACCCAGGACACCACTGGACAATGGAGTCTAGAGAAGCTCTGCCTAATAGAAATATAATGCAAGCCACATGATTTACTTTGTTTTCTAGGAGCTACATTAAAAAGTAAAAAAGAAACAAGTGAAATTAATATATTTTACTTGATGCAATACATGAAGAAATTATTTCAACATACACAGGCACGTCTAACTTTCTTGTGCTTTGCAGATATTGTATCTTTTACAAATTGAAGGTTTGTGGCAACTCGGCGTTGAGAAAGTCTATTGGTGCCATTTTTCCAACACCACTGGCTCACTTCGTGTCTGTGTCCCATTTGGTAATTCTCGCAGTATTTCAAACTTTTAAACTATATTTATTATGGTAGTCTGTGATCAGTGATCTTTGATGTTACTACTAAGACTCACTGAAGGCTCAGATGATGGTTAGCATTTTTTAGCAGTAAACTATTTTTAATTAAGTTATGTACATTGTTTTTAAAGATATAATGCAATTGCACACTTCATAGACTACACTACAGTATAAACATAATTTTTATATACCCTGGGAAACCCAAAAAATTCATGTGATTTGCTTTATAGCCATATTTGCTTTATTGCGTGGTCTGGAACCAAACTCCAAGGTATGCCTATAATCAATCAATAAAATTATTGAGATATTTTACATTCTTTTTTTATATGGAATCTTCAAAACCCAGTGTGTATTTTACACATACAGCCTGTTTCAATTCAATCCACCTCTCAAGTGCTAGTGGCTAGCAGCTACTGTATTGGACAGTGCAGGTCTAAAGCCCTGTCACTGGTATTTGCCCCACCCCATCCCCCAAAAGAAAAAATGCTCTTAAAGTGGACTTATGCTAGAATAAACACTTAGGCATCCTTGAAGGAGGCAAGCCTCCCAAGGATGTACAGATGAAGGAGAATCCTCCCTTGTTGCTTAGGTGGGAGTGGGATAGATTGAAGCCTATTGGTACATTTTTCTACAAGCTACCATCACGTTCTCCCTCAGTGGTTGTCTTTCCAAGTCGGACCCTCAGTCTCTCTATCTTAGCTAAGGAGCTAAGATATTCATTTCAATTTAAATAAGAGTCTGCTTTACCAAAGGATTCACTTCAGAATTGCTTAAGCCTGAGCATTTCTCTTGTGTATTTCAAATACATCCATTTATTTTTAAAAGATTTAATCACATTTCACCAACATCTGTTGAATGAAATAAATTGTCCCTACATGTGAAGCCTTCCTAAAAGTTGAATTGGGGATGAGCATGAGCACAAGAGGAAATACTCATAGAATGTTAGGGCTGTAAGAAAACTTGGAGCTCACAGAATCTAGTCCAGGGATGGCAAATGCAGGCACCTGGGCCATCACTTTTCTTGGCAGACGTGCAAGATGGCCTGCCCTCGTGACAGTCCCGTGTAGCCCCAGGCATCTACACCTCCCTGTAGGCAACTGCTACCAACAGATCACCAGTAGTGTTGAGATAAAATCTGTTATCTCTGTTCTGACAATTTGTAGGGAAGCTGTGGGATTATCTGTTGGGCTTCCACCAGTGTTCTGAAATTCACCTGGGCCCTCTACCCAGGGTTGATTGATCTAGTGTGGGCACCTGACCTAAGGTGAGCCAGAGTGGCCCTAACCAAGATTCCGCATTTAGACCAAGAGCACATCCTGGTGGCTGAAACTGTGAGAAGGAAAACTCATGAGCTGTCTGGGCTCCGCTTTATCATCCAGGTAGGATGGAGCCGTTACTCTGAGGAGAGCAGAGATGAGAGAACAGAGCTCTAGAGGTGTCCCTTGGGCCCCTTAGTTGTTCAGCTCTCCCTTGGTTCCACGATACCATGGTAAACATCCACTAAATTATCTTTACCTTTAGAATGAGTATGACTTGGCTTCTCTCATTTGTAAATCTAGACTCATAACTACACAGGTCCCCATGCTTAGGAAGGCACTGATCTTGGTTTTAGGCTCTTTCTTGGTTTTAGGCTCTTTAGAATTTCATCTTGAAATTCTTAATTTTTGAATAAGGGGCCCTGCATTTTCATCTTGTATTGGGCCCCGTAAATTATGTAGCTGATCCTGCAAATATACCTTAATTTCACAAGAGGTAGTCATTGAGACTGAGATGAAGTCAGCAATTCGTTTAAAGTTGCAGAGCTGGTTACAGAATCCATTTTCAGTCCACTGGAGTCCAGACTGGCAGTGAGAAACTGATACAAACCTGTGAAAAGGCAGGGAGGGGTATAATTTTGTTTCTAGTGCTTCTTGCATGATGCAGACATGCCCTAATCCCAAACCTTAAGGGCCATTGTTTTGCTGCTCAATTTTCCTATAAGTTAGAAGGAGAAAGGGTAGGTAGAAAAAGGTTGGCTGGTGTCACAGAGCAATCGTTCTGAGAGAAGGAAGCATTTGCCATGTTGCCAAAGCCAACCTAATTTCCCAATTTCCCAAAGACCCAATTTCCCCAGCTGCTTTGTTGACATAGCAACAGTGAATTCTGAAAGAGCTGTTATAATATTAATATGTATTTCATGGTGGGCTTGCCCTGTGTTCTTCTCTAACCTTGTGGTCCAGATCTGAAAAGAAGTGCTTTTGGCAGCTGGCCACTGAAAACAAGAAACCCAAAGCCCAGTTCTCCCAGTGGGATGAGAAGTAAGGAGCAGGTGCCTCCATCAGCACATTTAGATAAGTGGTGGAAAGGTGGGGTACCCCAGTCCCCCAGGCTTCTCAACTTTCCCCAGAGTGAAGAGGCTGACCATGTAGATATTTTAAGTGAAAGCTGCACCTTGGGATACATTTCCATCCTCCTACTACTCAGGGTGTTAAATGTAGCACCTGTGAGCTATTGTGTAGAAAATCAATTATACCTTGAGCCCAGTGATAAGAATTCATCCCCCGTGAGCTCAATTTTCAAATGGCTTCAAAAGGCCTCCCACCTCTTTCCCTTTTTCCAATGCAAATGAGCAACACTGGAAATTTGCATGCCAAATTCCAACAAGGGTTTCACGCGAGTAAATGGTCATATTTATTAGTAATAGCAGTAGTAGAAGAGTAAGAGGTATTTAATAAATGTATGTTGAATATGTAGCATTTCTGTAGCACTTAACAGTTTTCAAAGCTTTTTTTTTTACCCCCCGTACATCATCTACTTGATTCTTAAACAAGCAAACAAACAAACCCAAAAGCCCTGTGATGAGGACAGAGGGGAATTATCCCCATTTTACGGATGAAGAACATAAGGCTCAAGAAAGATTTTATCTTGCTCAATGTCACACAGCTGAGTCATAAGTGTCAGAGTTATGATTAGAACTTGAGTTTGACTCCCAGCTAGCACTGCCTTACTGCTGTGCCACGTTGCCTCATGGTATTTCAGAAGGGACAGGGAGGACAAAACAGAAGTTGTATTAAGTGATTGCAGGAAAGTTCAATCAATAATAGCTAAAATGTATTACTAGGCTTACCAGGTGTCTGTCGTGGATATTAACTCATTTAATGATTTTAAACTTTTTAGTTTGGGGTAGCTGTAGATGCACACGCAACTGTGGGAAATAAGAAGAGGGTCTTTTCCAGTGGTGATGTCTTGCAGAACTACAGAACAATGTTAGAACCAGGATATTGACATGGACACAGTCGAGATATACAGTATTTCCATCACCCCAGGATCCCTCATGTTGTCCTTTTATTCACACCTACTTCACTCTCACCCCCATCCCTCCTTAACGCTTGACAGCCACTAATCGGATTTCCATTTCTATAAATTTGCTATTTCAAGATTATTACATAATGGAATTATACAGCATGCACTCTTTTGTGGTTTTTATTCCCCCACTCAGCATAGTTGTCTAGAGATTCATCTGGGTTGTCTCATGAATCAGAAGTTCATTCCTCTTTATTGCTGAGTTGTATTCCATGGTACGATGCTCCAAGTTTGTTTAACCATTCACCTCCTGAAGGACAATCTGGGTTGTTTCCAGTTTGGGGCTAATATGAAGAAAGTTATTATGAACATTTGTGTATAAGTTTGTGTGTCTTCATTTCTCTGGGGAAAATACCCAGGGTTGCAATTATTGGGTTGTATGATAGTTATGTGTTTAGTTTCTTAGGCAATTGCCAAGCTGTTTTACATTCCTACCAGCAATACATGAGCAATCCAGTTTTTCCACATCCTTACCAGCATTTGGTGTTGTCACTATTTTTATTTATTTTTATATTTATTATTTATTTATTTATTTACTTATTTATTTTTATTTTTGACGGTGTCAGGACTTAGTTGTGGCACACGGGATCTTCGTTGCGCCATGTGGGATATTTCGTTGTGGCGCGGTCTCTTTGCTGCAGCATGCGGGCTTCTCTCTAGTTGTGGTGTGTGGGTTTTTCTTTCTCTGCTTGTGGCACACGGGCTCCAGGGCGTGTGCGCTCTCTAGTTGAGGCGTGCAGGCTTAGTAGTTGTGGCGCCCGGGCTTAGTTTCCCTGTGGCATGTGGGATCTTAGTTCCCTGACCAGGGATCGAACCTGTGTCCCCTGCATTGGAAGGCAGATTCTTTACCACTGGACCACCAGGGAAGTCCCTCACTATTTTTATTTTAGTCTTTCTTATAGGTGTATACTGATATGTCATTGTAGTTTTTTTTTGCATTTCCCCAATGCTGTTGAACGTTTTTTCATGTGCTCATTTATTTGTATATCATCTTTGCTAAAGTATCTCTTCATGTCTTTTGCCCATTTTCTATTGGATTGTTGTTCATTTTCGGTTTTATTTTATTCTTCTTTACTGTTGAGGTTTGCGTTTTTGAGTTTTACATGTTCTAGATACTGGTCCTTTATTGGATATATGATTTGCAATGTTTTCTTCCACTCTGTAGCTTGTTTTTTTTCATCATCTTAGCAGGGTCTTTTGCAGAGCACACTTTTAAATTTTGATGAAGTCCAATTGATTAATTTTTCCTTTTATGGATCATGCTTTTGGTGTCAAGTATAAGAACTCCTTGCCTAGCCCTAGATTTTATCCTATGTTTGTTTCTAAAAGTTTTATAGTTTCCATTTTACGTTTAAGACCGTGATCCATTTTGAGTTCATTTTTATATAAGATGTGACACTGAAGTCTTTCTTCCCCCTCATTTCCTATGGACATCCAATTCCTCTAGCACCAGCAACCTTGAAAAGACGATTTTCCTGTATTGAATTTGTTTTTAACCTTTGTCAAAATTCAGTTGGGTATATTTGTGTGAGTCTGTTTCTAGGTTCTCTGTTCTGTTTTGCTTAATTTTTAACAACCCTTTGCAATAGATGCTATTGCTATCTCTACTTTACAGATGAAGAAACTAAGGTACAAAGTTGGAAGCAAGGTTTCTATCATCCACTTTTCTACTGTAAGGGGCAAGCAATGAACACTTTCGAACACTTCTGCTTATAATGAGAGAAAGCTATATTAAAGGTGGGCTCAATTACATTACAATTTATTCTATAAAGAGTCAAATCAGAAAGAAACGTCTGTGCTTCCTTTGGAGACATCCTCATCCAGCTCATCAGAAGAGCGTTAAGAAACAAAAGAACTAAACTTGGACACAATAAAGTGACTGCCAACTGGATTTATCATTCTATTTAGCTCAATAAACATTACTTTGTTGCCCTAATACGGTAAAGAGAACCATGATTTGTTAAATAAACTAACCAAGTGAAGAAAAAAACTGTCAATAGGGAGCTCTTTACCTGTTGACAGACAGCTGTGATGTGAGACCTGGCAGCACATCCCGATTACTTGAGAGCCTTTTTAAAAATGCAGATTCCCAAGCCACATACTACAGCTCCTCTAGCTGAATCTCCAGACTTGAGCTGCTTCTATTTGTATTTATTTACTTACTTTTGCCTGTTTGTGCATGGTTTTACAATTCTCTGGGGAATTTTTATGCAGCTGGTCATTGGATGGGCGAGAGGACTAAAATAAGTTTTAAAAAAAGTGACAGATGCTGTTAGAGAGGAGTCCAAGGCCCATTTTGAGAAACTGAGATGACATGAAGAACCGTTTTATAGTGTCCTCTGTTTGGTATTATAGGAAAAAAGAGCTTCCAAAAGTTGCCCACCAGCTTCTTACTGATATCCAGGATTGAGTGTGATTGCTAGAGATTTAATTGAGTTTTAATTTAATAGAGATAGCTCTGCAGGGTCAAAAAGCATGGTATGGGCCATCAAATATTCTATTGTGGTGTGCAACTGAATCCTGATGTAAAAAACATCTGGCTTGGATAGCTGGATCATGTAGGAAGTACCCGATGAGGACTGTGTCATCATGTGAACTACTGACAATCTGGAATTCATCAAACTGGAATTGGAAAACTCTTCCAGAATGCTCCACAAGGGCCTGTAGACAGAGAGTTCCTGCAGGAGCACAGGGGAAAGACCTGATATTCTTGATAGAAGACTCTCTTATAAATCCCCTCAAGGAATCTCTGAAGGTAAATCTATGCAGATCCAAATTATACCTAAAGGATCACCCAGGAAGGCAGAAGAAAGGGACCAAAATGGGACTGGCTTGTCAGTAGCAAGAGCAAGAAGTGACAAGGGAGGGACACCACTGAAGGGGTATGTGCAATGACAAAGGTGTTCTTTGTGTGTGGGAGGGATTATCCATGAGAGTTTATATTTCTTTTTTCTTCCCCTAAAATTTAACTTAATTCTGTTCTATTATTTTTATATTGTACTATATTTGTGTGTGGGAGGATGTAGATAGGGTTTATGTAAATAGTTAGCTACCATATGTGATATGGGACAGCTGTGGTTCTCTTGCATTCACTCATTCATTCATTCATTCATCCATCCATCAAACATATGTTTATTAAGTATCTACCGCATGCCAGTCACTCAGCTAGGCACATGGATACAGAAAGAAGAGACACTGTCCCTAAATTAGGTATACTGGGGAGGTAAACAAACAGGTCGTGATAATCTAACATGACAAAAGCTATGGGAGAATATGCCTTGGTAGCTCTGGAGGCTCCAGGGAAGAGCACTACCCAAACATATATCCCACAGAACAGAAATTCCACTATGGAGTTGTATTGTCTTAGGTTAAGGGAGCGAGCCTTCTTGAGAAGTCCTCTGTTAGAAGGGATGTCTTACCTTGTGTTCTCCCAAAAAGGAGAGTCTGAGATAAGGGCTTATGTGCAGGTTGTTTATTTTGAGATGTGAACTTAGGAATCTGGAGTGGGGGAAAGTCAATCCAGGGTTGCATTAGGGGGCTGGTTATCACTGTTGGTAAATGAGATCAGCCCCCCGGGGGAGTTTTGGAAGAACCATGTAGAGGACGGGAGAGAGGGGAGTTTTACCCACTGGCTCTTATCTCCATTGGTCAAAATTTGCTCTGGGGAGTGCCAGCGCCCTCACACTCCAGATCTGTGCGTGGTTATATTAGAGTGGCCAAGCTGGTCCCCACAGGCAGGGAGGGAGAGGAGACCTGGGCAGAAAGCAGGAGAAAGGAGGCACAGCTGAAGAAAGGGACTGTTGGGCAGCAGCTGGGTGCAGGTGTGCCACAGTAACCACTGGAGCAAAAAGGTGCCCTTAGTCTATATGAGAAAGGGCACAAAAGCTGTCTGGCAAAAAGGAAATGTTATCTGAGGAGAAATAAGTCATTATTACTTTAGGTTAGTGTCAGTCGCTGAATACATGTATTCAACTATGATCAAGCATTTATCAAGAGTGCCAGGTTGCTCATTCAGGGTCCTGAGAAAACAGAGTAGAGGGCAGTAAATTTTGATAAGTCAGTGGGAGGAGAACAGTTTGATGATGGAGAGGGAAGACCCAGGAGGCCAACTCAGGTCACCAACTGCCTGAGGAGAGCATGGAGAGAAGCCTGGGGTCTCTTGTGAAAAGGAAGAGAAAAGCACCCAAAGCAAATCTCTGCCACTTTACTCAGGACTCAGGGACTTCAAGAAGAGGTAGGCTGACAAGTCTTCGAGAAGTCTGAGAAGCTTGCATCCTCAGCATATTTTTTGAACTAATGCCACATTGCAAACCCAGGCCATTGCACATACTTGAAACATAAGACATGTTTCCCCAGAAGGCAAGGCCAGTTTCTACAAAGATTGGTCGTAATGAATAGCCTTCTCATTGCTTCATCAAACTTGGGTTTCATTGGAATTGAGTTACACTATTGCTGCTTTGAACATAAAATATTCCTCAGCTGGGAGCTAACAAGCCAGCTCTGTGGCTGGAACCCTGCGCTATAATACAATAACTGTCAGAACCACTAGGCATTAGTTCTGACTCTTCTTTCCTTATTGTTGTTGGAAAATACCATAGTTGTGTTTAAGAATAAATGCCCGGGCTTCCCTGGTGGCACAGTGGTTAAGAATCCACCTGCCAATGCAGGGGACACGGGTTCAAGCCCTGGTCTGGGAAGATCCCACATGCCACGGAGCAACTAAGCCCGCGAGCCACAACTACTGAGCCCGTGTGCCACAACTACTGAAGCCCGCGCGCCTAGACCCCGTGCTCTGCAACAAGAGAAGCCACGGCAATGAGAAGCCCATGCACCACAACGAAGAGTAGCCCCCACTCGCCTCAACTACAGAAAGCCCCCGAGCAGCAACGAAGACCCAACAGAGCCCAAAATAAATAAATTATATAGCACAGGGACTCTTCTCAATACTCTGTAATGACCTATATGGGAATAGAATCTAAAAAAAGTGGATATATGTATATGTATAACTGTTTCACTTTGCTGTACAGCAGAAACTAACACAACATTGTAAATCAACTATATTCCAATAAAAAAAATTAAAAAATTAAAAACTGCAAGTAAAAATAAATGCCCAAGTGTTTTATCCCAGAAGGCCAAATATAGCCTGGAATTCTTCAAGCAGCCTGGGCCTCCACAATATCCCACTTGTTTTATTTTTCGCATGTGCAAACCTACAGAGATCCATATGCATGGGTTGTAATTCCTAAACCAGAAGAGGATAAAAGAGAGAAAATCATCCACAAGAAACAGAGTTTCAAACCTCCAGTCATAGATTTATTAATTAGAGCTGCCGTTTCTTGCATGCTTGCACTCTGTGCCAGGCCCCATATAACATGCATCTTCTTGTTTAATCCTCACCACAACAGCATGAAGTAGGTGTCCATTTCCCCATTTTTTTTAAATTGAAGTATAGTTAATTTACAATGTTGTGTTAGTTTCTGGTATACAGCAAAGTGATTCAGTTATACATATATATATTCTTTTTCATATTCTTTTCCATTATACATAGTTTATTACTGGATATTGAATCTAGTTCCCTGTGCTATACAGTAGGTCCTTGTTGTTTATCTATTTTATATATAGTAGTTTGTAACTGCTAATCCCAGACTCCTAATTTATCCTTCCCCGTTGCCCAATTTTATAATCAAGAAAGCTTGACAGAGTAACTTGCCCAAGATCACACAGCTCGAAGGGGAAGATCCAGGACTCACACTTAGGTCTGATTCTGAAGCCCAGGCTTTGGACATTGAATTGGGAAAAAATGATTTTTATATACAAGAATAAAAATATCCCCCATGAAAACACCTTCTCTCCAAAAGGCTAAGAAGAGTTGAGACGTTTCTAGTAATTTGTCATAATTGCTTCGGATTCTCAGCCTTATGAGCAGAGAGGCTACCTTTTCTCTTTCTTGATTGTTCTTCTACAAAACCAGGCCACCTAGCCACCACCCCCCACCCCTCCCCCAAAGCACAACCAATTAGCCCTACACACTCCGGCTAATTATGCTGAGTTATTTAGGTCCTTTTAAATGCAGAGGGAGTGGTGGGGCCAGTCGGCCATGAAATATCTTCCTTCCATGAATATTCCTCTCTGGGGCTGAAGACTATTCTTGGCTGCCTAGTGCTGGCAACATAGTCTACCCTGAGCTGGGTGGAGACTTTTTCTTCTTTCTGACTCCAAAGGATGTTTGATTGCATCATCCCGTGGTGCTAAAAGGAGAAGGGACTGGGTAGATTAGTTGTGAGTTTTGACTGTTGTCTGTGGTTAGGCCATGGCATGATTGATTTGCCTCTCTTTATTACAAGAGTTCCTCTTTCACACACGTGGATGCCTACCGAACCCTGCAGAGGCCACTCATCAAGTAAAATGAGGCACTTGAAAACAACTGAATGAACAACCCCTCTTTTAAAAATTTTAATCGATTCTTTCATTTTGCCCTTGCTCTTGGTGGGTGATTTAGCATTTTAAATGCACACCTTTTCTCCATTATGCCCTCTTACCTGCTCACGGAGCCTTTCACCTCCTGCTTGTGGAGCACAATCGATGTTCTGTTATTCTCTGTCATTTGGATGTTACTTTGTGCAAACAGTAGTTAAAAAAAAAAAAATAACGTCAGGAGCTCTGCTGTCTACACAAATCAACAACAATGAGAAACAAGAAGTGGATTACTACCAAAATCCTTTTTGTTCTAAATTGTAATCAACTATATTGGATGCGAGGTTTGCCCATTTTAAAAATTTAATAATGGGTTTTGGTCCTCTTGGTTCTATAAACAGGGCATTTATAAATATTGATATGGAATACCGGGGAAGGAACAGTGCATAACAATAATGAGAATCACAAAAACCCCATCACATTGGACACAGTCATATCACCAGCTTAAGGATTAGCAAGTTAACCTCAGAGTTAAAAATATTGCTTCGTGATTAAAAAAAAAAAACTCAGAATATAAAAAGCTCCTTGTTGCATTATATCTTCCTTTCGGCTTCCTTATTTTTCTTCGGGTTATGGGATCACTGCTTCGATTAACATTTGGGGGGCAAGTAGGCTGATGGGGAAGGTGGTGGGTTGACTTATCTGCATTCTTTCCTGCCCAAGTCGTGCTGAGCTTGGCTTTTGTCTAACTCTAACCTCTGACACTGCTTGAGTCAAAGGCCTGGCGACTAATACCCACATCTTAGCTGGGTATTTTTTTATCCACCCGTAGCTCCATTTTAAATGATCAAGTTACCCAAGGTGTCAGTTTTCACCAGTATTTCTAAATACATCTAGTAAAAATGCTGCAATTTCATAGAAAATCCAAGCTATTGAGATCTAATCACTGCTTAAGCTGTGGCTTTATTCAAATCTGGATCACCAATATGGCTTAAGATGTAAATGAAGTGCAGAGAGAAATAAAGCAAGAAAATCTCCGATGGCCTTTCTCTCTGCTGTTTGATGCCCGGGCCCTTATCAGTCAATTAATGCCGCTAAACTTCAGTGGCGGCATCAGTGTAACAGCCCCAGTAGCTGCTGAACTCCTCCAGCCTTAGCCAAACAAAACACACTTTGAGTAGCCTTAATATGAAATGGAAAAAAGGTCAAAATAGACGGGCTTTGCCAAATAAATCCTGAAGATCCATTCTAATTTCCACCCGTGGATCTTTTAAGTCGTCCTGGATGCTCTTTATGATACGTTGATCCACATTTAGTTTCATTAAAACTTTGTGACTTGGTATTTTTCAACCTGATAGCTTCACTAAAAACTAGTTCTCACAGTGTTCACTAAGCCGCTACGCATGGAACTTACTTTCCTGTCATGGTGGCTTCTAATATCACCTAAACGCAGGCAGCGGCCGTCCTGGAAATGAACCTGATCTACATGCATTCCATCTGAGCTTGGGAATTAACTTTGCTTTTGCTTTTACTGGATGTCTTGTGAGGAAGAGGTGGTGTCCTCTGCAGCCCCTACGCTAAGCCCTCTTGAAACCAAATGCTAAATTATCTACCACCCCGTATTTGTTCTGGAAGCAATCTACACAGAACACGACTTTTATCTGCTAAGGTTTCCAACTGGGATTAACAGATGCTAAAACATTTGGGGAGGAGGGAAAGAAGGAGGGGCCCACAGAAGAGAAGAGAATTAAAACCGAGGTCTCTTTCAATAATGGCATGGCCAATACAGGGGAGATTCAGACTAAGCTGAAAAAGCAAGAAGTTTCTCAGAGGGGTGCACCAAGAACCTGACTCTGCTGGGATTTAAGATGGTAAAAGAAGAAGAAATAAAAAGGAAAGGAAAAAACCCCCACCACTCTGGGCTCTTGACTAGCCTGAAAATTACTTCCGAGCTGGCCAGGTCTCCCTCGCTGATTAGTGCCCCCTTGGCTTCCCTCCACCCTGAGATCGGACAGAAGCCTTTATTTCTTTATCAATTGCTGTGCTCAGCATACATAACTGCAGTTAACAGAACTATTGGTAAAGGGCTTCAAAAGAGGTGAAGATTATTTTTCCAGGGAAAAAGGGGATTAAATGTAAAATAAATAAATCAACAAGGCAGAATAACCAATTCCTAGCCTCAGCTGAGTCTGCAGTTGTCATGTTTTCAGGTAACATGGTGGCCCCCAACACGACAGGTGGACACGGCTCAGCATCCACTCGGGGTGCAGGGTGGGAAACCAGTCCTCACTTTAGCCAACCTTGCCTTCCCCCATGAGCTTTGTCTCAGGGTGTGGGAGGTATAGGCTGAGATCTGACACCAGGCCTGCATTTATATTCATAAACTACCCGGCTTTGCAAGGAAATCAACCTGGACTGGAAACTTCACTCTTTTGTCAGCTGGCTGTGTGACCTTGGGTACCTTTTCTGAGTCTCAATTTCTTCATCTATAAATGAAGTGATAATAACTCCCTCTGCTTGAATTGATCAAATGAGATAATTTATGTGAAGCAGCTAGCCTAGTGCCTGGCACATGCTTGATTCTTAATACGTGAGTTAATGTAATGAAACTTATTATGGTTGTATTATGACTCTGCAAGTACCGAGGACCGGGCTGAGCGTGACTGTTCACTGGGTCTGTTAAACAAAACAAAACACATCCTGAAGCATAAACCTCCACTTTTCTAGTGCCGTTGAAAGACTCTCACTGTAACCAAACTGTGCCTGGATGCCCCCCAGGATTTGGGAATCAAGAATATTTAATTCTCCACTCACGACCCCTTCACCAGATTGTGTGTGGTATAAAGATATGACAACCCTGGGGAGGCTTGAGTCCCCATGAATGTTGGGAAGAAGTGAAAAATCCCTTTGGAGAACTCTTAGAAAAGCATAGTGGGCTCTGCTAGGAGACTTTAACTACACCTGCCTTCTCCTCTTTCCTTTCCCAGGGCATCTTTCAGCATGGCTGCAGGTGCTCTGCCTTTGGGCCCCAGCTGGCCAACAGGGGTGAAGCATGCTCAGTTCTGCTTTCCTAGTTGAGAATCTGTAACCTCCGGGAACCTGGTTCAGAAAAGTGAAGCCTTGTGATGCGAAGGTAATGGGTATAAAGGCCAGAGGGGTGGAAGAGAAATCAGCCACGGGACATGTTTCCTGTAATCCCGAAGAATCGGTTTTGAGGTGTGGCTTCAGGATTCCAGAGAAGTGTGTTGATCACCTTTACTGATTCATGAGAAATGAGTAAGTCATCTCCTTGTCAATAGCATTGAAAAGTTTCTGACAGCTTGGGGTGCTGGAAGAGGCCTCCTTCAAAGAGGAATAGGTGGAAAGAGCATTGGGCGGAGAGGTCAGGGGCCCCTGTTCCTTCCTGCTTTGCCACAGAATCACTGACTTCACCTCTCTGGACCCTCGTGTCCACATCTGGAAAATGAGGTTGTTGACACCTTTGACAGGGATTCTCTCTGAAGTGTGAGATTGCAGGGAGAGCTTTCCCTCCCCGCTTTGAACACCTCTCTTGTTTAAGAAAATTCTTAACAACACACTTGTATTATTTCTACAATAGAAACTTTTCATTGAAAATGAAACTAAAGTAAAGGGATAGGACTGGTGGGTATGGATTACAGAGGTGGCCAGGTAAAGACAATTTGGGCAACCGAGGAAGTCTTTGAGCTCTTGGAATGACCAAGACAAGATAGGATCTGGAATATGATCATAAGGTAATCAGATGAAATCGGGCCTATAAAACCTAGATTCTGGGCTTCGCTGGTGGCGCAGTGGTTGAGAGTCTGCCTGCCGATGCAAGGGACATGGGTTCGTGCCCCGGTCCAGGAAGATCCCACATGCCACGGAGCGGCTGGACCCGTGAGCCATGGCCGCTAGGCCTGCGCGTCTGGAGCCTGTGCTCCACAACAGGAGAGGCCACAACAGTGAGAGGCCCACGTACCACAAAAAAAAAAAAAAAAAAAAAAAAACCTAGATTCTACTGAGACCTGCTTCTCACTCAGATAAACATATGACCAGCTCAGCTCCCTCCCCTAAGATGCTGGTCCTTTAGAACATTTTCTGGCACCATGAAATGGGATTCTTGGGGGAAGGGGAGCAATGGGGCCGAAGCTGCCCCCAGCCTCTCTTGCTTTGGAGAACAACCCCTATTGTTCAGGCTAGGTTTATAGGAGAATCCTTCACTGTAAGGGTTTGCTTGCACTTTGCGAAGAGTGACCTGCCTCCCAGCAGCTTTAGTCTATACTCAGAGACTATGGTCATAATACCCTGTGACCAGCCTTCTCTGCTAATCTCAAGGTAATCTCCCCGGTACCCCTGCTCTTCTCCCCACCTCATGCCCATGTCCTTTCACCAAAAGGACATGGGCATGAGTCAGTAGTTCGACATTTCAGACCTGGCTGCATATCAGAAGCACCTGGGTAGTGAGTTAATAACACAGATTCCTGATTCGTATCCCAGGAGCTTCTTCAGTAGGTCTAAGTCAGATCCAGATGTCAGCGTTGATTACGAAGCACTGATGCCACCAGGCCAGTACAGTGAGATCCACTGTGACACATTACCAGATGATTTCTTTAGGGCTTCCCAGACCTGAAAACACAGCTACCCACGGACAAAGCATCCAAACAGGTGAACCTAAACACTAACTGCAACCTCCCGACACACCACCCACACGTGGGGATTGGTGATGGGGCCTCTACATGAGCCACGGGTGTCTTGGCAATCCCGCCCCAGACTCAGTGCTCTATTTCCCCACCGGCCTCTCCCCTCCACCCAATGGCAAGCTAACACACAGATGGAACAAACCTCCAAAAACAAGAACAGCTCTGCAGGAAGCATTTTTCGCTTCGGGAGAATTCAGTCCAATTTGCCACCAATATCAAGGCTAGCTTTTGATTATGTTGATGATAAAGACTGTAAACAAAACAGCCTTTCTCTACTAATTAATTCCCTTCAAAGAACTCTAAAGATCTTTAATTACACAGTTTGAAAAGCAGCGGTTACCCAGTCAGGCTGATGGGCCTGTGCACTCCTCTGTCTGCCCACCCGAACGAAATATTTTCTTGTTTTCTCGGCTTCACACACCTAGGATGGGCTTGCAGTAAATCCTGTCAACTAAACGCCTGACAAAAGTGCTCTGATGTCAGGTATAAAGAATGCCACCTACAGCTTAATGTCTGAAAAAAAATTCCGAGGGCTGCAAACAATGAAGGTTTTTGTCTCCTTAATGCCCAGTATGCAATCGAGTGGAAATGCTACTTCCATCCGTAATCTACAAATGAAATTAAAGTTGTTGAAAGACACAGGGTAAACCAGAAGCCTTTGTTTCTTTGCAGAACAGGAAAAATTTAAACCACTAAATGTTTTAGCAGATTTACTAAATTTCCAATTAAATCACAAAATCTATTATTGCAGAGCTCAGAGAGGGCTCTCTCTCTCTCTCTCTCTCTGACTCAACATAGATATCACAAATCAAACTATGTCCTCCCATATTTAGCTTCATTCTGTTCCACCTGTGGGGAAATTGGAGCGCAGAGAGGGGCACACAAGCTTGAAGGGGAATGAGGCCAGCTCAGCAGTGTTTGGGGGCATGGCCTAGGCCAGTCTTTGGAAAGAAAAACAGCAATTTGCCCCACGTGAGGGTTCCAGGGCCTCCAGCTGGTGGAGGCAGACCGGCTGGAGCGGGAAGGCATCGGGAGCTCATTGGTGGGGAGGGATTCAGATCTGCTATACAAGAGCACCCTCTGCCAGTTGGCACAGAGGGCTGGCTAGAGAGACCTGAGGTCCAGAGTCGGGGTGGGGGGGTGCACGGGGAAGGGGAAGGACACGGGACTCTGCATACAAAGCCAGCGGGGCTGGGGGCCAGGCAGGAAGGAGATTCTATCTCCAAAACTAGACAGAACACTCACCTCTGGAACAATAGCTGGTTTAGGCAGGGGCAATGCTGATTTTTCCAAGGGCTCTCCACATTAATCTGCCCCACCAAATCCAGCCACTAGGAGACTGAATGGTCCTCCAGACACCCATTCAGTAGAAAATGACGGGTGATTTTTGCCCTTGTCTCGGGAGACCTCCGGTGAGCACCGCTGCTCTGGCTGACATGTGTTTGTAAAGATAAAGCACCAGGCTACTTTGGGGGCCCTTCCAGGCTATTACAAAGAGCAAGTGGTGCCAACTCAGGCTCTGCATGGCTTTTTAGAATTGAGTTGTTAATTTTTTAAAAAAAAATACGCACCTCTTTCTGAAAAGGATTTGAAGCAACTTACAATAAAGGCAAACACAATAAGGTCATTCAACTAAAATTAGAAAAGCAAAGCCATGGAAAGGAAGAAGAAGCAAGCATTGACTGTGAGGTGTAATAGAGTTACTGTGATTTAGCATCAGATTAGGCTCTGAGCTTCCTGGCAGCCAGGGTGAAAAAGGACATTCAATTAGATCATCCATACAACCTACTGGAAGGAAGTAGAACAATTTTCCAAGAGAGGTATGCTTTTTTTCTGGCATTAATTTTCTTGTAGAAGACTTTGTATAGGAACTCTGAAAACATCATACAAGTGTGTTTGACTGTCTTTTCATATAGCGAACGCAGAGGCTATTCTGATATAGCTATTTCTTGCTATAATCTTTGTCACTTGTCAAAGGCATACAACATTCACAACTCAATAATAGTAAGTTTCTGTTTGTTTGTTTTTTGTGGTACGCGGGCCTCTCACTGTTGTGGCCTCTCCCGTTGCAGAGCACAGGCTCCGGACGCGCAGGCTCAGAGGCCATGGCTCACGGGCCCAGCCGCTCCGCGGCATGTGGGATCTTCCCGGACCGGGGCATGAACCCATGTCCCCTGCATCAGCAGGCGGACTCTCAGCCACTGCGCCACCAGGGAAGCCCAGTAATGGTAAGCTTTAATGGGAGGAAACAGAATGTGGGGTGGGGAGTAGCCAAACAAATGTGATTCAAATTTTAGCTCTTCAGTGTTTCATTCATTCACGGATATATTAGATGTTTATTAAGTTCCTACTAAATGTCAGGTTCTAGATGTGGAGAGTAGAGCATAAACAGGCAGGCAAAGTCCTTACTCCAGGGGTATGATCTGACCTGACACTAGAAAAGAACTTAGCATCCTCAGAGGGGTGGGTGGGTAGCAGGTGAGCTTTCTTTAGCTTAGCTGCTGAATAAGGTCAGGTGTAACAGAGAGGATGCTTTCAGGTGCAAGTCTCAGAAATCCCAGTTTATACTGGCTTAACCAATAAAGAAATGTGGTTTCATTGATTCAGCAGCTCCACAGTGCTTTCCCTGTGCTACCCCACCTTCACTGTTGGCTCCATCCTCAGGCTGATAGCAAGTTGGATACAGTAGCTCTAGGAGTCACAAATTCAGGACAGCCTCCAGAGCAAGGCAGGAGACCATTTCTTCCTGCAGCTTTCACTTAGGATAGAGGAAAATTTTTTATTGCTTCTGTCCCCACCCTATTTAGCAGACAGCCCTTTTTGTACCACTGGCCAGAATTGGCCCACTTGCCCATTTCTGATTCAGTCCTGGCAAAGGGGATAGGGGCACCCATAGACCAAGCAGGCCAACCCTGTAGTTCTTGGCCAGGTGGGGAAGGAGGATTCCTGAGCAAAATTGGGATTGTGTTAGGCAGGAAAAAGGGCAGGGGATTAATGGATGCTGGAGTAGACAGCTAACACTGCCATTTTTGGTCTTTAAATACCACTTCCCTGGGAAGACTGGTGTAGGTGAATACTCGTCAAGGCTGTTGCAACATCTGTCTGCTTGGCTTTCTCAGAGAAAGAGCATCCTTATTATTCGCCTTATTTCTTGAGTCAGATTTAACATTTCCTATACCGTCTGCCTTTACTTACTTCTCTTAGGTCTTTGCTTCCACTTGTACACATTGAAAAACAATTCTCCTGACTGGTCTTCTTACCTCTAATTTTACTTAAATATAATCCACCTTTCACACTGTTAGTAGAACAATCTCCTTAAAAATTAATGCACATTATTACTCCTCTGTTTAGCCACTTCTTTGACTTACTGTTGCCTACAACATAACATTAACAATCTTTGCATTAGCACATAAAAATGAAATATTTAGGTATACGTTTAACAAACGTGTGCAAGATCTATATGAGGAAAACAAAAAACTCTGATGAAAGAAATCACAGAAGATCTAAGTAAATTGAGAGGTATTCAGTGCTCGTGGCTAGGAAGACTCAATATTGTTAAGAAGTCAATTCTTCCCAACTTGATCTATATTGATTTAATTTAATTCCTATCAAAATCCCAGCAAGTGAATATTAACAAGCTGATTAGAAGCTTTATATAGAAAGGCAAAAGACCAGGAAGAGTCAACACAATATTCAAGAAGAATGAAGTTTGAGGACTGATACTACCTATGTGCCAGACCTATCAAAGTCCCTATCTTAGAGAAGCCTACAGTCTGTTGGAGAGACAACAATTCAAACAACCATTATAAATATTTTACTAAAGACTTTGGGTTCATTCAGTCTTGCTGATTGTAGTCCACAGAGTCAGAACTCTCCTTGTAGTTACAGGATGGCTTCTGGTAGCTTCCCTGTTTCTCCAGATGGTAACGTTGCCACTACCTAATGGTACAGGGATGAAATGGATATTGTAGTATTAACTCCCATGTGTATTTCCAATGTATAGTTCCAAGTAAGTAGTGTGCCCATTCTACAGGGTAGCAAAAGAGGCTCAGGGAAGTTCAGGAATTTGGGTAAGGTTGTTCAACCAGAAGACGGTAGAGTTGGTATTCAAACTTAGGGCTTCAGAAGAACAGAATTCCTACCACCTGCTGGTGGCTTCAACTCAGACAGAGACCCCCGTAGCTGGTAAATGAGAAGGGAGGGTGGCATCACAAGTCCCCTGGGCTCAGAGCTCACACTCTTGACCACATGCCACACGCCAGCTCCTCACCCAGGGCTAGCGCTCCTGGAAGACGTGCCTAGAGACGCAAACTGGAGGCTGGAGCCTGCAGGCCCCGCTCCATCCTCATAACCAGGGAGATGCGCGGTCATCTCAAGAAAGCAAACAGGTTATGGCGGTAAGATGTAAAGGTGTGTTGGGCAAAAGACTTAGTGAGGAATGTTCGAAGGCTCAGTGTGGTTCACTGACCTCCTCTAGAAACAATAAAATTATACATGTCATTCTGAATGTGTAGGTAGAGAGCTATGTGGGAAGCTTTCTGCCAATCTCTGAAGGCAAAGAAAGGGGCTGTAGCCAGAAAGCAGTATTGAGTGGGGCATTCCTAAGTGGGGACCGTGGAACTGTGCGTGCTGGGGAGGTCTTGCTGCTGTCTCTGGCAGGTGAGAGGGAGGAAGGCAATATCCACCTTACCAAACACAGGGCCAGGGCACGAAGGGCCTGGGGGCAGTGGGACAACATTGTGAATGAACCGTGTACACCTGCATGGAGCGATGAGAGGAAGGGTGACGGCATACGAATGAGTGAACAAAGGAAGCAGCGTTGTGATGCTGGTATTTCTCAAACTCCAGACCACACAGAGCCATGTTGAGAGGTGACCCTGTGATGGGGGCTTCCTCCAGCCTCGGAGGGCGCCGAAGGTTCCAAAGGGATCTCTCTGCCAAGCAGCCGAGGCTCCTATGGATGGTGCTTGAAAACACTTTGAAAAGATGGAGGGAGATGAAATACTTTTCCCTGCCTCTAAATTAGGGATAAATTGAAGAACAAATTGAAGATCAAGCCTATGTTAACAGGTCCTAAAAGGACAGTCCACTCCCTGGCTGCCACGGGCAGGAGTGAAGAGGGCTGTGCAGGTGTTGTTGCAGCCCTACCCCAGAATGGGGACCCACTGCTCGTCATCCTGGGAGGTGGGTAGGACAGAGGGTCCGGGGACTGTCTGGCAATGGGAAACTGCTAAATCGTCTCAAAGATCCCCCTTTCAGTTTAGGGCTGAGACGTGCTAAGAGGGGAAGCAGGCTCTAGGATGGCACGGGGCTCTCGCTGTATGTTCAGCCCTTGGCTGCCGTTTGGAGGGCAAATACTGCCATGCGTAACCCTGAGAAGAAACATAAAGGGGAGACCCATCCACCCCATATGTTTCTCTGGCCTCATCTCGTCTCCACTCCCCGATAAAGTTCAAATTCCTGCGGGTGGCACACAAAATCCTTCAGCAGATGGCCTCAACCCACCGTTCCACGCTGTCTCCCTGTTACTGCAGCCCTCGCTCCTACTTAGGAATCACACAGACCTTATTCCCTAAACACAGTGCCTTCCTTCAAGCCTCCGTGCCTTTACCCGCGCCATCCTCTCAGCCTGGACCACCTTACCCTCTCTTAGACTTAGTCAGCCCCTGACCATCGGCCCCTGACCACTACCATTGGGATAGTGCCCTCCTATGGGCTTTCCATGTTCCCCCCCCAGGGTAGCATTTATTGCAGTGCAAGTACCCGTTGCCCTGTTTTTGTACTCCACTGGAGACTCCTGAGGGGCAGGGCTCTGCCAGGTTTCCAATAAGCATTCAGCTCCTGGTAGGAGGCCAATCACAATATTAGTTGGTTGACAAATGGAGGCTGAAAAGAGCAAATATTTGTTTAGCAAATATGTAAATAAAACGTAGTTATAATTTAAGTCACTATATTTAAGTTCCTATATAATTACTTTTTAAAAGGGTAGTAAAAACTCAGTTGACATTTACTTACAGGAGTTCAGAAGAGGGGCTGGAGGAGTTTGGGATGAATTCATGGCAGCTAGACCTTGGATAAGGAAACTTTAGATAAGTGGTGAAGTGGTTAAGAAGGGAAGTGTTTGGGGGAGGGTGAGTAGTATTAAGCTGGCCCAAGAGGAGCGTCCATCTTGGAGAGTGAAGGGAATACACTGCACAAGTTGGGTTGGGAGGCTTTGGATACCTGGCCAAGGACTTTGGACTTTACCTTATAGGCAGGGTTTGGAAAGGGGAGTGACACCATGATAATGGCGTGTGAGAAGGATGAATCTGATGCCTTAAAGGATTAATCAGAAGTGGGGAGGCTGGTTGGGAGCTACAGCAATTGTACCACATACAGCCTAGATGAGGTGATAGTCATTAAAATGATAATGTTGGGAATTCCCTGGGGGTCCAGTGGTTAGGACTCTGTGCTTTCACTGCTGAGGCTGTGGGTTCAATCCCTGGTTGGGGAACTAAGATCCTGCAAGCTGTGTGGCCAAAATATAGAAAATAAAAATAAATGAAAATGATAATACCATCCTCAATTCTTCACCCGCCCCCACCCCCATAATAGAATTACACATTCATAGCCTTGCCGTGGCCTCAAGCTGGCAAAGTATACTTTCCCCAACTCTTGATTTTGAGCTTGGCCAAGTGACTTTCTTTCACTGATGGGATGATAGCATATGGAATGTCAGCACAGGCTAGAGATGTGCTTGTATGGTTGGGTTTCCTCCACTGGCTTCTGCCATTGCAATAAGAACATGCTCTGCTGGTCCCAGAAAATGAGAGATTCTTTGAACAGCCTGGAGCCAAGGGCCAGCTCCAACTTAGATCGGCCAGTCTCCAATCTAATTACAGACTGTGAGCGAGAAACACATTCTTGCCATTGTAAGCTACTGCCCCCCTCTTTCTTTGACCCCCTCCTCCACAGAAGCACTTGTCCCTTTTCTTTACCTGTTCTACAGCCCATTCTCACTGCTGTAGAACAGGCACTTCAGGCTCTCAGCTGTGTCCACAAACTGTTCTTTTTGCTTATTCCTTCTCATCAGCATTGATGCTGGCTCTACTCTCGCCAATCATTAAACGAAAACCTGCATGTTGACCCCAGTAATCATCCAGTCTCTCCTCAGTGTGATTTCTCAGAGATTTGTCCATACCAGCTGCTAAGCTTCCTGTCTGCATATCCTCCCTCCAACTCATTCCTCCACACTGGAACTGGATGGTCACCTCTACCATCTCATGAAGCTGCCATTCTTGGTCTGCTTCCTCTCAGTCGTACTTGACTGTGGATCACTCCCTCTATGGAGTGCTCTCTAGCCTTGGTTGTTTGATACCACACCGGCTGTTGCCTCCTAGTCTCCTTTGAGGATACCACTTTCTCTGCCCTTCTCTTAAAGGTTCATGTTTCTTGGGGCTTGGTCCTAACCCACTTTCTCTTCCACTTTATGTCCTGCCCATGGGAGATCACATCCACTCCAGGAGCTTTCTCTACCTACCTATCTATCTATCTGCCTATCTAATCTATCATCTGTCAACAGCTTCCAATACTCATCTTCAGCCCAGAATTCACTCCTTGAGTGCCAGACCCATAACCCAGAGTCCTAATGGAATCTTATTGCTTTATCCAACATTTTATTGGGTACCTCCTACCTGCCAGACATTGTTGTAGGTACTGGATACATGTAGTGAACAAAAGAGACAGAAAGCCCTGCCCTCATGGAACAAATATCTTGCTAGAGTCAGAGAAGTCGGAGAATGAATAAACCAGTAAAATAAATAGTGAGAGCCACTGGAAGGTGGTAAGCAGAGCAGGGATGTCATCTGTTCATGTTTTTAAAGGCTCCCCTGGCCTGCTGTGTTACAGACAGGCTGGGGGAGGTGGGAAGGCAGAAACAGGAATGCCAGTTAGTTGACCTCTACTTCTGAATGACCCACAGACACCTCAGACTCAAAACTCCAAAACCGAACTCAGTACCTTTCCCCAAACTTGCTCTTCCTCCCATGCTCGGCAGTTCAGTGAGAGGCAGCTGAATCTACCAAGGACTTGAGTGGGATACCTGGAATCCCTGACCACTCCAGCCCCTTCCTTTCCATCTAACCAGTCATGAATCCTGTCCACTCCAACTTCTAAGTACCTCATTCCTTCCTTCCTTTATTTATGATTTCACTCATTTACCAAATATCTACTGAATACTTACCAGGTTTTAGGCCAGTACTAGAGAGGTAAACAATCAGATGTGATCCCTGCCCTCTTGGAGCTTAGAGTTTAGTGTGGGAAATAGATAATATAGACAAAAATAAGCCAATACACATATGACATCCTCTCATGATAAGGACTATAAAGAAAATGAGCTTGTTTCAGCAAAGAAGAAAAATATGAGAGAAACTCTTAGATAAGGTGGCCAGGGAAGAACCCCCTAGGGAAGGCACAGGGCTTAGAAGGGATGGGTCATGTGAGAATGGCACCATAGCGAAGGACCACAAATTGGGAGGCTGCAAACAACAGAGTTTTATCTCTCACAGTTCTCGAGGCTAGAGGTCAGAAACCAAAGGTATCAGCAGGGCCATGCTCCCTCCAAAGGCTCTAGGGAAGGATTTTTTGTCGCCCCTTCCTGGTTGCTATGGTTACCCACAGTCCTTGGCTTGTAGACACACCACTCCAACATCTGCCTCCGTCTTCACATGGTCCCCTTCCCTCTGTGCCTATATCTTTATATGTCCTCTCCTCGTCTTATAAGAATACCCGTCATTGGATTTAAGGCCCACTTTTACCCAGTATGACTTAATCTTAATTAATTACATCTACGAAGGTCCCATTTCCAAATAAGTTCACATCCTGAAATTCTGGGTGGACATGAATTTTGGGGGAGACATGATTCAACCCAGTACAAGTGGCAAGATCCTTTCCAAGTAGGTGGAGCAGCTTTTACACAGGCCCTTCAGGTAGGAAGGAGCTTGGAGTGTTTGGAGCTAGTGTGGCTGAAGTGTAGGCATAAGGAGTAGAACAGACCCACGGAAGCTTGGAGAGAGAGGCAAAGCCAGATCGTGGAGGAAAGAGGGAGAAGGAGAGGGAGAGGGAAGGAATGAGGTGCCCATGATGTGGAAGATAAGAAGTCCGAAGGATCAGAGTCCTTGGGAAGGTGGCCATCATAGGATGTCACAGCTGGGACCCGGTTGGCTTGTGACAGGAGAAGGGTTCAAAAGCGGAGAAGGGGAAGATGGGCACAGGAGCAGGTAGGTGTGATGGCGAGGAAAAGAGAAATCCTTTCTAATGGCTTCTATTTTTTCAATTAAATGGGAGATAGCTAAGAGGAAAGGAGCTGGAGTTTAGAGGAAAGAAGAAACTTGTGATAGTTGTCTTGGAGAGAGCGAGATCAAGCTTACCAGGATTGCTAGGCAGAGTTAAGAGCCCTTTCCAGGTTTGTGGTTCTCTAGAATATGCCCATCTTTCTGCCTTTCACTGTCGCCCCAGCTCAGGCCGCGTCATCACCTCTGTGTGACTGCAGCCACATCTGACGGGCTTCTCTTCCTCAACCTTTGCCGCTACTCCAGTCTGTTCTCTACACTGCTGTCGTTCTGATCGTCCGAAAGTCACATGGCGTCACGCTCCGGCATAGAACTCTTCCAATAGTTCCCCATCACCCTCACATACAACCCAAGCTCTTTCACGTGAGTCTTCAGGTCCTTGATGGGCTGGTCCATGCTCGCTTCACAGCCTCATTTCTTGCCACTACTACTTCAGATTCCACACTTCAAACATCCAGAATTACTATAAATTCTTGAATGTGCTACACTCTCTCTCCACTTTGAGGCTTTTCACTCACTATTCCTTCTTCCTGAAATACTTTCTCCTCCTGCTCTAGCCCCCTCCGCTGTCTGCCTGGCTGACTCTCCTCCTCCCCTCTCAGTGTCTCCTCCCCAGGCAGCTTTCTCTGCCATTCGCCCACTCCGAGTTTGGGTGGGTTTCCTGCATAACCCTCTGTGCTCTCCTTTTTTTTTTTTTTTTTTAGCAGTTACCACATTACAATGTAATTGCTTTTTCATTTCTATTTGGCCCTCATAAAGCAATAACCCCCCTAAAGTACCATACCTATGGTTTTCATATTACCTTACACATAGTAGATACTTTTTAAAAAATCTATTAAAAAAGTAAATAACTGAAAAGACTAAGACAAGTTAATGTCTATGCTGAAGGTCGTCAGTAACTCAAAGCCTTAGAGCAGTTGACTCTGCTTCCCCTCAAGGCACGATGCGATTGAACTTTATGCTGTGACATCAGGGAACTGCACTCTGCATGGCCATCGCAACTCAGCTACCTGTTTCACGCTCCGGTTCTCAGTTGGACTCCTGACTTTCCATCATAAATTGCTCGAGGCTTTGTAAGCGTTCCCCACAGGATAATCTCTGCTGTGTCTTTTTGCTCTATCCACCTCCTTCCACAATCTGTGGCCTCTGTATTTGGTTATAGGTTATGCTTTTCTTTGTAAGTGGTCTTCCAGCTTCTGAAAGTCTTGGGACAGTGTGTGTATTGTAGTCTCTTGGGTCATTGGATTTTGAGTTCTCAGAAATTCTTTTTTTAAGCTGCTTTTTTCCTGCAGCAAAAACAACTTTGACCTAGTTCCGACTCTTGAGTGGTACTTCCTGCTCTGCCTTCCAGCAGTGGCCCAAGGAGATACTCCCACTCATGCCCAAGTTGTCCTCAGATGGCTTCTCAAGTGACAATGGAAAGGAAATACAACATGTATTTCTCTCCTATCAGCAGGCCCTCTGATCTTGCTAGAGGCATGTTGATTCCACTACTCCTGTATGCAGACCCAATTCCCATCGTGACCACTTTACATCTTTAACCCGTTCCACTGATGATGTAATAGTTGCCTTTCTCAGTTCTAGCCTTCACAACAGGGGAGTCCACACCAGTTCCTGTGCCATTACTAGGTGAAATCAGCTGCTATTTGCCCTTCTGCTCCATCTTCTAATAATGTACTGTTTACCGTGCTCCAGATATCACATAAACAGTTACAGTATATTGGCCTTTGCTGATTCCTCTATTACTAGGATAGAGGAAATGAAAGAATTCCCATCCCCGGCTTCTTTGTGTGTTGACCGCAATACCTATAAATTCTTGTTGGGACAATCCCGCTTTACGAATTTGTCCATTTCAGAATGCACATTTATTTTTGGTTTAAAAGAAACTATTTTGTGTACAGTTTGTAAATAAGCTTTTTCCAAAAAACCATGTTTTCAGCACTGTAACTCTTTGAAGTGTAGCAGACACAGTGTACTGATGTTTGACATTTATTCCAACCGCCTTCTAGAATGCCTTCCATTACTGCAGAGGCTGGGAAATGAAAACTGTATTTCTCAGACACCAACCTTGCAGCTGGGGTTCTGGAAGTGAGGTCTGTTCGGAAGGCAGGAGTGAGACACAGCCCTTGCTTCTGTTCTTTTTGCTGGAGGTGTGGTCATGCACATTTAGTTTCGCTGTGTCTGATCACTGGCTCTGTGTGTTGAAAGCTATGGCAGGTCAGCTGTTTCCTGGTGTGGGTTCTAGTGTCCACTCGGGTGGTTCAGGCTGTAGCAGATACAGGGGCTTCCTGACCATGGTGGCTTCCCGAGGGCGGCAGGGGTGTTGTGGTTCTGGAGTAGCTCCCTGCTTTGACAGAGAGCTTCCTGGTGGTGGAAGCCACAGTTCTGCTGGTGACCCAGCTCTGCAGAGCAGTGTTGAGCTCATCCTGGAAAGGACCAACCTAGAGCCTGTCTCTGCTAATTTGTGAGCCATTTAACGCCATGTACTAAGGCCCTTTCTGCTGACACTAGCTGGAATGGATTCCGGACTTTGCAAGGGGGACCCTGACCGATAAACCACGGGAGTAGTTATTTGCAATATTAAATATAGCTTCTGCTTAGAAAGATGTTAAGGCAAGAGAAGCAGCTATCTAAGAAGAGAGGCAAGATTCAGGCTTTTTTTTGTTTGTTTGTTTTTTGTTTTTTTTTTTTGCTGTACGCGGGCCTCTCACTGCTGTGGCCTCCCCCATTTGCGGAGCACAGGCTCCAGACACACAGGCTCAGCAGCCGTGGCTCACGGGCCTAGCCACTCTGCGGCATGTGGGATCTTCCCGGACCGGGGCACGAACCCGTGTCCCCTGCATCGGCAGGTGGACTCTCAACCACTGTGCCACCAGGGAAGCCCAAGATTCAGGTTTTTTATTGGCAGCTGCAGCTATGTAGGAACCAAATTGAGGCTCTTGCCATTTTGGGTGCACATATAGCTTTCTGTGCCAATAGTGTTTTGAGTGATGGATGGGAGGCAGAGCCCTGGAGGCCCTAACTTTCACATTAACTTGAATTTATCCTAAAACTCAACCCTAAATTTAGAAGCTTTCAGGTCGAATTCTCCTGCCACAACTTTTCCAACGATGAGTGGCCCTTCCCCATTCTCTCCCCGTCATCTCTCTGGTTCCTTCCCTCCCCTCCTACAGGGGTCCTTCACCACCTCTTGTCACTCATCACAGACACACACACACACACACAAGGGAAGAGTCCATTTGTAAAGAAATAGAGTGCTATAATATAAACAACAAATTAAAGTTGCCAAGGAGAAATAACAAGATCCGCAGTAGAGTCTGTCCCCGGGAGAAAGACTCATTGTTCCTTTATGAAAAGCACAAGGGGAGAAAGACAATGTGGCAAAGAGAGAGTAAACAAGAGCAGGTCCAAGAACAAGAGCAGGTCCAAGAACGGGCAAGTCACTCTTCATCTCTCTTAGGTTCAGGTTCCGTTTCTCTACACTTTTAAGATTAGGCAATACTTGCTCACGGTACAAAATTCAAAGCGAAAAACGGGCACACAGCAAGTCTCCTGCCACCCCGGAGCCCACGCTCCTCGTCCCCGGCTCAGAAGCCAGCACTGTGGTGAGTTTCTTCCCCAGCTTGTTTTCCCAAAGGGGCACTTCTGACCTGGGGATTGCGTGGAAGCCTCCGAAATGGTGGGGAAGAGCTCTGGGTGGTAAAGGTGGAGGAAGGGGCGTCCGTGGTGGTGGCGGAGGCGGTGACGGCCAGGACTCGAGCCCAGCCGGCTGGTGCCTGGCCGAGATCCGATCCCACAGCGTGGACAGGACACCTGTGCTTGCCGCCTCCCAGCCGCTTGATCCTCAGGAAATAGCCGGTTCCCTGGCAGGAGGCGGGCCTGTGCCGTTTTCCTTTTAACGTTATTGTCTGCTAGGTTTTATTATGTTGTGGTTTATTCCCACAGCTTTCCCTTCAGCTGCAAATTAGAGTGCTTATGGATGAATGTTTGTTTATATATGTCATGTTGCTGTCCTTTCAGGTCCAAATATGTGCATCTGAGGCAGGAGGCTGTGTTTGTTTTTTAAACTAAGTGGAACTGCCAAACACCCTCTGCCTAGATCATGGAAAGTTGCCCTATTAGGAGTTTACAGAAGAAAAATCTGTGCCAGTTATAGCAGGTATTGAGAAAGCAGGAGGGAGGGAGGGACAGAGACAGAGACTGAGACAGAGACAGAAAACCTGAATAATCCTCTGGCAATTCTGAGTGTGACACAAGATTCTCTTCTTTCTTAGCAGTTCTGTGCCTCGTTCCTGATAATTTTAGGGTCTGCTATGTCTCTTGCTATGAGAATTAGCATCAGCAGCTTTCAAAATGACTTACCAGTTAACCCCTCCAGAAATCTTAAGACATTATTCTTTTCTTCTCCAAATTTCCCATCTCTAAGCCTTCTAATTCTCCTTCAAATTTCCATCTGTAAAGTTAATACAATCCAATAAGAAAATAATGTGCTCTTGAGACATTGACATGCTCAGAGCCATTTTATCCTGCCCTAAAGCCTGGAAAGTTTGAATTTTCCTTAGGATAAAAAAGTAAGAAATAATAGAATAATTCACTGTACTGTAACAATTAAATCCAGCAATTTAACATTACGCATTGGTAAATATAATGCTCACAACGACCCAAAGTCTCCCATGTGCTGACAGACAAAAACAAAGTTATAAATCTAAACCTCCTATTCTGAACCACATTCCTAAATGTAAATAAGCAACCAAGCATGCTGCTACATATCTTTACAGAAGCAATTACAAACAAGCCTTATCAGTCGCTAAGTCACCAACACACACAATGCTTATCTGCTATGCCCTCTACTGGATAGAGTACACAAGACAAGTCGCATTATTTCCAATTAATTTTTGGCATCATCCCTCTGCATCTGCTTTAAGAATGCAAGGCGTGAAATTTATAGTAGCAGGTTTAATATTCCATCCAGCCAAAATTATTTTGCTACGAGGACTTACCTTTGGTGGAATATTTTGGGTTGGCCTTTTTTTTTTTTAATACATAGATTGCTTCTCCCCTCGTGCAACCCACTGTCCCAACTCTCAAGCTGTCACCAAACTCTGTACGTGGCAGGAATAATTTCATGCTGAGCAAAATGTGTTTAATTTCACATCCTGTAAGAATAATTACTTAGCATAATACCACTTAAAATGTATTTCTATCTGCAAATGCTAATGAAGCTGCAAAAACCTGAATCATCTTTGGAAAGAATTAGGGAATTAAGGGTGCTTTGCCTTCACTCCCTCTTCTCCTGGAGAAGGACTGCCTGAAAAGAGAAACCCAGACCACAGGAATAATCCAAGGCGAGAGATCCTGCTGTCTTCAAACTGGGTGTGAGTCCAGTGGCTTTTCGGGGAAGTTAATCCCACAGACCTCTCCTGAGCCTCCCCCAAGATGCTGCAACAGAGCCTCAGGCTCCCTGGAGATGCCCAGTCCTCACCCAGGTCCCACTGGAGAGCCACTAGGAGGGGACTCAGGCCCAGGGCCAGTGAGGACCACCTACCTGAATGGCAGGGCTGTGGCCTTTGGCCTTAAGGATCTTGTCTCTTTGATCATTGGTGCGCCCAAGTAGTAAAGACCACTGTGCTAGCTATTGCTCATCTTGAGGCTTAAAGCTTTCAATAAAGAACGACAAGGACTAAGAGAGAAAAGAAGTGCTTTGCCTTAAAAAAAATTATTTAAACCGCTTTATTTGTAAATCATCTTAGAATTATAGAAAAGTTGCAAAAATAACTCAGAGAGTTCCTGTATACCCTTCCCCCGATTTCACCTAATTTAATAGCTTACGTGACTACAGTACAGTGATCAAAACCAAGAAACTGACATTAGTGCAACATTATTAACTATTAACTACACGGCAGACTTGGATTCGGATTCACTAGTGTTTCCACTAATATTTCTTCCGTTCTAGAATCTAATCCGGGATCCCTTTATTGCATTTAGTTGTCACAACTCCTCAGTCCCCTTCAATCTGTGTCACACTCTTTGTCTTTCCTTGTCATTCACAGCTTTGACACTTTTGAAGAGTACTGGTCAGGTATTTTGCAGAGTGTCCCTTAATTTGGGTGTGGGTGCTATTTTCTTGTGACCACATTGAGGTTATACATTTTTGGCAAGAATGTTACAGAAGTGCTGATTCCTTCTCATTGCTTTGTGGAAGAGGGGCCTGTTCTCTTCCAGCAACGGAGTGAAGCAACAGCATGTGCTGAGGGCCTGAGGGAGCCATTGCACCTCTTAGAACCTGAGTGGTGGGTCCCAGAGAGTCAGGCACTGAGCCTGAGAGCACTCAGCATGCTTTTCTTACCTGTCTCTTCCCTTCTCCGTTACCATGGTGGCAATGGAGAAGTGAGAAGGTTTCTTCTCTGTAGGCAGGTAGCACTAGTATTTTCTTAATCCGGTGCCGCTGAGATCCGCAGAAGGACAAGGTGTAGCCAAGCAAAGCAGAGTATTATGGATGCTGAGGGGAGAAGAGGTGTGGGGAGAGGAGGACCAAGATGGAAGTGTGGGGAAAGGAACTGCTTTGTGATCCAGTGCAGCCATTTGTGGATTCAGCAGGGCTCTCTGTGACCTAGGGGTGAGATGAGGACGTCTCCGTGGGTGGGAACCGTGTTAATTTGTGTTGAGGCAGTGGTGGTAGACAGTTCTCAATCAGCGTTTGTAACACTGAGCCAGCAGGTTTGATTTCCTCAGTGGGGTTAAATGTAGTGGTGGTACAAAAGGATCCTCAGGTAGATTTTATTTTATTTTATTTTATTTTTTATTGTTTTGCGGTACACAGGCCTCTCACTGTTGTGGCCTCTCCCGTTGCGGAGCACAGGCTCTGGACATGCAGGCTCAGCGGCCATGGCTCACGGGCCCAGCCGCTCCGCGGCATGTGGGATCATCCCGGACCGGGGCACGAACCCGTGTCCCCTGCATCGGCAGGTGGACTCTCAACCACTATGCCACCAGGGAAGCCCCTCGGGTAGATTTTAAATGCTTGCATTTTGGTTTTCTCCTTCTCTAGATTGGAAGTTCCCTAGGGAACAGGCCCTAGTCTGTCTGGTTCCCCTCCCCCTCTGAAAACCTAGTACCCGGGGCCTGGAACACTGTAGAGCTCAAAAACTGTTTATGATTAAATGAATTTTTTAAAATGAGTTTTAAAAAATTGAGTGGATGAGATACTCATTTACAAAACACACTGACGGGCACTCCACTCATTCCTTATTGCAAGTCTGTGGCCCCGCCCCCAGCATGGTTTTGGAAGCCCAGTGGTGGCTGTGAGTTCAGGGCTCCAAGCTTTCCAACCCATATCTGTCCTCAAAGTGCCTGGCGAAGCTGTGTTGGGAGGAGGCTGTTCTTTGAGAGATCCTGGGAATCTACAACGGAATCTACACTCTTTGGGGGAAAGTGGAATCAGATCAAATGTGTAGATGGCAAAATCTCAGTTTGGAAAGAGGCAAATAGTAGCAATGTTGGAGCTCCCTGCCTAGTGGACCATGGCTTGGGGAAGCCAGTAAAGAAGGGAAGACAGTGATGGTAATGGAGTTGCGTGGAATGGATTTTACTCGTGTGTGTGTGTGTGTGTGTGCACACGCGCATGCACGCGCATGCTTGGGAAGGACTAGGATTCTGCTGTTTCAGGGACACAATGACCCCGCCAGGCACATGTCCCTCTGTGTGTGTGTGTGTGTGTGTGTGTGTGTACTACTTCACGCAGGCAACAAGATCTCGAGAGGTGTCACCTCTCCATGGGAGGTGACAGTGAGTTCCTGCAGGAGACTGCACACTGCTGGGGGAGCTTTCAGCTGAGATGAAGGTGTTTGTTAAAGTATTTCTTTAATCCAGCGGCACTATAATAAAAAAGATAAAAGATCTATCTTACAAAATTTCAAGCAGGTCACATGTTTCACATGACAATTATAAGCACAATTATTAAGAAATCTTATGGAATTGATTTAAAATAAAGTTCTAGTTTTGTTTGATTCTTGCACAGGCTCCCACATTTATCTTGTACAAATTAGCTCATAGCATTCAACAGGTTTAGGCTCTGTAGATCAACTATTTAATTGTTCACAAGGGGACATGTGAAAGGAGAAAAGTATTGTCAGATAAACGCATGCAGCATGGCTTGTGTGGTCACATCAGAAGGAGTCTTTGTCGCATGAATGACACTAAATTTATTTGCCTCCCAAAGATGAAAGCCAAACTACTTCCAGCTCTGCCAGTAAATGCAGGAATGAAGCCATTCAATGGATATTAAATGGAATTAGTTGTTATAACAATAATTGTTATTATTGTTGTTATACATTTTTACAAATCATACTTATGACTTCAGAGCCAAATTTGGAAGAAATCATTATCATCTAAACACTGAATTGGTAAGGCTCATAATTAGGAAAACAGATATTTAGTTCTTCACAGAGGCCTCTGACCTTCTGGACACTGTCAAAAAATTTTAATAGAGTGGCTGAACCAAACAGAACAATCATGAACACTGGCTCTATGTGGTTTTGGTTTCTGGAGGAAAAGTCTAATTCCCAACTCAATGAACATTCCAGTGGAGCTGGGACATATTTCCTTCTGCAAAACATAGAAATACTATTATGTTCTGAACCCTGCATAGGAGGGGGAAGGAGTATATAAACTAGAGCGACATTTTTCAAATGGAGCTTTCAGTAGCTGATTCAGCTGGAATGTAATTTATGCTAATAAGTTCCTGGATTTCAAAGTGACTTTTTCTTATCACACTAAAACCTTTAATTTGGATATATATTCCTAAGTCCAGAATGGGTAGGAAAATTCTCTATCAAAAGCCAGGGATACAACTGGCCCTGTGTAGAAAGGAAGAAAAAAAAGAAATTATATTCCAGAGGTTTGGAGGAGGGCAAGAAAGAAGTTCAGTGTATGGCTTTTAAACAATTTCCTACGACATAGTTCTTGATTTCACACACCTTTTACAGCTAGAAAAGTTTATCATAATTTTTTAAATAAATTTATTTATGTATTTGTCTATTTATTTTTGGCTGTGTTGGGTCTTCACTGCTGTGCGCAGGCTTTCTCTAGTTGCAGCAAGCAGGGGCTACTCTTTGTTGCAGTGAGCGGGCGTCTCATTGCAGTGGCTTGTCTTTGTTGCGGAGCACGGGCTCTAGGTTCGTGGGCTTCAGTAGTTGTGGCATGTGTGCTCAGTAGTTGTGGCTCATGGCTCTAGAGCACAGGCTTAGTAGTTGTGGTGCACGGGCTTAGTTGCTCCGCAGCATATGGGATCCTCCTGGACCAGGGCTCGAACCCGTGTCCCTTGCATTGGCAGGCGGATTCTCAACCACTGAGCCACCAGGGAATCCCCCTATCATAATTGTAACATGACTGCATAATTTGGGTCAATGTGACACAGAATTGATAGTAGAATGTAACTGGTTTCATTTAACTGTGATGGAAGAGGGGAAAGTATACCAGATTGAGCTAAGAACCTTGTTTCTAGTCCCTAACTAGATTAGTTGTGCTAGTTATACTAGATGATCCCTTAGCCAACCTTTTTGGCATTTTCAATAAATTTGGATAAATTCTCCTAGGCCAGCGGCTTTCACATTTATTCTTTACTGTGATCCACAGTAAGAAGTACATTTTATATTATGACCTTGTTCACATACATTTATAGATTTATATGTAAGCGTTGTTATCTATCTATATATCTTTCATAGTATGATATATGTGCTGTACATAAACCACACACACATATATGTGAAATGAAACAAAATTTCGTGAAACAGTAGCTACCCTTGTTACCTCTGATGCATTGTATTTTTTATTCTATTTCATTATGAAAAAGCTGGTCAATTTCCACTTAATTGATGTTATGACCCGGCCTTACTATCACTGTAACTAGGCACAGTCCTGCACGTTGGGGAGCTGCCTCCAGATGAATGCAGGTTACTGCACAGGTTAATGGTTAACACTCTGATCGCTGAAAGAGAAATATAAAAACTGTGTGGATACCAGTCCACATATTGAAGGAATGTGCTCTAATTTTAGTGAAAAATTATGACACACTAAATAGAAACAACCACTAAGTACAAGTACTCTCTATCAGTGAACTTACCCATTTTAAACTCTGCATAATTGAACTTTGGTTTTTCATTCTTCTATAAGCAAATCTATTTTTGAAACTTCCTCTCACCTGGTAGATTGGCTTTGAAGTCTTCAAGCAAAGGAACCTAGAGTTTTGATAAATGAATCATCTTCTATTTATAAACAACCCCTTTTAAAGCTTCTGTGGCTTTTGCTAGAGTATTTTAAAAGAGCCCTTCATTTTTTTAAATATTAACTTTTAAAATCACTGTTAATAATAAAACAATTTTAGGGAATTTTCTGGTGGTCCAGTGGTTAGGATATCCGTGCTTCCACTGCAGGGGGCCCGGGTTTGATCCCTGGTCAGGGAGCTAAAGTCCCACAAACTGCATGGTGCAGGCAAAAAAAATTTTTTTTTAATAAATAAAACAATTATATGTTTTCCTTCCACTTTCAAAACCCATTTTGGGGGAAGATACTGTAACAAGATTCTAGTCCTTGCATCTTTTACCCTGTCCTCAAATCCTCTGTGGCAGTTTTTGAGAAGTCTTGGCATGCCAGGTATTACAGGGATTTCTTGTGTCTCAGATGGTACTCAAGGATGTGCGGTAATAAGTGATTCATTTAGGTTCCATCACACTATAATCCAAGGAAGAGAAAATTGGGTCTGACTTCACAAGCATTGTTCCCTTTGTGGCTTTAATCACACATACTTTTGCATATAAGTGACAACCACAGGTATTAAGGGTATTTCCAATGGTTCAACCATTAGGGAATATCTTATTTATATGAGAGAAATCTCCGAAGATTTTCTCTAAAAGGTTATATTATAAAATAACTCCTCAGAGAGCATTTCTTTTTTTTTAAATATTTATTTATTTACTTTTTATTTTTGGCTGCGTTGGGTCTTAGTTGCAACGCAGCTAAGTACGTGGGATCTTCGTTGCGGCGTGTGGGCTCTTCATTGTGGCACGGGTTTCTCTCTCGTTGTGGTGCACGGGCTTTTCTCTAGTTGTGGCACATGGGCTTCTCTCTAGCTGTGGCTCATGTGCTCAGTAGTTGAGGCTTAAGGGCTTAGTTGCCCTGTGGCATGTGGGATCTTAGTTCCCCGACCAGGGATCAAACCTGCATCCCGTGCATTGGAAGGCAGATTCTTAACCACTGGACCACCAGGGAAGTCCCCAGATAACATTTCTAAAATAGAAGATGGTTATGGTTTGTTTGCATATTTTAAAAAACAGGATGTAATCTTCATTTATTAGTTTATAATATATAATGAATTTACCAATATAAAAATTATAATTCACCTATGTTACCCCCCATACTACCTGTACAGATTTATAACAGATTCTAAACAATTAACATTCTGAATGGGTTAAAACTTCAATTGGGCTTATTTCTATTTATCTTTTATTAGACATTTATTTAACATTAACCTCATCTAATGGCAATTATGTACAAAAAGACTTGCAACTACTTAGGTGCTCTGTGAAGTTGGATCACGTGGATGGGAACATGGTCCAATTATTTGCCTTTGTATTCGATCTATATCTTGAAACTTTCTCAAACTTATCAACTTTTTAAAATCATCACAATATCTGTGCTATTGAAAATTAACCCTCACCAATAACACTTGGGATCGGTGGAAAAGATCCAGATAACTCTATTTACAGGGCAATAATTTCAGGCTCTATGTTTACAGTTTTGTAACCTCTACCTGTCTCTCCCATCTTTTTCTTTTTGCAATATGACATAAGCTAATCTTTCCAGGATATACAAATATATGTTACATTGTTGAAGAGCAATCAGATTTTTTTTTTCAGAAAAATCCCTTCCTCAAGATATATTCCTACTAGTTTACCTTCCGATATCCAGGTAAGCATATCGTGCTATTCCTGAGGCTTGTTTTATACCGTCCACGCTGATCCAAATCAAACAGACCTTTAGAGGGTACTGACAATGACGTCTTCATTGAATATGATCGCGGCTAAAGCTTTAGCTCCCTGTTTGCTCTGTAATGCTGTGCCAAGATCTTGGCCTTTAGATGTTTCCAGAATCCCTGGAAACATTACTTATTTGTTTGTGAGTATAAGCCTTAGAATGGGTTTGCATTCACAGCAAAATATGAGGATGAACAAAGCAGTGTGAATCTCTTACTGAGTTTGAGTTTTTTCTTTACTGAACCATAGGACTTGGAGCCAGTTAGAAGAACAGAATTTTAAGTAATACTCTACATTGGTGCTTTTACAAAATATACCAGAGTTAAAACAGAGTAAAAGGATTTGCTGTAATAGGATCCACTTTAAAAAAAAAATCTTTGGTGTTAACTTTTTGTCCTGAATATTAAAAGTATTAACATTTCTAAATTCTGAGGGATATTGGTAGGAACTATGAAAAAGGACTCACACTGTTTAACTTTCAAAATATAAATTAAAAATCTACTCTTCATATCCTAATCTGATGACTTAAAGAAATCAGCAGGGTATCATACAATAATCCTAACACTCAAAATGGCTTTATTTAAGTATAATAAAGGCTAAACATCATGGTTCTGTCATTAGAAAGGACTACGAATATAGGCAGAAATAACATTTCACAATTTCTATTAGAAGACTTCAAAATAGGACACTAGTCATTGATTCACTTCTATTTTGGCTGCATTTTGAGTCATAGAACAAAAGCATTAAAAAAAAAAAAAAAGGATCCTTTGAAAAAACAAAGAGAAGAGGAAAGTCAATAGCAAGAAGCAAGCATACCTCCATCAGCAGGAACAGGGCTGGGGAGGTTTGTTAGGGAACATGGAAGCCACAATCTCCCTCTCCACTCTGGTGTGTGCCAGCCTCGGTGCTGGGCAGGAGGGCACCACAGCATGTGGAGAGGCAGACAGTTTTGCTGGCTCCCACTTGCTCCTCAGGCCAAAGTCCAGGCAGAACTTGGCCTTGCAGGGTTCCTGTCATCCTGCCAACCCACGGCACTCCAGGGACACTGCTAGGAGAATGCCAGCCAAAACCTGCAGAAGTCACCTCCTTCACATCCTCTTCCATGTCGGGGGTTAGACTAAAGGATACCCCTTCTGTCAGATTTTATGGTGTTTGTGTACCAGCCAAGGAGAAGTAAGAGAAAGACAAAGAAAGCAACTTGTTTAACCTCACACAGTAGAAAGGAAAGAATTCTTCAAAGTAGTTGATCTGGGAATGAAGCCCAACATCCCAAAATCTCAGCTCAGTTTGCTCTTTTTTCATTCACTGCTGGTTTTTGGAAATTTAAATGATTAGGATCCTGTCTACTGTGGGCCATCATATCATTGCTTTCTCAAACAGAGAGTGGTCCAAAGCCACTGATGCACAAATACAGAATAATCTACGTACCATCAGACAACAGTCAATATGCAAAGCATATTCAGGCATATATGTAGTACCACATTATAGACACATTTAAAATGCAGATATTTTCAAAAAGAGGCCCTCACTTTCCATTCTTAAGGCCATAAATAGGAAATATTACTCCAACACCAGATGTGTATATAGATGCTGAGGTGAATATTTACATATTATTCCATATACAATATGTAGATGTTCAAAACCAATATGATCATCTCACATACGCATGCAATCTCTTTTCTGAAATAATAAAGACAATGCATTTCCAGGGAACGCATATATGAATTTTATTGTACTTTTTTTAAAGAAAAGTGGAAATCATAATCTTATATAATTCTCTCAAATGGATCCACTTAGACAATTTATCAATGCTTCCTTAAATTTTTACACCACACCGCACTCCAACAGGTTTTTGTTTTAAGGTAAACCAGGTTTTTGGCTCTTCCCTGTGGAGAAGTTACTTTCAAGTCAGTGAAAGTTCTTGGCCCATGATTAAAAGTCTTTGCCAATTAGTACTCAACAACTTCAATTCATTTTTTTCTGGTTCAAGATGAGTAGGAGCCTAATAAGGCTGTGATAAAAGGGCAAAAGGCACTGAGAGCCAAAAGCGGATTAATGAGCTCCTCCATTTATTTGTCTTCCTAACAGCTGAACTGTTACAACTATTGACACTCTTCAAAAGGTTCCGCTCTGAACCCCGTCCAGGCACTGCAGGCTCCAATGGACATCTTCAAATCCAGAGAATGGAGGGGCAAGAGCTTCCCCTGTGTGATGCCAAAACCAACAAAGCCCCATGGATCAGGTAATGAAACTTCAGCTTTTCCCCCTTTGAGATTTATTTACTGGCAGCTGACAAGGGGCAAATTCAGCTCGAATTGTGCAGTCAAGGCCCTGTCAAGCTTTTAGAGGCACCCTTGTCTTGAAGCACCTTCATGACTGGCATTTCACTCAAAAGCCCTCGGCACTGGTCCTTAACAGCTTATGACATCACAAAGGACACTCCAGACAGATGCCTACATGGCATCCTGCAGCATTTTAAAAGAGAATTAGTGGTTTTAATTATGGTCGTAGTATGAAAGGGAACCATGCAAGCTCCACAGGAGACCTTTGATCAGACCCTTTTGCTAGTACAATGCCACGGAACTGTGACTATTCCTGGTAAGGGGCCTTTTCTTGCTGAATGACTCACCAGTGATCTTTGAATGCAGACAAGCTTCTAGCCCTCCCTCTTCATTAGTGAGCATTTCTATACAGGGGCCTATATAGTTCTTGGAGTCTAGGAGCTATACAATTGGGGGGAAAAGAATCCCTACAGATTCAGGCCTCTACTTAGGAAGTGCTGAAGGACTCTGAGTGACTTTATTCATTAAAACAGGTTGCTATTAATTAACTGTCATAATAAAATAAAGAACTATTATTTGCATTTCTTACTATGTTCTCTTTAGTAATATGTATAAAAGATGCTTGTAACAGAAATGAATTTATTGAACCACTTCCCCACACCCCCCAAGTCCCTGCCCTTTTTTTTTTTTTTGGCATTTTGGCAGCAGGACTAATTATTGGGCCCAGATTTATGAGTCCAAATGGAAGTAAAACATGAATATAAAATTAATTAAGGAAAGACAAAATCCTTTTTACTTGCCAATCAGTTTAAGCAACTGAAAAAAAAGCAGACAACAACTAGCTTAATTTTTTAGTGATTTCAGAGAATGATCTAAGACAATAAAACCCCAACCTTTTCAAAATACCATTTGGTTGGTATTTCGTTTGAAGTGTGAGATTATGTAACAACCACAGCTACTCAAAAAAAAAAACAAAAAAAACGAAACAACAGTATTCTAACTTGAAGCATAACAAGATTCATTCGTAAAAAAAAAAATGATTTCACTTCTCGGAAACAAAGAATGTCTTTGGTATGGTATTAATGTTTTAAGGATTTAATTTCAATACCAATCCCAATAAGCAGGGCCCCTTAAGATTCATGGTCAATATTTTAAGTATATGAAAACAGTTCATTCTCTTCTAGAATCTAATCAAGCAACTCATTTGGTGAAAGACTGTGGAAGTAGGAAGATTTTTCAAAATATTCTCGCTGAAATGCTAATTCAGTAACATGGGCTAAATAGAATTTGCATAAATAGCACATCTCAGTCTCTAACCGCCCCCCGCCCCGAAACAGTACGGCTGCACCATGTACTTGTATCTGGGAGATGACTTAGGCTTCCATTTTTTTATGCTGTTTCTTTTCTTGGATGAAAAACTTTTAGATTTTGGAAGCCAAACGCCAAGCAGGTTTTTCACAGTTTGCTGTCTCAGCCATTTTTCATATTTCTCAGACTTTGCAGTTCTTTTCTTAGGTGTTTTAGAGCAACTGAAATATCGGCCAGCTGTGGATCATTCTGGGCCTTCTGAGTGTAGAGATGGAAGTGTCTGATGGTTTCAGATAACAAGAGTTCAGGGTCTGCACCTCTTTCCCGAAGGCGCAGCATCCGTTCACAGGCGATGGCATAGTTCTTATGCCAGTTCACTGGATGTTCCTTTCGTAAATACACAATCTCCTTATAAAGCTGGAAGACAGCAAAAATGTTGGTATTCCATTGTTATCCCTTGACTTTTTTCAAAAAAAACCCTGAAAACACAGAGAAATTAACACAAGAAAAAAACATCCAAGCAGCCTACAGTAAAAATCTAATTGTTGCTAGGCCATGCAGAAAATGCAAGGATGTTACTATAATTATTACAGTAACAGGAGGCAAATGTGCCTCATCTAAAACTGCTTCTGGGGTTTTTTGGATGTTGCAGAGGGAACCTAAGACACACTGTGTCAGGACAAAATGCTCTTCCTCCAGAAAGACGTTCTGAGAAAGGGATTTAGTTCTAATTCATGGAAAGCTATTTACTCAACAGGCAGAAAGGCTGAAACTCTAAATTTAGCTATTGGAGAAAAAAATAGCTTTCTTTAGAAAACTGCATGGAAAAAGAACTTAAAGAAATTTAAATTTTGTCCCTCATTCTTACATAAATTTCTCTCTATATTATAAACAACAGCAATAACAATAGCAACAATAAAGCACATCAAACAACTCCAGCATCAAACAGACTGGGCATAATAGAATTTAAGAGACATCCTTAAAGTGAGATATTGAAAATCTTCACAGTGTCCTAAAATTACAATTTTCATAGTTAAAACTTTGCCCACAGGAATTCAGAATTTTGTTTTTCAATATCAGAGATAGTATTAATTGGATAGAGTTAGAATCTTTAATATTGAGTTTTCCAGAGGAAAAACATCAAAATTTAACAAATAAACCAAAAAGTAGATGTAAACCTACAAAACAGAATATTATACTTGCTTATTTGGGAATTTCACAGGCTTCTTGGGGATTATCAAATTGGAGTCAGATCCACAGGCACTTGAGTTAAACAGTAGCCTCCATGAGAGCACAGGACAAGCAATGATGCTTTCTCCAGGGACAAGGGCTTTCTGAATTAGAACTATACTCATTACATCATCCAGTTGAAAGGGACCCAATTATATTATCTATTTCCCCAACCCCTACTCCAGAGCAGACAAATGCCTACCTAATCTATTTCAAAACAACATCCCCATGAAAAAGTCCCCAGTCCATATTTGATATGTCCTTTTGATATTTAATAACCCTCAGTCCTCACGCTGCCTTTTAAAGCTATTTTCCCCTTAGTTCTCTTCGCTCCATAAAATAGGAGAGTCACCTCGCACTTTCATAGACATCAAAGCATTAAGTCAGCCTCCTACCCGTTTATTTTCTTAGTAAAATATTCAAAGCTTCTCCACCTTTCCTCATAGTTTTTTGGGTTTTTTTCCCCTGTCCGTTGCTCCTCTTCCCAAGCCTCCCTCTGATGAGGGACATGTGTAAAATGCACGGCAGGCTGCCCGGAACAAAGTAGGCGCGCAGGAACTGCTCAGGTTCTTTTCTTTCCCAAGTTTTCAAAATCCTGATAAGGTTCTGGAGTGCAAGACAGACGCTAACACTTCATTTCCCGATGGCTCAGGAGACTAAGAGGCACCTCATGACCTCCCTGCTTCAGTCTTCAGACATCAGAACAACTACGCTACCCTTTTCTAGAACATCGACTCATTCTGGATGGCCCATTAGGCCACATGTGCTGTATCTTAAGAAGCTAAGAGTCATTTCTCATCATGTGGAATTACATTTCCCCCTCTAGGCGTGTATCACTGTGACATTAGTGTTAGGGGAACGTATTCTGTCTTGGGGGGAGATCTTCAATGTATCAGATGTTTTCCTAAAGATAACAAAGATCATTCTTGCTCTTCCACTATACCTGAACTTAATGTTCTGTATAAGCTATTGAGCAGGATAATGTAAATAATAACAAAAATATCTTTTATAGCTAACAAGAATGTTCTTGAAAAACCTGTACTAGGGGCTGATTTGTGTTGACCCATGGAGTTTTTGGCTTCATTTTTCTTGCAAATATTGTTACACATCTGGAGACATATGTGAAGGAGATACCTATAGCTGCTACAGACTTGTGTTCACTGAACAGAGTAATGCTTACAGGCCCAAAGGGACAATAAATCCATGAATTAGCTTCAGTGGTGGCCTAACAACTGACCATGGAACAGATCACTGATGAGAATATAAAATATTAGTAAGTCTCAGATTTCTCCCAACTAAATACTACTTGTTTTTCACAGAATTATACAGGGTATTAGAGATGAACTGGATATGACCAGGATATAAGAGAGAATCTATAAAGTTTACAGTCCACTTTTTTTTTTTTAAGAAAAAATAGAGGTCTGGAAAGGTTAACTGGCTCACAGTTGACAGTGAATGGTGGAGCAGGCCTTGAACCTGGACCTCCTGACTGCCAGACAGAACTCCAGCATGCCGCTTCCTATAACTAGTCCCTGGCTCTCCTTGAGTGGGCACCTAGGAGGTTTCCACCTTTGTCCCTGTGGTTCCGTCCTTATGGACTGTCCGCCCTCCCCCACTTTCTCGCTACCCTGCCCCACATCTGCCTGGCCAGTTCCTTCTGATCTTTCAAGATGACACTGCGGTGACATCTCCCCTAGAAGCCTTCCCTCCCTTCCTCACCACCCCCTCCCCAGAAGGCTGTACTCATATGCTGCTCTCTGCTCCCACCGCACCTCTGCAAACCTCTCCTAACTCTCACGACTGAATTAGCTGAGGACCTCATCTTCCATCTCTCTCTCTAGCTTGTGCCTCTTTGACAGCAGGGAATATTCCTGATTGTCTCCATCACAGTATTTGGTACAGACTGGGTGCTCCATAAATGCTCTGTGAGTGAATGAATAAATGAATAAACAATGGACCAATGAGCACAAAATTGAGGAGTAAAATCTGTCATACTAATTGGACACCATGCAATTTTGACTCAGCACCAAACAAGTGCCCTGGCTGAGTAGATCTACAGCAGCCCAGAGACAGCAGAAATACCTCCTCACTTGCTTAGACATACAGCTCCTGGGCTCTGTTCTTATTGGCCTTCGCCAGAATGTCTATTTCCTACAGAGCAGGCTCCAAGACTATCTCTGAAGGTGATGAAGAGCTCAGTGCTATAAATCACAGAAAAGCAGGGACTTGTTAACATAGTGCTACAGCAAAGCAAGCCTCTGCTCTGTACTCCCTTTGCCATCACAGAGGACCAGCTAAGCAAGAGTCTCAGTGTGGCTGGATGTGAAGGCTGTTTGGTTTCCTGGGGCCACATCAGAAGACAGAGCCACTCTCCATGGCCCTTTACCTCTCTCATAAAATCCCAACCAGGGCTTCCCTGGTGGTGCAGTGGTTAAGAATCCGCTTGCCAATGCAGGGGACACGGGTTCAAGCCCTGGTTCAGGAAGATCCCACATGCCCCGGAGCAACTAAGCCATGTATCACAATTACTAAGCCTGCGCTCTAGAGCCCGCGAGCCACAACTACTGAGCCCGAGTGCCACAGCTACTGAAGCCCACACGCCTTAGAGCCCATGCTCCACAACAAGAGAAGCCACCACAATGAGAAGCCTGTGCACTGCAACAAAGAGTAGCCCCCGCTCGCCGCAACTAGAGAAAGCCTGTGCACAGCAACGAAGACCCAACGCAGCCAAAAAGAAAGAAATAAAAATTAATTAATTAATTTTAAAAAAAAAGAAATCCCAACCAGCCACAGCCTGATCATTTCAAGTGTAGCCGGGTCATGATTTTGCATAGAGGGCAACCCATCAGAACTTGTTTCTTTTTTTAAATAAAGCCATCATATTAGTTTCCTATTGCTGTTGTAACTAATCACCACAAATGTAGTGGCTTAAAACAATATAAATGTATTATCGAATACTTCTAGGGGTCAAAAGTCATAAAAATCAAGGTTTTTGTAAAATCAGCAGGGCTGTGTTCCTTCTGGAGGCTCAGGAATCTATTTCCTTGCCCTTTCCAGCTTCCAGAGGCTGCCTGCACTCCCTAACGTGTGGCCCCTTCCTCCATCTTCCAGGCCACATGTGTGGCAATCTTTTAAGTCTTTCTCTCTGACCTCTGCTTGCAACGCCACATCTCCTTCTCTGACTCTGACCTTCCTGCCTCCTTCTTCTAAGGACCCTTGTGATTACGCTGGGCCCACCCGGATAATCCAGGATAATCTCCCCACCGCAAGATCCTTAATCACATCTGCAAAGTGCCCTTTGCCATGTAAGGCCATATATTCATAGGTTCTGAAGATTAGGACATGAACCTCTTTCATTATTTTGCGGACCACAGCCATTTACTTTAGATATTATTTGTGATACACATGACTATTTTTCCATTTATACTGCTTTATAATGCCAAATAAAGCTGGAAACAAAAAAGTAAAAACTCTACTGTGATACACCCTTTCTCCATCCCCAACAGCCACCACCCTCCCACCAAATAAATTTATATATGTAAAAGTATAACATACGTTATACGCGTGAGTGTAGAGTTGAGCTTTCACATTTGAAGGCAAACTTGCGGTTTCTGCCAGGTTGAAGATGAAGAACGGTGTTTTCATCCTGGGAGTGGGAGGGTGTTCATGTCAATTTTACATTCAAAGCTAAATCTGTCAGGCTTTTCCATTGATAAGGAACATGCAAAACCATTTATTGTATTCTTTTCACTTCTCTCATATTAATAGTTTACTCTGGGGCTTCCCTGGTGGCGCAGTGGTAGAGAGTCCGCCTGCCGATGCAGGGGACACAGGTTCGTGCCCCGGTCCAGGAGGACCTCACGTGCCGCGGAGCGGCTGGGCCTGTGAGCCATGGCCGCTGAGCCTGCGCGTCCGGAGCCTGTGCTCCGCAACGGGAGAGGCCACAACAGCGAGAGGCCCATGTACCACAAAAAAAAAAAGTTTACTCTGAACCAACAGTAATCCTCCCCCCGCCATCCCAAGACACTGCATTCACACCTACTGCCAAATCTTAGAAAAAAGCTTATGTTCATCATCCCTATTGTACATCATCTTCCCTCCAGATGTACATTTCATTATGCAAGAGCAGCTAGGAGGCGGAGACTTGCTGAGTTTGTCAGCATATCCCTGAAGCTACCCATCGCGACGGTTCATGCCATGTGTGACCAGTTCTTCAAAGATGGCTGGACTCTTTGACCACACGAACTCATCCAAATTGTATTCAGCACACCAATTAAATCAATAGCCTGAATAATGACCTGCTTTCTTCTTTTATGTGATTTCTCCCCCAGCTTTCCCGCATTCAATCACAGTGAGGAATTGTGGAGACATTCGGTGTATCTTTGATTAGTTCTTCAAAGCAAGTATTTGTTCCTATAACTGGGCTGATAACTTGAAATATGCAATTTGCTGACTTTTTCAAAAACACTACTGCAAAAACTGTATCTTTTTTTGTAATTGTTATTTTGTCAAGAACCATTTCTTAGCAATTTTTTTTAAAGATTTTTTTGATGTGGACCACTTTCAAAGTCTTTATTGCATCTGTCACAACGTTGCCCCTGCTTTATGCTTTGGCCCTTTGGCCACGAGGCATGCGGGATCCCAGCTCCCCAACCAGGGATTGAACCCGCACCCCCCGCACCGGAAGGCAAAGTCCCAACCACTGGACCGCCAGGGAAGTCCCTCTTGACAGTTTTTTAAAAAACCTCTTTAAATGTTATGTAAGCCCTTTACACCCTAACTCAATTCTTGGTGCAAAGCACAGTCCCTGGCCCAGAGTGGGCATCAACACATTTTTACTGGAGGAAGCACTTCATACTTGGTACCCCTGTCTGCATCACTTAGGACTTTTACATTAATATTTAGGCCAAAGTCTGTTAGTGTTAGATGTTTTGAATATTTTAAAAGAATGACAGGAACCCAGAGAGTCAAGAGCATCACCATGAAGTATTTGTTCCACACAGGAACAACAGGAAAGTACAGTATCTAGCACATGAATAGTCAGATCTCTTTGAACATGTCTGTCTGCTCCATTAGACTGAGCTCCTTGAGAGTAGGAACTGTGTCATATTCATATGTGTAGCTTCCATGCCTAGCACAGTGCCTGGTCTCTAGGAAGTTTTCAATAAGTGCTTAAATAATTAACTAGCACATTACACATGGAGACAGGGTTGTAATTATCAACTTCTCCTCAATCAATTACACTCACTTTGGTTTAGTTGAGATAGGAGAGCATAGGAATTAGGAATGTTCCAGAGTCAGACAGATGTAAGTTTTGGACTCTATTGGTAGAACTATGTGGCCTTGGACAAGTAACCTCTCTACCTCCAGTTTGTTCTTTTGTAAAACGGGGATAATAATAACTTCTTCACAGGTTATTGTGAGGATGAAATGAGATTATGCATGGTTAATGATTAGTACAATGCCTCAAACAAAATAATTGCTCATAAGTATTATTTTTATGATCCCCACGCACCACTACTCCCCAGGTGAAAAGCGCCAGAGGCTCTTCTGCTGCATTACAAACAGACTGCAAACACACACGTGTACATTATTTACCTGGCTTGCCACATCTCTTCATTGGCCACAGATTCCCAGGAAGATGGAGCAAACCTGCAGTTACAAGAAAACAGTAACATGTTTCTGCTACTACCTTTACTGCTGTGGACATGTAATTCTTGTTTTATAATCTTACAAGGCAAATAAAATAGGCTGCATCCTGAAGTACTGATAGAGACCAAAATAACAAACTTATTCTCCTAGAAAAATTTGATCATTAGGAATTTGAGGTTTTGGTGAATGTATTCTTAATCTGCATAATGAGCCCCGGTGCCTCACGGGGGCAAACTAAAGATTAGTGGGAAGAGGCTGGAGGCATTTGGGGAGCCAGCTGTTCCTAAGAACTGTCAGGTGGGCGATGGGGCAGGGGTGAGGCCTGGGTCACTCTATGGACACAGCTAAGAGCCACTGAGCTGTAAAGAGAGGGGACTCCCGGCTTGGATAAATCATTGCTGGAGCTAGGATGCTGCTCCAGAAACAGTGGCTGAACCATTTGCTGATTTTTTTTTCACTTTATTAAAGTTTCTTTTATTATGTATCTATTTTGACAGAATGGAGATAATGAGTGATGCCATGTACCTGTACTGTTGTCAGCTGTTTGGAGAACAGGTGATTTTCTAACTTTTCCTCACAATGGTCACAGAGTACTTTTTTTTGGCCGCACCGTGCAGCTTGTGGGATCTTAGTTCTCCGACCAGGGACTGAACCTGGGCCACGGCAGTGAAAGCGCTGAGTCCTAACCACTTGACTGCCAGGGAATTCCCGTCACAGAGCACTCTGATGTAGAACTACTTATCCAGCTCTCACTGGTGCAGAGCAATGTGGTCTACTTGCTCATATTGACTCAAAAAACTTTGGCACCATTTGTTCATATGATCTTGACTGTTGTTCTTAAATTATAAGTAATAATTATCTAATCTTTGAATAATTCATAATTTAAAAAATAGGCAATGGAGACACCTATCTTCAGATGGTGACTCATCTTCCATATGGGAGAGAGTCAAGTCTAGGGAGAAATGCTTCCAGGAAGACTAATCATGCCCAAAACGACAGACCAAGGCTGATGACAAACAACTGAAGAAAAAGTTACTCAAGTCCCAGTCTTCCCTACAGAGAAGTGATCTGCCATTCTTGAAGGAAAAAAAATATGAGTTTATGCAGGTGGAAACTATCATGGGCAACAGAGTGAGTGCCTTTTAAAGCTCTGTTGCAGTTAATAAACCTCTTCCACTTTTAGGGTCTAAGCTACAGGATGGTGGACCGTGTAGCATTACAACAGCTGGAGGTGGACGGTGGCACATGTTTAACTACTGTGGTGCCCAATCTACCACCACCGCCCTTCCTCCATCTCCAAGCCTGAGGACAAGAAATATATGTTCTCTTTCTCTATTACAATACTCTGTGGGCAGCAAATAACAATATTAACTACTAATAAAAAAACACAAAATACATCAAATAATAAAAAGGCATCTCAAAATTTAGTAAGTTTTTTAGGCACACAAAATGGCTATACACTGACGAAAAACATAACTGCTCTCCATACCTTCCATAGTCTTCAGTCCAGTTATAGATGTTTCTCGTAAGTTTAATCCACTCCTCAGGGTTGAATACAATCTCCGAAGAAACTAATTTGTCACAAGAACCCCATGGCCAAAGTGAATAGTTCTTTTTCCAGGTTGGGTCGCCTTCATGAATTCCTATGCAAACAAATGTTTCTTTTCTATTGAAAACAGAAAAATATGCATTTTTAACTTAAAGTTCTAAATGTTTAAGTATAGCTCATGAAGGGTCATTTCTGACTCTTTAAACCTTGGTTACCAATAAACCATTTGTGAACACTCTGGTTTATTTAAATCTCTCCCAAATAGATTGTTTTAAATTTACATTGAGGGACTTCCCTGGTGGTGCAGTGGTTGGGAATCCACCTGCCAATGTAGGGAACACAGGTTCGATCCTTAGTCCGGGAAGATCCCACATGCCGCGGAGCAACTAAGCCCATGTGCCACCACTACTGAGCCTGCACTCTAGAGCCCGTGAGCCATAACTACCGAGCTCGCATGCCACAACTACTGAAGCCCACGCACCTAGAGCACATGCTCTGCAACAAGAGAAGCCACCGCAATGAGAAGCCTGTGCACCACAACGAAGAGTAGCCTCTGCTCGCCGCAACTAGAGAAAAGCCCGTGCACAGCAACAAAGACCCAATGCAGCCAAAAATAAATAAATTTACATTGATATTAGTGTAAAAAATGCTGTTTGGGAGGTTGAGGCGAAGCACACAGACATAAATGATAAAACTACCTGTTTGGGACATTGTAAGAAATCACGTGGGGATAAGCACTATTACAAGGAATGTTTCTGTGGTTCTGTCTCATGTGTAAATATACATATTATTTGATACCTTTAAAATTTTATAGGTGGAAATAGTAGTAGTAGTACTACTACTACTACTACTAATCTCTCCTTCCTCAAATTTCCATTGCATTTTATTTTTAATCTCTTTTAACATTATTTTATTGAACTTATCTTCATTTATAAATCTTTCTGAGAAGCCCAGAAGCATCCTGAGGATAGGCTCTCTATCTCTGAATTAATTCAAAATCCCACATAGCATGATGCATAGCTAATACACAATATTTGCTGAATAAAATTAATTAGATTTGACTATTAGCATCTTCAAATCCTGCAAAAATTCGTAATAGAAGTGGTTTAAATAAGCTTGGCTCAAAAGTATCATAATTGACTGGTTCTATTCCAATTTTTGGTGTATACCTTAACAGCTATTACCAAGTAGAAAAAAAAAAGGAGCATATTAGGAGCAATTACTTGAAAGTAAAAACTTCATGAACTTTGAAACAAGACAACTTCTGGCTTAGATTCTGGATTTTTTCCACTATGTATTACCCCTATGATTTGGGGGAAATTACTTAATTACCTGTGTCTGGTCTCCTCATCAGTGAAATAGGTATGAACTACCTTTCACAGCTGTTTAAGATTAAGTGAGATATCTGACATAAAGTAAAACATAATAGAGTTCTGGTTCTAGGGAAGATGGAGTCATCATATTCTATTCTGTCTCTCTCACTGCACACAACTATAATTTCTGAACAGAAGACCTGGAACAACTATCTGAAGACTCTGAAAAGTAAATGGTGGAAAGAAGATTGAAGGAAGAAAGCAGAATTCTAAGTGCCACCAAATCTGCAGTGAGTTTATCCCTTTTCCCCTTCCAGGATTACCTGGCCTGGACTCAAAGGAAGCCTGAAACCCCAAAGTACATACCAAGTAAGGACAGAAAGAACTCCAAGAAAAGCCCAGCCCCCTCCCTTTTTCCTAGCCCAAAGGGCAGGAAAAGGAACTTGTACGGACTGGGGAGAGCAGAGGAAATCCCCAGGATGTTTTCCCTTCTTTCCTTCCCTGGGCACCAGGCAATACTGTGCCAGCAGCAGCACAGTTACAGCAGTGGCAGCTGGGCAGGTCCCTATAGCTCTGAGGAAGGGGAACACTTCTCACTAATCAGAGGAGCTGTGGTTCCAAAGGTTGGGAGCAAATTCCTATTACTCCTCCACTGGGTGAACTTGAAGACAGATCAAGAGAAATTATACAATTTAAACAAAGAGAAAAAATATTAAGAAAAATGTACAGAGTTTAGGCACCTGTGGGACAATATCAAAAGGTCTAACACTGGTGTCATCAGAATCCCAGAAGGAGAAGAGAAAGAAGGTGGGACAGAAAAAGTACTTAAATAACGTCAGGAAGCTTCCAAATTTTGTGAAAGACATAATCTTTCAGATTCGAGACACTCAGTAAATCCCAAGTAGGTTAAACTCAAAGAAATTCATGCCCAGATACATCATAATCAGACTGCTGAAAACCAAAGACAAATAAAAAATCTTGAAAGCAGCCAGAGAAAAACAACACATTTCACACAAGAGAAACAATGATTTGAATAACTGCAGATTTCTCATCAGAAACCATGCATGTCAAAAGGATATAAAATAACATTGTTAAAGTGGTGGGGGAAAAAAAAGAACTCTCAAGCCAGAATTCCATATCCAGAAATATCCTTCAAAAATGAAGGTGAAATAAAGACATTTTCAGATACAGGAAAACTAATCACTGCTAACAGTCTTGCTCTAAAAGAAATGTTAAAGGACTAATTTCAGATGAAGAGAAATGATACAAGAGGGAAGCCTGGAATATCAGGATTGCAGGAAGAGCAAAAGATCTGGTAAATATGTGGACAAATATTTTAGATTATCTTTTCTCTTAGATTTTAAAATATATGTATGATGGTTGAAAACAAAAATTATCACATGTCTAACATATTTGACAACTCAATCAAAAGTGGGGAGGTTAAAGGAACTTATATGCCACTAAGGTTTCTACAGTTCACTTGCAGTAGTAAGTAGACTATAAAAAGTTAAGTATGTCTGTATACTGTAATTCCAAGAGCAACCACTGAAAAAATTTACCAAGAGACATAGTAAAAATAATTTAACATGGAATACTAGAAAAAATCAAAGTATCCCAAAGAAAGCAGGAAGGGAAACAGTAGAATGAAAAAACAGAGAAACAAACAGAAAACAAATAACAAAATGATAGATGTACATCTAAAACATATCAATATTTACATTAAATGCAGATGATCTGAATACACAATGAAAACATTGTCAGATGTATAATAAAACAAGAGCCAAATATGTACTGTCTACAAGAAACCCACTTTAAACATGACATAGGTGGTTAAAAGCAAAAGGATAAAAAGAGAAATACCATGAAAACACTAATCAAATTAAAACCAACCAAAAACCCAGAAGGATTTTTTTGTAAATATAGAAAAAGGTGCAAATGCAATTCAATGAAGAAAGAATAATGTTTTCAACAAATGATATTCATATGCAAAAAAAGACCTTTGTTCTAAGCAACACCCTTGCAAAAATTAACTCAAAAGGGACCATTGATCTGAAATGTAAAACATAAAACGATAAAACTCTTAGAAGAAAACATGAGAGAATCTTTGTGACCTGGTATCAGGCAAAGAGTTCTTAGATATGAGATCAAACAGTATGATCCATAAAAGAAAAAAATGATAATTGGATTTCATCAAAATAAAGAAACTTTTATCTGCAAAAGACACTTTGAAGAGAACAAAAAGACTGGGAGAAAATATTTATGAATCACGTATTTGACAGGATTTGAATCTAGAATATACACAGAACTCTCACAACTCAATAGTAAAAAAACAAACAATCCAATAATCCCACTCCTAGGTATGAAAACATATTTACACACAAACGTGTACATGAATGTTTATAGCAGCTCTATTCACAAATGCCCCAAACTGGAAACAACCCAAATATCCTTCAACAGGTGGATGGATAAACTGTAGTACATCCATACAATGGAATACTACTCAGTAACGAAAAGGAATAAACTATTGATATACAACAATAACTTGTATGGATCTCCAAGGCATTATGCTAAGTGAAATATGCTGATGTCAAGAAGTCACATACTTTATTATGAGTCCATTTATATGACATTCTGGAAAAGTTAAAACTATAGCAACAGAGAATAGATCAGTGGTTGTGAGGGTTAGGGCTTCGGGGACAGTATGATGACACAGGACAGTGAAAGGGAGTTTCTGGGGTCATGGATGTGTTCTGTATCCTAATTGTTCCTACCCACTTGGCAAATTCTTACTTAGCCTTTAAGTCTCCAACATTTTATCCATACCACTATTATCATGCTTGCCAGCTGATACTATAACTTATCTGTTTCATGTTTAAAGTACCACTTGACACCTCTCTGAAAGACTGCAACAGCAGGGATCACATCCATGCATCTGCAGCTAGTATAGGTCTTGGGACCTTTTGAATACCCAATATTTATTAAATAAATACTGCATGAATGCCCCTGGGCAGAATTAATTGCTTCCTCATCTGTGCTCCCAGAACACTTGGCTTATACTGTGAATTAAATCATCTATTTAGTAAACACACATTGAACATTTACTGTGTCTCACACTTTACAAGGCTTTGTATAGAGCTTATGCCATCATATTATGGCCAATTGTATTCATATCTGTGTATAGATACAACTAGATTGTAGTCTTACTTAAATCTGGAACTGTCTCACTTTATTGCCTAATACAAACTGGTACATAGTAGGTTCAATTAATGTTTATAAGGTTGAATTAAATAAAATTCACCAAAAAATGCTGATTTGGAGATGTTAATTGTTAACATTTTATTCCACAATAGAACAATTATTCTCGCAGCACATTTATACCTATCACCTTCATATTACTTCATGAGCCAGAGTAAACTTCAGGCTCTGAACACCAAAAATACCACATCATTAGGTTCTTGGTAAGGGACAGTTTAACTTTTACAAAGAATTTCTGAAGTCTCCTTTATAAGAGAATAGAAATTATGAAATAAGTTTTCTTCTTCACACTCTGGACAATCCCAAGCATTTCATGGACAGGAAAAATGTTCAACACTCTACCACTGAAGGAGTAATTTATTCTTGACCTTAACTATGAATAATTTTATGTTCTCAAGTATAGAATTCACAATTCTCATGTTATCTCAGCCAGCATAACTGTAGGTGTTTTTCTTATTTATAAAAATGCCTTATCCTTTAGAAAAAAATCCTTAAGCTATTTTTATATAGTGATTATTCCTGGAAAACATTTGCATTAAACTTAAAAGGGGGCCATGGTGTTGATCAGGGGGAAACTATAATTGCTTGCGATCTACCTGCAATGATTTCAAGTAGGCAGGCACATCTCCAATTTCTCTGAATTGTACTAAGATCTTATTTGCTATTCTTGCTAATCTGTCTTTATTTTTCTTTTACCCAGAACAATAACATTTATTTCTGCCTGGCCTCATTTATGCACAGATATTCAATTTAATTACAGAGATAATCTCACCAGTGACAGGGAAATAGGTGTAGAAAATTGGTCTTTTGGATGAAGCACAGCTGCTACATAAACAATTTTAGAAAAGCTTAAGATTTTAGAAAAGCTATTATATAAAAAGAGTGCTTACAGTTTATTTACTTCAAGAAAATGATAAAGATTAAATGTGACCATTCCACTAGGTAATACTCCTTCCACAGGATTCCACCGGTTCCCAGGAAATTTGACGCCTGGTAAATGCTTTGCCATCTTGGGTAAATACCACTCGTAAGTCATCATCTGCCAGAAAGATAAAATATGATATCATGCTTTTAATATGTTTCTTTAAAAAGAGTCAAGTTTATCAAGGACAATGAAAAGGTTCTAAAATGTGGAGGTACTCATTAAATATAATTGAAAAGCACATACAAACGCAACTGAGGTATGTGGCACTGACTCTTCTTCTAATGCCTTAGACCTTAGGTTTCATGCCTTAAATTATAACTATCAGCCATCAATAAAAGCAGCACCTAGTTTCACTTACCTCCATGCATTTGCCAGACTACCCAGAATGACCTCCCGCTCTCATGCCTAGAGTGTACTGAGCTTTCGGAACCAGCTTAAACACCACTGCCTCTCAGATGCCTCCCCCAGGTCCCATGCTCCTACAGCACTTTGTACCTACCTCAGTTATAGCTCTTAGCCTATTCCTCACTAGACTGCAAGCTCCTACATGAAAGGGGCTGTTTTCATCTCACTGCCTCTGCGCCTATCACATTGCCTGGCACAGAATACTTCCCAAACTATGTTTGCTGGACCTGAAATGTCCTTCTGATGGCCAGACTAGAAAACCTAGGCAAAGTACAGAGACGTGTCATTACTCTGTTCTTTCATTCATTCATTCAAAAAACAAGTATTGCTCACCTATAATGAAGAAGATACAATCCCTGCCCTTGAGAAGCTCAATTATATGATAACCTAGGCCTCAAAATTAAAAACCCTTTGGCTAAATTATCTTAATTTATTAGTAGCTCCAAATTAATTACATATTCTTTTGATTCAAATAAATCATTAGTATCAAAATTTTTTTCTTAATTCTATACTTAATATATACTTCATTCTATACTTTTATATGTACAGATTTCTTTTTTTTTAAAAGAAAAGACTCCTATTTACACCTTCAAAGCTTCATTAAGTTTGGATATCATCGTTTGAGCAATTATGCTTATGTTTTACTTGTCTATACAAGTCACTTAACTAGAAGTGACAAATTAATTTTAATCTAAGTGTACATTGTAAATACTCAAAAAATACTTACTGAATTAGAGTTTATTACCCAATAGTTTCAGTTCTTGGGTATAGTAACATTAATTAAATACCCACTGTGTGCTATGGCCTTACTCTTTCTAATTTAATTCTCATAATAACCCTTATTATGTGAGAATAATTAAATTATATCAGATACTGTTGATTGCCCACTCCACAGCCAATCCTTTCCAACTAACACAATCCTGGTTTTAATCAGGTAGTTCTAGTCATTCTCCTTTGCTAGTGAGTAGTTTAGGAGTGGTCATGTGACCCAATACTGGTTAGTGGGGCTCAAGTAGAGGTCTGCTGGGGGCATCTGGGGTACATGTTACTCCCAATACAGAGAGAGAGAAAGAGAGAGACCCCAGAAGAAGCACTTTGCATGTGATGTTTGGAACCAGGCATCCATCAGTTCAAGAGACCTGCAGAAAAGCTGCCCCAGAACACTGTCATCATGGAACTGCTTGTATTATCAATCCTAAAACCTCCTCTCTCCAGACTACTTGTCTTGTGAGATTAAAAACTCCATAGTTTACGCTACTCTTAGTCAGGGATTTTGTTCCTTACATTCAGAAGCATCCTAACTTACTTATCTAATGATCATTTCCACTTTATAGATAAGGAAACAGAAGCTCTGAGAGGAAAAATCAATAGACCCAAGTCACACATCCAGGAAGTGAGAGGATGAGGACTTGAATTTGGGTCTAATTAACTTTGAAATCCAAGCTTCTCAATCATAGTAGCTGTCATCCCAAATAGTATTTAAAATCATAGTATGATACCATATTTTCAACAAATGATCTAGCTTTGGTCAGATGCTAGACTGAAGATCAAATTAATCATTTGTGTACATGATATAAATGCAAACTCCTTCTAAAAATATGTGTAATTTTCAAATTTCCCTATATTTGCAAATCCGTTTATAGTGTTCTCAAAAAATTTTAATTATTCATTAATTGAATGAAATTTATTAAGTAAGTATTGTGCCTAATAGTTTGCTCAAACTAAATGTATTTTTTCAAGGTTAAGAATTTCTCTTTTCCTGAGAACTGTTCTAAAAACACCAGAGAAAGATTTGTTCCCTTTAACTATTTATGGCTTAAACAATAAATCCTATAGTTTACATATATTTTTTTCAGTTCAAGAAGATTGTTTTAATAGACCTTGAAATTTTCAGAAGTCCTCTCCAAAAATATTTTGTCATAAGATCAACAAAATTTACAAATAAATTCTATAGCAGAATCGTGGTTAATAATTTCTATTTTGCATGAAATGTATACCAACCTGCAGTATGACTTATTTTATAGTCAGCCTTATTTATTTTAATCCCTGGATCACTGGGAAGTGTTAATTTGAATGGTTGAGTTGGCTGGATGTAAAAGAACAATTTAAAAATAAATTTACAACACAACATTGTCATGGTCTGTCACGTGAACTAGAGACCTAGGATGCTGTTTGAATCTAATATGAAACACATTAATTCTAAGAACATTCAGTTTAAAAAGGAAAGAAGCAACTCATGACTTTTCATATTAGTTGAAATAAAGAAAAGAATGTGATATATATTTTACCTAAAAGTGATCATAGAAACTGTACCCACTCAATGTTTAAAAAAAATAGTTCTTTAAAAAACACGTTTTAAAATGATCGCTACTACTATATTCTAAGTGTATCTTTCATATACTTACTTCCTGATCCACTAATGAAATATCTGGCCTCAGTCCCTCACAATAATGCATGTAACGGAGAGAATTCCCTGGCAGATCTCCTCTGAGTAAGATAATTGCATCATGAGGCATAGAGGCTAGAAGATTCTTTGCAAACTTATCGATCACATAGTTGGTCCTTTGGTCACAAATGCTAAATAAAAGGATTACAAAATATTAAAATAGCAACACATTGTTTTAGTTTTAATAAGACTGGGCTTATTTCCTGCTCCATTCCTTTCCCATCACACAATCTACATTTAGTGCTTTAAAATATTCTAACATGTTCTAAGAGGATGCATATATTTGAAAAGGGAACACTATTAACTGGAAAAAAAAAAGAAGGAACTAATTGTGCAACTGAGAAAAATCAGCATACTGCTTTACTTCTGGAATTCATTATCATTTCCATAAAAAAGGGAATCAGTTAGTGGTCAATAATAAGTACTTTTTTTCCTAAAAGCATATCCAATTTCACTAAAAAGAAGTAAGGTTTCTGATTCCACTTGGAGTTTAAGGTAATTTCATGTTAATTCCATTTAGCTCAAAGGAATTTTCAGAAATGCAAAAGGAAATCTGCCAGTTTCTGGCATAAATTTGCACGTTTGTCTGACACTCTTGCACATAGAGGTTGATCCTTTCCACCACTTCCCTGGACCAAAGACTCCCTGTGTTCCTCTCTCCCTTCTAGACTGAGAAATCACTAGAGAATGAGACCAATGAGAAAGAAGGGAAGGAATAATTTGTTGAGATGTTGACTTCTCTCCAGACATTATTTGCCATTGCCAACAACAGCAGTACAACTCTTTTCAATGATGAAGTGGACTTCCTAACTTCAAAGAAAAAAACTGGCATGAATTCTGAGAGCTTTCCATGAAAAAAGAAAAAGAATACAAGAAAGGAAAAGCATCGAAAAACAGAAGAAGCAATGTCCTTCCTGTTATTATCAGGTCCATTACATGTAATGGTACTGAAAAACACAGCCTAAAGTTGATTCACTGGGTTAGCATCACAAAGCAAATGAATACTTCCAGGAACAAAATATTATCCTTGCCTTTGTAACTGATGCAACCATTTTCTACTGTGATTCCATACATTGCAGGGTGATGCCTCACATTTTGCCACCCAGGAAAGTTGCTGTCTATTCCATTCACCTGGGGTAAAAAAAGAATCAAAACCAAACCACCCAGTCTGTGCAGGCATCCCTGGTGTGGAACTGGAATTGCCCTGAAGGCCTGAGCCACGAGAAGACTGGGATAAAAAAGGGTGAGTGGAACTTCCCTGGTGGCACAGTGGTTAAGAATCTGCCTGCTAATGCAGGGGACATGGGTTCGAGCCCTGCTCCGGGAAGATCCCACGTGCTGCAGAGCAACTAAGCCCGTGTGCCACAACTACAGAGCCTGTGCTCTAGAGCCCACGAGCCACAACTACTGAGCCCACGTGCCACAACTACTGAAGCCTGCGGGCCTAGAGCCCACGAGCCACAGCTACTGACCCCGCACTCTAGAGCCCGTGAGCCACAGCTACTGACCCTGTATGCCTAGAGCCGGTGCTCCGCCAACAAGAGAAGGCACCACAATGAGAAGCCCCCGCACTGCAACGAAGAGGAGCCCCCGCTCGCCATAACTAGAGAAAGCCCGTGCACAGCAACGAAGACCCAGTGCAGCCAAAAAATAAATAAATAAATAAATAGTTAAGGTTTTCTTTTTTTAAAAAAGGGTGGGAAACACACTATGGGCTCGGCAAACCCTTTTTGAGCTTGGAGTTGTATCTGGGACCTGCATCCCCTTCCCACAAGGCCTCCTGGTGACACAGCCTTCCTAACACCGGCTCTTCCTCAGTATTATAAAGAACATCCGTTTTTCAAGTTACATTGAAAGCGGGAATGTAACCTTTTAAAGCACCAATCAAATCTCAGTGTAACTAAACTCCAATGGACTCTTCCACTTCTGTAATGTTTACTCAATACTGCTGCAAATAAATGAACTATCATCTAAACTTTACATCTTTTATGTTAGACTGAAGTTTTCATTATAATGGTTATTAAGCAGATTTTGAAAAACACATATAATACTAATAATGCATAAGGGTTAAGAAACTTCTAGAACTTTGATTATTTAAAATACTTAATATACACTACTACAGAGAGTACTAGATAAGGGCCAAGGATTACTCAAAAGATGAAATCTTTGAAGCATAAAGTGAATTATTTTAGGGCATACAAAAAAACCCCAAATGTCTTTAGTCTCCATCTAAGTGGTACTTTATTTTATTTTTTTACTTAACAAATTTAATCAGCTATACATATACATATGTTCCCATATCCCCTCCCTATTAAGTGGTATTTTAGATCATGGAATTTTACGTACACTCCAGATTCTACAAAGTATCTCTAGGATTCCTTAGTGGAAAATATACAGAGTGTTTACATGTACCACCCAAAACCTTGTTTGCAATGGCCTGAAACTACACATCACTCATGCTGAGATTCTTGTTCAAAAGTTTAAGAACCACTGCATTCAGACCAAGCTGTCTCACTTTGAAAACTAGTGGAAGGTAAAAATAAGACAAACCCCTAGAATCTAAATATCCAAATGCCTCTGGCTTGAATGCTACTTTTCATAAAAACAACCATGTGTTACCTATAATTAGAACATATTTGGTAAATTACAAAAAGAGCTGCTGAAAGCCATTCCAGACACTGAAGCCCATTGGTGTTCAGTACTCGGTTACTCTCAGAAACAAGTGCAGCCAAACCGATGCCAGCGAGGACAGCCACCACTGCATTGCTCTGCATCCAGAATCGTTCCACCTGTGAAAGAGGCATGCAAACAGTGTGTCCAGTTGACTGGTTCATGCAATCAATCAGGTATTTATATATTTTAAAAATATATTGCATGTATCTAGTTGCTTATGCCTGTGTCATTTAGGTATTCTTAACTGACTTCTCCAACCTAACTCCATGTCACTTTATTTTTCAATTTTCAAGCATTCCTCCTTCCCTGTTTGACGTGTGGATCTCCCTTTTTGGATCCACACATTCTTTTCTATACTACAAACTTCATCTTGAACTCTTTATTCTAACATGCAAAGCAGAAGAGGTAGAGAAATGCTTTTGCTTAACTCCTGATGTTTCCTTCCATGTAGAGAAGCTCCACTAGTGTAACACTCCTGGCCTCTCTCTACCCTCACTTATTTCTTCCTGAAGGATTGCAGGGACTGAGCTGACTGGGGAGTTTGGGAGCTGGGACTGGGCCTGCATAGCCCTCCTCTTTCCTCTTGGAAGTGAGCCACCCACAGGAAGTACTTGTCCAGGGGCAGACTCTGGGGTGAGGTGAGCTGGGGAGGGGAGAGGCCTGCTCTGTGCAGCACTGCCTGTGACTAGCCCATTCGGGGATGCAGGATGAGGAGACTCCCTTCCCCACAGATACTAACCACATTCTCCAATCTCAGCATTATGGGTAACAAAGGTGATTCTCCCACCCAATGTACTGGTTTATCATGTTCTCAACTGATTCAGAACTCAGGTGCTCAAGTAAGGTATTATTCATCAGGCCTCTTGAACACACACACACACACAAACTGTTTCAGCTGTTCAAAAAAGAGCTATCTACATTCATATAGTTTCTTCTGTAAGGAGAAGAAATACTCTAATCTCTGATATGGTAGTCAGGGAAAAACAGAAACATACTTGCTCTTTTGCACAGGCTTGGACTGGTGAGGTAAGAAATAAGGGAATGTGTTGGTAGAGCCCCTAATTACAACCCATATTTCTTTGCTATTTTTAAAAGAAAATCCCAGGAGAAATGCAGTTATACCTATATCTGCAAGCACACATACAAAATGACTCACTGAAATCTACCTTACATTTATTTTTCTATTTAACTATTGTGTTAACTAAACAATGCTTCCCGCCCCCTCCCCCCCACCAAAAAAGAAGGCTTATTACCCTTACTGGTTCAGTAATTTAAATTTTGATTTATAATAATGTATATACAATTTTAACTATTTCTGAGATAACTTGCTCTTCTACAAGATTCATGAAAGACAAATTTGTACATTCTTCACTAACTTTCTGGTCAAAGGATATATCTAAGTAAAACTTACCACACCCATGAAAAGTGGTTTTGAAATATCTAAATTTGCCCTCCAAGCAAAGAACAATGAATAAATGCAAAACATTCCAGTAAAAAGCCATACTAATGATGAGTTCTGTCTGTCCCTATAAAAAAAATTAAAATATGTCCAAAATTATTTATGTGACATGAATATCAATAGTAATATTACATAGTTTTAAACTATGAAAACAATATTTGGAACTAAAAAACTTTCCATTTTTAAGTAGGAAAAAAGAAAGATCTTAGGTTTAAAAATATGAGTTGGAATAGATAACCAAAGCATAGTAATAAACCATACACTGCACTACATATTGTCGACAGCATAATTTGGAACTATGCAGCAAAAGATATGAAGTTAAAATCTGCAGAAGAAATATAAATTACTAATCTTGTTAAATTTAAGATGTAATTAAACATAGCAAAACAAAAGAGTAATTTCATTCATCAAAATAATAAAGACTTTAAAATGACAAATCTCAGTGCTGGTGAGAATGCAGTTGTATGAGAATATATGTTAGTACAATGTTCAAGAAAAGTTAATTTGATAATATATATCAAGAGCCTTAAAGAAAATATTCACATTCATTGACCCAGTAATTTGACATGTGGGCATAAATTTTTAAGCAGGAACCAGAAATGTGGATAAGAATTAATCCACAACAATGCTTTGGTATTACTTATAATAGTGGAAAATGTGGAAGCAATCTAAGACCCTCAAATAGGAGAACATTTAAATTAATTGTCCTAGGTTATAGTATGGAATATTATACAGAAATTTAAATGATTCTAAGTATCTCTTATGGTATGGGAAAAAGCTCAAAATATAATGTTAAGGAAATAAAACTATAAATGTATATACAAATATATATTTACATAAAATACATTCAACAGGCTAGAAAGTAAATGAACAAGAAATTAATGGAGGTTAATAGTGCTATTTTTTTTAGGTTTCCTTTTATCATTGGAGGTTACTTTTTTCTTCAGGGGAGTTCAAATAATTGTTTGCCTCTTTTGCAAAGCAACAATAATTGGCTATGGGATAGTAGGAGATCAAACCAGAAGTTTAAGATATCAGATGGCCCACCTAGTTAGATTATAATATACTGTTCAATGTTTCAAAGTCATTAATTTATAATTAGAAAAAATACCTAGCAAAAAAGCAATACATATTTGCCTTAATAGAACTGGTTAGAGTCATTTATTTGGAATATAAAATACTACTGGCAATGTTCTATAATGACATTGAATATATTAATTCAATTAATGAACATGGGAAAAATAATGGAAAAAGGAATTACTTTACTCACTTTCTTACTAAACATATATTTGCCCAAACTGCAAGGGCTTGAATGTTGAGTGAGAGTTGGGTCCTCATATTTGTCACCTGAGAACTGTAAAAGACAATCTAATTTATTGTTGGCAAAAAACAAATTTGTTAGTTCCAAATAAAGCATTCTTTATAGACTATATCTGATTATGCACTGAATAATTTTAAGGCTTTGAGTCAGATTTTAAAATTATTTTGTATTCTTTTAAATTTGGGAAAAAAAGTACCACAAGAAAGAGTTAAACAGTCTAAGATATTTTCCAGTTGTAACATTTGGTTAACAACTTATACAATTTGACCTGAGATAAGAACAAATAATTATTCCGTATTTTTGATATTGGTATACTATACTGATATTATAAACCAATTTGTATCCTAGATTAGTTTGATAAGAAGTCATGTGAAACTGAAAATAAAACAATTCAAATAATTTTCTAGAGATCCAATCATGAAGAAAAAAAGAAAGAGAAGTGATCTCTAACCATCTTTTTCTAGGTTATCTTCTTCCGTAAAAGGCTTCCTTGTTTTCTATATTATTTGGTTCAAAAAATGTTTAAGCAATCTCTAAGAAATGTATTTTTCCCCTACAATTAATCTAAATTCTTTCATTAACTAATAAGCATTTTCTAAGTGTTATCTGAGTTCTCAGATAGCTCTAGCAGTCTCCAATTTTTAAAAAAGAAATGACTATATACTATCTCAAAGAACTTTCTTCTCCCTACTGGCAAATTTACTGGAGAAAATGTGATGCCATAATTATGGAAACCACACAATGTCTATTTTACTAATGGAAACTTATCTACTATGAGAAGATATCCTTACTCATTTTCAAACACACTTGAAAAATTGATTCCAGCATGAGGCCCATTTCAAACCATTCTTCAAAAGGAATGAAGTCAGTCTCAAAATTTATTCTTGGAGATCTGTTGCTTAAATGTAAGCTCTAAAACATGGTCATTGCCTAGGGTTAGATTCAATAATTTCCAGAATGCAATTCAACAGGATTGCAATTTAAAGATATGCATGGAGAAAGAATGTAATTTGCTTGACTGGAAAAGAGTAGATGATTAGGTTCCATCATGTTGAAGGATTTTCTAGTAAGTTAATTATGAGTTGCCTTTCTCAATACTCTTGTCCACCTGAAACAATTAAATACTAGAAATTCTCTCACACATTCAGAGAGTGCTAGGATTATGCCCCCATACCGTATTATGATTTCGTTTGAGCAAATAGTGTCGGTGTGAGTGGTCATCACTCTTGTCAAGTCTTTTTTTCTAAGTATATGACCTAACTGCTATTATTTCAATGTAAAGGAGGCCTTTAAGTTCCCCAATAAATGACTTTTATGTGCAACTAATGAAAGTTAGATGTATGGTCTAGGACTAGTCTTGAGGCTTCTCTGGAGTTCATGTGGGATTGTTAAGACAAAATATACTAGTGATCCTGAATGTGATAACAACTTTGGAAAGTAGGTAGAAAAGAGCAGGTAGGGAGTCTTGGCATGGAGAAAAGCAGAACAAAGGAGAAGCCCAGAGACACTGATAAAGTTGTCTTTATCTTTAAAAGGGGAACTTGAGCTTCTTGCTACCTTCTTCCCAAAAGAAAAGAAAAAGGAGCCACAAAAGTCTCTGTCAGACATAAAAAGAAATATTTAAAGTCAATTGTAAGAACCTCAAAAGGTTATATAAGAATAATTGGTGGCAGGGAAATATTTTCAAAATATAGTATTAAATGAAAAACAGCAGGCTAACAAAACAGAGTATACATTATGATTACATTTTCAAAAACAAGCAAAAATATTAAAAATATTGGAAGGATATAGACAAAAATGTTAATGGATTAAGAACAATGGTTATCGCTGCATGTTGGAATTATAGTAATTTTAATTTCTTGGTTTGCTTAACTGTATTTGCTAAATTTTCTGTAATAATTATGTATCATTTCTTAGAGTAAAAAGAAAGTAATTTAAAAAGAAAAGAAGGAAGTATGGAAGGAAGCAAGCAAGCTAGCAAATCAACAAGACAGAAATTGTGAGAACCTGTGAACTACCTCACATATAGATTTGAAATAGTTTCCCCATATTTTTAAAATAGTTTTCAAGTAGTCCTGTGAATTCCATATTAATAGTTAGGAGATCACTTTAGAGAAACCTATTCATCCCTAATTTTATATTGAAAATATTGTAAGAATATTTCAGAACAGGTATGTATATTTTTCTAGTTGCCTTAATCTGTATAGTTTTTTTTTTAACATCTTTATTGGAGTGTAATTGCTTTACAATGTTGTGTTAGTTTCTGCTGTATGACAAAGTGAATCAACTATACGTATACATATATCCCCATGTCCCCTCCCTCTTGCGTCTCCCTCCCACTCTCCCTATCCCACCCCTCTAGGTGGTCACAAAGCACCGAGCTGATCTCCCTGTGCTATGCAGCTGCTTCCCACTAGCTATCTATTTTACATTTGGTAGTGTATATATGTCAGCCTTACTCTCTCACTTTATCCCAGCTTTGTATAGGTTTTAAAGCAAATATTAACCCATTTTTCAAAGAACTCATTAATAGATAATATAGATGAAAATATATTTGCTTAAGCTGGTTCTAATAAGGCTGGATGTTTAAAAATATGCAAGTCAAAAATAGAGCTTACGGACAGGTTAAAGGAAGTCTTAAAAAACATTAAATAAATTAATGTTTGAAGAATTAAATGAATATAGCTCAAACCAAAATAACAAGAAAATAATTGTTCAAATTGTGCTAAATACAATGTTCTAAAATGTCTCCAAAAGAAAGAAGATATAAACAAAGAAAAAGTTATTTCTAAAGCAACAATACGTTGGGTAATTTTGTATACAACTGAAAGTTGAAACATTTTCATTTTATATATTCTATTTAGTCTTCTAATAGTCTTATTTACTGTTTTATTTATTGCTCATTTTAAGCTTTATCTTATTGAAGGAAATGCTGGAATATTTGTCATTATACACAAAAACAGTTAACCACAGCGGTGAAAACTACATCTCTGACGTACTACTCACAAAGAGATAAACTCAGAAATCCCTAAAATCGTTTAAAGGAACTAATAAAGAATTCATTTAAAAATAGTTTAAGATATTTCATACTCACAGCAATATTTCAGACATACTGGATCCTATTTCAGATTTGGCCTAAACATAAAAAAGTTTATTTGCATAAGCATTAAACTGAAGCTTTGGTAGACTATTGTGTTTTAATTACCCTGATTTAAAAGATACATGTTTAAATATACAATGCAACTTGTCTCTTCATTCAAAGTGTTTACTTCAGAGCCTTATTGGATTTTTTAGGAGAAGTCAGTGAAAACTAAACACAGATATCCCTTAGGAATAATTTCAGAGACAATAATTGGCTAAAAATCAGTTAAACTCTTCCAGCAGGAATGATTAACACATTAATGAACTAACAGATTTTACACTTTCATTACAAAGTCTCTTTAAGCTCTTTTTTTGGGCACTTTGGTTAAAGCTCATTATCGCCTGCCTGTAATTTCACAATTATGTGTGAATTATACACATTTCAAATCTGGAATGGCCCTCAAGCAATATTTCAGTGGAATAACCAATGTAAGTAAACCAGAGTATAAATTTAAAGTATCAAACTTTCTAAGTCAAAAAATAATTATTATCCTTTTATTAAATGACTTTATTATGAAATACCTCCTTCATACAAAAAACATACATAATATATATTTAGGGAATAAAGAGTTTTAAAAAATCTATAGACTCACCACTCATTGAAGAAACAGAACTGCACGAATACCATAAGGTATCTCACAAAGCTCTCAAAGAGGCTTTCTTATCCCCCAGTGGTAACTGTGTATATATATATATATATATATATACAGTTTTACTATATAGTTGTACTACTTTTTATGTATCCTTCAGCAATAGACTGTTTAGTTTTTGCATGGTTTAGAATTTTGTATAAATGGTATCATATAATATTGTAGTCTTCTGAGATGTGCCTTCTTAAGACACAGAAAGTGCAAACCATGAAAGAAAAATCAGATACAACTGTCTTTCTTAAAATAAAAACCCATCTATTTATCCTTTCACTTTTCAGATAGCCATTATCTACAACCACATTTAGTGTTTTCCCCTAATTTATGTCTTAGGGAAAGAAAGGCCTTTTGAAATTCTTTAGAACATACAGTTTCCATTGAGTGAGATCATATTTTATGAAGCATTTACATATTTAGATCCCCCAATGAATACTAACATGAACACTGTTCATCAAATATGTTTTAAAAAAGAAACAAATATACTCATTAAGGTATATTAAAATTTTTGAGATTTTTTTCCCTTTAATCATTTCCAAATATTTTTAATCACAGACCAAGAGCCCAAAGTGATACCCAATGCTAACAAGACTGAAATGCTTCAATTGCTGGCAGCAGTCTTTTTACTGCTTGTTATCCTGAAAAACACATTCAGGATATACAACAGGATGATGTCAGATTAAGTGATTCATTTTTTTTTCTAACATATGTGAAAGGCTACATTCCAAGGGGCGAGTCTGTATACAAATAACAAATGAAAATTCCAGGTACTGTCATTGATACAAACACTGATTTTTTTTTTTTTCCACTCAAGGTCCAGGCAGAACACTGAAGTTTTGCCACTTATTTCCTTAAAAGGGCTTGAAATATAAATTTACCAGACTGAATGTTCCATATTCTTCCCTGAGAAAATGTGTCAAAAATCCTAGCAATGTTGTCTGGTCTCCCCAGGTCCAACGGGCTCGATGGAGGTAGGATGAGATAGGAAGGTAGATATAAGGCAGCAAACCAGCAGAGAGGTACAGACCCAACTTCAACAAAGAGCCCGGGGAGAGTTCCTGCGTCAGAGCACACGGTGTCACATGTATAATAATGTTTATTTTAGTCAGATTCATCCTGGAACTTCAAGAACACATCAAGGAAAACATCAAATATGTTTACTCAGAGCTGATCTCTCAATTTATATTAAGTCACCACAGAATACGATGTTAAACTTTCTGATTACTGTGGATTACTAGAAAATTGCATCAGTCTGAATTCCTTTGCATGGCAGGTGAAATCTGAGTGAAGCAAATAATATCAGCAAAGACTCATGAGTATCACGTTTATTGCATCTTTTACATTTAAAACCATGTCATGACATGCAGCATTGCACAGCTGAGATAACCCACTTGGAAGTGATTACGGTGTCTGGCCGTTTTTGAAAATGCCCCAAATATTGTTCTAATACTGATTCACTTCATTCCCATCATCAGGAGCAGACTTCAACTATATACTTTATTATGATTGTACATTGACAATATGTTCTTTCTACAAGTGTTCTGGACATTTCATGGAAATACTTGGCACAAATGAAGCTAGCTTTTAAGTAACATCCCAATTCATCCAAATGTTCTCTTTTCTCAATCTACATAGGGAGGAAGGAAATTTCTTGTTGTATGCAACAGTCTTGCCTCAAGGAGAATATATTTCTCATCTTCACATTTCTAAAACAAAGACAACACTGCCAAATTTTTATAAAGATTAAGTCCAGAAGAATTCTGGTATACTAGAAAGATTCAAATAGTGGTTGCTTTAGTAACTGGGAAAAGGGTCTCTTACAAATATTGTGATTGGAAATTGCCCATTTTTCCTTTACAAAAAAGGAAAATTCGTAGGTGACAGTGAATATGAGTACCAAAGTTTGCATTCACCAGAAGTAGAAAAGCAGTTGACTTACATCAGCATTTTCACATAAACATTCTTAATTGAAAATGGAGTGTTTTTATTATAGTACTAATTTTGTTTGACATTTCTGAAGTGGTAATGAGATTCATAAAAATGATGGGATGAAAAAATTGTAAGAAATAACTAATTGAAAAATATGCCTTTGCTAGTCTTAAAAGTACCTTTAAAGAAAGTAAATGTTTAGATTTTGGTAGTTTCTGCATATTATAAGCTTCAGTTTAGAATGGCAAGATGCAGTTGCTGCAGAATTTTCCTTTTGTATGGGAAATAAACAGGGAAACAATCACATGAGAACTATTTCAGAGAGTACAGGAGAGAGGTTCTGAGTTCCAGCTGCACGTATACTCGAATCACCTGGGGAACTTTTAAAAAATATTAATATCTGGGCCTTACCCCAAATCAATTAAATCAGAATTATTTTAGGGTGGTGGGATCACACACACACACACAGATACACACAGCCACACACACATGCACACTCTCTCTTCCTTACGTTCTTAAAGCTTCCCAGATAATTTAAGTGAGCAGTCAGGGTTGCAGCCAACTGACTCAGGACTTCCAGCTCTGCCTTAGATCACCTGACCAGTGAGATCCAACTCCCTGTCACTTCACTGGTAGATCTTATTTTCTAGCCTCTGCTCTTTAAATAATGAAAATAAAAGGTCCTTTGAATAGTCATACTTTCCCAAGTTTCGTCATTCATCAGTAGCTGATCTAAGAACAGAGTAAACAGGCTCTCAGACCAGGCTCCTAACTTATCAACTATGAGTCTTGCATGTTTTATATAAGAATACGGCTCTCCCTTCAAAGAACTAACACAAAAGATTTCCTTTTTAAGTTCATGCCAGAGAATGTACCTCTCTGATATCTAAATGGACCTCCTGTGGTATCAGAAGACTGGCTAAGAGTGACACCATCAAGAGGGCAACATAAGTCATTCCCAACTTCAGTCCTTCTCACAAAACACCATCAGCAACTATCCATAGACATGGCCCCACTGTGAAAATCCCAGAAACTGGGGTTGAGGCTAAAGCATATTCCTGGACCACAGAGACTGAGAAGGACCACTTTCGAAGTGTCAGGGGGCACTCTGACCATGTCACCCCTCCCCTAGGCCAGCACAGCACTGCACCAAGAGGACTCCCCTAGGACTACAGTTTTTCCAGTGGGAAAAGAGAGCCCAAGGTGGATATCCAGCTCCCTCAGCATTGGAGGATGCTTCCCAGGAGGCTCACTCAGTTCTCACCTCGCAGGGACCACTGGGGGGATCTTCAGGGCTCAACCACTGGGGATCAGATAGAGACGGAGAAGGGGAGCAAGGCTTACAGCAACCAGTCTCCCACCTTGGCAGACCACGTTCCTGCTTGCAGCAGTGCCAGAGCAGAGATCTCAGCCAGCAGTTCTGCCCATCTGCAGAGCCGAGCCGGTGGCTGATCCCAATCTAAAATAATTCTGATTTAATGGATGTGGGTCATACATTAACGTAATAAAAGCCATATATGACAAGCCCACAGCTAACAACATACTCAGTGGTGACATACTGAAAGCTTCTCCTCTAAGATCAGGAACAAGACAAGGGTGCCCACTCACCTGTCTTACCACTCATGTTCAACATAGTACTGGAAGTCCTACTCAGAGTAATCAGGCAAGAAAAAGAAGTAAAAGGAATCCAAATTAGAAAGGAAGAAGTGGGAATTCCCTGGCAGTCCAGTGGTTAGGAATCCACACTTCCACTGCAGGTGGCAGGGGTTCGATCCCTGGTGGGAGAACTAAGATCCCACATGCGGCTCAGAAGAGCCAAAAGAAAAAGAAAAAAGAAAAAAGAAATAAAATTGTCTCTGTTTGCAGATGACATGATCTTATATAGAAAATCCTAAAGATTCCATCAAAAAGCTGTTAGAACTAATAAACAAATTCAGGAAAGTTGCAGGATACAAAATCAACACACAAAAATTAGTTGTGTTTCTATATAATAACAATGAGCTGTCTGGAAAAAAATAAACTATCTCATTTACAATAACATCAAAAAAGATAAAATGCTTAGGAATAAATTTAACCAAGGAGGTGAAATACCTGTGTACTGAAAACTATAAGACATTGATGAAGAAATTGAAGAAGACACAAATAAATGAAAAGATATATCATGTTCATGGATTAAAATAATTAATATTGCTAAAATGTTCAAACTACCCAACGCCATCTATAGATTCAATGATATTCCTATCAAGCTTTATATGAAATAAATAAATAAATAAAGCAAGCCCCATGTTTTCTGATTCCATAAATGTCATAGTGGGCATAAATAAAATATTATGAATTTTCATTTTTACTCAAAAACTTACCTTCGGGGCTTCCCTGGTGGCGCAGTGGTTGAGAGTCCACCTGCCAATGCAGGGGACACGGGTTCGTGCCCCCGTCCGGGAAGATCCCACATGCCGCAGAGCGGCTGGGCCCGTGAGCCATGGCTGCTGAGCCTGAGCATCCAGAGCCTGTGCTCCGCAACGGGAGAGGCCAGAGCAGTGAGAGGCCCGCATACCGCAAAAAAAACACCCCAAAAACTTACCTTCTCTTTTAAAAGTCGAAAGAGAATCCATGGTATTATGCACAAAACATAGACTACTACTGTGTGCTGATTACATAAGCTAAGGCCACAGCAGAAAGCACCAATTTTAGCTATCTGAAAATAAATAAAAGAAAAAAATCCAAGTTAAAAATTCACCAAAAACAGCACAATAGTAAAAAGCTATTCTTTATATTAAAGTTAAGCATTTGTACGATAAGTCTGGTTAAAATCAACATCTTAGATGCAAACAGTCATGCTTTAACATGCACTAATATTTATCACCATTATTTTTTATTATTTTTCATTCTCATCAAATCATTGCAGAGTGACCTTAAATTACTGTCTTCAAACTAAGTTTTACAAAGTCCTATATGATGACATGTCCTAACAGTAACAGAATATTGTGTAATTCTCATTCAAGTGAAATCTAGAACTGAAGTTCAACAATTGTTTTACTTTTTCTCCTACTGAATTAAATAAATTGAATATAACACTTTTATTTAGAAACCTGGTTCTCTATGGGTGGTCTTTCTGCTATTTTTGAACATGTGTTATTTTCATAATCAGAAAAAAGTTTATTTTAAGTAAAAAATAAACTCTAGGGGCTTCCCTGGTGGCGCAGTGGTTGAGAGTCCGCCTGCCGATGCAGAGGACACGGGCTCATGCCCCGGTCCGGGAAGATCCCACATGCCGCCGAACGGATGGGCCCGTGAGCCATGGCTGCTGAGCCTGCGCATCCGGAGCCTGTGCTCCGCAACGGGAGAGGCCCCAACAGTGAGAGGCCCACGCACCACAAAAATAAATAAATAAATAAATAAACTCTAATAGCACCACAGGTTTGTTTATGGAAGCCACAGATAAACTTTTATATTCTTTTGTTTCTATAATCTTTAATGACACAGGCTGCGCATATACTAAGATGATCTGGCACTCTTCAATGTATAGATGGTAAGCCCTTAGAAGACAGGGTTCCTCCACATTTCAAATTATTTTGATGATAGTGTTGGCCTTAGAAGTCACTGTAATCTCTTTGGGACTACTTCATTTTACAGTTGATCCTCTCCTTTTAGTTAAAAAAAAATGCAAATTTGATCTTTTTTGCAATTAGAGAATAAGTCAATGTGGCATAATGGTAAATAATTTAAGGTAGTCAACCTAGGACTTGGCATCTTAAGATCACACACACCCCCACACCCCCACACCCACACCCACACCCACACACACACACACACACACACACGATGGTGGATTAACCAACAAGTCTATCTTTCCCATAGGACTCAAAAGGGATTTCAGAATACCCTCATTCTTCAAAAAACTTCTGAACTCTGAAAGAAAAAAAAAAATTTCATGTTTTATAGAGGCTCTCATCATTCATAGGAAAAGAATTGAGAATATTTTCTCTCTCAACATGCCTAGATTACCTTGACAGTAATCAGAATAGATAAACAATATCTAAACCAAAGTTAAAAAGAAATAGAGCATCTGTCTAAAAATTAAAACAAAAAGTGATTTCACTTTGATCAAAATAGGTTACCTTTGATCTTTCTTGTGCAGTTGTTGCCTCCTCAAAATGTACAGTAAGAGCCATAAGCAGCCCCACAAACAGATTGTTTAAGCTAAAAACCTCTGCTGCAATGGACCACTGCCATGTTAGACGAGAAAATGAAAACACCCCCGCAGCAAGGATTCCTCCAGCATATGAGCCAGAAAGCCTGCAAATACAGATAACATGAAATCTTCTTTCCCAACAAAAAGAACCGACTTTATTTTCCTTTTTGTGAACTGTAGCAGCAGCAATTATGACAGTTGCCCAGCACTATCCCAACACATTAGATGGTTAATACATTACTTCATGTAATAATTCCTTTCAACAGATTTTAATTATGAAGTCCATATATTAACCTATTAACAAACAAATGAACAAACCTGCTTGGTATCCTATGGATTGGATGAGGTTTAGTTCTCAGATGTAACCTTTAGGATTCAAGCCAGTTCAGAAAGCCTGAAGAGACAGTAGCTAGAGAGATAACAAACCTGTGTCATTTTTCTTGCTATATCTAAGAAGAAGAATGATAACGACTGGTTAAGACTGAAATGTGTTTAACTGTAAAAATTAATGAAACGGCAGAATATCTGTCCAGGAACATTCACTTATTGTGGAATGTTTGGATCTAGGTACTTCTACATTTATCTCCCAACATTTGGCAAAATATGTCTTGGTCACAATATTTGGTGCTTTTAAGATCTTGTAAGCTAGATTCTTAGTCTCTGATGATTTCTTCTTTACACAAAGTCAAAGTTAAAAATGATATATCTTTTAAAGAGAAGGATGGCAATGTGAATTTTAGAAATCCAGAAGAATCAAATGCTACACTTGGAAACAAATTCCTCGCCCCCAAATGCCAACAAGAGCCCCACATTTCAAATCAATCAAGGAAACTGGATCTCAATTCAGAGATAAGATTTGAGACTGGTAATGTGGCATATCAAACCAAAACAACTTCCTATTTCACTATAAATCTAAAGCTATGAAAATTAAAGCTATTACTGAAAATCTATTGCTTACAAGCATTATTCAGCAAGCATCTCTGTGTCTAATAATTATGATATTATATGGTCCCAGTGCATTACTTTTTAGCTGTATTGCTTTGTATAAAAATTATGGAGTAATTGCATGGCTTTTAATCAATCTTAATAGAAAAAAAAAGCTAAAGAATTTCAGTATCACCAAACCTGTTTTTCTTTGAGTTTCTCTTTACAATTTTTCTGTTTTCTTTCTCTTATAAAAATCATCAGTTTCCTATTTCTTGCAGAGTAACCCATTCTCCCAGTTATCCTGATTCAGTACCCTAAAGTTATTTCTTCCTTCCAAATTCCTTTCGATTTGTATCCCTATTGCCTTAGACTCAATTATTTTAAGTTTCCTAACTTGTCTTATGTTTTTCCAACCCTTCTGCAATATAACATCAGATTAAACTTTCTGAAACATACTCTTTGTGAATACTCTTCATCCCTATAGGATAAATAAGAAATGAGTTAGCCTGGAATCCAGGCTCCCAATAAACCAGACACCCCTAGCCACTAATTACCAACATGATCTCCCACCAACTAGTCAAGCTCCTCAAAATTCCCTAATAAGACAGGACTATTCCTAGCTCTGCACCTCTGCTCATGCTGTAGTGCTGAACTGAATATCCTCGCTGCTCCTTTATTAAAACTCGGATCTTTTCTCAATTTTCTCTTCAATTCCCTGGTTTCTAGCCCATCTCTGCATATCGATAGCATTTAATTGTCTGTAACAATTATTTTGACATTGTTTTTGAAATATGAACTGGAGTTAAACTTCACTTAGATTGGAAGCATCTAGCCCCAAGCACAGAAAGGAAACTTAGCAAAGGAGAGAATGAATTAATCTTCAAGTATTAGTAACATTTTAAAGGAACTAAGTTTCAGCTCTCAATATGACTCTGGACAGTCAGCATAAGATACAAGATTCCTTCCTCTATTTAAAAGAAATGAAGTGCTCGGGCTTCCCTGGTGGCGCAGTGGTTGAGAGTCCGCCTGCCGATGCAGGGGACATGGGTTCGTGCCCCAGTCCAGGAAGATCCCGCACGCCGCGGAGCAGCTGGGCCCATGAGCCATGGCCGCTGAGCCTGCGCGTCCGGAGCCTGTGCTCCGCAACGGGAGAGGCCACAACAGTGAGAGGCCCGCGTACCACACACACACAAAAAAATCAGCAAATTTCCAAGATAATTTGCTAACATTTATTGAGTTTCTTGCTAGCTGTGTTTCAGGTATTGCTCTAAGTGCCTTCTTTATATTAATTCATTTAATTTGCACAATAAGCCTATGAGTAGATGTGATTTGTCTCCTTTTTTCAAATGAAGAAACTGAGGCTCAGGGAGGCCAAGTAATTTTTCCAAGTCCTATGGTGGGTAATGAAGTGGCAGAACCAGGATTGAAATTGTTAGTCTAGCTATTTAGGACCATGACATTATGGGGTAAAAGATGGTTATCTTAGTTTTAATGTCAAGTAATTTATTCCAGACTAATGATACATTGTACTTTTACTTGGTTAACTATGCACCTCCTTGAGTGAAGAACAGAACAGAAGTTTTGTCCATTATTAGAATCGTGTTTATGTCTGTTTTATCAACACAACATACTACCAACTTGAATTGTACACAACACCTGTCAAGATTGATTTTAACCATGTTTTTTTCTTTTTTGAAAGGGCAATTCATTAAAGTTTAAAACCACCAAACAGTTAATTAAAGAGAACTGATACATACAAATCCTCAGGAAGAAAACTCACGACTCACTAATCTACAATGATTTTTAACACATTATTATGCTCAGGAAGACATCCTAGTGTTTGAATTGTTGACATTAATTATTGGAATTATGAACTATGTTAACTGCCTTTTCAAATATTTCATAAGGTTTTAGAAATTGAAGAGTAAAGGTAAAATTATCAACTTCAGTGATAAAATTTATCCAGTCACCTTAGACTATTACAGATAGTTATGTACATTAGCATTTTATTGAAGACTTATCCTACAACAGCAAGGTCTTTATAATCTGAATTTTCCCCACCTGATTTCTCTCCCACACCACCCCCCTGCCAAGGTCAGGATGGTTTTACAACAAATAATCCATATACTCTTTCATTAGATTTTTCTTGGTATCAGAGAAATAATTTGTGAGACTGCTGAGTAAGGTTATAGAAGAGAAGGTAACTGATCATAAAACCAGTCATGGAAATCAAACCTATAATCTTTTTTTTTTTTTTTAATATTTATTTATTTATTTATTTATGGCTGTGTTGGGTCTTCGTTTCTGTGCGAGGGCTTTCTTTAGTTGTGGCGAGCGGGGGCCATTCCTCATCGCGGTGCGCGGGCCTCTCACTATCACGGCCTCTCTTGTTGCAGAGCACAGGCTCCAGACGCGCAGGCTCAGTAGCTGTGGCTCACAGACCCAGTTGCTCTGCGGCATGTGGGATCTTCCCAGACCAGGGCTCGAACCCGTGTCCCCTGCATTGGCAGGCAGATTCTCAACCACTGCGCCACCAGGGAAGCCCCAAACCTATAATCTTGATCTTTTAGCATATCAAATGAGCTTGCTTAGAAGTCAACTCAGTCTGTAGGAATTTGGGTTGCAGTCCTAATATAAATTGAAGACAAAAGGGTAGTGGACCTTTTCTTTTCTTTTGGTTTTGCTGCTTAACATCTAAAATCCTCTCCTATGCTTGAGGGATACGAGTTTATGAGGCACGGCCCCTCCTATTATACACACTGAAAATACGAGATACTTTTCCAATCTCCCTTTCAGCTAGAGCATGGGTATATGACCTGGGCTCTGTCTGTCAGAATCACCTGCTCCATTCTTTGAATTGGAAAATCGTGAGGCCAAGAAGCAGGGATGGAGATAGAATCAGACATGGCTGGTGGGATTTGTGCACCATTTTCACAGACAACGATGGCAGCACTTTGAAGGGCAGTGCTCAGAATCCAGGTCAGTGTTGGTGGTGTAAGCTGGGCTGTCTGGGGCCCAGAGATGGCAGCAGTGGTGGTTTCACTAGCATATACCTGCCTAGGCTCAGAGCCTGGTAACCCAGCCCTCCCAGAAATTCTGCAAGCTCTGCAACTTCCTTCTCTCTCTCTCTCTTTTTTCCAATGCTAGATTTGAATGTTTCCTTTTATAAAAAGCTTTATGGAGACATAATTCATATACTGTACATTCACCCATTTAAAGTGTACAATTAAAGATTTTTAGTATATTTACAGATAGATGCAACCATCACTACAGTCAATTTTATAACATTTTCATCACCTCAGAAAGAAACTCTCTCTCCTTTAACTATCTCCCCCTTATCCCCACCCGCAATCTCACTGCCAGGTTTAAGCAACCACTAATCTACTTTCTGTCTGTGAATTTCCCTCTTCTGGGCTTTCTTATAAATGGAATCACAGAATATGTGGACTTCTGTGACCGGCTTCTTTCACTTAGCACAGTGTGTTCGAGGTTCATCCAACTTGTAGTATCAGTATCTCACTTCTTTTTATGGCTGAATTAATATTCCACTGTATAGATATACCACATTTTGCTTATTCATTCTTCCGTTGATGGACATCTGGATTGTTTCCACCTTTTGCCTACTATGAATACTGTGCCTATAAACATCTGTGTACAAGTTTTTGTGTGGACATATGCTTTCATTTCTCTAGGGTATGTAACTAGGAGTGGAATTGCTGGAGCCTATGGCAACCCATTTAATCATTTGAGGAACTGCTAGACTGTCTTCCAAAGTCACTACATAATTTTACATTCCCACTAGCAATGGATGAGGGTTCTGATTTTTCTACAACCTAGTGAACACCTTTTATCTGATTTTTTGCTTCTAGCCATCCTAGTGGGTGTGAAGAGGTATCTCCCCGAGATTGTTTTTTAAAAGCATTAAAAAAAAACCATTTATTTATTTGGTTGCACTGGGTCTTAGTTGCGGCAGGCAGGCTCCTTAGTCATGGCAGCCAGGCTCCTTAGTTGCAGCTCTCCAGTTCCTTAGTTGAGGCATGCGACCTCTTAGTTGCAGCATGCATGTGGGATCTAGTTCCTTGACTAGGGATCGAACCCCGGCCCCCTGCATTGGGAGCGCAGAGTCTTAACCACTGTGCCACCAGGGCAGTCCCTCGCATTGAGATTTTGATTTGCATTTCCCTAATGGCTAATGATGTTGCACAATTTTTCAAGCACTTATTGGCCATTTGTACATCTTCCCTGGAGAAATGTCTACTCAGATCTTTTGCCCATTTAAAAAATCGTGTTGTCTTTTTACTATTGAGTTGTAGCATTCTTCCCAACTTCCTTTCAATATGTTTCTTTTCTGCTAAACACAGCCAGAGTCAATTGCTCGCAACCAAGAATCCTGACTAAAACAACCTGCCTTCCCTGTTTATTATTTCTATTAAGTCTTCAAGAAAAACTGTGTGAGGAAATTCTGAAAATAAATGCTTACGTTGTCAGAGCTTTGTGGGACACAGAAGAGACGGCAGTATGCTTAAGAGCAGAAAGTTACGTGTGCATCCATAAAGAGAATATACTAAAACATTTTGGAGGCCTCGTCATTTTACTATTTATGTTTTCCATAAAATAATGTATATAGGCTAAGCCCGTGAGAATTTCTTTGATTACAACAGCCTTTTGTAAATCAAACTGTGAATGTCCCTTCAAACACACACTTTTGAACACACTGCCTTTAAAAGTTTGCTTCATACTAAGATTCAGAATCAACCAACATTTACTGACCATGTAACATGTACAAATTAATAGATTAAGAAAAGTAGAGATAATTTGAAACATCTTTTGTGAGAAAACTCCACGAGCTGAGGAGGGTTACATAACAAGGACTTGTAGGTAGCAAATAACACGTAATAATCAACACTCAGCTAAGGCTGGAGACCGCAGGGGCTGTGGATATGGGGCAGTATAGCCTCAGTCCGCATGGCTGTGGAAAGGTCTGCTGCAGCCTGAGCTGGGCCTGGGCAGGCTGGACGGAGCTGGGGTTAGGGGCTTTACTAGGTAAGCAGAAGGACAAAAGGGAAAGGTGTTAAAGTATGAACCACAGGGTCTACATTGGATGGGGACGGAAGCAGAGCCAGCAGGGGGCTGATGGAGGGATCAAAAAGATGAGCAAAGGGATCTAGGTCTCAATTAAATGGAAGACAAGTGTAGGGGCGACGAGGAAATGAGGGAGCTGAAAGCTCAAGTCAGGCAGGGAGTGGGAAGTGGGTTGGGAAAGGGGACGGCAAATTGTTGAAGGATGGAACAGGCCTGTAAAGCAAGACTGGACTCTACTGTTGAAAGGAGCCTGTGAGGGAAGAGTTTAATAAAGCTGTTCTCAAAATCATACGATATTCATTAAAATTAAGCATTTCTCTCAAAAGACAAGCAGTCCATCATACATTAATAAGTCTGCAGGGTGAGCCCAATGTAGGAAGACAGGTGTGTGGCCCAGTGCCACATCACATGCAGGCTAACGAGGAGATGTGACACCCCATGTGAGTACACAGCAAGCTGAGCCTGTGACTGGCTAACCAGTCAAATGTCAGCAATGGTGAAGATGAGGAGGCTCTGAAGACTTCGGAGGTCTCCAGTTCATTCACTGACTCTGTAGGTCGGCAGTCTCATTATATTGTTCACGGTACACACATTATCTGCGCATGCTTCGTTTCACCTTATTGAGATGGAGATAAATGACTAAAGAGCAAGGTGATGTCGAGGATGCTTTCCTGAAGGCAAGTTTCAGGGTCATGGCGAGGCTCAGGATTGGCTTCACACTGTCCACATCTGCAGCCTCCACCCTCTGTTCTCACCCTAGTTCTCTATTGAAATTGTTCTCACTGGGGTCCCCAGTGACCACCTAACTGCCAAATACGATAGGCTCTGGGGACCCCTCTGCTGTACTGGGTCACTCCCACAACCACACTCATTGAGTTGACATCTGGACCTCACATCCTCTGGTTTTCCTTCTATGGCTCTGGATCTTCCTTATGTGTTTTCTCCAAATGGCTCCTCTTCTTGCATTTAACTCCTTTAAAGCCAGTGTTTCCCAAGATTTCTTTCTCAGGACATTGTTCTCACTCTGCTCTGCCTGGGTGACTTTATTCACCATCTTGATTTCACCTGCCAGCTACAAACTAAAGAAACCAAATGTCTCCAGAAATGCCTCTCCCTTAGTTTTGAACTTACCTTATCCCCAACTTACTGTTGCACCCTCACCACAAAGCCACGCCAACTCTGGATATCCCATAGAACCTCAGTGTCCGTACACACAAAACTGATTTCTCATCCTCCTCCCTGAAATAATTCCTGCTCCCGTGTCCTCTATCTTAGTAAATTTCAGTATCTTCCTCATTTCGTTATCTAAGTTAAGAGACCTAGGAGTCATCATCAGAGCTCCTCTCCCCTTCTCCCTGCCAAACATATCGCATCCTGCCAACTGTGCTTCATCAACATTTAAAAAACTCACGCTCTTCTCTCCACCCACATCCCCACTGCCCTAGTTCAGCTCATCTGAATCCACACCTCAGGTGCACACCGATACTGCAGCTTTGCGTGCTGCCTGCTTCCAGTGCTAGGCCCACCACTGCCACCAGAGTGAGGGACCTCAAGCATATCTGATCTTGAACTTTTCTGCCTCCAAACCTTTAAGGATTCCTCTTGGACTATCAAGCATCTTCCAAGCTCCCCATGACAACAGACAAGGATTTTCGTGATCTGGTCTCAGTCCACCTGTAGCTTCATTTCTGACATAACCCATTTCGACACTGAGTGACTTGTTAAGTCCCTGTGCTCACAGGCTCTTTCTCCTCCACCTCTGGGTTTCTCTGCACAGGAGGTTCCCTGTATCTGGAACATGGTTCTGCCTTCACTTGGCCACTGCCACTCATTGTTTACAACTCAATACGGGCATCACCTTTCCAAGTTTTCCCAAAAGTACTTTCACCAAGACTAGGGTAGTTGCTTCATCTCCAGGTTCTCATTAAATTAAACATATTAAATGGGTACTGAATAGGTAGATTTTTCTGTATTTCTGAGGAATAGAATATTTTAACTGTAACCTAATCAAAACATAGTAAGGAAATCAGATGTGAGGAACTTAAAACTCTCTAAAGTATTACAAAGCCAAGAGAATTATTTTTGGATTACTGATACCACTAGATAGCCATATCAGCATATTAGCACTTTTTAAAAGGTAAAAGTATATTGCACTTTACATGTGTATTTGTGTATCCCTAGAAAAAGCTATATGATTTTTTGAAAACTAAATGTTTATATATATGTATTTAATTTCAGATATACTTTATCTTCAGTTTTTAATGCTCTTCAAATATCCAAATAGCAATGGCTTCTAATTACCTCAACCTAAGTCCAACCATCTCTAGTAATGCTTTATAAAATAACTTATGCCATTACTTAGAAATTATTCTTTTTTCATTGTAAAAAATTGAAAGAAAAGATGTTTTGGTAGTGGAGTAAATTTTGTTTCTTTTAAGAACCATGTCCTTTATCACTGCTGTCCTTTACTGTTTGTTATAAAAGTGATGTTTTAGTAACAAATGCGATTAAGGGAAAAAAACTAAAAGATTCATTTTGATTTTGTTATGTTGATTTTTTTAGATAAAGTGAGGTCCATATGGATATATCTTTCAGAAACTAGGGAATAATCATTTCATCATTCTGTACTTTAATTCAAGTGCTTAAATATTCTTTTGGCAACAGTATAGAAATAATAATTTACTTTAAAAGTTTTTTTCATATTACTTGATTTATTCCTTGTCTGTAACACAAATATTTCAAAGGGAAAAATAAAATACACAAGGTTCACAGTTACTCATATTGCCTTTCACACTGATGTGTAAAGAAGATCCCTTACAGTTTCTCAAACTTTTGTGAAATTTCAAACGAAATACCTCAGTTTCCATTTTATGTCTTTTTGAGCCAAATATCAATGAATCTTTCATATCAATAAGCCACTGCAAATTTGAGATAGAAAAAGACATTAAATGTGCAGAAGACTTATCTAAGTGATGCTGCAAAAATCACATTGACAAATATGTCTGTAGGTGAATCCAGTCTTAAACTTTTTAAGCAAATAAGATGACTTAGCGGGACTTCCCTGGTGGTCCAGTGGTTAAGAATCCACCTTCCAATGCAGGGGACACAGGTTCAATCCCTGGTCAGGGAACTAAGATCCCACATGCCACAGGGCAGTTAACTAAGCGCATGCTCTGCAACTACTGAGCCCATGCGCTCTGGAGCCCATGTGCCACAACTAGAGAGCCCACGTGCTCTGGAGCCCATGTGCCACAACTAGAGAGCCCACGTGCCACAACTACTGAGGCTGCGTGCTCTGAAGCCTGTGCACCACAACAAAGAGCCTGCACGCTGCAACGAAAGATCCTGCATACCGCAACTAAGACCCGATGCAGCCAAATAAGTAATAAATAAAGTAATTAAAAAGAAAAGATGACTTAGCAAGCACTGTTTTAAATCTGTTTATCAGTTTTTTTTAAATGGCATGAATTCTATGAATACTATGAATCTACTGAATCCTTTTCTTTTTTTTAAACGTGTTTATTAGAGCATAATTGCTTTACAATGGTGTGTTAGTTTCTACTTTATAACAAAGTGAATCAGTTATACATATACATATGTCCCCATATCTCCTCCCTCTTGCGTCTCCCTCCCTCCCACCCTCCCTATCCCACCCCTCTAGGTGGTCACAAAGCACCGAGCTGATCACCCTGTGCTATGCAGCTGCTTCCCACTAGCTATCTATTTTACGTTTGGTAGTGTATATATGTCCATGCCATTCTCTCACTTTGTCCCAGCTTACCCCTCCTCCTCCCCGTATCAAGTCCATTCTCTAGTAGGTCTGTGTCTTTATTCCCGTCTTGCCCCTAGGTTCTTCATGACCTTTTTTTTTTTTTTTTTTTAGATTCCATATATATGTGTTAGCATACGGTATTTGTTTTTCTCTTTCTGACTAACTTCACTTTGTATGACAGACTCTAGGTCCATCCACCTCACTACAAATGACTCAATTTCGTTTCTTTTTATGGCTGAGTAATATTCTATTGTATATATGTGCCACATCTTCTTTATCCATTCATCTGTTGATGGACACTTAGGTTGCTTCCATGTCCTGGCTATTGTAAATAGAGCTGCGATGAACATTTTGGTACATGACTCTTTTGAATTATGGTTTTCTCAGGGTATATGTCCAGTAATGGGATTGCTGGGTCGTATGGTAGTTCTGGTTTTAGGGGTTTTTTTTACTTTTTTTTTTTTTGTGTGATATGCTGGCCTCTCACTGCTGTGGCCTCTCCCGTTGCAGAGCACAGGCTCCGGATGCGCAGGCCCAGCGGCCATGGCTCACGGGTCCAGCTGCTCCGTGGCATGTGGGATCCTCCTGGACTGGGGCACGACCCCGTGTCCCCTGCATCGGCAGGCGGACTCTCAACCACTGCGCCACCAGGGAAGCCCGTTTTTAGTTTTTTAAGGAACCTCCATAGTGTTCTCCACGGTGGCTATATCAATTTAGATTCCCACCAACAGTGCAAGAGGGTTTCCTTTTCTCCACACCCTCTCCAGCATTTATTGTTTGTAGATTTTTTGATGTTGGCCATTCTGACTGGTGTGAGATGTTATCTCACTGTAGTTTTGATTTGCATTTCTCTAATGATTAATGATGTTGAGCATTCTTTCATGTGTTTGTTGGCTACTGAATTCTTAAAGCCTCTAATTAATCCAACATCTGTTTTGATTGCTGGGGCCTTTGTTATGAGTTGGATCAATTATGAGCCTTCTCGATGAAGGGTTCCCCAAAATGGGTGATTAAACAAGTTAGTTGTAATCTAACTCTTTTGGGCAATAATTCTAACCAGAACACACACTCTACATTTTTTTCCCCCGAAAAGGCTACAACATATATTTGTAATTTTTTGGCAGAGTTAGATTATATAAGTAGAGTGAAACACTATGCATAAATACTGGTACATGAATTGGCAGTCCAAATTTCTGGCTAAGCAATATTTCTTTCAAAAATATATGGAAGGAATATCTAACCTGATACTGTTATTTAAACATGAGTTTTAAATGAAATTGTTGTTCTGAGCCCACCAAACGAGCTGTTTGGTATCATCCATAAAGTCAAATGTACAGATGGAGTATAAATATAAGTACCTCCCAAATAAGACAAAACAATTGTCATCTATCTGTAGACTAAGTATGAAGGGTTTTTTTCCCAAAGAAAAAAACATATTTGTAAGATATATTATTTATATAAAACATACTTCAATGACTTTTAGATTATTTATTTTGAATCAAAAACACGATTGTGTTTTCACTTAGCAGTCAAGGAGGCCTACTTTCAATTTTCATTTCATTCTTTTAAATAAATATGCTTAAGTAATTATTATTTTTTTAAAAAGCAACTAAGGAATTATTGAATTTATTTACCCTTAATGTGCTAAAGTGACATCTTAAAATTAGCTCATTAAAATTAAAAGATGTACATTTTTCTACTGAAATTGATGAACCTACTTCAACCACACTAATAGGAAGCTGGAGGGGAAAAAAAGGGAAATTCAAGTGAGGTTGTGAATAAAATGAGAACTGTTTTCAGCAGAACTCACTAATAAATTGCAAAATAATCTAAACTGTTTTCCACTTGAACTAAAGAACACCTCATGATAAATTATATATAATATGAGAAAAAAAACTGTTTTCTATTCCCAATCTAGAGGCTCATAAAGCCTCACAGAAGGATATCAAGGGAGATACTTCTTCAAGTGAAATACATATTCTTAGAATCTAACCTGACTTCCAGAAAGATAACATCTTACAAGGCTATATGAAGAACACACACTTCAAACATTACTGTGAAATTTTAATAAAACAACCATTGTATTTTAAAAGATAGTCACATGCCAACAATCAAAATCAAGTTTTTACACTATTAGAGAGGCATGCTTCATTTTCAAGGTTTCACACTAACAGAGTAAGGTAATGATATGGATGATTCAAAATAAATAATCTAAAAGTCATTGAGTATGTTTTATATAAATAATATATCTTACAAATATGTTATATAGAAAATATATTTTGCAGTATATTGGCAGTAAAATTAATTTTCCTAATTATTTTTAACTTGGGCTAACACTAAAACCATGTAGTTCACATTCCAGGACATCACAGTGGTCAGTCACTGAGAAAAGATATACCAAGAGTATGACAGATAGTATGGGAAAGGTGGTTAAGTATTTAAAATTTCACCCAGAAAATGCAAATGACAGAAATTCTCCACTAGGGTAAGGAATATGTGATGCTCTTAAGAGCATCCTAACAAATGTGAGGCTCAGAATTCTATAAGGCCTACATGAGATTCCTAAGAAAGGTACTGATTGTGCAGCAGTTTTCTCACTTATGGAATACTATTCATCTGTTGACACAATGGATAAATCAGGAGGTTACAATTTACACCACTGACACAGGTTTGCTATTGATGATAAGGTATATTTTTCTTTCCGCTACACAGTATTTGATTTTCATGTGTAGTCACATGTTTGTCTAACCCTCAATCAAAAGGCAAATAACAGAAACCTGAAATTCTTTCAGAACACACATTTGACGTGCCTCATAAAATTCATGAATGTATTTGTCTTCAGTGTTACTTGTGTGCAAAGAACCCAACATGGAGGGTACACTACTTTCCTTCAACACTGAAAACTCCTACTTGAAGTAAGTAGAATCGAGTAGGAAGGCCACAATGCAGCATCTGAGCATTACTGTTAAATAAATTATTATTGGTGTCAACTCATATTCACGACTTTAAAAAAAGGCAGTGGATTACAGGGAAGAGATATGGTAAAGCAGGGTACAATTAGTGGCAAATCTACTGCCCCTGTCCTCCCAGGTTCTTATCTTTCTGGGTCTTGTTCATGAAGATTATACAAATGTTATCTCTGGCTCCCATTCACAAAATCAACACCCATATATTTCTCTCTTCAATGTACCTGGAGATGGTCAAACTGGGAAGCTAAGCTACTGACAAGAAAGGTTTTCAGTTTCAGCTGAACCTTTCTCATTGAGTGGCAGTTCACTCAAGACCCTTTCAACAAATACGTATTGAGTATCTAACATGTTCCAGGTGGGCAAATTATAGTCAGTGGGCATTTGGAGAGAACTAGAATCTAAATTTTTTCTTGTCATTTTCAAGTTTAGACCTAATAAACATAAATCAATAATTGAGGACATGGTATATTAAAGTTCTACCTCTGAAGCCACCATCACTGCACCTAAAAAATAATGTAAAACATTTCCATCTTTAATAAATTTGCAAGTAATCCCATTTTCCCATATTTTATAAAAATTTACTTTCACTCCAGGTAAAATCCTACGAAGGTTTATCCTGTTCCATGCGATTCTATCAAAAGGAAGAAAACTGTTCTACCCTGAATTTTCAGCTACGTAAATATCAACTACCAGTACACTGAAAGGAAAAATACGAAGTATTATTCCTGATTTAAAACCACTAAATAAACTTGGGGAAAAAATGGAAAAGGCTTCGAAAAGGAAAAAGGCACAAGTGAAATGGAAGGAACAAGATTATGAATAGCTTCCATAAATAAAATGTAATTACACAATTTCCATTAGAATTAAAATTTGTTCACTAACCAATAAATGATGAAACTATTCAAGGCTTAGAACAATTCACTTTCTTACAGCTCATCAACCTTATACCCAAATATCTAAAAGGAAAACACTGAACTGAGCTTTATAGGAATCACCATCATTTACTTTACATTTTACCAAGTTTCCATAGTATGCCAAATGACTTGCACTATGGGAGGCAATATCTTAAGGTACAGCCTAGCTTAAAATAACTCCCAAATTACAGATTTTCATCAATTTTGTTTGAAATTTTTAAAAACACACAAGGCCTTAGGCTTCCCTGGTGGCAGAGTGGTTAAGAATCCGCCTGGCAATGCAGGGGACACGGGTTCGAGCCCTGATCCAGGAAGATCCCACAGGCCCTGAAGCAACTAAGCCCGTGCACCACAACTACTGAGCCTGTGCTCTAGAGCCCGCGAGCCACAACTACTGAAGCCTGGGCGCCTAGAGCCCGTGCTCTGCAACAAGAGAAGCCACCGCAGTGAGAAGCCCGCGCACCGCAACGAAGAGTAGCCCCGCTCACCTCAACTAGAGAAAGCCCGTGCACAGCAACAAAGACCCAACACAGCCAAAAATAAACAAATAAATTAATTTTAAAAAGAAAAGAAAAAAGCACACACACACAGCCTCAAGATTAGCTTATTACTCAATCCTGACAGTGTATTTTGTATTCGGTAGCAAAACTGAAATTGGTTAAAAGTTTAGTCCAGCATATTATTCTCAAAGTCCTTTTTAACTGAAAACTTAGAAAATGCTGCATAATTTTTAAAATGTTATATACCAAAGGTATATGAAGTAAACTTAAAAGATCCAAATAACTAAGATCAACAGAATGAGGGTATTAAACTACTTTCATCAGCAACACTAACTTACTAAACAATAGAGATTTAATATAAAGTAGTCTTATTATGCAAAGTTATGAAGTATATCATAATATTTCAATTCATTAAGACTGTTCTCTACTTTTTATGGCTTTGAAAAGCAGAAAATCTATATGAGTTATGGCTTATAATTTTATTTGTAACTTTAAGAAATGTATGCATTTATTATTATAGCCATAATGACTGATGACTAGTTCCAGTGGCAAAATCTCGGCAGGAAACAGATTTAGCAATTTAAATGTTTTATAAGTTTCTGTAATTGAGGAAACTTTTCATAATCTGACGTTTGTTAAAACCACTTATTAGAAATTATGCAGCACAGTAGCTGTGGAAATATGAGCTAGCTTCACAATTATAAAGTCAGCCTATGTAGCCCTTTCCTATTGTATATAGTGGCATAAACCCCACGGCGGCCTATCAGCTAACTGGCAGGCAGGGGGCTGCTCTATTCAAAGTGAGAGATACAAGCTGCAGGGCAAAAACCTGGCAGCTCCCATCTGACCCCACAATCCCCTACTGGTGACAGCTCCAAGCTCCATGGCAAATTAGGCCTTCTCATATTACAATTGGAGAAGACAGATTCCATTAGCAGTATCTGAAATTGAGTGGAGAGCTGCACTGTTATCAGACTTGACTCATAAGCACTGCTATTAATCAGAGCTATGATAGCATTTATATATTTCAAGCTATCTGCTGCCGCTGTGATATTCTGCTACAAAGGGTTGATGGGACTTAGGAAAGTGAACAATAGAGCTTTCTGGGAAAAGCAGAGTAAATCAAGAAAGTCTATGACTTCCGCACATTCTGAAGGGATTGTGGTTTACATAAATTTTCTCCCAATTGGAGACTGAGCTCTTCCTCATCTTACACATGGGATTTAGTTGTCACTCAATGGTAACAGCTGTGAAAAGGTGAAGCGGCCCACCGCTCAGAATATTGCCTTCGCTTTTAAAGCAATTAACCCATGAACAGGAGGATACCTGGTGATATCAAAGGGATTAGGCCAGGCAATGCATTATTAACATTTCCTTGAACTAATTCTAACTCTGACTAGCTGTCAGAAGAGACTACAGTCTTAAAAAAGAGTTTTTGCCCTGCTTTTTTCCCTTCAAAACGAAATGCTATTTGGGCCTAATATGTCCCTCGACTTATAAGAAAATGCAAATGAACCAAGCTCTTAATATGCTTAGCCAGTCTGAGTCAATGCAATTTTAATACAAGTATGAGAGAAATATATGATCAATTAACCAGGGATCAAGACAGATATTCTCCTGAATAGAAATTAATACTCCAGTACTTTCCATTCTTCTTCAACTACAAAAACTTGGTGACTATTTCTTACTTATTCATAGTTACCTCTGAAATTAGGAAGAGCTTCACATTATTCTCTATGGCAATAATCTAAAATACTCTTTGAGCTGGAAAATCCAAATGTCTCTTAAGCAGGAGATTCTACGTTCTCTAAGGTATGGCATTTTAATTTTCGATTTTTATTGAATGGAATCTTAGCTGAAGCTATAAGAATAGCAGACACAGTGCTCAGAATCAAGTGTTCCTGTTCCAAAAGTTTAAGAAAATTAATTTTTAGCAGCGGCATAATGTTTAGGAATACACAACTTATAAAAAATAAAATATGCATAAATAAAATACTGGCACAAAACAGTCTTCCAGGAGATATTTAAATATCACTGAAATTGGCTGTAAGTTCTTTGTAGTAAGCAGGCAGAGTTTCAAGATACCTTTAATTATAATTAATATTCATATATTCTAGGGAAACTGCTTGACATTAAGAGATCTGATTTCTTACTTTACAATGTTAATGGTGTTAGAAAGGTTTTTTATGCAAGTTTCCTGAAACAGTGCCTTTTAGAAAAACTGGTTATTTAATAGTAACTTTGTCTTACTTTCTTTAAAATAAGCACTGAATTTTGATTACAAAAACTAAAAGATTCACTTTGTTATAAAGCAGAAACTAATAAAAAAAAAAGAAAAAAAAACTAAAAGAATTTTACTTTCGATTCATATGACTGTGTAACAAATATTGTTCAATGAATTCTTCTATAGTTCCATTTGGTCCATACTAGCTTGAAAAGGATATGCTGACTCTCAAGCCTGTTGAAAATATATTCCCTGCCCTGTAACTATCAAAATACATGATACAAGACATGCCCTCACCTGAGATCGTAAGCAATTTAAATCTTCCCTCAAGTAAAGAATTTTTATATGATACTATCAACAGACTCCATTCTATTTCGGTGTTACCAGAACATACGCAATGTAAGCATGTTGATATTAATTACAGTGATTTCAGTACCCCTTCCTTACTAAGTATATAGGATCTAGTTTGAGGTTTCTTAGAAAACAATTTTGAAATTCAAGTACGAAGGAAAGCTAAATGATGTTCCTATTAGTGATTTACATACCTATAACTTTTAAATTTTTATATTAATAGGATTTGTGAATTTCAAATATGACATTTTAAATATCATACTATCAAACTAAAAAATCATTTACTTCATTGCCCTTAAAAGAGAAAATCCCAGTTTCTCTAAATCACTAACTGTAGTACAGTCAAATGCACAGATGTGCATATTAATAAAATGAATACTATTTCCTATAAATGAAATATATTAAACTCCCTTAACATAGTGCATGCTTTAAAATACCCCTGAAGGGGACAATACATAAATAAATACATGCAGAAACAACTGCCACAATCTTACTATTTTTAATTCAATAAACTACAGTGACACAGCTTTCAATGTGCTGTTTTACTCATATGCTTTCTACATCAGGGCAATGCAAATATAAAAGAGCTCTTGCCAACCATTAAGGAAAGATTGACAAAATACGCAGTGTTAATGACATCTTAAAGGCTTTTAAAAGCAAGAGAAAGATGTAAGAAAAGCAAAAATTACAAAGTAATTGGAAACAAAGAATAAATTGTTCTTTCAATATAAGTCATGTTTACTGAAAAAATGGAGCTTTCTACATCAACATATTTAAACAGAAATTTGCTTTTGAAATACAACCTTTGTTTAAAAGGTACTGAAGGTCTTTATACCCACCCCAAGAGCTAAATATAGTGAATGCTATGTGAACAATTACCTGAAAAAAACCTAAAACTGTTAAAAGAATTAATTTCCTGCACACCAGTCAGCACTAATCTTACATGTACAGTAATGTTCTCTTAAGTGATGGGGGAAAGAAAGAATACAGCTGTCTCCTGGATCAAAACCCTTCGATATTCAACAACAAAATGGAATGATGACTTGGTCGGCAAATGAATAAAGTAGTGAAATGTCTCCTGAATGAGTTCTGGTGAAGGAGTCAACCTGTGAAGGAATACATTTACTGTACACTGGGACAGGAAAAAAGCCGTCACTGTAATGGCTGCACAAAAACCGCGTCCTGCTCTTGGGCTTATATTCACAGAAGGAAGGTTTTAAAGGCTAGGTTCAGGTCATACGACAAATGAAATTGTAACAAGCCAGCTGACATTGTATAATGTCTTCTTCCACTCGATCAATAGGCTACTGTTAGTCCTATTACCATAGAGATGGCTTGCTCTTTCCTGAAGGGTGGCTATTGTTTGACAAAACAGATTTGCCACTTGAACTAGGTTGTTCCCAAAGGACGTGTACCTTGTCAATTATTTGTATTCAAAATAATGAAGTATTTTCATATTAAAAGTATGTAAGAGATAATGTTGTCAGGTCCCTTCTCAGAAAGAAAGCAACTTTTCCAAAGTACTAGATTACTAAAAGCATGCAAATATCCAATTTAGTCTATGAAGAGTTTTTGATTTAAAACATATGTCAGCAAGTATACGAATTTATCATTAAGACTGTATATTAAAAGGAAAGGGTCACAGGCTTGTGTGCTAATCTAAAACCCATTATAATCAAGCATAATAACTAATCAAAACTATTTTAAAATGTGGACAACTCAAAGGAAAATTATTGTCCCAAACTATTCGGATTCTGGAAAGATAAAGATTTTTATATATGATTTTTACAGTGGTTTTTACGTGGAAGGGCATTGACAATTAATATAGTGGAAAACATGGAAAAGTTTTAGAAAACGAATCACTTTACTTGCTTAAGAGCTGGCTACAGCATTTAAATATATATATATATGTTATAGAAATAATCTAAAATACAGATGAACTAACAAAACAAATACAAGTATTAGTTTTCTTTAAAATGTCTTTGTCTTAAATGTCTTACGAAAACTCATACATTTAATAAAAGACAGGTAAGTTCTAAATTTCAACCTAGATATTTAAAAATAAAAAAAGAGTTTTTCTCTCAACAAAAATGACAGAGCCTTAATTATAAAAGATCAGAAGGAACAATTCTAATAATGATTATTCTAATCATTTAGAAAAAGAAAGTATTCATAACACTAATTAATCCAAGCAGAAATGTTATTTTAAACATTTCATACTTAAAGATATGGCTATCACTGAAAACCTCTAAGACTAAAACAGAAACAAACTAAATAATACAGATTAAAGTTTAGTAAATGATCAACAATTACAACTTTGAAAGCTTTCCACAAATAGATTTAATAGTAAGCTTTAGCCATAATTATTGTAACTTTTACCTTTCTACAAATAATCAAAAGGGAATTTACAAAGAATTTAGTCAAAGGGCAGTGATATGACAAATGTAAATAAAAAACATTAGTCTCTAAAAATGACATTTGAAATTGTCTATTCAAATTATACTCTATTTACATACAAAAATTATTTGTTTTTATAATAAAATCTGCAATACTTTTTGAAAGAAATGTTTTAACTTGGTTTCCCCTTTGCAGGAAGAATAATTTGTATTTTTGACTATAATCCTTTTAGGCATAGGTTAGACTGAGTTAATACCGAAGGAGAGAGAAACAGCAAAGACAAATGTGTTTAGCAATATCCTAAACTAATGACCTGTTTTTTTAAAAGCAGCATAGCCTTCCAAACTAAGAAAGCCCTCCATCATGAAGTAAGTGGTGTCTAATTCGCCTGTCTTCCCTACAGCAATAATGGAACAAAGTGAAACCTTACTAAAACCACAACCCAAATTGATTTCCTTAGTTAACAGCCTCATTTCAAAAAGTATACATGTGCATATTTAAAATACAGTATAATTAGGTATTAGCTCTGGACCTAATAGGCAGCTGCCCATCAGCAATACTGTGAGTAATTAAGTGATATCTACCATTTACAAAAAGATGAACTTTATATTGTTGAATTAAACTGGCCCATCTGCATCTTCCTGAAATGACAAACCTTATTAGTTCTGCCTAACCAGAGAACTGTGATAATGAACTGGTGACACCTTCTCTCCGTTGTATGAAGCAGAACCAACTGTGTAATCATTTAAGCAGTCAAACGTATATGAAATTACTGTAAACTGAGAAAGTGAAATCACATGAGTGATTAGGAAAAACCATTCAAGCAACAAGTTTTTTTAATAATATATGTACATGGGCCATCTCTAATTAGTCAAAATTAACTAATCAACTACTTTACCTGAAAACGGTGAAAAAAAGTAATGCTGCAGCTACTGCTCCAAATAAGCCACACAGAAGATTGACTCGGTAGGCAACCGAACCAAAAGGAAATAGTATAATTGCCAGTTTAGCCACCAGAGTGAACAAAGGATAGCCAGGAGGATGGGCAACCTAAGGGAAAATTAGCAACAGTCAGGAGGTTTTCATCTAGTAAAGGAAGAGTCACACTGCCTTTAATTGAAAAGCAGCGCTTTTCTCAGGCAAGTATAAAGATTAAGAGACAATGACTAAATGTTTGAATAGTGGTTTTCTATTGTAATCCTCTTGTGCCAATACAAATAAATATTTTCTTTAGTGGATTTGGCAGGGTCTATCACATGGTGTGTCACCTAGAGAAAGGGTGACATATTTCATTGTCAGTTCTTAAGCAGTTTGTTCTCTGGGTTCACAGTACATTAGGGTCATTTAAAAGGCTATTGAAAAAAAGCGGGTTCTGAAATACCGTATTGGTTAGTAAGTTGAAAGACCACACTGCTATCGGATTACCACCATGCTGACAGTCCTAAGGTCTTGCCTAAAGGGATCATGCACCACAATAAAGTTTATTAAATAATAAACTTATTAAAACTGTTAACCCGATTTATTTTATTCTCCATAGCTTATACAAAATTTGGGGTGATAATAAGCCAGCTACTGTATATATAGTAAAGGCTTTGCTTTATGATTTAGTTTAATTGGATTTAAAACTTAAAGTAAATTGTCATGTACTGTACTTATAAGTTACTAAAAACTGGGGTTTGAAAATAAATTAATCTACTTTACTCCATGCTTAATTAAACTTTCTTAATTCCTAAAACTGTTAATGAGAGCATTGATTAAACAATAAAACTAATACTTACTCCAAGCTCATGTGCGGCTGTGATCAGTTCCCCTGTGAAAAAATAATGGAAAACCAATAATTACTATTAGAAAATGACACTCCTCCAAAGTTTTCAAAATCCAAATGCTTGCATTGGGGTTTTGCATTAATTTGACTGGATAAAACTGTAAATCTGTAGAGATTTAACAGCATGAAATAGTCTCAGAATATGTTCTCCCTTAGGTATTACTGAACAAACTATCTTTGATAGTTTTTAATAACTGGTCAGTGTAAATATATGTGAATTCTACTTTCTAAAAATGCTTATTTTAAACAACAAGGTCCTGCTGTATAGCATAGGGAACCATGTTCAATATCTTGTAATAACCTATAATGAAGAATATGTAATATGTATAACCGAATCACTTTGCTGTACACCAGAAACTAACACAACATTGTAAATCAACTATACTTCAATTTTAAAAATATGCCTACTTTCCCTCCTGAAAGTTGTCTACCCTTGCAAATATAAAAAAACTCTTACAGAGCATTAGTGTAAAATGCTGTATTATCCCTCAAGAATTTAGTACAAAACTGTCGGTAAAGATGCAACCTTATGATATGTAAAATGTGCAGACACTGGAGATTTGAACAGTCTATAAAGTGTGCCATTCTGCCCTAAACTGACATTTGGATACATTCTCTACATTAATTATGTTGGATATCTTTAAACAATTGCCAAATGCTTATTAACTCCAGGTTATTTTGGTAAGCTTTGACTACCAAAGTACATTTTTTTCAAACCAATAAATCATATTATTCACATAGTTCTTTGTAATTCCTCACCATTAGTAATTACTTCTAAAATTATGATGTAGTAATCAATGCTTATTTGTTAATACTTTAAGTATCCAGAGCACAGGGACTATTTCTGATTATCCCTATACACTTAATACAGTACAGTGTAAGAAATCAATCAATATTAACTGATGATTTATGAAAGTACTATTATCTATTGGGAAATGTATTAATGTCCATTTTCTATCCTTCAGTGGATATCAGTACTCTTCATTTCTACTGCCCTGACTGTATTTTAGACCCTTCCTCTCTCTGGCCTGGGCTACAGCAATAGCTTTGACCAATGTTCTATTCCAATTCATCTTCCTACTGAAATCACTAATTACTGCCATCCCCACTCCCCAGAGGTCAGGTTGTTTCCTTAGACTAAAACTGCTCAATGGCTGCTGTGTACTGAATGAAGTTGATTCCTCAGCGTGACATGCAAGCCCTCTATGGCTTCCAGGTCCCCTTCCAAGGCTTATGTCCATGAAACCTATGCTCACCTTTGTCAGATCTGACTACCCACTGTTCCTCTGAATGGTCCTCTTTTGCACCTCTTATCACTCATTTTCTCATCCAGCATTCTCTCCTAAATCCATCAAGGCCTAGTTCAGTTGCTACCTTCTCAGTGACACCTTTCCTTACACATACCCTTCCCCAGCTTCACCCATCAGAATGAATCACTTCCTCCTCCTCCATTGAACCTGCTGGAACCTCTCTATTCAGCACTTAGATTGCCTTTTATTCTGGTTAGTTGTTCTCATTTGTCTTCTCCACTAAGTTGAAAATATCCTATCCATTTCAGGGTTCTGTCAAGAAGACATCAACACCTCTCCCTCCTCGTGCCACACAGAAAAGCCCCGCACATAGAGGCTGACAAAAAGACCTATTACATTGTCGTCCTTGCTACGTGGACACCCCCATCTCAGGTTGAATGACTGCTCACTTCACAGAAATCCCACGAGGGCACCAAAGACAGATACTGCTCACTTAAGTCATTTACTTAAGGACATCTTTGACGTTTACTGGAGATATTCAAGAGCATCTTACAAGCCAACGGCCCTTCTTGTATCTTATATAAAGAAATTGTTTATGGTTTTAAAAGGTTTAAAATAACTCCTCCCTTTGTAGCTGTTTCCAGTATTTTACAGTATTTCATAGTTTTACTCTAGAATGGGTTTGCTCTTTATGTCTTCAGTACCAAATGGTTTTAATCAATTTTTGGTTTTTATATTTCTGTAGGTGCTATGAAGCACAGTTCAGTTCAGATTTCCAAGGTTGCTATTCATTCTCCATTTAAAATGTACTTAGAATTACATTTTTTTTTTTTTTGCGGTACGCGGGCTTCTCACTGTTGTGGCCTCTCCCGTTGTGGAGCACAGACTCCGGACGCGCAGGCTCAGCGACCATGGCTCATGGGCCCAGCCACTCCGTGGCATGTGGGATCCTCCCGGACCGGGGCACGAACCCGCGCCCCCTCCATCAGCAGGCGGACTCTCAACCACTGCGCCACCAGGGAAGCCCGGAGTTACATTTAACATTAAGAAAAATAGCCTATTTTCTCTAATTTCTTTTTACCACTGAAAAGTCAATATGCTGTTATCCTTTGCTGGAGTTCTGTTGGTAAAAAGATGAATCTGGAATGTGACTAACCTCCATCACCAACTCTTATCAAATGTGAAACTAAAATCTAAATAGAAAAGATGCTACTATTCAAAGTCTATGAATGCACCCTTGATAAAAAGCTAAACATGACTCTTAAAATTGAATATGATAAAAAGAGAAAGTAAATATGATAAAAGAGAAAGGGTCCTTGCTTTCCCTCAACCCTTTACACTAGGGTTGCCTCAAATGTTAAGTCCTACTACAACCTGCATCAGAATCACCCAGATGCCTTTTAAAGATGAAGACTTCTTGACCATAACCCAAATCTACCTACACTAAACCCTCTGGCATTGGGACCCAAGTTGCCCAGGCAATTCTCCAGTACATTCAAGTTTGAGAACCACAGCTTTTTCATCTGGGACACAAATGGGTGGCAAGCTCAGAGTTGTTAGCAGAAGCTTCACCTTTACAAAACCCAGCTCCCTCCATATTATACTTTTTATATTAGTTATAAAATTATAGTCATATATCAAGTGTGTTAAAGACAGTATCTTAAAAATATACAAACACATATATAAGCTAATTTATTTTTCCCAAGGATAACAAATAGAAGTGAAGGCTAGATTCCTACCCTTTCCTCTAAAGGACCAGGAGTGCTCCTGCCCATAAATCAACTATGTGTATCAAGCAGTGCAAAAAATAAATTTTGGCAAGGCCACACAATGTGATGGATTCATGGAGTATAATTTAAGATTTATCAGGAAGAAGAATACCTGCTTTATGTTGGTTTTGAGATGTGTTCTGTTTATTGGTAAAAAAAATTTCATAAACACAAAATTCAAAGAGAACAGTACATTCAACATATAACAAAATCATCAGACGTGATTATACAAATTTTCCTGGTAACACTTGGAAAACAGTTTATTTATCACTCCCAAAAATGAACATAGAAATATTAGAAGCAACCACTATTCAGCGTCAAACTAAACAAGTCAGAATGCCTAAAAAGTTTGATAACTCAAAGTGAATAGATAACATTATTCTTTTGGGGAAAAAAGACAGTATTAATAAAAACAAGGCAACAGCTGTAATGGGGCGGTACAGGTGCGAGCTATAGCAGCCCTGCTCAGCCATTGGTTGGCACTGCACTGGGCCCCTCCTCCTCCCCATCTATATAAAAGGAGCTCAAATTCGGATTGAGGGAAGATGTTTTTTGAGACACTAGTCAGCCATCTTCTCGGTCTGCTAGCTTTCCAATTCAAGTGGTTATTACTTGCTCTAACAACACATCTCTTGATTTATTGGCCTGTTATGTGGTGAGCAGACCAAGCTTGGGCTCCGTAACACAACTGTAAATTTTAAATAGACTTTATCACTAAATACGTGATGATAGATTTAACAAAGAATTAAGAGCACAGGTTGGTTAAGAGAGCATGTTCTAAAGTCAGTCTACTTGGTTTCTTTCCTTGACGGCCTCTACTTTCTAGCTGTGTGATTCTGGACACAGCTTAACCGTTTTGTCATCTATAAAATAAAGAAATTGAGAGTACCTACCTCACAGGGTAGTAGTTGGGAGGATTAAAATAATTCACGTAAAGCACTTGGAACAGTGCTGGCACCGTAGTAAGTACTCAATAAGTGTTATTATTATTCATCCTAATCCAGTCCTTCAGGCTCAAACAACCATGGTAAAGAACTGTCAATGTTTTTTTGAAAGTTACAGAACTACTCAACCTCTGAGTAACGCTCTCCAATGTCAAAACTCTCACAACTATAAAGCTATTTCTATTATTTAGTATAAACTTTAGAAATACGGTAACTCCGTTCCCCACTATACTAATGAAACATTGCTCCTATTTGTTCAATAGGACCTGAAAGAAAGAGTCAAGGTAATGACGTGTAAAAGGAACATCAAGGATCCTCAATGTGGTAGGCAGCCTTGAAGATGGCCTCCAAAGCTTCCCAACACCAGTATTCTCACTGTGTAATCCTCTCGCCCTTGAGTGTGGGCTGACATATTGACTCACTTCCAAGAATAAAACAGGGCAGTCGTCTGTCACTTCCAAGATTAGGTTACGAAATGACACAGTTGTCAGGCAGAGGTGCCATCTCTTTCTCTTGACACAAGTCAGCTTACAGAGAAACCCGTTTGGCAAAGAGCTGGATGGGGTTTAGAAGTTAATCCTCGCTAAGCTGAACCCGGAGAGGACTGCAGCCCTACCCCATACCACGACAGCAACCTTGTCCTAAGAGCACCCACTTAAACTGCACCCAGATTCCTCATCAACAGAAAATGTGAAATAATAAACGTTTCTTGTTTTAAGCCACTCGATTTGGGGGTATTTTGTTATGCAGGAACTAGGGCACTCAGTTTTTTTTCAGTCTATACATTCACGACCCAGATTTACAGCACCATTCTAACAAAATTACGGATCATTATTAGGCGTTATTAGATGGTCAATTTGGCAGCAAGACAAAACCTGCATGTTGTCTCTCATCCCAAATACATAACGATTATTCATGTGATTTAAATGGCCCACGGGTCACGCTTTTCAATAGAAGCAGCTTTAAGCCGCAACTGGCTTCCACCCTTTCAGGCGTTCTCCCGCAAAGAGTCTGCAAGGCTGGTTCCTTTTCAACATTCAGGTTTCAACTAAAAATATCATCTCCTCAGAGGCCTTTCCCAACTAGCCATTCTGATGGAGCCACTGCCTACCCCACTGTCAATCACATCTCCCTCTTACTGTCTCCATTAACTTCTCCCCACCTAATATGTTGCTGGCTATTCAGTAGTTTGTGTATTGTCTCTGCCCGCATTACAACACTCTCCAAGACACTTGTCCACCACTCCTGTTAGTCCTTTTGTCTGGAACACGATAAGTACTCAGTAAGTAATGTTTGTGGACTAAAAAGGAATGGAAAGCAAAAACTCAGGCCCAGGAAAATGATCTGGAGAAGTGGAGAGAGAGCTCGGTAAGTCCCATCAGGCGAAACCAACCAGCCCCGTCTCCAAAGCCTGAGAACTAGACCAGAATTACAGAAAAATTACACGAATGGAAACACAGGTTGGTTCTGGAACGCAAAACCCTGCGGGGGCCCCGGCGGGTGGATGGAGGGGTTGAGCTGACCAGACCTCGCGGGGACAGTGTGGACCAGAGAGGGGGGCAGGAGGCACGACCCTGAGAGTACGTTACCCGAGTCGCCCCCCGGCACCGAGGGGGGCAGCGTGAGGGTGAACACGGCGGCCACAGCGGCGAACACGGCGACGCCACCGCGGAGACCCCCAGAGCGCCGCGGCCCCGCTCGGGCTGCCCGCCCCCCGGCCGGGCCCCCGCCCTCGCCATGGAGACTCATGGCCCAGAGGGGACCGAGGAAGGAGGACGCGGCAGGCCCCAGGACTCGGCACAGCCGGGTGTCCCCAGCGCGACGGGCGAGCGCGGCGCGCGGCGGCTTCCGGGTCGGACCGGGCGGACGGGACCGCACCTTCTGCGCCGGCGCGGGGGGAGAAAATGCGGGGTCTCGCTGGAGCCAGGCCCAGGCAGCCTTCTGGCGCCGTACCGCGCGCCAGGGTTTACAGAATTATAATGTGCTTTTCACTAGCGCATCACAAGCGACAGCCTTCTTTTAAGAAAGGAAGCCTGGGCCCAGGGCCTCCGTCTCTATGGCCTCCCCAACTTCCTAGCGACTTGGTCGGGTCTGACAGAGACAGGAGCCTGGTTGCCAAGCGGGCGTGAGGAAGGGCCGCGACTGCCCCCTGCGGTGTGGGGTGGAACTACACGAGGGGCCCCAGACCGCCAGCCCGAGGGGACGTGTGCGCACAGTAAGTGCTGAGTAAGCCAATACATACATTAATCCCATGTTTACTACGAGTAATTATAAGCCCGTGTGCTAATTGTTAAATCGCTGAGTTATTTTCAGAGAGATTAAAATAAGCTAGTTGGTCTATTTTTTTTCTTATAGCATGAGGAAAATTTGGGAGATGAGTTGAGAAACTTGAGTTTCTGTAGTAATACAAATAATTTACACCGTGATAAAGTTGTCTCCTACTTTAATGAAGAGAAGTATTTAGATGAAGATTTGACCGCACAATGGAAAATGAACTGAAGACACGGCACTTTCCAACTAGCTACGATGCAAAAAAGAATGGGGACTCTTGGATCACCACATAGCATGGCTCTTGGCGAGATCTTTAAGCTTACGTTTTACATTATTATAGCAATTATTCTGGAGTGGGAGGAGAGGAGGGCAACCTCCCTGGAATGCATCTCAAAATACACTTTAGATCAGTGACAGTCTAAAACGTGTTACAAGCAATCTGACAGGAACATAGAGTCTCAAATGTAGAGTGACTAATACACTTGCATAGATAGGCAGCCATTGTGTCAGCATCTCAGGTACTACATAGTGCTTTCTCTGCTATATTGTGAGCCCTGGAGAACAGGTAGGCAGCTTCTAAATGGACCCCCAGTAATCCCTGACTCCTGGTATTCACTCCCTTGTGTAATCCTCTCCCCTTGTGTTTGGGCAGGATCTAGTGACTCACTTCTGTCTGTAATAACATAAGGAAAAAGTGATGGATGTCACTTTGGAGATCAGGTTATAAAAGACCGACTTTTCATCGTGCTTGCCCTCCCCTTGGCGGGCGCTACCTCTCTTGCCCTCCCACTTGTTCACTCTGATGAAGCCACCTACCATGTTGTGAGGTGCTTTATGGAGAGGTCCACATGGCAAGGAACTGAGCGTCACCTCCAGCCAAACAGCCAGCGAGGCACTGAGGCCCTCAGTCCAACAGCCTGCAAGGAACTGAATCCCATTAATACCTCACGAGGGAGCTAGGGAGCCGAGCCTTTCCCACATGAGCCAAGAGACAATGACTAACTCCCTCCAAGACCTTGACTGCAGCCTTGACTACAGACCCTAATGCAGAGGACCCAGCTAAGTCTCACCCAGATTACTGTCCTGCAAAAAATGAAATAATAAATGTTGTTGTTTTAGTGCACTAAATTTGGGGTAATTTGTTGCTCAGCAACAGATGACTAAGACAGTCTGCCTTCAATTTCTTTTCTGAAAGAGCATGCCCGTGATTAATACTGACTGAGCCAAGCATATGCTTCTTTCCTTTTTTATCCATTTCATCTTTTGCTCATGAGCTTTATAAAAAGATAAGTTTTTATCATGGTAATTACTTTCAAAAGAGCATAATTATGGGGCTTCCCCGGGGGTGCAGTGGTTAAGAATCCACTTGCCAATGCAGGGGGCAGGGGTTCGAGCCCTGGTCCGGGAAGATCCCACATGCCATGGAGCAACTAAGCCCATGAGCCACAACTACTGAGCTTGTGCTCTAGAGCCCTCGAGCCACAACTACTGAGCTCACGTGCTGCAACTACTGCAGCTTGTGTGCCTAGAGCCTGTGCTCCACAACAAGAGGAGCCACCGCAATGAGAAGCCCGCGCACCACAACGAAGAGCAGCCCCCGCTGGCCACAACTAGAGAAACCCTGCACGCAGCAACGAAGACCCAACACAGCCAAAAATAAATAAATAAATTTATTTTAAAAAATTTAAAAAAAAGAAGGGCTCCAAGTGATCCCTTAAAAAAAAAAAAGCACATAATTATTTGCCCATGTTTGAGAGGTAGAGCTCAGTGCTGGAAGTTTGAATTTGGGAGTTGTCACGTAAGGATGAGATGAATTAATAAGTTCACAGAGGCATAATGTAGGGAGAACAAGGTTGAGGTCAAATGTTAGACCACATCTTCATTTAGGGAATGGCAGGAGAAGAGGAGAGAACAGTGGAAGAGAGGGATGCACCACAGGGACCTAAGGATGAAATGATATCAGTGATGTATGTGTGGTCAGGTTGTCACAGAGAGGAGAAGAACGGTGAGGAGAGCCACATCTAGGTTTATGGGGCTTAAGTTTATATAATTTGGAGAATCGTGTAAGCAAAAGAATACAAAACTGCAGATACAAAATTAGGCATGGGCATTGGAAGGAAGTTGTGCTAGTGACAGGCTGTGAAATTTTTTTTAATTGAAGTATAGTTGATTTACAATGTTGTATTAGTTTCAGATTCTTTTCCATTATAGGTTATTATGATATAGTTCCCTGTGCTATAAGTAGGTTCTTGTTATTTATCTATTTTATGTACAGTAGTGTATATCTGTTAATCCCCAACTCCTAACTTATCCCTTCCCTCCCCTTCCCCTTTCATAACCATAAGATTTGGGCCATGAAATTTAAGCTTTGTTAGCTTCATGGCTAATCTCCTTTGAGGATGGAGTTTCAGTAGAGTAGTACATGTGGAAACAAGGTAATAGTGGGTAAGAAGTGAGGAAATGGAAGAAGGGAAAATAGAATACATTTGCAAGAAGTTTGGCAGTGAGGGGAAAGAGAGAAGTAGTGTGGGAAGTCACAGGGATTGAAGTGTCAAATGGGTTTTTGGTAATCCAAGGGAGTATTTGGAGAGAAATAGGAGATAAAGATGTACTGGAGGATGGAGGGGATGGAACCAAGGAGGGAAGAAGAGAAGAGATGAAAATAGAAAATGTTAGAGTTGTAGTTGTAGAAGAAAGAGGCAAACACATGACAGTTGGACCATATCCTTGGGCAGACTAGCAAAATATGCAAAGAGAATTATTTACCTGTTATATATGCTCTGCTTCACTCCACAGTGGGTTACTACACAGAGGCAGCTACTATAATACATACAGTGTGGCTTCCCTGGTGGCACAGTGGTTAAGAGTCCGCCTGCCAATGCAGGGGACACGGGTTCGAGCCCTGGTCCAGGAAGATCCCACATGCTGCAGAGCAACTAAGCCCACACGCCACAACTACTGAGCCCGTGTGCCACAACTCCTGAGTCTGCATGCATCTAGAGCCCTGGCTCCGCAACAAGGGAAGCCACCGCAATGGGAAGCCCATGCACTGCAACGAAGTGTAGCACCCCCCCATCACAACTAGAGAAAGCCAGCACGCAGCAATGTAGACCCAACACAGCCAAAGATAAATAAATAAATAAAAATTTTAAAAAAATACATACTGTACAACAGAAAAATATGTGGATCATTTAGGATCCAACCAGAGAAACAGAACTAGTGGGAGATACATATTAGGAGATTTATTGCAAGGAATTGTCTCATGTGATAGTGGGGCTGGCTAGGCCAGTGTGGAATCCACAGGGAAAGCCAAGTCTAGCATCTACGGACAGTATAGGGCTCCACATTACAGCTGGGCAGAGGTGGGTGTCCCAGCTCCCCACCAGGCCTCCACTGATAGATACCTCCCTCAATGGGAAAGGGGTAAGAGTGCCCGTGACTGCTCCCCCGTAGCCCCCTCCGACACGACACCATGGTGAGGAGAAGGCAGAGCGGAGGAGTGCCCTCCTTTTTCTGGGCACAAGTCCTGACTCTCCTCTAGGGCCCCTCTAACACCACTGCAGCAGGGAGAAGACGGGCAGCTCATTACTGCTGGGTGGGTAGGAGTCTGTGCTCCCCATGTGGGCTCCACTGATGCCATGGATGAAAGGTCTGGCTCTCTGTTCAGCCTTCTTTGCCATCAGCCTGGTGGGTGTGCTGGGGCGACTGGAGAGGGTGGAGGTCAAGGTTCCCCACTCAGCTTTTGCTGGAGTGGGGGTGGATGGCCACAGTTTTCTCTTTAGTTTCTGGCTACAGTAGAGAGTTGTTTTCTAAATGTGTCTATCTTGCCTTTTCCTCATCCTCTGACCAGGGAGAGCAGGCTTTTATTTTTTGCCTGTGCTGTTGGTGTCTCTGGGTTGCTCGCTTCTCTGGCACGCGGTCTGGGCTGCACGAAACAAAAAGAAGTCCAGGGATCTCACCACCGTGTTGTTCTTCAGGTTTCAAGGCTCCTGTCTGGTCTACCTTATTCTCTCCACCTTTCCGTCTTGTTACATTTGTCTTATATATAATATCCAGGGTGTTTAGTTGTATTTAGCAAGAGGAATAGGGGAAACTATGGCCACTCCATCTCTCTGGAAGCAGAAGTCCCTCCCCTTTGTTTTATTCTTTCTGAGCATTCAGAGCAGCTTCACAGATATTAATACACTGAAATTCACCTGAAAATTTTGTCATTATCCCCCAAAACCCCACTTGAAATAAAGTCAAATGCATCATAATCTTACAAATACCTGTGAAATTTTAGGTTAGAAACAATAGAAATTAGATACCTGGAATACTATCCAATAAGCCATCTACAATAGGACAATACAAGAAGATGCAAACATCCCTGTTAAATGCCTTAGAAAAATAATTTTAAACATTCAAATATACTAGTAACCAAAGGAATTTAAAATAAAAGAAAGAAAAGCCATTTTCACCTTTCTAATTATCAAAGATTTTTTTAAGTTGAAGTGTAGCTGATACACAATATTGTGTTAGTTTCAGGTATACAGCAAAGTGATTCAGTTATATATGTGTGTGTGTGTATATATATATATGTATATATGTGTATATATATATACACATACATGTATATATATTCTTTTTCAGATTCTTTTTCATTATAGGTTATTACAAGACATTGACTATAGTTCCCTGTGCTATACAGTATGTCCTTGTTGTTTACCTATTTTGTATATAGCAGTATGTATCTGGTAATCCTAAATGCCTAATTTACCCCCCTTCCCCTTTGGTAACCATAAGATTGTTTTCTGTGTCTGTGAGTCTGTTTCTGTTTTGTTAATAAGTTCATTTGTATCATTTTTTTAGATTCCACATATAAGTGATACCATATGATATTTGTCTTTGTCTGACTTACTTCACTTAGTTTGATAATCTCTAGGTCCATCTGTATTGCTGCAAATGGCATTATTTGCTGAGTAATAGCCCATTGTATATATGTATTATATATATAATACATACATATATATATATATATACACACACACACACACACACACACATCTTCTTCATTCATTGTCAGTGGACACTTAGGTTGCTTCCACATATTGACTATTGTAAATAGTGCTGCCATGAACATTGGGGTGCATATATCTTTTCAAATTAGAGTTTTCATCTTTTCCAGATATATGCCCAGGAGTGGGATTGCTGGATCATAAGGAAACCCTATTTTTAGTTTTTAAGGAACCTCCATACTGTTCTCCACAGTGGCTGCACCAATTTACATTCCTACCAACAATGTAGGAGGGTTCCCTTTTCTCCCCACCCTCTCCAGCATTTACTATTTGTAGACATTTTGATGATGGCCATTCCAAAGATATTTAATATCTCTAGAGTACTGGTGATAAAGGAATTTGGTATAACATTTTATAGGGCAATATACCTATGTGTATCAACAATCTGTAAGATACTCATATAATTTGACCTAGAATTGTGAGTAAATATATGAAAATGTGTTCAACTTTATTAGTAATCAGAGAAATGCAAATTAAAACCACAATGGAATACTACACACTTACCAGATTAGCAAAAATGAAAGTCTAACTGTATATAAAGTCGGCAAGCATGTAGAACAAAGGAAATGTTAGCAGGAGAGCAAAATGGTACAACCACTTTGGAAAACAAACATTTTTTTCTAGTAAAGCCGAAGATATGCGGAGCCTACAACTCAGCAGTTCTACTCTATGTTTGTACCTAGAGAAGCCAGGAGGCAGATACAAAATGTTTATGGCAATATTGTTCCTAAGAGCCCCCAAATAGGAATGACCTCAGACACTCATCAACAACACTGGAATAGAGAAATAAACCTAGCATATTTATTCAATGAAATACTGTATAACAAACAATGAACAAACTACAGCTAGCTACCATGGAATAATATATGGATGACTCCCACAAAAAATAGTGAGCAAAAGGAACAAGTGATAAAACAATACACACAGAATGATTCTAGTTATTTAAAGTTGAAAGATAAATAGTTTAGAGATATATCCATAGAGTTTTAAACTATAAAGAAAATAAAATATCATCATCTCAGATGTTGGGACTGTGGTAGTTACCTCTAGAGATGAGTGGGTGCTTTGATGGGAAGGGGTACATTTGGGCTTTATGAGCTATTCTGTTCTTCAGTGTTTCTGTTCTTGACTTGGATGGTGGCTACATGGGTATTTCCTTTATAATTATTCTTTTTTTTTGGTTTAAAATAAATTGCAGTCTTTAATAAATCAAAATCATAATACCAGCCTAACTAGTAATCCAAAAAACGGTATTCTAATGATGACAGACATGGAAAGTTCCACTGTCCTATAATTATTCTTTAAACTATTTATAAATATATACTTTTCTATCTATATGATATATCTCATGATTAAAAAAAGTAGACAGGAGGGAAGGAAGATTGCAGAGCTGTTACCTAATGGATAGTTTTGTAATGAATGCTAGCAAGAATATTACCCTGAGTTAGCATGCAATAACTCATGAATATTTCTGCATTTGTTTAGTTCCCTGTAATATAAGTGGTTATATGGAGGTGTTTTATACTCAAGGAAAATAACTTTCATCATGAAAGTAAATTCTCTTTCAAAATCCCTTCTGGTGATATAATATAATAGAGTACTAAACTCTCTCCTGGAACCAATTTACTTTTTAAACATAATTTTGTGAATCGTGCTTCAATTTGGCAAAAATAAATACGTGGTTTCATAGTCTGGTATCTGTGAGTATTCCTCAAAGTTTTAATGAACCAATTTTTTTCCGACAAAACTCTAAGATATCACACAAAAAAGGAATATTGTTTAAAGGCACAAAAGTAAACAATTAAAAAAGCGAAACCTACAACTATCAAAGTTAAAAGTGGAGGTGAGGATTGTAGCAATGAGTCAAATCCTCATTGTGTCTGGGGACTAATAGATAATGTCTTAAAGTGATAAATCAACAGATCGTTCTAGAGGCCTATTATTTAGGGAGGTAATCATGGGAAGAACCAAAATCAGAAAAGGTTAAAAGTGGTTGCCTCTGAGATAGGAGATGGGGAGGGGAGAAGTAGGATGGGAGATATGGCTTTCGTTACAGTTGTTCTGCACTACTATATATTTTGTCATCTGCATTGTATTATTTTGATTTAAAAAATAGGAAAATATTTGTAAAGGAACAAATGAGAATGAAAAAAAAAGCCAAAACCATACCTTTTTTTGAGTTAGAGATTATAATATATGTGAAGAGCCTGAAACATAGTAGGAGATATATAAATATTTGCCCTAAAGCAATTGTTTCCTGTTTGAATTACATGTTATTTATTTATTTTTCTTGCAGTTTTATTGAGATATAATTGACGTACAGCACTGGATAAGTTTAAGGTGTACAGCATAATGATTTACATACATCATGAAGTGATTATCACGATAAGTCTACTGAACATGCATCATCTCATATAGATACAAAATTAAAGAAATAGTAAAGGGCTTCCCTGATGGCACAGTGGTTGGGGGTCCGCCTGACAGTGCAGGGGACACGGGTTCGGGCCCTGGTCCGGGAGGATCCCACATGCTGCGGAGCAACTAAGCAGCCCATGTGCCACAACTACTGAGCCTGCGCTCTAGAGCCCACGAGCCACAACTGCTGAAGCCCGCGTGCCTGGAGCCCGTGCTCCGCAACAGGAGAAGCCTGCGCACAGCAACGAAGAGTAGCCCCCGCTCACCACAACTAGAGAAGACCCACGTGCAGTAACGGAGACCCAGTGCAGCCAAAAATAAATAAATAAAATTTAAAAAAAAGAGAAATAGGAAAAACATTTCTTTCTCCTGATGAGAACTCTCAGGATTTTCTCTAAGAGCTTTCATATATAGAATACAACAGTGTTAATTGTATTTATCATGTTGTACGTTATATCACTAGTATTTATTTACCTTGTAACTGGAAGTTTGTAGTACCTTTTGACTGCCTTTATCCAGTTCCTCCTCTCCTGATCCCCCCATATCTGGTAGCCACAAATCTGATCTCTTTTTCTATGTTTGTTTCTTTGTTTGTTTTTGAAGTATAATTGACCTACAAGATTATATTATTTCTTGTTATACGGCATAAGGCTTCGATATGTCTATACATGTTCAAACTGATCACCACCATAAGTCTAGTTGCAATATTTCACCATATGAAGATGTTACATAGTTATTGACTATATTCCCCACACTGTACATTTCATACCCTCGACTCATATATTTTGAAACTGGAAGTTTGTCCCTCTTAATTAGTTACATTTGAAAAATTCTCTGATTTAGCCATTCTATTTCAATTTGCAAATAGAGTTTTATACATATTAGACAAATTCATAAAGTATTTTGAAAATCTTGATTCTAATTATCTGTTTTCATGTTAAAAACTATCCCAAAACTTAGTGGCATATAACAACAACCATTCATTATATCTCACAATTTTGTGAGTCAGAAATGTGGACAAGGCTCAGCTAGAAGATTCTTCTGCATCGTTTGGCATTGACTGAGGTCACTTTGTGCTATGCAGCTGGCAGATGGTCTGTAAGGTCCAAGATGCCTCCATTACATGTCTGATGCTTTGGTGGGAATGGTGGGAATGCTGGGCTTGGCTGAAACTTTTGATCTGAGTGGTCACATGTTGCAGTCTCAGGGTACTGGAACTTATTACCTGTTCAAGTTTGTTTACCAGAGACTTATAAGAGGCAAGGGTGGAAGCTGCAAGGTTTCTCTGTGTGTGTTTGTTTTGTCGTTATTGTTGTTTTAATGACTTAGCCTCAGAAAGCCCAGAATTTTCCTTCTGCTCTATTCCATTGGTCAGACAAGTCACTAAAACCGGCCCAGATTCAAGGGGAAGGGAATTGGACTCCACCTATCAAAGGGAGTAGGAAAGAATTTACAGCCATCTTTAATACATCCTCCAGTAAGACCTCTTACAAAAATAAAGAAAATATATGGGACAAACATTATTTTTTTTCTGCCTGAGCAAAAGAAAACACATTTGAGGCAGATGTCTGGAAAATTTAAACCATTAACCCAATACCTATTTAGGAAAAGAAATGTCTGGCCCCAACACAGAAGAGTCTTAAATATTATGGTACAACTGTTCCAAAATCTGGTGAGCTTCTACCTTAATTCAACTAGAGTTTTTGATGGTTTGAGCTATTTTCAAAACCTTTTTGTTCTAATTCAGTTCAAATAATGACTTTTTTACATTCAGTAAAGAAGATGATATTTAAAAGTATCTATCAGATTGAAAATGAACATTGAATACTAGGACTGTGGTTTTACCCCAGAGCCTATCATAGTACTTAGAACATAATATGTACTCAAAAGTATTTGATGGCTGACAGTAGAAAAGCTGTAGAGGGGATATCTAACTTTTGCCAACTGTTTTCAGAAAAGATTATTTCTAAACCACCCACCCTAAGGAAGGTCTCTCCTAAATCAGACCTGTGATAAATTAAATGACAAAGGAAATTTAAGAGGCATATAACTATACAGGGTAATTTAGAAAGTAATTATGGGACTTATATTAAGCATTTTCATAATAGTTCAGGGAGCAGCTGTGTTAAGTCTTGGCTCTACTAATAATTGTGATCTTGAACAAGTTTCTTAACTTCTCTGGCCCTCGGATGGCTCATCTGAAAAATGAGAATAACAGTAGTGCCATCCTCGTAAGTTTGGTCTGAAGCGTAGGTAAAGTAATGAAAAGAACAAAGCCTTGCTCATTGTGAGCCACAATAAATATTCACTATTATTATTATTATCTAAATTTAGAAGAAATACTCTAGGATATGATTTTAAAATAGGACAAGTAAAACTCATACTTTTCTACTTCATTTAAAACTTAATTCACTAGAAATGAAAATATATGAGAGAAACGAACCATCCATTTGCAGCCTAGGTGTGACCTGAGAAGCTCCTTTCTCCCTACAGATTTAGTCCAACTTGGGTAAAACCCCCAACCCAAAGCCCTTTCCAATATGTCCGGGGTGGGAAATCTTGCTGTAATGTCCCACACTGTCTGTAACTCTTTAATCATGCTGCATTAGCCCAAACTCAGCCCTTTCTCCAGTTTCTACAGAGATCCACTCATGCCAAACAAGCTTCAGTTCTAGTGAAATGGAAAGAAGTGTTCAAACAACAACCCCAGCTTCCTGCTCACTCTCTTCCTCATCCCCTTATGTCTCAAAATTGCCTTTGCAAACTCTGAGTTCTTCCCCCACTTATGCATAGCACGTGTGCTTGCTCAAACTAGCATACCACAGTCACCAAAGGCATTTAGTTAGTAAAAATATAGGACCTTCCATGTGACAGGAATTACAAGCTCTGAATCACAGGCATAGTTAATGATCTAGGACCTGACTCCCAGTCTAGTACACTTTCTTCTCTCTCAGGTTTCCTGCATTGATGCTTTCAACATCAGAAGAAAAATTACCAAAGGATAGATGTGTAATATCTTGATGAGTTTAACATAGTTGATAAGATGAACTAAATATTTTCACATATATGCATACAAGTAGTGATTCCACATATAATTGAAGTCTACCTTCCATAGACTATGCAGTGGTCTCTCTGGGTATAGGCAACGGAGTCCCTGGATGGTGCTCTTTGAGGATCAATAAGCCAAGACTCCGGTGGTCAGTTGGGCTGTAATCCTGTTCTTTACCTTCTCCCTGACCTGAAATTCTATGGTTTGTCCTTCAGCCACACTAAACACCAAAGTTGAGAACGTTGTCTCCAGAAGTGTCAGTTTGCTTGTGATGATCTAATCTTGGAAGTTGGAGAAGAAGAAAAGTAAAATCACTGATTTTCTGATAACTGATTCTTTTCTTCCCCTTTAGAAAATAGCCACACACTAATAACTGGGGTTTAGAAGAAGGCAAATAGTGTCTCAGAATGTTGACAGTCAAAGGACAACTTAGTGTTTCACAACCCATAACACAACCCAAGAGTGTTAAATTTGTCTTGCTGAGTAAGATAAGATGGATCATCTTTCTTCTGCCTGAGCCTTAGGAGTGAGGGAGAAGCCCCTTACTTCCCAGGTAATAGAGCCCAGTGGGAAACTGGCTTCTCTCTGAAGGATGGGAGCTTGAGTAGAGTAAGGAGAGGGGACCCTTCTGTGGGCCTGAGCCCTACACACCCCAAGGATTCTGGGGCTGGCATTACATCCTATAAGAAGATGCCCCAGATCCAGCCCTCCTGCTCGTTTCCAGATGGAAAAGGTGAGGATGCTGACAGTTGAGTCTTCATTTTAGAAGGATGTTAACAGCAGGTCCCTGTGAAGCCAAAGATAAGCCGAGATGAAAAATGCTTGAACACACTAGACTTCTGTCACGGGGTCAGGAGAAAGAATATGGCAGACTAGGCAATTAGTGCCATTCCTAGTGGGATTTTCCCCCCACAAACCCAATAAAAGGGCTTTGCTCCCCTGTGGGAACGCACCATGTGAAGTGCATCATTTAGTTCAATCACGAGTTTGGGCTCAGGACATTGGGAATAAGCTGCCAGTAAATCAGTGGAGTTAATTGAGGGAGCATTCATCAAGTGTTATTATTAAAATTCAAATATGCAACCTGAGGGGCAAATGAGAACTTTCTCCCCTGTGCACATGAAAGAAGATGGGGTTAGTAAGTTCTAGAGTGTTCACCTTGGAAGGCAATGTCCTGGACATGAGGGTAGCACATAAAGCATGTATGTCCATCGAAATAAAGGAAGGTTGCAAGAGCAGCAGATGGGGAGCGTGGAGTGAACAGAGAGTATGCACAGAGTGCAGGAAGTGGTCATGAACCGTGAGGTGGGCCTCTCAGCAGAGTGGTAGTCTCGCTAGAGCCCAGGAAGATGGTGGTACCTGGCCTACCAGGAGCTTTGCTCCTTTCAGGGCAGTGTTTAAGTCCATGGGCTGTGGAATTAGGCTACCTGAGTTCAAATCCCACCTCCATCACTTACGAGCTGAGCAAGTTTCTTAACTTCTCTTACCTTATTTTTCCCATGTACAAAATGGTGATATTGTCAGAATTAAATAAAATAATCTAGGTTAAGTTTTTAGCAGCCAGCCTGGCACAGAGTAAGCCAGAACAACAGTGTTTGTTGTTCTATTATTATTCACTTCAAAAATCTCAGCTGGGTATCTGTGTGCCAGGCTTTGTGCACTGTGTAAACAGTTATAAGTATGGCAGGCATTATTTCTCCATCCCACTTGGTTGTCAGGAAATTCACCCAGTCATTATTGGGGCTCCTTTCCATCCCATCCAGGTCACATGAGAGTCTTGGGGCTTATACAGCCACCACACTCTGGGCTTGATCTACATGCTGGCCTCTGGTGATGTGCTCGTTGTTCAAGTCCACCTGGTGTCTTGAAGGCAGGTGTCATCTATGCCAATGCCAAGTTCGGGCCAGCAGAGATTTTCCCACCTGGATACCAAAGAGATGTCTCTCTGTGTATGTCCCCCACACTTGTTCCCCTCACTCCACTCCATCAGTCCTTAGTCAGGTGGTGCTAACAGGTGAAGCTGGATCTCCACCTGCTTGAAAACCTTTGAGAATCTGGTCTCTCTGGAAACCTCTCTCACCTGTCTAGTTTGGCTACTTCTGTTTCTTAAATCCTCAGCTCTTGTGCCCTTCCTCCCCCTCTACAGGACAAGCCAACATCCATGAGTCCAAATGTCACAAACAAAGGCCAGCCCTGGAGTCGTCTGGACAGATTTTCTTTAAATTAATACCATTGAACTCCTACTGTGTGCCAGGCACTTCAGCAAGTACGTTATGTGAGTTGTGGAGTAGTGGCTGAGGCCGTGGAGTCTGAGCCTACCCGCCTGGGTTGGAGACCCGCGTCCACCGGTGACATGCGTCAATACTCGTACAATGCTTAGAACGCTGCCTGCTGCGCAGTAAGCACCTAAAACAAAGTTAGCTGTGTCACATGATCTCATTTTACATTCCAGCAACCCTGTGAGCTAGAAACCATTTTTATTCCTGTTTTACAGAGGAGGGAAGGGAGCAATGGAGAGGTTAATTAACTTGCCAGTTAGTGATGGAGCCATGTATTTCATCTCAGGGCCCACACGTTAACCACAAAGGGCAACTGTCTCGTCTGTACTCCTTGCTTTGACACCATGTCCTTGAATGAGCATTTGAAGTGACCTTGTCTTGGGCTAGCCTTCGCCCCAGAGCTTGAGTATGTGGATATGTGGGTGGTACGGATGTGCTCAAGGGACTGGGTTCATCCTATCAGTGGCTTCAGCTGCGGGGTGTAGTGAGCTGTCAGGGCAGGAATCCAAGCAGTGGGAACAGGGACAGGGCTCTCAGTGGAGGAGGGACCTGAGGACATCGGAGGAGCAGAGATGTCTGTCTGTGGCCACAGGTGCAAAGGAGCACATGATGAAACCCCTCAGCAAGGAGTGGGAAAGTGATGGAAGAGACTGGGGTGAATTTGAGAGAGATTTCTTTAATCAGGATGAGAAAACAGGTGTGTTAAAGAAAGACCAAGGGTGGCCAGTTTTCTAAGGTGGTATTTCTTAGACCTGGCTGATCATCAGAAACATTCGGCAATGCTTTTTAAAAATGTAAATGCCTGGGCCCACCCCTGGAGATTTTAATTAGTAGTTCCAGGTAGATCTTGGGTATCTTCACGTTTTCAAAGCTTCCCAGGTGAACCTGTTGACTAGCTTGGTCTGGGGCCCACCGATCTAAAGTTACAACCCATCATTTTATAGTTAAGGAAGCAGAGGCCAGGGAGGTTAAGAGTCTTACCTGAGCCACACAGCTGGTTGATGGCAGAAGTGGACCTGGGGCTTTAGTCCAATGTTCTTTCCACAACATTCTACCTTCCTGTCACTATACTGAATGGGTCCAATGCTTTCGGGGGAAAAACACCCAAAGATAAGTGCATTTGTGTTTTGGTATGCCATTTTCATATAGTATTCATCATCATAAACTGGGAGTAACCATAATTATGCACAATATACATTCTATGTAAGTCTCTCTTCACGAGTTCAAGGTGTGTGCTTCTATCCTCAAGTGGAAATGTGAGCAGCTCAGAAGCTGGAACCATATTATTTTTTTCATTTTTTTTTTTTTTTTTTTTTTTTAAAGCTTTTTTTTTTTTTTTTTTTTTAATAAATTTATTTATTTATTTTTGGCTGTGTTGGGTCTTCGTTTCTGTGCGAGGGCTTTCTCTAGTTGTGGCAAGTGGGGGCCACTCTTCATCGCGGTGCGCAGGCCTCTCACTGTCGCGGCCTCTCTTGTTGTGGAGCACAGGCTCCAGACACGCAGGCTCAGTAGTTGTGGCTCATGGGCCCAGTTGCTCTGCGGCATGTGGGATCTTCCCAGACCAGGGCTCGAACCTGTGTCCCCTGCATTGGCAGGCAGATTCTCAACCACTGCGCCACCAGGGAAGCCCAATTTTTTTTTCATTTTTATGTCGCCAATTTCCCCCATGTTAAGTAACTGCAATGACTTTTAAAAAGCCAACATACGTTCAGTAGGAAAACATTTATTTTGGGGCAAATCTCAAAATTCTTTTCTCTTTTTAAGTCTGTCAAAACTTTGTTGCTTTTGAAATTACAGCTTGTTTGGTAAATAATAGAAACCCTAGAAGGAGTAATTATCTTCTTTTTTTAAGGCAGTTTTGACAAATGGGGTTGCAGAAACCATCCTGTAGATTGAAGAATCCTCTGAGTTAACAGCGCTGATTTTCACTTTTGGTAGTGTGCCACACAAGCCTGGTTCTCATATGACATCTCTTTTACAAAGAAGGAAACTGAGGCCTAGAAAGTTTGAGTAAACCTCGATCACACAAGCGACAAGCTGAGAAATTTGGGGCCTGCACTCTTTCTATACCTAGCATCGCGCTGCTGGGTTTGTGTTAGTTTTTTTCTGCCCAAAGTCACAGGAGCACAAGGCTGAAGGAACTTGGAGAGTGAGAGAAAAGGCAGGACCAGCGTGGGAGCTTTGCTGTCACACAAACCATCCTTATGGGTGTTCTCAGAAGCCAACGAGGTGCCCAAACCATGGTATTTGAGGGGCTCCTGGTCCTGATAGAATCTCGGGGTCAGGTGTGGGACAGATGGTGCTCATTTGCTCCTGGAGGCCTAGAGTCCACAGAGGCTAGTTCCCCTGGGTTTCTGGAAGGGGAGTCAGAAGGACCGACTGTTCAGGAGCCGCAGTGGAAGAAAGACGGCTCCTGTGTCCACATGGATGGGGCTCTGCTTGGAAGCCAGAGAAGCTGCTCCTCACGTGACTTGGCTTAAAACTGTACTGACGTAGCGAGTGTGCTGCCTTTATTTAGATTCTGCTCTTATTTGGGGTGGCTTTGAAAGGGCCTAGGTGTAGGTTATGAAACAGCACCTAAGACATTGACCAGCTTAAACTGGTTTTGCCTCCTTCAATATAGGTCGTTGATTAATCAAATTGAAACGGCACCAGCTTAAACTGGGTTTGCCTCCTTCAATAGGTAGTTGATTGATCAAACCTTGCGTTATTTTATAGCACATGGGCCAGCCCGGAGCCCTTGCCTCCAGAATGACCCCAGAACCAAGAATCTGCAGTCTTCGGAACTCAAAGAATAGAAATGATGCCACCGGCGCCCTTTACGAAGTGAGAAGACCTTCAATAAGGACAATCTGGCTTCGAGCAGCCGGAGTAGCTTATATGGACTGATTCAAGGATAGCCAATCAGCTTCTGAGTTTAAAATTCCCCTAACTCCTTGAATTTCACAGGGAACCCTGGATCTAGGAGATAGGTTTGAGAGTCTTGCCACCTGTCTCTTTGTCAGTCAGCCTTGCAATACACTCTTTCTTTTCTCAAAAAGTGCCATGTTACTGGCTTCTGTGCATTTCGGGCAGCGAGCCCTTGCTCGGTAACTATTACTGCAGGGAGGAGGGGGGCCTGAAATCTTCCAAGCTACCTCTTTGTGGCTCCATTGTGCAAGAGAAACTTTGAACCAAAGAGCGTTCACCACCACCTCCCAGCTGAAAAGAGGGCTAGAATGCTGTCTGTTCTAAATCTGAGGTTCCTGGGAAGAGGGGCCACAAGTCACACAGGGGTGGTTAGACACCTATGGGGGGGGGTCTCTCCAGGGGCAAAGGAAGCCTGGCACGCTGGACCACCTCAGCACCCTGGGCTGTGGTCCCTTTAGGGCCAGTCTGCTTCAGGGTGGCCTCCAGAGTGGGACCTGGGCTGGGTCTCCATCTGTCTAGGCCGGACCCAGCCACATACTGCTGTGAAAGTGGTTCTGGGCTATCCTCTGGTTAGAAGGAGAATGTAAGTCCCAGAGGTGGTGGTCGCTGAACCCTGGGCAGCGAGCCTTAGACATCCAGGCAGACAAGGGGTCCCAGCTACAAGGATGGTGTTGCAGACTTTGCTGGAGCAACTATACTGAGGCCTAAAGAAGGAAGTTATACTGGGTCTCAAGCTGTTTAAAGGCCTAAGAGCAAAAGAGTGGGTCAGTGGAGGTATGAGGGGCCACTTTCTCTTGGGGAGGAGTAAAGATGAAAGGCAGGGGCTTCCCTGGTGGCACAGTGGTTGAGCGTCCACCTGCCGATGCAGGGGACACGGGTTTATGCCCCGGTCCGGGAAGATCCCACATGCCGCGGAGCGGCTGGGCCTGTGAGCCGTGGCCGCTGAGCCTGCACGTCCGGCTCCGCAACGGGAGAGGCCACAGCAGTGAGAGGCCCGTGTACCGCAGAAAAAAAAAAAGATGAAAGGCAGTACTCTGTTCCAGTGGCGGGACTGAAGGAGGAGGAGGTGATGCTAAAATGTGATGGCATCACACTGATGAGTGCGGTGCTGTCCTCCAGCATGACCGGCCCCCAGTGTGGAGACTGAGATTGTGCTCTCATCACCGTCAGGGTGTCCAAGACTGGGGGCGGGGGGGTCTTCTGCCAGGAACTTGAGACAAGGGCAAGGGACACTCAAGGAATGAATTCTTTCCAAGTCATGTCACTATACATCCATGCACTGGGCCATGGTGATGGTTATTTTATAAATCAAGACTTGCTGCCTGAAAACATAGCTTGTAGATGGAGAGGGAAATATTTCTTACCATTGGAGCTAAACGAGGCAAATTCCAAATACAAAAAAATGAACTCACTCAAAACAGTATACATTAATATTGAAGGTAAAGTCTCCAGTTCCGTTTTAATCATATCCACGAACATAATCCAGCCTTACCAAGACACTTAAAGGGACACTGGTGAAATTAGATGCAAAAGATTTTTTCCTAGGCATTTCATCTGTCTACCTTGCCAACTTCCTAAAGAAAACATTCTGAATCTTATGGCACTAGAGCACACTCTAGTGGTGGTGAAGCAAAGCAAATACTTCCAAACTGCTAAATGTATCCACTGCGAGGGAGCACTAGATAAATACTCCTTGTTTGGGCAAAAGGTTAGGTAGGCTTGCCTCAAAACAGCTAAGGGAATTAGTAGAACATTTATGATGACTCCAAGACTTATAATTCTCCTCTAAGAATAAGGCAAGTTCTGTTTTATCCAGTATTCAATGCCGAAGGCAAACAAACAAGAATTATTCAAAATTGTAAAACAATCTAAAATAACACCCTACCTAGTGAGGATTTAGGAAAGCTTTTGTTTTTTCTTTTCTTCTTAAATCCAAGCCACATTCAGACTTTCTCCTTGGAGATTCTCTTTAAAGAAAGGAGAGGAAGCAGATAATAGATATAATACCTAAAACAAACTCCCTTCAGCCATGACGGTGTTATTACAAACTTGAGTGAGTACCATTATTGCAGATAAATAAAAACAATGGACCAGAACCAATTTTACATAAGGAAATATCATTCAATTTTTTGCAGGCCTTGGCTTAGACTTTTCTCTGGTCTATCAAGTGATGGTTAATATAAATAAGAACATCTGTCTTTGCTTACAGATAGCACTCCTAGAAAAGCACCCGTATCCATTTAACCAAGTAGCAATGTTACCATCTTTTGTGTGTTACTCTTGACCAAAGGAAATAGATTCGCTAGGTTTGAAAGGTGAATTATACTCTTAAAATCAAACAAACACAAACTGGAAGAAAAAAAATCCAACAACACACATATAAAAAAATAAAAACTTTTTTTTTTAAAGCCAGAAGATTTGTGTTCTATTGTGTTTAGACTTAAAATATGGAACTATTTACAAGGAATTAAAGAGATTATGTTTATTTGATTTCAAGTTATCTCAGCAAGGAACACATTTTTCCTACCACTTTGGAAGAACAGCAGGTCAAATGACACATTTGTGAGTGCCTGCTTGAAATATTGCAGCCACGCTGCAGGGTCCACCTGACCTGAGCACCATAGATTGAGGGAACAAAGGCTCATGTTTTAAATGTTCCTTTAAGAGGCTTTCTGGGGAGCCAAGGGAAAGTGGGAAGCTGTCACAGGCCTTGCTTTTTATTTTTATCCTATGACACTAATCAGTTTATATTTCTAAGCCATGACTTAGGATCATAATTAACTTTCCCAAATGCAAACATCATAGAGCATAATTCTGCAACTTTGCAAGAATAATACAGTTAGTTTCAGTCACCCACATCCTTAAACTCCAAAGAGTTTCCCAATATGTGCAGATTCATTCCTCGCTTTGAGGAGGTTTTGCTTGTGAATCTGTTCAATAACAAAGGTAGGTCTTTATTCTCAATGCTAAAACAAGGAGCAGAACAGGTTTATGAAAGAGGAGATCTGGGATCTGAGAAAGCCATTCACCTTATTACTTGACTAAATGAAAATCATAGCATCATGTAAGGTTCAGTGGGACTGCGGTTCCCTTATTAAATGGAACAATTAATAGTACAAGTGTCTGAAGATCACGCTTGGGAGGACTTCACTGAACGTTTCCGAGAGTAATCATTCCAAACACAGAGCGGCACACAGCCCCTGTTTAGGGTGTAACTCAATATAAGGACTTGTGAGTCACATGTTGAGTCCTTAGAACTACAAACCTTTGTCTGTGGCCTTAAGAAGAAATCCTCCCATCTCCATTTAAAGGGATAGATCGCCAAGGTCTAAATAAAATGCCAGAACCTAAAACGAAAATTGTTTGACCTCAGTACTACACCTGATACTTCCAATGCTGATTTCCTCCAAGCTCCCCTTTCTTCACCTCCTTTGCCCCAGGCTTTCATAAGCCAGAGAGAGAAAAATGAATTTCACTTCCCAAATGCTAGATAGAATTGCTGGTGCAGAACGTAACTAAATATGAGCAGCTGTGCCAGGGCACCTGGGGCCATAAAAGGAAACCTGACAAAAGACTTAGTTATGAACAAGATCCCAGTTCTCTGCTCATCGTGGTTTCATGACTTTAAGAAGGGCGGGGAGAATTGAGAGAATTGCAGCTATACTCTTTTTAAAAAAAGCATGTATGAGAGAAATTCTTAGGAAAAAGGGTAAAACAGATGTTCCTAAAGCAACAAAGTGGGATAGAAGTAATGCCAGTATTTCTCCTGACCACTCCTTCCAACTTTAATGTGTAAATATATCAGCCAGGGATTGTGTTAGATGTAGATTGTGAACCAGCAGATCTGGGGTAGGGTCTGAGACTCTGCATCTCTGACAGGCTCCCAGAGGATGTCAGTGCAGCTGGTCTGAGGACCACATTTTAAATAATTAGGGGCTAGAGCAATTTACTGGTCTTTTAAATAATCATCCCCCCCCAATATTATTTCAAAGTAGTTTCATTTAAGAATTGCTATTGGGCTTCCCTGGTGGCGCAGTGGTTGAGAGTCCGCCTGCCAATGCAGGGGACACGGGTTCGTGCCCCAGTCCGGGAAGATCCCACATGCCGCGGAGCGGCTGGGCCCGTGAGCCATGGCCGTTGAGCCTGCGCGTCCGGAGCCTGTGCTCCGCAATGGGAGAGGCCACAACAGTGAGAGGCCCACATACCGCCAAAACAAAACAAAACAAAACAAAAAGAATTGCTATTCAACTCAACAAGAGATCTCCCGAAGACAAGCACTGCGTATTCTAGCTCCTTGGTATACCCCTTAGCACATAGCCTAGCGCCATCATCAGAACAAGAAAGATGAAGTAACTAGCGGTTTCAGAGGCAAACCCTTTCAGAGGTGATGGCAGCACAGCTGCAAGGAAGGACCCTCAGGTTCAAGGACAATGTGTGATATTGGCAGAAAAGGTGTCAGAGAGCCTCTCTTCGTGTCTTTATGGTCTCTCATGAAGAATGTTTGAGAAGAGCATCTATGGTCTCTTTCTACTTCTCTTCTCAGTGTTCGAAATGATGGTACTGTCCTTCCAGGGGAGCAGCGGTTAGAGCAGGAAAGGATTAGCTTTGAGGGCAGGCAGATGGGACACACTCTCTGTGACCCTGATTTAGCCTTAAGGCTTAGTGTATTCACCTCTCAAAACGGGATGAGCATACCTACCTGCAAGTTGATTTTAAGGATTGGAAAGGATCCATGTAAAGTGCCCAGCGCAGTGCCTGGGGATAGTAGTTGCTCAATAAATATCAGGTGCAATTAACTCCATCAGGACTTGCTCTAATCCACGGGTTTTCAAACTTGGCATCTCGGCAGCTGCACATAAGAATCACCTGGAGGAGTTCAGAAAAACCCAATTCTGCCCTCCTTTCTCCTCCACCACACTACAGCCCAATTAAAAGATAATCCCTGGGCTTCCCTGGTGGCGCAGTGGTTGGGAGTCTGCCTGCGGATTCAGGGAACGCGCGGGTTCGTGCCCCGGTCCGGGAGGATCCCACGTGCCGCGGGGTGACTGGGCCCGTGAGCCATGGCCACTGGGCCTGCGCGTCCGGAGCCTGTGCTCCACAGCGGGAGAGGCCACAACAGTGAGAGGCCCAAGTACCGCAAAAAAAAAAAAAAAAAAAAAAAAAAAAAAAAAAGATAATCCCTGAGGGGGTGAGCGTGGGTGGGGCTATTTGAACCAGGCGGTTCAAATGTTCAGCCTAGATTGAGAACCACTGGTCTACCTGTAGCTAAGGAGCCTAGTAATGGGCACTAGCTAATTAGCCTGCCCCAGGGGTGGTGGGGAGGAAAGGGGGAGGGGGAGAGGCTTCCCACCCCCCTCTCATGCACACCCCCAAGGCTTGTCTTTCTTCTTTTCCAACTTGCCAGAACAGCAATCTGCCAGCCATCAGTGCTAATCAGTTTCTTCCTAGTTACATCTCTGCCCCGGGGACATCAGCACTGCACAGCTCCTTCTCTCTGGATATTTGAGCTAGGACTACTTTATTTCTGATCTGTGGTTATCTACCTTCTCCTTAACCCAGTATGATTATTTAATTCTCCAACCCATGAAATCCAATGGGGTTTGATGAAAATAGTCAGCAGAAACCCCCCAATGTTTAGCCTCTGGAGAGCTCACCCCACAAGCGTCTGTTTCCTGGGGATGGGGCAGTGGGCTCACGTGTGTTCTTGAACAAATCCAGTCTGTTACCTTCCTCGTTCTGTTGCACCATACCTGAGACCTCAAACTACCCCAGAGGATTGTGAATAGTAAATAAATAACGTACATGATGTACGTTAGCCTAGTGTTTGGAACAAGGCATGTTTTCAGTAAATGTTAGGGGGGGTTTTCCCATTGATAGGTGACACCAGCCGGGCTCAGCCACCCTGCCAGGCACCACTCCGTTTGCCAGGCCCTGCTGTCCCTCCCCGACGCTGCTGTTTTTTCCCCATCAGACTGCTCCCTCACGATGCCCCTACCATTGTTTGGAGACCGCACAGGGGCTCGTAGCAAAGACGAGCAAGACGAGCAGAGTCCCAGCCTTTTGTGAGACATTTTGTTACGCAGGTTCCCGGGGCAGGACTGCTTGGGCCCCAAAGTCTCACTAAGCTTTTATTTGCTTCCTTTTCTCCCTCTGACACAGGCATAAAAGTCTCTGCCTTGTACTCAGAAGCATATTCTGCCCTTTATTCCTTAAATGTTGCTACCAGGTTGTGCTTAACGGCCTGACTCCCTCTGTGCCCCACCTGCACCGGGTCACTAGACATTGGTGGGCACACAGAGCTGAATCTCTGCAGAGAGCACAGCTTGAGCCAGGCTGGGACACTGATGGGCTTTCCCTCCATGAGAGGGGGAGGGCCTTTGGGGGGTGGTTACTGATCAGCACATCGCCATCCCCACCCTCTTCCACTACCAACTGATGAACAATTACTGTGCACCTGTTATTCGGTCGGTGATGGATGCCGGACCCAGTCCTATCCTTGTTATGTGCTTTTTGAGGAGGTACAGGATGTACAGGAAGGGGTAATTAACATTTAAGTTTATGTTTAGATAAGGGCTAATGAAGATGGACAGAGTATAATGGCTCTACAGGATCTTAGAAGAAACAAGTACTAGGAGTCAGCTTGACATGGGAGAGTCAAAAAGATGTTATAGATGAGATGAACCTAAGAAAATGTTTGAAGGAAGAGCAGTGGTGTACCAAAGGGCGGGGGGCCAGAGTCATAAGAGTGGTTACCCCTGGATGCAGACAGAAGGAAGGTGTTCTCTGGAGAGAATCTAAAAACAATAAAACCAAGTAAAAGTCAGTCCACTTTTTATTATCATTGTGAGCCAGCAATTCTAGTTAATAAAAGATTATCCTGGTAGTAGTCCTTTATTGCCCTAGTAATTCTTACAAAACACTATGAGCTGGGTGCTTTATATTTACTCTCAGAGAAATCAGTGTCTTTCTGTCTTAAGTATTTGACCTCCCCATTGCTTCTGTCAAATAAGTTAAGCTTTCTATTTTCAATCTCTCATCTCACCTTTCTGGAAAGTCCAGTATTTGGTAAAAGTCAGATCATTAATCCAATTTAGAATGAAAACGGGACATCAGTGAGAGGATTATGTACATAAACAACATTCAGGGAATAGGCAATGGGTCTAAAATCTTAGAATTTTGCCTTCAGCCTTTACTTTCGACTCCCCATGTAAACCTGTTGTCTCATCCAAAATCAGTCAGTCCATGGTGCTGTGGATAGCTGGAATGTAGGCCCCATGAGAGCCGGGGTCCTTTCCTTGTAGTGTTCACTTGTGTACCCAAAGCACCAAGATTAGTGCTTGGCCAGAGGAGATGCTCAATAAATATTTGCCGTGTTGGAGGGAAAAAGAAATAGTTCAAGTGACTCAAACAGAGGTTAAAGGCTTTATTCAGCTGATGCAAATCTGGTTCTGAAGACCCAGAAACTTTCCAAGAGGAAGCAGTATTGGTGTCTTATAAATTGAGAAGTGAGGAGTATGTGACCTTGTGGTCTGGCCTAAGCTGCAATTTTCTTGATCTCTAACTGCTGCAAAATTTGCCTTGCAGCAAATGGTTGGAGATTGGTCTGGGTGTTCATGATTCTGGCTGGAGATCACTGGAGCAATCTCACCCCAGTAACCATCAGAATAGTTCTTTCCAGAGCTGTTTTTGTAAGCTTGGGGGTTGCCTGTTAATCAAGGTCATGGACAAGGGAGGTAGCCAAAAAAGGGATGACGTGGAGAAAAAGGGAAAAAGAAAAAGAAAGGAGGCAAGGTTTGAAGCAACGAAAATGAGGTCTGTTCTAATCCTTTTAGAACCAAATGAATGAATTGCCTCTTTACCCCCTCAGCCATGCATTTGCACTTGGAAATTTGCTAGAAATACTTATTTTATTTTTTTGGATCCACATATATAGCCAAAGCAGCTGCTGCAGAATATTCCCCTACCAGTTCTGATCTCACATAGGAGATTTGCTACTCCTTTAGTTTCCAAAGCCTCTGTTTTAGCAGTCACATTGAATTAAAATCAGATTCACTAGAGGCATTTTAACATTTCTTGAGTGATGGGATCAGGACTTGGGGTCCCCACCCAACACTTCAAATGTACAGCTAAGAGAGAGCAAATCAGCCAGATTCTACCAAGTTTTATATCCAGTCTAATTCTGTGCTTGTGTGTAACTCTGATCTGTTTTAGGAACACAGCCTGAACTTCTAATCTGGGCCGATGGTCCTGCTCATAAGAGATGCTGAGAAAGAAGGGGTAAATACATAGGGCAAGACTACCACCACCACCCCTGGGAAAAGCACCTCAAAGGCATTGCTGGTGCTAGGTGAGCACTGCCACCTTTAATAGGAAAGATCCTTCTTGAGTTTTCAAAAGTATTCCACTTATAATTAGGACTGTGCTTGAATTTGGGATTGATGAGGGAAAAGAGATAAGGCAAATGCTATTTTACTTCTTAGGAAGACCTCAAACAACACCATCTTTTCTTTTTTTCAAAACACTTGTTGAACTGAATGAATCTTCATCACTTGTAGGTGTATTCAGTGGTGTTGGAATCGGCTTGCACTGGCTCACAAGAGCCAGTTATGAGCAGTTCTCCCCACGTCACGTTCAGTGAGATCAGGTTGGTAGCTTTCAATCAGCGATGGTGGGAGTGTTTATGGAAATAACAGATGCTACAGATCAGGCTCCCCCAGCCCACCAGCACACCCCTGCTCCTATCCATCTTTCATGAACCAGCTTAATACTCATTTCCTCATAAAGCTTCAACTCCAACTCAGTGGTCTCCTGCCTGCCAAGCTTGAGGACACATGTACAATCTATTCCACTTATTGACACTTAAGCAGTATGTTGTGGCTAAGGATGTTTTCAGAGTTATGTTCTTAACATGCCACCATTTAACCTTTAATGATTCTTCACGTGGATTGTAAGCTCCATGAGAGCAGGAACAATGTGATGTGCATCTATATACCCCATGGGGTTTGTCAGCATGAAAATGAATGGCAGGTGCTCAAAATAAAATATGTTAAAGAAATGAGTTAGTCATAATTAGGCACTGGAAAAATGTAGGCAGTTGAATGGAAAATGAGGTACATTTTGAAATATGTAAAATCGTATTTTCAGAAGATGATTTAAATTAACCATGAAAATAGCTGTTGCAATGCCACTTCCAATTTGTTGATAATAGAGCTGGCTTTTGCTTTTTGGAGACTTGGACCTGCCTTTTGTGCTTGTTAAAACATTGTTTGGTTGTGAAAGCTGAACATTGACTCGCTGGTTGATCATGGCAGATGTCCTTCACTGCAATCAGACACATTCAAAGGCAGGGAAGTAAAATATGTCACAAGGTACCCTCTTTTTAATCCGCTGTCTCACTAATCAGTTTTAAATGGCCATCAAATCTTTGCTCTGCTACTAACTGAAAAAGTGATGTAAGTCATAATCTGTATTCCCTACCCAACTTCACATATAGTCATGATTTCTACTCAATGTTTTCGGGGTCAGGATATATCTTAATACCAAGAAATAAAGCCCCATACATAGTGTACCAGTAATGGATACACATGCTTTTAAATATGTTTTAATACTAATGTCAGATGACTTAAGGTCTAATCCATTCTGTTGATTGGACTTAGTATCAGTGGAAGGATAAAGATTTCTATCCCTACATTAATACATTTTATGGGTTGCAAAGCCACTTTTTCTCCACTAAAACATAAGGTCGTGAACTAATAGAATCCTCACTTTCTGAGGGTTTCAGTTGGCTTTAAAAAAACAGTTTTAGAAAAGATTAATCTGCAGGATAGGCCTGGAGAAGAACTGGGTAAATAAGCCATCTGAGTTTTAGGAAATGTTGCTCTCAAAGTAATGTCTGCTCCTCAAAATATTTATGTTAAATGGAGTAGAAGTAAATGTTAAGAAGCACTCTGCTCAAAGCTCTTTATGTAAATGTGCTGTCACAGATTAAAATTAAGTGACTCGAGGCAATCTCCCCCAAACAAAACAAGACTAAAAGGAAAGACTGGATTTTTCCATCAGCTTTTTCCTTCTACATGGCTAAAATTTCTATCTTACGGCCATTAATAATTGTAATACTAAATGATTTATTTGACTTATTTCATTGTTCTTTTTACTTTCCCCTCTATTACGTGCGTCTTCTCTATGCATCTGTTTTTACATCAGTAAACGACAATTTTATGGATAAAAAAAGTCGGACAACAATATAATTAGCACAGTTTTTAAAAATTTAATTTAATTTTTTTATACAGCAGGTTCTTATTAGTTATCTATTTTATACATAGTAGTGTATATATGTCAATCCCAATCTCCCAATTCAACACCCCTCCACCTTCCCTCCTTGGTGTCCATACGTTTGTTCTCTACATCTGAAGCACTCTAACATGGTCTCCTTTCCTTTATGCTCAGTTACTACCAATCTCCTACCTGACATTAAAGAAAATTTCCTTTCTTTTCTCCCTCTTTTTTTTCCTTCCTAATTTCCAGGGTTCTACTGCCTTCTACTAATCTCTTGTTTCTCCAGAATGGCCCATTTACTCTTTTCCTTGGGGACAAGGAGCTGGGTGACCTGACTCTCTTTTATCACCAGCCTTTTCTATCTGCCGCTCAGGCTCCTGGCAGCTGATTCAGGACTCACAGTCTTGGATGAAGAGAGTCCATCTCCCAAGAAAACCTGGAATCAGCAGTCTCTGTGCTTGGTCTATTTGCTCTGAATTGTACCAGGAAGAATAGATTACAAACTTTTTGCATCCGAAATAAGAAAAGGCTACTTTAGGGCCATTACCATAGCTGAAACAAGTTTCAGGTGTCTGAGAAATTATATTTGCCCTGCAGGAACTTAATAAGCACCGGGTTTTAGTTTTCAAAGAAAAGGAAACCCTTTACAATTTTCCCCCCAAAGTAGTTTTCCCTGATGAAACAATGGAGATAAAGAGACATCCTGTGATTTGTCCCAGTAAGTTTACATTGTTATTTCTCTCTGAATTGTTATGTAGCACAAGTTTTCTCTTTTCTGCTCTTAAAGCACCTGTTAGCAGTGCTTTCCTTTCCATCCCCATTCCCAGGGCATTTTCTTTCCTCTGCTCCTGTTGCGCCATCTGTATCTAGTCTTGCCACATTCAAAACCATCCTCCACGTAGCCACCTGAGAGGAGTCTTCCCCAAACAGAAACGTGTTTATGTTATTCCACTTTTTAAAACTCTCCAACATGTATATCAAGTGAGTGGTTGCTTGAGAAAGTAAAAAGCATCTGGGGCAGCCAGGCTGTGATGTTCCCAACTGAACATAAACTGTGTTCACAGAACAGTGATCAGACACCTTCTCTCCATGACCATGTCTGAAACAGACAAGGATGCTCCGCAACCACAAAAATGAGTAAATATCCCCTCTTCCCAACTAACGTGGAAGACTCTACCACGACAATGCTAACCCCGCTTTAATCCTTCCATCTCCTAGATTAAATTAAATACGCAACTACTGAATAGCCCCTGTTCTGGATGGGACTCAATCCAGAACAGTCCTGTACTTGCTTACAGCCTCCTTAAAACCACTCAGCAGAAGCCCAAATGAGCCCCTCTCAACTTCCTATTACCTTCGCTGATCATCCTCTCCTGCTACAACAAGCTAAATAAATTTACCCTTTTTGCCCAGGTGTAGGTTCTTGATGGTTTTGGTCCATGGACTTTAACACATCTCTCCCCTCCACAGTGGATGCTCTGGTCACAGCAAGCCCACATGCAGTTTCCCAAACATTCATCCTTTAGCACAGGCAGCTCCCTGGACTTCCAGGACATTTTTCCTCCCTTTCTCCACATAGAAAACTTTATCTTAATTTTCAAAATCCAACTCCCATGTCAAGTCATGTGTGAACACTTCCAAGAACCTACACACTTTCTTGGGTCAAGTTCCCATTGTTTTGTGTTAACGCTCAGCCAGAGCCTCTGACATAGAGGCTCAACCTCTGTGGACATTGAAATCAGAGAAGACCAGATTCAAGTTCTGGTTTTTGCAATGTATGACCTTGAGACGCTTACTTTCTACTCAAATTAGGGCTGAACTAGCAAATGTTATTCCCTCAACGAATTCTATTTAATCGTTACCACCCTCTTTCTCACTTAAGAAACAACCCTGAAACCAACTGCACACCTATTAATAGTCCTGGGGCTGAGAACAATACATCTTTTTCTTATTTGGAGCTTAATAAGACAATGCCCAAGATGGCTAAATAAATCTTGTTCATTTTCTTTGCTTCTTGAGTTTGTAAACTGGGAATTATCGATTTGATTTATTCTAGAGCATGGTTGTGAAACATATATGAAGAATTGGCTCTTAAGAGACAGTGGTAGAGGGTCTGAGGATTACAGCCAGGTCTCAATCCTCAGATTCCGTCCTGACCACTTGACCAAGCCAGAGGGTCTCCATCTGAAAATTTGTGACAATACCATCTTCCTCTGAGGGTTAATGGATGGGCTGTATGAACTTTCTAAATCAGTGGTTAGTGGTTCTCGACCTGTGACGTACATTGGAAGGAGCTTTTGAAACATACCCATGCCTGGGTCTACCCTCTAAATTCTGGAGGGCTGCCTGGGCATGAATAATCTTTCTAAAGTTTTGTAGGTCTAATTCATAGTCAGGGCTGAGCATCACTGATCTAGATTTAGGCAGGAAAGTTCCTCTAAAAACATAAAGCATTTCTTAGGACTGGCGAATGGATAATAAAACAAGCATGGAAATCTATATCGAATAAGTGATTAATAAATGATCAAATTTTATGAAGACCCCAGGCACACCTTCATAAGGGCAGTACTCCTCCAAACTAAAAGGAAAGAAATGATGGATAGATTCACAATGAAATTCAGGCAGTAGAAATTTAAGACATTAACAAATTTGGAAATGTACACTGTTGCATATTTCAGGGAATGCTGAAATGAGATGGAGCCAGAAGCTAATTATATGGAAATATTTCTATTTGCACATTTCTCCAGAAGGCAAAGTAGAGATTGCAACCAATGTATCTATACAAGTGACACGAATATTAAGTTTTCTGTCTTTCCCCTAGTACACTACCTTTCTCAGCATGTATTCTGTCCTAGTTCTTGTCAAGGTGAGAATAATATCAAACTCATTAATTGTCTACCTTTTAGATATGATAAGACTTTAGTGGATGGTGTTAATTAAGCTACAAAACAACTCCTCTTGCTGTGGTGTGCATTCCAAGTTAGAGCAATTAATTCACTCACTTAAACTGATCAAGATTTAATTACCATCACTCCGTGCAATTACTCCATAATTAAAGTAATTTGGTTCATTCCACTTGCTGACAGTCATTGAACAGCAATTCACAGGACCAAAAGAAGTGATAATTAACTTAAAGAATAGCTCAGGGCAGTTTTACTCAGACAAGTTCACTGTTAGTTATTCCTAAAATACCTAGAATGAGGTGAAGTATGGAGAGAAAATCCTGGAAGAATTTTAAAACAAGAATAATGATAAAAATAAACAAAACTTTAAGGTTTTTTTCTCCCTTAAATAAGTTCACAAGCAATTTAAATAACCATTGTTATAACCTAACCGAAAATTAGTGTCATGGGCAAAACACACAGACCTTGAAAAAAAATTAAGCACTTAAATATTGGTTAAGGCTAGTCACCGTGGGGGATTGGTGCCTACTTGGAGGTTAGTGGGTGTGGTACAAAATACACTGGTACAAAAAGAACACCCAGAATCTTTAGAGAAGTGCCAAAAGGTGTTTAAGAATGGCAAAACTCAAGTTTGAAAGCAGCTTTAGGACACACACAAAAAGATCATGAAGATGAACAGTTGTCTCTACTTACATAAAGAAACATTGTTTTATGTAGTTAATTGACTAGTTCTCCAACCAGGAAAAAATGGAGAGATTAGTTTAGGAATTCTGATGGAGCATTACTGGGAAATGCTAGAACAGATTATAGGGTATGTGATTTGCCCAACATCATGGGACTAGAGAATGGGAGAGCTAGGACTGGGACCCTGCTCCTTAGAAGGTATACTCAGAGGCAAATTACACTGAACTGAACAGAATGGAATTAAATTGAATTTCTGGGAAAGACCAGATGGAATGTAAAGTAACCTCCCTTGTAAAGGGCCAAATGAATTAAAATATTCAGGTAATGGTGGTTCTGCTGGGTTTTAGGGAGTAGTTTCTGAAAGCCCTCCTTCTAAGGGAAATAGTCATAAGAGGCAATAACCTGCCATTACACTCCAAGGAAAACATTAGCTTTTGAAGGGTGATCCTTTAGAGTCTAGCCATTGGGCATGACCCCTGGGCAGCTTCTCCTGGATCCTGTGCTTGGGTTTGGAGAGAGGGTGAGGGAGACCATGTCCTCTTGCCCTTTTCTCAACATTATTCCAATGCAAGTTTGAAATTTTCACCTTTAATGATATATCCCACGGAGCCTGTAAAAGATGCCAAGAGTGCAATTACCTTGGGTGGTCCACACTAGGGGAGTGGCTCCAGAAACGAGCCCTTTCAGGAGACCCTGCCCACATCTTCACCATTATACTGGTAAGGAAATTGTTTGTACTAAGCAACTCTCTTCAAACACTGAGAACTAGGAGGTAAGGGGACTTGTCTGAGATCCCAAGTCTAGCTGGTGCCAGAGCTGGGGCTACAATTCCTGTCTCCTGTCTGCCTAGACCATGCTCTTTTCACTGACAGTGATTAATACAAACTATGGCACAAATGCCTCTCTATTAACCAAAGCATTGTGTACTTCCCCACTCATGACAGTTCCATGTACCCTTAGAAAATTTAGCTTAATGCATTGCTCAACCTTGTCTCAGAAAAATTCCCTCTGAAATCCTTCTTTTCTGATCCCATTTGAAAATATTAGAAGGGCATGATATTAAAATATCATTCAAAGGATAAAATACATACCTTCAGAGTTTTACTCACAAATTAGTTGTCACCTGTGTATTATTAAGGGTATTTCCTGAATATAATGAAAAAGATTATAATAAGAATCCATGTAATGATAAAACTAAGTTTTAAATAGGATAATCTCAGAGTAAGTGATTAGGATCATAGAACTTGATAGCTAGATGTGATTGTTGGAATTAAACTAACAACATAATTTGTATATAAGGAAATGGTTGCCTAGAGTGGCAGTGTGACTTGCCAAAGGACAGGTGGCTAAATAGTGGCAGAGCTGGGACCAAATCAAGTCTACTCACTCTCACCCAGGAAGCAGTGGAGAAAGTCAGATATTTGAATTAAACATAAAACTTCAAGTTTTCTGAGGAAACATGCCCAGGCTTCTGTGTGCTGAGGGCACAGGCTCTTTAGCCAGACCACCTGGGCTAGACCCCAGACCCACCATTTCCTGACCTGTGTCCCTCAGTTTTGCCACATGTAAAAAGGGGGTATCGACAGCATCCCCTCATAGAATTAGTGTCGGATTAAATGAGTTATCTCCAGAGACTTCCCTGGTGGTCCAGTGGTTAAGACTCCCTGCTTCCACTGCAGGGGGCACAGGTTTGATCCCTGGTTGGGGAACAAACATGCTGCATGTGGTGCGATGCGACTAAAAAAAAAAAAAGAAAAAAAGAGTTAACTCTAGGAAAAGGCTTAGAAGAGTGCCTGGCCATGATGCGACTAAAAAAAAAAAAAGAAAAAAAGAGTTAACTCTAGGAAAAGGCTTAGAAGAGTGCCTGGCCATGGCAACCAGTAAATGCTGGCTACTATTCTCACTCCACCTTGGCAAAGAAAGGCTGTCTCAGCAGCTGTGTGTCTCCTCTGTGCTGGGACCTCCAGCTCACCCCAGCATTGCTATTTTCTAACATAGATCCCTGAGCTTCTCAAAGTTCTGATACTCTGGGTTGGAACACAGTACACTAGGAGAATGTACCAAACAGAAACCTCAGATCTCAGATCAGCTTACTCATTAAATCATTAACCCAGATCCACAGGTTCAGCCACAACTCCAGACAGGTTTTTCCATTGCTATTGAAAAACCACCCTCTGCTTCAGGCTTCTCATCACCAAACTTAATTGCACCTCTTAGCTAATGGATTCTCTTCATATAACTGATGGACTTTCTATCATGATTTGAGTTCCAAAAATATCTCCTGCTGGGTACAAAAGCAAAATTCTCATTGAAGTAGGTTGCTTTCATTTTTAAAAAGTGCGAGCGTGTGAGCATCCCAGTGTGGTACTGTACACATGTGGTACAGGGTGCAAGACCACTGAAGTAGGAATTTGAGGACTTGGTTTCTGATCCTGATCCATCCCCAACTGGCTGTGTGACCTTGAGCAAGTCACTAATCTCTCTGGTCTTTAGCTGATTCTGCTCTAAAATGTGGGAAGTTGGATGAAAAGCTTTCCCTATTAGGGTTCTCCAGAGAGATAGAACCAATAGGATATTTATTTATTTATTTATTTATTTATCTATCTATCTATCTATTTATTTATTTATTTATTATAAGGAATTGGCTTGTGTGATTTAAGGAGGCTGGCGCGTCCCAAGATCTGCAGGGTGAGTCAGCAGGTTGGAGACCTAGGAGAGTTGATGGTATGGTTCCCATCTGGAGGCCAGCAGACGTGAAACCCAGGAAGACTTGATGTTTCAGTTTGAGTTGGAAGGCAGAAAAAAGCTGATGTCTTAGTTCAAAGGCCTTCAGACAGGAAGAATACTCTCACTTGGGGAAGGTCAGTCTTTTGTTCTATTCAGACCTTCAGCTGATTGGATGAGGCTCACCCACATTATGGAGGGCAATTCCATTTACTCAAGCTACTGATTTAAATGTTAATCGTATCCCAAAATTCCCTCACAGAAACGTCAAGTCATGTTTGACCAAATATCTGGGTACCTTATGGCCCAGTCAAGTTGACACATAAAATTAACCTTCCCACCTTCTGAAGCCTCTTCCAGTTTATACCTCTGTGTTACAAAACCATATTTATCACTAGTACATAGGCAAAAATCTCTCCTGTAAGCAGAATCAGTGCTCTCTGTCTCCCTAGCCACTTCCTAAGTGCAGAAGGCCTAATAATTACTGTAAGGCAGGTGCATACAAAGCATGATGGGGAGAGAAAAGTAGGAGTTCTGAGTAGGCTCTCTTTACCAAACAGGGAAGTGGCTCAAAAGTAGGAAGTATTTCCTTCAGTTTTTATAGTAGGCACTAAATAATACATACTTATTAAATTGAAAGATATAAAATGAGTAGAAATTTGATAACTGGGGGAAGGAAACACTTCAAAACATTGAACATGATATGAAATTATCTGGTCAATAGGATAAGTTAGACTGGGAAAAAGAAAGTCTGGCCACTAATGGCTATTGTGAATTGAGATGTGCTGTTGTATATGATACACACTGGAAAAAAGACAATATGAAAAAGAGAAAGTAAAATATCTCAAAATTTTATACTGATTCTGTGTTGAAATAAAATAATATTGAATATATTGGTTAAACATAACACTAAAATTAACTTCATCTGTTTCTCTTTACTTGCTAAATGTGGTCACCAATAAATTAAAAACTATGTATGTGGCTTGTATTATATTTTTATTGGATAGCACTTCTATAGAATGTTAGAAAAAGGCTTTAATGAAATGGAAAATGGTGGAAATTTTAAATGAAGAGATATAGGTATCCAGGAGGGGAATAATAGGTCACTTGAGTACATATATGTACATTCTACGAAAAAGTCTGTAGAAGTTATTAAAGGTACAAGTGTATAGAATATCTTTATGTTAAATACCCATTAATAACATATAGATTGAATATATCTCATGAATGCAATACATGGTTATTGAGTACCAGACACTGCACTTGACATTGGAGTTAAAAAGCTTTATCCTTCTTCTTACATCTCACTGACCAGAATCACTACAAAGGATAATGAGATTACCATAGACCTGGTAGGAATAGTCTACCTTTCTTAAAATCAAGAAATCTCTGCCTAAAAAAAAAAGAAATCTATGCCTATTATCTGAAGAAAATCTGAGGTTTTTAAAGCAGGGAATAAAGGTGACAATTGCTGTATGCCACAATCAACGTATGCACTGGTGTCCTGGTTAAAAAATGAGCAGGTTCACAGCATTCAACATTATGACCCCTTAAATTAATAATTAAAAATACTATTACAAAAATCATCTGGGGTCATTCACATTTGATCATCATCTCTCCATAAACTTCAACCATGGGCATGAATTTTAGTTTTGCTGACATACAACTCTAACAATATGTGTTTTATTTAGATTTATGTTAGAAAAAAATTGGTTTCAAATTGAAAAAGATACACAGAAGCATATGGCCCTCTTTTCCTTCCTTCCTTCCCTCCCTCCCTCCTTCCCACCTTCCTTCCTTGTGGAGGAAATGTGTATATCTTAGCACAGATTTTTTTTTTTTAATTGGAAGGGAAAAGGGCAGGAGGGGAGACTTGAAGCCTTTCTAGAGGATAGGATTTCCCTGGATGGAGCATACCTGTGATTACATTTGTAGGGACATATAATAAACTACCACAAAATCTTATCTTCCTCTGTTGACTGACTCAGTTATACGGCCCCTTATAGCATGGACTGAAGTACAGATTTATATCAGTAAACTCTTGTCCATAGGTATACTAGTCCATTTTTTAAAGCTTCAAAGAAAGTATTTAGAAAGTAGAAAAGAGAGAGGATTCCACCGAATTCATTCAATGAGCTTTCATACACAAGAATGAGGCACATCTAGTAATAGGTGGATGTGGACATAATTCATACTAACCTTGCACATTTAATACCATTAATTTGTCAAAACTAATAATATTAATTCATTCAAAAATGAGATTAAACCCAGGCACCCCTTGCAGCCGTAATCCGTGACGGATGGCTCTTCGACACGGGCAGCACGGCACCTCCAGCAAAGCGAGCGGCGCACGTGTGGCAGATTGCAATGGGAAACCATCAAGTATCTCCTGTCTTCAGCTAAAACATCTTTAAAAAAAAAAAAAAAGCCTCTGCACTCCTTGAATGTTGTATTTTAGCAGCCAAACCAACGATTTATATTTAATGCCAACAGGGCAGAGGCACACAATTATTTTTCTAAACAGCGTTTAATGGAAATCAGCAGGTATGAAGAGACCGACCAGACTCACAAAATGATGGTCGCTGCAGTTGACTGTATTTCTGACCATGCAAATCAGGTATGGGCGTCATTAAATGTAGCCGACCAAGGATGGTGCAGCGTGTTCCGTGGTGTCACTCTGAATTATGAAGGACACCCACTTGTCTCATTCCCTCGCTTGCTCCTTTGCAGTGTGTTAACACACCATACTACTTTTCTCCAGTCTATTCTCTACTATGATTCATTCTATACATATTTACTGAGTACCTACTATGAGTGAGGGACTCCACTAGAACTGAACATGTGAAGATTAATAAGAAGGGACAATCTTTCCCACAGAGATCTTTGCCTATTGAGAGGTATTGGGGTGGGTGGAAAAGAGCACACACATGTACTAGAGTCAGGCGGCTCCAGCTTCTCCGTTCCAGATGCTGGAATTAGAATAACTAGCTATGTGACCTTGGATAAATTACTTAGACTTTCTGAGCTTCTATTTCCTCCTCTGTGAAATGGAGGTAACTACTTATCTGCTTTATAACACTGTCATGAGGATGAACTGAAAAAAATAGATGTAAGACAATTAGTACAATACTTAGCAAATGCTTATTTTTTCAATGATAGCTAATATTGTTGTTTTAATTATTATCTAAAGTGCCCAGCAAAACACACGTGTGAGGTAGACACTCAATAAATATTCACTCCCTTGTTCCTTGTTATTTAAGATGATAATTTGCTCAGCACCAGCCTTAGGGAGGGATGAAGGGGGAGAGATTTGTTTTGGGCACATTGCCTCACCTTACGCGTCTCTCCCTTCCTGGTGAGTCTGTATGCTCCTGTGTCTTCTGTTTAAAGCACCTATTTTCAGGAAGAAATCTGAAATTTCTCCAAGCTGAAAAATGTGGGTAAATAATTGTCAAGGGGAAAGAAACTCTAACAGAAGCCTAATCACCAGCCTATAGATAAGGGAGTCTTCTGCTTTTATTAGATGCCAGTCACTGGAGATAGCAAAATACCACTACCCTCTGATTCTAATCACTGGTGGGGTTGTCATAAATAGTGTATTCTTGTGATATGGAAAAACAAGCAAAAAAAAAGACTTTTGTGGTCCCATATTCTATAGTGGGCATTTATTAAAGTATTTTTTCCAATCAGAGAGTTTTCTTTCTAAGACAGATTCCTGTGATAGTTGTTAGAATTAAAAGTAAGTATGTGGGGACTCACCTGGTGGTGCAGTGGTTAAGAATCTGCCTGCCAATGCAGGGGACACGGGTTCGTAGCCCTGGTCCGGGAAGATCCCACATGACATGGAGCAAGTAGGCCCATGTGCCACCATTACTGAGCCTGTGCTCTAGAGCCCTCAAGCCACAACTACTGAGCCCCCGTGCCACAACTACTGAAGCCCATGCACGTAAAGTCCATGCTCTGCAACAAGAGAAGCCACCACAATGAGAAACCCGCGCACCGCAACAAAGAGTAGCCCCCGCTCGCCGCAACTAGAGAAAGCCCACGTGTAGCAACGAAGACCCAACGCGGCCAAAAATAAATAAATAAATAAATAAATTTTTAAAAAGCATGCAACATACAGTAATAGTACCATTTATATGTTCTGTGTAAGTACATAATGTGGATCTTCTCATTACATCCTTCAAAAGTTCTAAGAGGTAGGTAACTTATCATGTGCATTTTACAGATGAGAAAACTGAGGCCAGAGAAGTAAAACGTCTCTACTAATTGATAAAGCTAGGATTTCCAGTCTCTTCTGAATGAACACAGAAATGGTGTTCTTTACACTGTCCTAGGAGTGGTTCTCACAAAGCTGAGCCTCAATAGACTATATGAAGTGAAATCCAATTTTTATTTTATCATGTGTTTATAGGTGAAATTTTTCCTTATAGCTACTTTTACTGATAAAGCAAATCACCCACATAAATCTGTTGGGAGCAGCTGATGACTCAAAGCTACCTGTTATGTCTAGCATCACTGATGGAGGGGATTATGCATGGTCCTAGAGGGAGAACTCAGGTGCTTCCTCGTGGACAATGTCCTATGTTGCAATGTGTGGGTTTTTTTTAATAGATTAAATTCAATCTATCATTTCTTTTAGGTAGGAATTAGGGACAGAAGATGCAACAAGATAATACAGAACCAACACAGAACGACCTACAAATCTGAGCTAAAAGATGAGGCAATACCAAAAATGTTAACAAAGTAAGAAAATATATGACAAAGATACCACTAAACTTTTTCAGACAATGTAAATCACAGACAATGAGCTATAAATGTAAAAGTTGGAAAACTAAGAGATGAGTCCAAATTCTTCCAGATATTTTGAAAAATTGACTATAAAACTCCTTAAAAGTATAGACTCGTGCTATTGTTTTGCTCACCTTCTCTTAACCTCGTGGGTGCGAGGGAGAGTCTTGCCCTAAGGTTCCAGGGAGAACTGAATAAGTGACACTGGACACAACAGATGAGATTGACAGCAGTTTATTGGTCCCATGTACTCACAGCCTGGGGGAGGACACCACATAACATGCAGAGCCACATACAGGTCGTAAAGTGAAGCAGCAGGGACTGTAGGAGACAAGCTCTGTAGTAGCAAGAGGGTGGGATGATGACTGGTTCCCACAGGAGGATGTGATTTTCTTGTCTGAATAATGCCACAGGCTTGCAGAGAGGTGAAACTCATTAGGTGGTGGACCAGGTAGGGAGCAGCTGGTCTGGCTGCTAGGGGAACTAGCTGGCTAGGGAGCCTTTCCTCCCTAGTGGGGGAGGCGTATCTGGTAAGAGCAGGAGAGCTCAGAGTTAGGACTTGGCCCTGTGAGGCTCAAAGATGTCAAGGCAGCGCATGAAATTTTAGGCCTTACAATCTAGTACGTTAGCCACTGGCCACATGTGGCTATTAAACACCTGAAATGTGACTAGTCTGCACTGGGATATGCTGTAAGTGTAAAATACACACCAGAGTTTAAGGATTTAATACAAAAAAAAAAAAAGGTAAAACTATCTCATTAACTTTTTTGATTACATGTTGCAATGATAATATCTTGGATATATTTTGGGGTAAAATATATTATTGAAATTAATTTTACCTGTGTCTTTTTACTTTTTTTAAAAAAGTGATTACTAGGGCTTCCCTGGTGGTGCAGTGGTTGACAGTCCGCCTGCCGATGCAGGGGACACGGGTTCGTGCCCCGGTCCGGGAAGATCCCACATGCCGCAGAGCGGCTGGGCCCGTGAGCCATGGCCGCTGAGCCTGCGCGTCCGGAGCCTGTGCTCCTCAACAGGAGAGGCCGCAACAGTGAGAGGCCTGTGTACCGCAAAAAAAAAAAAAAAAAAAAAAAAAAAAGTGATTACTAAAAACCTTAAAATTACATATGTGACTGGCATTTGTGGTTCACATTATGTTTCTACTGGACAGTGCAGGCATACACCTGCCTCTAGGAAACTGAGAAACTCGAAATACCTTGGAAAAGTTGACTGGAATTATTGTAGTGTGGAAAACCCCTGCTTTACTGACAGAGAGACTCATTAGAGCTATGTGCTCCAGTTATCATTCCTCAAACAGGCCCCTTAGCAAATAGGTGCTCTTTTTTCTGGCCTGGACCAAATCTCACCCTTCATTGACTAGCATTCCAAATTCAGCTTAGCTGAAGTTCAGAAAAAGAGGTGTTACTGTTAAGTTATTGGGCTGAGTTGTAGCAAAGTAACAGAAAGGATAGGGCAGTAATGCCCAGTGCCTTGCTGCTGTGATGTACGTGGCCAGAGATGCTCTAAATCACCACACATGATTTATTTTTAAGCCCCTTGTACTGATTGTGCTGGACCCCAAATATCAACAGCCTTCTCCTAAAACTAATGTATACAAGGTGAAAAAGCAACAACGGATCATTTTGTCCCCAAAATTGAAACCAGGGGGCCAAAAGCATATCACACTAAATAAAGCAGAGTTAACGGCAATTCCACATACTCAAGAAAGAAAGAAAAGAAGTGCTATCTTTGGAGGCAAAAATCTGTGGTCCAAATAATGTTTCTCTGGTTTTTAATTGAAATGCCCTATTAGATGCTAATTTTGCAGTTTGCTGCTGTTCTTACTGCTCAGGAATGAAATACAGCCAAGAAATTCGGTTTCACTATAAACAAAGCAACAGCTTGCTCTCTAAGTGTTAGAAACAGCTAGTGTGCATTAGCAATAAGCCAGAAAAATCTCCTAAAGTAAGACCAGAAGGATGCAGTTTTTGGATATTGACTATTTATAGACCATCCTACTTAGGTAAGGCTTCCACCCCAGTATGACCTCAGCACCTTGCCCAGAAGAGTCCCCATCTCAGGGAGAGCTGGGTCATGCTCCTTTAAGTTTCCTGAAAGAAAAAGAAATACTCATTTCAATCTTACCAATAAATAATAATAATAGCCTCGAATTATTACTGTGAGGCAGGTATTGGGCTAGGAATTATACATGTACCAACCAGGTTTTACAGCAAATCTCCAAAGTTGATAAAGATTAGATCTCCATTTTGTAGATAAGGAAATGAAGCTCAGAGACATTGATTTATCACTCAGAAATGGCTTGGTTGCAAATAATAGAACACCTGACAACTGGTGGCTTCATGCAAGTTGGAGTTTACTTGGTCTATGCAAAAAGATGTTGCAGGGAGGCCACCTAGGGTTGCTGCATTGGCTCAAAGACCCAGATCTTTGTGTCTTCCCACTCTGCCACTCAAAGTGCGTTGGCTTTTGTCCTTGGGTTCATCATTGCCATGTGGCTGCTAGATCTCTAGCAGGAAGAGGGGAGGAGGATTGAGAGGCGAAGGACCCTGCCAGCTGCGGCTGCCCTTCTTAATTAAAAAGTTTCCCCAGAATCATATCCGGCATCTCATTGGCCAGAACATGTTTCATGGCTACCTCTGTCTGCCGGGAAAGCCAGGAAACAGTATCAGTATTTTTATCTGAACAGTGAACGTAAAGCTGGATTCTTTTAGCAAAGAATAAGAAGAGACTGATTAGACAAGTAATTTTAGCATCTATCACTTTGGGGTTGGATTCCAGGGTTATCTGATTCCAAAACCCATGCTCATGTCTTAAGTGCTTTGCAGCCTCCTGAGGACCTTATTTACCACATTCCCACACTTGACTGGCGCAAGTAGGCACACAGGTTTTTTGACTTAAGGCACCATGTTGAAATCCCACCAGAGAAGGTTTAGTATCCCACCTTCCTTATAACCCTCCTTGGATGCTGGTGATTGCAGCACAATCGGCTGCAGTTCCGTTGTGCAATATTAAAATAGACTCTGTTTTAGAGAAAATTTTTTTAAAAGACAGAATGCTAAGTGATTTTTGTTTTTAAGATTTGGAGACCACCTACATGAAAAGATTCTCCCAACAGCTAGATACAGAAAACAATTCCAAAACTAATTATTTTCCCTTATGCTATCTAAGCTTTTACTAATGTGTTTTTAGCCCCAAAGAGCTGCCTCAAATCCTTTGCCTTTGGGTAGCAAGTTATTGGAACTAAGCTTCACGTTTTTGGTAAAATAACATTTTCTTCTTAGCAGACATGGGACGCTGTAGATAAAATGAGGACTATTTCAGTAATTGGAAAACAAGTGGGGGATATGTGTGAGGCTGTGTATACAAACACGTAGACACAAAAGCTGTGGAGGAAAGATTTTTCAGGGACAGAAGTTGATGAGTTAGCCTAGATTGCAGAACTCAGAAAGGAACGGGAGAAGCCATCATAAACATGACTTTCTTCTAGGCCAGCAACAGAATCCATTATAGGGAAACTCACGTATTTGTCAGACCTTCTGGGGCAGTCCCAATTTTAAACATTCTGTCCTGTGGCAGATCAGATATTTGATGGTGTGTCCTGATCAGCCAGTCATGTATGAAATATGGTCCCTTAGCTACGGGTGAGCATTGGGACATTTTCAATTAAAATGGTCCTGAACCTCTTTAAGCTGTCTGTGAGGGATTCAAAGTTTGGCCATTCCCTCTTCTTTGTTCTTTACTCTTTCCTTTTGTTGTAATAAGTTGCCAAGGGTAAAACCCAAATTCTCACGCCAGGGCAATTCTGCAGTTCAGTCCACAGAGTTTGCTGTGGCCACAGTGCCAGTCAGTCTTTCTATTTTTAAACATTTATTTATTTATAAATTTATTTATTTACTTTTGTTTGCGTTGGGTTTTTGTTGCTGCACATGGCAGGCTTTCTCTAGTTGTGGCGAGCGGGGGCTGCTCTTCGTTGCAGTGCGCGGGCTTCTCATTGTGGTGGCTTCTCTGGTGGTTTCTCTTGTTGCAGAGCATGGACTCTAAGAGTGAGGGCTTCAGTAGCTGTGGTACGTGGGCTCAGTAGTTGTGGTGCACGGGCTTAGTTGCTCCGTGGCATGTGGGATCTTCCCCCATCCAAGGCTGGACCAGGGCTTGAACCCGTGTGCCCTACATTAGCAGGCAGATTCTTAACCACTGCGCCACCAGGGAAGTCCCAGGCAGTCTTTTTAAATGGAGGCTTTTTTTGGAGTTCCTAATGATCAGCAAACAAACTCACAAAATCCATTTCCTCTGAAGTCATTGTACCTGGTTACAGATATGCTAATGAAATGGATGTAGTCATAGCTTCTCCCACAAATAAAATAAGCAAAAAATAAATAAAAGAATTATTTTACTTTTTATATGTTAACACTTGATGAAATGTTTGAATTTTATCACATAAATGTCATACGTTTAATGTAAATCTATGGGCTACGTGGCTATTAACTAGAAGTATTACAACCATTGTAAGACTTTAATTATTATACTAATTTATGCTCACAGGTCAACTATATTCATTTGAGATTTGCTCCTGATTTCATGCACACTATTGTATTTTATATTGAAAAATGCCCACATGATCTTCATATAGGGCATGGGGAATGCCATTTTACTTATTTTATGATAAGACAATAAAATTTTATTCCAATTTTTTTTGTTTTACTTTGTTTTGTTTCATTTTTCCCTTCCCCTCTCTCCCAGAGACTCCCAAATCTCTGACATTCTGGAACTTTGGTATTTTAAAATGTACATTTTAAAACGTACTACAGTGATCGAGGCTTTCTTTCCAAGGGTCTGCTGAAAATTACAACGGACAAACCTAAAAAGAGCAATTAATCAGTGCTTTGTCTCATCTTCGGGCTCATCAGTTCCAAATTTTCAGTCCAACTAATAGCGGTTTGGGATGTTTCTTTAAGGTGGCGTATAGCTAACGGTTTCTGGAGACTCTCTCTCTAGTCAGAACCACACCATCTCAGCACACCCTCATCCATAATCCGAGGGTGGGCTCAAATGGGGCTAGACTGTGAAATGCTTTCATTTCCTATTGACTGGTTGTATACTTCCCTTGTGTTAATCCCTTGTTAATGGACACTTTCTTTGAGCCAGCTGAGATCGGGGTTGCGTTGTCTTTGTGATTCCAGCAGATTTTATTACTTGGATATCTTTGTTTTCATTATTTTTGAGATTTTGGGATTTTGTCTGTTTCATTGATATTGATTCTCTCAGTTAGAGATGGCCCGGCCTCCTACTGTTTCTGTTTGTGTTTGATCTACAAACAGTGGGAGGGAATCCTTAGGCTGCAAATGCTTTAGTTCTGTGCTTCCGCTGGGAAAGACATGGTAAGAGCCATTAGCAGATTTCTCAACTGAAAACAGATGAATGTGGCTTTATACCTAGAAGGGGGACTTAGGTTTTGTCATTTAAATGACCTCAGGTCATTGTTCTGGGGCACTCATTTTAGAGGACAACGGGCAATTTTGAAGAGCTCTGACAATCACTTCCTGAGAAATCCAAAGAAAAATACATATGGTTCCTTTATTTACTTGCTCTGGCTCTTCCTAGCTGTGTGACTTTGGGCAAGTCATTGTACTTCTCTGGGCCTCAGTTTCCTTATCTTTAAAATGAAGGTACTAGACCAGATGATCTTTAAGTTCTTTCGCCCCTTGATTAATAGATGGAGAAGAAGTAACATTTCTTGAGCTGTTACTTAATGCTCAGGTATTTAAATATCTTATTTCAATGATGTACAGTCATTTCACTTAGTAACAACCCAGTGTGTAAGTATCATGATTTTGCAGATGAAATAACGGAGTTAAAATGTAGGTACATGATCTGTCACCTATCTATGCTGAGACAGAGTTGGCTTCATGACTGCTTAGTATGGAAAAACGTACATTCTCTCCCCATTAAGATTATAAGGTGCTAGAGAGAGAGACCACACCTGCCGAACACTTACTTCAGGGCTTGGTTTCAAATATGTGGCTGTTAAATTAGGTTACTTAGTAGTTTATATGCAAGCTAATGGGTCACGACATTGAAAATGCACTAGCGGGGCTTCCCTGGTGGCGCAGTGGTTGGGAGTCCGACTGCCGATGCAGGGGACACAGGTTCGTGCCCCGGTCCGGGAAGATCCCACATGCCGTGGAGCGGCTGGGCCCATGGGCCATGGCCACTGAGCCTGTGCATCTAGAGCCTGTGCTCTGCAACGGGAGAGGCCACGGCTGTGAGAGGCCTGCGTACCACACACACAAACACACACACACAAAAAAAAAAAAAAGAAAAGAAAATGCACTAGCTGTGTGGTTGCAACCAGGTTGACTTCAGATGACAGTTACAAGATCTCTGATTCCCCTCCACTGGGGAGTCTAGCTGTTTATCGCCTTGTCATCCAACTAATTGCCAGAAAGATGCCACCTTCTGCTCAGGATCCCTTTTCAGGTAACCTATCCTTTCACTTATGTGCCTGTTAAGAAAGATTAAGAATTGACTTAAAAAAGAAGTAAAATCTTAAAAAAAAATGCTTATTAAGTACCAACGTTAGTAAGGATTTCTTAAAAAATTGAAACATGTTGGCTAATGTATTTTATAATTGCACAATTAAAAGTAATCTAAATTGGCTAGAGATATTACAATAGCTGTAATAAAAATGCTATCTCAGAAAGAAGTATGCTTTGAGCTTCCCCCTTCATTGTCAATAGCAGTCTGGATTGGACATCACTGTCTTTGCAGAGGCAGGACCTGGACCAGAGCCTTTTTTCCAAGGAGGTAGAGGGAAGGAATGATGGACAGGTACAGACTAAGACAAGAGAACTTAATAACTTGGATCCCTTTCAAAGTGATATTCTTTACATTTTTGTTCAAAATGTAGAAACGCCAAAGGCTTTAGGTGAGAAGGTTGGAGAACACCAACTGCTGGTATCAACAATTCAGCTCTGGCCCCAAATTTCTAATTCCCACCCAGTAAAGCAAAACCCATATGGTTAATGGAGCTCATTCTTCTTATAAGGCAGTTTGGAAACCATCAATTGCCCCTCATAACGAGCCCTTTGGGAGATTAATCATTTTATACATCAAGCTATTTATCTAAGAATTCCTTCCAACCTGTTGCAATTCTTCACCTCCTTCTGTTTCTAGAGATGTTTTAGATGGTTGTGAGTACGTTTTGCTGAGCTTCCCTTTATCCAGCTCATGGGCCCAGTGAGGGGTTTTTTGCCCTTGTGCTCCCAACTACCCTTCCATGGACTGACTTGTTAGGAGGCTTAAAGAATCTACCACTGGAATTTCTCAGATGATGGTGTCTCTACAGCAGTCATGCTCAACCCACAATAGAATCCCCTTCAGGAACTTAAAATAATCCCCAATGCCTAGGCTGCACCCCAGACCAGTAGCTCAGAATCTCTGGACTTGAGACCTGACAGGAGTACTTTTTAAACCTCCCCAGGTGATTCCAATGTGCAGCCAAGGTTGAAAACCAGGGCTTTGGAAGGACGGTGCTTATAAAGCTCTTACCTAGAATTTGCAATATATTCATTTGGATATATTTATCTGGAATTTGTGATATATAGTTGACTGTTGAACAACATGGGGGTTAGGGGTGTTGACCCTCCCCACAGGCTAAAATCCGTGTGTAACTTTAAAGGTGGTCCTCAGTATTCATGGTTCCGCATACACAGATTCAACCACCTTTGTACTGTAAGAAGTATTTCTTAAAAAAAATTTTTTTGGCCGCGACGGGCGACCTGTGGGACCTTAGTTCCCCGACCAGGAATTGAACCTGGGCCCCCTACAGTGGAAGCGTGGAGTCCCAACCACTGGACCCCCAGGGAATTCCTTGTAAGAAGTATCTATTGAAAAAGATCCACATATAAGTGGACCCCTGCAGTTCAAACCTGTGTTATTCAAGGGTCAACCATATTCATCTTGTTATCACCTGTTGAAAATTTTGTCTGATTCATCTGCTGGTCTGCAGAGGTCTGAAGGAATAGATTTTTCCCTTTTTGAAAAGAGGAGTGGGGAGGAGCCTGAGAAACCAGGGTGTCACTAACCACAGCAAACCTTGTGCTCGTAGTGACGCTGTCTCTGTGCTCACTGAAGCTACAAAGATAACTGTTTGTCTAACCCTGCCCTGGAGAAGCAATTAGGGGAAAGGTGCCTTGTGGAGAGCAAGGTCTGGGAAAGGAGATGTGAGCACGGGCAGAAGAGGGCTCTGAGTCAAGGATCCCACCTAGATGCTCCCTTGGAAAGAAGACTCGGAATGGCCCACACCGCATCCGCTCCTCCCCCACCCCAGGACCTCAAGCTTCCTTGTGTGTGTGTGTGTGTGTGTGTGTGTGTGTATTTAGCATATATAATACATGTAGAAATGCATATTTATGAGACAATCATGTAAATTTGAACCCCGAAAAATTTAGGAGTAATTGTTCATTTAAAAAAATTTGTATTTTATATCAGCATAGTTTATTAACAATGTTAGTTTCAGGTGTACAGAAAAGCGATTCAGTTATCCATATACATGTATCTATTCTTTTTCAAATTCTTTTCCCATTTAGGTTATTACAGAATACTGAGCAGAATTCCCTGTGCTATACAGTAGGTCCTTGTTGGTTATCTATGTTAAAGACAGCAGTGTGTACATTGTCAGTCCCAAACTCCCAATCTATCCCTCCCACCCACACTTCTCCCCTGGTAACCCTGAATTCATTCTCTAAGTCTGTGAGTCTATTTATGTTTTGTAAATTCTGTTTTGTAAGTTCATTTGCATCATTTTTTTTAGATTCTGCCTATAAGTGATATCATGATATTTGTCTTTCTCCGTCTGACTTACTTAGTAGGATAATCTCCAGGTCTATCCATGTTGCTGCAAATGGCATTATTTCATTCTTTTTAATGATTGAGTAATATTCGGTTGTATATATGTATCACATCCTCTTTATCTATTCATCTGTCGATGGACACTTAGGTTGTCAAGCTTCCTTTTCATGGAAATAACTGCCCATTATCCTGTTCCGGGACTTTTCCATTCCTCTGCCCTACTTGGTATGGATCACATTCCACCCTTAGATAGCCACTTAGTCTATCATTTATTAAATACTGAGTATGTACTCTACTAGGCCCTACTGGGCAGTGGTTTCCTTACTACAGTATCAGAATTACCTGGGAGAATATGTTTTAAAAAATATATTTCTACCCTAGCCCTTTTCTTTATTAAAAATGAAGGTTTCTGTCACTCACCCCAGTATATTGGATTCAGTAGAGCTGGATAGGGGGTGGAAATCTGCATTGTTAAACATCCTCCTGTGTGACTCTGCTGTAGGTGGTGTGAGAAACCCGGTTTGAGATGCTGTCACAGAAGATATAGAGAGAAGAGTCACGTGTAGTCCCTAACCTTGAGGAGAACGACAGCAACAGGTGGGAGACAGAGCTCAGGACCAAGGCATAGGGCTCCCGGCCCAGGAGCAGTAGGTAGGGGTGGTCCATCCTGTGCTCAACTCACCACGCTTGAACTCTGTCCTCTTACCTAGGAAAGTGCCAAGTGGACGAGCCAGTCTTGCCAGAGGGTTGACCTAAGACCAGGGCAAGATCCATAGAACATGACTTACTATTCCCCAAACTAGTCACATTCTAGGCACCTTGGTGCTTGGTTTCTCCTGTCTTATCCTTTCTTGCTTGTCTGGAGAATCCCATCAATTCTTCAACATTCAATTAGTAAGTCATCCTCTGGGTAAAGCCTTTCCTCATCCTTCCAAAGCCCAGTTGGTACATCCTGTTGGCTCTCCTGGTGTTTTGTGCTTGCCTCTGTGTGTTTGTCTCTGCGTCTCATTATGTCACACTGTGTCTCACTGTGGCCTCCAGAATATGTGGTGCTTGTCAGTCTCAGTATTAGCAGCACTTCACCAGGGACTGACACATGGCAGGTACTCAAGAAATCTTTATCGAGTGGAGTCCTGAGGGCAGGAACAGGCAACCACTGGACCCCTCCACACAATGGGAGTGAACATCCTGAGCAGTGGGAGTGAGACGAGAAGACACTCCCCCACCCCCAGTATAAGTGCTCATAATCCTACCCCCGGCTCCAGGAATGGTGATGAACCATGGGATGTGAGCATCCCACTATAAGGACCACTGCATCCAGCATGCTGATGGATGCAGCTCTGCCAGAGCTCACAGTTCCAAAGACAGCTACCCAACAAGCAAAGAATGCATGTGTAACAGATAGGAATAGCTAACACATAGCGCCTCCTGTGTGCCGGGGCCGCCTCTAAGCACTTACACTGGTAATTCACACATGGGCCCTACTTAACGGGTGAGACCAAGGCACAGAGTGCTTAGTTAACTTGCCCAAGGGCATATAGCTTGAAGTGGCAGAACTGCGATTCAAACTCATGCGATCTGGCTCCAGAGTCAATGCTTTAATCACCACGCTCTAGTGGTTCTCTCTAAATACTAGTAAGTGTTCATTTTATGGCAGAAGAATTGGGGGGAGAAGGTCATCACTTGTGGGGGGACTCAGGGTTTTCATTTTATTGCACTTTCATATCACTGGAAATCATTTAATCCCATTTGCTAATCCATTTGTGGCAAACACTCTTCATCATCTTCAGGTATTTAATGCCACTCCCAAATCTATATTAATTCACTAAGTTGAGAGTTTCAGAATTCAACATTTTTGCTTACCTCTTCAGCTGGTACGTAGGAAAGCAAATTAACCATGTAGAATCCTTTCCAGTTCTTCATATGATTTTATAGAATAAATTATTTTAGTTATTTAAGCTTAAATAATTTTCAGTGGTAATTGCCTAATGCTCTCCACTGAGCTTGCTTTTTTACTCTTTTCATTGCTTCAAGGTATTCACTAAAAAGGATTTAAAATTATTGCTTAGAATGCTCTTTCCCTCAACCAAGAGTACAGGGCATTCTACATACAATACCCTGTTAACTCACCTTTTCCATTTAACTTTTCAGAAAAGTTACCCCATGCTTAATATTTGCAAGCAGTTGAATAAAGAAAGAAAGCTGAGATGTTGATGATTTTTAGGAATCAATGCAAGTGAGCTCAGATAGAACTGGCAGAGGCACAGCTCAGTGGAAAAAAACCCTTCAGAAAGGCAGAAAAGAGGTGGTCTCTCTGAAGCACCCTTGGCTGGCAGTGGGCTAGGGGCAGAGGCATTGGAGGACGGCTAGATGGGAGACCTGGTGCCAGAGTCTGCAGCAGACAGCTGTCTCCTGCTACCCCAAGCAGGGGAACACTGCTTCCTCAGCAATCAAAGAATCAGAGGTTTAGAGTTTTTGCCTTCATCAGGAATTGTACACCAATTCTGAGTCTTTTGCGATGAGTTAAGGAAGGAAAGGAGGGAAGAAGGAAGGGAAGGAGGAAAGAATTAAGGAAGGTGGGGGAATATCCCCGCCAAAAAACCAAATATATACACTCACAGATGGCGGAAAGAAATGGCAACCCTCCTAAATTCTACATATTATCCATAAAAGCTGTACTTAACTTTTTCAATAAATAGAAATTTGCATTACTAGGTCTTCTTTCCTTTTTTAGTGTTAACAGATAAGGCATAATCGATTCTTGGTCTAGAAATTTTGTGAGGATGGGATAGGAGGACAGGGATGGTTTGGGACTCCCTTGAGAAGCAAAATAAAACAAAAATTGTCAAAGTGTTCTGAATTTGCCTCCTTGAATTAGCTGAAACATTTCACATCTGGTGGGGAGGTGATGGTGGTGAGAGCAGCTTTAGTGCTCTATAAACAAAATTCTAGCAAAGAAACTCAGACTGCACCCCTCCAAGGATCCATCCACGTCAGTATGTATGTATTCTTATAGTATCAACAAGGGAATTTTGAAGGTAAGTACAAAAGTTACCTTCTCTAAAATTATCCTCACAGATTATGGATGCTCCTTTGAGGGCAAGGATGCTATTTACCTGCAATATTCGTTCTCTTTCTTCCTCTTCTTTAAAAAAAAATTTTTAAGACTCTTTTTTAGGTTTACAACAAAATTGAGAGGAAGGTACAGAGACGTTTCCTATGCTCCCTGCCACTACATTTGCAAAGTGTACCTCATCATCAACATCACCCTTTCCTTGACTTCTTTTATGAGAGAAAGAAAGACACCTCTATCTCATTTAAGCCTCTGTTTGCTTTCTCGATTGGATTTTTTTTGGTCATGCTCTTATATGTAGCCAAAGCTAATCTGAAAAGATATATCTGCTTTTTATGCCTCTTTATGATACTGTTTTCTTTTAAGTTACACAAATATGTTCTTTTTAGGTGGGGAAAGCTGGGACAGATTTTCTTAGAGACCTGGAACTAAGAAACTTGTTGATTCCCTGAAGTATATCTAATAGCCCCCTTTTGAACAAAAACTGAAAAACAGCAAAAACAAAACACTACAAATTTGGCTAAAGAAATAAGGCATAAACATTTTTTTAAAAGGGTAAATAAAAGAAATTTTTGAAGGGGTGAATGATTTGACAGTTTTAAATTCCCCTTCCTCCCCTCAGGAGGTCTCTGGAAGAAGAACCCATTCTGATATCCTGACTCTTAATAACAAACATGACAAGCCTCACACTGACCTTCTACTTCTCAGCAATAGCTGGTGAAAGCATTAATCTTATTATTTCATGACATTTTTTAATCAATGCAACCCAGCTGCCATTTCCTCTTGCACTAAGTGAATTGAAGCCCTCGGCTGGTGCACATCACACTCTTAGATGTGTGAAAAACTGATAGCCACAACATAAATCACCATTGCTTTCTTTCCTGGGACCATGCACATGATTCAATATCCACACTAGGGCTGTCAGGATCGTGTCAGCTCAGTGTTAGGAAAATAATCCAACGCCATCTCCCAGGCACAAGATGTTATTCTTCAAAAACATTTTTAAAAATTCTTTAAGCAGGTGGATGATTGAAGGAATAAGTTGGCTGGCTTCTAAGAATGAACTTTTCAAAAGAAGTCCGACACAATTGTTGTTGACATTTCTTTGGAAAGACGATGAGCAAATAAGATATTCTGCAGCAGAGAGTTCGGAGGAGTAGGGCAACGGCATCTGTGGAACCCAATTTACTGCTCCACAAGGCAAGGGGTATCTCATTATGATCATGAATAGATGGCTCTAGGATCGAAACAAGAAGGGTGTTTTGGATGACCCCTGCCATTTTATTTGAGTAAAAGTAGATTTGGGCTTAGATCTGGCAAAGAGCTAAAAGAAAATAATGAGCAGTGAGAGTGTCTGGTTTTTAATTTGTGCTTATCTATCTTTTTGCAGAGTACTCGTGGTGAATATGTGGTACTTTTTTACTCTGTTTCCCTTTCACACTCCTGAAAAACATTGTTGATTCTTTGCACTCCTGCTTACTGAGTTCAGATTTAACTTCAGTTACTTCTCAACTCACCAGCTAAGCAGCTCCTACCAATCCATTGACTATGCCATAAAAATGATTATTGGTGCCCCACTCTGGATGCTTGAAAGTTTGGTGAAAGCTATTTTATCCAATGCGGCTGGATGGGAGCCATGGCTGCTGCATATGAGTCGGCTGGAGTTTCCAGTCATCTAGGTTTGAAACACGCCCAGGATGCCTCCCCCATGGTTCCTAGTTTGTGTCTTTCAAGTAAAGTACAAACATTACAGACACGTATAAAGCAACCTAAGTTCAGAATTCCTTTTTATTTTTGTAATGTTCCCCTTCAGTTTAACTTTACTTTGTCCACACCTACCTAGTACATCTACGATATTTTTTTAGAGCTCAACTTTATCAAGTTTTACTAAGGCATTCAATCTGGTTTTCATAGAAACAACTCTCTTTCTTTGTGAGCTCACATTTCATCTTACATAATATTTAATTAAATTGTATAATTAAAATAACCTGGTGTAAACAGGTTTGGGGACAATCCTAACCGAATCTTAGGAGGCATTCAACAAACCCGTGGGAGCAGAATGCACAAGCATATGTAGTGGTGATGAGCATCAGCTTTTCCTGAGCCTTGGTCAGTAGATACTACAGATGCAGCAGATGGCGTTGGCTAATCCTCTGAGTCAGTTAAGCAGAGGTCAGTTAGAGACCCCACTGTCAAACAGAAGCCCTAACTCTCACTATAGATGACACTAGGTCATGTTTTCCTTTTTGTGTGTGTGTTTTCTTTAAAAAAGGAAACAAGTTAGCTTTGAATATCCTCATTATTTATTTTTGGGGGGGTTGGGAGCAAATAATTTTTAATGGGGTGGTTTTTTTAAAACAAAAACACTGGAGACTCATACAATGCTGCCAGCATTGGACACAATTAGGCCACAAGTCTGCGCACACCTTTGCAACTGGCCCTATGATGGCAGGACCTCTCCTCTTGCCTTTACTGTTTCCTATGACCTCCACATGATACCAAAATAAAGGAACATCTTTCTCCAGGATGACTTCCATTGTTGAATGACCACTGCTGCATGTACCTTCCTTCTGAGATCCAGTTTGCCTTTCTCGACTGTGGCCATCACCATGTCACCTGCGTCAGCAGCAGGAATCTGTTCAACCGTCCCTCGATCCACTTCACAGAGATAGTACACAGAATTTTGGCTCCTGTGCTGTCAGAATAGCTCATCATGGTTCCTACCAGAAGACCCCAGAAATGCAGAATTTTGCATGGGAGGAACCACCACATCCTTGCTTCTACATCTTGAACATGAAAAAAGGCCACATTGCTTCTTTTTTTTTATTGTGGTAAAATATATATAACATAAAATTTACCCTTTTAAGCCTTTTTGCATGTATAATTCTGTGGCATTCAGTCAGTCTCATGTTGTGCAGTCATCACCACTATCTTCAGAACTTTTTTTTTTATCACTACTAACAAACTCTGTACCCATTAAACACTAAGGTTTCCCCATTCCACTCTCCCCTCAGCCACTGGCAAACACCATTTTACTTTCTGTCTCTATGCAGTTGACTATTCTAGGCACCTCATCTAGGTGAAATCTACAATATCTGTCCTTCTTTGTCTGACTTATTTCACTTAGTAGCATAATGTCTTCAAGCTTCACCCATGTTGTCTCATTGCTTTTGAAATGGTTTCCCACTCAGACCGCACCATCATAGTCTAGAGTCTTCTGTACACCCCCATTATGAGGTTGCCTTTCTTCCTCCAGCCTCCTGTGAAGTGGTGGTCTCCTGCCCCTACCACCCCAAAGTGTGAGTGCCTTTTAGGGAGACCACCCCACAGTCCGCCAGACTTGGTTGCTGGGCTCTATTCGTCCTTTCCAAGGTTCTAGGATTTTCAAATGCCTGCTAAATCTTCTGTAACAATCAATTCAAATACACAAGTTTGGCTATTCAAATTACTTTTTCCAAAAGTACTTTAAAATGCATTAAGTTATTAATTGCCTGCTGGCACTTTAATCAAATGGGAAAATTGACATAGCCAGAGGCATGTATTTTTGTGGAAAGAAAATTTATTTAAGAAGAAACAGCAGCTCTTACTGCTTAATTTAAACTGAGAAAACTGTGGAAAATCAACTACTATGGAAAATTAATAAAACATTTCCAGCTGCAAACAGTGACTAATTGTACAAGATGAAGACTGCCCAGAATTAATAACTTGCAGTCTTCTGTGTGAAGAACCCCCTACCACTTCAATTTACTGGGAGATTAAATTACTTTTAAGTTTGCCATATTAAAACAGAACAGGAATAAAACGTTAGTGAAGGTACGTCTATTATTTACTGTCTGTGATATGGATATAATTATTTCCAAACAACTACAATGTGACGTGACCAGTAATATTTAAATGACTCTTTTAGCAAAAGAATCTACAGCAACATTTTTTACCCAAAGGGGAAAAAAAAATCCTTCTCTTACCTCGAAAGTAATAAAATGATGCCTAGTGGACTTCTACAGAGGATATGTCCCTGCCCCAATGGACAGAAATGTGCTTGCTGTCCGAGTTTATACACTTCCCTCTCTGCATCAGTTAGTGCTCTGGGGAAGTATGTGAAGCAGAAAACCTTAGCAACTCCTTTCATGAGCTCTGATCTTAAATGGAAGTGATCCAGAGGAAACCAGTGTAGATGCTTCAAGGCTTCTCCTGGTGCCTGATGTGACCATGAGCACATGTCTAACAGCATAGGTTCCTTTATGGAAGAAGGAGGGAAGAGCAGAGTGATTTCCTGAGAAAAGGGGGTTCATTCATAAGGGACATACATTCGCACAGGCCCTGTCAACAACATGGGCACATCCTCCAAGCTTGATCAAGACACTGTACTACCTTGTAGGCCTTGATTTCCTCCATGATAAAATGAGGATTAAATGACATAAACCAATGCTGTCCCTTTTCTTGCTCTGTTGCCAGGATTGGATTAATTTTCTTGCCCCAGAGGGTCACCAGGAGGTTCTGTCAGTTTTCCTAGTGCATCCAAACTCTGATCCTGCGAAACAAGACGCAGCAAGAAGATACCATTCAATGATCAGGAGAGATCTGTTCAAGTGAGAGGGATAAAGAAAAGAAATTCAGAAAACTAGAGCTCTATTTGGGGGTTTGTTTAGTTTTTTGGTTTGTTTTTCAAATTTTAGAGGTTAGCAAATAACTCAAGGAACCGAGGAACCGAATGAGCCAACTGGACATGTGTGTTGAGGAGACGTCTCAAAGATGGAGATTTCCTCGGCAGAGAGGCGCTGTCTTCCTTGGCTGCTTATCCTTTAATGTTCACACAGAGGGTACATTCAGCCTCGTGCTATTTGATATTGCTGGCAGGAAGGTCCGAGTATTGGCCTGGAGAGAATAAAGGCATGTTGTTTAGAAATGCAGAGGCCTAACCCGAAGCATAACTGGTTTGGGGTTTACCACAGAAATTATCTGGACATACCATTTGATTTCCAGGTTTTAAATGTTATTCTAAACAAGATCTGGCTGCACAGCCCCCCTCTGTATGACATACAGAGACTTTATCTGCCACCAAATGCCATTCAGGCTTAATGCTGCAGCAGTGAATTGTATAAATTGGGGCATTCTTTGAGACCCTAGAGCATTATGGCCTCTCAGAGGGGGAGGGATGAGGCCTGCTTCCTTCTCCCTGTTGCTCAGGCAAGATACTTTTAGGCTGTTTCTCTCTATTTGGGTCATTTTGGTTTTCCTTTTTAAGAAACACTTAAGACTAGTTGTAGCAGGCCCACCCTTATCTATAGGCTGGGTGTCCAGGTGCATTTATCACTGGATTTGAGGAGTCATGGGGAAGGTTCACGACCTGGCAAAGCTTCCTCTCCCTGCTGGCAAATACCCCCAAGAGAGGCACGAACTGATTTGCACTTTTGCCAGTAACTGCTATCAAGCAGGATGTGAAAGGGATCCTGAAGGGGAAGCAGCCCTAGGAAAGGCACTGGAAAGGGAGAAACGGGACCCAGGACCCAAAGTCAGACTGCCTGGGCCTGGGTGGTTTCTGCCCTTTAGAAGTGGCAGACTGACCTGCCCTCTTGCCTTCACACATCATTTCATGTATAGAGTTTGCCTCAACCTTGAGTGAAAACAGGACATTTAGAAAACATAAATTTGCCCTAAAGAGTTGTCTCGACTCAGTATCTCCAACTCCCTCATTTTCCTTGAATTCACTTCAGTCAGACTCTCATCCCAGCTGCTCCTTTGGAAATGCCTTTGTCCAGGTCATCATGACCTTTACGTTGCCAAACCCAGTGGACACTCCTGATCCTTAAGTTATTTGACTATGAGGAATAGCTGATCTAGTTGCCCTTTCCTCCTTAACACTTTTGTACTTTGAAATTTGGACACACAGAGAAACATCAGAGGGGCATGCACACAGAAGACCTTGTGAGTACACAGCAAGAAGGCAGCCATACACAAGCCAAGGAGAGAGGCCTCAGAAGAAAGCAAATCTGCAACACCTTGATCTTGGACTTCCAGCCTCCAGAATTAGGAGAAAATATATTTCTGTTGTTTAAGTCATCCAGTCTGTGGTATTTTGTTATGGCAGCCCTAACAAACTAATACTCTTGTCAAGATGCTAACCATCAATAAATCAAGTGTTCATCAACTAGTTGTCTCTGAAAATTATACTCGGACAAAAAATAGAAGACAGAGACTTTGGCCTCAAGAAGCTTGCCATGTGTTGCACGTGCAGACGTACTTGCATTTTAGGGATGATTCTGGTTATTCTCCATTTCCCTCTCTAGCCCCACTCTCCCTGCCATGATGCTCTGCTCAGTGCTTGGGGATGCTGATCCAGGGGATTGTATCACCTGGGCTCTCTTGCCCTCTGGTTTCCAACTGGATTTGGCTAATGGAAATTAATAACAGGGGATTAGAGGTGGAAGAGAGAGGTAAGTTAGTTATTGCAACCCCTCTCCTTAAAGGGCCAGGTTGTGTTAATGCCTGGGTTTCTTCCCAGCCAGAGCTTTCTCTAGATTCTGTCATCTCCATTCCCTCTCCTTGTCCCTGTAGGCCTATAGGTGGTCATGGCTTCCCATCACCCCTAATCTCCAGGTGCTCTCTCCTCTGTTGGCTCCCTTAAACACTACCCACACCTCTATAAGGAATCCTAAGTTAATTAAGCTCTTTTTGATTAGACCTCTTTGAATATGCTGTTTGTTTTCCATCAGAACGCTGACTCATACGGAGAGGTGGAGTAGTATGGTGAGAAAAACCATCACTTTGGTGTCAGACAGCCCTGAGTTTGTTTTTTTTCAAATTGAAGTATAGTTGATGTACAATATTATATAAGTTACATGTGTACAATATAGTGATTCACAATATGTAATAGTAATACTCCATTTATAGTTATTATAAAATATTGGTTATATTCCCTGTGTTGTACAATATATCCTTGTAGATTATTTTATACATAATAATATGTAGCTCTTAATCCCCTATCCCTAAATTGCCCCTCCTCCCTCCTCTCTACCCACTCGTAACCACTAGTTTGTTCTCTATATCTGTGAGTCTGTTTCTTTTTTGTTATATTCACTAGTTTATTGTATTTTTTAGATTCCACATGTAAGTGATATCATATAGTATTTATCTTTCTTTGCCTGACATTTCACCTAGCATAAAACCATCCAAATTCATCCATGTTGTTGCAAATGGCAAAATTTTATTCTTTTTTATGGCTGAGTAGTATTCCATTGTATAAATATATATACCACATCTTCTTTAACCATTCATCTGCTGATGGACACTTAGGTTGCTTCCATATCTTGGCAATTGTAAATAATGCTGCTATGAACTTTGGGCAGGTATTCTTTGGAAATAGTGTTTTTGTTTTTTTCTGATATATACCCAGGAGTGGAATTGCTGGGTGGTGTGATTAGACAGCCCTGAATTTGAATACCAGCCCGTCAGTAAACAATTGCACAATTGCATGATTCTGTTGCAAGTTTCTTTATCTCTCGGATCCTCAGTTTCCCCTGAGGATATATAAAGTGGACACAATAACACTTTTCATATAGGGTTGCTAAGAAGATTAAATAAGATAATATACAGTGCTTGGCAAATAGCAAGTGCTCAACAATGGTATTACAGAAGTAGATGAAGTAGTTGGTTTTATTTTACAGACATTCTTAGAAATACTTAAGCCCAAAGAAATGCCTTCCTCATGAGAAAGTTGCAGGTGCCACAGCAATTTTAAAGAAGAGATCGAGGTCCTGACAGGTCCCCCGTGCTGGGCAGAACTGATGGTCCCAAGACATGGGGGACACACCCCTTTTACCAGTTATTCAATCCAACACTAAAGTAGGTATTATTCTGAAGGGATTTTGTAATTAAGGTTCCACATCAGTTGACCTTAAGATAGGTAGATTACCTAATCACGTGAGCCCTTTAGAAACAGAGACTTTTCTCTGGCTGGTCCCAGAAGGAGGAGGCAGAGAAACACACTCCAGCTGGCCTGGAGCAAAGAAAAACATCCAGATTGTGAACTGCCTACAGGGGCCACATGGCAAAGAACTGCAGATAGCCTCTGGGAGCTGAGAGAGGTCCCCAGCCAACTGCTAGCAGGAAAACAGAAAAACAAAGACCTCAGTCCTACAACCACAGGAAATGGACTCTGTCCACGAAATGACCTCGGGCCCCAGGTGAGAACTGTGGCCCCAGCTGACACTTTGATTTCATCCCAGTGGATCTTGCCCTACAGAAACTATGAGAAATAAATTTCTGCTGTTTTAACTCACCAAGTTTGTGGTCATTTGTTTCACAGTAAATAATAACAACCACACATCGAGCTTCTGCCCATGATGGGAAACAAAATTGTCTATGTAGCTATTGGCCAAAGGGATAAACAAGTGAGGAGAAACAACACAGAAAAATAGTTTCTGACTTCAAGTGACGTTTTTAGTAGGCTCATTAATTTCAAAAATTGTAATGGAAGACTTTGGAAAATTCCACAGTTCAGGATAGGAAAATGAAGGCTTACCCAAAGGTAAACACCTCAGTTCCTGTCTGCACGCTGTTTCTTTAGGCTACTAAGCTCTCTCTTTCTCAGGGGGCCATAGTGCAAACAACTAAAATCTTAAAGAAACAATCAAGCAAAATAAACCATATAGGAAACTTTGTTTATGTAGTAGAGGTATGCCAGCAAAGAAAAATGGAATTTAAATAATTACCTTGGTAAAGCAGAGCAGACATTGGCTCTAGGAATCAAATCTACTGTTTAAGGAACTTTTTGCAGTCTGTATTTATAAGTGATTAATAGCTATAAAGGAAGAATCTTACTTTGGTACATGTTAATCCACTTCATTACCTATGATATATATTTGATTTTTCTTTTTTTCCCATATTTGAAAATGTGTGCTTCAGGTAGATTTTCATGATTTGGATAGATTTTTTAAACTTTCCTTATGAACATTTAAGGGAATCTAAATTCTTTTCTGAATCCTTATTGTTTCTCTGTTGTTCTCTGGAATAATGTGCAGAACTGAGCTTTGCAACACAGTGCTAAGGTCTTTGTTTTATTATGGGGCTAATTATTACCATAGGTCATTATAAGATAAGAAGCCACAAATACATTAGTAATGGCAAAGATCTAAGCAGCTAATAGAGCATACATACTTGGATGAGGATATATTCTTGCAAAGATATCTTTACATTTCAGTAATTAAGCATGTCATATTAATTGCATGGCCCTTTCATAAAACCTTGCAAAAAAAACCACATCAAGAACTTTTCCTCTTGATATCAGATTAGAACTGATTGCATAATTCCATTACCTGGATAATTAAATACAAATTTAGTAGCTTCAGAACGGTACAATGTTGTGGTTTCATTTTCTAATAGAATTACCCTGCCTTTGGTGTAGAATCCTTGCTAAGCAATGGAGATCTAATTACTTAGTGACATGACATTAACTCCTCAGGGACCTCTCCTCGGAGAAAAGGCTCAGATTAAAAATGATTCAGGGAGCTTCTTTCTCATTTCATTACTGGGATCTAAATCACAGGAATTAGAGATGTGAGAGATCTATTAGGTTTTCTTCTCTCTTATCCAGGGAGCAGGGGAAGAGTGTTCATCAGATATTGTTCTTCTGGGTTTGCTTAGGTCCAATTTAGATAAAAAAAGAACAATTTCTGGATGTAACATATTGTTGGGATGAGTCCCTCCTCCAGCCCCTGAAAGACACATCATTTCTGTCACTTCACAGATTCTTTAATGATGATCTCAGGACACACTTGTTTGCCAAGGTGCAGGGTGATAACATGGCTGTGTTCCTGACAGAATAATTACCTCATGTTGAAAATGATTTTAGGCAGAACTAAACAGGAATATCCTCATGTGAAGGATACCTTTCAGTAACTCTGAAAATAACTCTGTGGAAGATTGGAAGGCCTTCATCATTTGGTTTGATAACAGACCTTGAAGCCACTTCTGTAGGTCAGAGTCCAATTATTTTCACAGTAGTTTAAACTTATACCAGCTCTGATTCCCTGAAAGTTTTTAAATCAGGGTGTGCAAAGAAACATCATCCATCACCTCTACCAGTGGGAACGACGGGATAGAGCATGTGTTTTCCATGTTTGCCGTCTGTGTCAGTTTGTGTTTTAGGTCCTGCATCTGTGGCCATCTGGAGGTCATCTCAGTAGTCCTGCTGACCTTGGTTGGGCTTGTCCACTGGGGTGACTTAGCTCTTGTCCTGTATTGGACTAGCCTTGGCTTGTCCCCTGCTTATGGCAGAAGTTTGAGGGTGAGCAAACCCAATGCACGAGCCCATATCAAGACTCTGCTTGCAGCCTATCTTTTCACATTGCACTGAACAAAGAAAGACACACAGTGAGCTCAGTGTCAGGTACAGGGTGCTACCATCAGGCTAACCTGCCCACGGAGGAGGGCAAAGGGACATGACACGGGTATGGATACAGGGAGGAATGAAAAATTGGGGCCATTATGGTTATTTACCACACAGTTCCATCAGCAACTGTGGGACTGCTCTTTTATATAATCTGGAAAAAATCTCTTTATTAAACTGTCTCCTAGATGATTTTCAACCCTGGAGTAGGTTTAGAAATAAGCCATTAAATGAGATGTTGTAGAAGAAAGTATGTAGTGTCTTGATTATCTTGAGTCCTTTAGTCATTATTGAAATTGTTAATTAGAAAGATAATCTTAGATGCAATTGATATCTTTTCTATCTTTATTAATCAGAAACACTATTCCTTAGGTATAACTGTCTTAGTCTGCTCAGGCTGCTATAACAATATGCCATAGACTGGGTGGCTTAAACAACAGGAATTTATCTGTCATGGTTCTGGAGGCTGGGAAGTCCAAGATCAAGGTGGCAGACAATTGAGTTCCACAGTGAGGGCTCTTTTCTGGCTTTTAGATAGTTACCAGCTCACTGTGTCCTCACATGGGAGGGAGGGAGGGAAGGAAAGAGAGAGAGGAAGAGGGAAGGAGGGAGGCAGGGAGGGAAAGGGGGAGAGAGAGAGAGTTTGTTTCTGGTGTCTCTTCTTATAAGGACACTAATCCCATCATGAGGGACCCCACCCTCATGACCTCATCTAACCCTAATTACCTCCCAAAGGCCCTATTTCCAAATACCTTCACATTGGAGGTTAGGGCTTCAACATAGAATTTGGGGTCCGGGGAGAGATAATTCAGTCCACAGCAATAGCTATTACCCAAATAGATTCTTCAATATGTGAGGGAGCTCCATGAGAACAGTGTCTCTGTTGCTAAAAGTGAGATGTGGGTTGTAATGGAAATGGGTGAGGGTTGAACTGGGAGGGTATTGTGAATAATGTAGGAAGGAGAGAGGTTGGGGTGTATCACTTTGAGAACTTATTCCTGTGACCTGGGCTTCAGACTTCACATTATCCACTGCATGATAAGCACCCATCCAGAAGTCAGTCACATTGTCTAAGATTTGGCAAGACAAACACTACACTTCCCTGATGACCCCAGTGAGACCATGCTAGTGGGAGTTATTTTACAATTGCATCAGAAAAATGAAACATAGTTTACACTACAATTGCAAAGATGATTAAGATAATATATTTTCACTTGGAATGATACAGTGAAAGAAGCAGCATTTTTATTTTATAAATTGTGGGTCTTTTTTTTTATGTGCAGAAGATACTCTTCAGAAGATAACTTTAGTTTTAAAACAATAATGTTTGATATACTAAATTACAAATTAAAAAACCTAGCTCTTCCATAAGATTTTAGGTTTTACTTAAAATTTTTATTATTCTGTTTATTAGCCTAGCAAATTTAACAATGAATTTTTAAACTGGCCTTTGAATACACTTGTTTAATTTAATTAATAAATTTAAATATCTTAAAATAATTTCAATTACATTTACTAATTAATGTACTTGATTTCCTTTTAAAGTCCTTTGTTTGATAGACCAACCTTCTCAAGTACTCAACTTGTTCTTATAATTCCAATAATTGAAATTTGTATATGGTGATCCTTAAGCTCTCTTAGACAATCCAGTGCTATTTATAACCTTAGTTAGATTTCAACTTAAAATCACAAGTCTAAATCAATTACTGGCTCATACATCTTAATACTGGAATTACAAGGCTGATCAGTTACTCTAACAGGACAGATTCTCTTAAATATTACAAGTAGTATTATATACCAAATATGCAGATTTCTTTCCACTCAAACATATTGAAACTACAAGTTTGAGCCTCTTAACACTTCTACATTTCATTCTGAAAGATTTGAATTATCTCAAGCCATATTAAGGATTGAGGTCGCTTAATGACCAGTTTCCAAGTAGGACCAAGGCTGGATTCTTGTCAGCAATCCTGATAGAATATGCTGCTGCTTCTTCATAGTCATTATATTTAAACCCCCACTGCCAAATGGATGATCCAAGATAGACCTGTGCCCTGAGTTCGAGTTTTGTCTTACCTAATTCTTCTGTATTCCGAGTCTGAACACCTCCACCCAGGAAAATCACTAGATTACATTTGACATATTTTTGACTCTTTATTGTATGTAAATTTCTTTTCTCCCTAATTCTAAAGATCTTTGAACTTCCCAGAAGTGTGCATTCTTTCCATATACTTTTAATCTCTTATGACCATACAACTTTTTCAGATATAAAATAATACCCAATTCGATTGTGGAGATTTCTCACAGCTTTGAGTATTTTGGTCACAACTTTCAAGGTCATTTTAATGACACAGGTGTTTTTCAGAAAGTCAAAGTCTAAATGCTATCAGATTTCTTCATTACAAACCACTGATGGCATCTTCCAAATGGTACGTTTTTCACTGCACAGCAAGATCACAGTATGATTTGAAGTTTTTTGAAGTATTTAAATGTAAATGACAAGTAATGTTTCCATAGCTTACCTTAAACCTTGTGAGTTGACCAAGAAATGCTGATTCCTCATTAGCAAATTTTGAATACATTTAAATATGGAAATCTTTATACGTTTATGTCTTGTCTCCTGAAGTAGATTGTAAGCTCCTTAAGGGATAACACCCAGTCTTACATTTATTAGCTGGAGAATAGTAATTGGCTAGATAATGAAGACTAGTTATTTGATCAGGACCTGGACTCTTACCTCATAGCAAAGAAGGGATATTTTTGTTCTTTAAATCAGATGCTCAGTCCTGTGGCAAGAAAATAAATTCTGGGGACAAAGACACTGCTTAACTTGTAAAATTTATTTAGAATCCTTAAATCCAGGACCAAGTACGTATTCTCAGGGGACATTGCACTCTCTCTAAAAAGTCATTGACTTTTTGTAAAAGACAATCTTTTAAAAATGTAATATAATCATATTCTGGACCATCTGGATGACAAATATAATGGAGTCCTGCCATGTAATTTCAGCACCAAGTCTGTGATTGTAGTATTATTGGAGTCCAGTAGTACTTTCACAGTTTCAGACTAATGAGTGGAGAACACCACAAATTCAATTTGTAAATCACATATTAGGTTTTTACAACTGCATCAGAAAAATGAAGGAGAATATATATTGCAGTTAAAGATCATTATGATAACAATTACTCAAGGAAGTAATGCTTTGACCAATAAGTAATAAGGATCAAATGATGTCAACATACTGGGTTTGAAAAACACTTTCCAGGAATTCAGATAGTTGCATTGGCATGCCCAACTCAACAGAACAAGGGAGGGGCAGACAGCACTATAGTCATGTTGTAAGTGGTAGTTCAATTTCAGGAAAACATTATGTATCTGTCTCATTAATTTAATGTTAATTTGAATTTTATTGGGTTTGCAATTTGTTTGTAATTAGTGCACAGACTTTGGTTTTATAATTGAATAAGAACTGCAATAGGAGTTCATCACTAGTTTTATGTTCATACATGTTTAAGTAATATTATGATAAACATAATTGAAGTCAACATCTGGGCATCAATGGGAATTTATTTTTTTTCTTTTAGATTGATTTTACAGTACTCACACTGAGAAACTTTGGTGCAACATTTATATACTAGTATGATTTCCATTTTCATCCCAGAGAACTTAAGTATTTTAAGGGCAATTTGAGTATAATAATTGATTAAAAAAAGAGTACATATCCATGTGTATGTGAGTGTATACATGTATACATCTTATCAAAAACTACAAAATGCTTTGAAGTCCCAGAAGAGAAATTATATTTACATATGTACTATTACAATAAAAATCATTATAACATTGCATCAGGAGATTTGAAAATAAAGCACAGCATGGCTAATCCTGACCCAGGACTATAAGTCTATGCAGTGAGGTATGTTAATTCCTCTCATGGAGTTGAGTTATATTAACCCATTAGGATACCCTGTTGCTTGTTTGCATTTCTCTCTCTGGGATTTTCATGCCAAATGCAAGCACCAGAATGGAGAGTTCAGTCTGCTCTGCTGGAGGGATGTAAACAGCACTCCCTAGTTCACCTGTTCATTGTCACTGTGACACCATCTGAGTGATGGGGCCTTGGGAGGTGCCTGAACCTGAGAATCATTTGATTGGGGAGATGTCTGGGGCCTGGTCTTTAAAAACAAACCCCCCAAAAGCGTTTTCAATCTGATTCTCTTTACCTGGGGTTCTTACTCTGGGTAGGACCCTGGGAACTGGGGAAAAAAGAAGAAGGGGAAAAAAACCTCCCCATACAGAGAAGAGCAAATTGAAAGTCACAGAGGGGTGTGCCTCAAGGCAGTGTGTAAATCCACTTCTTTTGTCATAACAAGGACAAATCCTACCTTTGAAGTTTTTCCTTCCTGTTACAAGGAGAATGTCTTTTGTCTAATCCATTTTAGCCCTTAATACCTGACCGGGATCAATCCCATTGGCTAGATTACACAGCATTCACACTGATTTTAAACTGGCCTGGGGTGGGGGTCGGCAGACAGGGGGTGCCAGGTACTGCCTCACTGGTGTGAGAATCTCAAAAACAATCAACATCTCTGTGCAGACCACCTTGATTTTGACAAACAAGCCGTCCTTTTACACTTAAATGCATAATCATAATGACCATTGTTAAACAGATTTTGGTGTGTTCTATAAACGGTATATTTTCAGTGGTCTTTAAAAACATTCTTATTCACTCATTCACAGTGGCATAGGAGACAGTGAGGTTCATCACATAGAACATAATGCCTTCAATTAGAACTCAAGGACCATCTTCTTCCCCAGTCCCCATATCAACTGTGGGTGCCATTTTGAGCAATAGGGGACACTGAGCTTCTCAGTCCCTAGCCTCAATGTCATATCTCTTTCACAGGGATCTGATTATTGAGTAAGAAAAAGAAAATAAGAAAGAAAGCCTTTTAATAAAATGTAGTCCTACTTTTTTCAATCTCTAAGAAAGCTTTCAGCGCCTTTTCTTACAAGAATTCTCAAACCCAGTGACAAGCAAAGGTGAGGAGCCTTCAGAGTAGACCTCAAAAAGGGCCAATTGCTAATTAGGTATTTTTCTAGGCACGTGGCTATTAACTGGTTCTTAACCAATACACATTGTCTTTCATATCACTTCAGGTTGCCTGAGTGCTGAGAAACTATCCCAGAAAACCAAACAGCAGAGTGGGGAGGAAGGAAGATGGAGCAGGCAGGCTGCCATTACCAGTGGGACTTTCACTTACTCTCTTATCCAGAAGGAGGCCAAAACTTCACAACTACTTCTCACCAACCTGTTGTGTCTTTGAAAAACCTAATCACATCGGAATGACCAGAAAATAACACAGTCAGTGGGGACAGGGAATGCACATTTGATGCTTGCGTCAAAGGCAAGACAGACTGGCTCCTGGTTTCTTCATTTTGGCTGGTTATGTTTGCTCTGACAGTGACCCCGAGCTTCCCAAGGGCAGAAAACATGCTATTCATCTCTCCAGCCACCGGTCACTTCACAAAGCCTTGGGGCTTCATGAAGTCTCAAGAAGAGGTTTATGAGTAACCAAATGAATTGATTTTGAGAGTACACTGTGTGCCCCCCTCCAGAAGAAGGTGAAAATATCATTTGTCACCAATAACCATATCAAGTAACAAATGTGAAACATGCTAGTATTTTTTTTTTTCTCTTTAATAGTCAGGAGAGGTGGGCTTCCCTGGTGGCGCAGTGGTTGAGAGTCCGTCTGCCGATGCAGGGGACGCGGGTTCGTGCCCCGGAACGGGAAGATCCCATATGCCGCAGAGCGGCTGGGCCCGTGAGCCATGGCCGCTGAGCCTGCGCGTCTGGAACCTGTGCTCCGCAACGGGAGAGGCCACAACAGTGAGAGGCCCGCATACCGAAGGAAAAAAAAAAAAAAAAAAGTCAGGAGAGGGAAGTACTGTTTGAGAACTGGAATTGTTTATTGGATGTCACGTTAATTCATTTATTCTTGTGATACTTTTTTCATCTCCATCCTTCACACTGGCAGCTGGAATACACTTTTTCTTGCACAAGGTAGGAAAAACTGACAGACAAAGTAGAGCATCTTGAGTTACATGGATTAGATTTTAAAGTTTCTAATTTATCAATTTAGCTTAATATAAAAATGATTGGGGTTACAGAAACTGACAAGCTGATCCCAAAATTCACATGGAAATAAATGTAAAGTACCCAGAAGAGCCAACACAATCTTGAAAAGGAAGAACGAAGTTAGAAGACTCACACTTCCTGATTCCAAAACTTATCACTAAGCTGCAGTAATCAAGACCACATGGTGCTGGCATGTAGAGAGACATTTAGATGGTGATGGTCAGTTTCATGTGTCAGCTCTGCTGAGCTACAGTCTCCTGTTATTCGATCAAACTCTAATCTAGGTGTTGCTGTGGAGGTATTTTGTAAATGTGACTAAGTCTATAATCAGTTTACTTTAAGGAAGATTATCCCAGATAATCTGGGTGGGTCTGATTCAATCAGTTGAAAGGCCTCAAGAGCAGAGCTGAGGCTTCCCTGAGGAAGAAATTCTGCCTGTGGATAGCAGCTTCAGCCTGTGCCTGAGATGTTCAGCCTACCCTTCCTCACAGCTTGCCCTATGGATTTCAGATTGCCACAGTTGCAGTCAATCCTTTACAATAAATCCCTCTCTCTCTCTCTCTCTCTGTATGTATGTATGTGTAGGTGTGTATATATACAGATGTGTGTATATACATCTATGTATGTATGTGTGTGTGTGCAAATATGTAAATAAAGACATACCTTATTTTACTGGGCTTTGCTTTACTGCACTTCACAGATACTGCATTTTTTACAAACTGAAGCTTTGTGGCAACCCTAGGTTGAGCAAGACTACTGGCACCATTTTTCCAACGGCATTTGCTCATTTTGTGTCACTGTGTCACATTTTGGTAATTCTTGCAATATTTCAAACTTTTTCATTAATTTCATATTTGTTATGGTTGTTAGTGAACTGAACTTGGGTCCACTCACCTGCCCTACAGCAAAGCCAATCTACAGACACTGGATTGTGGTGAAGGAAAGTACAATGTTTATTGCAGGGCACCAAGCAAGGAGAATGGGCAGCTCATACTGAAAAGATCCAAACTCCCTGATGGCTTTCAGGGAAGGGTTTTCAAAGGCAGTGTTTGGGGTGAGGGTTGAAGCTCATGGAGTTTCTTCTGACTGGTTGGGGATGTTTCAGGAATCTTAATCATCAACCTTCTGGTTCAAGCCAGTCTGGGGTTTATGTTTTTGTGGTCGGCATGTACTCACCATCCTCCACCTGGGTGGTGGTCTTAGTTTCTGCAGAACAACTCAAAGATATGCATCAGGGCTTCCCTGGTGGCGCAGTGGTTGAGAGTCCGCCTGCCGATGCAGGGGACACGGGTTCGTGCCCCAGTCTGGGAAGATCCCACATGCCGCGGAGCGGCTGGGCCCGTGAACCATGGCCGCTGAGCCTGCGCGTCCGGAGCCTGTGCTCTGCCATGGGAGAGGCCACAACAGTGAGAGGCCCGCGTACCACAAAAAAAAAAAAAAAAAAAAAAAAAAAAAAAAAAAGATATGCATCAGATTATTATGTATATCACTTGAGGAGAACTAGGACTCTGTTTTATTACTGAACTATTTGCTTTTCCTTTGTTTCTGCATTCCCTCACTTCCCTAATGAGTAATGCCTTGAGTCTGCTCTTTGGAACTCAGGGAAGGCCTAGGAGACTAAAGCCTTTTTCTACAAACAAGAAATGGGGTACAGGGAGGAGCTTTTGTACCTGGGAGAGCCCTGCAGGGTCCTGCTCAGTTTCAAATCCCCCCTTTTCTTTGATACTCCCCAATTCTGAGGGGAACAGGAGTGGGACAAGAAAGGGGATAAAGTTTTGGATAGAGAGGTTAATCATAAACTTGGTGGGGAAACTCAGTTTTAGGGGGACTCCGTTTCATGGTGATTGGTGATTTGTGATCGGTGATCTTTGATGTTACTCTTTTTTTTTTTTTTTTGCTGTATGCGGGCCTCTCACTGTTGTGGCCTCTCCCGTTGCGGAGCACAGGCTCCGGACGCGCAGGCCCAACGGCCATGGCTCACGGGCCCAACCGCTCTGCGGCATGTGGGATCTTCCCAGACCGGGGCACGAACCCGTGTCCCCTGCATCGGCAGGCGGACTCTCAACCACTGCGCCACCAGGGAAGCCCTGATGTTACTCTTGTAATTATTTTGGGAGCCACAAACCACAACCATATAAGACATCAAACTTAATTTATAAATGTTGCATGTATTCTGACTGCTCTACCAACTGGCTGCTCCCCATCTCTCCCCCGTCCTCAGGCCTCCCTATTCCCTAAGACACTACAGTATTGAAATTAGGCCAGTTAATAACCTTACAATGGCCTCCAGGTAGGTGTTCCAGTGAAATGAAGAGTCACATGTCTCTCACTTTAAGTCAAAAGCTAGAAATGATTAAACTTAGTGAGGAAGGCATGTCGAAAGTGAAGACAGGCTGAAAGCTAGGCCTCTTGCACCAAACAGCCAAGTTGTGAATGCAAAGGAAAAGCTCTTGAAGAAAATTAAAAATGCTACTCCAGGGGTCGGGGGAAGATATAAATTAGGAGTTTGGGATTAACAGATACACACTGATATATATAAAACAGATAAACAACAAGGACCTACTGTATAGCACAGGGAACTATATTCAATATCTTGTAATAACCTATAATGGAAAAGAATCCAAAAAAGAATATATATATAAAACTGAATCACTTTACTGCACACCTGAGACTAATACGACATTGTAAATTAACTATACTTCAATTAAAAAATGGTTTTAAATAAAGTGCTACTCCAGTGAGCACACAATTGATAAGAAAGTGAAACAGGCTTATTACTGATATGGAGAAAGTTTGAGTGGTCTGCATAGAAGATCAAATCAGCCACAACATTCCCTTAAACCAAAGCCTAATCCAGAGCAAGACCCTAAATCTCTTCAGTTCTATGAAGGCTGAGAGAGGTGAGGAAGCTGTAGAAGAAAAGTTTGAAGCTAGCAGAGGTTGGTTCATGAAGTTTGAGGAAAGAAGCTGTTTCCATAACATAGAAGAGCAAGGTGAAGCAGCAAGTGCTCATGTAGAAGCTGCAGCAAGTTATCCAGAAGATCCAGCTAAGATCATTAATGAAGGTGGCTACACAAACAACAGATTTTCAGTGTAGATAAAACAGCCTTATGCTGGAAGAAGATGCCATCTAGAACTTTCATAGCTAGAGAGGAGAAGTCAATGCCTGGATTCAAAGCTTCAAAGGAGAGGCTGACTCTCTTATTAGGGGCTAATGCAGCTGGCAACTTTAAGTTGAGGCTCTTTAAGTTGAGCTCTCATTTACCATCCTGAAAATCCTAGGGTCCTTAAGAATTATACTATATCTACTCTGCTTGTGCTCTATAAATGGAACAACAAAGCCTAGATGACAGCATATCTGTTTATAACATGGTTTACTGACTATTTTAAGCCCACTGTTGAGATCTACCGTTCAGAAAAAAAGGGTTCCTTTCAAAATATTACTGCTCATTGACAATGCGCCTGGTCTTCCAAGAGCTCTGATGGAGATGTACAAAGAGATTCATGTTTTTTCATGCCTGCTAACACAACATCCATTCTGCAGCCCATGGATCAAAGAGTAATTTCTACTTTCAAGTCTTCTAATTTAAGAAATACATTTCATAAGACTATAACTGCCATATGTAGTGATTCCTCTGATGGATCTGGGCAAAGTAAATGGAAAACCTTCTGGAAAGGATTTACCATTCTAAATGCCATTAAGAACATTTGTGATTCATGGAAGAGGTCAAAATATTAGTATTAACAGGAGTTTAGAAAAAGTTGATTCCAGCTCTCATGGATGACATTATTCAAAAGAATGAAATTGTACCCTTACCTCATAACCTTTGGAAAAATTATCTCAAAATAGATCAAAGACCTAAATGTAAGGGCTAAAACTATAAAATTCATAGAAAGAAGCATAGGTGTGCATTTTGTGATCTTGCATTAAGCAATGGATTCTTAGATATGACACCAAGGACACAAGCAACAACAACAAAAATAGATAAATTGGCCTTCATCAAAATTAAAAAATTTGGGGACTTCCCTCGTGGCACAGTGTTTAAGAATCCACCTGCCAATGCAGGGGACACGGGTTCGAACCCTGATCCGGGAAGATCCCACATGCCACAGAACAAATAAGCCCGTGTGCCACAACTACTGAGCATGCATGCCACAACTACTGAAGCCTGTGTGCCTAGAGCCCATGCCCTGCAACGAGAAGCCACCACAATGAGAAGCCCACGCACCACAGTGAAGAGTAGCCCCCACTCGCCACAACTAGAGAAAGCCCACACACAGCAACAAAGACCCAATGCAGCCATAAATAAATAGGTAAATAAATAAATAATTTAAAAGTTTGTATTTCAAAGGACATTATGAAGAAAGTGAAAAGATAACCCATAGAATGGGAGGGAAAATTTGCAAATCATATATCTAATAAAGGTCTAGTACCCGGAATATATAAAGAATGATTGCAAATCAACAACAAAGACAAATGGCCCAATTAAAAAATGGGCAAATGATTTGAATAGACATTTCTCCAAAAAAAAGAATTCAAGTGGATATGAAACACATGAAAAGGTACTCAATATTATTAGTCTTTAGGAAAATGCAAGTCAATGAAATACCACTTCATACTACTAGAATGGCTAAAATTAAAAAAACAGACAAAAATAAGTGTTGATAAGGATGTGGAGAAATTGGAACCCTTAGACATTGCTGGTGAAAATGTAACAGCCACTTTGAAAACAGTTAGCAGTTCTTCAAAGTTTAAACATAAAGTTAGCACACAATCCAGCAATTCCACCCCCAAGCATATACCCAAGAGAAATGAAAACATATGCCCACATAAAAACTTGCACACAAATGTTCATAGTAGTGTTATTCATAATCACCCCAAAGTGGAAGCAACACAAATATTTATCAAATGATGAATGGATAAACAAAATGTGGCATATCTCTATAATAGAGTTTATTCAGCCATAAAAGGGAATGAAATACTGAAACATGCTACAACATGAATGAACCTTGAAATGATTATGCCAAGTGAAGAAGCCAGACACAAAGGTCACATATTATGGGATTCCATTGATATGAACTATCTAGGATAGTTAAATCCATAGGAATAGGAAGGAGATTAGTGCTTTCCAGTGACTGGGTGAGGGGTGGGAGAGAGTATGGAAGTGACAGCTAATGTAGATGGCGATTTCTTTTTGGAGTGAAGAGAATATTCTGGAGTTAGACTATGACGATGGTTGCACAACTCAGAACATACCAAAATCCACTGGATTGTATACTTTAAAGGGCAAGTTTTATGGTATGTGAATTATATCTCAATGAAAGAAAGAATGAGGGATAATTATAAATTCTTTTATACATATATAGAATACATATGACCTTATTATAAGTAAGTCTTCATGCTTACATAATATCGATATGTAAAACACACAGCAGTTCCTATGGAGATATTTTGTGACATTTCCTTGAAACTGGGGTTACAATTATCACCAGGTGTGTTTTTTTTCTAATATAGAGGTGCCTAGATACATAAATGACATGGAGCTAAGAAATTTCTCAGCTTCATTGTGTGATACAGAAATTTTTGGCTCTAGGGCAGTGAAATAATCTGCAAATGAGAGAACTTTGACCTGATAAAAGTATGTTATCGATGATCCAAGATTCTTTCACTAATAATAATAATATTTTGAGTATCTACCATGTGCTGAGCATTTTACATATGCTATGTCATTTAATACTTAAAATAACCCTCTGAGGCTATTATTCATATTCTATTATATCACATTCTACCAATAAGCAAACTTAAGATCAATGAGGTTAGCTAACAGGCTAACTCGTATTGCTTTCTAGTAAAATTCTATAATGGCTGAGCCAAGAATCAAACCTCCGAAGCTCAGACTCTTTTCCCAGTGAAACACTGCCTTCCCAGATATGGCCCATGTAGGAGGGCAATCTCACTCCACCATTTACATTTGGGGAGTAGGCGTAGGTAAAGGGATGGTACCAGAGTCCAGCAGACAAAGGTAGAAAAGTCATCCAGGATCAGCTTCTCTTTGGGACAGAGCAACTCTTCCTTGAAAGGTGTACTCTTTTCTAACTGCAAATAATGAGCTCTTCTGTATATGCTTTATCCAGAAATGCCATTTCTTAAGGAATTACAGCATGTAGAAAAACATTTTGGAGCTCTCATTTATTCAGTTAGTATGTGCCAGGCTGTGTGCTCAGTCTTGGGAATATGAATATGACATATATGAATAAGATTCCACAAGAAGCCCAATCAAAAGCATTCAAAAGCATTTCCATACGATATAGAGTACTTCCAACTAAAAACAAAGAAGCAAAATTTCTCCCCACCCTTTCTTTAAAATCCACCCATAAACAACTTTCCTTAATATGATGCATGGAATTCATCTCTGATTAACAACCACCAACATAGGCTGAGCTCTGTGTGTGTCCTTCCTAATGTCCATTTCCAGCTCTATTTGCTCTGGGAAGTTACGAGAAGAATATGGCCTTGGCACATTCATGATAATGCTTTGGCAATTTCATGATAATGCAGCAGCCATGGGGGCCATCACATAGTATGAGGCCCTTGGAGCCACTACAGATAGTAAATGGTTATGGTAGCGATGGCCCGTGATCCTGGGGCCATGCACATGTCAGGTTGCCATTACCAGAAAGATTTAGTTTTGCTCCTGGCAGAGGACCTTGTTTATCTTTGTCACTGGCACTATTGCTTCCATCACTGGGCCAAAAGCTTATTAGCCACTGGAAGTTGGCAGAGGTACACGAACCAGAGCAACCCCCTGTGACACGAGGAAGCAAGATTCTTGCAGACTTAACAGTACATCTCCCCATTGGTCAAATCTGTGACCTTAACTGGCTAGATTTACTTATCTGTGTCAAATTCATCTCCAGCCCCAAAGACAGAAATAAGTTAACATTAGACTTGGATGGATTCTGTCAGTATTTTTTTTTCTTTCATGTCCAAAGTGAGAAAAACCCACAAGAAAAGCAGTCCCAAATGACTTCTGCCCCTGAACTGAAGCCACCTCAATTTTATTCATCCAGAAAGCTCTGAGAAAAGACAGAAATTTCAAGATACATATATCCTTTTCTGTGAATACCAGAGACTTGATTATGTATGATCTTCAGGAAATTGTAAGCTCATCAAGGGCAGAATCAAGGTCCTTATCTTAGTACCTCCCCATAATTCAGGGCCTTGTCCTATTACTTCAGTTTGTACTGACTCTTTTCCTCTTTTCTTTGCCTGTGCTCTATATATCCAACTCGCTTTGAGTTATCTCACCTTCATATGTTTGCTTACTCTGTCTTCTGGTTTGGGATACCCTTTCTTTCATCACCCAATTCTATCAACCTAAACCTGATTTCCTCACACTGGAAGCTTTAAGTGTTTGTCCTTTGAATTCTCAATAACATTTTGCTGATACCTCTCATAATTTAATTCTCCATTTCCATTTGTCTCCTTGAGTGTAGTAACTATTTTGCAGGTGCTCAGCAAAAGAGCATTTGCCAAATGGGTACATGAATGTATCTTTTGTGGTGGAAAATTGAGAACATGGGGGTGAAAGATAATGTTCTCTTTCCTTAGTGAAGGAGGCCACAGGGGGGCTCATTCTCATGCTTTTTGCATCCTTTTACTGAGTTACTGGCAATATATTATAATAGGTCTGAGGATTCAATAGATCCTGCCCTACTCAAAAGAACTGAAAGAAGCAAGCAAGTTGATCTTGATTATTGCCTCCCACCACCCACATGGTGAGTGCCCTGAACCCCTCTCATTGTTACTAAGTGTCGAGAAAAGCTTAGGCCACTCTCCTCCTCCAGTGCATCCCTGGAAATGAATCTCTGACCGTCCCAGCCTCATCTGACCCACCCCTGCTCCCACAACCATCAGCACTCACGTTTTGGGAAGCCTTTCTGCCATAGTAAGTCACATGAGCAGATTATTTTACATGAGGGAAAAATTTTTTTCCCACCTAGGGTCAAACTTTTCTTCTATAAGTCATTTCTCACCCCTAGAGACAGAGCAACAAGAATCTCATGGATTCCAGTACAGCCTTCCAGTGGTCGTGGTGACTGACCCAATGTGGTTTTGGAAACTGTGCTTACAGCCAACCAACCATTACAGGAGTCCTTCCCTGAATAGTTTCCTCAGCGGGTAAATTCATTTCAAGTATTTCTACACTGCCACCTGGAGTTCATGGGAACGCTGTGTGCTTCTCCTGTTGTCGCCGAGCAGACGGAGCTGTGTGATGGCACATTCTCTGTGCCTGTAATGACAGGCGCTGCTGCAGCGTCAAGAAACAGAAACCTTGTCCTTGTTGCTGGACATTAGTCACTCGGGCTATTCTGGCCACGAGGCAGACCTGTCAATGGAACAGTTGAGGTCTTATTGCTCTCTGACATTTCCTGCACATAACCAGCTTGCTTTCTTTAAAAGAAAAGCTTAGAAGTAAAAAAGCTCAGAATGAAATGGAATTGCAAAAATAGAAAAAAGAAAATCCCTTTCAGAATCTCTACTCCCATGAGACTGACCAGGACACACTTTTTACAAGCAAAAATCAGAACAGTGACCAAAGAATACATATTTGTGTGTGTGTGTGTGTGTGTAAAAGATGGAGAAAATACAATGTTGCTCAATTTCCCTCTGACTTCCCAAACAATTCCATATCACTGAAGTTAATACTTTCTCATTTTATATGATGAGGTTTTTTTTTTTTTAACCAGAATAATATCTTTAAACAGAAAGTACATTTTAAATTATTTCACTATTTGAAACCCTGGAGTAAACTTTTTCTCCTGGGCTTGTAACCAGGTGACTGGTTTGAAAATCTAAAAGATCTTTTTTTTCTCTCACCACTCTTTTTTTTTTTTTGAGTTGGAGTGTTTTTCTTAAATAAATGTCTGTTACATTAATGATTAAAATCAATTAAGTTCACCTTGGAAGGTGGTATAAAAGGACACACCAATTTGCTCATTTCACTTAGGTGATGTATTGCCCTCTAGTGGTATGAGATGCTAAATATTGATGTAAAGTGAAGGCAACGAATTTGAAATGACTCAATTCTTTATTGAACAGCTGCTCTGTGCCATGCACAGTTCTAGGCTCTGCGGTTAGAATTATGCTGCAGGCAGCAGCAAAGAAGATAAGTCAGGATTCTAACTTCAAGGACCATACACTTTAATGGGAGAGACAGAAAATTACAGTTTAAACAAGAAAAATCTTACATAGCGATACTCTGCAGAGAATTAAAATAGGGTGATGTGGTTGAAAGATACTGAGTGGATCATTTAGACTTGGGGTAACAAGAATAGTCTCCCTAAGAAGGTGATATATGCCTTTAGATCTGTATGCCAAGACAGTCAGCTACATGAAGATCAGGAGAGAGACAGAGCATTCCAGGCAGAGGAAACAGTTAGTGCAAGAATCTTAAGACAGAAGTGAGCTTGGGGTGTTCAAGGAACAGAACGATGATCAGAGTGGCTGGAGCATGGTAGATGGAGAGAATGGTTTAAGATGAAGATGGAAAGACAGGTAATGGCCAGAACATGTAAGGCCTTGAAAAGCCAAAGAAAAAGTTGAAGGACAACAAGCAGGGGAATAACACAATTTGGTTCACAGTCTTTAAAAGCTCACTGTGTTACGATGTGGAGAATCAACTGTAGGTGAGCACAGGAGGAAGCTGTGAGACCGGTTGGGAGGCTGGTATAATGATCCTGTGTCAGAAATGATGGTGGCTTGCTCCAGTATAGCAGGGGTAGAAATGGAGAGAGCTGACATATTTGGATATGTTTTAATGGTAGAATCAACAGGACTTGTTGTCCTGGCTTGGATGTAGGTGGTGAGGGAAAGCAAGGACATAAGAGTGAGATCTTGATTTTTTTAATTGATGAACTGAGTGGAAGGAAATGGTGTATACCAAGATGAGGAAGATGGCCTGAGGATTAGGTCTGGGAAGCAAATCAGGTCATGGCCTTCATGGCTTTGATACAAAATATAGTACAAAGGATTAAAGAATGTGTTGTCATGCAATGAGGCCAGACCAATACATGTAAATGTTAAGATTTCAAGAGGTACAGGAGAGCTACAGAGTTTTCCAAAGGAAATTAGGAAGAACAGCTGCCAGATTGCAGTGTGAGTCATCCTAAGCAGGTAGGGAAAGAGAATTTAGTGCCAGGGAGCTAAGAGCCAAGGGCTTTGAGACCTTCTATGACCAGCATTTGTGGCACTCCTGAAATATACCAGATACTATATGAAGAACTTCACATACCTTACCCCATCAATTCTTTGAACAATCTTGCAAAGTATTGGGTCGGCCAAAAATTTGTTCGGGTTTTCCGGTAAGATGTTACAGATTGATCAGCTGAACATCTCCGGTGTGAAATCGCTAAGGGCTTGAGATGTGGAAGAGGAAGAAACGTGTGAAGCATGGCCCTTATTCTTCTGAATCTGGTCCACTAACTTAAAATAGAGCAAAGCTTTTTATTACTTTTTTTTTTAAAGGAGTCTAAAACTAGATATGCCTTGGCTATTGTTTACTGCTCTGGTGAAAATCATGGAGCCAATAGAGGGAGCTAAAGCAGCACAAATGGAGCTTCTGGATACAGAGACTCATTGCAAAGAAATTCCCAAATACTTGGAGAAGGGCTTAAAGTAACTTTATTTCAGGGAATCTGGGATGCAGTGGAAAAGAGGCAAAAGACCAATAAAAACAAAACTAACAAGATTCTGTGAATAAGTGGTGATTACTCCAATACCTAAATATTTAATTAGAATGAGTATCATGAATGAAAGAAAAACTTCTTGGCTATCATGCTGGTGACTAGGGTACAAAAAATTGTGCCCTTTTCTCTATTTTACTTGGTGATGCTAAATGGGATTCTCTGGGTTTATCAAATCTCTGGATTTACAAAAGCTGAGAAGTGTGATAATTTTAAATAGTTCAGGCTTTCTGGAAACAATAAGAAATAGAACTTTTAACTAAAGAAACAGTGAATGTATGGGTATTAATAGACACTAATTTTTTCATTCACCCACTTTGGCCATGAAAACTTTAGGCAGGACCTATTCATTTACTCTGGAATGAGCTCCATAATTGTAGTAAAGAAAGCAACCTGAAGAAGAATGGGATGTTGAATATCAATGATTGAACCTGACATTGTCTTAATAATACCTTCTTCTCCACCCTAAGAGAGAGAGGTCAAGCAGGGACCATTTGCTTTTACATGGAGCAGAATTCAGTATACTTTTACTATACTGTCTTAGGGATACATTAATTCTTCTATTTATGGTAATAAGTAAGAAGAAATCTGACCATGATAACCACAGCCTTTTTTTTCATGATAACTTTTTATTTATTTGGAATAGTCTTACCATATTTTAAAAAATTAATTCTGGGGTCTTCCCTGGTGGCGCAGTGGTTGAGAGTCCGCCTGCCAATGCAGGGGACACGGGTTCATGCCCCAGTCCGGGAAGATCCCACATGCTGCAGAGCGGCTGGGCCCGTGAGCCATGGCCGCTGAGCCTGCACATCCGGAGCCTGTGCTCCGCAGTGAGAGAGGCCTCAACTGTAAGAGGCCTGCGTACCGCAAAAAAAAAAAAATTAATTCTCACAAATTTTAAGAGAACATTCTTGTTTGTACAAGATGATAGAAAATATGACATTTTGTTGGCTGGTGAATATACCTAAGTATAAGGACTGGTAAAAATTGTAAGCATATCTTAAGCCTGCCCTTGACTAGAATAATAAGCTGAGCATATTTCTAATTCTACCCTAAGATGGAAACAAATGTGCTGATAGAATTATTTGGATATTGGACAAGCCATTCCATACCTGGGTGTATTTTGGAGCTCTGTTTGCCACATTTCACATGAAAAGACTGATTTTTAAGTGAGGAGAAATATAGCAGATGCCACTGCGTCCTTATGAGCGTATTGACCCTATAATATTTATAGTGTCCATAAGAGAGACCTATTGAGATTGGAGACTGGCAGAAACAAGGAGGAGTGTTAGCTGTGGGACTTGAGAATTTGATCAGTACCTAATGCAGTTACCCATTGCTCCCTTTCTGAAAGACAATTGTCTGCTACTGATCACTGGTTAAGATGGCATCTCCTATGAAAGGAAACCAAAATAATTCTAATACCAGGAACACCCAAACTGTCTTGGGTAATACTTGAAAGATATGTGGATATTAGTGGGGAAGCACAAAAAAGCTCACTGATTAGATAGAAATGAATTGATAGTGGTCCACAGGATCCACAATGGCAGCAACAGCCCTGGAGCCCAAACTGTCCTCACCATAAGATTTACTTCTGGCAATAAGGATCTGTGAGTATACAGTATATGAATTCAGAAGAACATGACTGTGGCCAAGTTTAGTTTACTGAGCACAGCCCAACTAACTCAGAAGGGTCAAGGAAGGCTCTGACCATCCACTCAGCCTCAAGAAAGACTCGGGTAGAGACAAGTATATGTCCATTCAGAGGACTAAGTAGAAACTGTTTTGGTTGACTCTCCATACCTCCCAACACGAGAAACTTTCATACTACGGTGTATTTTTACAGACACTCTTAGGCAATAGCAAAGAGCTTCTATAAACTCTTAGGCTAGAACTTGTTTTGTCTGGCAAGTATTAAAAAGATCTTAATTTAAGGACAATATATACCGGAAAACTATGGGCTTTTTCATCTCAAATATGGGTGACTATGTGTTATATATATATGGATGAGAATGGTGGTAATGATTGAAACACCAAGGGTTTTTGGTTTTGTTTTTGCCTGCATTGGGTCTTTGTTGCTGGCACAGGCTTCAGTAGTTGTGGCACGTGAGCTCAGCCTTTGTGGCTCATGGGCTCTAGAGTGCAGGCTCGGTAGTTGTGGCGCACGGGATAAGTTGCTCCACAGCATGTGGGATCTTCCCAGACCAGGGCTCGAACCCATGTCCCTGAATTGGCAGGCGGATTCTTAACCACTGTGCTACCAGGGAAGTTCCAACACCAAGGGTTTTAAAGGTGGTAACTGAAGTCCACAAGATGAGTGAACACTGGGAAACCATGAGATATGAAATATTAGAATCAGTCATGACACATCCTTTTGACTCCGTCTAAAACTGCTTTGTCTCCCAGGATTGCTCACGCAGCCAACAGCAAAAGGCAAATCAACTTTTGTTCGAAGGACAGAGCTCAAAGGGGTGTAGGCCATTACATGCTGGCCGTTTGACTATATTGAACCTTCACCTACAATACCATGTACTTTTAAGTTATATTGCCTGGTATTGACTTTTTTTCTAGTTTAAACTTTGTTCACCCTCAGCATAGTCTATAATCAATGGACTGGAAATATAGACTTCCATCAATTCTGACTCTGGATTGTTATATCAGCAGATAAGAGAACATAATCTATAGAATGAAGGGGACAGAAGTGGCCAAGAAATGCAATACAGAGTAATCTTTTCATTTTCACAACCCTCCCAAAGTAGTAGTATTCCTGGAGATCAGAATGGGCAATTGAAGCAATTGTTATACAAAGTGACACCACAGACATGATGGATCCACTGGCTTTCCAGGCAGGGAGAACAAGGAAACTAACATGCTGGGCTGCAAAAACAGGTCATTGGCTGAACTCGTTTCTAAGGCATGCGATCAAAAATGAGGCAGTGGGGGGCTTCCCTGGTGGCGCAGTGGTTGAGAGTCCGCCTGCCGATGCAGGGGACATGGGTTCGTGCCCCGGCCCAGGAAGATCCCACATGCCGCGGAGCGGCTGGGCCCGTGGGCCATGGCCGCTGAGCCTGCACGTCCGGAGCCTGCACGTCCGGAGCCTGTGCTCCGCAGTGAGAGAGGCCTCAACTGTAAGAGGCCTGCGTACCGCAAAAAAAAAAAAATTAATTCTCACAAATTTTAAGAGAACATTCTTGTTTGTACAAGATGATAGAAAATATGACATTTTGTTGGCTGGTGAATATACCTAAGTATAAGGACTGGTAAAAATTGTAAGCATATCTTAAGCCTGCCCTTGACTAGAATAATAAGCTGAGCATATTTCTAATTCTACCCTAAGATGGAAACAAATGTGCTGATAGAATTATTTGGATATTGGACAAGCCATTCCATACCTGGGTGTATTTTGGAGCTCTGTTTGCCACATTTCACATGAAAAGACTGATTTTTAAGTGAGGAGAAATATAGCAGATGCCACTGCGTCCTTATGAGCGTATTGACCCTATAATATTTATAGTGTCCATAAGAGAGACCTATTGAGATTGGAGACTGGCAGAAACAAGGAGGAGTGTTAGCTGTGGGACTTGAGAATTTGATCAGTACCTAATGCAGTTACCCATTGCTCCCTTTCTGAAAGACAATTGTCTGCTACTGATCACTGGTTAAGATGGCATCTCCTATGAAAGGAAACCAAAATAATTCTAATACCAGGAACACCCAAACTGTCTTGGGTAATACTTGAAAGATATGTGGATATTAGTGGGGAAGCACAAAAAAGCTCACTGATTAGATAGAAATGAATTGATAGTGGTCCACAGGATCCACAATGGCAGCAACAGCCCTGGAGCCCAAACTGTCCTCACCATAAGATTTACTTCTGGCAATAAGGATCTGTGAGTATACAGTATATGAATTCAGAAGAACATGACTGTGGCCAAGTTTAGTTTACTGAGCACAGCCCAACTAACTCAGAAGGGTCAAGGAAGGCTCTGACCATCCACTCAGCCTCAAGAAAGACTCGGGTAGAGACAAGTATATGTCCATTCAGAGGACTAAGTAGAAACTGTTTTGGTTGACTCTCCATACCTCCCAACACGAGAAACTTTCATACTACGGTGTATTTTTACAGACACTCTTAGGCAATAGCAAAGAGCTTCTATAAACTCTTAGGCTAGAACTTGTTTTGTCTGGCAAGTATTAAAAAGATCTTAATTTAAGGACAATATATACCGGAAAACTATGGGCTTTTTCATCTCAAATATGGGTGACTATGTGTTATATATATATGGATGAGAATGGTGGTAATGATTGAAACACCAAGGGTTTTTGGTTTTGTTTTTGCCTGCATTGGGTCTTTGTTGCTGGCACAGGCTTCAGTAGTTGTGGCACGTGAGCTCAGCCTTTGTGGCTCATGGGCTCTAGAGTGCAGGCTCGGTAGTTGTGGCGCACGGGATAAGTTGCTCCACAGCATGTGGGATCTTCCCAGACCAGGGCTCGAACCCATGTCCCTGAATTGGCAGGCGGATTCTTAACCACTGTGCTACCAGGGAAGTTCCAACACCAAGGGTTTTAAAGGTGGTAACTGAAGTCCACAAGATGAGTGAACACTGGGAAACCATGAGATATGAAATATTAGAATCAGTCATGACACATCCTTTTGACTCCGTCTAAAACTGCTTTGTCTCCCAGGATTGCTCACGCAGCCAACAGCAAAAGGCAAATCAACTTTTGTTCGAAGGACAGAGCTCAAAGGGGTGTAGGCCATTACATGCTGGCCGTTTGACTATATTGAACCTTCACCTACAATACCATGTACTTTTAAGTTATATTGCCTGGTATTGACTTTTTTTCTAGTTTAAACTTTGTTCACCCTCAGCATAGTCTATAATCAATGGACTGGAAATATAGACTTCCATCAATTCTGACTCTGGATTGTTATATCAGCAGATAAGAGAACATAATCTATAGAATGAAGGGGACAGAAGTGGCCAAGAAATGCAATACAGAGTAATCTTTTCATTTTCACAACCCTCCCAAAGTAGTAGTATTCCTGGAGATCAGAATGGGCAATTGAAGCAATTGTTATACAAAGTGACACCACAGACATGATGGATCCACTGGCTTTCCAGGCAGGGAGAACAAGGAAACTAACATGCTGGGCTGCAAAAACAGGTCATTGGCTGAACTCGTTTCTAAGGCATGCGATCAAAAATGAGGCAGTGGGGGGCTTCCCTGGTGGCGCAGTGGTTGAGAGTCCGCCTGCCGATGCAGGGGACATGGGTTCGTGCCCCGGCCCAGGAAGATCCCACATGCCGCGGAGCGGCTGGGCCCGTGGGCCATGGCCGCTGAGCCTGCACGTCCGGAGCCTGCACGTCCGGAGCCTGTGCTCCGCAGTGAGAGAGGCCTCAACTGTAAGAGGCCTGCGTACCGCAAAAAAAAAAAAATTAATTCTCACAAATTTTAAGAGAACATTCTTGTTTGTACAAGATGATAGAAAATATGACATTTTGTTGGCTGGTGAATATACCTAAGTATAAGGACTGGTAAAAATTGTAAGCATATCTTAAGCCTGCCCTTGACTAGAATAATAAGCTGAGCATATTTCTAATTCTACCCTAAGATGGAAACAAATGTGCTGATAGAATTATTTGGATATTGGACAAGCCATTCCATACCTGGGTGTATTTTGGAGCTCTGTTTGCCACATTTCACATGAAAAGACTGATTTTTAAGTGAGGAGAAATATAGCAGATGCCACTGCGTCCTTATGAGCGTATTGACCCTATAATATTTATAGTGTCCATAAGAGAGACCTATTGAGATTGGAGACTGGCAGAAACAAGGAGGAGTGTTAGCTGTGGGACTTGAGAATTTGATCAGTACCTAATGCAGTTACCCATTGCTCCCTTTCTGAAAGACAATTGTCTGCTACTGATCACTGGTTAAGATGGCATCTCCTATGAAAGGAAACCAAAATAATTCTAATACCAGGAACACCCAAACTGTCTTGGGTAATACTTGAAAGATATGTGGATATTAGTGGGGAAGCACAAAAAAGCTCACTGATTAGATAGAAATGAATTGATAGTGGTCCACAGGATCCACAATGGCAGCAACAGCCCTGGAGCCCAAACTGTCCTCACCATAAGATTTACTTCTGGCAATAAGGATCTGTGAGTATACAGTATATGAATTCAGAAGAACATGACTGTGGCCAAGTTTAGTTTACTGAGCACAGCCCAACTAACTCAGAAGGGTCAAGGAAGGCTCTGACCATCCACTCAGCCTCAAGAAAGACTCGGGTAGAGACAAGTATATGTCCATTCAGAGGACTAAGTAGAAACTGTTTTGGTTGACTCTCCATACCTCCCAACACGAGAAACTTTCATACTACGGTGTATTTTTACAGACACTCTTAGGCAATAGCAAAGAGCTTCTATAAACTCTTAGGCTAGAACTTGTTTTGTCTGGCAAGTATTAAAAAGATCTTAATTTAAGGACAATATATACCGGAAAACTATGGGCTTTTTCATCTCAAATATGGGTGACTATGTGTTATATATATATGGATGAGAATGGTGGTAATGATTGAAACACCAAGGGTTTTTGGTTTTGTTTTTGCCTGCATTGGGTCTTTGTTGCTGGCACAGGCTTCAGTAGTTGTGGCACGTGAGCTCAGCCTTTGTGGCTCATGGGCTCTAGAGTGCAGGCTCGGTAGTTGTGGCGCACGGGATAAGTTGCTCCACAGCATGTGGGATCTTCCCAGACCAGGGCTCGAACCCATGTCCCTGAATTGGCAGGCGGATTCTTAACCACTGTGCTACCAGGGAAGTTCCAACACCAAGGGTTTTAAAGGTGGTAACTGAAGTCCACAAGATGAGTGAACACTGGGAAACCATGAGATATGAAATATTAGAATCAGTCATGACACATCCTTTTGACTCCGTCTAAAACTGCTTTGTCTCCCAGGATTGCTCACGCAGCCAACAGCAAAAGGCAAATCAACTTTTGTTCGAAGGACAGAGCTCAAAGGGGTGTAGGCCATTACATGCTGGCCGTTTGACTATATTGAACCTTCACCTACAATACCATGTACTTTTAAGTTATATTGCCTGGTATTGACTTTTTTTCTAGTTTAAACTTTGTTCACCCTCAGCATAGTCTATAATCAATGGACTGGAAATATAGACTTCCATCAATTCTGACTCTGGATTGTTATATCAGCAGATAAGAGAACATAATCTATAGAATGAAGGGGACAGAAGTGGCCAAGAAATGCAATACAGAGTAATCTTTTCATTTTCACAACCCTCCCAAAGTAGTAGTATTCCTGGAGATCAGAATGGGCAATTGAAGCAATTGTTATACAAAGTGACACCACAGACATGATGGATCCACTGGCTTTCCAGGCAGGGAGAACAAGGAAACTAACATGCTGGGCTGCAAAAACAGGTCATTGGCTGAACTCGTTTCTAAGGCATGCGATCAAAAATGAGGCAGTGGGGGGCTTCCCTGGTGGCGCAGTGGTTGAGAGTCCGCCTGCCGATGCAGGGGACATGGGTTCGTGCCCCGGCCCAGGAAGATCCCACATGCCGCGGAGCGGCTGGGCCCGTGGGCCATGGCCGCTGAGCCTGCACGTCCGGAGCCTGCACGTCCGGAGCCTGTGCTCCGCAACGGGAGAGGCCACAGCAGTGAGAGGCCCGCGTACTGCAAAAAAAAAAAAAAAAAAAGAGGCAGTGGGAAAAAATGGATTGATTCATACTTACCATTTTACATGCTTTTCTTGGGTAATGAATAGCAAAGTCTTATTAACCTGGAAGGGCTTTTGATACCCTCACGTTAAACCACCATGTGCTGTTGTATCTATTCTGGCTACTACTAATACTATGACTACTACTGATAATAATAATAGCAAACAGATAATACTTATTATATGCCCAGCACTATTCTAAGCACTTTACATATCTCTTTATGTTAAATATGAGATTGATTCTGGCAAGTCACTAATTTTTAAGGAAATCGGCTCCTTTCCTTAGAGGTGGTGGAGCAAATATCTTTAAAAAAACTTTTGAGAGGTAGAGAGGGAAGAAATAATTAAGAGAGGTATAAATGGAGTCATAGTAAGGCATTAGTCAGGACGTTTGGGTTACACACTACCAAAATTTCAACTCAAAGAAGCTTTGGCCAGATAGAAGATGTACTGACTCCTGTAACTAGAAAGGGACAGGATACAGCTCAGAACAACTCAGATGAGGAAATGAATGCCATCTGTACTCTTTCCTCATATTTTGTCCCTGCTTCTCTGAGTGACAGTGCATTCTCCCCTTCCACAAATGAGTTTCCTCCTTGGGGCCAGAACCAAGGCGTCTGACAGCTCCTGAGCTCACATCTTCCTAAGTTTGCCATTCAGGAAGAAAAGGGCCCAGCTTCAAGAATCCTAGAGAAGGACTCTGACTGGCCCAGCTGTCATGTGCCAGCATCCTGATCCAAACTCCATGACCAAGGGAAAGGAGAACTGTGATTGACAGCTCCCACTGGAACCACCTATAGGGCTGTGGGTAGGGGGATGGTGTGTGGGGAGAAAGCAGTTCCCCCAGAGGAGGATGGCCTGCTATGCAGGTACCACATTTGATGTGCATTGCAAAGAACTGAAAGAAAACATAAGAAAGGTAAAATCTGTCCCAGCCTCCTCTAAGTTCTTTGCTTCTCCCACCCTCAGCAGTCAGAGTCCCAATGTTTCCCCTGCAGCCCACCCCCACCCAAAGGTCAGAAACACTTTGCTTATCCCTGGTAGCACCTTCTTTCTCACCTTCTTCAATTCCCCTCCTAAAGCTGCATCTTCTCCTAGAAATGTTACTCATGGGGTTTTCATGTTGTGAAATGACATGGAGCTACTCAGAGAAAGTAAGACCCAGCTGTTAATTAGGGACCTTCTGGATACAGTGCCCGCAAGGAGACATTTTAATGGGCAATATAGGCAGAGCTTGTAGCATCCCATATTCAGTCAGCCACTCCTGCCTGCGCATCTTCTACCAAGAACAAACTAACCACAGGCTCCAATATTTCCTTGCAGGTACGATGAGCTATAGCAGTGAAAACTTTGAGGAGTTCTGAGGCATAACTTGCTGGACATCCCGGAAGACAGAGTGGGATCATTGGTTGTCTCCTAAACGTGGAAATTAATGCTGTGTATTTGTGTGCGTGCCTGTGTGTGTGTGTGTGTGTGTGTGTGAAGACCTTGGGGCATCTATGAGAGCGTTCACCTGGCACAGGACAGATTTTCAGTCCTGCTTTCTCACTTGGGAACCTGTTACACTGTCAGCAGAAAGCGATGCCTTTCAGTAAAATGCAGGTGGAGCCCCTAGGACCTCAACCAAATTCTTCTGGAGACAAGACTGTCAAGTAAGAGCTCAGGCACTCTTCCCGAGCTCTCTGCATAGAGGAGTAAGGTACCCCCCTCCACCAGCAAGAGCAGGAGAAACGCAGGGTGCCCAGGGAGGTCAGAACAGGCTCCTGGCAGAGAAGGGACCTACGAGCTGCACAATTCATTGTATTTTGTGTGAATGGCGCCCCTGGGGCATGGAAAGGAATAACTATGGCATAGCCCTGGCAGGAGAAGTCAGAGTGGTGACAATGGACACTGCAATAACCAGAAAATTTTAACTGATCCCCAAGCAAGCACATGAGGTCCTGGATCTCTGGAAAGGAATAGAGGAATAGTCAGGATGTGGTGCATTTGGAGACCTAGTGATCTTACTGGAAGCAGAAAGATGGATGGGGTCAATGTCAATTACAATCGGTAGCCATGTGCTTATTTGCTGTCCCCCACAGGCTGGTGTGGTCAGGGGAACTGAAGGTTACATCTCTCTTCTGAGTCCTTAGGAATAGAAATCCTAAGATCAGTGAAGAGGACCAAACTTGGAGGTGACAGAGGAGAAAGAGAGAGCTAAAAATTTCAGTGTGTGAGGTTGACATTATTTACAGCTACAGCTAAGAACAGAGGAAGCATTTTATAACCACACGCAGCCTTCACAAGCAAAACAAATGGAAAAGCAGTAGACAGATCATAAATTTCCCACTGCAGCCAGTGTTTTTATTATTATTTTAATTTTAATTAGCATCTTCTTTTATTCGGTTTTAGGACTGTCATGAGATGATATACCAAGGTCAAACTGAGTGCCAGTGGGCAGACAGCAGCCCTGTGTCAGCCAACTATTTTGGTGATTAATGTTCTTCTTGGCTCAGAGAAAACAACATCCTCTCTCCAAATTCAGAGGGGTTTTTTTGGCATAAAATTTTGGAAGCTTGGCCTAAAATTCTCCATGGTGACCATCTTCTCTATTCTCGCCTAGTCATAAGATTCATATTTATAAAACCGAGGAGAAATTGTAGAGGTCATCAACTCCAACCCTTATATACTTCCTCCCTCCCTTCCTTCCTTTCTTTCTTCCTTCTTTTTCTTCTTTCTTTCTGAGAATTCATTAATACATTTAATTTTAGATTGCATTTTATCTGACTATAAAACATACATTAAGATTTTTAAAACCCTGCAAACAGAAAATTTAAAGTAAAAGCCTCAAAATCTTCTACCCAGGGATTAACACTGTAAACTTTTTTTGGTAATCGTTATAAGACTTTAATTCACTACCTCCTTTTGCTCTTTTTCTAAATCTCAGGCCTTTTCCTTGGGACAGTGGCCCCTAAACTTTTGATTAGACAGAGGCAGCTAACTGCTAGGGGGAGCCATGAAGAACCATCCCGGGATCTTGGGAACTTGAAGACCTGTCAGAATACGCCACCCTCACCTCATTTTCAAATTAGCTAAAAGCCAGTGGCTCTGTTAGGACTCCTCCAATGTAGGTGATAATTACTTCAAAATTCACTGTGCTCCCTTTCAAATGTGAAGACCAGGAAATATACAGAATATGTCATGTGATAGGATGCCAGAAAAACCTCCAATTTTCTCTTTTGAAGTCATGGCTCTTCAAAGTGTAAAAATGAAGTGCCAAAAAGGAACATTTCTTAGGTTAGATAAAAATGGGTAACAATTTTATATCAATAAAGATACAGCAAATTCTGTCTTCTATAAAACGAATAAGTTGGTAGGTAAATACAGTTTAAGATGTGTCTACTGATATTAGTAATGTCCAGTTTAGTTAAAATATGTAAAAATGTATTTCAGGAAAGGATTTTTATGAATGTCAGTGACCTTTAAGATGTCATATGTACTTTGGATGTCCAATAGAGATTAACTCTGTATGTGGAAGTGATGGTAGATTTCATTTTTAAATGAAACAGTGATCAAAAATAAATAAACATATGGGAATGGAGGTAAATGCTCTCAAAGTCCAAACCAATGCCATGTAAATATCCTATTATCTACTTTTAATTTTAGATTGTAGGCCATTTATTGAAAATATACGTATATGAGTCAGTAACAGAAAGTATTCTGAACCCATCATACACAGTCTTTCCCTAATCCGCTATCCATGTGCGAAGCTGACATCTGGGCTGCTGTTTTTATCAAGGGTGGTGATAGCTTTGTGCTGACCCAGGTGACCCTTCCATCAGAAGTACAAGGTGAGACACTGGATGGTTCGCTGATGTAATGTGCTACCCCAAAGAGCCTCACTTGTCTTTTGTCTTCTTATCAGGCTGGGTTAGCTCCTTGTTTCTCAAGGTGTTAACTGTGGACCAGCAGCATCAACATCAGCATCATCAGAAAAACTTGTAAGAAATGTAGAATCTCAAGTCTTGCTCCAGACCTACTGAATCACAATCTGCATGTGCCCGCACCCCCCCCCCCACACACACACACTCTTCAGGTTTAAAATTAAAGAGCATACCAGACACTGGTCCAAATCATACAGTCATAGGATTTAATACTAAATGCAATACTGAAAATCCTCCAGTCTGAACCCTTCAAACAGCAGAGATTGCTAAGTGTTCCCCACTATATATTCTCCCCTTCTTTGTTTTAGTCGTAGAACTCCCCAAGATTGAACTGAGCACATGACCACCCCAAAATAGAGTGCATTTCCTGTGCTCCTTTGCAGCTAGGAAAGACCATGAGACTAAGTCTGAATCAATAAGATGTCAGCAGAAGAGATGCATGCAACTTCTAGTCAGTTCTGTAGTAAAGTAGCTGCTTGTTCTCAAGCTTCTTTTATCCCACTGGACGGGAGGCAGCAACAACTGCAGTAGATACCTTGGGCGCAAGAGATGGAAGTCACATATTGAGAACATAGAGCTGACTAGCCGTCCTGGGTCAGTCATGGTTTTGTGTAGTCGACCTGCCCAGCTATTTCAGAGTGCCTGTTCAGCTTTGGATGTGGAAGAGAAACCAAACTTTGTCTTTTCTAACCCATTGAAGCCACCATGATTTTGAGTCTCTTTTTTTATGGCAGCTTTAGCTTCTGTGACCTGATTAATAGCTTCATAAATTAGGAACTGAGGCCCAGAAAAATTATTATTTACAGTGAAAATACCACCTATAAATGTAAAAATAAATCTGTGGAAATTATTTTTAAAATTAAAAAAAACCTATACTCAATTTTATAATGAAAACATTTTTTAAAGATTCCAGACCAAGAGTGGTAGAACACTTTGGCTTTCCTGACTAAACTATTTGGCTTTGTGGTTTCATCTTAATTACCCTTGAAGGAGAAATCCATGCTTGTTTATCACACAGTGGCTCCTTGGACGAATGAATAAATGAGTGAAAGGATAAAGCAAACTCTGTTTTTACTAAACCGACAGGTATTTTATATTCGCTTGGCCCTTGCCTATTTTAAAGAATGTAACCTTAAGGTACATCTTAGTTTGACTTCTTGGTCAATTTACCACAAGGAAATGCAGTGGCAGCCAATAAAGTTTTCCAATAGGCATACCTCTTATAGTTTTAAGAGTTTTTAATTATAGTTGATTTGTGGGAGGCAGCTGTAGAGCTGTGTGTTTGCAGTAGGTTAGGACTACAGCTCAGCACTACTTTTTCCTGTTTGTTTTACGGCTGTGCCTTAATAGTCACTAAACCGAAGTCATAAAGACAATTGAAGGTGTCAGGGCATGATATTATCTACATGAGCATGGCTTATTGGTGCCAGAGTTCAGTCATTTTTGAATTCAAGGTAGTCTTTGGCTAGTACCAACTTCTAAACAGGTTTTTCTAGAATCATATTTCGACTAACATAAATGAAATTGTCTCCTGCTATACAAAGATAAAGACTTGCGCCCAGTGGCCCAGTCATATTTATTAAGTTAATTTAAATATTAATTATTAATTAATTAATCAAACCATTAGGTTATAAAAATACAAAATTTGACTATATGAGCCAGTTACGGAAACAAGAAAATAACAAAGCACCAGTCACCCCAGATTGTCTTCAATCACAGGTAACCCATTGTAGGGTTGTCCCCTGAGGCAAAGTCTGAAAGAATTGCATGCATAGGGATGTGAACAATATGTAGTCTTGTTTTATCTTTCTGTTTGTTAAAAATTGTCCATCACTGACACAATGGACAAGGTATCATCTACCTTAGGGTGTGTTTATAATATATATATATTTTTGCGGTACGCAGGCCTCTCACTGTTGTGGCCTCTCCCGTTGCGGAGCACAGGCTCCGGACGCGCAGGCTCAGCGGCCGTGGCTCATGGGCCTAGCCTCTCCGCGGCATGTGGGATCTTCCCGGACCGGGGCATGAACCCGCGTCCCCTGCATCGGCAGGCAGACTCTCAACCACTGCGCCACCAGGGAAGCCCAAGGGTGTATTTATAATATTGACAAGAAATCAATAAATTCAACATAAAGTTGTCTAAAACTGTTAAAAATGAAAAAAACTTAATGTAAGCAAAATTATTTGAAATGTTTTAAGTTCATGATAAAAATTCTATAAACAATTCACATCTCTAGTTTGTTTTAGTTTTTGTTGCATTAATAAATCATATTCCCAAATCCATCCAAGTCTCTTTCTGCTTACACTGGCCTTCTCAATCTTGGTTGCATATTACAATCACTTGGAGAGCTTAAAAAAATACCTAAGCCCAGGCCAAAACCAAGAAATGATATCAGTCTCTCTTGGGGTGGGACCTCAGTATTTTCGCCATTTAGATGTAGGGAGAGGGTTGGCTGGGTCAACAGGTGTAATCTATTAACCAACTAGACAGATGTTCATTCAAGATAAAGGGACACCAGATGTTCACCGGGCATTCCATTCCAAGAGACATTATTTTCCATCTGAAACACATTTGCCTTCATCAGTTATTTCATGTCTCTTTCACCAAAGTCACCAAGAGGATTTAGTGCTTTCAAAATAGAGGGACCTTCTATTTTGAGGGCTCTTCTGAAAAGTTACACCTGAGAGAAATGAATAGGTCCTTGTCCTCTGCATAGAACTCCCATTTAGCCCATTGAACTACACAAAGGTTTTTAAATAGCCAGGTGATGTCTTGGGCAGGTGCCTTGTAGTCAGCATTAGTCTTCCCAAATGACCAGCCTGATCCAGCCAGTTCTCCCGTTTCCCCTCTGGCTCAGAGGCTTCATTCCTAATCTGTCAGCACAGGAAATTGCTGGCAGGTATCTTCTTTCATGCACGAGGCAGGGAAAACAAAGAGGTCATACTGCTCAGTGCTTTGACTGTGTTCAGCTGAGACCGGAAAAATTTCCCCAGAACAAAGCCTTTCCATTTCTGATGAAGCAGGCCACCACACATAAAGGACCAAAGACAGCATCCAATTCTCAGACTGCTTCTGGGCAAAAATGAAAACGAGCAACGTTTTAAATAAAATTAGTAAAAAGCACATGTGACATAGCCACTAAATATAAAATCATTCAAATTTCTGTTCACAGACTTCATTTAGTTTTCTCAATCATTTGGCAACCTACATTTCAAAACATAATTCTTCTGGACATCCCTGTTCTAAATCAGTTGTTTAAAACTGAACATTTAAAGTTGGCTGTTTATAGAAAAAAAGCTTATGGTTACCAAAGCGGAAGGGGGGTGGGGGAGGGATAAATTAGGAGTCTGGGATTAGCAGATGCAAACTACTATATATAAAATAGATAAACAACAAGGTCCTACTGCATAGCACAGGGAACTATATTCAGTATCCTGTAATAAACCATAATGGAAAAGAATATAAAAAAGAGTGTATATATATATTGAAATATATAGTGAATCACTTCACTGTACACCAGAAACTAACACAACATTGTAAATCAACTATACTTCAATAAAAAAAATTTTTTTAAGTTGGATGTTTAGAATCATTAAATTAGCATGAACTGAAGTGTAGTGAAGAGTAAAGAAAGATGAGAATTTGGCTAATCAAGGTCCCCTTGAATTCAATAGATCTTTGTTGACAACCTAATATGTACAAAAAGCAGGTACGTGGAATGAAATGGGTTCTCCTCCAGCTGCAGCATTTCCCAGTCGTGCTCAGAGGGCTAATCTCCAGCTGACGATGAGCCTCTTAGTTTCATGGTTTCGTTTTCTTGGCTTATCCAATAACTTCACTTATCTGAAACCAATATTGGTATAGACATTATTCAGAGACTCCAAGGAATATCTGTTCTTTTAACGAGTCTGTATATCGCTCAAATGGTTATGTGTGGAATCCTTCCAGACTTTTCCTCAGGGGGCAATCCAATTTTTTTTTCCGTCTCTCTGGCTTGCTTTATTTAAAGAAGTTAACTTTGCCATGATTCTTGGTTCTTATTTTTTTTTTCTCCAGCTTCAAATATACAAAGACTCCCTGGCATTACAGCTATTTCAAAGAAGACAGATTTTAAATTTGTGAAATTTCCAAAGGAATATAATTTTCAAATATTTACTTTAAATATACAGCTAGTTTTCTATCATACACTTCTTACCCCAGTCTTCATGCAAAATATATCTGAGCAAAATAAAACCTTTCTTCATGTCTTTCATTTCAGAGAAGAGCTTTTAGTACAGTCCAGGGGAGTTTATTGCATATTGTGGGAGATCCTAAGTTTAAAATACAATTCCTTTGTAACTAGGCATTTATAATTTTATTGGAAATATATAAAATATAATGTAAAATATAGAGCACTATATATATATACATATATATGGGTATATATATGTGTGTGTGTGTACATATATATATATATATATATATATATATATATGTTTAAAGGGTTGAGATAGCAACAAAAAGTAGTTTTAACAGGCTTTCTAGAAGAGAGAGCCAGAGAGAGGATGGGGAAGAGGAAAATATAGAAAACTTATACTGAGTTTGGGATGGGTGTCCTCACACATGGAAGAACTCACTGCAGAAGTCTTATCTAACTCATCTGCTTTGCAAGGGAAGGTGCTTGATAATAATGATAAAGTTAATAATAACAGTAATAGCTAATATCTATTGAGTGTCTGTGCTCTACAGATTCTGATATACAACAATTATTCACTCACTGTTCACATAAATGTTCACATAAAAAATTTTTATTAAGCATTTACCATGGTGCTAGGGAAGGAAGAAGGAGGGTAAGAGAGAGCTATGCAAACAAACAAACTATAATAGAGGAAGGCACTGGGTGTGGCCATGCATTTCCTCTTAACTGGCAACACATTCTTGCATTTTTAGGCAAAAATAGAACACAGTGGTGGGACTTTTCATTGATAACCGAGAACTTGAAATATGGTGGGATGGAGCCTTCATCCCTGTGGTATTAACTTTGCTCAAAAGATGGCAGCAAAGTTCAGCTAATTCTTCAGAAGCCACTTAAATGCTAGGGGAGGAGGGAATGGCAATTCACATCCTTTAAAGGTTAATGGGTTAAAAAAAAAAAGGTTAAGGGGTAAGTTGAAGAAAGACTGTCTTGATGGTTTTACAAATGGACTTTATTTTCTGATCATTTATCACAATATTTATTAACTATTAAAAATATCACAAGTTTAACGTAAGCCAAGTCACAATATTAAAATTACATTTATTCATTCATTTGTTAATTTACAAATGTGAAGAGCCATTAGTTCCCCAAACGTTTGAGTATCTGCTGGGAGCTAGCACTGTGCTGAGGGCTGATGATACTTGACAGAAAAACAGACACAATCCCAGTTCTCATTGGACATAGGGCCCAGTGCAGGACAGACATTAAAAAGGTAAGCACTGAAATGAATTTATAGTTAACCATAGAATGTAAGCCAATATGGAGCAGGGAGTTTTGTCTGTTTAGTTCCCCAATGGATCTCAAGAGCCTAGAACTGTGCTTGGCACAAAGCAGGTGCCCAGGAAAGGGTGGTTGACAGAATGAAGGAGTATGATTACAAGTCTGAACTCTGTGTATCCAGGGCGTCACTCTCTGTGCACGTTGAACAAAGGAACAGAGCCTGGGGTTGAGGAAATGATGCTTGGGCAAGGCCTGGAGGATGAGCAGGAGGACACAAGGTGGTTGTGTGTATGTATGTGCACTGAGAGTGGGACAGAGAAGACCCTGGGTGAAGGCCCTGTGACCGTAGCTGGGGAGGAGGGGGCCAAGGCAGTCAGCTTGGCAGCAGCATAGCGAGGGAAGGGTGGTGCAGGGAAGCACCGTAGAAGCAGATGAGTGAGGTGCAGAGCCTTTGGTGTAAAGAGGAGTAAGAGAGGAACAAGAGTGGATTTGCGGAGAAGTGCAGGCTATTTACTGCAAGTCCAAATGAGAGACGATGGTAACTTAGGTCCGGGAGATACAGGTGGAGTGGGGGGAAGTTGTCACTGTCACCAGATACTCAACCAGCAAAACCAACAGACTTGGTCATGCATAGGCTCCAGAGGGGAAGGGAGAGAGGAGTTCCCGGGACTTTGCAATGGGATGTGTGGTAGATAGGAAATCAATCCTGCAGGAAAACCAGTTTGGGGGAAGAGGGAAGATCCTGAGTTCTGTCTGGGGTGTGTTGAGAATTTGAGAAATCCTAGTAGACACAGTAAATCCCTAGTTGGATTTAAGGGTCGAAGCTCAGAAAGGACTGGGGTAAAAATGGTTTGGGAGTTAATGGCATGTAGGTGACATCTGAAGGAGAGGACAAGGTTGAACCCAGTTCGGTAGTGAGTATAGCAGAGGAAAGATGGGCCTAAGACTCACCTGCAGGAGCTCCCATGTTTAGCGGCCAGGTGGAGAATGATGGGCCTGCAAACAAGGCAGAAGGAGTGGCCTGGGAAGAAAGGAGGAAACCCAGAGAAGACGGTATGAGCACAGGGGAGAGAGCTCTCCAGGAGCGGGAAGACCTTTCCCCAAGTCCTGAGAAAGGCAGGCCAGCGTCTCCAACCTCCACCACTGCTCTTCCCTTCAGTAGGTTCATTCATTCATTCATCCATGCAACAGGGGCCCCTACCAGGCCCAACATAAATGTCCTTGGCTCCAGGTAGAACCAGGCCCTGGGAAGCTAAAAAATTTAGAGCCATAGGTAAAGGCATAGGTAAAGGCAAACAGGAGTAAGTAATAATGGCGTGGACAGCAGCTCCTGTTAATTAGTGAAAGAAATTAATGGGGGAATTTATTTACAGATTCAGAAGGAAAGCCCACTGGACTACGGGTCAGGAATCCTGAGTTCCAATCCGAGTTCCCCCACTGGCTGCCATACCAGCTTGGGGATCTCTCCCTAGGCTTGATTTCAGTGTTATCATCATTAAATTTCAGGGCAGAGGATTGTTGGGGAGTGAGCAGCTAGGTGGGGAAAGAGAGGAGAGAAAGGGAAAAATAATACTCACTCTGCGTACTTCATGGGGTTCTTAGAGAAGATCTTATGAAATCAAGTGTCTAAATGTGCTTTTGAAAGCATAGAGCATCAGATATGTTTCTATATGGCTGAAGGAATTTTTTTATTAGTCTTATAAAAATAGAAATATATAATTTCTAAATCTGGAGTGTTGCCAGGTATTTATTGCTAAAAAGCTGTGTGACTGCCTTTTATCCCTTTCTAGCCTGCTGTGAGCACCATATCCTTTCCCAACTAAAAATAAAACACAAAACAGAAAAAGAGAAAACATCTAAAATCTATCACTGATGCAAGGAAAAAGATAAAGAATTTTAACAAAATAGATTCAGGACCACCCAAGTTAATGGATTTCAGGCCAAACAGTGAAAACAAAAGGATTACCACTAAATCCTCAAATCTATTTTAAAAGCTGAGGAGAAGTGAGAGGCCTCATCCAACATTACCTAGAAAACCCTGCCTATCTGTGAGGGCTATTTTGACCTTGCTTTCTGAGGGCCACCTGGTGCCTGGCCTTTTAATCTGCCCTCTTCTGAGTGATGGCTGTGGTGCCAGTCCTGACGAGGCAAAGCCCTTTCTTTTTTTTTTTTTTTTTTTTTTTTTTTTTTTTTTTTTTTATTATTATTTTTTAATTAGTTTCTGCTTTATAACAAAGTGAATCAGTCATACATATACATCTGTTCCCACATTCCTTCCCTCATGCATCTCCCTCCCTCCCACCCTCCCCATCCCACCCCTCCAGGCGGTCACAAAGCACCGAGCTGATCTCCCTGTGCTCTGCGGCTGCTTCCCACTATTTATCTACCTTACGTTTGGTAGTGTATATATGTCCATGCCTCTCTTTTGCTTTGTCACAGCTTACCCTTCCCCCTCCCCATATCCTCAAGTCCATTCTCAAGTAGGTCTGTGTCTTTATTCCCGTTTTGCCCCTAGGTTCTTCATGACTATTTTTTTTTAAATTCCGTATATATGTGTTAGCATACGGTATTTGTCTTTCTCTTTCTGACTAACTTCACTCTGTATGACACACTCTAGGTCTATCCACCTCATTACAAATAGCTCAGTTTCGTTTCTTTTTATGGCTGAGTAATATTCCATTGTATATATGTGCCACATCTTCTTTATCCATTCATCCGATGATGGACACTTAGGTTGTTTCCAGCTCCAGGCTATTGTGAATAGAGCTGCAATGAACATTTTGGTACATGTCTCTTTTGGAATTATGGTTTTCTCAGGGTATATGCCTAGTAGTGGGATTGCTGGGTCATATGGTAGTTCTATTTTTAGTTTTTTAAGGAACATCCATACTGTTCTCCATAGTGGCTGTACCAATTCACATTCCCACCAGCAGTGCAAGAGTGTTCCCTTTTCTCCACACCCTCTCCAGCATTTATTGTTTCTAGATTTCTTGATGATGGCCATTCTGACTGGTGTGAGATGATATCTCATTGTAGTTTTGATTTGCATTTCTCTAATGATTAATGATGTTGAGCATTCTTTCATGTGTTTGTTGGCAGTCTGTATATCTTCTTTGGAGAAATGCCTATTTAAGTCTTCTGCCCATTTTTGGATTGGGTTGTTTGTTTTTTTGCTATTGAGCTGCATGAGCTGCTTATAAATTTTGGAGATTAATCCTTTGTCAGTTGCTTCATTTGCAAATATTTTCTCCCATTCTGAGGGTTGTCTTTTGGTCTTGTTTATGGTTTCCTTTGCTGTGCAAAAGCTTTGAAGTTTCATTAGGTCCCATTTGTTTATCTTTGTTTTTATTTCCATTTCTCTAGGAGGTGGGTCCAAAAGGATCTTGCTGTGATTTATGTCATAGAGTGTTCTACCTATGTTTTCCTCTAAGAGTTTGATAGTTTCTGGCCTTACATTTAAGTCTTTAATCCATTTTGAGCTTATTTTTGTGTATGGTGTTAGGGAATGATCTAATCTCAAACTTTTACATGTCCCTGTCCAGTTTTCCCAGCACCACTTATTGAAGAGGCTGTCCTTTCTCCACTGTACATTCCTGCCTCCTTTATCAAAGATAAGTTGGCCATATGTGCGTGGGTTTATCTCTGGGCTTTCTATCCTGATCCACTGATCTATCTTTCTGTTTTTATGCCAGTACCACACTGTCTTGATTACTGTAGCTTTGTAGTATAGTCTGAAGTCAGGGAGCCTGATTCCTCCAGCTCCGTTTTTCGTTCTCAAGATTGCTTTGGCTATTCGGGGTCTTTTGTTTTTCCAAACAAATTTTGAAATTTTTTGTTCTAGTTCTGTGAAAAATGCCAGTGGTAGTTTGATAGGGATTGCATTGAATCTGTAGATTGCTTTGGGTAGTAGAGTCATTTTCACAATATTGATTCTTCCAATCCAGGAGCATGGTATATCTCTCCATCTATTTGTATCATCTTTAATTTCTTTCATCAGTGTCTTATAGTTTTCTGCATACAGGTCTTTTGTCTCCTTAGGTAGGTTTATTCCTAGATATTTTATTCTTTTTGTTGCGATGGTAAATGGGAGTGTTTTCTTGATTTCATTTTCAGATTTTTCATCATTAGTGTACAGGAATGCCAGAGATTTCTGTACATTAATTTTGTATCCTGCTACTTTACCAAATTCATTGATTAGCTCTAGTAGTTTTTCGGTAGCATCTTTAGGATTCTCTATGTATAGTATCATGTCATCTGCAAACAGTGACAGCTTTACTTCTTCTTTTCCAATTTGGATTCCTTTTATTTCCTTTTCTTCTCTGATGGCTGTGGCTAAAACTTCCAAAACTATGTTGAATAAGAGTGGTGAGAGTGGGCAGCCTTGTCTTGTTCCTGATCTTAGTGGAAATGGTTTCAGTTTTTCACCATTGAGGACAATGTTGGCTGTGGGTTTGTCATATATGGCCTTTATGATGTTGAGGAAAGTTCCCTCTATGCCTACTTTCTGCAGGGTTTTTATCATAAATGGGTGTTGAATTTTGTCGAAAGCTTTCTCTGCATCTATTGAGATGATCATATGGTTTTTCTCCTTCAACTTGTTAATATGGTGTATCACATTGATTGATTTGCGTATATTGAAGAATCCTTGCATTCCTGGAATAAACCCCACTTGATCATGGTGTATGATCCTTTTAATGTGCTGTTGGATTCTGTTTGCTAGTATTTTGTTGAGGATTTTTGCATCTATGTTCATCAGTGATATTGGCCTGTAGTTTTCTTTCTTTGTGACATCCTTGTCTGGTTTTGGTATCAAGGTGATGGTGGCCTCGTAGAATGAGTTTGGGAGTGTTCCTTCCTCTGATATTGTTTGGAAGAGTTTAAGAAGGATGGGTGTTAGCTCTTCTCTAAATGTTTGATAGAATTCACCTGTGAAGCCATCTGGTCCTGGGCTTTTGTTTGATGGAAGATTTTTAATCACAGTTTCAATTTCAGTGCTTGTGATTGGTCTATTCATATTTTCTATTTCTTCCTGAGTCAGTCTTGGCAGGTTGTGCATTTCTAAGAATTTGTCCATCTCTTCCAGGTTGTCCATTTTATGGGCATAGAGTTGCTTGTAGTAATCTCTCATGATCTTTTGTATTTCTGCAGTGTCAGTTGTTACTTCTCCTTTTTCATTTCTAATTCTATTGATTTGAGTCTTCTCCCTTCTTTTCTTGATGAGTCTGGCTAATGGTTTATCAATTTTGTTTATCTTCTCAAAGAACCAGCTTTTAGTTTTATTGATCTTTGCTATCGTTTCCTTCATTTCTTTTTCATTTATTTCTGATCTGATTTTTATGATTTCTTTCCTTCTGCTAACTTTGGGATGTTTTTGTTCTTCTTTCTCTAATTGCTTTAGGTGCAAGGTTAGGTTGTTTATTCGAGATGTTTCCTGTTTCTTAAGGTGGGATTGTATTGCTATAAACTTCCCTCTCAGAACTGCTTTTGCTGCATCCCATAGGTTTTGGGTCGTCGTGTCTCCATTGTCATTTGTTTCTAGGTATTTTTTAATTTCCTCTTTGATTTCTTCAGTGATCACTTCGTTATTAAGTAGTGTATTGTTTAGCCTCCATGTGTTTGTATTTTTTACAGCTCTTTTCCTGTAATTGATATCTAGTCTCATAGCATTGTGGTCGGAAAAGATACTTGATACAATTTCAATTTTCTTAAATTTACCAAGGCTTGATTTGTGACCCAAGATATGATCTATCCTGGAGAATGTTCCATGAGCACTTGAGAAAAATGTGTATTCTGTTGTTTTTGGATGGAATGTCCTATAAATATCAATTAAGTCCATCTTGTTTAATGTATCATTTAAAGCTTGTGTTTCCTTATTTATTTTCATTTTGGAAGATCTGTCCGTTGGTGAAAGTGGGGTGTTAAAGTCCCCTACTATGATTGTGTTACTGTCGATTTCTCCTTTTATGGCTGTTAGTATTTGCCTTATGTATTGAGGTGCTCCTATGTTTGGTGCATAAATATTTACAATTGTTATATCTTCTTCTTGGATCGATCCCTTGATCATTATGTAGTGTCCTTCTTTGTCTCTTCTAGTAGTCCTTATTTTAAAGTCTATTTTGTCTGATATGAGAATTGCTACTCCAGCTTTCTTTTGGTTTCCATTTGCATGGAATATCTTTTTCCATCCCCTTACTTTCAGTCTGTATGTGTCTCTAGGTCTGAAGTGGGTCTCTTGTAGACAGCATATATATGGGTCTTGTTTTTGTATCCATTCAGCCAATCTGTGTCTTTTGGTGGGAGCATTTAGTCCATTTACATTTAAGGTAATTATCGATATGTATGTTCCTATTCCCATTTTCTTAATTGTTTTGGGTTCGTTATTGTAAGTCTTTTCCTTCTGTTGTGTTTCTTGCCTAGAGAAGTTCCTTTAGCATTTGTTGTAAAGCTGGTTTGGTGGTGCTGAACTCTCTCAGCTTTTGCTTGTCTGTAAACGTTTTAATTTCTCCATCAAATCTGAATGAGATCCTTGCTGGGTAGAGTAATCTTGGTTGCAGGTTTTTCTCCTTCATCACTTTAATTATGTCCTGCCACTCCCTTCTGGCTTGTAGAGTTTCTGCTGAGAGATCAGCTGTTATCCTGATGGGGATTCCCTTGTGTGTTATTTGTTGTTTTTGCCTTGCTGCTTTTAATATGATTTCTTTGTGTTTAATTTTTGACAGTTTGATTAATATGTGTCTTGGCGTATTTCTCCTTGGATTTATTCTGTATGGGACTCTCTGTGCTTCCTGGACTTGATTAACTATTTCCTTTCCCATATTAGGGAAGTTTTCAACTATAATCTCTTCAAATATTTTCTCAGTCCCTTTCTTTTTCTCTTCTTCTTCTGGAACCCCTATAATTCGAATGTTGGTGCGTTTAATGTTGTCCCAGAGGTCTCTGAGACTGTCCTCTGTTCTTTGCATTCTTTTTTCTTTATTTTGCTCTGCAGCAGTTATTTCCACTATTTTATCTTCCACCTCACTTATCCGTTCTTCTGCCTCAGTTATTCTGCTATTGATCCCATCTAGAGTATTTTTTATTTCATGTATTGTGTTTTTAATCGATGCTTGATTCATCTTTAGTTCTTCTAGGTCCTTGTTAACTGTTTCTTGCATTTTGTCTATTCTATTTCCAAGATTTTGGATCTGGGAAATAGAATCTTGGATCATCTTTACCATCATTATTCTGAATTCTTTTTCAGGTAGACTGCCTATTACGTCTTCATTTGTTAGGTCTGGTGGGTTTTTATCTTGTTCCTTCTCCTGCTGTGTGTTTTTCTGTCTTCTCATTTTGCTTATGTTACTGTGTTTGGGGTCTCCTTTTTGCAGGCTGCAGGTTCGTAGTTCCCGTTGTTTTTGGTGTCTGTCCCCAGTGGCTAAGGTTGGTTTAGTGGGTTGTGTAGGCTTCCTGGTGGAAGGTACTAGTGCCTGTGTTCTGGTGAATGAGGCTGGATCTTGTTTTTCTGGTGGGCAGGTCCACGTCTGGTGGTGTTTTTTGGGGTGTCTGCGGACTTTTTATGATTTTAGGCCACCTCTCTGCTAATGGGTGGCGTTGTGTTCCTGTCTTGCTAGTTGTTTGGCATAGGGTGTCCAGCCCTGTAGCTTGCTGGTCGTTGAGTGAAGCTGGGTGCTGGTGTTGAGATGGAGATCTCTGGAAGATTTTCGCCGTTTGATATTATGTGGAGCTGGGAGGTCTCTTGTGGACCAGTGTCCTGAAGTTGGCTCTCCCACCTCAGAGGCACAGCACTGACTCCTGGCTCCTCAATTTGGGATGATTTGTTGTCTATTCATGTATTCCACAGATGCAGGGTACATCAAGTTGATTGTGGAGCTTTAATCCGCTGCTTCTGAGGCTGCTGGGAGAGGTTTCCCTTTCTCTTCTTTGTTCTCACAGCTCCTGGGTCTCAGCTTTGGATTTGGCCCCGCCTCTGCGTGTAGGTCGCCGGAGGGCGTCTGTTCTTCGCTCAGACAGGACAGGGTTAAAGGAGCAGCCTCTTCGGGGACTCTGGCTCACTCAGGCCGGGCGGGAGGGAGGGGCACGGAGTGAGGGGCGAGCCTGCAGCGGCAGAGTTCAGCGTGACGTTGCACCAGCCCGAGGCGCACCGTGCGTTCTCCCAGGGAAGCCGCCCCTGGATCCCGGGACCCCGGCAGTGGCGGGCTGCACAGGCTCCCGGAAGGGCGGTGTGGACAGTGACCTGCGCTCGCACACAGGCTTCTTGGCGGCGGCAGCAGCAGCCCCAGCGTCCCACGCCCGTCACTGGGCTCCGCGGTTTCAGTCGTGACTCGCGCCCGTCTGTGGAGCCCTTTCAAGCAGCGCTCTTAATCCCCTCTCCTCGCGCACCAGGAAACCAAGAGGGAAGAAAAAGTCTCTTGCCTCTTCGGCAGCTCCAGAGTTTTCCCGGACTCCCTGCCGGCTAGCTGTGGCACATTAGCCCCCTTCAGGCTGAGTTCTCGCCGCCAGCCCCAGTCCTCTCCCTGCGCTCTGACCGAAGCCCGAGCCTCAGCTTTCAGCGCCGCCCGCCCTGGTGGGCGAGCAGACAAGCCTCTCGGGCTGGTGAGTGCCGCTCGGCACCGATCCTCTGTGCGGGAATCTCTCCGCTTTGCCCTACCCAGGTATGTGGGGAGTTTCTTGCCTTTTGGGAGGTCTGGGGTCTTCTGCCAGCATTCAGTAGGTGTTCTGTAGGAGTTGTTCCACGTGTAGCTGCATTTCTGGTGTATCCGTGGGGAGGAAGGTGATCTCCGCGTCTTACTCTTCCGCCATCTTACCCGGAAGTCGCCCTTTCTTATTTATAGCAAATTATCTCTAGAGCAGCACCACATTAGCTGATATAATCACTGTCCTGGAATAAGAAGCAGGTTCCAGCACCTTCTGTCATACACCCTTGTGTTTGAACTGCTCTGAAAGGACTCAAGCTTTCCTTTTCTAAATATAATCTTGACTTGAGAGGTTAGATATGTCATTCATTTCCTTAAACCCTGCTTTAAAAATACCTCGAATTTAGAGGCTGATGTACCACATTGCAAATAAGCCTTTGGCTTCAGGGCTTTTAGATTGAGAGGTCCCTGCTCAGGCCCATACCTTGTTTTATTTGAGTAATTTGGCGTTCTTTTTCTTAAAGGGTCAGTTCCCCCAGACCTGCTTTGCCCCTGCTCTGAACCAGCAAGAAGATCCCTAGACTTGCGAACTACCCAGACGGTAATCGGGTTGGAGATAATGGCTTCAATCCACTTTCCACAGCCCATTTCACTCCAGATTTTTAAGGTATATTTATGTAACCGGGATTCTCCAGCTCTCCAGGATTCTGGAATCATTCTTTCTTTTAATTAAGAAACATGAATTGAGCCTGCCTTTCAAATAAATGTAGGGAATCCAGCATGCTTTCCCCATTTCTGAGGTTTCTTGGGAGCTGGGCAGAGGGGGGTGACCTCCTGTGACTTCTCAGGCCGAATGCCTCCTCCTGGCCACCTCAGCTTTTGTGGCTACTGTCCCCTCCTCTCCACACTTCTCCTGCCTGAGCTTGGCCCCCTCCTCCTTCATTCCCCAGAGCATCTGCTTAAGGTGACAGATTTCCACTGAAAGGCTGAGGGGACTGAGTGCAATCCTAGAGCAGCAGGAAAAAATTCAAAATCAAGTACTGGGCCTGATTTTTGTTCAAGATTTTTCTCTCTGTGGAAGGATCTGCCTCTGCAGCCTTGGGGCCAGCTCTCTCATGGAAACTTCTCTCTTCTCCTCACTTTCTCCATATCCCTCAGGGACCACACATTTCCTCCCTCTAAAGAAGCTTCCAGAAAACTCTTTTACTTTATTACTGAGACCAATTTCTCTCTCTTCATTTTAATCATCTCCTCTCTGTTCAGGTCCAGAAAGAGCCATTCACTAATGAACCTCATCATGACCATTTAAGGAGGAAGGAGTATTGATCATTTCCCTCCCGCCCAGTTTAAATATAAAAACTTCCTTTTTGTTCTATTTGAGGTTGAATTATTATTATTTATTTATTTATTTATTTATTTTTTTGTGGTAAGTGGGCCTCTCACTGTTGTGGGCTCTCCTGTTGCAGAGCACAGGCTCCAACACACAGGCTCAGCGGCCATGGCTCATGGGCCCAGCCGCTCCGTGGCATGTGGGATCTTCCCGGACCGGGGCACGAACTTGTGTCCCCTGCATCGGCAGGTGGACTCTCAACCACTGCGCCACCAGGGAAGCCCGAGGTTGAATTATTAATAGGAATCCAGTATTTGAGATTATGCAGCATAGTTGATGCCTTTTTGGGTTTGTGTTTATAGCTCTTAGGTAGCAAACTGGTCCTTCCCATTCTGGATTGCTCAGTAATTCTGGACAGAATGGTCTTTTCACTTTGTTCTCCCCGCGTCTGCCCACTCAGTCCTCTCCTGCCCACTCGACCACTGTGATAGTGAATTCGGAATGTCTCAGTTCAATGCTGAGGCAAGTTGCTGGTAATTCAAAACCCATCTGGACTTTGGGCATGCTGTAAAACAAGCAACACTGACGTTTCATGGAAACTCATTTTTTGGTCTTTGAGAACACTGACTTCTAACCAGCATTATCAATGACTATTGGTTACTTGCCTTCCTAGGCCTTGAGAAGTACATCAGTGTCAAAGTATAATTTTCATAAGGTTACAAACATAACTGTTGTGCAAAAGTAAAGTAAGAACACACTAATGGTCTGCTTATCTCTTCATGAAAGACCAAAACTGGTTCTAAGGAATACAGGAGAAACATCATCTGTAGTCACTTAAAAAAACATACTTGAATAAATGACTAAATTACACACAAAAGTGGTTAATATCATACAGGGCAATAAAACTTAGACCTTTGGGTTGTAATCTTTTTTCAGGCACAAACAATTTCTCTGGGGACAAAATTCATTTGTATTGCCACTAGACAAGAATCATTTGCATTGCTTAAATTTACTACAGGTTAACATATACAAATCAGTAGTAAATAAAGTCAAACAAAGGTATATATCATACCCTAGAGAATTAGGTAATCCTTATGTGGCCCATTGGACATTGCTCCAGTGTGATGTAGAAAGGATATGCAGTAACCTTTTTCTCTATTTCCAAGTTCTGGATATGTTTTTTTCCCTAAATATAAGAAAACAATTGTATTTTCCTCAACTTCTCTAAGCTATACCAATCATTTAAAAGTTCTTTGCTCAACAATGGCTTCTATGATAGTTATTTTAGAAAACAATATAGTTAATATATTTCTGAGTTTTAAGCCTTCCCTATCCTCTCCCCCTGCAGTGTTCTCTTATTTATTTAGAATAATCTATGAATGGGTTGGTGTGTTTACCTTAACGTCTAGAACAAGATATTTATACACATGCAGAAAAATGAATAGTATCGACTATGGTTTCTGTAACATGACACCTAGTGTGACCGGACACTGGGCTAAAGGTACCACGATTATGCTTTCATCAAATATAAAGGCATAGTAATTTATTTCCTCTCCATTGACTTTAACATACTAAAGTAAAGTTATAGAACCTTAAGAAGAGATGAAATGATAGATTCTTCTGGGTGATAGGCATGATTTTAGATATATTAAAGGGAGGAAAGTGTAAAATGTATTGATATTCTGACTGCTTCTCTTCCTATGGTCATCATCACCATAGAACAAATGTACAGTTTTGAGAGAGCCGATGACTGCTATAGCTGAGCATGTGAGCTGTGCTTACTTCAGTGACTGGCTGACTGTTTCCCAGCAGACGTCCGGAGGATACTGCTGTATGATAAGCAAGGGATGTTTCCAGCAGTTCCTGCTTATTAGTACGAGAGGAAGGAGACTATTCAGAGATAAGCAAACATAGGCAAGAGTTAGCTGTGCTTTGGAAATATGACGTTAACAAATAGCCTAAGTGTCCATCTGCAGCATCCCAGCCTCTGGGCCTGAGCTTCAAATTCCAGCTCTAATCCTACAGAATTCCCACCGCTCCCCTTTGGCTGAGCTATTGCGGAAATTCTTTTTGCAGCTGTTGGGGAGACTGGTCGCCATCAGAGGAGAGTAGCAATGACGGCACGAGCTACTGCACATCCAAAACATAATATCCTCAACCGTGAAGGAGAAATGGGATGAGAAAAGTTTGAAATCTACTGATAATCTCTACACTTAAATATTGATTAGACTGTGATAAACACCATGTTGCAAGAGGACCATGGATTAGACCAAAACTCAGCAGTATTTATAAGGTTAAATTTCCTCTCCCTTTATTTCCCTTGTTGAAAAACAATATAGGACAAAAGGCCAAAGGATGACTGAGGGGGGAGGTGGCAATAAATATCTCTGAGTTTTACAAAATTGCATAATGTGCCTATTTGTATAATTTGGAATGCACTGGTGTCACACAGGAAACCCTGCTTTTTTGGTATTTTTGTTATTGTGGTAAAATATACGTAAGATAAAATTTACCATTTAAATCATTTTTAAGAGTATAATTTGGTGGCATTAGGTACTTTCACTACGATATGCAGCCGTTACCACCATCCTTTTTCAGAATTTTTCATCATCCCGAGCAGAAACTCTGATCCAATGAACAATGACTCCTCGCCCCCTCTTCCCCCTGCCCCTGGCAACAATTTGCTTTCTGCCTCTAGGAATTTGACTACTCTAGGTGCCTCATAGAAGTGGAATCACAATATTTGTCCTTTTGTGTCAGGCTTATTTCATTTGGCATAATGTTTTCAAAGTTCAACAGTGCTTTGCTTTTAAACAAAGTTACTTTCAATACTTTATTGATGAGTCTCTTATAGAGACAATAACTTAGTATGTAGTATCTTGTGATATGATTTAATATATCTCAAACTCAAAAGCCTCAGTTTTGCATTACAAAAGAGCTAGCAGTTGGGCTCTGATTACTTTTTTTTTTTTAAAGCCAGGTATTGGCTCTGTAAAATATGAACAGGGAGAAAAGAACAGTAAGAATCTTCACCAAGTGATCAATTTTGGTTGCAAGCACGACTTACAATTCAGTAATAAAATGAAATCTTCCCCTTGTACCTAGATTGAAAAAAACCAACAACGATATGTTCTCTGCACTGCTCCTTCCTGTGAGCCAGGGAGAAATGGGACCATGACTGATGTCACTTGTTAGTTGATAATGAAATGCAGTTCGTGTCCAGCAGACCCAGCAGAAATACTCCCAGGCACAAGAGAAATATACCCAGATGGTATTCTCCATTTTTCAAACTAAAAAAGCCAGTTGCCTCTCCATTTTGTGTCCAGGATGCTACCTTTTCTAGATAGAGGCTCAAGCATTGATTTTCATGCCCAATGAACCAGTGCACCTATTAACTAGCTAATCCAAGCTTCTTTCATGCCTTAAATACTGAATTGGGGAGTGGGAGGGTATGAACTGAGAGAACAATATAATGTGAAAATAAGATCAAATATAATCACGTAGAAACCCCCAACCTAGTTCATCCCACCTGTACTCCTATTGCAATCAGTAGCTTCCAGGTGTACCTCAAAACAGCCATAACAAAAAAGTAAATTCTTCTTCAGGATACGCTTCTCATGAGCAGTTCCAGTTGTATCCAAATTCATGCCATCAAATGAAAGCCTCAAATTATGTGAAGCTTAAAACACAAACACACGCAAATACACATGCAAGACAAAAATGAGATACAGTGAAGGGAATAAATTAGCACCAGCTGCAGGCCAATTAAGCAAAGTCTTCCATTAGGGAAAGCTTACTTATAATTTACCTAAACAAACCCCTTCCTTTTTGTTGCAATTTGCTGCTTATTAATTTTCCTTATTAAAATGACTGCAAAGAGGAACCAGGAGCACCGTTATCACATCAGGAAAAAAAAACCCAGTTCTTCCAATCAAAAGAATGCTTTGAAATGGTATTTTTAGTCAAAGGTTTGTGTTTGTAACATTTTTAAAATATTTAAAATTAAAAAAATCAAATTACATATGCACATATTTAAAAGAGTCAAAGCTTATGATGAAAAAAACAGTAATTTCCAGTTCCATCCCTTCTTACGTGCTCAGAGCCCACAACTTTCAAATCCTTTAGCCATTTCTTCTAGAATTTGTCTCTGTATTTCTAGATAGTATGCTTCCATTGTGATTTCTGGATTTATGAATTTTTACTTTATCTGTTGACTTCCTGCATGATGAAGATTCTGCTGTCTTTCATCATGAGTCCTACTGCTACCAACCTCTCATCTCTCCTCCAAACTCCCAATATTGAAGGGAGGAGGGAGAAAGGGTGAAGAAAGTCTGAGGTCTCTTTCTACTGCATATTGCGAAGTGCGCATATATGGGCAAAGAAGAAAATAAAATCACAGCCAGCTCTTACAGTTCTAAGCATGTTACAGATATTCATTTACCCCTCACAACGATCCTACGAAGTAGGTACCAGGATTATCCTCATTTTACAGATGAGAAAACTAAGGCACAGAGAGTTTAAGTAACTAGGAGATGCTGTAAGTCATCCATAGCCTCTACACTAGATCCAAGGTAATAGATGTGACTGCTCTTTCGAAGTCAGAAGCAAAACATGCTTGCAAAGGAGATAATGGTCTTGTGGATGATGACAATATTGGGGATGCCTGGCCAGTACTGGACACACACACGCAGCTGGGTATCAGCAAGAAGACGTACAAAAGCTGGCCCGGGTTTTGTGGGGGAATGATGTGTATGCAATTTAAAGATCCCTCTTTAAGAAAAAGAGTATGAAATTGCTACCAAATGCATATTTATTTAGAGTGAAAAAGAAATAAGAGCAAATTAGAAATCTAAAATAGTGACCAATAACACAAACATTACAACACCCGTATAAACAACATCATTTATTCATTAACAGTCTGACATACCTCTCTAATTTCCCTATTTTAGCTGCCTGCTCTTTGAGTGCCTTTTTATATATCAACAATCTTTTTTTTTTTTTGCGGTACGCGGGCCTCTCATTGTTGTGGCCTCTTCCGTTGTGGAGCACAGGCTCCGGACGCACAGGCTCAGTGGCCATGGCTCACGGGCCCAGCCACTCTGCAGCATGTGGGATCTTTCCGGACCGGGGCACGAACCCGTGTCCCCTGCATCGGCAGGCGGACTCTCAACCACTGCGCCACCAGGGAAGCCCCTCAACAATCTTTTAAGATATAATTTTCTAAAGAGAACCTAGAAAGCAAATTCATTCTTTGCTCTGCCATGATTGATAAAAACATGTTTTTAATATTAATGGTTTAGCAATTTATTTCAGTTTTACAATTTGTTATTGGAAGTATATGAATTTTAAGATGTTGTCTTATTTGAGGACATCTCTAGTATATAGATCTTTCATAATGAGCTGACAATTTCAGGGCATCTCCAGTTTTATTGTGTTATGTCTGTCTTGCTTACTCTTTGAATTGATGATATTCATAAACCAGAGACTGGAAAGGGACCCAAAGTCTGGAGCCCTTCAGCTCACCACTTAAGGCCTTAAGCTCCCAACATCTAATGAATGCCCAGGCTGATATGTCCCTCACCTTACAGCTCTGATGTTACAGCTCAGTTCTAAGAGACAAAGTCTGGTGTTTCTTCAGGAAGCTGGCATCCTGCCCCCAAGCACCAATCAGGTTTCATCTCCCAAGTTGGAGACTGAAGTGTGTCGGCAATGATGGCTGTGTGATTCAGGTCATGCTGGCTGTGCTGGCAGCAGCATCGAGGGGCAGGAGGCTCAGGCAGCCCCTGGAGTTCAAGCCATGACTCATTCCAGGAAGGAGGCCAGGGCTTGATGGTTAAAGACTGAGCCAAAAATGCTAGTGAGAAGACTTACCAGACTGTGCATGAGCTGAAAGGCAACTATGTATTTCATCATTCAAATCAAACCCTTGAGACATTCCACCAAAATAAAGAGATAAATCTTCATTTGAACAACTCTCATCATAAAGCCATGGAAAGAGCAGAGTGGGGTTTGCGGAGACCTGAGTTTTGCTACGTGTTCTAGGCTGCGGTGAATAAGTCATTCACCCCAGCCTCCAATTCCTCACTGTAAATGGGAATGCTGGAACAGCTTGCCAACTCAGTCCCTTTCAGGACTCTGGACCAGCCAGACAAGAGAGTGAATGGGAACCCCGACCCCTCACATCCCAAACCAAACCAAACAGGCAGTTACAGCTGAGTGGAAAGCTGGTCCTTGCCACATTTCCTAGGTTGATCTTGGAGCAGCCAAGGTCATACACCAGCCTGGGATTTTAAAAGGAAATCCAAGAGAGGGCACCATTAACCATTTTATAAGATTAGAATAGTTTCCATCGTCATCCAGGAGTTTTAGAAATTGTACAGATTCACAAAAACCTTGGTGCTTGAAAAGTTAAACAGAAAAGAGGGAGTGTGAAAAAATCTTCAAGCATCTTCTTTTAACTAAAGGCTTGCAGAGTGTACTTCTAACGATGGAGATAAAGAGAAATATTATTTCCTGAATAGAACTTCCAAATGCTTTTCTTCTTCCCCTTTCTCTCTTCCTCCTTCTCCTCCTAGTCTCATTAATGTATAATATAGGAAGGCTTGTCACTTTCCAAATTGTGTTCATGTAAGCATCTCAAGACAACTTGTGGACTTTTCTAGTTTCATAGGAAATAACCTATTAAGCTACTGCTTCTTCAATCAATGGAAAAATACGTTTTAATGATGCACAGTGTCATTCCACGACAAATTAGAATATAATTTGAAGCAGTAAAGAAACTTCCCTTCCCAAAACTTAGTCACTGGTGTGCAAATCTGGTCAGAGGAGCAGACTAATTTTTAACAGTAACTTCACAAGCTTCCTGATGTCAGTTGCCTTTAAGAATGAGTGTGAAGCAGTTTTTTTCTGATCAATATTTTTTCTTATTTTAAAAATCATTATTGTTATCTCTGATAATAAAAGTAACACATGACTATAATAAAAATTACAAAGTGTATGCTATAAAACAGTAGAAGTCCCTATAACCCCAGAGACAAACACTGCTTGGTTTATACTTGTCCAGCTATCTTTTTAGTGCATGCTATTATAGATCTTTATAGTATATATAAATTGATATAAGAACATACATAATGCTTTTTCACTTTTTCTTTTTTAAAAAACTTGGCTCTCAATTATGGACATCTTTCTATGTCAAAACATGTAGAGCTGCTTCTCTTTACGCCACCATAGTATCCCATTGTACAGAAGTATCACGATTGTTTAATCTGCTATTGACATGCACTTGGGTTGTTTACAATCTTCCTAAATAGGAACAGTAATGAATAAAATTCTTGTACAATAATCTTTGTGCACATCTGCAACTGTTTCTGCAAAAGGAATTCTAGAAGGGGGATTGCTGCATCAGGGACTATGCACATCTTACTTTGAACAGATACTGCCAAACTGTCTTCTAAAAGAATTGAGCTAAATTATACCCACCACCACTACTACATAAATGAACCTGCCTTTTCCTCTCACACTTTTGCTAACACTTGTACTCCCAAACTTTCTTTTTTTTACAATCTAATATCTATAACTGTGTATTAAGTTTCTGCTGAAACACAACATTTTTCTCTTTAGAATCACCCTCATTTCTACCAAAGACAGCCAAATTAAGACTAATTTATTTGCAAAATAAATTTAGTCTCATTAAACTTGGCCTGATTATTTACATAAGTCCAGCAAGAATAGCAATTGACCATATAGGCTCTTTTGAATCTGCTTTGCTGGAACTTTTCATAAGGAAACTCCAGATGCGAATATTTAAATGCCTCTCGGGGCCAGGAAGCCACGCCAAGAACTTGCCATCAGAGTTGCCTGTAAAAACCTATAGATTTGGGTGAATTCCTCTTTTCTTTTTTTTTTTTTTACATCTTTATTGGAGTAGAATTCCTCTTTTCTTAAGGTTCCCCAAATATCCCGAGGTTCCTGCATCTGCCAGGAAATAGTCTCCCTTACTCACCTGGTAAGGCTGCTGGAAACCCTGGCTGCAAGGTACCAGGTTCTTTTTCCAAGGGGCTTTATGGCTCCATAAAGTCAATCTTAGTTCCTTAAAGCTGTCTGGTCATAACTGATTGTATACATATTCTCAAATATGACATTCCAGTCAAAGCCATGGTAATGTTTATAACCAGTGTTGCCAATTGTGTCCTGTTACAATGAGAACAGATTCTTAGTGAACTTATGCAAATAACTATATTGGCATGAAAGTAAGAATACTTACTAAGAGTTTCTAAATTCTGGATGGATTAGGTAGGGAGAAAAAAATAAATGTTTCAATTCTTCCTGCAAAGGTATAGTTCACCAAATTGCTGTAAGTCATAGTATAAGGGGAAAGGTTTCCTTATATCTGGAAAACAAAGATTTGTAAAAGTCAGCAATATTTCAGGCAGAAGTTATAAAATTTATAATCATATTCATCAGTTCATTCGGTCCTGTGTAACTAATTCTTGTTGAACTTGATCTTCTGTTAACAGTTTTATGAAGCCATCAGGTTTTCCATTAGAGTTCTGTGATTTCTTACCCAGTTCCGTGATATAATCTGATTATCAGAAACCTGTATTTGTCAAAAAGTCCTTTCTATGAATCTTCTTGAAGCTGAAGCATTTTTGCAAAAGCATTAGATTAAAACAATAACCGTCTACGAATGACAAAAGAATTAAAATGACATGGTTGAATATCTGATTACAATGCAATTGACAAGGAAATTTGGTTATTTCTGTAAAATACAACATTTTAAGATAATATCTAGAATATAACTAATAACATACTAGGACATATTCAAGTTTTAGGAATTTCATACAATTTTTAGAACATATATTAATAACATTTACCTATATAACCTAAGAAGGTTTATCATCTTTATTTGATAACACTTCCCATGTAATTTAGCATATAAAGCCCTATTAGTTTAATATCTCCTTTCATAAGGAGAGAAAAGAAATTTCTTGAGGTGTTCCAGGGGCTCTCTGGAAAACCTCAAAGTTATTTCCAGGTCAATAACACTTCATTTAGAATTTGATTTGGGGGAAGTTTATCGAAAATATCAAAAAGGTTTTAAAACACTTCATCAAAAAGACCATAGGTCACTGTGAAATAAATAATTATCCACTTAACCAAAGTGACAATAAAAAATTTCAAAAGCAAATACAGAAAGTTACAACAGATTACTTAAAAGGTAAGGAAATTTTTACAATGTGTTTTCAAAAACAGATCAATAGTCCAAGAAAACTTTGTTCTCTCTGTAGAAAACCAGATTGTAGTTTTGCACAGCTTACCTTTGATGTTAAAATTCAATTACTTTCATTCCAATCTGAGCCAGTTTACCATGTATAACTCTTTTCTCAAGGTTCCCTTTCTAAAAACCTTCTGTAACTCCCCTTTTTACATTCAGGTTGTCTTGTGCTCCCCCTCACCCCACCCCCGCCCCTTTTTAAAATCCTCACTTTAGGACAAAAGTACTTTCTTTCCTCTTAACAAAATGCATTTCCATTCCTTATACTTTTTCCCCTTGCATATGAAGATGTTGTCCTTATTAACTGTAGTAGTTTTAATTAAATGTGTTAATTAGAATTCTTAACCTTAGAAACATTAATTTCTAGTGAAAACTAAGAAGAAAGCAATTGTAAACTGTTTATCATACCTGTATTTTTTTGATTGCAAACTTATGAATACATATCATAATTTCTAAAAACATACATTTCCTCATAGCATAATTTTTTTTCAATGTGGTATAAGACATGTTTCTAACAAACGTGTTTGCTAAACAAACAAAATCTTTAGTTTTTCTGCAATAAGAAGACAAAAGTAGGTAAGCTTAGACTTGTTTAGCAATTAATGTTTCAGTATTTTATCTTTTTTTTTTTTTTTTTTTTTTTGCTGTACGCGGGCCTCTCACCGCTGTGGCCTCTCCCGTTGCGGAGCACAGGCTCCGGACGCACAGGCTCCGCGGCCATGGCTCGCGGGCCCAGCCGCTCTGCGGCATGTGGGATCTTCCGGGATCGGGGCACGAACCCGTGTCCCCTGCATCGGCAGGCGGACTCTCAACCACTGCGCCACCAGGGAAGCCCCAGTATTTTATCTTATTTGGAAATGACCTATATGTTTAATGAATTTCCATCATGTAACTTAGCTTAGCAAAACTCTAAAGTTTTAAATTACTGAAATATTTGGAGAAACTATTTTTTAAGTAGACATGATAAAACATCATTATTCTTAAAGAGTTCACCTAAAAACTCTTATCCCTTTTACGTTTATTTAATTTACTTATTCCCAAGAGTTATGTTTAGATTACCCATGAAAACTTCATGAAACATTAGACAAAGTCAACCATCATCCCAAGCTACTTTTCTTGCTGACAAATTTTGTAACACAGATAACATGATCTTATTTGACTTTCAGTAAACCTAGGTACAATATTATTACACTTAATGTTGATAACTCTAAAGACCTGTCTGTATTAAACCAACAAATTTAAACTAGCTTTAATACCAAATATTTTCCCAGATCACATGAAGCTGAAATTCATTTGGGTTAGTCCCTATTATATTTCTGAGAATTTAATTACGCACTTAATTTTCTTTAAGCAACTAAATAGAGCTCTTTTACAAATTAATTTTGGCAATACCATCCAAAGGTAGAAAATACCACACATATATAACACATGTATATAGACATGTACAAACACACAAACAGAAGCAAACAGAGACCCCATAGTCCCATTCTAAAATTTCAGCCATGAATCAGGTACAATAATACAAAACACACCAGTTATAAAAGAGGTTGGATTCAAATTGGGTTTCTGGCAGATTGAGCAAGTCAATGTCACCTGTTTAGATGGCTAAACCCTTTTTACTAATATTTATGAAGACGCTTAAGATTTGCATTTGTCCGTGAAGAGTCAAGTTCCAAATGTCCTTTCCCTGTCTTGTTCTTTCTTTTGATAAGATTTACCGACCTGAAATTTGTATTTTAAAGAGATGGTCTAGACCAGGTAGAACATTTACATCTCAAAAACACAGGGAGAGAAATGCAAGTTCCTCCTAGGAGGACTTTTGTTCCCTTAAGGCCAGAATTATTTTTTGCAATATTTATAAGCCTCTTAAGATAAATAGGGGAGGTTTGGGGAGTGGTAAAAAGGATTGGTGGGCTTTGAATTATTTCTGGAGCCACACCTCTGATCCTGTGAAGACTAGAGTTGTAAAACAAGGACAGCTGTTTTTAATTCCTCAAAGAATTGGGTGGCCACCTAAATGATATCAAAGGACTGACATACCCATCCACCTATGTTAGAATGTTTTTCTTTCCCTCTGGGTACATTTAGCTTAGGAAAGTAGGCCCAAAAAATTCCTATCAGGCTCTGAATATAAGCTGTAGTCACCGGTAGCCTCCCATTTACAAAAATCCATTTACAAAAACTTTTTTTTTTTTTTTTTTTTGCATTACGCTGGCCTCTCACTGCTGTGGCCTCTCCCGTTGCGGAGCACAGGCTCCGGACACGCAGGCTCAGCGGCCATGGCTCACGGGCCCAGCCGCTCCACGTCATGTGGGATCTTCCTGGACCGGGGCACGAACCCGTGTCCCCTGCATCGGCAGGCAGACTCTCAACCACTGCGCCACCAGGGAAACCCTACAAAAACTTTTGAGGATCCTCCCTGGGTTTAAGAAATTCTTTAACTATGGCCCTCAGTTTGGTCTTTGACCTGAAGATGATTGCCTATAACCTCAGATGGTCCCATTTCTGAAGGTAATTGTTTAACAGTCTCTCCAGAGTAGAAAGGCAATTTAAAGAGAGAACGAGTACTCAAAGGAGGATAGAGGGGAGCAGTATTTATGTCAGTCTTATAGTTTTAGGTACCTTTTGTATATTTAATATTTCATTAGCCTTTGACAACAAATCATTCAATAAAGCTATTTTGGAATTCTGAAGGCTTTGGGGGCTTTGCATACCAATTAGGTACAATTGTTTGGGCTAAAATCTCTCTAAAAATTTACCAATTTAGAATTTTTTCTAATTCAAAGGGTACATCGTCTGGCCATTGATGCGTAGGAGCTTAACAGTGACTCAAACCAATAAGATACAAGAGGCATGCCTACAAGAGAGTGCAAAGGATGCAGCCCTTACAAGATCCAGAAAGTCCACTCCCCAAAATAGTCTAAGAAAACAAAGACCTTTGTGGCATCATTAACAAAGCAACAAAGGTTGAGATGCCAAAGGCCCCTTATGAACTGGGACCCCTTATGATAAATTTCCCTGAGAGCTGACAAAGAGATGCTTAGAATCCCAGTCTGTCTGACTGGCTGCCAAATGCACACCATTTTGGGTACCTTCAGAATGGCAGAGATCAGAGACCGTTTTCTCAATGGTCAGTAAGCCAAGCTATATACAGAACAAGAGGAAAGAAAAACCTAATCAGACCAATGGTTTTCCTCCTTTATGACAAACGGCACAGAAGGCAAAGACAAAAAAAGAGACCATATGTGGGAGGAAACAGATCCACAAACCAAGAGCACTCTGACAAACTTTAAACCAAGAGTCACCGAGTGCAAGAAATTAGCCCTACAAATATTTTCTCCTGCTAAATCGAATTTTTTAAAAAAGAGAAAATCTCTTACCACTTTCATTTCCAGTAGACCCTGCAGACAGACATATGTAGTAAGAATTCTCACCTCCTGCTGGCTTTTGTCAGGTATCCCAACGTCTCTTAGCTGCAGCAGCATTGGGGCAAGTAGGGTCCAGCCAGTAAAGTTTCATCCCATCCTGTTACCAACTGTTCAGTGAGGAAAAACTTTTCTTCTACACTTCTAGGATTTTCTGGCAAGCCTAAGAATTAAATTGACATACACAGATTAACAGGACAAAGTCAACCAGAAATTTAATAACATGTATACATGGGAGAGACCCAGGAAAACTGAGTAACTCCTTCCCAAATTTTAAAGCTTTACCAATCTGATAAACATGTCTTGTTTAAATTTCTCACACTTGGATTTATTGCTATATAAGATAAAAAATATTACGTATGGAATCACTAATAATATATCATTAAATAATAAACTTATAAATAAATAAAACAGTAATGAAAAAAATTTAGCGTAGTACTTTAGTAAGCTTCCTCTGATTTCCTAAGCTTTCTCTAAGTTTCTTAGGCTTTCTCTAAGCTTAGGCACAAAAATTAAATCATTATGTGAAAGTACAGATGACTAAAGTGGCAGTTACATATTGGAAGCAGCATGAGCCCACTTCAGTTTCCCAAACTTAGGAGGTTCCAGAATCGAGGCTGTGTTCTGGGTCCTGCCACCTTCTGAGCACCCACTCATACCCAGGAGCCCACACATCTGGATACCATCTACAGCTGAAGGACCACACACAGAGAGGAAGGCTGGGCAAGGTGGCTAACAGCACATCTCCACAAGAGCGTGAAGGGAAAATGTCTCCATGATTCCTTCCTTCAAATTCAAACAGAACCCCAAGTTCAATATCTGTTCTTTCTACCAGTGGACATGGCTGGTCTTTAAAATGTGATTGGCTAGAAGTGTTGCCAAAATCTTGTCTCTCTGTGCACCGATGCCAAACAGAAATACGGAGACAGAGTTATGGAGGAGAAGGAAAGAGTGGCTTTATTTCTTTGCCAGGCAAAGAGAACACAGTAGGCTAGCTCCTCAAGAACCGTACCCCACTCCCTGGGGAATAGGGAGAGGTTATATAGTCAGGACTTGTTGTCAGAGTTACGTGATATAAGGATCAAAGTTTCCTCTTTCTTCTGCAAAGTTTCAAAAGGGTGGGGTTGCTGGCAAGATTAGGGTGTGTGCAGGGTCACAGGTGGGTGGGTCTCCTAACTCTGATGAGCTTCTCTGGTCCCTTTCATCTCGCCTCGGATGGTTTTGTGGCTTCCCCTCCCTTGATTAGCAACTGTTCCGAATCTGCCCTTTGGAACTCAGGGAAGGTCATGGAGGTTGGAGTCTTGCCTACAAGAAGTGGGGGACAAAAAGGCCTCTGTGCCCAGGAGCCCCACAGGGCCCTGCTTGGCATCAGAAGGGCAAATAAAAAAAGATTCTCTCCTCTACAGAACCAGTGCTGCTTATTCTTGGTTGGCAGCACTGTTGCCTTGGAAATGGGGGTTCCCTTTGAAAGGGGCCTATTTGTTTGTTCTCTAGCGTTTTTCCCTAGTTGAGAAAGAAGTGTATGAACAAGGTAAAATAAAATCAAACAGTATGAGAAGACCTGTTGAAAAGTAAGCTTCTCTGTCAGTCCAGCCCTCTAGTCTTGCTACACCTGCTAATGATTTCCGGTGTGTCCTTCTAGTAATTTTCCCTGCACACACACCGGTCAATTTTGGACATAAATGAAAGCATACCATGCACACTGTTGTGAAACTTGCTTTTTTTTTCCAGCTAATGTATTGTGTGGTATGTTCCAAATCTTCATGTAAGATGTACCTCATTCTTCATAATATCTGCACAGTGTCCTGTGGCAGCTCTGCTATGGTTTATTTCACCAGTGCTCTGCTGAAGGGGACTGAGGTTGAACTCCTCATTGGGTGTGATATGACATATAGCCCTCTCTGTACACTCATGCTAGTATATGCACAGGATCTACTCCTAAAATGGAATTGCCATGTCATAGGATTTTTCCATTTTTAACTTAGCTAGATATTCCCAAATTGCTTTCCAAAGAAGTTTTCCCATTTCACACTTCTCCCAATAGCATGTAGAGGGGCTTTTCTTCATTCTCTCAAAAGAAGTTCTTTAAAGATTAGCAATCCCACACATAGTACACAAAATAAAACCATCCTAAGGAAATGGATTTCTTAATGAAAGATCCAAATTACACAAATTGGAAATTGTCAGGACCCCTTGAAGGGGTCAAATCGGGTCCATTGATATGTCTCCCTTTGTGATGACATTATTTGTCTCCATTTACTCTGAGATCCTTGGGAACCACACCAGTTCTGCAATTTTACACAGAAATTTTCACTGAAAAGTCTGCAAATTTATCATTGTCTCTGAAGGAGGTGACTGTCCCCAACACCTCTTAAGTGTATCCTGAAACAACTTATCTTGGTTATCTTGTTATCTTGTTAGCCTCTGTAGCAGCTGTGAAAATGAGATCCTGGGCCAAGGTCCCAGGATAAATCAAGGTGGATCCAAGGAAACTAGGTGACAGAACTTAAAAGAAATCCATTAAGTGATATTTATTTTTTTAGTTTTAGATTTCCTCAGAATCTGTGGGTGACTTTTAAAACTGCAGAATCAGGGGAAAAGTGGGGCACTGAGATGCCAGACCTCCTTCCATTGGGCATGAATGTGTTGGCAGATGATCACATGCTTCAATCTGGCCCGCTGGAGGGGACAGGTGCCAGGACTCTTTTAACCTATGGTAAAAGGATAAGAAAGTGCTGTGAGGATAGTTAGGGAAGAAGAACAGGTGGAAATGGGAAGAACAAATTTGGCAGTTTCAAGCCTGCTGCCAGCTGAGCAGGTACATGATTGCAGTGTGTTAATCTTCATGGGTAAATTTACATTAAGATTCTTTAGCGTTCACAAAGGTCAGTTCAAGTAGTGAGTGGCTGTTTGGATGAAAGAAACTACACAGGTCTAAGAGGGACTGTGAATCTCGTCCAGGACCTAATTTGTTTGGGAAAGTAATATATATAGTGGGAGGCTTGGTTTTGAATTCTAGAGAGTACCAGGAAGGGACCTGCTGGCCGCTCTGAGCTCTTCAGCCCAGGAAACTGCAGACATCACTTGTCTTTTGGAAGGCCTCCACCAGCTCACCTGGATGTCCCAGGGCTGAGCCCAACCAGAGAATCCTCAGAGTCCCACTGTGTCCCCAAGGCCACCATCACCGAGTAGAACGAACCCTTGGCAGAAGAGACTCAGCCTGAAACAGCATGACATCTTCAGTACCACTCAAGGTGTTCTTTGAACTTCCCCGGGGGTTTCCAGGAGAGGGTCAGAGACAGGGAAACGGAGGAGGGGGGGAGTTAACAGTTATTACACCTACATTCTGTGCCTGGAGCTGTGCTAGAAGCACACTTAGTATTCATCAGTTCCCTAGTGGCAGGTACTAGTACAGAAATTCTAAAAGGGGAAACTCGAGGATCAGAGAGGTTCAATAGCTTGCCTGGAGTCACAGAGCCCTTCAGTGTCTATGTGGACATCTGTTGATTTGGCCTGCCCTGCATCCCTTCCTCCTTAAGGAAAAGCACCATCTCTCCTGGGTTCAAATGGGACCAACCTCCCAACCCTCCCACCCCGGGGTGTACATATGACTCAGCCCTGGCCAATCAGCAACCTCACCGAGACCTTTGTTGAACCCCTTAGCAAAGACTCTCTCTCTTTCTTGTGCTAAGGATCAGGTGCGTGTAGAATTGCAGAGGAAGATTCTCCTTAGTGTGAGGCCAGTGGAGAGATCATCAGAGCCAGAAGGGAGAAGGAGACAGATTTCCAAAGACATCTTTTGAGTACTTGGATGTTACTGTGCCTGAAAGCAAAACATCTCCCTGGACTTTTCAGTTACTTGAGCCAATGAAGCCCTTGCTTACACTATTTTGATTAATGCAGTAAAAAGCTGGAATTTGAACCTAGCTTTGACTGACTCCAAAGCCACTACATAGAGCAGCTTCCCCAAAAGACAGCACTTGCTGATTCAGCATTTTCTTAAGGCCCACACTCACCCCCAGTAGCATTCTTCAGGGTGGAGTACAAGTCCAACGCAGCTGTGAGCTTCAGGAAACTTCTGATACTGGTCCATTGTTAAAGTCACCACCCCCCTCAACAGACACACTCACATGCACATATTCTTCTGGGGGGTGGTGGCTAGAAAATCTTCCCCTGGTATCTGTCGCCAGTCATACTCTGTGGCCTTCGGTTTGTTAAAACCAACCCAAGCTGTGATGGTGTGGGCCTCTTGGAGGTGCCAGCTGAGATCTTACTGGGACCCCAAGTGCTCTGGGGGGAAGGGAACACCAGCAATTGTCACAGTGTTCTTGGGAAAACATTGCTGGGAGATTGTCTTCATCTGTTTGGGCTGCCATAACAAAATATCATAGACCACACAGCTTAAACAACAGAAATTTATTTTCTCCCAGTTCTGGAGGCTGGGAAGTCCAAGATCAAGGTGCTGGCAAGGTAGGTTTCATTCTGAGGCCTCTTTTCTTGGCTTGTATGTGATGCCATCTCACTGTGTGCTCATATGGTCTCGTCTTGCATGTTCAGGGCATGGGGATGTGCGTGCATGGCAGGGAGGGGAGTGTAGCTGGGGTGAGGGGAGTGGGGAGAGTGGTCTCTGATGGTGTATTTTCTTACAAGGACACTAATCCTATTGGATCAGGGCCCTACACTTATGACCTCACTTGACTTTAATTACTTATGTAAATTATTTCCAAATATAGTCATGTTGGGGTTAAGGCTTCAGCCTATGAGTCTGGGGGGAAGACAAAAACATTCAGTCTATAACAGAGATGTACTGGAGGCTTTCAGGCCAAGGAGATGTGGAGAAAATGCAGAACAGACTATTCAGGAGAACTTGCAGGCAGGCAGTTGGTGTCACTTCCCAGGGCCCAGACTTGGGCACTTGGCAATGCTCAGGATGGTACCTTCTGGACCCGAGCTTCTCTGCTGTCTCATTACAGGAAAAAATGTTGGCTTTTCTTTTCTTGTTTTGGTGGCAATATATGTCGGGGCTTGCTGGTTTCAAGATAAATCCACGTCTTAAGGTTGTGGTATCCCACCTGGGAAAACTAAATTAGTTAACTGAAAATGAAAAATAGGAAAATTAAACCAGCAAGTTCTCCAAACATATTGGGCCAATTTAAAACCCAGGTTAACATTGATTTATTGTTTTAATAAGATTCCTGTGTAAGGAAAAATGACTGGTCTACAACGTAAATAAGTACAGGGGCATGTGTTCATTTGTCTGCAATATACAGGAGCAACAGGGCAAATGACTCCTCAAGCTTTATGCATTTTTTTCTTATTTTTAAAACCACTGGGACATAAAGCATTTTTAACCTAAGACTAATGTCCACAGAATAATGTATATGACAGTTAATATTCTGAGTTTGCTCTTCACTGAAACTGATGGGGGTCTGGGAAAGCACTGGCCCACAGCTCTCCAGCCAGGACAGTCCCATGGCCGAAAGAGAAGACGTCAAGTGGAGAGAGACAGCTGGACCTGCCCACACCCTCAATACCAGCACAAGCCAAGGTCATCCTGCTCTCACACAGTTGTCACTGTAGCACTGAGGCTTCAGGAGGCAGTGGCACTCATTCCTCTTCAATGAGTCAAGTCCACCACATGGTCCATCTCAGGTTCAGAGAGCTTGACCAGCTCACCTTGGTCTCTCTGGCCGCCCATAATGAAATGCTACGGTCGAGGGTTCTGGGCCCTCTCACCGTACTCAGGAAGACGCGGTCGCAGGAAGCTGTGTGCACTTCCATCTGACAACATGGCCAGAGGGCAAGTGCCCAAAAGTCACAGCCAAGGTCCAGACATTCCATGGCTAACCCACAGCCTCGAAAATCACATGGTCATCTCTGACTCTACCACAAAGGCCAGAGACATAAGGGAACACTGCCAGTGGGCAGAGAATGTAATACCTTGACAAGGACCCCAGGGAAACAGTCTAACATGCTTCTAGGATGGCTCTTGGAGCTTGGAGAAATCGATGGCTCACCCTATATGAAGGAAATGTCAGAAGTGCCATGGAAGATGGCAGAAGGCAGGACCAAAGACTCAGAGAAGCAGGCATACTGGAGTGGATATTCTCTGTAAGGCCAGAAAGTCCTTGGAATATGCTGCCTCCAGAGCTTGGGTACTCACACACTGGGCAAAAGGGAAGACCCCAACATTGCAGACACTGTTGGACACAGGGTCCAAGCTGATCTGGATGCCCTAGGGAATGGAGGTGTCGTCTAGGCCCCCTGTTCGAGGGTAGACACGGAGTCTGGGTGATAAATGAGGTCCTGGTCAGGTCCAATTCTCAGTGAGTCCACTGGGTGCACAGACACACTAGGTGGTCTCTTCCCCAGACCTGGAATGTGTAATTGGAACAGGAATCATCAGTAGTTGGCAGACACCCACATTAGCTTCTTAGCTGTGGGGTAAGAGCAGTCACTGGGAGGAAGGCCAAACAGAAACAGTCCCCTTTCCCCACTGGCCAAGATAGTACATAGAAAACAACTTCACAACCAAGGGGGAATGACAAAGATTAGTGCCATCCTTAAAGACCTAAAGGATACAGGGGATGGGGAGGGGTCCCCATCATATCCCCATTAATTAACCAGTCTGTCTCCTACAAAAGCCAGACAGATCTTGAAGAGTGAGAGTGAACTGCTGCAAACTTAACCAAACAGTAGCCCCAATTGCAGATGTTATGCCACATGTACCATTTTTGGTACAACAAATTAACATGGCCTTGGTACATGGTCTGTGGCTACTAATATGAACGAGTGGTGTTTTTTCTTTTTAAATTTTGATCAGAAAGGAAGATCAGAAATAGTGGACAGTCACTTTGGACAGACAAGAAAATGCATTTATGGTCTTTTCCCAGAACTATGTGAACTCTTCCACTCTCTGCCATAAATAAGGTAGAAACGGGGGAATTCCCTGGTAGTCCAGTGGTTAGGACTTCATGCTTTCACTGCTAAGGGCCTGGGTTCAATCCCTGGTCAGAGAACTAAGACCCCACAAGCCACGTGGTGTGGCCAAAATTAAAAAAAAGGTAGAAGTGGTGCATTTGGAAAGGGGCACAAACAGGGCCAGAGGTCAGAGGTAAGCTGCATAAGGAAGTAGCCCAGGTCCCCATGTCATCCACTCATATGCTGGGACCTCTCCCTCAGCTCCATGAGCACCGGACAGTGGAGAGTAAAAGTCAAGTTTGCTTCATGGACTGATCAGCTCAGCATGAAGGCTTAAGCTGGAAACCCTCACAAGGGGCAGAGCTTTGTGTGATTCACCTTCTTATCTTCTTTGTGTAGAAAGAGAAGTGATCTGAGGTTAGCATATATATAGATTCAGACAGTGGTGAATGCTTGGCTGGTTGGTCAGGGGCCTGGAAGGAGAAAGATAAAGAAGATTGAGAACAAAGAGACCTGAGGAAGAGGGATCAGCTGGGGGAGAGGATACCCAGTGAGGATGGGTGGTACCATCCTCCAGGAAGCAGGGTGGACCCTGAATCCACAGCCATTAAGTGGCAATGCAGAAGTATCAAAGTCTGGCCTGCTTGCCCCATTTCAGGACAACTCTGCAGTGCCATCCAGCCCCAAAACTCACAGTGGGATTAGCTGAGGCTTTTTAGATGACTACGTTGCCAAACTCCTTCCACTGACCAATCCTGCCCTCTGTACTCCTCTGCGGAGAGCACTTCCCAATAAATCACCTGCATTCACTCCCCACCTCAAATTCTGTTTCCTGGAGACCCCACCTGAGACAACTGCCAGACGCGTTTTTGTAACTGGCATTTTCATTTACAAAGCTCCACACCACTCTTAGTCTGACAGGCAGGCTAGCGTAAGCTAAGCCAGTAGGGAACCTGAAAAAAAAAGAAAGGAGCTATTATTTAGCCTGTCACCTAATAATTCAGTGGCCAAATCTTGTGTGAGGCACGGGACCTTTCTAGCCCTGAAGTTTACAATCAGCGTTTGCCCAAGGGTGCCCCAAGGGCCACTCGCAGTCTTGACAAGGGGATCACTGAGTCTTCTCTGCACCCACCTCCCCCTTTCTCCTGCCCCACTCTCCACCCCTGGCACGTCAAGGTTGTTTTAAGGGGTGATGAGACGTAAGAGAAAAGAGAATTGAAGAAACAGCAGCAACCTGAGGTTAACAAGATCGCTAATCAGCTGAATCAGCCATGATGTACTTCCAGGCTCTGTGCAAATGTTCTTCTGCTCTCCTTCCACAAGCCCACACGGAATGGGACTCCCGGGGAAACCCTGGGGTGGACTTCCGCCCCACTGAAGTGTACAATCAGCCACCCTTGTGTTTAGGAAGATGTCAGGTCTGAAACCTAAACGCCTCTCCAGTGAACCAAAACCTCTTCTCTCCACCCTCATAACACCCAGCGTGGATCGCTTCACTCTCCGCCTGCTCTCCTGCCCTCCTTGTCTGCAGAAGCGCATGCTGTTCCCGGGAGGCTCAGCTGCCTGAGGTCTCAGAAGAGCTGGGATATTTCATGGCCTCGTGTTTGGGTCACTACTGGCCCCCTCTGCGTGCTGGTTTCCTTAGGCGTCTTCAGAGAGCCCTGAACAGCGATGCTCCATCCTCTCTGTTGGACCTTTCTTACTCCTGCACTTTGACTCATTTGCTCTGATTCAGTTCAAAGAGTTCACTTTGTGCCCTGCCTTCCTTGCTCCCATCTCCTCAGATGCATCTCTCTTGAGCTGTCTGACTCTGTTTTTGAGCTAAGCAAATGCAGGGCCAAACCTGAGAATTAAATTGTGGCAGTCACTTGCTTTAACTTTTTCCATTTTTCATTCCTGGCTCACTTAATTGAATTGCAAAGTGAAATGTCCATGTCATGGGAACTCAGGGGCTTTAAGATTGGAGAAGGGATGTGAGGTTCGAATTCTTGAAGCTTCCTACAGAAAAGATGTAATGATCCACTTGGACGAAGCCAACATTGTGAGAAAGACCCCTCCCATCCCACCCCCAGCTCTGCCCAGCTGAAAGGTCTGAGGATTTTCAACAGGCAGTTCCAGCCAGAACCAGTTACTAAGCTAATCTGTATAAGCTCAGAAGTTTATTCAGGGTCCCACACCCATCATGCACAAAATTTAGAATTAGGTTCTTAAGCTTGGTAGTTGTTTCTCGAGGAGCTGCTGCAATGTTCGGAAGTAGCTCCCTTTGTGCGTGTTCCATGTAACACGGAGCTTTCGCCCTGCTTTGTGAACTTCTCTTTCCTCCGTAGCCAGGAGCTGCCACGAACCAGCCCCTTAGTTCAACTCCATGGCTGTCTGCTGAATGCTTCCTCCCTGCAGAGCTGTATATACTGTTTTTCACACACCCACCTCCCTTCCACCCCAGCTTGAAGCTGCTCTGCTTCCATCCACAGGGACTCCGTCGCTTCTTAGAAGGCACTGCTATTATCCACGAACTACTGGATATTCTGTCCATCCAGAGGCATTGTCCACTGGTTAGAATACTTGAATAGCAGTACCATCCTTGGGGGAGGAGGGAAGCTTCCCGTGTCCCCAGCTCATTCATTTAGGTGGCTGATCCTCTTCCTGAGGCCAGCATTATAGCTGTATCATTCCCCTGGTCCTGACCGCTACCAATTCCAGCATATTTTTACTCCTCCAACCATTGCAGGACACCACTGGGGGCCTGGGATTACTTGCAGCTGACCACATTGACTTGCTAAGACATTACAATAGGGATAGAACTAGGAAAACACGCTCCCCTGCAATCTGACTCAGGTTTGTATCTTCCCATAATTAGGCACAGATTGGGTTGTTAGGACGTGAGGCCAATAATAGATACATTGTTTTCCCACTCCAAAACCTTTTGAAATCAGAGATCACTGCATGAAATGCACACCTGGCCCAAAAAAAGGTCACTGAAATGCACCTTGGGACACAGTAGCTTAACCTGAACAATTCAAGTAAGCGGCGTCTTTAATCATTTTCCTCTCGTGAAAGCTATAAATTTGGAGAAGTTTCATGCCTTCATCTTCTGCCAGTAAAATTTTGGATCTTAACTGATGTACTAACCACTTCTGAAGGCTGAATCTCTAATGAATTTCAGAATTTGGGGATGTAGAAAATAAGTTTTATCTAAACATTTGCTTATTTCCAAAACTAGTGAGGCATAGGAGCTAAACTATCCCAGCAGTGACCCATATGAGACCTCAGGGTCCGTTTCTGTCTGTGATCTACTTTTTGTGTGCCTTAGGTTTTGTGAAAATCCCTTTTTCCATATTACCCAGCTATAGAATGTAATTAAAGTTTGATACTCACCTCCTATTGAGAAGAGGAACTAAGGAAATAGCATCTTATGAAAGTTGAATATTTCATATAGATTTGTTTAGTAACTAAATATTGCCAGAGGATCTATTCTAAATGGAATAGACTTTTATTCTAAATGAAATACAAAACTTTTTATCTAGACTCTAACGTTATTTGATTGTGATTGTATTAGATTCTTATTGCTGCTGTAACAAATGACCACAAGCTTAGTGGCTTAAAACAATATACATTTAAGGGGCTTCCCTGGTGACGCAGTGGTTGAGAGTCCACCTGCCGATGCAGGGGACACGGGTTCGTGCCCCGGTCCGGGAAGATCCCATATGTCACAGAGCGGCTGGTCCCGTGAGCCATGGCCGCTGAGCCTGCGCGTCCAGAGCCTGTGCTCCACAACGGGAGAGGCCACAACAGTGAGAGGCCTGTGTACCGCAAAATAAACCCAATATACATTTATTATTATTTATAACACATTTATTTATCTTTCACTCTCATGGGGCTAAAGTCAAGGTATCAGTAAGGCTATGTTCCTTTTTGGAGACTCTAGAAGAGAATCTGTTTTCTTGCCTTTTCCAGGTTCTAGAAATTGCCTGCATTCCTTGGCTCATGACCCCCTTCCATCTTCAAAGCCAGCAATGGCCAGTCCAGTCTTTCCCACATCCTATCACTGACCCTGACTGTCCTGTCTCACTTTTTCACATACAAGCACTTTGTGATTCGATCAGGCCCACCCCGATAATCCAGGCTCATCTTCCCATCTCGAGATCCCTAATCACAAAGACACTTTTGCCAGGTAAGGCAACACATGTACAGGTTCTGGGTTGTAGGATGTGGACATTTTGGTGATGGTAGGGCATTATTCTGTTGCCACAGGGTATTGAAGCCTAGACCATTTTACATATTCTTTGTTAAATATTTTCATCCAATTTATGTCAGACATTAACTCCCGAGGGAAGTTTTAAAGATTGGCTAAGGTTATTCTAGACGACCCTCCACCACTCCATTGCTTACTCACGACTCATCTAATTTCTTGAGGAAAGAGAAATGTGTTTTTGGATCTGAGACACAGAGATGACTACATATATTGGTCACCTTCCCTTCTCTATTTTATTTAATTCTGTAGAGACCTGGCATATTGCCCTTGGAAACTGGCCACTCCCTAAAAATACTGCCAGTCTGGGCTTAGAGGAGAGAGAGTATGAGACGGTTGCTTGAACTAGTGTGGCTTAACTGAAGATGTACTACACCATCATCAGCAAATAATAAGAAAAAGGAGATTATTTTAAAAAATCATTTGTGTTGAAGTTGTGTTTTAAACAAGGTTTAACCCTCCCTGCATTGCTTTAACATGGTGATTCTTTTTCATTTTGGTCAGCGTTGCAGTGTTTCCATCTGTCTGCAGCACTGTGCTGGTACCAGCTGATGCAGTGTGGCCAACATCTGCCCCCGCGTGTTAGAAATGTCCTGTAGCTCCTGTGGAGAATCAGGACTTAATTCATTTACCCTGGCTCTTCCATGCCTTTCTCTGCCAACACAACTGCAGCTCAGCTCCTCCATCTAGAAACCTGGCAGCCGTCCCAGCTTGGTGCTACCTGCCAACACTCTTCTGAAGACCAGCCAGAGGAGGGAGGAACAGGGGGTCAGGGGGCTGAGGAGGGAGGGAAGAGAAGATGCAAATCTAACTGTGTTGGCCACAGCTGCCTTAGATCTCCACGCTCCCAGAGGTGATGATATACTTGTATTCAGCAGCCATCACTGATCTTGCTTGTAAAAGTCCCATTTAGATGTGGGCACGCTTTCCTGAGGTTTGAGTTTCTGGAATTACCCTAATCTTCCTCTTGATTCTGCAGTTATGGAGAACAAGGAAGACCCCACGGGCTAGAACGGTGGCCTCCCAGGCAGGAGAGTGGTGAGTTGACGTTCTTACATCTCTTTACTAATATGCTAATCATTAACTTCTCTACCTTCCTCTCATCTCCATAATGATCTACAACACTACTGTTCAACTTTTCTAGGATGAGAACCTCTTGTTAATGTCAAATTTTACAACCTTCCCACAGGATAGTACCGTAGTTGTACTTTTAGTAACAGTTGCTCTTTAAAATATGTCACCGAAAGCATCTGAGTGCAGTAAGTTTTGGATAAATTTGTGTTTTATTAATCACAGCAGTATCTAATAACATTTAAAACCCAGCCAGGGCAGAGTCTGCGGCAGTAGCCAGTACAAAAAGCATGTGCTCTTTAATATTAATGGAAAGAATAAAGATGGCACTTCTTGTGAATATGGATACATGGGATCTTGACAATAACTCGACTCCCTAGAGAGAGGGTGGCTCCCAGGAGGGAGCCCCACTGGAGCGAAATGGGACCAGACTTGCCCAGTTTGTGTGTATGGGGGCCGGGTCTGGGAGCTGCCCCGTCAGCTCTCTCCAAGGATGTACGTGCCCTGGGGGAGCGGGGCAAGGGGGATGGTGGGCACGATGGCAGTTCAGAGCAGGCCCACCCACAGGAAACCACATTGTTGAGATCCCCCCTTTCATGGTTCAGAATCCTTCAGACAAAGCTACCCTGTAGGCCGGGACTCCAGTTACACCCTTCTGGTTTATATTACAAATCTTACAAGGAAAAGTGACCTCCGCAGCAGCTGGAGCTAAGAAGAGAAACTACGCAAGTAGATGAGACAGCAACCAGGACAGCCAGCTCTAGTCCACAAAAGGGACCTCCCCAGGGGAGAGTGACCGCCAGTTCTCTGTGATCCTGCAAATATGCTGGGAACCAAAGAAGAGGCGAATGAAGAGAGAACTGGTTAGAAACCAGAGCGAAAAAATATTTAGAAACCAGTAGGACATGGTGAGACATCCTGGTGTATCAGAATGAACAACGAAGCCGAGATGTTAAGAAGGTCCTGGGACTTCCCTGGCGGGCCAGCGGTTGAGACTCTGCACGCTTCCACTGCAGGGCCACGGGTTCGATCCCTGGTTGGGGAATTAAGATCCCCCAGAAGGTTCTGAAGCAGCAAAGCAGCCCCCCCTCACCTCCCACCCTAATGAGCAGGCATTAACCCTTTGGTTGCTGGATCAAGGGAAGGTCAGGCTTTCCAAGGTGGTTGGGACAGCTGTGCAGGGACTTGATTCAGAGGCAGCTCAGTAACTGGTGAGGAAGCCTTTCCATACTTCACTCCTGAAAAGGCTGTACCCCGCATATTGGCTGTTTAAGTCAGTAATAAACAACTCTCATAAGGGTTTTGAAGCCGTGGAGAGAAACGATTGATAGAACCCCATTTCTTTGTTCTCTCTCACTGTCCCTATAGTGAATTCAAACCTAGACTCATTCTTCTAGATACAAGCATCTTTTCCTGAGGCGGAGAGGGAAATCACTCTGTATTGAGTGCCTGCTATGTGCTAGCCCCTGGGCTTGGAGTTTTCCACCCATCGTTTCACTTCCCCTCACAACCACTACCTAGGTGGGGATTTATTATTCCCATTTTCAGAGGAGGAGCTTGGTGCCCAAGGCCACACATCTAGTAAAACGTAGATCCAAATTCCACCCAAACCGACCTGATGCCTCAGCTGATTGCCTTCCTTCCAAATCACACTACGGCTTTGAAGGTTTTCTTGTAAACTGTTTGGGGATACTGTTCTCCAGGTGGGCGTTAGGCCTGTGTATTTTATCAGATAGGTCCACTGTATTCTTTTATTTATTTATTTATTTATTTATTTATTTATTTATGGCTGTGTTGGGTCTTCTTTTCTGTGCGAGGGGTTTCTCTAGTTGTGGCGAGCAGGGGCCACTCTTCATCACAGTGCACGGGCCTCTCACTGTCGCAGCCTCTCTCGTTGCGGAGCACAGCTCCAGACGCACAGGCTCAGCAGTTGTGGCTCACGGGCCTAGTTGCTCTGCGGCATGTGGGATCCTCCCAGACCAGGGCTCGAACCCGTGTCCCCTGCATTGGCAGGCAGACTCTCAACCACTGAGCCACCAGGGAAGCCCCCACTGTATTCTTTTTAACCACCCCACCCCCCAGCCAATTCCTCTTATATAACCGTATTCGTTTTATTTCCATTGATCAACTCAACCAGTAATTCATTAATCAGCCTAATCACACTGAAGTTATCACTTTTAATGGAGCAATGAACGAAGACACATTTAACTTATTTGAATTATGTGCTTACTGCATGTAGCAAAGCCTTTTTTACTTAGCCCTCCTTATTATCAAAAGCAAGAAACAGTTCAGTTAAAAATACATAAATATGGGACTTTCCTGGTGGTCCAATGGTAAAGGATCCTCCTTCCAATGCAGGGGACGTGAGTTCGATCCCTGGTTGGGGAACAAAGATCCCACATGCCGTGGGGGGAACTAAGCCCACTTGCCACATCTAACAAGCCCGCGTGACACAAACTACAGAGCCTAGTCACTCTGGAGTCCTCGTGCCACAACGAGAGAGAGAAAACCCACATGCCACAACTAGAGAGAAGCCCGTGCGCCACAACAAAGATCCCGTGTGCCGCAACTAAAATGCGACATAGCCAAAAACAAACAAACACATACATAGGTATGCATAGGCACATACATACGCACAGACATGCCCCAAAAGAGAATAGTTGCAGTAATTCTGAAATAATTCCTTGGGTTTTCAACTAAATTTTTTCCACAGAAATCAATTTCATGGACTTGTTAGTATGAGCCAGTGATAGAGAGCCTCATGATAGAGATTCCATCCTTCATGAAACCTTTCCAACCCCCGTTATTCCTCAGCCTTTTTATCTTCTACGGTTTGTTGTTAATGCAGTGTTATAAATATTCATCAAATATAAATCAGTAATGACAAATGCCTGTTTCCAATTAACATTATCTAACACCTGATACACACTAGATTGCTAAATGGTGGGGTGAGAGTAAAGCCTTTGACCTTGATTGAAGGTTTATGGAATAAAATGCCTCTGGAGAGGATTGAGGGGTTATGGAGCAAAGGACCTTTGTTTCTGAGTCCAGCCCTCTTGCTCCTTCCCAGGGTGTGCTCATGCTCAGCCTCCTCATGTGATGTGTCCAAATTTCATCTTCCATAGTGAAAAGACAAAAGGCCATCATCTACTTTCTGGGGCTGTGTGTGAAACTACATAAATGAAAAATGAGCTTTGTAAGGATGAAATGCACATAAAAAGATGGAAGTTGTCATTTTTCCATTCTGTTGGGTCCAAACAAGGAGCAGAATAGTCTATGGCTAATATTTTAAGGTTTGACTCAATAGCTGATGTACTATATTTCTTTTCCCCGGGCAAAGATTTAAAACATTGTTGGCGCTAGATAGGACGTATCTTATCTGAACTTCTTACGAAACACAATTCTTTAGTTATCCCTCAAATTCCTTAAACATATTGAGTTTCAAAAAATATTCCTACTTCTTTCCTCAATGCCTTCTTTTCTTAATATAATTTTATTTTTTAAATGTATTCTACAATATTTAAGATGTTAAAAAAAAAGAGGATGAGGAAAAATACAAGAAATACCCAGGTATCTACTGATCAGCTCAAGAAATGAAACACTGGGAACACAGTTACATCCATTTTATGCTCCATGGCTTCTCGATAGAGCCTGTTACTTCCTAAGAGGTTATCTCCTGAGTGACCAGGGACCTGGATGCTTGGCTCTGCCCACCTTTGCAAGGCCCTGGCCTTGTGGTAGGGTTTATTTTCTGCCCCCATGGATCCAGTATCTCAGGATCCAGTCCTATCAGCAGTGTCCCGACTCTTTTCCAGTCCATGTTAGCTAGGTACTGAAGCTCCTTCAGAGTATAGCCCTTTTCTTTTTCAGCAGACTCGGCACTTCCCCAGCCAAATTATGGTGTGACTCAACCCTCGTCATTTGTCTATTGGTCAAGAGGAGAGCTGTGAATGGAGTTTGGGGAGAAGGAGTGTGTTGTCTTGCAAAGCAGAGAGCTCTGCACCATCTTCAGGCAGGGGAGGTGCAACTAGCCTTTAACATGCAGGAATGGGCCACATCTGTGGACCCAGAAAGTTCAGAGGAATCTGGGAATCCACAGTTTTTAGATACACCTATCCCATGTCTCAAGGCATTAGCACAGCAGACCTGTTGGGGCCTAGAACCCAACCTTCTCTGAAGCTCTGTTACTTTCATACCTAAGCCCTGGGCCTGTTCCTCAGCTTTTCTTCCCTCCAACTGCAGAGGCATCTCTATATGCTCTCACTGAGGCCCTCTGGCTTTCATACTTGAGTTCATAATTTTTCACTCTCAGTAGCAATTGTTGCAAGTCTGGTTCCCAAGGAAGCCAAGTCCAAGACAGAGATTTGCCCACGGAAACTAGGAAGTGGACGAGCTCTCAGGATCAACCTTTGTTGGGGGAAGAAAGGAAGGAGAATTGGGCAGAGGGAGAAGTTGCACAGGGACGACGTCGCAACAAATACCTCAGCTGATCGGAGCTCTGGACCTGGCATGGCTCTGCAGCGTGATCCCAAATTGGGATGAGGTACCAGGCCTTTATGCCCTGCATCAAACAGTCACCCAGTACGGGCTGTCCCTGGGAAGGAAGCAAGGTGACCTTGAGCAAGGTCTTCAGCCCAGAGCAAGTCCCAGAAAAGGACTTAGCTGAGAGCAGGACTTACCCTCTGGCATGGAGGGTAGATGGGGGAACGAATGTTTGAGTCCTCCAGGGAGATCTGGGTGAGAATCATGACTCCACCCTACCAACCTACCTACTAACATATAGTTTTAGAAATCTTAACTATACAACAAGCAATGACTTTCAGATCCTCAGGTAAAACTTCGTGGTGAAACATGCCTCTGTCAATCACAGAGCACTTAGGTTTTCCAGGGGTCCCAAGTTTCAAAACAAAGCAAGATCATTTTTAATTTTTAACCTAGACAACAGAAAGGAGTGCATTTGACATTTGGAGTAGACAACCACGTTGACGGTTCTGCCACTGGTTCTAGAATTTCAATCCTCTTTTCTACCCTCTCTTCTTTGGTGCTTGGAGCTAAAAGCCACACCCACTCTCTAAGCAACTCAAAAGGTTAACAGCCTCATGGAATATATACATGTGTTCCCGGGGCCATGCTGAGCCATGCCTTGTGGTCCTGAGCTGCCCAGAGCATACACTATTTGCACTGTGCCTGCAGAGAGCACACTGACGCCCCCCTGTCCAAAGAAGCAGTGTAACACACATGGCCCATTCCTTAGCAAGGAAAAGCAGTTAAATTCTGTGCTCTGAAGACACATTGGCCATAAACTCTGCAAGCCACAGAGGTTATTTCAGTTAGTAAATGATTAAAGTCTCTAATCTCTGGAGCGGTGATAAAGAACACCAGAGAAGAGGGCTGGGTTTTTGATATTTGGGGAAGGTATAGAACGTCTCTCTTGAGACCATGCCAGAGGAAGCTCACCCCATCAAAGAACCACAGATAAGTAAGACATCATTAATAAATCAATGACAGGAAAATGAAAACGGAACAGATGAATCAGCTAGTGGATCAGGTCGGAGATGAAAAACAGCACATCTGTTGCTACCGTCGGTGCATTAACAAATAAGTCTGCTGGATCAGACAGCCTTTTGGACTAATACTTGGAATAATGAAGCTTCAAGAGCGATTAAGGCATAAATCAATTTTTAAATGTATCGTGTACCTCCCCCAAACAACAGGAGGCATATTTTTTCCTTGCTTTGAATTCTTTTTGGCAGATATTGGGGAGGTGTAGGGATAAAAAACACTGCCTCATTTTAGCTCTGCTGTGATGTACAGTGCACAGCAAATTTCGTGTTTAGCCTCACGCTTTGATTCTTACCAGCTGAAGGCACTGAGCTGTGCTTAATCAATATGTTAAATCCAAGCCAATGCATTTCAGCTCCAGCAAGATCCTCCAACGCCCTTGTCCAGGACAGCTTGGTTCTCGCTCCTTTTCCTCTTCATGTAGATATTGATTTACATTTTATTTTGTTTTTATTGACGACTTCAGAAAAATTAACAGTTGAGGTGGTGAAGCATTTTTCTCCTTTGAAGCATACTTTTTCCTTCATATCCAATGAAAAGTGTTGCTTCTCCATAATGGTACAATGGTCAGGTTTTAGGACATTAAGGATACACATGAGCAATTACTTTGATGAATTTTACATCCATGTCCAAAGGGGGGAGAAGTGCTCTCCACATAATAATCTTTGATTTAGAGATGTTGGGATAAGGTGGGGCTGAAGGGAGATGGCTTAGGTTGGGAAACCGGGAAGGTCCAGAAAGGACATAGGGCAACACAATCAAGAAAGGAAACTAGGGCTTCCCTGGTGGCGCAGTGGTTGAGAGTCCGCCTGCCGATGCAAGGGATGCGGGTTTGTGCCCCTGTCTGGGAAGATCCCACATGCCGCGGAGCGGCTGGGCCCGTGAGCCATGGCCTCTGGGCCTGCGCGTCCGGAGCTTATGTTCTGCAATGGGAGAGGCCACAACAGTGAGAGGCCCGTGTACCGCAAAAAAAAAAAAAAAAAAAAAAAGAAATAATGGCTTAAAACATCTCACATTTGGTGAAGAACATTATATATCCAAGAAACTCAATGAACTTCAAGAAAAGTAAGCACAGAGAGATTCACAAACAGATATATCAAACTGTCAAAAGTTAAAGACAGAGAATTTGAAAGCAACAAGAGAAAAATGACTCATCATATACAAGGGATCCTCTAGGGCCTGAGGGTTCTCATTTCAAGAAGATCAGAAATCCCTTATTTCCAATGGTGGGTCCTTTTGTAATCCTTGGCATACTTTTTCTTTTTTTATACATTTATTTATTTATTTATTTATTTATTTATTGGCTGCATTGGGTCTTTGTTGCTGTGTGCAGGCTTTTCTCTAGTTGCAGCAAGCAGGGGCTACTCTTTGTTGCGGTGCACGTGCTTCTCATTGGGTGGCTTCTTTTGTTGCAGAGCATGGGCTCTAGGCGCGCAGGCTTCAGTAGTTGTGGCTCGCAGGCTCTAGAGTGCAGGCTCAGTAGTTGGGGCGCATGGGCTTAGTTGCTCTGCTGCATGTGGGATCATCCCGGACCAGGGCTCGAACCCATGTCCCCTGCACTGGCAGGCGGATTCTTAACCACTGCACCACCAGGGAAGCCCCGGCATACTTGTAATAAAAGGAAATTTAGTAGGTATCAAATAAATGCGTGTTGATCTATTGAGTCATCCTCATCATAGAACTGATGAAAATTTAGTCCAAAAAGAAGTAAAATCGTGCTTAAAGCCTACAGTACAGGGTAGTTTAGGGGGGTATCACCAGGGTACCTCGGCTTTCCCATTTGTTAAATGATGATGTTATTTTTGAAGTGTTGGAGCATCTTTAGATAAATGCTAATACACAGGAAAATGGGTTCAGCATCTGAGTATCTGAAATGGTCAGGAGTTGAGAGAAAAGCCTTTCCTCCTGAGGTAGTCCTCTCCACAATACAGGGGAGGGTGTTCTTCAGCAAGCTCAGGGGAAGAGCTCAGAGAAGGGAAACTAAAGAAAGGGACCAGCTCATGACTCAACAGACATCATTTTCCCTACATACTTTCTCTCTCTTCTTACTTGAGTAAAGTTTAAGTTTCCTTCCTGAGCAGGTTTTTCCGAAGTATTAGGTAACACAGTCAGTAATTGGGATACACTTGTATATGTTAAAACTCATGAATTCAAGAGGTGGCTGAGTTCAAACTAAAGTAAGTGTGATATATAAATTTCTTTAGTGATCTTTAACCCAGACCATAACGAGACTCCCTGGAATATAGAAAAACCAGAACATTTCAAGGAACTCATATTGTGGTGTAAAGTCCATTGACATTTCATATTCCAGCAGATCCAGGCCTAGGTGGGCTTTTCTTCTCTCTTCTCGAATTCTTTATTTTACCAATGAACTCTGTACTCATTAGAAGCTGTTAGCACATTACAACGGCATTTATGAAGCATCAAAGGGGTAGAGGTTTGTCCCATATTCACTCTTTCATTCCTAACTCTAATGCTCAGGGATTTTTTTCATGCCGGTTCTCTTTCCAGAACACTCTGGTGTTTTGGAAACAACAGTCGGGGCCAACTTCACAGGAGTACAACTTGTGCTGTCACACAGGGCTCTGTGCTTAGAAGGACCCCACACTTGGGAGGGTTCTACACTTGTTTAATGTTCTTCTGACATTGTCTGGAAATTCCTAATAATTTTTGATCAAGGGGCCACAATTTCATTTTGTACTTGGCCCTGCAAATTACGTAGCTAGTACTGAACACTACATTTGGGATTTCAGATCTCAGCTTTGATCCTTATTAGCTTTGTGATCTTGGAAGTGTTTCTTAGCCTCTCTCAATTTCATTTTCCTCAGTTGTTAAATATGGAAAGAATAATATCTGCCTCACAGAGTTGTTATAAGAATTAAATGAGGGGCTTCCCTGGTGGCGCAGTGGTCGAGAGTCTGCCTGCCGGTGGAGGGGACATGAGTTCGAGCCCTGGTCTGGGAGGATCCCACATGCCGCGGAGCGACTGGGCCCGTGAGCCACAATTACTGAGCCTGCGCGTCTGGAGCCTGTGCTCAGCAACAAGAGAGGCCGCAATAGTGAGAGGCCCGTGCATCGTGATGAAGGGTGGCCCCCGCTTGCTGCAACTAGAGAAAGCCCTCGCACAGAAACGAAGATGCAACACAGCCATAAATAAATAAATAAATAAATAAATTAAACAAAAAAAGAGTTAAATGAGATAGAAAACATGCCAGTCCCTGGGACATGGTTCTAGTAACCTTTATTGATTGCTTACTCTGTGCCAGGTACTATGCCCAGCAGTTTACAAAAATTAGGTCACTATTCCTCATAACCATGGCAGATAATCAGCCAGCACACCCTGGTTTGCACTTACAAGTTTTTATAGCCAGTGTCTATCCCCATTGGCCCAGCATCCATTCTGGTTGGTTGGTGTCTGTGATCATAGTGGTTAGCATCACCACTGCTCTGAATGCTCTGTGTGGTCAGGAGTGTTTTGCAAATGAGGAAACTGAGGCACAGACATACAGAGGACACTGCCCAAGTCCACACAGCTTGTAAATAGACTATTAATGTCATAACCTCTAGTAAAGGGCAGAGACTCTAAAAGTGAGATCTTTTAACTTGAAGTTTAATGTTTTATCCTCAGGCCCCCAAGATCCTTCATCACCAGGAGTTAATAATTGAGTGAGGGTGATAAATTACATATAAACCTGGTTACCTGGCTACTGTACAAGGTCATGTTCCCAACTTTACCTGCCAAACACATGCACCTAAGTTGCTTATAGTTGCCCTTTCAGGTCTCTAGGACTTCAAGTTTTCCCTCATCTGAAGGCTGTTCCCTAGTTCCCAGTCTTCATCACGCTCTACCTAATTCCTATTTGCTTTCAAGGCTCAACTGAGGTGCCTCCTCCCTCTAGAAGCCTCTCCTCTGAGCACTCTGAGTATATTGTGCATAGCTCTATCGCAGCATTTCTCACATCAATTCTAATTGCTGGCTTTCTGGTCTGCCTTCCTCTAGGCCTGAGAAATCTTCGATGGGCAAAGATGATATATTGCTCATCTGGGTGTACCCAACACTTAGGAAAGTGCACCTGACACATAACTGCTATTCAATAAGTGAGCGATGCGAAAATGGTACTATTTTCGTAGGAACCCCAAGTGCTTCTGTTTGTTCAAAGGAGAGAGAGGTGAACTCAACTGATGGATAGAAGCTTCATGGAGGAGGTGGTCTACATGTTAGGTCTTGAAGGATGGGGGAGACTGAAATAAGTAGAATTAGGGATAGAGGCAGGAAATCAGTCTAGACAGAAGGAAAAGCTTGAGCAAAAGTGGGAGTACAGAAAGGTTGAAGACAAAGCTTGTTTAGAGAGCAGCAGGTAGACCATTTGGCCTGGAACTAGGGATTTTCACTGAGAAATGAATCCCAAATTCAAATGTTTCTTGGAACCAGGCTTGTAGCACAAGAACTAAATAAATAAATCATGGCCCCATGCAGACAATAGGGAGGGGAAGGGACTGTGGCAAACTAGGAAACATGCCCTACTTAAAGGCAGGCGGCTGCTGTTCCACACCAGATGGTCATATGTAGATGTTTCAGTTTTCCCAGATACCATGGAAATTCAGATTGTGTGAAATATCCTGAGGATTTTATTTTTACTTTTTATTTAAAAATAATTTTAGACTTACAGAAAAGCTGAAAAAATAGTAGAGAGAGTTCATGTATACCCTTCACCCAGCTTGCTCTAATATTAATGACTTACAGACTCATAATATAATGATTAAAAACTAAAAAATTAAGATTTCTATCAGAGTACTAATTAAACTATTGTGCTTATTCAAATTTTACTAGTTTTTCTCCTAATGCCCCCATTTTTTTTCTGTCCCAGGACCCAATGTTACTTCTAGTGTTTGCATTTCTTTGGTCTCCTCTGATCTGGGACAGTTCCTAAGCTTTTCCTTGTCTTTCATTACCTTGACAGTTTGGATGATTACTGGTCAGTTATTTTATAGAGTTTCTGTCAATTTGTGTTTGATGTTTTTTCATGGTTAAGGTGAGATAATGCATTTTTGGCCGAAATACTACAGAAGCAATGTTGTACCTTTTTTCAGTGCATCATATCAAGGGTACATGATGTCAATATGTCTCATTACTGGTGAGGTCCACGTTGATCATTTGGTAAATGTGGTGTCTGCTGTGTTTTTCCACTGGAAAGTTACCATCTTTTCCTCTTTCAGTGATAAATATTTGAGAGAGATATTCTGAGGGCTATATAAATGCCCCATTTCTTCTCAAACCTTTGTCCACTGATTTTAACATCCATCGGTGGATCTTGCCTACAACAATGATTACTGTGATGTTTGCCTAATGGCGATTTTGTGTTTCCCTCATTCATTCTACTTTTATTAGTTAGATTTTTTTTAACATCTTTATTGGAGTATAATTGCTTTACAATGGTGTGTTAGTTTCTGCTTTATAACAAAGTGAATCAGTTATACATATACATATGTTTCCATATCTCTTCCCTCTTGCATCTCGCTCCCTCCCACCCTCCTTATACCACACCTCTAGATGGTCAAAAACCACCTAGCTGATCTCCCTGTGCTATGCAGCTGCTTCCCAATAGCTATCTATTTAACGTTTGGTAGTGTATATATGTCCATGCCACTCTCTCACTTTGTCACAGCTTACCCATCCCCATCCCCATATCCTAAAGTCCATGCTCTAGTAGGTCTGTGATTTTATTCCCGTCTTACCCCTAGGTTCTTCTTGACCTCTTTTTTTTTCTTCGATTCCATATATATGTGTTAGCATACAGTATTTGTTTTTCTCTTTCTGACTTACTTCACTCTGTATGACAGACTCTAGGTCCATCCACCTCACTACAAATAACTCAATTTCGTTTCTTTTCATGGCTGAGTAATATTCCATTGTATATATGTGCCACATCTTTATCCACTCATCTGTCCATGGACACTTAGGTTGCTTCCATGTCCTGGCTATTGTAAAGAGAGCTGCAATGAACATTGTGGTATATGACTCTGTTTGAAATATGGTTTTCTCAGGGTATATGCCCAGTAGTGGGATTGCTGGGTCGTATGGTAGTTTTATTTGTGGTTTTTCAAGGAACCTTCATGCTGTTCTCCATAGTGGCTGTATCAATATACATTCCCACCAACAGTGCAAGAGGGTTCCCTTTTCTCCACACCCTCTCCAGCATTTATTGTTTCTAGATTTTTTGATGATGGCCATTCTGACTGGTGTGAGATGATATCTCATTGTAGTTTTGATTTGCATTTCTCTAATGATTAATGATGTTGAACATTCTTTCATGTGTCTGATGGCAATCTGTATATCTTCTTTGGAGAAATGTCTATTTAGGTCTTCTGCCCATTTTTGGATTGGGTTGTTTGTTTTTTAGTTGTTGACCTGCATGAGCTGCTTGTAAATTTTGGAGGTTAATCCTTTGTCAGTTGCTCCATTTGCAAATATTTTCTCCCATACTAAGGGTTGTCTTTTGGTCTTGTTTATGGTTTCCTTTGCTGTGCAAAAGCTTTGAAGTTTCATTAGGTCCCATGTGTTTATTTTTGTTTTTATTTCCATTTCTCTGGGAGGTGGGTCAAAAAGGATCTTGCTGTGATTTATGTCATAGAGTGTTCTGCCTATGTTTTCCTCTAAGAGTTTGATAGTGTCTGGACTTACATTAAGGTCTTTAATCCATTCTGAGCTTATTTTTGTGTATGGTGTTAGGGAGTGTTCTAATTTCATTCTTTTACATGTACCTGTCCAGTTTTCCCAGCACCACTTATTGAAGAGGCTGTCTTTTCTCCACTGTATATTCTTGCCTCCTTTATCAAAGATAAGGTGACCATATGTGCGTGGGTTTATCTCTGGGCTTTCTATCCTGTTCCATTGATCCATGTTTCTGTTTTTGTGCCAGTACCAAACTGTCTTGATTACTGTAGCTTTGTAGTATAGTCTGAATTCAGGGAGCTGATTCCGCCAGCTCTATTTTTCATTCTCAAGATTGCTTTGTCTATTCAGGGTCCTTTGTGTTTCCATACAAATTGTGAAATTTTTTGTTCTAGTTCTGTGAAAAATGCCAGTGGTAGTTTGATAGGGATTGCATTGAATCTGTAGATTGCTTTGGGTAGTAGAGTCATTTTCACAATGTTGATTCTTCCAATCCAAAAACATGGTATACCTCTCTATCTATTAGTATCATCTTTAAGTTCTTTCATCAGTGTCTTATACTTTTCTGCATACAGGTCTTTTGTCTCCTTAGGTAGGTTTATTCCTAGATATTTTATTCTTTTTGTTGCAATGGAAATGGGAGTATTTTCTTAATTTCACTTTCAGATTTTTCATCATTAGTGTATAAGAATTCCAGAGATTTCTGTGCATTAATTTTGTATCCTGCTACTTTACCAAATTCATTGATTAACTCTAGTAGTTTTCTGGTAGCATCTTTAGGATCCTCTATGTAGAGTATCATGTCATCTACAAACAGTGACAGCTTTATTTCTTCTTTTCCGATTTGGATTCCTTTTATTTCTTTTTCTTCTCTGATTGCTGTGGCTAGAACTTCCAAAACTGTGTTGAATAAGAGTGGTGAGAGTGGGCAACCTTGTCTTATTCCTGATCTTAGTGGAAATGGTTTCAATTTTTCACCATTGAGGATGATGTTGGATGTGGGTTTGTCATATATGGCCTTTATTATGTTGAGGAAAGTTCCCTCTGTGCTTACTTTCTGCAGGGTTTTTATCATAAATGGGTGTTGAATTTTGTCGAAAGCTTTCTCTGCATCTATTTTTTTTACAACTTTATTGGAGTATAATTGTTTCACAATGGTGAATTAGTTTCTGCTTTATAACAAAGTGTATCAGTTATACATATACATCTGTACCCATATCCCTTCCCTCTTACATCTCCCTCCCTCCCACCCTCCCTATCCCACTATCTGCATCTATTGAGATGATCATATGGTTTTTCTTCTTCAATTTGTTAATATGGTGTATCACATTGATTGATTTGTGTATATTGAATAATCCTTGCATTCCTGGAAAAACCCCACTTGTTCATGGTGTATCATCCTTTTAATGTGCTGTTGGATTCTGTTTGCTAGTATTTTGTTGAGGATTTTTGCATCTATGTTCATCAGTGATATTGACCTGTAGTTTTCTTTCTTTGTGACATCTTTGTCTGCTTTTGGTTTCAGGGTGATGGTGGCCTCATAGAATGAGTTTGGGAGTGTTCCTCTCTCTGCTATATTTTGGAAGAGTTTGAGAAATATAGGTGTTATCTGTTCTCTAATTGTTTGATAGAATTCGCCTGTGAAGCCATCTGGTCCTGGGCTTTTGTTTGTTGGAAGATTTTTAATCACAGTTTCAATTTCAGTGCTGTGATTGGTCTGTTCATATTTTTATTTCTTCCTGGTTCAGTCTCGGCAGGTTGTGTTTTTCTAAGAATTTGTCCATTTCTTCCAGGTTGTCCATTTTATTGGCATAGAGTTGCTTGTAGTAATCTCTCATGATCTTTTGTATTTCTGCAGTGTCAGTTGTTACTTCTCCTTTTTCATTTCTAATTCTATTGATTTGAGTCTTCTCCCTTTTTTTCTTGATGAGTCTGGCTAATGGTTTATCAATTTTGATTATCTTCTCAAAGAACCAGCTTTTAGTTTTATTGATCTTTGCTATCGTTTCCTTCCTTTCTTTTTCATTTATTTCTGATCTGATCTTTATGATTTCTTTCCTTCTGCTAACTTGGGTTTTTTTTGTTCTGCTTTCTCTAATTGCTTTAGGTGCAAGGTTAGGTTGTTTATTCGAGACATTTCCTGTTTCTTCAGGTAGGATTGTATTGCTATAAACTTCCCTCTTAGAACTTTTTTCTTTATTCTGCTCTGCAGTAGTTATTTCCACTACTTTATCTTCCAGGTCTCTTATCCGTTCTTTTGCCTCAGTTATTCTATTGATCCCTTCTAGAGTATTTTTAATTTCACTTATTGTGTTGTGCATCATTGCTTGTTTCCTCTTTAGTTCTTCTAGGTCCTTGTTAAAGGTTTTTTTGCATTTTCTCTATTCTGTTTCCAAGATTTTGTATCATTATTCTGAATTCTTTTTCAGGTAGAATGCCTATTTCCTCTTCATTTGTTAGGTCTGGTGGGTTTTTACCTTGCTCCTTCATCTGCTGTGTGTTTTTCTATCTTTTCATTTTGCTTATCTTACTGTGTTTGGGGTCTCCTTTTTGCAGGCTGCAGGTTCGTAGTTCCCGTTGTTTTTGGTGTCTGTCCCCAGTGGCTAAGGTTGGTTCAGTGGGTTTTGTAGGTTTCCTGGTGGAGGGGGACTAGTGCCTGTGTTCTGGTGAATGAGGCTGGAACTTGTCTTTCTGGTGGGCAGGTCCATGTCTGGTGATGTGTTTTGGGGTGTCTGTAGCCTTATTGTGATTTTAGGCAGCCTCTCTGATAATGGATGGGGCAGTGTTCCTGTCTTGCTAGTTGTTTGGCATAGGGTGTCCAGAACTGTAGCTTGCTGGTCGTTGACTGAAGCTGGGTCTTGGTGTTGAGATGGAGATCTCTGGGAGATTTTCACCGTTTGATATTACTTGGAGCTGGGAGGTCTCTTGTGGACCAGTGTGCTGAAGTTGGCTCTCCCACCTCAGTGGCACAGCCCTGGTGCCGGGCTGGAGCACCAAGAGACTGTCCTCCACATGGCTCAGAATAAAAGGGAGAAAAAGTAGAAAGAAAGAAAGAAAGAAAGAGGATAAAATAAAATAAAGTAAGATAATATAAAGTTATTAAAATAAAAAATAATTATTAGGAAAAAAAAGTTTTTAAGTAGAAAAAAAAACCGGACGGTCAGAACCCTAGGACAAATGGTGAAAGCAAAGCTATATAGACAACATCTCGCACAGAAGCATACACATACACACTCACAAAAATAGGAAAAGGGGAAAACATAATAAATCTTGCTCCCAAAGTCCACCTCCTCAATTTGGGATGATTCGTTCTCTATTCAGGTATTCCACAGATGCAGAGGTCATCAAGTTGATTGTGGAGATTTAATCCGCTGCTCCTGAGGCTTCTGGGGGAGATTTTCCTTTCTTTTCTTTGTTCGCACAGCTCCTGGGGTTCTGCTTTGCATTTGGCTCCGCCTCTGCGTGTAGGTCACTGGAGGGCGTCTTTTCTTCACTCAGACAGGACGGGGTTAAGGGAGCCGCTGATTCGGAAGCTCTGGCACTCAGGCCGGGGGGAGGGAGGGATACGGAGGCGGGGCGAGCCTGCGGCGGCAGAGGCCGGCGTGACGTTGCAGCAGCCTGAGGTGCGCCGTGCGTTTTCCCGGGTGAGTTGTCCCTGAGTCACGGGACCCTGGCAGGGGCGGGCTCCACAGGCTCCCGGGAGGGGCGGTGTGGATAGTGACCTCTGCTCGCACACAGGCTTCTTGGTGGTGGCGGCAGCAGCAGCCTTAGCGTCTCATGCCCGTCTCTGGGGTCCGCGCTTTTAGCGGCGGCTCGCGCCTGTCTCTGGAACTCCTTTAAGCGGCGCTCTTAATCCCGTCTTCTCGCGCACCAGGAAACAAAGAGGTAAGAAAAAGTCTCTTGCCTCTTCGGCAGCTCCAGACATTTTCCCGGACTCCCTCCCGGCTAGCTGTGGCGCATTAGCCCCTTCAGGCTGTGTTTACGCCGCCAACCCCAGTCCTCTCCCTGCGCTCCGACCGAAGCCCGAGCCTCAGCTCCCAGCCCCGCCCGCCCCGGCGGGTGAGCAGACAAGCCTCTCCGGCTGGTGAGTGCCGGTCGGCACCGATTCTCTGTGCGGGAATCTCTCCACTTTGCCCTCCACACCCTGTTGCTGCGCTCTCCTCCGCGGCTCTGAAGCTCCCCCACTCCGCCACCCGCAGTCTCCGCCCGCAAACGGGCTTCCTAGTGTGTGGAAACCTTTCCTTCTTCACAGCTCCCTCCCACTGGTGCAGGTCCGTGTCCCTATTCTTTTGTCTGTTTTTTCTTTTTTCTTTTGCCCTACCCAGGTATGTGGGGAGTTTCTTGACTTTTGGGGGTTCTGAGGTCTTCTGCCAGCGTTCAGTGGGTGTTTTATTGGAGCTGTTACATGTGTAGATGTATTTCTGATGTATATGTGGGGAGGAAGGTGATCTCCGCGTCTTACTCTTCAGCCATCTTCTCCAGTATCTCCTATAATTTTTCTGTCAGTAAAAGCTGTCCCTCTTTCCCCATTTACTTATTTATTTAATTATTACATTTATATTAGCATGGACTAATGGATATGATTTTATTTCATGGTATAATAGTATAATCCAGTACTATCATTATTATTTTGTTGCTCAAATTGCCCAGATTTGGACACTGGGATCTCCTTCCCATTGACTCCTATATCTTTTTGACTTGCCCCTATCCTTTTTTGAACACTTCCTTATTTTCTGACACTATAGAATATTCCAGGCTCATCTGTATTTTCCTTCCCCCAGCCCTGGAATCAACCACTTCTTCAAAGAGCCCTGGTTTTTTTTCATTGGAGAATAAATATCTTGGCTTTAAAATGTAGAATATGAATTCAAACATCTAAAAAACATTGTGGATGCATATTTTATCCATCGTCTTTGTGTGAAAGACTATGTATGTGTCAGAAGATCTCAAAGCAGGAGAGAAAGGTTGGGGTCAGGGTAAAGAAAGTCTTGAATATCCAATGAAGAGTTTGGAGTTCATGCATCCAGGCCATGAAGTGCTCTGGACCGGTTTTGAGTAGAAATGTGATATGCTTAAAGACATATTTTGGGGAGAGAAGCAGGAAGACTTACAAAGAGAAGTTTCTAGAAGCAAGAAGTTGATTCAATGGAATATTTAGAAGTAAAGTGATAAAAGTCTAAATTAGGGGCTGATGTCTGATGTTCCCTCGTGCTGGGGACACTTTCTCCTGTTTTCCTCCAACCCAAATCCACCTTACCTGTCAAGGACTCCTTCTCCAGAAAGTCTTTGCTGACTCCCTCCCAGAATTTACCCTTCTTCCCTGTGTATCCGTGGCCCAGGTTGGCTGGTACCTCCTTTGTACACGTATTCAACTCTGTCCTGTCTGCTGGGGCTTTGAATGCTTGTCTTGCTCACTTGGTTACTAACTTCTTGTAGATGGGGAAGGCCTTAGTCATCTTTATCCCTTCCCAGGGCCCAGCATAGTTCCTCTTATCCAGGAGATATGCTCAACTCAGAACTGAACTGGTTATAGGGACCATTTATAATTCATTTTGGGATTCTGGAACAATAAAAGCAAAATGCAAGGATATGTACATTTCTCTGAAGTCATACAATTTTTCAGTTGAAATTGAACTGCCTGCCAAATTACTCCAGCCTAATGTGTGAGGCAGCACAAGTGATTGAGAGCACAACAGTAACAGCATTAAAGACACACACACACACCACACACACACATCACACACCGCACACACACCACACACACCGCACACACACACCACACACCACTCACACCACTCACACACCACACACACACAGAATTTCTGAGCCCACAGACTAAGTCTGTTCTTAAGAGGAATACTAGTCAGATCTGCACTTAATATTGAGGGAGTTTAATAGTAAAAGGATTTTCCTTATGGCAGAGACAAGGGCTGTCTTGAAAGGTCCATTTGGAAGGTACCTCTTAGGACTACACTAAGCTTTATGAAAGCATGGTAGGGATAACCTTCCCTTTTTGAAGGAGAACATTTCTAAAGGCCTTGATAGGAGTGAACTCTGTGATAATCATGTTTCCTCTTTAGAGTTGTGTTGTTACAGAGATAGCTTTCCCCTCAAAGCATGATTAAAAGCTATGCTTCAAGTGCAGAAAACATTTAAAAATCAAATTTCACCCTAAAAAATTTAAGAAAGAGAACTGACAATAGTCAATAAGGCAATTACTCTGCAGAAAACAGGGTTCTGTGATATTTGTCAAGGAGAGAGCATGAAGGTTTATGGCCTCTGCCAGCTTCCTGCTGGATTTGCCAACCTCACTTCTGGCAGCAGCTACCTGTGTGACAGTTGACAGCTTGAGTCAAGAAGGAAGAAAGGCAAAGAAAAAAGGAGGGAGAAGTGAGGGAGAAGGAAGGCCCCAAAGACAGCAGCTATTGACTGTTTCCTTTTCTACCAGGCAGCACCCACCGGCCAGCATAGCATCAGGAGGAGAGGCAGGATTATAAAGATGAGCAGGTCAGAGGAATGCAGAGCAAGGAAAATGCCAGGGAATAAGAGGACAGACATGATGCCTGTGAAGCAAGTAGACCTCAGCAACGTGGGGACTGGGAGAGCAGAGGAAATGATTCGTGTGTGCAAATGAAGCATCCCTCCCTAGAGATTGAAGTGGAGTAGCATTTTTGTCAAGCTAACCACGGTCCCCTTATCCTGCTCCTGATTGCAATGACTTCCCCTCTCCACTGCCTCCTGTGTCAGCTGCATTCATTTACATCGGGAGCTCCATTATTTTGGATCAGGAGCGCCATTCATTGGTCCTGGAGAAGGGAAAGAATGGGGGAAAAACAAGGAAGTTGACTCTCTGCTTTTGAATTCCTAAAAACATATTCTAAACTTATATCAGAGACCATAGCCTTGAGGTACTGGCCTCAGTTACCCAGAGCCAAGGTCCTGGGTAATTTTTAAGAATATGGTACTCAAAGAAAATCAAAGTGGCATGGTGCAGGAACAATACAGAAGGAAAGTAGAAACAAAAGAGGATTTTTCACAGTCCTCTGACTCTCCTGCACACATACAGGAGGAAGTTCACCTTGCTCCTAGGAGTGTCAAAGGAGTGATGGACACGGGGGTGGGGGCAATGGATCCAAAGGGGCTTTCAGCTGGGATGAGGGCTACAGAGTACGTGAGCATGATAATCTGATGCCAGAGAGCAACCGAGGACACTGAGCTATAACCAGAGGCCATCTGGTGTGATGTCCAAAGACCAGATGGTACATGCTACATCTCAGCGATCAGTGAACACCAAGCCACTCCTTCCCACGGCTTAGTGGCCCCAGCCTTCCCCCAACTTAGAATGTGGAGAACAGGGACCTTGATACACTAAGTCTGTAAAGTTATAGAAACATAAAATGAGTTATGTTTTAGCACACTTGATAACTTGGATTTGAAAAATCTTACCTGCTACATATTTATGAAGCTAAATTAATGCTAACATATTAAACATAACACTTATGAGGTTAATTTTATGTCTAAATTTACACTTCTGGAGCATAAATGGCAGTAGAGTTCTCTTGAAGGGTAGGAGAACATTCTCTTTTTACTCCTTGTGTGTGTGAGGATGTGCGTGCGTGTGTGTGTGTGTATTCTAACTAGGAAAGGCTCCCCACCCCTCACTCCAGGTTATCTTGTTTCATGTAGTTTGTTCCGATGTGCTGGGTCATGACTAATTAGATAAGAACATTTTCTTTAGCCTCATGTATTTAGAAGTCCACATGATCTAAGGTCAAACCTCAAATGAAAGGTACATAGAAGTGATGCAGTTATACTGATTTCAGAGCAGATGGCTGTTTTCTGGAGGGAAATGGTGCATAAAACAGACAAACAATGAAAGACTTGAGAGAGAAATTCTCCATGGCAATAGGGGCTATAAAATCAACACAAAGCGACTAGTTCACAGAATTGGTGCACTGTTGAAAAGCATTAGGGAAAAACAAGGAATACCGGCGCCCTCATGGGGCATCCTGCCTGGACTTGGAGGAGGAAGGACATGGGACGGGGTGCAGGAATGCATCTTTCTATAAGTAGTACATGCAAATCTCAGATCACAAACCCACTTGTGGACAAAGTAAGTTCATTTTTCTGTACAGGAAGTTAATACTTACAATAACCCCCCTTTCTTCCAGGCAGTAGAAACTTAACTTCAGTCCTTTCAGAGTTCCTGCACTTTCTTTGTGATGGCCTCTAAATTTGAGGCTTATATCACGCCCATGACTGAAGGTTAGTGGCAGGAGAGCATCTCACCTGAGCTGGCATCACTCTGCACTAATACAGCTGCTTAGATGGGATGTGGACACTTGCTGGTCACTGCTGAGTCATCCCTTGTACGGGTCATATCACAGCAACTTTGGGCCTGCCTCTGGGTCAGCTAACTCTCAGGACCCTCTCGGGCACACAGGATAATCCTGATGCTTCCATGCCATTCTGGGACCACACCCAGTAGGGCCATCCACAGCCATCTGTCATTTCCATGGCACTCTTGAGTACAAAAGAATCATTCCACCTCCCCAGCACTGCCCCCGGCCCCTTCCACTCACAGCTCTACCCTGGGGCTTTTTCAAACTCATCTGTCAGGACACAGTAGACAGCCATATTTCCTTCAGTTCTTACCTCCTTCCAAGAGTCTCCCTGTACTACTGTTCCCAAATGTATCTGAAGTTTCTGCTGTGGGACATTCTCTCTGCTTCATCCCAGGAAAGGATCAGAGTGCAGACCTTTTCCATCAAGGACTCATCACCATCTAGTTAGTCTACTCTCTTCTCGTAACTTCCTGTGTTTTCTTGGTTGGTGGAAGGGGGTGGGGGGGCATTTTAGCCTAGAGGATGGGGAGCAGTGTGGATTGGGAAAGCTTCTTTGTTATTACTCAGCACTTCTTCTCCCACATCTATTGTACATGCTTCAGTTCTTTCTGTTCTCTTGAAGCCAAGACGTCAAAAACTAAAAAGATAACAATTGACTCCTTTTGTGGCATTTGCTTTCTGCAGTCATTCCTTGCCTGAGGTAGTGATGCTGACTAATTCATCGGAAGAAGGATTACAAGGTTAAAGGAGAGGTGAAAATCTGTATGTAGCATCACTTGGTATCCAGTGGGGACTGGTTCCAGGACCCCCACAGATAACAAAATCTGTGGATGCTCAAGTCCCTTATATAAAATGGCCCTTATATAGTATTTGCAAATAACCTATGCACATCCTGCTGTATACTTTGTCATCTCCAGGATGCTTATAATACCTAACATGATGTAAATGCTAAGTAAATAGTTGCCAGCATGTGGAAAATTCAAATGTTGCTTTTTGGAACTTACTGGAATTTTTTTCAAATACTTTTGGTGCTCAGTTGGTTGAATTTGCATATATGGAACTCTTGGATAGGGAGGGCTGTCTGTAGCTCTCTATTCCAGCCACACATGTAACTACTTTGCCCAGACCTAAGATTAGTCACAACCCATAAGGCACGCTGGGAAGAAATCAGAATATGGTGTAAGGACTTAGCAGCTGGATTAACTGTGGGCTCAGCTTAGGTGATCTCACCTTAGATACTTTGGTTCATTCTCTGGTCTTCTTCTTGCAGGGGCTCTAGTTAGTGTATTTTAAAGACTGTGACTTCATCAATCAGAGGTCATACGAAAATGAGTTCAGTCTTTCTCTTGTCTCCTCCCACTTTGCTTCTTCTCCTTTCCCTCTTTTTCTTCCCACCTCTCCACTTTTCTCAGTCCACTCTGCTCGGACTATCCTCCTTCCCCAGTGGCAAGTCCAAAGGACACGACTCCAGAATCCTTTCAGGAGACTATTGTTTGCCTCATTACTAAAATGACTGTGTATCTTATTTCCTTGAATCTGTGGCCCCAGCATCCTATCCAGATAGCGTCTCCCTTCACCTTCAATGGTGTTCAGATGTGAATGATGGCTGCTTTAGTCACTAGAGACCGGCTCATTCTCAAAAACATTTGACCTCAGTGGAGAACCGTTTAAATGCAAGGAGGATTTTAACGAATACAAATATACAATTTAGGGAGTGTCAGGGCGTGGCGAAAGAGTCACCATAAAGCTAATAATACACAGAATGAGATGGTCCAGAAGCCTGGGTTAAGTCCCACCAGAGTCCATAGGGTTAAGTCAGAGCTGGGAACCCTTGGTTATAATGCTGAGGTGGGAGGGTCAGCTGTGAGCAGGCTTGACCTTGGAGTCCTGCTCAGGGGCACATGGATCTAGCTGGGAGTTTTGGGGGGTGAGTTGGGGGTGGAGTAGGAGAAGAACAGAATGTTGGAGTGTCTTCCAGTCTGGATACTTGACAAATGTCAGGTCATGCGGGGATGAAGCTGGAGCAGAAACAAAGAGCTCAAGAGAGATGCTGGCCAAGGAGCTGTGTCTTCCCAGTAGAGGGTGAGGGGAGATTTAAATCACACTTTGCCCTGATCTTAAAGGGCCCCCTCTTCTGTGTTGGGTAAACTTTGAGAAGTTGTCTTCCACGAAAACAAGAATCCGTTATGTAGCTTAAATAATTCCTGGATTAAGAATCACTTTCTAATCATTGTATGTTATTATCTTCATGAAAGAGGGAGAATAACAACAAAAACATGTGCTCATTTCGGCAACACATATACTAAAGTTAGAAAATTTTAAAATAATTTCAAATTAAAAAATAGAGATATGGGGCTTCCCTGGTGGCGCAGTGGTTGGGAGTCCGCCTGCCAATGCAGGGGACACGGGTTTGTGCCCTGGTCCGGGGGGATCCCGCATGCCGCGGAGCAGCTGGGCCCGTGAGCCATGGCCGCTGAGCCTGCGCGTCCGGAGCCTGTGCTCCGCAACGGGAGAGGCCGCAACAGTGAGAGGCCCGTGTACTGCCAAAAAAAAAAAAAAATAGAGATATGTATAAAAAGCTGGGTCTTTCATTCAACACCTGTGAACAATGATTACAATCAGTAGCCCTTAATTGAAAACCATAGATTTGAACCGAAATTATAGCAAAATCTGGAATCCTTACTTATATAGCAGATGTATCTTTCCAGTCATGTTTAGCTTAAACTAATTGGGAGATGGCAATCTGGCAGGGCTCTGAGTGCTGGAGACTTTGAGCTTGGAATAAAAACTTTAGAAAATCCACAAAGTGAATAATCAAGAATTTGCTAAGTTCATTATCCTTCGGGTTAAGGGCTCTGCATAGAATATACAAAAGAAATTAATAGTACTAAAGCCACTAAAGAAATTTTCATAGTTTTATTAAAAGAAGAGACTTGATCAGTATATGGGAAGCTTGTTTTGTCTTGTGACATCATTTCTTCTCTTGGCCCAGTGACACATCTTTTGAAGAACAGAATAAGGAGTACTTGGTACACGCAGCCCACAACCAACAGTCACTGTGGAACTGATCAGGGAGCCTCTGTTGGGGGATCCAATTTGGATTAGCCAAGACCCAAACCGAGTCATAGTCAGATGGCCAGTTAGAGACTGTATGTCACTAAATAATCAATGCTTCTAGAATCTGGTCAAAACACTCTTCTTTTTATAAAGTAGATTTTTTTTTCATTTGTTTGTTTTGTTTTTTAAACACAGATAATCCTAGCTAGAAATGTAAAAAAAAAAAAAAAAGAAAAAAAAAAAAAGAAAGAAAAAGAAATTATGAGATTGCAGTTTTTAAACATTGAGCGTAAGAATCAGAGCCCTTGTAAACATGTGCAGTCCTGGGTCCTACTTGCAGAGATTCTCATTCAGTTGGTCTGCCATAGGCCCTGGGAATCTGGGTCTGATGTAGGTGCTATACTGACTGTGGATTGGATGCCAAATGCAAACTCCTATGGTTTGGGGCTGGAGGGGAGAGAAGAGGCTGTTGAAACCTCAGGCCTTATGAGCTGATACTGCCAAAGTTAGGCAACCAGATTTTGGTCAGGGCTGAGGCAACACTGTCAGTCTAAAAAAACAAAAAGACCCACAGATATAGAGAACAAAAGAGTCATTACCAGTGGGGAGAGGGAAAAGGGGAGGGACGAGATAGGCGTAGGGGATTAAGAGGTACAAACTACTATGTATAAAATAAGCTACAAAGATATATTGTGCAGCACAGGGAAGATAGCCAATATTTTATAATAACTATGAATGGAGTATAACCTTTAAAAATTGGGAATCACTATGTTGTATACCTGAAACTTATATAAAATGGTAACTCAACCATACTTCAGTTTGAAAAAAAAAAGCTAACTATATAAAAAAGAAAAAGAATTAACTGTTTTTGTAGCTAAATGGGCAGCGGCACTGATATTGTCCACCCAGAGCTTTATCAGGGAAGGAAAAGAAAAGCTCATGACCGCGAGTGTGTGGGCCGCATTTCCAGACATCACCGCAGAACTGAGAAATCATCACCCTCCCCGACAAACATCAGCACACTCAGCTGAATCTGAGCCCTTCATTAAAGTTAGTCTTGCCTCCTCCTATATCCTTCCCATGTAAGCCCAATTCATTACCTATTTCCTTTAAACCAGAGCCTTGGGCTTCCCTGGTGGCGCAGTGGGTAAGAATCCGCCTGCCAGTGCAGGGGACACAGCTTCGAGCCCTGGCCTTGGAAGATCCCACATGCCATGGAACAACTAAGTCCGTGCGCCACAACTACTAAGCCTGAGCTCTAGAGCCGGCGCTCCGCAACAAGGGAGGCCACGGCAATGAGAAGCCAGTGCACCGCAGCAGAGAGTAGCCCCCGCTCGCCTCAACTAGAGAAAAGCTCGGGTGCAGCAACAGAGACCCAGTGCAGCCAAAAATAAAAAATAAATATAAAAAAAGCAGAGCCTTTTACAATTCATTGCTGAGTGCAAGATCTCTTTGGGCTAGCAAAGAAAGTACTATTTTTGGATCTTGTTTATTTTATTATTTTGCATATAAAGAGTAGGCAGCCAGAAGCACAAATGATCTATTTTTTTTCTCTATTCTCTTCCTTCCAGCAGAATTCACATTAAAGCTAGAGCAATATTGTTTTGAAAATCACCAAGTACCGGGCACAGCGCACAGGCAACTTAAAGTGGCATAAATACCTCCACCAATACATACACAGGCCACATGGCACATACACATCACACCACACATTCTCAAACTGCCCTATATTGCTTTTAAAAATACTCTTTTTTTTTTTTTCTTTTCGCACATACATTCTCATGTTCTCTTGCTCCCAACTTTGGTATGGAGTCCACTTTTTGATTTGGTCAGGATCTTAAGGATCCTACCTACCACAGATGATCAGATCTAATCCTACGAGATGCTGCTAATGCAGGAACTTGGGTAATAAAAGGTCTCAACACAAACAAAAGAGTCAGCTGTGGATCAGTGAGCCACACTCTGCTGACGGTTTTTGTGGGCTTAAGGGAAGGAGGTTCAGGCTGAGGACCTTGGGATGTACAAATTGGCCGAACAAACATAAATCTGTCTACCAAAGTGCCTCTGAATTACAAATGAGTAAAATGGAGTTGTCTTGGGATCTGAGTTATTTGGCTTTAAACTTGCCTAGCAGTACCATTAACTATTGACCCGTTAATTTATGATGGTTTAGAACAAGACTGATGGAAGCTACTAGACCCTTGACCAGAAAGTCAATAAGTTTTATAAAATAACCTTACCGGGCTTCCCTGGTGGCGCAGTGGTTGAGAGTCCGCCTGCCGATGCAGGGGACACGGGTTCGTGCCCTGGTCCGGGAAGATCCCACATGCCGCGGAGCAGCTGGGCCCGTGAGCCATGGCCACTGAGCCTGCGCGTCCGGAGCCTGTGCTCTGCAACGGGAGAGGCCACAACAGTGAGAGGCCCGTGTACCGCAAAAAAACAAAACAAAACACAATCTTACCCATGTATTATACATGTCCTCGATTGGCAAGACTTCATCAGGGGTATTTCTCAGTCGAGCTTGGATTCACCGACTAGTCATAATATTGAAAACCTCCTATGAAACCCAGGCCATTTAAATTTCTAATTATCTGACCATTAGACATTACCTTAATACTGATGACTCAGTACTCTGTAAATCTCTAACGTGCTAATAAAAAGAGAGTGTGAATCATTTTCATATGTTCCCTTTTCTGGGAGATGAATCAGACGCTCTTGCTCCAATGTTTGTGTTCAAAGTTTATTTCAGAACTGGAGTAATTGAAAACATTTCTCTATATGGAAAATCTAATGAAAATCTTCTTAAGCTAGAGCAGACACATGCATAAGCCTAATGGGGCAAGTGATGGGGAACCAGAGCGGCTTGAAACTGGGAAAGTCAGGAGCAAGCAGGGAGAAATGCTATCTGAGCTCCTGTACGGTGTGTCCTTAGTGTGTGTCTGTCCTTGCTCAACCTTTCCTTCACTTTCACGTGTCTTATTTTCCTTTCACCCACCAGACTTCCTGTCTCCATGTTGAGAGACAGTCCTCCCCAAGGTCTAGTTTTCTACAAACAAACAGTCCTGAAAGATCGACTTCTATCTTACCATATTTTGGATAGGAGCCCATCTCAGTGAGCTCAAGACACTTTGTAAGTTGGAGGCATATTTGTATGAAAACGAGTGGCAGAGCTCCTTCCCAGAATGACTTTAACTGTTCCCTTGATGCCTCACCTTGCCCAGTCTGCCTGCAAATGACCCTCTTCTGCAGACCATGGATCTCTGAAAAATCTTTCCAGATAAATTAGGAAAAAACATGCAAATTATTAATAAACGTATGAATAATAAACATGTAATCTCATCAGTAATTAAAGAACAGCAAATTCCAACAAAATTAAGTTGCTATTTTTGTGTGTGAATTAATTTGCGAAAGGTTTTTTAGTAATTATAATGCTGGCATTCCCATTAAAATGCTTTTAGGTGACAATAACAAACCAACCAAATCAAACTTCTTAAATAACATGTATATGATTTCAAGTGAAAATAAGTCCCAAGGAAGGGGGTTCCTGGGTTGATTAATTCAGGACTTCCATAACATCATCAAGCTCCCATCCTTCACTGGTTTTGTCCCTAAGCTGGCATGCAGACATGACACTGTCCAGTGAAGGAAAGGAGACTGTTTTTCCCTTCTCTCTCTCTCTCTCTCTCTTTTTTTTTTTGATAATGGATTATATTTAAGAAGAACTGAAGAAGATGAATCATTTTGAGGCAACTCTCTGTGTATCTAAGGACACTATGCTTTTTAATTATTGAAGTATAGTTGATTTACAGTGTCATATTAATTTCAGGTGTACAGCAAAGTGATTCATTTATATATATACATATAGGTATATATACATATGTATATTCTTTTTCATATTCTTTTCCATTATAGGTTATAACAAGATACTGAATATAGTTCCCTGTGCTATACAGTAGGTCCTTGTATCTATTTTATATATAGTAGTGTGTATCTATTAATCCCAAACTTCTAATTTATCCCTCCCCCTCCTTTTCCTTTTGGTAACCATAAGTTTGTCTTCTATGTCTGTGAGTCTATTTCTGTTTTATAAATAAGTTTATTTGTATCATTTTTTTAGATTCCACATATAAGTGATATCATATGATGTTTGTCTTTCTCTGTCTGACTTACTTCACTTAGCATGATAATATCTAGATCCATCTATGTTGCTGCAAATAAAAATGAAAAATATATACCTAGTAAACCTCACATCTCATCTCCTTAGCCAGGACTGGGTCATATGCTCACTTCTAGCCCAATCACTGGCAAGAGAAATGAGATGACCAAGGTTGGTTTAGACTAATCCAGGTTTATTCCCAGAGGAAGTATGGTCACCTAGACCAACCAAATCTCTATCAACAGGGAAAAAGGGAAAATAATGTTCCTTGGGCAGACAACCCATGGTGTCTGCTCTGGCTGCCAAGGGTCCAGTGAGACAGGCCACACACGTGGCTCGTAGGAGTTGTGGAAAGAAATTTGGCATTATATACCAAGACTCTTAAAAGTGTCCTTAAGCTTTGGCATAGTAGTTCCACTTCTAGGAACAAAGCCCATGGAAAGTGTGCCTAAATAAATATAAAGCTTTATGCTCAAAGATGTTCACTGTAGCACCCTTTATAACAGGAAAGAGGAAGAACAACAACAACAAAACCAAACTTCAGGATCCAAAAATAAAAAAATTATGTAATTATAGTACATCCATATGATGTGCTGCTCTGTAGCACTTAAAAATGATGTTTACAAAAAGTTTTGAAAAACATGGGAAGATGCTCATATTATAGTGTTAAATGGGAAAAACAGATATCAGATTGTATATATAACTCTATGTTAGATATTAATAGCAACTATCTCCTCAACATCTACTATGAGCTAGTAACCTACACACTATCTCTAATCCTAACAACAACCTTGAAATGTAAGGGTTCTTATGCCCATTTGGCAACCCAGGCAACCAAGGCTCAGAGATGTTCAGCAGATTTTCCCAAATCACTCAGCTAGTAAAAGGCAGGACAGGGATTTGAGTCTAGGTCTTTCTGGTTGTTTGAATCATGGCTTCACAGTTTAGGAGCAATTCTCTTTCTTCCCCCCTTTTTTCTGTTCTCTTTTCTCCACAGTGGATGGATAAGGTATTCATGAGTTTAGCTGCATGAATGAGCCAAGCTTCAGAGGTATAAACACACCTATATTCAGTGAAATGGAATAGAATAAGGACAATGGGAAACTGGGGGACTTGGGGGCAGACAGACAGATAGGAAAGTAAGAGTGAGAGGAAAGAGAGGTAACTGGAATGACTGTACAGAGAACCAGGAAGTGACTGTTTACCAAACCAATCAGCATTCTTTGATTTCTTTTTTAGCTGAAATTGTTCTCCAAGTGCCTCATTCAGTACACGGGCCTTCTATCATGGATGGTCCACACCAGTTCACCAAGAGCCCCTTTCAGGCCCCAGACGTGTCTCTAGATGTTGGATCCTTGTCTAATTCATATGCCAATCAGAAATTCCTCCTGCCGTGGCTGGCCAGATCAGGAGGGGATGGTGTACATGTGATCCTAGGGATAAAGGTAGCGATTGATAAATCTGTGAAAGATGGGGTTGGGGAGTCAATACTTTGGAGATCACACCTTTTTTCCCTTAGAACCATCATATCCCAACCCCAAGCTGGGGGGTATACTTGCAGCTAATAAATGGAAATTATTTAATTAAGGAGGGAAAAAAAGGAAAGACAATCCTCTGGACGTCTCATCTGGTTCTGTTGTTTTTCACATCCGTGCTGTCTCTGCTAACCCATATCTACATTGGAACCCTTTTACGCCCATTGGCCAAAGAAAGACACAATCTGTTGCTGCAGAATACATATAGACAAGCTTTGTTTAAGCATTTATCTGATGACCAAGAGGACACTCAATCAGGCCTCAGCACTGTCTTTTCGCTGCCACTTCCATATTGGTGTTGAAAGCCCTGCTGTCATGGCTCGAGGGTTATAGAATGATTAGCACCCCCAGGTCCCTTGGCTCCCTTGTTTGTTTGAAAAAAATGCAGGAATAAAACAACCATGCAGGGGCTTCCCTGGTGGCACAGTGGTTAAGAACCTGCCTGCCAATGCAGGGGACACAGGTTTGATCCCTGGTCCAGGGAGATCCCACATGCCGTGGAGCAACTAAACCCATGCGTCACATCTACTGAGCCTACGCTCTGGAGCCCGTGAGCCACACTACTGAGCCCATGAGCCACAACTACTGAAGCCCTTGCACCTGGAGGCCGTGCTCCGCAACAAGAGAAGCCACCGCAACAAGAAGCCTGTGCACCGCAATGAAGAGTAGCCCCTGCTCACCGCAACTAGAGAAAGCCCGCACACAGCAATGAAGACCCAATGCAGCCAAAAATAAATAAATAAAATAAATAAATTTATTAAAAAAAAACAACCATGCAAGAATAATAGGCATTACATCTGATTTCAGAAAGTCCATTAAAATAAAAAATCAGAAATGTCTTCAATAAGAATTGCTGGAGATAAGAATCATGCAAAGACTGGCTCTTTTGGAGGGAAGAATGCATGCTATTGTAGGTATTTTTTTATGCTGAGATTTTTAAAGGCAGATTTTTCTCTTTCATTTAATATTTTCAGGTTTATTATGTCTGATGTTTCATATCTAGCAATGTATATAAAAATCAAAAGAGAAGAAATTCTTGTGTGGCAAAATCATCCCCTTGTGAAACAGGAGGATAGGGGGCAGGGCACAACCTTTGAAAGAATGACATAACCCAAGGACATGATTTAAACTGATTAGAACCGAAGGGGTCCAAGATGGCAGACAAGTCGACTTCCACTAGACCTTGAGCCTCAGTATATGTTCACTGTAACATGTCAGCAAGCTAAATGACACACCCACAGGCGCCATGACAGTTCCAAGGCCGACCATAAGGATCAAAAGTGGGCAGTGACCGAATTCCTGGAAATCCCCGCCCCTTCCTGAAATAGCTGAATACTCCTCCCACTCATTAGCCTATGAAATTACCCACCCCTATAAAAACTGACAACCCCATACCGTGGTGCCTTTCTCACCTTCTGAGATGGCCCACACTCTGTCTGTGGAGTGTTTCTCCCAAGGCTGCTCTTGCCTTCTGGGATAGTCCACACCCTGTCTGTGGAGTGTGTTTCTCTCTAAATAAATCCACTTCTTACCTATCACTTTGTCTCTCACTGAATTCTTTCTGCAATGAGACATTAAGACTTCATTAAGTCTTGAAACCAGGTGTGTGATCTCAGTTGGAAGACTGTGGGTTTTGGCCAGGTTCAAGCTCCAGCCACGTGGGTTCAAGTACCAGTCTGGGTTTTGGCTGGGTTTGAGTCCTGGCATCTGGTTTCAAGTCCCAATCTGAGGTGCACAGTTTCACTTGGACATCTTTACCTGATACAGTCATGTGCAGATTTCCCCAGTCAGTCCTGAGCAGGCAGTACACCATCCTGATAACCTGAGTCCTTTCCTTGAGAGCACTTTATCTCCAAAGCCCTTCACAATCATCAATCCAGACATCATGAGAAGCAGCACAACAGCTCTGGGGCTCCCTCTTACAAGTCCAAAGGAAAATTCTTTGCCAGACAAGTTCTTCTGACATTTTTGATGTTGGATCAGAAATAATAGGGAAAGCCCAGAGAGGAAGAACTGATGTTAGCTATGTCACTTGCATCTCTGGGCCTCGGTTTCCTCATCTGTAAAATGGGGAGGATAGATAGGGTCAGCGTTTCTAAATTATGTTCTGTGAGGTGAATGGAATTACCAAGTATGCAATTTGAGAGCCAGGGCCACTCCTCAAAGGGTAGAGGCCAGAGGAAATCCCCCCAATATTTCTACCCCTGTGGGATCTGTTAAAAATGAGCACCGAGGCCTGTCTTGACAACACACAGGGTTAAGAGACACATACAGAGAAAGGAAGAAAGGCTGGGAGCCAGGGAGGGAAGGCTTTATGACCTTGAAAGCAGTCCTTCCCATATTCCTCAGTCGGCCCAAAAGAAGCCTGGCATTGTTATTCCAATTTCCATCTCTCCACTCTTGCCCCTGACGAGCATTTATCTTTGCCAGACAAGTTCTTCTGGCATTTTGATGTTGGGTCAGAAATAATAGGGAAAGCCCAGAGAGGTAGAACTGATGTTAGCCATGTCACTTGCAACTCTGGGCCTTGGTTTCCTCATCTGTAAAATGGGGAGGATAGATAGGATTAGCGTTTCTAAATTATGTTCTGTAGGAACTTAATAAAAATTATCTAGGAAAAACAGTATTATAAATCAAACATATTTTGGAAACAATGGGTTAAACATATTTAGACCAGCTTATTATCTCAGCGGCTTCTGAGAGCCTTTGAAATTTAGCCAATATGACTTGGGAGTTTCACACTAATGTTCCCCAAGGTTGTTTGATTGTTGTTATAAGCTGAATTTTGTCTTTCTTCAAATTCATGTGTTGAAATCCTAACCCCTAGTACCACAGAATGTGACTGTATTTTTTTTTAATTTATTTATTTTTGGTTGCATTGGGTCTTCGTTGCTGCGTGCTGGCTTTCTCTAGTTGCGGCGAGCAGGGGCTGCTCTTCGTTGTGGTGCACGGGCTTCTCATTGTGGTGGCTTCTCTTGCCGCGGAGCATGGGCTCTAGGCACACGGGCTTCAGTAGTTGTGGCGCACAGGCTTAGTTGCTCCGCAGCATGTGGGATCTTCCCACACCAGGGCTCGAACCCGTGTCCCCGGCACTGGCAGGCGGATTCCTAACCACTGTGCCACCAGGGAAGCCCCGGAAAATGTGACTGTATTTTGAGATAAGTTCTTTAAAGAGTTTAAATTAAAATAAGGTCATTAGGGTGGGTCCTAATCCGATTTGTCTAGTACCTTTAAAAGAAGAGGCAATTAGTATTTGTCCTCCTCTGTATGATTTCATTTACGTGTGAAATCTAAAAAACAAAACAAATGAGCAAGCATAAAACAGAAACAGAGTTGTAGATACAGAGAACAAACAGGTCGTCAGAGGATGGGGGGCCTGGGGGGAAGGAAAGAAATAGGTGAGGGAGATCAAGAGGTACAAACTTTCATTTGCAAAATAAATGAGTCATGGGTATGAAATGTACAGTGTGGGGAATATAGTCAATATATATGTAATATCTTTATATGGTGACAGATTGTAACTAGACATATTGTGGTGATCATTTTGAAATATATAGAAAAATTGAATCACTATGTTGTGTAACAGGAACTAACATAGTGTTGTAGGTCAATTATACTTCAGAAACAAACAAACAAACTCAGAAAAGGAGATCAGATTTGTGGTTACCACAAATGGGGGTGGAAGGAGGGGGAATTGGATGAAGGTGGGCAAAAGGTACAAACTTCCAGTTACAAGATAAGTAAGAACTAGGGATGTAATGTACAACGTGATGAATATAATTAGCACTGCTGTGTGTTATACATGAAAGTTGTTAAGAGAGTAAACCCTAAGAGTTCTTATCACAAGGAAAACATTATTTTCTTTTTCTTTAATTGTGTGTCTATAAGAGATGATATAAGTTCATTAAATTTATTGTGATTATCATTTCATGATGTATATAATTCAGATCATTATGTACATATTAAACTTGTACAGTGCTGTGTGTCGATTATATCTCAATAAAACTGGAAGAAAATAAAAGAAAAGAAGAAGAAAAAGAAGAGGCAATTAGGACACAGACATATACATAGAGGGAAGAAAATGTGAAGACGTGGGGTGAAGATGGGCATCTGCAAGTCAAGGAGAGAGGCCCCCTTGACACAAGAAACCAACCCTGCTGACACCTTAGTCTTGAACTTCTAGTCTCTAGCTCTTTAAGAAAATAAATGTTTATTGTTTAAGGCACCCAGTCTGTGGTACTTTGTTATAGCAGCCCTAGAAAACTAATAATCCTTTCTCCATAATACCTCTCTTCTAAACAGGGTTTCTTAGTTTATACTTTGGGTAAATCCTGAACTAGATGTCCTTTAAGGTGTTGTTTTTTTCCCCTAGCTCTAAAGTGCCATGATTTAATGAAAAATCATATCAATCGATGTAAGACATCATATAATTGATCCGTTAAGAAAATATATTTCCTGAGAGGTCAGAAAAGTTAGGGATTGGTGTTTACTGAGTTGGTAGTTGGGCTTCATGAAGATGGCAGAGAGGAGGGCTTGGAAGGAAAGGTAGGCAGGGAGGGCTACAGGGGACCCTGGCAGGAGTCAGTCATTCTCCCAGAGATGTTGAATTCACTTGCCTTTGGAGTGGCCAGAATGCTCATATGCAATTTTTTTTTTAAATCCTAGTTGTAAGCACCAGGGATCTATATGTCTTCTTGGGACAGTGGCTGTCAGGTCAAGGAGGACTGTATCTTATAGTCTCTGGAGTTTTGCCACCAAGACCTTCATCCACAGGTGAGCAATGAATAAGCATCATTTCAGTTGCTGCAAAAGCAGCACAGAAGGTTGAAAGTTCTTAAAAAGAAAAAAAGAGAGAGAGAGAGACTTGAATTCTCATACCTTCTCTCTGTGGGCAGCTGTGGACCCTTTCTTCATTCTTTGAAAATTTACTACAGGAATAAGGGAGACTTGGGAACATTGGAATTTCTAGGTCCAGAATCAAACCTTCACAGGATGACTGACGTAAATGGATTGTAGTGACATTTATTTCCTGTGGGACATCACAGCTCCCTTCATATTGGCAGATCTAAAGACCTGGAATTATACAAGAAAGCAACACCAAATCAGGGTGGACAATGACATGTGCTGCTTGATGCCCTTCCTACCGGTATTTCTTTCCCTTTTTAGGGGTTGGTTAGAGGCCACCCATAAGAAAAGATAAGCCAGGTCCTAGACGGCTGTCACAGAGTGGTTTTCACTTACTGAGATAACTTTTTATCAAAAGTAATTTTTTTTAAAGCATGTATTACATAGTTTCTCAGTTGGAAAATCTGGCCAGATAATCAGACAGAATTACTCCCTTCATTTGCTGTGTGGAAAGGTCTCATTTCCAGCATGCTGAGGACCTCACAGAGCCTAACAGTACATCAGATACTCTACCACCCTCCTATGTTGGCTTTCAAACACATGCCCTTAAAGGAGGACAGCAATTCCATAACAACATTAAAACAGCAACTGGGAGCAAAGCCCTGTGGCCAAGACTCACCCAACCAGATTGCACTGCTATTTTTATCCTCCGAGCTGAACGTATTGACAGAATACAGAATTACTTTTGTGATTAAACGTGGCCAAAAACCTTGCAAGTGTTAATCTCTAGAAATCTGTTACAAATGGGATGGCAAGCACCAGCAAACTGCTATTTTTTAAGTCTAAAAATAATTCTTGGTGCTCTTGTGTGTAAGTAATGCAGCAGGAAGAAAAGAAATTTTAATTCAATTGGGTTGAGCGGTTCAGTTTTTAGCAATCAATTCCTAAATATAATGGGTATGGTTCTCTGAAAGCCCCCAAGTGGAGAGAGGGTCAGATGCCCAGGGGATAAACAGAGGCCTCAGCGTTTCTTTGCATTTACACATCTTAGTCGCTCTGGCCCAGAGAGCATGGCTCTGTAATCTCAAGTACCCCAATTCCACTGTTTTTGAGAATTATGTGATTGTGATGGGAGTAGGGTCAGACGTGGGCAAAAAGGTGATGGAGGATTCACTGACCGTGTACGACTATTCGAACTAGTGGTGAATGTATTGGCTATATGAAGCCAGTATTGGCTCCAATTCCTTTGGATATGTCCCTTTGGAAATCAGGTCCTTTTGGTTCTGTCACAGAAGGTTATGGAGTTTTCAATTAGGGTTTATGTGGAGTGGCTGCTGCCAAACCAACTAAGGCAGAGTCATCTCCAGACCCACGTGGAGCAGCACAATCCTTCAACCACCCAAACCCAGGCCCTTCAAACACCTTTCAGAACACTCGCTCCAGGTCAGCCCCACTTTCATTCTTCATTCCCCATCCCCTTCAAGAAGCCCAGCTACACGTGGACTCAGTCTCTTTCTTGCTTGGGTCAAGACTCTAGACAGTCTCAGGCCCATTGATGTTCTTCTTCCTCCCTCTTTCAGGTGCCAGGTCCATATCCCTGGGTCTCTGTTCTATTTCCCCATCGTACTACAGTTCTGTGCCTGCATTAGCTTCCCAGGTTGGGGCCAGAAAATCTGCTTAAATTTTGCCAGTCTTTTCTCCCTAAAGCTTGGCCCAATCTTCTCATTCCATCTTCCAGGAATCCTAGAATTCCAACAGGAATCCTGATCAATCTGGATAGACTGTCTTGAGATCTAAGGATGAGGACCTCCATAGCTAGAACCTTCTGATGCCTATCAGATTACACCCGTAGGAAAGCAATATCTTTCCAGGATAGCACGGCAGTAAAAGTCGTGGGCTTTACAGCTATCCTGCCTTTCCTGTATTAAATGTATTTTAGGGCTTCTAACTGGTTGACAAGAGCAAGTTTTTCTTTATAGAGTTCCAGCTAATAAATGCATAAAGAATAGTGGAATTAGAAAATTACCCTTTGGAACAGCCAGTGAAAAAATGGGTCTATTCTAAGCAATGATCAATGACTGCTCAAAGCATTCGGTAAATATTGATGATGGGGAGTTTTATAATGGATGGATCAAGTTGACGGTACCTGATTTGACTGATCAATCTTAAAGGCATTAATGGAAAGGCAGCCAGACACTATAAGCCTTCCAGTGCTATTCAATGGGAAGTTCATAGCCCCACCTATGAGGTATCCTTTAAGAAAATTGAACCTGAATCTAATCAAGCCTTTTTATGTAAATACCAGTTTACAAAATTATGGGGAATAGAGGAATATGTTAAATGACATCATGTGGACTAATCAGCCAAATCTAGATTGTGGGATTCCACCACAGGGTGAATGACCCAGTTTCTTAAAAAAAACAAAAAAATAAAGGAAACAAACAAAACAAAACCAAGTGTTAATTGTTATAGATTTAAAATGACTTAAGACCATATCAACCAAAAGGAACATATGGGTGAAAGTGCTTTGTAAATGGCCAAGTTGTTAAACATTAGGTATTATTATTATGACTTTTGCCTTACCTCACCGTTCCAGATCCTTAAGTCTGGGAAGTCCATCATTAAAATGAACTTCAAAAACTATATACTTTATTTTCCAAAGCTTGTGTCTGGAGTATTTGACGAATCTCTGACAGACGAAGAAAACACAATTTCCTAACAGGCAAAGGGAAGCCGTGATACGCAGGTGATGTAATACCTAGCCTGACTCATTAAGCAATGGCAAAACTGAATGTCTAATCAGATTGTAAGATCTAAACCTTCCCATATTTTTAAAAACCTTCTGGCCACAGAAAGATTTGGCTTGAGCCCATATACATACCCATATGTACTCACTTTAAACAGTATAACAATGTTATATCCTTATATATGTACACACATATGTTGACAAAATTTACTAACATATGTTCATCTATACCCATACCTTGTAGCAGTGAATAGATAACAAACCTTTTTGTTTTTCTCTTTCCCAACTAAAATCTCACATAGTAAAACACTGGCTATGGGACACTCATGGGAGATAAATTCATCTGGATACATGAGGAGGCCCAAACAAACCAAGAATTTATCTCTTGAGTTGCCAGTTTTAGTTTTGGTCTTTCTAAACAGTAACCTTTCTAAAATATGCTTCACTCTTCCCTGCATCTTGAAAAGAGAATTCCAAATACCTCCTTGGTACCTTAGGGCTGTCATTAGGAACATGATTATACTAGGAAATAATATATGCACTTGGAGTTTATTCGAGGAATTTGAGGTGCTGGCTGTTTTCCAGTATGTGATATGACCTCATCCCACTGGGCTCTTTGAATTATTATTTCTACATTTATAGCATTTATTTCTATTCCTATATTTCAACATGTATCTGTAGTAGCTACCTTCTAATCCCTTCTAATTGCTGCTTCCAATCTGTTTTATAACCAGATAATCAAGTACATTGATTTGTGGGCAAAATATGAGTGAAGAGGCTCTGCTGAGCACCTAAGAGATTCTTTTGTAGGTAAAGTGCATGCCCTTGAGCACCTGGACTTTGTGAACATTATTCTACTGCTAAGAGGCCTTTTTTTTTGGTTGCCTATCAATTTCTTAGCTCTGTTTCACCTGAGTGAAGGAGTCTGCCAAAAAAGTGATCGCTCAGAAACGCAAGATAAAAATGTATCCTTGGATTGTACTCGAGTTGGAGGTTTCCATTAACTCCTTTTAGGAAAAATATGACTTATTCCCATGGAAAAGTTAGTATTGCTTTTCATAAATTCACAATGAACCTCTATAACAGCATTATGCTGAGACCCCAAACTCAGATTGCAAATTACCCTTTTAAAGCAAGGACAGATTTATCTTCCTGAGATCTTAATAAATTGTACACACCAAGACCCCTGACAGATGGAAGTTTACAGTGACTATAGTTAGAACTGTTTCACATACAAATACCTGGCAGTCATATGAACATTTAATACTCTTGAATGATTTTCTGATTAAAGAGAATTTTCTGGGCCCAGTTGGACTGATGCTCAGATGTAGTTAGGGTAGGCCTGTGAAATTTATTTTCATGAAATACCAGGTTGAAGTGTATTATTCTAGCCCTCTCACCCTGTATGAATCTCACTCTCTCACTCTCTCACTCTCTCCCTCCTCCAATGTATGAATCAACCCAGGTCCCCAATATGCTACCACATAATGTCCCCAATCCTGAACACTTTCAGTTAGATCTTGGGTGCCCTCCGTTCATCCAGACTAGATAAATAGTTTAAGTGCTTGGAAATAACAACCAGAACTCTTCAGGTCCTCTCCATAATATGCACAAGTGATTTCTGCGACATCAGACTTCAGTGCTCAACCCAGTTACAACGGGCTTACCTTGCTCCTTGCAATCTGAAGTGGAGTGTCTGTGATTTTAGCGTGTGCATAGAGCAATGGATGTATGGCTTAAGAGCACAAGCTAGGTAATCCCTAGGCTTTTCTGAGCTCTGCAGCTCAAATACACACAGAATCATGAGAGCATTACTGCAGAAACAAAGCATTTCCATCTAAAATAAGATGCCCATTAGCACATCTTTATAGTACTGTTTCCTCTCCACAAGACTGGAGATATCACAGGCGGAAGCTCAGCTGATTTTCATGAGACCAATATCCCTTTTTAAAAAAAACAAATATTTTTAATTGAAGTATAGTTGATTTACAATGTTTTGGGTGTGCAGCAAAATGATTCAGATATATCTATATAGAGATATATATGTATTCTTTTTCAGATTCTTTTCCATTATAGGTTATTACAAGATACTGAATATAGTTCCCTGTGCTATATAGTAGGTCCTTGTTTATATATTTTTTGTATAGAAGTGTGTATCTGTTAATTCCAAATTCCCAATTTATCCCCCTCTCCACAAAACCCCTTTTAGTTATGGTGAATAATCTAGCTGCTATTAGTATTTGAGTCAAACAGATGTATAATAGCCACCATTCACAAGTTCTTTTTCTTAAAAGAACAAATATCTTTATAGCAACAAAATGTTTCTGACCTGCAAAAACAGGAATTCTCAAACATATCTTCTGCATCATTTGCTTGCCTCTAGGATATTCTGCTTTTACCTACATTTTTTAACATTTATTGGAGTATAATTGCTTTACAATGGTGTGTTAGTTTCTGCTTTATCACAAAGTAAATCAGTTATACATATACGTATGTTCCCATATCTCTTCCCTCTTGCGTCTCCCTCCCTCCCACCCTCCCTATCCCACCCCTCTAGGTGGTCACAAAGCACAGAGCTGATCTCCCTGTGCTATGTGGCTGCTTCCCACTAGCTATCTATTTTACGTTTGGTAGTGTATATATATCCATGCCACTCTCTCACTTTGTCACAGCTTACCCTTCCCCCTCCCTATATCCTCAAGTCCATTCTCTAGTAGGTCTGTGCCTTTATTCCTGTCTTACCCCTAGGTTCTTCATGACATTTTTTTACTTAGATTCCGTACATATGTGTTAGCATACGGTATTTGTCTTTCTCTTTCTGACTTACTTCACTCTGTATGACAGACTCTAGGTCCATCCACCTTACTACGAATAACTCAATTTCATTTCTTTTTATGGCTGAGTAATATGCCATTGTATATATGTGCCACATCTTCTTTATCCATTCATCCGATGATGGACACTTAGGTTGTTTCCATCTCCTGGCTATTGTAAATAGAGCTGCAATGAACATTTTGGTATATGACTCTTTTTGAATTATGGTCTCCTCAGGGTATATGCCCAGTAGTGGGATTGCTGGGTTATATGGTAGTTCTATTTGTAGTCTTTTAAGGAACCTGCATACTGTTCTCCATAGTGGCTATACCAATTCACATTCCCACCAGCAGTGCAAGAGTGTTCCCTTTTCTCCACGCCCTCTCAAGCATTTACTGTTTCTAGATTGTTTGATGATGGCCATTCTGACCAGTGTGAGATGATATCTCATGGTAGTTTTGATATGCATTTCTCTAATGATTAATGATGTTGAGCATTCTTTCATGTGTTTGTTGGCAGTCTGTATATCTTCTTTGGAAAAATGTCTATTTAGGTCTTCTGCCCATTTTTGGATTGGGTTGTTTGTTTTTTTGTTACTGAGCTGCATGAGCTGCTTGTAAATTTTGGAGATTAATCCTTTGTCAGTTGCTTCATTTGCAAATATTTTCTCCCATTCTGAGGGTTGTCTTTTGGTCTTGTTTATGGTTTCCTTTGCTGTGCAAAAGCTTTGAAGTTTCATTAGGTCCCATTTGTTTATTTATTTATTTTTATTTCCATTTCTCTAGGAGGTGGGTCAAAAAGGATCTTCCTGTGATTTATGTCACAGAGTGTTCTGCCTATGTTTTTCTCTAAGAGTTTGATCGTTTCTGGCCTTACATTTAGGTCTTTAATCCATTTTGAGCTTATTTTTGTGTATGGTGTTAGGGAGTGATCTAATCACATACTTTTACATGTACCTGTCCAGTTTTCCCAGCACCACTTATTGAAGAAGCTGTCCTTTCTCCACTGTACATTCCTGCCTCCTTTTTCAAAGATAAGGTGACCATATGTGTGTGGGTTTATCTCTGGGCTTTGTATCCTGTTCCATTGATGTATATTTCTGTTTTTGTGCCAGTACCATACTGTCTTGATTACTGTAGCTTTGTAGTATAGTGTGAAGACAGGGAGCCTAATTCCTACAGCTCCGTTTTTCGTTCTCAAGATTGCTTTGGCTATTTGGGGTATTTTGTGTTTCCATACAAATTGTGAAATTTTTTCTTCTAGTTCTGTGAAAAATGCCAGTGGTAGTTTGATAGGGATTGCATTGAATCTGTAGATTGCGTTGGGTAGTAGAGTCATTTTCACAATGTTGATTTTTCCAATCCAAAAAGATGGTATATCTGTCCATCTATTTCTATCATCTTTAATTTCTTTCATCAGTGTCTGATATTTTTCTGCATACTGGTCTTTTGTCTCCTTAGGTAGGTTTATTCCTAGATATTTTATTCTTTTTGTTGCAGTGATAAATGGGAGTGTTTTCTTGATTTCACTTTCAGAATTTTCATCATTAGTGTATAGGAATGCCAGAAATTTCTGTGCATTAATTTTGTATCCTGCTACTTTACCAAATTCATTGATTAGCTCTAGTAGTTTTCTGGTAGCATCTTTAGGATCCTCTATGTATAGTATCATGTCATCTGCAAACAGTGAAAGCTTTACTTCTTCTTTTCTGATTTGGATTCCTTTTATTTCCTTTACTTCTCTGATTGCTGTGGCTAAAACTTCCAAAACTATGCTGAATAAGACTGGCGACAGTGGGCAGCCTTGTCTTGTTCCTGATCTTAGTGGAAATGCTTTCAGTTTTTCACCATTGAGGATAATGTTGGCTGTGGGTTTGCCATATATGGCCTTTATTATGTTGAGATAAGTTCCCTCTATGCCTACTTTCTGCAGGGTTTTTATCATAAATTGGTGTTGAATTTTGTCGAAAGCTTTCTCTGCAACTATTGAGATGATCATATGGTTTTTCTCCTTCAATTTGTTAATATGGTGTGCCATGTTGATTGATTTGCATATATTGAAGAATCCTTACATTCCTGGAATAAACCCCACTTGGTCATGTTGTATGATCCTTTTAATGTGCTGTTGGATTCTGTTTGCTAGTATTTTGTTGAGCATTTTTGCATCTATGTTCATCAGTGCTATTGGCCTGTAGTTTTCTTTCTTTGTGACATCCTTGTCTGGTTTTGGTATCAGGGTGATGGTAGCCTCATAGAATGAGTTTGGGAGTGTTCCTGCGTCTGCTATATTTTGGAAGAGTTTGAGAAGGATAGGTGTTAGCTCTTCTCTAAATGTTTTATAGACTTCATCTGTGAAGCCATCTGGTCCTGGGGTTTTGTTTGTTGGAAGATTTTTAATCACAGTTTCAATTTCAGTGCTTGTGATTGGTCTGTTCATATTTTCTATTTCTTCCTGATTCAGTCTCAGCAGGTTGTGCATTTCTAAGAATTTGTCCATTTCTTCCAGGTTGTCCATTTTATTGGCATAGTGTTGCTTGTAGTAATCTCTCACGATCTTTTGTATTTCTGCAGTGTCAGTTGTTACTTCTCCTTTTTCATTACTAATTCTATTGATTTGAGTCCTCTCCCTCTTTTTGTTGATGAGTCTGGGTAATGGTTTATCAATTTTGTTTATCTTCTCAAAGAACTAGCTTTTAGTTTTATTGACCTTTGCTATCATTTCCTTCCTTTCTTTTTCATTTATTTCTGATCTGATCTTTATGATTTCTTTCCTTCTGCTAACTTTGGGATCTTTTTGTTCTGCTTTCTCTAATTGCTTTAGGTGCAAGTTTAGGTTGTTTATTCGAGATGTGTCCTGTTTCTTAAGGTAGGATTGTATTGCTATAAACTTCCCTCTTAGAACTGCTTTTGCTGCATCCCGTAGGTTTTGGGTCGTCGTGTCTCCATTGTCATTTGTTTCTAGGTATTTTTTGATTTCCTCTTGATTTCTTCAGTGATCACTTCGTTATTAAGTAGTGAATTGTTTAGCTTCCATGTTTTTGTATTTTTTTACAGATCTTTTCCTGTAATTGATATGTAGTTTCATAGCATTGTGGTCGGAAAAGATACTTGATACAATTTCAATTTTCTTACATTTACCAAGGCTTGATTTGTGACCCAAGATATGATCTATCCTGGAGAATGTTCCATGAGCACTTGAGAAAAATGTGTATTCTGTTGTTTTTGGATGGAATGTCCTATAAATATCAATTAAGTCCATCTTGTTTAATGTATCATTTAAAGCTTGTGTTTCCTTATTTATTTTCATTTTGGATGATCTGTCCATTGGTGAAAGTGGGGTGTTAAAGTCCCCAACTATGAATGTGTTACTGTCAATTTCCCCTTTTATGGCTTTTAGTATTTGCCTTATGTATTGAGGTGCTCCTATGTTGGGTGCATAAATATTTACAATTGTTACATCTTCTTCTTGGATCATTCCCTTGATCATTATGTAGCGTCCTTCTTTGTCTCTTCTAATAGTCTTTATTTTAAAGTCTGTTTTGTCTGATATGAGAATTGCTACTTCAGCTTTCTTTTGGTTTCCATTTGCATGGAATATCTTTTTCCATCCCCTCACTTTCAGTCTGTCTGTGTCTCTAGGTCTTAAGTGGGTCTCTTGTAGACAGCATATATATGGGTCTTGTTTTTGTATCCATTCAGCCAGTCTGTGTCTTTTGGTGGGAGCATTTAATGCATTTACATTTACGGTAATTATCGATAAGTATGTTCTTATTCTCATTTGCTTAATTGTTTTGGGTTTGTTATTGTAGGTCTTTTCCTTCTCTTGTGTTTCTTTCCTAGAGAAGTTCCTTTAGCCTTTGTTGTAAAGCTGGTTTGGTGGTGCTGGACTCTCTCAGCTTTTGCTTGTCTGTAAAGATTTTAATTTCTCCATCAAATCTGGATGAGATCCTTGCTGCGTAGAGTAATCTTGGTTGTAGGTTTTTCTCCTTCATCACTTTAAATATGTCCTGCCAGTCCCTTCTGGCTTGCAGAGTTTCTGCTGAAAGATCAGCTGTTAACCTTATGGGGATTCCCTTGTGTGCTATTTGTTGTTTTTTTTTTTTTTTTTTTTTTTTTTTTTTTTTTTTGCGGTACGCGGGCCTCTCACTGCTGTGGCCTCTCCCGTTGCGGAGCACAGGCTCCGGACACACAGGCTCCGCGGCCATGGCTCGCGGGCCCAGCCGCTCCGCGGCATGTGGGATCTTCCGGGATCGGGGCACGAACCCGTGTCCCCTGCATCGGCAGGCGGACTCTCAACCACTGCGCCACCAGGGAAGCCCTATTTGTTGTTTTTACCTTGCTGCTTTTAATATGTTTTCTCTGTATTCAATTTTTTTTTTTTTTTTTTTTTTTTTTTTGCTGTATGTGGGCCTCTCACTGTTGTGGCCTCTCCCGTTGCGGAGCACAGGCTCCAGACGTGCAGGCTCAGCGGCCATGCCTCACGGGCCCAGCCGCTCCGCGGCATATGGGATCTTCCCAGACCAGGGCACGAACCCGCGTCCCCTGCATCGGCAGGCGGACTCTCAACCACTGCGCCACCAGGGAAGCCCTGTATTCAATTTTTGATAGTTTGATTAATATGTGTCTCAGCGTGTTTCTCCTTGGATTTATCCTGTATGGGACTCTCTGTGCTTTCTGGACTTGATTAACTATTTCCTTTCCCATATTAGGGAAGTTTTCAACTATAATCTCTTCAAATATTTTCTCAGTCCCTTTCTTTTTCTCTTCTTCTTGTGCAACCCCTATAATTCAAATGTTGGTGCATTTAACGTCGTCCCAGAGGTCTCTGAGACTGTCCTCAGTTCTTTTCATTCTTTTTTCTTTTTTCTGCTCTGCCGTAGTTATTCCCACTACTTTATCTTCCAGGTCTCTTATCCGTTCTTTTGCCTCAGTTATTCTGCTATTGATCCCTTCTAGAGTATTTTTAATTTCATTTATTGTGTTGTTCATCATTGCTTGTTTCCTCTTTAGTTCTTCCAGGTCCTTTTTAAAGGTTTCTTGCATTTTCTCTATTTTGTTTCCAAGATTTTGTATCATTATTCTGAATTCTTTTTCAGGTAGAATGCGTATTTCCTCTTCATTTGTTAGGTCTGGTGGGTTTTTACCTTGCTCCTTCATCTGCTGTGTGTTTTTCTATCTTTTCATTTTGCTTATCTTACTGTGTTTGGGGTCTCCTTTTTGCAGGCTGCAGGTTCGTAGTTCCCGTTGTTTTTGGTGTCTGTCCCCAGTGGCTAAGCTTGGTTCAGTGGGTGATGTAGGTTTCCTGGTGGAGGGGACTAGTGCCTGTGTTCTGGTGAATGAGGCTGGATCTTGTCTTTCTGGTGGGCAGGTCCATGTCTGGTGATGTGTTTTGGGGTGTCTGTAGCCTTATTATGATTTTAGGCAGCCTCTCTGCTAATGCATTGGGCAGTGTTCCTGTCTTGCTAGTTGTTTGGCATAGGGTGTCCAGCACTGTAGCTTGCTGGTCGTTGAGTGAAGCTGGATCTTGGTGTTGAGATGGAGATCTCTGGGAGATTTTCACCGTTTGATATTACTTGGAGCTGGGAGGTCTCTTGTGGACCAGTGTGCTGAAGTTGGCTCTCCCACCTCAGTGGCACAGCCCTGCCGCCGGGCTGGAGCACCAAGAAACTGTCCTCCACACGGCTCAGAATAAAAGGGAGAAAAAGTAGAAAGAAAGAAAGAAGGAAGGAAAGAAAGAAAGAAAGAAAGAAAGAGGATTAAAGAAGTAAAATAAGGTAAGGTAAAATAAAATAAAGTTATTAAAATAAAAAATAATTATTAAGAAAAAAAATTTTTTAAGTTAAAAAAAAAAACAACGGACGGATAGAACCCTAGGACAAATGTTGAAAGCAAAGCTCTACAGACAAAATTTCACCTAGAAGCATACACATACACACTCACAAGAAGAGGAAAAGGGGAAAAATAATAAATCTTGCTCTCAAAGTCCACCTCAATTTGGGATGATTCGTTGTCTATTCAGGTATTCCACAGATGCAGGGTACATCAAGTTGATTGTGGAGATTTAATCCGCTGCTCCTTAGGCTGCTGGGAGAGATTTCCCTTTCTCTTCTTTGTTCGCACAGCTCCCGGGGCTCAGCTTTGGATTTGGCCCTGCCTCTGCGTTTAGGTCGCCGGAGGGCGTCTGTTCTTCCCTCAGACAGGATGGGGTTAAAGGAGCCGCTGATTCGGGGGCTCTGGCTCACTCAGGCCGGGGGGAGGGAGGGGTACAGATGCGGGGCGAGCCTGCGGCGGCAGAGGCCGGCGGGACGTTGCACCAGCCTGAGGCGCGCCGTGCGTTCTCCCGGGTAAGTTGTCCTTGGATCACGGGCCCCTGGCAGTGGCGGGCTGCACAGGCTCCCCGGAAGGGAGGTGTGGATAGTGACCTGTGGTCGCACACAGGCTTCTTGGTGGCGGCAGCAGCAGCCTTAGCGTCTCATGCCCGTCTCTGGGGTCTGCGCTGATAGCCGCGGTTCGCACCTGTTTCTGGAGCTCCTTTAAGCGGCGCTCTTAATCCCCTCTCCTCACGCACCAGGAAACAAAGAGGGAAGAAAACGTCTCTTGCCTCTTCGGCAGCTCCAGACTTTTTCCCGGACTCCCTCCCGGCCGTGGCGCACTAACGCCCTGCAGGCTATGTTCACGCCGCCAACCCCAGTCCTCTCCCTGGTTCCGACCGAAGCCCGAGCCTCAGCTCCCAGCCCCGCCCATCCCGGCTGGTGAGCAGACAAGCCTCTCAGGCTGGTGAGTGCTGGTCGGCACCGACCCTCTGTGCGGGAATCTCTCCGCTTTGCCCTCCGCACCCCTGTTGCTGCGCTCTCCTCCGTGGCTCTGAAGCTTCCCGCACTCCGCCACCCGCAGTCTCCGCCCGCAAAAGGGCTTCTAGTGTGTGGAAACCTTGCCTCCTTCACGGCTCCCTCCCACTGGTGCAGGTCCCGTCCCTATCCTTTTGTCTCTGTTTATTCTTTTTTCTTTTGCCCTACCCAGGTACGTGGGGAGTTTCTTGCCTTTTGGGAGGTCTGACGTCTTCTGCCAGCGTTCAGTAGGTGTTCTGTAGGAGTTGTTCCACGTGTAGATGTATTTCTGATGTATCTGTGGGGAGGAAGGTGATCTCCGCGTCTTACTCTTCTGCCATCTTCCCCCTCCTTGCCTGCCATTTTCAAGTTGTGAGATTTGGGATGAGTCACATAGCTTCTGTGAGCCTCATTTTCTCCATCTGTAAAATGGAAACTAGTAATAGCATCTATTTCATAAATTTTTAAAATGAGGATTAAATGGAATGATGTTTCTATATGCATATAAAGTAGTTGGCATATATTCATTGAATGTTAGCTCTTAATATCAAAATGTTATTTTTGTTGTTATTACAAGTGACATACTGATTAATCAGATTGACTAAATCACCCAGGAGAGAGAAGTGAATGCATACGCTACTGTTAGAAACAGGGAGAATTAAGTCCAAAAACTGACCCCTTCAAGGAGGAAAGCACCTCAATGCAGATGGTTTGGAAAGAGCACTTTGTCATTTGGATCACACCCAACTTTCCTTTCCATAATCACAGCGACTTTACATGGGTCATAATAAGGAGAGCCCAAATCAAAACTGAAAAAACCCAGCTCCAGCAAAAGCCAGGGGAGACAACTTATTGTGTTGAATGCCCTCTCAGGGCTTAACCACCCTGGGGGCAGAGCAGACAGCGCAGCGGCTTCCCAAGAAGCTATTTTTGTTTTGTGTTTTGAGCATCTGACTCAAGCTGAGTAAAAGGGTTCATTTTCTCACTTGGAAAGTTTTCAAATCACCGAAAGGATTAGGTCAAGAGGGAGATATATCCAGCCCGGCCAAATCTTTTTCAGTGGTCAGAAAAAAAGCCAGCAAAAAATTAATCACAAATCTGCTTCAGACAATAATATATGGACCCATTCAGAGGAAGTTGTCGTTTGTTTATCAGTAGCAAGCAGCAGCTTCCTGCAACCAACAACAGCTGTCACCCTGCAAAAGGACATCTTTCCATTTTCATGAAGAGTAATGAAAATTTTAAGGCAAAGCGAATGACAAAATATTTGACTGTATTTATCTGCCTTTTTGGCTATTTTTACCCCTGTGCCATGCACACGCCTTCCAGACCTCCCTGACAACATCTTACTTTTTATCCAAGTCTTGCTTTGCAGCCTAGGCACAAGTCTTGTCATTTACACCTTACAGATGGAGAAGCTGAGACCCTGAACCTTAAGAAATGTGAACAGAGTAGGGCCAGGCAGAGCTGCATCACGGGTGGCTTACAACCACTCCAAGTCCCACGAGGGAGACAATGGCCATCGGGTAAATGGGAAAGCATACTAATTCAATGGTTGCCAACTTGGGGCAGGACAAAGTGGTAAATGTGGTGACCTAGAAAAATATAGGGCCTAATTGATGCTTTCTTCCCCAATGAAGACCTTGATATATAACGCTCACAGCATCATCTGTTTGCCATGTATGGATTTTGTTTTCTCAGCTAAAACTAAAGTATGAGAGCCCGTGTTTATTGGTGCAGTTTATTCCCCATAATTCCTTTTTACATATTCATAATCTTGGTAATATTTTCTACATATTTCTGCCAGGTTAGGGAGTTTTTTTCCCCATCCGGAACTACCATAATTATTTTGCTAAGGTACCTGAGCCCATTCATTAATTCATTGATCTTATACTGAGTTCCTGCTACAGGGCACAGGACTGGGAACCTGGGGACACTGATGAACGAGTCTTAGTTCCTGCCATCAAGGGGTTCAGAGTCTATGAGGAGGAAACTGACATGGAAACAAGTAGGTAGATTTGTAAAGAAATACCCTGGGAGCTGTGGACCAGGAAAGGCTTTCCACTCTCTTGGGCACCCTTGGTTGCCCCCCTTTGCCCTCTCCTCTCTGCCCTGCCCACTCTGCACAGGTCCCCTTTGGTACTGATATTTCCTTTTAGATCTCCCCACTGCATGTCAGATGAGACCTCCAACATCCGTTAAAGATATTATTCCAGGCCACAGAAGACAGGTTTGTGCATATAATACAGATCTTTCCAGATGTATTGCTTATAAGCAGTCCTTTCATAGAGCAAATCAAGGCTAATTCTTTAAAGCGAAGCAACATTAAAGTCATTTTTTTTTCCTGGAGCATTCCAAAGATTATGATCTACAAAGAATACCGAAATAAGAAAGGATCCCTGGGTTTGGTATGTTGCTAATTTTTTATTGTCTGATTTATAGAGTTGATAGACAAGCCATGTCCTCCTCATCTCTGGATTGAGGATGTGCTGACAGCTCCATCCATCAAGCAAGCTGTCAGAGGACAATGCTTCATAGAGGTTGTTAAACAGAGGTCCAGCTGGCTAACACTTCCAGGATATGAGAAAGAAGAAAGTTAATCTTAGTGCCCATAGAAGAGTATTTCACTCATCCAGCAGAGAAATGGACATAGCAGTAAAGTCTTTAGCCACAGGTATTAGAATCTAAGGACAAATTTCAAACATATGTCTGTATTTCTTCTTCCTTTGTGATCCTGGAATCAATCCCTGTTTGAAACACTTTGATAAATAATCAGCCAGCAATGGCAATCTCACTGAAATGTGGATCCATCTTCATTAGCAAATTTAAGGACCATTTGTGTCTATAAATTCAGGGCAGAGCAGATAGAGGAGATGTAATTCTAAGTCCACAGTTATACTGGTCCACTGAGGAGCTGGACTGCAGCTGGATGCTTTTAACAATTAGGGGTACAAGGGAAAGACAGTGGCCATTGACACAATCACATTAATAGTTTGATTGGTGATCATTTTACGGTGGCTCGAAGAATTTTAAGCACACGCGAAACATCAGAGGGACATATTTTAGCTGCTAGGTTTTCTGTCTTTCAACACCTTTGCATAGTTTTAGACCTTTCTGACTTTTGGACCATGGAAGTTCCTCAAGGATAAAGAGAAGTTCCATAAAGGCCTGAGAGAGACTCAGAAAACAACCTCTTTGAAGTCTAGTTCTAGGGGACAGCCTCCCTGAGCAGCCTCCTTTGTTTGGTCTCCAAACGGTCTTAGAGATCCTGGCCCAAAGAATAACTTCTAGAATGGAGCCAACGCGAGAATAATACTAAAGGGTCCCCAGCCAGCAGGTGGCACTGCAATCGTTGGCAATCTGAGCTTTGTGGATGTTCTCTAATGATGACCTTTGTTGATTGTTCTAACCCAAATATTATAATTCCCTTTGTCTTCTCTGCCCTCCCTTGACTTTGCTGAGTCACTTCATGCTGTGTCATGGAACTCTGTGCTGCAGTGGGAGACTCAAAAGAAGCTCTAAACCCTTTGTAGCTGGCTGCCAGGTTAACTCATCTGGGGGCAGGCTGTCATGCCCAAGAACCACGGTGGAAGTGGTGGGGGCAAGATCTGTTGTCTGTTCATGGGGCTAGTCCAAAGCTGAGGGTGATGTAGCTAAGGGTGGACTCAGCTTCTCAAAGCATTTGAGGACTCTGAAGTACATCCCCTGACCTCTCGTGGACAAGAAAGGCCCTAGGTGTCCATATTGCATCTCCAAGTGCATCCTCCTCCCCAGAAAAGACTCCAAGGGTCCATACTATATCTCCAAGTGCACTGCCCCCCACTCTTCCAGGAAAGGCTCCATGTGTTCACATTGTATCTCCAAGGGCATCTCCTCCCCTACCTCCCCAAAGCTCCAGGTGTCCTTGTTGCTTCAAAGTGGCAATGGTGACACAAGAACCCATCTGTGATCAACCTGCTAGAGCTCAGAAAGAGAAGGTAACTCTCCATCTCACACCTGTGTCTGGGCTAGCCTTGCATAGAGAAGGAAGAAGCTCCCAAAAGGATGAACCATACTCTCCCCAAAGGCAAACATCCTCTTCTAAAGAGAACTCTACTGAAGTTTATGTCAGGGTGAGGCAGGGGTTGAAGAAGGGATATATTTTTATAATTCCCTCCTGCTAAAGAGGAAGGATCCCAGAGAGAACACCTTAGGTGCTGAGGGAAGATGGGGGCATTGGATTGATTCAAGTGGGAGGATGCTAATGGGTGTGGGTTTAAATTATTCTATACAGTAATAGGAAGGAAGAGAATAAGAAAAAGCTAGTGGAGGGGCGGGGCAGACACAAGAGAGAAGGAGATGACTAAGGTGGAGATTTGGATTAAGCTTTGCTCTGCAGTGTGTGGTGTAATCTCTTCTCCATCTTCCCATGAAATACCTGTAAAATCAACACTGCCAAATAATGCCTTTGCGTTCTACTGAAGGGGGAGGAATGGAATATACAGATGTGCTCAGTCCTTGAGAAAGTGCCTGGGAGTGATCCAGGACCACCTAACAGGCTCAGCCTGAAATGGACAGAATAATACAATTAGCAAAGGGTGAGGGATAGCACTCCACTTGGGTCCCTTGTCGCGATGGCCAATGGCCAAGGTAATTTTCAGGTGACAGGGACACTCTCCAGATGAGAGAGAGACACCGCAAATATCCTGGAGAAATGTCATCTCTCAACCACCTCTGCTACTCTGCCAGTGATCTGAGAACAGAAGGCCCTCTCAGGCTTGAAGCAACATTTCATGGGAAATGTTTGTCTGAATAAGATGTTTTAAGGCCACTGGATGTTTGGTTTGATGGTGCCATGTGGCTCTAAGTGTGGCTCAGGTTAGATATTTGCTTAGTGGTTCTCTAAGTGTGGACCCTGGACCATAAACATCAGAATCACTAGGGAATTTGATAGAAATCCCAATTCTCAGGCCTCATCCAGATCTACTGAATCAGACATTTGGGAGATAGGGCCCAGTGATTTGGTTAAATGGGTCTTCTGGGTGATCCCAGTACCCCTGATATTTGAGAATAAATATCAATTTATTGATATTTGGGAATATTTTAAAATATTATAAATTATAATTAAAATATTATAATCATTGATGATCAATGATCAATGATTATAATCATTCATGATTAAAATATTATAATCATTGCAAATCTTTTGCAATGATTCTCAATGTTTAGTGGCACCTGAACCCCCAGTAGAGCCTGTCAAATACAGAACCACAGAATTCCTGGCACAGACACCAAGGATTTAACTGTGTAGGTCTGGGGTGAGCCTGACTCCCTGTGTTTAACAGGTTGTGCAGATGGCTTGGGTGCCCATCCAAGTTTGCGAACCACTAGCACAACGGGCTAAGAAGAAATTGAGTCCTATAGTCTGAAATTATGAGCCAATGTTGCTGGCAAATTAAACAGCTTATTGAAACAATTGAGGCCCCCAGGTTAGGTGAAGGAGCTTAATTAATGTTCCTTATCAATACAGGATGTCCTGCAGCCTGTGGAGAGGAACATTTGGAGGTCATACGTGGGGAAGAGTTCTTCATCCACAAGCCCAAAGCTCCACCCAAGAGAACTCAAGTAGCTATGGAATGAGTGGGGCCCCCAGGAGTGACCCAGGGACTCATTCATGTTTCTCAGGGCAAGAGCTGTAGTCCAAGTGTCCCATGGGACAAGACACTGTGTTTCTCCAGGCAGGATCCAGAGTTCAGTTACTCTAAGAGCAGTCCTCAGAATCACCTTGGAGCTTTTACCAGTGCAGATTCAGATTTGTGGACCCCACCCAGACCTGCCGAATTGATTTGTGGAATTGGGGACCAAGAATCTAAATTCTTAATGAGTACTCTGGGTGTCTCTCATGCACATTCAAGTTTGAGAACCACTGATCTAGAAAAATGGGTGTAAAAAGGGTGGTTAGCATCATTACATTTTAGTAAAAGTTCTAGGATCCAAAGTTGTGTAGCCTGGCTGGAGTAGCAAAGTGGATTCTTGTTTCACATTCCCACCTTGGGAAGCACAAAGGGTCATTGCTCTGGGTGAGGTCACTTATGAATTGTTGGTTTCCATGTGCACTTAAAGTCTGAGAAATGTCTATACAGTATTCTAAGTATATTCAACTTAATATAGCTCTGTGGTGAGAGTGCTTGTCTGGTATTTAAAATATTCCCAAGAGTGCTGGGAATGGAAGAAAATGCCTAGCCAGCAATACACCATAAAATTTCGAGGGGAAATTACTCTGATACAGCTATAAATATAAGATTTCCCATAATATTAATTTCCTCATTTCTTTTTTTTATTTTATTATTTTATTTTTTTATTTTTTGCTTTATAACAAATTTAATCAGTTATACATATACATATGTTCCCATATCCCCTCCCTTTTGCGTCTCCCTCCCACCCTCCCTATCCCACCCCTCCAGGCGGTCACAAAGCACAGAGCTGATCTCCCTGTGCTATGCGGCTGCTTCCCACTATCTGCCTTACGTTTGGTAGTGTATATATGTCCATGCCGCTCTTTCACTTTGTCTCAGCTTACCCTTCCCCCTCCCCATATCCTCAAGTCCATTCTCTAGTAGGTCTGTGTCTTTATTCCTGTCTTACCCCTATGTTCTTCATGACATTTTTTTTCTTAAATTCCATATATATGTGTCAGCATACAGTATTTGTCTTTCTCTTTCTGACTTATTTCACTCTGTATGACAGACTCTAGGTCCATCCACCTCATTACAAATAGCTCAATTTCATTTCTTTTTATGGCTGAGTAATATTCCATTGTATATATGTGCCACATCTTCTTTATCCATTCATCCGATGATGGACACTTAGGTTGTTTCCATCTCCGGGCTATTGTAAATAGGGCTGCTATGAACATTTTGGTACATGTCTCTTTTTGAATTATGGTTTTCTCAGGGTATATGCCCAGTAGTGGGATTGCTGGGTCATATGGTAGTTCTATTTGTAGTTTTTTAAGGAACCTCCATACCGTTCTCCATAGTGGCTGTACCAATTCACATTCCCACCAGCAGTGCAAGAGTGTTCCCTTTTTTCCACACCCTCTCCAGCATTTATTGTTTCTAGATTTTTTGATGATGGCCATTCTGACTGGTGTGAGATGATATCTCATTGTAGTTTTGATTTGCGTTTCTCTAATGAGTAAAGATGTTGAGCATCCTTTCATGTGTTTGTTGGCAGTCTGTGTATCTTCTGTGGAGAAATGTCTATTTAGGTCTTCTGCCCATTTTTGGATTGGGTTGTTTGTTTTTTTGCTATTGAGCTGCATGAGCTGCTTATAAATTTTGGAGATTAATCCTTTGTCAGTTGCTTCATTGGCAAATATTTTCTCCCATTCTGAGGGTTGTCTTTTGGTCTTGTTTATGGTTTCCTTTGCTGTGCAAAAGCTTTGAAGTTTCATTAGGTCCCATGTGTTTATTTTTGTCTTTATTTCCATTTCTCTAGGAGGTGGGTCCAAAAGGATCTTGCTGTGATTTATGTCATAGAGTGTTCTGCCTATGTTTTCCTCTAAGAGTTTGATAGTGTCTGGCCTTACATTTAGGTCTTTAATCCATTTTGAGCTTATTTTTGTGTATGGTGTTAGGGAGTGATCTAATCTCATACTTTTACATGTCCCTATCCAGTTTTCCCAGCACCACTTATTGAAGAAGCTGTCCTTTCTCCACTGTACATTCCTGCCTCCTTTATCAAAGATAAGGTGACCATATGTCCGTGGGTTTATCTCTGGGCTTTCTATCCTGTTCCATTGATCTATCTTTCTGTTTTTGTGCCAGTACCATACTGTCTTGATTACTGTAGCTTTGTAGTATAGTCTGAAGTCAGGGAGCCTGATTCCTCCAGCTCCATTTTTCGTTATCAAGATTGCTTTGGCTATTCGGGGTCTTTTGTGTTTCCATACAAATTGTGAAATTTTTTTCTCTAGTTCTGTGAAAAATGCCAGGGGTAGTTTGATAGGGATTGCATTGAATCTGTAGATTGCTTTGGGTAGTAGAGTCATTTTCACAATGTTGATTCTTCCAATCCAAGAACATGGTACATCTCTCCATCTATTTGTATCATCTTTAATTTCTTTCATCAGTGTCTTATAATTTTCTGCATACAGGTCTTTTGTCTCCTTAGGTAGGTTTATTCCTAGATATTTTATTCTTTTTGTTGCAATGGTAAATGGGAGTGTTTCCTTGATTTCACTTTCAGATTTTTCATCATTAGTATATAGGAATGCCAGAGATTTCTGTGCATTAATTTTGTATCCTGCTACTTTACCAAATTCATTGATTAGCTCTAGTAGTTTTCTGGTAGCATCTTTAGGATTCTCTATGTATAGTATCATGTCATCTGCAAACAGTGAAAGCTTTACTTCTTCTTTTCCGATTTGTATTCCTTTTATTTCCTTTTCTTCTCTGATTGCTGTGGCTAAAACTTGCAAAACTATGTTGAATAAGAGTGGTGAGAGTGGGCAACCTTGTCTTGTTCCTGATCTTAGTGGAAATGGTTTCAGTTTTTCACCATTGAGGACAATGCTGGCTGTGGGTTTGTCATATATGGCCTTTATTATGTTGAGGAAAGTTCCCTCTATGCCTACTTTCTGCAGGGTTTTTATCATAAATGGGTGTTGAATTTTGTCGAAAGCTTTCTCTGCATCTATTGAGATGATCATATGGTTTTTCTCCTTCAATTTGTTAATATGGTGTATCACGTTGATTGATTTGCGTATATTGAAGAATCCTTGCATTCCTGGAATAAACCCCACTTGATCATGGTGTATGATCCTTTTAATGTGCTATTGGATTCTGTTTGCTAGTATTTTGTTCAGGATTTTTGCATCTATGTTCATCAGTGATATTGGCCTGTAGTTTTCTTTCTTTGTGACATCCTTGTCTGGTTTTGGTATCAAGGTGATGGTGGCCTCGTAGAATGAGTTTGGGAGTGTTCCTCCCTCTGCTATATTTTGGAAGAGTTTGAGAAGGATAGGTGTTAGCTCTTCTCTAAATGCTTGATAGAATTCACCTGTGAAGCCATCTGGTCCTGGGCTTTTGTTTGTTGGAAGATTTTTTATCCCAGTTTCAATTTCAGTGCTTGTGATTGGTCTGTTCATATTTTCTATTTCTTCCTGATTCAGTCTTGGCAGGTTGTGCATTTCTAAGAATTTGTCCATTTCTTCCAGGTTGTCCATTTTATTGGCATAGAGTTGCTTGTAGTAATCTCTCATGATCTTTTGTATTTCTGCAGTGTCAGTTGTTACTTCTCCTTTTTCATTTCTAATTCTATTGATTTGAGTCTTCTCCCTTTTTTTCTTGATGAGTCTGGCTAATGGTTTATCAATTTTGTTTATCTTCTCAAAGAACCAGCTTCTAGTTTTATTGATCTTTGCTATCGTTTCCTTCTTTTCTTTTTCATTTATTTCTGATCTGATCTTTATGATTTCTTTCCTTCTGCTAACTTTGGGATCTTTTTGTTCTGCTTTCTCTAATTGCTTTAGGTGCAAGGTTAGGTTGTTTATTCGAGATGTTTCCTGTTTCTTAAGGTGGGATTGTATTGCTATAAATTTCCCTCTTAGAACTGCTTTTGCTGCATCCCATAGGTTTTGGGTCGTCGTGTCTCCATTGTCATTTGTTTCTAGGTACTTTTTAATTTCCTCTTTGATTTCTTCAGTGATCACTTTCTTATTAAGTAGTGTATTGTTTAGCCTCCATGTGTTTGTATTTTTTACAGCTCTTTTCCTGTAATTGATATCTAGTCTCATAGCATTGTGGTCGGAAAAGATACTTGATACAATTTCAATTTTCTTACATTTACCAAGGCTTGATTTGTGACCCAAGATATGATCTATCCTGGAGAATGTTCCATGAGCACTTGAGAAAAATGTGTATTCTGTTGTTTTTGGATGGAATGTCCTATAAATATCAATTAAGTCCATCTTGTTTAATGTATCATTTAAAGCTTGTGTTTCCTTATTTATTTTCATTTTGGATGATCTGTCCATTGGTGAAAGTGGGGTGTTAAAGTCCCCTACTATGATTGTGTTACTGTCGATTTCTTCTTTTATGGCTGTTAGTATTTGCCTTATGTATTGAGGTGCTCCTATGTTGGGTGCATAAATATTTACAATTGTTATATCTTCTTCTTGGATCGATCCCTTGATCATTATGTAGTGTCCTTCTTTGCCTCTTCTAGTAGTCTTTATTTTAAAGTCTATTTTGTCTGATATGAGAATTGCTACTCCAGCTTTCTTTTGGTTTCCATTTGCATGGAATATCTTTTTCCATCCCCTTACTTTCAGTCTGTATGTGTCTCTAGGTCTGAAGTGGGTCTCTTGTAGACAGCATATATATGGGTCTTGTTTTTGTATCCATTCAGCCAGTCTGTGTCTTTTGGTGGGAGCATTTAGTCCATTTACATTTAAGGTAATTATCGATATGTATGTTCCTATTCCCATTTTCTTAATTGTTTTGGGTTCGTTATTGTAGGTCTTTTCCTTCTGTTGTGTTTCTTGCCTAGAGAAGTTCCTTTAGCATTTGTTGTAAAGCTGGTTTGGTGGTGCTGAACTCTCTCAGCTTTTGCTTGTCTGTAAACATTTTCATTTCTCCATCACATCTGAATGAGATCCTTGCTGGGTAGAGAAATCTTGGTTGCAGGTTTTTCTCCTTCATCACTTTAATTATGTCCTGCCACTCCCTTCTGGCTTGTAGAGTTTCTGCTGAGAGATCAGCTGTTATCCTGATGGGGTTCCCTTGTGTGTTATTTGTTGTTTTTGCCTTGCTGCTTTTAATAGGATTTCTTTGTGTTTAACTTTTGACAGTTTGATTAAGATGTGTCTTGGCGTATTTCTCCTTGGATTTATTCTGTATGGGACTCTCTGTGCCTCTTGGACTTGATTAACTATTTCCTTTCCCATATTAGGGAAATTTTCAACTATAATCTCTTCAAATATTTTCTCAGTCCCTTTCTTTTTCTCTTCTTCTTCTGGAACCCCTATAATTCGAATGTTGGTGCGTTTAATGTTGTCCCAGAGGTCTCTGAGACTGTCCTCTCTTCTTTTCATTCTTTTTTCTTTATTTTGTTCTGCAGCAGTTATTTCCACTATTTTATCTTCCACCTCACTTATCCGTTCTTCTGCCTCAGTTATTCTGCTATTGATCCCATCTAGAGTATTTTTTATTTCATTTATTGTGTTTTTAATCGATGCTTGATTCATCTTTAGTTCTTCTAGGTCCTTGTTAACTGTTTCTTGCATTTTGTCTATTCTATTTCCAAGATTTTGGATCTGGGAAATAGAATCTTGGATCATCTTTACCATCATTATTCTGAATTCTTTTTCAGGTAGACTGCCTATTACCTCTTCATTTGTTAGGTCTGGTGGGTTTTTATCTTGCTCCTTCTCCTGCTGTGTGTTTTTCTGTCTTCTCATTTTGCTTATCTTACTGTGTTTGGGGTCTCCTTTTTGCAGGCTGCAGGTTCGTAGTTCCCGTTGTTTTTGGTGTCTGTCCCCAGTGGCTAAGGTTGGTTTAGTGGGTTGTGTAGGCCTCCTGGTGGAGGGGACTAGTGCCTGTGTTCTGGTGGATGAGGCTGGATCTTGTCTTTCTGGTGGGCAGGTCCACGTCTGGTGGTGTGTTTTGGGGTGTCTGCGGACTTTTTATGATTTTAGGCCACCTCTCTGCTAATGGGTGGCGTTGTGTTCCTGTCTTGCTAGTTGTTTGGCATAGGGTGACCAGCACTGTAGCTTGCTGGTCGTTGAGTGAAGCTGGGTGCTGGTGTTGAGATGGAGATCTCTGGAAGATTTTCGCCGTTTGATATTATGTGGAGCTGGGAGGTCTCTTGTGGACCAGTGTCCTGAAGTTGGCTCTCCCACCTCAGAGGCACAGCACTGACTCCTGGCTCCTCAATTTGGGATGATTTGTTGTCTATTCATGTGTTCCACAGATGCAGGGTACATCAAGTTGATTGTGGAGCTTTAATCCGCTGCTTCTGAGGCTGCTGGGAGAGGTTTCCCTTTCTCTTTGTTCTCACAGCTCCTGGGTCTCAGCTTTGGATTTGGCCCCGCCTCTGCGTGTAGGTCGCCGGAGGGCGTCTGTTCTTCGCTCAGACAGGACAGGGTTAAAGGAGCAGCCTCTTCCGGGGACTCTGGCTCACTCAGGCCGGGCGGGAGGGAGGGGCACGGAGTGCGGGGCGAGCCTGCAGCGGCAGAGGTCGGCGTGACGTTGCACCAGCCCGAGGCGCGCCGTGCGTTCTCCCAGGGAAGCCGCCCCTGGATCCCGGGACCCCGGCAGTGACGGGCTGTACAGGCTCCCGGAAGGGCGGTGTGGACAGTGACCTGCGCTCACACACAGGCTTCTTGGCGGCGGCAGCAGCAGCCCCAGCGTCCCACGCCCGTCACTGGGCTCCGCGCTTTCAGTCGTGACTCGCGCCCGTCTGTGGAGCCCCTTTAAGCAGCGCTCTTAATCCCCTCTCCTCGCGCACCAGGAAACCAAGAGGGGAGAAAAAGTCTCTTGCCTCTTCGGCAGCTCCAGAGTTTTCCCGGACTCCCTGCCGGCTAGCTGTGGCACACCAGCCCCCTTCAGGCTGAGTTCTCGCCGCCAGCCCCAGTCCTCTCGCTGCGCTCTGACCGAAGCCCGAGCCTCAGCTTCCAGCGCCGCCTGCCCCGGCGGGCGAGCAGACAAGCCTCTCGGGCTGGTGAGTGCCGCTCGGCACTGATCCTCTGTGCGGGAATCTCTCCGCTTTGCCCTACCCAGGTATGTGGGGAGTTTCTTGCCTTTTGGGAGGTCTGGGGTCTTCTGCCAGCATTCAGTAGGTGTTCTGTAGGGGTTGTTCCACGTGTAGCTGTGTTTCTGGTGTATCCGTGGGGAGGAAGGTGATCTCTGCGTCTTACTCTTCCGCCATCTTACCCGGAAGTCCTCTTCTTCCTCTTGTTCTTTTTGTTAATCCCATTTTTCCTTGTGGTGTCCAGTTGAAAAATTCCTTAAGTAATTAAAAAGAAGTGAATGAGTGCATGTTTTGGAGATGACAAAGAAGGGGTACATTTGGGGAAGCTGTAAAGTCTGCCTTCCATTCTGCAGTGGGTAAGGAGTCAGGAAGGTGAACCCATCCCAGAGGCCCCCAGGAGTGGCTAATGGGAGAAACTGATGAAGTATCCTCCTGCTATTCCCATAGGGTCCTTCCTAAAAATTGTGCTGGCCGATCCACAATTTAAATTTCTGTCATGAGTTACACTATTCTAACAGTGGCTGTTGGAATACACATGCCTGTCTGTATCCAAGGTTTTAGAAGTGGCAATACACCTTACATATTTCTTCCCCTAAATATTTGCATGTCTTCTTCTACAGTATAGACTTGTAATGTCTTTTTTTTTTTTTTTTTTTTTTATTTTTTGCGTTATGCGGGCCTCTCACTGTTGTGGCCTCTCCCCCTGCGGAGCGCAGGCTCCGGACGCACAGGCTCAGCGGCCATGGCTCACGGGCCTAGCCGCTCTGCGGCATGTGGGATCTTCCCGGACCGGGGCACGAACCCGTGTCCCCTGCATCGGCAGGCGGACTCTCAACCACTGCGCCACCAGGGAAGCCCTGTAATGTCTTTTTAAAAACCTACTCCCCCAAGTGCAACTTCATTAGAAGTCAGCTGGCCTTCTGACCAGCATTTCAGACTCTGATTATTACACCAAAATCCATTAAACACGTAAAATCTCCTATTGGAACCTCCAATTTAACCTCAGGTCTCATAAAAGAGAATGAAGTGATTATAAGAAAGTGATCTAATACTGTGCAAAGTGTGGCAATAATAATATGGGGGATTTATGCAGCACCTTTTGTCTAAGGAACTAAAAGAATATTCTAACCTCTGTCTAGTGGAGTAGGTTTTGATTTCTTTTTTGTTGATTAGTTGACCTTGCATATGTCCAAGTTTCCCTACCTGTAAAATGGGGATAAGGATAATTGCCTAACCTAACCCCCAGAGATAATGGACATAAATGTTTTATGAAGTGTCAAGGGACATCGTTGTTGCCCCAGTAGAAATCAAGGTATGGCTGTTTCTTCCTCTTTAGGCATCTAGATCTTGTGCATGTTCAGGGGAACCATTCAAGCCTAATAGTGTATTGGTCACTGTCCGTGCCCAGTAGGACAGTGGTTCTCACACTTAACTGTGCCTAAGAACCACTTGGAGATCCTGTTAAAATGCAGATTCTTGGGGCCTGCCTCCAGAGATTTTAATTTGATGATTTTAGATTGGACTGAAGAAGTGAATTCATCCAGCAATTATGTGTGCTGGACACAGTTACAGACACAAGGGAAATGCAAGTGAACAAACAGACAAAAATCCACTCATGGTTTATCTGCATTTGTAGTGGGCCTCCAGGTGATGCTGAGACTGACAGCCACTCTCCCAAAGGCCACACCTTAAGGACCAGAGCAGCAGCACATGTCAACTAGCGACAAATGTCGTCTCTGCCATACTGATGGCCGTACTGATGGAAACTTAAAACATTTCCAAACTCTGATTATTCTTCTTCTCCACTGGGACCTACTCCTTGGTCATAATCTCTAGAATCTTTTTATTCAAGAACAATGGGTCCTTTCAGACCTTCTAAGCAAGATTGCTTGCTCTAAGTTTGTTGCTTTTTCATTCCAGTATCACACATCATTTGCACTGATTTCTCAAAGGATCTCCCTAGTATCAAAGTCTTTAAAGAGAATCAAGAAACATATGACTGTTCCGGGGACTTTGGCAACAGGAATGATCACAAATATGTCTGGATTTGACCTCCAAGTGTTGGAAGACAATTGATTTGTCTAGTTCCAACCTAACCTAAGGGTTTACCTTGAATAGAAATTAGTCTTGGACTGGACTTACTCCAAGTCATTTCATTTTCATTTTCCTTTCTATGTTACAGCATTTTGAATGGGGAAAATTAGCTTTTATTAATGATCCGCACTTCCTCTGGAATGAAGGCTCTGGTCTGGAATGCAGTTGATTAGTTTCTCTAAGTCCTTTGATGCATCAATGCTAAAGATATATTGGCATCTTAGCTGACCCAGACCAACAGAGCAAATGAAACACAGATGCACAATGGCATTGCACTTAAAAAAAAATACTCTTTTTATGTGCAAATCTACCTTTAAAAATACATATTAAGAAGCAGAGCTGAAGTATACAAAATTCATTTCACTCTAGCAAACCTCAAGTGCCCAAAGCTGACAACAAATGACTCAGTGAGTAAACTGAAGGTAGAACAAAGCAACAAAGGCAAATAAGACTTTAAGTTAGTGAAGAAAATGAAGAACTAAAAGATAATTAATAGATTTCAGGTTCATTGAAAAATGTATCTAGGGAGATTTCTTAAGTAATACTTCATTTAGTCCATATTTTATTTGTTAGTTATGTCCTGCTTTCTTCCTCAAAGGATTTGGGCTGCCCTATTTTTCCCTTTACCTGGTGTGAGAGAACACTGTAAAGGAAAAGATCTTCCTTTCGTCTTCATCTTCTCCCTCCCCTCAAGTTCTACAACCACTTAGGAATTTCAAACAGGGTAAGGAAAGCACATTACTTATCTTAAAATAAGTTTTCCAACATCCACTATAATCTCTGTCATTTTAATAGCTTTTTTTTTTTAAAATCAATCTTAGAGGCCTTCGCAGCTCTCAAAAGCTGTGAGTCTATAGGTATGTTTGTAACTGATGGCACGGGTAAACATCTTGCTTTATTTCCATTTTTTAAAAGGAACTGCAAATTAGAAAAGAGGTCTGCAGTTTTTGGAACCGACTTTTCTTTTCCGAGTCCTTGAGGGCCTCTTCCTCCTGCATACATATTTTAAACGCATGCACGCACATCTAGTATGTAACTGTTTCATTCATTATTATAAACATTTTCCCACATTGTTACACACTTTAACCTTTAAAAGTTACCACTTTTTTTTTTTTTTTTTTTTTTTTTTACCGTACGCGGGCCTCTCACTGTTGTGGGCTCTCCCATTGCGGAGCACAGGCTCCGGACGCGCAGGCTCAGCAGCCATGGCTCACGGGCGTGGGATCTTCCCAGACCGGGCATGAACCCGTGTCCCCTGCATTGGCAGGCGGACTCTCAACCACTGCGCCACCAGGGAAGCCCCAAAGTTACCATTTTTAATGGCTATGTAATAGTCCAGAGAGTTGATGTGTCATTGGAACACAGGAAAAGGAAGGGAGATATTTGAGCAGATAGCCATGACACAGTCTGCGAAATGAACTACACCGCTGTTATTTATAGCACGCTGGAGCATTAATATTCCAGGGAGAAAAGTCTTGTACCAAAGAGCTTATTACTGGGAGGGCTTATTTATCAGGCATGCAGAAGATGAGAGCTATCTTGGTCTCAATTTTGTTTTGAAACCCCTCTTTATTCATTTCCTGTATTAATATCCTTCGAGGGACAACGAGTTCTGCAAAAAGCAGAACAGTGGAAATGAAACAACTCACCCCGCCTTCTGTACAGTGGCTGGGAGGTGAGCGTTGGGTGCCCTCAGACACCCTAACACACACACATGCACCCCACTTCAGTGGAGTCACGGTGCAGAGGGAATACAATACAGTATACGAGGCAGTAGAGTGTAGTGGCAGACAAGCAAGTCCTCTGGAGCCAGACTTTGCCCTTGCATTCATGGATCTTAACCATTTTCGTTGGTAAAAATGAGGACATAATAATAGCACTTACTCCCTCGGGTTGTTGTGGAGATTATATAAAGAACAGGACTGGGCGTATGGTAAACATCATATAAGTGTTCATTATTATCATTACTTTTCCACTTACTTTTGAAGGAGAGCACAGCAGAGATCAAAGTGCCAGGTCACTAACTGGGCAGCCACCCTATCAATAATAGTAAAAGGCAAACTATCCAGTGCAATCCTGGCCCCTTTTTCTTGTATCCACTAGTTTTACACGAATTTTAACCCAGCGGTAATACCTGAGAACTTGTGTGTGTATTTTAAGCCAAGAACTAAAGAAAAATTCCTGGAAGTTTAAGCCTTAGTTTCAACTTCACACACACATAGCCTGTCTGAATGAAGATGGCATTTAGTTAGTCCAAGACTCTGCCATCACCACTACTAGCTGCCATTTATTCATTGCCTACTACATGCCAGGACTCTATCAGGCACTTCATATAACTATACCTAGTGTTCACAACAATCTTATGGAATAAGTGTTGTTGTTATTATTATTATTATATGTTCCATTTTACAGATGTTGGAACTTGTGGCCAGAGAGATAAAGTGATTTGCTTAAAGCCAGTGGACTCAGAATTTGGAATTTAAATTCAGTTCTGTATAATTCCCAAGTCTATTCTTTTCCCACTGCACCCACTCCTGTGCATTGTGATGTATGCACAAAGATGACGAGTCCTGGGGCCTGGTGTTACTGATTAAGTAAACTGGTTAATGCGCACAGCTGCTTTGCTGAACTGTTCAGTGCTTCCTACACATCCCAGGCTCAATGCCAACCCTACAAATTCCCCTCCACCTCCCCACACCCACACCTGCATTTCAGACTCAGCATCTATGCTCCTGACCCTGGCCTGCAATAGATCCTCCACCCTGCTAATGAAAAGAGTTATGCATAGTTGACATAGAGCCTTCCGGCTCTGTCCTACTTATCACCTCTCCCTCTCTTCTCATGTCTGGTGACCTTCCGTTTCACCTTTATCTCCACAGCCCACCCTTTACCTTCTTCTTCTTGCTGAAGAGCAGGCTTTGTGGTGGCAAAAGAACACCGTGGAGACCCCTTCTCTCATTTCCCCTTAATCCCCAGCTGGCACTGGGCACACGAATCCCTGATTACACTCCTGGTAGTGAGGGTACACACACCAGCCTTGGGATGGAAGCTGGGAGAAGGTGAAATGAGAGATTTGCAGATGATTCATACTGAGCTGCTTTCTGGAACCGTAGGAGTAAGAGGTTCTCACTCACTCAAGGCCCAGACTAAGATCACAGGGTCAGCGTGAACTGCCATTAGGGGCTGAATTGTGTCCCCTCAAAATTCATGTGTTGAAGTCCTAACTCCCAGTCCCTAAGAATGTGACCTTATTTGGAAACAGGGTTGTCACAGATGTAATTAGTTAAGAGGAGGTCGGACAGGAGTGGCCTAATTTGATGACTGGTGTCCTTATGAAAAGGGGAATTTGGACACAGACATATGCTCACAGAGCAAACGTCATGCGAAGATGACAGCAGAGATCAGGGTGAGGCTTCTACAAGTCGGGGACCAAAGATTGCCAGCAAACCACCAGAAGCTAGGAGATAGGCCTGGCACCGAGTCCTCTCACAGCCCTGAGAAGGAACCAACTCTGCCAACAGCTTGATTTGGACTTCTAGCCTCCAGGACTGTGTGTAAGTCCCCCAGTTTGTGGTACTTGTTATGGCAGCCCTAGGAAACTACTAAGCTGAGAGATGCACAAAGGAGTCCTCTGAAAGCTACTGCAAAACCTGTTCATGGATCAGGCGGTTGCACATGGAGTCAAGGCTATGGGCCTGCTTCCTGGATGGGCTACTGGTGCAGTTCACAGACAGTCCCAATCCTTCCCTGAAGTTCTTTGGAGACACTTCTAGGCTACGACTAACTCAGCCTTGCCAAATGCCACAGGCCATCTTTGGTACCGGCCTGCGGAGATGGAATAAGTTAGTTTTTAATTAAGCCCTGTGTTACCTCCACCATAGGACACTTTATGACTTTCATGGGCCTCTGGCACTTTGGTTTTTGTGGGCTCCTTCCTCCATCACAAAAGAAAAAAAAAACACGTTAAAAATATTTGACATATGAGTGTGTTTCATGTTTCGTAATTGCAATCATTGTTGCTTTTGTTGTGGTCATCCATTTACAATGCTTGGTGTCAGTCTGTTTATCTCTTGTCAACATAAAACACAGTGTGTGTGTGAAGAAAAATATTTGACAACTTCAATGGGGTAAAGACAAGTATAATCTATGCTGGATCCACCATTCTTTATTCCTTACAATTATATTAATTTTTCTTCATATTTTAGAAGAAATTAAAATTAAAACATTTCTGGGGGCCCCTAAAAGCATTAGGGGCCCCCGACACTTTGTCCCTCTTTGGTTAAGTCAGCCCTGCCTACAGATAAAATGAGTGAGCCCTTGGGGAATCAAGAAACCTCCCTCCACTGGGTGATCTTGCCACCAAGAAATGAGCCTTGGAGAGATCTGTGGACAAGTGCGTTGGGTCTAAGCAATCTCTCTAGCCTTTGAAAGTTATGCAGTTGCTGCCCGGGTTGCATTTCTTGTGTGAAAAAGTCCATAGTTTGCCTTACACTTTTCCTTTTCCTCAGAATGAACCAAAGAATAAATATTCCCAGGTATAGACAGAGAGCCATGCTACATATTAGCTGCCACCACCTGCAAGTGTGGGACCGTAAATCGACACCCCTTCCCATCGAGGCAGCCTTTGTACGCTGTCAGAACCATACATAAAACACACTCCTCTGCACTGTTTTATCGGCCTTCCTGATTTACTGTATATACAGTCTCCAAGTTAAATACCAACAGAAGCACCTGAAAATATATTCTCTTGCAGCCCCTGTCTGAAAACCACATTGCCCACATAATGTCTGCTCATTCATCATTTACTTCCTAATACCTGAGTGTCATTCTGGGAGCTAGATCCCTACAGCAGTGCCCCATGAAAAACATGAGCACAGAGAAGGGGAAACAGAATCTCCAGAGTGAAGTCCCAGGTGTTTTAAAAGTGAGTGTGTTTCAAAAATGAGACTAAGCAATTGGAACAGTAGGTATCTGGCTCCCCTTTAGTGGGGCTTTTACTGGCTTCCTTTAATGTTATATTTGAATCTATCTTCCTTTAATGCATGCCTCCTAGCAATAGGAGCAGTGATAACAAATTGGATAAATAAACCCACACTAAATGATTCTCCCTGGAAACCATTAGGAAATGTCTCTGTTTATGCAGAATTCCAATTACTCTCTGCAGAGGATCCAGGAGCATTGGTTTCTAGTCGGTGACAAGCCACTGGAACACAAGTATCAGAAGGCAGAAAGCAATCCCCAGATACAGGTTATCAGTATGGGAATGGGAGGGCCAGAGAGGAAGTGCATCTGGATTTGAATATCAGCTTTGCAACAGCTACAGGATGATACCTTGGAGTGCCCGATTCCTCATCACAAAATGAAGATAATGCCAATGGTGGACAATGTTGACTGGGAATTCAATCTCCATCCCCTCCCCCTGATTTTGTTTAGGTAACTACCTATTCAGGGCTAGCATGGATGTGTGACCTGTGCAGTCACGTGGGGCCTCATGCTCCAAGGGCTCCATGCTTGGTTACATGCTGTGCAATGACCATCTTGAAATTCTTAATATTTGTATCTTTGAACTTGTGATTTGTAAGTAAAGTCTGATGGGACAGTGGAAAGTGGAGTGTGCACATGAGCAGAGGAGATACAACATCATATGCCACCTTGTTCACAACTTCTGTGATCAAGAATAATTCTATTCTCCTCACTGGTGAGTGGTTCACTCAAATCAGATCAATAAGAAGATTTCTAGGGGCTTCTGGAAAAGTTCTGTCTCCTACTTCCAGAACTGACTCTCTCTATTCCATCCTTCTGCAAGAATAAGGATGAAGCCAATGTACAGAGCAGGGCAGAATCAAGAGAATCACAGAAAACCAGAGCTGGAGCTTCTCTAAGCAACCTAAGTGTTGGCCCTCCCTGTGGACTTTCAGGAATGTGAACCAACCATTTTATTGTTGCTAAATCCAGTTTCAGATGGATTTCCTGTAACTTGATACTGAAAGCATACCAATAATTATCTGTTGACTGAGTGGACAGATGTGTACAGCAATGAAAAACCAGAAGTCACCCCTGGCACTGGACCAGCCAATGAATACCTCATGGGTCTTAAAGGAGGGGGAGAGCTGATGGGTGAAGAGCAAGGAAGAGGCAGTCCTGGAAGGAAGCGGCACCATGGCGTGTTCAAGGGCATGAGGCAGACAAACATAAGGGGGCTGAGAGGGACCCAGTCTGAAGATGCGATGGTTCATGCAGGAAGGGTAGGTACCATGGAGAAACTGCCCTGGCTTTTTGAGGGTCCAGGGTTTTCTTGAGGTTCTGCAGACCCTGTGCTAGGGCATAGCTCAGAAGTGCCTGCGTGGTGAAGAGATCTGTGGTCACGCAGTCATGGTATGATCTTTGGAGCTAGTTTCTTATCACCTCGTTCAAGCAAAGGCACTTTACCAAAATATTAATAGCTGAGTTTTGGTGTCCAACCACATGGGTTTGAAACCTCACTAATAGTATATCCTAGGCAAGTTATTCTATCATTCATTCTGTGTGAAATGAAGGCAGAATGAAGGTACTAGTTATATCTGTTTCTCCCTTTCTTATGAGGATTATGAGGTCATCCAGTGTTTGGCATTGGCAAGCATTCTTTGGATGATCATTATTGTTATTAATAGTCTTTTAATTGCCCTACATGGTTCCTTGCAGGGGAGATTACTTTGGGGTCCCACCGCCCCACAGTCTCCTATCCCCTCCCCTCATCTTTAAATGTTGGGAGCCCTCCATCAGAGATCGCAAACCCCTCTTTCACCTTCCTGGTACCTTCTGCAATGGCCCCCAAGCTGCAGGATGAATGCCTTCTGGGCACCGAACTGAGTGTGCCTGTTTCTGCCTCCCTGCCATTTAGGCTGGAGGAGGATGCTGAAGAGGTTCTTTGGATTGAATTCAACAACAGCCAGGCAACCTCTCGGGCTATACCCAATCATCATGGCAATGCCCTGAGTGACTTGAGTCCTGGCCCACTTAGAATTTATAGAGGAAAATCTAAAACTCACACAAGAAATACTTATGTGGCTGATTTCACTTGATTTATAAGAATTTCTCAAGTGAAAAAAACATATTTTCACCATATTGTACAGTGCTGTCTGCTTCCCAAGGCCATATCTGGCCACATTTTATGGGTTTTTTTCACAGACCCCTGCATCACTTGGCCACAGGAATCAGATATGACCCTGTTAGGTACTGCATATTTTCTTAGTTTATCCATTTTCAGATATTTATTCAATACCTATTACATGCCAGGTACAATTCAGTGAACTGTCTTATATAGTTATCTTCATTCTATATATTATGTATAACTGATGATGTTACACATATCACATATCTACTTTGGCATTTCCAAATACTTAGAATAAAACTTCAGAGAAAATATGCAATTTAAACCACAAACTACCCTTAAAAACTTTCCTTCAAAACTTCAACCAAGAATAGTATAGTTAGAAATTCAACTGGTTTCTGGCCTCTGGATTAGTATAATCCTTCTGAGGTTGACGTCGGAATGTAGTTCCACTCAGCACATCATTACCACTAATATTTTCAGCTTGCTTTTAAAAAGTAAACAAATTAGGAGAAACCAGAAAAATTTTAAGCCACCATGCCCCAAACTTTCCATGAATCTTTATTATCATGATGTGATAAAAACAAATAAAAATTCTTGGATATAGTTCAGTACCAGAAGATGATTCTGCATCTGCAGAACATCTGACATATACAACGTTTTAAAATTTCTTTTTTAATGAAGATGCAGAATAAGGCATGCTCTATGTCTGGGCACAAAAATCCTGTATGTTATCAATTATTTGAAACACACAGTACACGTGGCCAACAAACACATAGAACCGGCCAATGTTGTTGGTAAGATTATGGGGATGGGGAGAGATTGCTTGCAGCTGTTATGTTAATTAAGGGACAGAATGACTCATCTGCCACACCATCTCTCAGTCGGGCTACCAGGCCTTTTTCTGCTTGGCTCTGAGATGATACAGACTTAGGAAGCTGATGCCTAGTCTCTGGCTCCAGTTGGTTCCCACGGGGAGCAGATCTTGAAGAGGCATTCTGGCAGGCTGAGTTGCAGCTTCTCATCTGGCTAATTCTCCATCACACGTAGGCTTGGGTTGGGGGTGACACGGGATTGCCTTCCCCCATGTGGATGTGGCTAAGGTTGGGGTCAAGGACCAGGCTGGGCTGGGGCCTATAGAAGCAATCCATTAACAAGAGTGGGAGGCTGAACAGAGAGGCAGAGCTGGGGTGGCATTTTGAGCCTCCCTTTGCAGTTGCTTTGCTTTGTTCTTCTGCATAATTTGCAGGTAGCTTTAGCTCCATACAGGACACAACATAGCCACCGATACTGTCAGCTTGGCTTGCAAGATCCGAGAATAGTGCAGTTTGGGGTAAGTGTCTCTTTGTAAGTTTCCAAGGGCCAAAATCGGACATGATGAATAAACACTTTCTGGTAACTGCTGAGACATAGATCATAACACAGATTGAACATATGTTATAAAAAATGATGTTTCTCATGCATCCAGTCTTTATCTATGAGGAAGTGACACCTCTGTCACTTTTCTATGGGCTCGTGTTCCCTAACGGTGGTGACAGTCATTCTATCAACTGACACAAGTCAAAGATGAAGATGAACCCAAGAATAGAAAACATTTAAAATGCATGATGTTCATGTCCACAATTTAACCATTAATGTGCATCAAAAGTCTTTGATAAAATAAATATCCCACTGTGTTTAAGTCAGTGAAAATCACGTTATCCTTCTTTTCGTTTTTTCCTATTCCACTTTCTGGATGTGTTAAAAAGCAATCAGATGCCAGGAAGGTAGTTAAACTTCAAGAGGGAAGATTCATCAAGTACCTGTTGGCTGTGGGCCTAGTTCTCTAACCAGAGTGTCCCACTGTTCACAAATCTTTCCTCTTTCCCAACACTGGAGGCCAGTAGAGTTATTTTTCCTTCTAACCCTGGTGATGGGATGAATTAACAATCACCTTCTTGCATCCTTCCACTGCCCCCTCCACCATGACTACTCCAAGGGGATACAACAGTTTACTCTCAAGTGGTACATTAGAGTAAGCTCCACCCACCCAGGAACGGAAAGGAAGACAACCATGAACAGCTAAGTAGTTTATCTAAAGAGGCAGCAGAGCTAAGGGGCAAAAGAGGGTAACGTGGTGGGGCCTGTTCTATCAGAAGGGAAAGACCACGGTCATAGCCATGGCAGAAACATTCTTTGAGATGAAATTAGGCTGCTCCATTTAAGAAGAAAGTTGCATACCTGTTTACCTTAGCTGCAGCTCCCTTAGGTGGAGAGCCTGGTCTGGGATTGGAGCACCCCAATTCATCAATGTCTGGGGCCCATCACTATCTTCCTCCAGACCTTGCAACACCCAAGAAGAGGAAACACTGACAAAGACCACTGAGATGCCAAGGCATTACTCAAGTTGCAAGTCAGAGGAAGGGGCTGAGAATCCACTCCTCTTTCAGAGGAGGGGGTGGAGATTTCTGGGGCAAGATGATAGGCTGCATAGCGGGTGTCGGGGTAGAGGACTCTACCCCAGAAAAACACAAGTCATGGGGGTCTTTGTTTAGGTGGTTCTTCCCATTTGTGGCACAAGAGGACACTGAGTGAGTTGCCGTCATTGGTTGTGTCTGCTTCCACCAAGGCATCGCTACCCTCCAGTTATTACCATCCCAAACCATTTCTGGGACAGATGCCAGCATCCTGGAGGTCACTAGGAAAAAAACTTCAGGAGCTAAAGACATGATGATGCAACTTCTTGTTTCTGCAGGTTAGTGAAGATTCCTCTAACAGTGACTTGTATGACCGAAGTTATATTCACCTTAACCACCAAATAAGATGGCAACCCAAAATGTTATGAAATTCTTTTGCTTCCTAAATTTCTTTGAAAAAAACTCTTTTAAAAACTGTCCAAACTTAAAGGTGAGAGGGCACATGGAACGTTTGAATCAAGAGCTCAGAGCAGAGAAATTCAAGGGTGAGACGCAACAGTATGGTGAGAGCACACAAGCCCAACATGGTAAGGAGGCCAAGATGCTCAAGCCTTTTATGCTAGAATCGTCATAAACATGCAAACAATGATGAGAATTCATTGAGTGCTTACAAAGTGCCAGGCACTCTCTTAAGTGCTTTTTGTGTAATAACTTGTTTAATAAGCAAATGTTTGGCAATCAAGTGCAAACAGAAAAGAGAAAAATCCCTAATGTTTCCCTTAAAAGCCGTATTAAAATTCAAATGCTCTTCTTCCTTGATACAGTTCATTATTCACTAATCATTGATAACATCCTTAGACAACAAGCAAGCAGACACCAATGTGGCAAGGCCAACTCTGCTAGATTTTCCTAATGATGAGTTTCCCATCAGGTCCCCGGCGTTGCAGCCTGTCATGGAAGTGGGCACCAGTCTTTTCATGGTAAGGATTTAGGTTGAAATAAGACCCAGTTGTTTGAGCAACATAAATTGAAGGAGCATTATCTAAATAAGTAAATTATCTTTTAATCAAAACTAATTAACTGTCTTTTTCTGTTTATAATTCATTAGTTTTAAAAATGTGTTACTATACAAAACATACAAGTCATTGATTAAAATCCCTACAATCAAATTAGGTTCTGTGGGTCTGGAAACTTTAACAGATAACGTATAGGGGTCGGCATGGCAACTCAGCAAGTTGTAATTCTGTACGTTCCTGGGCAAAGACGTAGAAAGAAGACAATATTGGGGAGATACCAGCACCAGAAATCAAGTTAGTCTGTGACTCAAGCCCTCTATAATTTTGTTTGCTAGCCATTCACCATGTGGAGGAAAAACAGATAGTAAGAAGGCATAAAAGATCTCATTTCAGGGCTTCCCTGGTGGCGCAGTGGTTGAGAGTCCGCCTGCCGATGCAGGGGACACGGGTTCGTGCCCCGGTCTGGGAGGATCCCACATGCCGCGGAGCGGCTGGGCCCGTGAGCCTTGGCCGCTGAGCCTGCGCGTCTGGAGCCTGTGCTCTGCAGCGGGAGAGGCCACAGCAGTGAGAGGCCCGCGTACCGCAAAAAAAAAAAAAAAAAAAAAAAATCTCATTTCAAAGCTCCCTAAAACTGTCAATTCCACTCCCTCAAATTGCCATTTCCTCAGCAGAGCAGGAAATGGGAAGAGAATGCAGGGAGATGGTGGTGTCATAAAACAATGAGCTTGAAGGAGAAAGTGGAATCTTTGCTTCCAAATGGCAGGTGCTTCCCCCAGGGGAAGGATTCTGTGTAATCCTTGGATTAGAGCCCACCCTCAAATCAGTGTTACGGGCCAATTACCAACCTGGAACAACGCGGAAGCCATGGCACCAAACTCAAAACCTGCAGGCACACTCTCCCTTTCCAGTACATGCAAGACTGGAATTTATCAGGCACTGAGTTCTCACCACCTTCCAGGGTAGCTGATTATATATTGGAGATCCTATGGGTGACCATTGACTCTCATCCCCCACCCATTTTGTGAAGCAGGGCACAATCGATGAAAACTTTTCAGCCTTTTTGTGTAATTCTTCACTTCCTCTTTCGCCTTATGCAAACTTCACTGAATCGGGGTTCTCTGAGACAGTCTCCCACCCCCCTACCACATCAGTCCCAATTTCTCCGTTGAACATACTTATATGAAAACTGATGGATTATAAGATCTAGTTACTGGACAGATAACTTGCCAAATGCGGACAGGAAAGGTAAACAATAACCATAATAACCTCGAGGACATTGCTAATGGCAGGGATGTAAATTATTTCGCTTTTTAAATTCCAAAAGGTTAGCAACAATGGAATCATTTGCATGGCTGTGGTCAATAGTGCTGGTCCCGTGTTACGTTATTTGCAGTGAAGGCAACTTCTCCCCTGCCTGGGGTCACAGGGGGAGGGGCTCATCCAAAATCAGTGATTTTAGAATTGGGACAAGCGTGGGGGTCAGAGAAGGGTTCTCTTCTTAGATGATGCTAAGTGTGATGAATGTGTCTAGAAGGCAGTCACAGATAACATATTAGCAAATAAAGTAAATGATTTCTTAGTTACCAAGACAATTCCAATTTTTTTGGGGGGGGCGGTTTACACTGAAGACAATTTCATTTATTAGGAGTTGATTCACAAGAGGAATTTATTCAACTTCCTAACTTTATAATGGGACATTATTTATGAAACAACTCATGGGGGCTAGGGAGGGACTCACTGCTAAGTTAGCTGGCCACACTTGAACCCAGGGGTTTGGGACAGTCTACTTTTCAACAGAAACCAGCAGCCACGTGCTAAGAAACCACAGTGGTAATGAAAGCTGTGCTGTTGCATAAATGGCCTTTGTCAGCTGCTACAATGTGGCATGAAAAGGACACCCGGGCAACTTTGCTTGTAATGGATCCCTTTCTATCCTGGTTCCCACAGAACTACCTCTAGTCCCTTCTTGACCACATTCACCAGAGGAAAACACTTGACTGAAATTAGCTTGATAATGTGTGATGGTTATACAACTTTGTGAATGTGCTTAATGCCACTAATTTTTACACTTAAAAATGGCTAAAATGGTAAACTTCATGTTATAGATATTTTACAACAGTAAAAATGAGATTATCAAGTTTTCTTTTTTTAAAAAGTGATATGTATATATGCTGTATAAGATGTATACATATATATGTGTGTGTGTGTGATAGAGAGAATGAGTTACACAGTGTGGTGGTGGAATTTCCGAAGCAGACGTGAATGTGATAAGTTGGGTAGCACTTGCGGTGTTAGACCTTAGCAGCTGAAACCCCCTCTACTCTGGAGGGATCTCAACACGGAAGCTGAAAGCTAGCAGGTGTTCTCCTCACCTGCTCTCTGGTAGTCGGGGAATAGACCAACTGGAAAGTATCCAGTAGAATGTTCACAACCAGGACTTTGAATCTTGAGGGAGGGACCCAAAGATGCAGGTTCCTCCAGATCTACCATGGAGTTGAGTGGAGGGGTGGTGAGTGACAGGGTGGCACTGCCAGGGCTGCATCCTAAGCCAAATGAGGACAGCTCGGTTGTGTCTTGCCTTCTTTAGTTCCTGCCCCTTTTCCTGGTTTCTCCAGCCCTCCAGTTAATTCTGCAATAAAGTCCTTCTAGTAAATTCTTTTTCTGCTTAAGTTACCCTGTGTTAATCTCTGTAGTTTGCAATTTTAGTGATAGACAAAAAGAAAAGATTCCATTTCTCTCATATTGTAAAGTAATACTTGAAGTCAAATAGGAATTCAATTTTTTTAACCAAGTGAGTGAGAATCTTTTTAAAATTTATTTCAGCTTTATTGAGGTATAATTGACATATAAAACTGTAAGATAGTTGAAGTGCACATCTATCATGAATATGATATACATGTTCATTTTGAAAGGATTTTCCCCCATCAAGTTAATTAACACATCCATATCTCAAATATTTATCTTTGTATTTTTCTATTTTTTGGTGAGAAGGTTCTAATCTCTTTAAAAAAATTCAGTGATACAATAGTGTTATCAACTGTAGTCACCGTGTTTCACATTAGATCCTCAGACCTTATTCATCTTGCAGCTGAAAGTTTGTACCCTTTTACCTCTCCCTAGTCCCCCTGCCCCCAGACCCTGACAACCACTCTTCTACTCTGCTTTTATGAGTTTGACTTTTTATTTTTTAGATTCCACATATAAGCAATACCATGTAGTATTTACCTTTTTTCTGTATGTCTTATTTCACTTAGCACAATGCTGTTAAAGTCCATCGATGTCACAAATGGCAGGATTTCTTTCTTTCTCATGGCTGAATAATATTCCATTATATACATATATATACACATATATACACACACACGTATATATATATGTATATATGTGTATATATGTATATGTGTGTATAGATATAGATATACCTATACATAAATATGATATATATATATATATATATATATATATATATATAAACAAAGATATAGACATATCACATCTTCTTTATCCATTCATCTGTTGATGGACACTTAGGTTGTTTCCGTGTCTTGGCTATTGTAAATAATGCTGCAATGAACATGCGAGTGCAGGTATTGCTTCTAGATCCTGACTTTGATTATTTTGGATATAGACCCAGAAATGAATTGCTGGATCATATAGTAGTTCTACTTCAATTTTTTTTTAGGAATTTTCATACTGTTTTCCATAGTGGCTGCATCAATTTACATTCCCACCAATAGTGCACAAGGGTATGTTTTCTTCACATTCTCATCAATGCTTGGTGAGCCAAGTGTCTTTTTGATAATAGCCATTCTAACAGACGTGAAGTGATATCTCATTGATAATAGTCATTCTAACAGACGTGAGGCGATATCTCATTGTGGTTTTGATTTGCATTTCTCTAATGATTAATGATGTTGAGCATCTTTTTAGGTGTCTGTTGGCCATCTGTATGTCTTCTTTGGAAAACAGTCTATTCAGGTCCTCTGCCCATTTTCAAATCAGATTGGTTTTTGGCTTTTGAGTTGTATGCATTCTCTATATATTTTGAATATTAACCCCTTATCAGATATATGATTTGCAAATAAATTCTCCCATTCTGTAGGTTGCCTTTTCATTTTGTGGATGGTTTCAAGTGAGAATCTTAACTAAATCTATAGTCACAAGTCTTCTGTTGTCACAAAACCATTCCAGCCTGCCCATTTTCAGTCAAGCAGGGGCTCAAATGATTAAGAAATAGTTTTCTTTGCTGTCACAAGACACAAATTCCCTGGAAAATCAGAAGGACTGATTTCATGTGCTCTGGTCAATGACAATTTTATGGGCTTTGCAGAAATTAAATGACAGTAAAAAGAATTATATGAATGCCTTCACAGACATGTTGGGGTTGTTTGATATTCTTGTAATATTTTAGGTCCTTTGCGTAATCGGATTAAGCCACATGAACACATAACTCCAGAGCTAAAGGCCACTGTCATTTCAGGAAAGAGACCAGCATTAGCACACAAATTAATTCCTGGGTAAACCAGAGACAAAGAAGTTAAGGCTTTGATCCAAGACGTATGATTTTTTTTTTTTTTTTCGGTATGCAGGCCTCTCACTGTTGTGGCCTCTCACGTTGCGGAGCACAGGCTCCGGATGCGCAGGCTCAGCGGCCATGTCTCACGGGCCCAGCCGCTCTGCGGCATGTGGGATCTTCCCAGACCGGGGCACGAACCCGTGTCCCCTGCATCGGCAGGCGGACTCTCAACCACTGCGCCACCAGGGAAGCCCTAAGATGTATGATTTTCAAATCATCTCCCAGTTAAAGCGATAGCTCCTGAAGCGAATCACTGGAAACTGGGGTAGATGTTGTGCCCCCTTCATGACCACCAAGTGTCCCACAGAAGAAAACATGCTCTTCAAGTTGCTGACCTGCCACGTGAGAAAAAGTGCCTTGTGGAGAGTGTGGGGAGAATTGACACTCACTGTGAAAGAGGTTGCCATTTTCTCCCCTTCGTGCCCTTGGGTGAATGACTTCAGCACTTTTGAGCAGGGGGCTGCCTTTCCCGCACTGTAAAAACGGCTGTTATGTTTATCGATCACGCAGAGGTGCCACGAGGCTCAATTTATTAGTTAATGTTTGTGTTACACTCTGCAGCTCTTAGATGGAAGGTGTTATAGAAATGCAAAGCAGCAACATATTATCTAAACATCTGCCTCCTCAAATAGTTCTCTAGAAAGTCTTCATTGCTTCAGCACAAATAATTCCTCCAAAAATGGATAATTCTGTCCAGGTCTTTCTTGGTCTATAAATCATTTCGCCCTCCTTTCAATACACAATATCTCTGTGCAGAGTACACTCTGGTGGCTGTGCTTTCCATCTTGTCTTTGCAATGGTCACTGCGGATGCTGCTCCCTTGTGTGTGTGCACAGCAATTTCTTCCAGGTCCACCCTTTCCTTCCACATCTGCCCTCTTATCCTTTATTCGAAAAAGTCATTATAATTTGGCTTCTCCTTTGATGTTTAATTTTACACATGGGCATGTTACCTCTAACCCAGGGGCTTGGTGTTTTAAAATTTGGCAGTAAAATCAAGGAAAGTTACTTAAAAGTTTCTTGAAAATTAAAGAAAATGCAAAAAAAAGAAAAATTTTGTCCAAGTTGAACATGCTTTGATGAGATTAAATTAACTGCTGGATTGCTAAAGATTATATTGGAGATAATTTCTGCTAAAGTTAATTCTGTCCATAATTTCGTTAAAACTCTGGCAAGTCCCCCACAGCAAATGGATATTTATTTCTATAGCAATTCCGCAGTTCCAATATGTATATACTTAGATGTAGTAGCTTCTTTTCAAATGCAACTAGAGAAAGAAAATGAATAATAAATGATATTAACATACGGTGTTCAAAGGTTTTCCTCTTCCCACATTTTTACTACCACTTCAATTTTGAGAGTATTTTTTTCTTTCACATATTATTCTTCAGCCCTGTTGTTTGTGGTTATGGGAGTGTCCTAAAATGTACCTTGGATATGTTTAATCAGGTATAAAAAGATGACAGACACAAAGACAACTGACTTTGAAAGAAGGGTTTATTACTTACAGTTCCCAAGAGGAAGGGGCGTGCTGTGCCATGCAGGGCCACATGGGGAAGCACCCAAGTCATTCAGAGTGATGGAGAAGCATGGCCCAGGGCCTCTACTGTGGTTTCTGCAGGAAGGAATGGGCGAGGCAGGGTAGGCAAATTTGAGCAAGCTTAGGATTGGACAGTTTGAATAATTTGGGCAGGCTCTGGGCTATGAGGGTGGTCTCTAGTTGTCCAGTCCCTGTCCCGGGGGTGATTTAGGGCAGGGAAAATATTGGCTTGGTGTGTGAGCATTTGATAAAGAAGGTGGCTGGGACATGGGACTTTGGATTTGTTGGTTTGTACATGAAAGTTGTGCTCACAAACGAGGTGTTTGTTATCTCTAAGAATTAGCTAACTCTGGGAGGGCAGTCTCTCCCCAGGTTCACAAGGCCCCCAATATGTCAAAATACCATAGAATACAGAAAATAAAAAACGTGGTAATACAGGAAGATCTTCTCTGAAATCTTCTGAGAAAAATCTTTAAAATAAGAGTTTGGCCACACAGATCTCTCACTCTTTATTTAGTGATAAAATATATGCTTTAAAAGGAAGAAAAGTTGTGGAAATAATCATGAAAATAGCTATCACTGATGAACGCTTACGATGACTAGTGATTAGTGAAGTACTACATATACTGTCTCATTTGAAGTATTCAACAATAAGAATGTTAAAATGAGGAAGAAAAGGTTAAGTTTCCTTCTTGTCCTTATTTATTTGCTGTGTTACAGTAAAGCATCTCAAGACAAGGGGTGTGAGACGCTGCTCTAGGGGGCTTTGAAAGAGGTAAATCAGCATTTTCTTCCTTCTTAACGGAGATGAGTCAGCCTTTCAACACTCATTTGTGGTGTTGTAAAGCTGCTCACTTAAGCACCTCACCTGCCATGCTGGGTGTTAATTGGCCATTTGAATTAATTCTAGCATTGTTTGGAAGCTCGGCTCTGACACATGGCTCTAACTGAAAAATCTCTCCATCTATAATATCCTCAGTTTGTGGATAAGAGTTCTTAGACTGGCATCATACAGGCAGTATCACCTGTCATATGGACCACCACTCCCCAAACCATACCCATGACTGGTATTGTTTTGTCTGAGCAAGGATGCAACCTTGGAATCTCTCAACACAGCATTCTAGGAATTCATAACCTATTTTCCTAGGTTGCATGAGATATAAAACCTGTTTAATGCATTTGCCATCACTATATAAAAAGAATGAAGATCTTATCTCTATCCATGGCTACAATTTTTAGAGTTGTTGATTAAAAGATAATCAATAAATTATTATTTATTGATTAAAAATTAAAGATGTAATTTGATCTTTATATGTTTATAATGGATCTTTGTCTTATGAAATGTGCAAGGTAGGCTCCTGTTAACCCAGCCCATTTCCCAGGTAGCTTCAGATGGGCATCTATTACTCTCGACTGCATATCAGTCCCTGGGGCTGCTTCTCTCTGATAGCAGGACAACTCTTTCACACAGGGGGATCGATTCCTTGGGTGTGGTAAGGTTTGGTTGGAGCTGTTGCTGCCAGTCTTGCCTTCCTTGTCCCCCAAACTCAACCTCCCTACGCCTCACCCCTAGCTTTACAGGGGAAGGCACCTGATTCTGGCCGGATAACACCATCCCTGCCTCCATAGTGACTGGTTGTAGGCAGAACAAATCACAGTCCTTCCTGGGACTAATGCTCGAGCATCAGGGGAGACTGTTTCTGCTGGAGATGATAGGCCAGGAGGGTGTAAGTAAGGGGCTAGTGGTGGCCAACTTCCTATCATGTGGAAGACATCATGTGAGCTCAGCCTAGAGGTGGAGAGAGACAGAGACCTTGGATCCAACCATCTCTGACGCCATATATACTGCTTAAACTTCCTAGGTACAAGAGCCAATAAATTAATTTTTTGTCCCCTTAGGCTGGTTTAAGTTGAACTTGCAACCAACAGAGCTCACAAATACAAAAATATTTTTAAAATATCAAGGAGATATTTTACTTGATAGTGTTATTTTCTAGTGTTCCAACTGTTGAACAAGTGCTTAATATTGAAGAGGTACATGATTTATATAATAAGATAACTTTTATTGAGCTTACTATGTGCTAGGTGTACACTTTCTGTGTAGTGAATCATTTAATTCTCATAAAATCATTTAAGGTGGGTATTGCTAGCATTATTACACAAATGCAGAAACTGGGACACTGAATAGTTAAGAAACTTGTCGAAGGTCACAGAGCCCAGAAGTGGTAGAGTTGGGATTTGAACCAGGCAGACTGGCTCGAGTCTGTGCTTTTAGCCACTACACTGAACTTAGAGCCTGGTTCTGTCCTCTGGGAAAGTTTTTCATAGTTATTTCTAATAACAAAAGAGAACAAGGCACAGTATCCCTTCTCCTTTCAATGCCTCATACGCCTCCCTGGTCCCTGGGTGTTTTTCTAACCTTCAAAGGTGAGCAAGAAAGCCTAGTTACCCTTTGTATGAGAATCTGAGAATCATTGCCCTTTAGACTTAAGAATATTTCAGAAGAAATGTTACTCTTGAGCTTCAGTCTAAATCAGCCCAATACTCCTCCCTGAAAATGCCCATTTTATCATAAGTATATAAGTCTATTGAAAGATGGTATTAAACCAATGATGAATTTAACTCAAACTACACAGGTGAACCTCAGTATATAGTATAGGATAAATATATCTAAGAAAGTCAAGTATTATGAGATGAGAAAAGGTATACCTACCGTTCAGGGATTGGAATCAAGAGCAGGAAAGTCTGCTGCGCTTATGTGGGTAAAGTCACAGGATTACATTTTCGTTGATAACTAGGGAGAATTCTCCTTGAAGCTCAAGTTCTTGATGCCCTCTGTCCCAGTCCCTGGTAGAATTGTCAAATCCCTCTTTCGCCTCTTAGTTACTTGATTACCTGCTGAAGTCCTGCAATTGCCACAGCTGTTGCTATTTTAGCTCCTTGAATTTATGAGCACCAGTGCATCTCCCTTGCATCTGCTTTAGCTGTTGCTTTTGAAATGAGCAGTAGCATGGGAGGTTTTGGGGGGTGCAGCCCAAACAGCTCTGTGGGGCTGAGGGCAGCTAAGAAAAGGAGCAAATCTTTACTTGGGGATTGGAATAGTAGCAACATTAAATGTGTATATATTTTTCTGAGGACTGCCAAGTATTTTAAAAAAGAGAATCCTGACTCATCATGCAGAAGCACAAGGACACACACTAAAAATAGTGGCGTGACTGCAGTGGGGTGACAGTGGGTTTTGCTTTTCAAACAGAGGGGTAATATATGGAGAGAGGACAATTTTCTTTTCTCTAAAGGACAGTGTCAGCTCAGGAGGATCTTCCGTTCAGATGATTGCTAGGTGAACAGAGGAGGTGGAGGGCAGGGAGGGAGCAGGATGTGGATCTGGAGGGAGGTGGTACCATTTCTGTAAGCATTTCTCCTCACTTTTCTTAATGGAAATCAACATACACTCTGGTTTCCTCAAGGTCTAGATCAAATTGATCTTTAGCCAAAGAGCAATCCCATCAGACGTCTTTACAAGTCCTCAATTGTATCTGGGCTTTGATTTGGAGAAAGCTATTTTTCACATCTGCCTGGCTTTGCCTAACCTCGTGTTGCCACGACCTCAGAGGAAGGCCAAATGCCGAGAAGGTTCACTAAGGACAATAAGATACCTTCTGCAGAGTCAGATGTTTGGGAGCTTGACATGCCCCACAGCTGGGCTCACTGGCTCTTAATGCACAAGTGGCCGGAGTTACCAGCTGAAGCACCTCAGAATGAAACTGCATCTCTCCTGGCCTGAGCTGCAAAGACTGGACCTCTCTGTTTCTACTCAGAGTGGCTCCTTCAGAAGACAGAGGGAGAGGATGCATCTCTCCACCAAAATGAATTCTGGTCAACTCCAAGTGAAACTACACACCCCATTAAAATAAAGTTGATTTAACAAATCATTGCTGAATGGCACATTTAAAGCAGAATCATTAAATGTTATGTTTTAACATTTTTGTAAGAAATTATCTGAAGGTAAAAGGAGGGAAAGAAAGATTAATTTGGGTCTGTTGGTCAAATCTTGAGGAGCACTAACTTTCTGAGCAGAAAAGAACTTTTTAGAGTTCTGAAATGGAAACTGGATACACAAAAGCTACGTGGTTGAACATAGCTCCTGCCCTGGCGTTTCAAATCCAGGTGTGGGACTTCGGCCCCTGTGTAAGATGTTGTACAGCAGACTAATGCTCTCACTGAGAATGACTAGAAATGCCACACAAGTTATAATCAATTTTAAAATTCTGTTAAAATGCCTAAGAGGGCTGCTGGTACCCATGCATCACAACTAGACAGGTCTACATTTTGAAGAGGGTAGAATCACTGATAGGAGAGCTGTTGATCGGCAGCTTCTGTTAATCTGGGACATTTGCAGATTCTGGATGTAGAGTATGAGCCTGAGAATCTGGTCTTTGGACAGAGAACTGCTAGTGGAGGTGAGAAACCAGCCGAGCTCCTGACAGTCTTGTAGGGTTGGAAAGACAATGTTACCGGCCGGTAGGAGGTTACCAGCTGTGAGCATGGATATGCTATGGGCATCCATTACTATGTTTCATAGAAGGAATGGATAACAGTGGTCAATCCTGTAAGAAGATCAGATAAGAGCTTCTCCAGGAAGGGTTGTTCAGGATGAGGAACAGCTTTCATTAGCAAAGCGGGAGTATTCCAGAGAATTTAAATAAGTGATACTTTTAACAACTAGACAAGTTAAACTAGTGAAGCTCTGCGTTATCATTAGTCAAATCCATTTCATCTGACTTCACTAATCAAGGTTTTAAGACTTGCATGTCCTCCAGGCTGCTTGTAGCCTAAACAATAAGATATTCGCCTGGGTTGTCTTCCAGGCACTTGGCCGTCAGCTGTGTCTAGTTGGAGCTCAGCCGGTTAAGACTGGATGGGACTACCAAACCCTCCACTGGGCATGCGCAAGTGTCCTCTCTGTGACCCTTTTGATTCTGGAGGGCCGAAAACTCCACCCCCAGATGATGGTAAGCACTTCCACGTTTGAACAGACAGAGGCCTGTAGTTAGTGACGGCTGCGCAGAACCACGATTACCCCCCTTTTTCCAATCACCTTTTTCCAATCACCTTTCCCTACGCCCCTTCCGCTTACGTCAGACCACCCTGCTGCTGGATCGCATAAATATCCCTGGCCCGTCACCTTCCGGAAGGCGGGTCAGAAACTTGTTATTCTGTCTTCTTGCTTGGCTGCCTTGCAAGTTAAAACCCTTTTGGCATTTTTTTTTTCTTTTTTTGCGGTACGCGGACCTCTCACTGCTGTGGCCTCTCCCGCTGCGGAGCACAGGCTCCGGACGCGCAGGCCCAGCGGCCATGGCTCACGGGCCCAGCCGCTCCGTGGCATGTGGGATCTTCCCGGACCGGGGCACTAGCCCGTGTCCCCTGCATCGGCAGGCGGACTCTCAACCACTGCACCACCAGGGAAGAACCTTTTGGCATTTTGACTTCGGGCATGGGGCAAAATGAACCTGGTCCAGGAACACTACCTTAAGGTATTGATTAAACTTTTATTGTAAAAAATGAAAATGTAATATATATATCACCAATACATGTACATATATAGTAATATATCTATAGTCATAATTCCTTTTTTTTTTTTTTTTTTTTTTTTTTGCGGTACGCGGGCCTCTCACTGCTGTGGCCTCTCCCATTGCGGAGCACAGGCTCCAGACGCGCAGGCCCAGCGGCCATGGCTCACGGGCCCAGCTGCTCCGCGGCATGTGGGATCCTCCCGGACCGGGGTACAAACCCGTGTCCCCCGCATCGGCAGGCGGACTCTCAACCACTGCGCCACCAGGGAAGCCCCATAATTCCTTTTTAATTAATATATTTAACATAAATAATATTTCTACCATGCTCAAAACAGGCTTTTTGAAGTTTAAAGTTTCCCTTTGCTCTCCTCATTCACTAGTTTAGGAGCAAAAGAAAGGGTTTGATAGGCAGAATCTGATCCTGTTTGGATTATCAGCAGCTCCAGATTAATGCATTGCAAATTGTCCTGTACTGTGTGGCAGGTTAGGCCACTTTTAGACTCTAGGTTCCTGAAGAATGGAGCTAATACTGTGCATCTGATGTACACAGGACGCCACCAACATTAGTTCTCATGAATATGCTTTTTTTTTCTTTTAAATTCAGGCCTGGAACAAGAATGCAGCTCAGGACTATCCAGTTGGTGTCTGCCTACACTTACATGTTTTGCAAGGTACCATACTATAAATGTTTTTGTATTCTATTAGGTGATTTTTGTCTGACATGAATATTTATAAGAATGGATACCATTGTTAGACGTTGTTAGTGATTTAACTTTGAAAAGATTTTCTATTTCTTTTTCATGCTTCTGGTTTGTATTGACGAGTATTAAGATTGAAGGTGAGCTGTGAATCTTTTTTTCCCCAACCAAACACAAAATAACTGATAAGGCCGATATAAGATTATAACTATATTCAATAATCCTAGATTTCAAATTTTTTCTTATTGGAATAATTTTATCAATTTAGGCTAACAAAATGTATACCACTAAAATATTGCTTTTTTGTGGAGGCTCTCTTCAGCAAGTGGTATTGGGAAAGCTGACAACCTCATGTAAATCAATGAAGTTAAAACACACCCTCACATATTACACACACAAAAACCCCTCAAAATGGCTTAAATAATTAAATATAAGACAGGACACCATAAAACTCCTAGAAGAGAACATAGGCAAAGCATAAATCTCTGACATAAATCATACCAATGTTTTCCTAGGTCAGTCTCCCAAGGCAATAGAAATAAAAGCAAAAATAAACAAATGGGACCTAATCAAACTTACAAGCTTTTGCACAGCAAAGGAAACCATAAGCAAAATGAAAAGACAACCTACAGACTGGGAGAAAATATTTGCAAATGATGCGACTGACAAGGGATTAATTTCCAAAATATACAAACAGCTCATACAACTCAGTAACAACAACAACCACAACCAAAAATCAGAAAATGGGCAGAAGACCTAAATAGACATTTCTCCAAAGAAGACATACACATGGCCAACAGGCACATGAAAAATGCTCAACACCTCTAATTGTTAGAGAAATGTAAATCAATGAGGTACCACCTCACAGTGGTCAGAATGGCCATCATTAAAAAGTCTACAGATTAATGCTGGAGAGGGTGTGGAGAGAAGGGAACCCTCCTACACGATCGGTAGGAATATACATTGGTGCAGCCAGTATGGAGAACAGTATGGAAGTTCCTTAAAAAACTAGAAGTTAGAGATACCATATGATCCAGCAATCCCGCTCCTGGGCATATATCCGGAAAAAAACTCTAATTTGAAAAGATACGTGCACCCCAGTGTTTCTAGCAGCACTATTTACTATAGTCAAGACATGGAAGCAACCTAAATGCCCATCAACAGATGAATGGATAAAAAAGATATGGTATATATACACAATGGAATACCATTCAGCCTTAAAAAAAGGATGAAATAATGCCATTTGCAGCAACATGGATGGACTTAAAGGTTATTATACTAAGTGAAGTAAGTTAGAAAGAGAAAGACAGCATATGATATCACTTATATGTGGAATCTAAAATATGACACAAATGAACTTATTTATAAAACAGAAACAGACTCACAGACATAGAAAACAAACTTAAGGTTACCAAAGGGGAAAGGAGGTGGGGGAGGGATAAATGAGAAGTTTGGGATTAGCAGATACAAACTACCATATATAAAATAAACTGTATATAGCACAGAGGACTATATTCAATATCCTCTAATAAACCATAATGGAAAAGAAAAAAAGACCCTGCTTCTATCTACATACATATTGGGAATCTGCATGAGATTTTGATTTTTTTGAAAAGTATTGTACACATAGACTAAATAAATAGTTTTCAAATTGTCTAAGTTAAAAAATATGATAAGGATACTTGATCTGTCTTCTTAAATGTAAGTGTAATATTGTGGACTATAGGTACAATGTTCTACAGATCTCTTGAGCTTATTCATCTTATTTAACTGAAATGTCATGCCTGTTAACTAATAACACCTCATCTCCCCCCCTCCCTATCCTCTAGAAACCACCATTCTAGTCTTTGATTTTATGAATTTGAACTATTTTAGATACTTCATATAAGTGGAATCATGCAGTGCTTGTCTTTCTGTGTTTGTGTTGGGCTTATTTCACTTAGGCTAATGTCCTCAAGGTCCATCCATGTTGTCACATATTGCAGAATTTCCTTCAGTTTTAAGACTGAATAATATTTCATTGTATGTATATACCACATTTTCTTTATCCAGTCATCTGTCAACAGAAATTTGGGTTGTTTCTGCACTTAGCTATTGGGAATAGTGCTGCAATGAACATGGGACTACTAATATCTCTTCAAGATCCTGATTTCAATTCTTTTGGATATATATCCAGAAGTGAGATTGCTGGATAATATAATAGTTCTATTCTTAACGTTTTTGAGCAACTTTCATACTGCTTTCTATAGAGGCTGCACCATTTTGCATTCCCACCAACAGTGTGCAAGTGCCCCTATTTGTACACATCCATGCTAACACTTGTCTTTGTTTTTTTATAATAGCCATCCTAACAAGAGGTGATATCTCATTTGGTTTTGATTTGAATTTCCCTAATAAGTGATGAAGAGCATTTTTTCATATACATGTTGGTCATCTTCTTTGGAGACATAACTATTTAAGGCCTCATTCCATTTTTTTTTTGGATTTTGAATTTTATTTATTTTTCTTATACAGTACATTCTTGCTAGTTATCCATTGTATACATATTAGTGTATACATGTCAATCCCAATCTCCCAATTCAACACACCACCACCACCACCACCACCACTTTCCCCGCTTGGTGTCCATATGTTTGTTCTCTACATCTGTGTGTCAATTTCTGCCCTGCAAACCAGTTCATCTGTACCATTTTTCTAGGTTCCACATATATTCATTAATATACAATATCTGTTCTTCTCTTTCTGACTTACTTCACTCTGTATGACAGTCTCTAGATCCATCCACGTGTCTACAAATGACCCAATTTCTTTACTTTTTACAGCTGAGTAATATTCCATTGTATATATGTGCCACATCTTCTTTATCCATTCATCTGTCAGTGGACACTTAGGTTGCTTCCATGTCCTGGCTATTGTAACTAGAGCTGCAATGAATATTGGGGTACATGACTCTTTCTGAATTATGGTTTTCTCAGGGTACATGCCCAGTAGTGGGATTTCTGGGTCATATGGTAGTTCTATTTGTAGTTTTTTAAGGAACCTCCATACTGATCTCCATAGTGGCTGTATCAATCTACATTCCCACACACAGTGCAAGAGGGTTCACTTTTCTCCATACCCTCTCCAGCATTTATTGTTCTCCATACCCTCTCCAGCATTTATTGAATATTTATTAATATTCCATTGTATATATGTACCACATCTTCTTTATCCATTCGTCTGTTGATGGACATTTAGGCTGCTTCCATGACATGGCTATTGTAAATAGTGCTGCAGTGAACATTGGGGTGCATGTGTCTTTTTGAATTATGGCTTTCTCTGGATATATGCCCAGTAGTGGGATTGCTGGATCATATGGTAATTCTATTTTTAGTTTTTTAAGGAACCTCCATACTGTTCTCCATGTGCCTGTATCAATTTACATTCTCACCAACAGTGCAAGAGGGTCCCTTTTTCTCCACACCCTCTCCAGCATTTGTTGTTTGTAGATTTTCTGATGATGCCCATTCTAACTGGTGTGAGGTGATACCTCATTGTAGTTTTGATTTGCATTTCTCTAATAATTAGTGATGTTGAGCAGTGCTTTTCATGTGCTTCTTGGCTATCTGTATGTCTTCTTTGGAGAAATGTCTATTTAGGTCTTCCCATTTTTGGATTGGGTTGTTTGTTTTTTTAATATTGAGCTGCATGAGCTGTTTATATATTTTGAAGATTAATCCTTTGTCCATTGATTCATTTGCAAATATTTTCTCCCATTCTGAGGGTTCTCTTTTCATCTTGTTTGTAGTTTCCTTTGCTTTGCAAAAGATTTTAAGTTTCATTAGGTCCCATTTGTTTATTTTTGTTTTTATTTCCATTACTCTAGGAGGTGGATCAAAAAAGATCTTGCTGTGATTTATGTCAAACAGTGTTTTTCCTGTGTTTTCCTCTAAGAGTTTTATAGTGTCCAGTCTTACATTTAGGTCTTTAATCCATTTTGACCTTATTTTTGTGTATGGTGTTAGGGAGTTTTCTAATTTCATTCTTTTACATGTAGCGGTCCAGTTTTCCCAGCACCACTTATTGAAGAGACTGTCTTTTCTCCATTGTATATCCTTGCCTCCTTTGTCTTGGATTAGTTGACCATAGGTGCATGGGTTTATCTCTGGGCTTTCTATTCTGTTCCATTGATCTATATTTCTGTTTTTGTGCCAGTACCATACTGTCTTGAATACTGTAGCTTTGTAGTCTAGTCTGAAATCAGGGAGTCTCATTCCTCCAGCTCCGTTTTTTTCCCTCAAGACTGCTTTGGCTATTCAGGGTCTTTTGTGTATCCATACAAATTTTAAGATGTTTTTTATTTCTAGTTCTGTAAAAAATGCCATTGGTAATTAGATGGGGATTGCACTGAATCTGTAGATTGCTTTGGGTAGTATAGTCATTGTCACAATATTGATTCTTCCAATCCAAGAACATGGTATATCTCTCAATCTGTTTGTATCATCTTTAATTTCTTACATCAGTGTCTTATAGTTTTCTGCATACAGGTCTTTTGTTCCCCTAGGTAGGTTTATTCCTATGTATTTTATTCTTTTTGTTGCAATGGTAAATGGGAGTGTTTCCTTAATTTCTCATCCAGATTTTTCATCATCAGTGTATAGGAATGCAAGAGATTTCTGTGCATTAATTTTCTATCCTGCAACTTTACCAAATTCATTGATTAGCTCTAGTAGTTTTCTGGTGGCATCTTTAGGATTCTCTATGTATAGTATCATGTGATCTGCAAACAGTGACAGTTTTACTTCTTCTTTTCCAATTTGTATTCCTTTTATTTTTCTTCTCTAATTGCCATGGCTTGGACTTCCAAAACTATGTTGAATAATAGTGGCGAGAGTGGACATCCTTGTCTTGTTCCTGATCTTAGAGGAAATGCATTTGGTTTTCCATGATTGAGAATGATGTTTACTGTGGGTTTGTCATATATGGCCTTTATTATGTTGAGATAGGTTCCCTCTGTGCCCACTTTCTGGAGAGTTTTTATCATAAATAGGTGTTGAATTTTGTAAAAAGATTTTTCTGCATCTATTGAGGTGATCATATGGTTTTTACTCTTCAGTTTGTTAATATGGTGTATCACATTGATTGTTTTGCATATATTGAAGAATCTTTGCATCCCTGGGATAAATCCCACTTGATCATGGTCTGTGATCCTTTTAATGTGTTGTTGGATTCTGTTTGCTAGTATTTTGTTGAGGATTTTTGCATCTATATTCATCAGTGATATTGGTCTGTAATTTTCTTTTTTTTGTAGTATTTTTGTCTGGTTTTGGTATCAGGGTGATGGTGGCCTCATAGCATGAGTTTGGGGTGTTCCTTTCTCTGCAATTTTTTGGAAGCGTTTGAGAAGGATGGGTGTTAGCTCTCCTTAAATGTTTGGTACAAGTCACCTGTGAAGCCATCTGGTCCTGAACTTTTGTTTGTTGGAAGATTGTTAATCACAGTTTCAATTTTATTACTTGTGATTGGTCTGTTCATATTTTCTATTTCTTCCTGATTCAGTCTTGGAAGTTTATACCTTCCTAAGAATTTGTCCATTTCTTCCAGGTTGTCCATTTTATTGGGATAGAGTTGCTTGTAGTAGTCTCTTAGGATGCTTTGTATTTCTGTGGTGTCTATTGTAACTTCTCCTTTTTCATTTCTAATTTTATTGATTTGAGTTCTCTCCCTCTTTTTGTTGATGAGTCTGGCTAATGGTTTATCAATTTTGTTTATCTTCTCAAAGAACCAGCTTTTAGTTTTATTGATCTTTGCTACTGTTTTATTTGTTTCTATTTCATTTATTTCTGCTCTGATCTTTATGATTTCTTTCCTTCTACTAACTTTGGGTTTTGTTTGTTCTTCTTTCTCTAGCTCCTTTAGGTGTAAGGTTAGATTGTTTATTTGAGATTTTTCTTGTTTCTTGAGGTAGACTTGTATATCTATAAACTTCCCTCTTAGAACTGCTTTTGCTGCATCCCATAAGTTTTGGGTCATCGTGTTTTCATTGTCATTTGTCTCTATGTATTTTTTGATTTCCTCTTTGATTTCTTCAGTGATCTCTTGGTTATTTAGTAACGTATTGTTTAGCCTCCATGTGTTTGTGTTTTTTACATTTTTTCCCCTGTAATTCATTTCTAATCTCATAGCGTTGTGGTCAGAAAAGATGCTTGATATGATTTCAATTTTCTTAAATTTACTGAGGCTTGATTTGTGACTCAAGATGTGATCTATCCTGGACAATGTTGCATGTGCACTTGAGAAGATAGTGTAATCTTCTGTTTTTGGATGGAATGTCTTATAAATATGAGTTAAATCTATCTGGTCTATTGAGTCATTTAAAGCTTGTGTTTCCTTATTAATTTTCTCTTTGGATGATCTGTCCATTGGTGTAAGGGAGGTGTTAAAGTCCCCCCATTATTGTGTTACTGTTGATTTCCTCTTTTATAGCTGTTAGCAGTTGCCTTATATATTGAGGTGCTCCTATGTTGGATGCATATATATTTATAAGTGTTATATCTTCTTCTGGCAGTGATCCCTTGATCATTATGTAGTGTCCTTCCTTGTCTCTTGTAACATTCTTTATTTTAAAGTCTATTTTATCTGAGTATTGCTACTCCAGCTTTTTAAAAATTTCCATTTGCATGGAATATCTTTTTCCATCCCCTCACTTTCAATCTGGATGTGTCCCTAAGTCTGAAGTGGGTCTCTTGTAGACAGCATATATATGGGTCTTGTTTTTGTGTCCATTCAGCGAGCCTGTCTCTTCTGGTTGGAGCATTTAATCCATTCACGTTTAAGGTAATTATTGATATATATGTTCCTATTACCATATTCTTAATTGTTATGGATTTGTTTTTGTAGGTACTTTTCTTCTCTTGTGTTTCCCACTTAGAGAAGTTCCTTTAGCATTTGCTGTAGAGCTGGTTTGGTGGTGCTGAATTTTCTTAGCTTTTGCTTGTCTGTAAAGTTTTGATTTCTCTGTTGAATGTGAATGAGATCCTTGCCAGGTAGTGTAATCTTGGTTGTAGGTGCTTCCCTTTCATCAGTTTAAATATGTCATGCCACTCCCTTCTGGCTTGTAGAGTTTCTGCTGAGAAATCAGCTGTTAACCTTATGGGAGTTCCCTTGTATGTTGTTTGTCATTTTTCCCTTGTTGCTTTCAGTAATTTTTTTTGTCTTTAATTTTTGTCAATTTGATTACTGTATGTCTCGGTATGTTTCTCCTTGGGTTTATCCTGCCTGGGACTCTCTGTGCTTCCTGGACTTGGGTGGCTATTTCCTTTCCCATGTTAGGGAAGTTTTCGACTATAATCTCTTCAAATATTTTCTTGGGTCCTTTCTCTCTCTTCTCCTTCTGGGACCCCTGTAATGCGAATGTTGTTGCATTTAATGTTGTCCCAGAGGTCTCTTAGGCTGTCTTCATTTCTTTTCATTCTTTTTTCTTCATTCTGTTCTGCGGCAGTGAATTCCACCATTCTGTCTTCCAGGGCAATTATCCATTCCTCTGCCTCAGTTAATCTGCTATTGATTCCTTCCAGTGTATCTTCCATTTCAGTTATTGTATTGTTCATCTGTTTGTTCTTTTATTGTTCTAGGTGTGTGTTCTTAATTCTTCTAGGTCTTTGTTAAACATTTCTTGCTTCTTTTTTTTTTTTGTTAGTTTCTGCTTTATAACAAAGTGAATCAGTCATACATATACATCCGTTCCCACATCCCTTCCCTCATGCATCTCCCTCCCTCCCACCCTCCCCATCCCACCCCTCCAGGCGGTCACAAAGCACCGAGCTGATCTCCCCGTGCTCTGCGGCTGCTTCCCACTATCTATCTACCTCACGTTTGGTAGTGTATACATGTCCATGCCTCTCTTTCGCTTTGTCACAGCTTACACTTCCCCCTCCCCATATCCTCAAGTCCATTCTCAAGTAGGTCTGTGTCTTTATTCCCATTTTACCCCTAGGTTCTTCATGACATTTTTAAAAAAAAAATTCCATATATATGTGTTAGCATACGGTATTTGTCTTTCTCTTTCTGACTTCACTCTGAATGACAGACTCTAGGTCTATCCACCTCATTACAAATAGCTCAGTTTCCTTTCTTTTTATGGCTGAGTAATATTCCATTGTATATATGTGCCACATCTTCTTTATCCATTCATCCGATGATGGACATTTAGGTTGTTTCCAGCTCCGGGCTATTGTGAATAGAGCTGCAATGAACATTTTGGTACATGTCTCTTTTTGAATTATGGTTTTCTCAGGGTATATGCCCAGTAGTGGGACTGCTGGGTCATATGGTAGTTCTATTTTTAGTTTTTTAAGGAACCTCCATACTGTTCTCCAGAGTGGCTGTACCAATTCACATTCCCACCAGCAGTGCAAGAGTGTTCCCTTTTCTCAACACCCTCTCCAGCATTTATTGTTTCTAGATTTCTTGATGATGGCCATTCTGACTGGTGTGAGATGATATCTCATTGTAGTTTTTTTTTTTCATCAATTTTATTAAAATGCTTAAATTTTTAATATATACTATCATGAAAGGTATGATAAAAAATCGAAAGTAGCATTAAACTGTTAATGATCTTTCTCCAAGGAGAATGACACTAAGATAATTCATAACACTTTTAAAATCAGCCTGAATATTAGGTGCTGAACAGGCTTTGATGTTCGTAGCTTTTTGGTGGGACTTCCTTACCTTCTAATGATCAGAACTTTTTTTTTTTTTTTTGCGCTTTATAACAAATTTAATCAGTTATACATATACATATGTTTCCATATCCCCTCCCTTTTGCGTCTCCCTCCCACCCTCCCTATCCCACCCCTCCAGGCGGTCACAAAGCACCGAGCTGATCTCCCTGTGCTATGCGGCTGCTTCCCACTAGCTATCTACCTTACGTTTGGTAGTGTATATATGTCCATGCCGCTCTTTCACTTTGTCACAGCTTACCCTTCCCCCTCCCCATATCCTGAAGTCCATTCTCTAGTAGGTCTGTGTCTTTATTCCTGTCTTACCCCTATGTTCTTCATGACATTTTTTTTCTTAAATTCCATATATATGTGTTAGCATACAGTATTTGTCTTTCTCTTTCTGACTTACTTCACTCTGTATGACAGACTCTAGGTCTATCCACCTCATTACAAATAGCTCAATTTCATTTCTTTTTATGGCTGAGTAATATTCCATTGTATATATGTGCCACATCTTCTTTATCCATTCATCCGATGATGGACACTTAGGTTGTTTCCATCTCCGGGCTATTGTAAATAGGGCTGCTATGAACATTTTGGTACATGTCTCTTTTTGTTTGTTTTTGTTTTGTTTTGTTTTGCGGTATGCAGGCCTCTCACTGTTGTGGCCTCTCCAATTGCGGAGCACAGGCTCCGGACACGCAGGCTCAGCGGCCATGGCTCACGGGCCCAGCCGCTCTGCAGCATGTGGGATCCTCCCAGACCGGGGCACAAACCCGTGTCCCCTGCATCGGCAGGCGGACTCTCAACCACTGTGCCACCAGGGAAGCCCCTCTTTTTGAATTATGGTTTTCTCAGGGTATATGCCCCGTAGTGAGATTGCTGGGTCATATGGTAGTTCTATTTGTAGTTTTTTAAGGAACCTCCATACCGTTCTCCATAGCGGCTGTACCAATTCACATTCCCACCAGCAGTGCAAGAGTGTTCCCTTTTTTCCACACCCTCTCCAGCATTTATTGTTTCTAGATTTTTTGATGATGGCCATTCTGACTGGTGTGAGATGATATCTCATTGTAGTTTTGATTTGCATTTCTCTAATGAGTAAAGATGTTGAGCATCCTTTCATGTGTTTGTTGGCAGTCTGTATATCTTCTGTGGAGAAATGTCTATTTAGGTCTTCTGCCCATTTTTGGATTGGGTTGTTTGTTTTTTTGCTATTGAGCTGCATGAGCTGCTTATAAATTTTGGAGATTAATCCTTTGTCAGTTGCTTCATTGGCCAATATTTTCTCCCATTCTGAGGGTTGTCTTTTGGTCTTGTTTATGGTTTCCTTTGCTGTGCAAAAGCTTTTAAGTTTCATTAGGTCCCATGTGTTTATTTTTGTCTTTATTTCCATTTCTCTAGGAGGTGGGTCCAAAAGGATCTTGCTGTGATTTATGTCATAGAGTGTTCTGCCTATGTTTTCCTCTAAGAGTTTGATAGTGTCTGGCCTTACATTTAGGTCTTTAATCCATTTTGAGCTTATTTTTGTGTATGGTGTTAGGGAGTGATGTAATCTCATACTTTTACATGTCCCTATCCAGTTTTCCCAGCACCACTTATTGAAGAGACTGTCCTTTCTCCACTGTACATTCCTGCCTCCTTTATCAAAGATAACGTGACCATATGTCCGTGGGTTTAACTCTGGGCTTTCTATCCTGTTCCATTGATGTATATTTCTGTTCTTGTGCCAGTACCATACTGTCTTGATTACTGTAGCTTTGTAGTATAGTGTGAAGTCAGGGAACCTGATTCCTCCAGCTCCATTTTTCGTTCTCAAGATTGCTTTGGCTATTCAGGGTCTTTTGTTTTTCCAAACAAATTTTGAAATTTTTTGTTCTAGTTCTGTGAAAAATGCCAGTGGTAGTTTGATAGGGATTGCATTGAATCTGTAGATTGCTTTGGGTAGTAGAGTCATTTTCACAATATTGATTCTTCCAATCCAGGAGCATGGTATATCTCTCCATCTATTAGTATCATCTTTAATTTCTTTCATCAGTGTCTTATAATTTTCTGCATACAGGTCTTTTGTCTCCTTAGGTAGGTTTATTCCTAGATATTTTATTCTTTTTGTTGCAATGGTAAATGGGAGTGTTTCCTTGATTTCACTTTCAGATTTTTCATCATTAGTATATAGGAATGCCAGAGATTTCTGTGCATTAATTTTGTATCCTGCTACTTTACCAAATTCATTGATTAGCTCTAGCAGTTTTCTTGTAGCATCTTTAGGATTCTCTATGTATAGTATCATGTCATCTGCAAACAGTGACAGCTTTACTTCTTCTTTTCTGATTTGGATTCCTTTTCTTTCCTTTTCTTCTCTGATTGCTGTGGCTAAAACTTCCAAAACTATGTTGAATAAGAGTGGTGAGAGTGGGCAGCCTTGTCTTGTTCCTGATCTTAGTGGAAATGGTTTCAGTTTTTCACCATTGAGGACAATGTTGGCTGTGGGTTTGTCATATATGGCCTTTATTATGTTGAGGAAATTTCCCTCTATGCCTACTTTCTGCAGGGTTTTTATCATAAATGGGTGTTGAATTTTGTCGAAAGCTTTCTCTGCATCTATTGAGATGATCATATGGTTTTTCTCCTTCAACTTGTTAATATGGTGTATCACATTGATTGATTTGCGTATATTGAAGAATCCTTGCATTCCTGGAATAAACCCCACTTGATCATGGTGTATGATCCTTTTAATGTGCTGTTGGATTCTGTTTGCTAGTAATTTGTTGAGGATTTTTGCATCTATGTTCATCAGTGCTATTGGCCTGTAGTTTTCTTTCTTTGTGACATCCTTGCCTGGTTTTGGTATCAAGGTGATGTTGGCCTCGTAGAGTGAGTTTGGGAGTGTTCCTTCCTCTGATATTGTTTGGAAGAGTTTGAGAAGGATGGGTGTTAGCTCTTCTCTAAATGTTTGATAGAATTCGCCTGTGAAGCCATCTGGTCCTGGGGTTTTGTTTGTTGGAACATTTTTAATCACAGTTTCAATTTCAGTGCTTGTGATTGGTCTATTCATATTTTCTATTTCTTCCTGATTCAGTCTTGGCAGGTTGTGCATTTCTAAGAATTTGTCCATTTCTTCCAGGTTGTCCATTTTATTGGCATAGAGTTGCTTGTAGTAATCTCTCATGATCTTTTGTATTTCTGCAGTGTCAGTTGTTACTTCTCCTTTTTCATTACTAATTCTATTGATTTGAGTCTTCTCCCTTCTTTTCTTGATGAGTCTGGCTAATGGTTTCTCTATTTTGTTTATCTTCTCAAAGAACCAGCTTTTAGTTTGGTTGATCTTTGCTATTGTTTCCTTCATTTCTTTTTCATTTATTTCTGATCTGATCTTTATGATTTCTTTCCTTCTGCTAACTTTGGGGTTTTTTTGTTCTTCTTTCTCTAATTGCTTTAGGTGCAGGGTCAGGTTGTTTACTCGAGATGTTTCCTGTTTCTTAAGGTGGGATTGTATTGCTATAAACTTCCCCCTTAGAACTGCTTTTGCTGCGTCCCATAGGTTTTGGGTCGTCGTGTCTCCATTGTCATTTGTTTCTAGGTACTTTTTAATTTCCTCTTTGATTTCTTCAGTGATCACTTCGTTATTGAGTAGTGTATTGTTTAGCCTCCATGTGTTTGTATTTTTTACAGATCTTTTCCTGTAATTGATGTCTAGTCTCATAGCATTGTGGTTGGAAAAGATACTTGATACAATTTCAATTTTCTTAAATTTACCAAGGCTTGATTTGTGACCCAAGATATGATCTATCCTGGAGAATGTTCCATGAGCACTTGAGAAAAATGTGTATTCTGTTGTTTTTGGATGGAATGTCCTATAAATATCAACTAAGTCCATCTTGTTTAATGTATCATTTAAAGCTTGTGTTTCCTTATTTATTTTCATTTTGGATGATCTGTCCATTGGTGAAAGTGGGGTGTTAAAGTCCCCTACTATGATTGTGTTACTGTCGATTTCCCCTTTTATGGCTGTTATTATTTGCCTTATGTATTGAGGTGCTCCTATGTTGGGTGCATAAATATTTACAATTGTTATATCTTCTTCTTGGATCGATCCCTTTATCGTTATGTAGTGTCCTTTTTTGTCTCTTCTAGTAGTCTTTATTTTAAAGTCTATTTTGTCTGATACAAGAATTGCTACTCCAGCTTTCTTTTTTTTTTTTTTTTTTTTTTTTGCTGTACGCGGGCCTCTCACTGCTGTGGCCTCTCCCGTTGCGGAGCACAGGCTCCGGACACACAGGCTCCGCGGCCATGGCTCGCGGGCCCAGCCGCTGCGCGGCATGTGGGATCTTCCGGGATAGGGGCACGAACCCGTGTCCCCTGCATCGGCAGGCGGACTCTCAACCACTGCGCCACCAGGGAAGCCCACTCCAGCTTTCTTTTGATTTCCATTTGCATGGAATATCTTTTTCCATCCCCTTACTTTCAATCTGTATGTGTCTCTAGGTCTGAAGTGGGTCTCTTGTAGACAGCATATATATGGGTCTTGTTTTTGTATCCATTCAGCCACTCTGTGTCTTTTGGTGGGAGCATTTAGTCCATTTACATTTAAGGTAATTATTGATATGTATGTTCCTATTCCCATTTCCTTAATTGCTTTGGGTTCGTTATTGTAGGTATATTCCTTCTGCTGTGTTTCTTGCCTAGAGAAGTTCCTTTAGCATTTGTTGTAAAGCTGGTTTTGTGGTGCTGAACTCTCTCAGCTTTTGCTTGTCTGTAAAGGTTTTAATTTCTCCATCAAATCTGAATGGGATCCTTGCTGGGTAGAGAAATCTTGGTTGCAGGTTTCTCTCCTTCATCACTTTAATTATGTCCTGCCACTCCCTTCTGGCTTGTAGAGTTTCTGCTGAGAGATCAGCTGTTAACCTGATGGGGATTCCCTTGTGTGTTATTTGTTTTTTTTCCCTTGCTGCTTTTAATATGATTTCTTTGTGTTTAATTTTTGACAGTTTGATTAATATGTGTCTTGGCGTATTTCTCCTTGGATTTATTCTGTATGGGACTCTCTGTGCCTCCTGGACTTGATTAACTATTTCCTTTCCCATATTAGGGAAGTTTTCAACTATAATTTCTTCAAATATTTTCTCAGTCCCTTTCTTTTTCTCTTCTTCTTCTGGAACCCCTATAATTCGAATGTTGGTGCGTTTAATGTTGTCCCAGAGGTCTCTGAGTCTGTCCTCTGTTCTTTTCATTCTTTTTTCTTTAGTTTGCTCTGCAGCAGTTATTTCCACTATTTTATCTTCCACCTCACTTATCCGTTCTTCTGCCTCAGTTATTCTGCTATTGATCCCATCTAGAGTATTTCTCGTTTCATTTATTGTGTTTTTAATCGATGCTTGATTCATCTTTAGTTCTTCTAAGTCCTTGTTAACTGTTTCTTGCATTTTGTATATTCTATTTCCAAGATTTTGGATCTTGGAAATAGAATCTTGCATCAGCTTTACTATCATTATTCTGAATTCTTTTTCAGGTAGACTGCCTATTACCTCTTCATTTGTTAGGTCTGGTAGGTTTTTATCTTGCTCCTTCTGCTGTGTGTTTTTCTGCCTTCTCATTTTGCTTATGTTACTGTGTTTGGGGTCTCCTTTTTGCAGGCTGCAGATTCGTAGTTCCCGTTGTTTTTGGTGTCTGTCCCCTGTGGCTAAGGTTGTTTCAGTAGGTTGTGTAGGCTTCCTGGTGGGGGGGACTAATGCCTGTGTTCTGGTGGTTGAGGCTTGATCTTGACTTTCTGGTGGACAGGTCCACGTCTGGTGGTGTGTTTTGGGGTGCCTGTGGCCTTATTATGTTTTTAGGTAGCCTCTCTGCTAACGGGTTGGGTTGTGTTCCTGCCTTGCTAGTTGTTTGTCATAGGGTGTCCAGCACTGTAGCTTGCTGGTCGTTGACTGAAGCTGGGTGCTGGTGTTGAGATGGAGATCTCTGGGAGATTTTCGCTGCTTGATATTATGTGGAGCTGAGAGGTCTCTTGTGGACCCGTGTCCTGAAGTTGGCTCTCCCACTTCAGAGGCACAGCACTGACTCCTGGCTGGAGCACCAAGAGCCTTTTATCCACCCGGCTCAGAATAACAGGGAGAAAAAGTAGAAAGAAAGAATTAGTAGAAGAAAGAAAGAGAGAGGGAAAGAAAGGAAGAAGGGAAGGAAGGAAGAAAGAAAGAAAGGAGGGAGGGAGGAAGGATGGAAAGAAAGAAAGAAAGGAGGGAGGGAGGAATGAAAGCAAAAGGAAGAGTGAGTGGAAGAAGGGAGGGAGGAAGGAAAGAAAAAGTGGAAAGAAGAAGGGTGGGAGGGAGGGAGGAAAGAAAAAGAAAGAAGGAAAGGAGGAGTGGAGGGAGGGAGGGAGGAAGGGAAGGTAGGAAAAAAAGAAAGAGCAGGTAAAGTAAAATGGAATAAAGTATGAAATATAGTAGCGTTATTAAAATTAAAAAGTAATTATTGAAAAAAAACGGACAGAACCCTGGGACATATGGTGGAAGCAAAGCTATACAGAGAGAATCTTACACAGAAGATTACACATACACATTCACAAAAAGAGAGCAGGGGGAAAAATCAAAAATCTTGCTCTCCAAGTCCACCTCCTCAATTTGGGGTAATTCGTTGTAAAAAGAGGAAAAGGGCGAGAAGTCTGAAATCTTGCTCTCTAAGTCCACCTCCTTAATTTGGGATAATTCGTTGTAAAAAGAGGAAAAGGTGGGAAAGTCTTAAATCTTGTCCTCAAAGTCCACTTCCTCAATTTGGGATGATTCGCTGTCCATTCATGCACTCCACAGACGCAGGGCACATCAAATGGACCGTGGAGCTTTAATCCGCTGCCTCCGAGGCTGCACAGAGAGATTTCCCTGTCTCTGCTCTCACAGCTCCCGGGTCTCAGCCTTGGACCTGGCCCCCCCTCTGTGCGTAGGTTGCCGGAGGGCGTCCGTTCTTCGCTCAGACAGGACGGGTTTAAAGGAGCCGCTGATTCGGGGGCTCTGGCTCACTCAGGCAGAGGGGAGGGATGGGCGCGCAGTGTGGGGCGGGCCTGCGGCAGCAGAGGCCGGCATGACGTTGCAGCAGCCCGAGGCGCTCCGTGCGCTTTCCCGGGAAAGCCGTCCCGGGTCCCGGGTCCCCGGCACTGGCGGGGTGCACAGGCCCCCCAGAAGGCGGGGCGGACAGTGACCCGCGCTCGCACACAGGCCCCGCGGCGGCGGTGGTGGCGGTGGCGGCGGCAGCAGCAGCAGCAGCAGCAGCCCCAGCGTCCCACGCCCGTCTCCGAGGTCCACGCCTTTAGCCGCGGCTCGCGCCTGTCTCCGGCGCTTCCCCAAGCAGCCCTCTTAATGCCCTCTCCTTGCGCACCAGGAAACAAAAGGGAAAAAAGGCTCTCGCCTCTTCGGCAGCTCCAGACCCTTTCCCCGGACTCCCTCCGGGCTAGCCGTGGTGCACTAACCCCTTCAGGCTCTCTTCCTGCAGCCAGCCCCAGTCCTCTCCCTGCGCTCCGACTGAAAGCCGATACCCGAGCCTCAGCTCCCAGCCCCGCCCGCCCCGTCGGCCAAGCAGACAAGCCTCTCGGGTTGGTGTGTGCCTGAGGGCACCGATCCTCTGTGCCGGAATCTCTCCGCTTTGCCCTCCACACCCCTGTTGCTGTGCTCTCCTCCGCTACTCCGAAGCTTCCCCCTCCGCCACCTGCAGTCTCCGCCCGCGAAGGGGCTTCTAGTGTGTGGAAACCTTGCCTCCTTCACGGCTCCCTCCCACTGGTGCAGGTCCCGTCCCTATCCTATTGTCTCTGTTTATTCTTTTTTTCTTTTGCCCTACCCAGGTATGTGGGGAGTTTCTTGCCTTTTGGGGGGTCTGAGGTCTTCTGTCAGCGTTCAGTAGGTGTTCTGTAGGAGTTGTTCCACGTGTAGATGAATTTCTGATGTATCTGTGGGGAGGAAGGTGATCTCCGCGTCTTACTCTTCCGCCATCTTCCTCCGGGGCCTCTTGCATCTTCTTGATATTTGCCTCCATTCTTTTTCTGAGGTCCTGGATCATCTTCACTATCATTTTTCTGAATTCTTTTTCTGGAAGGTTGCCTATCTCCACTTCATTTAGTTGGTTTTATTCTGGGGTTTTATCTTGTTCCTTCATCTGGTATATAGCCCTCTGCCTTTTCATTTTGTCTGTCTTTCTTTGAATGTGGTTTTCGTTCCACAGGCTGCAGGATTGTAGTTCTTCTTGCTTCTGGTGTCTGCCCTCTGATGGATGAGGCTATCTGAGAGGCTTGTGCAAGCTTCCTGATGGGAGGGACTGGTGGTGGGTAGAGCTGGGTGTTTCTCTGGTGGGCAGAGCTCAGTAAAACTTTAATCTGCTTGTCTGCTGATGGGTGGGGCTGGGTTCCCTCCCTGTTGGTTGTTTGGCCTAAGGGAACCCAATACTGTAGCCTACCTGGGCTCTTTGGTGGGGCTAATGGTGGACTCTGGGAGGGCTCATGCCAAGGAGTACTTCCTAGAACTTCTGCCATTTTCCTTGTCCTCACGGTGAGCCACAGCCACCCCCCCCCACCTCTGCAGGAGACCCTCCAACACTACCAGGTGGGTCTGGGTTTGTCTCCTATGGGGTCACTGCTCCTTCCCCTGGGTCCCGATGAGCACACTACTTTGTGTGTGCCCTCCAAGAGTGGAGTCTCTGTTTCCCCCAGTCCTGTTAAAGTCCTGCAATGAAATCCCACTAGCTTTCAAAGTCTGATTCTTTAGGAATTTTTCCTCCCGTTGCCAGACCCACAGGTTGGGAAGCCTGATGTGGGGCTCAGAACCTTCACTCCAGTGGGTGGACTTCTGTGGTATGTGTTCTCCTGTTTGTGAGTCACCCACCCAGTGGTTATGGGATTTGATTTTATTGTGATTGCACCCCCCCTCCCACTGTCTCATTATGGCTTCTCCTTTGTCTTTGGATGTGGGGATTCTTTTCTTGTGAGTTCTAGTGTCTCTCTGTAGATGACTGTTCAGCAGATAGTTGTGATTCTGGTGCTCTCGCAAGAGAGTGAGAGCATGGCCTTCTACTCTGCCATCTTGAACCATTCCGTCTCCATTTTTAAAATTGGGTTATTAGGTTTTTTGTTTATTGAGTTGTAGGAGTTATTTACCTACTTTGGAGATTAACACCTCATCAGATATATGGTTTAGAAGTATTTTCTCTCATTCTGTAGGTTGCCTTTTCCCTCTGTAGATTGTTTCTTTTGCTGTGCAGAAGCGTTTTAGTTTGATGCAGTCCCACTTATTTATTTTAGTTTTTGTTCCATGTGCTTTTGGTGTCATATCAATGAAATCATTACCAATACCAAGGTCATAAAGATTTTCCTCTATGTTTTCTTCTAGGACTTTTACATTTTCAGGTTTTTTGTTTAAGTCTTTAACCTACTTAGAGTTGATTTTATGTATGGTGTAAGATACAGGTCCAACTTCATTCTGTTATATGTGGCTCTCCAGTTTTCCCACCACCAAGTAGTTGAAGAGACTATCCTTTCCCTATTGTGTATTTTTTGTACCCTTGCTGAAAATTGGTTGACCATGTATGCATGGATTTATTTGTGGGCTCCCTATTCTGTTCCATTTGGTTTATATGTCTTTTTATGCCAGTACCACACTTTTTAAAATTGCAGTATTGTTGATTGTACCAGACTGTGTTGATTACTGTATCTTTGTAAGATGTCTTGAAATTAACGTGTGATACCTCCTAGTTTTGTTCTTTCTTAGAATTGATTTGAGTATTTGTGGTCTTCTTTTGTGGTTTCATATGAATTGTAGAATTGCTTTTTCTATTTCTGTAAAAAAAAAAAAAAAGTCTTTGGAATTTTGATAGGGATTGCCTAGAATCTGTAGATTGCTTTGGGTAGTATGAACATTTTAACAATATTAAGTCTTCCAGTTCATGAAAATGGGATATTTTTCCATTTGTTTATTTCTAAATTTCTGTCATCAATATTTTAGTTTTCAGTATATAAATATTTTACCTCCTTAATTTATCCCTAAGTATTTTCTTTTTTGGTACTAATGAAAATGGGGTTGTGTTCCTACTTTCCTTTTCAGATAGTTCAGTGTTAGTAAATAGAAATGCAACTGATTTTTCTATGTTGACTTTTGTATCCTGCAACTTTACTGAATTCATTCATTATAATTATTTTTAATGGAATCTTGGAGTTTTCTACATACAAGACCATATTGTGTGTAAACAGGGATAATTTTACTTCTTCCTTTCCCATTTGGATGCTTTTTATATCTTGTCTAATTACTCTGGCTAGAACTTCCAGTACCATGTTAAGTAGAAGTGGTGAGAGTGGACATCCTTGCCTTGTTCTGATTTTTAGAGAAAAAAACTTGTAGTTATTCACAATTGAGTATGTTAGCTATGTGCTTTTCATTTATGGCCTTTATAATACTGAGGTATTTACCTTCTATTCTTAGTTTATTGAACGTTTTTATCATGAATGAATGTTGAATTTGATGAAATGGGGTTTTTTTGCATCTATTTAGACAATCATGCAATTTTGAAAAAAATTTTAAATTGAAGCATAGTTAATTTACAATGTTGTGTTTCAAGTGTACAGCAAAGCAATTAAGTGTTAGTTTCATGTGTACAGCAAAGTGATTCCGTTATGTATATGACATATATATATTCTTTTTCTGATTCTTTTCCATTATAAGTTTTTACAAGATACCGAATAGAGTTCTCTGTGCTATATAGTAGGTCCTTGTGGTTTACCTATTTTATTACAGTAGAATGTGTATGTTAATCTTAAACTCAGTTTATCTACCCCCCATCCCCTTTGGTGACAATAAGTTTGTTTTCTATGTTTGTGAGTCCCTTTCTGTTTTGTAAAGAAGTTCATTTATATTGTTTTTTTAGATTCCACATATAAGTGATATCATATATCTGTCTTTCTCTCTCTCACTTACTTCACTTAATATGATAATCTCTAGGTCTGTCCATGTTGGTGCAAATGGCATTATTTCATTCTTTTTTATGGCTGAGTAATATTAGATTGTATATATGTACCACATCTTTATCCATTCATCTGTCGATGGACGTTTGTGTTGCTTCTATGTCTTAGCTATAGTAAATAGTGCTGCTATGAACATTGGGGTGCATGTATTTTTTTGAACTATAGTTTTGTATGGATATATGCCCAGGAATGGGATTGCTGGATCATAAGGCAGCTCTATTTTTAGCTTTTAAGGAACCTCCATACTGTTCTCCATAGTGGCTGCATCAATTTATGTTCGTACCAACAGCGTAGGAGGGTACCTTTTTCTCCACACCCTCTTCAACATTTATTGTTTGTACACTTTTGAATGATGGCCATTCTGACCAGTGTGAGGTAATACCTCATTGTAGTTTTTTTTGTTTGTTTGTTTGTTTTTTTTGCAGTACGCGGGCCTCTCACCACTGTGGCCTCTCCCGCCGCGGAGCACGGGCTCTGGACGCACAGGCTCAGCAGCCATGGCTCACGGGCCCAGCCGCTCCGCGGCATGTGGGATCTTCCCAGACCGGGGCACGAACCCGTGTCCCCTGCATCGGCAGGCGGACTCCCAACCACTGCACAACCAGGGAAGCCCTCTCATTGTAGTTTTGATTTGCATTTCTCTAATAATTAGCAGTGTTGAGCATCCTAACATGTGCCTTTTGGCTATATGTATGTCTTCTTTAGAGAAATGTCTATTTAGGTCTTCTGCCCTAAAAAAAGCATTGTTTGATTGGGTTGTTTGTTTTTTGGTATTAAGCTGAATGAGCTGTTCGTATATTTTGGAAATTGATCCTCTGTTGGTAGCATTGTTTGCAAATATTTTCTCTCACTCTGTGGGTTGTATTTTCATTTTGTTTATGGTGCACTTTGCTGTGCAAAAGCTTTTGAGCTTCATTAGGTCCCATTTGTTTATTTTTGTTTTTATTTCTATTACTCTAGGAGACATACCCAAAAAAATATTAGGGCAATTTATGTCAAAAAGAGTTCTGCCTATGTTTTCCTCTAGGAGTTTTATAGTATCTGGCCTTATATTTAGGTCTTTAATCCATTTTGAGTTTGTGTGTGTGTGTGTCTGTGTCTGTGTGTGTATGGTGTTAGCAAACGGTCTAATTTCATTCTTTTACATATAGCTGTCCAGTTTTCAAAGCACAACTTATTGAAGAGACTGCTTTTTCTCCATTGTATATATATATTTTTAATTTTTCTTGTTTTATTAAATTCTTTTTTTTCATCTTTATTGGAGTATAATTGCTTTACAGTGGTGTGTTAGTTTCTGCTTCATTACAAAGTGAATCAGTTATACATATACATATGTGCCCATATCTCCTAACTCTTGCTTCTCCCTCTCTCCCATGCTCCCTATCCCACCCATCCAGGGGGTCACAAAGCACTGAGCTAATCTCCCTGTGCTATGTGGCTGTTTCCCACTAGCTATCTGTTTTAAGTTTGGTAGTGTATATATGTCCATGCCATTCTCTCACTTTGTCAGAGCTTACCCTTCCCCCTCACCATATCCTCAAGTCCATTCTCTAGTAGGTCTGTGTCTTTGTTCCCATCTTACCCCTGGGTTCTTCATGACATTTTTTTCCTTAGATTCCATATAGATATATGTTAGCAAATGGTATTTGTCTTTCTCTTTCTGACTTACTTCACTCTGTATGACAGACTCTAGGTCCATCCACCTCACTACAAATAACTAAATTTCGTTTCTTTCTATGGCTGAGTAATATCCCATTGTATATATGTGCCACATCTTCTTTATGCATTCATCTGATGATGGACACTTAGGTTGTTTCCATCTCCTGGCTATTGTAAATAGAGCTGCAATGAACATTTTGGTACATGACCCGTTTTGAATTATGGTTTTCTCAAGGTATATGCCCAGTAGTAGGATTGCTGAGTCATATGGTAGTTCTATTTGTAGTTTTTTAAGGAACCTCCATACTGTTCTCCATAGTAGCTGTACCAATTCACATTCCCACCAGCAGTGCAAGAGTGTTCCCTTTTCTCCACACCCTATCCAGCATTTACTGTTTCTAGATTTTTTGAAGATGGCCATTCTGACCTGTGTGAGATAATATCTGGTTGTAGTTTTGATTTGCATTTCTCTAATGATTAAAGATGTTGAGCATTCTTTCATGTGTTTGTTGGCAATCTGTATATCTTCTATGGAGAAATGTCTACTTACGTCTCCTGCCCATTTTTGGATTGGGTTGTTTGCTTTTTGTTATTGAGCTGCATGAGCTGCTTGTAAATTTTGGAGATTAATCCTTTGTCAGTTGCTTCATTTGCAAATATTTTCTCCCATTCTGAGGATTGTCTTTTGGTCCTGTTTATGGTTTACTTTGCTGTGCAAAAGCTTTGAAATTTCATTAGGTGCCATTTGTTTATTTTTGTGTTTATTTCCATTTCTCTGGGAGGGGGTCCAAAAGGATCTTGCTGTGATTTATGTCATAGAGTGTTGTGCCTATGTTTTCCTCTAAGAGTTTTATAGTTTCTGGCCTTACATTTAGGTCTTTAATCCATTTTGAGCTTATTTTTGTGTATGGCGTTAGCGAGTGATCTAATCTCATACTTTTCCATGTCCCTATCCAGTTTTCCCAGCACCATATATTGAAGAGGCTGTCCTTTCTTCACTGTACATTCCTGCCTCCTTTATCAAAGATAAGGTGACCATATGTGCGTGGGTTTATCTCTGGGCTTTCTATCCTGTTCCATTGATGTATATTTCTGTTCTTGTGCCAGTACCATACTGTCTTGATTACTGTAGCTTTGTAGTATAGTGTGAAGTCAGGGAACCTGATTCCTACAGCTCCCTTTTTCGGGTGCAAGATTGCTTTGACTATTCAAGGTCTTTTGTTTTTCCATACAAAGTGTGAAATTGTTTGTTCTTGTTCTGTGAGAAATGCCAGTGGTAGTTTGATAGGGATTGCATTGAATCTGTAGATTGCTTTGGGTAGTAGAGTCATTTTCACAATGTTGATTCTTCCGATCCAAGAACATGGTATATCTCTTCATCTATTTGTATCATCTTTAATTTCTTTCATCAGTGTCTGATTATTTTCTGCATACAGGTCTTTTGTCTCCTTAGGTAGGTTTATTCCTAGATATTTTATTCTTTTTGTTGCAATGGTAAATGGGAGTGTTTCCTTGATTTCACTTTCAGATTTTTCATCATTAGTATATAGGAATGCCAGAGATTTCTGTGCATTAATTTTGTATCCTGCTACTTTACCAAATTCATTGATTAGCTCTAGCAGTTTTCTCGTAGCATCTTTAGGATTCTCTATGTATAGTATCATGTCATCTGCAAACAGTGACAGCTTTACTTCTTCTTTTCTGATTTGGATTCCTTTTCTTTCCTTTTCTTCTCTGATTGCTCTGGCTAAAACTTCCAAAACTGTGTTGAGTAAGAGTGGTGAGAGTGGGCAACCTTGTCTTGTTCCTGATCTTAGTGGAAATGCATTCAGTTTTTCACCATTGAGGACGATGTTGGCTGTGGGTTTGTCATATATGGCCTTTATTATGTTGAGGAAATTTCCCTCTATGCCTACTTTCTGCAGGGTTTTTATCATAAATGGGTGTTGAATTTTGTCGAAAGCTTTCTCTGCATCTATTGAGATGATCATACGGTTTTTCTCCTTCAATTTGTTAATATGGTGTATCACGTTGATTGATTTGCGTATATTGAAGAATCCTTGCATTCCTGGAATAAACCCCATTTGGTCATGTTGTATGATCCTTTTAATGTGCTGTTGGATTCTGTTTGCTAGTATTTTGTTGAGCATTTTTGCATCTATGTTCATCAGTGATATTGGCCTGTAGTTTCTTTCTTTGTGACATCCTTGTCTGGTTTCCTAACAGGGTGATGGTGGCCTCGTAGAATGAGTTTGGGAGTGTTCCTCCGTCTGCTGTATTTTGGAGGAGTTTGAGAAGGATAGGTGTTACCTCTTCCCTAAATGTTTGATAGAATTCGCCTGTGAATCCATCTGGTCCTGGGCTTTTGTTTGTTTGGAAGACATTTTGGGTTGTTTTTTTTTACATCTTTATTGCAGTATAATTGCTTTACAATAGTGTGCTAGTTTCTGCTTTGTAACAAAGTGAATCAGTAATACTTATACATATGTTCCCACATCTTTTCCCTCTTGCATCTCCCTCCCTCCCACACTCCCTGTCCCACCCCTGTAGGTAGTCACAAAGCACCGAGCTGATCTCCCTGTGCTATGCAGCTGCTTCCCACTTGCTATCTGTTTCACGTTTGGTAGTGTGTATATGTCCATGCCACTCTCTCGCTTTGTCACAGCTTACCCTTTCCCCTTCCCATATCCTGAAGTCCATTCTCTAGTAAGTCTGTGTCTTTATTCCTGTCTTACACCTAGGTTCTTCATGACATTTTTTGTCTTAAATTCCATATATATCTGTTAGCATATAGTATTTGTCTTTCTCTTTCTGACTTACTTCACTCTGTATGACAGACTCTTGGTCCATCCACCTCATTACAAATAGCTCAATTTCATTTCGCTTTATGGCTGAGTAATATTCCATTGTATATATGTGCCACATCTTCTTTATCCATTCATCCGATGATGGACACTTAGGTTGTTTCCATCTCCTGGCTATTGTAAATAGAGCTGCAATGAACATTTTGGTACATGACCCGTTTTGAATTATGGTTTTCTCAAGGTATATGCCCAGTAGTAGGATTGCTGAGTCATATGGTAGTTCTATTTGTAGTTTTTTAAGGAACCTCCATACTGTTCTCCGTAGTGGTTGTAGCAATTCACATTCCCACCAGCAGTGCAAGAGTGTTCCCTTTTCTCCACACCCTCTCCAGCATTTATTGTTTCTAGATTTTTTGTTGATGGCCATTCTGACCGGTGTGAGATGATATCTCATTGTAGTTTTGATTTGCATTTCTCTAATGATTAAAGATGTTCAGCATTCTTTCATGTGTTTGTGGGCAGTCTGAATATCTTCTCTGGTGAACTGTCTATTTAGGTCTTCTGCCCATTTTTGGATTTGGTTGTTTGTTTTTTGTTATGGAGCTGCATGAGCTGCTTGTGAAGTTTGGAGATTAATCCTTTGTCAGTTGCTTCATTTGCAAATATTTTCTCGCATTCTGAGGATTGTCTTTTGGTCTTGTTTATGGTTTACTTTGCTGTGCAAAAGCTTTGAAATTTCATTAGGTGCCATTTGTTTATTTTTGTGTTTATTACCATTTCTCTGGGAGGTGGGTCAGAAAGGATCTTGCTGTGATTTATGTCATAGAGTGTTCTGCTTGTGTTTTCCTCAAGAGTTTGATAGTGTCTGGCCTTACATTTAAGTCTTTAATCCATTTTGAGCTTATTTTTGTGTATGGCATTAGCGAGTGATCTAATCTCATACTTTTCCATGTACCTGTCCAGTTTTTCCAGCACCACTTATTGAAGAGGCTGTTCTTACTTCACTGTACATTCCTGCCTCCTTTATCAAAGATAAGATGACCATATGTGCATGGGTTTATCTCTGGGCTTTCTATCCTATTCCATTGATGTATATTACTGTTTCTGTGCCTGTACCATACTGTCTTGATTACTGTAGCCTTGTAGTATAGTGTGAAGTCAGGGAGCCTGATTCCTACAGCCCCGTTTTTTGTTCTCAAGATCCCTTTGGCTCTTCTGGGTCTTTTGTGTTTCCATACAAATTGTGAAATTTTTTTGTTCGTTTTCTGTGAAAAGTAACAGTGGTAGTTTGATAGGGATTGCATTGAATCTGTAGATTGCTTTGGGTAGTAGAGTCATTTTCACAATGTTGATTCTTCCGATCCAAGAACATGGTATATCTCTTCATCTATTTGTATCATCTTTAATTTCTTTCATCAGTGTCTGATAATTTTCTGCATACAGGTCTTTTGTCTCCTGAGGTAGGTTTATTCCTAGATATTTTATTCTTCTTGTTGCAGTGGTAAATAGGAATGTTTTCTTGAGTTCACTTTCAGATTTTTCATCATTAGTGTATAGGAATGCCAGAGATTTCTGTGCATTAATTTTGTATCCTGCTACTTTACCAAATTCATTGATTAGCTCTAGCAGTTTTCTCGTAGCATCTTTAGGATTCTCTATGTATAGTATCATGTCATCTGCAAACAGTGACAGCTTTACTTCTTCTTTTCTGATTTGGATTCCTTTTCTTTCCTTTTCTTCTCTGATTGCTCTGGCTAAAACTTCCAAAACTGTGTTGAGTAAGAGTGGTGAGAGTGGGCAACCTTGTCTTGTTCCTGATCTTAGTGGAAATGCATTCAGTTTTTCACCATTGAGGACGATGTTGGCTGTGGGTTTGTCATATATGGCCTTTATTATGTTGAGGAAATTTCCCTCTATGCCTACTTTCTGCAGGGTTTTTATCATAAATGGGTGTTGAATTTTGTCGAAAGCTTTCTCTGCATCTATTCAGATGATCATATGGTTTTTCTCCTTCAATTTGTTGATATGGTGTATCACGTTGATTGATTTGCATATATTGAAGAGTCCTTGCATTCCTGGAATAAACCGTATTTGATCATGTTGTATGATTCCTTTTTTTTTTTTTGCGATATGCGGGCCTCTCACTGTTGTGGCCTCTCCCGTTGCAGCGCACAGACTGTGGACTCGCAGGCTTAGCGGCCATGGCTCACGGGCCCAGCCACTACGTGGCATGTGGGATCTTCCCATACTGGGGCACGAACCCGTGTCCCCTGCATCGGCAGGTGGACTCTCAACCACTGCACCACCAGGGAAGCCCTGTATGATTCTTTTAATGTGCTGTTGGATTCTGTTTGGTAGTATTTTGTTGAGCATTTTTGCATCTATGTTCATCAGTGATTTTGGCCTGTAGTTTTCATTCTTTGTGACATCCGTGTCTGGTTTTTATATCAGGGTGATGGTGGCCTCATAGAGTGCGTTTGGGAGTGTTCCTCCGTTTGCTGTATTTTGGAAGAGTTTGAGAAGGATAAGTGTTAGCTCTTCTCTAAATGTTTGATAGAATTCACCTGTGAAGCCCTCTGGTCCTTGGCTTTTTTTTGTTGGAAGATTTTTAATCACGGTTTCAATTTCAGTGCGTGTGATTTGTCTGTTTATATTTTTTATTTCTTCCTGATTCAGTCTTGGCAGTTTGTTCTGTTCTAAGAATTTGTCCATTTCTTCAGGTTGTCCATTTTATTAGTATAAAGTTGCTTGTAGTAATCTCTCATGATCTTTTGTATTTCTGCAGTGTCATTTGTTACTTCTCCCTTTTCATTTCTTATTCTATTGATTTGAGTCTTCTCCCTTTTTTTCTTGATGAGTCTGGCTAATGGTGTATCTATTTTGTTTATCTTCTCAAGAACCAGCTTTTAGTTTTATTGCTCCTTGGTATCGTTTCCTTCATTTCTTTTGCATTTATTTCTTGTCTGATCTTTATGATTTTTTTCCTTCTGCTAACTTTGGCGGGTTTTTTTTCTTCTTTCTCTAATTGCTTTAGGTGCATTGTTAGGTTGTTTATTGGAGATGTTTCCTGTTTCTTTTCTTTTTTTTTTAACATCTTTATTGGAGTATAATGGCTTTACAATGTTGTGTTAGTTTCTGATGTATAACAAAGTGAATCAGCTATACATACACATATATCCCCATATCCCCTCCCTCTTGCATCTCCCTATCCCACCCCTCTAGGTGGTCACAAAGCACCGAGCTGATCTCCCTGTGCTATGTGGCTGCTTCCCACTAGCTATCTATTTTGCATTTGGTAGTGTATACATGTCCATGCCATTCTCTCACTTCATCCCAGCTTACCCTTCCCCCTCCCTGTGTCCTCAAGTCCATTCTCTATGTCTGCATCTTTATTCCTGTCCTGCCCCTAGGTTCTTCAGAACCTTTTTTTTTTTATGATTCCATATATATGTGTTAACATACGGTATTTGTCTTTCTCTTTCTGACTTACTTCACTCGGTATGACAGACTCTAGGTCCATCCACCTCAGTACAAATAACTCAATTTTGTTTCTTTTTATGGCTGAGTAATATTCCATTGTATATATGTGCCACATCTTCTTTATCCATTCATCTGTTGATGGACTCTTAGGTTGCTTCTATGTCCTGGCTATTGTAAATAGAGCTGCAATGAACATTGTAGTACATGACTCTTTTTTTTTTTTTTTTTTGATAAATCCCTTTTAATATGGCAAGGAGTTCCACTTGGGTTTATCAATTTAAGAGTTATACTTTTTTTTTTTTGCTTTATAACAAATTTAATCAGTTATATATATACATATGTTCCCATATCCCCTCCCTTTTGCGTCTCCCTCCCACCCTCCCTATCCCACCCCTCCAGGCGGTCACAAAGCACCGAGCTGATCTCCCTGTGCTATGCGGCTGCTTCCCACTAGCTATCTACCTTACGTTTGGTAGTGTATATATGTCCATGCCGCTCTTTCACTTTGTCACAGCTTACCTTTCCCCCCCCCCCATATTCTCAAGTCCATTCTCTAGTAGGTCTGTGTCTTTATTCCTGTCTTACCCCTATGTTCTTCATGACATTTTTTTTTCCTTAAATTCCATATATATGTGTCAGCATACAGTATTTGTCTTTCTCTTTCTGACTTACTTCACTCTGTATGACAGACTCTAGGTCCATCCACCTCATTACAAATAGCTCAATTTCATTTCTTTTTATGGCTGAGTAATATGCCATTGTATATATGTGCCACATCTTCTTTACCCATTCACCCGATGACGGACACTTAGGTTGTTTCCATCTCCGGGCTATTGTACATAGGGCTGCTATGAACATTTTGGTACATGTCTCTGTTTGAATTATGGTTTTCTCAGGGTATATGCCCAGTAGTGAGATTGCTGGGTCATATGGTAGTTCTATTTGTAGTTTTTTAAGGAACCTCCATACCGTTCTCCATAGTGGCTGTACCAATTCACATTCCCACCAGCAGTGCAAGAGTGTTCCCTTTTTTCCACACCCTCTCCAGCATTTATTGTTTCTAGATTTTTTGATGATGGCCATTCTGACTGGTGTGAGATGATATCTCATTGTAGTTTTGATTTGCGTTTCTCTAATGAGTAAAGATGTTGAGCATCCTTTCATGTGTTTGTTGGCAGTCTGTATATCTTCTGTGGAGAAATGTCTATTTAGGTCTTCTGCCCATTTTTGGATTGGGTTGTTTGTTTTTTTGCTATTGAGCTGCATGAGCTGCTTATAAATTTTGGAGATTAATCCTTTGTCAGTTGCTTCATTGGCCAATATTTTCTCCCATTCTGAGGGCTGTCTTTTGGTCTTGTTTATGGTTTCCTTTGCTGTGCAAAAGCTTTTAAGTTTCATTAGGTCCCATGTGTTTATTTTTGTCTTTATTTCCATTTCTCTAGGAGGTGGGTCCAAAAGGATCTTGCTGTGATTTATATCATAGAGTGTTCCGCCTATGTTTTCCTCTAAGAGTTTGATAGTGTCTGGCCTTACATTTAGGTCTTTAATCCATTTTGAGCTTATTTTTGTGTATGGTGTTAGGGAGTGATCTAATCTCATACTTTTACATGTCCCTGTCCTTAAGGTAGGATTGTATTGCTATAAACTTCCCTCTTAGAATTGCTTTTGATGCATCCCATAAGTTTTGGGTCGTCGTGTCTCCATTGTCATTTGTTTCTAGGTATTTTTTGATTTCCTCTTTGATTTCTTCAGTGTTCTCTTGGTTATATAGTTGTGTGTTGTTTAGCCTCCATGTGTTTGTATTTTTTACAGATATTTTCCTGTAATTGATATCTAGTCTCATAGCATTGTGGTCGCAGAAGATACTTGATACAATTTCAATTTTCTTAAATTTACCAAGGCTCATTTGTGACCCAAGATATGATCTATCCTGGAGAATGTTCCATGAGAACCTGAGAAGAATGTGTATTCTGTTGTTTTTGGATGGAATGTCCTATAAGTATCAATTAAGTCCATCTTGTTTAATGTATCATTTAAAGCTTGTGTTTCCTTATTTATTTTCATTTTGGATGGTCTGTCCATTGGTGAAAATGGGGTGTTAATTTCCCATACTATGATTGTGTTACTGTTGGTTTCTCCTTTTATGGCTGTTATTATTTGCCTTATGTATTGAGGTGCTCCTATGTTCGGTGCATAAAGATTTACAATTGTTATATCTTCTTCTTGGATCGATCCCTTGATCATTATGTAGTGTCATTCTTTGTCTCTTCTAATAGTCTTTATTTTAAGGTCTATTTTGTCTGATATGAGAATTGCTATTCCAGCTTTCTTTTGGTTTCCATTTACATGGAATATCTTTTTCCATCCCCTCACTTTCAGTCTGTATGTGTCTCTAGGTCTTAAGTGCTTCTCTTGTAGACAGCATATATATGGGTCTTGTTTTTGTATCCATTCAGCCAGTCTGTGTCTTTTGGTGGGAGCATTAGTCCATTTCCATTTAAGGTAATTATCGATATGTATGTTCCTATTCCCATTTTCTTAAGTGTTTTGGGTTTGTTATTGTAGGTCTTTTCCTTCTTTTGTATTTCTTGCCTAGAGAAGTTCCTTTAGCATTTGTTGTAAAGCTGGTTTGGTGTTGCTGAACTCTCTCAGCTTTTGCTTGTCTATAAAGCTTTTTATTTCTCCATCAAATCTGAATGAGATCCTTGCTGGGCAGAGTAATCTTGTTTGTAGGTTTTTCTCCTTCATCACTTTAAATATGTCCTGCCAGTCCCTTCTGGCTTGCAGAGTTTCTGCTGAAAGATCAGCTGTTAACCTTATGGGGATTCCCTTGTGTGTTATTTGTTGTTTTTCCCTTGCTGCTTTTAATTTGTTTTCTTTGCATTTAATTTTTGACTGTTTGATTAATATGTGTCTTGGCATGTTTCTCCTCGGATTTATCGTGTATGGGACTCTCTGTGCTTCCTGGACTTGATTTATTATTTCCTTTCCCATATTAGGGAAGCTTTCAACTATAATCTCTTCAAATATTTTCTCCCGGGGAAGTTGTCCTTGGATCCTGGGACCCTGGCAGTGGCAGGCTGCACAGCCTTCCCGGAAGGGAAGTGTGGATAGTGACCTGTGCTCACACACAGACTTCTTGGTGGTAGCAGCAGCAGCCTTAGCGTCTCATGCCTGTCTCTGGGGTCCACGCTGTTAGCCGCGGTTCATGCACGTCTCTGTCCTTTGTATATTCTTGCCTCCTTTGTCATATATTAACTGACCATAAATGCGTGGGTTTATATCTGGCCTCTCTGTTATGTGCCACTGATCTATGTGTCTGTTTTTGTGCTAGTACCACACTCTTTTATTTACTGTATTTTTGTAATGTAGTCTGAAGTCAGGGAGCATTAATCCTCCAGCTCCGTTCTTCTTTCTCAAGATTGTTTTAGCTGTTCAGGGTCTTTTGTGTTTTCATACAAATATAAAAATTTTTGTTCTAGTTCTGTGAAAAATGCCATTGGCAATTTGATAGGGATTGCATTGAATCTGTAGATTGCCTTGGGTAGTGTGGTCATTTTTATAATATTAATTCTTCCAACCCAACAACATGTCATATCATTCCATATATTTGTGTCATCTTCAATTTCTTTCATCAGTATCTTGTAGTTTTTGGAGTACAGGTTTTTGCCTCCTGAGGTAAGTTTATTCCTAGGTATTTTATTCTTTTTGATGTGATGGTAAATGGGATTGTTTCTGTAATTTCTCTTTCTTTTCTTTCATTGTTAGTGTATAGGAATGCAGCAGATTTCTGTGTGTTAATTTTGTATCCTACAACATTACCAAATTCATTGATGAGTTCTAGTAGTTTTCTGATAGCATCTTTAGGATTTTCTATGTATAACATCATGTTTTCTGCAAACTGACAGTTTTTCTTCTTTTCCAATTTGGATTTCTTTCCTTTTTCTTCTCTGATTGACATGGCTAGGACTGCCAAAACTATGCTGAATGAAAGTGGCAAGAGTGGACATCTCTGTCTTGTTCATGATCTTAGAGGAAATGCTTTCAGCTTTTTGCTGTTGAGTGTGATGTTAGCTGTGTTTTTGTCATATATCACCTTTATTATATTGAGGTAGATTCCTTCTATGCCCACTTTCTGAAGAGTGTTTATCCAAAATGGATGCTGAATTTTATCAAAAGCTTTTTATGCATCTTTTGAGATGATCATAAGGCTTTTATCCTTCAATTTGTTGATGTGGTATGTCACACTGATAGATTTGAAGATATTGAAAAATCCTTGCATTCCTGGATAAATCCCACTTGATCATAGTGTATGATCCTTTTTTTTTTTTTGCGGTACGCGGGCTTCTCACTGCTGTGGCCTCTCTTGTCGCGGAGCACAGGCTCCGGATGCGCAGGCTCAGCGGCCATGGCGCACGGACTCAGCCGCTCCGTGGCATGTGGGATCCTCCCAGACCGGGGAACGAACCCGTGTCCCCTGCATCGGCAGGCGGACTCTCAACCACTGCGCCACCAGGGAAGCCCTGTATGATCCTTTTAATGTATTTTTGGAGTAGGTTTGCTAATGTCTTTTTGAGGATTTTTGCATCTATGTTTATGAGTGATATTGGCCTGTAATTTTCTTTTTGTGTGTGTGATATCATTGTCTGGTTCTGTATCAGGGTGATGGTGGCATCAGAGAATGAGTTCAGAGGTGTTCCTTCCTCTGAAATTTTTTGGAGTAGTTTCAGAAGGATATGTGTTAACTCTTCCCTAATTGTTTGATAGATTCACCTATGAAGCTGTCTAGTCCTGGACTTCTGCTTGTTATAAGTTTTTAAATTATTAATTCAATTTAAGCACTGGTAATTTTTGTGTTCATATTTTCTATTTCTTCCTGGTTTAGTCTTGGGAGATTGTACCATTCTAAGAATTTGTCCATTTCTTCTAGGTTGTCCATTTTTTTGGCGTATAGTTGCTTGTAGTAGTCTCTTATGATCCTTTGTGTTTCTGTGGTGTTGGCTGTAACTTCTCCGTTTTCATTTCTAATTTTATTGATTTGTGCCCTCTCCCTTTTTTTCTTGATGAGTTTGGCTAAAGGTTTATCAATTCTATTTATCTTCTCAACCAGCTTTTAGTTTCATTGATCTTTGTTATTCTTTTCTTCATCTCTATTTCATTTATTTTTGCTCTGATCTTTATGATTTCTTTCATTCTACTAACTTTGGGTTTTGTTTGTTCTTCTTTCTCTAGTTGCTTTAGGTATAAGGTCAGGTTGTTTATTTGAGATTTTTCTTGTTTAGTGAGGTAAGGTTGTATTGCTATAAACTTCCCTCTTAGAACTGCTTTTCTTGCATCCCATAAGTTTTGGATCATCGCACTTTCATTTTCATTCGTCTGTAGGTATTTTAAAATTTTTTCTTTGCTTTCTTCAGTGATCCATTGGCTGTTTAGTAGCATCTTGTTTAGCCTCCACATGTTTGTTTTTTACAGTTCTTTTCTTGTGGTTAATTTCTAATCTCATAGAAAAGATGGTCAGAAAAGATGCTGGATATGATTTCAATTTTGTTAAATTTACCAAGCCTCACTTTATGGCCCAGCATGTGATCAATCCTGGAGAGTGTTCCGTGTGTACTTCAACGCGTATTCTGCTGCTTTTGGATGGAATGCTCTGTAAATGTCTATTTAGTTCATCTGGTCTGATATGTCATTTAAGGCCAGTGTTTCCTTATTGATTTTCTGTCTGGATGATCTATCCATTGGTAAAAGTGGGGTGTTAAAGTCCCCCACTATTATTGTGTTTACTGTGGTTTTCTCATGGATATTAGTTTTTGACATATATATTAAGGTGCTTCTATGGTGGGTGTATATATATTTACAATTGTTATATCTTCATCTTGGATTGACCTCTTGATCATTATGTAGTGTCCTTCTTTGTCTCTGTAACCATCTTTATTTTAAAGTCTATTTTGTCTGATATAAGTATTGCTACTTCAGCTTTCTTTTGATTTCTGTTTACATGGAATACCTTTTTCCACCCCGTTACTTTCAGTCTGTATATGTCCCTAGATCTGAAGTGGGTCTCTTACAGCCAGTATATACACGGGTCTTATTTTTTGATTCCATTTAGGCAGTGTATGTATTTTGGTTGAAGCATTTAATCCGTTTACATTTAAGGTAATTATTGATATATATGTTCTTATTTCCATTTTGTTAATTGTTTTGTATTTGTTTTTATAGGTCTTTTTCCTCCCCTTCCTCTTTTGTTCTCTTCTCTTGTCATTTGATAACTTATTTTAGTGTTGTGTTTGGATTCCTTTTTCTTTTGTGTGTGCATATCTATTGTAGGTTTTTGATTTGTGGTTACTATGAGGTTTTGATATGGTAGTCTATATATAAACAAGACTATTTTAAGTTACTGGTCTTTTAATTTCAAATGCATTTCCAATATCCTTCATTTGTACTCTCTTTTTCTCATGATTGCTAGTTTTGATATCATATTTGTGTGCGGATGATTTCCTACCTTTAGTGGTGAGCTTTTGATTCATAATTTTCTTGTTTCTAGTTGTGGCCTTTTATTTTTTTCTGCTTAGAGAAGTTCCTTTAGCATTTGTTGCAAAACTGGTCTGGTGATGCTGAATTCCCTTAGCTTCTGCTTGTCTGTAAAGCTTCTGATTTCTCCATTTGATCTTAATGAGAGCTTTGCTGGGTAGAGTATTCTTGGTTGTAGTTTCTTCCCTTTCATCAGTTTAAATATATCATGCTACTCCCTTCTGGCGTGTAGAGTTTCTGCTGAAAAATCAGATGATAACCTTATGTCAAATCCCTTGTATATTATTTGTTGCTTTTCTCTTGTTGCTTTCCTCTTGTTGCTTTCAATATGTTTTTCTTTGTCTTTAACTTTTGTCAGTTTGATTACTATGTGTCTTGGCATGTTCCTCCTTGGCTTTATCCTGCCTGGGACTCTCTGCACTTCCTGGACTTGGGTGTCTGTTTCCTTTCCCATGTTAGAGAAGTTTTCAGCTAGTATCTCTTCAAATATTTTCTCAGGTCCTTTCTCTCTCTTCTCCATCTGGGACCCTTATAATGTTAATGTTGGTGTGTTTAATTTCATCCCAGAGGCCTCTTAGACTGTTCTCGTTTCTTTTCATTCTATTCCATGGCAGTGATTTCCATCATGCTGTCTTCCAGTTCACTTATCTGTTCTTATGCCTCATTTATTCTGCTATTGCTTCCGTGTAATATATTTTTCAGTTCTGTTATTGTATTGCTCACCTCTTTTTGTTCGTTCTTTAGTTCTTTGTTGAACATTCTTGTATCTTCTAGGTGTGTGCCTCCATTCTTATTCTGAGATCTTGGATCATCTTTACTATCATTACTCTGAATTCTATTTTGGGTAGATTGCCTATCTCCACTTCATTTAGTTGTTCTTCTTGGGTTTCTTCTTGTTCCTTTGTCTGGGACGTATTCCTCTGGCATCTCATTCTGTGTAATTTTTTTGTGATTGCAGTTTCCATCCTGTAGGCTGCAGGGTTGTAATTCTTCTTGCTTCTGCTGTCTGCCTCCTGGTGGATGAGGCTGGCCTAAGAGGCTTGTGCAGGCTTCCTGGTGGTAGGGACTGGTTCCTGCCCACTTGTGTGTGGAGCTGGGTCTTGTCCCTCTGGTCGGCAGGACCATATCAAGAGGTGGGTTTAGTGGGAAGCTGTGGGCTCAGGAAGACTTTAGGCATCCTGTCTGCTGATGGGTTGGGCTGTGTTCCTGCCCTGTTGGTTATTTGGCCTGAGGCATCCCAGCACTGGAACCTACAGGCTATTGGGTGGGGCCAGGTCTTGGTGAGAAAATGGCGGCCTCCAGGAGAGCTCATGCCAGTGCTGCTCCTCCAGTGTCTTTGTCCCCGCAGTGAGCCACAGCCACCCTGCACCTCCACAGGAGACTCTCCAATACCAACAGTTAAGTCTGGCCCTGTCTCTTGTGAGGTCACTGCTCTTTACCCTGGGTGCTGGTGTGCACAAGACGTTGTATGCACCCTCCAAGAGTGCAATTTCTGTTTCCCTCAGTCCTGTGGAATTCCTGAGAACAAAGCCTGCAGCTCTTCAAAACCAGATGCTCTGGGGGCTCCTCCTCCCATTGGCAGACCTCCAGGCTGGGGAGCCTGATGTGGGGCTCAAAACTTTCACTCCTGTGGGAGAACTTCTGTGATATAATTATTTCCAGTTTGTGGGTTGTGCACCTGGCAGGTATGGGATTTGTTTTTATCACTATTGCACCCCTCCTGTCTCACTGTGGCTTCTTCTTTTTCTTTGGATGTAGGCTATCTTTTTGGGTAGATTCCAGTGGTTTTTTTTTTTTTTCAGCAGTTAGTTGTGATTTTGTTGTTTTGGTGAGGAGAGGTGAGCTCACGTCCTTCTACTCCATGATCTTGTCTCCACCCTCTTTGTTTTGAATTTGTTTTTGTAGGTCTCTTTTTCGCCTTTCTTCTTTTGTTCTGTCTCTCTTGTGATTTGATTACTATCTTTAGTGTTATGTTTGGATTCTTTTTCTTTTTAGTGTGTATATCTATTATAGATTTTCATTTTGCAGTTACCGTGAGGTTTTTGTTTAGGAGTCTGTATTTATACATGCTTGTTTTCAGTTGCTTTTCTCTTAATTTCAAGTATATTTTATAGACTCTGCATTTGTACTCTCCTCCCCTCATGATTACTGTTTTTGATATTACATTTTACATCTAATTGTTTTATGTATCCCTTAACTGCTGATTGTGGATACAAATGGTTTTACTACTTTTGTCTTTTAACCTCCCTATTAGCTGTGCATGGCTGATTTCCCACCTTTATTGTATGTTTGCCTTTACCAGTGAGCTTTTCCATTTTGTAATTTTCTTGTTTCCAGTTGTGGCCTTTCCTTTTCCACCTAGAGAAGTTCTTTTAGCATTTGTTGTAAAGCTGGTTTGGTGGTGCTGAAATCTTTTAGCTTTTGCTTGTCTGTAAAACTTTTGATTTCTCCATCAAATGTGAATGAGAGCCTTGCTGGGTAGAGTATTCTTGGTTGTAGGTTTTTCTCTTTCATCATTTTAAGTATATCATGCTATTCCCTTCTGGCCTGTAGAGTTTCTGCTGAAAAATCAGCTGATGGCCTTAGGGAAATTCCCTAAGGAATATTATTTGTTGCTTTTCCCTTGTTGCTTTTAATATTCTCTTTATCTTTTTTTTTTTTTTTTGCGGTACGTGGGCCTCTCACTGTTGTGGCCTCTCCTGTTGTGGAGCACAGGCTCCGGACGCGCAGGCTCAGCAGCCATGGCGCATGGGTCCAGCCGCTCCGCGGCATGTGGGATCTTCCCGGACCGGGGCACAAACCCGGGTCCCCTGCATCGGCAGGTGGACTCTCAACAACTGCGCCACCCTTTATCTTTTAAAAAATTTTTATTGGAGTATAGTTGACTTACAATGTGTTAGTTTCAGGTGTACAGCAAAGTGAATCAGGTGTATGTGTTTGTGTGTGCGTGTGTGTGTGTGTGTATATATATGTATGTGTATATGTAATCTCCATTCTTTTTCAGATTCTTTTCTCATATAGGTTATTACAGAATATTGAGTAGAGTTCCCTGTTCTGTACAGTAGGGCCTTATTAGTTATCTGTTTTATATATAATACTGTGTATATGTTAATCTTAAACTCCTAATTTATCACTTCCCCACATGTTTCTCCTATGGTAACCATAAGTTTAATTTTGAGATCTGTGAGTCTGTTTCTGTTTTGTAAATAAGTTCATCTGTATCATTTTTTATTAGGTTCCACATATAAGTGATATCTTATGATATTTGTCTTTCTCTGACTTATTTCACTTAGTATGATAATCTCCATGTCCACCCATGTTGCTGCAAATGGAATTATTTTGTTCTCTTTTATGGCTGAGTAGTACTCCATTGTATATATATATGTACCACATCTTCTTTATCCATTCCTCTGTCGATGGACATTTAGGTTGCTTCCATGTTTTGGCTATTGTAAATAGTGCTATAATAAACATTGGGACTCATGTATCTTTTTCTAATTTGTTTTCATCTTTTCTGGATATATGCCTAGGAGTGGGATTGTTGGATCATGTGGTAACTCTATTTTTAGTTTCTTAAGGAACCTCCATACTGTTCTCCATAGTAGTTGCACCAATTTATTATTCCCACCAACAATGTAGGAGGGTTCCCTTTGCCCCACACCCTTTATCTTTAACTTTTGACATTTTGATTACAATGTGTTGTGGTGTATTCTTCTGTGGCTTAATTCTGCATTGAACTCTCTGTGCTTCCTGGACTTGGGTGACTATTTCCTTCCCCAGGTTAGGGAATTTTTCAGCTATTATCTCTTCAAATATTTTCTCAGGCCCTTTCTCTCTCTCTCCTTCTGGGACTCCTGTAATGCAAATATTGGCATACTTGACGTTGTCCCAGTAGTCTCGTAAACTCTCATTTATTTTCATTCCTTTTTTTTTCTGTTTGGCAGCAGTGATGTCCACTATTCTGTCTTCCAGTTAATGATCCTTTCTTCTGCCTCACTTAGTCTACTCTTGATTCCTTCTAGTGTATTTTTCATTTCAGTTATTGTATTTTTTAATTGTTTGGTTGTTCCTTATATTTTCTAATTCTTTGTTTAAAAAGTTCTCATTTCTAGCTCTGTGCATCCATTTTCCTCCCGTGTTCTTTTTTTTTTTTTTTTTTTTTTTTGCGGTATGCGGGCCTCTCACTGTTGTGGCCTCTCCCGTTGCGGAGCACAGGCTCCGGACGTGCAGGCTCAGCGGCCACGGCTCACGGGCCCAGCCGCTCCGCGGCATATGGGATCCTCCCAGACCAGGGCACGAACCCGTGTCCCCTGCATCGGCAGGCGGACTCTCAACCACTGCGCCACCAGGGAGGCCCCTCCTCCCGTGTTCTTTGATCATCTCTACAGTCATTACTCTGAAGTCGTTCTCAGGTAGATTGCCTGTCTCTACATCGCTTAGTTCTCCTGGGGGTTTCGTCTTGTTCCTTCGTATGATACACAGTCCTCTGTCGCCTCATTTTGTCTAAATTGCTCTTTGTATTTTTATGTATGTGGTAGACTGGTTACGTTTCTTGACCTTGGAGAAGTGGCCCTCTGTAGGAGATGTCCTATGTGTCCCAGCAGTGCACTCCCCTCTTGTCACCCAAGGACCAGGGGCCAGCTGGTCCCTGGGTGGTGTCTGGCCTGCATTTGCAGACTTGATCTGAGGCTGAGGCGCTGTAGTTTTCTTGCTTCTGGTGCCTGCCCCCTGGTGGGTGAGGCTTGTCTACAGGTTTGTGCAGGCTTCCTGATGGGAAGGGCCGGTGCCTGCTCCCCTGGTGGGTAGAGCTGAATCTCGGTTCTCTGGTGTGCAGGGCCATGTCTAGGGGCATGTCTAGTGGTGGCTGTGAGCTCAGGAAATCTTTAGGCAGCCTGTCTGCTGATGGGTGGGTCTCTGTCCCTGCTCAGTTTGTTGTTTGGCCTGAGGCATCCCAGCACTGCAGTCTAGAGGCTGTTGGGTGGGACCTGGTCTTGGTGCCAGAATGTCAGCCTCCAGGACAGACCATGTAGATGAATGCTCAATGATGTATCCGCCACCAATGTCTGTGTCCCCGGAGTGGGCGACACCTGCTCTTCACCTCCCTAGGAGATGCTCCAAGACCAGCAGGTAGGTCTGGCCCAGCTGCCTATCAAATTACTGCTTTTGTCCTTGGTCAGTGTGCATGAGATTTTGTGTGCTCCCTTTAAGAGTGAAGCCTCTATTTCCCCTCATCCTGTGACTTCCTGCAATCAAGCCCCGCTGGCCTTCAAAGCCAAATGCTCTGCCGGGCTGGGCCCCTGGGGTAGGGCACCTGACGTGGGGCTCAGAACTCTCGCTCCTGTGGGAAAACCTCTGTAATGAAACTGTTTTCCAGTTTGTGGTTTACCCACCCTGGGGGGTATGGGATTTGATGATATCACAAGTCTGCCTCTCCTACCAGTCTCATTATGGTCCTGTCCTTATGTGTTTAGTTGTAGAGGATCTTTTCTGGTAGGTTTCAGTCTTTTTCAGTGATGGTGGTTGTGCAGATTGTTATTTTGGTGTGCTCATGAGAGGAGGTGAGCTTAGGGTCCTCCACTCTGCCATCTTGGCCACTCCCAATCATGCAATTTTTATCCTTTATTCTTATGATGTGATATATCATATTAATTGAACTTCATGTATTGAATCATCCTTACAACTCAGGGAAAAATCCCACTTGGTTATGGTGTAAGATCCTTTTAATGTGCTGTTGGATTAACTTTGCTAGTATTTTGTTGAGGATTTTTGCTTCTATATTCACCAGAGATATAGGCCTATAGTTTTCATTTCTTATAAAGTATTCATCTAGCTTTATTATTAGGGTAATGCTGACCTCATAAGATGAATTTGGAAGGGTTCCCCCCTTTCCAATTTTTGGGAGGAGTTTGAGATGATTGGCACTAATTCTTCTTCACATGTTTGGTAGAATTTACCAGGGAAGCCGTCTGATCCTGGGCTTTCTTTGGGAGATTTTCTATTACTGAGTCAGTCTCCGTAGTAGTTATGGGTCTGTTTAGGCTTTCTGTTTCTTCATGATTTAGTTTTGCTAGGTCCTATATTATTAGGAATTTATTCATTTCTTCTAGGTTATCCAGTTTGCTGGTGGATAATTGTTCATAGTAGTCTCTTGTAATCATTTTTATTTCTGTGTCATCAGTTATAATGTCTCTTCTTTCATTTCTGATTTTATTTGGATTTTATTTCTTTCTTAGTCTAGCTTAAGAGTTTGTAAATTTTTTCGTCTTTTCAAAAAACCAACTCGTTTGTTTCCTATTTTTAAAACTTTTCTGTTTTATTTCTGCTCTTTAATTCCTTCCTTCTAATTTTGAGCTCAATTTGTTCTCTTTCTAACTCTTCGAGGTGTAAAATTACATTGTTTGAGATCTCTCTTTTTCTTAATGTATGCACTTAATATTATGAATTTCTTAGTGTATGAATTTTGATATGTTGTAATTTCATTTTTATTTGCCCTGAGGTATTGTCTAATTTCCTTTTTAATTTCCCCTTTGACCCAGTGGTTGCTCAAGAGTGTGCTGTTGAAGTTCTACATTTTTTTGGTGAAATTTCCAGTTCCCCTTATGTTGTTATTTCCTAGTTTTATTCCATTATGGCAGGAAAAGATACTTAGCATAATATCAGTCTCCTAAATTTCTTGAGACTTGTTTTGTGACATGACATATGATCAATTTTTAATCTAATTTCATCATCTCCCATGGGAAAAATAGGCAGAGAGATGAAGACACTTGCCTGAGCTCACACAATTAATTAGAGGTCACACAATTACCAGAAAGTAACACCTAACTCAGTGCTCTTCCCACTGACCACATTGGCTTTGTTTTTAAATTTCAGTCATGTTGATTCAGATTCAATTCATCATTGAAACCTTCATTTTCTAAAGCAGATTTCATCCTAAAGATTTAGAAATATAAGCAGACTATCATAAAAAAAATCTAACTACAATCAATTGGTTCAGATAAATAAGGAATTCTCATTCAGTGGAAATGTTGATGGGCTGCAGGGACTTGAAATTTGGGTAGTTTATTGGATTTGATAGTATAGGTTGTAGTGTTTTAAATGAATTTTTACTCTTACTCTACAAGAAACTAACAGGAGAACCAATCAAAGATCCTAATGCAACACAGGGTGGTAATCCAGCTTGCTGTCCATCAAATCCATGAGGTTCAATGTTCCAAGTGAATAAACTAATTCTAATAAACATAATGGGACTTTGAGACTATCAAAAATAAATGCATTTAATATTAAGAAACATCTACCAACTGAAAGAGTGGTGCATAATTGTCAATAGTCATATTCTGAAATATATAGTCACAAGTATATTTGCTATTCTTTTCATAAAATATCATTACATGGTCACCAGCATAAAATCTATTAAAATGTTTTAAGTCAGAGCTGTGCATAAGCAAAAACAGTGTATTTATTTAAAGATTAGGGTTTAGAACTACATGAATAACAATGGCCAATATTGGGCTTATGCTCGTTTGTTTCATTTAAAATAAGTAATCTTGGGAATGTGGGGCAATAGGTCCATAATGGCTAAAGCCTAACAATTAAAGCTCTCCTCAAGAATTTAAAATATACTATATGAGAAAAAAAGGGGCTCTGTTGTCAAATAAATATGGGAGGTACTAGATTATTTCTCAAGGTTATGAGGTTATAAGGCCTTCTTTTGCAGAACATTTTCTGAGACTTAAATTCTAAAGATGACACATTGGGAAGTATCTTATATTACCAAACTCAGGTTTGGATGCTCACTGCTGGAAAGCCAGTACTTGAGAAACAAGTGTTGGTTGGAAAGGAAAGGTTGCTTTATTCAGGAGGTTGGCAACCTGGGGAGAAGGTGGACTTGTGTCCAAAAACCAGCTCCAAAGATTCTGTTTGGCCTTGAAAGTCTTAAAAGGAGAAAAGGGAAGTTAATTGCCATTAACCGTTTGGGGAGGGGATCAGAGTCTTTGTTATCTTCCACTGTGTGCAGACTTTCTTCTGATTGGTTGGTGGTGAGGTAACTGGGTGGTGTTCAAGGAATCTTGTGCTCAGCCTGAAGTTATCACCCTCCACCAGGGTGGGGGGCCTTAGTTCCTACAGAAGAACTCAAAGATGTTGTTGTGTGTAGCTTTTGAGGAGGAACTAGGACATTGCCCCATTGCTGCACTATTGTTCCTTTTTTAAAAAAATTTTTTTATTTACGACTTCCCTGGCAGTCCAGTTGTTAAGACTGTGCTTCCAATGCAGGGGGTGTGGGTTTGATCCCTGGTTGGGGAACTAAGATCCCACATGCCTGCCACGGGGCGTGGCCAAAAATTTTATTTTATTTTATTTTATTGAAGTATAGTTGATTTACAATGTTGTGTTAATTTCTGCTGTACAGCAAAGTGATTCAGTTATACATATATATATTATATAAATTCTGTTTCATATTCTTTTCCATTATGGTTTATCACAGGATATTGAATATAGTTCCCTGAGCCATACAGTAGGACCTTGTTGTTTATCCATTCTATCTGCAATAGTTTGCATCTGCTAATTGCAAACTCCCAATCCATCCCTTCCCCACCACCCTCCCACTTGGCAACCACAAGTCTGTTCTCTGTGAATCTGTTTTTGTTTCATAGATAAGTTCATTTGTGTCATTTTAGATTCCACATATAAGTGATATCATATGGTATTTGTCTTTCTCTTTCTGACTTACTTCACTTACTATGATAATCTCTAGTTGCATCCATGTATTATTGTTTCTTGATTGTCACTCCTTTGATTCTGCATTCTCTCACTTCCCTGATTAGCAACTGTTTGAATCTGCCTTTTGGAACTCAGGGAAGGTCAAGGAGGCTGAATGAAGCCTATTTCCTACAAAAAAGAAAGAGAGGACATGGGAAGTATTTGTACCTGGGAGGGCCCCACAGGGTCCTGCTCAGTTTCACTTGCAAGGGAACATTATAAACCACTACTGTTTATTGAGCAATTATGTACCATAGTTCCTATGTTACCTTCACATCTCTAAGGAATTGAAGCATTATTACCACTCTGTTTTGTGGGTTTTTTTTTTTTTTTTTTTTTTTTGCAGTACACGGGCCTCTCACTGTTGTGGCCTCTCCCGTTGCAGAGCACAGGCTCTGGACCCGCAGACTCAGTGGCCATGGCTCACGGGCCCAGCCGCTCTGCGGCATGTGGGATCTTCCCGGACTGGGGCACAAACCCACATCCCCTGCGCTGGCAGGCAGGCTCTCAACCACTGTGCCACCAGGGAAGCCCACCACTCTGTTTTAAAGATAAGGAAATACTTGCCCATCCATTTAACCCAATGGATCTAAATAGCAGAACATTTCCAGAATGTATGCAGAAATCAAACCCTGGGATTAAAAAATGTTCCCTTCCAAGTTTTCTCAGAAATATATAACTAGATAATAGGAACCCCAAATCTGTGAACTGGGCTGTGATGATACCCAGTTTACTGATCCATAGCAAGTTTCCATCATGTTAAATAACAATTTTGAGAACTCAGCAAGTTCCCAGAATTATGTATAAATCTCATCTTTAACCCTGAACTCCCTCAAACTAATCTGAGAATTTTTGGAGATTTTTTTCCCTGTAAGGTGGAAATGGTTAAAGGTATGTACTAAAGAAATCAATACTAAAGGATAGGGAATGGAAGTTTAGAAAAGATGCAGTGGAGTTGAGTCAGGTCTAGTCACATAAGAGAAGATGGGAGCTAGAATCACAGGGCAGGAAGAACACTTGACTGGCTAGGCCATCCATTCCCATCTCCATTGTGGGGCCATATACCTCAAGTTCCAAGGGAACTATGTTGGGAGAACCAAAACCAATGAGCACAATGTGGAATTAGTTACTTGTACCACAGAGGCATACAATCAATACAATCATTTAGTTGAAGGATTTCTCAAAGCATGGAACATGGATCACCTGCAGAGTCATCTAGGTTGTCCATCAAGTGTAAATTCCTGGAGAGACCTAGAACTAGAACATCAGCCTCTGTTGATGTGACTAAGGAATCTGCATTATAAGCAAACACCTCAGGGCACTCTGATGTTAGCTCAAGTTTGAACCTGGAATTAGGCAAAAATGTCCATTATACCTCTTTAATAAGAATAGCCTTGATATTCAACTAGAGCCTGTTTAGAAGATACAAGAAGGAAGCAATGCTTAAGAATAGTCCCTTTGGGCATTCTAACACATGTCCACAATTGGCAATGGGCATTCAAGGGGCCACAACAGGTTGAACATAATTTTCTTAGGCTTACAGCTTTGGCAGCCATAACCACTGTGGTCTCATTTGGCCACCCTTGGGCACATTTTGTGTCTCTGGGAGAGAGAACTTGCTTCTGCAGCTGTTTACTGAGAAACCCACTACAGATATATAAGTCATCATTTTTCCCTCTGTTCCCAAAGCCACATTTCCTAATTTACATTAAAAAGTCCTTGTAATTAAATAACTAAAAGTAAGACCTGAATGAAATTGAAGTCATGGTTAAAAATTCATTTAAGTTTAGAAAAGATAAACCTCCAAATGTTAAGTGTTTCTCTCTGGGTGGTGGGATTATGAATTTCATACTTACCAGGTTTTAATTTTTTTTACAACGGACTTCTACCGGCTTTTATTTTGGTTATAAAAGTTTTTGTTTTCAAAAATACTTTTTAAAGAAAGTAGATTTTGAGGTCTTATAATAGCATTCTCTTCTTTAAAATAGCATTCTATTCTTTCAGAAAGTATATTCTATTTTTTCATCCTCATAGCAAAAATAGAGACAATCCTTAAGAATATGATGCTGTCTTGTAATCTTTTTAGTACGCTTATGTGTATGTTCTCTTTATCTAATGACAAGGGGAAGTGTGATTGAAAGAAATGACCTATGTTGTAAGACTCTGGAAAACGTCTCAAGGAAGGCAAAAATTTGAGGATCCTGATTTTTATCCCAGTGACTAAGAAAATGTATAGTACTGTATTTTTCAATTCATTTTAGTGAGGTATAGTTGACTTACAGTGTTGTGTTAATTACTGCTGTACAGCAAAGTGATTCAGATATATATATATATATATATATATATATGTATATACATAAACACACATTCTTTTTCATATTCTTTTCCATTATGGTTTATCACAGGATATTGAATATAGTTCCCTGTGCTATACAGTAGGACCTTCTTGTTTATCCATTCTATATATAATAGTTTGCATCTGCTAATCTCAAACTCCCAATCCATCCCTTCCCCATCCCTTCCCCCATGACAACCACAAGTCTGTTCTCTATGTCTGTGAGTCTGTTTTGTTTCGTAGATAAGTTCATTTGTGTCATATTTTAGATTCTACATATGAGTGATATCATATATTTGTCTTTCTCTTTCTAACTTACTTCACTTAGTATGATAATCTCTAGGTCCATCCATGTTGCTGCAAATGGCGTTCTTGTTTTTAAATATGGCTGAGCCGTGTTCCATTGTATATATGTACTATATCTTCTTTATCCATTCATCTGTCAATGGACATTTAGGTTGTTTCCATGTCTTGGCTATTGTGAATAGTGCTGCTAGGAACATAGGGGTGCATGTATCTTTTTGAATTAGAGTTTGGTCTGGGTATACGCCCAAGAGTGGGATTGCTGGGTCATATGGCAACTCTATTTTTAGTTTTCTTGAGGAACCTCTATACTGTTCTCCATAGTGGCTGCACCAATCTACGTTCTCACCAACAGTGTAGGAGGGTTCCCTTTTCTCTACACCCTCTCCAGCATTTATTTGTAGATTTAAAAATTATGGCCATTTTGACCCGTGTGAGGTGGTATTTCATCATAGTTTTCATTTGTAGTTCTCTGATAATTAGTGATGTTGAACATCTTTTCATGTGCCTGTTGGCTATCTGTATATCTTCTTTGGAGAAATGTCTATTTAGGTCTTCTGTGCATTTTTCAGTTAGGTTGTTTTTGTTGTTGAATTGTATGAGCTGTTTGTATATTTTGGAAATTAATCCCTTTTCAGTCGCATCATTTGTAAATATTTTCTCCTAGTCTGTTGGTTGTCTTTATGTTTTGTTTAGTTTCCTTTGCTGTATGGTACTGTAGTTCAATTCTAGGAATCACATTTTTCATAATCTAACATCTCTGAATTTAGTATGTAACTTTTAAAAATTAGTTTTGACATATAATTCACATACCATAAAAGTCACCCCTTCAAAGTATAAAACTCAGTTGCTTTTAGCACATTCAGAGTTGTGCAACCATTACTACTGTTACCACAGGTTCGTGTGCCCAATGCACAGTGAGCCCAAACAAACCGAAGCATTGGAGTTTGGAGCAGAGAAAGGTTTATTGCAGGGCCAAGCAAGAACGGTGGCTCATGCTCAGAAAAACCTGAATTCCCTGATGCTTTTCAGGGACATGTTTTTATAGGCAAAATTTGGGATGAGGGCTGCAGGGTGTGTGACTTTCTTCTGATTGGTTGGTGGTGAGGTAACAGGGTGGTGCTCCAGGAACCTTGCCTCAGCCTGAAGTTACCATCCTCCATCTGGCTGGGGCCTTAGTTCCTGCAGAAGTCAAAGATATATTGTTATTTATATTTCTTGAGGAGGAACCAGGATCCTGCCCTGTTGCTACTACACTTTTGTTTCTTGACTGCTTCTCCTTTGTTTCTGCATTCTCTCCCTTTCCTGATTTGCAGCTGTTTGAATCTCCCCTTTGGAACTCAGGGCAGGCTGAATGAAGCCTATTTGCTACAAACTAGAAGCTCAGTTTCACAACCCTCTTTGGTATATAGCTGGGAGTGAAAATGCTGGCTCATGTGGTAACTGTATATTTTACATTTTGAGTTGTAAACTGCTGCTCCAAAGTGGTTGCACCATTTTACAGTTCTACCAACAGTGTATGAGGGTTCCAGTTTTTCAACACATTCTCCACACTTGTTACTGTCTTTTTGATTTTAGCTATCACAGTGGGTATAAAGTGGTATTCTGTGGTTTTTAACTTGCATTTCTCTGATGCCTAATGATGTTGGGAATCTTTATGTGCTTATCGGTCATGTGTATCTTCTTTGGAAAAGTATTCAAATCTTTTGATCATTTTTTAACTGGGTTATCTGTCCTTTTCTTGATGAGTTATGAGTTCTCCATGTATTCTGGATACAATTGCCTTATTAGTTATATGATCTCCAAACATCTTCTCCCATTGTATGGGTTGTCTTTTTACTTTTTTCTTTTTACTTTTTTTTTTTTTTCTTTTTGCGGTATGCGGGCCTCTCACTCTTGTGGCCTCTCCCGTTGCGGAGCACAGGCTCCGGATGCGCAGGCCCAGCGGCCATGGCTCACGGGCCCAGCCGCTCCGCGGCATATGGGATCCTCCCAGACCGGGGCACGAACCCGTATCCCCTGCATCGGCAGGCGGACTCTCAACCACTGCGCCACCAGGGAGGCCCTCTTTTTACTTTTGAGAGTGTCTTTTGATGCACAAAATATTTTAATTTTGAAGTCCAGTTTATCTTCTTTCTTATGTTTGTGTTTTTTGGTGTTTAAGAAATCACTGACTAATCCAAGGTCACAAAGGTTTTACTCTGTTCTATAGTTTTTGCTCTCTGTCCATTTTGAGTTAATTTTTGTATATTGTGTCAGGTAGGGGTCTAACTTCATTCTTTTGCATGTGGATAGCTAGTTATCCCAGCTCCATTTGTTAAATACTCCTTTCCCCATTGAATAGTTCGGGCACCCTTGTAAAACAGAATGCATCCCACAATTGTAACTGGCTATGTTTTTTTATAATAACGCATCTTACAAATCATGGCATCTTAGATTTGTTAAAGTGTTAGAATACTTAATCCTGAAATAAAAGCCTATATAAATGTATATTTTGGGGGGGGATGAAAAATCTATTTCCCTCAACAATACTTAGACTCCTTAAATATCAGTGTGATGAGAAAAAAACTGTCAAATACCTTTTCTTATTAAAGACATACTAGTTTAAGGCTTGGAGGCTTACACATAATGCTTATGTTGTTAAAAGTGAATGAAGATTGTCACAAAGGTAGCAATATGACTATAATGGCCATGCAGAAAATCCATTAATTCTACAAGCCAGGTTAAATTCTCCTAGAAGTGAGATTTATTTGACAGTGATGTAATGTCACAAATATAAACACCAATGGAATTTTTCAGATAAAAAAATTGAGATTTTTCAGAATCTAGGTTTAAATAGGTATTGTGCAGAATATAAAACAATGATCAGCTCAACTGTCTGCAATCAAATTATAAGTTTGAAAAATGCAAAAGTCAAGTCTACTTTTATATCCATTTCCTATCTAATGTCCTGATGAAGACAACGACTCACAAACATACTGAGATCTGTTTAATAGTTTCTGAAGATTTTTCCTGTAAAATGGCTTGTATTTCCACAGATATAACAGTGAAGAAATAAACTTTTCAATTTGACATGAAATATAAAAGAACAGTTTTACAAATATATCCATAAAATTTAACTGCTCATAACACTATACATGGTAAATACGACCAACCTCTTAGCTTCTAGACTATTTAAAACAGAGAAACAATATGTCATCTCAGCTAAAAAGAAACAACTTCCCTTTCATCGAGTTTATTTTTGTTTAGAAACAGTTAAGTAGAACTGGAAAAGTACTTGCTTTTCCCTATCTTCCTCTAGGGATTCTGCATGAGGGTGAAAACTTGAGCGGATATTAGTTTTACTAAGAAGAAATACTGAACCTTCTTCTGTTTTACTGATTCAGTAATGCTTACATTCTTTTAAAAAGATCCTGGAGTTGTCTCATTGGTCTTTGACTGGGTCATAAAGAAATGATAACAGAGCTGTGCTCTCCTTCTAGCATTAAAGGAGGAACTTCATACCCTCAGCCTATGAAGGTTAAACTCTGGGGATGTAAGAGCTACAGACAAAAGAACAGCACTAGATCCAGCTTAAAATCAAGGTTCTGTGGTTTGTCTATTAGAAATTCCACTGTTACAAGGCAGGATTGCATGAAGATAAGTTTTTTAGCCAGCATTGACAATGTTGTGATCATATATCCTTTCATGCAAATCCAAAGAACAGAATGGCTTTAAAAAGAAAAGTTGATCAAAATCATAGAACTGCAGGTAACAATTCTATAATCTATGTGACACTTAAATTAAGAAAGAGAAAACATGCTCCTTTTTAAACTCTCAAAAAGTGCCCAAATAACAATACTGAGCTCCCAAATGACAGGGGTTTGAATTTTTTTTTTTTAATGTAAGCAAAAATAAAGCATTGAAGCTTTATGAAGAAAAGAGTTCTCCTCAACTTTACTAATATAGTAGATGTAATAACTTAAAATAATTTCCCTACTGCTACTGGAAATAAATTCTACTACAATCATGTGTATGCCAGCTCCTGGCATATTTCTGCATCCAGATTCGTTCGTCTCCTTAAAGGAGCCCATCATTTTTCCAATGGCTTTCTCCTTTCTTTAAACCCTAACCCTGAAATTCTATAACCAGTTATGTCACGTGGCTTCCCTGAGGCACAAAGGTACCAAACTCTATAATTAACTATCGAGGAATGATAAATATGCTCTCTATTTATATTAAAAGATTAATTCTTTTGGGCTACAGTTAGGGAAAAAACCCCAGAAAGCTTAATACTTACTCTGCAGTGTGAACTGTAGCCCTTTTTGCAAAAAGCGAAACCAAATAAGGGAAATGTTGTGTTGCAGCATGCATGACCTGGCAGCACCGATTAGTAATAATAAAAAAAAATTCCAGACTAGAAAAATATTCAGAGTTGTATCCCATTCACTCTAAATCTTTTTTTTTTTTTTTTTTTGTAATAAACTGGCGTAAACAACTGGAAAAAAAAAACCTATGGGAATACATCATTGGAGCTCTTCTGGAAACCTAGTCACAAAAGGCATTTCGGTCAGGCTGAGATCAGGATAACTGGTCTGCAATTTCCTATGTGTATACCTGGGGAGTGGAATTTGCCCTTGAATGTGATGTCAAGCAAGACATAAAAACAGACATAACCTCTGAGAAGTTACCTTTTCTGAACTGTATTACTGTACTCTGAGCTAGAGTTCTTTATTCTCACTTTATTTTTTCCAGAGGGGAAAAAAGTCTCATTAACCAAAGTTAGCAGATCTTACTAGCAGTGGCCAAGATGAGCCAGGCTTCCTTCTGCAAACGGGCCACCTTGCTGTGGTTCTCTAGGCAGGGGAGAGGGGACCTCACTTGGAAGTCAGTCAAAGGAAAAGATGTGGTGCTAACAGAGGCGCGGGGGTCACTGTTGCCCCTTCCAAGAGCTTGGAATTTCTACCCAAATTTACTAATAAGTCAAACTTCTCAGGTTGGAAGATAACTATTTTGGGGTATATATTGCATGTGGAACTACCAGACCTTGAACTACTATAGTCCTTGAAATAGAAAGTTATATCAGATGGTAACTTTCTGGAAAAAAAAAAAAAAAAAAAAGCTTCTGATAGGTAAAATCCAGTCTTTCTAGATGCAAGACTATTTATTTACCTTACAAAATGCTTTTTAGGGTTATCAAGACTCCTCAAACCACTTTCAAACCACATCGCAAGAAAAGGGACCGTGTGCTTCCTGTATCATTTTGTGGAGCCTAAAGCGGCACAGACTGAAAAGACATATTCCATCAGTAAAAGCTAATCATGGGAGACTGGCTACATCAAAAGGCATTGGATATATTCTGGGCAGTTTCATTGTTTTCTTTCATTCTCTGTCTGCAGGTCAAGCAAGCTATACAGAATTGAGTAAGCTATCAATGAGAGCACTGTGGTTGGATTTTCACAGCACTTAAAAATCACCAAAACAAAAACACCTCATAAACAATAATCTCCACTGAAAAGTAAAGCTATTTGAAAACTGAGAGGATGAAATTTTTATATATTAAGCCAACTTAAGCAGCAGCAATCAAGACTAATAGATCTTATCACGTTAAGGAAAAGGGCTTTCAAAATGGGTTAGGACACTTGAAAATAGGCAAAATATTTGCTAGTAGGCAAACCATGGAAAAACCAATTCAAACAGGAATGCAGTAGATTAGAACCATATAAATCATATATCTTTACAAAGGTTAAAAAATGCAGCATGAATCTGCAATGGCCAATTTAAGAGGATGTTAATTTAAACATACTTGCTCCATCCATGTGGCAGGAATCTATTTCATCCCAGCCAGCTCTGGTCGCATGTCCTAAAGGATCTTTACATCACGGGAACAGTGATACACTGGTACTGAGCACAGAGAATGAACATCCAAGAATTATTATTCAAAATGAAATGAAACTAACAGAGAGGGCTGGTGGAGCTCATATGAAATTCTGATTTAATTATTCATCAGTAAACACTCATTTGCTCTCTTGAAATCAGTAATTTCAAATGCTCTCTGCAGATGTACCACTTGGTGTTGTGTATATCTAATGATCACATTTAAATTTAGTTTGATTTGCAAACATTTTCAAAACTTATAGGGCTCTGTAAGCGGCAAGGGAAGGTGACAGATGGCAGAAAGGGGGTGAACAAAACTGACTGTATTGTTGTAATATGTTGCTTTTTAAGTTCACGGAATTTTGGCTTTCTTAAGAAAAACTTAGGAAATTCCAACGGGTAGTTTTAAAAAGTAAAATCTTATTTTTAATCACTCTTAAATTATTCAGTAAGCAAGTAAACTTGATATTACATTACCTGGGCCGTGTTTTCTGCTGCAATAACCACTCTCAGTTAATGAATGTTTAAGAGCAGCTACATTTTAATCAACCAAACAGTTCTGGCCATGCAAGATGAGAATCAGGGATAGACCATGTCAGACCAAAAATAACAAAAGGCAGACTAAAAAGTTATGGGAAACTCTTTGTTTGAAATGCCAAGGTATTTGATGAATGTGTGTATAAAGTAATTAAATTCCACTGAAATTAAAAAAAAAACATGACAACATATGAATATTTCCTCCCCTCAAAAGAAAAATCAGAGAAAAGCCCCAGATTTCAAAACAATCACCTGTGCCTAAGGTCTCCTGTCCCCCAACATCATCTTATAGAGCTGCCCCTTTGGTATCTGGTCAGATTCTAACCTGTATCAAGTATTTCCAGATACGGCATGTCTAACACCTATACCACACAGCACCAAAGTTTGCAGTTAAGAGCCAACAACTTTTGAGTAAATTTCTTCTACAGTTTTAAAATGGGGTTTAAAGTCCTGTCCAAATTTAACAAAGAAAACTTGTTTTAAAAACCCCAAGGTTAAAATAAAAGCATGGCATTTTAAATCCAATTGTTAGAAAGATATTATGGTTTAATTAAGCAGACTTCAATGAGGATGCTGCTGTTTTGAGCATGCAACACACCACTGTTATCATCGATGCCTGGCATGTTTCATCACCACGCCCTTCTTTTTTCCCAGCCTCAGGACCCCCGCCCTCCCCTTAATGAACGGTATTATAAAAAGGTAAAATCTAGAGTTAGTGGCAAAATCTTCACAGTAACTTGTTAATAAAGTCGTCGTCGATGGCTGTAAAGGGCATCAGTCAACTGGACCTTGGAAAATCAATTTGATGCAGTTCTGTTCCCCAAGCAGCTGCGTGGCACAGAAAGGGCAGGCGGCATGAAATGCGTGAGTCCCGTGAGGCAGCGGAATCTGAGACCAATATTTCGCAGACTTCTCTGAGCACACATGTCCACAAGGGGTGAAAGCATGAGTGGGTGGTCCTGCGTCTACATAAAAGCCCGCCTCGCAGCCGAGCCAGAGTGGCACGTAGGGGCCCACAGTCCTGCACATGGGACACTCCCTCTCGTTTGCCTCCGTGTCGCTCCGATGGCCCCAGTTGTGGTAGCCGTGCACGTGGCCACAGCTGAGGTACGCCCAGGGCTGCTTCTCCTCCACCACCTCTTTCCTGTTGATGCTGGGGAAGGCCAAGGTGTTGAGCCCCACGGGACACTGTGGCCGGGCAGCGTTGATCTCCTGCCGCAGGGCTTCAATGTGCTTCTGCGTTGGCGTGTGAAAGAGGCCATCTGCTGTCCTCCAGAGCAGGGTGGCCCCGCACAGGTCGATGAGGGAGCCGTCCTGCAGGACGTTGGTCTCGTTTTCCACCTACAAGTTTGACAGACATGCCTTTTAAAAGCAAAATTTGAGAAACCATGCTAACGTTTTTGTCCTCTTAAAGATCATCTCTGTAGTCAACACAGGGGTCAGTTTATCCCATGGCCTCCCTGCAAAACAGGACTAGGCGGGTAACTCACCCTCCCTGAGCTTCCCTTTCCTCATCTGAACACTGGATGTAAATCATGTATGTGAAACACACAAAGCCCTAAGCGCGGATACATTTACTTTACGTGTTCAATTAACGTAGTGGTTATTTTAACAAACGTCACAAATCTCCTTAGATTGTTAGTTTTCCTCCTCAAGTCAACAACACAACTCCTCCTTGGTCTCATAAGGGACAGGAGATGTCCAGCCAGTCCATCTGGTGACAACTCATGCTCATGTCGACCAGAGCCAATCCAGAAGACCCCTAGGGGGGCCCTGCAGTAAATACTATAGTGGTGCCAACAACTCCTGGTGACCTTCTGGCTTCACACAATCTATCATCTATCCTGCATTCCTAAGGTCTGGAGCAGAAGCGCTCACTGTGAGCTTTGGAACATCATTTAATCCCAGTGTACCCTTCCCCCTCCCCGTGTCCTCAAGTCCGCTCTCTACATCTGCGTCTTTATTTCTGTCCTGCCCCTAGAGACTGGCTGTGCTACGTACCAAGTGCTCACAAGACTGATTAACAGCTGACGAGCAGCACGGTTAGACATGATCCGCAGGAGCCTGACCCCCGTCTCCGTGGGCCACCTGTGCTCTATGGATGCACTCAGGGGCACTGCCCTCTGGCACGTGCCATGAGTGACCTCTGCCTAGAGTTCTCTATCCTGGCTCACCCCACCCCTAGCCCACCCCTGGGCCTGGCGAACTCCCACTCATCACTCAGGGTTCACCTGGATGGCACTTTGCCTGGAAGTTGTCCTTTAATGACAACAGCGGTCCTTCCCCAAAACAGTATCCAATACTGGTAGTTAGAAAAAGCTAAAATCCCAACAAAATGATGAATCTCAATACTTTACAGGAAAAACACGGTGACTACTTTTTGAATAGCCTTTAAGTCGCTGAAGCTCTCTCCTCGCCCCACTCCCACCCTGAACACCTCCTAGTCTCCTCCCTTCTCGCTGGGTGTCAGGAGCCTCCCCCTTCTCTTCCCGACCAGAGGTAATTCTCAGAGGAGGTCTCATCTCTGCATAAACTTTGTAAGAAGAAGAACACTGCTGTGGTAATAAGCTGGAGTTTAGGCTACGTTTTTCTTTGTTTTCTTTATGATTTTTATTCATTGCTTTTTCTTTATAAATATATTTTATTAAAATATACACAGATGCTCTTTCTATCTTATTCATGACTTCTAGATTGATTATATCATGGTCGGAGAATATAGTTCATATGATTTCAATCTTCTGAAATTTATTTTTGAATTTTTATTTTCTATTGGAGTATAGTTGATTAACAATGTTGTGTTAGTTTCAGGTGTATGGCAGAGTGATTCAGTTGTACATATATATGTATATATTCTTTTTCAAACTCTTTTCCCATTTAGGTTATTACAGAATATTGAGCAGAGTTCCCTATGCTATTCAGTAGGTCCTTGTTGGTTATCTATTTTAAATATAATAGTGTGTATATGTCAATCCCAGACTCCCAATTTTTCCCTCTCTCTCACCTTTCCCCTTTGGTGACCATAAGTTTGTTTTCTAAGTCTATGAGTCTGTTTCTGTTTTGGAAATATGTTCATTTGTATTATTATTTTTTTAGGTTCTTCACATAAGTGATATCATATGATATTTGTCTTTCTCTGACTTACTTCACTCAGTGTGATAATCTCCAGGTCCATCCATGTTGCTGAATATGGCATTATTTCATTCTTTTTAATGGCTGAGTACTATTCCATTGTATATATGTACCACATCTTCTTTATCCATTCATCTGTCGAAGGACATGAGCTGTTTGTAACTTTTGGAGATTAATCCCTTGTGGGTCGCATTGTTTGCAAATATTTTTTTCCCGTTCTGTGGGTTGTCTTCATTTTGTTTATGGTTTCCTTTGCTGTGCAAAAGCTTTTGAGTTTAATTAGGTCCTGTTTGTTTATTTTTGTCTTTATTTCCATTACTCTAGGAGATGGGTCAAAAAAGATATTGCTGCAATTTATATCAAAGAGTGTTCTTCCTATGTTTTCCTCTAAGAGTTTTATACTATCAGGTCTTACATGTAGGTCTTTAATCCATTTTGAGTTTATTTTTGTGTGTGGTGTTAAAGAATGTTCTAATTTCATTATTTTACATGCAGCTGTCCAGTTTTCCCAACACCATTTATTGAAGAGACTGTCTTTCCTCCATTGTATAGTTTTGTCTTGTCATAGATTGACCATAGGTGCATGGGATTATTTCTGGGCTTTCTATCCTCTTCCATTGATCTATATTTGTTTTTGTGCCAGCACTGCACAGTTCTGAGGACTGTAGCTTTTTAGTATAGTCTGAAGTCAGGGAGCCTGAATCCTTGAGCTCCGTTTTTCTTTCTCAAGTTTGCTTTCGTTTTGGGGGTCTTTTGTGTCTCCATACAATTAAAAATTTTTTGTTCTAATTCCGTGAAAAATGCCATTGGTAATTTGCTAGGGATTGCACTGAATCTGTAGGTTGCCTTGGGTAGTATGGTCATTTTCACAATATTGATTCTTCCAATCCAAGAACACGGTATATTTTTCCATCTGTTTGTGTCATCTTTGTTTTCTTTCATCATAGTCATAGTTTTCTGAGTAAAGGTCTTTTGCTTCCTAGGTAAGTTTATTCCTAGGTATTTTATTTTTTGTTGTGATGGTACATGGGATTGTTTCTGTAATTTCTCTTTCTGATCTTTCATCGTTAGTGTATAGAAATGCAACAGATTTCTGTGTTCTAATTTTGTATCCAGCAACTTCACCAAATTCATTGATGACTTCTAGTAGTTTTCTGGTAGCATCTTTAGGATTTTCCATGTACAGCATCATGTCATTTGCAAACAGTGACAGTTTTACTTCTTTTCCAGTTTGGATTCCTTCTATTTTTTTTTCCTTCTCTGATTGCCATGGCTATGAGTGCCAAAACTATGTTGAATAAAAGTGGCAAGAGTAGACATCGTGGACATCCCTGTCTTGTTCATGATCTTAGAGGAAATGCTTTCAGCTTTCACCACTGAGTATGTTAGCTGTAGGTTTGTCACATATCACCTTTATTTTGTTGAGGTATGTTCCTTCTGTGCCCACTCTCTAAAGAGTTTTTATCTGAAATGGATGTTGAATTTTATCAAAAGTTTTTTCCACATATATTGATATCATCATGTGGTTTTTATTCTCCAATTTGTTGATGTGGTGTATCACACTGATTGATTTGCAGATATTGAAAAATCCTTGCACCCCTGGAATAAATCCCACTTGATCATTGTTGTATGATCCTTTTAGTATATTGTTGGAGTGGGTCTGCTAGTATTTTGTTGAGGATTTTTGCATCTAAGTTGATGAGTGATACTGGTCTACAATTTTCTTTCTTTGTGTGTGATATCTTTGTCTGGTTCTGTATCAGGATGATGGTGGCCTCAGAGAATGACTTTGGGAGTGTTCCTTCCTCTGCAATTTTTGGAATAGTTTCAGAAGGATAGGTGTTAACTCTTCCCTAAATTGTTTGGTAGAATTCACCTGTGAAGCCATCTGGTCCTGGAATTTTGCTTGTTGTAAGCTTCTAAATGACTGATTGAATTTCAGCACTGGTAATTTGGTCTGTTCATATTTTCTATTTCTTCCTGGTTCAGTCTTGGGAGAGTATACCTTTCTAAGAATTTGTCCATTTCTTCTAGGTTGTCCATTTGGTTGGCGTATATATATAGTCTCTTATGATCCTTGTGTTTCTGTGGTGTTGGCTGTAACTTCTCCCATTTTCATTTCTAATTTTATTGATTTGGGCCCTCTCCCTTTTTTTCTGTTGAGTTTGGCTAAAAAAGTTTATCAGTTTTGTTTATCTTCTCCAAGAACCAGCTTTTAGTTTCACTGCTCTTTTCTATTGTTTACATCATCTCTATTTCATTTATTTCTGCTCTGATCTTTATCTCTTTCATTCTACTAACTTTGGGTTTTGTTTGTTTTTCTTTCTCTACTTGCTTTAGGTGTGAGGTTCAGTTATTTGAGACTTTTCTTGTTTCCTGAGGCAAGAGTGTATCGCTATGAACTTCCCTCTTAGAACTGCTTTTGCTGCATCCCATAGGTTTTGGGTCGTGGTGCTTTCATTTGTCTCCAGGTATTTTTTTTATTTCCTCTTTGATTTCTTCAGTGATCCATTGTCTGTTTAGTAGCATATTGTTTAACCTCCACGTGTTTGTGTGGTTTTTTCTTTTAAATCATTTCTTTTTTTTTTTGGCGGTACGCGGGCCTCTCACTGCTGTGGCCTCTCCCATTGTGGAGCACAGGCTCCGGACGCGCAGGCTCAGCGGCCATGGCTCATGGGCCCAGCCACTCCGCGGCACGTGGGATCTTCCCGGACCGGGGTACGAACCCGTGTCCCCTGCATCAGCAGGCGGACTCGCAACCACTGCGCCACCAGGGAAGCCCCTCTTAGATGATTTCTAATCTCATAGTGTCATGGTGAGAAAAGATGCTTGATATGATTTCAATTTTCTTAAATTTACCAAGGCTCACTTTGTGGTCCAGCATGTGTCAATCCTGGAGAATATTCCATGTGCACTTGAAAAGAGTGTGTATTCTGCTGCTTTTGGATGGAATGCTCTATAAATATCAATTTAGTCCATCTGGTCTAATGTGTCATTTAAGGCCTGTGTTTCCTTATTGATTTTCTGTCTGGATGATCTGTCCATTGGTGAAAGTGGGGTGTTAAAGTCCCCCACTATTATTGTGTTACTGTCAATTTCTCCTTTATGGCTATTAGTGTTTGCCTTATATATTGATGTGCTCCTATGTTGGGTGCATGTATATTTACAGTTGTTATATCTTCTTCTTGGATTGGTCCCTTGATCATTATGTAGTGTCCTTCTTTGCCTCTTGTAACAGTCTTTAAAGTCTATTTTGTCTGATATGAATGTTGCCACTAGAGCTTTCTTTTGATTTCCATTTGCATGGAATACCTTTTTCCGTCCCCTCACTTTCAGTCTGTATGTGTCCCTAGATCGGAAGTGGGTCTCTTGTAGACAGCATATATATGGGTCTTGTTTTTTGTATCCATTCAGCCAGTCTATGTCTTTTGGTTGAAGCATTTAATCTGTTTATGTTTAAAGTAATTATTGATAGGTGGTATGTTCCTACTGCCATTTTGTTAATTGCTTTGGATTTGTTTTTGTAGGTCTTTTTTCTCCTCTTCCTCTTTTGTACTCTTCTCTTGTGATTTGATGACTAACTTTAGTGCTGTGTTTGGATTCCTTTTTCTTTTTCGTGTATCTATTGTAGATTTTTGGTTTGTGGTTACCATGATGGCAGTCTATAAACAAGAGTGTTTTTAATTTCAAATACAGCTTATATATAAATAAGATTCTTTTAATTTCAAATGCATTTCCAGTGTCCTGCATTTGTACACTCCTCTTCTCACGATTGCTGGTTTTGATATCATATTTGTGTGCGGATGATTTCCTACCTTTACCAGTGAGCTTTTCCATTCATAATTTTCTTGTTTCTAGTTGTGGCCTTTTATTTTTTTCTGCCTAGAGAAGTTCCTTTAGCATTTGTTGCAAAGCTGGTCTGGTGATGCTGAATTCTCTTAGCTTCTGCTTGTCTGTAAAGCTTCTGATTTCTCCATTTAATCTTAATGAGAGCTTTGCTGGGTAGAGTATTCTTGGTTGTAGGTTCTTCCCTTTCATCAGTTTAAATATATCATGCTACTCCCTTCTGGCCTGTAGAGTTTCTGCTGAAAAATCAGATGATAACCTTATGTCAAATCCCTTGTATGTTATTTGTTGCTTTTCCCTTGTTGCTTTCAATATGTTTTTCTTTGTCTTTAACTTTTGTCAGTTTGATTACTATGTGTCTTGGCATGTTCCTCCTTGGCTTTATCCTGCCTGGGACTCTCTGCACTTCCTGGACTTGGGTGTCTGTTTCCTTTCCCATGTTAGGGAAGTTTTCAGCTAGTATCTCTTCAAATATTTTCTCAGGTCCTTTCTCTCTCTTCTCCATCTGGGACCCTTATGTGAACGTTGGTGTGTTTAATTTCGTCCCAGAGGCCTCTTAGACTGTTCTCGTTTCTTTTCATTCTATTCCATGGCAGTGATTTCCATCATGCTGTCTTCCAGTTCACTTATCTGTTCTTATGCCTCATTTATTCTGCTATTGATTCTGTCTAGTATATTTTTCAGTTCTGTTATTGTATTGCTCACCTCTTTTTGTTTATTCTTTAGTTCTTCTAGGTCTTTGTTGAACATTCTTGTATTTTCTCGGTTTGTGCCTCCATTCTTTTTCTGAGATCTTGGATCATCTTTACTGTCATTACTCTGAATTCTATTTTGGGTAGATTGTCTATCTCCACTTCATTTAGTTGTTCTTCTTGTTCCTTTGTCTGGGACATATTCCTCTGGCATCTCATTCTGTGTAATTTTTTTGTGATTGCAGTTTGCATTCTGCAGGCTGCAGGGTTGTAATTCTTCTTGCTTCTGCTGTCTGCCTCCTGGTGGATGAGGCTGGCCTAAGAGGCTTGTGCAGGCTTTCTGGTGGTAGGGACTGGTTCCTGCCCACTGATGGATGGAGCTGGTTCTTGTATGTCTGGTGGGCAGGGCTGTGTCAGGGGGTGTGTTTAGCACGCAGCTGTGTGCTCAGGAAGACTTTCAGCAGCCTGTTTGCTGATGGCTGGGGCTGTATTCCTGCTCTATTGGTTGTTTGGCCTGAGGCATCCCAGCACTGGAGCTTACAAGGCTGTTGGGTGGGGCCAGGTCTTGGTGAGAAAATGGTGGCCTCCAGGAAGGCTCATGCTAATGAGTACTCCTCAGAACTACCACTGCCATTGTCTATCACTGCAGTGAGCCACAGCTGCCCCTGCCTACCCAGGAAATCCTCCAATACCAGCAGGTAGGTCTGATCAGGCTCTTATGAGGTCACTGCTTTTTCCCCTGGCTCCTGGTGTGCACAAGACCTTGTGTGTGCCCTCCAAGAGTGACGTTTGTTTCCCCCAGTCCTTTGGAAGTCCTGAAATCAAACCCCTTCAAAACCAGATGCTCTGGGGGCTCCTCCTCCCGTTTCCAGACCCCCAGGCTGGGGCTCAGAACTTTCACACCCATGGGAGAACCTCTGCAATGTATTTATTTTCTAGTTTGTGGGTCATCCATATGGTGGGTATGGGATTTGATTTTATCATTATTGCTCCCCTCCTACCATCCCACTGTGGCTTCTTCTTTGTCTTTGGATGTAGGGTATCTTTTTTGGTAGGTTCCAGTTATTTTTTTGTTGATGGTTGTTCAACAGTTAGTTAGTTGTGATTTTTGTGTTTTCATAAGAAGAGGTGAGCTCACATTCTTCTACTCTGCCCCCTGGGCCACGTTGTTAAACAATCTTCCTATAAATTTTCAGTCTATGGTCTTCTATATTCCACATACTCTTGACTCCCTTGACTCTAGGATAGGTGTCCCTCTGAGGGACTCCTGTGCCTTTCAGTACTTTATGACTGTGCTTATCACACAATATCCTAATGATTTGAGATCTTGCCTGTAACCTTTTCCAGACTCCACAATTCAAGGGCAGAGCCCTGGACATCCTGGTCACTGCCAGATTCCCAGTTCCTAGCTCCTGCTTAATCATGGCAACCAATTATGGACTGTTCCTGGGTACAGCACTGCTCCAATCTTACTCGTTCTCACAGTAATCCTAAAGGATATATACTAGCATTATTCCGGTTACCTGGATGTGAGGCCAGGTACAGAGAGGTCAAGTCACTGACTCAATACTGCAGATCTACTAAGTGGTAGACCAGGACTTGGACCTATGGCCTGACCTCAGAACCACTAATACACAGTGGCTGCTCAAACAGTAGCCTGTTTTCCCTCTTAGCTGTTATTTTTATGTGCTCTCTCTGTGAACAAAATACATGAACCTGAGTTGACAAGAAACTCATCCTGTGATGTGCCGTCCTGGACCCAGTGTATGCTTTCTATCTGCCCAGGAAGGCAATGCTCTGGTGATGGTGAGAGCCAGGTGTGACTCCCCACATGATGGTACCAAGTAGAAGCCGGGAGTTCAGGCTTTAAAGCAGGAGGACCTGTGTTTCAATCCTATCTGCTGCTACCTTCTAACTCTGTGACTGGGCATTATTTAACCTCTCTATGCTACGCCTTCCTCATCCATAAGATGGGGATAATTCCACTTCTCTGACAAGGCTGATGTGCAGATTAAATGAGCTAATGTCTCTGAGATATTAATGCCGTGTCTGCGCTCAGCAAACATACACCGACTTCCTGTTATTCCTGTCCTGTCCCTAGGTTCGTCAGAACCATTTTTTTAGATTCCATATATCTGTGTTAGCATACAGTATTTGTTTTTCTCTTTCTGACTTACTTCACTCTGTATGACAGACTCTAGGTCCATCCACCTCACTACAAATAACTCAATTTCATTTCTTTTTATGGCTGAGTAATATTCCATTGTATATATGTGCCACATCTTCTTTATCCATTCATCTGTCGATGTACACTTAGGTTGCAAAGCCTCCTATTTAAGTTATTAAAATTATTCTCCATTGAAGAAAGCGTTAAAAACCCAACAGCTTTAGGGCATTTGGGATAAGTAGTAACATTTATAGAAAAAATACAAACATGCCAAGTCAACGTACTATACAAACTATTTCAAGTAAAAAGCTGTAACTGTGACTTTGGTGAATCATATAGGGAATTATATATTAATTTCTTACTATTAACTCAAGAAAAAAAAAGCTAACTTAATTATCTTTTAGTCCCAGAAAGTCTAGTAAATAATTCTGTAATTCACAATTTTTACTAATTAGTCTTAGACTGCTCAGTTTTCCAAATTAGTAAAGTTTTACACTAAAAATAAGTTTATTCTTAAAGTGAATTTAAGCAGAAACCTGTGGTGAAGTATATTAATAAGATTGTGCTCTTAAGGTAGTTAGGAGCAAAAGATAATTTTCTTCCACTATTGGAAAAGCTTAATCATGAAAGGGAAGAAGGCTATTTCCCTCTTACTTTTGGAGGCTCAGAAAATTCTTGTTCTCCTGGGTCAATGGTACACAGCCCTAAGACCTGTACAAAGATTTTGAATTTTAGGAGAGGAAAATGATAGCTTTTGAGTTGGGTGTTTGTAGTTTCATGCATTATTTGCATGAAGTCCACTCACCAGCTTTCCCCTTTGCTGCGCAGACCTGGTCTCTCGCAAGGTGTACACGTCTCCACAGACAGAGATCTCGCGCCAGACGCCAGGCTGGGACTCCTCAGTGAAGCCCCCTCTCGGATGCATCACCAGGACACCATTGGTCGTGAGCCCATCCATGTGGCCATCGGGGTTTTTCCACTTTGCTGCCTTTTCCTGGAGAGCATACCACAGAAAAGATTATGTTCAACACAAAAAGATTCTAGAATCTCTTTAAACTGTTGGGTAAGGGCAGAGGGGAGGAAAGTGAAGAATTTTCATTTTCTACTTAAAGCTAATAATCAGAAGGATAAAAAAGGCAGTTAGTCCGACAAAATGAAAGAAGTGCAAAAATAGATGAATGATTTATCGCTGGAGACATATTTACCTTGGGCACTTAAACAAAACCTGATGCCTGGACCTCTCCCTCACAGATTCTTGTTCAAGCCACCCCCCGCCCCCAGGTGATTCCAGGAATCCAGTATGTATTCTTCAATTCTATTTGTGCAGTGCTTTCATCCTGTTACCTAAAAATGCTTTGTATGAACTCATTATCAGGGAAGTACTAGAAGAAAGAGAAAAAATTTTTTATTAAACAAACAAAATTTCAAAATATAGTAAGCCAACAAGTTGTGGCCACTACGTTCTGTTTTCATACGAATCAGTGTTATATCATCAAGGGTGGAAGGCACAAGCCGCTGGATGTAACGGCAGGACAGATGCTCTTGGACGCCTGGCCACAGTGATTTCTTTTTCTTTCCTGGGGACAGAGCCAGATATTGCTCACATGACTTGGGTAAATCTGATTAGGATAAATAAACCAGTTATGACTGGTTTAGGGGTAGGCATGTGACTGAGAGTTCTGGCCAGTGAGTCCTTCTGGGAAGCTTCCTGGAAAGGTTTCTTGGCTCTTTAAAAGAGACAAGGAAGAAACAGTGCCTTTGCTGCCCTTTTTCAGTGGGAAGCTGTCATGCTGCGGGGGCTGGTGGAAGTGCTGGAGCCATCCCGCCGCCGCCAGGACCTCGCCTGAGGAAGCTGATGTGCCCAGAGGCAGAGGGCGAGACGGAATGAACCTGGCTCCCCGGATGTCACAGAACACTGCATCAACCAAGCCTGCAGCTGGCCTTCCTGGGCGCTTCTTGCAACATGATACATTTTTATTACCATTTAGGCCATTTTAAAGTGAGGGTTTTTCCCCCCTGTAAAAATATCCTGATTCAAAAAGGGGACTATATTAAAACTGGATAGTCACTAAAACTGGGGGGTTTTATTTACATGGACATTCTATGAAGGGAGATATTTTTAGTCTGTTTTGTTCTTTGTGATATAACACCCAATATGGAACAAAGCAAACACTACATAACAATTTTTTGAATGAATAAAGGAATAATATTTTCTTTTGCACCCCAATTATCTAGATCTGACCATTTTCCTTCTGAAATAAATATGTATGTTAATACACATACTTTTAGAAAGTAATTACTGTACATATTATAGTTAATATAGCAAATATAACAAATAACAAGTAATGACAATTATTTTCAGATTTTTAATAATAGCTTTTCAAACTGGCTGTATGAAAGCTAAAATCTCACCAGAAGCGTTGTGCAAGGCAAATTTTTTGGCCACAATTAAATGTTATATATGATAATAATGGGTGTTTTTCTAGAAACAATGTACTGATTAATAGTACTTACGCCAAGAAATATGTTTTTGGAAGAGTCGAATCCAGCTGCGAATATTCGTGCTGTGTAAGGTTCATTCCTGTCACAGACTATCCTGCAGGCAAACCTGGATATGGTGCTTTGTGTAATTTGCGCTTCGTCATTGTTCTGACTGCCAGAAATTGTGTCTGTAACGACGAAGTCAATAGGGCTTTCTGTTGATCTGCCCACCTAAATAAATCAAATTATACTCATGATCTACTTGAAAAATATGATGTCACCATATTCATCACATGAAATGAGTGTTCAGGATCCTTTAACATTCATTATCTCTACTATGAAGGTCAGAATTTTTTTTTTTTTTTTTTTTTTTTTTTCCGGTATGCGGGCCTCTCACTGCTGTGGCCTCTCCCGTTGCAGAGCACAGGCTCTGGACATGCAGGTTCAGCGGCCATGGCCCATGGGCCCAGCCGCTCTGCGGCATGTGGGATCTTCCCGGACCGGGGCACGAACCCATGTCCCCTGCATCGGCAGGCAGACTCCCAACCACGGCGCCACCAGGGAAGCCCTGAAGGTCAGAATTTAATGAAAAAATCTTTAGTCTGCTCCTTTTCTTGTTTAAGGGAGATGTTATGGTAACCAACCATAAGATTTTAAATGTTAAGAAAAACAATTTTCTATTCTAGAGGAAAATAGATCTCACTCCAAACAGGTTTCTGATCAGGTAGAAACATTACTTATTACTTTCTTAGAAAATCATTCTTTTTTTTTTTTTTCTTGTACTTCCAGGTGGGAAAAACCCCAAGATTTTAAAGGAAGCCAGCCAACAAAAGCCCTATTTCCCCCACTCTTGCCCAGCCCCAGGGACTGGTTTTCCACACTAAGTGAATCCACCAGTGACTCATGGCACAGAGGGAGAACAAGCCCTACCTCAGACATGAGACCCCAACGCCTATTTCTGTCACTCAGCGTAAATGAGTGTGATGTAAAGGGCTATACAGGTCAGCTCAAAGTTTGAGATGCAGTCATATGAAAGATTTAAAAAGCTGATCCTAACATTTCAATTTTGGATTTTTAAAAAACTCTCCTGGGAAAGTCTAAAAAGTGGCCAAGTCTAAAAAGTGGCCAATAATATTTTATTGGCTTACTTTCCTTGGTAAGTTTAAATGCTGCCAGAAAGAATATATTTCATTAGCATGGTCTTAGAGTTCTAACAAAGCTTTTCATATTCACTAAATCCAAATAAGACAGGTACTGCTGTGTCCTATGAACTGGGAAGTATTTGTTTACAGGTAAGGAAATCCTCACGACAAAACATGAAACCGTCTATGTAATGATGTTCTATGAATCTCTAACTAGGAAACAGTGATAAATGTTATATATGCCAAAGATACGTCTTAAACTAAAATAATTTATATGTAAACAAATCATTTCTTGTTAAATATGATATTAATGTTCTCTCCTAACAAGTGACTTTGATTCTGAAATTGTCAGTGGAAGGAACACACAGAACCCCCAGTGTGTACGTATAAGGCCTCCAAAGTCAATTTCCCAGGTATATTTATCCTGATCTCAAAATTCTATCTAAAAACATAAGCAGTGTAGTACTCTTTTTGTCCAAATGAATAAAGGTGAAATAAATATAACAAAATGTATATATCTTGCATCATTTAGGTCTGCTTGCTTTGGAACAATATTAACTTTCTTTTGTAAATCTCACATATACATTTTCATGCATAGACTATCCCTGTTAAACCAACAGACATCTGTTTCTCTTGTGTTTTACAACCCTTAATTTCTTGTCCTATTGAGATGTGCCTGGAATAAACTAAACCACGGGGTTCACTCAAACTTATCACCTTGAATAGATGCCTATTGCCTGAATATACAGGTTTAGAAAACATGTAACTTGTTAAAAAATGCAACATAAAACTTGAATTAGATTATAAAATCATATACAATTCATCTTTCTAAAGTTGCAGAATCTTCCCTCTGCTAGATTCATTCAAAAGTTGGATGTGTAACTCAGAAGCTCTACTGATTCAGACTGCTGAATGTTTTTAAGCCTTTTTTTAAAGGTACTCTTTTTCAAGTATATAATACAGTATTATTAACTGCAATCGCCATGCTGTATATTACATCCCAGAACTTACTCATCTTACAGCCAGAAGTTTGTACTGTTTGACCAATATCTCCCCAATTCCATGCAACCCCCCTACCCTCTCCAGCCCCTGGTAACTACCATTCTACTGTTTTTATGATTTTGATTTTTTTTTTTTAGATTCTACATGTGAGTGATATTACACATCTGTCTTTTTCTGTTTGATTTATTTCACTTTAGGCTTTTTTTTTTTAAATTAGAAAAGTAAGATACTCTGCAAAATATTTCACAAATATAGGAAAGTATACAGGAGACTGCTCCAAACTCAGGAACAAATCTGTCCTGAACCTCGACTCCAATGAAGCTTAGGAGTAAAATGTGAGAAGTTCTAAAATTGCCTGGTCACCACACAAAACCCAGAGCTCTCACAAAGACACAGGCTATGATCTAATTTCTGTCACCTCCGTGGAAGACGGCAAAGACTTTTCAAACTCTGTTAAAAGCTCAAAGCTAAAACCATGCTCCAGCAGAATCACACAACCATTCCTTGTCTATAAAGATTACTCTCTTCAAGAAAGGCCATTCTGATTTCATCCCAATGTATTAAATTAATGTCTTGATGAATCAACTGAAATTGCCTGTAAAACATGACATTTTATTCCAACTGGAACATACTGCTAAGATCAATTATTTCAAGACATGATACTTACCTGACTGGTCATTTAATATTTATCAATTCACTTCCACTTAAATCTAACCTGTAGAGTGTTAGCATATTTCTATACTTTAGGACAAAAACCTTATGTTGCTTTTGCCAGGAAAAAAAAAACCTAAGCCACTTTCCTAATGAAAACTCACCCAATGTGGAAGACTTGGAGCCTGTCCTTTCTTTTGACTATTGGATCAACTCTGCGTTATTTTAAGGGTAGTCATGTGGACCAGCCATGATGTATCTGAATTTCATCTGATATTCACATAGTAGCCATGGGGAGAATTTTACTCCCTGCTGCTGACTGATATGCACATATACAGCATCATTTGGCACTTTCAGTTACGTGTATATATATGAGAAAAGTTTGGGTTTACCTGGTTGTCAATCAAAGTCAGCACAGGTAAAATGGTGTGAAAGCACCCAAAAGGTCCTCCTTCACCTTTCCTGGACCAATCCTACCCTCGTCCCTGCATCTGTAACCTTATTTTCTCACTTCCCTCCTATGACAAGGATGAGTTATTGCTGCTCCTATCCATGACCAGTCTCTCCACGGGTGCTTGGCATCCCACTCTTCTCCCCTTTCCAAGGATTTTACTCCTGAAATGATCAGTTTCTCTCTATTACTGGATCACACTGTCAGCTAGTAAACATTTTTTTGTTAATTTTTAAAATTTCAACTTGTCACTTAATAGCTTTAAAAAATATAACAAAAATGAGTATTAGAAAAATGATCATCTGCGTGGATGTTTCAGGAATGCCGAACTGCTATTACAAGTTTCCAAACGCATTCCTTCTCGATTTCCTTACTTGTCTCATCCTGCACCATTAACAGACATTTCACTGCTTGGCTGAGCAGTTTGAATAGCACCGTCCTAGCCTCATCTCTCATCTTTGAAAATGTTTTCCTTTGCTTGAGAGCACCTCTCGAACTATAGCCCCATTTCTCTGATTCATTTAATGGCAATACTTCCAGAAAAACCTGCCACCAGTTACTACCCTCTGTTTCCTTACTCATCCCCGTGACCCATTCTGAAGCCACTCCAACTCTCAGCACGGCTGTACTGAAACCCCGCTTGCTGAGGTTTCCAGGGCTTACATGTCCTGGTATATCCGTACCTGGTATTAAGTTAATGAAACCTTTCCAGGCTAGTTGGCCAACAGCCCCTTTCCCTTCCCCTTCTGTTCTCTCCCCCAGGTAACCTCACCAAATCCCATTTTAGCCCCAAGGCCCTAATCTCTCCCTAAGCTTCAGACCAGCGCACCCAATCTCCACGTGGATGTCTACTAAGCATCTCACATGTAACATGTTTCAAATGTTACATTGGATCCTCTTCAACCCCTAGGTTCCCTATGTCAGTGACTGGCATCCAATTTGCTCAAGCTAAAAAATCAATACCCAAGAATCACCCTGGATTTTTTCTCCACACCCACATTTAACCTCGTGTAAATTCTATCAACTCTTCCTCCAAAATGCATCTTCAGCCCTTGTGCGTTTCCCCACCTTAGTTCTAGCTGCCCTCAGCTCTTACTTGGATTGCACTGCCTTAGGCTCCAAACTGGTCTCCCTGTTTTCACACTTGCCTCCTACATTTTTCTCTAGACGGTAGTTGGAGATATCGTAACAAAATATAAATTGGATTTTCTCTCTCCCTTGCTTAAATTCCTCCAACAAACTCCTAGAATAAAACCCAAAGTCTTTACTTGGCCTAAAGGCCCCTTACTCTCCCGGCCTCTGCCTACCTCTCCGAGTTCATCTCACGTCACTTCCCTCTTCCTTTGCTCTGCGGCAGTGCTGGCTTATCTGTGGTCTCTTTGCCTCCTCTAGAATATATGCTCCATGAGAGGGGAGCTGTCTACCTCCAGTGACTAGATGACCATCTGACACAGTAGGTGCTCAAGAAATGAAACTGATGAATGGAGGATTATGACAGTGAGCTTGAACCCTGTGAGCCTGTGAGACACACAAACACACACAAGTACAATGTTTTAGGAAATAATTATTAAAATATTCTTCAACATTTTTCTCAACTAAATAGATGCTAATGAAATGTTACCATCTAGAACTACTATAAACTAACTAAAAAAAACAAAAAAAAACCCAAACCAAAAAAACCAAAACATAAGGCATTGCAGCACTTAGGTCTGAAGCATATGAAACTGAGAAACCAGAGGGGGAAATGACCACTAACTCTGGTTTCAGGACCTGGTCAGTTTCCTTAACTCCCCCCCAAGATCAGAATCGTCTTTGCCCTTGATTCCTTTTCTAAACTATATTCTTCTTTATATTTTACTTTCTCAATATCTATGCTCTTTTCTCTTTCCTTTATTTACTCCTGTTCTAGAAAATAATTACTAAGATCTTATTCTGGCTATATTAACTCAGATTTTGTTAGTCTTAACCCATCTCCTAAATTTAGATCTAGGTTTGACTTTCTCAGGCAATAGTACTTCCGAGTTCTGAGCCTGTTATCTGATTCCACTGTGGGAAATGCAGCACAAGGCCCTTTTCTTGGTTCATTCTGATGTTCTGCTTTTAAATGCTCAATTAACCTACAAATCGGGGCTTCCCTGGTTGCGCAGTGGTTGAGAGTCCGCCTGCCGATGCAGGGGACGCGGGTTCGTGCCCCGGTCTGGGAAGATCCCACATGCCACGGCCCGTGAGCCATGGCCGCTGAGCCTGCGGGTCCGGAGCCTGTGCTCTGCAACGGGAGAGGCCACAACAGTGAGAGGCCCGCATACAGCAAAAAACAAACAAACAAACCAAAAAACCCAAAAAACAAAAACCTACAAATCGTTTTAATGGGTAATGGCTAAAATGAACAGCCCTTAACACCAAGGTCCATACTTGAGAAATATGAATGCTGCAGTGCTTTTGCTCAGTGATTTTTGTCAGTGGTAGGTTTTAGACATGTAAACTTGTTAAAAGGAGGAAAAAATTAAAACAAGCTTGATTTTTCAGGGCCTTCTAAGAGTTGCTTAATTCTATGCTGCTTAGAGTGATCTGACATTAATCCTCCAATATGTCCAGTTAGTCTGCAAAAGGAATCAGATTATTTTAGTAAAAATAACAAATGGGTTGTGTTTTCTTCATACGTCTATAAATTCCTGTTGAATTATCATGCCTTATTTAAAGAGACTGAGTAGGTACTATGTAGAGAATGGAGAACTCAGGAGACCTAAACCTTTAGTTCTGCCACTAATGCCATCTTTGCCCTTAGGTTAAGTTACACTTTTCTTTCAAAGACACAGATTTCTCAGTTGTAAAATTAAGAGGTTAGTATAGTAAAAACTGGTATTTCTCAGTGTGGTCCATGAAACTCTGAGGGTCCTTGAAGCCTTTTTAAGGGGCCAGGTCCATGAAGCCATGGTTTCATAATATGAACCATAATATTATGGTTTCATAATAAATATGAAGATGCTGACATTTGCTCTGATGATGATAAAACAATGATGTGCTTTAGCGGGAATCAAAGCAGTGGCACCAAACTATACTGGTGGTCACCGTGTTCCTCACTGCCATGCATTTGCAGTTAAAAAAAATGCTGATTTCATGGGGGTAAGGGTGGGGGAGGGATATGTATGCTTTGATGAAGCAGTAAAAAATTATTAATTTTATTAAATCATGAGTCTTTTAATATTCTGTGTGATGAAATGGGAGGGATGCGTAAAGCATTTAGAAGTTCAAATCAGTGTGGAGCTTCCTCAAAAAAAAAAAAATTAAAAATAAAACTACCATGTGACCCAGCAAACCTACTTCAGGGTATTTATCCAAAAGAACTGAAGTCAAGATCTCGAAGCAGTGTCTGCTGCCCATGTTCACTGCAGCATTATTCACAATAGCCAAGATATGGAAGCAACCGAGGTGTCTATTAACGGGTGAGTGGAGAAAGAGAAAGCGGCATATACATACAATGGAATACTATTCAGCCTTAAAAAAAAGGAAATCCTGTAACATGCAATAATATGGATGAATTTAGAGGACATTATGCTAGGTGAAATAAGCCAGTCACAGAAGGACAAATCCAACTACATGAGGTATCTAAAATAGTCAAACTCACAGAAACAGAGTGTAGAATGGTGGTTGCCAGGGGCTGCAGGGAGAGGGAAATGGGAGATGTTGTTCAATAGGTACAAAGTTTCAGTTACACAAGATATTCGGGTAAGTTCTAGAGATGTGTTGTACAACAGTTAAAACAGTTAAATACTGTATCATGCACTTAAAAAATTGTCAGGAGGATAGATCTCATGTTAAGTGTTCTTACCACAATAAGTGGGGAAAAAAAAAGAACTAACAGGAAGCTGAAAAAATCCAGCTAAATCTTTAATTCATTCTGCATTAGGTGAGAAGGAAGAGAGTGAACAATTTGAGTAGAATGTGACCGTACAGTAGTGAAGAACACACCATTTCTGTCACAACATGTCACTGAAGAATAGTAATGAAACAAACATGTGCAACCACAGTAACTTCTTGATTTTAAGTGGTAAAAAAATGTCCTACCAACAACTGTAAAATTTTCTGGACTTATGTTTTTAGTACTGAGAATCTTCTACGTATGTAACACATTGGTAAAAAATCTTATATATTCAAGATGTGTAACTTTGGAAAGTATTAAAGAAAGAAATTATTACAGAGTTCCATAAAAATATCAACAACGAAGCATATGCAGATGTTTATTTAGGGAGAGCTTTTTCTTTGGGAGAATGAGAAGGAAAAAACATTTAGATTGTTATAAAATGGAATGGCATGAAAAGTAAAACCACTGTTAATAATGTGTCTACGGCTTCCCTGGTGATGCAGTGGTCGAGAGTCCGCCTGCCGATGCAGAGGACACGGGTTCGTGCCCCGGTCTGGGAAGATCCCACATGCCGTGGAGCGGCTAGGCCCGTGAGTCATGGCCGCTGAGCCTGCACGTCCGGAGCCTGTGCTCCGCAGCGGGAGAGGCCACAACAGTGAGAGGCCCGCATACCGCAAAAAAAAAAATAATAATAATAATGTGTCTAAATACCACACGTTACTTTTGATGTACTGGCACTTAAGTAACTATGCCTGTATCTCTGACTGCGACTCACCTTACCCATCTATGTATCCATCTATGTATCTATATAGGATTGTTCAGCTTTTTTAAATAGCTAACACATTCACAAGGTTCAAAGATAAAAAAGCATGGAACACCTCCCTGGATACCACCCTGCCCAGTTCTCTTGCCCACAAAAACCACTGCTCTATTAGTAATGTCTTGTTTATCCTTTTGGAGACTTTCCAAGCATATAAGCATATTTAAATCATTTAACTGTACTAATTTGCTATCTAATAATTAATATGTTATTTAATACGTTTAATAACATTAATTTATTAACATTAAGTAGCCTTAATTGAATATAATACTATCAAAGCCTCAATATATTTAATCATATTAATTTTAATTCATTAAATATGTTTGGAGCTCTTTTTGTGACTGTATGAGGCTGTGTGAGCTTTTCCTAGTTCTGCTGTACAGCCTTGGAGGCCTCCACTGCATGGCTGTGCCTGAGTTTACTTAACTGGTCCTCTACTAAAGGACATTTAGGTTGTTTGCAAGCTTATACTATTAAACCACGCTGCAAGCAATAAGTTGGTAAAAATGTCATTTTGAATGTATGCAGGGGTATCTCTGGGGTAAATCTCTAGAAAGAGGAGAGCTTTAGAAAGAAAAGCTGAGTCAGAGTGCAAGCACTGTGTATTTTTCATAGGTATTTCCAAGTCACTGCCCCATAGAGGTCAGACTAATTTATAGGATGTAGGAGAGCATCTGCTTCCCCACACCTCTGACAAAACCTTTTGGATTTCTGCCAATCTGGTAAGTGAAAAATGGTACCTCTGTGTGATCTGAATTCACATTTCTGTTTTTATAAGCGAGGCTGAGCAGGTTTTCTTATTTTTCAGAACTATTTATCCCCCACCCCCACTTTTTCTGCCCCCACCACATGGCTGGAGGGATCTTATTTCACCGACCAGGGATTGAACGTGGGCCCCAGCAGTGAAAGCGCCAAGTCCTAACCACTGGATCGCCAGGGAGTTCCCTATTTCCCCTTTTTGATGTATCTATGATACTTTTTTGACATTTGTTTCAACATCTTTTATTTAATAATTTAACTCTCCATATAGAAATGCAAAGCCTCCTTGGTTGAATCTGTGTTTGCTTTTTCCCTGTATTAGCCTTAATTTTAATTTCCTGTTGTTTTAAAGTACCAAATCTTGAACAGACTAACAGACATAGAAAACAAACTTGCGGTTACCAAAGGGGAAAGCAGGGAGAGGGATAAAATAGGAGTTTGGGATTAACATATACACACTACTATATATAAAACAGATAACCAACAAAGACCTACTGTATAGCACAGGGAACTATACTCAATACCTTGTAATAACTTACAATGGAAAAGAATCTGAAAAAAATATATTTCTGTGTGTATATACATGTATAACTGAATCACTTTGCTGTATACCTGAACCTAACACAACTTTGTAAATCAACTATACTTCAATTAAAAAAAAAGTACCAAATCTTGGATATATTATTAATTCCCTTCTTTTTAAACTAATTGATAATTTTTTCCTTTATTATTTCCTTCCTTCTGCTTTCTTTTGATGTGTTTCTGGACTTTCAGTTATATACCACTAAAACTATTCTTGAGCCTGTCCTTTCTTTTTTTAAAATCTTTATTGGAGTATAGTTTATTTCTATAGGACATTCCATCTGAAAGCAGCAGAATACACTTTCTTCTCAAGTGCACATGGACATTCTCCAGAATAGATCACATCTTGGGTCACAAATCAAGCCTCAGTAAATTTAAGAAAATTGAAATCATATCAGGCATCTTTTCTAATCACAACACTATGAGATTAGAAATCAATTACAGGAAAAAAAACTGTAAAAAACACTAACACATGGAGGCTAAACAACATGTTACTAAACAGTCAATGGATAAATGAAGAAATCAAAGAGGAAATCAAAAAAATACCTAAAGACAAATGACAATGAAAACACAACAATCTAAAACCTATGGGATGCAGCAAAAGCAGTTCTAAGAGGGAAGTTTACAGCAATACTATCTTACCTCAGGAAACAAGAAAAATCTCAAATAAACAACCTGACCTTACACCTAAAGCAACTAGAGAAAGAAGAACAAACAAAACCTAAAGTTAGTAGAAGGAAAGGAATCATAAAGATAAGAGCAGAAATAAATGAAATAGAAACAAAGAAAACAATAGCAAAGATCAATGAAACTAAAAGGTGGTTCTTTGAGAAGATAAACAAAATTGATAAGCCTTTAGCCAGACTCATCAAGAAAAAAAGGGAGAGGGCTCAAATCAGTAAAATTAGAAATGAAAAAGAAGTTAGAATGGACACCACAGAAATACAGAGGATCATAAAAGACTACTACAAGCAACTCTATGCCAATAAAATGGACAACCTGGAAGAAATGGACAAATTGCTAGAAAGGTACAACCTTCCAAGACTGATCCAGGAAGAAACAGAAAATATGAACAGACTAATCACAAGTACTGAAATTGAAACTGATTAAAAAAACTCCCAACAAAAGTCCAGGACCAGATGGCTTCATAGGGGAACTCTATCAAACGTTTAGAGAAGAGTTAACACCTATCCTTCTCAAACTGTTCTCTACTTTCTTACTGTCATTTTTTAAAAGGAACTTTTTCTGATCAATGTTTAGTTCCTTGAGTTTCTTCCTTCCTTCCAAATAATAAAAGCACTTAAAAGTTTTTACATTTTCTTCCGAGTACAACATCAGTCACATCTCATGAGTTATGCTATTAAATGTTTCCACAGTTATTTTTTAAAAGGCCTATAATTGTAGTTTTGATGTCCTCTTTGGTTCAAGTGTTATTTAGGAAGTATTTTGAACATGTTAACTTTAAAAAGTAGCTGGCTCTAAAAATGTTTGTTTTTGTTTTTAGAGTCTCTTTTTTATTGCACTGAGATCTGAGAATGTAGTCTTTATAATTTCTTTCTGCATTTTTAGAATTAAGTGTTTTCTTAGTCTTTTGAAAACCAAATAGGAACAATTTAAATATTATCCTCACCTTTTTCCCCTTGGACATCACCAAACACTACTGTGCTAGAAGTTGTGACTACATATCAAAATAGAGAATCGAAGGAAAAATGTGCTCAAAATTTCCATGGAAAAAAGAAAGATGTTACCTGAAACATATCCGTATCTTTATCATGTGTGTACTCGACGACCACAGTCTGATTCCTTGACAGAGTGTACGATATGCTGTGTTGACCTTTGCAGCTGATAGCCTAATAATGAAATAAAAAATATAAAAATATGTTAGAATTTCATTTCAACAACTTACCACAATTCTGTTTGTAGTTAAGAGACATCACTCTACCAGCAAAACCCCAACACAAGCCAGCATTTTCCTAATGGTCAGAGCCTGTCCCTGCTGTGCCCTGAATTACAGAGGAGCCAGCAGTCATAATACTGGGTTTACCAAATATTCATCCTTAATATGAACAATATTTTACTTACGCCAAATCAAAGTTAATTCACTAGTTTCCAAGACCTGATTTAATAATAGCCCTAGAAAAACATATACTTTCTCCATGTTACCTTAACTCAGTGACAGAATTTTCAGACTAATATGATTTAAAATTTCTTAATTTATTTCACACTGAAACAGATAAGTCAGGAACATTTTGTAATAGTATTTTTCCTACATGATGGAGATTATGAGAGTAAAAGAATCATTGAAAAAGTAAAATTCTATAAAAACTTCCATATAATAATGTACTATTTTAGCCAATGATAATCATACTTATACTCTGTTCTACATCCTATTTAAAACTTGTATAAGCACTTGCTTAACCCAGATATTTATTGAGTTAATAAATAAGGTAGCTAAGTTAGTTTTATTGCCTCTATTTTTAGACTAGACTAAAGCTAATAGTCTTTTTCAAAGAATCCAGAAACCAATAATACGATGATGTTCTTATTTCCTCCATAATGATATATTTCAACCCATTTTACGTTGTGGTCACATACTTTAAAGTTTCCAAATTAACTAAGAAGTTTATTTAAATTATATTCCAAATTATTTCAATTACCCTGTCCATTCAACTTTAACCTATCTTCATTTCCATTCTTTTACATTAAGTATAATAAATAAAACTTTAATAAGCCTATCTATTAAACATTTATTGAACAATCACACTGTATGAAGACCAAGAAAGACTAAGACAGCATTTGGAAGTAGCTGGACACACATATAGCACCTAAATGAAAATGTACTCTGAACATTTATATTTGACTAATATAATTGCTTAGAGTAATAAATAGTACAACATTCCAAATCAAGTTTGAAGTTAGCCTGGTTAATCGCATGGTTCTTCAATCATCTGCCCTCAGGAACTTCATGGTTGAAATGATGTTTTATTGTACATGCTTCATTAAGATAATGCAAGTATTAGAAATAATAATTATTTATACATTTAATATGATTAGGAAGCTTAAAAAATACTGCTTAGACCACTCAACTCCAGTAACAAATATAATCTTAAATTTTCATTGGTCTGAGTCACATAAATTCAGTGGTACTGATATAAGTGACATTTTTTGAAAGTCAAATTAATAAAGAATTATTTCCAGTTTAAGCTAAGTGGATGCTTGTTTATCTTTATAGTTAAGTGAAAAAACCCACTTAAAAATAATTTTATCAAACTCAAACTTACAAAACCGATAACCAGGGGGGTGATTATTTGTACAATAACTTATTTTACAGTTCCTTAAAAGGTATCTGTTGCACTTAAGACTTTTCCATTTACAAGTGCACCAACTCAAACACGACTTTCTTGGCACACACACTACACAAAATAAGAATGTCTGTAGTTTGCCAATTATCTGCAAAAGAAGGAGTTTACACGTGTCAGAACAGAACACCTTTTAAAAAGTTAGACATTTTTGTATGATGGTACCCTCTTAAGTACAGTGTTTCTCAAACTTCCACCAAGGTTGCCTTAACTGGAAGAGAGTTATGTGAGCCCCTGGAGATGTCTGGGAGAGCGATCTAGAAGTGAAACTTCTCACTCTTGAAACATCTTACCTTGAAATTAGTCTAAATTTTGTATTCTACTCCTTAACATGCCTGTAGTTTTAACATTTAAACATTTTCAATATTTACACAAGTTTGATGGGAAATCATCGCCCCAGGAAGATCTGCTGTGCTCACCCCACGACCTAGTGCAGCTTCCATGCCACTCTGGGAAGCCCCGGAAATATGCATTTTACAGGCCCTAAGTTGCCCAATTCTTCTAGAGTGTTTTATTCTAAAACTACTCTTGTGACCCAGACTATCATAAGCATGAATAAGACTATTTATACAGAGAGCAAGCCCAGTGCCATACCTGGGAACCACCCAGAGCCAAGGGAGCACAAAGATCTTGGCCAGCCCCTGCCCGGCCACCCTCAACAGAGAAGAAAGCGTGGGGACCCCGAGGCCTTGAACGCCGGATCCAGGTGACCTTGAATGTTGAGCCCATTTAAAGACAAATTACAATTTCAAACTTCCGCCAGTTTCTGAAATGTGGATCAGCAGAGTTAGGAAAGGTGAACCCTTTGAAGGATAAGAAAACACATTTTCTGAGACTTTTTGAATAGGAACATCTTAACTATGCGCTACATTTTAGAAACCTCTGGATTTGGGGAAGATGGAGAAGTGGGAACAGAGATCCTACAGGGAGAAACAAGTCCCAGAAGGTAGAGGGGGCTCTGAGCAGCAGGTGATGAACTCCCCTGTGGCAGGACGGCTAAGGAACTTCAGAATCGGTGTGACCCACCAAAGTCACTTCCAGTCCGGCAGTGGTCTCCCTCTGTGAGTGCTAAGCTGGGAGGGGAGGCCCTCCTGCAAAGAGGCCAACAGTCTGCACCCACAGTGGGGAGAAGCATGGAGATGAGCTGGCCCCAGAAGACTGGGATTTAAGCCAGGACTGGGGTTTGGAGCAAAAGGGGGCAGTCGAAATCCAGGCCCCCTCCGGGCTCCTCAGAAATAAATGGAGAGGCACCCACTTCCCTTTGATGCCATGAATTAGGGCTCACGTGATCTTGTTTGTGCATTAAAGTCTACAGTGGGGCTAGATTTGGGGGATTTGGAGGAAGGTAAGAGGAGAGTTTAAGCTTGACCTCAATTTTTGCTTTCCATCTGGCAAGTATATGAGGCATTAAGCTTCTTTTGGGTTAGAAGTATCAATTTTTCAGCAATAATTTTAATGTTTAAAATATGGCTCTCAGAAATACAGCTTCTAGTAAATTACAGATTCACTGACTTGAGTCGATCATTTCAGGTTATTTTGGAAATATACATCTCCCCAAGGCACCAAGTTGCTTTGAAATCTATTTCTGAAATATCAGAAAGGATAGTAGGTAAGGCCTTCTCTTGGCACTCACTAGAGTTCAGTACCAACACAACTACTGTAACATAGTGTGATTTCACTACAACTAGTTCAAATATGGGGACCGAGCGCTTTAAAATGGTAAGGAGAGCTAGCCCAACCAACTTGCCTAGCAGACAATACTGATTGGCCATATTTGCTTTCCTACTGTGATGAGAAGCCAGGGTTGCTGACTCCCTCTTACGTCGCTACCAGTGCTCAAAGGCAGGTCTGGTCTTCGGTGGTCTCCACCCCCGGCAGTGAGGGCGTGGCAGGAATTCAAGGAAAGTCAGATGAGTGAATGGACTGTGACGGATTCAAGATGAGACTTGGAGCTTCTTTCCTCGGGTCTTCTCAACCTCTCCCTTACCTTTCACCAGCAACGGTACCAACACTGACACCCTCAGCTCAGATTTATTACGTGTGAATTTTATGGGGTTAAAAATATCACGATTGGACAATTACAAATTAGACACAGTTACAGATCCAGAGAAGGAAAGATTCCAACTTCATCCGGTTTAGGAAGTTCAGCACTGCCCCACCGGTGCCCAAACCAAGGCCCTTTCTGAGCCAGGACACTGTCTTCCCAGTTGAAGATGCTTTCTTAGGGTTACTCTACTTGTGCCACAGGCACGGCTCAGCTGAGCCATTCTCTGTCATTCAGGGGAACAGCTAGAACTGGTTGTCCTTGTTCAACTTCAACTAACTGACAGAGTCCTCCAAGCCTCCAGACTTTAAAACAAACATGGTTCACAAGGTCTGCAGAATTTTCTTCCTCTTATAAACCCCTACGTACATACATAAGGCACTTAAAAAGATATATAATACGTAATGATACCAGAAAGGCAATCCTGCAAGATGCATAATGAGATAGGTACACGTATTCATGGAAGTCAAAGAGCTTTCAATCAATTTTTAAAAATATAAGTAAAATACTCTAATCTTTTATTAAGAAGCTGTGGGGTTAGTGTTCAATCACAAAGTAAAAAAGGGAGAAAGCCCGATGAGAAACTAACTGGCTTCTAGAAAATACTAACTTACTACAGTTATGAGTTAGCTCATTTAATTCAAGCTCCATAAGGATGCTAAGCGAGCCTTTATCAACTGTGTAGGGAGAGAAAATGGAATTCATCACCCAGGCAGACATCGTTGGTTGCCTACCTAATGCCCTTCACCCTGCTAGCTGGGCTGGCTGCCCATGACAAAGCCTGAAAATGAAAAGAGCAGCTCTCCCAGCCTCCTCTGAAGCGAGCATGTGGAAAGGTGACCCAATCCTGACCAGTGGGACTTAGGAGAAATCTGGTGTGGAGCTCCTGGAATGGGAGACATCAAGAAAGATCCGGGCTTCCCTGGTGGCGGAGTGGTTGAGAGTCCGCCTGCCAATGCAGGGGACACAGGTTCGTGCCCCGGTCTGGGAAGATCCCACATGCCGCGGAGCGGCTGGGCCCGTGAGCCATGGCCGCTGAGCCTGCGCATCTGGAGCCTGTGCTCCGCAACGGGAGAGGCCACAACAGTGAGAGGCCCGTGTACTGCAAAAAAAAAAAAAAAAAGAAAGAAAGATCCTTTCCTTTCTCTGTTAATAGAAGAAATGAATGATGATTAAGGGATATCTGGAGCTGAGGTGGCCATCAGGCAACAGGAAAGGAAGGTCAAAAGACTCTCAGAGAAGCAAACTGGGCCCCAACATCTTTGAGTTGAACCAAATCAGAAACTATCTGCCCCTGACTACTTCTGTGAGAAAAATGAGGGGTTTTAGGGTGCTTTTGGTTGGGTATTTTGCTACTTGCAGTGTAAAGCATCATTACATTGTTCAGTCCAAACTTTTTCTCCTCCTGGGTTTCCTCTTTCAGTCAATAGTGTAACCATATTCCAATCACTCATACTTAAAGCCTCCGTGTCCTCTCTCAGCCCTCTCTTGCCACTGTTGTCCAGATACAGTTAATTATTACCGTCATACTTAAAATCTAATCGTGAGTCAAAGCCAAGCTCACTGATTTTACTGCATTAAGGCACAAATCAAATACAAAGTAGAATAAACAATGTGCAACATTTCACTTTTGCTTCTCAAATACAAAGTAGTTGTTGGGCAACCAGTAATTACAAAACTGATTTATTCCCCAAAGGAGTTTTACAACCAGCTCCTTTACAGCCCATAACTTTCTACTTTGGAGATTATTAGGTGTAATCTAATTCATCTTCCCTTGACCCTGGGCTGCCCTTAGTAACTTGCTTGACCAACAGAATGCAGCAGAAGTGACAGACGGGACTTGGGGGCTTGCAGCTTCCCCTTGCTGCCCTCAAACACTTGCTCTTGGAGTTCTGAGTCACCATATAAGACACCTAACTACTTGGAAGCCACCACACTACAAGAAGCCCAAGCTACGAGGAGGGCCTTGGAGACTGAAATGCCATGTGGGGAGAGGGATGCCACAGAGAAGCAAGACCCAGACATGTGAGTGAAGGAGCCACCATGGAAATGGACCCTCCAGTGCCAGTTGCCCCAGCATGTGCCACATGGATCAGAGACACTGCCGTGGGAGCTCTTCCCAAATTCCTGACCCACAAAATTATCAACAAAATCAAATGGTTTTTGCTAAGCCACGAAGTGTTGTAGTAGTTAGCTACACAACTAAAGGCAACTGGACCAATCAGTTTTCAATGCCTATTGGTGCCAGAGCATCTTTTCTGTCTTATGTGACTTATCATGTAAGTCATCACAGTGATTTGTGTGTTCACCTTACCTATGCCCCAGGGCATGGTACAGGTATAGGTAGCATGGTGCCTTTACAGAGAGCAGGGGTTGTGTTTCTGATGGCACTTTCATGAGGTCCTGAATGCATATTAAGAGGCTGTCTGGGGCTTCCCTGGTGGCGCAGTGGTTGAGAGTCCGCCTGCCGATGCAGGGGACACGGGTTTGTGCCCCGGTCTGGGAAGATCCCACATGCCTCAGAGCGGCTAGGCCCATGAGCCATGGTCGCTGAGCCTGCGTGTCCAGAGCCTGTGCTCCGCAACGGGAGAGGCCACAACAGTGAGAGGCCCGCGTACCGCAAAAAAAAAAAAAAAAAAAAAAAAGAGGCTGTCTGTGGTTAGAACAAATATATATTTTTACTACGATAATCTTCAGTTGTCGGATGACTAAGAAGAAAATTTTGTATTAGTATTTAAAATTAATATTCATAGATCAACATATAAAAGGCATCTGTAAAGCATTCAAAGCCTTTCAGAGAAGACAAAGCATGTCACATGGACAATTTTTAGTCCTTACGCATCTGGAGCAGGAATAGAAGAGACACTAGGAAGACAGGAGAAGAAAACAACCAGATGTGTTGGAAGCTATGAGGTAAAACTTTGACAAACCACACACAGCATGTACATTAATGGGGCATGCCTTACTAAACAAGAGCCAGCCTCATTTAAGGGGATGTAATATGTGTGTGTGTGTGAATCTGAGTTGAAATGAAATGAAATTCCTTTTCTCCAAATCCACACCATATTTTCTATTACTATATCTTAGGACCAAAGTACTCAAGAGTTTGACAATCGCCCTTGTCTAGATGCCCAGGATGCTGACTGTTACAGAACCATAGTTACTGTTCCTGTGCCACACAGCATTGGACTAAATCTAATGAATGTGTTTTTGAAAACAGCAGCACCCTCTGTAGTTTCTCTCCTTGGGAGTAGATGGAATTAATGTTCTTTTTGCCTCTCAAAAGAGAGTGCCAGACACCTGGTGTGGCTTACATGTTCAAGGAAACTTTTCCAGATAAATCTCAAGTTTTCACAGAGCTGCTCTGAAGAGTTTTGCATCATGTGTCTGAATATGGTGGCATCCTCTGAGGCTGCTCACCGCACCCCATCTTTCAGGTTCCAAGGAAACATCTCAGGAAGAAGTCAGAGATGCTCTCACAGCCCATCAGATAGGGACAATCCGAGGAAAAGTCCTGTACAGTCTACTCATGGAGCCAGAGACCCCTTTGTCTTTTGGGTTCCACCAAGAAACATAGTATGAGCTTGTGTTCTCAATAGCCTTCTAAACGATGTCCGTAACTTGGCACTCTTTAATAAGGCACAGTAGATTAAGTACAGGCTCCCCAGCCAATTATTCTGCATGTTTTAGGCAAGTTTATTTTCAGCCACTTTAACTGTTCATTCTAATTTGTAAGTTAATATTTCAGCCCATCATACAACTTAAATAAATAACTATGCAAAACTATTACCACAGAAAGGACCTGATAAAATGGAAAACGACTACATTGATCTCTGGCAGCCATTCTGGTTATAAATACAAGCCTTCTATGACAGGGTGGATTGCTATAGGGACAACATTGTTAATTAGTATGGAAAAACTTAATAACGGAATCTGTTTTGGGATAGGACTGAAAAGGGCCAAGGAACGGAAGCTTCTTCGTTCAAAAACACCTTCTGGTATTTGTTTAGAGCAGAAATGTGCACACTTATGAGCAGATAAATGGGTTTGCTGTGAATTCTGTAGCATATTGGAAATACCTGATGAATAATTTTACTACCCAGAGCCCCGTGTCCACTGTGATGCTGGGGCAGTGTGGGTGGGGCTGGGAACTAGAGGGTATCAGCACATACGGGTGCTTGGCAGCTGCCCTGTGAGGTCTCTGGCGTTGCTTCGCCTTGCTGCAATATCCACTGACGATCCAGCACATGTCTGGACACGGGGCAAAAGGGAATATTCATGACTGATGGTTTATCAATACGACTACCCAGTTTATCCTGCTGAGCTTCAAGTTTACAGGTACTTTAGCAAAGGAGAATAAGACCATGTGTGGACATCGCAGAGATCAATGGCCAGTGGATTCTGATGTTGAGAAAAACCACACACTGGACCCCGGGTTTGGATCCTAGTTCAGTCACTCACCCACTGTAACCATTTCACCGGAGTCTTTGGTTATCACCTTTATAATTTATCAACAGAAGGACTCAATGTCAGTAGCACTGATTTCACTGTATGCAAAGCAGAGGGAACAATGCATAACACGGCATCGTCTCTCCTCAAATATAAACCTGCACTTAAAGCACTGCTTCCTGACCCAAGGGGTTACCATCACTTCCCTGTGGTCCATAACACAGGCTTTAGAGATTACTATTCTGTTTAGCTTTAAATATATGTTAGATATTGAGTGTATTAATTAAAGATAATCCTGGTATGAAAAACATGTTTTTCCAGAACTAATGACTTTTATGTCAGGCTGACAAATATAATTAGGCAATAAATCCTCAACCAGTCTGGTTCAAATTGCTACAAGGAAGATGAGATCTCTGCCATCCTTGTCAATTTATGTATAAAATACATATGAGTGCTATTTCTAAAGAGAGGAGGTGGCTAAAGGAATTCATAATTTATTTTGCATAAACCTACTCTTTAAAATACTCTCTCTTTTCAAGGAACCATATTTCAAATGGGTGCCTGAACCATTAGAAAAATGGTTAGAAAAATGCCAACTTGGATTTCATCAAAATCGATGGTGTTTCATACAATAAATAAATCAAAGTGATAAGCCTATTTGTTAGAAGCAATGGCTTTGAACTTAGCAGTGGGCCACTCCCATGCCTGTCTGGGATCGGCTCACTGAGCTATTTGACAAACGCTGGCAGAGAACCTAGTGCATGCACAGTGCTGGGGCAGCCGCGGTCAATCAATATAGCAAACACAGATGCCAGAGAGGGTGAGAATGTTTGAGGAGAACGTGTTCCTAACTTGGAGTCACTCCTAATTACACTGAAGCTGGATTTGGTCGGTGGTAATAGTCACAAGAGATGACCTATATAGTTTGGAGAATAAGACACACCGAAGGCTTGTGGCTGGAGAGTTGGGCAGGAACACGTCCACGGGCCTTGCAGAAATCTGGCCCCAGGAATTCTTACCACTTTACACTGATGGAATGAAAAGCTCCTTGAGGGCAGAAACTCCTGTCTTTAAACCTGCCTTCGATTCAGGCAGTATATTGCATGGCTAACAGTACAGATCAGGCTGGATTCCCACTCTACTGCTGACCAGCTGCGGGACTCTGGGCAAGTTACTTCGATGCTCTGTGCCTCAGTTTTGTCATCTTACAAGTGCTGGTCCTGGGTCCAGGAAGGTCAGTGCTGTCTGAGGACAAAGATGCTTTAGCTACTTCTATATCCACCCAGTTTATCACAAAGTGCTGAACAAGTGACAGGTTCAGATCCAAGTCTGTATAGATTATGTCACTGTACTTTTTAAACCTATTATTAAGCTAACCTAATGTGCAATCTCCTCTTTCCATGATTTTGTCTCCTGTCTTTTGGAAAATAGGGACAATGTGCAGTTTTCCCACAGAGCAATGCTGTAACTAGGACACACATCTAGACACACGAACAGGTTACGTTACCAATCACATGTGTGCACTGGTCGCTATCAATGACGGTCTATTTCAAATGGTGACTCTGAAAGTGCGCCCTTCTCAAAGACATCTCCCCAGTGACTGCATGGCAGCTCCCCCAAAGCAGGAGAGGACAAGGAAGGGGTACAGCCCTGTTAGTGCAAGGTAGCGCTCTGGCAGTCCATCCATCTCAGTGCCCACACAGATGTCCAATGTCCAAAGTGGCGACTACCTTGGGGTCTAACCCTGTGGCAAGGACCACCGTGGTCACCTGGGGAAGGATGCGGGGTCACGCTCGTCTGGTAGGAGATAAAGAAACTGACTTCCAACAAATTCATTCATCAAAACAGCAATGCATTTGCTTCGGAACATTCTATGGTTCTAGATGTGAGCAAGAAGGGGCATAGGAAGAAAGGAAGAAGATGCAATGTATTTGTGAAATGCTAAGTATTACAGTGAAAATTAAAACAATGATGAGATTACCTCTTTGTTGTACACAAACAAGACTAGGGAAGAGAGAGAGATAGAAACCTAACCGTGGTCTCCTGTAACAGAAGTTGGTAAACTTTAAGAGGAGATGTTTAGTCAGTCAATGGACAATGCTTTAAGGGATGGGTGTGAATCTGTCTGCTGCAATATCTAACATTTACTTATCTGAATATTTAAGTATCTGCATACATATGATCTACTTGCCACAAGAGACAAAGCCAACTGAAAGAATGAACCCTAATAAACATGAATTATAAATGAAAATGAAGTATCTTACAAAATGACTAAGTTGAAAAAGTAAAATCAGTTCAGTAATTCCATTTATATACTTTTATAAATAATATACTTTATATAAATCATGCATTTACTGGGTAAAAAAAAGTATATTTTGTTTCTAAAGAGCACTGGAGAGAAAATACATAGGTATCTACCGTAAACTATGTGTTACAGCGAGCCAACAGTAAATGCAAGCCTTAATTTGTTGCCATGAGCAGGCAAACTTCCAGATACTATAAACTGAATATGACATAAATTGATTTTATACCAAGATATCCAAAGACCCGCCATATAATTATTTTAATATGTGGGCCAGTTTATCAGCTGTCAAAATGATCCCTTGAGTAGTGAAGAATAAAAAGACTAAAATTTACCCTGGTTCAAAATAAAACGAAATACAAAACCCTATTGATTACCTATAGTGAAAAAAGCAAAAGCTCTCATTTAAAAGACATTAAAAAGAAAAAAAAAACGGGAAGGGGAGAGGCTCAATTTTCCCCCTCATTTTACTTGGATTTTAATTTTTAAATTTTTATTTATTTTTTATTTTTTGCTGTACGCGGGCCTCTCACTGTTGTGGCCTCTCCCGTTGCGGAGCACAGGCTCCGGACGCACAGGCTCAGCGGCCATGGCTCACGGGCCCAGCCGCTCCGCGGCATGTGGGATCTTCCCGGACCAGGGCACGAACCCGCGTCCCCTGCATTGGCAGGCGGACTCTCCACCACTGCGCCACCAGGGAAGCCCAGGATTTTTATTTTTAAGGCTTGGCCTTGATTTAAAATTTGCCCGTCTGCTGCAGGATCTCATTTTCGTTATGGAGTAAAACCAGTTGGATAAGGCCACGTCGTAGTTATGTAGAGACATGGAGTTATTTACTCTCAAAAGACAACATTTATCTTGGCAGTTGGCATTTTCAAGATGTTAGGCCGGCTAGACTCATACAGGTTCCAATCCTAATAACTTTGAGTAAGACAATGGCTGAAGTAGAAGGAAACATATATGTACCTAACATGTGTGCCTGCCCCTGCTCCCCCAAGCATTCATACACGCTTTTGGAAGAAGTTTGGATATACATTTGAATGTTCCTCCTCAAGCCTCATTCAACTGAACTTCTTAAAAGGGCCCTTGTTATCTGTGTCCTTGGGTCGTATTTTGAAACTGTTTCTTAACCTGTAAAGTAAAACACTTGCCTTAAAGAGCTGTTGAAAAAACTCAGATGATATTTGTAAAGGACCCAGAGTCCAGTGCCCAACACATAATAATTACTATTACAGCCAGCTATTTTTATGACTAAAACATTCATAATCTCTATCAGATAATTTAATACTTAATTTTACAGAGGCCTCCAGATTCTTGATTGATTTGGAAGGCAGAGAATATTGTTAATTGGGTAATATGTGCACAGAGTAGCAAACATTACCAGTGAATAGTATGCTCCTTCCAATGCAGCCCTTGGTCACAGAGAGCGCCTCTAGTACTAGTTCCATGTATATCTTTTCAGGGAATATCAGTGTCTGTGCTAACAGAGCACAGGTGGCAGAAATGAGAGCACACTGTCCAGAGTTCTGTCCCCTGCTTCTCTCAATTAACAATACTACTTGTACAACGGTCTGCATCACCTGGCTATTTGTGCCTCCTCATTCTTTTTAATGTGTAGATATAGCCTGATTTTTCAATCTTTTAAACTTATTTAACAAAAAAATTAAGAAATAAATTTTCTATTTTACAAGCAATGTTGCAACAAATATCCATGTATTCAATTTGCCTACAGGGGAATATATCTATAGGGTAAATTCCTAGAGATACAATTGCTGGATCAAATGATATGTGCACTTTTAATATTGATAGTTATTGTCGAACTACTTTTCGTAGAAGTGATACCAGTTTAGATTCTCACCAGATGTATATGAGAGGGTGTTTCCCCTACCCTCACCAGCATAGAGAGTTATTAAGTGTTATGGTCTGTATTGTATGATATGTGAAAATGATATCACTGTGCTTTAAGCATTTCTGTTATCATTACTGAAGCTGAATGTGTTTTAAAATGCTTAAAAGTCATCTCTTTTCTTTACTGTGAACAGTTTATATCTTTGTCCATTACTCTTTTGGTCTTTTTCATACTGATTTGTAGGTACTCTTTATATATTACCCCCATTGTCTGTGATATGAGTTGCAAATTCCCACCACTCATTTGGCTTTTGACCTTATTTAATGTGTTTTTGCCATACAGATTATTTTTAGAAGTTTATATAGTGAAACATCAGTATTTTTTCTCATTTCCAGATTTTACCTCATAATTAGAAAGGTTTTCCTCAATCCCAAGTAAAGTGAACAATTTTCCATTCTTTAGTACATTTATGATTTTACTTTTTATGTTTAAAAATATTACTTGCACACTTATCTGAACAGTTGTGAGTGCGTATAAAGACAAGTTTCTATTTTCAGCATATAAAAGTCGTATTATAAGCATACAACGCAAGACTTTTTTTCCTTGTTATCTCCTATACATTTTGCTTAGAGAAAGTGATGCTGTTATTTGATACATAATGATCACAACCCTTAGGTCTTCATTGGGTTGTATCCCTTTTCATTATAAAGAAACTTTTTTTGACTTAATACCTTTTTTTAAACCATGAATTCAATCTTCCTTAATGTTAAGACTATAACTTTGACTCTTTTTGTTTGTTTGCATTTCTTTGGTATGCTCCATAATGTTACCCCCAATCTAGATCATTTTGTTTTAGATGTGTTTTATATACAGCCTATAATTGTATTTTTCTACGTGATCCAATTCTTTTAATATGTAAGTTTGGAACATTCACATTTATTGATAGGTACAAGATGTATCTATACTCTCTGCCTGTATTGCTATTATTGCCTTTTATTATAGAAACAACTTTACTAAGGTCTAAGTGAGACACAATAAACTGCATCTATTTAAAATGTACAATCCAGGGGCTTCCCTGGTGGCGCAGTGGTTGAGAGTCCGCCTGCCGATGCAGGGGACACGGGTTCGTGCCCGGGTCCGGGAAGATCCCACATGCCGCGGAGCGGCTGGGCCCGTGAGCCATGGCCGCTGAGCCTGCGCGTCCGGAGCCTGTGCTCCACAACGGGAGAGGCCACAGCAGTGAGAGGCCCGCGTGCCACACAAAAAAAACAAAAACAAAAAACAAAACAAAAAATAAAATGTACAATCTGATAAGTTTCAACATGTTTATGTACATATAAAACCATCATCATAATAAAATTAGGCACATATCTATAACCCACAGACGTTTCCTCACCATATGCCCCTTTGTAATTCATACCTCCCTTCCAGCTGCTTCTTCATGTCCAGGCAGCCAATGATTTGTTTTCTATCACTATAGATATTAGATTGCACTTTCTGTCGTTTTATAGGAATGAAATCTTACACTATGTACTATTTTATAATTCTGGCTTTTTTTATTTAGCATCATTATTTTTAGATAGATCCATTTAGTTGCACATATCAATAGTTCATTACTTTCATGCTGGGCAGTATTCCCTTGTAGGAATAAACTAAAATTTGTTTATCAATTCATCTGTTGATGGATATCAGGTTACTCGTTTTTGGCTACTGCAAAGAAAGCTGTTATGAACATTTATGTCCAAGTGTTCGTATAAACATATGCTTTCATTTCTCTTGATCAAATACCTAGAAGTGGAAGAGCTGGACATATGGTAGGTGTACATTAAACTTTTTAAGAAACTGCCAGATTGTTTTCCAAATTGGTTGTACCATTTGGTAGTCCCATCAACAATGAACGTGAGTTCCAATTGCTCCACATCCTGCCAACGCTTCATATTGTCATCTTTTCATTTCAGCCATCCTTATAAGTATGTAGTGGTATCTCATTGTGGTTTTAATTTGTATTTCTCTAATGAGTAATGACATTGAGAATCTCTTCATGTGCTAATTTGCCATCTATATATCTTCTTTGGTGAAATGTCTGTTCAAATCTTTGCCTATTAAAAAAATTAGGTTATTTTCTTATTATTGAGTTCTGAGAACTCTTTATATATTCTGAATACAAATCCTTTATCATATATATGACTTGCAAATTTTTCTCACAGTCTGGCATAGCTTTTCATTCTCTGAACAATTTCTTTCAAAGAGCAGTTCTTATTTTTTATGTTTGTCAATTTGTTCTTTTACAAATCAAGTTTGCTTTTGTATCTAAGAAATCTTTGCCTAATCCAAAATCACAAAGATTTTTTTCCCTATGTTTCCTTTTAGAAGTTTTATATTTAGGTCTATGATCCATCCTAAGCTAATTTTTGTACACAGTAAAAGGAATGGATCAAAGTTCATATTTCTGCATATGGATACCCAAATGGTTCAGCACCACCAGTTTAAAAGGCTAAACTTTTCAACTAAGTTGCCTTTGCACCTTTGTTGAAAATCAGTTGTCCATGTACGTGCAGGCCTATTTTTGGACCCTATTCTATTGATCTATTTATATATCAGTATCACATTGTCTTAATTATTGTAGTTTGAAAAAGTCTTGAAGTCAGTTAGTGTGAGTATTCCAATTCTGTTCTTCTTTTTCAAAACAGTTTTGGCTTTTTTAGGTTTTTGCATTTTCAAGTAAACATTAATTTCTTTTTAAAAAAGCCTGCTGGAATTTTGATAGGGAGTGTGTTGAACTTACAAATCAATTTGGGAAGAATTGACACCAATACTGAGTTTCCTGATCTACGAACATGGACTATCTCTTCACATATTTGGAGATGTGGTACAACTCTCAGCAATGTTTTGTAGTGTTTAGTGTGCGAGTCTTGCACATCTTTTGTTAGCTTCATCCTTAAGTACACTTGATTCTTGTTATTCACCATAGTTATGTTCTATAAAGTTGCTGCAAACAGTGAATTCATGAATACCTCAGAGAAATACAGGGTAAGGTTCCTGTGAGTCGTGGGTCACAACATTTTTGTCAGCTGATCAATACATAACCTTGTTTTATATGTGTTTCTGTTTAAAGACACCTTGTTTAATACACACTTCTTACAAATAATTAATTGTCAAACAGGCTGAGTGTCGTTTTGTTCAACCTCAGGTGGCAACTCAAATTTTTCACCATATGCTGCTCATCCCCACAAATGGCTGTGAATGTGACGTAAGTATTGGTTTTGGGGATACCAATAAATTTAAGTGAGTAGGTGAATGTGCAAATATGGCATCTGAAAATAATGAAGATCTTATTTCACATTTTTGATGCTACTGTAGGTGGTAGTTTTTTTGTTTTTGTTTTTTGCGGTACACAGGCCTCTCACTATTGTGGCATCTCCCATTGCGGAGCACAGGCTCCGGACGTGCAGGCTCAGTGGCCATGGCTCACAGGCCCAGCCGCTCCGCGGCATGTGGGATCCTCCCGGACCGGGGCACGAACCTGTGTCCCCTGAATTGGCAGGCAGACTCCCAACCACTGCGCCACCAGGGAAGCCCTAAGTGGTAGTTTTTAAAAATTAATTTCTGAGCTTCTGTAGTATCCTTTTAAAAAATCTTTCACATTATGGTTGCGCTTTCTTTGCCTTACGTTCTGTATTTTGTATCATTACTTAGAAGGCTTATATTTCTATTTTTGTGGTTACTTTTACGTATACAACTATATAAATATGGTTATACTCATTAACTCTCTAATAAGGGCAATGATAAATGAGAATATTTTCATTTCCTCTCTACCATCCTCCTACACACACTTTTAATTGATTTTACAATGTTTACTGCTGTTTGCTTTTTAAAAAACCATTAAAGATACTTATATCTTTCTGTTTTAAATGATAGTTTTTATCTCCCAGCTATAAAATCTGAGGATATTAGCATGCATACAGCACTTTTCACCTTTTCTCCTCTTCCTCTCTGACCTTTTATTTCATTATTTGTTATTTCTACATTGCAGAATTTAAAACATTTATATTCTATTTTGTGACAATCACTTTTACTTTGATTTTAGTCCTACAGAGAGTGCTTAATTCAACATCTAGATGCCAGTCTCTTTGCCAACAATTCTCCATTCACCTCCTATTTGACTGAAATTTGTCTTCTGGTAATTTCTTCAGTAAAGGATCATAAAAATTCTACATCCTGAGTGCTTCCATGTTTATCAATATTTGTCTGTTAGCTGTATGTGTAAAAGAAATTTGGAGTAAGTAAAGAAATCTTGGGTCACTAGATTATGAAGTCCTTGGGCAAAAAAATCTAAGCATCTAGCATAGTGCAATAATCTTTTGAACAACCACCAGATGAAATGAGTCACTAACAAAAATGGATGAAAGGTCTTGCACACAAAAATATTTTCCTCTGTGCATATTCTATCTTAAGACTTTTACAATCTGGCTATATTTGGTGAGAATATCATCCAAAGAAATCAGGGATATTATATAACACAAGAATCAAGTGGGGTCAACGACAGCACTGGGACATAATGTGACAATGGAAAGAATGTTAGGTCAGGAGCAAGACACTTATTAGCTTGAGGCTCAGCCCCAAGACCAACTAACCACGTCCTTCTGTGTGTTACTAAAACCTTACAAATCTGGTAAAAGAGGAAAGCAGTGGCACAGATTTCAAATGCCACTTTTCACTGTAAGAATACATTCTACGTAGGGAGAAGAATTATCATTATCACCCCCTACCCAACCTCAGCTATTATTAAAATTGTTTACATTCCTTGAGAAATTAAGGGCTGAGGGACAAGAATGGGGGTAAGGGATATCTCAGAAAAAAGTCTGACATGAAAAATCTGTAGATAATCCATTTACACATAATCAAAAAATCAATGAGAGAGTAAAATGGCTTGATACTGAGTGCACTGGGAATTCAGATCTGACTTGGCTATTAAGTCAATAAGATTATTATTATTGATGAAAAGACCTATCCATGAAGTAGATAACACAATGTGTATTCCTTAGGTGATGCTGAGGAACAAAACTCTGAGAACTGCAGCTAAAAAGGACCAGGGTCAATGCTCTGTTATTATACTTGCTGTCTAGCTAAAGGAAGATAAATGAAGGGACAGCTCTGCCTTAGGACTCTGCCTGAAGACTGCTGCTTAAAATAAACCAGCCCTGCCTCTAATGGTTTTGGGGAAGAGACAATATAAATACATTCCACAAACCAATGTGTTGCTATCTAGTGGATGAAGCCTATGCTGAATGGGAAACCCTATAGATGCCACCTATCAAAGCAACTTTTCAAGAATGAACCTGTGTGACCAGAGCAAGTGCGTCTCAGTTATGGTACTAGGAAAGTCAGCACCCTTCAGCCATATATTTATATATTAAGTTTAATTAGGTTAGCAATCTAAACGTATATTTTTAGAGTGGATACCACTCTAAAAATAAGAAACTCAAAACAGATTTATAAAATAAGATAAACATCTACACCTTAATAACCAAATTAGTAATGATTTCTGCATATATTATGCTTTTTCAAGGTAGAGCATTCTCATGTATATTATTTTACTTGATCATCTGGCACACATAACCACTACAATGTGGATATAATTATCCCCGTTTTGTAAAATAAGGAAACTGACTTGGAGAGGGTAAGTCATTTCCTTAGTGAATGGGTAAGTCTACACTGTGCTGAAAACTCTCTTCATTATACTTCATTGCTTTTTTACAAAACAATTTCCAACTCTGGGAGAGGGCATTTATATAAACTTTCATAATCATATATAATTTTTTCTACAAAGAAAAAGCAATCTGGGATTTTGATTGAAACTGCTGAATCTGTAGACCAATTTTTGGGAAAACAGACATCTCAATAATATCACACCTTCCAATCCATGGATATGGCAGGAGACATGGAGAAATATATCGACCAATTTTTGAATAATGAACCAAACCTAAATTCCTGGGATAAACAATGCAAACATCTTACAATTCCTCCCTCCTGCCCTTGATGTTACTGTCATATATTTGACTTCTATATATATTATAAACCCTGTAATTATTATTAATTTTGCTTTAACCAGTTAATTATCTTTTAAAGAGATTTTTTAAATGTCTTTTATATTTACCCTTATTCTTACCATGTCCAGAGTACTCTGTGTAAATACAAATTTCCCTCTGATATCTTTTTTCTTCCGCCAAAAAAACTAACATTTCTTGTTGTGCCGTTTGCCATTGGTAACTATTTTCAGTTTTGTTTGTTTGAAATAGGTCTTTCCTTTCATTTCTGAAAGATATTTTTGCTAGATATAGAATTCTAGGTTGAGAGTCTCCCTTTTTTTCTTTCTCCTTCCTCCCTTCCAGTACCTTAAAGATGTCAATCCATTGTCTTTCGGTTTTGCAGCATTTCTGGTAAGTTGTTTTTGGTTTGTTTTTTCATTCTTATTTTTGTTGAGGGGAACTGCCTCTTCTTTCTCCGGGTGCCTTGAACATTTTATTAACAGTTTTCAGCAATCTGATTGTGATAGGTCTTACCTGTAGTATTCCTTATGTTTCTTCTCTTTGGGGTTCATTAAGCATTTTAGATCTTGGATTTATCACTTTCATCGAATTTGGAAAAAATCTGGCTTAAAAAATTTTTTTTATTGGCGTATAGTTGATTTACAATGTTGTGTTAGTTTCAGGTGTACAGCAAAGTGAATCAGTTATACATATACATATATCCACTCTATTTTAGATTTTTTTCCCATATAGGCCATTACAGAGTATTGAGTAGAGTTCTCTCTGCTATACAGTAGGTCCTTATTAGTTATCTTTTATATAGAGTAGTGTGTATGGCCATTCTTTTCTTTCTTCTCCTACTCCCATTTTTCTAAAACACCAATTATACATGTTTGAGTCCACTTGATATTTTTCTACATTTTACTGTGGCTCTCTTCACTTTTTTTCAGCCATTTTCCTCTCTCTGCCTTATACTGAATACTTTATATTGCTATGTTTTCCAGCTCACTGATCTTTTCTTCTTCAGTTTCTAAAATGCTGTTACCTCAACCAGTGTGTTTTTCACTTTCGACACTTCATTTTTCACTTTGGAAGTTTTAGTTGGGTCCTTCTTTTACTTCCATTCCTCCCCTCAACATGTTCATGTTTTCCTCCACACTCTTGATCACAGGGAATATAACTACTGCAGTTGTTTTACCCTTCTTGTCTATTAATTTCATCTGTAATTTCTGGGTTTGTTTCTACTGGTTGATTCTCACAACCCTTGCCTCAGTATAGGTCATAATTTTGCTGCTTTTCTGCCTTTCTGGTAATTTTGGATTGGATGCTAGACACTGTTTTATATTTTGGGGTGCTGAATTTTGTTAAAGGTGTTGAACTTGTTCTGACAGGCAGTTATGCTACTTTGGTTCAGTTTTCTCTCTCAAGGCTTGCTTATAAGCTTTGTTAGGGCAAGTCCAGGGTAGACTTTGACCTAGGGATAATTTAGCCTCGTTATCTATTTCTCTTCTATAGACTCTACCCTATTTCCCTTGTATTAGGAAGTCTTTCTACTCTGCAAGTGGGAACATGGACTAAGTCCCAGCCCTTTGTGAGCTGCGGAAATGGTTCAATCCACTGCTTTCCAGTGGTTCTTTGCACACAGTGTGGAGTTTTACCCCACACATGAGCAAAGCAGTGCTTACCCAAGGGCTCAGGGGCATCGTCCTCTGCAGCTATCAGGAGCTCTTTCTCCCTATGAAGCTCCCATCTCTGCTACTGTCCTTCACAAATTCTAGCTGCCTTAACTGTAATCTCTTGCCCTTCAACACAGGGCTGTGTTGTTCCCCATCTGCTTGGCCTGGAAACTGCCTTCAGGCCATTTAGGATGGGGGTGGGGGTTGCCTCATTCATTTCCCTTCTCTTAGGGAATCACAGCCCTGAGCTGCCTGTGGTCCAATGCCTGCAAACAGTTATTTAATATATTTTGTCCAGTGTTTCATTGTGTACAGCAAGGGGAGAGAGAAAGTTTCTGTAGGAGATAATTCTTGATGGGTAGGCAGAGAACTCTGTTTTGCATACATTCAGAAAATCTAGGGGGTGGGGGTAGAGTCTAGTGCACTTGAAGTGATGACAATTTTAAACTTAATTCAACTTCTTGAATTATAACACTCCTACTAACATTAACTATTAGTAGTATTCCAATCCACTTCTTGCTAATCTTATTTTTTTTCCTGAACATTTAATAGCTGATATTTGTTTATTTTATTTGTATACTGTCTTCCTCCTAGCTCACATTACAAAGTAATTTCTAAAAGGGTAAGAACTTTTTCTATGCTGTTCATTGATTTATCTCTAGTACCTAGATTACACAAATACTTTATAAGTACACATTGTCTTATAAAGTAGTTGTGTATTGTGTGTATTCCTGGCACACACAGTACACAACTACTTTACAAGACAATGTGTGCATCTATTCTTTAACTTGGTAGGTATCTCTGTTATAGAAGAAAACACATATTTGTTATAAAGCTAATTTTGGTTAAATCACATCCTATTTGCCCTTGATGTTCACCATATATTATTAAAATAGAGCTCTATGTATATCCAGGCAAATATTTAAAAAGAAATACTGAAATTCATACTTTGAAAGGAAAAGCAACACAATATACCTTAATGTTTGTCAAAGTAAACAATATGTAAGAATGCAGAGCATCCTATGGGAATATTCAAGCATCTGGCACCTTCTAGCAGCATACACTAGTATGAATCTGAAGATGAAGGTTACATATACTCAAAACGTGCACTTTAAAAGGTATGGCCTCGATTAATCGGAGCATATGAGATGAAGGAGGGGAGACCTATCTGAAATCTGCCTGAGATAAAATCTTTTGTTATTTAAGAACTTATAGGCTAGGTTAACTAGTGATTTCATTTATTCTATATATTAGTTACTTCACAAGAAGTTCTGAAGTGTTGTGCTTTCTAACTACAGTTTGTGTTAAACAAGCAAAAAAAGGAGTCAGCCTCAACATAAAATCTTTGCTTAAAAGATACAGGGACAAATTGAAGTTTATATATTTTTTCAATCAGATCTCAGTAAATGTTTTCTCCAGAATCACACCTGGCTTCTGACATTTCTGATTAATTTTCATTCTGTAGTGAATGATGTTTTTTGTCTTGCCTAACCCAAACAGACTCCACCGTGACAACCCATAAACATAACATGTGACATGTTAGATATGTTTTCACAGGAATAATGTTACCATCATGTTTTCTAAGACTTCTTTCAAAGCTTGTTGACTTGGCAAGTGATGGGACTGGGTTACAGTACTTTAGGTCCAATAGATGTTCCAATGAAGATTTGGCCGTGTTAACGAACATAGTGTAGGAACATTTTCCCTTTGGGAAATCTTACTTTAAGACAGGGATATGTGACTGTTAACTATGAAACTAATTCTAAAGGCCTAAACATCGTTTTTTTCAAGTCTGGCTACTTGACTTCACCTGTGCTATGGTGACGAGTTACTTGTCTATAAATTGTCAGCTCCTTACTGTCTAGCTGCATGATGTCTGGCACAGAGAGTGCTTGCCAAATGAGTAAATTCTTGAGCCAGAGTACCCTATCCTCTCAAGCATTCTAGATGCTTGAGACATTATTACCCTGTGTTAGTCTCAAATTAAGTTAATGAAAAATTCTGAAAGTTCTACCTCATCATCCATTTATGCCTCACTACGAACAAAACCAAGAGAATTACAGTATACAATGCGTGGAGCCTCAAGCCATCGTATCAATCTAGACAGGAACACAAGATGAATATAAACCGAACAGCTGAAGTCTCAACATACGTGGCTACTCTTGATGTGGTAACCCCAGAGCTCTGACAGCTCGTCTTGGCTTTAAACAACTAACATTTAAATTTTCATATCTAGGGGCTTCCCTGGTGGCGCGGTGGTTGAGAGCCCGCCTGCCGATGCAGGAGACACGGGTTCGTGCCCCGGTCCGGGAAGATCCCACATGCCGCGGAGCGGCTGGGCCCATGAGCCATGGCCGCTGAGCCTGCGCTCCACAAAGGGAGAGGCCACAACAGTGAGAGGCCCTAGTACCACAAAAAAAAAAAGAAATAAAATTTCACATCTAATAGTCCCCATCATTTACACTTAGAGGCCTCTTTCCAAGAACTGTAGGTGTCAAAAACTTGAGTCTTGGACTTGGTTTTGCCTACATTGCAGAGGCTGCAGGGTATGGTGGGACTGAAGTGGGGCGTGAAGTCCAACAGGTGGTTTAAATATGAGAGTCCACTGCACACCAGCTCTGAGAACACAGGCATGTCACACAACCTCCCTGCCTGGAAACTGGGGTGGGCAACAACAGTCACCTCAGAGAACTGTTGCAAGGGTGAAACAGAGTGCCCCCAGGAAACACTGCTACTGCCCTTAAGTCACTAACAGATTACAATACTCTCAACTGTAAAGCATCAATAACTACCCTACTTACCTTACAGGGATACAGTGAAGCAAGAAAATAAACTTGATTTTTTAAATTTAAAGCTCTATCTAGGGCTTCCCCGGTGGCGCAGTGGTTGAGAGTCCGCCTGCCTATGCAGGGGATACGGGTTCGTGCCCCAGTCCGCGAAGATCCCACATGCCGCAGAGCGGCTGGGCCCGTGAGCCATGGCCGCTGAGCCTGCGTGTCTGGAGCCTGTGCTCTGCAACGGGAGAGGCCACAGCAGTGAGAGGCCCGCGTACCGCAAAAAAAAAAAAAAAGCTCTATCTACACAAACGTTATGTCACTGTCTTCCTGGGGTGGGGGGTAATTCCATGTGTGACGGAAAGACGTACACTAAGGTTAAGAAGTACAAATGCTAACCTCTGTTTATGAAGAGGGTTTGTTGGTGACTTCACAGGGCCAGTGTGCCTACCTCCCTCTCCCCCCACCGTGGGGACTGAGGGCAGCTGAGCGTGGGTCACTAATGGTTCACGACTGAACCCTTTTCTGGGGAAGGTTCCTTTGACTACCCAGTTCAGAAATGCCAGGGAGAGGATGCTCTTCCCCCAGGAGCAGCCTGTGGCCTGTAACTATCAAAAAAAGTGGGATCTAGAGATTGTCATACTGAGTAAGTCAGACAGAGAAAGACAAATATCATATGATATTGCTTATATGTGGAATCTAAAAAAAGGGTACACGTGAACTTATCTACAAAACAGAAATACAGTTACAGATGTATAAAATAAACTTATTGTTACCGGGGGTAAAGGGGTGGGGGAGGGATAAACTGGGAGATATTGGGACTGACATAGACACACTGCTCTATATAAAATAGATAACTAATAAGGACCTACTGTATAGCACAGGGAACTCTACTCAATACTCTGTAATGACCTATATGGGAAAAGAATCTAAAATAGAGTAGATATACGTATATGCATAACTGATTCACTTTGCTGTACACCTGAAACTAACACGACATTGTAAATCAACTATACCCCGATAAAAATTAAAAAATAAAATAAAATAAAATAAAATAAATAAAAAGAAAAAAAAGTGAGGCAACTATGTGGTCCCACACTTCAGTGCTCCCCATGGGACCAACCTGAGGCTAGACTTCGGCTAACGTTTTCTCAGCTTCTTCTCTGGCTCTCTCCTGCTCCCCTCAATTCCTTACTGTTTTCTTCTGACGGCAGTTCCTCAATAAACCACTTACCCAGGCTTTGTGTTTAAAGAACCAAATCTAAGAAACCACTAATATCTTCCAGTATTGAGTTGCCTGGCAGTGTTTCAGCAGAGTTTCCAGGAAGGCCCAGGCTTTCCTTAGGGCCTACAGCACATCAGGACAGCACTCCCCAAGTCCAGCCAAAGCTGGTGGCTACTGGAAACAAGCCAGAAGCCAAAGTCTGGGCAGAGCACATGGTATTACAGCTGGGATGGGATACACCCCTGCTTAGAGCATCCTCAGAAAGGAAGACAGGATGTTCCAAAACCTACAGGTGAAGGGGACTTCTGTCTCTTGGAGAACATGAGAGAGACCTACTCCAGCCCCTGTGAGAGACATCCCTCTAATCCAGACTGTTCACAGAAGTCAAATACATCTCCCAGAAATGCTTTCCCCACCTTAGAAGCATCTGAACGACATCAAGGTTCGCATAACCACAGGGCCCAGAACAGCTGTTGACCGCAGCAGGCAACAGTGCCTGAATGAGTCACTGCACACACTCTAATGGGTAGAGCAGTGGAGACACGCTCTCTGCCGCTGCTTCCAGTCTCCACCCTCTGAATTCCCACAGAACTGAGGCCACAGGCCACGTGTGCTGCCCCAAGTGCTGCTGTGCGGTTTTGGTGTGTGTCTACGTATTGCCTCCTCAAGGGAACGTGAGTCCCTTATTTCCTTGTGAGACATCCTTGGAGCCCCGGCTATGTGTCTAGCACAGTTCTTGTCCCCAAGTTAATCACACCAGACCTTGCGCATGATAGATTGCTCCAGAAGGACCTGCTGAATTAAACTGACTGTGGCTGGGAAGAGTTGGATAAGGATTCTAGGAGGAAGTGGTCCCTGACTGGGATGCTAAGGTAGCAGGATTTCGGCAGAACGAGGGAAAAGGTATGTTGGAGAGGGGATGGCACGCACGGTGACGGAGACAAGACTTGAAAATAAGAAAAGCCAACCACTGCGATAGACAAATGTATAATAGCCCAAGTAAATGACACCAAACACAAATGGGAACAATTAACTGCCCAGGGGTCTTGGCCTTACTTCTCTTTCTTCCCACACCCCTTGGGTGCCTGGAACAGAATAAAGCTTAATATTGCTTGAATTTTACTAGATGTTAATGCCTTAAGCTTAGAACTCTCTATGTGAATTTTTGGCAAGTAAGATACCCATATCAATCTTTCGAAACTAATAAACACTTTTGAGCACCAAATAATCCATCTCCCATGGCCAAGTCACAGAACTACCACAGGGATGAACTGATGAAAAAGTACTCAAACCTTCCTCTGAACGGTCCAATAAAGCATAACACCGAAGTCAAGGCAACAACTGGGAGAGAAAACTGAGCATTTCATTTTTTTTTTTTTTTTTTTTCTTTTTGCGGTATGCGGGCCTCTCACTGTTGTGGCCTCTCCCGTTGCGGAGCACAGGCTCCGGACGCGCAGGCCCAGAGGCCATGGCTCACGGGCCCAGCCGCTCCGCGGCATATGGGATCCTCCCAGACCGGGGCACGAACCCGTATCCCCTGCATCGGCAGGCGGACTCTCAACCACTGCGCCACCAGGGAGGCCCAGCATTTCATTTTTGAATTGGCAATTAGCCACACTTAGGAGGTATTCCCTCAGAGGAAAACCCTCTTACAAAGTGGTTTGGTGAACACAGACAACCAGCAGTGACTGGCCCTCCTGCGGGCACCTAACGAACAGTTGTGAGTTTCAAACAACTAAGCCTCAGAACAGTAGGTAGCAGCAACAGCCCTCTCAGGCCTCCACTCTGTTTCCGGCCTCTCTTCCTTTCAGTCAGCTTCCCACTGTGAGGGATGCACTTCTAAATTCCTGAGCCTGGCATTCAGGACTGTCTAGGATTTGGCCTCACATCACCCTTTCAGGCCAACTTCCTGGTAGGTGCCAGCCACCTGCCTTCCCTCTACCTTCCAGACCCTCCTGCCTCTTCCACGCCTCCCCGTCTTGGCCCGCTGCTCAGCCTGGACGCCCCTATTCACAATCACTTCTGAATAAAGTGTTAAGCCCTGGTTAAAGACCATCTCTTGTGGGAAGGTTTCCACGTCTCTCCTGATGATCAGAATGAACCGCTCCTTCTCCAAGGCAGTGATTTTATTTCTTTGTGCTTCAATTCCTTCCACTAAAAAATAGGAATAATGATCTGTATTCTGTCACTTCAGAGTCTTTGAAAGATTCAAATGAGGTGCTGTATGTGGTTCTAATCTCTAAAATCTTAAAGAGCTGAAGAATGAATAAAAAATGTGCACAGAACTTCATGTTTTCATTGTTTACTATGTTCAACGCAGCTTCATTTTTAGTTGGCTTGTATGACGTTTGCTGCATACTAATAGTTAGCATAGAAGAGACTGAAAGTTATTTTTGTACTCTATTTCACATTCATGCAACCAATTTTAATGGTCTAAATCAACCCAATATTCTGAAAATACGTCTTAACTGATTATATTAAATTTGATCTTGCTAAAAAGTTTCCAAATGGAGCATCAACACTTATGTCAGTTATGTGGCAGCTAGCCTAACTGAATCAAAACAGCATTCATACTTTCTGTGTGTGTGCAATAAAACTGTGGGCATTTTTAGACATTTTTCAGACATTTCCCAAACTACAGACATCTGTTGTTTATATTTCAAGTTTCCCCAAATAGACAGTAAAGTATCATCCTTCCAGACTGGGTAGCAAAGACTACTCCCTAAATGACTACTTTCTTAACAGGATTTTAAAGGCATCTGACAAGGTCTGTAATGACATTTTTGTACATTCAATGAAGAAATAAGTTAGAAAATATACCTGGGTGAATGATTATACCTGAAAGATCAGTTTCAACCTAACAGGAGACCTCTGGTGGCAACTACAGAATTCTCCCCTAAACTCTGCTGAATTCAATCTTTTTTAATCCAAGATTTTCAAGATGTCAAGGAGAGGCACTTGATCACAATTAACAGAAATGAAATAAAACCAGTCAGTGAATCCACTGGAAGACAGGATCAAAATCTATCCAATGACAAGACATTATAAAAACAGGCCAAATCTAACAATATAAAATATTCTGAAAGAGACAAATGTAAATTTCTTATGTGTAGGTTAAGACAATCAAGTCTCATGAATAAGGATATGTGTACCAACTGCTCCCGATACCATTATTTGTAATAACAAGAAGACAACATAAATATCCATCAACGAGGGAATAGCTAAATATATTAACTGAATGTAGTATACTTTGCAGCTATAAAAAGAAAAAAAAACTACAGGAGGCTGAAATATAATGATATGGAAGAATGTCTGATAAATTTGGGGTGATAAAAGCAGGTTGAGGGTATTATACACAGACTCTCCCCATTCTTGTTTTGTTTTTAAAGAATTCCACATGTTTTTTCTTTTCTTTTCTTTTTTTAATTTGGAACATCTAGACCATAGCATTTAATTCATTATAGTTACTTATATATAACTGTGTTTTATTTATCTTCTTACTCCTTGCTTTCCATTTGTCTTAACCTGTGGTGTATTCCTGTTTTAAGTAGTTTTTGAAGCTTTATTTTGGATTAAGCAGTTTTAAAAATTATCCTATGATTTCATTTTATTCTGGATATTTTATTTTGTCTATTTTTCATCATAGTGATTCTCTCTCACCTGTCTCTAAACTATTGTTAAGCTCATCCATTGAGTTTTGTGGGCTTTAAAAAAAAAAAAAGGAAAAATTTTATTAGTCTAATGTGGGGAAGACCTTTCTCTTTCCCCTCAGTTTAACTGAGATATAATTGACATATAACATTGTGTGAGTTTACGGTATACAATGTGTTGAGCTGATACACGTATACAATATATTGTGAAACGCTTACCACAATAAGGTTAGTTAACATATCCATCACCTAACTACTATTTTTTTTTTAGCGAGATCTACTCTCAAGCAACTTTCAAGTATAATACAGTATTTTTAACTACAGTCACATGCTCTATATTAGATCCTCAGAACTGATTCATCTTATAACTGGAAATTTGTACCCTTTGACCAACAACTTCTGATTTCCCCCACTTCCAAGAAACCACCATTGTACTGCTTTTATAAGTTTGCCTTTTTTTTGGCTGCACCACTCGGCTTGCGGGATCTTAGTTCCCCGACCACCTGACCAGGGACTGAATCTGGCCTCAGCAGTGAAAGCACTGAGTCCTAACCTCTGGACCACCAGGAAATTCCTAGCTTTTTTTTTTTTTTTTTTTAAGATTGCATACATAAGTGGTATCATGTAGTATTTGTCTTTCTCTGATTTATTTCACTGCATAACACCGTCAAGATCCATCCATGTTGTTTCATACTTCTCTTTTATGGCTGAATAAATATTCCCTTGCATATATATACCATATTTTCTTTACCCATTCTTCCATCGATGGACACCTAGGCTGTTTCCATGTCTTAGTTATTGTAAACTATGCTGCAGTGAACATGGGGGTGCAGATTTCTTTTCCGGAAAGTGATTTCATTACCTTTGGATAAATACCCAGAAGCTGGGATTGCTAAGTCATATGGTAGTTCTATTTTTAATTTTTTGAGGATCTTCCATACTGTTCTCCATAGTGGCTGCACCAATTTACATTCCCACCAACAGTGCACAAGGGTTCTTTTCTCCACATCCTCACCCACACTTGTTATCTCTTGTCTTCTTGATTACAGCCATTTAAACAGGTTTGAGGTGATATCTCTTTGTGGTTTTGACCTGCTGATGATTAGTGATGTTGAGCATCTTTTCATGTACTTGTTGGCCATTTGTATGTCTTCTTTGGAAAAATGTCTATTCAGGTTCTCTGCCTATTTTTTAATTGGATTATTAGTCTTTTTGTTATTGGGTTGTATGAATTCCTTATATATTTTGGAGATTAACCCCTTCTCTGACGTATGGTTGGCAAATATTCCCCTCCCCCCATTCTGTAGGTTGCCTCTTCATTCTGCTGATTGTTTCTCTTGCTGTGCACAAGCTTTTTAGTTTGATGTAGTCCCACCTGTTTGCTCTTGTTGCTTGTGCTTTTGGTGTCATATTAAAAAAATTGTTGCCATGACAATGTTAATGAGCTTTTCCCTTATGTTTTCTTCTAGGAGTTTAATGGTTTCAGGTCTTATATTTAAGTCTTTAATCCATTTTGAGTTAATTTTTGTGAGTGGTTATGATTGAGTCCTGTTTCTTTTCTTTTTTTTGGGCATGTGGCTATCCAGTTTTCCCAACACCTTTTATTTCAAAGACTATCTTTTTCCCATTAAGTATTCTTGGCTCCCCTGTCAAACATTAGTTGACTGTATATATGTTTATTTTCATATACAAGAGTCTGCATGAGTTTGTGTCTTTGTATATTTAAGATCAACTAATACTTGAGCTCTAACTATGCTCCAGATGCTATTCTATATGTCCTTTACATATATATTCTGTTGTTCAATCCTTATAATGAAACAAGTACACAGTCATATCTCTATTTTATTTAGGTACAGAAGTTAAGTGGTGGAGCAAGAATGTAAAAAGGCAATCACATTTCACACTACCAGCAGAACTCCTGGGGTGGGAAAAGATTTCCTTCATACATTTGTGTATAGTTTAAAGGTTTTCAGAAAGCATGTAATACTTCTTTAATTTAAAAAAAAGGCATGTGGCTGAGGCACTAAGTATGAGAAAGGTTGTGTAATATGAGTCAATGGTGCAATGAAATAATAAAAGGGAATAGGAGACACAGCTCTGCTACCTCCTGGGTAAGTTACCTTGAGCAATTTACTTAACATCTGAGTCTTAAGTTTCTTATCAGTGTACTGTTGATAATCAAGCCTACTTGCAAAGTTATATGGGTTAAATAACACAGGACCATGCCAAGTCCACACTTCTGGCACACAGTTGGCCTGACTCAGTAAACACTGCATAACACAGAAACCATTCTAACCAATGCAGGTAGACCACAACTGTCCTAAAGAGCACTCAAATGCAAGGACACAGAAGGGCTAAAGCAGAGAACGAAATGGGAAATGGACAGCAAGAAGGGTTCAAAGAACTGGAGCAACTTGCCCTAGAGGTGATGTCTTAGTGGAGGAGTAATAGCTGACTTTAAATAATTAATGGGCTATATATTTAAAAGAAAAATTTGACCTTTTCTGTTTGGCTCTGATGGACAGAACCAAAACCAATATATAAAGTAATAGGAGAGAGGAATCAGATTCAGGTACAAAAAGATAAACCTTGCAAGAGTTACAGCTATTGAAAATGGAACCCAGGTGTATAGCACTGGGCCTGCCACCCATCCCAGGTCATAACAAGCTTCACATCCTCTGCTCGTCCCACAGGGGAAAGTTCACAGAATGTGTCAGGTGTGCCGCAAAGGAGATTTGTGCCTATTGAGGAAGGATGGACTAGATATAGTCTTAAAATCTCCTGCTACTTTAAGATTGACAGGATCTATGACATTCAAAGGAGCTATTCAGTTAAAAAAGTTCAGTACATACTAATATAACAAGCGAAATTGCCTGGCTCTTCTCATTTTTATAGATGAAGAAATAGTTCCCAAAGAAAGAAAATATACCTGTACAGGTCAACTAATACAGATCGAACACCAGACCAGAATAATAACTCTCCAGCCTCCAAGGCAATACATTTCAAATTTTGCCAACTATGAGTTCACTCAGTTGGGCATAGGGTACACATGCAGATGATGAATTATGATCAAAAAATTTTATTTGCTCGTTATAACTTTTGATTATCAGTAAAGCATAATATTTCAAAATTAATAATAAGTATTCCATATAAGCACATGCTTATATCTGGGTTGAATGATGTATTTAGCTTGAGCAAGAGTCTGGATCCAATTCTAAGCTGATTAATATATTTTTGTTTAAATAAATTAGAAAAGTCATAACTCGTGCTACATGGACAGCTGGGAATGGCTGCAATGTCTTCTTCTAACAGGCAGGACAGACATTTGCGTTAAGGATGAACCCAGGTATTATGGAGAAACTTCTCATTCAAAGTTTCTCTCGGCATCTGCTAGAACCTAAGTCATCCTTAAAAGCTGGAAGGTGGAACGTTTCAACCTGGGAGAAGTGGCGACTGGATTCTTCACTCATTTTTTGAGTGCACTTGCCACAGATTTTTATATATGCCCAAGATTTCCTTGCTTTTTTGATGAAAATCAACATATGCTCACAGAGTCAAATTCCTAGCGATCAAGTTGTCAGCGCCATAATCCACATTGAAAAAATTTCAGTATCTTACTTCTGTCATTGATCAGGAAGAGACGATTAAATTAGAAAAGAAAACCTACTTATATGATATGCCACCTCATCCAACTGACGTTATAAAAATGGTTTTTACTCACAACACGATCATGAACAAATACTTTATTTCATATCTTATCTCATAAAAGATCTCCTCGACAGCTAGCAAAATTCAACATAGAAAAGCTGAGATATTGCTGAATATTTCTTCATAGAGCTCAGTGGGGAATATACATTCAATGAGAGAGCTTTCCTTACCCCTTGGTGGAAAAGTGGAGCGAGGACAAGCATCAAAAGAGCGACATTCTCCCGGCTGCTTACTCAGTTTGTGCTCTGCCATTAGGAATGTCAGGGAACCTTCTGGCTGACATCAGAGCTCACAAAATAAGTATCTAAAAAATGGATGTGAGGACACGGGGAGGGGGAAGGGTAAGCTGGGATGAAGTGAGAGAGTGGCATGGACATATATACACTACCAAACGTAAAATAGATAGCTAGTGGGAAGCAGCCGCATAGCACAGGGAGATCAGCTCGGTGCTTTGTGACCACCTAGAGGGGTGGGATAGGGAGGGTGGGAGGGAGACGCAAGAGGGAGGGGATATGGGGATATATGTATATGTATAGCTGATTCACTTTGTTATACAGCAGAAACTAACACACTACAGTAAAGCAATTATACTCCAATAAACGTTAAAAATAAATAAATAAAACGCAAAAAAAAAAATCTCTCCGTCTGAAGCAAAGGTTTTCAATGAAAAGTCATTGGACCCTTCTCCCTTATATGTGTTATCAGACGTGTTATTATGACTCATACCCTGCACATTAGTGATTTCAACAAACTATAAAGTAAAATATTCATTCCCACACACGACTGCTCTCCCACACTGCATACCACTAATACTATGTGACAGGCAACAGCAGCATTTGATAAAGAGATTTCGCCAAAAGCTTGTTCCTCTTTCCCTTTGAGTATGTTTGCCATCAGCTTTGAGGCTGATGTTACAAACTTCTTAGCAAATCTGCCTTTGCTATGACGGATGGAATTCTGAAGCATGCCTCTGAGGTTCTGTTCTATTCTGGGCCCTCAGCAACAACATTCATCAATTTCACCCTGGAAAACATTATTTTGTACTTGATCTGGGAAGACACAACTGGTTCACTAGAAAGGCCACTTGTACTTTGCCTGAAAATGATTCAGAAGTGTTGAAGGTTTCATGCCACTCATGACAAAGTTTCATAACAGAGGAAGCACGGGAGGCTCGGGACAAATAAATCACCTGCCAAGGAAAATCCAATTCTCAGGCAGTCACGATGGTACTTTCTGTTTACAATTTTTCTTTTTCTGTCACTTGAGTGAAACTATCAACCTGGCAGGTTCTCTGGTTTCTGGACATCAAGATTCACATATTAGAGGCGGAGTCAAGATGGCGGACTAGGAGGACGCAGAATTCGCGTCTCCTCACAACTAGGGCACCTACCAGGCACTGCTGGGGGACCACGGACACCGAAGGGGACGGGAAGAACCCCCAGCAACTGGGTATGACGTGGGGGGGGAATGAGGGGGGAGGAGAAGTGGAGGCAGGGGTGGACTGGTGCCCCTGAGGGGCGGCTGGGGGAGGGGAAGGGATCCCATACCAGAAGGGGGAAACTGGGGGACCATCGGGAGGGCAGAGGATCAAAAGGGAGCGTGGCCAGGTTTCCCCTGCCCACTTGGGCCCCTGGGAGCCTGCTGAGATCCCGGGCCTGATCCCCTGCCCACCGAGGACCCTTCCAGCCACGTGGGTCCTGAGGGAGTGGGAGGGAAGGAGGGAAGGGGGAGCAAAAGTAAAGGCCGGAGCAAGGGGACCAGCACCCCTGAGGGGCGGCTGGGGGAGGGGAGGAGTTCCTACACCCAGTGGGACCCACCCACAGTTAGGGGTCCAGCAGGATGGGGGAGGCTCTGGGGGAGATGGCGGGGGAGGGGCGCGGAGGAACGGAAGGGAACGGGGCCAGCCAGCGTTTTCCCTGTCCACTTAGGCACCGGGGAGGCTGCTGGGCTCCCAGGCCTAATCCTCTGCCCTCGGAGCCTCCCTCCTGCCCTGCAGAGCCCAAGCCCCGACCCTCCTCCCCCACCCAGGGCCCCACCTCTACACTCGGAGACCCCCTCCAACGATTGGGGCCTAAACCCCACCCACACACCCTCACTCAGGGCCCTACCTCCAAACTCCAGAACTCCACGCGCCAGAGGCCCTCCTTTCCACGTGCTGCCTCTCCCCTTCCCCGCAGGTCCCAAGCAGAGGCCACAGCCCCATGCCTGAACATCACCCCCAGCCCAGCTAGGTCCCGCCCCACCCTAAACCCCGCCCCTGCTGAAGTTCCACCTCTGCCTAAGCTCCACTCCCATAGCCAAGGCTTTTTTTTTCCCCCCCTTTAGATTGGGGTTCTGTTTTATCTTGTTGATTCATTGTTGTTGATTCTTTTATATTTTTATTTTTCCTAATAAATCTTTTATCTTTCTGATTTTATTTTATTCTTTATAGTTTGTTATTGTTCTCTCCTTTTGGCTTGTTCCCTACTGCTTTCCTTTTTCTTTCTTTTTTCTGTTGTGGTTTTATTTTACCTTGTTGCAGTTGTTTCAATAATAGTTTTATTTTTCCTAATATATTTTTTATCTTTCTAATTTTATTTTGTTTTTTATTCTTTGATATTGTACTGCTCTTTTATTCTTTTTTTTTTTTTTTTTTTTTTTTTTTACCACATCATCAAGCTTGTGGGATTGTGGTTCCCAGGTCAGAGGTCGGGCCTGAGTTCCTGTGGTGGGAGCTCCAAGTCCAAACGGCTGGACTAACAGAGAACCTCAGGCCCCAGGAGATATTAATTGGAGTGAGGCCTCCCAGAGGTCCTCATCTCAGAACCAAGACCCATCTCTATCCAACTGCCTGCAAACTCCAGTGATGGACATCTGAGGCCAAACAACCAGTAAGACAGGAATACAGCACCACCCATCAAAAAAAAAAAAAAAAAAGATGAAACGACAAAAAAATATGTTACAGACAAAGGGGCAAGGTAAAAACTTACAAGACCAAAAAATGAAGAAGAAATAGGCAACCTACCTGAAAAGAATTCAGAGTAATGATAGTAAAGATGATCCAAAATCTTGGGAAACGGAATGGAGAAAATACAAGAAACATTTAACAAGGATCTAGAAGAATTAAACAGCAAACAGTGATGAACAACAAAATTACTGAAATTACAAATACTCTAGAGGGAATCAATAGCAGAATAACTGAGGCAGAAGAAGAGATAAGTGAGCTGGAAGATAAAATGGTGGAAATAACTACTGCAGAGCAGAATAAAGGAAAAAGACTGAAAAGAACTGAGGACAGTCTCAGAGACTTCTGGGACAACATTAAATGCACAAATGTTCGAATTATAGGGGTCCCAAAAAGAACAAGAGAAAAAGAAAGGGTCTGAGAAAATATTTGAAGAGATTATAGTTGAAAACTTCCATAACATGAGAAAGGAAATAGTCAAGTCCAGGAAGCACAGAAAGTACCATACAGGATAAACCCAAAGAGAAACATGCCGAGACAGATAGTAAACAAATTGACAAAAATTAAATACAAAGAAAAAATATTAAAAGCAGCAAGGGAAAAGCAACAAATAACATACAAGGGAATGCCCATAAGGTTAAGAGCTGAACTTATAGCAGAAACTCTACAAGCCAGAAGGGAGTGGCAAGACATATTTAAAGTGATGAAAGGGAAAAACCTACAACCAAGATTACTCAAATCAGCAAGGATCTCATTCAGACTCAATGGAAAAATTAAAACCTTTACAGACAAGCAAAAGTTAAGAGAATTCAGCATCACCAAACCAGCTTTACAACAAATGCTAAAGGAATTTGTCTAGGCAGGAAACACAAGAGAAGGAAAAGACCTACAACAACAAACCCGAAACAATTAAGAAAATGATAATAGGAACATACATATTGATAATTACCTTAAATGTAAATGGAGTAAATGCTCGAACCAAAAGACACAGACTGGCTGAATGGATACAAAAACAGTAACCATACTGTAGACAGTATATATGCTGTCTACAAGAGACCCACTTCAGACCTAAGACACAAACAGACTGAAAGTGAGGGGATGGAAAAAGGTATTCCATGCAAATGGAAATCAAAAGAAAGCCGGAGTAGCAATACTCATATCAGATCAAATAGACTTTAAAATAAAGACTATTAGAAGAGACAAAGAAGGACACTACATAATGATCAAGGGAACAATCCAAGAAGAAGATATAACAATTGTAAATACACATGCACCCAACGTAGAAGTACCTCAATACACAAAGCAAATGCTAACAGCCATAAAAACAGAAATCGACAGTAACACAATAATAGTAGGGGATTTTAACACTCCACTTTCACCAATTGACAGATCATCCAAAATGAAAATAAATAAGGAAACACAAGCTTTAAATGACACATTAAACAAGATAGACTTAATTGATATTTATAGGACATTCCATCCAAAACCAACAGAATACACTTTCTTCTCAAGTGCTCATGGAACGTTCTCCAGGATAGACCATAACTTGGGCGACAAATCAAGCCTTGGTAAATTTGAGAAAACTGAAACCATATCAAGTATCTTTTCTGACCACAAGGCTATGAAAGAAGATATCAATTACAGGAAAAAAAAACTGTAAAAAATACAAACACATGAAGGCTAAACAATACACTACTAAATAACCAAGAGACCACTGAAGAAATCAAAGAGGAAATCAAAAAATACCTAGAAACAAATGACAATGAAAACACAATGACCCAAAACCTATGGGATGCAGCAAAAGCAGTTCTAAGAGGGAAGTTTATAACAATACACTCCTACCTCAAGAAACAAGAAAAATCGCAAATAAACAACCTAACCTTACACCTAAAGCAATTAGAGAAAGAAGAACAAAAAAACCCCAAAGCTAGCAGAAGGAAAGAAATCATAAAGGTCAGATCAGAAATAAATGAAAAAGAAATGAAGAAAACAATAGCAAAGATCAATAAAACTAAAAGCTGCTTCTTTGAGAAGAGAAACAAAATTGATAAACCATTAACCAGACTCATTAAGAAAAAAAGAGAGAAGACTCAAATCAGTTGAGTCTGAAAAAGAAGTAACAACTGACACTGCAGAAATACAAAGATTAATGAGAGATAACTACAAGCAAATATATGCCAATAAAGTGGACAACCTGGAAGAAATGGACAAATTCTTAGAAAAGCACAACCTTCTGATACTGAACCAGGAAGAAATAGGAAATATAAAGAGAGCAATCACAAGCACTGAATTTGAAACTAAGATTAAAAATCTTCCAACAAACAAAGGCCCAGGACCAGATGGCTTCACAGGCGAATTCTATCAAACATTTAGAGAAGAGCTAACACCTATCCTTCTCAAACTCTTCCAACATATAGCAGAGGGAGGAACACTCCCAAACTCATTCTATGAGGGCACCATCACCCTGAAACCAAAACCAGACAAAGATGTCACAAAAAAGAAAACTACAGGCCAATATCTCTGATGAACAAAGATGCAAAAATCCTCAACAAAATACTAGCAAACAGAATCCAACAGCATATTAAAAGGATCATACACTATGATCAAGTGGGATTTATCCCAGGAATGCAAAGATTCTTCAATATACGTAAATCAATCAATGTGACACACCATATTAACAAACTGAAGGATAAAAACCATATGATAGGAGCTTTGCTGGTGGCACAGTGGTTGAGAGTCTGCCTGCCGATGCAGGGGACACGGGTTCGTGCCTTGGTCTGGGAAGATCCCACATGCAGCGGAGCGGCTAGGCCTGTGAGCCACGGCCACTGAGCCTGCATGTCTGGAGTCTGTGCTCTGCAACGGGAGAGGCCACAACAGTGAGAGGCCTGCGTACCGTAAAAAAACCCAAAAAACTGAAAACAAACCATATGATAATCTCAATAGATGCAGAAAAAGCTTTCAACAAAATTCAACACCCATTTATGATCAAAACTCTTCAGAAAGTAGGCATAGAGGGAACCTACCTCAACATAATAAAGGCCATATATGACAAACCCACAGCCAACATCATTCTGAATGGTGAAAAACTGAAACCATTTCCTCTAAGATCAGGAACAAGACAAGGTTGTCCACTCTCACCACTATTATTCAACATAGTTTTGGAAGTTTTAGCCACAGCAATCAGAGAAGAAAATGAAATAAAAGGAATCCAAATTGGAAAAGAAAAAGTAAAGCTGACACTGTTTGCAGATGACATGATAATATACATAGAGAATCCTAAAGATGCTACCAGAAAACTATCTGAGCTAATCAATGAATTTGGTAGAGTAGCAGGATACACAATTAATGTACAGAAATCTCTTGCATTCTTATACACTAATGATGAAAAATCTGAAAGAGAAATTAAGAAAACACTCCCATTTACCACTGCAACAAAAAGAATAAAATACCTAGGAATAAACCTACCTAAGGAGACAAACGAACTGTATGCAGAAAACAATAAGAAGCTGATGAAAGAAATTAAAGATGATACAAACAGATGGAGCAATATACCATGTTCTTGGATTGGAAGAATCAACATTGTGAAAATGACTATACTACCCAAAGCAGTCTACAGATTCAATGCAATCCCTATCAAACCACCAAGGACATTTTTCACAGAACTAGAACAAAAAATTTCACAATTTATGGAAACACAAAAGACCCTGAATAGCCAAAGCAATCTTGAGAAAGAAAAATGCAGCTGGAGGAATCAGGCTTCCGGACTTCAGACTATACTACAAGGTAATCAAGACAGTATGGTATTGGCACAAAAACAGAAATATAGATCAATGGAACAGGGTAGAAAGCCCAGAGATAAACCCATGCACATATGGTCACCTTATCTTTGATAAAGGAGGCAAGAGTATACAGTGGAGAAAAGACAGCCTCTTCAATAATTGGTGCTGGGAAATCTGGACAGCTACATGTAAAAGAATGATATTAGAACACTCCTTAACACCATACACAAAAATAATCTCAAAGTGGATTAAAGACCTAAATGTAAGCCCAGACACTATAAAACTCTTAGAGGAAAACATAGGTAGAACATTCTATGACATAAATCACAGCAAAATCCTTTTTGAGCCACCTCCCATGGAAATGGAAATAAAAACAAACAAATGGGACCTAATGAAACTTAGAAGCTTTTGCACAGCAAAGGAAACCACAAACAAGACGAATAGGCAACCCTCAGAATGGGAGGAAATATTTGCAAATGAAGCAACTGACAAAGGATTAATCTCCAAAATATACAAGCAGCTCATGCAGCTCAATATCAAAAAAACAAACAACCCAATCCAAAAATGGGCAGAAGACCTAAGTAGGCATTTCTCCAAAGAAGATATACAGATTGCCAACAAACACATGAAAGGATGCTCAACATAACTAATCATTAGAGAAATGCAAATTAAAACTACAATGAGGTATCACCTCACACCAGTCAGAATGGCCATCATCAAAAAATCTACAAACAATAAATGCTGGAGAGGATGTGGAGAAAAGGGAACCCTCTTACACTGTTGGTGGGAATGTAAATTGATACAGCCACTATGGAGAACAGTATGAAGGTTCCTTAAAAAACTACAAATAGAACTACCATATGACCCAGCAATCCCACTACTGGGCGTATACCCTGAGAAAACCATAATTCAAAAAGACACATGCACCCCAGTGTTCATTGCAGCACTATTTACAATAGCCAGGACATGGACGCAACTTAAGTGTTCATCGACCGATGAATGGATAAAGAAGATGTGGCACATATATACAATGGAATACTACTCAGCCATAAAAAGAAATGAAATTGAGTTATTTGTAGTGAGGTGGGTTGACCCAGAGTCTGTCATACAGAGTGAAGTAAGTCAGAAAGAGATAAACAAATACCGTATGCTAACACACATATATGGAATCTTTAAAAAAAAAAATGGTTCTGACGAACCTAGGGACAGGACAGGAATAACGACGCAAAAGTAGAGAATGGACCTGAGGGCATGGGGGCGGGGGGAAAGATAAGCTGGGACGAAGTGAGAGAGCAGCATTGGACATATATACACTACCAAAGGTAAAATAGCTAGTGGGAAGCAGCCGCATAGCACAGGGAGATCAGCTCAGTGCTTTGTTACCAGCTAGAGGGGTGGGATAGGGAGGGTGGGAGGGAGACGCATGAGGGAGGGGGCTATGGGCATATACGTATACGTATAGCTGATTCACTTTCTTATACAGCAGAAACTAACACAACATTGTAAAGCAATTATACTCCAATAAAGATGTTAAAAAAAAAGATTCACATTCTATAATTACTCTGGGTTTCTGTTCGCTATTGATGTTTATGCTGTTATTCTGAACTGTGGTATTATATTCCTATTTTTGTCGGTCCTTTTACACGTCAGTGAACCACTTCTTAATTACTGATCCACTTTTGTGAAATGAATAAAGAAAACAACACACGTGTAATAGCAAAAAAATGAAAAAGTTAACGAAATAAAAAATTATAATGTACCACTGTATGCTATGTGCCATGCACTAGTTGAAAGATTTTACATATATTAACTGATTTACTCTTTACAACCACCTTATAAAGGAGGTAGTATTATTATCTGTATTTTACAGGCGGGGAAACAGAGGTGTGACTTCACTTGCCCAAGGTCACAAAGATCCAGGATTTGGGACCAGGCAGTCTGGCTCGAGAGCCTGTATTCTTCCCATACTGTGTTCCTTCTCAAATAGGAGAAAAACATACTAGGAGAAATCAGGGCTTATTAGGTAAAATAAATGCACTGATGCAGTCCTTGTAACCCAATGGTATTCCTTAGAAAGGGTATGTTAAACACGCTTGCCCCAAGAAGCCTGCATAGCTCCTTCAGGAGCCTCACTGCGATAAAGCCATCCACCTCCCTCAGAGATGGAATCTGTTTATAGGAGTCATCGGCCAAGGGTTGAAAGATCGCTTTCCATCCTGTCTTAAGTCACAGCAGGGTGGAAGTTACACAGACTTCCTTGGCAAGTTCGTTTAGTGTGACATGACCTACCTATCAGGTTACTCTCTCTTGGTTTTCAGTTACAAGTTAGTGTTGACTTCCTGTTTTGCAAGGTGAGCCTTTAACTTTCTCAGGCAGACTCCCCTCCCTCATCTTGCTAACCTAATTTTTTATTAAATAGATATTCACTGTTGTCATGGTTATGACTATCTACATAATGTTCACAGCTGAGTCTATAGCATACCATGAGTATCTTTCTTTTCTTAATAACTTTGTCTCTCCTGGAATTAATTACTTTGTTTATGTTCTCTTCGTTTTCTATTTTCCCATCATTAACTTGTCCCCAAACCTTCTGACGCGACTATTAAACTCCTCCCTACAGAATCCCATCGGGGAATCAATCTCTCAGCCGTTCCTCCTGACCCCACTCCCCTCACACAGAGGGGTTCCTTCCAGAGGCCTCCACACATCAGGGTTGGCTGACCTGGAGGACACAGCTGTGTTCCCTTCTCACCATCCTGCCTATTTCCTTACCTTTCTTCTTGTGTTGGGGCGCTTGTTTCCTGGATCACGTGTCTTCCTCTTCATTTCCCTTCCTCATTTCTGTGGAGTATATCCCGCGCAGGTCAATTTTTTAGTCCTCGCATATCTAAAAATGACTTGGCTGTGCTCTCCCACTGGATGGTTTGGCTGGGTGCAGAACCACAGGCTGGAACTCATTTCCCCTCCTAAGTAGCATGTTGCTTTGTTGTTGAGAAGTTCATTGCTACTTGAGTCCTGATCTTTTCAATATAAGCTGGTTTCCTCCTCTCTGGAAATGTTTACCATCTTCCCTTTATGCCCGGTGTTCTGAAATTTCATAATGAAGTGCCTTGGTGTGAATAATTTTCAAATTTCTAGTGTAATTCCAACAGAAGGTAAACTCTACGATGGCACAGGTTTTCGTTTGCCTCTCCCACACTCCTGTACCTCCAGTGCATTTAACAGTGCCCGTCATAGAGCAGGTGCTCAATAAATCTAGCTAGAATGAAAGAACAAGGCTTGTCTGTACTTGCTGGGCCCGTTTAATCTGGAGGCATGTGCATTTTCCTGAACTACTGCTTTATAATTTTTCTCCCCACTACTTTTTCTGGAACTCACATTACTTAGGGGTTAGACTCATGAGTTGATCAATTCCCAAAGATTCTTTTCCCCTGCTCATTGTTCTCCCTTCTGGGAGATTTCTTTCACCTTTCTCTTCCTATCACTGAAAGCTGCTTTAACCTCTAGTTACCAAATATTTAGTTTCTAGTTCTTTCTTTCTTGCATGCCTAGCTCTGAGTAGTCAAGAGTCCCATCTGTTTCATGTTTCACTGAAGGGGACAGAATTCCAAAACTTGGCATCTGTAAGGTTTTCTTCTCTAGGTCTGGTTGGTTACTTCAGAGAAGAATCCTCAGATCTCCTGGCTGATGTTATTGGTCTCACTTCCAGTGTTTCAGGGGAACAAGAGAAGGAAGATAGTGAAAGAGCTCACTATTCAGCACGTGGGCGTTCACTTGATCCCCGATCTTCAATAAGGTACCATTTTTCTGTCTCAGCAAACACTCCTGAAAGAGAACCTGGGCCTGCCCTCGAGCCAGATTTATTCCTCTCCATAGTGACTAGGGGCCGTGGTCACTACCCAGGCGTACCCTGACAGTGAACGGGCTGTGGTCACTATCACATCCTGACATACTTCCGTGACTTTGAGTGTCAGGGGGCAAGGGATGGACTTAGTCCCTCCTTTCCCAAGAGGCCTCTGGACTCTCTACAAGCAACCCTTCTCCAGCAACTTTCAACTCCAAATAATCAGTATTTCCTCCCACTCAGCCTCACCTGACACTCTGAGACACCTGGATGTACACGTACCATAGCCCAAATCGCATGCCTGGAAATGGCTCACTCTGCCATGGGATGGAAGATGTCTTGCCTCCCCGCTCTGTCCTGCTGCAGAGATTTTTCCTCCTGGTACAGAATATGCATATGTTCTGCATTACTTTTAAATTTTTTTTAAAGTACAAATATATGGCTTTAAGAAAGAGAACTACAGGGAATTCCCTGGTGGTCCAGTGGTTAGGACTCCACGCTTCCACTTCAAGCATCCCAGTTTCCATCCCTGGTCGGGGAACTAAGATCCTGCAAGCCATGTGCCTTGGCCAAAAAATAAATAAAGAGGACCTAAAAAAAAAAAAGAACTACAAAGCCATCGAATAAGTAGAATATGTTACAATCTTGAGGAGTATTTCATAGGGCAGCTGCACAGTACAACTGATGCTACTATACATGTTGAGACAGATCATCCACAGGAAGCCCTAAGAGGGCACAGTTCCCAACCACAAAGGTCAATAACGAAAATGTGCATGGCACGCCACAATACAGATTGGTTATTTGAAAAATATTTATTTAAATTAGTAGTGGCTTTGAAAAAATCCTCACTGGTTTCTGCTTTCTTGTTATTTTTAAGAAATATGTATTGAGTTAAAGATAGTTATAGATCAATGGAACAGGATAGAAAGCCCACAGATAAACCCATGCACCTATGGTCAACTAATCTATGACAAAGGAGGCAAGGATATACAATGGAGAAAAGACAGTCTCTTCAATAAGTGGTGCTGGGAAAACTGGACAGCTACATGTAAAAGAATGAAATTAGAACACTCCCTAACACCATACGCAAAAATAAACTCAGAATGGATTAGAGACCTAAATGTAAGACAGGACACTATAAAACTCTTAGAGGAAAACATAGGAAGAACACTCCTTGACATAAATCACAGCAAGATCTTTTTTGATCCACCTCCTAGAGTAATGGAAATAAAAACAAAAATAAACAAATGGGACCTAATGAAACTTAAAAGTTTTTGCACAGCAAAGGAAACTACAAACAAGACGAAAAGACAACCCTCAGAATGGGAGAAAATATTTGCAAATGAATCAACGGACAAAGGATTAATCTTCAAAATATATAAACAGCTCATGCAGCTCAATATTGAAAAAACAAACAAACCAATCCAAAAATGGGCAGAAGACCTAAATAGACATTTCTCCAAAGAAGACATACAGATGGCCAAGAAGCACATGAAAAGCACTGCTCAACATCACTAATTATTAGAGAAATGCAAATCAAAACTACAATGAGGTATCACCTCACACCAGTTAGAATGGGCATCATCAGAAAATCTACAAACAACAAATGCTGGAGAAAAGGGAGCCCTCTTGCACTGTTGGTAGGAATGTAAATTGATACAGGCACATGGAGAACAGTATGGAGGTTCCTTAAAAAACTAAAAATAGAATTGCCATATAACCCAGCAATCCCACTACTGGGCATATACCCAGAGGAAACCATAATTCAAAAAGACACATGCACCGCAATGTTCATTGCAGCACTATTTACAATAGCCAGGACATGGAAGCAACCTAAATGCCCATTGACAGATGAATGCATAAAGAAGATGTGGTACATATATACAATGGAATATTACTCAGCCATCAAAAGGAATGAAATTGGGTCATTTGTAGAGACGTGGATGGATCTAGAGACTGTCATACAGAGTGAAGTCAGAAAGAGAAAAACAAATGTCGTATATTAACGCATATATGTGGAACCTAGAAAAATGGTACAGATGAACAGGTTTGCAGGGCAGAAATAGTGACATAGATGCAGAGAACAAACATATGGACACCAAGGGGGGAAAGTGGCAGTTGGTGGTGGTGGTGATGTGATGAACTGGGAGATTGGGATTGACATGTATACACTAATATGTATAAAATGTATAACTAATAAGAACCTGCTGTATAAAAAAAAAACTGTGGGTAAGAGCAGAATACAGAGAATAATAATAAATAATCATTATTATTAATAACAGTAATAATAATGTGTCTTACTGTTGCCAGACTTTAGAACTTGGCATCTACCCATAAGTACACTGCCTCAGAGATGCAAGTCCATCCAAGGCCAGCCATTCCGCTTGAGCTTTGAACCCTTCCTTTCCTGAGTATCACAATCTCTTTACCCACTAATTCCCTCTTCCGTAGCTTTTCCCTTTTTCCTTTACTGCCTTCTTAGGTTGGCATTCAAACATGCTTAGGACTTGCCGCTCTTAAAAACTTCCTCTTGACTCTCATCCCCCTCCACCTATCACTCTGCACTGTCTAAATCTTGAAAGCCAACCATAAAGAGTAGTCCTCTTGCACTCTCTCCACTTCATTAACCCCTCGCTCATCAGTTCTCTAAAATGGGGCATCCACTCCCATAATTCCAGTGAAACTGTTCTTGCCAACATCACTAACAAGCTTGTCCACACTTTCAGCATCATCCTTGTCTCTAACCTCTCCCCTACCCCCCACATCCGGTCATTTACTGAGCTGGTCAATTTCCCCTCCTTCACACCTCTGGAATCCATGCACTTTTCTCCATCATTTCACCGCTGGGTTACTCGAACAGATCTCCCAAACTCAAGTCCTCCCTCCACACGGTACCCAGAATGATGTTCCTAAAACACAAATCTGATCATGTCACATCCCTGCTTAAACTACTTCTGTGGCATCTCACTGCCCTCGAAATTACTTTCCAAATCCTGAATATAACTTATAAGGCCTTCACAATCTGGCCCAAAGTTCTCACAGAATAAGAAACTGGTCGTTCAGAGGGTCAGGAGACTTGCTGCCATTGCCGATTCACCAGTCCTGGGAGCAGAGCCTGAATCCAGGTCCTCATCTCTGAACCCCACCTCTTTCTGCTACTGGTGGATTATCTCTTTTATTGTCTATTCTACATGATCCATCCTCCTTGTCATTTCTATTAAGAAATGGGACCAAGAGCTGATGATAGATGGAGTTGGGGAACTTGCTGAAGGTCACACCCAGTTGCTCAGGGGCCCAGCATGACTCTACCCTGAGCTCTGTGCTTCAATTGCTTTTCTAGAGGGCTTCCCAAATCACAGGTGCTGAGCAGGGTAGTTTCTCTCCACAGGTACACAGAATTGGGCGGAGGGTGGCATCTACAGAGCACTGAACTCAGAATTAGACGACCTGGGCTCTAGTCTACAAACTGTGTAGAATTATTCAAGTCTTTCACTTGGCTGAGTCTTCGTTGCTTCATTTGTTAAATGGAGCTGCAATACTGCCGCGAGCGCGTGTGTTGTGTGTGTGTACATACGTACACAGGATAAACATAATGCTTATTCTGCCTCTCAGAGCTCTTGTGGAAATCAAGTGAGAAGAGAAACAGGAAAGGACTCTACAAATATGTTATTAGTACTGACAAAGGAAGGTTTAAAAGTAAAAGGCTAGAGCACGCTTAACTGAAGAGGGCATTACAGCATTCCCGTTTACTCTTTATGAAGTCAGTTCTTATCTGTCAGGTAAGACTACCAAACTCAAAGGAGTTAGAGGTTAAGTCAGGCTTCCTCCTGTAAAGTCGATCAAGAAATATAGACTTAGGCTTTTCCCCTTATCCTTAACACCTTTGGGGTTAATTGTGAGGTGACTATTAGAGAAAAAGCCCCAAGGACTTCGACCTTTGAAGGTCCTCGGAAACCAACCCCTTAATACACTATCACGACAACTGATTCTAATCCCTTGGTGTGCTTTCTTGAACAACGTCTTTGGTCAATGACTTAATGGCCATAGAGGTGACATCATGTGGACACAGGCTATGATGCCCGAGTTAGCTACTTGGTGGAAACCATTTGAGGTAAGCCATGGTATTATAGATACCAACAGACCCAGAATGTGGAGAAGGAAAGCAAAGGCAGGAGCCTGAATATCCAGTGGTCTTTGCCAGCTGTCAGTTCTGTGACTAATGCCAGGAAACCCGTCTTACAAACGCCCCCTTAAAATAAAAAAATAAAAAAAAAAATATATAAAAAAGCAGATATTCTACGATATTCCCTTCGTGAAGATTATTTCCCTATTCTCAATTCCAAGGAAAGAACACATAAATATTCTTTATCTTTCTAGATTATCTAAAACTGATTAAGGCAACTGGTTTGCAACTTTGAACCCATACAGACCAAGGTGAGCCATAACTATCATTTGTGGTTTAATAACTGATGTTTCCATTATCTTAGCCCTGTTATTAAGATGAATTATACTTTAAGATAATATCTTCAGGTCACTAACAAATATTAGCATAAAAAGTCCCCTTCGAAAAATAGGTGATAAGATTTACAGTTAATTCATGCTTCCAATCAAAAATCAATGAAAAAGCATTTTCCACCATTAACAAAAAATCTTGCTTAATTTACTGCTTGAGCTGCTTTAATCACCTCAAGGAAGTTTTCAGCTACCTTCCTAACTAATTACTTTTCTACCCTCATCTCTAGGCAAGAATTTTTTCTTCCTAGTTCACTAAGCAAATCCTTTCACGTGAACCTTAAAATAACTTTAACCCGCAAATCCTCCTGGTTAACATCTTTGTCAAACATATTCACAGGCACTGAAACTGCCACTCACTGGGTTTTTTTTGTTTTGTTTTGTTTTTGTGGTATGCGGGCCTCTCACTGCTGTGGCCTCTCCCCTTGCAGAGCACAGGCTCCGGATGCGCAGGCTCAGCGGCCATGGCTCACGGGCCCAGCCGCTCCGCGGCACATGGGATCCTCCCGGACCGGGGCATGAACCCGTGTCCCCTGCAACGGCAGGCGTACTCCCAACCACTGCGCCACCAGGGAAGCCCCACTCACTGGTTTTTAGACACATGCTTTACGTCCCTGTACAATTAGTTTCATGAATCACCTTAATAATTGATTAATTAGACACCAAATTCATTGTCTGAAATTTAGAATATATCTTGTCAGAAATTTAACCACAGTAAATCTACACAAAACTGGTGAGCCCCATAGTCACAAGTCGAGAAATCACAACAGGAAAAAGAGGGACCAAGGTTTTATTTTGAGAAGAGCGAAATAATTGTGGAGATGGATTAAGAACACTAGAATACCTTTAATGGCTACTGCCACTGCTGGAACAGTCTTCTAAAAATATTTATGACAAGAATCTAAAGTATAACTAATAGATTTTTTTGATATATTATGTACTAGAAGACTGAAATCAGCAGGAAATCTATTTAATGCAGTCACTATAAAACAGCAATTGACATCAAATGTTGGATAAAATTAAATTTTAAGAACTGTAATCTCTTCCCTTAAATTAAAGATAGTAAATGAAACACCTCTGTAAAATATCTTTTAAGAGTCACTATAATTGCAAGAGGCATATTATTAATTCAACAGATTTAGTTATTAATTATAAATGAATAACTTCTGCAGACAGACTTGACTGGCAACATATCAGGTCAAAGTGCTAGGTTTTTAAACCAACAATTGAGGAGTTTTTGAGATCCTAGATTATTTTACATTCAAGGAAATTACTCTTAAGATAAATAAAACCATATCAGTGTTTAATGTGCCCATTCCAAAAGGAATCAGACATCAGCCCAACATTTACCTTTTAAAATATATATTATTCATAATTTCAGGATGAATAAGATCTGGTTTACAACAGTTTACATGAAAAAGGTCAGTGTGGGTGGGGTGGGAGGAACAGAGAGTGGGGAGAGAAGAACTGATTATTAGCTCAGTGAATTGGAATGAACCTGGTGACAGAGCTACTACAGAAAGCCACAGAGAGCACTGACAGAAGTGTCTAGGGAGTCCACACACTATGACATGGTCAGGCCATATTGGGAATATTTGATGCAGTTCTGAATATGCAATGCCTGGGGGGCTGACAAACTAGATTCCAAGTACAGGGGAACCATCTATAATCCTGATGTTTGGGGATGGAGATCTCAAATCATGCCACATGGAAAAGGGAGATTTACCTTGTGTTGCTTCAAGGAGCAGAATATTAAACAATGGGAGAAATTAAAGAGAGCTAGAATTTAGTTCCGTGGAAGAAAAAAGAATCTAAAAATCAGAGTTATCTGAATGGAATGGGATTCTGAACAAGTAGTGAGCACTGAATATTATAGTGGGGTCTGGATGCCTGTCTGACATGAATTCTATAAAACAGATGCCAGGTCCTGCAGTGGCAGGTGCACAGGTGAAATCGAGAAAGGTTCAAAACGGTATTAAGAATTAACTGAGGACTTCTATCAGTTTCTAGAGTTTTGTCCAAGTTGGTACTCTGACTGATCCTCACACTGAAACCTAAAAATGTTGGGTAAAGCATTAAAAATAGATAGTTGGAGGGCTTCCCTGGTGGCGCAGTGGTTGAGAGTCCGCCTGCTGATGCAGGGGACACGGGTTCGTGCCCCGGTCCGGGAGGATCCCCACGTGCCGCGGAGCGGCTGGGCCTGCGCGTCTGGAGCCTGTGCTCCGCAACGGGAGAGGCCACAGCAGTGAGAGGCCCGCGTACCGCAAAAAAAAAAAAAAAAAAGGTAGTTGGGTATGACCTGGCTGGTTAGTAAGGAATATTAGAAGCCAAAGATTAACTGAAAGCAGGAAATTGAAAGAGGTAAGCAACAGACTAAAAGTGGTTTCAGTCTTGGGGGCATTTGCTGGTCTGGGTGGACTTTACTGTTGTTTTCACAGCCTCATAGTGGTGCTATAGGCAGGAAAGAAGAAAAAAAAAAACCTCCCAAAGAGGAGCATCTATTAGGACATACCAGGGGACCACACCCTCAGTGTTTGGGAGACTGACACTTCAGGACTACAAAGACAACTGCCTGCCTCAAACCTTGGTGCTAAGTGAACCAGGGAGATTCCTGAACCTCCAAGAATTCAGAACCACAAGCCAGGCCTTATACAAGTTTGTGGCCAGAAATAACTTGAGATCCAAAAAAACCTCAAGTTGAGAGCTGAGTTTCCAGTGGTTCTGGGGGTTGGGAGTGACTCCATTCATCTGAGAGAAGCAAAGGCAATTTCTCTCTAGGGAAATCCACCCTCAATTCTGGTGGCAGAAAATTCCCACAGATAAAATCTAAGAAATATGAACTCACGGTAAAAACTAAAAACAAAACAAAACAAACAAACAACTCCCCTACACACACAAAAGCAAGGCATCATGAGTAAGAGCCAGCAAAAACAACACAGCGAGAATCAGAATTACAAAAGCTTTAGCTACTGCATTTATCAAAAAACAGAATAGAGACAGAAAATATGTATAAGCATGCATCACACACAGGATACTCAAAGCTGGCTAGGATTCTGCATATGCTGAAATCTCATTCATTCTTCAAAGCATCTTACTATCAGAGTTGCTGTAAAAGTTAATACATAAAGCATAATTAAAACCTGAGATAAAAGTCTCTTCCTGGTATTCATTAGACTACAGCTTATTTCTGTACAAAGAGCTATAGCCAGAACAAGGCTATGTAAATTCTTATCTGTACATGCCTTTGTACATGTGTTTTAAATCAACACCAAGTATGCTTATTTTGAAACATACTAGCATAGGTAAAAGTGGTCACATTTATAAACTCTAAAAATTTAATTCGATCAAACTCACAAAAGAGTTGACTAAAAAAAAAATCACAACAAACATAAAACGTGTTAGAGTGATACCTGAATTCTGCAACAGATATTGCCACTTGGAAACTGTAATCCTCATTCCAAACCCACTTGCCACTTTCATTGCTAAAAGCAATCGAGGAAGAAGTGGGAAATGGTCCTACTGGTACGGGTTCCAAGTCAGAGTCTTCAGCTAACTGAATGTGGGACTGAAACAAAATTAAACATTGGGAAATTTCACTACAAAACGGAGAGGCTAACCAAAGTTTAGAGTGGGCTGTACATCATCCAATGCTCTTTCCTTAGCTCCACACTTTAGCGCTAATGTGCATTTACATAACACATGTCAGGCAAACTCATCCAAGGACAGCAGCATTCTCGTTCCACTGGTTTCAATGACCTCAAAAAAGATACCTGATGCTGCTAGAAGTTCAGGACCCTGGGGTTGCCTCATATGTTTCCTTCTCTGGAAAGGTTTGCCATGGTCCAAACAATACTAACCCTCAAAAGCTGATGGTGATGAATCAGAGGGATGACTAGAAGTAGGTTTATTAGACTGTTTGATGCAGTACACCTGAGAACAAATGTTAAACTAGAGCTTTAAATCTGTCAGAATGTTCAATCGAGTTTAGAAGAAGGTTATGCAGCTACAGCTCCTAATGCAACCTCTTACAATATCCCCCCAAATATCTAGATAAATGCAGAAAAAGAGGTGTGAGGGGGTGGAATCCCACTAGCACCAAAACAGAAGCAAAAGCAAATTCCAAGGGTTCCTGTAATCATAAAGCTAATGCAACTGAATTAAAACCACACACACACACACACACACACACACGCGCGCGCGCCTAAGCCAGCATCCAAAAACAGGATATGCCTTTGCACCTAAAGTATGCAGAAATGCCTCTCCCTTCAGTGTCTCCTCCTTGGTTTAAAAGCAGGCATGGGATGAGCCAACAAAAAAACTGGGCAGACAGCTCTCGTCCGCAGGGGAGATGCTCATGCATTAGAAATGCTGTAACGCAATGAAAACATTCATCTTCCACCCTTTCATAAAACTGCAAGATTTAGATCTGCCATGAACAGGATGCTCCACGAACAGGTCCTGCTGCCTGCTCCCCAGGCAGTGAGGCTCAGGCTGCACGACTCTGGCAGGGCCAGGCCCTGTGCACGGGTGACCAGAGCAGGGCTGGCAGTCGGAGTCTAGGGCATTAAGTCCACAGGCTAGCCAGTGGCTCTAGGCCTGGCTCTAAAAAGGCATCTAAGTGACACACAGACATACCACCCCTCAACGTAGAGAGGAGATGAAAGCTGGCAAGGTGAACCAGGGTTTCAGAAGATTAGATGGGCCACCCCTAGGCTGAAGGCATAAGAGTGGAGAACCTACAAAGCAGAGAGACAGAGGGAGAAATGAGACCACAGCAGATTCACAAAGACAATCAGCAAGAACGAGAGAGAGGCCCAACTGCCCCCGAACTCTCCCCAGAACTCTCAGTGGTGACTTTACAGCTCCTTGCCCCTGGTCAACCCCACCTGACCTAGCTCTAGGGCGTTTCTTCTGGCATCAAAAGAATACCAACCACAACACAGCAACTATCCCTGGAATCTTGACCTGTCACGTTGGCCATCACAAAGGCCAAGATCATCAACTGATATACTGCTGCTGTACAGAGGATTCTGTTCAAGGAAGGAGAAAGAAGGGTCAGAACCAACACTTGCAAGAACCCTCTAATACTTCATTCAGGGAACACAGGAAATGATCAACTGCTAGGGAACGAAAGCAAATATTCATGTTATCTTTCAGCTAAGACAGGATGGTTTATTTTGGGAAAAGGCCCCTTAGAACACAGGAGACGATTGTGTAACAAATCCTAAAGCAGTAAAGCCTTGTCAAAGTTACCACAGCACCACTGAGGAGAGCTGACCATGTACACTGACAGATCACACTAAGGTTTCTCTCTCCCTCTAAGAATAATATGCGTTTTTAAGGATTTCTGTGAAAGGACCCAAATATTTGAGAGATATATTCTGATACTATATTTATCATGTTAGTATTTTTTCTTAAGGTCTTGGTCTTACTAACTGCTTCTGGAGCAGGTAACAACTCATTCACTACAACATCAGCTTTCTGTCAAGAGGTGATACGAAAGGAATATTAACTACCCAACACTGAGGTAAGAGCCTACCCCTACTTTCTGCTGTATTTTTCTAAGCCTTGCCTAACTTTCTTAGATGGGAAACAAACAAGTCACCCTCAGGAAAGGAAGTAAAGTGATGGGAAGGAAAACACACACATTCTAACCTCTGCTGGGAAAATCACCCTTCCTAGTCCCTGCTGTCCAATCCAGGCGATGAAAGACCCCCGCAAACACTCCACAACCAGGCCCCCCAGGTGGACCCTCGCTCAGTTCACATGCTCTGCACACCCCAAAGCAGCCCCAATGCCCAGTGCCTTCCTCACTGCCCCTTCCAGCTTCCCTGATGGAGGAAAGCACACTCCCAGGCCTGACCAGGTTTTACTTTCTAAATCTAAACTCAATGTACACTTAGCAAACTCATTTTTTTAAAATCCAGTTCTTCAAAATTTAAGTTTATAATTCTGCTTTTTCCTACATTTTATAAATTACTGAGTGCTTTTTGTTTTGTTTTGTTTTGCGGTACGTGGGCCTCTCACTGTCGTGGCCTCTCCCGTTGCGGAGCACAGGCTCCGGACGCGCAGGCTCAGCGGCCATGGCTCACGGGCCCAGCCGCTCCGCTGCATGTGGGATCCTCCCGGACCGGGGCACGAACCCGTGTCCCCTGCATCAGCAGGCGGACTCTCAACCACTGAGCTACCAGGGAAGCCCTATGAAGTGTTTTAGTTAATTAAAAAAGCAGGATTGGGCTTCCCTGGTGGTGCAGTGATTGAGAGTCCACCTGCCGATACAGGGGACACGGGTTCATGCCCCGGTCCAGGAAGATCCCACATGCCGTGGAGCGGCTGGGCCAGTGAGCCATGGCCGCTGAGCCTGCACGTCCGGAGCCTGTGCTCCGCCATGGGAGAGGCCACGACAGTGAGAGGCCCGCGCACCGCAAAAAAAATAACATTAACATGATACCTGACATTGCAAGCACCTCTTTAAGGTGTTGGTCTCCTCCACTAGATTGACTCTTTGAAGATAAAAACCCTTTCTCCAATATTTCTGCATGAGGCCCTGCCATTCCATGAATACTCACTTAATTAAATAAATGCCATTAAAAAAAAAAGAGCAGGATTAACTGTGAACGAAATAAAAATGAGTAAGGGGATATTATAGTTAGGCAGGCTTGGAAAAAAATGTGGATTATTTTTAGACATACAGAATAGAAGTCTACCTTTTCAGTTTCTTTAGTCTTTTCCCTTCCCACGTTTGTGACTCCCCTCATCGATTCTGAGAGCGGCATTAAGAAGTGGCTATGTGACGCGAAGCAGGGAGAGCACGGACCACGGTGAGATCAGTCACTGTGACTGACAAGCATAAAACAATGTCCCTGTCACAGACTGGTAATATTTAGATACCGATTTTAAATAAAAATGTATTTTACACACAACTATTGTTTTCTTTATCATTTCTTGAAGTGAAACAGTTTTACAGGATGAGGGAGTGCTTCAAATTCAGGTCAAATTATTAAAACGCTGCACTATAGCTATTAGGAGTGATCAATTATTTTGGACCCCTAGAAGCAGTGTGAGGTAACACCCCAGTTTTTAGTTACATTCCTAGCCATGGCACAGATTCACTTCACAGTCTGGACCTGCAGTTCTTTGGGGGAACTTACTTACTTTGATGCTCATACTATCCAGATATACCAACCTGGCTTCTGAGTTCCTCTGACATGTCTTCATCATTTTTGAGCACTTCCTTATTTTTTCACACAACACAATGTTCAGGCTTGTACCTCCCCTTCCCCGGCCCCAGACTTGGCTTATTTCTCCAAAGGGCCCTGGCTCCTTTCAGAGAAGAATGGTATTTAGCAACTAAGATCTGCATCCTGGGTGTGCTCACTGCCATTGGAGTGTTGCTGCCCTCAGGCTGTCAGTGAACATAGCAGGGGACCACATCTAAGTAGAGAGATACAGCCATATGTGTTTCTGTATGTCTAAGTTTATAGAAATCCATGAATTCATGCGATATCTCCAATTTCCACCTGACACCACAGCATTCATTCTAGTTTTCTCCCTTTGCATAACTGTAATTCCCTTCTTGGAAGTGAGAAATCTGGTTCCCATTTTCCTTGATATACTCATGTATTTGGTCGATCTCCTTACATGTATGTAATCTCTCACTGCTGACACTGATCCCAGTGGAGTACCCTCCTCATTCTACTCGGGCTTGAATACTGAGAGTCAGGCGAATACTGCCACACCCCACACCGCCCAGGTCCCATCTCACCCCTCAGGATCTGACACCCAACACCAGGCTTCCCTCCTCATCCCAAACTAGGCCACAGCTGTGCTCCCTCTCCGCCCAAGTGGCTTCCCTCCTTAGGCTCTGACAGCTGTGCAGGGCCATCCTCCTAAGATGACACCTTCCTCACCCCAGCTGGACCACCATGGTCCACGCCCACCTCATCCCCGCACGGACAGCTGCCTTGTCTGGTCCCACCTAGTGGCTTCTGAGCTGAACTGCTGCAGAAGTGGAAGAGGAAGAACTTGGTAATAATCTCAACATAAAAGATGAACGGTATACGAAAAATGCCATATTGGTACATCTCTGAAATATCTGCAGGTAAAATTAACAAATAAAATATAGCTAATGACAGGTGGTACATTTTCATTTTATATAATAGTCCTGAAACTTCCACAGACATTTAAGTTTTTATACAGGGAACACATTTTAGAGCCCTGGGGGCCTTCTACTTAACAATGTGGCGCATTATTTCACAACAACTAATAGCAAAGAGTCATTTTGTAGTGTGAATAATCCCTCCTGATGTGTCTGTTCTGCAAAAGTTGATTTTCACCAAACATGGTCGTTTCAAGTGCTGGTACTTAAAGATATAAAGTTCACTAAATACTAGTCAAGGTACCCTAGAATTTCACAACTTATGCCTAAGCAAGCAAAGCAGAACACCATTCCACTGTAACACAGAAGCCCCAGAGCATAATTTTTTTCCCCAGTAAAATGAATTAAAGGGCCCATTCAGGAAGTTTTTAATAGCTCACAAATAGCTGTCATCTTAACCCAAGTGTTAATGCATCTAAGTCTGGAAGGGGGAAATTAAACTAGGAATTCAAGTAACTTTGGTGCAAGCATATGCAATCAATGGAATTGTAGGGATATTTAATTATCTGTCTACTTATTTAGAAATTTGGTCTGAAATCCATCCAAGTGGGTTAGAAAAAAGGCACAATCAGGAAAGAACGGAGCGCCTCTTTGCCCCCGATGATCAAGGAATCTGGGAGGCTGGTGGATGGCAGGGACCCATTGCGCAGGTGGAAGGCAGCAATCCTGGGCTGCAGGCCAGACTGGCACGCAGTGAGTGAGCGAGGATGGGAAGGAAAGACGCAGCAGAAAACAAGCCGTTGGTCCTCGTGGGGCAGGAAGGTGCCGGGAGAGAGGCAGGGGAAGAGGAGACAGCCGTTCAAATCGACACCAGACCAGGAGAGGAATTGCGGGCGACTGGAATACCTTAGGAGTTAGTTCTGCTCCCCTGACTTTACGTTTTCAGCAGAGGCAGCTTTTTTAACCTATGTGCTGACTGCTCCTGCAGCCCTGACTGGGGCAGTCGGCTCCTACACTGGCAAAGGGAGTGAAGGTTAGCGTGAAGAGCACAGACCCTGAAGCCAGACTGAGTTCAAATCCAGGCTGCAAGCCAAATTAGCTGAATGACCTTGGGCAAGGTTCATCACCTCCACATGACGCATGGATGCTAAACACTGGAATGGCAGGGGTGGGTGGGGGTGGTGGGGGAGACCGACAGAGCAAGGAGTCCCCGCCTCACCCTGGGGAAGTGGGGGACCGTGGAACGGCAGCTGTGGCGAAGTGGTTTTGGGGGCTGCCTCAAGTCAGAAGGCTTCTCTAGCCGGGTTTCCCCCAGTGCCCCTCCTTGCTAGCTTCTGCTGCTCTAGGACAAGACGGATAGAATGGAGAAGCCCCAAAGCAGGCTTCGAAGGGAATACTGCTGGCCGGGCCCACGGCCCCGCCCCTCCTTCTTCACGGCAGCTCCCCTGCGCATTCGCAGGGGCACAGCCCAGGCCTCCGCGTGCGCGCGTCACACACCAGCACAGGCCTCCACCGGAAAGCACGCCCAGTTCAGGCCAATGATGGGTCCTTCCCCCACCACTCAGGGAGTTCCAGAAAGGGCTCAGCACGTGCATGCCTAAGGCAGGGGCTCCTTCTCATCTCCAGCTGCTCCTCTAGCCCTTGGAGCCTTGGGGTCACTGTCACTTTGGGTCTTTTTACCTCCTTCCACACTGTGCTTAGTTTGAAGCTCTCAGACACCCGGATTTCTGGAGAAGCCAGCCCCTCTGCCGTGCTTCAAAACTGTTCTCCTAACAGTGGCCCGATGCCCAGCTCAGCCTGGATCTCCAGAGCCCAAGTTCATCCAGCTGCTCGGAATCCTTGGACGGGCTTCATCCTTTCCCTGTTTCCCAGGATCAGGCTCTGTTCTCCTGGTCATCTTTACCAAACACTGATACATGTATTTATTCACTTGCCGTGTACTAAGCATCCTGCATTATGGTAGGCTCTGGGGGCACATACACCGAAGACACACAGACACCTGCACTTCCCGAGGCCTCCAAATTAGGCAGAGCACCAAGGGAGAAACCAACTGGCAGATGGGCAGGGCGGCTGCTGCTGGGACCGGATTGTGTACAGAGCGCGAGGGGACCCAGAGAAGGCAGCGGAGGCAGACAGTGGAGTGCATGCGGGGCCAGATCTTTACATTTTGATTCACCTATACCTTCTTCACGTATTGACATTTTCATGAGTCTCCCAAGTCCAATGAAGAAAAGATTACCTTCTTAAAATACAATACAACAAGCCCTGCACAAATGTAGCAAAACCTCTATTACACGTAAAAAATATCATGGAAATTGTGAGTTGCCTTTGAGGGTTAATAATGAAAACAAAATTCTGACAAACGAGAGTGGGTGGAGCTTGTCTGTGAGCTCAGTTTCTACAAGGAAAGACACAAAACACATTATATTCTGCTGTGGGGATTCTATCCTTACTGAACTTTGAACAGATGACCCTTTTCTCAAGAGCATCAATTTTACCAGCTAAGTTTCAGAGTGAACTCTTAAGGAGGTTTTAAAAAGCCACTAGAGGGGGCTTCCCTGGTGGCGCCGTGGTTGAGAGTCCGCCTGCCGATGCAGGCGACACGGGTTCGTTCCCGGTCTGGGAGGATCCCGCATGCCACGGAGCGGCTGGGCCCGTGAGCCATGGCCGCTGAGCCTGCGCGTCTGGAGCCTGTGCTCCACAATGGGACAGGCCACAACAGTGAGAGGCCCGAGTACCGCAAAAAAAAAAAAAAAAAAAGCCACTAGAGGGCAAGATAGCAGTGGACTTTCCAAGTTAGGAAATCCCAACTTAACAAATACTGCAGAGCACACAGAGCCATAGCCACCCCTTGGTGGGATATGAGATTTGGGACAGATTAAGCCAGAGCAGACAATATGCTTTTCCCTGAGTCTAAATCACAAGTCTCCACATTTGAGAGCAATATTAAATCACTTACTTTACCAAAGCGAGTAGTATTCCTACAACTGAACATGGACATGGAGCCCTGTGCTTGAAACCAGTCCATTCAAATGAATACCTAAACCATCCAGGTATTGTTCTGGATACCTCTGAACCTGTCATGAGTTCTAAACCAGAACTTTTAAAGTGCAGACACACATTCCTCAGTCCTCTTTCTTTTCTCCTTTTAAAAGCCATGTTCATCCACATTCCCACATAAGACCAATTTATATTGCCCCATTATTTTGCAGACTATGAAGTCATTTTCCTTCTCAGAAATACACTGTAAAGTACATTGATCTCATCATCCTCATTCATTTCCATTTGCCAAAATGGGGGATGGGAGGAGGAAAACAGGTATTACATGATACAAACACAAATTAATCTTCTTCTAGAATTGTAGCAAACAGCATTAATTCTTGTGAAATTTGAGTGAACGATTTTTGAACATGAAGAAAGAATAAAAACCTTACTGTGATTTCTTGCACCCTCCTGCAACTTTAGGAAGTTCCTACATGTGGTACTGAAATCTGCATCTGGCCCTCAGTGAAGCTGATAATGAGTGATCAAATATTTTCTAGTATGAAAAGAAATAATCAAGATGTGTATCCTCTTATAAAAAGGCTCTTTTACAACGAGATTTTCCCTTCTCCACGTCCAACCCATATCTGCTTCCATATTTTGCTTTCCTACTATCAGCACAGCATCCAACCCACAATTTTGGCCTTTCTCTGAACATCTGCAATCCACAGGGGAACAGAATAATATGGGGGGAGAGACCAGGCTGTTCTTCAAAGACCAACAGCCAGCTCTCACTACCTCTGGGCTGAGGAAAACTCAGTAGCAGGGAATCAGTTGGTTCTAGAGAACCCCATCTACGACCAAGGGGGAGAATGTCAAAGGGCCACCACATTTCATATCACCCCTCCAGTGTCTCTAATTCTGTGCCGCCCCAAAAGCCTTGGGAGCCTAGGAATAGGTCCCACCCCTTAAGCCTAAGCCCCTCCCCTTAAGAATAAGCTCAGCTCCCTAAGACTAAGCTCTGTGTTTAAGCTCTGCAGTTAGAGAAATTAAGACCAGGGAAGGAAGTTAAGGCTATAGAAAGAAAAATTGTCCTGGTGGCAGAGGTTGGTAAGAGTGGCCTGACTTGGGATTTGCAGAGCCCTCCTGTGGGTTTTGGCCATAGGCTCCAGAGACGAATGAGGCCACAGCATCAAGGGTCACTTCAAGGACCAAACTGCCTCACATGCCTTGAGCAGAGGTGGGCTCAGCCATTCTTCCCTGCCCGCATTCTGAAATAAGTCCACTGACTGTGAACGAGTAAACACTGTATCATTTTGCCCTGTACCTGTTCTCCTCTCCTACATTCACTCTCTGCCCTTTTCTCCGTCAACATCTTTGCTGCATCCCCACCTCCGGGGCCCTGTAGAGTTAGGCCAAGCTGTATAACACACAAGGGGCCGAAAGCCAGCCTGCAATCGGTTCCCTGCCTGCACACCCTGGTGAGGGACTGTGTCCAACAGAGAAAGGGAGGCCTCTTTCTATTTTGCACAGAAGCACCATCCATTCACCAAGCCTTGTGGCCCAGGGGCCGTATCTGCCCAGAGAGGACATCATTTTCTCCTTTGTAGGGCTAAGGCTAGCTCCATTCCCTGCCCCTTTATGTCAGCATTATGAACTAAAAAGACCATTCTTCCCTCAAAACAAATTCTTTTCGAATTCTCTTTGATACAAGTATTTTTCATTTTAAGGCATTAATATTAGGTTAGTATATCTTTTCCTGTGGACAGTTCCTCTTTAAGTCAAATAGAGCTGTTTTAATGGGAATAAATGAATAAATAAAGGGTTTTGAACAGTGCTTGGCGCATGGTAAGCTCCAACTAAATATACGAGATGTTGTTACTCTTACCTTTTAAAGTGCCATTCAGTGCTGGCTTTACCCAGCATTTCCAAGACTTTTAATAGTGATGTGAGAGAGGTCTACCTTAGATGAATTGAGAGAACGAAGTCTTTGCTGCCTCCGAGCCGTATCGGGCAAAGTGATTGCTGGAATTGGAAGAACGTATCACAGCGACAAAACGTATTTAATTTTAAGCCACACATAGGAAAACCGATGAAAAGGACATCTTGATGTGAAAATTAAATGAGGTGATATAGATGAAAGCTCCTAGCATAATACAGCAGGAGCTCAGTTAACCATTTTACAAAGTTAAGTAAAGGAGGCAGAAAAATTCAAAAGCAGTGCGCATCTAAAAAGGAGAGCAGCCGAGGGCCATTATGCCCAGAGGGAATATACCCTAACACAAATAATTGTTACCGCAGGCAATGACTTCTCCATCCGTGTTCTGTTTGTGGGAGGGATGAGGCAGGGAGCCAAACTTCTCGGAGTTGGCAGCCACGCACTATCAGGACGTGTATGCTGAGCTCGTCGCAATTCTACTTGCTGAGCACTGGTACCCTTCTTTTACAAAAAGGGAAATAAGAGGGCTTCCCTGGTGGCGCAGTGGTTGAGAGTCCGCCTGCCGATGCAGGGGATGTGGGTTCATGCCCCGGTCTGGGAAGATCCCACATGCCGCGGAGCGGCTGGGCCCGTGAGCCATGGCCGCTGAGCCTGCGCGTCCGGAGCCTGTGCTCCGCAACGGGAGAGGCCACAGCAGTGGGAGGCCCGCGTACCACAAAAAAAAAAAAAAAAAAAAAAAAAGGGAAATAAGAACCACGTCTTGAGGAAGAACATACCCACCCAAGAGAAGATTAAAATACAATGCGAACGCTTACACCACCAACTACTTATAAAACTCATCTATACAGAATCACTCGTCACTGATGTTTCAGTAACCGAAGGTGTCCTTGAGGAACATTTTCCTTTGCTCATCTACACAAAAGAAAAAGGAGGGAGAACTCTCAATGCCAGTATCTCTGGCACCCCTGGATTTATTTCAGTGTCACGAAAGGCTGTAAGAACTTGCTATCCTGGCAGCGAGAGACATTTTAGAGAAGGCACCAATCCCAGTTTAGGATCTGGCACACAGGAGGTTTCCGCAGTTTGTTTTATAAAATGAAGTGATTCTTCCTGAGCACTGTGGGTAGGGGGAGACTGGGATATTGAAGAAAAGTGTGCTTGTTCTGGTGTTTGCTCATCCCAACCTGCTCCGGCACTCCTTAACCTGGTCACTTGAGCTGCTCCTTTCAGAATCTCAGGGGCTGAGCAATGATTCCCGGGCTCAGATTCCTCTTGGGGAGGCTTTCCTCTCCTCCTCAGCTGCCTAAATGAAGCCTCCCTCGTGGTGTGTGTTCACTTTAGGGGTGGAGATTACTATTCTCAGGTGCAGTCTACGAAACGTTGCTCAGCTCCCGGAAAGCACAGCCAGCGGTGAGCGCGGTCTCTGTCTGGGTCTGCTCTGTTGTCCGTGTCACAGAACCGCAGGGGCCTGAGTGTCCGTCTATCTCATCAACTAGGTGACGTGTGCCTCACTGCCTTCACAGCACTCTTACAGGGGCAGGAGCATGTGTTTCTAAAAAGTGTGAATAAGTGTAATATCTACATACGTTTAACGATGCAGTTGTATTTTCCAGAAATTCTTATAGGATTCTGGGTCTCAGTCACCAAGGTTGGCACTCTTTGGGGATGTTTCCACCCCAAGGTGAGCTCCTCCTCACCTTGGAGGTGGCTCTCTACCAACTATTCATGCAGAGAGCTGGATTTTCACGTTAACACCCTCACCAAGCTATGACTGTCCCCTTCAATCACAGGGCAGGTTTCGCCCTCCCTCCCTACTTTACACTGAGATACTCTTAAAATTTTCAAACCAAAAGAGCAAACATACCAATTGTTTCATCTCATGGTTTTGGTGCAATTAACGAGCCATAATGGAATCACTTTATATGGTATTGTCCTTCGATACAAACTGTTACACAAATGCCAAAACACGGGGAGGGCACTGCCTGGTTTCTGGGTGTTTCTTCCATGGTGAAAATTTTGACTTTTTTTCAGAAGAAAACTATAGATACATGCTGTGTCTTATAACTACATTGCTTCAAAACTATCACTTTGTTTTCAGCTGTTTTTCCCCCAACTGCTAGCTTCCAGCCAGACTGTCATCTGTGTGTCAAACAGTAAAGCACTCCCCTGCCCGTGTGCTGGTGCACAAATGCAATTAATCTGATTTTCAAGCTGCAGAGAGTGAAACCATCATTGCCATGATGCGGCCCACTGCCATCGCCCTGGTGATGGTGACTGTGCTCCAAGACAGGGAGCCAGCACTGGGGACATGTCTGTGGGGCGCCCCTTGTCCGGTGCCTTAAGAAGAGAGTGGATACAAAGAACACGCGACCACTAAATGTCTGCAGCCTGCAGACAAGAAACATGTTTGGTGAAATAGGAAAGTTCTCAGTGTCTGTGTTGGCTCACTGTTTACCGGGACTGCTTGTGATAGGATTCCCACAGCAGGCATTAATGGAGCAACAGAAAGTGTCAGCAGAACCCTAATGTTCATTGCAGCACTATTTACAATAGCCAGGTCATGGAAGCAACCTAAAAGCCCATCGACAGATGAATGGATAAAGAAGATGTGGTACATATATACAATGGAATATTACTCAGCCATAAAAAGGCACGAAATTGGGTCATTTTTAGAGACATGGATGGATCTAGAGACCGTCATACAGAGTGAAGTAAGTCAGAAAGAGAAAAACAAATAGCATATATTAATGCATATATGTGGAACCTAGAAAAGTGGCACAGATGAACCAGTTTGCAGGGCAGAAAGTGAGACACAGATGTAGAGAACAAACGTATGGACACCAAGGGGGGAAAGCGGCGGGGGGTGGGGGTGGGGGGGTGATGAATTGGGAGATTGGGATTGACATGTATACACTGATGTGTATAAAATGGATGACTAATAAGAACCTGCAGTATAAAAATAAAATAAAATAAAATTCAAAAAAAGAAAAAAAGAAAAAGAAAAGGAAAGAAAGTGTTAGCAGAACACTTAAGTTATCTGTTGTGTGTCAGTTTTTTCAACCTGAGCTTCTTTAAGGAGCCTGTATCCCTTAAAAGACACAGCAAGGGACACTTTCTGTAAGGACATCAGCAGCCTCCCATCTGTTGCAGAACAGGGCAGGGTACGAGCACGTAGAAATAAACAAATGAATCCAGCTGAATAAAATGAAGGGATATGGTGTCACTTTTTGGTTTACCAACCGAAGTATAATTTTCCCCATCTAACTTTCGGCTTTTAAACTGGCAACAGAAATGGAAACGGAATAATCAGTCAGTTAAGAATAATCTAGAAACAACAAATGAGCCCTGGGAGTAGGGCTAAGGAGCCCCTTGTGAGCATCTGGCAGCTCAGGGACCCCTGAGTGACTTCCTTGCTGATCCTGACTGTTCCAACCTGCTCCAGATTGATGAAGAGGTGGCTGCAGAAGGTGAGATACGGCTGTAAGAGCTGAGCGCTAAGGGGCAAAACAAATCATCTTGTAGTTACTGGGAGAGGAAAAGAATGGTAAAAGAGTAGGGGCCCGAACATTAAAAACAACTAGAGTGTTGAACTGGAGTTGGAAGCAGTTTTTAACTTTAGGCAAAGTCAACATTAATGAAAAAAGTCTATGAAGAATTACGAGACAAGGATACCCCAAATGGCTCGTGTCTAAAGATACCTTCACTTCTTAGGAATCTGCTTACCATTAGTAAAGAAGGTAAAGGGAAGGAAGGAGTAATCCACCTGGTCATGCCCAAGAAAGTGTAAGGACCAGGCGTCTTATAAGGTCCAGGCAAAAGCAGCACAAGAATGTTGCCCACTGCTCTAATATGCACACAGCATCACAGGACCACCCTCCTCATATTTATCATCTTTGAGAACTAAACTCTCTTCACATTTAATTTTTTCCCCCATAACAACAACTTTATTTATTTATTTTTCTTTGTGTGAGTCATACTGCACACTACAGACATGGCTTCAGACCAACAGCTTTCTGTAGCTTAGTCTGTAGTCTTGGCAAATCAAGTCCTCTCTGTCTCCCTCTCTCCCTGCTCTCCCATCCTCTTCTTCTTCCTCCCCTTCTTCCTCCCTTCCCTCTCTCCTTCTTCTTTTTTCTTCCTGCCCCCTCCTCTCTCTCTTTCTCCGCCCACCTCCCAACACACATGCACAGTCTTGGCTCTGATTTTTTAAACGTATTACTCGCAAAGACAAAGCAGAATAACATTTCCATCTCTGGGGAAAAATAAAGGAAAACTTCTGGGAGGTACAAGAGTAGGCAGCAATAAATTAGCCTTAAACTTTGGCACAAAACATTAACTTCTGTACAACAGAAGGTTTCTACCTAGTCCTCAAGTATGTCCAAATGTGCAACAATTAAAGAAGTAGCAATGTGGGTTTCAATACCAATCGTTTTTGTTATCACAAGATCCACCTGGAAAACTTCTCTGCTCTACAACCATAAAGGTATAAATAAGAAGAAAATGAAATGATTGGCTTATATTTTAAACACTAGACTAATTTTGTATGATTGACCATCAGAATAGAAAAAAAAAAAACCCACTGCAAAATCAGCTGGCTATTAAAACAGCAACAAAAAACCCAAGTGCAAAATCAGCTAGCTATTAAAACAAACAAACAAACACCCCAGATTATATTCTGTGAAAGGAGATGTCCCAGAAAATAATGAGAGCGCACAGCTGCTGAACAGGCAGGGACAGTGCCAGGCTGTTCATGTATCGGACCACTGGTTATGGCGGCAGACAAAACAGGCAGATCCCACCTTTGTCACTTATCAGCAGCTGTGTGATGCTGAGCAGGTGTCTTCACGACACTCACTTTTTTCAGCTACAAAATAGGGATGGGCTACTTTGAACACCAAGAACACCAAGAGATGGGGTGGCTGGCAGGAATGATATGGGATGCCGTGTGAGACCTGCTCAGCAAAGTGCTTGCCGGAAAAATGACCCTTAATAAGCAGGAGCTCTTTATTAGCTGGTTGAGCAAGGGCTTGAGAAGACAACAGTGTTCCCTGAAAGACCTGCAAGACGGGGAAGTAAAAGGGCATGCCGAAGGGAGAGAGGCAAGCCTGCCAAGGAGAAATGCCACCACGTCGGACCAAACCAGCGACGACAGAAGAGAACAGAGATGGCTAACAGAACGTTCAAGTCTCGAAGGTTAGGCGATGATAAAATACATAAATTGCCTTTTTTCTGTTACATGCCTTTTGTTTTGTTTTGTTTTTCCTGTAACGAGATATATGTCTAGCTTTCAGCGTGGACCTAAATAAAAGGGTATCAAGTGTTTTCTTTAACACAAACGTCAAAAATGGCACGTGTGAAAGGCTTCCCAAGGCACTGGGAGTGGGAGGGGCGGGGAAAGAACGATCTGGGCCTCGGCTGTCGCTCAAGAAGTGGCAGCAGCTGGTGGAGCCCTGGTCAGGCTGGACGCCCTCCCTCCAAAGCCAGGAGTCCTCCCGCTCCCATGACAACACAGCCCTCATCTTATCTGATCAGTTCACTGGCGCAAAGGACTAGCTGGGTTGCAGGCCGATCTGCAACACTTACAAGCTGTGTGGTCTGGGCAAACCCATTACCTTCTCCAGACCTCAGTTTCCTCCTCTGTGAAAAGGGGAGATATGCCTGCTAATATTTCTGCCTCACAGACTGTTGTTACCATCAAGTAAGGTGTGTATGAAACTATAAAGCAGCAAAAGCATGGAAGGAATTCTATTATTAGAAACAGCCACCTATTTGGAAACAATGTATTAACACGCTCTTACGCCTACAGCAGATGCTTAAAAAATAAACTTCTAGGACCGAAATGAAATGCTGACAAAGGACTGAATAACTTAGGACATGTTTGGAAATGATTAAAACTTCAATTATTATATAGGTAAGCAAAATGATTCTTCGGGACATTGTAACACTGCATGCTAATCAACCTGAGGAGAAGCAATAACTTCCAGCAGCTCATGGCAAAGAGCCAACTGTCTGCTGGGTAAGTCGATGCCTAAAGAAACTGAATTAGCTTTTCAGAGGAGCCAGAAAACTGAGCCCTGATGTCGTGAATCCTGATAGCAGTGGAGCTCTGAACATGGCCCCTCCCTGTAGAGTTCTGTTCCTTTCTTCCCTGTGAATTAGATGAAAATGAATGCAGTTACAACTGGTTTACAACTGCCTAACAGTACTTGTTGAAAAACTATCATCAAATGTATAAAAACTCGGACACTGCAACTAAGACAGAGAATTATACATTTGACAAAAATGATACAAATTATGTGAAATATCTGCATTTGGGAGCTACTATGTTTTTGTGGCATGAAACAGCCTATATGCCTTGTTGGGTATGAACATGTGTATTTTACAAAATAACAGTCCTGCCTGAATATCCAACTATGCTAGCTCACCCTCTGCTGAACAAGTAGTTTAATATACTGTTATAATAAACTTGGGGGACTTCCCTGGTTGCGCAGTGGTTAAGAATCTGCCTGCCAATGCAGGGGACACGGGTTCGAGCCCTGGTCCGGGAAAATCCCACATGCCGCGGAGCATCTAAGCCCATGCACTACAACTACTGAGCCTGAGCTCTAGAGCCTGCAAGCCACAACTACTGAAGCCCACACACCTAGAGCCCGTGCGCCACAACTACTGAAGTCTGCACGCCTAGAGCCCATGCTCCACAGCAAGAGAAGCCACCACAGCGAGAAGCCCGCGCACCGCAACGAAGAGCAGCCCCCACTCGCTGCAGCTAGAGAGAAAGCCTGTGCGCAGCAACGAAGACCCAATGCAGCCAAAAATAAATAAATTAATTAAAAAATAAAATAAAATAAAAAAATAAACTTGGAAACGAATGGAGAGAAAATTGAGCACAGGGTAACTCAACAACTGGCTTAGAAAGCAGAAAACAAAGCAGAACAGAAAAGAACCTTAACAAATAACACCACAAGCAAACAAAAGCAGTTCAGTGACTCCAAAACCTTCAACAGCCCCCAGCCACCTCACCGCACCCGCACACGTAATCCAAACCAAATAAAAGGTCAATTATTTCACGGGGACATAAAACACAAATGCATCAGCAGCTGTATCCAAGGTTTTTGCTTGTTTGCTTGGTTTTAATTTTTCTATAATGTCGTTAAATAGAAAAACAAAATTCAATGCTACCTTGGAAGCTTAGAGGTGACATCTTTGCAAAACATAAGCCAGATTAAGCAAGTTCCTGAGTAGTGTTGACATGTATTTCCCATATAAAAATAAAATTATAGGGCTTCCCTGGTGGCACAGTGGTTGAGAGTCCGCCTGCCGATGCAGGGGACATGGGTTTGTGCCCTGGTCCGGGAAGATCCAACATGCCGCGGAGCGGCTGAGCCCGTGAGCCATGGCCTCTGAGCCTGCACGTCCAGAGCCTGTGCTCCGCAACGGGAGAGGCCACAACAGTGAGGGGCCTGCGTACCGCAAAAATAAATAAATAAATAAATAAATAAATAAAAATAAAATTATAACATTAGGACAAATGTGACATATCCTCAACAATGTGAAATGTGAGTACAAAATAAAACTGCATGATTTCTATAAACCACTGCAGTGCTGTTACTTTGCGGTCACACTATGCATGCTTTAAGCTACTGACTGAAGCTCAGTAACGTTGGGTACCTAAATTCCACACTGGTGACAGTGACCAGACCTGACAGGTGTAATTAAACAACTGTGAATTCAATTAGAAATTGTATTTGAAAAACTGGGCTACGTTTTAAGACTGATTATTAAGACCCAATTAATTTTGAAAATAAAGCATTCCTTAACTCCTGTGTTCTGTTACCAAAATGTAGACTTCATTTCAAATAGTAGTATAGGTTAACACCTAACATGAACTTTCAACCACTGATTTATTTTCTTTCTGATCAAATCATTTAGTCTTGGTTCATGAACTAATAATGCTTTTAAAAAGCTCTAAATAAGTCTTAAATCTAGAAAACAAGTATTGTTTCCTTCTGCCTATTTGAGGAAATCCAAAATTGTGTGAAAACAGCACCAAAGTAAACTCACTCACAGTGCAATCAGCAACATCTCCCTTCAGATGGTTTTTCTGTGTGTTGCTTTGCTTCAGCAAAAGTATGGGAGTATCTATCCCCAAATGCCTTCTCCTGAAACCCTTGGTGCTCCATGAAAAGGGTTTAGCCTGCAAGCCACATTAAAGTCTATCACTACAGAATTATTTCCTATTGAGCAAACACACTTCTGAATATGAGAAAGTGAACAATTTTAATTGCTGAGTCTTAAAATAAATCAAAATAAATCAGACTGATAAAGATCTATTTTGACATCATCTGGATTACAAAGTGAGACGGTTCCATAGATGGTCACAAGCGTGAGATTCATGAATGAGGTGTGCCAGTAGCTTAAAGTTAAGCAAAAGGCAGATATTAATTACTGATAGATCCTCTTCTTAGGTTACTGATCAACTGTGTGTGACAATTACTCCAAAATTTTCAAAATACTGCTTTAAGTGAAACAAGTTAATAAGACCCCCAGCATCTCTTAATTTTTTTTTTTTTTTTTTTTTTTGCGGTACGTGGGCCTCTCACCGTTGTGGCCTCTCCCGCTGCGGAGCACAGGCTCCGGATGCGCAGGCTCAGCGGCCATGGCTCACGGGCCCAGCCGCTCCACGGCATGTGGGATCCTCCCGGACCGGGGCACGAACCCGTGTCCCCTGCATCGGCAGGCGGACCCCCAACCACTGCGCCACCAGGGAAGCCCCATCTCTTAATTTTTAAAAAATCAGAAAAAAGATGTTCAGGTAAACTACCAACCCCATGCAGCCAACTCCATCCATGAGCTCCTCTATCAAAGCGGGGAGAGAACACAGCAGCTGCACTGTTTATCTCCTTGGCCATTTCTCCCCAGGCTGTGAAATCCCTGAGGGTAAGACCCGTCTTAGCCTATCCATCCCCAGCATTGGGCCCAGCGCCCTGATACTCCACACATGGGAGCAGATATCTGAAAGGACACCCTCTGTGTGGCATTCAACACATTCTCAATGTCTCCCCTGATAGTCTACCCTTCCAACCAACCTCCTCTCCTGCTAATCAAGCACGGTACTTCAAATGTTCCACTTAAAAAAAAAAAACAGGGGCTTCCCAGGTGGCGCAGTGGTTGAGAGTCCGCCTGCCGATGCAGGGGACACGGGTTTGTGCCCCGGTCCGGGAAGACCCCACGTGCCGCGGAGCAGCTGGGCCCCTGAGCCATGGCCGCTGAGCCTGTGCGTCCGGAGCCTGTGCTCCACAACGGGAGAGGCTGCAACAGTGAGAGGCCCACGTACCGCAAAAAACCCCCAAAAAACAAAAAAACAAAAAGAGTGAATATCCATCTCCTAAACTCCAGAGGTTGTCATGCCCACCAGCCCCCTCCAAGGCTACCCTTGATATAGCTGACTCCAAGTTCAGTTCCCTCTAGGACATGTGGGTCTGAATCCTCTTCCTACCAAGGGAACAAACCAAGAAGAAATTGTTTGACAAAATTCATCTCACTGGACACACTCAGGAGGAGGACTGGGAAGAGGCAGAGAGACTAAAAATGAGGATATTCTACAAAAGCAATGACCACAGGCATGTCATCATCTGTGGAGATTCCAAATACTCCTCAAACCCAATCAGTCTAAGTGGTAAGTGCCATTAACATCCAAAAAACGAATTCAGGGGAAAACCAGCATCATCTTCAAACACCAACTCACCCTGGCACCTGGCAAAGTCGCAGGATTCAGCTCACTGCCTCCTAGCCCCTCTCACCCCACGCCCCCGACCCCCAAGTTCCGTGCCTCACAGTGGCAGACTCCCATCTCTGCTGGCTTCCCTGGCCCTGGAGCCCGGGTCAGAGAGCAAGACAAGACTTTCTGGCTCTGCATCCCAATTAATTTAAGACTATACATCCCTGTGGATCCCAATTTGGGATCTACAAGTTTTACTAATGGTGACATTAGGACAAGCCTTGTAAATGAATCCTTAAAAACTACCACTGCACAGGGCCCCTATTTGCTGTTCAGAAAATTGATATCTCCCTCAGGAGAAAACCACCAAAAAATTTTGCTGGCATCTTCCTACCTGTTATCAGTAATGCTCACCCCGAGACCCACTCTTGCTACGCGGACCCCGTCCCCGCCAACGCTACTGGCTTATTAACCTCACCCACAAACTCATTTATTGCCCCCTCCATCCTAAAACCACCACCAGGGGGCTTCCCTGGTGGCGCAGTGGTTGAGAATCTGCCTGCTAATGCAGGGGATACAGGTTCGAGCCCTGGTCTGGGAAGATCCCACATGCCGCGGAGCAACTAGGCCCGTGAGCCACAACTACTGAGCCTGCGCGTCTGGAGCCTGTGCTCCGCAACAAGAGAGGCCACGACAGTGAGAGGCCTGCGCACCGTGATGAAGAGTGGCCCCCGTTTGCCACAACTAGAGAAAGCGCTCACACAGAAACGAAGACCCAACACAGCCCAAAATAAAAATAAATAAATTAATTAAAAAGAAGGCTCAACATTTAAAAATAAATAAATAAATAAAACCACCACGAGCATCACCATCATTCTTCCCTTCATCATCAAACCGCCAAACTCTCAGGGACGACAGTTTACCCACTGCTTCAATCCTGGCTCTTTTTAAACTTACTCTCTGCAATCTGGCCTTTGCCTCTCATGCTCTGGGAACTGCGCTAAACTGCCTGGTGGGCCTGCCTCTGCCTTCCCCTGCTAAGCCTGACCTTGCCTCTATGCCCTTGAAGTGTGCGGCTCCCTGGACTTCCAACGGGCTAATTCCTTTCCGGATCTCCTTCTGCCTCTACAGTATAAAACTCTGGCCTGGGACCAAAAGGTGGGATGCAAAGCAGATACAAAACGATCTCACAGTGATACAAACTGTAACTTCATCCCCAGGTGTTGGAGGAGAAAAGATATCATTATCCAGGCGGGTTCTCTACTTCCAGAGGAGGTGATAAGGATGTCTCCCAAGGTCGAAGTTCTCATTCTTTATCACTTGATACTCCAAGCGTCTGCCTGGACAGTCACTTTCTAGGTTTAGAGTCCATAAGATCTGTGGAGGGCTGCAGGTCTAGGCAGAGGCCCTCGCCACTCCCTTCCGAGCCGGGGCTCCCAAAGGGGCCCACGCAGCATGTGCAGACAAGACCCTGACCCCTGTCTTCTACCCCCAGCACCTCTGGTGCCTCTGGCCACCGGCCTCAGCTTGATTTCTGAGCCATGGCTCATGCTTCCCCTCTCCTGCACGGTACACGCCCAGACTGACCACTGGAATGTGTGTGTCCCCGTCCTGTTCCAGCCACCACGACACTTGCAAGAAAAGAGGTGCTGATGGAAGACAGAGTGACGGTGAGACTTACTGCTTTCCGTAACAGCCTCAGACATTTACTGCACGAGCCTGGCCATGGAGCTCCCACCTGCGTGACTGTGACAGAACCCCTCCAAGGCAGAATCCTCTTCCTCCAAAAGCAGATCCATAAGGCAGCAGGGAGGAGCTTCAGATGTCCTCAGAAAGCCCATCACCTGTACCCCCACTTCCTACCTCATATATCGTGTCTTCCAACTCCCCTGCAGGAGCTCAGCTAAACCCACGTGGGTCAGGGTCCCAGGACAGAGCCTCACCCCGGGGAGCCGGGGCCGGTCTGCCAGGGGCAAGCAGTGTCCAGGGCAGGGTTTCTTAAGGAGCAGAGACTCAGTGTCCGTGACCTACTGAAAGTTGGTCCTGGCAAGAGTTCAGGGGAAAATAGTGAGAATTTTTTCAGTGAAAAAATAAAGTGCAGCACAGTAATACCTATGAAAGGCAAAGCAACGTCGAATTTGAAAAATCCGTTCTGCTCAGGACCTGCTGAGATGTGAGAGAATGGACTGTTTCGTGGACTTCAGAGACAGGCCCCCCCGTTTGCTTTGAACACATACTTAATGTTCAAAAAAACTGCCTGTCCTCCAGCTGATTTTACTGCCTTGCTCTTTTTTGGTGACATCTACAGCTGGTTCTCTGTTAGGTTTTTTTGTTTCTGTTCTTTTTTTGCCCCGAACAGTGACCACCAGAGCTGTTCCTGGCACGTAACAGGCTCTTCTGAATACACTGTTGCTGACTAAATTAAGGTGTTAGTCAGCTATTTGACTTTGGGTTTTTGATTTCAATGCTCCACAGAATTACACTTGTTCTCCCACGGGAAAGCCAACATGTATGCATTTGCATGGATTCTGAGTTTTGAAAACATGGATTTTTCTTTCCTCTTAAAAAAAGGAAAAGAAGCAACTTAGCTAGATGTACGAAAAAGAAAAAAAAAACCCAAAAACCTAAAGTTCCTTTTTAATAGCATCCCCAGACCACCTCCAACTTGCAATTCTTGGAATCTGGCAACCTTACCAGCTGGAAATAACAAATACAAAAATAACACATTTAATACTTTTATAATGAAATTTCTCTAAAACTTTGATATAAGTCGAATGCCTATCTTATTTATATTCACCCATCCATCCACCTAAAAATGTGTATTTTTCACTAGATGCTGAGGACTATAGTTAGAGCAGATGATATAGAAATCAATAAAATGCATTCTCTACCCTCACAAGGCTGAAAAACAATACAAAACACGAGCTGCTATATAAGACGTGCACATGAAGTACTATTCCAGCATTTAACCCTGTGGATTTCAGGGGAAGGGAGGTGGCAACTTGAGGACAGGCTTCACAGGAGGTGACAGGCCACAACAATGATGTGACATCTGAACTCAGAGGCCCACCTACCAACCAAAAAAACTCAATCACCTTATGACTCTGTGCTGACCTTCCCGGTGGCCAGAGCCAGCCGGCCAGCCACCCAACAACTAGAGACTTGGCAGCACTTACAGTGACCAGTGGGATTTCCTTCAGGGCTGGGAGCTGCCTTCTCCATCAACGGGAAGGAGAAGAGAACTCAGCAGAGGTGACGGAGCAAATGGCCAAAGATCTGAGATTTTTATCCTCCCTTACGGTGGCTTCTCAGTTGGCTGTGTTGCAGGATAAAGAATCATAGACAGGCTTGGGCTTCCCTGGTGGTGCAGTGGTTGAGAATCTGCCTGCCAATGCAGGGGACACGGGTTCGAGCCCTGGTCTGCGAGGATCCCACATGCCGCGGAGCAATTGGGCCCATGAGCCACAACTACTGAGCCTGCACGTCTGAAGCCTGTGCTCCGCAACAAGAGAGGCCGCGACAGTGAGAGGCCCGCGCACCGTGATGAAGAGTGGCCTCCGCTCACCGCAACTAGAGAAAGCCCTCGCACAGAAACGAAGACCCAACACAGCCAAAAATAAATAAATAAATTATTAAAAAAAAAAACAAAAAAGAATCATAGCAGGCTTAAACAGCATCTTTCTAAACAGCTTAGAAATCTTGCACACACAATATGCTCAGAAAGCGTGAGCTGCACCAAACACTCTTGGTAGTTACTTAAGACCAAGGAAATGAGCAATATGTTATCACCAAAAGCAACAACAGTTTATTCAAATTATTTTTAATTATTTAGAAATAAACATTCATTTTTCATTCATGTAAAGGGAAAACGCTGTACATGTCTAGCCATAGGTCAGACAGAAATAGCTGACTCCTACCACCTCTACCTACTGACCATGGGGCTCCAGACTGAAGACTTTGACCCCAGGCGCTGTCTGCCTGGCACCCCAAATCCTGTCATTATTGTGGGCAACTTCAACACACCTGGCAGCCAGATGGAACCTTAGCCTTTCAATTCTCTGACCTCATTAATCGTAAAGATTTTCACTCCATTCACCACTCCCAAGGCCATTCTCTAGGTCTCATCACTTCTTTATGCCTGGAAATCTTAAATTTGAACTAATCTTATCACAAACTCCTGTTTTGTTTAAGAAACACACATACATAGTCTAAAAAACAAAAAAATCAAGTCATTCTGAAAGGCTTAAAATGAAACACAGAAACCTCAGCTCTGTTACCCCTTCAACAGTAACTTCCCATCCCAGTGAAAACTACTGTCAACTGTTGTGAATTTCACAATGATATGCCTTGATGTGGCTCTTTTCTTCCATCACTGTGTTGGACACTTAGTATGCATTTTCAATCTGGAGATTCATTTAATCAGTTCTGGGATATTTTAATCCCATTTTATTCTATTATTCCTTGGATAACTCCTTTCCTTCCAGTTTGCTTTCTAAGATTCATGCTTATTCAATGTTAGACTTCCTAGACTGAACCTTTTTTTCCCCTTCTTAGTTTCCATCGCTTTTATTTTTCTGTTTTACATTCTAGGAGATATTTTTATTTTCCAAACCTTTGATAGATTTATTTTTGTCCTGGCTGTTGTATTTTTCCTCAACATTTTGTTTTTGAAAAAACTTCAAAACTACATAAGAAGTTTAAAAAAATAGTACCATGTTTAAAACAAGGTTTTAAAAAATAGTACGACGAATATCTCTCTGTATACCCTTTACCTAAATTTACCAATGATTAACACTATACCACATGTGCCCTCTCATTTTATGTATACTTTTTTTCTTCTGCTAAACCATTTGAAATGTGACATTTCACCCCCTTCTATTTTAGAATGCTTTTATATATGAACAGGGACATTCATCTTACATAACCACAATACTATTATCACACTCTTGTGATACAGCACCAAAACTGGACAACTGGTCACTTTTTAAAGATTTGTTGCAATGTGGCATCTGAAATCACATCAATGAGCCTTTCTTACCGTGTTACATTAAAATCCATTGGTTTATTCAATGGGGAAAATATAGTCTTTTCAACCAATGGTGTTGGGACAACTGGCTATCTACCTAAAAAGAATGAAGTTGGACCCTTACATTACACCATATACAAAAATTAGATCAAAATGCATTAAGGACCTAAATATAAGAGTGAAAACTACAACATTCTTAGAAGAAAACATAGGGGAAAAGCTTCATGACACTGGATTTGGCAATAAATATTTGGACATGACACCAAAAGCACAGGAAACAAAAGTAAAAATAGATAAATTGGATTATATCAAAATTTAAAACTTCTGTGCATCAAAGGACACAATTAACAGAGTGAAAAGGTAACCTATGTAATGGGAGAAAATATTAGCAAATCATATATCTGATAAGGGGTTAAAATCCAGAATATGCTAAAAAAAACTCCTATAACTCAACAACAAAAACCAAACAACCTGATGAAAAAATGGGCAAGAGACTTGAATAGATATTTCTCCAAAGAAGATATACAAATGGCCAATAAACACATGAAAAGATGCCCAACGTCATTAATCATTAGGGAAATGCGAGCCAAAACAACAATGAGCTACCACCTCACACCCATTAGGATTTTTATTATCAAAAAAACAGAAAATATGTTTTGACAAGGATGTAGATAAACTGGCACCTTTGTGCACTGTTGGCGGGAATGTAAAATGGTGCAGCCGTTATGGTTGGCAGTATGTATGTATATATATTGAGTCCTCAAAAAATTAAAAATAGAACTATGTGAAAAGAAATCCACTGATCTAAATAATACTTTGAATAGATCTTTTAGCTATGTATATACATATACATATATACAATATATATAACATGAGTTATGTATGTAACATCATGCTTTGGTCATTTGGGAAATATTAGTTCACTGAGCAATGTAGCTCTTCCAAATGTTGACACATTTCATTACATATATCAAAATTCATATTTATTAATATCATCCCTAAGCATCAGAAGTATTAGGAACTTTCAAGACTTGGTAACAGACACAAGTTTTCTCATATCCTAATTTTTGCTTGGAAGCTTGAATTTTAACAGAGGCAACAAAAGCTCTCCACGGCTTTCCTTTAGAATATAGGTGCCAAATACCCAAATCTGAATAACCATGTATATATATGTCATTCTTTTAAGTGAAAGTGCCGTTCCCTTAAAGTGGCTAGGCCAGCATACAAATCCACACTGCACCAGTGCTTTTCCTAGAGACGACTATCATCCCACAGTAGGTGACAGGTTCTTTATCTGTACTTCCCATTTCCTCATGCATAATACGAAGACGATACCTGTGCATAATACGTGTATATTCATTATTTTAATAAAGTAATGTTCACTGCTTCAACAAGGGAAATTGCATTTTTTTAAAAAAACTGTAGGTGCTTTGTGGCCATGAATAAAATGACTAGTTTGGAGCCAGTGCCTTAATTCATCCTAAGGTGCCAGCAGTTCTACCCACCACTGCTTCTGCCCTGTAAGTGCAAATGTCAACATGGAGACAAAAGCAAATGCAACAGTTTGCTAACCACCTCCTCTCTCTCTACCCCTTCCAGTCAAATGGAAATACTTCTGATTCTTGGAGCAGGTTTTGCTGTGCTTACCTCAACTGTCATTTCCCCCCTCCCCCCAGTTTATTTTTCAGGTCTGGAGGCGTGTCCTCTAGAACAGGTCAGGTTGCCCTGCTCGGCACTCCCACAGCGCCTGTCCGCTATGGTCAGGGAGTTTAGGAAGGAGCTGCTGAGAACCCCTTCCCCACTGGTGCCTGCCTGCCTCCATCCTGGCAGGCACTCAACAGTGATTCTTTCTTTGCTCATCAGACTGACTCATTCTTTAAATTAATTTATTTATTTATTCTTTTTTTTTTTTTTTTTTTTTTGGCTGCGTTGGGTCTTCGCTGCTGCACGTGGGCTTTCTCTCTAGTTGCAGTGAGCAGGGGCTACTCTTTGTTGCGGTGCGTGGGCTTCTCATTGCGGTGGCTTCTCTTTGTCGTGGAGCACAGGCTCTAGGTGCACAAGCTTCAGTAGTTGTGGCTCGCAGGCTCTAGAACGCAGGCTCAGTAGTTGTGGTGCACGGGTTTAGGTGCTCCGCGGCATGTGGGATCCTCCTGGGCCAGGGCTCGAACCTGTGTCCCCTGCATCGGCAGGCGGATTCTTAACCACTGCGCCACCAGGGAAGTCCCCAGGCTGGCTCTTAAACCTAAATCAAAGCTCTCTCTATAAAGCTGGCTGATACAACATGATAACACAGACAGCACTCTGAACGCAGGCACTAAGGCCAGGCTTGACATGCAAGAGGAGTCTGGCTTTATCGCCTCTAAGTCTGAAAAAGATGAGAGTTTTAGGTCTGCTGTGTGAGTCCCAGTCCTGTACTCCTGACAACCCCAATGTGCCTGTCATCTAGGTAAGGGTCCAGACTCCTTCCAAAGAGAGCATGACGGCCATCTCCCCAGGACAGCAAAGGCAACAGGGCCCACCCCTGGGCGGGCCACTGCCCTGTACTAGCAGACCCTGCCAACGTAGGCACCCTCCACTCTGGCCAGATAAGAAAGGCCTCAGCTCTCCTGACAGCTGCCCCCCACTTCAGCCATCAGCTGGTGCTGAGGGCCCACAGGAGCGATGCCACGCTAGCCCTTACCAAGCCTCTTTTGCTACCAGTCCTCCCCATCCCTTTCCTCCCACTGGGTCTAGGTGACAATAAAGCTTCATCGTGCTTTATCCACACTGTGTGAGACTATGTTTCTACGGAAATACAGTCTGGTGAAAGAAAATGAACCTGCTAGAAAATCAGTCCCTGTTCCTAATGCAACTCAGCCATATCATGTTTTAGTGGGACTTCTGATTTTCTTGCAAGGACCTCCTACTAAACTATAAATTCCTGGAGGTTATCAAGCCTAATATCCCGAGAGCTTACCTGGAATATAGCAGATGCTCAAAAAATATCTGCAGAGGCAATTTCATGAGACAGTGTGTGTAAAGTTCTTAGCACCGTGACTGTGACACAGTCAGGAGCCAACCGTGGACGCTGTTCTGATTGTGATATGGTGACAATGACAACAATATTAGGGTTTACACATATTATTCAGTAATTTTTTGCTCTACTGGCCTCGCTGGCAACGTGCAAAGAATATTATTTATTAGGATCTCGTCATCTTAGCATGTGTCTAAGTGCCATGAGGAACGAGGCACTTCTGGAATCTTAAAACCCCATGTTCCCTCTGTTCTTGGGTGGTAATTCTCGTTATTAATTTCCGCCGTCATCCCAGGATTTCGCTGCAGACTCACAATCCAATAGCCATGTAATCACTGAAAACCAAGGGCCCTTATTTGATAACTGGTCAAGCACATCTTGATTAGGCACAGGCAACCTGATTTTGGGCATGGCCTGCCATTCTCACAGAGCACGCAGCAAACACCTCTGAGGATAGCGCCGACAACTTCAATAACAGGAGCAGCAGTGATCTTGGAATTTCAGAAAACACTTGACAGAGTTCCACGTCAAAGGTTAACAGCCAGTCTCTGAGAGCCATACGAGAGTCTGTTTTGTAAATAAGTTCATTTGCATCTTTTTTTTTAAGATTCCACATATAAGTGATATCATATGATATCTGTCTTTGTCTGACCTACTTCACTTAGTATGATAATCTCTAGGTCCATCCATGTTGCTGCAAATGGCATTATTTCATTCTTTTTTATGGCTGAGTAATGTTCCACTGTATGTATATACCACATCCTCTTTATTCATTCCGAAATGATGGACATTTAGGTTACTTCCTAATGTCCAACATCGTTAATTATGAGAGAAATGCAAATCAAAACTACAATGAGGTAACACCTCACTCCAGTCAGAATGGCCATCGTCAGAAAGTCTACAAATAACAAATGCTGGAGAGGGTGTGGAGAAAGGGGAATCCTCTTGCACTGTTGGTGGGAATGTAAATTGGTGCAGCCACTATGCAGAACAGTATGGAGGTTCCTTAAAAACGAAAAACAGAGCTACTGCATGATCCAGCTATCCCAGTCCTGGGCATATATCCGGAGAAAACTGTAATTTGAAAAGATACATGCACTGCAACGTCCACAGCAGCACTATTTACAATAGCCAAGACATGGAAGCAACCTGGAATAGCCTTGTATTTCAACTGCATTTAATTAACTGCTCCCTTTCCTCTCCCAATTCCTTCCTAACCCTGAGATTCAGCACCAGGGGTTTCCCAGGGCACCAATGTCCCCCAACAGCCACCAGAGGTCCCCGCTGTACTCGATAGCAGCATCTACCTTATCTTTGGCTCTGCATGAACAGTATTTGAAGGTACAAAATTTTATTTACTTTCCAAACCACTGAATGGCTTTACTTTTTAAATATTCATTTTACTCTTCCACTGAGTCATTACCTTTATCTCTGCTTCCAAGCTTTCCTCCTCCCTCCTGCTTTAATGGACGAGGATGTTACGCTTGCTCAGGCCCCTCCTGCCTCCTCTAGGAGCTTGTCCAATCAATTACCCACCTTTCCGGGGCTTCCCTGGTGGTGCAGTGGTTAAGAATTCACCTGCCAATGCAGGGGAGATGGGTTTGAGCCCTGGTCCAGGAAGATACCACGCACTGCGGAGCAGCTAAGCCTGTGCGCCACAACTACCGAGCCTGCGCTCTAGACCCCGTGAGCCACAACTACTGAGGCCACGTGCTGCATCTACTGAAGCCCGCGTGCCTAGAGCCCGTGCTCCACCACAAGAGAAGCCGCCGCAATGAGAAGCCCGCGCATCGTAACGAAGAGTAGCCCCCACTCACCACAACTAGAGAAAGGCCGCACGCAGCAACGAAGGCCCAACACAGTCAAAAATAAATAAAATCAATTAAAAAAAATTACCTACCTTTCCCCATATTTTCAATCTCCCCTTCCCCACAGGCTCATGACTCTTAGCACTTAAGCATGTTCAAGACTCTTCCATATTAAAAAATATGAATAAACCCTTCCTACTCCATTCCCCCACCAACACCACACTCTCGTCTCCTGTTCAGTCAAATTGCACAAGTTTGCTATGCTCGCTCCTCACCGCCTGAGGGTCCATCTGATCTAGTCTACACCACACCACCCCCAGCTCTCCAACATCCATCAGGTCCCCCGCGACCCTCACACACGTGCACCTCAAGGGGCTTTATCGGTCCGCTCTGCTTGACCTCTTCGCAGCCTCAGAGCCTGCTGCCCACTCCCTCTCTGGTCTTGGAGCCCCCTCCAAGTTCTCTTCCCACCCTCTGGATCCTTCTTCATAGGCTCCTCCCTTTCCAATAGGCCCTCTGGATACAACCAGTCTTCTTTTCAGTCTCAAAGTTCTCCCCAGGGGCATGTGTTCTCTCTAAAACCATCTTTCTCTCAACTCCCTCATCATGCCCCAATCTCACCTCTGAGCGCCAGACCCATTCATTTTAGAGCTTTTGGAAAACCAGTACTTGTCAGTCTCACAAATGCCTCAAATTTAGCATATCCAAAACAGAAATCATCTCTTCCTACCCTCCTGGCCCTTCTCCAGGATTTGCACCATCCCTCCATGTCCGCAAGTCTTCTTCTGCTCAGAAGTCATCCCAGCCTTTTTGCTGTCTTCACCTGCCACATCCAACAAATCGAAGGATTGATTAATCTACTACATGTATATCACTCTAATCTGTCCACTTCTCTCTATTCCCATTGTCACTGACTCAGTCTAAAACATCACATCCTCTTACCTGGGCTGCTACAACAGCTCCCAGGTGACCTCCAGGTATTCACTAACCTTCGAAATCTTTGATCATTTCTGCAATGCCAACAAGATCACTAGTGTGACTGTTCTAAAATGGGACTTTGATCCCACTGGTTCCCTTTGAAAGCCCTCTAATGCCTGCCCGATACTGGGGTTGACAAGTCCTTTGGGGAGCTCGGCCTTGCTTACAGCTCAGGTCTCTGTACCCGTCCCCTCCCAAAGGCAGGAAGCCCTATCATCCTCTCCAGCCACAAGGCCTTTGCGCTGGCTTTTTCTTCTTCATTCTACACTTTCTCTCCATCCTTCTATCCAGCTCTCCATTTAACAGAGTTAACTCCTCATCTTTCTTCAGAAGACTCAGTTGAAAAGTCACTTTCTGTAGAAGCTGATTCTCTCTACCTTGAAGGGTAGGGTGGGCGCTCCTGTTGTATATATATGAGATGGGGGTTAAAGGGGGCATGATCCCTTTCAGAAACAACACCCATAATTACTCCTAGGATCTTGCACCAGCCTTCAAGTTCAGCAAGAATGAGGACTAGACCTTTCACAAGCAGCTGGCACAGTACAGGCTCCCTTAGCAGGCGCCCAGTAAGTTTTTGTTAAATAAATTATAAAGAAAGTGTCCTCATAAACGTCATGTTTTAACTGGTTTCACTGAATTCTGAATCATTTCTTTGTCCTTCAGTGTCCAACTCTGACAAATAAACATTAGTGTTTCACAACAAATCAAATAATTCCCAGAAGTTTACAGACATGGAGGATATCGACATATATACATCGCACACACACACGATACATCAAATATACATACATATATCATATAAGTATATAGATACGTATTGTACATACACACATCAAAACATTAAAGATCAGCTATCTGAAACCCTCTCAGCATGCCCATTTTCCCTCAATTAGAAAAAAAAAAAGCTCTCATCGTTCCCTTGATCCTCAGCCTAATTCCAGAACCCCCTTTAGCCCCCAGCTCATTATCCAGAAAAGTCAGATTCTCTATTCACTGGAATGACCCACAACTCAAAAGAAAGCAAAATCAGAACTACTGAAATGCACATCAAAAATTGATACCAAAGGTTTCAATTTAACGACAGGACTCCCTCAGTTACAAACGGATGTACGAAATGAAGTTCAATCAACAATTTTAGCTTAATGAAAAATTTCACAACAAAAGTTGGACTAAGTCCGATAATCACCAAGTCATCATTAATCAACAAATGTCACTCATTATTTTACAGTTAAAAGTTGCAAAACTCTGAAATCAACACATGTCATTCATTTACTCCTTCATCAGCATTTTGCTAAGCATCTTCTGTGCACCAGGCCCTACTATTAGGATTACTTCCACATTATAGGAGGAGCAAAACACACACCACTCCCATCCTCAGGTTCTGTTATGTCCAGAAATCAGGTCTTCCACTAAATACTATATTCCAAATCTAAGAACACTGTTTACTGAAAGGCATATCACAATTCAATGTGCCACTAAGATACAAATTTTCAAAATGCTGCTACAACACAATACTAAGATGTGAAGTTCTGTAAAATCATATTCTAATTTCAGTTACTATAATGTGAAAAAATATTTCTTAGAATCAATAAAATCTCATCTTCTAATCTCAAACTCTAACTCTTCTACATTTTAAACAGCAAGTTGTGTTTTGATTTCCTTTGTAAATGTGTTTTGCCACAAAGTTGGAGAAAGTTTTAATCTCAGAATTGTCCTTAAGGGGAAGAGCCATATGACTCAATGTAACAAATATGCTAGGCTGATTCTGCACTCCAACTTCATTCTTACATATTCTAAACTACAGAAAACTTTGGATATTCTTCACTTGGATTCAAAATTGCTAATATTTTTGCTACATCTGCTCATGTGCACCCATTCTCTCAGATAGATAGATAGATAGATAGTGTAGTATCTATATATAGAGAGAGCTATAGATATAGTGTGTATGTTTTGAGCTATAGATACAGTGTGTATGTTTTGTGTGGACAGAAAAAGAGGTACATATACACAAATACACTATTTCTTTGGCTGAACTACTTCAGAGTAAGTCGCAGACATTATGATACTTCACTCCTAGATATTTTAGCAGTTTCCCACATATTCATCATACCATTACCACACCCAAGCAATTAACCTTCATACAGTGATTATCTACTCCATCCCATATTCAAACTTCCCCAAGTATTTAAAAACTGCACTTGAATAGCATTTTTTTTTAAAAACAAATCCAGGATCCAAGGAATGATCATGCACTGCATTCGGTTTCATGCCTCTTTAATCTCCTTTAATAAAGAACCACTCCCCTGTCATTCATTTTTTAAAAGTTTTTGGTCTTCCACAATAGACATTTTTGAAGAGTCCAAGTATTTTGTAAAATGCCCCCTGATCTGGACTTGTCTGGCTGTGTCTCAATGGTCAGATTTAGGTTAAAGATGTTGTCAAGAGCACGTCCCAGATGGTACGTTGTGTATTCCTCATTGTGTCACATCTGGGGACACATCCCCCAGAAGACAGGGCCCTGTCTTGACTCCATCGACTGCAGTGCAGCTCCAAACCACAGGAGTCCACGCCTTCCCCATGCCCAGATCCCAGCCTCACGTGAGAACAGACAGTCAGGTACCATCAGACATTTAGGGAAGTCTCCAGAGACAGCAAGCAGACTGCTGGCAGAGAGTGAGCAGACCTGGAGAGTAACAAATTCTGAGTGAAGTGAATGAGTGGAGGTTCCAGGAGGCCTGTTTCCACTAAGAAAAACAGAGCTGACAGGTAACTGATGAGTCAGACGATCTAGGAGATTTGCACTTTACAGGAGCGAAGCAGTAGGAAGCCATTCTACAAAAACCAAAAACTAAGCAAAAAAAAAAGTAATTATTAACTACAGGGTTATTTTTAGATTTCAGGTAAACTTTCCTAAAATAATTTTTTTGCTAAAGGGATGATCTTCTATTTACTTTCCCCTTCCATTTTTACAATCATCCTCCTTGTTATTCAGTGACAATAAAAGAGTATTTCTTTATGAAAATACCTCACATGGTCCCAGTTGGGTAATTTTAAGTTGGTTAAGAGTGTGGGTTTGGAGACCTGGCACTGTTCCCTACCAGCTGTGTGACCCTGGCAAGCTATCCCGTGTGTGTCTCTGTACCTCAGTTTCTTCATCTATGAAACAGGGGTAATAGAACGTCCCTCACTGGAATGTGAGAATGAGATGAGTTAACACGTCAAATGCGTAGAACAATACCTGGTACATAATGAACGTTCAATATGTTTTTGCAGTCATAGTGAATATTATTCGTATTGTAAGGCTAAGAAGCCTGTTTGAACTTTAAAACGACTCAGCAGTAAAAGTTCAGCTTTTACAGAAAAAGAATATGTACTGACTGACCGTGGGCTCATGAGATTATTGTCAGTAATTAGCCAGCTGAAGTCTTGGTAAACATTCCTAACTGCATCTTAGTAAACCACAGTGCAGCTGAGCCACCCACTGAAAGAGCAGAGACGTGCAGCAGCTCAGAAGCATCACTTCACTTCACAGTACCCTGCAATTTACATGGATGAGAGCCTATGAGAACGGAATGGTTTCAGGTGGAGGCTGACAATACAATTCAACCAAATTATACATGGAGAAGTATATTTTTCTTAAAAAAAAAAATAACACCTGGGCTTCCCTGGTGGCGCAGTGGTTGAGAATCTGCCTGCTAATGCAGGGGACACGGGTTCGAGCCCTGGTCTGGGAGGATCCCACATGGCGCGGAGCAACCGGGCCCGTGAGCCACAACTACTGAGCCTGCGCGTCTGGAGCCTGTGCTCCACAACAAGAGAGGCCGCGATAGTGAGAGGCCCGCGTACCGCAATGAATAGTGGCCCCCGCTTGCCACAACTAGAGAAAGCCCTCGCACAGAAACGAAGATGCAACACAGCCAAAAATAAATTAATTAATTAATAAACTCCTACCTGCAACATCTTCTTAAAAAAAAAAATAACATCTATACGGTAGGCCCTTAGTAATTGTTAGTTAAATGCATGTAAAATTTACTGTGCACAGTGGCCCTGTTATACTTTTTAAAATCCCTAACCCATTCCTGGATAACTGTCACCACTGGATACATTATTGTCCAAACCCCAGGATGAAAGGCTATCTTATATTAAGTAGAAGGCACCTTGCAAGCCTACTTAAAGAGAAATGAAAACAATCTGTCATGGGTTCCAGCTTATCTTTCTCTATATTTTCTACATTTCTCCTAAGTAACATCTTCATGAAAAAACAGCCAGCAAATCCAGAATCATCCTTTGATGGAATAATGAAATGTGAGGAACTGCGGGAAACAGGACTTCTTTACAGTTTCACTTTATGGCTCCCTCACTGAGGCTCAGAGAGTGAATCACGTATTTGGAGTCCCAAGCAGGGAGCAAGTTCCACAGCTCTACATTCACAGGCCAGCGCTCTGCCTTGGGTGTACATTTAAAGACCGAAGCTTAATGTTCTTTTATTTGGTGTTTATGCCTAGATTAGATGTATTTTAATGCTAAAGATGACCACATGTGCCTTTCTGACGTAAAAAAGAAGTCCTGTGAAATCCAAACATACTTGTGGGATCCTTTGACGACTTCATTTAGTGACGATCACTAATGGCCTCTAGACCAGGCAAAATCTGTGAGCCAAAGGATCAGAATGTTTGAAATGCAAATGCAAGAGAAGTAGTAAAAATGCCAATAGTTCTTCTGCTAAATCCTGCTTTGATATTAAAAACTAGTCTAACACGAACTTTAATACGGAAACCTGAGTCAGGAACTCAGTTACTCTTTTTCTTTTTAAGAAACATCTTTGCTTGGACTGGAGGCTGCTCACTTACAATCATCAACATTCCAAAAATCTAATATCCAAGGTTTTAACACACAGGATTGTATTTTTGGTTGAATGGTAGTTATATTCATTGTTTCCCCATCTTTTAATAAGATTTCTTTCCTTCTTAGGCATGTACCCCAATTCAGAAACAACACAGAGTACCGTCGTTATGAAAGCAGGCTTGGGCATCAGACAGACCAGGTATGAGTCTGCACCCCACTTCTCACCAGCTGTGTGGTCGTGGGGAGGTTATTTAATCGCTCTGTGCCTCAGATTTCTCATCCTAAAAATGGAGATGATCAAGCCCTACCTCATAAGACCGTTGAGAGGGAAAATAAGGAGATATATGAAAAGCCCTCAGCACCATATCTGGCACACAGTCAGCAGCCTATCCTTGAGCTCTCACTATGATTATGGCAGGGTGGTATGGGAAAAGCACAGGAAAGTAGCTAGAAGTACATTCTGTTTTCCTCAAGTAACAAAAACAACAACAACAAATATTTGGAAAATGAATTACAAACTAGATTGCAAAGAGTATAAACATTTATTTTAAGGCCTTGAATTCTGGTTTTAAATCATTGTTCCCTGTTTTGTACAAATCCTTCGATTAATCACTTAAACTGCTGACTGCCAAGACACCTAGACTTGATACAGACCTGCTGTCTACAAGGTGAATACACCAAGTGTTGCCACACGTGTAGGGTGGATTCTACAGGGAACGTAAACTGCAGGTACACTCCATCAAATCAGGTCAGGCAAGATCTATGGAGCACCACCTGTGTACATGGCATGACCATACACAGAACCTGCAGTGGAGCAGAATGCAATCCTGGATCCCAGGAAACTGAGTGCAAATTATACATCAATACAGTTCGAAGAAATAGCTGAGAGACTGGTTTATCATGTATGTTCACATACTTTGGTTTACCAAAACAACTTTTTTCTGTCTATGTAACCAGTAGGGTTTGGGGTTAATCAGAATAAATATGTCAAAAATGTTGTAAACCATTGAATCTAATTGTTTATAACAGGGTTTTCACTGAAACCTGCAAGTTATAAACCTTGGTTCATTGCTAACCAAACCCCGAGAAATCAACAGGAAGAACCATGAAGCACTGGATAGATTTAATTAGAGTATTATTTTAAATATAATCTTCCATTTTTTAATTGAATTTTATTTATTTTTTTATACAGCAGGTTCTTATTATTCATTTTATACATATTGGTGTATATATGTCAATCCCAATCTCCCAATTCATCACATCACCACCACCACCCCTGCCACTTTCCCCCCTTGGTGTCCATAGGTTTGTTCTCTGCATCTCTGTCACTATTTCTGCCCTGCAAACCGGTTCATCTGTACCATTTTTCTAGGTTCCACATATATGTGTTAATATACGATATTTGTTTTTCTCTTTCTGACTTACTTCACTCTGTATTACAGTCTCTAGATCCATCCACATCTCTAGAAATGACCCAATTTCATTCCTTTTTATGGCCGAGTAATATTCCATTGTATATACGTACCACTTCTTCTTTATCCATTCGTCTGTCCATGGGCATTTAGGTTGCTTCCATGTCCTGGCTATTATAAATAGTACTGCAATGAACATTGGGGTGCATGTGTCTTTTTGAATTATGCTTTTCTCTGTGTACATGCCCAGTAGTGGGATTGCTGGGGCATATGGTAGTTCTATTTTTAGTTTTCTAAGGCACCTCCATACTGTTCTCCATAGTGGCTGTATCAATTTACATTCCCACCAACAGTGCAAGAGGGTTCCCTTTTCTCCACACTCTCTCCAGCATTTGTTGTTTGTAGATTTTCTGATGATGTCCATGCTAACTGGTGTGAGGTGATACTTCATTGTAGTTCTGATTTGCATTTCTCTAATAATTAGTGATGTTGAGCAGCTTTTCATGTGCTTCTTGGCCATCTGTATGTCTTCTTTGGAGAAATGTCTATTTAGGTCTTCTGCCCATCTTTGGATTGGGTTGTTTGTTTTTTTAATATTGAGCTGCATGAGCTGTTTATATAACATCGCTGATAATAAAGAACGGTTTTAAATTAAGTTTGGGAATCTGCCATCTTGGATGATCAGTTGGCCACTGTCATTCTCCAAGTTCTTAGTTCTTTAACTGGCTTCCACCTCAGCAGCAACATGAGAAGAAATGACCCAGACTAAACACAGTATAAACACACAAATGGAACAGAATTAAATGGTTTCTATTAGAGCCCATGCAGGACTGAGACATTCAGTTTCCGAACATGAATATGTGGGGACATTTAGGACAGTCACTAAAGATGATTCAGAAACATCATGTGATCATTCTCACGTGACAGGCCTTGAGCAGCAAGATAGAAACTTCTGGCTCACACATGACAGTAATAAAATTGTTTTTGTTTTCAGAATTACTCTGTAAGAAAAGATATGAGCTAAAACTAATGAAATTTAAGAAAATAAGAGTAGAAAATATAAGTGAAGTAAGAATCTGACTGAAAATATGAGTAAAAGATACTTAAGCAAAAAAAAAGAGGAAAAAAGAAACAAAAATATATGACATTAGGAAGAGAAAACAATATAATTACAGATATGAGTGATTAAAAGAAATATAAGTGTATATTATTGATAACTTTGTCAATAATTCCAGAGCAAAGGGATGATATTCAAAAGAAAATATAAAATTGTTAAAATTGATCAAAGAATAAGTAGAAAACAGGAGCCAAAAACTATATGCACGGGACTTCCCTGGTGGTGCAGTGATTGAGAGTCCGCCTGCCGACGCAGGGGACACGGGTTGTGCCCTGGTCTGGGAAGATCCCACATGCCGCGGAGTGGCTGGGCCCGTGAGCCATGGCTGCTGAGCTTGTGCGTCCGGAGCCTGTGCTACGCAACGGGAGAGGCCACAACAGTGAGAGGCCCACGTACCAAAAAAAAAAAAGAAAAAAACAGAAAACTATATGCATGGATATATAAAAATCAATAGCACTCCATTTTTCAAACAAACAATTTTAAAAATAGATATATTTATGATAGCAATTACAACCAAAAGTTACATAGGACCAAATTTTTAAAAAGAGAAAACCTCTATGGAAATAAACTTTATTGAAAATCATAGAAAGTAACCTAAACAAAGAGAAATCATGTTAATAGACAGGAATATTCAATATTGTACAATTTTTATCCCAAATTGATCTATAAATTACATGCAATTCCCATCAAAACTCTAACATGCCTTTTGACAGGACCTGGCAATTTGATCCTAGAATTCATTTGGAAGAGAAAAAAGCCAAGAACAGTCGAGGCACTCCTGAAGAACAAGGTGGGTGGGACCTATCTTACCAAACATTAAGATTTATCATAAGGTCCAGTAATTAAAATAGTGTGGTGTTAGTACATACCTTGTTTTATTTTGCTTTGCAGATACTGCATTTTTTTTTTTAAAAATTTAAAGTTTGTGGCAGCCCTGCATTGAGCAAGTCAACTGGTGCCATTTTTCCAACAGCGTTTGCTCACTTTGTGTCTCTGTGTTAGATTTTGATAATTCCTGCAATATTTCAAACATTTCAAATTATTATATGTTATGGTGATCTATGATCAGTGATCTTTTTTTTTTTTTTTTCTTTGCGGTACGTGGGCCTCTCACTGTTGTGGCCTCTCCCATTGCGGATCACAGGCTCTGGATGCGCAGGCTCAGCGGCCATGGCTCACGGGCCCAGCTGCTCCACGGCATGTAGGATCTTCCCGGACCAGGGCACGAACCCACGTCCCCTGCATCAGCAGGCGGACTCTCAACCACTGCGCCACCAGAGAAGCCCCGATCAGTGATCTTTGATGTTACTATTGAGAAGACTACAACTCAATGAAGGCTTAGTGATGGTTAGCATTTCTTTTTAGCAATAAAGCATTTTTAAATTAAAGTATTTATTTTAGACATAATGCTACTGCATGCTTAACAGACTACAGGATAATGTAAGCATAAATTTTACATGCAGTAGGAAACCAATACATTCGTATGACTTGCTTTATTTCAATACTTGCTTTATTGTGGAGGTCTGGAACCGAATCCACAATATCTCCGAGGTACGCTAGTACAGGGATAAACAGACCAATGGAAGAGAACAGAGAGCTATATACGTGGGTCCACATGTTTATGTAGGAATTTAGTATACGACTGAGAAAGTTAATGGGGGAAAGGGCAGAGAAAATTGGTTGTCGACATGGAAAAACAAAATTGGATCTTTACTTAGCTTACAACTTACATAAAATCAATTCCAGATGGTTTAAAGTCCTAATTATGAAAAACAAAACTTTAAAACATATTAAAAAACAGTATCAGAAACAATGTCTATGGCATCAGCACAGGGAAAGATTTATTTAAATAAGAGGCACAAAAGCGAAAGTCACAAAAAGTGGGGGGAAGAGAAACAGATTTATCTGACTACATTAAAACCTAAAGCCTTATGACTGCTGACTTCCAGCATGATGGAGTGAGACGGTCAACAAAATCCCCTCCCCAAAATGCAAGTCTGATAACATCAAGTATTTGTAAGTATGTGGAAAAATAGAAACTTGTATCTTGGTGGTAGGAGTGTAAAACAGCTACAAAAAACTGGCAGACAATTTAGCAATAGCTAATGGCGGAAGATGAACTTACCTCTTACCAAGAAACTCCATTCCAGGTGGTGGGTCTGAATAACTACTACACATGGGCCTGAAGGAAGCTCCTCTGCCCCACAGTAAAGGAGTGTGTGCCCACAAAGCAAGAGGCAGAGAGATCCAGGGAACAGAACAGAGAGGCAAAGAGGGCTCCAGTATTACATGGAAGGTTCATATACGGCAATAGTGGTGAGTAAAGTCAGTGAAAAAAGGAAGGACTGTTCAATAAAGGATTGGGACACAACTGCTTCTCCTGAAAGCAATGCAGTTATTATTATTTACCTCACACCATACATATAAAACTTCTCATCAAATCCCTTCACCACAGTTCTTAGATGTCTCTAATTATCCATTTAGTGCCCTTTTCATCAAACTGAAATTCCATTCATCACTTTAATCTCTCCTGTAAAAACCTCTCTCTCTGTCCTGCTTGTCGGACTCTAACCCAATTTTCTTCTTTTTCCATAGCCACAGCCCAGCAGCAAAATATTTACACTGGAAAAACACAGATAGTGTCACTTTAAATCAGTCTCAACTCTCAAGCGGGCTCTCAACGCTACCCGGCAATTCTGTTTATTGCATTAACTTTCTTCCCACTCTTCCTTACCTCTTTCTTCCAGCTTCCTTCCTACTACCCCATTCCCTTTTATAAGGGAAAACTGATCACAAGCGAGCTCCTTTATCCTCACCCCCATCCCCCCATCCCATCCTCACCCCCATCCCCCCCACCCCACCCCCCGCCGCGTATGCACACCTGCCTGCAGCTGGGCCCTTTCCTTCCCTCCCTTCCTATCTCATGACTCCTATCCATATGTGCTCAGAGATGCATCTTTCCTTTTCCCAGGGACCTGTTCCTTCAGTTACACACCCTCTCTCTCCTCCTCATCAATCTTCCACTTTACTGAATCAACTTCATCAGCATATGAACATGCCCTCCTACCATCCATCAATAAAAAGGAAAAAAGAGATACCTCTCTTGACCCCCTGAACCCTCAATTACTGGTCTCTTGGTGTGGTTGTTCCCCGTCACCGCACATCTTCGCCGAAGAGCGGCCACAGGTATGCTCTTCCTACCGCAACTCCCGTTCACTCCGCAGGCCGCTCCTTCCTCCACTGCGCTTTAGCCCGTGTAACCACTGATTTGCAAGTTGTCGAATCTAACAGTTGCCCCTCCTTAATCTTTTGTCCCACTCAGCAGCATCTGACGTTGTCAGAGCCTCCCTTTTGCTCAAGAGACACTCCTCTCTTGTCTTCCAGGACGCCAAGCTCTCTTCGTTCTCCTCCTAGTTTTCTGGTCACTCCTTGTCAGTCTTTCCCTCAAGGCTGGGTCCTCCAGTGCTCAGTCCTAAATCTTCTGCCCCTCTCTACACTGCTGAGTTCCAGAGTCACATCCCCAATTTGTACCCTCAACCCTTCCACTCATACCTCATTGGCGCCTCAAACTAAACAGGTCCCAAACCAAACTCTTGAATTTCTTCCTGCACTGGCTTCTCTCTACTGCCTTCACTTCAGTGAATGGCATTGTCATCTGTTCAATTACGATTTATTCTTCTTAGTGAGTCCTGTTGTTTCTTCCTCAAAAATATGTTCACTTCTCTGTATTTCCACTGCTACTACCTCTGTTGTATTAGTCAGAATTATCCAGAGAAACAGAACCAATGTGTGTGTGTGTGTGTGTGTATACAGAGAGTTTTTGTTTGTCTGTTTGTTTAAAGGAACTGGCTCATGTGATTACAGAGGCTGCCAAGTCCAAAATCTGTGGGGTGGGCTGATGCTATGGTTCAAGTCTGAAGGCTGTCTGCTGCAGAATTCCTTCTTGCTTGGGGAGGTCAGTCTTTTGCTCTGTTAAGACCTTCAATCTATTTAGATGAGGCCCACCAGCATTATATAAAGGGCAATCTGTTCTTCAGAGTCCACTGATTACATTTTAATCTCATCCAAAAACACCCTCAAAGAAACATCCAGAATAATGTTTGACCATATATCCGGGCCCCGCAGCCAAGTTAACATGTAAAATCAACCACCACTCTAGTCTAAGCCACCTCATCTCTGGTTTAACCTATTATAGTAGTCTCATAACTTCTCTGCTTCCATCCTTACCCTCCATACCAAAGCGAAAAACCTCCTTTGTAGATCTCTTCCTAAACCCCTGAACAGCTTCCTACTGCACCTAGATTAACACCAAGGCCCCTTACCAAGACCTGAAGGGTCCATTACTTCTGGACCTTCCTCTCATCTCCATCTCCAGGGGTTGTGCCCCTGGACCGCACAGTATTCTCCATCACAGTTTCCTTGACGGCACCGAGCAGGATGAAAGTTGCGTATTTATTTGTTTGGTTACTTATTTACTGCCTGCCTCTGCCGTTCTAAACTCCACGAGCGCAGGGACCATGTTTGTTTAACTCATCACTGCAGAGCCCAGGGCCTGGCACAGAGGAGATGCTCAATCAATATTAATTTTAAAATAGCAAAAAATTCAAACAGAAGAAAACTCTAAATATAAAAAACAAAATATAAAAAAATCTAAATATAAAAAACAGTATTTGGGAAAAAAGAAGATATATAAACCTTGAGACAGAGAACTTCTTAAACAAAACAGGAAACTTATAAATCGTAACTGGAAAAAAAAAATCCACATATGATTATGCTAAGGTTGAAAACCTAAAATATGTGATAGATGCCATGAACAAAGTTAAAAGACAAATAAAATATATGCAATATATATAACAAAGAGGCCTTATAAATTTAAAAAAAGTCAAACAATACAATTCAAAAATAGGCAAGGAATTTAAACATTAGATACTTAATAAACACCAGGAAATCAGCAGAAATTCCAGTCTTAACCCATCAGATTGACAAAAATTAACTGACAGTGAACAAATAAAAATACAAAATAGGGCTTCCCTGGTGGCGCGGTGGTTGGGAATCCACCTACTGGTGTAGGGGGACACAGGTTCGAGCCCTGGTCCGGGAGAATCCCACATGCCGCGGAGCAGCTGAGCCCGTGTGCCGCAACTGGTGAACCTGCATGCCACGGCTGCTGAGGCTTGCACGCCTGGAGCCTATGCTCCGCGGCAGGAGAGGCCACGGCAGTGAGAAGCCCATGCAAAGGAGAGTAGCCCCCGAAAAAAAAAAAACTTTTTCAAGATTTAAGATAATGATTTAAAACTGGTTCTCTTGGCCACTTTTCAAGTGGGCAGTTGTGTACAATCTCAATGTTGTGAGCTAGACAGCTTCGGCAAGAGAAAGGAATGTGGAAAAGCAGGGGGCTGAAGATCGTTTCCTTACAGCCACATCTGCAATGAATCCACAGAGCTTGTTTGAACTAGGGGATTACACATTTCCCAGAGCAAAGATCACCAACCCAGAGACAGAGACATAATTACAGTCTCATCACCAGATAGCAAAAATTCAATGACTAAAATTTTTCGGTGGCTTGAATTCCTCAGTAAACACAGACTCAGAAGGACCTTCTTCAGAAATGAATGCCAAACACAGTAGTTTCAGAATTCACAATATGCATCCCCCTACTCCCAAAAAAATGCTTTCGAAGGAAAAAGAGAGTTATTTTAAGGAGGGAAATTACTCCTAAGGAATCTCTTGCTTCGCTCTAGCTTTTAGATTCACTTGGTATCAATTCTGTTCATATAATACAACCTCCAACAAATTATGTTTAAAAATCACAGCTACTATATTAAGCATTTCTGTATTCTATTTTACGCATCTCTTAAGATGAGTAAATGCCCAATTCTATCAGAATCTCCCCATACCCCCACCCTGGTATTCATAAATTAACATTTTGGAATCAAATGAAAAATACATCCTGCCAACTGGGAATACACTCTCAGAAATGGTGCTCTGCTGTCAAAGCACCATTCACATTCTGCCCGACAACTACACGTGCAAACTGCAGTTTGTGACGGTCCTCCGTCTCTAAGAATGGTGTCCAAAACTGCCAGCTGGACAGATTAAGCTTTTTGACAACTGATTCACATTTTTTCCCCAGCTTTATTGAGATATGACTGACATATGACATTGTGTAAGTTTAAGGTGTGCAACCTGTTGATTTGATACACATATATTACAAAATGATTATGATGACAGCTATAGCTAACACCTCCATCATGTCAAATCATTATCATTTCTTGTTTGTGGTGGGAATATTTAAGATTTACTCTCTTAGCAAAACTTTCAAGTATATAATACAGGATTATTTCCTATAATCACCATGGTGTACACTAGATCCCCAGTGCTTAAAACTGAAAATGTGTACCTTTGGCCAACATCTCCCCATTTCCTCCACGTTCCAGCCCTTGGTGACCATCATTCTATCATGGACATACCTCAAGATATTGCAGGTTCAGATCCAGATCTCTACAATAAAGCGAGTTTCACAACAGAGTCACACAAAATTTTTGGCTTCCCAGTGCATATAAAAGTTACGCTTACACTATAGTGTAGTCTATTCAGTGTGTAACAGCATTGTATCTTAAAACCAACAACATACATTCCTTAGTTAAAAAATACTTTATTGCTAAAAAATGCTAACCATCATCTGAGTCTTCAGGGCATCATGGTAGTAACATCAAAGAACACTGATCACAGATCACCATAACAAATATAATAATAACAAAAAAATTTTTAATGTTCCAAGAATTATGGAAATGTGACACAGAGACATGAAGTGAGCAAGTGCTGTTGGGATAATGATGCCAATAGACTTGCTGGATGCTAGGCTGTCACAAACTTCCAATTTGTAAAAAAAATAAAACACAGAATCTGCAAAGCACAATAAGGAAAAGCACAATAAAACAAGGTATGCCTATACCTTTTTCTATGAGTTCAGCTTTTTTAGATTCCACATATAAGTGATATACATTATTTGTCTCTCTGTATGACTTATTTCAATTAGTATAATGCCCTCAAGGTCCATCCATGTTGATGCCAATGGCAGGATAGCCTTCTTCTTCATAGCTGAATACTATTCATACACACACACACACACATACACATACACACACACACACACACCCCCATCTTCTTTATTGAGTCATCCACTGACAAACACTTCCGTTGTTTCCACATCTTGGCTGTTGTGAATAATGCAATAGCAATGAACATGAGAGTGCAGATATCTCTTGGAGATCCTGTTTTCATTTCCTTTGGATGTATACCCAGAAATGGGATTGCTGGGTCATGTGGTAGTTCTAGTTTGAGTTTTCTGAGAAACCTCTATACTATTTTCTATAGTGGTTGCAGCAGTTTACATTTCCACCAACAGTGCATAAGAATTCCCTTTTCTCCACACCCTTGCCAACACTGATCTCTTGTGTTTGTGATGGTACCCATTCTAACAGGTATGAGGTGCAACCTTACGTGGTTTTGATTTGCATTTCCCAAATGATTAGTGATGTTGAGCATTTTTCCATGTACCTGTTGGCCATCTGGATGTCTTCTTTGGAAAGATGTCCATGCAGTTCTTCTGCCCATTTTTAAATCAAATTGTTTTTTGCTATTGAGTTGTATTCCTTATGCATTCTGGATATTAATCCCCTAGAATATATATGATTCGTAAATATTTTATCCCATTCCATAGGTTGCCTCTTCATTTTGTTGATGGGTTTCCTTGGCTGTGCAGAAGCTTTTTAGTTTGATATAGTCCCACTTGCTTCTGCTTTTGTTGCCTTTGCTTTTGGTGTCAAATCCAAGAAATCATCAAGACCGATGTCAAGAAGCTCAACCCCTATGTATTCTTGGGGGTTGTATGGAATTGTATATAAACCATACATAGGAGCTGTATGGTTTCTGGTCTTACATTAAAATCTTTAATCCACTTTGAGTTGATTTTTGTTATGGTGTAAGATAGGGGACCAGTTTCATTCTTTTGCATGTAGCTGTTCAGTTTTCCTAACACCATTTACTGAAGAGACTATCCTTTCCCTATTGTATATTTTTGGCTCCTTTGTTGTAAAGTAACCATATATATGTGGGTTTATTTCTGGGCTCTCTAGTCTGTTCTATCAGTCTATGTGTCTGTTTTTATGCCAATACTATACTGTTTTAATTACTATAGCTTTGTAATATAGTTTGAAATCAGGAAACATGATACCTCCAGCTTTTTCTTTTTCAAGACTGCCTGGTTTATTGGGATCTCTACCATTTCATACGAATTTTAGGATTTTTTTTCTATCTGTGAAAAATGCCATTGGAATTTTGATAGGGATTATACTATCTGCAGTTTTCTTTGGGCCTGATTCACATTTAAACAACCAAAAGATTTCTGTGGTACCACTCCAAAACCTAAGAAATGGTTTAATAATAAAAACTGAAACAGCAAAGAAGGGGAAGTTTCTTCCGCTGGGTGGTCTGCAGGATTTTAATACAGAAAGTGGTGGCATTTAGAGGTGCCAATTTTCTTAAGTGAAAATATCTCCACTGCCTCTAAAGCCTTTAGCTAAATTGCTGAAAGGTCTTTCACAGAGTAATTCTGTTTTATGGCCATTAAAATGCCCAACTAGCTTCAGAACTGCCTTAGCGAACAGATGCTGTTGAAAATGGCTTCAGCCTCAAACCAGCTGCGAGGTGAGAATGGATGATGCCACGGGAGCACCACCTAAAAAAGAGCAAGGGCACCTCAGGAGGGGGCTGCGTGTGGGAGGGTGAAGCACAGCTCTGTCCCGGGATGGGCAGTGTTTGTCTCTCCACATCCTACTAGAAAACCAGGTGATGGTCAAATGGTAAGAAGCAAACATAAAGACACAACATTACAAGTAAACAGTGTGAATGCTGAGCCACAACAGATTTTTAGAAATATGGAGCTTTTTATTGGGGGTGGGGTGGGGCTTTTACAGGGCTGGTTACAGGGAATACCGAACAGGAATTACGTTCATTTCTAGACTATTTACCTCTGGCTTGCATTTATTCTTCTGTGTGCATAAAAGCCTGAGAATGCTTTTGTGGAAAGCTGTAGAAACATGTATCAAGGAAAAACGATAAATTAACGAGCACCCAGTTTACAGCTTCAGATTTAATTCTCATCAGCAGGACGTGAATGCTCCTTCATTCATTAAAGTCATCACCATACACAGTGAGTGTAGGGACATCTGAGTTTTACACGGCTGGCCCTTGAACTCTAATAAACAGGACCAACACTCGGTTCTAATTTTTACATACGTAAAGGACAAGATCTTAAACGTAATGACCCCTTACGACTCCCCACTGACTGAATTATGAAAGACAGAAAAGGAGGTCGGATAGGTACAGCGGGAGCCATTCTGTGAAAGACTTTCCATGTCATTCTCTGGACATGGGGCCTTATCTTGTGTGTGACAGAGAAGGATTCATGGTTTCAACTGGGTGAAGTGATGTCACTGAGCAGACCCAGAGGTATGAAGGAGAGAGAGCTTCACGTGACCTTAAAAGCGTTTTAGCATGCCAGTAGTGCCTAATAAGTATGAAGGGACTGTGGTCTGGGGAGAAGGGAAAACTATTAGGGCTTCATCCATCCGTCCATTCAAGAACCACTGCAAATGTCAACACCAGGGATCAGCAATGGAGATGGGGAGGAGGGGAGCTCGGGGTCGGTGCAGACATCGGTTCTGCAGGATCTGGGGGCTCACTGGTGGGGGGTGGTGCCAGGGTTATTCGGGGAAAGAAAAGGTTAAACACGATACCAAGGTTCTCACTTAGACTATGAGGTAGGTGGTGATGGGACTATAACCAGAGACAGGAAGTTCCGAAGAGTCGGAGGGAGAGAAACGTGTTTAGGAGCAGGTGCTAGGACAGGAACAGAGGGACAGCCACAGGAAGGGAGGCAGAGACACACTGGGAGCTCACGGTCTGTGCTCCACATCGTGCAATAAGGAACAGCTTACACTCAGCTGTGTTTTCCTAAGTGCTTTTACCACACAAGAGTCCACAGAGTTCAGAAACAATGACTACTTTAATAAAAAAGAACAAAATGGTAAAAGACTTCTCAAAAACCCAATTAAGAATGTAACAACAAAGCACCTAACAGGATTAAGAGCCTTAGGCTCAAGCTAGTCAAGCAATCCCCGAAAGGTCCTGTAACTCCAGGCCTCAGTTTTCATGCTGGGAAAAGTGACCAGAAGGAACCCAAATCTTCCTAACGTAATACTACAGAAAAATGGTATCATAACCAGGGGCAAATTATACACTCCTTTATTCTGACAAAAAAGGAAGCTGACTTACCTTTTAAAAAGCTCATGTTTCCTTAAAATATTTTTGGAAACTGAAAATTCCTATTCTTTATCAAAAGTGTGTTTTAAGAGTCAGAAACCCAATAAAATGTTAAAAGAATACCTGTCATGAACATACTTGGGGTTAACTCATAGGGATTTTTTTTAACCTATAAAGTGCGTGCAATTCAACTGCATGAATCAGCAGAGGAGGCACTGCTGATTTAAATGGTTTCAAGGCTCTTTTGGTGTGTATGACTACATATTTGTCTCCAACTCCTCCTCCTCTTCCTTTTCCATTCTCAGATTTTAGAGAGTTGTTTTCCCTTCAGAAAAATCTCTGCTGCTTCTTCTCCATCTCCCCCCAATTTAAGCTCCTGCCTCACCGCACAACATCCCCATTGCTGCTTATTTTATTCTATGAAATTAACAACCACAGCCGTAATCAAGGCTCTGGCAAAATGAATCTGTCCTTGTCAGATTAGATAACGGATGAAATTCAAGAAAGAGGGGGCTTCAACTGACCGGGGTAACAAAGGAAACAGTGTTCCTTCCACCCCAAACTCCCATCTGGAATCCCTTCTTAATCCAGGCCAGAGACAGATTACCCTCATATGGAAAGTCAACTTGTAAAGCATCCCCCTCTGTCTCCACAAAGCCTAATTTCGAGCAAGGGTTTCTGCCAAGGGGCCCACAGTCACTGAAGAAGAATCTGATTTCAGTTCACCGTGCCACACTGCCTGCAGGAGCACGCGGCAATGCAGCTTTTAAAAATGAAGATTAATTTGCTGAAAAACTTTCTCAATCATGACTTCTCCTTAGGTCTCCATTCTGTGACATGGTGAAAATAAGCAGCAATGGAAGGAAGGAAAGAGGTGATAATGATACCCAATATTCTTATAAGCAGAAATAATAATCATGGCTAACATTTATCGAGCATTTAAAATGTGCCAGATGGCACTCTAAAAGCTAAGAAATTTACATGTATTGGCTCACTTATTCCAACCTATGAGCTGAGTAATATTAGTATTTTCTGTCACTTGAGAGATGAGTAAACTGAGGTTCAGAGTGGTTATCACTTGGCCAAAGAAGAGCTGGGGTTTCAACCTGGGGAATGTGACCCCAGAGGCGTACACTCTGAACTAAACTCCATACTGACCTAATCAGAGGCTAATCAGTGGTCCTCAAATAGGGTCATTCTGCACCCACAGGGGACATTCAGCAAGGTCTGGCGACAGTCTGGGTCGTCACAACTGGGGGCGACTACTGGCATCGAGTAGCGAGCGGCCAGGGATGCTGCTAAACATCCTACAACATACAGCACTGCCTCAAACTGATCCAGCCAGACTGTCAATAGTGCCGAGGCTCAGAAACCCTGATCTAAATACTCCTAGACTTCTTAATAATCTTTCCCTCCTTTACCACTGTTCCATATGACTCAGTGTAGGGAATAATGAAGAACGAGAAACATACAACACTAGAAATACTGCATCAGTGTACGAAAAGACTAAGTGGAAGAAAAGTCAGTAAACTGGCGTGCTAAAAGCTTTATTCAATTAAAACAAAAACAAAAACAGCTCCCCATTAAGAAAAATAAGTGTTATATTCCAAAAAAACAAAACAAAAGATAGCAACCGGAGTCAAAACTTCTTTGAAAAATTGATTTTGTATCACAGCGCAAGTAGAAAAGTTCTCAAATTACAGTCTGGGTCGCCAAATTCTGATGACTATAATAGAGTAATGACTCCACTAGAGGAATTCACGTTGTCCCTGTCTAATCTCACAGGCACAGAAGGGAGACAAGGCAGAGAGGGGCCCTTCATGGGTACCAGCGACACCCCTCAGGTAGGGGTCCTCTACCGGCCGGCCGCAGACAACCTATCTAGACGTTGGCAGCTGAGGACTTCTGCTGCCTTCCTCACTGCATGCACACCCAGTCAGCACTTCTACTGCAGAGGTTGGCCTTGTTGCTGGAGCCCGCTCCCCTCACCCCCCACCGTGTGACTCACTGTTGCCAACCAGCCATACTTCATTTTCCCACTTAAGGATTCTATTTGGGTGTCAGCTACAGATTAGTTTTTACAAATAAGAAAACACTTCAACCAGTTCAACTATCTAGAATGCTAAAAATATGCGTTTTCTGAGAAAAGCTTTCATCTGTCTCTAGGCAAAAGTTACCAAACTCCTCGGCACTTTCATGAAACCACATAAATTAACTGAGAAGCGATGGTTTCTAAAAATCTGGAATGACTCCTGTCCATTTCATCACCCACTGCACATTCTCCGTGGGAGCCCTGCCTATAAAGGTAGGGCGTGATCTCGGGGAGCTTACAGTCTGCAGGGAACAGAGACTCGCTGGGGCAGGTCTAACGCAAGGTGAGGCGAGTGACTCCAGAACACAGATTTCACATGGAGGAGCATCTGGGGGCAGGCACTCAACTGTCATAATTAAGTTTTAAAGATGCTTTTTTTTTTTTTTTTTGGTGTGCAATTAAGTGAGGAATTAAATATTAAAGATGGGTTTACTTTTTTTTTTTTTTTTGCGGTACGCGGGCCTCTCACCGTTGTGGCCTCTCCCACTGTGGAGCACAGGCCCCGGACGCGCAGGCTCAGCAGCCATGGCTCACGGGCCCAGCTGCTCCGCGGCATGCGGGATCCTCCCGCACCGGGGCACAAACCCGTGTCCCCTGCATCAGCAGGCGGACTCTCAACCACTGCGCCACCAGGGAAGCCAGGGTTTACATTTTTAAATACTGAAATCCATCTACACAGTGAGAATGAGCGTCTATGGCACTTGAGGAGGGAATCATTCTAAAAGTCTTTTCAAGTTGCTGATTACGTTAAGTTGGTGGCTCAGCTCATGCTGAGCAAAAACGGCCATACTGGAGGGGTACTGGAGGGGTACACAGCGGCTTTCAAAGAACCAAATGATTCCATCACATCTTTACAACTTCCATGCTCAGTAACTAAAAGAAGAGCTACTAACTCCCGAGAGCCTACCTGGCCAGGAGGTGTGTGTACTGGCCATTCTCTGGAACCCTCACAGCAACTCTGAAAGCAACTGTTACACCCAGGAGGGGCTCTGTGGCTTGCCCTGGCCACATGGCTAGCAAAGAGAAGAGACAAGACTCCCTTAGGTTCATTTTACATTGAAGTCTGTGTTCTTCCTGCCGTCTACATCAGGCCGCCTGTCTATTGCACATATGTGAAAAGTGAGGAAAACTTGGTATGCAGGCCCCTAGCTGTAACACAGGTAGTCAGTTTTTCAGGAGAAGAAAACAACACACCATAAAATTCAAAGTTTTGTATAAAATCAGAGTTCTTCCCCCAGATATTCAATTCTGTAAAATCATTACTGTTTTAGTAAGCTAACCAGTTTTCTAAGTGAGGATACATTTCTCACTTGCGCAACAAGTAGCTAGGTTTTAAACTGCTGCAGGCTATGTATGTGGAAGGCTGGTGGCTATGACTGACTTCCATTTATTTTGATCAGAAATAAAAATGTGCTTACTATTATATATAGATCCAATTTACATAAAGCACAACAGGACAACGAGTCTATGGCGTTAGGTCACGATGGTGGTTACCTGGTTCCTGCTTGGGGTTAGGGATGGGGGGAGTGACTGGGATGGAGAGCCTGGAGGTCTTCTGGGGTGCTGGCAATGCGGTTCCTTGATCTCGGTACTACTTAAACGGGTGTGTTCGCCTTACGAAAATCCATCAAACTCTACACTTATGGTTTGTATACTTTAAAGAACATCTTAAAAATAGAAAAATGCTAGGTGAGATGTGTTGACCAGAATTCCCGTTTTTCTGCATTTTACGGGAACCAAATTTCATAACATTAGTTATACCTAGCTCATAAAACGTGTATCAACGGTATTTAGAAGTTTAAAAAATAATATTCTTGGAGTTATGATACTCGGTTGCAGAGTAAAATAATAAAAATGACTTTTTAAAATGCTGGATGGGGTGGTGGGGGGAAGTCACTGATATTCATGTTAACAATTTCAACCAGGCACTATGGAAGAACAAAGTGTTATGACTTACCTTCTCATGTGAAACAGAGGTTTAATTCTACACTGAAAAAAAATACAGAACTACTCCTTTGTTCGAAAAACAAGGAGTGAAACATGCTAACTAATGTTAGCAGTTTGCAGAACCCATGAGGCACCAAAACGACTTAGGCCAGAAGCATTTTCACGTAAGAATGGCTTACCAAAATGTTCTAATTGGTAAGTACATTTTCCAATGAGGCAATACCCTGATTTTCTAAGTTAATGGGTTCAATAATTCAGAAACTATTCATTACTAAACCTTCGTTGCTGTGACCTAAAGAAAATGATAAATTTAACTCCTAACGTTTACAGAGGAAACCTATCTTCAAACCATAAAACTGCAGTTTTAATTTTTAACCTGTCAGTATATTTTATTTTTATTTATTTGTTTGTTTGTTTGTTTGTTTGTTTATTTATTTATTTATTTGTTTGTTTATTTTTTGCGGTACACAGCTCTCTCACTGTTGTGGCCTCTCCCGTTGCAGCGCACAGGCTCCGGAAGCGCAGGCTCAGCGGCCATGGCTCACGGGCCCAGCCGCTCCGCAGCATGTGGGATCTTCCCAGACTGGGGCACGAACCCGTGTCCCCTGCATCGGCAGGTGGACTCTTAACCACTGCGCCACCAGGGAAGCCCCATGTCAGTATATCTTAAATAAAAGTTTTTAATATAACCAAACTGCCAATAATTAAGTATGGACGTTAGGTTTCATTGTATCCTGAGCCCATTTATAACTTCTTATAACAGATAATTAATACTTTCCAGAGAAACCAATCACTAATAACATTAGCTTCCATTAATCAATCGCTACCATATACTAGGCACATGATATATTCCAAGTGTTTCCCTTCATGAGTCACTACCTGGAGGCAGACTGCACTAATATTTGCAAATATGTAATGCCTCTCCCTACAAAATGATTATGTATCCCCAACCTTTGATCTCAGCCAGGATACTTGCTTTAGCCAGTGAAATGCAAGTATGTCACTTCCAGACAGAAGCTCTAAGAGCTATGTTTTCTCTCTTACCTCCCTCCATGATCTCTGGAATGTAAGTCAAGATGTGAACCTTCCAACGGGGTCCCTGAATGTCCAGAATGAACACAGCGCCCATGCTAATCCATGAGGGACGTGTAGTGTGGGTAATCAATATGCTGTGTTGTTATAAACCCACTGAGGTTTGGGAGTTGTTTGCTATTGCAGGATAACCTGGCCTGTACTGACTGAGACAAATCTCTGTTTCATGAAAGTGGAAAGTGAGCCACAGAAAAGTATTTTGCCCAAGAGTCGACAGCTAGTAAATGGAGGAAACGAAGAATTCAGGAAGTCAAAACACCAAAGCCCACACTTGTCATTCAATTCTCATTTTCAACTTTTACAAAACTTCTTCTTAAAACTCTCAATAACCAATACCTGATTCCTGAGATCAGAAGGAAGAAAGATCAGAGATGGACACAAGTTTTTGTACAAAGCTGCTTATCGTGATGTTATTTATAATAGAGAAAATTTGGAAACAATAGGAAAAGGATTATTTTAATTTTAATTTACCAAACGTGCCTGAAATACCAACTGACCTGTGCAGGTGCCTGTGGGTCTGCAAAATCCCAACACATTAGTCACTGACCCATTAGAACAACCAGCTGTCCAGCACACGCCCAGGGCAGGTCACGCCATCTGGTTACTTACCCCACAAACTGTGCTGGGCAGCAGGAACACCGACAGGAAAGACCGCCCCTGCCTTCAAGGAGCTTACGACAGCAAGCCAACAACTTTAACACAGCGCCAGAGCACTTGTGGAGACTTACACACATTTTTTGAACTTTAGGAGTTCACAGAGGGACTTCTCACTAAGGCTGGGAGTGAGGGGCGTCAGGGAGAGTTTCTAGGGGGAAATGACATCTGAGCTGTGTTTTAAAGGAGAGGGTGGGGGTACAGGTTAGTATACGAGGCTGGAGCACGTTCTCAGAAATGAGAACGTGGAAGGTGTGGAGGGGAGGGAAAACATGGCCACCTGGGAATTTAACTTGATCATCAGGCTGAAACGCGGAGAAGAGAGGGACGGTCCTGCACTGTTCACCTGAAGGCAGGATAAGGATATATGGCAAAGCAGGGGTGAGCAGGAGTTATCCACCTGAGAGCTCCTGCACCCAGGCTCCTCCGAGCTCCCGTTAACTCTAACTCTGCTGGGGCAAAACCAAAGGTTCCCGAAGCCACTGAGTCACCCATGACAGGGGTGTGATCAATAATTAGCTTGTGGGCTTCCCTGGTGGCACAGTGGTTGAGAGTCCGCCTGCCGATGCAGGGGACACAGGTTGGTGCCCCGGTCCGGGAAGATCCCAACATGCCGCGGAGCGGCTGGGCCCATGAGCCATGGTCACTGAGCCTGCGCGTCCGGAGCCTGTGCTCCGCAACGGGAGAGGCCACAACAGTGAGAGGCCCACGTACCGCAAAAAAAAAAAAAAAAATTAGCTTGTAAGTAGGTATCCTGTGAATCTGTCAGCAGCACAGGATCTCAAACAGGCTGAAGCACTTTCTCACAAAAGATAAGGTCAACCACGCACTTCAGTGTGAAAGGCAGAGTTGTAACAAAACAGGCCACAGCAAGTTCAAGTCAGTCAACGATACCTCCGTGCCCCTCCCTCGGAGGCTGTGACTTCTGTTCAGCTGCACAGAATTCATTCTGAGGTACCTTTTACCACTTGCTGTTGTAACGACCACTGCAAACAAACCAGCTACTTCAGTTCAAGTCTCCATCATTGTTCCTTCTGTAGGAAAGGCTTTCTCTGCAAAGCACCTGATTTCTGACTGGACGGCTTATCCTGACAATGCTAATGTTCCTTAAGTCAACAGAGTACCTTCCATTTCTACTAACAAATAGCACATTCATTTATTTGATCATTAGAGCAGTCTTAGTTTGGAAATAAATGGATTTTCCAAGTCACACTCCTGGAAGGTGGGAGACTCAGAGCAGAATCCAGCTTGGTTCTTTCCTTCACGGCACTTTCCACCTGCTACCTGCAGCTATAGACCGATACTTCTGGGGCCTGGGCAACACATCTGGCCTAGTGATCTGAGACTGCTTAATGGGCTTCTCTGAACTTCAAGTCCCTTATGTGTAAAATCAGTCAGTCTGGATACAGTTCCTTCCAACTCTCATGTTCCATGTTTTTACTAAAGAAAGTTACAGCAAGAGATTCTTTTCCTCCGTGAAAAGACAGGACAGGTGTAAGTGCCTGAATCAGAGTCATAATTCAAATAAGTTGGAGCAAAGGCTTAATTATAAATATAAATACAAGTATTCTCCCACACTGACATGTCAAAAGCAACTCCTTAATAAAACTGTGCTTTCAGGACAACACAAATTAAATACGATTTTTCCAACTAATACATGAATTGAGTCAATAGTATAATTATTATATATCAGTAATGCAGACAATTACACTGATAATTAAGTTACTATGTGTTAGAGTCAAGCTCTCCTGCTCCAACACTCTGGATCTGAAAGAAAAGAACCAAAAACCTCCCTCCCTGCCTCCTAATTCTTTGATGGCCTCCCCATCCTTTTGTTTCCCACAACACAAGCTTAAGAGCTGCTCAGTATTTCAAGATACTCTGTATTTCATGTCCCATAAAATAGCATATATAAGTTTTCTCTTGCTGCTGTAAAAAATAACATAGCAGCTACAAACACCACAAATGTGTCATCTCACAGGTCTGTTGGTCTATAGGCTTGGCTGGTTTCTCTGCCCAAGTCTCACAAGGCAGAAATCAAGGAGTCAGGAGGGCTGTGTTCCTTTATGTGGCTCTAGGGAGGAATCTGCTTCCAGGGACATTCAGGTTGTTGGCAGAACTGAGTTCCCTGTGACTAAGGGGCTGAGGTCCCCGTTTCCATGCTGCTGTCTGTCACAGCTGCTCTCAGCTTCTAGAGGCTGCCTGCATTCCTAGGCTCATAGCCCCCTTCCGCCATCTTCAAATCCAGGAACAGCAAGTTGAGTCCTGCTCATGCTTCAAACTCTCCAATTCCTTCTTCCCTCACATCTGAGTCTTCTACCTCCCTCTTCCACGTTTAAGGACCCTTGTGAGTGCACTGGGCCCACCCCAATAATCCAAGATAATCTCCCTATTTTAAGTTCCATGACCTTAATTCTATCTGCAAAGTCCCTTCTGCCATGTAAGATATTCACAGGTCCCACAGACCAAGGCATGGACATCTTGGGGGGCGGAGGGGGGCACTAGTCTGCCGACCACATCCTAAATACAGAAAAGAAGACAAAAATGTCTCTTTTGCTAGAACCCAATGAATAATTCTGCCCACAGCACACAGCAAAGCAGAAGTTTTGATTAAATATCAATGAACGGAAGGGAAGGCAGCAATGACCTTGTAATTATTCTGCACACACAAAAAAACCCATCAGTCGTTAGTGTTTGAGACGAGGAAACTATATATGCTGGAAGAAGGGTTAGAGAAAACAAAAAGGTTAGTGCCAAACTATATTAATTGCAGAAACTAAGAAAAATGTAATAGTCTTCAACTTCATGGAATTATTCTCAGTAGGCAGTGAATCACGCTTCAAACTTTAATTTTAAAAGTACTATAGGGGGCTTCCCTTGTGGTGCAGTGGTTGAGAGTCCGCCTGCCAATGCAGGGGATGAGGGTTTGTGCCCCGGTCCGGGAAGATCCCACATGCCGCGGAGCGGCTGGGCCCGTGAGCCATGGCCGCTGAGCCTGCGCGTCCGGAGCCTGTGCTCCGCAGCGGGAGGGGCCACAACAGTGAGAGGCCTGCGTACCGCAAAAAAATAAAATAAAATAAAAAAGTACTATAAAATATCTTAGAACCTACCTTAAAGGCACTCACACAAATCTGAATGGGAACATGGTGCTAATTATGCTGTCTCAGTATAAGTCAAGTACAAGTACCAGTACAAGTCAAGCTGCCTTGCTTAAACACGGCAGTAAAAAAAAATCTCAACACTTTATTTAGGTGATTTGAAAGAAAAGGTACTTAAACAAGAAAGCCTACTGTTGCTTACTTTGTGAACAACAAAGCTAAACCAAAAAAACAAGAAAGGAAGAACGACTCACAAGTTGCTACACTTAACACTATTTGCAATAACAACTATCAAAAATTTTAGAAAAACATCATTAAAAGTACTGAGTCAAATTTTACAGAAATGTATTATGTAGTTAATAATAATCAATTACTGATGTTAAAACTCACACCATGTAAAACATAAAATGAGATAATCACCTAATCACAGATATATTAAAAAAATTATTCATGTCTTGAGTGACAATATTTAACAATCAGAATTATAATAAAAACTATTAAGCATATAAATCAAAAAATTTTTAACATTCCCATTTATTCTCTAAATATGAACTACACATAGTATAAAACTGTAAGTTAGAGCACCAACCATTCATCAAATCATGCTAATAATTTCTAACTCATCTGTTAATTGTTAGAAAATACTGGTGTGATCCTTTATTTGATGTATATCTGTCACAGCTAAGTAATGTCTGAGCTATGATTCAATATAACAAACCAAACTCTTCCAGTAACATCCCCTATTTAACTGAAAGACAGCAGATGAGTCTTGATATATAGATTTTCCCCATAACATAAGATTGTTCTTGGTAAATCTTATATTACACCTCATGCTGAACTAATGTCAATTAAATTAATTTTTTTCTAGCCTTAATAATATTCACTATTTCTATCACCATCATGAAAATCACTTATTGAACTGTCATATTCAATTATCTAGCTTACTTTTACAAACTTTTGTTCACCTTCAATCTATGGTGCTTTGAAAACAATCAACTGGCCAAATTCTAAGAACCAATAAATTAAAAAGAAGTTATTAAAAGTTAATTATTGGGCCTCCCTGGTGGCGCAGTGGTTGAGAGTCCGCCTGCCGATGCAGGGGATACGGGTTCGTGCCCCGGTCCGGGAGGATCCCATATGCCGCGGAGCGGCTGGGCCCGTGAGCCGTGGCCGCTGAGCCTGCGCATCCGGAGCCTGTGCTCCGCAAGGGGAGAGGCCGCGGCAGTGAGAGGCCCGCGTACCGCAAAAAAAAAAAAAAAAAAAAAAGTTAATTATTCTCTAAAGATTTGTCATCAAATAAGGGTATTTTCATGTAACTTATTGGATAATTTAATAATTTTTCTCTTGGAATATTTTACTTTATTTCAAATTTGTTTGTTTCTCTAATATTCTCTGCTTTTCTACCACAGCTTCCTGTAGTTTGTTTTATATGTTCTATTATCTATTACTCGTCAAAGAAATCTATCCATTTTAATAATCAGAAATCTTCTTTCTTATAAAACCAAAGAAATAAGAATGGTTAGAATAGTATGTAATGATGCTAAATCTCTAAAAAATGTAATTATTCAAATGCTATCTCACAATTTCTATTAAAGTCAATATGCAAGTCTTTATAGGTTTTCCAAACTGAGTTTGCATTGATAATACCCAGGCTGTCCATCCAAAGGCTAATACAGTTGACCCTTGGACATCATGGGGATTAAGGGAACAGACCTTCCATGCAGTCAAAAATCTGAGTATCTTATTGTCAGCCCTCCATATACATGACTTCTCTGCATCCAGGGATTCAATCAACTTTGGATTGTGTAGTACTGACTATTGAAAAAACAAAATCCACGTATAAGTGGACCCACACAGTTTAAACCTGTGTTGTCCAAGGATCAACCATATTGCATTATTTCAATTCCAAGTTCTTAGGTATATCAAATAAATACCAGTTATTAAATAACATAAGCTCACAAATATAAAAATATCAAGAAAAATTGTTAAGTGGTTTATTTAGTTTCTATCTTTTTATGCCATAATCCAGAGATAACTAAAGTAACAAATAAAACCTCAAATAAAAATATCCAGAAGTTTTTCTAGAATTTCAGACATTTTTTCTCCTTAGCGCTATACTTGCACCACCTGTACAAAATTCATAAAGTTTTCATGTAAATATTTATCATTGAGACCATTTTTCTTGAGTATTACAATAAAGTTTACTATATTTCAGATGTTGTTCCTTTTAGCTCCATGAAATCAACAAAAACCATCACCTATCTTCAAAGTCCTGAATACTGCATTTTAAGTAAATTATTAAACCACTTCTATGTGAAATGGTTGGAGCTTTGTCAATGACTAAAATTTTACTGCCCTGATTTATAAGTTTTCCAAAAAGTTGTTCTCTCATCTCAATAGATATGTTTTACAACAATCAGAACCATAACTCTAACTGCCATGATACATTTGTATAAAAACTATTTTTTGAAGTCTTAATAAATACTTCAAGTCAGAAAGTTACTTTAAACTATACAGTATATTGTGTTGGTATTTCATAAATACTTTTTCCTTTGCTTTAGCAATACTCTTTGATAAAATGTTTTGGGAAGTTATTTTCTTAATTTTTTTTTGAAAACTGATTTATGTTTATTTTTTCCAGCTTTAATGAGATATGTTTGACGTATAACACTGTGTAAGTTTAAAGTATACAACATGTTGATCTGATATTTTATATATTGTAAAATTATAACCACCATACCCTTAGACCTGACACTTCCATCATGTCACAAAATTACCACTTCTTTTTTGTGGTGAGAACATTTGAGATCTACTCTCTTAGCAATTTTCAAGTATATAAAACAGCATAATTAACTATAATCACCATGCTGTACATTAGATCCCCAGAACTTATTCAAATTGTAACTAGGGGTTTGTACACTGACTAACATCTCCCCATTTCCCCCATCCCTTGGTAACCACCATTCTAGTCTCTGTTTCTATGAGTTCAGCTCTTTAGATTCCATATGTAAGTGATATACAGTATCTGTCTTTCTCTATCTGACTTATTTCACTTAGCATAATACCCTTAAGATCCCACCATGTTGTCACAAATGTCAAGATGTCCTTCTTTCTCATGGCTGAACAATATTCCACTGTATATACATATATGCCACATCTTTAACAATTCAACTGTTGATGAACACTTAGGTTGTTCCCATATCTTGGCTAATGTGAATAATGCTGCAATGAACATGGGAGTGCAGACATTTCTTCAAGATTTTGTTTTTATTTCCTTTCCATACGCAGGAGAGGAGTTAGATTGCTGGATCATATGGTAATTGTAGTTTTAGTTATTTGAAAAATCTCCATACTGTTTTCCACAGTGGCTACACCACTTTGCAATCCCACCAACAGGTACAAGGGCTCCCTTCTCTCTAAACCCTCAAATACGTGTTATTTCTTGTCTTTATGATAATATCCATTCTAACAGGCACGAGGTGGTATCACTCTGGTTTTGATATGCATTTCATTGATGATTAGTGGTGCTGAGCACCTTTTCATGTACCTATTGGCCATTTGGATATCTTCTTTGGAAAAATGTCTTTTAAGATCTTTTGCCCATTTTTTAATCATATTGTTTGGGTTTGTTTGTTTTGCTATTGAGTTATATGAGTTCTTTATATATTTTGGACATTAACCCCTTATCAGACACATGATTTACAAATATTTTCTCCCACTCAGTAGATTGCCTCTTCATTTTGTTGATAGTTTCCTTTGCTGTGCAAAGTCTTAAAGTTTGGTATAAACCCACTTGTTTATTTTTGCTTTTATTGCCTTTGTTTTTGGTGTCAAATCCAAGAAATCATCACCAAGACTAATGTCAAAAAGCTGTCTTCTTCTAGGAGTTTTATGGTTTCAGGTCTTATATTCAAATCTTTAATCCATTGAGTTGATTTTTGTGTATGTGGCCTGGTTTCATTCTTTTGCATGTGAATGTCCAATTTTTCCAACACCATTTACTGAAGAGACCATCTTTTCCCCATGGAGTATTCTTGGCTCCTTCGTCATAAATTGACCATATATGTGTGGGTTTATTTCTGGGTTCTCTATTGTTACATTGATCTATGTATCTGTTTTTATGCCAATACCAAACTGTTTTGATTACTACATAATTACTTTGTAATATAGTCTGAAATCAGGGAATGTGATACCTCCAGTTTTGTTGTTCTTTCTTCCGGTTGCTTTGGCTATTTGGGGTCTTGTGTAATTCCATATAAATTTTAGGATAGTTTGTTCTGTATTTGTGAAAAATGCTACAGAAATTTTCATAGAGATTGCATTGAATCTGTAGATTGCTTTGGGTAGTATGAATATTTTAACAGTATTGATTCTTCCAATCCATGAGCACAGAATATCTTTCTATTTATTTGTGTCTTTTTCAATTTCTTTCATCAATGACTTTTGTTCTTAGCGTATAGATTTTTCACCTCCTTGGTTAAATTTATTCTGAGGTATTTTATTCTTTTTGATGCAACTGTAAATGAGATTTTTTCTTCATTACTCTGATAATTCATTACTGAATTTTGTACATTGACTTTTGTACCCTACAACTTTACTGAATTCATTTATTAGTTCTAAAAGTTTTCTGGTGGAATCTCTAGGATTTTCTATATGCAATTTCAAGTCATCTGCAAATAGAGACAATTTTACTTCTTCCTTTCCAGTTTGGATGCCCTTTGTTTCTTTTCTTTTCTTTCTTTCCTCCCTCCCTCTTCCTTCGTTCGTTCCTTCCTTCCTCCCTCCCTTCCTTTCTTTCTTTTTCTTTTTTTTCCCCCTAATTGCTCTGGCTAGGACTTCACTTCCAGTACTATGTTGAATAAAATTGGCCAGAGTGGGCATCCTTCTCTTGCTCCTGATCTTACAGAACAAGCTATGGGCTTATCATATATGGCCTTTATTATGTTGAGGTTCATTCCCTCTGTACTCAGTTTGTTGGGTTTTTTAAAAAATCATAAATGGATGTTGCGTTTTTTGTCAAATGCTTTTTTTGCACTTATTGAGATGAACAGATGGTTTTTATCCTTCATATTGTTAATGTGGTGTATCACACTGATTGATCTGCAGGTGTTGAACTCTCCTTGTATCCTTGGAATAAATCTCTCTTGATCATGGTGTATGATCCTTTTAATATACTGTTAAATTTGGTTTGTTAACATTTTGTTGATTTTTTATATTGGAGTATAGTTGGTCAACAATGTTTAGTTTCAGGTGTACAGCAAAGTGATTCAGTTATACATATACATGCATCTATTCTTTTTCAAATTCTTTTCCCATTTAGGTTGTTACATGATATTGAGCAGTGTTCCCTGTGCTATACAGTACGTCCTTGTTGGTTATCCCTTTTAAATATAGCAGTGTGTATATGTCAATGCCAAACTCCCTAACTATCCCTCCCGCTACCCTTCCAATCCAATATAAGATAAAAAGTTTTCTTAAAAAAAGACTTGATATATGATAAAGATCACACACAAAAAAAGCACCTTTTGATGTATCCAGAACCAACTGAGATAGCTTTTCCAATAGAACTGCAACAGATGCTGTAAGGGGTTTGAACTCAGGGATGTTAGCAGCTTCTAATCCTTAGGTATCACTCCTTCTTCCTCTTTACTCCTCCAGGACCTCTACTTCTCCTTCTGCACCTCTGGCAAATGTACAGTCAGTTCTCTATATGAAATTCCCTTTATTAAAAAAAAATTTTTGTTGAGGATTTTTGCTTCTCTGTTAATCAGGAATATTGGCATGTATTTTCCTTTTCTTGTAGCATCCTTGTCTGGTTTTGGTATTTGGGTAATGCTGGCCTTATAAAATGAGTTTGAAAGTGTCCCCTCCTCTTCAATTTTTGGAAGAATTTGAGAAGGATTGGTATTAATTCATCTTTAAACATTTGGTGGAATTCACCATAAGTCATCTGGTCCTGGACTTTTGTTTGTTGGGAGGTTTTTGATTACTGATCCAATCTCCTTACTAGTAATTGGTCTGTTCAGATTTTCTATTTCTCCATGATTCAGGCTTGGTAGCTTTTATGTTTTTAGGAATTTATTTCTTCTAGGTTGACCAATTTGCTGGTGTATGGTTGTTCATACCGGTCTCTTGTGATCCTTTTACTTCTGTGGTATCAGGTGTAGCATCTCTTTCATTTCTAATTCTGAGTTCCCTCTCTTTTTTTCTTGTTGAGTCTAGCAAAAGATTTGGCTATTTTGTTTACATTTCGAAAAAACAGCTCTTAGTTTCATTAATCTTTTCTATTGTCTTTTTTGTCTCATTCACTTATTTCTGCTCTGATATTTATTATTTCCTTTTTCTACTAACTTTGGGCTTAGTTTGCTCTTTTGCTAGTCTCTTGAGGTATAAAGATAGGTTGATCATTTGCTTTACAGCAGTAATGAACACAACACTGTAATTCAACTATACTTCAGTAAAAAATAAATGAAAAAAAGATAGGTTGTTCATGTTTATATTTTTTGTCAAAATAATGAAACTGTGTTTCAACCTAGAAATACAAATTATCTGTTTTAGGTTTGTAATCATGTATAGTATCAAGAGATATTCTGGACTTCAACTTTCTACTAATATTCCTTTTTTATCTTCTCTGACAGATTCAGAATATTCATGTTTATGATATCTAAAAGAATAAAACTTTGCTGCCCCTTCATTCATAATAAAATAATCAAATTAATTCTTGTACTTATAAATATCAAAACACCAGGCACTACTAAGTCAAGAATTGTAGTGTCATAACAATGAAAGAAGCCAAAATAAAAACTATTTAAAAGCTGTAGCGGGAGAGGAGCTTCAAGACGGCGGAAGAGTAACACAAGGAGATCACCTTCCTCCCCACAAATACATCAGAAATACATCTACATGTGGAACAACTCTTACAGAACACCTACTGAATGCCGGCAGAAGACCTCAGACCTCCCAAAAGGCAAGAAACTCCCCACGTACCTAGGTAGGGCAACAGAAAAAAGAAAAAACAGAGACAAAAGAACAGGGACGGGACCTGCACCAGTGGGAGGGAGCTGTGAAGGGGGAAAGGTTTCCACACACTAGGAAGCCCCTTCGTGGGCGGAGACTGCGGGTGGCGGAGGGGGGAAGCTTCGGAGCCACGGAGGAGAGCGCAGCAGCAGGGGTGCGGAGGGCAAAGTGGAGAGACGCCCGCACAGAGGATCGGTGCCAACCAGCACTCACCAGCCCGAGAGGCTTGTCTGCTCACCCGACGGGACGGGCAGGGACTGGGAGCTGAGGCTCGGGCTTCGGTCAGATCCCAGGGAGAGGACTGGGGGTGGCGGCGTGAACACAGCCTGAAGGGGGCTAGTGCACCACGACTAGCCGGGAGGGAGTCCGGGAAAATGTCTGGACCTGCCAAAGAGGCAAGAGACTTTTTCTTCCCTCTTTGTTTCCTGGTGCACGAGGAGAGGGGATTAAGAGCGCCGCTTAAAGGAGCTCCAGACACGGGCGCGAGCCGCGGCTAACAGTGCGGACCCCAGAGACGGGCATGAGACACTAAGGCTGCTGCTGCCGCCACCAAGAAGCCTATGTGCAAGCACATGTCACTATCCCCACCTCCCCTCCCGGGAGCCTATGCAGCCCGCCACTGACAGGGTCCCATGATCCAGGGACAACTTGCCCGGGAGAACGCACGGCGCGCCTCAGGCTGGTGCAACATCACGCTGGCCTCTGACGCAGCAGGCTCGCCCCGCATCCGTGCCCCTCCCTCCCCCCAGGCAGAGTGAGCAGAGCCCCGGAATCAGCTGCTCCTTTAACCCCGTCCTGTCTGAGCGAAGAACAGACGCCCTCAGGCAACCTACACACAGAGGCGGGTCCAAATCCAAAGCTGAACCCTAGGAGCTGTGCGAATAAAGGAGAGAAAGGGAAATCTCTCTCAGCAGCCTCAGGAGCAGCGGATTAAATCTCGACAATCAACTTGATGTACCCTGCATCTGTGGAATACCTGAATAGACAACGAATCATCCCAAATTGAGGAGGTGGACTTTGGGAGCAACGATATATATTTTTTTCCCCTTTTTCTCTTTTTGTGAGTGTGTATCTGTATGCTTCTGTGTATAATTTTGTCCGTATAGCTTTGCTTTTATAATCTGTCCTAGCGTTCTGTCTGTCCTGTCTTTTTTATTACTTAAAAATTTTTTTGTCTTAATAATTATTTTTTATTTTAGTAACTTTATTTTATTTTATCTTCTTTTTTCTTTCTTTCTTTTCTTCCTCCCTTTTATTTTGAGCCATGTGGAGGACTGGCTCTTGGTGCTCCACCCAGGCGTCAGGGCTGTGCCACTGATCTGGGAGAGGCAAGTTCAGGACACTGCTCCACAAGAGACCTCCCAGCTCCATGAAAGAGCAAATGGGGAAAATCTCCCAGAGACCTCCATCTCAACACCAAGACCCAGCTCCACTGAACGACAAGCAAGCTACAGTGCTATGCCAAAGAACTAGCAAGACAGGAACAAAAGGCCATCCATTGGCACAGAGGCTGTCTAAAATCGGAATAGGGCCACAGACACCACAAAACACACCACCAGACATGGACCTGCCCAAAAGAAAGACAAGATCCAGCCTCATCCACCAGAACACAGGCACTAGTCCCCTCCACCAGGAAGCCTACACAACCCACTGAACCAACTTTAGCCACTGGGAACAGACACCAAAAACAACAGGAACTACGAACCTGCAGCTGGTGAAAAGGAGACCCCAAACACAGTAAGTTAAGCAACATGAGAAGACAGAGAAACACACAGCAGATGAAGGAGGAAGGCAAAAACCCACCAGACCTAACAAATGAAGAGGAAATACGCCGTCTACCTGAAAAAGAATTCAGAAGAATGATAGTAAAGATGATCCCAAATCTTCGAAATAGAGTGGAGAAAATACAATAAACGTTTAAGAAGGAACTAGAAGAACTAAAGAGCAAACACACAATGACAAACAACACAATAAATAAAATTAGAAATTCTCTAGAAGGGATCCATAGCAGAATAACTGAGGCAGAAGAATGGATAAGTGACCTAGAAGATAAAATAGTGGAAATAACTACTGCAGAGCAGAATGAAGAAAAAAGAATGAAAAGAACTGAGGACGGTCTCAGAGACCTCTGGGACAACATTAAACAAACCAACATTTGAATTATATGGGTTCCAGAAGAAGAAGAGAAAAAGAAAGGGACTGAGAAACTATTTGAAGAGATTATAGTTGAAAACATCCCTAATATGGGAAAGGAAATAGTTAATCAAGTCCAGGAAGCACAGAGAGTCCCATACAGGATAAATCCAAGGAGAAATATGCCAAGACATATACTAATCAAACTGTCAAAAATTAAATACAAAGAAAACATATTAAAAGCAGCAAAGGAAAAACAATAAATAACACATAAGGGAATCCCCATAAGGTTAACAGCTGATCTTTCAGCAGAAGCTCTGCAAGCCAGAAGGGACTGGCAGGACATACTTAAAGAGATGAAAGAGAAAAACCTACAACCAAGACTGCTACCCAGCAAGGATCTCATTCAGATTTGACGGAGAAATTAAGACCTTTGCAGACAAGCAAAAGCTAAGAAAATTCAGCACCACCAAACCAGCTTTACAACAAATGCTAAAGGAACTTCTCTAGGCAGGAAACACAAGAGAAGAAAAAGACCTACAATAATAAACCCAAAACAATTAAGAAAATGGTAATAGGAGCACACATATCGATAATTACCTTAAATGTAAATGGACTAAATGCTCCAGCCAAAAGACATAGACTGGCTGAATGGATAAAAACACAAGACCCGTATATATGCTGTCTACAACAGACCCACTTCAGACCTAGGGACACATACAGACTGAAAGTGAGGGGATGGAAAAAGATATTCCATGCAAATGGAAATCAGAAGAAAGCTAGAGTAGCAATTCTCATACCAGACAAAATAGACTTTAAAACAAAGACTATTACAAGAGACAAAGAAGGACACTACATAATGATCAAGGGATCGATCCAAGAAGAAGATATAACAACTGTAGATATTTATGCACCCAACATAGGAGCACCTCAATACATAAGGCAAATACTAAAAGCCATAAAAGGGGAAATCGACAGTAACACAATCATAGTAGGGGACTTTAACACTCCACTTTCACCAATGGACAGATCATACAAAATGAAAATAAATAAGGAAACACAAGCTTTAAATGATACATTAAACAAGATGGACTTAATTGATATTTATAGGGCATTCCATCCAAAAACAACAGAATACACATTATTCTCAAGTGCTCATGGAACATTCTCCAGTATAGATCATATCTTGGATCACAAATCAAGCCTTGGTAAATTTAAGAAAACTGAAATCATACCAAGTATCTTTTCCAACCACAATGCTATCAGACTAGATATCAATTACAGGAAAAAATGTGTAAGAAATACAAACAAATGGAGGCTAAACAACACACTACTAAATAACCAAGAGATCATTGAAGAAATCAAAAAATACCTAGAAACAAATGACAATGAAAACACAACGACCCAAAACCTATGGGATGCAGAAAAAGCAGTTCTAAGAGGGAAGTATATAGCAATACAATCCTACCTTAAGAAACAAGAAACATATCAAATAAACAACCTAACCTTGCACCTAAAGCAATTAGAGAAAGAAGAAGAAAAAAAACCCAAAGTTAGCAGAAGGAAAGAAATCATAAAGATCAGATCAGAAATAAATGAAAAATAAAAAAAGGAAACAATAGCAAAGATCAATAAAACTAAAAGCTGGTTCTTTGAGAAGATAAACAAAATTGATAAACCATTAGCCTGACTTATCAAGAAAAAAAGGGAGAAGACTCAAATCAACAGAATTAGAAATGAAAAAGGAGAAGTATCAACTGACAATGCAGAAATACAAAGGATCATGAGATTACTACAAGCAACTATATGCCAATAAAATGGACAACCTGGAAGAAATGGACCAATTCCTAGAAATGCACAAACTTCCAAGACTGAACCAGGAAGAAATAGAAAATAAGAACAGACGAATCACAAGCACTGAAATTGAAACTGTGATTAAAAATCTTCCAACAAACAAAAGCCCAGGACCAGATGGCTTCACAGGCGAATTCTATCAGACATTGAGAGAAGAGCTAACACCTATCCTTCTCAAAGTCCTCCAAAATATAGCAGATGGAGGAAGACTCCCAAACTCATTCTATGAGGTCACCATCACTCTGATACCAAAACCAGACAAAGATGTCACAAAGAAAGAAAACTACAGGCCAATATCACTGATGAACATAGATGCAAAAATCCTCAACAAAATACTAGCAAACAGAATCCAACAGCATATTAAAAGGATCATACACTATGATCAAGTGGGGTTCATCCGAGGAATGCAAGGATTCTTCAATATATGCAAATCAATCAACGTGATACACCATATTAAGAAACTGAAGGAGAAAAACCATATGATCATCTCAATAGATGCAGAGAATGCTTTCGACAAAATTCAACACCCATTTATCATAAAAACCCTCCAGAAAGTAGGCATAGAGGGAACTTTCCTCAACATAATAAAGGTCATATAAGACAAACCCACAGCCAACATCATCCTCAATGGTGAAAAACTGAAACCATCCACTAAGATCAGGAACAAGACAAGGTGTCCCACTCTCACCACTATTACTCAACATAGTTTTGGAAGTTTTAGCCACAGCAATCAGAGAAGAAAAGGAAATAAAAGGAATCCAAATCGGAAAAGAAGAAGTAAAGCTGTCACTGTTTGCAGATGACATGATACTATACATAGAGAATCCTAAAGATGCTACCAGAAAACTACTAGAGCTAATCAATGAACTTGGTAAAGTAGCAGGGTACAAAATTAATGCACAGAAATCTCTGGCATTCCTATACACTAATGATGAAAAATCTGAAAGTGAAATCAAGAAAACACTCCCATTTACCATTGCAACAAAAAGAATAAAATATCTAGGAATAAACCTACCTAAGGAGACAAAAGACCTGTATGCAGAAAGTTATAAGACACTGATGAAAGAAATTAAAGATGATAGAAATAGATGGAGAGATATACCATGTTCTTGGACTGGAAGAATCAACATTGTGAAAATGACTCTACTACCCAAAGCAATCTACAGATTCAATGCAATCCCTATCAAACTACCACTGGCATTTTGCACAGAACAAGAACAACAAATTTCACAATTTGTATGGAAACACAAAAGACCCCAAATAGCCAAAGCAATCTTGAGAAAGAAAAATGGAGCTGTAGGAAACAGGCTTCCAGACTTCAGACTATACTACAAAGCTACAGTAATCAAGACAGTATGGTACTGGCACAGAAAGAGAAATATAGATCAGTGGAACAGCATAGAAAGCCCAGAGATAAACCCACGTACATATGGTCACCTTATCTTTCGTAAAGGAGGCAGGAATGTACAGTGGAGAAAGGACAGCCTCTTCAATAAGTGGTACTGGGAAAACTGGACAGCTACATGGTAAAGAATGAAATTAGAACATTCCCTAACACCATACACAAAAATAAGCTCAAAATGAATTAAAGACCTAAATGTAAGGCCAGACACCATCAAACTCTTAAAGGAAAACATAGGCAGAACACTCTATGACATAAATCACAGCAAGATCCTTTTTGGCCCACCTCCTAGAGAAATGGAAATAAAAATAAACAATGGGAGCTAATGAAACTTAGAAGCTTTTGCACAACAAAGGAAACCATAAAGAAGATGAAAAGACCACCCTCCGAGTGGGAGAAAATATTTGCACATGAAGCAACTGACAAGGATTAATCTCCAAAATTTCCAAGCACCTCATGCAGCTTATTATTAAAAAAACAAAGAACCCAATCCAAAAATGGGCATAAGACCTAAATAGACATTTCTCCAAAGAAGATATACAGATTGCCAGCAAACACATGAAAGGATGCTCAACATCACTAATCATTAGAGAAACACAAATCAAAACTACAATGAGGTATCACCTCACACTGGTCAGAATGGCCATCATCAAAAAATCTACAAACAGTAAATGCTGGAGAGGTTGTAGAGAAAACGGAACCCTTTTTCAGTGTTGGTGGGAATGTAAACTGATACAGCCACTATGGAGAACAGTATGGAGGTTCCTTAAAAAGGTAAAAATAGAACTACCATACGACCCAGCAATCCCACTACTGGGCATATACCCTCAGAAAACCATTATTCAAAACGAGTCATGCACCAAAATGTTCACTGCAGCTCTATTTACAATAGCCAGGACATGGAAGCAACCAAAGTGTCCATCAACAGATGAATGGATAAAGAAGATGTGGCACATATATACAATGGAATATTACTCAGCCATAAAAAGGAACGAAACTGAGTTATTTGTAGTGAGGTGGATGGACCTAGAGACTGTCATACAGAGTGAAGTAAGTCAGAAAGAGAAAAACAAATACCGTATGTGAACACATATATATGGAATCTAAAGAACAAAATAAAAGTTCATGAAGAACCTAGGGGCAGGACAGGAATAAAGACGCAGACGTAGAGAATGGACTTGAGGATACAGGGAGGGGGAAGCGTAAGCTGCAACAAAGTGAGAGAGTGGCATGGACATATATACACTACCAAATGTAAAATAGATAGCTAGTGGGAAGCAGCCGCATAGCACAGGGAGATCAACTTGGTGCTTTGTGACCACCTAGAGGGGTGGGATAGGGAGGGTGGGAGGGAGGGAGATGCAAGAGGGAAGAGGTATGGGGACATATGTATATGTATAACTGATTCACTTTGTTATACAGCAGAAAGTAACACACCATTGTAAAGCAATTATACTCCAATAAAGATGTTAAAAAGAAAAAAAAAAGCTGTAACAATTTAAAAACCGAGGATAATAATAAACAGATGATTTTTTGCAAGACCAGAGGCTCCAGCTTCACAATGAATGTGCAGTGGAGATATGCCACCACTGTATCTAAGAGCCAGGCTGGACAGACAGACAGTGAGTGCTACAAAAATAGACCCCACTAAAGTCTGCAAAATTAGCTTGAACTAATGAGTTCACACTGAAACTTGTATTATTAGTTTTTACCACTTCTCCCAGTTACTGTTACATTATTCACTGACTGATAAGGAAGAGTTTTAATATCTCGTCAAGCAGTAGAGCCATCCCAGTGCGAACAGCTTAAGAGCAGTCCTGGTTGTAACAACCATATTAAATAGCCCCAATTTTTCTCTGAACTGTCACTCCTAGACCACTGATATTTTCCATTCTGAAATACTGCCAACTGGAACAAAGTGATATTCAATTACTTCTTAAAAGTAGAAATACCCAAAAAAGGAGATTTCAATAAAGCACAATCTAAGAAGGGAAAACCATGATGAAGAGTTTTCCACAGTAATGTTGCTAAATTTAAACCACGTTACCAGCAAAATACTTACTCATCAGGCACCATCACCATCCCCACCACAACCATCTACTGTTTATCAGTTAAATAGAGCAAAATCGTGGCCCCACATCATTAAAAAGTAAATGAACAAGCATAAATCGACTTAAATTCCAGTCATATTCTGCCACTCCCTCTGCTAAAACACCCTTCAATGTTTCTCCTTGGAAAAAATCCAAATTCTCCAAGCAGGACCCCAAGAGCTCTAGACCTCCCTGCTTGCCTGGCTAACTCCTCTTTACCCTTCAGCTGGCAGCTCACAGGCCACTTCCTCAGAGATCCTCCCCCTTCCACCCAGACTAAACTCTGTGCCTCCTCTTCTCATAGCGCCTTATTCTTTTTCCGCATCATGCTTTTCAAAATATTCAGATAAATGTGTATCCACGTGATTACTTATTGCTTGCCTACTCACGCGACGATTAGCTCCACGTGGACATGTTTTGGTCCCTATAGTATATCCAGTACCTAGCATGATGGCTGGCCACAGAAAAGGACTAGATAAATATACGTGGATGAATAAATTGCTAAATGCCCTATATCTATGTAATAGACCTGCTAAAAGTAAAACAGGGCTTCAGGTTTTTCTTTTAACACCTTATATAACGGGAGAAATATCTTTGAGTATTACTATTTCAAGAGCAAATATGCACACAGATGAAGATTACACAAGTCGTGATTACACAAATAGCAATTACACAACCATGGCACATACTTGCCACCCTCATCTGACTTAGCTTGGACACGGGGACGCGTGGAAGACTAAGAGGGCCCATTTCCCAGCTGCCACTGCCATCAGCAGAGGGGTCTCCCTGGTCTGCCCCCAGACTGTGGGGCAGAGGGAAGAAAAAGCACAGTCAGGGGCCAAGCACTCCAGTTCTAACGATGGTAACCATGCCACCCTTCCAGAGCCCCCTTGCACAACTCCAATCAAAGATGACCCTTTCATTACCAATACTGCAGAATCACAAATTTCACAGGAAAGCACTGCTGGTTCCGGTCAAACAGCCTCTGCCAAGGACTACCACACACCCTGGCCTTCTGATGGGAAATAGGGTGAGAGAAAGAAGATGAGAAAAACAATCTGGCAGGGCCTGGGAAGGGCCCAGAGCCAGGGACGCACAAAGAAGGGTGAGAAAGGGAATCTGGGGTGAAGTTAACACATAACTGGAAGAGCCAAGTGGGTTAACAATCGTGGCAAATAAGGACAGGCTAAAGGGCCGGATGCTCTGATGAAATCTGATAAGGAGAGTATATGTGTACACGAGTAGAATGAACTGGAGGTTATGGTAACTTACAAGTGACAATGGGCTATAATGTCCACTGTATCTGTGGGAAATGTGGAACAGAAGTGACAATCCTTGAAATTGAAAGAGTTACAGCAGCATGCACCATGGATGCTCATGTTCGGCTGAATACAGCCTGGGGAGTCACAGAGACTAAGGTGGGGATGGAGTCAGCAAAATATGCAGAAGGGTGATCTATAGGTCAGTGAGGGCAGGAGGCAGGGGAAGAGACAGCTTAGATGAATAATGTAGGGTTACAAAAGAAGAGCCTGAAATGGAAACAAAATGAAATCATTTCTAATGCCATGAACTGGAAAAGATGGAAAAAGAACATACTAGTGAAACACCAGGATTCAGTTAAGGTGAGGTAGTAGAAGGAGCATTTGAAGAAAAGGTTAAATACCTAAGAGACTTTGTCTAGGGGGCCAGCAGAGCAGGTGGCAGCAGGAGCGGTCGGGCAACACGGGCAACACGGTCCGGGGATGGGAGTTTGAGGCGGAACAGGAGGAGGGAGGGATCTGTGACTAAGGTGCTAGGTTCAGGTAGGATGACATACTATGCACAAGGCCCCCAACATACAGGTACCAAGATAAATAAGAGAAAGGCGATATGGGGTAGGTGATCAGCTCACAATAAATATGTCTGGTCCACTCATCTCCCCTGGACATGGTTGACTGACCCTGTATGGGTCTATCAGATTCTCTTTCCTGAAAATTAAAAACCTTTCAAAGTGATTGAAGGTAGTTGGAGCCACTTTATAACACCCTGGAAAGAATATCTATGTTAACTCCTGTGGATACTCTGGTTCTCTTCTCTCACAAAACCTGGTTACTCAAATTGTCCCCCGATTCTGAGAGCTGTGCCTACCCTAACCTTTAATAATGTCTCCATGTTTGCTTTGTTTGTTTTAGCCAGAATCATTTCTGTTGCTTAAAACCAAAGTATCTTTCCTGATTTAACATGGCTTCTGCCCATAGCTAACTCATTTTATAAATGAGGAAACAGAGGCCCTGAGAATGTATTTTTTTTTTACAGGTTATAAGACCAAAACCTGGGACTTCCCTGGTGGCACAGTGGTTAAGAATCCACCTGCCAGTGCAGGGGACATGGGTTTGAGCCCTGGTCCGGAAAGATCCCACATGCCACAGAGCAACTAAGCCCGTGCACCACAGCTACTAAGCCTGTGCTCTAGAGCCCACGAGCCACAACTACTGAAGCCTGCACGCCTAGAGCCCGTGCTCCGCAACAAGAGAAGCCACCACAATGAGAAGCCCGCGCACCACAACGAAGAGCAGCCCCCGCTGGCTACAACTAGAGAAAGCCTGCGTGCAGCAGCAAAGACCCAACACAGCCAAAAATAAACAAATAAATTTATTTTTTAAAAAAAGACCAAAACCCAATTGTCCCTACTATACTACTCTCAGTGATTTTTTTTTAAACAGATTTAGACAGACAGCTTCCAAAAGACTTATAATCCAAATAACATCAGATAAAATCTAGGTATAAAGGTAAAATAGAAAAAGCTAAAACTGGAGCAGATGGAGGTGGCTAATGAGTCTGGAAGAGCCACGATCTTCTAATAGTAGCTAGTGGAGGATATAGTTCATATTCTATTGTAACATGAAGCCTGTGTAATGGAAGATTTCTATAAACTTTTTTTTAAAATATCTGAAGCCATTGTATTAATATAAAATTTGGATTAAAGAAAAAGTAAATGTAAAAAGGTATAGAGCCAGAGAAAGGAAAGATAAATATCAACATATAGACAAAATTATAAAGACCGTGTCTATAATATCAGAATATTTTTGGCATCATCACATGCTTAAAAACATTTGTCTTGGTATCCTTCCCCTCCAAATATTTTTGGGCTATAAAACATTTCTCATACTTCCTTGACCTTCCAAGATTCTGTGGCCATTTCACTTCCTCCTTTTCTCAGAATCTTTGTAAGGCTGATTTCCTTTGTTTACCCTATCAGGTGTTCTTTCCTTCCTAAAACTTGCACCTTATTTCCCTTTTTCTAGCTTAAAACTTGGCCACTATGTATTATTCTTTCCTGCTTCCCTGGTGTTTGATATTTTCTCATCTAACCATTCCCTCCCTAATACAAGACAATCTGAATTGGCACATTCTCACAAACTTTTTCCGTGGCACTGCTTCAGAAAGAACAACAGGAACTTTTTATAAAAAAGTTAACAGAGGTGATCTGTTGCTAAGACTGAGTATAAATACCACATATGCTTCCATGAAGCTGTTCATTTCTCTTTGAACCATGGGTTTTCAGTAAAAAATGGGAAGCAAGTCTCTTATTTATTCCACATGGTCCAAACCTACTATGATAAACAAACATGTAGAGCCAGTGCTCCATATGAAATACCTCAGGTAAATATAATTATTTTATAAAAAGAAAACTATATTACACATTAAGTAATGTATTTAATTAAAAGATAATCTAATAGACTATATCAGCCAGAATGGAAATTCAGGGTTCCCCTCCACTTATATATCAAAGAACAAATGAAATAATCATAAAAAAATGAACATTTTATATACTTCAAACTTACAAGAGGATTATGTATCAGACTTCTTATAGCACTTAGTTCTGTTTACTTCCAATCTTTCTAATAATTACACAAATTCAATTCCATGTACATGTAGATTATGTGAAAACACCCACTCCTTAAGTAACAGAAGGGAAACAGTAAATCTTAGTGAGGTTTATATCAAAATTTAACATAAAAACTCTCTTCAGGATAAAGAACATCATTTATCTTTCAACCATAACTATTCTAAATTGATAATATGCTGATTCCACTATATCCTAAATCAGTGGTTCATTATGGGGTGAGGACTGGGGGACAGACGGGAGGGGCAGGGAGGGGCGGGAGGGGCAGGAGGGGCAGGGGTGGGCAGGGAGGGGAGGGGCCGGAGGGGTGGGGTGGGAGGGAAGGGGACATGTGGCAAGCCCTGGAGCTACTTTTGGTTGTCTCCATGGTGGCGGCAGTTGGGGGTGGGCGGGCTGAGGTGCTACTGGCATCTAGTGGGCAGAGGCCAGGGATGCTGCGAAACATACAATGCACAGGACAGCCCCTCACAACAAAGATTATCCAGCTCAAATGGTTGAGAAACTGTCCCACAGAGAAATGAGACGTAAAGGGAAGAGCAGCTGATCAGGAGTAACCATGAGTCACCGCCGGCCCTCTCCGTTTCAAGGAGCCCCTACCTTGGATGCCTGCGGCGTGGATATCACATGGACCGTGCTGGGTTTGACTCCGTTAGCCTTCGGCCGCTTGTACAGAGCAAATCTGCTTTTCCTCCGGCCTCTGTCTCCATTAGGTAAAGCACCATTGTACCTATAAACAGAGATGAGAGGGTTCATTTATTTGTAGATTTTAAAGGCATTAAGAATAAAAGTTCGATGGCCTAAGGGAAAAGACAGGAATGCTCACAAAGACTTGCCCACTAACCGCCCCACCAAAGGGACACAAAACAGACGGTTCACAGACTTCAGCTATAATGAAATTCAAATCACTTCCAGAAACTTAATTTGAGTGATGTACAAAGTAATTACAGGTTTCCTATTCTATAAAGTCAGACTCTTCAAATCTTTTCAGAAGAGACCGAGTATAAAATAAGCAAATGAAAATTCTGCAGAGGCCGTATTAGTGCTGGCTCAACTCAGCAAGCGCCGTCCTAATGGGCCCTGGAGAAACACTCAAGAAATATTTTTAAATGAACTAGTTAGAAACTAGCATTCTAATTAAACCTCATCTCTCACTCGCAAATCATGTTAATGTCTGTAGGATCTTTATTTGTAAGACCCAATTTAGTTACTTGCATTCTTAAAAGTTCGGAATTCTCTACCTTCATTCCCATTGCTATTTGAACCCTATACTGTCAGGTTAGCAAAAACTAGCCTGCAAAATTAAACATAAAGTTTGACTCTACAAGAAGGTTGACCATTAAAAAGCCCAAAGGTAAAAAAGATGAGTTTTAGTCCACAAACTAACAAATATCTCTAAAAGTCACCTGGAAAACACTACTGTCCTTAAGCAGATTTCCTGAATTAATACCTTAAGTCGGTACCAGTGTTTAAAAGAAATGCAGGATTGCAGGAGGGTTTCCGTTTTCACCTGTATTTTCTAACTCTGGATTAAGGGTCCCTGTACGTTCTGATCGCTTCTCATGCTGCCACACTGCCATGTCTATTCTCCAACTCCCTCTTGGCGGAAGTTCTTTTCAAGAAGAGAACCGAAAGAAGGAAGGGAATTGTTTCAAATTTGTGTGGATAAACATAACAGCTCCAAGGCTCCCTCGGAGCACCAAAGTCAGGGGCAGTGCCTGTGGTGTGGTGGCTCCACCCTCTCCTGTAAGTCCTGCCTTTGCCACTTGTCCGTCAATCCCAGAGATCATGGTGGCCAGTATGGCAAAGGGGACACAAGGCCCACTGAGAACAGTGAAAGTCAGAACAAGGGGTTTGTGGTGTTTGTTTTACAATTCAGTAGCTATAGTATGACAATGGATTTAAATTATCACCAGAAATTATTCCTGCTGTGTTTTTAATGTCTCCATTTCCATCACAAAGGAACGTCAGCAACAAGAAAATGTCTCTAGAATACAAAAATAATTTGTTTCAAGTCTTATTCCTCTCCTTTTTCTGAGGCAAGATCAGAATAATGTGCATTGTTTTCTTAAACATATCTGTGATCACTACTACAAAGAACATAACCATGAGTAGACAACCATTATAAACTCACTTTGTCTTAATATATTTCCATGTCACTTAAACCAAGATGAGCATCCTGTATTAAGAAAAACATACGCGAAACAATCAAAGGCAGGGCTCTAAACAATTTAGAGGGACATTTTCACCACTGTGGCCTAGAGGCAATTGGTACAAGATCTGGCAAGGTTCGTTGTGACCCTCACACTTGCCCAGCTCTCCGCTGCATCTTACTCTCAACTATATACTACTGGTCAAGGATATCGATCCTAGTAAGAGCACGGCAGATGCTTTTGAAGAGATCTGCTCACCATGACATCCCTTCTCAGGAATCCAGCCCTGAACACCGAAGGGGAGCCCCGGCATCATGTCTGAATGAAACGGCCAGGCCAGCATCCTCCCACCACCCTGGAGCTGAATAGCTGGAGGCAGACATCCGGCCCGAGCTGGCCAATGACATTCTCATCCCGGAAAACGCAAAGCCGGACGAGAGACAACTGCCAGTCTGCGTGGGTGGCCAGAGCTGCAAGCTGGAAGCACGGGAGCTGTGGGGATGTCACAGTCTGTTCCGTGATGAAGCAGCAGAGAAGTGAGGAGTGAAGCAGATGAACAGAGACAAGCAACAAAGAGATGGAAAGGGCGTCCTTAAGGGCTTCTATTGGCCCAGATGTACTCTGACCCTTGTTGGTGAAATTCTTTTTAGTTTCAGCTAACTCAGGTTGGTTTCTGCTACTTGCAACCCCAAAGCCATATCTAATAGAAAGGTGAAAACACAAAAACCAGAAATGTCACCTTAACATATGCAAAAACATTTTCATTTCAACTGCCTGAGCAGAGATGCACAGATATTTCAGGTTAAGCAAATATGCCAGTCCACTTAATATGCCTGCTTACTTAATACATCTACATGACACCCAGTGAAAAATCGTGCTGGAAAGAATTAAGGTAAGAGTGGAGAAAACGGTGTCACGATGAGAAAAGTTTCGAATCAGGTTAAGCTACATGGTCATTCATTCAATATTTATAATGCCAAGTACTAGAGCTGCAATGACGAATATCAACCAACCCGTGTTCAGAGCTCTCCACTTAAAAGCTGAGAAAGACATAAAAACAAGCGTGATAAAACACTTGTGCAACAAGATGCACCAGTCATTCAAAGCACGTGGGAAGAGCCATATCGGAAGCCTTCACAGAGGAGATAGTGTGAACTTTCTTGAAATCTGAACAAGATGACTAAATGGGGAATGCAGGGCAATCGTATGTACAAAGGCAAGGAGTGGTTCAGAACTGTGGGAGCGTAGAGTTCAAGAGGAGAGACGCAGAGGGCTAAGAGGGTAAAAGGTGGGCAGGGCCCAGATTACAACCCCCTGATACTCCATGACAAGGGGCATGGCCTTTTACCCTAAGAAGAATGGGAGTTGGTAAGATGTAAGCAAAGGACTAACATAATTGCATATAAAGTAATCACGAGGGCAGCACCATGCAAGATGCTCATCCGGATTAGAGTCAGGATGACTAGATGGAAGAACTATACTAACCGGAGGAGGAACGTAGTGGGTGGCCCTCAGAAAGACAGGTCCATGTCCCAGAACCTGTGAAAGTGACCTTACTTGGAAAAAGAGTCTCTGCAGATGTAGTTAGGGATCTGGAGATGAGATCATCCTGGATTGCTGGGGGCCCTAAATCCAGTGACAAATGCCTTTAGGAGACACACACAGGGAAAGAGAGGAGACGACCAGGTGAAGATGGAGGCAGAGACTGGAGTTAGACGATCACAGGCCAAGGAAAGCCTGGAGCCACCACAAGCGGGAAGAGGCAAAGGAGAACCCTCCCCCAAGGCCTTCAGAGGCAGCACGGCCTTGCGGACACCTTGATTCCAAGACGTGAGGCCTCCAGAACCGTGGGAGAACAAATTCTGCTGAGAGTTGTTTTCAATGCCAGATGAACATGAGAATTACCAGGGAAGCTTCATAAAAATATGCTTGCCTAGGGCTTCCCTGGTGGCGCAGTGGTTGAGAGTCTGCCTGCCGATGCAGGGGGCGCGGGTTTGTGCCCCGGTCTGGGAGGATCCCGCGTGCCGCGGAGCGGCTGGGCCCGTGAGCTGTGGCCGCTGGGCCTGTGCGTCCGGGGCCTGTGCTCCGCAATGCGGGAGACCGCAACAGTGAGAGGCCCGCGTATCGCAAAAAACAAAAAAACAAAAAACAAACAAACAAACAAAATATATGCTTGCCTAAGTCTCAAGAGATGCTGATTCAGTAGCTCTGGGACAGAACTGTTCCACAGGTGATGCTTACTTGCAGCTACAGTTGAGGACCCTGGTTTTAAAGGCAAAAAATCAATAGTATTTGGTGACCTATGATGTGGCCGCACCAAGTGAGGGACAGAGAAAGGGAATATCACATAGGCTCCCGGCCAAGGCCAAGGCGACGGCATTATTAGAAATAGGAATTACAGGGACATCCAGGGGAAGACATGTATGAGGCAAGAGAAATTATAAACTTGGGTGCCTGCACCATACAGGTGTGGAAGTTAAAATCATGAGAGCAAATGAGATTACTCAAGAAAATGTACAGAATAAAGTAAAGAAGGCAAGGACAGACCCTGGGAAAGATGACCATTTAAAGAAATAAACCGTAATTCACAGAACTATTCATCAAAAAAGTGACTTTCAACATATGTAAATTTCAAACAAAATAAATACCTTTTATATCTTCAAAAAAATAAAGAAATAAACCCTTCTTAGTCATAGGCAGAAGGACCAGGGCCAGTAGAAAGTTGCATTACCAAAGACAGGAGAAGAGAGAATTTTAACAGTGTTAAATCAGTTAAGAGGCCAGTCAGAAATGCGCAAGTATGATTTGGAAAAGAACAGGTCATTACTGACATCACCCACCTTCAGAGCAAACTAGCAATGCTCTCTCCTTCCCATCTTCTCATGGCCAAGAACCTCAAAAGAGGGCTCCACACCCACCGTCCGAATTCCCTACCTGTCGACTCTTCAGCCCACTATTGTTTGCTTCCAAATCTAAAGGTACATTTGCTCATAAAGGCAAAAAAGTGTTATTCCATGAAAGAGGGTCAGAATGCTGTCTGGCCCGGCAAGCTTTTCAGCCAGCAAGTTTGTAGAAATAAGATTTCCAAGTGCTGCGGGCATACCTGTCTCAGCTGCTAAACAAGGGTATTTTGATTCAAACACACAAGTTGCCTTTCAAGCTTCAAATTTTAAAAAAAATTCTGGAGACTAAAAACATCCACTTATTTAGTAAATGTGTGATGAAAATGTAGCTCTTCATATATGCAGGGCAAATAGGTGGTAAAGGTATTTGGAAGCTTCAGAGGACAATGAAAAACCCTTGTAAGAAACCTCACAAGGTAAGAAATGTTTTTCCTTGGTTTAAAATTCAGAGTTCACACATTAATTCTTTTTAGTAGCATTTGCTGTGCATTTACTATGTGCCAAGAAACCTTGTAAGGGAGGCTCCTCGTGGGCAGATAAGAGGCCTGAATGACTGGAACACGCATAAATTGCACGGCTGGGAAGGCACAGATAGGACTCAAATCTACATCTGGTTTTGTCTGACTCCATATTTCATACTCTTTCCAGTAGCCAACACTGACAATTTTTAAATTCAAGGCATTTCCTGGCAAACACCATAAAGATACATTCTTGAGAAGATGCCTGCCACCTAAAAAATGCATTTGTCAAAAAGAATTTTCTATAGGAAATAACAGCAAGAGAGGGCGTGCCAGGGGCTCCTAGCCACACTTCGGAGGCATCACATTTGATCTTAACCAGTCTGAACTCACAGAGCAGCACCTGTGTGGGCTACAGAAGTGAAGGCGTCATCAGCATCAAACGGCCACATTCCAGAGGCAGCCCAGCTTCCCATTACAGACTGAAGGCTCTGCCCTCCCTCGAAAGCAGTATCTCTGTCACCTGCACATATAAATCACAAGCAACTACTAGCTAAGACAGACTTTCCACTGCAGATGAACAGGCCGGGGACACTAGAGACAAGAGATGTGAAGGGCATTGGAGTCTGATAAACCCCTGCACCATGGCCCCCCGGTCTCGAGGAGTGCACATCAATTCACCACGATAGTGAATGCACTAACACACTGCTGCAACCGTGCATATGGAGATGCACGTAAACCAGTAAGTGCCTGACACTGGCTTTACATCATTACAGCCCGAACTCCTCATTATTTAAGCTATCAGATGCATCTGGACTTGCACTGCCCGACTGAACTCCATACATAAAGCCCAGGGACACAACAATATCTATTTTCCTGTGCCTAACAAATGCTGCGTATTGTACGGTTTCATAAAATAAATAGTAGACTTTCATTTCCAGCCAGAGAACTAACTATGGCAGCACCATTACAGTCTACTCCCTCTGGGGATAACCTGCTGCAGCTTTTTAAACATCAATTCATTTAGAAAATCTTTCTGGGCTTGGCCTCCCAATGAAAATTCTCAATGCCCCATTTCTGGTTGGAAATGGTCTCTGCTCCAAGTAGCTACTTCAGAGCTACTGAATATGAAAATATATTTATATATAAAATATGTAGATGCATATATTCATTCAAGATAGCATCAAGCGAAGTACATGGGGTGAGCCAGGCCCACGGCTGTGTGCTGAGGGGCTTAAGGATACGAGACATCCTGTCTCTTAATAGACTCAGTCAGGTGGAGAAGACAGATCAGGTGACAGATAGTTATAAAACAATACTGATAAGTGCTAATGAAAGTGAGTTAGAAAACACAATGGAAAAAGAAATCAGAACAGTAACTTTTGGATTACTTTAGGACACGGTGACAAGTCTTGGCATGCCCTACATGTGTGATTCAAGTCACGGAACCTTATTAATAGCCTTCTTCACCAACCCTGTGTGACACCACCAGTCGATCTCCCATTTATCTCACACCGTTTGGACTGGATGCTCTTTGAGGAGTTTCCCATTTCTTTGTGTACCTTCCCTTCACCTCTACGTGGTACCTTAAAACCAAGGAGGGGATCGATGAAACAGTCACCACATTAATATGGAAATAATAATAGTGGTGTAAGGGATCAAGAGAGGAATTCTAGCTCCAACTCTTTTCCTAGCTGGTGCTGTGAACTTACCTAAGATGGGACTGTTTCCTCAGCTACAAAGACAGCAACACAAAATAACAATTTCAAGTTTAAAAAGAGATTCCCAAACCTCTTTCAAACATTTCAATCTGATATGGACAGAGAAGGCATTTCATCCAACTCAAATACCAGGATCCTGTCTAAGAAGGGTGAAGGTTGTGGCTATTATTTTAACAACTGGCTTTGATCTGCTACCACACTTCCAAAGACCCCTCAAATCTTTATGGCAGTTGAGGTATGGCAGTTATAGCTACAGGTTGAAGTTTTCCTTATCTTGAGGTTTTTTAGCTTCCCCAGACCAAAATATTTCCCAAGGCAAAACATTAAAACATTCTTTCTTTCAGGAACGCAGTACTGCTCCCACACGCAGATTTTCAGCCATTCTTCCAGGATTTATACACCCACACACTCTCATCCAGCCCCACTACAGCAAAAGATACAGCATGAAGGCCAGAGGGAGACCCATCCTGGCTCTGCGTCCCATCCCATATTTGCACAAGTCCCTGAACATCTCAGAACCTCACTTTCCCTCCCCATGAAGTAGGAAGAAGGCCTAACATTCTACCACTTGGATTCTGGAGCAGCGTGGTGGTGGGAGATGAGAGCAAAGCTATCTGGAAAGGCCCTGACCCCAGCCTCATCAGCACCGCATCCACAATGACCAGGGCAGGGACTCTGTTCTCTTCTGCATTCATTCAACTCCTATGACTCTAAAGGCCACACTTCCCTACTTGCTTCTTCCTCCAACCAGCCCATACGAAAGCAAAGAGCATGGAAAGCAAATCCAGTCCACCTAAAACACAGAGGAACTGTTTATGAAAAGAAAAATATTTCTTATCTAATACTTAGCCATCTAGTTCTTTGAGGTCATTCTCCTTCCTTTTTCATCTCAAATTGGTACTGTCACTAAAAAACACAAGATAAAGTTTTTTTTACTGTATTGAATCTCTGATTTTTGAGCATTGCTGGGAGGCCAACAGTAGAGCGTTTTTACTGAATACTGGAAGGTATGCAAAACGTCAGGAATAGAAAAGGCTATTTATGTTACTCTTAAAACACTGACGACTAACGTCTTTTATTCTGCCGTTGGCGCCAACAGTCCAAAATATCTCTGATTAAATACATATTAATATAATATTAGTCATTTATGTCAAAGAATCTTTTTTACCCTATGGGTGAAAAATATTTTTCAAGTATTACCCTGCAGTAATTTTTGATTCCTAAAAGAGAAGATATCACACAAAGGGAAAAAGCCCAAGTATAGCAAGAAATGAATTTGATATAGTACAAGATTTGTACACAATTCACGAATCACGTAAAGACATCATTTTATCTTATTCCTGAATTAGTACCATCTTTTTCTTGGGCGGGGGGCGGTCTGAGTCATAGCTCTGCCATTAGTAGCTATGTGTTTTAACCTGTTTTTTAAATTGAAGTATAGTTACTTTACAATGTTGTGTTAGTTTCAGATGTACAGCAAAGTGATTCAGTTTCTTACACACACACACACACACACCTGTTCTTTTTCAGATTCTTTTCCATTACAGGTTATTATAAAATATTCAATATAGTTCCCAGTAGGTCCTTGTTATTTATTTTTGTGTATCTGTTAATCCCAAACTCCTAATTTATCTCCCCCCCAATTCCATAACCATAACCATAAGTTTGTTTCCTATGTCTGTGAGTCTATTTCTGTTTTATAAATAAGTTCATTTGCATCATTTTTTTAGATTCCACATATAAGTAATATCATATGATACTTATCTTTCTGTCTGACTTACTTCACTTAATATGATAATCTCTAGAATTAGTACCACTTTACACTCCACACTGCTTTACATAGTTCACCAATTAATAATTTTGAAAACCAAATTAAATCCCACACATTCCTTTTTTAATCACTCCAACATTTGCTTATTTTAGCTTCTCACCACCTAAATTAAGACAGGTATATAAATTGTATGTGGTAGACTGAAATACTGGTCACAGTTCTTCACTCCTCCCTGAAGACATGCCCTTTGACATGGCTTTATACCTCCAGTAAACTTCCTTGCCCTGGACTTTGGGTTGGACCATGTGACTTGCTTTAGCCAATGGGATTTTTTTTAAAAGTCCTACAGGATGAGTATACTTTATTTATTTATTTAATTTATTTTTTTGGCTGCGTTATGTCTTCTTTGCTGCACATGGGCTTTCTCTAGTTGTGGCAACTGGGGGCTACTCTTCGTTGCGGCACACAGGATTCTCATTGCAGTGGCTTCTCTTGTTGCGGAGCACAGTCTCTAGGCACACAGGCTTCAGTAGTTGTAGCTCGCGGGCTCTAGAGCACAGGCTCAGTAGTTGTGGCACGTGGGCTCAGTAGTTGTGGCTCACGGGCTCTAGAGTGCAGGCTCAGTAGTTGTGGCGCACGGGCTTAGTTGCTCCACAGAATGTGGGATCTTCCCGGACCAGGGATCGAACCCGTGTCTCCTGCATTGGCAGGCGGATTCTTAACCACTGCGCCACCAGGGAAAAAAAAAACAAGCAGGGGCATGCACTGTGGTTGGCGGTTGGGATTATCCTGTCATGGCCATAGGAAGAGTATGTCCCAGTCAACCTGCCGAGGAGGACGAGTGACAACGAGCCACATACATGCGATGCAAGCAAAGCCACTCCATCACAGCCTAGTGCAGAGCCACCTCAACAACCCACAGTCATGAGAACAAATGATTGTAGTTTCAAGTCGCTGAGTTTGGTGATGATTGGTCACACGGCATTATACGGCAAAAAGTAAATGAATTTCGAAAGCAAATTAACTTAAGTAGCTGCTTCAGTAGTCAAAAACTTTAGTGGACTAAAAACACAAAAATACAAAATATATACCCATTGAAAGTTTTATATAAAGAATACTCTTTCAATATGAAGGAAAAAGTCTAAAATTAGAGGTAATTCCAAATGTGTCGCTTTTTAAATTGGCTATAAAGAATGAGATTTTTAAAAAATGCATACTTCGGGCTTCCCTGGTGGCGCAGTGGTTGAGAGTCTGCCTGCTGATGCAGGGGACACGGGTTCGTGCCCCAGTCCGGGAAGATCCCACATGCAGCGGACTGGCTGGGCCCGTGAGCCATGGCTGCTGAGCCTGCATGTCCAGAGCCTGTGCTCCGCAACGGGAGAGGCCACAACAGTGAGAGGTCCGCGTACCGCAAAAAAAAAAAAAAAAATGCATACTTCTTCAAGAGGGAGACAAAATATCAAATTGGATGTCCTTTTCTTTTTCTTCAATAAATCATTATGTCAACTAAAATCGGTGGTCCCTCAAATAAGCTACATGATGTGTATGTAAAAAGGACTTACTCTCTAAAAGTCAAATTTTGACATAAAAGAATTAGGATAAAACTAACTATTTGGCAAAGCACTGATTTTTTTCAAACTGTTTACACACAACTTCTACTATAATAAGAGGCCTCTAAAAAGTGACCATCTCGGGCTTCCCTGGTGGCGCAGTGGTTGTGAGTCCGCCTGCCGATGCAGGGGATGCGGGTTCTTGCCCCGGTCTGGGAAGATCCCACATGCCGCGGAACGGCTGGGCCCGTGAGCCATGGCCGCTGAGCCTGCGTGTCCGGAGCCTGTGCTCCGCAACGGGAGAGGCCACAACAGTGAGAGGCCCGAGTACTGCAAAAACAAAAACAAACAAACAAAAAAAGTGAGCATCTCAAAGGATGCTCGAAAAGGAAGCATCTTAAACTAGCATTGGGCCCATCGTCTATTATGTACTAAGCTACAGGCATTTCAAATAAAGAACTTGATGGTACAAAGAAATTTGATTTCTTGCCTTAGTACTTACGTAAGTATTAAAGCTAGAAGTAGAAACTAGCAGTGGAATCTCTTCATAATTTATAACTTACATACTTATAACTTATTATAACTATTCCTAACTACTAAAATAATTCCTTCCAATCTCTTTTCCTTTTTTTAAATTTCATGGCATGCCTCTCTTACTACTCCTAAAAGGAATCACACTAATGTATGTCTTACTTTTACTAATGTTTGTTTACTTTAAACTTTGAGTATGCACAGTGAATTTTTAGAAATTCCTAGAAATACAGACATGCCAGAGCAAGCAAATCTAACTTTTGAACATTACTGGGCAATGCCCTGACAATTCCTTACTAAAGAGATATGTAATTGATATCGTATGCAAATTAAGTTCTCAGGATAATTTGTTATAAAATATATTAGCTTTATTCAATTACCCATGGCAGAATGGGGGAGGGTGATTTTATATCAAACATATAAATACTCTTTAATGAGCTACAAAGCATAAAGCCATTTGTGGCTTTACATCATGTACATTGATGCTACAAAGATTCACTCCCTTTCATATAACTTTTCTAAAGAAGACTGTTTTATTTCTAGAACATTTACACATAACTAATAGCTGAAACAAGATTAGAAAATATTAGAAATAAAAATGTGTACAAAAATCAAGTTTATTTCAAGAAATGGAAGCCTTCTCTAAAACCTCATTTTATAACAGCCCAGTAGTAGGTGAATCAGGTCAATTACACAAAAGGGCTTCTGAGCCTCTCTGTAGGAAATGACTTTCGTACAACCAACCCCTCAGTGCTACAGAAGCTTATTATCTAGAAGTTAATTTTGGTCTGGAGCATTAACCCAACAGCTGCAAAAGAAAAAAAAAATTCATATTCATCCTGAAAATATATTAACTTGTCAATTATCACAAATAATACCTGATTTTTAATGGATACTAGCAGGCAGTGAGCAGCCATGTGTATCACCTGAATTCAGGGAGAATCTCATCAAGAATTCAAGAACTGGAACACACCAGAGGTTCCCCCAACCCGTGCAACTTTCCCAATTTACCAATTATTGAATTATGAGAAGATTCTTAGGAAATTTCTAGCCATATTCAGAAAAGCACAGTTCGAGAGTTACAAATGACCTTAGATATATACTGGTGCATTGCAAAGATCTGCACTGTCCAATATGGTAACCACTAGCTATATGAGGCTATTCAAATTTTAACTACAATTAAATAAAATTAAAAACTGTTCACACTAGCCACATTACAAGTGTCTGACAGCCACATGTGGCCAGTGGCTACTATACGGAACAGCAGAGCTATAGAACATTTCCATCATCACAGAAAATTCGACTGCACAGTGCTGGTATAGATTTCAAGCAAGTCAAATCAAGAGCATCTTCAAGATACCCAGCCAATACCTAGTTCAATTCTGTCTTCAGGATTTCTAAAATTTGACAGTTTGGGGACACTGTGTTTCTAAAAGAGTTCCTTGGAATAATGCCAGGGTCTAGAAGACATTGTCAAACTCCATCTCTCCACCTGAAGATGTTTGTCTATCAGGTAATTAAGAAAATGTCCTACTGCCTTTTGAGGGGAAAAAAAAAATTCTGGTATCAAAAAATTTATTTTGCTTGAAGCTGAAACACTTTCTCTAGGGACACATTTTGCAATGTGCAATGTAAGTTCTGGCAAAGCGTGATTCACATATAAAAATTCACTTTATAAACAACTTCTAAATTCGGATTTAATTCATATATTGAAAAGGCATTTGATAGAAGTCTTCGTCCATTTCAGATTAATGTTTCTAAGAGCTGAAAATAAAAGAATATTTCCTTCCCATAATTATTTAAAGGTAAAAGAGTAAAATAAAAGCATTTATATTAAAAATCAGGAGCAAAGCAAGATGCTTACTATTACCATTTTTATTAAACACTTCTAAAATAATCCTAGTCTAACTAAAAAAACTGAATTAGAAATAAGGGGTATTAACTGTAGGAAAAGAAGATATTAAGGTAGTATTATTGCTGTAATAATTAAAACAATGTATTACTTGAGAACAAAAATCACAAACCAATGGAGAAGAAATGTTCCAAAAATAGACCCTTGACTACGTAAGAAAGTAATATAAGATGAAGAAAGGGCCACCAGTCAATGGGAAAGAAATTGGATTACTCAACTGTGTACAAAAAACAACTATCTAATTTGAAAGAAAAAAATTGCTTAGATCTGCATGTTACATCCTACCACAAAACAAATTCTAAAATACTAAAAAGATAAATATGAAAAATAGTCATAAAACCAAAGAAAACAAAGTTGATTATTTATCATATCCTTGAGTAATAATGTTCTAAACTCAGTTAAAAAAAAAACTGCAAAGAAAAAGATTGGTACACTTAAATATGTAAAAATCTGAAACTTCTGCAGGTCAAGAATTGTAAAATTACATGTCCAACAAAACTAGAAAAAACATTGGCAATAATATGACAAAAGGTTAACATCGTTACTAGGTAAATGTTTTTACAAGTAAAAGATAAAACAGACATCCCCAAAGATATGCAATAGAAAAATAAGCAAAGAACATGAATAGAAAATTCACAGAGAAAAAACAATGGCTAATGAACATATTTTTTTAATGCTCAATCTCATCAGTAATCAAAAAATACAAATTAGGGCTTCCCTGGTGGCGCAGTGGTTGAGAGTCCGCCTGCCGATGCAGGGGACACGGGTTCGTGCCCTGGTCCGGGAGGATCCCACATGCCGCGGAGCGGCTGGGCCCGTGAGCCATGGCCGCTAAGCCTGCGTGTCCGGAGCCTGTGCTCCGCAACGGGAGAGGCCACAACAGTGAGAGGCCCGCGTACCGCAAAAAAAGAAAAAAAAAAAATACAAATTAAAGCAAGATTTCATTATTTTCCAATAAAATTACAAAACTGTTGAAATGACACAGTTACTCTAATATACCACTGGTGAGAATGTGAATTGGTACAATCTCTCCGTAAAATAATTTACCAGTATGTATCAACACCCTTAATAAAAGTACTCATGTTCTTTGACCTAGTAATTCTAATTTGAGGGAATCTATCCCCACGACATAATTTTGAAATACAGTATAGAGTTTTATGCACAAAGATGTTAACTATGTCATTATTTATAATGGCAAAAGACTGGGAATAACCTAAATGTTCAGTAATAATGGATTAAGTAGATAATGTAATTCTACATGATGAAATTACATTTACTACAAATTCTTAATAGCAATGAAAAAGGATTTTGAAAACCAGAATACAAAATGTGCAAATGGTATGTCTAATATGTTCAAAATATTTAATATTCATAGGGAAAGTGAAATAAAAAACCAAAATATTAATAGTGATTATTGTTAGAAAGTATCATTATGTGATTTAATTCTTATTTATATTTTTCGATATCTTCTAAACATCTATGTTGAGTATTTTTTAAATCAGAATTAAACATTTTAAAAAGCATATATTTCATTAAATAAAGGTGGACTCATTGTTTTAATTTCTAATACAGTATTAATCAATTTAGATCTGAAACAAGACCCAGAAATAAAATCAACCCTGAGGATGGGAAGAGGATTAAATTTATATTCAAAAGAAGGACACAGGGCTTCCCTGGTGGCGCAGTGGTTGAGAGTCCGCCTGCCGATGCAGGAGACACGGGTTCGTGCCCCGGTCCGGGAAGATCCCACATGCCGTGGAGCGGCTGGGCCCGTGAGCCATGGCTGCTGAGCCTGTGCGTCCGGAGCCTGTGCTCCGCGGCGGAAGAGGCCACAGCAGTCAGAGGCCCGCATACAGCAAAAAAAATAAATAAATAAGAGAAGGCCACAATGTGTCTAAACTGTTAAATGGTCACATTGAAGACACCATTCATGCACAGATATCTCTGGCACACAAGTAGAACTTGGTTTTTCACAGCTGGGGAAGCTGTTACTTTACAAAAATCTCTTTGCACCTATCATTCTTGAACTTTTAAAACTTTTAAAAATTCCCAAGTTTTCTACTTCTACTAGAGATATTCATGACATATATATACTTATTTATTTTATGTATAATCTTAGTCAAACTTCTAACTCAGGTAATTTATCATTAGATTACGAAAATGGTTTCTAGGGCTTAAAGACAGAAACTTTTGAAAAATTTTAATCTGAAACTTCTGTTACCAGATTAATTCCTAAAAGAGAGAATTCTCAGCACCACTAATCAGGCAATGTCAAACTTTCATGTCTTTCTGATGGTTTCTCTCCAGAGGAATACGGTATTAGGCCTTATATTCACACCTTGACTCTGATGAAATTAAGAGCAGGAATTGCAGGCAACTCGTACAATTAGCAGCATCATCTGCATTAAACTTTGAGGCAGATCAGGACTTTTCATACTGCCAAAACTAGTACATATAGAGCTCCATTTTCCAGAAATAGTTATAGCATCACTAGTCAAATCAATAAATCAAAAAAATTCATTTTCAAGTCAGTCTGTCAAGTGAATTAAAGAAAATAAGCAGGTTTTTCTGCTCACATCCTTCACAGCTTTTAATATGCTAATGTGCCCTATGAATCGCCAAGCGGAAGACAGGGCAGGCAGTATTTCCCACTGACTTGGTCTAACATCCCACTCTCATGGCACACGCAGAGCCAACCATTTCCTGGAATAGTGCTCTAAGCGGTCAAGTTTGGGAACAGCCAAGGTAGGTGTGCATATACACCATGCAGCCCACTGTTACTACAAACACATGGGATAATGTATTGGAGAAAAAGCAGGAGTTAGAAACAACTGGATTGCATATTGCCTTTCCCATTTATACACATTTTCTAATTAACATCAACTGGAAATGGACTTCACTTTACAGTCATCTTTTTAGTACTACAACTACTATAAGGAAGAAAGAATGTTATAAATTAATATAGTTATAAATAGAATGTTTAATTTACTTCCTTGGTATATTAATGACAAGCCACAGTGAAGGAAGAGCTAGAAATGAGAAATTGAGAGGTCAAAGCCACAAACACAGCTCATAAACCTTTCTCATACTGACCCAAGGGAGGCCTAAACAAGACCTGTGCAAGGCAGGAGCCTAAAAGTTCCTGGGACCCACAGTGATTTACAATAAAGCTGTGGCTACCCAGAAACCTCGGCTAATGAGGCAGGTTGGGAGCCGCAGCCTCTGGTTTTCCTTCCATGCAAGAGACTGCTCACTGACCCCCAATACTCATACTCCCTTCTACCTTTTAGAAAAATAATCACAATCGCTGACATGTATATAATGCTTCCTTTGTGCCAGGCACTGCCCTGAATGCTTTCAACATAGTAACTTAATGGAATGAATCCTCACCGTATCTCTATGAGGCAGGTGTTTCTACTACCCCCATTTCAAAGACAAGAAAACAGGCACAGAGAGGTGTAGCAACTTCCCCAAAGTCTCACAGCCATTCAGTGGCAGAGCTGGGACTCTAACCAGTCCATCCCAAGTTTCCCTTGCAGCTAGGTGTGGTCATGTGACTGAGACAATGCAGCGGGACCTTAAATGATGTATACAACTTCTGATTCCTCTCCTTAAGGTTGAAACCACTTTCCCTAACTGAGGATGGAGCACAGATGGGAGACAGGACCGCTTGTACTCTGAGAGACCAGCTTCCCAAGAGTAACATGAATGCATCTGGGTTTCTGAATGACCCTGTGGACTACAGCAACCATGGACTGCTCCATGTTGGGCTTTTTCATGAGAGGAAACATCTATCACATTTCAGCTATATTATTTAGGTGTATTTTGTACACCTATATTATTTAGAGATAATCTCTTTATTAAGAGATACTTAACCTCATTTTGTTTTAGCTCAAAACATACTTTGTTTTCTTACATAAACTCTATTCATAATTTCTTAATAACTTGGTTCTCAGCTTTGGTCCAGATAATAACTATCACTTATTAAATGCTTACTTGACACTGTTCTAAGCACACGTATTAACTCCTCTAATCTTCTTAACAAATCTATATTGGCGGGGGCAGGGACTGTTAATATCCTCATCCAACAGAGGAGAAACTGAGGCCCTGGTAAGCAACCTGTCTACCGTCACAGAGCTGGGGTGAAAATCCAAACACTCTAAATAAGTCCTAGCAGAACAGGTATGTTCCAGTGGTTGAGGTATTATCAAGTTCATGGTTAGCAAGTTCAGTCCCCTGAGGAACATACATCACTTACAATACAGTGTTGCTCTAAAATGGGTCTGGGTAAAGTGCAAAGGGAGCACCAAGGATGGAGCACCTGTGCCAGTCAAGTATGGGCTAAAGAGACACAGGGGTCGAGAGAGAGGTCACAGCAGAGAAAGCTGTAGAGCAGTGCACTGGATGGGAAGTAAAAATTCACCAGGTGGATGGGGGCAGGGGGCAGGAAAAAGCAGAAGGGACTCTATATGCAAAAGCCATGTGGCATTAAACCCCTAAAATTGCTCCCAGAGCTACCAAGAAGCTTCAAAGAGGCGACACGGTACCGTGGGTGGGTGTGGGCAGACGTCACTGCCAGAAACTGGTCAGCATCCAATGTACCCTCCATCTCATTTTCATCTTTTCTTCCTAAGCTCCAGCTAGAAACATGACAAAGGTCCTCGAAGCTCTCGTTTCCTTAAGTTCTTAACATCCAAAAGGTAAAATCATTTAATCTCCTAAAACTTCAGTCTTCTTATATATAAAGTTCTACCAGATTTCTCAGGATCCAGGGTTGAAGGAACCTTGGGCATCACCTGGTCCAGCCTTCCCACTGCCACCAACAGCCCGTTCTGCTGTGCCTGAAACAGAGAACCACCCAGTCATCCACTACTGGGACACGGCCACAAGGGAGGCCAGTCTGTGGTGCAGCCCATAAAAGTCTTCCCTACGTTACATTAAATTTGGCTCCTTTGTCGAGTTTTCTATATCTCATAGTCTCTTCAAGCAACACAACTGAGTCTGCCCCCTTTTCTACCAGCTAGCCTTTCAAATATTTAGAACCATAGAAATAAAAGGTTGTAAGGTATTTTCCAAGTTATCACAAACACTTCAAAAAATATGTAAACAAATATTTAAACATTCTTATTTATGTAAAGCATCCCCTCCCAAAATTCATTAATAAATAAATAAATATTCTACCACTTAGTATTGCGTCAGATCTACAGACTAACCTGAAAAAACTACTTTGTGACTACTCAATGTATTTACTCAAAATGGTAAAAGAAAAAAAAAAAAAAGAACTAAGCATAAAATAGTAAAAGAAAAGAAAAGAACTAAACATAAGCAACAGATAAGAGAATCAACTAAGATTATACTGGATCAATCAACATGCATGGCATTTATTAAAATACATCTTCATTCTTAAACTCTGTTTAAATGTATTTCTTTACTTTAGCTACACGTGGGGAAATGGTTTCCTTCAAGTTGGCATTTTGGCAGTTAACACTGGATCTTAATGTTAACCACAAAACACACTTGACAGTTACACAGTGCTTTTTGCCAGGGACATAATCCCCATAATAATTCCTCCTCAAACTGTCTTGCTTTTGAGGAGATCAAAGCAAAATACCTTATTTATTCTTACACCTGCCTTGAGAAGGAAGGTAACAAGCATAATTTTAGAGGTCTAACTTATTCAAGTTTCTTCTTAACAATATTGGTCATGTCTATGCCATGGATTTCTAGAAAAGCCATCAATCATGTCCATAATGTAGCTGGGGCCAGCACAGAAAGTTATAGCGAAGCAGGAGCTGTTAATTCTCCCCCCATCACCAAAAAAAGTAAGAAGGCAGGGAAAATGTTCTGTACATGAAAGACATTAAATTTCACTTAAAAATAATAAAAGTAAAACACAAAATATTTGCATTATCCCCTGAAAGATACTTGAGCTCTTAAACCAAGAGCAAAAATATAAAGCATATGATATATTAAATAGACATCTGCACACCTCACTCACAGATGCTGCAAAGGTATGAGAAGTGTTATAACCTGGAAATGAAGTGAGGCAATACAACTCCTGAAGGTCAGGTAAAAATTTATTTAGGAGAATGACAAAAAGATTCTTCACAACTGTGATATAGCTTAAAACAACAAAAAAGAGGGCTCCAATCCCCAAGGAAACTGTAACTACTGAAACCAAATGGAGAAATACTTGGTGATGAGATAGATTCTCCTTCCATTTCCCCCCTCATGGCACTGTCCTCGCAGATTCCCATGCTCCTACAGGCAGGCGCTATTTCATAAAGCATAATTCCACGTGTGATTACACTGGGCACGTTGTAGAAATAAAAAAGGAGCAAGAATGAACTGCTGCATCCAGAATATCTAACCAGAATAAAGCAGAACTGTGCGTAAAGAGAAAGTTAAATGGGAAAAAGTACACTGTATGCAAAGCCCTCACTCTTCAATACTTACGGATATACACAGTTTAAAGCCTATCTAATAATCTCACACATTTTGGCATCTAACTTCACAACCCTCGTTTCAATTTTATGAATTATTACAACACTGGTTTAAATGTTTTGTTTACTTTCACAGAGGGATCCATATAAATTAAGTTCCCTACACAGGAACCTTCAAGTTGCGAACTTTCAAAGATGCGAACGTGTATTCCATCAACATCAGTCGTGAGTGAAACTGCAGCTTGCCCTCCGATTGTGTTAGTTGGGTATCTAGGCTGACTTTGCTGGACTTCCGAACAAATTGGACTTATGAATGCACTCTCAGAACAGAATCTGTTCGTACGTAGGGGATGTACTGTATACTAAGGCTGATAATAAAGGCTTAAGCCCTAGTATAAACGATTTGGGTAAAATATAAGTCTCCATTTTCTGAGAATGAGGGCTTTGATTACTGAATCAATATAAGGAGGGGGCACCTCTCATGAAGCTCTTTCAGCCAGTGGGTGGGTCTGGGTCTAAAGCTGCGAGAAGATGCAGTGACCCGGCACGCCCTCTCCCACGCTCATGACAGCCTCTCACTTCCAACAAGTAGCTGCCGCTCCCCCCAGCTTTAGCCCAGGCTCCTCGGCTCTCGCACCTGCAGAGCCTTACTGAGTGCACACCTGGTGTCACGCGCTGCACTGGATGCCAAGGTCACAAACGTATAATAAAAGCCCTGCTACCAAGGGGTACACGGCCCAGCAGGCGACAGAGCAGCCCAAGGTGACAGTACTCTGCAACAAAGTCAAATACACAGCGAGGTCTGTGAAAGCGCTGAGGCAAGAGGACGAGAGGGCAGGGGCGGGAACGCGTCTGGGAAGGTTTCGGGCAGCCTGGGCGCCAACGCCAAGTCTAGGAAGATTGAACTACTGTGTTTAGAATGGACACAGGCGGGGAACGACGGCCTCCCAGACACCAGAGCAGGACCTGCACTGGCTGGAAGCCCCAGACAGGCAGGGACACCCGAGCAGCCAGGAGCAGGTCCACGAGGCTGCAGGCTGTGCACGGGGACCAGAGGCAGCCAAGGCAGGCAGAGCATGCACAGGTTACACTTTGTCCTATAGTCAACCACACACGCACACACTGTTACGTAAAGCCTAACAGGGTCACATAAATTGCTTTCCATTGCTAGCAGACCTCTCCAGTAGATCAGTGAAGGATGAACTGGAATGGGGAGAAGATGAAAAGCAATTAGGAGGCAACAGACACGGTGGGGATGGGAAAGAGGAAGCAGGTTGGATATAAGGAAGAAAATTTTCTAAAACTTAGTGACTTATACAATGTGGGAGGTGAGGGAAGGAGCTAGGCTGACTTCCAGGTTCTGGTTTGCATAGCTTATGGTACCAATGACACAGAGAGGAAATCCAGGGGAAGGAGGCAGATTTAAGGGGGAAGAGAGACAGTGATCTGAGTGCTGAACTGTGTATTGTGACCAAAAGGTAAGAAGTAATCTGTACTTCCCATCTAATGCTCTTAAAACTTTAAACGTCAACCTGTCTGTCCCTGGACTATTGACAAACAGAATATTCAGTCTCCTATCAAATCTGATTCAGAGACAACTTGCCATACTAATAATGCCGTGGTCAACATACAGCACGGGTAATGACATAAGGACACTCTAGCTTTCCTTCTCAACACACACCCAAATCACACACTTAAAAATATCCACTCACACTCCTACACGTTTCTGGCTTTTTCCTATCTTCCTAAAAGCTGGGCCAGAGTGGTCTATTGAAAGACAGACAGTTATGAGGGTGCTGTTTTAACCCAGTTGGAGATTACTATTGGGGTATTTTTCCAGATTCCAGTGTCTGACAAATAGTCCACAAAAAAACAGAGCTCATAAAGGGAAAAAAATAATTAAGATCAAACAGAAAGAAAGCAATATCCTCAGAATGCTATCCTGCACAATTTGGTGCTGGTATAGGAATTCGGGACATCAAGCGGAAGACAAAGCAACCCAGCCCACCTCAGTGACTTTCACACCCTCTCCTTCCCTCTGCCCCAAATACATAATGACGTGTTGCCAGTAAGACTATACAGTCAGTAAGGTGGCATAGCATCTTTGGAAAACAACTTGGCAGTTTCTTAAAAAGTTAAACATACACTTATCATGAGACCCAGTAATTCTACACCTAGGTATCTACCAAAGGAAAACTAAAACATATGTCCACACAAAGAGTTGCCAGCAAACGTCTACAACAGCATTATCCAGAAATTGGAAAAATCCAAGTGTCTGTCCATCAACTGGACAAACAAGATGTGGTACATCCTTATAACGGAATAGCATTTGGTCATAAAAAGGAATGATGTACCGATACATGCTACAACATGGATGAAGCTCAAAAACATTATGCTGAATGAAATAAGCCAGACACGAAAGACTACATACGGTAGGATCCAAGGAAATTTCTAGAAAAAGGCAAAATTATAGGGCCCGAAAGCAGATCAGTGGTTGCTTAGAGCTAGGGATGGGAGGAGGAATTCACTACAAGCTGGCATGAGGGAACACTGTGGGGTGATGAAAGTTTTCTAAAACTAGATTGTGGTGATGAATTTATAAGTGAATATATAAATCTAGTGAACCATTGAACTGCACACTGAAATAGGTAAATGGAATGGTATATAAATTATACCTCAGTAAAGCTGTAAAAAAGGAAAACAGACTACTCATCAACAGAAACAAAGGAAGACTGAGTGTTGTAACACAAGCAGACTTCATGTCAGCACGTAAGCGCCAGAATTCCACTGTGTTAGAATGCTACCATCAACTTCAAACCTCCTCCCTTGTAGTATGCACACTCCAACAGTACTGAACCACCCATGCGACCAGGCCCCGTGACCTGCTACGTGCTGCCAGTTCTCTAACTCCTTCCCATCCCTCCAGCTTTCCCCTGAATCACTAACGTCTTCACCTACCATCCCAGTGCACCTTACACATGACTCCAGTACAGCACTGTGTTCATACGTGAACTATGTTTGTACATCTGTCTCTTTACAGAACCAGTGTTCTCCCAGTGGGGATTCATGGACATATCCTTGGGGGGTCCATAATATATCAAGAAGCCTATCTGCTATCTTCTTTTTCAGTGTCCCAGTTTGTTCCGCATTTAGAATCAAGCTGGTGCAAACTATTCCCATTTTCATGGTTTAGCTCTAATAAGAAACCAACGGAGGCAGACCTACTATGCAGATGATGGTGCATCTGGATCAAGCAGAGGCCCAATGAAATCACACTGCACTGAACAAGAACAAAGACTTCAGAAGTTCCAAAAGGAAATTGCTGGTGGGAAGCAGAAGCACACAGAGCTCCAAAACCTCGGCCCTTATGAGTCAGTGAAATATTTTGTATTAAAAATGGTGCTTTTTGTTTTAGCAAAACAACATCATCTGTCACATTAATTTAATACAGTTAATTTGGATTTAAGTGACTTTGTAGTTTTATATTTCACTGTAGATTGGCTTTGGTTTCTAGTGGTAAAAGAGATATAAGCATAATGTGTTTATTCCTAGATACATGGTTGTACGTACCTAAATAACATCATTACAAAAGTAATGTAAGTCAACACTGGGGATGCCAAATAATTTTTTTCCCTTTGAAATAGAACTATATATTACAAAAGTTAGAAAAACAGTGCAGGGACTTCCCTGGCAGTCCAGTGGTTAAGACTGCACACTCCCAATGCAGGGGACACGAGTTTGATCCCTGGTCGGGGAACTAAGATACCACATGCCACACGGTGCAGCCAAAAAAAGAAAAAGAAAAAGAAAAACAATGCACTAGAACGTATACACATTAATAGCAAAGTCCATATCTTTTCCTCTCTGTAGCCCAAATGCACAGCATAGGAGAAACACTCATAAAATATGGTTGAATAAATGACAGTCTGCAGGCTTCCCTGGTGGCGCAGTGGTTGAGAGTCCGCCTGTCAATGCAGGGGACACGGGTTCGTGCCCTGCTCCGGGAAGATCCCACATGCTGCGGAACGGCTGGGCCCGTGAGCCATGGCCACTGAGCCTGCGCGTCCGGAGCCTGTGCTCCGCAACGGGATAGGCCACAACAGTGAGAGGCCCGCTTACCACAAAAAAAAAAAAAAAAAGAAAAAAAAGAAATATTAGGATGGATGGTCTTACTCATTTTTTTCATTCACACCCAGCCACTGTGCCAGGCACCATACCCAGTCTTGGGGATATGGGGCAAAAATGAATAGGGGTCCAGTGAGGAAGACAAACAATAAACAATATTATAAATAACAGGGATAACTGGTGATTATAACAAACGCTATTCTATATTCACCATCGTGTCTATACATTTTACACAGAAAACAGAGTGCTTAAAAACCAAGCGATGCCGTATCTGTTTCTCATAGAAGTATGGGTTAGCAATTCTGTCACTACTTCATTCACATACAAGGTGTAATGGTCAGTTTTATAAGTCAACTTGGCTAGACTACAGTTCCCACCTACTCAATCAAACACTACTCTAAGAATTGCTGTGAAGGTATCTAGTAGATGTGATTAAAGTCCATAATCAGGTGATTTTAAAAAGGAAGGTTATCCCAGATAATCGGCATGGGACTGATTCAATTAGGTGAAAGGCCTTAAGAGCAAAGCTAAGGCTTCCCTAGAGAAGAAATTCTGCCTGTGGATAGCAGCTTCAGCTCACACCCAAGAGGGCCAGCCTGCCCTTCCTGATGGACTGCTCTATGGATTTAGGACTCACCTAGCCAGGCTCCACAATCACATAAGACAATTCCTTGCAATAAAACTTTTACCAGATCTTCTACTAGTTCTGATTCTCTAGCTAAAACCTCGATGATACAACAGGACTGAACAAAAAGCTAAATATACTCTAGATCATGAGAACCAGGCTTTTTGTTGCCTAAGAAAAAAGTTAGAAATAAGGAAGAGGGAAGATTAGAATGATCATGTGGTGCTGGGATCAGAGAGATAAAAATAGACTAATGGCTCTTAATATATACATTTATACAGATAGGTACAGAAATAAGTATAGATCTCCATGCAAAATGGATGCTGAAAGCTCAGCTTCTCTGTACACTGGTGCTGAATAGAAATCTCGGAGATAGAATTTTGGGTGAAGTAGAAAAGGATAGCTTTACTAATTTGCCAGGCAAAGGGGGACACTGCGGGCTCCTGCCTCGAAAAACTGTGTCTCCCAACTTAGAGAGAATAGTGAGAAGTTTTATAGTAATGGTTCAAAGAGGGTGTGATCAGCTCGTGGACACTGTTCTGATGGGTTGATGGTGAGGTAAGTAGGAGTCAGCATCATCAACCTTCAGGTTCCATCTGGTCTGGGGTCTACAGGCTTGTAGGCAGCATACCATCCTTAATTGTTAACTTCTCCCACCTGGAGGGGGCTTCAGTATCTGCAAAGCAGCTCAAAGATATTGTTGAGTGTATCCGTTGATGGGGAACCAGGACCTTGCCCCAAGGTCACACTACTGTTTCTTTTGACTGCTTGTTTCTCCCTGGTCTCCCATCCCCTCCCTTCCCTAATTAACAACTGCTTGAATATGCCCATTGGAACTCAGGGAAGGTCATGGAGACTGAATGAAAGCCATTTCCCATAATCAAAGAATTGGGGGACACAGAAAAGCTTTGTGCCCAGGAGCCCCACAGGGCCCTGCTCAGTATCAAGCATAGGTCAGTATATAGACGTGTTTTCTCCTAGTTCTGTCCACTGAGAGGGCACAGGAGCAACGATACCCCAGTAGCAATGAGTTCACTGAACACTAAAACCAACACTAAACTTGGTTTCTAAATATCATTCTCCAATAAAAGGAACCAAGGCTCTTTGGAAAAGTGGTTGATTCCAGGGCTGGGGCAGGAAAAATACAGGATAAACCTGAAACATCTTGTGGTGCCAGAAAACAAGGAAGTGCTCGACAAAGGTTAAGGTATGACAAAAGGACACAGGAGCCACCCTGAAGGAGCTCCCAGTGGCCAAAGCTGGAACAACAGGAGCAATAAAATAAACAGTAATACTTTTGGATTATAACCCATAAAATACAATAAATATCCATAACTTCATTTTGATATGAATAATAAATACATAAATGGAGAAGAAGGGACAACTCTTCTTTACAGAAGAATTCCGATTAATTCCGATTAATAAATGTAAACAATGACGAGAACACAAAATCACCATCAGGCAGACGTCACAGTACCAACTGCTGCAGGCAAAATGGATGTTAATGGAAAACATGAAAATGAGTCTCAAAGTGTCTCCCCCAAGATACTGATCAATTACAAAGGAAAAATAATAACTGTACAGAGGATAAATTATGCAGCTATCACCTTAGCCAAGTGGTAAAGGTAAGACATTTCATCTTTTCATACTCCTGACAGGCAACACTGAGTAGAGCATGTTACTTCTGATGAAACTGCATAGCCTCAATCCACACATGAGAACACATCAGACCAACCCAAACTGGGAGACAATCTGCAAAACAGCTGACCGGTACTCATCAAAAGAGTAATGGTCGTGAAACATCGAGGAACTGTCAACAGATTGGAGGGGACGAAGGAGATATGACAGCTAATGCAACGTGACCCTGGACTGGTTCCCACAACGGAAAATAGACATTAGGGGGCAATCGAGTGAAATGCATAAGGTTTGTAGTTTAGCTTCTAGAATTGTACCAGTGTTAATTTCCTGGTTTCGATAATTGTTCTATGGTTATAAAAGTTGACATTAGAGAAAGCAGGGTGAAGGGTGTTCACGAACTCTCCATATTACTTTTACAATTTTTATGTAAAATTCAAATTATTCAAAAGAAAAAGAAAAAAAGAACTACAGGTCAAAAAAAGAGATCTAAGTCCAGCCTAAATTTTTTTTTCTTGGACTTTCATTTTTTTAATTTTTTAACATCTTTATTGGAATATAATTGCTTTACAATGGTGTGTTAGTTTCTGCTTTATAACAAAGTGAATCAGCTATACATATACATACATCCCCATATCTCCTCCCTCTTGCGTCTCCCTCCCACCCTCCCTATCTCACCCTTCTAGGTGGTCACAAAGCACGGAGCTGATCTCCCTGTGCTATGCGGCTGCTTCCCACTAGCTATCTATTTTACGTTTGGTAGTGTATATATGTCAGTGCCACTCTCTCACTTTGTTACAGCTTACCCTTCCCCCCCACTGTGTCCTCAAGTCCATTCTCTACGTCTGCGTCTTTATTCCTCTTTTTAATTTAAAATAGAAAGACAGTATGGTCCTATTTTTACTAAAAATATCATATCAATCTTTAGTGCCTTTTTTAAAAAAAAAAGTATGCTATTGTAATCCCATCCTCTTCACTTAGAAAGAAAAGAAAGTGTACTAATCTGGAAAAAAAACAAACAGAATTTTGTAATGGATAAATGTATATGTAATTATGTATACATGAGTGTGCAAAGAACAGGACCTGAAAGATTCACTCATTGCAAAATACATCTCTAAGCCCCCACGATATTCCAGGCACTTGCCAGCCCTAGGGATGCTATGGTGACTTGGCTCTCATGCTTTTCAGAGCTCACATTCTACTGTGAGAGACAGACAAAACCCAAGTAAACAAACAAAAAATACAAAACAAACTGGGATATGGCCCATAAATATGGTCTATAAAGGGCATGAGATGCTGTGACAGAAACCGAGGGGGAAGGAGAGGAGAACACATAAGCATATGCTGGATCACCTGAGCCTTGGGAGTCACTGAACAGTGTAAGCAGACACATGACATGATCCGATTCACGCTGGCTCTCCACCTGCTGAGTGTGCCCGGCAGAGGAGCAGAAAGGGACCTGGGTACGGTCAAGGGAACACTGTCTCCTTCACGTGGTGGGACCTAAGAGTACTTTATTTCCCCCTTCATACATTTCTGCATTTTCCACATCTTCAACAATGAAAACGTTACAGCTTCCTTAAGAAAAGGCAAATATTTGTAAAAAGAGATGAGGAGGTACCTCAATTTGCCACTGCTGTGACTGCAGGTTTCTAGTAACCTTGAGATTTCCCACTGCAACCCCTTCTTCTAGGAATGGCGTTGAGGGAAATGACAGGACAGAAAACGATTTCATTTTCACATTTGGGAAGAAATGGCTCTAAATGAAACATACTCCAGAAGTTTCTAAAGTCTAATATCTCTTGGCGAAGGAACTCAGAGTTAGTGGAAAAGCTATCACATCTAACGAAGCATCACGTTCCTAACTCTCTGAAACTCCGGCTGTGAGACACTGGAGGACAGTCACTGGTGAATGGGAGCAAACTCCCGGCCAAAGCGCCACATGGTCTCAGCTCAGTGGAGGGAACAAAGCCACTGTCAGAGGTTATCGCATTCAAGATGCAGCACGTCCCAATTCTGCACCACAGGTTTATAAGTGGATAATATATTTATTGCTTATTTACTTCAAGAAAACTTGCATTTAAAGGGTGAGCAGAAATTTAAAAGGCAGAACAGAGACCACTGACAATATGCGAAGTTCTGCTCTTGAGCACACAGCTACCTTTTACTCCAAAGGCCACTAAAGAGGGGTGGGCCAATTCACGTCACAGTAAATTAGAGATCAATGTTGAAGAAAGAACTCTCTGGAACTGGAAAAGATCAGAACATGCTGACGCTGCATCAAATGGCTGCATACAATACACCTCACATTTGTTTAAGCCAACGCCTCTGTACAATGCTACGAGGCACTTTCCTTTTAATAAAATACCTCAAATTCATGAATATGGCCCATGAAACAAATTACCTCCTAAGAACCGTGAGGCAAATTCCACCTCAGAAAAAACTTAGCAGACAAAAGAAGAACAGCTGTTTATTTGCCAGCTGGTCCTACGCATACACTCCTGAAGCAAGAGTGCTGAAGGCTCATGCAAGATTCTGGTCAAACAACACCTATGTACATTTAGATCCTAGGCTACACACAGGAGATCTAATAATACCTGAAAAGTGTTAAACATTTTAGTTTTTCAATCATATTATCACTTTGTCTTAAACTGATTAAAAACAAGTTACACTTTTCTATAAACGATGGGTGGTAACTAAACTCATTGAGGTCATCATTTTACAAGGTATGTAAGTCAAGTGACTATGCTGTACACCTTGAACATACACAGTGCTGTACGCCAACTCTATCTCAATAAAGCTGAAAGAAAATAAAACAAACAACAACAAAAAACAAATTATACTTTTATCTCAGCCATGGGGACCCCAGATTACAAGGAAACAGTTCAGGACTATGCACTGACCATCTCAGCCTGATGGTCCAGCTTTGCCACCAAAGCTTGCGTTCCAACCAAACCAGACAAGACTACTGTTCTTTTATTACTGAACTAACACTCTCTTCGGTTGATAAGACAACTAGACAAGGTACAAGGGGAATGAGGATGGAAATAAACACTCGGCCGCTGTGTCAACTTCCACACGCTCTGGCCAGCAACCTTCCAAGCTCCATGCATGTGGCCGTTCTCTTGGCCTTCCCTCCCTCACCTATGGAAGAACTGGCATCTCCCGATAACAAGTCAACCCCCGACCTGTCCACAGACCCCATCGGCTCTAGCACTCGCATCATCAGTTTTTCCCTGTCTTGTGGTTGAACCAAAATTTCAAACTGAAAACACTACTGAGTCCTTGGCATCAAGTTCAAAACTAAAAATAATTTTAAGCCTTGAACATTCTCTTTTCCTGCTGTCATTCCATGAGGAGGGCTTGACAAAGACCCTCCTAAAGAGGGCTGGGATCTTGCTGAGGGCTGTGCTGCCTCAGCACATAACCCTTTAAGTAACAGTCTTTACCTAGAAGCTTTCAAAAGCAACTTCTTTCCAAAGCAGTCATTTTCAAACATTTGTTTAAAATTAATGTCTTTTTCTTTGTAGCCCTCACTTTAAAGGTAAAATACAAACTAAGGATCCATTACTGTTGTATGTACTCTTGCTTTTGCTGCTTTCAATAAGTTAGATTAATTTGTACCTAACAAGAATGTATTCAAATCATTCACTTAAAGCAACCACTAGTAGTACCTTTTTAAAATCATTTAAAATAGATACCCGGAATTGGAAGGAGTCTGTTTGTTTGTACTTGGAGGAGAAGGGGTTGTTATTAACTATTCTTTACAAGTCCTAAAGACATTAATGGGAAAGATGCATCAGTTCTGTAAAATTACAAACTTTTCAGATATACATATACTCATATCTGAGACACCCTGCTCTGAATTACACACTTGAGGCGTGATGAATGATTTAGCCATAACCAACAGGGCTGCATCTTCGTTTCACTCAGATGTGCACGAAGATGTCCACAAGGGAGGGGGGAGAGAAGGCGGAAGGAGGAAAGGCCCTTTTTCAGACAAGTACTCATTTCTGATGAGAGTCAATTGAAGCAGCAGTGACATGCTTGACCAATAACAAACCTCAAATCCTAAGATCCCACCTCCCCTTTTCAATAAGGAAGCTGGCTGGTACCACCCTTTCCAAAAAAAAAAAAAAAGCCTGATCTTACCAACTAGAAAGCTTGCTAAGTAAATGGGAAGAGCGTGTGATGTGATTACTGTCAGGACTCCTGGCCTGAGATTTTCTGTTTTCCATCTGTGCTAGGGGAGTCTCCCTGGTTACCAGAATTACATTTTTAGAAACTTAACTTTATTTTTAATTTTATTTATTTATTTTTGGCTGTGCTGGGTCTTTGTTGCTGCACGCGGGCTTTCTCTAGTTGTGGCTAGCGGGTTCGCTGCAGTGCGTGGGCCTCTCTCATTGTGGTGGCCTCTCTTGTTGCGGAGCACGGGCTCTAGGAGCAGGGGCTTCAGCAGTTGTGGCTCGTGGGCTCTAGGCGCACAGGCTTCAGTAGTTGTGGCGTGCGGGCCTAGCTGCTCCACGGCATGTAGGATCCTCCCGGACCAGGGATCGAACCCATGTCCCTTGCATTGGCAGGCGGATTCCCAACCACTGCGCCACCAGGGAAGTCCCAGAAACTTAACTTTAAAAAACAAATTTGCAACATGGAAGAACAACAACAACAACAAAAGGGCAAGCAGAAACACAAAAGCAAGCATTAAAAAAAAGGTCCTCAGGCACTTGACTCCAAAGTAAGTCTAAGATTTACAAAAACACAAAGGTACCCAAAGAAGAGGAAAGAAGGAAAGGTAAACAACGGGAAGAGGAGGAACAGAGAGGGGAAAAAGGAGTTGGTTCAAGAAGAAACTAACTTTAATGCAGCGATAACCAAAAAACTACAGGGTACTCTGCTTAACTCTGCTTAGTAAATAAGCAATTGCACACAAAATACAGATATACTAATTTTCATTATAGTTTCATAATCAGTAATAAGACAAATAAATCTTCAAGCTACCAAATACAAAGAAAACTCAATATTTTTCAATCCCGCTCTGTTCAGCAACCCCACAAGCCTCTCTCCTCTCGCCTCTCCGCTACCGGTCCACCTGCCCTGCCCGTCTGTCTCCCTTTCCTTCCTCCCTCCGTCGCTCTCCCTGCCAGCACCACACCAAGGCAAATTTGGGTATGTAATGCCCTAACATGCAGGGCATCCGAGAAGCCAGGCCTGCGGTTAGACAATTAAGGATTCTGTGGCTTCTCCAATGAGTCCATCTCTACCCAGCTGTCCCTGCAATTCTGTCACCTCCATCCTGAAGATCCCTCCAGCACCCCTGTCAGCCGGACCAGCTTGAATCACTTGTAACCCCCATTCTTTCCCACAGCCTCCCCACATGTTCATCAATTTTGTCAGCAGGAAAGAAGTGAAAGCCAGGCTGGGAAAAGGCACCTGAGAAAACAAACACACCGACAGCACAGGAGAAATAATTGTTTCAACATGAACTAAGTATTCCATAATCACGCTATTGAGACTTCAAACAAGTTGGATGAATGAACAATAGACATTACCAGACTGACAAGATAGTGAAAACAATTTGCTCAGCGTAGCTTTCAGTTATGCCACAGATCAAGTACAGCTGGAAATAAAATGAATGCCATTTTAACCTGGTGGATCAAACCTTTACAATTTTAATATTCCATCATTGGACACACATCTCTAACAATAAGACCCCGCTTTTTCTTAAATGTGCCGAATTACTTTACAAAGTTTCCAAGGTCAGAGCTTTACAAATTCAAATTTGTAAATACCCTATTATACAATATTCCTGTTAAGCAGTTGCCATTTCAGTCTTTTTCTGTAGAGAAATAATAATTCATGAATATTTTTCAGTTACTGAAAGACAAAAAACCTCCCCTCAGAACCACCCGCACTTTGATTTGATTCAAAAGTTATAGGGGATTCCAAAGAGAGGAAATGCTCAAATCCTGAAAAATGTTTTGCTAATTCCACAGGAGGACTAAAACTCTAAACCGAACGTGCTTTGTGTCAAAACCTACGCAAAAATACACGATCTGTTTGGAGATTCAGCACTTTCTGCTAACTACATGTACAGTTTTCAAAGAACGCTCCTGAGCTTACTTTTACCTCCTCATGAAAAATGACTACTCTAAACAAAAACAGCCAGTTCATGGTGAAAGCAATTTTCTGAGCATTGTGATGCTCTGGTGAGCACAGAACAGACACAGGCTGCTGGGCGAGAGGGGCGGGCGAGGGGCGGGCCGGGGCACATCCGAACCCTTGAGAGCAGGGTACACGGAGCAGCCTCCCCCAGCGGATGCTGTCTGCGGGAGGCACGCGTTCTAGGGCCTCCCAGAAACCACAGAGGTAAGGAAGTGATGGTCAGAGAGCAACTGCATCCCAGAACAGATCAGCTGGTCCTCACTTCGAACTGAAATGTCTGCAATCGTGTAACCTTCCGTGAGAATGATCTAAGCATCCCTATTACAGGTTTCTGAACTTTTCTGCAAAAATGAATCCGTGTTTACTTCCCTAAATAAAGCACACTGGCAACTTAAATGAACTCAGAACGGTTTAAGATCTTAAATTGAAACCACCAGCCTCAAATGTGATCGCACAGACAATCTTGACTTTTAAACAACTGATGATAAAGTTAGAGATCACACGCGAACGTGAGTAGTCGTTTTTCTTACCCTAACTACCCTGCTAAATACCCTAGGAAGGGAAGCAAGCACAAAACCACCTTTTCTCCACATGTACTTCATCTTCAGCAGAAGAATCAACCCTAACACATTCAGGTCACAGTAGTCTGGAGGTGACAAGGAGCCAGCGTACCTGAGAGGGGACCTGGGAAATAGTTTGCTGTCTTGGCCACAGAACAGGATCCAATGGCTCCCTACAGCTTAGGTTTTCATGCTTTTCCTCCACTTTAATCCAGATACAAAGCAATTACTTGTTACATGGCTCAAACAGCTCTTTTTTCTCTTCTTACCCAGTCCAATGACTGAAATTTCTCAAATTTCACCTGAGAAAACCATCTTACTATGCACAGTCAACAGCCTCTCCCAAGGAAAGAAAAGTTACTGTGGGATTCTTAGGCTAATGAAAGCCATAAACCACTTTCTGGAAGACGTTATAGACCGCATCTTAGGCTCCTGGCTGTAAACCTGATGCCCTCACCAATACTGCAGTTAAGCAGCAGATGAAGACTAGTTTCCACTGGGTGGGGGAAACTCACTTTGTTATGCTACTACCCAACCAAACCTTCCCAGCTGACGTAGGACCAGCCCCACAAAACCATCACCTTCATCCAGAGGGCAGGGAAGAGCGACGGAGCTTTTCAAGGGGGAGATGGAACACAGACTAACTACACTGGCTGGCTCTTCACAGGAGATTCCTAGAGGAAGCTGCCAAAGGCAAACTGCCAAGGTCTCCCTGGAAGGGAATGATCTCAGAGCGCACACCTACGAAAAGAGGGGGAGGAGGGGAAGAGGGAGGGGACGAAAAGAAAGAGGAGTAGAAGAAAGACATGCATTCAACTTCTGAGTGAGACCACTGGCAGGCGTCCCATATAAATCCCATGCTTTATCCATCAATTAAAAACACTTGGCACTCAATAAATTACATCAGAGGATGTCACAATTACCAAGGTCAGTGAGCTGGAGTACTCAATTATTATTTTTATTCTTGTTCAAACAAAGGCATCCCTCTAACTGAACGGCCCTGGAGAATGATATATCATATATGACATCTCTAGCTTTCCTTTCTGCTCCCAGTCCTCCTCAGCTGAAACCCTGATTTAATCTTGTTTTCAACAGCCCAATGCATTAAGCAAAACCACCAGTTTAAAAGGTTAAAAATATAATCTGGCAGCTAGCAGTGATGCTTCTAAATTATACGCTCCACGGAAGCAAATATTTTGTTGCCACGCTATCAAAATCCAGAGCCTCGGGGCATGATCAAAGAAGCTGTGGACCTCAACACTCCAGCGCACCCTCTGGGAGATACTGGAAAACCCAAATATGCTGAACGTAAGGGCACCAATGGAGCCCTCCGCCAACAGAAATGCCTTCCCTACAGTCGGCTCTATATAGAGAGCTCAGTTACCTCTAAAGTGATTTTTATTTTAAAAATCTTACTTATAGGAATAAAATGTTTGAGAAGGGTTGACAGAGGATTCCCTTGAGTCCCAGTTTTTTGCCTTTTAAATTTACAGTGTTATTCAATGATTGCTAAGGTTAAGAAGAATCAGTAAGGCAAGCCTAACCCATCAGAGACAGAATCAAGCAGATTCCATACATTGTATCTTGAAAAAACATCATCATGAACTTTAAATTTGTTTTTAATCTACAAATCTTAAACGTTCTCATCACAAGAAAAAAAATTGTAACTATGGATAGTGATGAATGTGAACTAGATTTCCTACAGTGATCATTTCGCAATACACACAAATATCAAATCACTGTGTTGTACAGCTGAAACTACTATGTTATATATGTCAAATTATATCTCACTTAAAAAAAATCTTCTACAGACACTTCTGCTTAATCATCAGTTAACATAAAACTTCAATGTTCCATAAGTATGCCATTCCCGAAGCATTCTGAGATCTGTACTGTAAAAGCTGAGGTTATTAACTACGTAGCTAAGTTTTCTTGATAAGCAGAAAATGTAGCACATGGTTAGTCTTCTTTTACCCAGTTACTTCTGGTACAGAAATGACAAGAGTTCTAGCGTTTGAAATGTATCCTACGAGAAAAATAAAGGCTGTTTTCAATTTAGTAATAGTCACCATGTATAGCTAATACATTTATAACAGAAAGCCAAAAATGTCAGCTCTTGGAGAAACCTCACTTTAGACCGATCTTCAGTAATACACTGACTCATCAACCACCAACATTCCACCAAAATCACTGAGCTACCATCCCTAAACATTATTTCCCATTTTGAGAAAATATCTGCAATTTCTAGATCCTACTTTTATTGAGAGCAGGTGCCCAATAATACACCAGAAAGAAAACCTACAAGGCAAAAACAATCAGCCAAATACCATAAAACATTCTCTTATTATAACCCAATCAAATGAACAAATTCATTAAGCCATTTTATAAAACCACAATCCACAAATCATATGGACTGCAGCTTACTCCCAAAGACCGTGCATACACTGAGAAGCAGACCATTTCCTTTCTCCTAGTTGGTAAGTCATGAGTCAGCACTCTGTTCACAGAACCAGGTTTGTGTATGTTTGCTACTTAGAATACAGCTTTGGAGTTGCAGAGACACCACGAATGAAGGACCTTAATTCAGAATAATGTATAACCGCCACGCTGCTCTCCAATGTGTAGGTGATTTTTTTAAAATATCACCCCATTTGCCTTTTTGTTATAAATCCCATGAATAACCTGAATTTTAGACATTTCATTATCTACTATGGCCCCTCTAAGAACTGGAGTTGGAACAGAGAAAGGAGACAAATATTCACTGGAGGATTCTAACTTCTAAACTGAAGGCAGGGTGGGAAATCAGATTGGGAGGGGGAGGGAGGCAGAAAAAAGGAAAACCAGGGAAGAAAGATGGCTTATATTCATTCCCCTGCTCTACACAACTCTCTGCGGCAAAAGAAGTAAGAGTTTAATGACAAGATTTCTGGTTCCTCGTGATAACGACTTTTTAAAAAATAAACAAAGAAAAGGAATGAAAAAATAAACTCAAGTTGGCTTCCAGAGCACCCCAGCTGTCTTGCTTCAAATATATAACGAGTTGTACTCAACATGGTAGAATGGAGGAAAAGTCAACAAACAGCAAGGATGTTTGCAGGGACATGAAAAAAGAACACATCACGAAACTGGCTGAACAGCAAACATCGTTATATACATTATAAGCAGAAAGCTCTCTAAAAGTCAAAGGAAAGGAGTTGGAAAGTAGAAGATGCAGGGTGAGAAAGTACACAAACCGAGCCAGCATGCAAACGCAAAAGCCAGCTGTGATAAATATCAGGAAAAAACAATGGAAAGAATATTTATCTGTGACTTCAGAGCGGAGAGATAAGAAACCAGAGCAACTAATTTTGAGTAAAAATAAAGATTTGTCACTGTCAAAGTGTGTTTGGATTTGTTGACTTTTCTAGGGAGATTTTTAATACTACATTTAAAGCTGAAAGCTGAAATTCCTGTCAGCTTCAGAACACATCCCTGTCCTCAGCCACTTTAACCCCTTCTCTTTAAGTTTAAAAGGAAAATTTTAAATTCACCACCATCGCATTTCAGGGCCAAAGAGTCAACTGTCAACAAGTGCCCGTCGCGTTCATGTACCAAAGAACTCTGCAGTTTACCTTGGAAGATGCAAACAGGAGAATACTTTTAGGAAGCTCATTAAAGAAATATAAATACACAAAATACTTACTGAAAAGTAAATAATCCTTTCTTAAAAGTCAGAGCAGGGAGCAAAGAAAAGGGGGAACAGGCCATCCACGTTAGAATGCTCATATTTCCAGGGCAGCATTTCCTCGTCCACATCCTTGACCTGCCACCAAGTGTCAGGTTCCAGCGAGGCGCTGGGACAGAGTACAGGTGAGGGAGCCCCAGGCCCTGCCCTGACCGGGGTCCTAAAGGAATAAACATTTACAAGGCACAGAGAGTTCCCTAGAAATAACTGCTTCTGGCTGGAGGGAAAGGGAGGAGGAGTCAGGAAGGGCATCTTGTTGGAGATGACACCTGAGCTCAACCTTAGCAGGTGAGGGGGATGCAGCAAGCAGAGAGAACCACGTGCATGAAAGCAATTGAGAAAAGAGGAGAGAGAAAGTTCTACGAACTCATAAGGGGGGCATAATGGAGGGCACCAGAAAGTAGGCCCCAAGGGCAAGGAAGTATGTTATCCTGACTGTGCATTTCACATGCAGAATTTGGTATCCTTCAAAGCGTCCTTTTCTCTAAGTACCTGAGAAACTTTTCAGAAGTCACGCCCTTAGCATACATACTAGCCTTTTAGAGATCTTTTAAAGTCCTCAAACAATGGCTAGAATAACCCTGTATTTCTCCTCCTCCGATGTATCCTGTTAGAACAGAGACCTTAGAAATCACATGGCAATTCTAATACTGCAAACCCACCTCAAAAAAAAACGAAAAAAAAAAGCAGAATTTGTGTTAGATTATCTATTCACACGTATCTACTCTGATAAAAAAAATATGTTAAGCTTACTTTAAATGTCTTTCTAATGTTAATTAAATTCTCTTAAAATGAAGGTCAGTTAATACTTTAAAAAGCAGCACATATACTATGTATAAATGAAGTATATAAAATATTTTTCAGCAGAGATGATACCAGAAGTCAATGTTCAAAAAATGAAAATAACAGCATGATTAGCATTTTTCTTCCTTCTTCCAAAATTTTCATTAATATTCTCTATATATCATTTTCTCAGCATACAGCTTTTTAAATTAATTCCATATTACCTGAATATAAATGGTCTGCCTTAAAAAAATTCCATTTACAAATTTATCAGTGGAGGAAAGCTAAATGATTAGTGTCAATGATTAGAGCTAACCTCTAAAAGTTACAAGAATCTGACACACAACTTAAAACTGGTTTAGGACTTGAGGACACGGGGCGGGGGAAGGGTAAGCTGCGACGAAGTGAGAGAGTGGCATGGACTTATATACACTACCAAACGTACAATAGATAGCTAGTGGGAAGCAGCCGCATAGCACAGGGAGATCAGCTCGGTGCTTTGTGACCACCTAGAGAGGTGGGATAGGGAGGGTTCCAGGTAGACGCAAGAGGGAGGAGATACTGGGATGTATGTATATGTACAGCTGATTCACTTTGTTGTACAGCAGAAACTAACACAGCATTGTAAAGCAACTATACTCCAATAAAGATGTTAAAAAAATAAAGTAAATAAAACTGGTTTAACCCTAAAAGAAATTGGGGTGAAATAATTACACAAGAAAACTGGAAGAGTATGTGATTTATGGTAACTAACATGGATGAGGATTCAAGTGTATAAAAAAAAATCCCAATTAGATCAGAGAAAGATTCATTTCAACTGAGAGTTAAGGGCTATGGAGAGCCCTCCTCCTGAGGGAGTGCAGCTCTATTGTCTGAATCTAATCTGAATGGAGGCAACAGGAAAAACAGGGGCAGGCATCCTCTGACCCTTCCCGTGGCCCTGAAGGAGAGGAACATAAAGGGAAGTGTAAGAGGACAAGCCATCAAGCAGTGAGAAAAGGTCGGATCCCCGCGGGGCTGTCGCCTACACCATTGTGTACCCCAGCCCGGCTGGTTCAGAGGGGAATCGCCAGCCTTTCTACTGTTATAATCCCAACTTCAGAATCTAATGCCAAACATTAAGCGTTCCACCCCTCAGAACGCTATCAAAAGGCATTACTGATAACGACATAAGATGTATAGGCTCTGAGAAGTCCAATATGCATAAGCTTTAGAACCTGAGAGACCTGGATTCAAATTTCCTGAGCTTGCAAATCCTTTACTAACTGTGCAGGCTCCTAGGCGAAGCTCAATCCCCAGGCATCTCCGCTTCCCCATTTCTCCAAGGACGGTGACATCACCTCCTCTGAGGCCTGAGGAAATTGAACACCTGGCAGGGGCGGGGCGCCCTGGCAGGCCTCTCACACTCAGCATGGGACCCGGAGTTCTTACTGCCTCCTGCAGTCAGTAGATGGTACAGCAGCCAGGAGAAGGCACGCAGGGGAAAGCCCCGCTGGGACCTCCGCACTACCAACAGAAGAAGCCGCCCCTGAAGAACGGGTGAAGGGGAGAACGTCTTCTCTTCCAGGGGGTCCCCTGGGAGCTAAGGAAGCCTGCAGGCTCACCACCCTGGCTAAACTGTACTCCTCGGCACACGCGAGGAGCAGTGGTATTTCTTATCCAACACGGACTCTGTACGCTTAAATATCAGGGACAGGATTTCCAACTAATAAACCCAAAACATGAGCTTTGACAGTCATGGGAAGTGGGGCTGCAGGGTGGGAGGAGGGCACACAAATTATTAAGGGGATGAAGATTTGTGTCTTTTCTCTCCCATCTGGGGAAAAGATGAGTTGTGCTATTTTTTAATGTTTAAAACAGTAGTACATGGGCAGACAACTGTTATAAGACAATAATTCAATTGAAGGTCATTCTAGTGCGTAAACCACTCAAGTTTCACCTTGTGTGTAGTTTATTACATTATCAGAACCTCCTGATTGAATTACTTCCCTGCAGAGCTTCCAAGTCTCTGCTTTTCCCCCCATATAACATCTAACATTGCTTATCAAGAGGCTATATTTGTCCTTTGCTATTTTACCATCTGATATCTAAGGACACCTCTTTGTTAAGGACCTTTTTTTAGAAACCCTGGGTCGTGTGCATCTCACCACATCTGTAACCGAAAAGGCTTAACTGCCCTCACAGGAAGGTCGAAACTGTACAACATAAAGTTACACCAGCTTCCTGAAGGGTCTAAGTCAACAGTTTCATCAAAGCCTTAATTGGCATCTGGTCTAAGTTAACACTCAGAATAAGCAAATAAAAGGCACTTTTCCTGGCCTGCTGTTGGCCTCTGGTTTTCGGATTAACTAAACCAGTGCCGCTGCTGCAACAGGTCGTACTAAGGACTGTCAGGGAGGAGATGGAGGGAGTGGGGAAGGTCTTTCCCCTTAGTCGACACTAACAGGAAGATCAAGAGACAAGAAAGGAAAAAATCAACACACAGGGACGTGAGAACCCAGGCAAAGGCAGACCTTCACTCGAGAAGAGAAGGGCTTGCAGCTCCTTTTCCAAGCTGTAAACAAAACACAAACTCGAGCCTAAGTCATCACAGACAACGCCAAAAGAAAAAAAGATTTCAGGGCTGCATGCCACAACTAACGAGATTAAAGATTAGAAAAATAACTCAATGAATTGGCTTTGAAACTAGAGAAAATGAACTCTGAATTATTGTGGATTTATAAAAGCAGCTCTTCCTTGAAGCATTAATTTAACTGTAATATATTCAGGTATAAGAAGGCAGATAGGAGGAGGATTCGTGTTTTTATTCTCTGGAGATCATATATTTGATTTTTTTGAAAACACGTAAGTAGGCGCAATGCCTAAGTGGGCAAAGCACATATGTAGGCAATTTCCATCTCGCCTCAAAAGTTCACGTAAGCTGGAAACATTTAAAACAAAATTCAACCTCACTAGTAACTACATAAACGAGTCAAGTTTTGTGTCACTGTGTTTAAAAAGAATACCCGGTATGGAAAGGGTTTGGCTAAAAAATAAACGTAAAGGTACAAAACTGCCCCGACATAGAGTAGAGGCAGGACCTGAGGACGAGGGTGCGGGAGTGAGAAAGGCATGGGTTCGAATCAGAGCTCAGCCACATAATATAGTCCAGCGATCCTGCGCGAGCTTCTCAACCCCACGCGTGGCTCAAGTTCCTCATCTATAACACGGTGAGGGATGGTACCCACCTCCCCCGGTCAGAACTTAAAGAGGTCGGACGCGAGCGGCTCTGCACAGGACCTGGTTAAGAGCAAGACACCGTCACCGCCACCCATGCGCCAGCCCTGGGTGCGCCTCCCCCAAAGAGAGAAAGAACCCAGCTGCTAAGCAGCAGCAGCCGAGCTGGAATTTCCTCATCCTTCCAGAAAAAAAAAAAAAAAAAGATAAAAAGCTCCAATCCCGATGCTCCCTCTTGAAGGATGATTTCAAACTGCAGGCGTCTGACCAGGGACCTCCACTTCACTTCAAAAGGAGGGAAGGCACTGAGAACAAGGTAGACGTCGAGACGGGAGCCAGGAGCGAGCAGGCCAGTGATCAGAGACCCCGAAGAAACTGCCAACCTCGCAAGAATACGAGTCTACTCTGCCCTGCTCTCCGAGCAACCAGAGACACTGGCCTGTGGGCAGTGTGGTCCCGGGCCCACACTTCTGCCGCTGGTCCAGCTCAGCCAGAGACAGTCCAGACCCTGGGCTTCACTAACAGCCAGGAGGGGCACCCAGTATTCCTCCCTAAGGGCGAGTCACTGGATGATTTGCACACTCGGCTTCCTCGGAGCAGGGGGAGGAGGGCTGTGGGGCTGCAGGTCCTCTCTGCCCAGGGGACAATGCATGTGGGATGCCATCTATTGGGCATTTGGGGATAGCGAGGCTCTAGAGGATAGCTGGCTGAGTGTGTAAAGGTTCTTTGATCCCTGACTGCCCTCCTGGGTGGGGTCTGACCCCAAAATACCCGTCGGCTCCAGCACAAGTTTCCAAAATATGCTACTGAGTGAACGAGTGATGGCTTTCTCCCCCCACGGCCATCTCTCCGGAGAGGGCCCTTCCCAGCACAAGCCACTGTCCCTTGGTGGGGAAGGGAGACAAAGGTAGGGGGAAATAAACTACGAAAGAGGAAACGCAGACCCATCTGGGGATTTCAAAGAAGATCCAACCTGTGGATCAGAAAGCTGAAATATGCCTGCTATCTCCATATGGAAAAACTCCTCGAAATGCTGTCAAGGCTTCCCAATCCTGGCGGCCTATATCATTACAGGGTCCATGCTGCCTTCCCTTCCAAGTTTCATTACACTGGCCCTCCAACCCCGCAATTTCCAAACTCACTGATGTCTCTCAGCACCTCGGCTTCTACGCACACTGCTTTTTCCCTTGTGACCCTCAGGTAATTCCTACTCAGCCTTTCCATCTCAGCTTAAATGGGATCCTTCCCTCTGCACAAAAACAAGTTCCAACCCCTACAGTATACCCTCATAAAGCCCTGTACCTCATGGCAGCACCTGGCCAGCTTAATCTGCTTAAAGTCCCTCTTTCCTGATGGACGATAAGCTCCAGGAAGGCAGGGACCACTGTGTTATTACCCTCTGTATCCCCAGTGCCAGTAGATGCCAACCAGCTGATGACACTCCAACTTCATCTCCTTCCCCAAGCACTTCAGCCTCCAGCCAAATCCTTCAAAGTTCCTAAACCCCACACCTTTTCTACTACTGCTCTATAAAAATTCAGGCCACCTTTTAAAACTCTGCTCAAGGGCTGCCTTCTCCAGGATATTTTCCCAATCTCCTAGCAATACACGTGCCTTTGACCTTCACCCTGGTGGAAAGACTCAGGCTTCACAGCAATACAAACCTACCTTTCAATCAGGCCCTGCCACTGACAAGATGAGTTACCTGAACTGAGGCCTCATGTCCCAAATAATGAAATCTAACTCCTGGGACTGATTAAGAAAAAATAAAAGAACCTGGCACGCAGTGCACCTGAAATAACGGCACCCTCCATCCACCCCTCCTCAACACCATGTATGATTTGTTGCTTAGTTATTTGTCTTGCCCTTAGATGTAGGCCCCTGGAGGGCATTTCCTTATGTGGGTTCCTAAATGTGAGATCATCGGCGTCACCAAAACAGCAACCATAACAGCAATCACCTCACATGTACTGAGTGGTTTAAAGTTTACTGCATATGTTTAGATACTGACTAATTTCTAGTATGTACAGTGAATCCCACATTTAATTAAATATGACCATACAGAATACATGTGCAGTAACATATATCTACCTATATATTTGGTATCCCAAAGATTCTAGTGTAGTTTTAAGCTTTAAAATCTCCAAAATTATAAAAGCTACAAACTTACAAAATACACCATTTGGGAGTGTATTTAAGTTTCTTTTACACTTAGTTTACAAATTTTGAATGCAAAAGTTTTCATTTAACATGTTTCAGTCCTTCTGATTAAAAACGTCAAATGTTAAAACTTCCCAAACAGAATTTGGGGAATTTTAAGACATTCCATTCACTTCAGCTACTACAGGAATCCTTTTTTCGGCAAGGTGCTCAGTTTGAAGGCAGCCGCTGGCAGAATCTACACCTGTAGTTCTTTCTCTGCACCCCGAGGACCATGCACGTGGCTGGCAGCTCGGCTGTTGTCACAACTGTCTCCTTCTGGAAGGAAAACACTGGCCCGGCCCAGCCTTCACCACGCCAGAGCCACCTTCTGCCTTTGCTTGCTTCCTACCCAGCACATAACTTGGCTCCATGGGGTAAATGAGACCTGGGAAGTATTTCAGGAACTGTACCTCCTTCCTACCGCCGACAGTCACAGACAGGTACAACCCACACGAATAAGCTCTTCATCGCCCTGTACTTGCAGGATGCTAGTATAGATGACCTCCCCTCCTCAAACCTCTGTTAGTACTATTATTTCACGTTGGGTGGCCTTTAAAAGGCTGAAAATCAGCATCATGCACTAGCTGTCCTGGCTTAAAGCTGCTTATGCTCCAGTCTTCCAGAAGCATGGTTCTCAGCTCAGCCGGGCCATTCTTCAACTGCCTGCTCTCAATGAATTTCAGGAGGTAATACTGATTATGGAGATTAATGAACGCAAAGAGATCACAGATGACTTATACATGATAAGGTTATTCCACAACTGCTTTTGTTAGCTAAGGTTTTCAGGCCATACAGTACTTCATGTTTGGAATAACTCATCTAAAAGGCTGAAATTGTGCTTATTAAAATAATCAATAACCTGAAAGAAACAAAAACTCAGTGAATGACTTCCTCTTAGTCTGTCAGATCTGACAACTGAACCACATGCAAATGTAATACTGTGGTGTTTCAGTTGTCTACTGCTGTGTAACAAACCACCCCCAAACATAATGGCTTCAAAGGACAACTGGCACTCAGAATTCGTTAATTCAGCAGAACTAGAAGGAAAGGGCTCACCTCTGCTCCATGCAGTGTGGCCTGGGGCAGCTTGATGGACCAAGAAGCCACCATGGCTTCACTCACAGGCCAGCCGCCTCAGCTGGGTGGCTGGAATGGCTGGGGGATGACCAGGCCTCCTCTCCTTTTGTAATCTCTCACCCACCAGGGCCACCCTCTCCAGCAGGGTAGTCAGACGTCTTTATACGGCACCTGCCTTCTAAGAAGATGTTGAGGACTGAATTTATATGTTGAAGTCCTAGCCCTCAGTACACTTCAGAACGTGAATGTATTTGGAGACAGGGTCTTGAAAGAGGTAGTTAAGGTTAAATTAGGTCACATGGGTGGGCCCTAATCCAATGATTGGTGTCCTTATAAGAAAAGGAAGGACCACCAGGGATGGGCACCCACACAGAAAAAGCCACTTGAGGACACAGAAAGAGACAGTCATCTACAAGCCAAGGAGAGAGGTCTCAGGAGAAACCCAACATGCCAACACCTTGATCTTGGGCTTCCAGCCTCCAAAACTATGAGAAAATAAGTTTCTGTTGTTTAAGCCACCTAGCCTGTGGTATTTTGTCACGGCAGCCCCAGCAGACTAATATAGAGAACAAAAACAGAAGCTACAACACCCCTTAAGGCAACATCCAAAAGTCACAGACCTCTGTCACAAAGACTGGTCAAAGCAAATCAGAAAACTAGCTCAGATGCAAGGGGAAGGAATTCACCTCCTGAGAGAGGTCCAGCACGCTGGCTGTATTTGAAGATGACAGAGGAAGAATGTGGGACTAAGTTAAAACCCTAAGTTCTCTTATCTGATCTCCAACTGGCTGCAAATCCTGTTGGGAAAGTTGGGTAATGTCCACCTCAATACATGGCCTTTAGATATAACTCTCTCATTGAATGGTTTACAGAGTCAAACAACTGAATGCTTATTATGTGAAAATAGTTCAAGAATGTGAAAATAGTTCTCAAGCAGTTTATGTTGAGAAGCATAAACTGCTGACACGCAGAGTACAGTTATCTGTTTGTTCCAATAGCTCTCCTGCATACCCTATACAAATAGCCATAGAGCAAAATTACAGACTCCATTCTGAATTCTACCGAAGAGCATGTAAAAACAAAAGCGCCCAAACCCTAATGCAGTCTCAAGTACCACAGCAAGGACCCAGTCTGTGAGTTTCTGGGATCCGGCAAGAAGCACACTTCTTTGTGTTTGTGGTCCTTGTGCAAAAAGGGCCTTTCCTCAAGGTCATCGATTCATCAATCGAGCGCTCCAGAAAACCCTCACTGCTCACCCATCACAAGTTCTGATTATAATTAGAGCGCTCCGCAACTGTGTAGCAGGAAGCACGAGAAGGCCAGGTATGGACCGGAAAGGAGGAGGGGCCTCGGGGGCTCCTCGAAGGGACTTGGTAATAGTAAACAGCCGTTTCATACCCACAGCCTGGAAGCCAAACACACAACTGCCTGCTTTGGTTGGATTCTGCTAAACCAGTACTAATTAGAATGGGAGCACGGAGCTTGAAATAATGATTCTTATCCTAAACACAGAGCAGGAAAAGCAGGGTACGAACGGAGTTAAGTGTTTGCGAGTGAGAAGCATTACGTGGACGGCTGGAAATAAAACCTCCATCGAAAATGACTTGCAGTAGTCTTAAACCTGCTGCTGAAAATACCCCAATGCATATTTATTAGGTCTGTCATCCAAGAGGCTTGTACCCCCCAGCCGTGTTAGTCATTAGTAGGCACTAATGACCGCGGCCTTCCAGCACCACCCTAGCGCACTGCAACGCGGCTCCAAGCAGCTGGTGGAATGGGAACAGATGGCCTGATTCCCTTCAAGGCAGAACTTTCTGCAGGTGACAAAATGACTGTTAGGTGACTGACAAAAAGAAAAACAAAAGTTGAAACAGGAATATCTGATGTCAGTAAAGTACATGTTTAGTATCGCAGGGAGCCTTTAACTTGGGCCCTTAAGGTTGGGAGGACTGTTTACAAAACTGCAGCTGTGCTACAGAACCAGAATCTGCGTTCCTTCCAAATCGAGAAACAGTCACCGAGCCCCAGAGACACCCCTGAGCTGAGCAGGGCGCTGCAGTGTGCCAGGGAAACCCAACCTCCTATGCACCTGAAAAGGCATACCTCGCACTCCAAGGGGGGTAGAAGTCACCCCTTGTCCTCAAAGGGTAAACTCTTCTTAGAGGGACGAGCAGATCTTCTCAATGAGCTCTAGTGGAATGCAATTACCACCCTGGGCACGTGGCGAGCAGCGCAGCGGACTGAACTTTGCGTGTGTCTAGGGACGTTAAAAGTATGTCCTTCTACTTGTTTGCACTTCTATTTTCCCTTTGGTAAGTGGTTTACATACTTTGCCTCCTTAACTAATAGAATACTCGGAATCCTTTGGCCGTAAGAGTGAAACCCACTCAGGGTGGCTTAAACCGGAAAAAAGTAAATAAAACTGAAAAAGATGGGGGGCTCTCAGAGGATACAGGGTTACTTTCTCAGAAAAGTTTCCCGACTTTCCTGTCTACAAGGGCCCCCACTACCTTATCCCCAGCACTTGACCCCCACAACAAGCACTCTCTTCCCCTTATCCTGCTTCATCTTCCTCCTGACACTCTCTGAAATTAAATGCTGCATCTACCTGCATGCTGACTCATTTGCACCACCCATCTCTCCCACTCACAGGTGAGCTCCCTGCAGGCGGGGCTGTCTGTCTCACTCCTACTGTATGCAGCCCAGTGTCTGGGGCAGTGCTGGTCCTCAGTCAGTATTTTTGAGTCACTGAATGAGTGGCTGGTCACTTGCAACCATGGACAGTGGGTGCAACTGGATCTCATGAGGGACAGGAACCAGAAACTGGAACCCAGACAGCAGCTGACTCCCATACGCCCGGGTCCCTCTCTGCCTGGGCTCCTCCTTCCACCCGCGCGGCTGCAGCCCTCTTTGCAGAAGTGCTTTCTCCACTCCAAGTTTCAGAGCTGAAAATCCAGCTACAGTCTCCCAAGCCTTTAGGATAAAGTCCCGAATCCTGCTGGAACTGCCCTCCCACCCTCATCTCTCACATTATCTATTCCAACCACTCTCTTCTAGTCATTCGGGGCTTTTCTCCATTCCTCAAAGGAGCATGTGTGCTCACCTCTGGGTCTTAGAATACTCCTCCTCCTAGAGCAATCTTTCCCTCTACCTCCACCTGGCTAACCCCTTCTCATCCTGCCACATGGTTAGGTGACCCTGTTAATGCGCCCCCCATCACAGCTTATACTCTAAACTGCTTTCTATGCAGGATCCACAGCGGCAGAGATGATACCTGTCTTGTTCACCACTACATCCCTTAGTGCCAAGGACAGCATCCGACACGTAGCAGATGCTCAAATATTTGTAGAATAAATAAATGAACTGTGTATTTGTACTAGCTGTTCCCTAAAGGGCTGTGACAAGAATAAGACAGCAATTCACGTGTCTGCCTTGTCTTGCTGTATCCCCCATGCCTGGAAGAGCACAATCCCAATAAATATTTGTTGAATGAATAAATTCCTGGCTTGCCTGATGTAACTCCACCCCTTTCTCTCCCACTTGGGAAAACACAGCAGATGCGAGTGGGTAAAATCACGTTATTAACCGGACATTTTGGAATTATTTGAAAGATCCACGCTTTATTACGTGTCATAAATTACCGGCCATGTACCTCAAAACTGATCATCACATATTAAGGTGGCTGAGAACAGCTGATTTAGACAAAGCTAACAAGTATGAAGCACTTTCTGCTCTCGTTATTTTTATTTTCCAGAAGATAAAAGTGACAGTAAGCTCAATAAGAACTATTAACAGAATCATTCTTACCCTCGACTGACTTTCTTCTTATAGATTCTGCTCACCCCAGGGGAAACCCTTAGTTAAATCAAAAGATGTCAGAAATTCCTTTTCGGTTATTTTTCTCCCATACCAAGGAGCTCCATCAAGAGCTACTCTCTCCATTCCAAAGACAGTCTACGGCCCCACCTTGCTGATCCCCACACAACAGACAGAAAACCACTGCCTCAATGTGACAATGTGACTGGTCTCCCTCAAATACAGCAACTGGCATGTTTTTGGTTTTTTGGTCTTTTCTGTGTACATGTTTTATCCTTTTGATAAAATATGTTTTGGTAAAGGTGCTGGAACCTGTATCAACCTGGTTTTACTTTTGTTTACCTAAAGCATCCCCAAATATTGATCATATGATGAAATACAACTGAAAACGAAAAGTCCTAATGAAGGTTTCAGGCTTGGTGTGTTAAAGAGAGAAACAAATAAATCTGAGAGAGCCAGACAAGAAACCACACAGACAGCCACATACTCCAAACAAGGCTAAAGTTAGTAAAGGAAAATATAGCAACCCAAAGCCAGTCACATCATGACCCTTAGTAGCCTACAGAAGTAGACACTCCATCCACACAAACAGAGCTGAGCTCTACAGATCACCCTACACGCTGAGTGACAGCAAAGATTTTGTTTTGCTTTCTTTTTTTTTTAAGTTCAAAGACCTTTTAGTCTATAAAGGACACTAGTGTTTGATGTCTGAGCCCAATTTAGAGAGGACGATGAGAAAAGGAAAAGTGTTAGGATGTATTTTAAGGTTTCTTATTGCTACCAAGGGGAGGGGTCAAGGCAAAATGCCAAGGTTAAGACAAAAATGGGCATCTAGAAATCAGAGCTGCTTGTTTCAAAAAATAAAGACCATAAACTCTTCCAGCAACAGTCCTCTTTGTCTTACCTGATAAAATGCTACACAATCCAAAGGGAAATAGGCACGTACCCCTGGCCTTTAGCCGTTTGTAGATCTTGGTCAGTTTCAATTACAATATTTTTTAGTCATATCTGTAGATATTTTTAATCCTTTTTTGCGCGAAGGATCCTTTTGGCAGTCTGGTAAAGTATACTGAGCCCTTTTCAGAAAAAATATTTTTTAATAAATTTATTTATTTATTTTTGGCTGCGTCGGATCCTCATTGCTGCGCATGGGCTTTCTCTAGTTGCGACGAGCGGGGGCTGCTCTTCGTTGCGGTGCGCAGGCTTCTCATTGTGGTGGCTTCTCTTGTTGCGGAGCACGGGCTCTAGGCATGTGGGCTTCAGTAGTTGTGGCTCATGGGCTCAGTTGTTGTGGCTCGTGGGCTCTAGAGCACAGGCTCAGTAGTTGCGGCGCACGGACTTAGTTGCTCCGCGGCATGTGGGATCTTCCCGGACCAGGGCTCGAACCAGTGTCCCCTGCATTGGCAGGAGGATTCTTAACCACCGTGCCACCAGGGAAGTCCAGAAAAATATTTTTAAATTCATAAAATACAATACAAAGGATTAAAAATAGAATCAATTATACTTGGTTCTCAAGATAGTTTTAAGTTGTGATACAATAATATATGTACTTCTGGATTAATGTATTAACAAATCTAGCAGCAGGTCTATCTGTTGCCTATACACATAATGGAGTGAAATGCTAAATCTCAGTTTGAATACAGTAAAAATAAAGATGATTTTTCCCCATCTAAGTTCAAGGGCTCCCTGGATTCCATCTGTGGACCCTAGGTTAAAAACCTTTGGATGAGAGAGCCAATAAAAATACATTTTGTGAATCATCAAATGAAAAAGAAAGTCTTGCAAAATGCATTATCCATTCAACTGTGAGGTGAGGGAAACTAAGAATAAGCAATATTTTTCCAGAAACCATGATGGGCCATTAGTCAGCAAGAGAGCTGCATGCTTTAAATTGAATCCAGAAAGAGATTCAGCTCCCCTCATGCAAGTTACAAGAAAAATTGAAGCCTTGAGGAACTGACTGGACTCTGCTAACAGCACTGCTGGACTCTGCCCTGAAGTGGGGAAACAGTGACCCGGCAGTGTAGTGATCCAGCTCAACTATGAACTTGAACAAATCCCCTTCCTTCCGGGAGCCTCAGTTGCTTCATCAGTAAAATTAAAGAGCTGAACATGTACCATGACCTCTTAGGGCCCTTTCAGTTCTAAAATTTCAGCATCAGATTATCTCTTCCTTATGTTGATTATTTCAGCCCACTGAGCTTAATTTCAAAACATCACTGCCTTCCTTAAACCTGGAACAGAAAGTTTTACCAAATTTTGAACACCTCCATGTACAACCTAACACCAATGTACCAAAATATACGTATACCATTACAACTTTAAAAAATGCCTGTTTTGCACATCTCTATTTCCAAAAAAGTAATCACAGCATCAATCTTTTCTGCTATTAAAACACAGTTCCCATTCGAATTCTAACACCTTCACCTTAAGAATATACAAAATCAACACATGCTGGGCTACCTAGACTATGTTAACTATATGTTTTCAACATTTCAGCCAATGAACAATATGACAGGGTATAAACCAGAAAGGTCCCTGACAACTACCTAATCCAATCATATTTCATTATTTCTAAAGAAACAGAGAGAGGGTAAGGGACTAAGCCACTATCACAAAGCCAGTGGGCTAGAAAGGAATTCAATCCAGGTCTCCTGACTGCTGGTTCATCCTCCCCTCACGAACTATACCGAACTGCCTCTCAAATCCTGACACACTTCCCCAACTTTAACATTTTAGCCAGGTTTAAAATTAACAGCAAAAAAAGACCTGACAGGTAGACCAGTCCTTTTCTCTACCTTCCATTACATAATGGACACAACAAAGCGTTGTGGCTACGATGCATTCACTGGTTGAAATCACGAAATAATGAAATTCTACCAATCTGCCAAGAAAATGACGAGCCTACTAAAATCCTAACTAGCTGGCAACTCTCTTAATATTGTGTAAAGCACGAAAAGACGCAGAAGCATCTATATATGGATATAGACATATACATATATAGCTCCTCAGTCTGCTCTCCAGGACCTCTTAGCAACATTTTACTATGAAATTTAGAAGCGAACAAAAAGGGCTACCACACAACAGTTTTTTAATTTTTAAATGAAAAACGCACTGTATTTTACAAGCAAAAAGCTTCTATCAATATCAATATTGGGCATTTTTGGATCTCAAGGTTAATTTTATCAATGAGAAAATCTACTAGAATTCTCTGCCATTATTTATGTTCTAGATGATCAGACATGCAAATCTGATAATAATTTTTATTTGATCGTTACTGCTGTTTTAAGAGGGAGAGCCCTGTCTCAAGTCCTAAGGGTAGGATAATGATTAATGAGGGTCTCTTTAAAGTCTACCTACCTTTTCACCATTTCCCCCGCATTCCTCAAATGTGTTCAATATCGCTAGAGTCAGAAAACCACTCTCAAAAACAGAAAAAGGCCACAATTCTTCTGAAGTATTCAAAAACCAGACGAGCATCTTCTCAGAACCTGGTCTCAACTCACCTTTCACTTCCTCAGAGACCTTCCCTGACCTCCCAGCTAAAGAAGCAAGACCTGCCTACAACAGACATTTCCCAAGCTAACCCACTTCTGCTCAGAACTTGGCAGCACCCAAAATTGCCATTTACTATTCCTTTGTTTACATGTTTCCTCCTGTTTACACCTGCCACTCCACACTAAAATGAAACCTCCTTGTTCACTGCTGGAGCCGGTATGCCTAAACAGTGCTGGCACATAGTAGGTGCACAAATAACTGCTGAGTGGCCCAAAGTATTGATGTAAGTGCCAACTCTGTCATATGAAGTGTCTCCTGGAAAAGCATTCTTAAAGGACAGAGCACATGCAATTGGCAACGCATTTACATAGCCTACTTTAGAGTAAGCCTGTGATACTAGGACAATCCAGGGTATAAATCCCTTTCAGGGCTTTGGAATGCCCAGCACTTCCAGCTGTGAACACAAAACCCTCTCCAGGCCCATTCACACACTGCTTTCATGAAACATCTCAACAACGATTTCCTCAAAAGGAAATAATGAAATAAAGTCCTGGCCTAAGTTAATCTTTCGTGTCAGGTTCACAATGTTAAAATACTTTGAAGCCAGCCACACAAACAAAACCAAACTGCACAAAATTAGGCTGGGCTGAGATTACATAAAACAAGCTAAACTCTGGCTTTTTTCCTCCCATTCCTCTCTCCTTCCAGTGATTCCTGATACCTGTCTTTTAAGTGCAATTAGATGCAGGTGAGAAAAATGCTTAACTGCAAACAGCTTCTAAATAGGTAATGAGATTTCCAATGATATTCCACCTAATACTGTAGCAACAAGGTAAGGAGGACTGGACAACTTAGAGCTGAGCTGTGTCTGGAAGCTCAAAAAAGCTTAAAGCTTAAAAATTCTTCTTTTTAAAATTATGTTTAAGTCGGCACTTACTTCAAGGTATTCAGTTATCAAAACACATTTTTCAGAGTGCCCTGAGTTTTTCCATACCCATGACTCTCCGCATGTGTGCTAAGCCTACCTTTCAGCACCCATAATGTTAAGAATACAGGTCTTTCAAGAGAGGACAAAAGCGCGGGTTCTCAGGAGTGACAGATCCAAAGGGAAAAATAATCCTTTCTCTTCCAATACTAAACCCAAGTTGCTCCTTCTCCGGAGTTTCCCCGCACTTTCCCCGCACTTTCCCCTCCCCACTCCGCTCCCCTTTCACTGCCCACTTTACCCTGCTTAATCCCGGCGAAGCCTTTCTCCTGGCTTATTAAGGGTAAACAATAGAAATGTCACAAGGAAACTCAGGAAGTAGATGAAGTCTCTAATTGCTGCCGTTTAACGACTATAGATAATTACTATCTTCAAAATGTGGTTTTCACAAGCGGAGAGAGAGTCGAGGCGGGTGAGGCTGGCGAGCTCCCCGTCGCTGGAGGACATCTGCGAGGCCGAATCCCAGGACCGAGGGACGAAGGGGATGCGGCCCCGTGCCCGGGAGCCCGGGGTGGGGGACAGCGGCGTTCCTGCCCACTCCGGGACACTCACGGCCGAGTCACAGACAGTTCAGTGCCCTCGGGCTGCGGCTGCCCGTGGCGGTCACCATAACAATATGCAAAGCGCTGCCCGCGGACGCCCCCCGCGCGGATCCCACTGCCCGCCGCGGCCGAGCCGGCGGTGCCGCGCCTGGAGTTCCGGGCCCCGGGCTCACAGCAAGCGGGGTCAGAGGGCCCCCGGGGGCCTCTCAGCTTCGCCAAGGTGGTGGTGGTGGGGTGTCCTCGGACACCGCGTGGTGCCTGCGACGGCGATGCCTCAGCCCTGGCCACTACCCCCGCTACCCGGCCCGGGGCGCGCAGAGAAGTCGAGCCCCTATCCCTGCGGTACCGCCGACGACTTGGTCCCCGAACGCTGAGCCCCGCGGGGCGCGGGGTCGCCCCAGTCCCCGCCGCTGCCGCCGCCCCGGGCTGACCGCGATCCGCCACCTCCTTCGCCACCGTCCTCGGCGCGGATAGCGCAACCCAGTGCCCGCCGCAGGGCCCCGCGCGCGCTTCCCCGCCCGCGCCGTCCCAGCCCTCCGAGCGGCTCGCGCCGGCCCAAGCGCCCGGGAGATCTCCACAGAGCCCCCGAGCCACCCCGCTGGCCCTGCTCGGGGATGCGGGCGCGCTGCTGCCACCCAGCCTGGAGCGCTCGCCGCCCGCCCCCAAGTTCCCCGGGTCGGGGACCCCCGGACTCACCCCAGAACCACCAGCTCCCCGTATTTCACCGGCTCCTTGTTGAGGGCGCAGTGCTCCTCATGGCCGGGGGAAAACATGGAGCCCTGCTCGGCCGCCGCCGTCGCCTCCGCCGCGACCCCCGCCGAGTCCGCGCCGCCGCTACAATCCCATCCCGAGAAGGGAGTGAGCGCGCCAGGGAAGGGCACGGCGGCGAAGGGTGCGCGGGGCGGCCAATCCCGCGGCTGCTCCGTCGTGGCTGCGCGGCTGCCCTGCCGGGCTCTCCGGAGCTCCGCGCAGCGCGGCTGCCCCGAGCCGGACTCGGCAACAAATGGAACCAGGCAGCAGGGGGACCTACCAGCGCCGAGCGCCTGAGCCGCAGCCGCCGCCGAAGCCCCGCGGGAGGGAGGAAGGGAAAGAGCGAGAAAGCTAGGGAGGGGCGGGGGCAGTGGGCGGGGGAGGGGCGGGGGGGCGGGGGCCGGACCGCTGAGCCGCCCTGCGGGCGCGCGGGCAGGTGGGAGCCGCCCGGCCCTCCGCGAGACGCCCGCAGCCCCCCTGCCCACCCGGCGCCCCCTCCCCCGGCGCGTGGGGCCGCCCACGTCCCCTCCCCGCCCCCCTCGGGCCCCGCGGTGGATCGCCCGGGTGTTATGTAAACATAGAGTAAAAGGGAAAAGAAGTTCTTAAAGGAGCAGCTCTATTTTTTTTTTTTTTCTCGCTTCCTTTCCCAAACTTAACAGCCCGGGGTCCTCAGCCCTGGTCGCCGAGTTCTCCAGCGGCTGAAGGCTGCGCAGGATCCCGGAAGCACAGCGGTCAAGGTTCCCAAGCCTAGCCTAGTTTCCCCAGGTTAGTTAGCTGTAAATAAAGAACTTGCTCTGGGGTATGAGAGCACTTGCTTTCCCGGTGTCACTGGATCTCGGCACACATCCGGAGGTGTCGCACAAGCGCACCTGGGTGCCTCCTCTTCCAAAACCAAGTCCTTAAGAGCTTGAAGACGTCTAGAAATTTGGAGGGGCTCCCCAATTGGCACTGGATTAGAGGGAGTCTTGAAAGCACTTGGAGCACACTGCCATGGTGCAGGATGTAACAACCCGGTTTGTCGTCAGCAGAGCTCCACAAGGTTCCAAAAAAATGTTTTGTTGTTGTTGGGGGGTTTTTTGTTTTGTTTTTTTTAATCCATACCCTGTCCGCTTTCCCATACCTTCTCTCAATCCCCTAAAGAATTTAAGAGGAAATTATTTGGGTAAACTTTTTAGTGGATATAAAAGTTCCTTTATTATCATAATTTAGCCAATGCATTGTTTGCTTTTTATGCTTTTCTAAATAGTTACTACTATGGCTTTAAAATATTTTAGAGCATAACAGCTTTACTGACTGCTGTTTCTCACCATACAGGATTTTATTGTTTTCCCATTTATTAAGCACTCATACTGGAAACTGCATATTATTGTCAGTCACTGCCTCTCAAGACTGTTAAATAATTTTCAAAGAAATAAATACTGTAAAGCCACCCTATGTATAAACACTGACTGGTTGGCTATGACCCTAAGTAAAGGGCTAGGAAAAAGAAATAATTGCATCAGTAACCTTCCATTGCACCGTTCAGCACCCTTTGTCTAACATTCTCTGACAGGTTATTACTATAGTGACAAGATGCTGCAGGAAATTTTACTTCAGTTAGTAACAAATGTGTTTTTAATTGAGGCTTTAGAAATAAATTATTTCAAAGTAACTAAAGTCACACCATTGGTCAGTCAAACACACAAACAATTTTTAAACAACTTACTTCACCTAAGTATAAAAATTCTATACTTCATCTGAACACAGATATTCTGCATATTTTACATATTCTCTGTAATATGTGTGTGTGTATAGTTAGTTTTAACCAACAATCCTTCACTGAAGGGTTGAATGCTTTCTCATCACTAGGGTCTTGGTGTGAATTTCTGTCTGAATTTTTGCCTGATTAATGCTGTCTTCATTTATCTACTCCATGCTCCTACTTACCTTATAGATGTGTGGCTAGCAAAGGTCTATCAGAATCATGCCTTGGTTATGAAGTCCCCAGTTATTACAGTACCTGGCTCTGTCATTCTAACTTCTCCAGGCTTGTTCTGTTGCTGCTACTGCTCTCTAGGCTGCGATTACCCCCACCCTTCTTCTCTCTTGGCATGCTGTGCTTTTGTGCATTGCATTACACTATTCTGTCTCCATTTCCTCCTTGCTGTGCTCTGCATCTGCTCTTAGGAAGATGGAAACAAACATTTATTAACCTCCTACTAAGTTCCAAACACTAGGCTGAGAGTTTCCCATAAGATGTCTCAGTCTTTGCAGGACCTCCATTCTAGCTGTTTGCCCAGGACGCCTCTGACTTCCAGAGGGCCATCTCTCTCTTTCTGCTCTCCCTGCATGTCTTTGAGCTTGTTTAAAGTTCTTCATCAGGTCTGTCTTTATCAGTTACTTACAGGAAGTGTTGCTTTGAATCAAGTTTTTGTAGCAGTGGAGGCTTTTTATCTTAGGCAACTCAGGGCTGACAGACCAGTTTGGGGAATCATTCCGACACCTGAAAACCTCAAGAATGCATACAGGCACCAGGAATGGAAAACCAAATGAGCAAAAGGGCCAAGTAGGACTGTGGCAAATTGGTGAGACTGTGCCATCTCAGAGGCGCATCAGTCACTCCTCTCCAGCTAATTGTCGCCATGTGACAATAACAGCTTACTGTTGCTAAATTTAATTTTTTTAAGTGCAAATCCTGTGTTTTATGCCAAATCCAACTTGTAACTATAGGTAACTCATTCCAGTTCTGTTTTGTTTTGTTTTAAACACAGAATGGACCCACCAAAACCATGTCTGTTTTCTAGATTGGGCCCAAGTTCCCCAAATTTGCTTTGTCTGGTTTCAAGGAAATATATAAACGAAGGTAAAAAAAAGAACCAAAAAACATTTCTCAAGTGGAATCAAATGGCAGGGTTGGGAGGGGAACAGAATAGTGGGGCATAAACTTGATTTTCTCAGAGAGTCCATGGCTTGTATCCCTATAAAAGCCAGCTTGCACCTTTCTCTGTCCATCCCTCATTAGAGTTTTCTGTTCACAACTCAAGCCAGTTAGAACATTACCCCCACCATCCCCTGCTAATATTAGGAATCTGATTGTAGCGTCAATTTATCTCTTCTTGAATGTAATTGTTTTAGTTAGTAGCTCCAGGCTGGTGGGACAATCTGGCTGTGCCATCTGCCAACCCACTGAAAGCCAGGGTGGGTTTGACTGACCTGGCTGCCAGGGCAGACCACTGCCCCCCCTCCCTGCTTGCCATTCCATTTGGGTCTCTCCGAAACCACTCTCCTGAAGAGGATGAACCACCCACAGCATCCCAGAGGGAGTTGATGCTACTTCTTGGGCTACCTAAGGCCATATGTTAACTTCACAAATAAATAATGTAAGGCTTTCTCTTGATTTTTCCCCCCAGTTAGGTCTATCTCTTTTAAGTTAGAATGAAAAGATTTAGTGAAGAAGCTTATGTTTGTCTTAAATAAAATCAATCAAATGCCTTCCAGTATTTCTAGAATAAAGAGTCTAATTTTTAGTCACTCTCCATTCTACCTTACATGTTTATGTTTGCAAAGACTAAAGAGTAAAAAGATCCTTTCAAAAAATATATGTTTGGGGCTTCCCTGGTGGTGCAGTGGTTAAGAGTCCGCCTGCCAATACAGGGGACACAGGTTTGACCCCTGGTCCGGGAAGATCCCACATGCTGCAGAGCAACTAAGCCCCTGCACCACAACTACCGAGCCTGCTCTCTAGAGCCCACGAGCCACAACTAGTGAGCCTGTGTGCCACAACTACTGAAGCCCATGCACCTAGAGCCCGTGCTCCGCAACAAGAGAAGCCACCACAATGAGAAGCCCACGCACTGCAATGAAGAGTAACTCCCGCTTACCACGACTAGAGAAAGCCTGCATGCAGCAACGAAGACCCAACGCAGACATAAATAAATAAATAAATAAATAAATGTATTTATTTTAAAAAAATATGTCTGGATAAACCAGTCATTTTTTTCATGAAAACTTAGATCACATTTTATTTTTAAATTTTCTATATACATACATATATATATCTATATATACACATATATATACACATATATATCTATATATACACATATATATATTCCTGATTGGGAAAGTAATATGAGCTCCTTGTCAGAAGTTTGGAAAACATGAAAAAAGGGATTTTTAAAAATCTTATTTTATTTAAATCATCCATAGTCTCATTACCCAGAAACAACCCTGTATAACATTTTTAATCTATTTCCTTCATCTTTTTTATTTTTAATTTTTTTACATAGTGTGATAATACTGTGTATAATCACCTTTCACACAGTTTGTTATCTCCCCTTTTTCACTTAATGTTACAATTGTGAGCAGTTTTCTCTTGTCGCTAAAACTTCATTTTTGTTGTTCCATCATGTGTATCAATATCTATGAACCATCCTCCCTCTTATAAAACATAGGGAAGATTTCTAATTTTTGGCCTTCTAAATAATGAACATATTTATATTCATTATTACTGCATGAGAACAATTTCCTATAAGTGAAATTATTACATCAAATGGTATAGACATTTTTAAGACCCTTCCATGCATATTTCCAAACTGTTTTTCAAAATGATTATAGCTGCCAAGTTATACTGCAACAACCATCAGTAAATGAGAGAGAGCCTGCCTCAGGGAACTCTCAGTAGCAGTTTTAAACCCTCACTAATATGACAGGTGATAATTTTTATTTGCATTTCTTTGATTGCTGTTGTGAGGTACACTCACATTTTTAAAAAATTGTGGTAGAAAGTACATAACATGAGATCTACCCTCAACAAAACTTTCAGACTCCAGTAGACTTTTGTTAACTGTAAGCACAATGTTGTACAACAGATCTCTAGAGATTTTTCATCTTGCATGACTGAAACTTTATACCCATTGAACAGCAACTCCTGTTTCTTCCTCCCCGCAGCTCTGAGAAATTGCACTTTTTACTTGTATAAGTTTGGCAACTTTTGATATATAAGTAGAATCATGCAGTATTGTCCTTCTGTGACTGGCTTATTTTTTAGCAAATTGTCCTCAAGGTCCATCCATGACACATCATATTAACAGGATTCCCTTCTTTTTATGGCTGAATAATATTCCACTGTAGGTATGTACTACATAATCGAGTTATCCATCTATGGATATTTAGGTGTTTTCACCTCTTGGCTATTGTGAACAATGCTGCAATGAACATGCAAGTGCAAATCTCTTCAAGATCCTGATTCCAGTTCTTTTGAATAAATACCCAGAAGTAGTTTGCTGGATCATATGGTAGTTCTACTTTTAATTTTTTGAGGAAGCTCCATTCTGTTTTACCAGCACCATTTTACATCTCCATCAACATGGCACATGGGTTCCAATGTTTCTACATCCTTGTCAACATTTGCTATTTTCTGGGTTTTTTGATAATGAACATCTTAACAGGTATGAGGTGGTATCTCCTGATTTTGGTTTACATTTCCCTGATGATAGTGATGTTCAACATCTTTTCATATATCTGTTGTATTTGCTTATCTTCTTTGGAGAATTGTCTATTCATTACCTCTGCCCATTTTTAAGTTGGGTTATTTGGTTTTTTGTTATTGAGTTATTGAGTTTCTTATATATTTTGGATATTAACCCCTTATCAGATATATGGTTTGCAAATATTTTCCCCCATTCTGTAGGTTGCCTGTTTCCTTTGTTGTGCAGATGCTTTTTAATTTAATGTAGTCCCACTTGTCTACTTTTGCTTTTGTTGCTGGTGCTTTTTGGTATCATACCCAAGAAACCATTGCCAAGATCAGTATCACAAAGATTTCCCCCTTGGCTTTCTTCTAAGAGTTTGCAGTTTCAGGTCTTCTGTTGAAGTCTTTAATCCATCTTGAGTTTATTTTTGTGTATGGTGTAAGATAAGGGTCCAATTTCATTCTTTTCCATGTGGATATCCAATTTTCCCCACACCACGTATTGAAGAGACTCTCCTTTCCCATTGTGTATTCTTAGCATCCTTGTTGAAGATCAGTTGTCTGTATATGCATGGGTTTGTTTCTGGGCTCTATATTCTGTTCCATTTGTCTATATGTCTATTTTTATGCCAGTAGCATACTGTTTAGATTACTATAGTTTTGTAATATGTTTGAAATCAGGAAGCGTGAGACCTTCAGCTTTGTTCTTTTTAAGATTGTTTTGGCTATTCAGGGTCCTTTGTGGTTCCATATGAATTTTAAGATTATTTTTCTATTTCTGTAAAAGATGTCATTGGGATTTTGCTAAAGATTGCTTTAAATCTATAGGTTGCTTTAGGTAGTATGGACATTTTAACAATATTAAGTCTTCCAATCTATGAACACAGGATGTCTTTCTATTCACTTGTGTCCTCTCTCATGTCTTTCATTAATATTTTGTAGTTTTCAGTGTCCAAGTCTTTTGCCTCCTTGGTTAAGTTTATTCCTTTGTATTTTATTCTTTATGAAGTTATTGTAAATGGCGCTCTTTTCTTATTATCTTTTTCAGATGGTTCATTGTTAATGTATAGAAACACAACAAATTTTTACATATTGATTTTTGTGTCTTTGAACTTCACTGAATTTGTTTATTAGTTCTAACAATGTTTTTGTGGAAGTTTTAGAATTTTCTACATATAAGATCATGTAATCTGTGAACAGAGATTTTTACTTCTTTTCAGATTTGGATGCCTTTTACTTCTTTTCCTTGCCTAATAGCTCTGGCTTGAACTTCCAGTTGAATAGAAATGTTGAATAGAAGTGGCAAGAGTGAGCATCCCTGTCTTTTATTCCTGATCTTAGAGGAAAATGTTTCAGTTTTTCATTGAGTATAATGTTAGCTGTGGGATTTATGGCCTTTATTACTTTGAGATAATTTCCTTTTATTCCTAGTTTGTTGAGTCTTTTTTTTCCATCAGGAAAGGTGTTGGGTTTTGTCTAATGCTTTTTCTGCATCTATTGAGATCATCATAAGAGTTTTATCCTTTGTTCTGTTAATATGCTATCTCACATTGGTTGATTTTCGTATGTTGAACCATCCTTGCATCCCAGGGATAAGTTCCACTTGTTCATGGAATATGAGACTTCTAATGTGCAGCTGGATTCAGTTTTCTAGTATTTTGTGGAGGATTTTTTCACCTATATTCATCAGGAATATTGGCCTGTAGTTTTCTTTTCTTGTAACATCTTCTTCTGGCTTTGGAATCAGGGTGATACTGACCTCAAAAAATGAGTTTGGAAAAGTTTTCTCCTCTTCAATTTTTTGGAAGAGTTTGAAAAGGATTGGTATTAATTCTTCTTTAACTGTTTAGTAGAATTTACCAGTGAAGACATCTAGTCCTGGAATTTTCTTTGTTGAGAGGTGTTTGTTTGTTTGTTTTACTGATTCAATCTCCTTACTAGTAATTGGTCTGTTCAAATTTTCTGTTTCTCCATGATTCAATCTTGTAAGTTATATGTTTCTAGGAATTTATCCATTTCTTTTAAGTTATCCAATTTGTTAGTGTGCTATTATTCATAGTACTCTTGTAATCTTTTAATTCCTGCAGAGGTGGTAATAATGTCCCCTTTCATTTCTGATTTTATTTGCGTCTTTCTCTTTTTTTTCTTAGTTAGTCTAGTTAAAGACATCAATTTTGTCGATCTTTTTCTTTTTTTTAAATTAATTAATTAGTTTATTTTTATTTGGTTGAGCCTGGACTTAGTTGCGGCAGGCGGGCTCCTTAGTTGTGTCATGTGAACTCTTAGTTTCAGCATGCATGTGGGATCTAGTTCCCTGACTAGGGATTGAACCTGGGCCCCCTGCATTGGGAGCATGAGACTTAACCACTGCACCACCAGGCAAGTCCCTGTTGATCTTTTCAGAAAAGCAGCTCAGTTTCATTGATTTTATCTATTGTTTTTCTATTTTCTATTTTGTTTATTTCTGTTCTAATCTTTATTGCCTTCCTTCTGCTAGCTTTGGGCTTATGTTCTTCTTTTTCTAATTCCTTGATGTATAGAAATAGGTTTTATATTTGAGATTCTACTTCTTTTTTAAGGTAGGCATTTATCACTATAAAGTTGCCTCATAGTACTGCTTTTGCTGCATCTCATAAGTTTTAGTATTTGTATTTTTGCTTTCGTTTGTCTCAAGATATTTTCTAATTTCCTTTTTGATTTCTTCTTTGATCCATTTATGTTCAAGAGTGTGTTGTTTAATTTCTAAATATTTGGGAATTTTCCAATTCTCTTTGCTATTGATTTCTAGTTTCAGTCCATTGTGGTCAAAAAAGATACTAGATATAAATTCAATCACCTTAAATTTGTTATGACTTGATGGTTCTCTAAAATGTCATCTATACTGGAGAATGTTCCATGTGCACTTTAAGAAGAATATGTATTCTGCTGCTGTTGGGAGGTGGCATTCAGTCTTCTAAAAGCCCTGTGGTTGGGTCCTATTGAGCTTGTAGTCAATAAAATTTTAGATTTCTGTCAGATGAACTGCTTTGAAGAAGAATCCATCTCACCAAGACCTGTATACTTGAATTATTGAACCTAAGTGAAATATTAAATATTTATTCCTGTTTTATTTCCAATTCATTAGGTTTAGACAATCCAATGGGCTCTTTTTCCTCATTCTTTTAAAGAGGTTTTATTATTTCAAAAAGTAATAGATACAGATAGTAAACAATTCAAATAATAAAAAGAGTGAAAAATGTTTTAATCCTACTTTCACCCAGCAGTTCTCCTCCCTAGTGGAAACCAGTTTTCAATTTTTTGTGTATCTTCCCAGCACTTTTCTCTGCATATGTTTGTGTAAATAATCTTTTAAAAACACACAGAGGGCCTCCCTGGTGGCGCAGTGGTTGAGAGTCCGCCTGCTGATGCAGGGGACAGGGGTTCGTGCCCCGGCCCGGGAGGATCCCACGTGCCGCGGAGCGGCTGGGTCTGTGAGCCATGGCCGCTGGGCCTGCGCGTCCGGAGCCTGTGCTCCGCAATGGGAGAGGCCACAACAGTGAGAGGCCCACATACAGAAAAAAAAAAAAAAAAAAAAAAAAAAACACACAGAAATGGCAGCACACTATGTACACTATTCTGTACCTAGCTTTTTTCACTTAACAAGGAGACCAGGAAAGGCTTCTTCAAGGAGGCTTTTGAGCAGTTGACTGAATGATAAAACAGAATCACCTGTGCAAGATCTGAGCGAATAATATTCCACCCAGAAGGTGCAGCAAGTGCAAATGCCCTAAGGTAGTACTGAGCTTGGCACATGTTAGGAACAGAAAGTACTTCATGTTGCCAGAGCTTACTGCATGAGCAGGAGAGGGGTATAAGATAAAGCTGGAGAAGTAGGTAGGAGCCAGGTCATACAGGGCATCAGGGTAATGATTGCTTCTCTTTGATATTGGAAATCACTGGAGAGTTGGGTACAGTTGTTGAAATAAATAATAAAATCTTGTAATAATTTTACCTATATAGACACCATGAGACTATAAAATGCAAAACCAATATACACATTTTGGAAGCTACATGATAAGTAACTTTGGAATAAAGTATTCATTTTTATGTTCTTTGCCCCAGACCAGAGTTACTGCAAACAATGAACGGTATTTGTAACAATGAGATTATTCTGGAAGAGGGCCTCCCTACTCTCATTCACCACTGAGACAGGGACTCTGCCGGGAAAGAGGCTGAACTGAAGCAGGAGAAAAGCATCCTCAAAGAGTAGAAAACAGGCTAATTAACGAGACAGAGACCTCAGTTCTACATCACTTAATGTCTTTATGCCTTCCTTAGTTAACCCATCTGTGAAATAGGAATAATAATTTCCTGCCTATATAGCTCATAAGGTTTTTGAGAAAATCAAATGAGATAATGCATGTGACAGTAACTTATGTACAGCCAAGTATTAAAACATACACAGTATTGTCATTTTTAAATACAACTACAGGAGAATATTGTGGGATGGGGATGTGGAAATATTAAATAATAACGAATCAGTAAATATGTGCTGAAAGGTTCCTGTGCTGGCTTTGTACAGCCCTGTAATAAGATAATTTGATAAATGTTTACTTAGGGCCTATTATGTTAAGGCACCATGATAGATACAGCAAGTGCTATAGCTGCAAGTGAGACAGCAGGAAGTCTGGAATCCCACGGGCTCCCACTTTGGAGGTACGATCCTGATCTCAGATGAGGGACAGTGAGGGAGCGTATGGGACTCCAGTCAGCAGAAGCCCCACAATCTGTAGCTTTCTTGCTAGTTGTGAAATGTTCCGGTTGTAGCAGCTAGAAAATTGGAATCTAAATAAGAAATGAACCCAAATGAGAATGCTTTCCAAACTGTAAGGTGCTATATAATAGCAGGACTATGAGAGTGCTAAAAGATCAGCTGATATCAGGAAGCTCAGTCTAACATCTTGAGCTAATGTTTCATCCATCTCCAACATGCTTATGAATGTCCATTTGACCTTAAGTTATTCTGAATGCATTTCTTTTTACCTTTTCCTAATCTTTTAAATTCAGCCATTACAATCACACGTGTGAAGTTAACTGGGTGTGTTTAGCTGCAAAATCAACACATGAAGCAGAGCGACCTAATCTCCATTACCACGTGCCAGTTCACACACAAAAAGCCAAGGGCACGCTGACACACAGCTCAGCACAGATGGAACGGACTCCCATGGTCAACAGCTGCGGTAGGAACAAAGCACCTGATAACACGTAGAAGTTATCACTGCTCCCCTAAGCTAAATAATAAGACAAATATTTTTCATACCTTTCGAAAAACTTTAAACCATGGTGGCAACTTAATCACAGTAATGGGGGAATTAAACACTTTAAGACCCACAAAATCAAAACTGTTAATTCATAAAACATCCACCTGCCTGGTCAATTTAAGTTCCTATTAACCTTACTCTTTGCTTGCATACTGGTCACGTATACAAGGGGTCTTCCCCTCTTGAGCTCAATCCCTGTGTTGTCATTGGCTAAAGTCGATATGACAGAAAGATGGGCAGTTGACTAAAAACAAGCCATAAATACACAACAGGAATGTAAAGAATCTTAACCGAACAAACCAAATTTATTTCTTCTATGAAATTATAAACATTTTATTAAATATTAAGCATTTTATTAACTATATCCTCTTCTATGACCAGGCCAGCAGATGCTGAAAGCTAGAAAAAAACTTCTTAAAAAATCAAATCCCTTGCCCTCTGCCTCCTCCTCTAGGCATTTAAAAAATCATAATCTTTCTGGCATTTATCACAGACTTACCATATGTTTTGTACTATACATCATATTCAGTAGAGAAGTTTCTTGTACTCTATAATTTTTTATAATAAAATCATATGACTATTAAGTCAAAATGACTATAGCTCTAAAGCATATTTTTAAACTCACAATTAGATTTTATGAAGCAACTTTTGAGAACAATGACGTATCACTTTTTTTTAAATTAATTTATTTATTTTTGGCTGTGTTGGGTCTTCGTTGCTGTGCACAGGCTTCTCATTTCAGTGGCTTCTCTTGCTGCGGAGCACGGGCTCTAGGCACGTGGGCTTCAGTAGTTGTGGCACACGGGTTCAGTAATTGTGGCTCACGGGCTCTAGAGCGCAGGCTCAATAGTTGTGGCGCATGGGCTTAGTTGCTCCGTGGCATGTGGGATCTTCCCAGACCAGGGCTCGAACCCGTGTCCCTTGCACTGGCAGGCAGATTCTTAACCACTGCACCACCAGGGAAGTCCTGAATCCCTATCTTTTACTTCAAAACAAAACACCCCAAAACTTAGTGTCTTAAAACAAAAACAAAAACCACCCTTGGGCAGTTAAGGATTAACGGTTAGGGTCATGAAGTTCAAACATAGCTGCTATGGGAACAAGTTTTAGAGAAGACATGAGGCGGGCTGGGAAAGCGCATCTAAACTGTCTACTACGACTATAATTCCAATGGGGAGAAAGCAGCAAAATTTGAGTGTAAACAAAATGTTAAAGTATAGAAGGAGTTATATTTAGTACCATGTGGGTGATAAAAATGAGTAAGAAGAACACATCAAAAGAAGATATATTAACTGAAGTAAGCAGGGAACAGTAAAAGGGGCCAACTAGATAAAAGGAGATAAGGAAGAAGTGAGATCCCTGAAAGATTTGAAATATAGGATGAATAATTTAAACTTGAAAAAGAGAAGTCTTATTGAAGATTTTGAGACAGGAGGTGATGAGGTCAAAATGGCAGGAGAGAAATTGACATTCAATCACTTAAAGTAAGTGAATAGACCATGAACGTGCCAACCCCTGTGCTAAGCACTAGGATTGTTTTCATGGTGTGGTTCTAGAGCATCTTAAGGATAAACACTGCTAGAAGGCTGCCAAGGGACGCTACTCCTGTGTGTTATTGCAGAAAGAATGACAGCGAAGTCATAACAACTCAGTCAAAAATTTTGTTTTTTAAAAAAAGCAAATTAGAGAGGGACATCACCTTTAGTGTAAAATTTCACTTTTCATTCTTCAGTCTTCTTCATCTATAATTGAGGATAAAGTATGGATAACGTTTGGTTTTCTTTTAGTGTTAAAGAACCAGTGTCAAACAGGAACTTTGTTTGGATAATCATGGCTTTCAATAAGTCTCTCTCTATGGCTTATTCTTGAAGTGCAGTAGATAATAATCATAACATTAACTGAATGTTTATTATGTGCCAGGCACTGTTGTACAGGCTTTATACAATTAAGCATTTAGTCTTCACGATAACCAAATGAGGTGGGTGCTATGATCATCATCCCCACTACACAGATGGAAGAAATTGAGGTATAGAGAATTTAAGTGCTTTGACCAAGGTTAAACAGGTAGAAAGCAGTGGAACTGGGCTTTAGATCCAAAATATCTGGGTCCAGAATCCATGCATATGCTATGGTGCCTCTTAACCGTTTAAATTTAAAAATCTTTTAAATTTTAATTTATACCTATTGGCAATTTAGGCTGAATGTCCTTTAACATGTCAATTAGCGGCAGCAGTTTTTGTCATGTATCCATATCCATTTAATGAACTGGAAGTACTCCCTTGTCCCAAAGTGACTAAAAGCACAGGGCCAGAGGTGCCTATTCACAATATACCGTGTGGAGGAACAATAATTATCCTGGTTGACCCTCTAGTAAGAGCTTGAAGCTCTTGAGGCGCCCACCACTCTCCCTGAGCACACAAAAGAACCATTTCTCTCCTAGAGAATACCAGTGATTAGAGGATTAGAGGCTCATTCTTCCTTACTGCTCTACTGCCTTGACACCACACACACATACACTCCACTCAGGAGTGGACTGTATTCTTTTTTTGTTGTTGTTGTTGTTGTTGTTGTTTTTTTAAAGAAGATATTGGGGGTAGGAGTTTATTAATTAATTTATTTATTTTTGCTGTGTTGGGTCTTCATTGCTGTGCGAGGGCTTTCTCTAGTTGTGGCAAGCGGGGGCCATTCTTCATCACGGTGCGTGGGCCTCTCACTATTGCGGCCTCTCTTGTTGCGGAGCATAGGCTCCAGATGCACAGGGTCAGTAGTTGTGGCTCACGGGCCTAGTTGCTCCGTGGCATGTGGGATCCTCCCAGACCAGGACTCGAACCAATGTCCCCTGCATTGGCAGGCAGATTCTCAACCACTGCGCCACCAGGGAAGCCCCTGGACTGTATTCTTAAAGAGGGACTGGCACATCTAGCTTTACCCTGATCACTTCTACCCAAGTTACCAGAGTGACTACTGTACACAGGGTGACAGTGTACAGTACAGCTTGCTTCAACTTCAGTGCCCTTCTGACCCCTCACACCGAGGACAGGGGTTCATGGCTTTGCCTAGGAACCGCCCTGCTTGTTCAGGGACTGGAAAGGCATCCCGTTCATCCCCGAATCTGCACTCAATAGACCCTGGACTGGAATGGTCCAGTCAGCTCTGAGCAACACAAGTTTGTCATCTCTCTGTTGGTGGGTGTGTCATCTGTAGCTGAGTCCTAAGCCAGCTGCTAAGGTTGTCTGCATCAGCCTGGGTGAGGGAGAGGTCCAAGCTCATTGCTCTGGGAAAGCAGGCCAATATGCAAATGCTTTGCTTTGCTGCTAACCCCAAATTTTCTCAAATTTCATAGTTAAAAGGATCGATGTTAGTATCATGAACATCATTATCGTGTCATTGTCTAAGGTAAGTTGGCAGCCCTTGGCCTTTTTTATGAACCCAGGATAAGATGGTGCTGAAGTGAGACTTTCTGAGTTACAGGAAATAGAGAGCCACTCATGATACTTTAAGAAAGGGGAGGTTTTTCTGCAAGTCTCCACGTGGATTAAAAATGGCACTGGGGCAGCTCTAGGGACCAGGGGGCTGTCCATCCCTTAGAAGATACCTGATTCCTGATGTGTTGCTGTTTTCCTCTTTCTCTCTCTAGGTGGATTTCCTCTGCTGAGTCATATTTCCTTCCCTCTGACTTTGCAGTGCACATTGAAAATCAAGTCTCTCTATGTTATAATGATTCAATCTCTGCTCCTAATTCCTGAATTCCTTCACTTGGCAGTTCTTAGTTCACATTCTTGAGAGAGGGAATATGATTGGCTCAACACGTCGTTTGATTACCAGGTCAGGGGTTACAGGGTCAGGTTTAGGCTGGGTCGTCTTTCGTGGTCCAGTCAGCTGTGGTGGTAAGACAAGTCAAAAGGTAGGAAACATGGCTGCCAATGGCTCTTTCTCTCTCTCTCTCTTTTTTTTTTAACATCTTTATTGGAGTATAATTGCTTTACAATGGTGTGTTAGTTTCTGCTTTATAACAAAGTAAATCAGTTATACATACACATATGTTCCCGTATCTCTTCCCTCTTGCGTCTCCCTCCCTCCCACCCTCCCTAACCCACCCCTCTAGGTGGTCACAAAGCACCGAGCTGATCTCCCTGTACTATGCGGCTGCTTCCCACTAGCTATCTATTTTACGTTTGGTAGTGTATATACGTCCATGCCACTCTCTCACTTTGTCACAGCTTACCTGTAAGCTGAAAGGCTGGTAGGTGCTGTAAACATGTCTAGCGTAGATGGGCTATTTGGGGCTGAACTGAAGCAAGCTCTTGGTAACAGGGTATTAACATTATACATTTTATACAATTAAATTAAAATAACACCATTTAAAGATTTTTTAAATGTTCAAATTTACAGACATTTCTAGATAGTCTTTACTTTAATCTTTAAGACGCAAGATTATCCATAGCTTCCAAAGTTAGTTCCTCAATAAAATCATGTGTTATTTTTGAAAAAAGCAGATTTTTTAAATGAGTAAATTATCAAAGAAAGGTTCAAGACTACTTACAATCTCTTTCATCTTCTTAAGCTTCAAAAAGTATCCCCAGATTTTTCAGTCTTTTCCCTGGAGTTTGATTTCCACTATCTTCAACCTCACTTTAATTTAGGCCAAGTGATCATTACAAATGAAACTGCCAGAAGCAGCGAGAAATGTTTGAAGAATTTATCCTTGTTATTTGGCTTCTAACTTAGGGCCTACAAGACAAAAGTTCACAAAATTATCCTCTCAAGATAATTTGTGGGAGGGAAATAGCGGATTCAGAGATGAAGATGTATTTTAGCAATAAAAATGAAGTAGTATCAGGTACAAAGAATGAGAATGAATTTTTATCATTTTTATTTTATATGTTCTCATGACAATTAATATAATCAAAAGTATCTCCTTCTTCCAAAACCAGATTTTTTGAAGCTTCATATTCTCGATATATCCACCACTTCCACTTGCCCACATCACCTTTACCACTTTTTCCACCTTTGTGGAGAACATTTTTGCTAAGCAGCCCTAAAGGCATATGACTCGTCCCCTTGGTAATTAGACCAAGAGTGGGCAAGTGACTCAGGCAAAGCCATTCAAATTCTCCTAGAAACTTTGGAAATTGAAAGATAGAGACTGAATTAATTGACACTTTAGTCTCCAGAGCAATAAGTTCATACAGAATTAGTAATGTAATTGGCTTTATGGCCAAAATTAAAATGTAGCTAAATGCAAAGTCAGATACAGCTGAAGTTATGGGGAAGCAGACCCTAAAAGGCCTGTAGAAGAAACTGGTTTCCACAGGAAAGATGAAGCTGACACGCAAAGAGAAGAAAAGACAGTGTTCTGAGAAAGACCAAGAGAAATGACCTGCCTGAAGATGTTAGAGTTCCCATAAGTCACCCAGCTATACTATTAGATTCATAGGATTTCTTCAGACCCTTAAAATAAATTCCTCTTTATTTCAACTAGCTTGAGTATTTCTTTTCTTGTGATGAGATTAAGATAATTCTGTTTCTTATGTGCATATTTTTAATCTGGATAAACTGTATTTAGTATGCCTCAAAAGACAGAAGGGTACAGTCTCCACTGCGTCCAGTGCTCCCTAAAGAAAATGGAAGGCAAACACCAATGTGTGCATATCTTAAATATTTGCAAAGAACAGCTGTTTCATCCAGAATGGACCTTGATGAGTAACTTCTGTGGCAAAAATGGAACTTAATAGAAAAGCTTTTCCTAATAAAATGGATGATTCAGGCATTGCAATCATTCAGCAAATTGTATTCAGTGTCCACTATATGTGCTAAGTACTGTGAACGGTCCTGGAGCCCTCAAGGTAACTAGGTGAGCTATAAATAAAGTTTCCAGTGGGACTACGAGTAAATCACAGTTATTATATAATGTGCCTTAGTCCATTGAATTCTGAGGATGATTTCAAATGGAGAGCCCTGGGCTGGAGAGTTGGGGGGTTTGAGACACATATAAAAAATTCAGCCCTTCCTCGCTTGAGTTTCTTTGACAAGGGATTCCAAGTTTAAACAAAGTCCTGTGAGCAAGTTTCTGAGATGATTCTGAAAAATTCAATAGACCGCTAATTAAAATGCACTATGTGCTGGGCATCAAACATACACTAAGATGAAAAGGGCTCCTTGTCAAGGAGTTTTTGAACTAGAAAGTGAACTAAGCTAAACACATCCAAATGGCTTTTATATCCTGATAAGAAATATCATTCACATACTAGATTCCTCTTTGTACTGATGCCTGCATGTTGCGTTGGTGGGTTCTGTAACTGTTTCAGACCTCTGTGACTTCTCCTTCATCTCCTGTCATTAGTTTAAATTCTATCCCATTAAGAACAGATATGATTCTAAATAATGTCATTATAACTTGATAAGAGCATTAATAACTGAAAACCCTCAACTTGCTTTGTGAATTAACTCTAGGAAAGTCCACTAAGTCCTTGCCAAGGAAAGCATGGTGTCAGTCTTTAAGCAATGATATATTTGATGTCATTTTTGTTGTTGAAGAAAAGGGCAAACAGCATAACCGTCTGAATCCACAGATCACGAGTGAGTTAAAACATCAGTTGTCAGCACAGGAAACAAGTCAAAAGAGCAATCTGGCACAAGGACTGAAGCCGTCGGTCACATTAATGGAATAAAGAAGACTATACAAATATCTCTGGATGCTAAAATCAAATTGCCTCTTTCTCCCATGACAGCTCAAGGAACTCTTTTAGAATCAGCCAAGGGCCCCGGCACAGTTGGAACTGGAGACTTAGAGGGAGAAGCACAAGAGGAGAAAATATTTAGAAAGCATCTTGCAGATAGCATCCTCCCTACGTGCTTCATAATCATAATGGTATGGTTGAGTGCCTCTCACAGTATAGCTGAAGACCAAGCAAAACACAGACCTTTCAGAGCAGTTACTGCTCACTTAATGATCTGATAGGTAAAAGGATAAATTCTTGAAAATGTCAGGTATTCAATAAGGCATTTTCTTAGAGAGAGAAAAAAAATCCTTCCAGAATTCAGGCTTATTACCTAAGATAAAAATCATGGCTCATGTCCAGCAGGAATTTACAAAGACAAGCACAAATGTTGCAATATTACTCCCCAAAACTCCATAATCAAACCAAGGGATTTTAGCTGCTCTGTATCATTCAGTTATAGTCCCCAAATGCCATGCTACTGGGAAGCAGAAGACTCTATAGTGAATTATTTTGAACGGGCCCTTACATAAAAACCCTTGAGAGTGGGTAGACTGTAGCTATGGAAAGATGGAGAGAACAGATAAGTTGAACAAATAAATTGATAAATCTGGTTTTCAGTCCCAGGGCCACCATTTGCCAGCTCTGTGACTTTGGGAAAGTTACTTAACATCTCTGAACCTCAATTCTCTCTTTTGAGAGATGGCAGTAATAACACCTACCTCATGGGGTCATTGTAAGAATTAAGAGAGGTAACAAGTAGAGCATAATACCTGGCATGTGTTGGGTAATCAAAAAAGATCAGTCCCCATTCCCTAGTATAGCCTAGAAGTAAATGTCAATTTATAGTTTGCTTTTAATTATACTTCACCTGTTTTTCCCATTGGACTGGAGAGGCGATACAGGGGAGTGGTTAAAGCACACAGCAAGTGGAGCTGAACTGCCAGGGCTCAAAGCTTGGTTTTATTGATCACTAGCTGTATAACTTCGGGCTCATTACTTAACCTCTTTGTAACCCATTTTCCACAGAGGGTGAACTGAATTAATACAGACACTTGGAACAGTGTCTGGCACATACTGAGCACTGTAAGATTTCATTACTATCATTATCACTATTGTTGTTGTCTGTAACCTGGATAAAATACATATCCCTTCAAGGAGCTTATTTCGATTAAGTTTTTCCTGCCAGTTATCAACTCATGTCTTGGATAATGCACATTTTGAATCACTTTGGCATTTTTTCTTCTTGTGGCAGATTGTATTTTTCCAAAGACAACTGCAACGATAACTCCCATCTCACATGTTCCTCTGCAAAGTGACCCGCCCCTTCTCCATCGACAGGTGGTATCTCCCCTCCCCTCGAATCTGTGTGGGCTTTCGATTGCTTTAGCCAGTGGAGTGTGGTGGGAGTGATGTTATGGGTCAGAACAGGTGATTCAGCGTCTGCCTTGTCTGCTGGAATGCTTGCATTTAGAGCCCTGGGGCCGCCATGCCATGAGGAAGCCAAACCACATGGACTGGCCACACGTAGGTGCTCTGGTCAGCACTCCTGCTTTCAAGTCATCTTAGCCCAGGTGCCAGTTATGGGGGTGAAGCAGCCTCCAGAGGATTCCAGGCTTTGGCCTTTGAATCATCCTCAATTTTTAAGCCTTCTTAGCTGAGTTCTCTGACACTGTGGAGCAGAATCAATGCATCCCTTTTGTGCCCTATCCAAATTGCTGAACCATAGAATCCATAAGCATATTAAAAATGACCGGTATTTTAAGCTGCTACATTTTGAGGTAATTTATTATGTAGCAATAGTGACTGGAACACTTTCTTTCAAAGAAAAATTTCCATGATTTTAAACTTTTCTGGAGTTAACATGTGAAAAAAATTATTTTTTGGTTAACAGAAAATATTACCCTCTTTATAATCATCATCCATGGGAGTAACCTGAAAAATAGACATTTTAAATTATATTTTTCTTTTATGTGTTGATGGGCAGGGCATGGGACTGCTGTTTATATATTACATGTCAAAAAGGTTTGCATGGTTTTCCTCCTCCAACACATATACAATTATTTTTCTAGAACTAGAGTTCCCAAGAAGAAATGCTTTTTTGTAACTAGAGCAACAAAAGTCTCTCTGGTGTGCCTAACTCTGAAATAGAAATCATTTAGAAATGTTCAAACAGCTGTATTCAATTATCGCTGCACATTTTAAATAACTAGTGGTCTCAGCTTCAGAATTATTTACAGCAACTTGTGAAAATGGTGAAAGGGTCTCTATCAACTAGCATTTATACATGTATTTGAATTCCTCTTAGCCAGCTGTGCTGCTCTCTTCCCAGCATCACTGTGGAGCGGCCAGCCTTATTATTTTTTTTTTTTTGCGGTACGCGGGCCTCTCACCGTTGTGGCCTCTCCCGTTGCGGAGCACAGGCTCCGGACGCGCAGGCTCAGCGGCCATGGCTCACGGGCCCAGCCGCTCCGCAGCATGTGGGATCTTCCCAGACCGGGGCACGAACCCATATCCCCTGCATCGGCAGGCGGACTCTCAACCACTGCGCCACCAGGGAAGCCCAGCCTTATATTTTAAAAGTGGTAATACTTGTAGCCAGGGAGAGACCCAAGACACCCAAAGAAAGGATCTGCTCTGTGCTAAACAAGGACACAGAATCCCATTTCTTTAAATGAAGCTTTCCTGGTAACAACCATCTGTCCCGTTTTGTTTTGTTTTTTTCCAGGCTATCCTGATTTCAAAGCAGAAATTCTAGTAAGAGCTGACCTGAAACATTTCCATCCTGTCAGCGTGCACCACCTTCTCGCAGGCAGCTCCACTGTGTCCCATCAGTGTTCCAGGGAGGCTGTGTGCTGACAGCGGGGGACATAGGAGGCAGGGTGCTGAGCCATCACAGAACTGAACTCGCCACAAAGTCTGAAAATTTGGTTTCACTTCTTAGGTCTTTGAGCGCTTCTTCCTTGTGAGAAACTTCCGTTTGTCTGCACGCCTCCCCAGTTCCTTCTACTGTGCAAACTGCTGCCCCAGGGACCCACCTCCCCTCCCAGGGCTGCGGCTTACAGCAAGGGCCTTGCTGTTAGAGGCATTTGGATTTGATTTCTGGAGCTTCCACCTACCAGCTGTATGACTTTGGGCAAGTTAATGAAATTCTCTGGTCATCAGTTTCTTAACCTTAAAAGTGGAGACAATAATATATCTACCTTACAAGATTCTTGTAAGAACTGAAAAAAAATAAAGGCATCATAACCACCTAGAACGGTGCTTACAATGTAACTGAATGTTCACTGCATATTAGCTATGATTTAGAATAAATCAATGTATATCACAGATATTAGAACAAGGAAGAGCTTTAGATCCAGATCCCTCTTCCTAAGCTGCCCTCTGGAATTCAAAGTTATTCCAGGAGTGCTAAGTATAGGCAGAGCTGTTGAAGTCAGTAAAAATACCCACAGAGATCACCTAAGGACCTACTGGCAGACTTTGCCAAGGTGAGGTCCTTAACGAGGTCAAGAATTACTAGTTTAAGACAAAACTATAATTTGGGGGCTTCCCTGGTGGCGCAGTGGTTGAGAATCTGCCTGCCAATGCAGAGGACACGGGTTCGAGCCCTGGTCTGGGAAGATCCCACACGCCGCAGAGCAACTAGGCCCGTGAGCCACAACTACTGAGCCTGCGCGTCTGGAGCCTGTGCTCTGCAACAAGGGAGGCCGCGATAGTGAGAGGCCCGCGCACCGCGATGAAGAGTGGCCCCCGCTTGCTGCAACTAGAGAAAAGCCCTTGCACAGAAATGAAGAACCAACACAGCCAAAAATAAATAAATAAATAAATAAATATGGGAGTCCATGTATTTAAAAAGAAAAAACATAATTCGAAAAGATATGTGCACCCCTATATTCATAGCAGCACTATTTATAATAGCCAGGACATGGAAACAACCTAAATGTCCATCAACAGATGAATGGATAAAGAAGATGTGGTACATATATACAATGGAATACTCTTGGGTCATAAAAAAGAATAAAATAATGCCATTTACATCAACATTGATGGACCTAGAGATCATCATCCTAAGTGAGGTAAGTCAGAGGGAGAAAGACAAATACCTTATGATATCACTTGTATGTGGAATCTAAAATACGACACAAATGAACCTATCTATGAAATGGAAACAGACTCCAGACATAGAGAACAGACTAGTGGTCGCCAAGGGGGAGGTGGGAGGGAGGGAGGGAAGGGCTGGGGATTTGGGATTATAAGATGCAAACTACTGTATATAGGATGGATAAACAAGGTCCTACAGTATAACACAGGTTATCCTGTGATAAACCATAATGGAAAAAATATGAAAAAGAATATATGGGCCTCCCTGGTGGCGCAGTGGTTGAGAGTCCGCCTGCCGATGCAGGGGACACGGGTTCGTGCCCCGGTCTGGGAAGATCCCACATGCCGCGGAGCGGCTGGGCCCGTGAGCCATGTCCGCTGAGCCTGCACGTCTGGAGCCTGTGCTCCACAACGGGAGAGGCCACAGCAGTGAGAGGCCCGCATACCACAAAAATAAATAAATAAATAAATAAAGAAGTATTCCTAAAAAAAAAAAAAAAAGAATATATATATAACTGAATCATTTTGCTGTACAGCAGAAATTAACACACCATTGTAAATCAACTATACTTCAATAAAATTTTTTTAAGAAAGGAATTACTGTTTTAAGAGATGCTATGTGTTCGCTGAAGCTCCTAGCAGGATTAGGCAGTGGGTGTGAGGGGCTAACAGAGAGCATCCTCCCACAGGCTGGAATCCAGATCCACCCTTGCTTTCTACTCATCACAATGAGGAACTCCCCTGAGAGTTTATTAATGTACGTGCACAATCATTCCAGCTTCCACAGGGCTTGGCTACCTGATTCAAAGGCATGCTTGTTCTTTAGGAAGACCAAGGTATCTCACTTCACATTTATGTAACAGGCCAGACCTAAGATCCAAGTGGCAGAGGTGTTTCAGAGCAGCACAGAAGCAACCACCAGGGCCCTGGGAAGGAAGGTAAGGAGGGTGACGTTTGTCTTTAACTTCCCACCCCTTTGCTCCTGCTATGCCCCTCCCTCAATGCCAGGACAGTGTCCCTGACTCTATCACCAGCACCACCAGTGCAACCCCACTCTCCTCTTCCCTCTTCCAAAATGACCCTGGTTCCAAAACAGCTCTCCTTCAATTCTCAACAGAGGAACACTCTCATCACTCTTTACATACAGTTGTTATTTGGTTTGTCTAATTCACAGTAAGCTATGAATGACCAACAAGTCTTCGGACTTGGAAATCCAGTGCAGTGGGTTGAGTTGTGGCCCCCCCAAAAGATATGTCCAAGTCCTAATCCCCAGTACCTCTGCATGTGACCTTATTTGGAAAAAGGTCTTTGCAGATGTAATTAAGTGAAAGATCTTGAGATGATCTTGAAAGATCTTGGATTAACTGAGTGAGCCCTGAAGCAAACGGTAAGTGTCCTTACAAGAAGAGGAGAAGACAGAAACACAAAAGAGCATAACATGTGAAGACAGATTGCAGCAATGTAGCCAAGCCACATGGCTAGAGCCATCGGAAGCTGGAAGAGGCAAGGAAGGGTTCTCCCCTAGGGCCTTTGGAGGAGCCTGGCCTGCTGATACGTCCATTTTGGATTTCTGGCCTCCAGAACTGTGAGAAAATAAATTTCTGTTTTTGAAGCCACCCAGTTTGTGATCATTTCTTATGGCAGCCCCAGGAAATGAGACAATCCCAGGGGCCCGCTGAGCATGGAGTACCTTCCCAGCCCTTACTTCAGTGACTCTTCCCAAGGAGGGGAGAGTAGATGCCTGATCTCGCCCTGATGGATGAAGAGCCTACAGTTCAGAACGGTTCAGTTCCTTGCCCTGGTCACAGAGCCAGGACTCAAACTGTTACTTCTGTGCCTTTCCACTCTGCCACTTTCCCTAAGGAATGATTGTTGCTGGTTTTAAGAGGAGCCTTCGGTTCCAAACGCATATTTGATGAGTAAACTTTTCGCTCCTTGCTTCTACTTCTTCTCTCTGCTACTTTGTCTCCAGAGCTCAAGACCTCTAAGTCCCAGCTTTCAAACCGTGACTGACTCAGAGGGGAAAAGGAAGGTGGCAAGGCTGAAGTACCATAAAATATAAAAACACATTTTTTTGTGCGGTTTTGCTACTTCCCTTTCCATGTTCCTTTGTCCAGGCTTAACCGATACCCCATCCTAGCCCTTCTTTAATTTGTGAACAAACATTTTAGTGGGGCTATTGATTGTCATCTGTGCATATTTTAATATTTTTGAATTAAATGAGATTATCAAATTTTGGTCACGGTTCTTCATCCTTTAATTTTCAATAGCAGTTATGCTTCCAGCTACATATTTTATTATGTCTCAGAAATGTTCTATTTCCGCTGGATTCACTGGAATCCCCATTAAATTTTCCATAGCAATCAGTAGCTGATATCAGCTCACACTCTCATAACTTAGAGGCTCCAGGCAGCTAAGATATCAGCAACAGCCTATCACTTTTGCCTTCTCGTGCTCATCATTCTCCCTTTGGATCTTCTTAAACGTTCCAGCATCTTTGTAAGGCTGAGAGGTGCTGAAGTTGGCACACATTTAAAGAGTTGATCCCTGTATATAGCACTGTACTCCAGTTGCTATAGAAATAAGCCAGAAAATCCAACTCGAGATTCTTATGTCTCACATATTCAGATTTAGATGAACCGTGACGTGACTGCAAAAAAAATTATGCCATCTTCCATGAGATGGAAATGCAAACCTGCAGTTTCATCTGGCTCTTGTAACCGATAAAGCTATCAAGTAAAGACTGAAGAACTCATTTGTCTGTTCTATTTTATTTTCTCTGGACTTGAGGGAGCTTCATTTATAGTGAACACTTAGTCCTGGGTATTCTAGTTGCCCTGAAACTTAATGGACTGGGGGAGAATTACAGAAAAGAGAGGGTTACAGTCGAGTGACATGGCACACTTTTCTAGTGCTTGAAATGACAAGTGACTTTTGTTTTTCTGATGTTATATCACATAAATAGAATTCACCTGGAGACTGGCAACGACTGAGACTGCTAAGTCCAAGGTGTAGTACAGGTGAGACTAGAGTCCAAAACAAGTCTTAAGATTCACAGAGCGATAAGATAAAGCACCCAAACCAAGCACTGAGTGTTGCGAGAGAAATAGGCAGAATGCTTTCTTCTGATTGCCCTTATTTTGAGCCAAGCTTTCTTAGTTTTTCTTGAAAAGAAATTGAAAATCAATCCAGTACAAATACCACTATTTAGCTTTTGTTACTGAAAAGCATGTGTTCAATTTAAATGTGGTATTGCTGAGAATAGAGCCATTGAGAAATGCTAAATGGGATGGGGAGTGGGGAGAGAAGAGAAGAGAAACAGGAGAGCATAAAAAGTTTTAGATCTCACAAAAGTAAATCTTCAAAATAGCATTTTTCCCTTTAACTCATGACGACTAGGAGAAACTGTACTTGAGAAAACACTTGAATTACAAGTTGAATTACAAATCCTGTGTTGTAATATTTGAAGGGGAAATTGATTTACATGAGAACAGTAAGTGATTTACTTCTTACTTCTACACACATTACTTTGCAGGGATTTGCACCTTAGCATTTATAGTCACTTGGTGGAGGGCCACAGGTTACATACCTCGACCAGGAAGGTGTCCAAATGTTTCAATGGGAAGGGTGTCATTGAGAGTTGGATAGGAGCTTGAGGATGCTAACTAAGGAAGCATAGAGGCCATAAAACTTATCTTTGTTTCTATTTTCTATGAAGAAGGTAGAGAACCCCATTGTTTGAGCTTCTAATTGCACAGGGGAAGGAAATGATGGCTAACAGTTTGAAAGGACAGCATAAGGAATTTAAGTTGGTTGTTAAACAAAGAGTTTCTCACAAGAAGCTGGAGATGTTATTTAAAAGACCTTCAAGTGACTAAAGCTTTGCTCATAGCAGCCATCTTGGCTACCCCTTCCCGGTCATGTGACCCTACAAAATAGAGCAGCAGTGTTCTATCAAGAGGCAGTAAAAGACAGTGACTGAGTGCTTTTACTTTGGAATCAAATAGATGGAGGTTCAACTCTTACATCCATTACTTGACAGCTGATTAAACCAAGCAAGTTACTTAGCCTTAAGTTTTAGTTTCTTCCATCGTAAAATGTGGGCAATAATAACAGCGTGTACCACCCAAGGTTCTGGTGAGAACTAAATAAAATAATGTGTACTAAATGTTAAGCCTTGTGCCTGGAACATAGCAAACACTCAATAAATATTAGCTAGTATTATGGTCACCATTATTATTACTTCAATAGAAGCAAGATAATAACCTCAACTACTTCCTTCTTTTCATTCGTATCTCATGCCAGTAGGACGTAATAGCTAATCATTGTAACTAGTCTAATCATATGGTCACTGTCCTGTCACTAGTTCTTTAGGAGTTGCAAATGAGTGTCTCCTAAGGCTGCCCACACGTTTCATGTCCGGGTTGACCTCTGACCTAGTACGACAATATTAACCTAAACTGCTGCATTCTGCAACACTTCACTGGACCAATATCAGATTGGGCTTCACATCTCCAGAAACATGCTACCTTTTCACTGTTAATATGCAGTTTCTCTCAGGTCTTAGGGTTTTCAAAATTGGATATGGTCAATTTCATTGCTAGTGGTCTGCAGAGTCAATTTTCAAATCATTAATCTTTGTAAACTCAAAGGCGCATCTATCAGCAAAGGTTCTTGCAGAGTTTTCATTATGCTGGGCTACAGACTGGATGGATGTGTAAGCAAAATCCTTCTCATGGCAATAAGACCAAAACAACATAATTAACAAAGAAATAGTTATTTGCTGCAAGTGGTACAAGACTCTTGCATTCTTACTGGATTTTTCATTTTGAATGTTGCTGAAAATGAGTTGCTGGGCATTATTAGGGGCTTTCAGCTAATGAGAATTATGCATGAAAGCTCCAAGAAAAGCCGGAAAGAGATTAGGTGACACAAGAATAATCAAGAATACATACATATACACATAAAGGAATTGGATACTTCTCTGCTCAGTCCTTTAGGAAAAGGGAGGAAAAATGAAAAACATCATGCTGTATAGTAGAAATTAACAAAACATTATAAATCAACTGTAAAGATCAGTGCCTTTGCTTACTCAGTTATTTTTTTGGAATTCATACATGGGATCTGAGAAAAGTTGCATGCTGTTGTTTTTTGTGTGTTTGTTTTCCTGTTTACTTACTTTTTTCTGTTTTTTAATCCCAGATAACTGTGATTAAATGGGAAAACGTGAGCAATTGCTGCCTGACTAAAGAATAAATAAACACATACACGTAGGAACAAGAGGAAATGAGTTTCCCATGTCAGAAACCACGGTAGGAATAAGGAGGGTCTCCTGACATTTTCTCTAAGAAAAGTCAGTTCCCAATAAATCAGCTTTTGGAGGCATGGCTCCTGTGCAGCAGTAAAAGATGAGCAGAGGCAGATGGAATACAGGGAAGCTATTTGACGCTGCAGGGCTAAGTGTAAATCTCCTTTTCTAAAATATTTTCCGCAGATTTAGGTTTTGAGGGAGAATCAGCTTAACAAAGAAAATGGAGAACTCTCCTCACATTGGTGGGCTTTTTAACCAGCCCCAAGACAAAAACATCATGGAGCAACATCCCCTGTACATTAATACAAAAAAATAATTGCAACGATGAGAATAAAAATCTTCGTAGTTCGTTTTCCAGTGGAAGACCAAATAGGAGTTCCCTGCGAAAGAAAAGCATTTGCGTAAAATTTGTTCATCATTATTTTCACAGCAGATGGGGCCAGAGTCAGCTCAAGATTCTCACAGGCAGACACCAGACAAATTTGCCACTAATTAGCAATGCCCCACACTGTTAAATGGCCTGCTCCTTGCATTTGCAGGCTATAGCCTCCGTGACCCTCAACGCACCACCTGAGACCAGGACTCCACCATCACTGCCCAGCACTTGTCCTGCCTTGGCCACCCTATCAGCTGCTGTGAATGTGCAGGGTAAAAAAGGAAGGCAGAGGAGGCTTTCGTTTTTACTTATTTTCCGTTTTACCTCTTTCCCCCAAATTCCAATTACTCCAAGCTCATTGGCCAAGGAAATAAAAGTTTGTTTTATCTCACCACCTATTTTCCCTACTTAATATTACTGAAGTATCTGTCTCACAAAAAGGAAAGGGGAAGGATATTTTTCTCTTAAAATAAGGGCAAGGGGAATCTTATTTTTTTTCCTGTGTCCACAGGATAATTTTCAAGAGTGCATGTATGCATTTGTAATTTCTTTTACATCATTTGGGGGAGAGGATATCTGGTCAACCTGTTAGCCAGGCAAAATGGACTTGTGTGGCCAGCCCCAGCTGCCCGGCACTCCTTCTCCATCAGCTGCAGGCCCTGCCTGATGATCCCCAGGAACTGGGTCCTTCATCTCAGGCAGGCTCATCTCAGCCACGGCCCTCCCCTGTGTCCCCAGGATATGACTGGCTCTCGTCAAGTCCATGAAGACAAAGCTGTATGTTTTTAAAAACCCCTTTCAGATGTACCACCATCAAGAGAAACATTTCAGCAAATCCAGAAGTAGCACAAAGAGGTAGCTGTTTTGGTCAGAGAGAAAATTCAGTTCTTCAGATTGTGTGTGTGTGTGTGTGTGTGTGCGTGTGTGCATGTGATGACTGGGAAATTTTTACACTTATACTTTATCTTCACAGCAGTGTCCAATACTTTTTAGAAGTTTTTTTCTGCAGCAGTATATTCAAAGTAAAAGTAAACAACTGTTGTGTTCCATTAGGGTAATCCTAGAACAAGCCTTATGTTACCTCCTAAATTAAAATCCCACACTACATCTAACGGCTCTTGGGATTAAAACCTTGGATTTCTAATATTTTATATTTTAAAGAAGAACAGATTGGTTATCTTCATCTCTGAAAACATGGAGGCAAGCATCTTCCAATGTTATTATAGTTTTTTGCTGTCTTTACAGTTTTCAACTCATAAGAGCAAAAGGAAATATTTAAGATAAATTGAGTAATAATAGTTAACATTTAGTGAGCACTTGAGTCTGAAACTATGCTAAAATCTTTATGCCCACTACCTTATTCAATTCTCAAGACAATGCTGTGTTAGATACTCATATTATCCTCATGTTAGAGATGATACAACTGGAGATCAGAGAGATTTAGTAACTTGCATAAAGTCACACAGCTTAGGTAGATCTATCTGATCACCTAAGACACCCGTCTGTCTTTGACAAATGGCAAATGACTGTACCCCTGGAACTTTCCAAGGAAAAGCTTGCTTTGGATGTGTTTGCCAGTCCCATTATAAATAAATAAAGGGTTACACTGGCAGGCTTCAGCCAATCACTTCCCACGAGTCTTGTATACAGGAATAGAGACATGGCCAGAGACAAGTCTCTTATGGAGAACAGCTGGTTCTAGCTGTTGAAAACATTGGAATTAGCTGGAGCAGTTGCTTTTGAGACTTCATCGTTAGTCAAATTTTCCTGTGGTGGTTCTGGTGATAAATATGCTGGGATAAAATTTAGCAATCTCATGAACCAAAAACAACAAAACTTTTAGGCAGGCAAACAGTTTGCAAGGAAAATAATGTGAACTTCCTACCTTAGGATTTTTCATTCTTTTCTATTCTTTGATCTTCACACAAGGGATGGTGCAGTGTCATATTAAATCAAGAGGCATCACAATGAAGGGAGGAAAAAGACGAAGGTTTTTTTTGACATACAGACTTTGATTTCTATTTCCAATAAAAATTATTGTGAGAAAGACCCTCATCTGGCTAACAAGAGCTCACTTACTTATTTTAACAGATGTGGGTTCCCCGCTCCTGAATCTTTAAAACAACTATTTTACTGTTCTCTCCTCAATGTTCAGAAAAATTAAGTTCCTGAAATGAGATAAAGGTCAGCCACCAACACAGACTCAGAAATCTCTTTCCTATCTCCCTTTAGGCAGTGAAAATTTTTCTTCTTTATTGAAATGTGCTCAGTAGAGGTATAAACAAATTGTAAGAGATCATTTATTTAACTGTCTGACAGCTTAACCAAATCTCCTTGTAGCAGGGCTTCCATTATAAGATTTCATTCTCGTATGCCACAGAGGGAAATTCATATTCATAGGAGAGTGGAATCTCATGTGAAAACCTGTCACATTGATGGTACATCCTCTGCAGTTAAACTGTTTACAGGGTTTGTAGCGGCTCAGCTACATTACCATATTCATGCTGAGTATCAACCATCTCCTTCATCTTGGGAATCTTAGAGTTGAATAAAATAATAGAGCTGAGCCTTTATGCAAATACTACCCGTGACTATGGACCACTTAGCGGAGATGCCTTTTCTTGCCATAAGGAGCATTAGTATTGGAAACCCTGCTTTCAGCCAAGAACTCCGGAGTCATCCTGTCATGAACTATTAATTCAGGGATCAGTCTTCTCGTTGGCAGCGAACCACCAAATCCACAAAGTTGTGTTTAATTTGCTCTAGTAAGATAGACTGAGTTCTCCCCCTTGAACTGTGCAAGAGGGATGCTGGAGCCCTGGAAAACGTCCACAACGAAACTTGTGAAAGACACAGCACTTTTTATGGCTGTTAGTGGCCTGGCCTATCTGTTCCAGGAAGCTTTACCTGAAAGCGAGGACAAGATAAACACAGCTGACTGCACAGGTTCTTGAAGGAGATTTGTTTCTACTCTGCAAACTCAGAGCTTTCTATTAACAAAAGTTAACATGATCTCTCTACAGCCTGCTCGTTGGCTCAGTAAAAGGATGTGCAACTGGAGAGAGGGTACAGCAATGGCAAGACATGATGCCTATATTTTTCTTAGGAAATGTCTACACATGGCCTGCCTCCTCAGCAATGACCCTCTGTTCCTGGGTCAATGGGCCAATTTTGGTTGGGGGATCTACTTCTACTCTCTTCTAGTCCAGAAGGACTAAACAGAGCTCCACTCCTGGCCTTAAGATAGAGCTTATACCCAGGCCTAAATCAATCAACATACTGTTTTTCTTCTGATCACAGAAATTGGTTCAGTATGTTTATGTGTGAATCACTGGATACTTTCTAATACTGGATGTACAAAGGCTTTGCTATTTCCTGTTGAATTCAAACTTGGAAGGATGAAGCCTTGGGAACTGCTGGAAGACACTTTATGACTACGTAAGGCTTGAGATTAGACCTGGTATGGCGGCATATGATGTGAAAAAAGGATAGTAATCAGTCTATAGTGACATCATGTAAGCGTGATCAAGCCACACCTGAAGCTGATGCTCCTCAGACTCTCCACTTTTCATTAAAGTTTTTACATTGGCTGATTTATGTCATCTGTCACATACAACCAAAATAATCATAACTGATATTGCTTTGAAAAATTACTTTCCTTTAAAAGAACTCAAAGGACAATTATCCAAGTACTTTATGTATTAACATAGTCAAATTTGCTCTTCACTAGTTTTCTCTTTTTCTAAAAATATTTTGGGGACAATAACATTCTGAACACAGCTTATCAAACTAATAGGGAATAGTAATAATAGTAATAATAAAAGCTCTACACAGCCAAAGTGTCTTAGTTTACCAAGTGCTTTCAGAAATATTATCTCATTTGATCCTCATAAGCAAATGATGAACTATAGAGGACAAATCTTGTCTTATTTAATAGGAAAAAGGGTTAGGTGATATCATGTCCAAGGAGACCTTAGTGACCATACTGTATGCAGATACCATAGTTCCAAAAAGTCAAGATACCTAACATCACAAGTTAGTCATTTAATGAATATTTTGAAGAAAAAACTTTTTGAATTTCTTTGTAACTTCAGTTGCTACATCATATTTATTATCCATAAATCTCTTGTACCTGGTGCTTGAAGTCAGCTTCCTTCATCAAAAAAAAAAAAAAAAAAAAGGAGGCCACGTTTCACTCATACAAAAGAAACATTCAGTCTAATTCAGTTCACGTTTCTGAGTCCCAGAAATGTGACTGGGTCACAAACTTGACAGAACAAATTTTCCCATCCATATCCATAACCATAACCAAGATCATAACATGGTGCCTTTCCTCACTGCCCCGAGATGTTATTCCTTCGCTTTGATATGATAAATCATGAAGGAATGATGCCACTCTGCCCAGGAGTCATTGCTTGGTAAACGTGACCATCACAGTTTTATTCTGAATGTTAGACTGGCAGCAGGAAGCTCTCTGGCTGGAGACCTGCCAACAGCATGCAGCTAAGAAACTGCTCTCTCTCATTATCTCACTTTCAGTGACCATGGGCACAGTTTCTACTGGGTGATATCTCTGGTATGAATTTAAATACTCCAGATCACTATAATTCTGCCACCTTTTCCCCAAACACCTTTTTAAAAATTTGATGACCATTTCTTTGGCTATTCAAATACATTCAATTAATAAAATCTATTCATTAAAACTTTCAACAGATACCATGTGCCAGGCACTGTTCTAATTGCTGGGATAACGTGGTGAAAAAAACAGAGAAATCTCTGCTCCTGTGGGACATACAATTTTGGGAGTCATCAGCACAGAGATGGTACTTAAAGCTATAAAACCGGAAACACTTACCAAGAGAGTAAATGTAATTAAAAAGTGCTGAGCTCTGGGGAAGTCCAATATTTAGAGTTTGGAGAGATGAAGAAGACCCTGACCAGTAAGGTAGGAGGAACACCCGGAGAATCTGGAAACCAGGAGAAGAAAGTGTTTCCAGGAGGAAAGGGTCATTGACTTGGTCAAAGGCTGCTTGTAGGTCAATCAAGATGAGGTCTGAGAGGTTACATTACATTTAGCAATCCTGTAGCTCATTGGTGGCTTTGAGCAATGTCAGGGGAGGGGTGGGGCTCAAACCTGCCTTGAGTGGGTTTAGGCAAGAGGGTGAGAGAGGCAACTGGAGGTTGCAAGAACAGATGCCAGTTTCCAGGGTCTTTTCTCTAAAGGGATGGAGAAAAATAGGGTATAACTAGAAGAGGAAGTGGGTTATTTTTAAGATGGCTGGCCTAATAGCATGTTTGTATGTTGGAGGGAATGATTCTGTAGAGAGGGGAGACTTGAAGGTGCAGGGGATGGGGGGAATTGCTGGAGAAAACATCCTTAGGTAGGGCTGAGGGGACAGGATAGTGCCCAGATGGAGACACAGGCCACGGGCAGGAGCAAGGCCACGTCATGACAGCCACAGGAGAGGAGGAGGTGGGTTGGTAGGTGTAAGGTTGTGCCTTGGGACAGGTCTCTGATCGTTTCCATTTTCTTGCTGAAATAGTGTGCGCTTCTAGCAAAGAGGTTACTTCTCAACATTTTTGTGAAGCTAAGGAGTGTCAACGTTGAGAATCTTGTGGCTGGGAAACCTGACAAGGGTTGTGCTGCTATTCTTAGTTTTGTGCCTAACTTATCACACTCTGAAGAAGAGGGCTCCACTATCCTAAGTCTAGGCCTGTCTTTCTGGAAACACATTCCTGACAAGCAGATCAGACGGTTCTGAGGAAGTCTCACACACCTGATTCTGTCCCTCCTGGGGCAGTGGTGATAGTGGACCAAAAGGAGACCCCAGGGGAATTCCAGCCAGGTGCCTCCATCTTCGCAGTTTTCCTAGGTTTTCACTGGACTTGGCCCTGATCATTTCTTTCTCTGCTTAGCAAAAATAAATTATTTTCTTCCGTTTAAAAAAGAGAGTTGCTTAAATCTCTGAGAGAGGGGACTCTATAGAACTATGATGGATGTAATAAATACACCCTTTTCCACAACTTAGAATTTGAGATTTTCCAGGCAGGTAGGGAAAGGAGCGGAAACAGGATGGGTGACCTTATCCCATCCTGACAGCTCTGGGTGGTAGGTGTTCTTATCTCCACTGTATAGATGGGTTTCAGAGAGAGGACGTAGCTTGCCCAAGGCCATGCCCTGGTTAAGTAGAGGACTCAGACTTGAACGCTGGGCTCTCAGAGCTCAGGGCCGTGCTCTTCTCACTATACTTTGCTCTACAGTCCGTTAGGAAAGGAATATGCTGTGTCGGTACATGAGAAAGGATTTTCCTGCTCTGTCCCTGAGCTGACTCTCCAGGCAATTCAGAAACTCCTACTTCAAGCCTCCGTTCTGTGTGATTTATGCTACAAAGGACCTTTTGTTACACCACCAGCATTCAGAACCTTGCTTTCTGCCAAGGTGACTTTTAATTTATCAGAGGTCCCCCTGGTATATAGGTGCCCAAACTATTCGGTTACTGTTTTCCTAGCCAAAAAACCAGTAAGAGAAGTCTAGGTACTCAACTGGAATGTGAATTTGCTTTTTTTCTTTCTTTCTTTCTTTTCTTTTTTTGGTCTTTGGGATTCCTTACTTTCATAAACAACTTCCATCTTACCCCATGGCGGTGATGTTTGCCTGCTCTGCCTTCTCTGTCCCAAACAGACTCCTTAGTTATTGCAAGTGGACATTTATGACTTTTTACAGGTCAGCTTTTCCAAGCACACGGTCTACAGCGGCCACTCTATTCTCTATTTGCAGAGTTCCCGGCCCGTTTCATCAGCACCATCGCGAGATGGAGGCGTCCTCGGCCAACTTCCTCAGTTCCCCCACCCTGGGCAGCAGATCTGCTCAACACTCACCCTGTCCTCCTTTCTCTTATCTCGGAGGCAGGAAGCAGTGTCCCTCATGGTTTCCACGATAACCTTTTTCGATGTGTCCTTTATCCTACTTCCTCTCATTTCCTTGGGAACCTCCTTTCACATTTTCAAGCTCATATTCAAGCTAATGTCTAAATAGCTCCCATTAAAAAAAAAAAAAAAAAAACTTCCTATTTCCCTAAGTTACTGCCCCATTTCTGAAGTTTCATTGCCAAGCTTTTGCGAAGAAATGCTAAATTTGACACCTTTACTTCCTTCTGTTGCAACCTGTCCTAACCCTTCTACTGCAGTCTCCCCACCACCATGGTTAACGGTGTGCTCTACGTCTCCGTTCTGTTCAGCACCTGCAGAGTTAAGGGTGTTGGTATCACTCAGGCCCGGGTACAAGTCCTAACTCAAGCTTTCATACAATTCCTGGCACATGGTAAAGAGTCCACAAATGTTAGTTGTTATTCGCTTCATAACTATTATTAGCCATCCCTTCTTTTAGAAATCCTTTCATCCCTTAGCTTCCCTGCCACTGAACTCTTGATTCTCCTTCGGTCTCTGATGGTTTTCTCTAAGCCCCCTCAACGGCCTCTCTTTCTTAAATGTTGGCAGTCTCCAAGCTTCTGCCTTTCACTTTTTCCTTCTCCCATTGTTTTCTTTCCCTCAGAGATCTGACTCTCCCACAGCCCTCCCTCTGCCCTGGGTGATGGGTACATCTCTAGCCCCTGGCCCATTCTGATTGGCTGAAGGTCTTCTTGCTCCCACCCCCTCTAATGGAGGCTCATCCTTAACACCACTTCCTCCATGAAGCCTTCCAGTCTCATCCATCCTCGGTCAGAATTCAGCTTTTCCCTGGGACACCTCTCTTCTATAAAGATTCCCATTTCTGCCCTTATTATTATATGTATTATTACTTTGAACTATGGTTGGATGTGTGTATTTCTAACTCCCTCATTAGACTGTAAGCTCTGTAGGGCAGGAACCATATTTTAATCACCCTTTTACCCCCAACCTGCTGAATGTGGGGTATTTCTCATGGTAGACTGGATCCATTTGAACTGACAGGAAAGGCAAGCGGGATCCGCTGAGTATTCAGAGACTCAAGCACCTCCCAAATTTGACTCCAACTTATGGGATGGCAGGAAACGTGAGTGAGGAGAGTCAGCAAGAAGGCAGGGGTGCAGGTGACAGAAAAGAGGGGAGTCCTAGCTCCTGTCCCATGGCTTTAAGCCTTCGTTTCTCTCATGTAATTTTCATGGCCCAGGGAGAATAAAACAAATTTCATGACAATACTTGGAAGGTTATTATTTATAAAGATTTGGAAGATCTTCAAACATGACATATAAGAAAGAGAGGGATTTTGTTCTTTCATATGTAGTCTTTAAATATTAAAGTAAGATGAATGTCTTTAAATGCAACTAGAAAATATGTAAGATTCTCCTTTAGTTTTCCTGATGAAACATTGTGTAAATAGGATACACTGACCACATTGACTATAAACATCTATTGAATAAATTTTTAAATGACCAGATGAGAAACAGTGATAAATTATATATAGTTACATATTTGGACCTTTTTGCTTTACTTATCCTTTTACCAAAGTGGCGGGGGGGGGCAATACATTACATTACATTCATTTTTAATATCAGTTTTCCTCACTTTTCCCCATTCCTCTTTGCATGAATAGTGCATATTATAGTTAATTAAGCTGAAATCCCAGAGGCTGCTTTCCTAATGTGATCGTTTAAACACAGGCCAGATGCGAACACAAACACTACTTGGATAAGTCCTTCTCCACTCTTTAGAGTCCTCCTAGAATGTTCCATGGACAGTTTTAGAATTTTTATTTTTGAAAACTGGCATACAAGACATTTTCCACAACAGAAAAGAACCAACAACATCCTATTTGCAGCAGAAGAAAACACCACTGAGATGATGTCTTAAAAACACATTTGGGTGATGGCAGATCACAAGACACTTGGCTCTGGAGTCAAGGTATCAGGTTTCAATAAAAAATATATAGACTGGATACGAAAAAACCCCCCTGAAAGCTCACGCTTCTCTTCTGGCTGGGGATTCAGATGGGGGATAAGTAACACCTGCAGATGACTCCAGAGAAACAAGGATCCCATCTGCAGACAGATGAGAAGATGGAGGAATTTTCCTTGGGTGCTTTGCTTGAGACATGTTAGAAACAAAATAGTCTACCACATCTTTCTAACAACATCGGCTGGTACTCTCTTGCCAACAACTCCGTTGGTTTAGAATGTTAAACTTGGAGAGTTGCATCATCCTGCTCAGAAGTCTGCAGGCTCACTCCTGCCTAACTAGTGGGAAAATGAAGACTTGAAATTCAGCAGTATCCTAGCATCAGCTGCCCAGGCTGTTTTGCTTTGTCTTCGCACCCCCATGCAGAAGACAGCACAATCGGATAGCTATAAATGGCAACATGTTTTCAATCTGTCTTCAGTCAGATATATTCCATCCTCCCATCTCGATCTACTTTCTACTCTGCTCTGTTCCACACCGTGCAACAAGGGCTGACCAGTAGAGACTGTACCAACGGGGTCTGATTAATGGAGCATGCTGGCAGGAGACTGGAGGGGGTGAGAAGAGGGAAGCCTGAGTAGTTATTTCCCCAGCCCTCACCCCCTGCCAGATTGCAAAGGCTTGGCTGCTTCACCACCAAAGGCCACAGCTCCTGTCAAACACCCATTCCACACAGCCACTCCTTCTGGATTCTTCAAACCAATTGTTCCCTTCAGGCCTAGGAGTGGCAAAGGTTAGCAAGCTTCCCTGTATTAACCACCTCTAAAGTCACCAGTTTGAGTGTGCCATCCATGTTGACCATGTGTTGGTCAATAGTGACAGATTATTGGTGGCTTCCCCCATCGAAGACTGGCATACAGATCACAATAGCAAGTGCTGTCATTCTTTGTTGTTGTTGACCTTGGGCATGGGAGGAAGGGAAAAACCAGCAAAACTTCCATATGTTTCCTATTCCTGCCATAGATCTTTATCACAGTAGGTCAAGGCTGGGCCATGAGTAACTTCATTCTAGAGTCAAGTCTTTGATTTTATAATTTAGTTGAGGCTTATTGATGGCTTTCATTTTCATGTTGCAGACATTCAGATGTTAATGACAATATCAAGAAAGGGAATTATTTGTAAGTACGATGATATTTTAAACAGTAAAATCATGTTGTCCTATAGAACTTACAACTGGCAGATGATATTTTGAAAAAACCTTCCAGTTTGATTCAATTTTTGTTCCTCAGTCCATCCTTGCTTTTGTGTTTTTTTTCCTTAAGTCTTCCCATTTATATAACAAGATCCTTATTTCTTTAGTAATCAGTTCTCTTCCCACTTGAAGTCATTTAATCCTCGTTAAGAGGGCAAGTGTGTCCTAGAAACTAGAGCAAGGGATACAGCACACTGATCAAATTCTTTTCCTTTAAGTCAAACTTGACTTTTTTTGTGTGCCTAAATTTGTCTTTTGGCAAAATGAGCGATAATGAGAGTTACTGCCTCTGCACTTTAATAGACTGAATCACAAATAGCTGACAATGCCTCCGGGTTCCTGATGATCCCAGCTTTACTACAAAAAGATTTCTTTGTTATATCACGCAGCACCATGCCTTCTAACACACAGATGCGGCAGAAGAGTCTCAAAAATAATTATTTAATCTTATAATATATTTGATTATAAGTGAAATAAATGGAAATGCATTCATCTGGACATGAGATGTAAATAAAGATTTTTTTTCTTAAGGAAAATGTGTTCTTGAGCTGTCAGCATCTTTCAGCCAATTGTTAGATGAGCTTATGGCCTTAACTGTCAAGACTCTGCCTAGATGATTTATTATTATTACTTTTAACACTGAAATAAAACTCTTACTGTCTATAAGGCAGAACAGGGGTTTGGATCACTGAAGAAAAAGACCAGGACTGCAGAGCTTGGTGGGTGTGATCATATGCCTTTCCTCTTCACTATATATCTAGAATGCATTATTCATTCGGAAACATTTATGAATAAACAGCTAACTATAACACAGTGTAAGTATTATTATTAAGGTTTGGGCCATAAACTATGGGAACACAGATAATGCGGCAGTTAGTTCTAGAGCTGGAAGTAGGTAATGAGGGGACATTCACGCTTATGTTGGGCATTGAAAGATGAGTAAGAGTTCACCAGTCAGACAGGTGGGTGAGGAAGGCATTCTAGGCAGAAAGAACAGAATGTGAAGGCCCAAAAGTGTGAGAACTTCTGATGTGACCAGGGGATGGAGATTGGGTTGATGGTCTAAGGCCTTGTGTACCTTGCTAAGGAGTCTGGACTTCATCCTAGGGGCAATGGCGGCGGGTGGGGGTGGGGGGGCTTTAAACAAGTTTGACCCAGAGAAAGGGCATAATCACAGTTTATTTTTAAAAGGTTATGTTGTCTGAAATTTGGATGGATGGGAGGAGGCTTGGAAACCATATAGGTCACTGTAAAAGTCAAGGTAAGAGATAGTGTGGGTTTGATTTAGGACAATGACACTGGAAGGGAGAAAGGGGGATCTATTGATAGATACTTTAGAGACACAAATCAATAGGACTTGGGCTTGCTGACCAGGTGTGTGTGGGGTGAGGGTGTGTGGCAGAGTGAAATGAGTCAGAGATGATTTTGAAGTTTCTAACTAGTGAACCAGAGAGAGAATGAATTTAATTATGGGTTTGCCCAGTTTGTAGTTCCTGGGCCATCCAGATGGAGATATCCAACCGACAGATGAAATGCAAGACTGGAGCTCAGAAGTCAGGTCAGGGTTGAAGTCATAGATTTTGGAGATCATTATTTCATCAGCATCGATGCCATGCAGATGGATGAGATCACACAGAGGAAACACACAGAAGGAGAAGAGGAAAGGAGAGAGAAAAAGCCAGAGTCCTGTGGGCATGTGCTGTTCCCCACTGCCTTCCTGCTTCTGATAAAGCGTGTGTTTAAGCTACCTTGGCTGCATCAAAAACAAAACATTTCTGCAAGTTAAAAACTTTCTGGATTCCTTGCCTTGTCTCTGAGCTTGCTTTTGAAATACTAATTAGCCAGAGAAATGTGTGCTTTGTGATTCCAAAAAAAGAAAAAGGGGAGACCTCGCTAAGGATAGCTAGCTCTTGTAGGAGATGTTTTGTTTTTTGTTTTCTTTGTTTTTGTTTTTGAAGAAGCTGCAAATAAATGTCTATGTATTCCAACAGCATTTAGCAAAAGCTGTCTCCTGTCCTTAAAAGTATGGAAAGCACTGAATGAGAAGTCTCTCACAGGGCAGGTGACAATGAAAGGCTTTGGACTTTTGGAACTGGGGACTGGATTATGTACAGATTCCTCTGTGCAGAAGCAGAAAGTCCAGTCAAGTGACTCCAGACAATGCCCTGACTCTGGACTTGAAGGGGTCAGCATGGGCGTGTGTACCATTTTAACTGAGCGAGCACCAAAGCTTTTCATCTCATCCTAAGGGATGGCAAGGGTCACTGTCTCCCCTGTGTGATGAATGACTGTAGCAACACTGCATTTGTCTTAACTGGCAGCAATTCTCCTGTTAGTGATAATGAGGGTCTTCCGAACAAGGAAGTCAAATGCTCTAGTGACTTAGTTGAAGGCCACCGCTTCTGCCCACCTACTTCACACACAGTTTTCAGCCAAGGAGAATCCTGTGGGCTCGAGGTACACAGTAACAGGATATTAATGCAATAATGTTTTCAAAGATAGCAGTTCCTAAATAATGATTATAAAAACTCACAAACATCTTCTTTTCTTTATTAACCCATAGAATAATACTATACTGAGCACAGAGCTGAACAAAGCGAAAAGGTCATATTTGCTTCCTCATTTAAAGAAGAAATACAGGTTTCGAGAGTGAGGGACCAGGTCATTAAGGAAGAATGTCAGGCATTTGGTCCCTGAAGATAGTAAGCATAGACCTAATAGAGTAGAAAGCCAAAATGATGGTTCTGTTCTATGAGACATCATGAGACTTTTACTCAATGGCCTCCAAGCCTGGAATTTATTTCAAATAGGAATCAGAATTTCCACTCCCTGGCGGGAAAACACGAGTTCCTGGGACCAGCAATGCCTATACTTCTCAGAACATATTGCCTAGCAAGTCAGCAGCTTGACCAAAGATGGCGTCCTGGATTCTCTCCACCAAACCTCAGACACGAAGCAGAATAAGAGGCCCCCTCCGTCCCTTAGTTCCTTCGTCTCTGAGGAGCATGCACAACAGAAGGGCTGAAGAATAAATGAGATGCCAGGGGTTCTGTGTTTTTAGCCGCACTGTATTCTTTATTATGAGTCAGTGCTACAACTGACATCTTATTTAAATGCAAGAAACTACAAGTGCAATTTTCTTCTCATTAATTAATTCATTTGCTCTTTCGTTATTTATCTTTTAAAAAGTCCATGCATTTATTAAGCATATTATACATGCTACATACTATGCTCAATGTTAAAGAATCAAAGAGGAAACGAACAAAAACAAAAGCCTGATACCAGCCCTTGAAGCACCCTTCCTATCAGAAAAAGACAGATGAAAATAAAAAGAGCCAAATAAGATCTTGCAGTTGCTATTAATGGAAGTATTTACTGGAAGTGGTGAAGAAACCAAGGAGAAAACAGTGTATCAACTGTGTGTATATGTGTGTGCACACCTAGGCCGGGGGTGGTGTGGGACAGGTGATACAGGTTGATGAGATGAGTTGGCACAGACCAGGAGGCCAGGGTGGAGAAGGGTGTTTCAAGGAGGGGTCCCTGGAGGTGCAAAGCATTCTGGGACGTGAGAGAGAGGACTGTAAGGTCCCTTGAGGTGTGGACCTGGAGTGTTGGTGAGGGAATTAGAGACAGGGATGAAAAAGCAGCGGGGGCCAGACTGCAGAAGGCCTTCTGTGCTGCGCTAAGGAGCTTGGACTCTATCCTACAGCCACGCAAGGGTTAAGCATATTCAGACTGTGAACACACTGGTGTTCTGGAACAGTCAGACCCTCAGCTGTGTGGAGGACACACTGAAAGGCAGGAGGCTGAGGCAGGCAGACAATTGCAAGGGACCCTCCAGGTGAGACCCCACTAAGGGAACAGGGGCAGAGGGGAGAAAAGGAGCCACATACAAGGAACGCCACGGAGGAGAGTGAGAGGGTGAGGAAGAAGCAGCTCAGGCTACTCTCAGGTTTGGGGCTTGGGTGAGGGATGCTGTGTCTGTGGAGAGAGGGAGGGAGTGTGGGTAGAGAGGAAGAGGACCAGTTCCCTCCACTTTTTGAACTAGCATTGCCTGTGGGACACGAGGGTGAGACATCCAGCAGGCAAGAGGTTATATGGGTCTAGAGCAGGGGTTCTTACACAACAGACTTTAGGGTTTGTGTACTTGGGTGGGAAAAAAAATCATATCTTTATTCTCACTGACCTCAGACTCAAATTTTGTATTTCCTTTATGCGTCTAGGCAACAAATGACAGCAGTAGGTATTAACAGTACTTCTGCCTTTGACACCGATAGAAGTCACAGATATATTCATATCGTTTTTCAGTTATTCCGGACATCTTAAAATATTGTTGACACATTTCTTCAAAATGATAGTAGTTATTTGACGTGCTAGAAAAGATTACTATTTAATATTAACAAAAAGCATACACATTATATAACATTTTTCATAATTTTTTTTCATACTGAACGTTCTTATTAGTCATCAATTTTATACACATCAGTGTATACAGGTCAATTCCAATCGCCCAATTCAGCACACCACCATCCCCACCCCACCGTGGTTTTCCCCCCTTGGTGTCCATACGTTTGTTCTGTACATCTGTGTCTCAACTTCTGTCCTGCAAACTGGTTAATCTGTACCATTTTTCTAGGTTCCACATACGCGCGTTAATATACGATATTTCTTTTTCTCCTTCTGACTTACTTCACTCTGTATGACAGTCTCTAGATCCATCCATGTCTCTACAAATGACTCAATTACGTTGCTTCTTATGGCTAAGTAATATTCCATTGTAGGTATGTACCACATCTTCTTTATCTATTCATCTGTCGATGGGCATTTAGGTTGGTTCCACAACCTGGCTATTGTAAATAGTGCTGCAGTGAACATTGGGGTGCAGGTGTCTTTTTGAATTATGGTTTTCTCTGGGTATATGCCAAGTAGTGGGATTGCTGGATCATATGGTAATTCTATTTTTAGTTTTTTAAGGAACCTCCATACTGTTCTCCATAGTCGCTGTATCAATTTACATTCCCACTAAGAGTGTGAGAGGGTTCCCTTTTCCCCACACCCTCTCCAGAATTTGTTGTTTGTAGATTTTCTGATGATGCCCATTCTAACTGGTGTGAGGTGATACCTCATTGTAGTTTTGATTTGCATTTCTATAATAATTAGTGATGTTGAGCAGCTTTTCATGTGCTTCCTGGCCATCTGTATGTCTTCTTTGGAGAAATGTCTATTTAGGTCTTCTGCCCATTTTTGGATTAGGTTGTTTGTTTCTTTAATATTGAGCTGAATGAGCTGCTTATATATTTTAGAGATTAATCCTTTGTCCGTTGATTCATTTGTAAATATTTTCTCCCATTCTGAGGGTTGCCTTTTCATCTTGTTCATGGTATCCTTTGCTGTGCAAAAGCTTTGGAGTTTCATTAGGTCCCATTTGTTTATTTTTGTTTTTATTTCCATTACTCTAGGAGGTGGATCAAAAAAGATCTTGCTGTGATTTGTGTCAAAGAGTGTTCTGCCTATGTTTTCCTCTAAGAGTTTTATAGTGTCCAGTCTTACATTTAGGTCTAAAATCCATTTTTAGTTTATTTTTCTGTATGGTGTTAGGGAGTGTTCTAATTTCATTCTTTTACATGTAGCTGTCCAGTTTTCCCAGCACCACTTATTGAAGAGGTTGTCTTTTCTCCATTGTATATCCTTGCCTCCTTTGTCATAGATTAGTTGACCATAGGTGTGTGGGTTTATCTCTGGGCTTTCTATCTTGGTCCATTGATCTATGATTCCATTTTTGTGCCATTACCATATTGTCTTGATTACTGTAGCTTTGTAGTATAGTCTGAAGTCAGGGAGTCTAATTCCTCCAGCTCCGTTTTTTTCCCTCAAGACTGCTTAGGCTATTTGGGGTCTCTTGTATCTCCATACAAATTTTAAGGTGATTTGTTCTAGTTCTGTAAAAAATGCCATTGGTAATTTGATAGGGATTGCATTGAATCTGTAGATTGCTTTGGGTAGTATAGTCATTTTCACAATATTGATTCTTCCAATCCAAGAACATAGCATATCTTTCCATCTGTTTGTATCATCTTTAATTTCTTTCATCAGTGTCTTATAGTTTTCTGCATACAGGTCTTTTGCTTCCCTAGGTAGGTTTATTCCTAGGTATTTTATTATTTTTGTTGCAATGGTAAATGGGAGTGTTTCCATAATTTCTCTTTCAGATTTTTCCTCATTAGTGTATAGGAATGCAAGAGATTTCTGTGCATTAATTTTGTATCCTGCAACTTTACCAAATTCATTGATTAGCTCTAGTAGTTTTCTGGTGGCATTTTTAGGACTCTCTATGTATAGTATCATGTCATCTGCAAACAGTGATAGTTTTACTTCTTTTCTGATTAGGATTCCTTTTATTTCTTTTTCTTCTCTGATTGCCATGGCTAGGACTTCCAAAACTATGTTGAATAATAGTGGTGAGAGTGGACATCCTTGTCTCGTTTCTGATCTTAGAGGAAATGCTTTCAGTTTTTCACCATTGAGAATAATGTTTGCTGTGGCTTTGTTGTGTATGGCCTTTATTATGTTGAGGTAGGTTCCCTCTATGCGCACTTTCTGGAGAGTTTTTATCATAAATCGCTGTTGAATTTTGTCAAAAGATTTTTCTGCATCTATTGAGATGATCATATGGTTTTTCTCCTTCAATTTGTTAATATGATGTATCACACTGATTGATTTGCGTATATTGAAGAATCCTTGCATCCCTGGAATAAATCCCACTTGATCATGGTGTATGATCCTTTTAACGTGTTGTTGGATTCTGTTTGCTAGTATTTTGTTGAGGATTTTTGCATCTATATTCATCAGTGATATTGGTCTGTAATTTTCTCTTTTTGTAGTATCTTTGTCTGGTTTTGGTATCAGGGTGATGGTGGCTTCATAGAATGAGTTTGAGAGTGTTCCTCCCTCTGCAATTTTTTGGAAGAGTTTCAGAAGGATGGGTGTTTGTTAGCTCTTCTCTAAATGTTTGATAGAATTCGCCTGTGAAGCCATCTGGTCTTGGACTTTTGTTTGTTGGAAGATTTTTAATCACAGTTTCAACTTCATTACTTGTGATTGGTCTGTTCATATCTTCTGTTTCTTCCTGGTTCAGTCTTGGAAGGTTATGCTTTTCTAAGAATTTGTCCTTTTCTTCCAGGTTGTCCATTTTATTGGCATAGAGTTGCTTGTAGTAGTCTCTTAGGATGCTTTGTATTTCTGTGGTGTCTGTTGTAACTTTTCCTTTTTCACTTCTAATTTTATTCGAGTCCTCTTCCTTTTTTTCTTGATGGGTCTGGCTAATGGTTTATCAATTTTGTTTATCTTCTCAAAGAACCAGCTGTTAGTTTTATTGATCTTTGCTATTGTTTTCTTTGTTTCATGTATTTCTGCTCTGATCTTTATGATTTCTTTCCTTCTGCTAACTTTGGGTATTGTTTGTTCTTCTTTCTCTAATTCCTTTAGGTGTAAAGTTAGATTGTTTACTTGAGATTTTTCTTGTTTCTTGAGGTAGGGTTGTATAGCTATAAACTTCCCTCTTAGAACTGCTTTTGCTTCATCCCATAGGTTTTGGATCATCCTGTTTTCATTGTCATTTGTCTCTAGGTATATTTTGATTTCCTCTTTGATTTCTTCAGTGATCTCTTGGTTATTTAGTAGCGTATTGTTTAACATCCATGTGTTTGTGTTTTTTACGTTTTTTTCCCTGTAATTCATTTCTAATCTCATAGCGTTGTGGTCAGAAAAGATGCTTCATATGATTTCAATTTTCTTAAATTTATTGAGGCTTGATTTGTGACCCAATATGTGGTCTATCCTGGAGAATGTTCCATGTGCACTTGAGAAGAAAGTGTAATCTGCTGTTTTTGGATGGAATGTCCTATAAATATCAATTAAATCTATCTCATCTATTGTGTCATTTAAAGCTTCTGTTTCCTTATTTATTTTCATTTTGGATGATCTGTCCATTGGTGTAAGTGAGGTGTTAAAGTTCCCCACTATTATTGTGTTACTGTCGATTTCCTCTTTTATAGCTGTTAGCAGTTGCCTTATGTATTGAGGTGCTCCTATGTTCGGTGAATATATATTTATAATTGTCATATCTTCTTCTTGTATTGATCCTTTGATCATTATGTAGTGTCCTTCCTTGTCTCTTGTAACATTCTTTATTTTAAAGTCTATTTTATCTGATATGAGTATAGCTACTCCAGCTTCCTTTTGATTTCCATTTGCATGGAATATCTTTTTCCATCCCCTCACTTTCAGACTGTATGTGTCCCTAGGTGTGAAGTGGGTCTCTTGTAGACAGCATATAGATGGGTCTTGTTTTTGTATCCATTCAGCAAGCCTGTGTCTTTTGGTTGGAACCTTTAATCCATTCACGTTTAAGGTAATTATTGATATGTATGTTCCTATGACCATTTTCTTAATTGTTTTGGGGTTGTTTTAGTAGATCCTTTTCTTCTCTTGTGTTTCCCACTTAGAGAAGTTCCTTTAGCATCTGTTGTAGAGCTGGTTTGGTGGTGCTGAATTCTCTTAGCTTTTGCTTGTTTGTAAAGCTTTTGATTTCTCCATCGAATCTGAATGACATCCTTGCCAGGTAGAGTAATCTTGGGTGTAGGTTCTTCCCTTTCATCACTTTAAGTATATCATGCCACTCCCTTCTGGCTTGTAGAGTTTCTGCTGAGAAATCAGCTGTTAACCTTACGGGAGTTCCCTTGTCTGTTATTTGTCATTTTTCCCTTGTTGCTTTCAATAATTTTTCTTTGTGTTTAGTTTTTACCAATTTGATTACTATGTGTCTCGGCATGCTTCTCCTTGAGTTTATCCTGTATAGGACTTGCTGCACTTCCTGGACTTGGGTGTCTATTTCCTTTCCCATGTTATAGAAGTTTTCTACTATAATCTCTTCAAATATTTTCTCAGGTCCTTTTTCTCTCTCTTCTCCTTCTGGGACCCCTATAATGCAAATGTTGTTGCATTTAATGTTGTCACAGAGGTCTCTTAGGCTGTCTTCATTTCTTTTCATTCTTCTTTCTTTATTCTGTTCCACAGGAGTGAATTCCACCATTCTGTCTTCCAGGTCACTTATCCGTTCTTCTGCCTCAGTTATTCTGCTATTGATTCCATCTAGTTTAGTTTTCACTTCAGTTATTGTATTGTTCATCTCTGTTTGTTTGTTCTTTAATTCTTCTAGGTCTTTGTTAAACATTTCTTGCATCTTCTCCATCTTTGCCTCCATTGTTTTTCCGAGGTCCTGGATCATCTTCACTATCATTATTCTGAATTCTTTTTCTGGAAGGTTGCCTATCTCCACTTCATTTAGTTGTTTATCTGGGGTTTTATCTTGTTCCTTCATCTGGTACATAGCCCTCTGCCTTTTCATCTTGTCTATCTTTCTGTGAATGTGGTTTTTGTTCCACAGGCTGCAGGATTGTAGTTCTTCTCGCTTCTCCATTTTTCATAATTTTAATAACTGTCTTTCAACATGACTTGTTTCAGTTGTAGTCTCATGTATTTTATGTAAAGTATTTTAGAACATGGAAGAAGGAATTTGTGGGCTTCAGCAAACTGCCAAATACAGACAGACCAAAAAAATGTCAAGAATCTCCAGTCCAGAGTTTGAAGGCTTTAGGACTGGTTGATAATTCCCAGACTTCTGCTGAGCAATGTTATGCTGAGGAGGATGTGACCTATTCCAGGGGCTCCGTCACTAGACTGGGACCAAAATGAAATGGTTCATTGCAAAAGGAAACAAGTTCATGCTTGCTGTGGCCTCCTCCCTGATGTGCTTGGCCTTTAGGGATCCAGCCTCTCATTCAGAATGTGCTCTGAGCTGGTTTCATTTACTGCTCTTGACGAAATTGTGCAGATAAGAACCATTAGTCAAGGTGATGGTGTAGACACTCTTGAAATGAACATCACTCAGCAGAGTTTGAATTTTCTGTAAAAATCACTCCTGGTGAGAGGAATGTCAAGCAAATGGCAGAACCACAGAATTGTCCCTGGGAAGGTCTTCTCCTTTCCTGAATCCCAGTCCTAATGTTCGTAAGCCATAAAGAACAATGTGTGCAGTTGGGTGGAGAAGAAACCTGGGGGTGATCAGCTCAGTTGGCTACAGGCCAAATGTGACCACAGGCCTTGTTCTTCCACTGGAGTCACCGGGCCTCGCTCTGGTCATGGACCATTCCCTTTCTCAGCCTCCTAAGGCTCAAAAGGACAAGAGGGTGAAATAGACACTTGAACTTCATGCCTATGCACTCTCATTCTTTAGTTCTGTGTCTGGTAGTGGCTCCTGGGAGGCAAAACAACAAAAACTGCCATGCGACTTGCAATCCTTAAAGAACGTAGAAGTCCACTTCAGAAGGTCAAAACCCTGCAGATTCACTTATAGAAATCTACCCCACCAAAATCTCACTCATGTGCACAAGATTGCTGATTGTACACCGTTTATGATTCTGAAAATTGGAAAGAACCTTAAAGCCTATCAAGAGGCAACTGGTTAATTAATGACGGTTCATCCGTATTTCTGGAGCACTTCAAAGTGGTTGAAAAGAATACACCAGTATGGACAGATATTCATTCTACATTCACTACAGTGAAAAAAACTGCCAAATAATATCCGTAGTAGGACCACTTTTTTTCAAAGGTTTATGTAAAACCCTCACGGATGTTTGTAAATGTCCAGCTAAGATCAACCTAAAAAGACCACCCTGAACCTAATGGTACTTATTTTGGAGACAGCGGAATTCGGTGGTCAGAGGAGGAGGAAGATGAGAGTTTCAAAGAGAAATTTTGCCACTTTACTGAAATGTCTCTATATTGTCTGAAGTACAGAATTGCTTTGAGGTTTAAAATATATTGAAAGATCACATCAGCTCTCATCATATGTAATGGAAATCATCTGGCAATTGGGTTTCAAATTTTAATTTGTTAAGAAAACCATGCTATATCAGAAAAAATTCTGTCTCAGAATTAGGTTTAACTGTGAATGACAGATACCCAAAATAACAGTGTTTCAGACAAGCGAGGGCTATATTTCTTTGGAGGTAGACAATCCAGGGCTAATTTGGCAGCTGTTTCTCTGCAACTCTTCCCTCTGGAGTGCAAGGCTTCATTTTGTGGTCTAAGACGGGTCCTAGAGCAATAATTGTCTCACCGCTGTCCTCAGAAGCGGGGTGGAGGAAGGGACAAAGAAGGCAGACTCAGATCCAGTCTGCAATATGTGTGTGTTCACTAGGTGTGAGAGTGTGATACATACATGAAATCTTGAGACACCCCCCTCCCACACTGACTCTAGACAAGGCGTGAGCATCTGCAGCCCTCTTCTCAGGGACTTCTCTTCTTCCTTCACTCCACCTCCCTCTTCTCCTTCTGCATCCCCTGCCCTCACGCTCACACCCACACACCACACCACGCTGCAGGTGGCCCAGCAGTCCCGGCTCAGCCCTGAAGGGTTTGCTGCTGCTGATGGCGCTGGGGGTTGCTAGACAGCACAGCAGGACGGCAGGGGTCTCAAGTGAAGGCTTCTCTTTCTGAGCAGCCTTTGTACAATTAACTCTCAGAGTGTGAGAAAGATATAAAGAAGAAAAGACCCAGCCGTTCAGCCAAGTGTGGGTTCTACTACTGGGTGCAGAAACAGCTAATCTGGTGTGTGTGTGTGTGTGTGTGTGTGTGTGTGCGTGTGCGCGCGCGTGCTGTTTATGTGATATTTTAGCTACTTGGTCTCTCAACATATCTCATTCAAACCCGCGAAATGTTTTACCAACACCTTTCTTATGACATTTTACTTTCTCTTTTTTTCCCCGATTTTATCGAGATAGAATTGTGATAAAACATTGCATTAGTTTAAGGTATACAACATAATGATTTGATATATGTACATACAGTTGACCTTTGAACAATGCAGGAGTTGGGGCACCAACACCCTGGACAGCTGAAAATCCACGTACAACTTTACGGTTGGCTCTCCCTATGCTGGGTTTCGCATTCACCCATCTGCGGATCATGTAGTACTGTAGCATATATTTAGCGGAAAAAATCCACGTGTACTTGGACTCATAGAGTTCAAACTCATGTTATGGGTTTGAACTGTATTGCAAAATGATCACCGCAGTAAGTTAACATCCATCACCTCACATAGTAACAATTTTTTTCTTGTGATGGGAACTTTTAAGATGTACTCTCTGAGCACCTCTCCAATATACAATAATGTTAACTATAGTCACCATGCTGGACATTACATCCCCAAAATTGGAAGCCTGTATCTTTTGACTACTCATTTCCCTCATCCTCCACCTTCCACCCTCTACCCCTGGCACGTGTCAACCTGTTCTTTGTACTTATGAGTTTGTTTTTTTTAGATCCCATGTATAAGTGAGAGCATACAGTATTTGTCTTTCTCTGTCTGACCTACTTCACTTAGCACAATATCCTCAAGGTCTATTCATGTCACAAATGGCAGAATTTCCTTCTTTTCTTAATGGCTGGATAATATTCCATTGTATATATGCCACATTTTCTTTGTCCATTTATCTGTTGATGAACACTTAGGCTGTTTCCATGTCTTGGCTACTATAAATAAGGATACAGTGAACATGGGGGTGCAGATATCTCTTCAACACAGTGATTTCATTTCCTTTAGCTACATACCCCAAAGTGGAATTGCTGAATTTTACTTTCTCTTTTGTTGTAGTTGTTTGTGCATATATATGTCATCTCTCCTACTAGACCATAAACTTCTTGAGGGAAGAGATTATTTTGCTGATGCGTCTGTGTATCTTTGGCATCTGGAAAAGTGCCTGGCATGAGGCCGAAGCTCAGTGTCCACTGACAGAATGAGTGCACAAAATGTTATTGAAATCCGAAACAAGGTATGGCTTGCTAATCTCCCCCTGAAAGGCAGGTTACAGCTGCACAAAAATATTATGAGTCCCTTTTGAATATAAAATAAGGGAGGGGCTTTAAATAGGAGGAAAATGTGAAGTAATAAGGTCACATTGTGGCACGTGCTTCCACCTCTCCCCTGGAGCCTCCCTTCATTACTAGGGTTGACACTTTTCTCTCCCTGCCCTAAGCTCCTATTACAGGGACAGTCTGTCCCAGGGCAACACCGCACACGCACTCTCTGACTGGGTCAGTGCTCACTGTGACTTCCAACTACATTGTCGACTCTCTCTGGCTGTGGACCTTGCCTTATACTTCTGTATCTCTAACATAGTGCTGGGTACCTAGTAAATGCTCAATAAATAATTTTCTCTTTAACTGATGATTAAATCACCTCTGGACAGATTAAATAGAAATATGTTTAGAAGAAGATAAATAGGAACACATAAATGAACCCAGTCTTTAAAGTTATCTTCCCTTCCCAGTTTTTTTTTCCTATAACACTTACCACCTTCTAACATACTGTATAATTAGACTTATTGTATTTTGATGCCGTCCCTCTTCCCTCTGGCATCTAGAGTCTCGTACACTGCTGGTGGATGTAGAAGTTGTGAAAACCGGTTTGGAAAACTACTTGGCAGTGTGTACCAAGGTTATTAACTCTCATAGTACTAACAGTTCCACTTCTAAATATCTACACACACAAGACCAAAATTCTTAATGGAAGGCATGGGTTGGATGCCTACAGGCTTTGCTTATTTGTGTCTTCTGCTCTCAGGATCTAGAAGCTGCAGTTAGGAAAGAACACAAGTTCGAAGGAATACTCCTTGATATATCATTTCTCCCCATCCCTCAAATTTAATTCTTCATCAATTCCTATCAAGTACGGACACTCTCCCAAATGTATTTTGAATCCCAACTTCTCTCCACACCCACTTCCATCACCTAGTCTACACCAACATTTCTCACTTACATTACTGCGGTATTTTCCAAGCGTTCTCTCTGTCCACTCTTGCCCTCCCATTCCACCCCAGATCCACACAGCCACCAGTGTGATGACTTCTCTTGAACCCAAAGTAAAAACCAACTTTGTTACCAGGCCCACAGCCCCCAAGTGCTATAAGCCTGCCTGAGATTTTCTGACTTCGTCTCACTCACTCTCCACCGCTCTTGCTCCTTAGGCTCCAAATATTCAGGTGGTTGTTTTCTTAAACCAGCTTAATCGAGTTGTAATTCACCTATCAAACAATTCACCCATTTAAAGTGTACAATTTAATGGCTTTCAATATAGTCACAGAATTGTGCAACCATCACCACAATCAATATTAGGACATTTTATCACTTCCCCCCAAAATCCTTTGCCCATTAGCAACCACTCCCCATTTTCCCCCAGCTTCCCAGGCCAACAAAATACTAATCTACTTTCTGTCATTATAGATGTGTCTGGTCTTATTTCTAGCTCTTGAATCCGCCACACTCTTTCCTGCATTAGGTCCGTGCACGAACTATTTTCTCTGCCTGGAGGTCTCCTCAGTGTGCACTCCAGGGCTCCCTGCACCCTTCACCCCAAACCTTGTGTGGATGCTTCCTCTTCCTTCATGCTGAGATTAAAATATAATCTACTCAGGGCTTTTCCTGAATACCTTATCTAAGACTAGATTCCCAATGTTTTCCTTTATCATAGCTCCTTCTTTGTTTTCTTCTTATACCTCCACAGTTGGTAACCAACAGCTTACTGACGTTTTATTGCCTGATTCTTTCCAGTTTATTTTAAACATAACTCTCTAGTTTTCTGTTGTAGCTCTGGTTCTCACTGCAGGGCCTGGCACTGAGAATACCCTCAATAAACCTTTGACAAATGAATGAGTGAATATATAGCTCAGTTATCTGGCACTGCCTGGAAACAACACTTCTTGCCGATTTCGAAGCAGCAGGTATGACACTGCATCATCATTAAACCAGCTAGATTTTCTGCTGATTCAAGACAGCCATTTTGGAACAAGCTTCTTCAAATCATCTTGAACAGCTGGCCTGAAGTGTGTTTTCCCTCCAAAACAAGGTTAGTTGGCCCAAAGAAGATTAAACAGAACAATCAATTGCAATATGGTATCAGAATGCTTCTGTATGAGTGGTGGGATGATATTTGGGAAGTTTCACCTTTCCTCTTAAGACAACAATATTGATTGCTGCTCTTTTCCCTTAAACACTAACAGCATGACAATCACGTGTTAATGATTATCTGATCATTAGACAAGACAGTAACACTGTCCACCAAGTCTTCATACAGCTATAAAGGATTCATTTAGTGCTTCCTTAGTGTAAAAAGCTGCATAGGGATCCTTCTCCATCACCATCAACGCTGTCCAAGACTCAGTAGTCCACTCTGGGCAACACCAGATTGTAAACCAGTTGAAGGAAAGGATATACTCTATTCCCAACTGTACAGACGGCTATCATATCCACAACCAAACACGTGTCCAAGAAGCTCAAAAATAACAGCTACTTATAAACATGTATTGACTACCTGGGCTCTTTGGTGGGGCTAATGGCAGACTCTGGGAGGGCTCACGCCAAGGAGTACTTCCCAGAACTTCTGCTGCCAGTGCCCTTATCCTCAAACTGATCCACAGCCACCACCTGCCTCTGCAGGAGAACCCCCCAACACTAGCAGCCGTGTGGAGGACAGGCTCTTGGTGCTCCAGCCAGGTGTCAGGGCTGTGCCACTGAGGTGGGAGAGCCAAGTTCAGGACACTGGTCCACAAGAGACCTCCCAGCTCCACATAATATCAAACAGCGAAAATCTCCCAGAGATCTCCATCTCAATGCCAAGACCCAGCTCCACTCAACGACCAGCAAGCTACAGTGCAGGACATCCTATGCCAAACAACTACTAAGACAGGAACACAACCCCATCCATTAGCACAGAGGCAGCTTAAAATCATAATAAGGCCACAGACAACACCAAACCCGCCACTGATGCGGTAATGCCCACCAGAAAGACAAGATCAAGCCTCATCCACCAGAACACAGGCACTAGTCCCTTGCACCAGGAAGACTACACAACCCACTGAACCAACCTTTGCCACTGGGGACAGACAGCAAAAACAACAAGAACTACGAATGTGCAACCTGTGAAAAGGAGACCCTAAACACAGTAAGTTAAGCAAAATGAGAAGACAGAGAAACACAGAGCAGAAGAAGGAGCAAGGCGGAAACCCAGCAGACCTAACAAATGAAGAGGAAATACGTAGTCTACCTGAAAAAGAATTCAGAATAATGATAGTAAAGATGTCCAAAATCTTGGAAATAGAATGGAGAAAATACAAGAAATGTTTAACAAGGAACTAGAAGAACTAAAGAGCAAACAAACAGAGATGAACAACACAATAAATGAAATTAAAAATTCTCTAGAAGGGATCAATAGCAGAATAACTGAGGAAGAAAAACGGATAAGTGACCTGGAAGATAAAGTAGTGGAAATAACTACTGCAGAGCAGAATAAAGAAAAAGGAATGAAAAGAATTGAGGACAGTCACAGAGACCTCTGGGACAACATTAAGTGCACCAACATTCAAATTATAGGGGTCCCAGAAGAAGAAGAGAAAAAGAAAGGGACTGAGAAAATATTTGAAGAGATTATAGTTGAAAACTTCCCTAATATGGGAAAGGAAATAGTTAATCAAGTTCCAGGAAGCACAGAGAGTCCCAAACAGGATAAATCCAAGGAGAAACACGCCAAGACACATATTAATCAAACTATCAAAAATTAAATACAAAGAACAAAAATTAAAAGCAGCAATGGACAAACAAGAAGTAACACATAAGGGAATCCCCATAAGGTTAACAGCTGATCTTTCAGCAGAAACTCTGCAAGCCAGAAGGGAGTGGCAGAACATATTTAAAGTGATGAAAGAGAAAAACCTACAACCAAGATTACTCTACCCAGCAAGGAGCTCATTCATATTTGATGGAGAAATTAAAAGCTTTACAGACAAGCAAAAGCTGAGAGAGTCCAGCACCACCAAACCAGCTTTACAACAAATGCTAAAGGAACTTCTCTAGGCAGGAAACACAAGAGAAGGAAAAGGCCTACAATAATAAACCCAAAACAATTAAGAAAATGGTAATAGGAACATACATATCGATAATTACCTTAAATGTAAATGGATTAAATGCTCCAACCAAAAGACATAGACTGGCTGAATGGATACAAAAACAAGACCCATATATATGCTGTCTACAAGAGACCCACTTCAGACTTAGGTTAGGGACACATACAGACTGAAAGTGAGGGGATGGAAAAAGATATTCCATGCAAATGGAAATCAGAAAAGGCTGGAGTAGCAATTCTCATATCAGACAAAATAGACTTTAAACTAAAGACTATTACAAGAGACAAAGAAGGACACTACATAATGATCAAGGGATCAATCCAAGAAGAAGGTATAACAATTGTAAATATTTATGCACCCAAAATAGGAGCACCTCAATACATAAGGCAAATACTAAAAGCCATAAAAGGGGAAATCGACAGTAACACAATCATAGTAGGGGCCGTTAACACCCCACTTGCACCAATGGACAGATCATCCAAAATGAAAATAAATAAGGAAACACAAGCTTTAAATGATACATTAAACAAGATGGACTTAATGGATATTTATAGGACATTCCATCCAAAAACAACAGAATACACATTCTTCTCAAGTGCTCATGGAACATTCTCCAGTATAGATCATATCTTGGGTCATAGATCAAGCCTGGGTCAATTTAAGAAAATTGAAATCGTATCAAGTATCTTTTCCAACCACATGCTATGAGACTAGATATCAATTACAGGAAATAATCTGTAAGAAATACAAACACATGGAGGCTAAACAACACACTACTTAATAACCAAGAGATCACTGAAGAAATCAAAGAGGAAATCAAAAAAATCTAGAGACAAATGACAATGAAAACACAATGACACAAAACCTATGGGATGCAGCAAAAGCAGTTCTAAGAGGGAAGTTTATAGCTATACAAGCCTACCTTAAGAAACAAGAAATATCTCAAACAAACAACCTAACCTTACACCTAAAGCAATTAGAGAAAGAACAAAAAAACCCTGAAGTTAGCAGAAGGAAAGAAATCATAAAAATCAGATCAGAAATAAATGAAAAAGAATTGAAGGAAACGATAGCAAACATCAATAAAACTAAAAGCTGGTTCTTTGAGGAAATAAATGAAATTGATAAACCATTAGCCAGACTTATCAAGAAAAAAAGGGAGAAGACTCAAATCAATAGAGTTAGAAATGAAAAAGGAGAAGAAACAACTGACACTGCAGAAATACAAAGGATCATGAGAGATTACTACAAGCAACTCTATGCCAATAAAATGGACAGCCTGGAAGAAATGGACAAATTCTTAGAAATGCATAACCTTCCGAAACAGAACCAGGAAGAAATAGAAAATATGAACAGACGAATCACAAGTACTGAAATTGAAACTGTGATTAAAAATCTTCCAACAGACAAAAGCCCAGGACCAGATGGCTTCACAGGCCAATTCTAACAAACACTTAGAGAAGAGATAACACTTATCCTTCTCAAACTCTTCCAAAATATATAAGAGGGAGGAATACTCCCAAGCTCATTCTATGAGGCCACCTTCACTCTGATACCAAAACCAGACAAAGTTGTCACAAACAAAGAAAACTACAGGCCAATATCACTGATGAACATAGATGCAAATAATCCTCAACAAAACAGTAGCAAACTGAATCCAACAGCACATTAAAAGGATCATACACTATGATCAAGTGGGGTTTATCCCGGGAATGCAAGGATTCTTCAATATTCACACATCAATCAACGTCATACACCATATTAACAAACTGAAGGAGAGAAACCATATGATCATCTCAATAGATGCAGAGAAAGCTTTCAACAAAATTTGGGCCTCCCTGGTGGCGCAGTGGTTGAGAGTCCTCCTGCCGATGCAGGGGATACGGGTTCGTGCCCCGGTCTGGGAGGATCCCATATGCCGCGGAGCGGCTGGGCCCGTGAGCCATGGCCGCTGGGCCTGCGCATCCGGAGCCTGTGCTCCGCAATGGGAGAGGCCACAACAGTGAGAGGCCCGCATACCGCAAAAAGAAAAAAAAAAAAAATTCAACACCCATTTATGATAAAAACCCTCCAGAAAGTAAGCATACAGGGAACTTTCCTCAACATAATAAAGGCCATATATGACATCGTTCTCAATGGTGAAAAACTGAAAGCATTTCCGCTAAGATCAGGAACAAGAGAAGGTTGCCCACTCTCACCACTATTATTCAACATAGTTTTGGAAGTTTTAGCCACAGCAGTCAGAGAAGAAAAAGAAATAAAAGGAATCCTAATCAGAAAAGAAGATGTAAAGCTGTCACTGTTTGCAGATGACATGATACTATACATAGAGAATCCTAAAGATGCTACCAGAAAACTACTAGAGCTAATCAATGAATTCGGTAAAGTAGCAGGATACAAAATTAATGCACAGAAATCTCTGGCATTCCTATACACTAATGATGAAAAATCTGCAAGTGAAATTAAGAAAACACTCCCAGTTCCCACTGCAACAGAAAGAATAAAATATCTAGGAATAAACCTACCTAAGGAGACAAAAGACCTGTATGCAGAAAATTATCAGACACTGATGAAAGAAATTAATGATGATACAAATAGATGGAGAGATATACCATGTTCTTGGATTGGAAGAATCAACATTGTGAAAATGACTCTACTACCCAAAGCAATCTACAGATTCAATGCAATCCCTATCAAACTACCACTGGCATATTTCACAGAGCTAAACAAAAGATTTCACAATTTGTATGGAAACACAAAAGACCCCGAATAGCCAAAGCAATCTTGAGAATGAAAAACGGAGCTAGAGTAATCAGGCTCCCTGACTTCAGACTCTACTACGAAGCTACAGTAATCAGGACAGTATGGTATTGGCACAAAAAACAGAAATATAGATCAATGGAACAGGATAGAAAGCCCAGAGATAAACCCACACACATATGGTCACCTTATCTTTGATAAAGGAGGCAAGAATATACAGTGGAGAAAAGACAGCCTCTTCAATAAGTGGTGCTTGGAAAACTGGACAGTTACATGTAAAAAAAGAAATTAGAACACTCCCTCACACCATACACAAAAAGAAACTAAAAATGGATTGAAAACCTAAATGTTAGGCCAGAAACTATCAAACTCTTAGAGGAAAACATAGGCAGAACACTCTATGACATAAATCACAGCAAGATCCTTTTGGACCCACCTCCTAGAGAAATGGAAATAAAAACAAAAATAAACAAATGGGACCCAATGAAACTTAAAATCATTTGCACAACAAAGGAAACCATAAACAAGAGGAAAAGACAACCCTCAGAATGGGAGAAAATATTTCCAAACGAAGCAACTGAAAAAGGATTAATCTCCAAAATTTACAAGCAGCTCACGCAGCTCAATATCAAAAAACAAAAAACCCAATACAAAAATGGGCAGAAGACGTAAATACTTATTTCTCTAGAGAATATATACAGATTGCCAACAAACACATGAAAGGATGCTCAACATCACTAACCATTAGAGAAATGCAAATCAAAACTACAATGAGGTATTACCTCACACCGGTCAGAATGGCCATCATAAAAAATCTACAAACAGTAAATTCTGGAGGGGGTGTGGAGAAAATGGAACGCTCTTGCAGTATTGGTGGGAATGTAAATTGATACAGACACTATGGAGAACAGTACGGAGGTTCCTTAAAAAATTAAAAATAGAATTACCATACGACCCAGCAATCCCACTACTGGGCATATACCCTGAGAAAACCATAATTTAAAAAGAGTCATGTACCACAGTATTCATTGCAGCTCTATTTACAATTGCCAGGACATGGAAGCAACCTAAGTGCCCATCAACAGATAAACAGATAAGGAAGATGTGGCACATATATACAGTGGAATATTACTCAGCCATAAAAAGAAAGAAATTGAGTTATTTGTAGTGAGGTGGATGGACTTAGAGACTGTCATACAGAGTGAAGTTAAGTCAGAAAGAGAAAAACAAATACCGTATGCTAACACATAAATATGGAATCTGAAAAAAAAAAAGAAAAGAAAATGGTCAGAAGAACCTAGGGGCAAGAGGGGAATAAATTTGCCGACCTACTAGATAATGGACTTGAGGATACAGGGAGGGGGAAGGGTAAGCTGCGACAAAGTGAGAGAGAGGCATGGACATATATACACTACCAAATGTAAAATAGATAGCTAGTGGGAAGCAGCCGCATAGCACAGGGAGATCAGCTCGGTGCTTTGTGACCACCTAGAGGGGTGGGATAGGGAGGGTGGGAGGGAGGGAGATGCAAGAGGGAAGAGATATGGGGACATATATATATGTATAACTGATTTGCCTTGTTATAAAGCAGAAACTGACACACCATTGTAAAGCAATTATACTCTAATAAAGATGCTAAAAAAGAAAAAAAAAAACATGTATTGAATGAGTGATAACTGATCAGGTCGTATCTCCCATCTTTCTTTCCTGCTTTCATCCTGCCCTCCCCCATCCATTTGGTTACCCCACCCACCCCCATCAAGCCTCAACTTTTAGGCTGCTCAGATGTCTCAGTCACAGGGAAAGTCAATCTGATTGATTAATCCACACCATTTTGTTTTATGGACCTAAGCAGTGGTGTGCTGGAGCAGTTTACAATGGTGTATAAAAGTCAATTGTGTGTATCTCTTTTTAACTCTTCAGTCAGGGACCGCAGGTTGGTAGCTTGAAATCAGCCAGAGTGGGAATATTTATATCAGAGGGATTGGCAAATGCTACAAATCAGGGCCTTTTTATGTTCTTAAGAGCCATTTGTTAAACCTTTACCAGTACACCAATGGCAATAGTATGTATTAACATTATACCCTACCTGTCCCACCCACCCTCTGTTCTAAGAGAATTCTAGACCAGGCTTAATTCAAAGAATGGTGTACCAAGAAAGACTTAGAGGCCATACATTTATAAAGCAAATACTTCTTCCCACTCTCCTGTTCAGGCTCTTTCACAGCTTTCACTGGTAAGTGCTTTCAAACCTTACCTCTGCTCTTAACAATGCACTTCATAGTTTGCCAGCCAAAAGAGACTAGAGTCAAATTAGAATATTTTAGGGATTTTTGCTAACTTCCCTATGTCAGTTTAGAGAGAATGAGAAGACTATCTCGTGCAGAAGCAGCTCAAGTTCTCAAACTGGACCAGATTTTGTGCTTAAAACTGATATCACCTCACATATACATATGAACAGGTATATCGGTATATGTATGTACACACTTTTTTCATTCAACTTTCTGTACTTCTGGCTTCTGAGACCAAAACTACCCTAAAATTCCATAGGAAATTACCTGTTTCCTGGCCTAGTGATTCTGTAGCACCGACTCTTAGAATTTTAGGTCTATCAGAAAAATGAGAGATTATCTGATACAGTGCACTAGTCCTCAACCTGGCTATATATTAGCATCATTGGGAAACCTGACAAAGAAATGACTCTCTTGACCCCTCCCCAGACAAATTCAGTCAGAAACTCCTGGATTGGAATCAGGCATTTCTAGTTTTAGAAGCTTCCCAGGTGATTCTAAGGTGTCATCAGAGAAAATCACTGATCTAATCACCCCTCAGTTTTTAGATGAGAAACCCAAGCTCCAGGGCAAATGAGTGAAGGGAGAACTCTCTAAGACTCAGGCCTCTTCAACTCCCAGACCACAGAGCTTTCACAATCATGCTCCAGACCTCAGGACTTCCCCATTTCTGTTTCATAAACCCCCAAACATGAGTCACAGAAACAATAAAAGGTTTTTCTATGGCAGGAATCTCATAAGGGGCAGGAGTCTTATAAGGCCTGACTTCATTCTTAAATCTAATTGATCCTTGATCTTGAGCAAATGGTTTCCTTACATTTTCCCACTATTCAGTATTTTCTAAAATAAAGGGAGAATACTTGTGATAAGATACGGTAATGTAAATTATGTAAAGACAGGAACCACTGTGTCTAATCTTTACTGTGTCGAGCAGTGGGCCTGATCAGGGGCCACATGCCCATTAATCCACCTATAAATGCTGGATGTGTTCAATGCTTTGTCTAGATGATTGGTCATTTGATGATATGGTGAAGGTGTGGACAGTGAAGTCCTATCTCCTGGGTTCAAATCCTGGCTCCACTACTGACCAGCCCAAGACCTTAAGTAAGTTATTTAACCACTCTGTGCCTCATTTTTAAAGAATTAAAGCATTTTTAAAGATGCTGTGCAAATTAAAGAGCATATAGAGTGCTTAGCATATTGGCTGGTCCAAAGCCACTCAACAAATACTAGTTATTATTGTTTTGTTGTATCAGCCTGTCTCTTCTCTTGAAGCTTGCTGGGAGAGGAGAGGAGAGATATGAGTGATGAAGGGCCAGGAAGTGGCAGCCTTTAAGCATCTTGACCTGGACTCTCTGCCGTGGCCTGGAGGGTTACTGGTAGCTAAGAGGAAGAAGCTACACTGCACCCCCAGGGGTACCCCCAAGGGTAACACACACCAGAGGAGGCCTGGAGCAGTGGACTCTGGGCTGGGCCCTTCTTCCTTCCTCAGTGAATGACATTGATTCTTTTTTGTTTTTTAATCAGGTTATTTTATTAGCATTGAATTACTTAAAAAAAAAACCAGTAGATGATTCTAACATAGTTAATCATTAGAAAATTTGTTAGCTTATAAAAATGCAATCTATAGAAAACCTTTCAGGAACACTAATATTACCTGCAATACTTTTTCAAAATTGAGATATAATTGACATATAACATTATATTATCAATAGTTTCAGCTGTACAACATAATGATGTAATATTTGTATATATTGTGAAATGATCTATCACCACACAATTATACAAATTTTTCTCATGATAAGAACTTTTAAGAACTACTCTCTTCGCAACTTTCCAACAAACAATACAGTATTACTGACCGTGCTGTACGTTAGACACTGATTCTGGGGGCAGCAGCCCCACTAACTCTTCTCTTGTCCCTCTAACTGGGCACTGGCCTGCAGGGCGGAGCTGTGAACCTGAGCAGTGCTGGTACAATTCCCATCTCCTGCTCCCCGCAGGGCTGCTTCTCAGCTAGAGTTTGCGTTTCACCCAGCATCTCAGTTCAGCCTCTCCCAGGCCGACAGGAGATGCTAATCAGAAACCTGCCCCCATGCATAACACTGACATTGCTTCTGCTCTTCAGATCAGTCTTTAATGAAAACTCCCATGAGATCAAAGCAGAGCCGAGGAAGGGACAGAGAATGATAAATGTCCTAAAGCAAAACGCGATACAGTTCCGCGATGGTTGGGCTGCAGTTGCTCTTTTAGACATTTTATGAATGACATTGGCAAAAGTGTCAACAGCCTTTGTCTGAGTTTCAAATATTAGCGCAGGATATTTTCTTCTGGTCATTATCAGAGGCAGAAATGCATTCCCACTTAGGGCCTCTTGTGGAGCCTAGTCTTCAACTAGAGCATCTTTCTAAAACTGGCTTTAAGGTTGTGGGATGAGGAATTTGATGCAAAGAAGCATGCAGAGAGATCAAAATGTAGTTGGACAGGGCTTTCAGAATCTCATTAGATGAAAGTCTGAATTTACAACATACTTTAGTATGCAGCTATTCACTTTTCCAAAGGATTCACTATCCACCCAGGCAGGGCAGAATGCATGTGTGTACGTATGTATGTAAATATTTTCTTTTCTTATTTTCCCCACCAGTTGGCCCTGTAACAGCCTTTTCAGTTCTCCTTAATAGATGACCTCCCACAACCCACCCCCGTTCTCAGCAATTTATCCAAGCTTGAATTTCCCAAAACCTAATAACCTAAGAAAATCAGGAAATATTCAAACATTTCAAAATAAGCATTTTCTCTCAGCTCAGAATAATGTTTGCCTATCCTGATAATAGGCTTGAACTGGTGAGATGGTATCTTACCTTCACCTACTATCAAGAATTTACTATGGAATTTTTCTCAGAGGCACACTTTAATATTTAATTTATTAGCACTTTAATTCACAAAAAAATCTATTTGCACAAAACATTTCAGGACCATGAAATTTGGAGCAGACATTCCTAAGATATGAGCCAGCCCCAAATCCTCACTTTAGAAATGAAGAAATCAAGCACAAGATGAAGAGAATCCTTCCAAGGTCACGAGAAAATTCTTCCATGGTTAGAAGCAAGGTTAGAATTAGAACCTAGGACCCTGATTCATGATTCCTTGTAAAAAAAAATATGCATACATACACAAGATAGTTATTAAACAATTACTGTATGCCAAATACTGCGCAATATACTAGAACAAATAAACCAAAAAGATATACTCCTACTCTCATGTGCAGTAGGAAAACAGATCTACAAGTACAAACTCAAATGGTATGAAATGCTAACAGGGTACTTGACCTGGTCTGGGGGCGGAGTGGCAGTCAGGGATGATTTCCCTGCTGAAATGGCATTTGAGCTGAAATCTAAGAGATGGGTGAGGAGGAGTTACTACGATGAAGATGTGTGGCCTGGGGAGTAGGAGAAGTTTCCAGGTAGAAGAGACCACAAATGCAAAGATCCTAAGTGTTTTCCAGTATACAGCTGACTTTTGAACAATGCGAGGGAAGGAGGGAATGGGGCACGGACTCCTGCTCTGTGCAGTCAAAAATCTGAGTATAACTTTACAGTCAGCCCTCCACACCTGAGGATCCACATCCTCCATGGATTAAACCAACTTTGGATCATGTAGTGCTATAGTATGTACTTATTGAAAAAAATCTGTATAAGTGGACCTGTGCAGTGCAAACCCATGTTGTTCAAAGGTCAACTGTATATCACTACTTCTTGACAACTGAATCATGTAAAATGCAGTTTTTTCAGCCATCTTGTTTTTATCTTTCCTTTGATTTAGGTAGGTCTAATTTAAGAATATAATGTCCAGTCACCAATCCCTGTTGGTGACAAGAATCAGCAAGCACTAGCTAGCTTAAGAGGAAGGTAAAACTGGATTCTGGAGTGACATATTTGGTATGATTTTTAAAATTATGAACATAAAGAATTATTGGAACTCATTCTAAACTCATCAAAGCACTGGTTTTCAGTCTCCTTCCATATTATTCCAGAACTGAAAAAGATTCACCTCACCCCAAGTCTCTTGATTTTCACCTAATTCCCATTAAATTCAATTCCTTATTTATACTTTTCCACTTTCTTTTCCTGAAATAAATGGAAAAGTGCATAACTTTGGAAGCATAGAGATCATGATGCCAGATGGGAAATATGAGCTTTAGAATTACTAGGAAGCCTTCAATATATTGCTTTCATCTTGAAAGCAAGGAAACCTGAACCACGTAAATGAGCTCTGCATACAGAAGGAGGTGGGAAAGAGTAATGAGGAAAGGGGGCATCAGGGAGGTAATGCCATTAGGACTGTGAGTGGTCTTCAGTCATTCTTCTAGATGTGACCTGCTGCAAAATGATTTGAGTGCCTCTCTTCTCTGGTCTTTTCACCTTCTCTTAACAACTCAACCCACTGCACATTCTAAACTGCAAGGTCTAAAGCAGTTAGAAGTTGTAGTGAGACATATGATACAAATGAAAAAGTTTGCACATCAACTTGATCCATGGATATGGAGTTCTAGTTGTAATCACAAATGGGGAGAATAAAGGGCCTTGGAGCTGCGACAGATAGTTGACAACTTGTCTTGGAAGGGGAAAGAATGGGCAGTCAATGGGCAGTCTGTGCTTCTGTGTGTGCCTCATACATATGCTCTTGAGTCTTTTAACATGCTGAGTCTGCATGGGATATTATGATTCATGTGGGTGTTAAGTGTTACAGCTGCAAAAGATATAAAGCATTCTTTAGGGATCTTTCTGGTCTGATGTTCAAAATGCATGTAACAATAAATTTTGAAAGGGTGTAGGACGTAGGATACAAGGCTACACAGAAACATTAGTTTAGGAAATACTGAACCCACAAGAATATTAAACCACAAGGAACAATCTACAGAAGAGTCACACACAAGACAGTGATGTAATTATGCAATTAGTCTATAGAGATGATCTTAAAGAATGAGTCTAGCCAAAGAAGTTCTCTAACTCCAAGATTCTCAGCCACTAACTCCAAAAATGATTAAGCCATATGGCCCATTAATATGACTTCACCAACGTCCTTGAGAACGTTGGTGAACTGAGAGAAGTTTTCTCTTCTCTCAGTTCTTATATCTGTCTGCAGTGCCAATCTCTCATCTCCTCCAGCACAGAAGCCTGGAGTTAGCTTTTTCCATTCCCCATCATTAATCATCTGTACACAATCCATCACCAAATCTATGTGTTTCTTCCTTCACTAATCTTTTGCTTTAGTTCTTTGAGGTTCTTTCTTTCTAACCCCATGCCCTCATCACCTCAGCTGGAATACTGCAATCATCTAGCTAGTCCATGACTAACCAACTCCTCTTCTGTGTTTAGAGAGTTCTCCAGTGTGTGAATCTCAATGGGAGGCTGTGATATTGTGATTTATACTAAGAAATATATATTTGGTCTTTGTCCCCATTTCTAGCATAGAGCTTCTAAAACCCTTGGAATTTCTTAAGTGATGAGAGCAAATAAAGGTGTCTTTTGTTATGTTAATGAGGTGACTTTTAGAAAACCCTAGGTAACCAAAGATGAGGCCTGGTTGCTAAGGAACCCAACCATGTGATTAGAAGGTGGGAACTTTCATTTCCTCTCTAGCTCCCCACCTCTCCACTCCCCCCAACCCCTCTGTCCTCTAGGGAGGGGAGAAGAGCTGGAGGTTGAATCAATTGCCATTGGCCAACAATTTAATCAATTGTGCCTATGTATTGAAGCTTCCATAAAAACCCTGAAGCGGCAGGTGCGGGGGTTGGTTCAGAGTGCTTCTAGGTTGGCCAAGTGATGTGGGGAGAGTGGCATGCTCAGAGAGGGTGTGGAAGCTCCACGCCATTTCCCCATACCTTACCCTAGGCATCTCTTCCCATCTGGCTGTTCCTAAGTTATATACTTTTACAATAAACTGGTATTGTAGTAAGTAAAATGTTTCTCTGAGTTCTGTGAGCAGCTCTAGCAAATTAATTGACCCCAAGGAAGCTGCTGTGGGAACCTCTGCTCCATAGCCAGCTGGTCAGAAGCACAGGTGATAACTTGGGCTTTCCACTGGCATCCAAAATGGAGGGCAGTCTTGTGGGACTGAACCCTTAACCTGTGGAATCTGATGCTATCCCTGGGTAGATAGTGTCAGAATTGAGTAGACACCCAGCTGGTGTGGAGAACTGCTTGGTGATGTATGGGAACTCCTCACTCCCTCAACCCCACACCCACCCATTGGAATTGGGTTCACAATCATTAGAGGCAGAGACCGTTTCCTTCTGTAGAAACCAAAAAGGGCAGATGAGTTGTCTCTCAGCCTCTCTTGCAGCTAGAGATCTGGTACCTGAACCTGAGCTTGGCCAATCAGAAGTACCCATCCCAGACACTAAATCTGGCACTATAATCTACAGGGGTGGAAACAGTTGAGAATTCCCTTGCTGCAGTGGCAGTGGGTGTCTTCAGTGCCACACAGGAGCCCTTAGCATGCTGGGTCAGCCAAGCCACAGTGCCCAGAGTTCAGCCACTATGCTGGCAGTGTCCTCCCCAGACCAGCTCGGTGGGGGTGGTTTAGAATGTGGCTCTTGCTGTGTAGCTCCCTTCAGTTCTGATCAGTTCCTCAACCTGGTTCTCTAAATTTCCCAGCATTTTTGTGAGTTATACAATAATCCATTTGAAAAATTCCTTGCATGCTTAAGATAGCAAGAATTTGTCTCTGTTCTGAGACTCTTCAATGATTGTCCAGTCTCTGTATCTGCCCCTGCCCCCAAGCTGTCACCCATACACTGCCAAACTCTTTTAAAAACTTCACCTTTATCATGTCATTTCTTAAAATATGCTTAAGAAGGTAAAATGGACTCCACATGGTTAAGAAAGTACAAATAATTCTACATGAAGTCTAGCTCCCCAGCTTGATGGTCAACATTCAGAATAATCCAGCCTCTCAATCTAAAGGAACTGCCATTTTCTCTGCTGTCTGTCTATCCAGTAGTTTTCCAAAAAAATTTTATGAGATCCATAGAGATAAATTTTAAGAATCAATAACACGACACAATTGAAGCAAATACTTCATGAAAAGAATACTATATGCAATAAACTGATATTTTCTATTCCTCTCTCCTTTTTTTTTCACTTAAAAAAAATGCTGGTTGACACTCATCAAATTGATTTGGAAAACACAGGCTTAGCCTTACTTGTGGTTTTCTGGCCACCCACACTCTGTTACCAGTTTATGACATGGGCAGGAACTACATAAAGGAATTCACTTAAAATCTTCCCTTAATCCCACTTGTCCTATTCGGGTTTCTTATATTTACACAAACCTTGCAGGAAAAAAAAAAAAAAGCCAAAATTGACACCATGACAAAGAAGGGCTGTAAAATATCATTCTCAGGGCTAACTGAATAATACTGTACTTGAATATGCAATTAAATCAAGTATAAAAAACTTTTCTTTCCAATCTTTTATATGATTTTGCATATTACCATGGAAGAAGAGTTTTATTCCACACTCACAAAGGCATTTTTTGCCTAGGGTTGGTCTCTTGGAAGAAGTCCTGCTTTGGTTCAAGGGTTAGGGCACTGGCTACCCTGATTTATTTGACCCAGGATGTTTCTCTGCAGAAACTCTAACCAAATACGTGTGTAACAAATCATTGCTGACATTCTTCAGATGAATGAGGTAGACTTAGATCAGTAAAATGATTAGAATAAAATGATTAGAAAGTCAAGTCTACAAGGGTGGGCATGACGGGTTTCAATGAACTGTTAAAACTGCACATGTCTCTTGATAAAAATTGGACTGAGGATGGGGGTTGGAGTCTAGAAACAGAGATAGGTGAAAACTGGCAAAGACTGAACAGCTCAGGGCTGGTAGAGGCACATCTGAGTTCTTGCCCCAGGGACATCCTCTCACCAGCTGCTGCCCTTTCACAGCTTACCACTCCCTTCCACGAGGTTTCTGGTGTCAGTGTATTTGCTCCTTATGGTTGGATGGCCTGTAGCCTTTGTGCTTTGCAGCCCATTATAACAATCTGTTAACCTTTGTGAATACCTAATACATAGCAGAATGTGCTCCCTTGAGTTTAGAACTAAATACTGAAGTAAGAAAGGAAAGATTTTTTTTCTTTCATTTAATTCCACAGTGGTTCATCTTCCGACACAGCATTGTATTCATCCATCTTTGTGGGCTGGAAAGCTAGCCATATGGAGTCAGACACACAGAGCAGATTCTCCCCCGCAAGAGCTTGGGGGAGCATAAATAATGACCTCTCTCCCTTCCTCCTGTTAGCCGAAATCTCTTAGTCTCCTGGCTATTTCCAATCACTTTGGAGTTTTCTGCAGCTCTCTGCTTCACAGCTTCCTTTCTCTGCAGTAAAAGCAGCACAGAAGAGTTGCCAAAATAAAACCAAATCAGAAATCCCTTGGTAAACAGGAAAATGCATCCTGATTCCTGCATCCTGATGGTCTCATTTCTGCCCCTTCTGCCTACGCCTCCCAGTCTATCCTCACAGTACCCTTCAGAGATTCAGGCTTCTGTTACAGTGAAAAGCTGCTGGTATTGGGAAGACTGGCATTTATCTACTTTGTCTAATCCACGGGGACATCTTTGCCTTTCTCTGCACTAGAATTTGAGGGTAGGGGTAAAGTAAGGGAAGTTGTCTAATGGATCATGGAAAAGAACTCTGGAAATTGGAAACAATCAATGACAAGTATTCCTAATACTGCCCTCCTCCTATACAGAGGAAGTAATACAGAATAGGGGTTAAGAACCTGTAGTCAGATGACTTAGGTTTAAATCCCGCTCTGCCTCTAACTCCTTATCTGAGCTTGAGACATTACTTAACCTCTCAAAGCCTGGGTTTCCTTCTTTGCACTCTATTCTGTTATCCCCTGCAGGGACAAAGGTGTGTGCTCTACCCTCCAGGAGCTTGCACTGAAACGGAAAGAGTACTCAGCCACATGTCTACATCATTATTATCCTGGTGTTTCACCAACCGTGGATGCTGTGACCATCAAGTGCCTGGTAAGAATGTGAGAATGTGGGTCAAGGGCTTTCCTTAACATGACTTAGGAGCTAGAGCTCACCTTTCCCTCCATGGTTCATTTAGTCTTTAAAGACAAACGACACCCTTGGCCTTCCAGGCTGGTTGATTTCCTGGTGATATGACACTAACCTGAGGTTTCAAAGCAGAGTCTTTCCTTGTCAAGAGCATGTATGCCACAACGCTAGCATCCTATTCAGAAGTAGTGACGCAAGCACTGAAAATTGATGCTTCTGGTGGCAAATGAATGGGTTTCATTTTGCAGCAAAATTTCTCTTTTCAAAATGAGAGGAGCCTTCCTTTCTTTCTTCCTTCCTTCCTTCCTTCCTTCCTCCCTCCCTTCCTTCCTTCTCTTTGCCTGTTTGCTACCAGAAATCATAGAATTATTTGGGACAACTTTCTTTACTTTTAAATAAGGGTTGTTGACATCAGCTGGATATTATGGACTCCTACCAAATATCTAGTGTGTTTAATTAGATCATGGTATTGTTGACAACTCATAAGTCCAATATTTTCTTCTTCTTTTGTTTTTTTTTTAAACTAATCTGGAGGACATCAGAATGGACTAAAACACTTTCCCCATCTGCAAAAGATTTCACAGACAAACAGTACTTAAGCTGAGAAATCCCTCAATATATTTGCCAGTAGACCAATTCTCCTCATTGATAGAGGGAGGTTTATAACTGGAATCCTTTGTGCATTGTGGAAGACAAACACACATGCATTTTACATGAGCAAATTCTAAACCAGCCAGCCATGATTTTTTTTTTTCAATTACACTTTCTTCAAAATAACCTCCTTTAGAACCAGTTCTCAAAGGTTTTCTCCCCATTATTGTAAGTTGCTCTTGGATCCCTGGCAAGGGTGCAGAGAGAAAACTGAGAGTCAAAGGTTTCCATGTAACGACAGTTATTTTTTGCTTTGGAAGCTGCCTATTTTTTTTCTCTCTAGAGAGAGAATTGCAGAAGACTTTTACGTCTGTCTCAAAATTGATTGTGTTTTTAGGTTTACCGAGTTCAGACTTTAAAAAAAACTCTCAACAAAAGAAACACAAAAATAACGCTTATCCTTTCTGTGCATGTCAGGGAGTCTGTTCAGCACTTGTGCCTGCTTGGAGTAACATCGCACGTTGCATGTTGGCATTTACTGTGAAACACTACAAACTTAAAAGTATCAACAGGAGGATACCCTGGGGACAGCTGTGTTCTTCACGTGACTTGATTCAAGGCTCTCATTCATAAATTAGCTAAACCTTTGGGTTAGTTTTTTGTTTCTTTGTTTGTTTTTCAGGTGGTAACTCAGTAAAGGCTGGATCCAAGCCACTCCCATTAGTGCTACCATTTAAACAAATTATTTGAAGTCTGGATTTCACATTTGTCGGGGTAAAAAAAAGCTTAATATTTTAAAACCAATCTTAACTTAGCTTTTATTCTTGCGTAATTAGTGGTCCTTTTGGGAAGGGGAGAAATGCTTTACATAAAATAATGCTGAAGGCAATAAAGGCAGAAAATTCATAAAGAAGTAGAAACTAAGAGGAAGGCAGTACAGGGGAGACGGAAAAAATAGGAGGGAGGAGGAGAAGAAGGAGAGAGAGAGAGAGAGACAGAGAGAAAGAGAGATTACATTGGTTGTATGAGCCTTTACAAAGGGCAGGGAAAAAAGAATTTAATGAGTGGACTTAACGTCATCACTGGATGGTGTTGGTGAGTACAGCAAAACAGACACTGAGAGTTTATCCAAAAAAATCCTTCAGGCTCTGATATAAAGTTTTCAAATGCTTATCTAAACCCAGCAAGCCCTATCAGAATGGCTTGAGTAAAGCTTAATATAACCCACATGGTAGCTGGGATCCCCCTACCTTTTTGAGATCTAGATAAGCTTGGCTTGCGTCCTTGATCTGTGTCTCATAGAGGTCCAAATCTCTTTCGATAAAGTCAGATTTATCAGTTTTTCTTTCGTGGGTCATACATTTTAAGTCCTATCTTACAAATCTTTGCCCTCAAAAGGAGGTATTTTTAATATAAGATTTCAAGCAATTTTAAATTGAACATTTGACATCCCTGCCAGCCTCCCCTCCACCAAGATTTCACACTGACCACCCCATGCAGTGATGCTTCAGACTAACACCATCCCCTGGCCCCTTGCCCCCATACACTCCAGATTCTCCCCGACTCTAAGTCCTAAACTCCAAATCCTTCTCCCTCTAACATACAGCCATTCGAACTTCTAAAGCTCCAGGGTTAGCTTTGTGTAAATAAAACCTACAAGCTGCCCAGCAAGTCAAAAGAATTTCCCAGAACACAGTTGTGGCTGTAATAGCAGTTTTCCTCTTCTTTACATTATTGAACTAACTCAAACTTCTGGCCCAAGTTTCCCATCAACATTTTGGGATTTTAAAAATTAAACTCTTTTCTTGAAATAATATCCCAAACCTTTAACACCTAGAGACTTCAGACACTTGTTCTCTTTTTACCCATTGCATTCATACTTCTGAGTAGGATGTGATGTGGCTGAATAAGAAATGAATAAGCTACCTCTCTCCATGGTAACACCCTTGTCTTCTGGTCTTAATGACATTCAACGTAATCATCTTACAGGCCAGTGACTATTCCTCTTATTTCCAATTCCTGAAACCATTTTGCCCACGTCTACCAATGGAAAATCCCAGGCATTGAAGGCTTACTCTATAACATAGGACTCGACCTTAAATTGCTCTTCTCAAGAGTTGAACTTCAACTTTAGGATTAATAGAATCTTTAACAATTTATCTTTAGCTGGATTTCAAACTGTCCTGTCACCTTAAGTTCAACATGTCCCAAAGAGAATTTGTCTTTCCTTCCAAAATGGCTCACTTTCCTTTTCAACTGTCCCATCTCTAGCAGTGTTCAAATCACATTGGACTCTTACATCCTCCTTAGCCTCTGTCTGTTACTATGAAATGCCTAAGATTTGTCCTTTTTTCTCCATTCCCACCTTATACCAGATCTTCCTTGCTTGAGTTACTGCTATAACTTCTATTCTCCCTACATTCTTTCTCTCTTCAACTCTCCTGACTCTGTCATCAACCCCACATCATTTCTGTACTAGGCAGACCTTTCCATATTTGCTCAAAGACCTCCACTGAATCCCTCTGGCCTACCACACCTCCTGGCTTTGAGGACTCCTGAAGACAGGCTTCACCCCACCTATCTGAGATATCTCCCAACATGAGCTCCATTCCAGGGGGCTGATCTCCCGGCTCTCCCCATGTGTACCAAGCTCATTCTGCCTTTGAGTTCTTTGCTTGGGCTACTGACTCTCCCTAAAGACTCACAACTTAAAATGCTCCCCTTTCATGGTCACGTTTTAAATCCTTCTCTTTCAAAACTTGGTCACTTTACCTTCTCCAACAGATTTCTCTTTTCCCTAAACTACTGCTTCTCTTATAATTCACTGAGCCTAGTTTGAAATATCTGGATAATATCATCCAGGCCACAGAGTTCGTGATAATCAAATGGAAACACATTTTTTAAAAAGTCAGTATGCTTATAATACAGAGGCTCCATTAGAAAGGAACTGAGCCCCAAGGCCCTGGTAAGTAGATTTGGACTCTGTTCCTCCCCTTGACATTTCCTTACATAGCGCTCATTTACAGGGGGACCGAAAGCGTCCTGGGGAAAACAAAAGACGTGAATGCTGCTCACTGATGGGATCACACCACACAGCCATGTCTGATGGACTGGGTTGGCCTCAACAGGAGCCGGAAGGACAACAGAGTCTTTAGAGAGAAGTTATCACTGGGAAGGCAGAATCTGGCCCAGTGATCCAAACTGGAGAAGTGATTTCAGGAATGGCCCAACAGCTGATGCCAGAATCTTCCTGGCCTAGTGCAGGTGAGAGCACTTGTCATTGTAGAAAAACGGCTCAGTTGTGTGAAACTGAACGAGCTGTGTATTACGCACTGTGGCACTTCGGGGCTCAATAAACCTCACTGACAACCCTTTCTTCTATTTCCTCAGCCTCCTGCCAGGGCTAACTACACACGAGCACTCTTTCCTCTTTGCCAGAATGGTGACAAGATCTCTGGCCTCAGGGTATACTGGCATTATTCCAATTTCCCAAACAATGGGTGCAGTGGATTCCCACCTCCACAGGTGGCTAGAGGGAAAGGAGCCAAGTTCCACTCCTAGAGGGGCATCTCTATGGACCTGCCAGGGCCCAGGCCTGCAGATTCCCTGCTCAGCTTGACACCGATCACAGTGGCCTGTGAGTGAGTGAAAGGCTGGATCACACTTTGAGGCCCACTCATCATTGTTGTGCTTGCACCCAACTAAATCTCTCAGGATGGTTAAGGTCCATTTTCTAATCCTGGACATAAAGTGCAATCTTTTCCTCTACACGAAAGAAGAGATTCAGGGTACAGACCAAAACCAAGCGCACTTCAATGCTACCTGTTGTCTTTCCATGACCAAAAAGAAGAGGATTCATATTAAATAAAAGGGCTAAATTTTCTCACCAGTGCAGGCAGGGCTGGGTGTAACCTGCCAGTGAAGGGGAAGTTGATCTGATGGCCTGTGGGTTCCTGGGAAGCTGGGTCCTTCTTAATTCACTTGGGAGAAGAAATAGCCCGAGTGTTGCGGTCTCAGAAGCTGCGACAGCAGTAGCATAGACCAAGTGACTGTCCTAACCCTCATGTGGCTCTGGGGCCTCCATTTCAGGGGGCCATTTAATGTGGGACCGCCTCTAAAGGAGAGCAACCAGTCATGAAGGCTGGACTGTCGTGTCACATCCTAAGTGACTGGAGGAGATCCAGTCACCTTTGAAATCATGGCTACAGCCACGCCCACACTTACATTTCAAGTATGTATTACCACCAGTATTCAAATTACACATTATAACCAAGTTCATCAGCCACATACACATACATCCCACCAACGTCTTACACTGGGGCACAATCTGGTGTCCAAAGAAAAAAAATCTTATTGCGAAGTGGCATTTGCTTAGGGAGACTAAGACAACTAAGAGGGGAGAGTACAAGGTCTCTACCAAGATACTATGTTTAACCAAAAGGAGATACTATCTCTCTGTGAGGCATTAGTGAGGCTCAGGCTTCAAGACCCAGTGGCAACATAGTCATTTCAGCTTTGGATGTGTTGATTTCTAGCACTATTATTATGGAAGTTGAACTATGAAATAGGTTATATTTGGGTATTAATTTCCTTTTGTATTTGTTTTTATAAGCTTAAAATACATCAAAGTTCTCAGAATTCTATAAAACATTTGTGTACACATCTAACAAGGCACAAATGTTTAGATTTTACCTCCAGGTATTCTGAAAAACAAACAAAATAAAATATTATGGTTAAAGTGGAGGCTCTTGCTTCCCTTTCCAGCACTATTTGTTCTTTCCTCCCCTCCTACAATCAACTTTTCCTGTTGCTTATCCTCCATGACTACAGTTTTAAATCTTTAAAAAAAAAATCCTACAGAAGTATGAGATTAGATCACTCCCTAACACTATACACAAAAATAAGCTCAAAATGGATTAAAGACCTCAATGTAAGGCCAGAAACTATCAAACTCTTAGAGGAAAACATAGGCAGAACACTCTATGACATAAATCACAGCAAGATCCTTTTTGACCCACCTCCTAAAGAAATGGAAATAAAAACAAAAATAAACAAATGGGACCTAATGAAACTTCAAAGCATTTGCACAGCAAAGGAAACCATAAACAAGACGGAAAGGCAACCCTCAGAATGGGAGAAAATATTTGCAAATGAAGCAACTGACAAAGGATTAATCTCCAAAATTTACAAGCAGCTCATGCAGCTCAATATCAAAATAACAAACAACCCAATCCCAAAATGGGCAGAAGACCTAAATAGCCATTTCTCCAAAGAACATATACAGACTGCCAACAAACACATGAAAGAATGCTCAACATCATTAATCATTAGAGAAATGCAAATCAAAACTACAATGAGATATCATCTCACACCAGTCAGAATGGCCAGCATCAAAAAATCTACAAACAATAAATGCTGGAGAGGGTGTGGAAAAAAGGGAACACTCTTGCACTGCTGGTGGGAATGTGAATTGGTACAGCCACTATGGAGAACAGTATGGAGGTTCCTTAAAAAACTACAAATAGAACTACCATATGACCCAGCAATCCCACTACTGGGCATATACCCTGAGAAAACCGTAATTCAAAAAGTCATGTACCAAAATGTTCATTGCAGCTCTATTTACAATAGCCCGGAGATGGAAACAACCTAAGTGTCCATCATCGGATGAATGGATAAAGAAGATGGGGCACATATATACAATGGCATATTACTCAGCCATAAAAAGAAATGAAATTGAGCTATTTGTAATGAGGTGGATAGACCTAGAGTCTTTCATACAGAGTGAAGTAAGTCAGAAAGAGAAAGACAAATACCATATGCTAACACATATATATGGAATTTAAGGGAAAAAAATGTCATGAATAACCTAGGGGTGAAACAGGAATAAAGACACAGACCTACTTGAGAATGGACTTGAGGATATGGGGAGGGGGAAGGGTAAGCTGTGAAAAAGTGAGAGAGAAGCATGGACATATATACACTACCAAACGTAAGGTAGATAGCTAGTGGGAAGCAGCCGCATAGCCCAGGGAGATCAGATCTGTGCTTTGTGACTGCCTGGAGGGGTGGGATAGGGAGGGTGGGAGGGAGGGAGATGCAAGAGGGAAGGGATATGGGAACATACATATATGTATAACTGATTCACTTTGTTATAAAGCAGAAACTAACACACCATTGTGAAGCAATTATACTCCAATAAAGTTGTAAAAAGAAAAAAACTTACAATCATTCATATCCATGGATAACATATAGTATGGCTTTGAGTTTTTAAACTTTTACACCAAAGCAATCATACTGTACAAATCTTTCAACAACTTGCTTTTTTTCCTATTTTTTTAGACCTACCCATGTTGATACATTTACCTGTAGTTCGTTCATGCGGTATTGTCTTGTTACATGAAATACCATAGCCCAGAAGCAGCAGCATCACTAGGGGGCTTCTTAAAAAGGCAGAACCCCAAGCCCCACCCCAGAACTAAAGATTACCCAGGTAGTTTTCTCATGGAAGTCAGGAAAAAACCCTGTTGTATTGCATTTCGTTATACGAACATCGCCACAACTTATACTATATAATATACAAATACATTATAATATATGTGTAAATAAATTTATTGTTCCCCTATTGATGGGCATTCAAGTTGCTTCAATTTCTTTTTCTATCAGAAACAATGCTGCAATGAATATACTTATATGCATCTTAAAGTGCACATGTGTAAGAGTTTTGTTGGGTAATTACTTGAAAGTAGAAATGCAAAGTTGAAAGTATGTTCATCTGTTCATCTTCAACATGATATTGCCAAATTGCTTTCCAAAGAGGCTGTGCAAATTTTATACTCCCTTCTGCAGTGCACGATCAGATCCTTGGCAACACTTGATATTGTTAAAATCTTTTTGAATTTTGCAAGTCTGATGAGAGTGAAATTATCTCTCATGTGATTTTTTTCTTCTTTTTACTGCTTTATTGAAGTATAACTGACATACATCAAGTTGTACAAAAAGTGTGCAGTTTGGTGTCTTGACTTATTTACACTCCTGTGAAACTATCACCATAGTCAAGATAATGAATATGTCTGCCGCCCTTTGAATTTTCTCATGTCTTTCCATAATCTCTCCCTCCTGCTCCCCCCCTGACCCAGGCACCACGGATTTGCTTTCTGTCACCATAGATAGTTTTCATTTTCTAGAATTTTATGTAAGTGGAATCATATATACTATATACTCTGTTTTTGTATGGCTTCTTTTCTTCAGCTTATTTATTCCAAGATCCATCCATGATGTTTCTTGTATCAATAACTCATTAGGGTTTTTGTTTGTTTGTTTGTTTTTAATTTATTTATTTTTGGCTGCACTGGGTCCCCACTGCTGCGCGCGGGCTCTCTCCAGCCACGGCGCATGGGCTTCCCATTGTGTCGGCCCCCCCCGCAGTGGAGCACAGGCTCTAGGCATGCGGGCCCCAGCAGCTGCGGCACACGTGCTCAGTAGTTGTGGCCCACAGGCTCTAGAGCGCAGGCCCAGCAGCCATGGCCCACGGGCCCAGTCCCTCCACGGCATGCGGGATCCTCCCGGACCAGGGCCCGAACCCTTGTCCCCCGCACCGGCACGTGGACTCCCAACCACTGCGCCACCAGGGAAGTCCCAGCTCATTTGTTTCTAATGCTGAAAAGTATTCATTACATTAATATACCACAATTTGTTTATCATTCACCTGTTGGTGGATATTTGGGTTCTTTTACATTTGTATTACAAATAAAACTGCTATGAATATTTGGTACAAGTTTTTGTGTGGCCATATGCTTTCATTTCTCTTGGGTCAATACTTAGGAGTAGAATGCTTGGATTGTGTGGTAGGTATATGTTAAGCTTTTTAAGAAATTGCCAAACTGTTTTCCAAAAGTGGTTGTATCATTTTACATTTCCACCAGCAGTAGATGAGAGTTTTAGTTGTTCCATATCCTTGACAACAACTGGAATTAAGTCTTTTTAATTTTAGCCATTTTAATAGATGTGCAGTAGTATCACATTGTGCTTTTAATTTTCATTTCCCTATTGATTCATGATGTTGAGTCTTTTCATGCCTTTATTTACCATTCTTTTTATCTTCTTTGATGAAGTGCCTATTCAAATATTTTGGCCATTTTAAAAATAGGGCTGCTGGTGTTCTTAATTTTGCTCTTGAGTTTTTTAAAAAAATATATTCTAGATACAAGTCTTTTATCAAATATGTGATTTTCATATATTTTCTCTCAGTCCATGAATTGTCTTTTCATTCTCTTATGTTGTCTTTCAAAAAACAGAAGTTTTAAATTTTGATGAAGTCCAGGTTATCAACATTTTCTCTTATATTTAGGTCTTGTTTAATGTCTTTCAGCAATGTTTTTTAGTTTCAGTGTACAGGTCCTGCATCTTTTGTCAAATTTATTCCCAAGTATTTCATATTTACTGTCATAAATATTATAAATAGTATTATTTTCAATTTCTAATTGTTCATTGCTAATATGAAGAAATACAATTATTTTTTAACTACTTACCTTGTATCATGCAACCTTAGTGGTTTGTTGATTTGGTAGGATTTTCTCCATACACAACCATGTTGTCTACAAATACAGTTTTACTTCTTCCTTTCCAGTCTTTATTTATGCTATTTATTTAGTTAGTTTGATTTGCTGGATTATTTTGTTGTGTTATTTTAGTGGTTTCTTTAGGGGTTATAATATATATCTTTAATTAGTCACAGTTCAACTTCAAGTGATGGTATACCTCTTCACATATAGCATAAGAACCTTATACCATTATACTCCCATTTTCCCCCTCCAGGCCTTTGTGTGTTGTTTGTTCTCATGCAGTATACTTCTACATATGTTATAAATCTAACAACACGTTGTTATGATTCTGGTTTTAGATGGTCAGTTATCTTTTAAAATGTCTAAAAATAAGAAAAAATTTGTTGTATTTGCAGGTGTGCCTCATACCTTTGTGTAAATTCAGATTTCCATCTGGTTTTGGTTTCCTTCTGCTGGAAGGACTTCCTTTAACATTTCCAGAAATGCTGGCTTGTGGTGGAATTCTCAGCTTTTCTATGTTCAAAAGTCTCTGTTTCACCTTTTTGATAAATATTTTTGTTGGCTGTAGAATTCTAGATTTCCTGGTTTTACTTGTAGTATTTCAAAGATGTTGCTCCATTGTTTCTTGGCTTGCACTGTTTCTGGTGATTAAATCTGCTGTAATTTTTAGTCTTTGGTTTTCTGAAAATAATATGTCTTTTTGCTCTAGCTGCTTTTAAGATTTTCTTTTTGTCACTAATTTTAAGCAACTTGATTATGATGTCCTCAGTGTAGTTTTCTTCATTTTGTGTGTGTGTGTGTGTCTGTGTTTGGGGTTTATTGAGCTTCTTGAAACTGTAGGATTATAAGTTACACCAAATTTAGAAAAAAAAATTTGTCATCTTCGTCTTTGCTTGAGTGTCGTTTTTATCTCTAGACATTATAGTTTCCATCTCTAGAAGTTTTATTTCTAGAATAAATAAATAAAAATAAATTTTAAAAATTTGCTCATCTCTTCTTAACATGCTTCATCTTTCTTCTACACTCTAGATCACATAGTATGTAATTATAATAACTATTTTAATGACCTTAGTTACTGCTTCTATTACCTGTCTCATTTCTGGGTAGGTTTTGATTGATTGGTTTTTCTCCTCATTATGGGTCATATTTTCATGTTTCCCTGCCTGCCTGGGATTTTTTTCTTGGGTCTTAAACATTATGAATTTTATCTTATTGAGTGCCAATATTTTTGTGTTCCTACAAATATTCTTGAACTTGTTCTGGGACACAGTTAATTTAATTGGAAGTAGTTTGATCCTTTCAGTACTTGCTTTAAGCTTTATTGGGCACGCTCAGAGCAGTCTTTTGCCTAGGGATGATTTTCCTCCTACCGAGGCAGTAGCTTTGTGAGGACGCTACCTAATGTTCCGTGAGTTCTGTGAGTTTATACGGCTTTCCCTCTCTGGCTGGCAAAACCTCAAACTATTCCCAGTGCTATATGAGCCCTGAGATTGTTTTCTCTAATCCTTTCTGGTGGTTCTTCCTCCAGCCTCGGGTAGTTTCCGCACACACATTCACTAATCAGTTCTCTGGTGAAGATTTGAGAGGACCCTTTTCAGATCTTCAGAGCTCTCTCTCTGACTCTCTCCTCTCTGGAGTCTTCCCTGCAAACTTTAGCTGCCTTGGCCTCCCCGAAACATGCAGCTCTGTTTCCTCAACTCAGGGAGACTGTCAGTTTCCACCTGGGCTCTCTCCCTGGAAGCCCAGAAGCTCTCCAGGAAGGAAGCTAGGTCAACCATAGGGTTCACGCCCACCTCTCAGGAATCACTCTGCCTTAGGCCCAATGTCCAGTAACACTTTACATATTCTGGATACTCATCCTTTTTAGGACAGATGTACTGCCAATATCTTCTTCCATGCTGTGCCTTTTATCTTCCCTTAGTTTATGATTTCTTTTATCGTGCCAAGGTTTTTCATTTTGGTGACCAATTTGCCATTTTTTTTTCCTTTATGAGCTGTACTTTTTCGTGTCTATATGAGAGATCTACTCCATTGCTGGGATCATATACATTTTTTTCCCTATATCTTCTAATAGTTTTGAAGTTTTGTTTTATACAGTCATATTTTGGATACCCAAATATCAAGCTATTACATCTGTACTCATTGGCTTGGAACCTAGAGACACTTGAATTACAAGTATAGTATTATCACAATCTCACAAAATTTAGTATTATAACTATCTCTAAATTTTCTTTTGTTTGCTCATTTGGACCAAACTACTAAATAGTGAGATTAGTTAGTATAAGATAAATAATGGAAGCATATATTTTAAAAATCACCTCTGGCATTTCTTTAGCATACTGATGTCTGTACTCCATCCAGCTCTTCTGGGTCAGAATATCTAGCAATGATGCTCACTCAGACAGATAGGTTTAAAAAACTCCACGAGGTGGGGCTTCCCTGGTGGCGCAGTGGTTGAAAGTCCGCCTGCCGATGCAGGGGACACGGGTTCGTGCCCCGGTCGGGAAGATCCCACATGCCGTGGAGCGGCTGGGCCCGTGAGCCAGGGCCATTGAGCCTGCGCGTCCGGCAATGGGAGAGGCCACAATAGTGAGCGGCCCGCATACGGCAAAAAACAAACAAACAAAAACTCCACAGGTGATTCTGATCTACAACTTGCTGAGCGTAATTTCAATCATAATTATGTGCTCATAAATATTTCCTTTCATTTAGTAGCCATTAATTGAGCAACTATTATGTGCTAAATACTGTGTTAGGTGGTGGAAAATAGATATAATTAAGGCATAAAGCTTGTCCACGAGGAACTCACAGTTTAGTAGAGGATGCTGACACAAAACCAGGAAATTTTATATAAATATAAATGCATGTCACAAGCACAGTGATGGAGATTCACACAGGGGCCGTGACAGTACAAAAGAGGCACCTAACCCTAAGTCGGTGTGGGGAGGGTCAGGAAAACACCCTGCTAGAAGTGAGACCTGTCCTTGAAAGAATGAGTATTAGATGTCTGATGAGAGGAGGAAAGATATTTCAGCAGAGAGGACAATGAGCACAGGCATGGAGAATAAAGCCCAGGAAACTCAAAGTTGTTTAATGATCCTGCATCTTAAAGTCCAGGGGCAAAATGGAGACCATTAATGCTGAAGACATATGGTGAGTGCCACATAAAAGAAGACCTCAAATACCTTAAGGACACCAGATTTTGACCTATAGGTCAGTGCTTCTTAAACTTCAGTGAGCACATGAATCACCTGGGGATCTTGTTAAAAACTTGACTCTGATTCAGAAGGTCTGGAGTTTGGCCAGAAATTCTGCATTCCCTAACAAGTTTCAGATGCTGCTGTCTGTACTGCTGGTCTGCAGACCACATTTTGGGCAGCAAGGCCATGTAAGTTGTCTACCGTGTTACAAGAGCAGCTAGTCTGAGATCAGAGTGCTGAAGAGGAGCATGGAGGCACTCTGGCTGATGGGGCCAGCAGATCTCGCCATTCTGACTTTAGGGAAGACATCTCAGGTCCTCCAGCCCAGCCCATCTGTCACCTAAATACCAACAAATAACCCCAGTTGATGTACAGAAGAAGACTGCCTAGGCAAGCCCACTCTGAATTCATGATCCATGAAATTGTAAGAGATGATAAAATGGTGGTGGTAATAAGCCAACAAGTTTTTGGGCAACTAAGTTTTGGTGTGTAGCAAATAGATAACTAGCACAGAATTTAGTCTAATAGGCACTAGCTGCATATTTAAATAAATTAGGGAGCTTTATAAAAAATATCGATTCCCAAACCCTATCTCCAGAGTTTCTGATCAATTGGTCTGAAGTAGGGCTCAGACATTGATAGTTTTAAAAGCCCCCAAGATATGCCTATAGAGATTTTAATGTGCAAGCAGAGTTTAAGGCTATTGCAATAGGTGATGATGCAAAACCATCAAAGAAGTTTAAGCAGGGAGCTGATGTGCTCATGTCTCTGTTTAAGGCAATCCTTGTCAACTAAATGGAGGACAGATTTGAGGGGTTGAAGGCTGGAGCTAGCAAAATCAATTAGGAAGTTGTTGTCGGAATCCAGGTGAAAAATGAGGGAAGCTTAAATGAGACAATGGTAGGAGGGCTGGAGAGGACAGGATGAATGAGAAAGATTCAGAAGACAGACAGACAGTTCTAGGAAACTGGATAAGGGAGATGATGCAAAGGAAGGAGCCCAGCATATAGTTTAGGAATGCAGCTTGGGTGACTGGGTGGGTGATGGTGACATTCACAGCAATTAGAGGCATAAGAGGAGAGGCAAGCATAGCAAGTGAGATGAGTTCATTTGGGGGATATGTTGACTTTGCATTACTACCTGGAATATCTAGGTAGGGCTGTCTGGCAGGCAGTTAGATGTGTAAATTTCAAGCTCAGGGGAGAGGTGTTAACTACAGATGTTGATTTGAGTGAGATCATCATTTAGATAGTAGTTGAAATCAAGAGAATGGATGTGACTGCTTTCCCAGGGATGTCTGTCAGGGATACTAAGATTGTTTAGCTCCAGCCCCATCCACCCTCCTCTTACGGTCTTCCTGTTCTGCAAAGACGAAAAGACCTTAGAAGACACGTGTTTGAGATTTGGAAAGCCACCCTCTTTCAGTTCTTTCTGCTGGCAAGTAAGGTGATGGATTCTGGAGTGGAGAGGCAACTGCAGGACCAGACTCAGATGGCCAGAGGATGGCTTCTTGGCTCCTGTGCCCCCAAACTCCATCCCACCCTTTTATACCCAAACCTATTTTTCTCATGGCCTCACATACTGTAAGGATCCTCCATTTTCTTGCTACAACTCTGTACCCATATCCATAAAGTTAAATAATTTTTTTTTTGCTTGTCAATAGTTCTCAACACATTAAAATCACCTAAACTGCTTGAGAAATTGATGCAAAATTCCCAAGCTCAGATATTCTGATCTAACTGTTCTCAGGTGTGATCTAGGAATAACTGTGGTTTTTGAAAACATTCCAGGTGATTCTAATACACAGCCAGGTTTAAAATATTGACTTCTGCTGGTATGTATATAATCTTGATCATTTTTTGCAAATCATAAAATCTTGCTTGTCTGTTGCATTGTTGTATCTTCACTGTACGGATCATGATATGTGTTGGTTATCGAGTTTTCAGAGAAAAAATTAAAGGACAGTTATCTACCTTGATTTATACTCTAGTTGAAGTAAAACTTAGGCTAACTGAGGCTTCTTGAATTCAACAGCAGTATTATTCATGTTTATATACCTATGAGCAACTTTCTTACACCAAACAGATGCACAATAAATAATTGTAGAATGAACATTACTGACTTGAGTATTTTGTAGAAGACTGGTGTCTAAATCTATTAAATCTCCATAAAGCATTTTCATAAGTATCCATTTTTTCTGTAAAATATTCACTGACAAGCTAGATTTGTGTTTGATCTGGACTTAGGGTGTGAACATAGCACACGAATGAGATGAACAAGGAGTTGAATCTTTTTTTCCCTGCCAACAGCATCTAATCAGGCCAGAGTCCTTCAAGTCAGTATTCTGATTAAATGCCCCAATTACCAGTTAATTGCTAGAGAATAGATGCAACTGACTCATTTATCTTAAAAATTCCAAGCTGGAAGCCTCAAATGAACAAGAATAATTCTAGCTCCAGAGTTTGTTAAATGTCAGGCTAAACCTGGCTAATGTCACCGTAAAATATGCCCTGAGGCATCACAACTTCGCATATAGCACCAAAGAGATTTAACATTAATAGGGTGTTTTGAAAGAGTGCAGTCACAGCAGAGAGCTAAAATCCAACAGTGCAAACGACATGGATCCACACTTTCCAAGATAAATACCTCTCATGACTCCTTAATTAAAGTCATTAATGATAATTAACCTCACGGGAAAAATGACTCATCCGACTGGTAAAAATACACTTGGTTTCATTTTGGCCTATTGTCTTCTTTCTAAGGTTACAAATGGACTGCCTTTCCTTGTACACGTGTGTACTCACCTGACAAGTAAGAAGACAGCAAAGTGTGGATGGCCTTTCTGTTGAGTTTCGAAAGAATCAGAGCAAAAATCTGATGCTGTATCCTGATCTCTCCCAAATAAGCCTGCTGCTTTCCTGGAAGAGACACGGAAAGCACACCAGTTCTGGTGACCTAAACATTACATTGGATGACCAGTGATAAATAATGCAAGGTTTACTCACTTTATTGGCTTGCTCAGAAAAATCAATTCAGGGACTCAAATGTATTGTCCACTGAAATGCATGGATCAATTCATATGCATTGTTTACTCCTGGGTTTTAATCAGATTTGAAACAAATGCACTGTATTATGACACCATGAGGGAGTTAGATGTGCACAAGTTCCCAGCACAGAGGTGGAACCCTTCCATTTTCTCATTTTTAGAATAGATCTGATGGCAAGGAAGAATATCCCATGAGTTTCATTGTCCATATAATTGACACCATGACTGCCCACCCCCCTTTCTTGCCCATGGAGAATCAAGGCAAATTCAACAGGTAAGGGATGGGTAAGCCGTTCTTTTGGCACTGGAGTTGGGGGTGGGGAGAAGCACAAAGGTTTAGGAGCCTGTTTACTTAAAGCAGCATAAGCCTGATAAGGGGCTATACAGGAATATTCTATTAAAAACAGATCTAGGGCTTCCCTGGTGGCGCAGTGGTTGAGAGTCCGCCTGCCCCGGTCCGGGAAGATCCCACATGCTGCGGAGCGGCTGGGCCCGTGAGCCATGGCCGCCGAGCCTGCGCGTCCGGAGCCTGTGCTCCGCAACGGGAGAGGCCACAACAGTGAGAGGCCCGCGTACCGCAAAAACAAACAAAAACAAACAAACAAACAAAAAACAGATCTAGGTGACTCTTTTCTTCCAAGATCCATCCTGGCCAGTCATATAGTATCTCCCATTTCCACATAAGACCCCTGAGTAATAAATTCACAGGTAACTTGTTCAGCACTGAAATTAGGATCCACTAGCAGGGTTTATGTCACCTTCTTCACAAACCTGAACTTTAAAATCAAGTCATATGAATGGCTGTATCTTTTGTGTGGCACAGCAGGTCACTTTCCGGATTTTGGATACTGGTTCCCTCAGTTTCCTAGACTGCTGGCTGATGAAGGCCCACAGCTCAGTTACTCTCTAGGAATCGACAGCAGCTGAAGGGAGCTACATTGCACAAAGTTACGCCCCTTCCTTTCCCAGGCTGATTGCTATCAAAGGACCACGTGGGCCGGGACAAGGAGCATCTCAGTGTTACCCCGTGAGGGCAAAAGACAGATTATGTTAAATCTGTAAGATTTCTGGTGCCTTTGAGTAATGGAGTGGGTGAACAATTCCAGTAAGAACTGGGATTGATTTTTTGTGTGTCTTCCTGGCCAGTGGAATTCAAAGTCATTTAATCTAATATAAAAAATATAGTGATGCCCAATCAAAAAAATGGGCAGAAGACCTAAAAAGACATCTTTCCAAAGAAGACATACAGATGGCTAACAGGCACATGTAAAGATGCTCGACATCACTAATTATTAGGGAAATGCAAATCAAAACCACAATGAGGTATCACCTCATGCTGGTCAGAATGACCATCATCAAAAGGTCTACAAATAATAAATGATGGAGAGGGTGTGGAGAAAAGGGAACCCTCTTGCACTGTTGGTGGGAATGTAAATTGGTGCAGCCACTGTGGAAAACAGTATGGAGGTTCCTTAAAAACTAAAAATAGAGTTACCATATGATCCAGCGATCCCACTCCTGGGTATATATCAGAAAAAATGAAAACATTAATTTGAAAAGATACATGCACCCCTATGTTTATAAAAGCACTATTTACAATAGTGACAACATGGACGTGTCTATGTCCATCAACAGATGATTGGGTTAAGAAGTTGTGGTATATATATGGAATAAAAAAAATGGTTCTGAAGAACCTAGGGGCAGGACAGGAATAAAGACACAGATGTAGAGAATGGACTTGAGGACATGGGGAGGGGAAAGGGTAAGCCAGGACGAAGTGAGAGAGTGGCATGGACTTATATACACTACCGAATGTAAAATAGATAACTAGTGGGAAGCAGCCGCATAGCACAGCTATGCATAGCACAGCTATCAGCTGGGTGCTTTGTGACCACCTAGACGGGTGGGATAGGGAGGGTGGGAGGGAGATGCAAGAGGGAGGGGATATGGGGATATATGTATACATATAGCTGATTCACTTTGTTATACAGCAGCAACTAACACAACAATGTAAAGCAATTATACTCCAATAAAGATGTCCAAAAAATACTAAAAAAAAAGATGTGGTATATGTATACAATGGAATATTACTCAGCCATAAAAAAGAATGAAATATTGCCAATACAGCAATGTGGATGGACCTAGAGAATATTATACTTAGTGAAATAAGCCAGACAGCAAAAGCCAATACTATATGGAATTACTTATATGTGGAATCTAAAAATTAATTTAAAAAAGAATCTATATACAAAATAGAAACAGACTCACATAGAAAAACTTATGGTTACCAAAAGTGGGGGAGGAGGGGCTTCCCTGGTGGCGCAGTGGTTGAGAGTCCGCCTGCCGATGCAGGGGACACGGGTTCGTGCCCCTATCCCGGAAGATCCCACATGCCGCGGAGCGGCTGGGCCCGTGAGCCATGGCCGCGGAGCCTGTGTGTCCGGAGCCTGTGCTCCGCAACGGGAGAGGCCACAGCAGTGAGAGGCCCGCGTACAGCAAAAAAAAAAAAAAAAAAAAAAAAAAGTGGGAGAGGGACAAATGAGGAATACGGGATTAACAGATACAAACTACTGTACATAAAATAGATAAGTAACAAGGATTTACTGTATAGCACAAAGAATTATACCCCATATCTTATAATAACCTACAGTGGAATGTAATTTGCAAAAAAAAAAAAGAAAGAAAAAGAATCACTATGCTATACACCTGAAACTAACGCAATACTGTAAATCAACTATACATCACTTAAAAACATACAGTGGGGCTTCCCTGGTGGCGCAGTGGTTGGGGGTCCGCCTGCCGATGCAGGGAATGTGGGTTCGTGCCCCGGTCCGGGAGGGTCCCACGTGCCGCGGGGCAGCTGGGCCCGTGGGCCGTGGCCGCTGGGCCTGCGCGTCCGGAGCCCGTGCTCCGCAGTGGGCGGCCCGCGTGCCGCAAAAAAAGAAAACAACAACAACAACATACAGTGATGCCATCCTAGCATTAGGATGAATTCATTATTCAGTGATTTTTTTTTTCAATCCAGTATGGTGGTGGAGCAAAATTCACACCAGCTAAGTGCAATATAAGCACTAAGTTTTACATCGAATTCATCACTGCCTGGGAATGTCAAGAAATTTCATGGCAAAAGATGAAATTTAATAGAATCCTTGAAGACTGAATAAAAATGAGAAAAGTGAAAGGAGGGAGTGGGCAACATTCCAATTAACCATGGTGCAAAAACATAAAGCTGGGACGTACCTTTCGTTCCTAGGGGACGGGATCCTTTAGGTACTTCTCAAAAGGCACTAAAGGCACAATGTTAACAGCCGTATCTTTGAGATGGTGCTGAAGCTCTAAGCAAGAACTGTCCATATCTGTTTCTAAAGAGTCTCCAGCGCTTCTCAACAGGTACTGGCGTCATTTAAGCTGGAGCAGCAGGTTTAACTTATCATCATGCATCAACTCTCACCACCTGAGATGTTCTCTTCGAGTGTCAGTGATGGAAAAAGCAGCTGCTCCTCCTCCGTTTCCACACCTTACTTTGCCATATTCTTCAGAAGGAATCAGGGTGAGCACGGGCTCCTCCAGTATTCCTCTGCGTCTCTCGTGGGCCGCCACGGTTAAAACCAGAAAACATGCACCCACGTCAGAAATGAACTGTGCACCCAGCCTCTAATAACAACTCTGGACTGCAGCCCTTCTTCAGGCATGGATTCTTTTTGCTATTCAAAGTTAAACAATGTTTCCTTCTCACCAATTAGTGGAAAATGCTGCAACTGCTCTTTTCCAAACCATCCTCTGTTTCAATTAGGAAGCTGTTAACCTGTATCAGCTGGGTGCATAACTGGCCAAACCCCAATTTTTCTATGTAAAGTATTCTTTGCTTGATAATGGATAAAAAACCATGGACCTATAATCTACATAAATACTATTTTAAAACACCATTAAGTCGGGCTTCCCTGGTGGTGCAGTGGTTAAGAATCCGCCTGCCAATGCAGGGGACACGGGTTCGAGCCCTGGTCCAGGAAGATCTCACATGCCGCGGAGCAACAAACCCATGCGCCACAACTACTGAGCCTGCATTCTAGAGCCCGCAAGCCACAACTACTAAGCCTGCATGCCACAGCTACTGAAGCCTGCACACCTAGAGCCTGTGCTCTGCAACAAGAGAAGCCACCGCAACAAGAGAAGGCACCGCAATAAGAAGCCCGCACACCACAATGAAGAGTAGCCCCCACTCACCGCAACTAGAGAAAGCCTGCGTGCAGCAAGACCAAAAATAAAAATAAATAAAATAAATAAATAAATAAATAAGGACAGACCTTGAGTTAGCGGTTTCCTGTTTGCCCCCCAGATGCACGCTCCGTCCCAATGGACACATCTACCTCCTCTCAGCCAAAAATAAATAAATTTAAAATAAATAAATAAATAAAGCTATTTTTAAAAATACCATTAAGTCTAGTATTTAGCTATAGGAATTGGTGACTATTTGGAAAAGCCCCAGTATTTAGTATTATCTGTGCATATTCAATCAGGAGAAAATATATGCAGACACTTAATGTCCTCTACTTCTTTTTCTCTGTGTCTCCAAACTTTGCCAACATCCATTTTTTATCTCCTTCTTCTCCTCCTGCACCACCCCCCCACCCTTCCTCTGTCTGATTACATGTCTGCACGCTAGTCCATGGTTTCAAGAGAACCAGGAAAGCAGGCTCTCTAACTCCTTACAGCATCTTTCCTGGGCACTTTAATAACAATGAATTTGCTTCCTTGCCCTGCATTCCTCTCTCATCTCTTCCCCTTGCTCTTTGTTTCTAATGACAATCGACATTGTTTTCTTCACAGTTCATTTAATGTATCACAGAGCCAAGTCCCTGACTTGGCTGAGTAGAAAAACTCTTCCACTCTGATAAATAACACATGATAAATATATAGGGAGATAGACAGAAGAGGGAGAAGTGATTTTTTTTTTTAGTTATTTTATATTTATTTTTGGCTGCGTCGGGTCTTTGTTGCTGCGCACGGGCTTTCTCTAGTTGTGGCGAGAGGAGGCTACTCTTCATTGCAGTGCGTGGGCTTCTCATTGTGGTGGCTTCTCTTGTTGCGGAGCACTGGCTCTAGGCGCGCGGGCTTCAGTAGTTGCAGCACATGGGCTCAGTAGTTGTGGCGCATGGGCTTAGTTGCTCTGCGGCATGTGGGATCTTCCCGGACCAGGGCTCGAACCCGTGTCCCCTGCATTGGCAGGCAGATTCTTAACCACTGCGCCACCAGGGAAGTCCCGGTTTCCCGGAGCAGTAGCAGCAGCAATGGCAGTAGCGGCAGCTTCGGCGGCGACAATTTCGACGGCGGGAGGGCTGCGTCCCGGGCCATGGAGGGCCCGGGGAGGGACTGGGCCCGGGCGGGGGCCTGCGGGCCACTCTGCGTGCGCCGATCGGCTGGGCAGACACGCAGGTGCCTGAGTGGCTTCGGCTCCCGGCTGGTTCCCGCCGCGCTCTGCTCTCCCGGCTCTGCTTTCGCGGCTCTCGGGAGAAGTGATTTTTAACAACGATCAGGTAAGCTCTAAATTAGTGTCCTAAGATGTTCATTCTTGCTCCTGACAGGTGCTAAGTTTAAAGCTACAGATTTCAGAATGGGGGCAGAATATCCACAGGACAGCTGAGGTGTTTCTTAATTTAAAAAGTCCATCGGAAATGATCTAGAAATAATCAAAGAATGATTTTTCTATAGACTTCTTGAAACAACATCAACAATTACAGAGGGAACACTAATCTAGCAAGTTTCCTGATTTTGGGAGAGATGTCAAATGTCCATAAATGGCATGAACAGCAAACTCCAACTTGAATCCAGTGGTAACTGAATGTTGCAATTACAACTATTTCTGTTCCTCTAGAAACTCCCATAGTATGCAGGGTTGATGGGGGGGGGTGGGCACACTGTACATAAACAAGCAGGGAGAGCAGATAGCCCAATCCTAGTCACCAGAAGAGTCAGGGAGCCCCCACAAACTAATATTTAAATCAAATAAACTTTAAGGTATTTATGCAGAATCCCAGAGTCCTGGCCCACAGAGTATTCTCACAAGGGATTGAGACAACAGACATCATACTACTGACTTGTCTCTGTAGATGTTGGACAGGGAGCCAGTTTCAGCATGAGACTCACCTGGACCCTCTTAACTCCTTTCCTTGATTGGAGCCCAAGTAAAGCCCCAGAGTAAGGTGGTCGTCCCACCACAGGGAGTGTGCAGCCTGGCTTGGACTATTTGCCACAAGGAAGCAGGATGGAGAAAAGACAAGGCTGGGTCTGAGGGCTTGAGGGTCTCAGAGAGAGCAAGACACAGAAGGCTGGGCCATGCACAATCAGTGATCTGATGAGCCGCTCTCACAGGAGGGGAGAGAGGAACAGGATTCCTCCAAGCAGTTCCGGCCTGGAGAGTGAGGTAGAGGGCCTGTCTCTCTTAGGGGACTCAAAATCCCCAAATAGAAACCCCCAAAGAGCACTGGGTATGGTTTCTTTCTGTGTTAGTTTGCTAAAGCTGCTGTAAAACAAAGCACCACCAACTGGGGGAATCAAACAACAGAAATATATCATCTCACAGTTCTGGAGGCCAGAGTCCCAAATCAAGGTGTTGGCAAGGTTGGTCCTGCCTGGGGGCCGTGAGGGAAGGGGCTGTTCCAGGCCTCTCTCTTCGGCATGTAGACGGCCATCTTCTCCCCGTTTCTTCACATTGACTTCCTCTACACGTGTCTCTGTGCCCAAATTTCTCCCTTTTACGACGCCAATCATATTGGATGAGGACCCATGCTAATGACCTCATTTTAACTTGATTACTTCTGTGAAGACCCTTTCTCCAAATAAGGTCACATTGGGCGTGGTTTCTTGCTTGAATCAAGTGTTCCAGAAAAAGCTGGCTTAATAAGTATGGCAGTTTATCAACTTATACAGCACTAGCTAGACAGCAAAATGTCTTACTCCAAGGTACGTGTGCACTCTTGGAACACATAGCTCATGCTGGAGAGCCCAGCCACACTCCTCCAATTGCTGTAAATTCTGAAGACTTCTGAATTACATGGCTTCATGAATGCTTTGGGGTCCCACACCTTACACAGAAGCCCTGTCAGGAACATGAATAACCCACTCCTTTGCACATGTTCCCTGTCAGAATTGTTCAGCGATCCAGAGCTTCCATCTCTAAATATTTACAAAGTACTATTTATCAGAATGAAAGAGAATGTTTCTGCTCCACTATGTCTGGCATATGGTAGCAGCATGAGATAGAAGATAAATCGTGCTGGGTGATTCCAACAGGATTTAATGCCAGCAATAATTATTTTTAATCACATGGAAAGTTCCCTCCTGATACCAGCCTATCTAACATTAGAAAATAATTTTGTCAGTTCTCATTGTCTGCTGCTGTTTCTATAAATAATCTCCTAGGTCCTTTTGAAGTCTCACTTTATATCTTTCCTTTTATCTTTTCTCATCCATTCTTTCTATGGTAATGTTCTATCCATTCTCTAAATCCTGGCTTTTGATTACAGGATGCCTTTTTCAAAATCCTATCAAGCATTTGGGGCTTATGCAAATCCTGTCACAACTACATGGAATTTCAACAAATTTCTTGATTCTCTGTGCACTTCTTCCCTGCCTGTTCCCCATACACCTCCCCTCCAAGAGGGCAACTAAATATAACTAATAGCCTGAGTGCAACCCAGATCAGGTGATACAGAATTTGCATTTGGTGTGTGTTATTGGTGTGAGGTTGGAAGGAGGTTAGATATGTTATTGGGGTAATAAGACCCCAAAAGGGCACCTGACTGCATGCACCGTGTGTACACAGCCTACAGCGACCCACACCTCATGAAAGCACAGACAAGTTTCCTGGCAAACTCTGATCTGGAATTTTAAACATAACTGAAAATTTAAAAAATAACTGGCTGTTTAACTGCATTCACTTGTAGGTGTAAAAGTACATGTAGGGGTACAGCTAAAACATCCTATTTCCAAGCAATACAAAGAGGAGATTCACGTCTATGACAATTTTCCATCAGTGGGGCATGGGGGAAAGCCACATCTCTGCCACAAACCCACCAATCGGTCCAGGCTGATGATGCCTCTGCCACAGAGGGCATTTTCCTTCTGGGCTTCATGCATCTCCGGAAGGCGACACCAGACCAGAGGGCCTCACCAGGAGAGCGTTGGCCAATGTCAGGTTTGTTCTCCCCAGCTTTGGAAGTTTGCTGACTACCATGGCACTTTGTCCTGTGAGCCCAGGACTTGGCCAAGCCTCTAACCTTAGAGCAAGCAGAAGTGTTTTTGCTAACATGCAAAAACTCACTTCCTACTGTGAGAAGAAGAGTCAGGAGAACAATCCCCTTAAAAGGCAGCAGCGGGGGCCTTTGTACCTGGCTTAGGAGTCAAGTCTGTGCGCCTCCCGCTTCCGGACCCCTTTGTCCATCTATCTTCCTGGGTCTGGGGAAAGTGGCTTCTCGTTTTGGCTCTTCCTGCTCCAAACTGGGGGCCAGACTGTTGGTATCTAAACTCTCCAGGCCACTGAGAAATTAGTTTACTCCTACTTTTACTTGGGGTAGACTGACCTGGGTCCCAGGCTGCTGCTGCCAGTGGGCCTCCAAAAGGACAGCCTGACACTGCGAGTCACAAGACTGTCCAAGGCACACTCCAAGAGAGTTCTCTGGGCCTAGCTTGAAGATCTTTGACTTTGAGGTGAACTCTTACTTATAACTGATCTTGGAAACTTGTCTTCAGACAAATAATCCATTTCACAATCTGCCTTTGCCCCTGGAGCAAGGAGAGGCCTTATCACTTTTCCATTTAGAGCTTTACTGTGATGCTCCAGGGGTATAAAAGCTTCAGGGTCGCCAATTAAAGAAAAGTTAGAGACATTAGTGCAGGCACTGAACAAGTACATGATTCTGATGACGGGGTCGCAATTCCTTCCTTAAGTCAGCTGGTTTCCAGTTCTTTGCTTTCAACAGAAACGAAGGAGGAATTGTTACCTCATACATCATTAAAAATAATTTTGGATAATAGATCATCATGGGATGGTGGGGGGACCAGGGAGGAACTAGCTCCAAGGAATGAACATAACTGGTGACTACGCTCTAGCAAAATTCTTTTTGTTCCATCTACTAATTTAGCCCTTTGCTTAAATACTTCAAGAGGAATTTACTGTATGCCAGGGACTTTTACATGCATTAACCTGTTCAAACCTCACAACAACCCTGTAAGGTTTTACTATTACTCCTAATTTACATTTGAAAAAGGAAACTTGAGAAGTCGACTACTTGTCCAAGGTCACAGAGCTAATAAGTGACAGAATTGGGACTTGACTGGCCCCAGAGTCTGTCTGGATAATGGCTGTACTGTATTTAATATTACTTCTGAGCTTATAGCAATAAAAGCAATAATGGCAATAGAATTGATGCTGAACCCTAACTTATTTTAGCCATAGGTATACCCATCCACTGATACATGAATGAGGTGAAAATTTTAAAATCGCTATCCATATTGAGATAAATTTCCAATAAAATTTTACTCTTTAATTATCAAAATTTGTAACACATTCTGGTTAATTTTTATTAACTTGAATTGCTAATATTGATAATAATAACCAATCCAGAAGATATTTTATCATTTAAAGATTTGGACAGGCTTCCCTGGTGGCGCAGTGGTTGAGAGTCCGCCTGCCGATGCAGGGGACACGGGTTCGTGCCCCGGTCCAGGAAGATCCCACATGCCGTGGAGCGGCTGGGCCCGTGAGCCATGGCCGCTGAGCCTGCGCGTCCGGAGCCTGTACTCTGCAACGGGAGAGGCCACAGCAGTGAGAGGCCCGCGTACCGCAAAAAAAAAAAAAAAGAAGAAGAAAAGATTTGGACACAGGGAATTACAAAATTAAATTTCTATATATATGCATTTTTGTTGCATATGCATTTTTGTTGCAAAGTATAATAGAGTAAGAAATATAAGATTTAAGCAAAAATACTACATTAAGGTAAACTTCTGTGGAGGCAAAGTTGAAAGAGAAAAAGGAATGACATAAAATTTCCAATTTTTAAAGCTGGGCTTATGTGTTTTTCTCATTTTTATATTTATCTTTGCTGTATCTTTGATACAATAAATTTTTTTTCTTATGCATAACACATTCTGTATTTTTTTAAGTGGATAACTCTTGGTATCAGATTACCATAATATTTAGATTCCTTTGGAGTTTTTAAAACCTCTTTATTAAGGTATGATTGACATAGAAAAATCTGTGCATTTTTAATGTACACAACTTGATGAGTTTGGAGATAAGCATACACTCTTAAGACCATCATCACAATCTATGCCACACATATATCCATCACCTCCAAAAGTTTTCCTTTGGATATTGTTTTAAAAAGCAATGCAAAGGTTTATTTTATTTATTTATCTATTTATTTATTTATTTTTGGCTGCATTGGGTCTTCGTTGCTGCACACGGGCTTTCTCTAGTTGGTGGCAAGTGGGGGCTGCCCTTTGTTGCGGTGTGCAGCCTTCTCATTGCAGTGGCTTCTCTTGTTGTTGAGCACGGGCTCTAGGCATGCGGACTCAGAAGTTGTGGCTCACAGGCTCTACAACACAGGCTCAGTAGTTGTGGCGCACAGGCTTAGTTGCTCTGCATGTGGGATCTTCCCGGACCAGGGCTTGAACCTGTGTTCTCCTGCATTGGCAGGCAGATTCTTAACCGCTGCGCCACCAGGGAAGCCCAAGGGTTATTTTTAAACGTCAATATATTTACAATATCCTGGCAATTATACCTTTTGCAACTGTTTATACTTACATTTTTTTGAATGTCAATCTAAAAATGTGCAAGGAGTTACATCGTTTTTCAAAATTATTTTTGGTGTTATGTGAACAAAAATGTTCAAAGACCACTGCTCTAGTCTGTGGGCCTCTCCCCTCCATTCCCTGTGTGTTTTAGTTTTCTCACTCTTAGCACACCCTAATTTAATTTACTATTTAATCAATATTTATTAAGTGCCACTATGTGCCAGAGAGGGTATCAACATACCAATGAACAGAACAGAAACATTAATGATTTTATGAAATAGTGAGATGCTAATTCCTTCTGTGGAATTTTTTTCTTGCTACCCTTCTCTGTGGCTTCTGAGTCTCTTTATTTTCATGTATTATTTTTGGTTGGGGCCCAGTTCCCCTGAGTATAAAAACCATTAAAAATTATTTAAATTATGATATATCTCAAACATAGAGTAGTATAAGGAACAGTAGACTGTATACTTGTCTTCTTACCACCCAAGTTTAATAAATCTTACCATTTTGCTCAAACTGCTTCATATTAAACAACAAAACAAAATAAGAAAATATTACATACACAAATGAAGCCACCTAAGTACTCTTCCCTAAATCCATATGCTTTCCTCACTCTTCAGATATAAACTCTGTCTTGATTTGTGTTTCTAATTCTTAAGAAATGTTTATACTTTTGCTACATATAAGCAACTTAGAGGTGCATTGATTTGTGTGTTTTCAAGGAGGTGTATTGATTTGTGTGTTTTCAAACTGGATAAAAATAGTATCATTTTGTACATATGTTGCAACTTGTTTTTGGTACTCAACATTATTTTTTTTTGAGATTTATACAGTTTATACATGTAGTTTTAGTCAAGTCCATTCATTTTTCTTTGCTGCATAATATTCCATCATAGGAATAAGATACATTTAACCATTCTTCTTTGATGGAGATTCAGGTTGCTTCTCTCTTCTCACATCATGATGTGGCAATGAACCTTCTTGCACATGCTTTCTGCACACGTTTTTGAGTTTCTCTGGGGTCTACATGAAGAAGTGGAATTACTGTGTTATAGTTTGTGCAGGTTCAACTTTATTAAGTATTGCTAACTTGCTTTTTAAAATTGTTGCTCAATCTTACATTCCAGCAGAATATGAGCATTACTCTTTCTATTCTTTTGGTGGATATCTTTGAATTTTTTTTTGTGTGTGTGATACGTGGGCCTCTCACTGTTGTGGCCTCTCCCACTGCGGAGCACAGGCTCCGGACGTGCAGGCTCAGTGGCCATGGCTCACGGGCCCAGCTGCTCCGCAGCATGTGGGATCTTCCCGGACCGGGGCACGAACCCATGTCCCCTGCATCGGCAGGCAGACTCTCAACCACTGCGCCACCACGGAAGCCCTCTTTGAATTTTTAAAAATGTAAACCTATGTTAGTATTTCTCTTCTACTTCTGACATAAGGAACTTAGAAAGTTTGAATTATCCATTAATACTCACCCTACATCATCTTATTTTTCCCTGAAGTTTTAGCTTTATTTTAAAAGCATAAAAATTAATTACTTTTAAAATAAGTAATTAATATTTGATTCAATTTTCAATCATCAATTTTTCATTCTGTTCCCCTGGGTTCATGTTTCTTTTTGTTGAAGTACATCCTCTAATTGTTCTTTTAGTAGGTATCTGTAGGTGACATATCCCATTAGTCTTTGTTCAAAAATGTCTTAGTCTTTTTCCTGAATGATAGTTTAGATACGTATAGACTTATATTTTGACAGTACTTTTCCACCCTTGATACTTTGAAATTATATCTCCAGGGTGTTCTGGTTATTGTTTCTGAAGAGTTTAATGTTTCTGAAGACAAGTCTTCTGTTAGTTTAATTTTTATTCCTTTGGTTTGGTAGCTTTCTGTTTATCCTAGACATTCTGCTATTTTGTCATAACATGTCTAGGAATGGATTAATTTTTATTGATCCTATTGAGTACTTGGGAGTATATGTCATCTGAAAGTATGAAATATTCTCAGCTACTGACTGTCTTTGTTTTTTTAAGTTCAATTTTTACCTAACTAAAAAAAATACATGTACATAATTTTAAAAGCTAAATACTTGTGTAAGACTTATAATGAAAACCAGCAATTTCCTGCATCACATCTCTCCAATCCTGACATTTTTACTCCTTGCAAGCAGCTACTTTCCACTTTAAAATATTTTATCTGTTTCTTTTAGAATTTACTTCCATTATTGAAAATAACATTCATATACTATGATTTATTGATTTTTTTTTTTTTTTTTTTTTTTTTTTTGCAGTACGCGGTCCTCTCACTGTTGTGGCCTCTCCCGTTGCGGAGCACAGGCTCCAAACGCGCAGGCTCAGTGGCCATGGCTCACGGGCCTAGCCGCTCCGCGGCATGTGGGATCTTCCCGGACCGGGGCACGAACCTGTGTCCCCTGCATCGTCAGGCAGACTCTCAACCACTGCGCCACCAGGGAAGCCCAATTTATTGATTTTTTGTTTTAGATTTATTAACTTTCTAACATGAAAGGTAAGAATCCCTCTTAAGCCCTCACCCTCAAACACATATTTTGCAATATCTCTCTTTCCAATGTAGTTTTATTATATTCATTGTTAAACCATTCAGGGAATTTACCCAATTATAACTTTAAAAATATTATTCAGAATTGAGCCATGTGTTATGCTGTGATTACACTTTTTCTTTTAAAAGTTTTTATTTTCCCTATTTGAGTATTGCTTTGTTCTTTAATTCATTCAGATTTTTATGTATTTAGAATTATCCTACTGTAAAGCATCATTAATATGATCAGATACATCAGGTAGTCTGTAGTTTCATTTATTTCTTACAGATATCTCTCCTAGAGCCCTTCAACCTCCTCTGGGCTGAACTGGTTGCTTCCCAGCTTGGCAGCTGTCACCCAGGAATCTCCCCTAATCATCCTGCAGATTCCCTTTTCCTCTTTTCTAATTGAATCTCCTGTTTCTGGGATCCTATGCCTTCTTCCTTTTTGGTTTATGCTCCGATGTTGATGGAGCATATCCTCAAATAGCTTTCTGAGGAATGGTACAAGGAAGTAAATTTTTTGAGACCATGCATGTTTTAAATTCAAGGTCTTTATTCCTCTCACACTTTGTTGATAGTTTGACTGGGTATATAATTCTAAACTGGAAATCATTTTCTTAGAATTTGCTGTTGAGCAGTTTAAAGCTTCTTATTCCTGATACTTTATACTTCAATTTTTTAAAATTGTGTTTGAATTATATTAGAATCTCAATCTCCAGGGCCCAGAAATTTGAAAGTAGCACACATTGACATGGGCCTTTTTCTTTTGGCGGGGAGGTGAAATTTAGTGGATTTTTTTCAATCTAGAGACATTTTTTATTTTATGGAATTGTACTTGAACTATTTCATCTGTGCCTCTTTCCTCTGATTACAGAATCTCTCACTAAATGTCTTCAAAAAGAAAAACTCCACTCTTCTTCTAGGGAGTGAGGAGAGGTGGTAACCTGGCTGTACCTGTGAGAGAGGGATCTTCTTATGAAGACTTTCAACCAATTCTCCTTTTAGAGTTAACCAATCCTTAAATTTCTGAACCATTCTTTTACTTGGAGGTGCAAATTAGCTTGGTTATTGTTGACTTCTCCCTTTTGAGATTAGATTGAATAAACTCCCATCTTCCAGCTGTTATAATTTATTCATTTACTTTTCAACTTCTGAAATTTTGTCTTTTTCTTTTCTCCTATCTATAACTTTGAAGATTTACATCCCTTTTAATGCTTTACTGTCATTTTAGTAAAGTCTTAACAAGGAGCAGCAGTAAATGCATTTTTAACTGGAAGTCAAAGTTACTATCTTTTTAAACAATTACTCTCCATTATTCCTTCTCTTTTCTTTTTCTAGAACTTCTATTAAATGTATGTTGGAGAATTTCAGTTTATCCTATAGTCTTTAACTGTTTGTCACAACTTCTGTCTCTATGTGCTGTGTTCTGGATGAACTGCCAGTGCATTGTTTCTTCAGTTTTTCCAATCTATAGTAAACTGCATTGCATCTGTTAAGTTTTTATTTCAATGACTATTTTTTTAATTTTGAAATTTTCTGATAATTTCTTTTCCCATTCTTATTTAATTTATCCTTTGTTTTGTTTCATGGTTTGAAGTCTTTGATCAAATTTTAATTTAAAAAATCAATTTCCTCTAGAATAAATTCATATTAAAGATTTAAAGTTGGCTATCTCTGTTAGCATTAAATTTCTTTTTGTATTTTGGAATTTGACTTTGAAGTCAATTTTTAGTAATCATCTTTCTCTTTCTCCTTCTGTGCTCAGTTTTCCTTGTGCAGTGGTTTTGTGGATATCATTACTGAGCTCCCAGATCTGGTCATATGATAACAATTCAGTTTTCTTCCCCTGACGTGATATTGACAATATGCAGATTTACTTAGCCAGCCAGTGGCTTAGTTCAGCTCCAGGTTGGGAGACTGTCTCTAGGTCTTCCTATCTTCTTAGCCCTGTAGCTTATCAGGAGCCATTGCCCTAATCAGCAATTGAAAGTAGCTTTTTTCAGACCCCCCTCAGGATCAAGGCAGCTCCGCTAATTCAAGGAGTGAGCTTTAGGGATCATGCTTGGAGAACTTTAAAACCCCATTATCCCACAAGAGCCAAACTTTTATATGCCACTGTATGAGTCCAGGAACCCATATAGCCTAGCGATTTCAGCCCCTTTCATTACTCTGTGATTCTTTCCCAAATCTGATCTTAAGCTATGTTTATCTTGTTCTTGATCTTGGTTTATGTCATTTTGATTTTCTCTCTCTATTTTTATATTATTTGACTGAACCATATGAAATTGCCAGTTTATTGGCAAAATGGTCAAATATCAGCAATTTTATATAGTTCATATTAATAAATACATTTTTGCTACATGTTTTACACTCGGAGGCATCAAAGCATGAACCTCTTTTGACATCTTGACTGGAGGTCTTTATAAGTCTTTCATCTTTCTTTCTCTTACCAAGCAGTCAGCCAAACAGCCAAATACCAGAATCAACTCACAGTTCCACGCAGAGAATTTTTCCTCCCATAAAGTGCCTTTCAGACTTTGGAAGGCTGTAGAGAGGGAGGGAAGTGGTAGTGGGAGGTTGATAAACAATGAATGATTGAGAAAAAACTTTGTCTACCTCCTCCAAATGGCATTATTCCTTTCTGCCATCATCCAAAAGTTTAAGCCAAATTAAACTGCATTGAGTCGAAGAGCTATGATTGGTTTTTTTCATTTGGCAAAGGGGGAAACACTAGTGAGGGAGGAAATAACATTTATATTTTATTTTTATCCTTAAAGTCTTGAATTATACCCATTATCAGCAAACATATGGATAGCCTTGCTTATGCAATGAATAAAAAGCCATGGGTCCTGAGGGATGTCAGAAGGAGGCAGAAGGCATCAGAGCCCCGGGATGATTCCATGGAGTAGAGCCACTCACCCACTCTGAATCACCTGCCAACCTCCAGAAAGTGAGGTGACAGAGACCTCTGTGCCTGGTTGAAGGTACAGAGGAAGACGCACCGAAAACTACTAAGAGCCTTCAGAGGGAGCATGGACCTTCCAACACCTTGACCAGAAGGCCCAGGTGGAAGAGCAATGGCACAGGGGCAAGCTTTTCTCCTGGTGTGGAAGGAGCACAGGAAGCCGTGTGGCTGACAGGGTCTTGGTGCTCCGGCTGGGTGTCAGGCCTGAGCCTCTGAGGTGGGAGAGCCAAGTTCAGGACATTGGTCTATCAGAGACCTCCCAGCCCCACGTAATATCAATCGATGAGAGCTCTCCCAGAGATCTCCGTCTCAATGCTAACATGCAACTCCACTCAATACCAGCAAGCTCCAGTGCTGGACACACAATGCCAAACAACGAGCAAGACAGGAGCACAAGGTCACCTGCTAGCACAGAGGCTGCCTAAAATCATACTAAGTTCACAGACACCCCCAAACCCACCACTGATGTGGTAATACCCACCAGAAAGACAGGATCCAGCCTCATCCACCAGAAAACAGGAACCAGTCTCCTCCACCCAGAAGGCTACACAACTCACTGAACCAACCTTAAGAAAAGGGGCAGACACCAAAAACAATGGGAACTACGAACCTGCAGCCTGCGAAAAGGAGATCCCCAAAACAGTAAGTGAAGCAAAATGAGAAGACAGAGAAATATGCAGCAGATGAAGGAGCAAGGTAAAAACCCACCAGACCAAACAAATGAAGAGGAAATAGGCAGTCTACCTGAAAAAGAATTCACAGTAATGATAGTAAAGATGCTCCAAAATATTGGAAATAGAATGGAGAAAATACAAGAAACATTTAACAAGGACCTAAAAGAACTAAAGAGCAAACAAACAATGATGAACAACACAATAAATGAAATGAAAAATTCTCTAGAAGGAATCAATAACAGAATAACTGAGGCAGAAGAACGGATAAGTGACCTGGAAGATAAAATAGTGGAAATAACTACCACAGAGCAGAATAAAGAAAAAGAATGAAAAGAATTGAGGACAGTCTCAGAGACCTCTGGGACAACATTAAATGCACCAACATTCGAATTCTAGGGGTCCCAGAAAAAGGAAAAAAAAGGGTGTGAGAAAATATTTGAGAGATTATAGTTGAAACCTTCCCCTAAGATGGTAAAGGAAATCATCAGTCAAGTCCAGGAAGCACAGACAGTCCCAAACAGGATAAATCCAATGAGAATCATGCCAAGACACATCAAACTATCAAAAATTGAATACAAAGAAAAAATATTAAAAGCAACAAGGGAAATGCAACAAATAACATACAAGGGAATTCCCATATGGTTAACAGCTGACCTTTCAGCAGAAATTCTGCAGACCAGAAGGGATTGGCAGGACATACTGAAAGTGATGAAAGGGAAGAACCTACAACCAAGATTACTCTACTCAGCAAGGAGCTCATTCAGATTTGAAGGAGAAATTAAAACCTTTACAGACAAGCAAAAGTTAAGAGAATTCAGCACCACCAAACCAGCTTTACAACAAATGCTAAAGGAACTTCTCTAGGCAGGAAACACAAGAGAAGGAAAAGACCTACAAAAACAAACCCAAAACAATCAAGAAAATGGTAATAAGAACATACATATCGATAATTACCTTAAATGTAAATGGATTAAATGCTCCAACCAAAAAACACAGACTGGCTGAATGGATACAGAAACAAGACCCATATATACCGTCTACAAGAGACCCACTTTAGACCTAGGGACACATACAGAGTGAAAGAGAGGGGATGGAAAAAGATATCCCATACAAATGGAAATCAAAAGAAAGCTGGAGTAGCAATTCTCGTATCAGACAAAATGGGAATTTAAAATAAAGACTATTACAAGAAGCAAAGAAGGACACTACATAATAATCAAGGGATCAATCCAAGAAGAAGATATAACAATTGTAAATATTTATTCACCCAACATAGGAGCACCTCAATACATAAGGCAAATGCTAACAGCCATAAAAGGGGAAATTGACAGTAACACAATCATAGTAGGGGACTTTAACACCCCACTTGCACGGACAGATCATCCAAAATGAAAATAAATAAGGAAACACAAGCTTTAAATGACACATTAAACAAGATGGACTTAATTGATATTTATAGGACATTCCATCCAAAAACAACAGAGTACACTTTCTTCTCAAGGGCTCATGGAACATTCCCCAGGACAGATCATATCTTGGGTCACGAATCAAGCCTTGGTCAATTTAAGAAAACTGACATAATATCAAGTATCTTTTCTGACCATGACGCTACGAGACTAGATATCAATTACAGGGAAAAAAATCTGTAAACAATACAAACACATGCAGGCTAAACAATATACTATTAATAACCAAGAGATTACTGAAGAAATCAAAGAGGAAATTAAAAAATACCTAGAGAAATGACAATGAAAACATGATGACCCAAAACCTGTGGGATGCAACAAAAGCAGTTCTAAGAGGGAAGTTTATAGCAATACAATCCCACCTTAAGAAACAGGAAACATCTCGAATAAACAACCTAACCTTGCACCTAAAGCAATTAGAGAAAGAAGAACAGAAACACCCCAAAGTTAGCATAAGGAAAGAAATCATAAAAATCAGATCAGAAATAAATGAAAAAGAAATGAAGGAAACGATAGCAAAGATCAATAAAACTAAAAGCTTGTTCTTTAAGAAGATAAACAAAATTGATAAACCATTAGCCAGACTCATCAAGAAAAAAAGGGAGAAGACTCAAATCAACAGAATTAGAAATGAAAGAGGAGAAGTAACAACTGACACTGCAGAAACACAAACGATCATGAGAGATTACTACAAGCAACTCTATGCCAATAAAATGGACAACCTGGAAGAAATGGACAAATGCTTAGAAAAGCACAACCTTCCAAGACTGAACCAGGAAGAAATAGAAAACATAAACAGGCCAATCACAAGCACTGAAATTGAAACTGTGATGAAAAAATCTTCCAACAAAAGAAGCCCAGAACCAGATGGCTTCACAGGGGAATTCTATCAAACATTTAGAGAACAGATAACACCTATCCTCCTCAAACTCTTCCAAAATATAGCAGAGGGAGGAACACTCCCAAACTCATTCTACGAGGCCACTGTCACCCTGATACCAAAACCAGAAAAAGATGTCACAAAAAAAGAAAACTACAGGCCAATATCACTGATGAACATAGATGCAAAAATCCTCAACAAAATACTAGCACAAAGAATCCAACAGCACATTAAAAAGGTCATACACCATGATCAAATGGGGTTTATCCCAGGAATGCAAGGATTTCCAATGTATGCAAATCAATCAATGTGATAAACCATATTAACAGACTGAAGGACAAAAATCATATGATCATCTCAATAGATGCAGAAAAAGCTTTCGACAAACTTCAACACCCATTTATGATAAAAACCCTCCAGAAAGTAGGCACAGAGGGAACTTACCTCAATATAATAAAGGCCATATATGACAAACCCACAGCCAACATCGTCCTCAATGGTGAAAAACTGAAACCATTTCCACTAAGATCAGGAACAAGACAAGGTTGTCCATTCTCACCACTATTATTCAACATAGTTTTGGAAGTTTTAGCCACAGCAATCACAGAAGAAAAAGAAATAAAAGAATCCAGATCAGAAAAGAAGAAGTAGCTGTCACTGTTTGCGGATGACATGATATTATACATAGAGAATCCTAAAGATACTACCAGAAAACAACGACAGCTAACCACTGAATTTGTTAAAGTAGCAGGATACAAAATTAATGCACAGAAATCACTTGCATTCGTATACATTAATGATGAAAAATCTGAAAGAGAAATTAAGAAAACACTCCCACTTACCTTTGCAACATAAAGAATAAAATACCTAGGAATAAACCTGCCTAAAGAGACAAAAGACCTGTATGCAGAAAACTATAAGATGCTGATGAAAGAAATTAAAGATGATACAAACAGATGGAGAGATGTACCATGTTCTTGGATTGGAAGAAGAAACATTGTGAAAATGACTATACTACCCAAAGCAATCTACAGATTCAATGCAATCCCTATCAAATTACCAATGGTATTTTTCACAGAACTAGAATAAAAAAACTTAAAATTTGTGTAGAGACACAAAACACCCTGATAGCCAAAGCAATCTTGAGAAAGAAAAACGGAGCTGGAGGAATCACACTCCCTGACTTCAGACTATACTACAAAGCTACTGTAATCAAGACAGTATGTTACTGGTACAAAAACACAAATATAGATCTATGGAACAGAGATAAAGCCATGCACATATGGTCACCTTATCTTTGATAAAGGAGGCAAGAATATACAGTGGAGAAAAGACAGCCTGTTCAATAAGTGGTGCTGGGAAAACTGGACAGCTACATGTAAAAGAATGAAATTAGAACACTCCCTCACACCATACACAAAAATAAACTCAAAATGGATAAAAGACCTAAATGTAAGGCCAGACACTATCAAACTCTTAGAGGAAAACATAGGCAGAACACTGTATGACATAAATCACAGCAAGATCCTTTTTGACCCACCTCCTAGAGAAATGGAAATAAAAACAAAAATAAACAAATGGGACCCAATGAAACTTCAAATCTTTTGCACAACAAAGGAAACCATAAACAACACAAAAAGACAACCCTCAGAATGGGAGAAAATATTTGCAAATGAAGCAACTGACAAAGGATTAATCTCCAAAATTTACAAGCAGCTCATGCAGCTCAATATCAAAAAACAAACAACCCAATCCAAAAATGGGCAGAAGACCTAAATAGTCATTTCTCCAGAGAAGATGTACAGATCACCAGCAAACACATGAAAGGATGTTCAACATCACTAATCATTAGAGAAATGCAAATCAAAAATACAGTGAATTATCACCTCACACTGGTCAGAATGGCCATCATCAAAAAATCTACAAACAGTAAATGCTGGAGAGGGTGTGGAGAAAAGGAAACCCTTTTGCAGTGTTGGTGGGAATGTGAATTGGTACAGCCACTATGGGGAACAGTATGGAGGTTCCTTAAAAAATTAAAAATAGAACTACCATACGACCCAGCAATCCCACTACTGCGCATATACCCTGAGAAAACCATAATTCAAAAAGAGTCATGTACCACCATATTCATTGCAGCTCTATTTACAATTGCCAGGATATGGAAGCAACCTAAGTTTCCATCAATAGATGAACAGATAAGAAGATGTGGCATATATATACAATGGAAAATTACTCAGCCATATAAAGAAAGAAATTGAGTTATTTGTAGTGAGGTGGATGGACCTAGAGTCTGTAATACAGAGTGAAGTTAAGTCAGAAAGAGAAAAACAAATACCGTATGCTAATACATATATATGGAATCTAAAAAAAATTAAAAGGTTCTGAAGAACCTAGGGGCAGGACAGGAATAGAGACACAGACATAGAGAAGGGACTTGAGGACACGGGGAGGGGGAAGGGTAAGCTGGGATGAAGTGAGAGAGTGGGATGCACATATATACACTACCAAATGTAAAATAGTTAGTGGGAAGCAGCCGCATAGCACAGGGAGATCAGCTCGGTGCTTTGTGACCATCTAGAGGGGTGGGATAGGGAGGGTGGGAGGGAGACGCAAGAGGGAGGAGATATGGGGACATATTTATACGTATAGCTGATTCACTTTGTTATACAGTAGAAACTAACACGACATTGTAAAGCAATAATACTCCAATAAAGATGTTTAAAAAAAATGCCATGGGTAATGGAACCATGTCTAGTTTGTGTGTGTGCATTTTGGGGACTTGATTTTTGTGAAAGACAAGACAGAGAAAAGTGAAACATGAAGTTTTTCAAAGAAGAGCCCAAATATCCATCATCATGAACCATTCAATAGCTTCCTTTCAAACATTTTGAATTTAAGAAGCATTGACATCTTTTAGCCTTAAAAGATTCAGTAGGTCTGAATTCCTGCCCTACCCTGTCGCAGGCTCCTCCCCACAAATATCCATTCACTCCTCTTCTAACATAATCCCCGCTCTGCATCTGGGCAGATTGCCACCCAACTGAAAGACTACCTTCACCAGGCTACACAAGTAGTAGAGACACCATGTGACCAAATTTTGGCCATAGAATCACATTTGACTTCTGTGAAGTATCTTTAAGGGAGAGGTATGTTCTTTGTCTCTACATTCATGTGGCTGCCTGGAGCAACGATTTGATGGCTGGAGTTCAAAAAGCTATCTTAGAGCATGAGGGTGGGCAGAGCAGAGAGCTGGGGTGGGGGGCCCTGGGTCTCTACTGACTTAGTGGAGCCCCCAGAGCAGCTCCGGTCTCTGCTTTTAGACTTCTTTCATTTGAAACAGATATAAGCTCCTGTCCTGTTCAAGCCACTGTTACTTTTCTTTTCTTCTTTTTTTTTAAATTGGGGTATAGTTGCTTTACAATGTTGTGTTAGTTTCTGCTGTACAACGAAGTGAATCAGCTATATGTATACATATATCCCCTCCTTCTTGGGTCTCCCTCCCACCCCCCTCCCGCCCATTCCACACATCTAGGTCAACACAGAGCACCGAGCTGAGCTTGTGCTACATAGCAGGTTCCCACTAGCTGTTTTACACATGGTAGTGTACGTATGACAATCCCAAGCTCCGAGTTCATCCTACCCCTCCTTTCCCCCCACCACGTGTCCATATGTTCATTCTCTATGTCTGAGTCTGTATCCCTGTCCTGCAGATAAGTTCAGCTATACCATTTTTCTAGATTCCACATATATCCATTCATATACAATATTTGTTTTTCTCTTTCTGACTTACTTCACTCTGTATGACAGACTCTAGGTCCATCCATGTCTCTACAAATGACCCAATTTCTTTCCTTTTTATGGATGAGTAATATTCCATTGTATGCATACACCACTTCTTCTTTATCCAATCATCTGTAGATGGACATTTAGATTGCTTCCATGTCCTGGCTATTGTAAATAGTGCTGCAATGAACATTGGGGTGCATGTGTCTTTTTTTTTTTAATGTATTCATTTTATTTTATTTTTATTTTATTTTATTTATTTTATTTTATTTTTGGCCACACTGGGTCTTCACTGCTGCACAGGCTTCCTCTAGTTGTGGCAAACAGGGGCTACTCTTCCTTGCGGTGCACAGGCTTCTCTTGTTGCGAAGCACAGGCTCTAGGTGCGCGGGCCTCAGTAGTTGTGGCTCACAGGCTCTAGAGCACAGGCTCAGTAGTTGTGGTGCACAGGGTTAGTTGCTCTGTGGCATGTGGGATCTTCCTGGACCAGAGCTTGAACCCGTGTCCCCTGCACTGGCAGGCAGATTCTTAACCATTGTGCCACCAAGGAAGCCCGATGTGTTTCTTTGAATTATGGTTTTCTCTGAATATATGCCCAGTAGTGGGATTGCTGGGTCATATTGTAATCCTATTTTTAGTTTTTTAAGGAACCTCCATACTGTTCTCCATAGTGGCTGTATCAATTTACATTCCCACCAACAGCACAAGAGGGCTCCCTTTTCTCCACACCCTCTCCAGCATTTATTGTTTGTAGATTTTTTGATGATGGCCCTTCTGACCACTGTGAGGTGATAACTCGTAGTTTTGATCTGTATTGCTCTAATAATTAGTGATGTTGAGTATCTTTCATGTGCTTCTTGGCCATCTGTATGTCTTCTTTGGAGAAATGTCTATTTAGGTCTTCTGCCCATTTTTGGATTGGATTATTTGTCTTTTTGATATTGAGCTGCGTGAGCTGTTTCTATATTTTGGAGATTAATCCCATGTCAGTTTCTTCACTTGCAAATATTTTCTCCCATTCTAAGGGTTGTCTCTTCATCTAATTTATGGTTTTCTTTACTGTGCAACAGCTTTTAATTAGGTCCCACTTGTTTATTTTTGTTTTTATTTTCGTTACTCTAGCACGTGGGTCAAAAAGGATCTTGCTGTGATTTATGTCATATAATGTTCTGCCTATGTTTTCCTCTAAGGGTTTTATAGTGTCCAGTCTTACATTTAGGTCTTTAATCCATTTGAGTTTATTTTTGTGTATGGTGTTAGGGAGTATTCTAATTTCATTCTTTTACATGTAGCTGTCCAATTTCCCTAGCACCACTTATTGAAGAGGCTGTCTTTTCTCCATTGCATGTTCTTGCCTCCTTTGTCATAAATTAGGTGACCATAGGTGTGTGGGTTTATCTCTGGGCTTTCTATCCTGTTCCATTGATCCATATTTCTGTTTTTGTGCCAGCACCATACTGTCTTGAGGACTGTAGCTTTGTAGTATAGTCTGAAGTCAGGGAGCGTGATTCCTCCAGCTCCGTTTTTCTTTCTCAAGATTGCTTTGGCTATCAGGGTGTTTTGTGTCTCTACACAAATTTTAAGTTTTTTTATTCTAGTTCTGTGAAAAATACCATTGGTAATTTGATAGGGATTGCACTGAATCTGTAGATTGCTTGGGGTAGTATAGTCATTTTCACAATGTTGATTCTTCCAGTCGAAGAACGTGATATATCTCTCCATCTGTTTGTGTCATCTTTGATTTCCTTCATCAGTGTCTTATAGTTTTCGGAGTACAGGTCTTTTACCCCCTTAGGTAGGTTTATTCCTAGGTATTTTATTCTTTTTGTTGCCATGGTAAATGGGATTGTTTCCTTAATTTTTCCTTCTGCTCTTTTGTTATTAGTGTATAGCAATGAAAGAGATTTCTGTGCAATAATGTTATCCTGAAACTTTACCATATTCATTGATTAGCTGTAGTAGTTTTCTGGTGGCATCTTTAGCATTTTCTGTATACTTTCCTTCTTCTGTTCTGTGTAACCAATTCATATTGCCTGCAAATTATTCCATCGCTAAAGTAAATTTTGTATCATGACACGTTCATTTTGATGGTAAGGCTCAGCACTTAGTAGTTTCATGACAAAGTGAAAGGGCAGAGAGATTTGTCATTTGATTCATTCCACTTTAGTTCCAAATGCTTGAAAAACAGTTGGGTTTCCCTCAAGTTTGCTTGATCATGCAGCGCTTTCCAATGACTTTAGCCAACATGTTTGAAAACCGTTTTTTTTCATGTCATAACTATCTGGTCCTCTACAGTAAAATCTTTCATTTTCAAATGTCAAGCTCCCTATGAAAGAAAAGAAATGCTTTTGAAAGCTAGACCCTGTTAGTTGCTGTGAAATTGCCTTAGGTGTTCCTCACTACAAGTGTGTTCTTCATTTATTGGCTATGTTGACACCCACCACTTGATTCCTTCCTAATTTTCGCTGTGTCCTAGGCTAAGTCCTCATCATCCTAAAGATAAGGCAGATACTTGTCAGAAATTTTTTGATTTAAAGTGAGAGAAATTTCATTCAAGCTGGCTTAATGAAAGCATCATTTATTTGTTCAAATCACTGAATAGTCCATGGAACATAAGTCTTCTGGCTTCTGGCATGGCTGGGTCAAGTGGTGTCATCAGGAATCTGTTTCATTACATTCTAAGGCCTTGCTCTCCTCTGTGCAGGATTTCTCTGCATGGTGGACAAAATCATTCCCAGCAATTAAATGTTCCCATAGTCTTTTTTTCCCCAATAGTCTTTAATATTAGCATTACTGCCCCAAAATGGGCTGCCTCTCATTTGTCTGGCTTAAGACATGTGCTCACCCTAGTCTAATCCCATAGCTGGGGGTGGAGTCTTCTGATTAGCAAGACCAGTCCACATGGAACCTTGTAGCCAGAGGTACTGCATGAGCAGAGCATGAGAAGAGAATGAAAAAGAAGAAGAGGAATTTTATCCACATAAAAGAGCATAGTTAGCAAGAAAAGACTGCAGATGTCCACCACAGGGCAATTCAATAACTTTAAAAATAAGGATAAATCATGTGTTACTTTCAACATCTTTAAATGCTTTCTAGGTCTCATCCTTTTCATTTTACTATATTTTACATCTTATTATATTTTACCACTAACTCACTTGTAGTTCAGCTAATACTTATTGTTCATACAGGTTTCTTACTCCTCTAACTTCCCTTCCAAACTTCTGGGTTTTCAACCTAGAGGTACATGATTAAGAAGACCAAGGCTGTGTAGAAACGGGGACTTAAAATTCTTTGCCTTAAACAGATGGAATGGTTGGGTTTAAGCATTTGGAGGGATAGTGAGTTAGAGGGTGAAAGAACCCTCATTTTGGAAGCTCTTTGAGAGATCATGATACTGGGTGCTAACTACATGGGAAAGGAATAGTACTGACGACTGGCATAAATAGGATGGTGGAGTTTGTCTATCACAGGTTTTTATTTCTCAGGGATTTCAGCTCCAATTCATGTAGGGACCTCAGTGTAAGCCAGGGAGAGCAAGAAGGCCAGGACATAACAGAACCAAGGGTGGACCAAGAAGGATTGCTGGCCAGTAGTCCAAATGCAAATGGTGCCCTTGGCTTTGACCAAATGGCATCAAGAGCCATGTGATCCTCATGTGGTAAGTGGCATAAGGCAGCAGACAATATGCAAGTCAAGGGGTGAACATGTCAAAGTCCTGAGGGCTGAGTGGAGCCCTGAGTACAGGGTTCCACTCAGCAATGCTGCTTACTGAGAGATCTGTATTCCTCCCTCAAGAATACATACTGGCAAAAGCTAGGCAAAACTTCACATCCTGCAGGGAACCGCTGGGAAAACTGGACAGGTACATATAAGAGTATGAGATTAGATCACTCACTAACACCATACACAAAAATAAGCACAAAATGGATTAAAGACCTAAATGTAAGGCCAGACACTATCAAACTCTTAGAGGAAAACATAGGCAGAACACTCTATGACATACATCACAGCAAGATCCTTTTTGACCCACCTCCTAGAGAAATGGAAATAAAAACAAAAATAAACACATGGGACCTAATGAAACTTAAAAGCTTTTGCACAACAAAGGAAACCATAAAGAAGACCAAAAGACAACCCTCAGAATGGGAGAAAATATTTGCAAATGAAGCAACTGACAAAGGATTAATCTCCAAAATTTACAAGCAGCTCATGCAGCTCAATATCAAAAAAACAAACAACCCAATCCAAAAATGGGCAGAAGACCTAAATAGACATTTCTCCAAAGAAGATATACAGACTGCCAACAAACACATGAAAGAATGCTCAACATCATTAATCATTAGAGAAATGCAAATCAAAACTACAATGAGATATCATCTCACACCAGTCAGAATGGCCAGCATCAAAAAATCTAGAAATAATTAAGTGCTGGAGAGGGTGTGGAGAAAAGGGAACACTCTTGCACTGCTGGTGGGAATGTGAATTGGTAGAGCCACTATGGAGAACAGTATGGAGGTTCCTTAAAAAACTACAAATAGAACTACCATATGACCTAGCAATCCCACTACTGGGCATATACCCTGAGAAAACCATAATTCAAAAAGAGTCATGTACCAGAATGTTCATTGCAGCTCTATTTACAATAGCCCGGAGATGGAAACAACCTAAGTGTCCATCATCGGATGAATGGATAAAGAAGATGTGGCACATATATACAATGGAATATTATTCAGACATAAAAAGAAATGAAATTGAGCTATTTGTAGTGAGGTGGATGGACCCAGAGTCTGTCATACAGAGTGAAGTAAGTCAGAAAAAGAAAGACAAATACCGTATGCTAACACATATATATGGAATTTAAGAAGAAAAAAAATGTCATGAAGAACCTAGGGATAAGACAGGAATAAAGACACAGACCTACTAGAGAATGGACTTGAGGATATGGGGAGGGGGAAGGGTAAGCTGTGACAAAGCGAGAGAGTGACATGGACGTATATACACTACCAAACATAAAATAGATAGCTAGTGGGAAGCAGCCGCATAGCACAGGGAGATCAGTTGGGTGCTTTGTGACCAGCTAAAGGGGTGGGATAGGGAAGGTGGGAGGGAGGGAGACGCAAGAGGGAAGAGATATGGGAACATATGTATATGCATAACTGATTCACTTTGTTATAAAGCAGAAACTAACACACCATTGTAAAGCAATTATACTCCAATAAAGATGTAAAAAAAAAAAAAAGAAAGAAAGAAACAAAGGTAATCAGAGCACACTCATGAGGACCAGGGTGCTGGCTGTGATCTGGGGCTCGCCATTGCCAGACAAATCCCAGATTACAACCTCTGGAGGGTCTGTAGCTGCTAATACCTTGCTGACTTGAATCACAATGGCTGAGAACTGGGGGCTGAGTTTTCCAGTTAAAGTTATCAGCTGAGAGCCTTCCGATGAAGAGGAAAAAGATAAATTTGAGGAAATTCTCAAGTAGTTCATAACTTACACTTATTTTTATATCTTGAAGCTTCTACTAAAATGCTGGGCATTGTACTCAATACAGACTTACTGAAGTAAAGGAGGAATGACATAAACACACACTCATCATCCCAATGTGACCATACATAAAACTCGGGGTGACAAGTATAGCCACAGATGGGAAGAATGCTGGCTGGGCCGTCTGTCTACATGAACTTAGTCTGCTTATTGCAGTGTTCTAACCACACAAGCCAAACAGCTTCAAGCCCACACCTCCAGAATCCACCAAAACTCTTGTTAATATCAACCTGCCCTTTTAGTTCCCTGGAGTAGATGTGAGTTCCTAGGTCTACACTTCATTGAACCTTGAAGTTTTGGGAGACAGTAATGCAAGCCATTGGAAGTAGAAACATGGGAGCTGTCACTCCCAGAATAATGACATCTCCAGGCCCAGTACTATCGAAGAAGGGAATACTGTCCTTCTTAAACTTTTATACTGGGGTGACTTGAGGGCATTCTCACCCATTGTATCTTTCTGGCTCCAATATAAGAAAAATCCCTCTTGCCTCTCTGCACTTATTTCCCTCTCAAACAACATGTAAAGTTGACAGAGGCAATCCTTCATGGCTTCTATGGCCACTAGTTATGTAAGACTGCTAAATAGTTTTTGGAATGTCTTAGGAATCAGAAAAAGTAGGTGTTGCCAGATTATCTTGGCCATCATTGGGCTGACAGATGTCTCATCCAGGTTGTCCTCATGCCCAAGTGGTTATTGGGAGCCAGCCCAGAGCTCCAAGCTGGTGGTCCAAGGGCACACGCGGCCAAAGTGGGCAGCGGGTACGAGGCATAGTTGAATCTGAGCTATACTTGGGTCAAGGCAGGCAGCTAGCCTGAGAGGTAATCAAAGTTACACAAGGCAAGGTTCCCTGTGGGGGTAGAAACAGTCTGTATTTTATAGCAGAAAACATTCAGGTGGGGGGAAAAAGGAAAAAAATACACTGAATAGCTCTGTGTGCCCATGAGTGCCCTTGACCTTAGGGAGAGTTTGGTTAGAGGACATCATGAAGTTCTACTGTCACAGTCTGAGACGCTCTTGATTGGTGACCACCTCCTTCATTCTTGGAGCTCTGTTTGTGAAAGGGACTCTGTTCCTGTTATGTGGAGCTTAGTTTCTAAGGAATCACCTTCAAAGGGTCCCTCTTATACCCCTAGGAGCTCTAAGTCTTAATCTTATGGGAGGCTTGGGTCTTATTTGAATTAGGGCTGTGGGTGGGGTCAGGGACCACATCTTTAGGAAGGTGATGGTGCTGGGGAGGAGGCCTTCCTTGTCCACCTGACCATTCTTCCCCCAGCGACCTCTGTTTCCTGGGGCCGGGCAGCGCAGCACTCTGCTGTGTTCTGGTGAGACCTACAGCTGCGTGCTGGGCAAATGTTCAGGGTGAGCACCACTGATTACACCCTTGACGGTGGTCCAGTTGGCCTTGACATTTGTAGACAAGGTCCCTGGGCCTCTGCATCATGCAGAAGCACTTGGGAGAAGGTGGCAGTCCTGGACAGACATTCTCTGCTCACCCACAAAATCCTCAGAGGGTTTCCCTCTGTGGGTTTACAAAAGCCCATTATCTAATTCATGACTCAGAGAATTGAGCTTACTGGCAAAAGGCTTTTTAAGCCACATTTTGAATAATTTCTCAGCAATTCATTATATGGGAAAACAGGTCCTTTTTATTCTAATACTTAGCCTACGAATGCAACTCCCCTGTGCCAAAATTCATTAACAAAACCTGTGTATGGGGGCCCAGCAACTCTGGCCAGTTTCTTAAATGCACTCAAACTTGCTGATCATTGAAATGTAAATTTTTACCTTTGGCTGGGAATGACTCATGGGTCTCAGCTTGTAGGAAACAGCAATGTCGCTTTCAAACACCCGGGATAGCTCCAGACCAAGTGCCCATTGTGAGATGAGGCTTAACGTGTGGCAACCAAGAGACGGCCGCGTGTCATCTTTCCGACTGGCAGCAGAAGGGAGGGCTGGTAATGAACATGCTAACAGCTTGAGGGGGACAAAGCTCCCCTTGTTGGCAATATGGTGACCCAGAGCTCAGCAGAGCCCCACAACAGGACCAGGCTGTTCCGGTTCCTGTGAGAACAGTTTGGGCTTGCCACCCCAGGCTGGCCTGTGCAGAGTTGTGGGCTGGGTTCTCTACAGAGAGGCTGTCACTCCCACAGCTCATTCTACCCCTGAGCACTAAGTTAAGCAGGTTGCTCAGTAATAAGACAAGCTTCTTTGTGATAATGTTCTCAGAAGCACTCTGTGGAGGTGAATAATTATACATTCCACTTGTTTAAACAAGGTAACAGATAATTATGGAGCACCTGCTGTGCACTAGACACTCAGACACTGGGCTCTGAAGGGATGCTACGAGAAAAGACAGTCCCCACCTTAAGAGTCTGGCAGAATTAGACACGTGAACAAGCTTCTGTAGCATCCTATAAATGCTCTCCAGGGAAGCCATGACAGTGGTACAAAGAGGGAAGGGCTCTGCCCCAGGGATTTCTATATCTGGTGGCACATCAGAATTATCCGGAGTGCTCTGGAAAGTTACAGACTCTGGAACACCACCCCAGACTTTCTGAATCAGAATCTCTGAATGAAACCCTGGGAATCTGTATTTTAAAATAGTTGCCCAGGTGATTCTGATTTGCAGCCAGGATGAGGAATCACTGGTAGATCCAACTTCTTGACTTGCATGATATGTTGTAGATGTTATTGTTGGCTGATCGAGTAATCTCTTTTCAGATAAAAGAGGGAGGGAGGAGTTCTATAGAATAATAATATAGAATTAAGATGGGTGGGGAAGAATGCTTATGAAACCTGGGTTTTATTCCCTCATTCAAGCTCAGTCCTATGGGTAATATATCTTGCAGAAGTGTTAAAGAAGACATTTCTCCTTGGTATAATCATTTCGGAAAACAGTATGGTGGTTCCTCAAAAAATTAAAAGTAGAACTACCATATGATCCAGCAATTCCACTCCTGGGTAAATATCTGAAGGAAACAAAATCAGTATCTCAAAGGAATATCTACACTCCCATGTTCATTGCAGCATTATTCACAATAGCCAAGATATGGAAACAATCTAAATGTCTTTCAATGGATGAATGGATAAAGAACATTTATATGTTAGAATATCATTCAGACTTAAAAAAGAAAATCCTGCCAACTGCAACAGCATGGATGGATCTTGAGGGCACTGTACTATGTGAAGTAAGTCAGAGAAAGAAAAATACTGTGTGGTAGCATTTACATATAGTATTTTTTTAAGCCAATTTCATAGAAACAGAGAATAGAATGGTGTTTGCCAGAAGCTGGTGGGGAGAGGGAAATGGGAGATGTAGGTACAGTATATTTTCATTATATGAAGAATAAGCTCTGAGGATTTAATGCACAACATGGTGACTATAGCTAATAATATGGTATTATATACTTAAAAGTTGCTGAGAGTAGCTCTTAAACATTCTCACCACACACCAAAAAGAGTTAACTATGTGAAATGCTGCATGTTAATAATCTCGATCGTGGTAATTACTCTACAGTGTAGATGTATATCAGATCCTCACATTGTACACTTTAAATATATACAATTATATTTGTAAATTATTTCTAAATAAGTTTGGGAAACAAAAACAAAATTCTTCAAATGTTTCTTGTCACTCTTAAAATCTAAACTCCTTGAACAAAAACAGAAGACAGGGCTTCCCTGGTGGCGCAGTGGTTGAGAGTCCGCCTGCCGATGCAGGGGACACGGGTTCGTGCCCCGGTCTGGGAAGATCCCACGTGCCGCGGAGCGGCTGGGCCCGTGAGCCATGGCCGTTGAGCCTGCGCGTCCGGAGCCTGTGCTCCGCAACGGGAGAGGCCACAACAGTGAGAGGCCCACATACCGCAAAAAAAAAAAAAAAAAAAAAAAAAAAAAAAAAAAAAAAAACAGAAGACATATTTCCCTAGTAATTTTTTTCTCAACCTAAAACTATGGAATACATCAAAGATTGTTTTATACAGTATTTGTGTAAATATTTCTACCACCCAGCATCCAATTCAATCCCTATTCATCAAACAATTCAACTCGATAAATCTCTCTTCTTGGACCAAATATCACTCTTAGACCAAATAAGAAAGCAAATAAGAAATGACCTCTGATCTTAAGGAGAGCAGAGGGCTTTGTAGATAGATAATATAAGGAGAAAGAGAGAAGAGTAGTAGGTAATACATGCATATACACTGAGAAGAGTTTGATCAGCCCGCAAACAACTTCAGTTCACGTGAACCTTGAGGCTGGATTCATATCTTCCCACACTACTGAATTGCTGGCTGTAAATTTAGAAAGTAACTTCTAGTTTCCTATCCCAAATCCACCCTCACCCTCTTTTCCCGGTTACTGGAGACAAAAAAGAGCCCAGTGGGGGGAAAAAACTTAAAATTTCCAGCCTCCTTTATATTTAAGTGTGGCTGATGTATGGTAGCAGAAGTCATTGGCTGAGGCTTTCAATAAAACCCTTGTTTCCCTGTCTGCCCTTTCTACTGCCTGAGGTTCAGAAGTGATGACTGCAGCTCCAGCAGCCAAGCAAATCACAGAGACCTTAGCTCTGACATCTTTGTGCCACTGAACTAAGGACAGTCTCTACTTACCTCCAGACTTTTTAATACATGGGAGAAATAACTTTCTGCATGGCAACTATGTGTTTAAGCCTCTTTAGCCAGGTCTCTGTTCCTAGTAACTACCACCTAATAGAAAATGTGCAACATCTATCTCCCAGAGCCTAGATATTATACGTAGAGAAAACCACCAATGTGCTTCAATGTACTTGCATGTGTGGCTTGCAAACTGGATTCCTGAACACCATCAAAGAACTAATAAACACTCGACTGAGGGATCTTCTGTTTCACTCCTCTCGGGAATAGCCGTTAGTTGTCTTGGCAAAGGTCTTGCAGATATATGGTCAAGTTTGAGACCAAACCCACAGGTTTATATCTGCCTGTGCTCTGTATTTCTACTGCTGTGTGTCATCACTGAGCCATCCCACGAGGCTCTTGGCCTCCCCAATTAGTCAAGGATTAGAAAGGCAGTGTTGACATTTATAAATTCTGTTTCATCATTGGTCATGTCAAAAAGAGACTGCTTTGTTGTCAAATTTGTGGGATTTGGGGAAAGATTCTGCTGTTATGGAAGACTGGGTAGAAAGACAGGCTCCCCTTTCACTCTTACAGAAAATCTACTCCTGCCCCAAAGCTTGCGAGATTCCATTTCCTTTGCTTTGATAAACTACAACTGGTTTTAAATTGAGTCATAAATTTCTCCAGGCCTTTTAGAGACCAACCGCCTGCCTTTGATTCCCTCATCTCCCGTGGCAGTGAAATCTGCTGGATACCTACTCATACACTTTGTGCATGTTTAGGCTGGGAGTTGAAATTTACAGGCCAAGCCTTGCAGAGTGACCTCGACTTTTTAATAGCTTGAGAAGGAACCAGAGAGACTGCAAGTAGGGATTCATCAGGGCTGCAGGTCTCCGAGACAGACAAAGCTGCATCTAAAGACCCTCACACCAAGTGCTAGAAGTGAACAATTTATTGGTGGCTCCAATAAACTCCTTGAGGTGACTATGTGGACAACTGGCTTTGGAATCATGGTCTAAAATTAGTTTTTCTTTTTGAAATAATGATTTGTAACATATATACTTTGCCTTGATTGGTAACATACATACTAAGCTTCAGGAACTGAATAACTTTATGTGTAAAGCTGCTACATTCAGTGAGAAATCGTTAGCAAACTCCATCTCACCACTAAGTCCTTGTACATCCCCTTGGCAGGTCATGTGCAGAAGACCCTGGGTGGGTTCGCGGATACCCTCATCTGTCCCTGATTTTCTAGAATCAATATATCAGGTGAGGGACAGCAAAGTGAATGGGGAGCTTCTCCCTAAGCAGGGGGGTGCTCGCGGCCTGGAAACAGGAGCAGCAATTTCCTCTTACCCACTTCTGCAGGCTGTACTCTTCCAGGTGGCTCAGAGCATGCTGGGCAGGGCTTCACACTTCCCAGTCATGGCCAATTCCAGTCTGTTCTCTGAGTACATCTGACGTTAAGCAAAAGAAAACTCCACCTTTGAGGTTTTGCCTGAGGTCAAACCTATCCCTAGCAATATGTATGTATATATATATATATGTGTGTATATATAAAATAACTAGTTAATTCTCATATCATTAGCAGCTTTGAGGTAGGTACTATTACTAGCCCCATATTATGGATGAGGAGACTGAGGCATAAAATATTAAAAATAACTTCCCTAAATGCATACAACTAGAGAGTGTTATAAGGATTGAGTTATTGTGTAAAGCACTTGGAACAAAACCTGGTACACAGTTAGTACAATGTAAGTGTTAATTATGATTATGATAATGATTATTATCTAACATTCCACGCACTATACTAGCACTAGAGATACAACGATCAAAAAGATACAGCCTCGGGGCTTCCCTGGTGGCTCAGTGGTTGAGAGACCGCCTGCCAATGCAGGGGACACGGGTTCGTGCCCCGGTCTGGGAAGATCCCACATGCCATGGAGCGGCTGGGCCCGTAAGCCATGGCCGCTGAGCCTGCGCGTCCAGAGCCTGTGCTCCGCAACGGGAGAGGCCGCAGCAGTAAAGAGGCCCGGGTACCGCAAAAAAAAAAAAAAAAAAGATAGTCTCTGTCCTTTAACAACTCACTGTGTGGTGGGAAAAACAGTCATGCAAATTGATAATTATGCTATAGGTAAATGTTTGAGGTCTGAATAAGGGACAGTAAGAGCACACAGAGGAAGCACTGGGCTCAGCCTGGAGTTCTTACAGAGGAGCACTGTCCAGAAAAAATATAGTACAAGCCAGATACTCAATTTCAGAGTTTCTTGAAGCCAAATTTAAGAAGTGAAAAATACGGAGAAATCAATTTCATAATATACCAAAATATTATTTCAATGTATAACATATTTTAAAAATCATTACCATAAAAATATTTTACATTCTTTTTTTTGGTACTAAGTCTTTGAAATCTGGTGTGTATTTTAAACTTAGAACACATCTCAGTTCTGACTAGCCACATTTCAAGTGCCCCGTAGGTCTAGTATCTCCTATATTGGTCAGCAGATACAGAAGGCTTCCTGGAGGAAGTGACATTTGAGCTAAAGGAGGAGGTTGGGCCCTATTTCTAATTACTCCTGAAAGGATGAGATTGTGATTCACTGGTGACTTTGATCCCAGGCTCTACTTCTCTAGGATAATACCCTGTGTGGTTGGCAGGATAATGACACCCAAAGATGTCCACTTCCTGATCTCCAGAACTTGTGAATATGTCACTTTACCTGACAAGGGGGAATTAAGGTTGTAGATGGAATTAAGATTGCTAATCAGCTCATCTTGAAATGGAGAGCTTATGCTGGTTTATCCAGGTGGGCCTAATTTAACTACAAAAGTCCTTACAAGTGAAAGAGAGGCTGGAGAGTCAGAGTCAGAGAGATGCCACATGAGAAAGACTCCACCAGCCATTGCTGGTTTTGCAGATGGAAGGGGAGGTTGTGAGCCAAGGAATGTGAGCGGCCTCTAGAAAATAGGAAAGGTAAGGACCCAGACTCTCCCTTAGAGCCTCCAGAAGGAACACAGCTCTGTTGACACTTTAATTTTTGTCCAGTGAGACCCATTTCAGACATCTGACATTAAGAGCAGTAAGATAATAAATTTGTCTTGTTTTAAGTTACCAAGTTTGTGGTGATTGTTGTAGTTGTAGCAGCCAAAGGAAACAGCCTCATTTCCTTCTTCTGCCCTGGTAGCCCCAACTTGATCCCCACTCCTTGAATGCATTCCGCGGATGTGGGTGAGGTCACTGAGAACAACAGCTGGGGGATTTCCCAGCTGCTGCCACCGTCACCTCCACCACTAGACTACACTCATGCTCCGAGGTCCTATGTCCACAATCAGCAATCATGTGACACTCCTGTTTCCTGAAAAGTCTGTTAAATGAGACACTGTAGGTGAAAGACCTTCCTCTTCACAAAAATTATTGTTGTCTGGTACTGCTGTTCATAATGTGAATTAAAAGGAAAGGTTATTAATAATAGGGAAACTGGGGGAGTGAGGGAGTAGATGGGGAATCTGTACTTTCTGCTCATTTTTCTATAAACTGAAAACTGTTCTAAAAATAAAATCAATTAATTTTTTAAAAAGGAATTTACAAATAAAAAAAGTAGAGGGAAAATGGCTCACAACCCAATACCTGCAAATATGTGGAAGGCCTTGTTAGCAAGATGTAAAGGAGAGATAGGATTAGAAGAGTAATTAGGATGCTTTTCAAGGCACAGAAGGAAGACTGTACTATGTGATGCAATAAGGGACCAGGAGAAGAAGGCTCAATTCCATGAGTCCACAGAAAAATGGGCGTGACTGTACTTTTGATCTTCAGGGATGCAGGACCTTTGGTGTCCTATTCCTTTACGACGGGTATATAATGAAAGGAAAATGGGCCAAGTAATTTAAATAATGATTTCTGTCCACCACACCCAGTCTCGCCCCACTGAGAACCATCTGAGTGTATTCTTAACCTTCCCTCATGTTGAGAGAAGGCATCACCACCTCTGAGAGGGCAGACCTGTCTCGCTTCTCCAGAGGCGTCTGCAAGGTCCCCTGGAGGACTGCCAAGGCCTGAAACTCACAAGGGTGCCTGTGAAAGGAGAGCGAGCGCAGGTTGTCCTTCACCCCTGCCGGGCAGCAAGGCTGCCTTTCTTACCAAGACTCTTGGGAAAAGTGAGAGAGAGACTGGACCCCGTTCTCATGTGAATAGTATTCTCCTTACTGGCTCATGGGAGGAGGCTTGGAGAAGACACTGAGTGGTGTGGAGAGGGACACACACCTCGGTTAATATTCATTTGTTTCCAAGAGTTTAGGATGAAAGACAAGCCTCGTATCAGCAGGCTTCACCTCCTGCGTCTAACCAGCCAGGAAAAGACAACTTTTTTTTTTCTTGTTTTCCTATTTTTAAAAAATGGTGCATTATAAGAGTGTTTTAAGTTGTAAGAGAGCAGCGAATTCAAGGCCCCTTGAGGAAAAGAGCAGGAAGAAAGGATGCCCAGAGAACAACAGTGCTCTCTCTGCACTGAAAGCCCTCCATGCAAATGGACAGGGAGATTTATTACTCACTGCAGGTTAGAGAGCAGATGCTTGCTACTCCAGAGATTTGGCACTCTGGGATTTATAGACTTAATATAGTTTATGCTTTTGTGGACTCATTGGTTGGGAAAGTACAAGATTCCTTGTCAATAAAACTTAAAGTGGGGATAATAAACCACATCCTATAGGGTTTGAGAATCTCCCTGCACAGGTCCCACCAAACCCTCTGCCTGCATAAGACAGCTCCAGGCAATTCTTACCCCAGCCCCTCTCCTCCCTCAATGATGCAGCCAGTGTCTCAAGAAGGGAAACTCAGAGTGAAATTGGGTGAGGATGAGCAACTTCATGCCCGACCAGACGGGACGCCTAGGGCTCCTTGAAAATGCGAAAGGGAAAGAGGTAGCTCTGTTGTAGGTATCTACATTGATATGTTATCTTGCTGCCAATCGAAACAGTAGCAAAGAAGAACAAATGTGTTTCAGCATATGGACACTGCTTCACACAAATATGGAAAAGAATATGGCAGATAATTGGTTATTTGAAATCAGTGTTTTCCTTTTCTTGATCACATCCTAAAGTACTTATTACCTGGCAAGAAAATGATGCAGTTCAGCTGGAAGCTTAAGGTGCCCAGAGATGGATTTAATTCAATAGCATCATTGAAGCACAACATTTAAGCACCTAGTTATTAGGGAAGGAAGGGGAGTATGTCTGTGAGTCAGAGGCTGGGAGCATTCCTAAGAAAATATAAGTTTTATTACCTTTGTGGTATTTCAGGGCAGAGGCAGGCAGGCCTGGGAGATGGTAGATGAGAACCCAGGGATGCATGGTTCCCAGACCTGCCCCAGCCATCAGAAGACTGCCTAAATACAAAGCACAGTCAAGGACAAAACAAAGGGAATAGCCCAGAAGATGAGGCCGCAACTCTGCTATTTTTAAACTGCCAATTAGAATGTCTAAAATTACATGGCTGGAGCTACCACATCCGCTTCAAGATAATCATACTCTTCTGAGCTGAAGTTTTAAGAGATCTTCTGTTTTCCAAGCCCCTGATCAGAATATTTTAAAAGATCATTTCTTGGCTGCATTAGGCCCAAAGCAAACTTGTGGTTCAGTATGTTTTCTCCTGGGGATGACTTTTCTTGGTTATAGTTCTCAAAACCTGTCTTTTGAATATTTTTGTTTGTTTCTTGGGGGGGAAATAAAGAAAAAAATAGAGATTAAAAAACAAAAGAGACAGAAAGAAAAACATCAGAAAAAAAAAACTTGTATGAAGATTAAAAAAAAAAGTGACAGGATTCTGTGAGTCTGTTTGATCGATCAAATTAAAGTGACTAACGTGGGCCTGTTCACTAGTCACCCTTGGCCTCCTGTTAGCCCTTCTTTCCCTCCAGCTTTCACTATCCAAGCGGGAAGAATATGATGTTTTGCTTAGGGCAAATGAATCCAGTTTCCTCCACTGATATCGGACCCCAGAGAGTTCAGTTCAAATGAAATGAGAAACAGTGCATATTAAAATCCTCATCAAGCCCACTTCAAAGACCTGATACAGAGTCTAGGCTTCATGAAGCCTGCATGAACCAAAAAAGTGTGTTGAATCCCCAGTAATTCCTGCACCATCCACACTGCACACTATCCACCTTGGCTGTCTATGCAACATGTGGCTAGTATGTAGCCTCTTGAAGCTACCTGAGATAAGAGGACAACTCTGAAAGACAATAAGGACTGAAACTAAAAGATGCAAAAAAAAATCTATCTATATATGCCATATATGTGTATATATATAGGCAGTGTTCAAGTAAAATTAATTTTATTTAATGGATTATTAGGTTTTAGTCCATGCCTCTGTATGGTTTGGGGTGGGATGGGCGTTGAAGTATACTTGATTTACAGTGTGTTAGTTTCTGGTGTACAGCAAGGTGATTCAATCATATATATATATATATATATATATATATATACATACACACACACACATATATATATATAATTTTTCATATTCTTTTTCATTATAGGTTATAAGATATTTAATATAGTTCCCTGTGCTATACAGTAGGACCTTGTTGTTTATTTTATATATAGTAGTTTATATCTGCTAATCCTGAACTTCTAATTTATGTCTCCCTGCCCCTTTCCCCTTTGGTAACCATGTTTGTTCTCTCTGTGAGTCTATCTCTGTTTTGTAAATAAGTTCGTTTGTATCGTATTTTAGATTCCACACGTAAGTGATATCATGTAGTATTTGTCTTTCTCTGACTTACCTCACTTAGTATGATAATCTCTAGGTCCATCCATGTTGCTGCAAATGGCATTATTTCATTCTTTTTTATGGCTGAGTAATATTCCATTGTATATATGTGCCACATCTTCTTTATCCATTACTCTGTGGATGGACATTTAGGTTGCTTCCATGTCTTGGCTATTATATAAACAGTGCTGCTATGAATACAGGGGTGCATGTATCTTTTTACATTATAATTTTCTCTGAATATATGCCCAGGAGTGGGACTGCTGGATCAAACCATAACTCTATTTTTTTTTGCAGTATGTGGGCCTCTCACTCTTATGGCCTCTCCCATTGCGGAGCGCAGGCTCAGCGGCCATGGCTCACAGGCCCAGCTGCTCCACTGCATGTGGGATCTTCCCGGACCGGGGCACAAACCCGTGTCCCCTGTATTGGCAGGCGGACTCTCAACCACTGCGCCACCAGGGAAGCCTGATAAGTCTATTTTTAAAGGAACCTCCATACTGTTCTCCACAGTGGCTGCACCAATTTATATCCCCACCAACAGTGAAGGAGGGTTCCTCTTTCTCCACACGGTCAGCATTTATTGTTTGTGGACTTCTTAATGACGTATGCCTCTGTATGTTGTGAGGAAAACACATTCTATGTGGTCATTTGGAAGTTGTATCCTACTTCCCATGATTGTGTATTTATTCTTTAAATTCTATCAGTCAGGAGGAGAGTATTAATTTGTTTTTCTCAGAAAAGAATATGAAAGATTCTTGAGGACAAATAGAGCAAGTGTTTTCCATGCCTTGGGAGAGGGCATGTGCGTCCGCCATGTGCACACTTGTTCCAAGTGACGGGGCGGGTGAGAAGGCCGGCTGTCCCCCGGCGGCTTCCTGCCCCTGTGCAGCTCAGCCCTGGGAAGCTCCTTCCCAAGAGGCGACCAAAAGAAGCTGGAAATGATGTGAGGGAAGGACTGTTGCCACCTTCAGCATCTCTGTCTGGATCAGTCTTCAATGTATTTTCCAATTATTACATTTCCCAGAACAACATTTATCCCCTATAACCTCATATTTAACAAAAGGCTGCTTATACCATAAAAAAAGGCAAGTGGTGGTGAACACAAAATTACTTTTTAAATGTGTGCTTATGGCTTCTAAGCATTTACAAATGTATCTGTGTACACAGTGCAAGCAGCACCATGGCACACATCTTGCAGCTGAAGCCACTTTAAAATGAGGTCCTATTGGCCTTTCAGTAACTTGGATGAATGCAAGATGAGGCAGAGAGCTCTGCCCCAGGTTCCAGGGCAGTACCGTTAAGAGATCTTAAAAGATCCAAATAGCAGTGGTTCTATGTTATTGTGGGGAAACTGAGTTATACTATAATAATTGTTCCAAAATTAAACTGAAAAAAAGAAATCAGGAATGGAATTCAAGTGGAATACTGGTCTCCTAGCCCTTATCATCTAGCCCTTTTCTCATTTAAATACTACAGTATATCTTCTTTCTGTCACAATAAATAGTATAAGCTCTCTTCTCTCCTGAAAAGAGTTCATTCTGGGGACCAGACAGGGTGCCTATTTCTTTTTAATACTGCCCCTCAGTCCTGTGAGCTCTGATTAAATGATTTCACATGCTGAGTTCAATAATTGGAGTTGCCTAGTTCCCGACCATTTGTTTGCCAGCCATAATAAGTGTCACTGTTTTAAGGGAATGACTGATATAGTGGAGAAGCAAGAAAGGGGCTGTGAGGACTAGCAAACAAGGAATCCTATTCAGAAGAAGTGAGGCGCTAAAGGTCACCACTGCCCAGCTTCCCAGGCACGCCCCCACCCCTCCACCCTGCCCACACCTACTCTCATAAATTACAAATCCACATTCAGACCTCAATACTTTAACCTTGCAAACTGGATCAAAAATTCAAATTCTGGTAATACCAAGGCCTTGTTTCCAGCCCTTCTTCTGTTTTTGTCATTGACCAGTGTCCTCAGGTCAGCTGCTTTATCTTTGTAAGGCTGTACTTTCCTCATCCGTCAAAAAACAGAGACCTATCAGGGCCTCGGTAACATTCTGTGGCCCGTATTAGGCAAGTTGGTTAGAGATACTCTAATGAAAGCCCACCACGGTCACCTAGAGGCCCCAGAGGAGAACCCACGAGCCGCAGAATGTTATTTTATGTATTTGGAAGGAAGTCTACTACAAAATAGACTATGTCTGCACTTAGACAAACTTAAAATTTAATAGTAGCAATAACACATGAAACCAGAAAAAGGAAACCAATAAAAGAGTGTATATACAATACCTACAGTTTTATAAAGTATGTAAAAAGGGGTCTTGACATTTGAGAATTCATTAAAATATCCACAGAGCATCCACTATGTGCTCCACACTGCAGGTGCTTGAAAGAGGACAAGACACAACCCTCAAGGTACTCTGGGTTTGCCAGGACGCACGGAGTGCTGGGAACCCAGAGGGGGCCTGTGAATTCTGCCTGCAGGTATGTGGTTCAAAATGACACGGACGTGAAATGCAGGCTGAGCCTTGGAAACAAGCAGGAGTTAGCCAGAGAGAAAGGAGATTAAGAATCCAAAGCTGGGGCAATGCAATGGGCCAAGGAGCACAGCCTGGAAAGAGCAGCTGTCAACGGTTTGGAGGGGCTAGAACACGAGTTACTGGAGGTGAGAAAGGGCAGTGGAGGAAACTGACAAGGAGAGCAGAGAGGGGTCCTGAGGAGCAGAGGCAGCCAGGCCCCAGGGGTTGGGATGTATGCCAGGGCACAGCTCTGGGCACCTGGAAGCGGCTGTTGAGCAGGGGGAGGTCACAGTCCATCGTGTTTACATTGCAAGAGCAGAAATGCAGGACTAGGTGAGTGTGTATGTGGTGGAGGAGGGACATGAAATAGGGGATGTATGTAGGAGAAAGTTGTGGTGACCATAATTATTACTAAAAGAAAGAGCTTTTGGGCTTCCCTGGTGGCACAGTGGTTGAGAGTCCGCCTGCCGATGCAGGGGACACGGGTTCGTGCCCCAGTCCGGGAAGATTCCACATGCCATGGAGCGGCTGGGCCCGTGAGCCATGGCCGCTGAGCCTGCACGTCCGGAGCCTGTGCTCCGCAATGGTAGAGGCCACAACAGTGAGAGGCCCGCATACTGCAAGAAAAAAACAAAAAAGAAAGAAAGAAAGAGCTTTTGTTCATACATTATGAGGAGACAGCCTAAGGTAGGGATGAGCAAACTGCAGCCCATGGGCCAAATCCTGGCCCTTACCTGGTTTTGTACAGCCCCGAACTAACAATAATCTTTACATTTTTTTAAATGATTGAAGAAAGTCAAAAGAAGAATAATACTGGGGACTTCCCTGGTCGTCCAGCCGTTAAGACATCGTGCTTGAACTGCAGGATCCCTGGTTGGGGAGCTAAGATCCCGCATGCGGTGCAGCCAAGAAAAAAAAAGAATATTTAATGGCACATGAAAATTACATGAAATTCAAAATTTTGTGTTCATAAATAAAGTTTTATTGTTGCACAGTCATGCCTGTTTATTTGCTATTGTCTATGGCTGCTTTACCATCACAGTGGAAGAGCTGAATAGTTGTAACAGACCACATGGCTCCCAAAGCCAAAACATTTTACAATCTGGCCTTTTATAGGAAAAGTTTGCAGAGCCCCGACCTAAGGCTTGAAGATGAGGAGAGGGTATAGGCTTCTTGAGGGCAGACATGGTGTTTTCCCCTCTCCGTATGCCCAGCTCACGCCTGCCTCATAATAAATGCTCCAAGAGTGTTCGGTGGAGGAACAAGTGAGGACCAGGTGGAAACAGTCATAATAAACTGGAATGATGACAAGCTTGCCCCAGAGATTGACAAAGTAGCAGTTTATCTTGGCAGGGTGATCTTCAGATCTGGGAAGGACCCAGTGCCCCCTGGCCCCAATATATTCCACCTCTCCTGGAGTAGGAGAGGAAGGGAAAAGACACCAGAAAGCAAGATATGAGTGACACAGAAAGACTCATTTTTTTCATTCTCTTATTTAAAAATAATTATGAGGCTCCTACAATGAGTTGGAACTGGGCAGATCCCAAGGATACATTTGGGGTATAACACTGGTCTTCTAACTAGTGTCTCTGTCTCTTTCCCTCCCCTCCAATTTCTTTCCTGTGCAGATAACTAGATTTTTCTCCAACACAGTAGAAGAGAGTACTCCATGCACCATATTTCAGCCTCCCCTAGAAATAAGTCCAAACACTTAGCCATGCATAAAGGCCCTGTGTGGTCTGGTACTTCTTCTTTTTTTTTTTTTTTACATCTTTATTGGAGTATAATTGCTTTACAATGGTGTGTTAGTTTCTGCTTTATAACAAAGTGAATCAGTTATACATATGCTCCCATATCTCTTCCCTCTTGCGTCTCCCTCCCTCCCTCCCTATCCCACCCCTCCAGGCAGTCACAAAGCACCGAGCTGATCTCCCTGTGCTATGCAGCTGCTTCCCAATAGCTACCTACCTTACGTTTGGTAGTGTATATATATCCATGCCTCTCTCTCACTTTGTCACAGCTTACCCTTCCTGCTCCCCATATCCTCAAGTCCATTCTCTAGTAGGTCTGTGTCTTTATTCCAGTCTTACCCCTAGATTCTTCATGACATTTTTTTCTTAAATTCCATATATATGTGTTAACATATGGTATTTCTCTTTCTCTTTCTGACTTACTTCACTCTATGACAGACTCTAGGTCTAACCACCTCATTACAAATAGCTCAATTTCGTTTCTTTTTATGTCTGAGTAATATTCCATTATATATATGTGCCACATCTTCTTTATCCATTCATCCGATGATGGACACTTAGGTTGTTTCCATCTCTGGGCTATTGTAAATAGAGCTGCAATAAACATTTTGGTATATGACTCTTTTTGAATTATGGTTTTCTCAGGGTATATGCCCAGTAGTGGGATTGCTGGGTCATATGGTAGTTCTATTTGTAGTTTTTTAAGGAACCTCCATACTGTTCTCCATAGTGGCTGTACCAATTCACATTCCCACCAGCAGTGCAAGAGGTTCCCTTTTCTCCACACCCTCTCCAGCATTTATTGTTTCTAGATTTTTTGATGCTGGCCATTTTGACCGGTGTGAGATGATATCTCATTGTAATTTTGATTTGCATTTCTCTAATGATTAATGATGTTGAGCATTCTTTCATGTGTTTGTTGGCAGTCTGTATATCTTCTTTGGAGAAATGTCTATTTTAGATCTTCTGCCCATTTTTGGATTGGGTTGTTTTTTTGTTATTGAGCTGCATGAGCTGCTTGTAAATTTTGGAGATTAATCCTTTGTCAGTTGCTTCATTTGCAAATATTTTCTCCCATTCTGAGGGTTGTCTTTTGGTCTTCTTTATGGTTTCCTTTGCTGTGCAAAAGCTTTGAAGTTTCACTAGGTCCCATTTGTTTATTTTTGTTTTTATTTCCATTTCTCTAGGAGGTGGGTCCAAAAGGATATTGCTGTGATTTATGACACACAGAGTGTTCTGCCTATGTTTTCCTCTAAGAGTTTGATAGTTTCTGGCCTTACATTTAGGTCTTTAATCCATTTTGAGCTTATTTTTGTGTATGGTGTTAGGGAGTGATCTAATCTCATACTTTTACATGTACCTGTCCAGTTTTCCCAGCACCACTTATTGAAGAGGCTGTCCTTTCTCCACTGTACATTCCTGCCTCGTTTATCAAAGAAAAGGTGACCATATGTGCATGGGTTTATCTCTGGGCTTTCTATCCTGTTCCATTGATGTATATTTCTGTTTTTGTGCCAGTACCATACTGTCTTGATTACTGTAGCTTTGTAGTATAGTCTGAAGTCAGGGAGCCTGAAGATCAGGAACAAGACAAGGTTGCCCACTCTCACCATTCTTATTCAACACAGTTTTGGAAGTTTTAGCCACAGCAATCAGAGATGAAAAGGAAATAAAAGAAATCCAAATTGGAAAAGAAGAAGTAAAGCTGTCACTGTTTGCAGATGACATGATACTATACATAGAGGATCCTAAAGATGCTACCAGAAAACTACTAGAGCTAATCAATGAATTTGGTAAAGTAGCAGGATACAAAATTAATGCACAGAAATCTCTGGCATTCCTATATACTAATGATGAGAAATCTGAAAGTGAAATCAAGAAAACACTCCCATTTACCCCTGCAACAAAAAGAATAAAATATCTAGGAATAAACCTACCTAAGGAGACAAAAGACCTGTATGCAGAAAATAATCAGACACTGATGAAAGAAATTAAAGATGATACAAATAGATGGAGAGATATACCATGTTCTTGGATTGGAAGAATCAACATTGTGAAAATGACTCTACTACCCAAAGCAATCTACAGATTCAATGCAATCCCTATCAAACTACCACTGGCATTTTTCACAGAACTAGAACAAAAAATTTCACAATTTGTATGGAAACACAAAAGACCCCGAATAGCCAAAGCAATGTTGAGAACGAAAAACGGGTCTGGTTCTTCTTTAGCCATTGCTCCCCAAGTCCTCCTTTCAGTGCCACACTCTAAGGACACTTAACAACCTTCAGTTTCCCAAAATGGGCCCCAAATCCAGGCTATTTCATGCCTCCAAGCCTTTGTTTTTGCTGGTCCCTCTGCCTGCCATGTGAGCCCTTCCACCCTGCAGCATCTACTCATGCAATACAATTCAGTTCCAGGGTCACTAGTTTTGTAGCTGGCAGATGTGAGGATAGCACATAGCACTGGGTAGAGAGGTGGGAAGCCTGGATATGGAAAAGATCGAGACCCAGGATCCTGTTTATTAGGGGCGAGCATAGTGGTAAGACAGCACTGACAGGCTCAGAGCTGAGGTTGGGACTCAGGGCTTGAGCTGCTTTCAGGCTGTCAGAAGCTATTGATTTTATAAGAGCTGGAGTTCTCAAACTTTGGTGTGCATGAGAATCACCTAGGTGATTTTTTAAAACACTGGTATCCAATTAGAGTGGCTGAAATTAAAAAGACTGACAATACCAAGTGTTGGTGAAGACATGGAATAACTACATCTCTAAAACAGTGCTGGTGAGAATCTAAAAATGGTGCAGCTGTTACCAAATCAGGGTCACTTTGCCCCAAGCACAGCAAGCCAAAACTCTGAGACCTTGAGGTTTGCAGCAAAGATAAGGTATGTGTGCAAGGCAGCCAAGAGAGCTGGAAGTGGGAGGTAGGGGTGGAATCTCAGATCCAGAATCTAGATCCGTCTCCCTAAGGCAAGGGGCTCGGGGTATTTATGGGATAAGGAATAAAGCAGTAGGGCATCTGAGGTGTGGAGGGAGTGGGCAGCATGGAGAAAGGTGATTGGTAAAAGATGTGGTAATGGTAATCTTTCTGCGCAGGTGTAACTAAGATACAAGGCCTCTGCACTCAAATGTGCAGGCACTTGGCAGGATCAGAGGGTGGAGTTTTCACCCCTCTGACGTCAAAAGGTCACAGAGAGGTCACTTACGCATGTCCAGTTGGAGAGTCAGTGGTCCTATCCAGTCTTAACCAGCTCAGCTCCAACTAGACACAGCTGACTCCAAGTTCCTGAAAACAGCTCAGGCAAGCATCTTACTGTTTAAGGTGGAGGACCTGCAAGTCGTAAAACCACCTTGATTAGGGAAGGCAGGAGAAATGGATTTGACTAAGAATTACTCACAGTTTCACAGCCATTTTGGAGAACAATTTGGCAGTTTCTTATAAAATTAAACATAAACTTGTCATGTGGCCAGCAATTCCACACACAGACTTTTACATGATTGTTCACAGAGTTTTATTCTCAATATTAAAACTCTATAACAGGGCTTCCCTGGTGGCGCAGTGGTTGAGAGTCCGCCTGCCGATGCAGGGGACACGGGTTCGTGCCCTGGTTCGGGAAGATCCCACATGCTGTGGAGCGGCTGGGCCCGTGAGCCATGGCCGCTGAGCCTGGCGTCCGGAGCCTGTGCTCCACAAGGGGAGAGGCCACAACAGTGAGAGGCCCACATACAGCCAAAAAAAAAAAAAAAAAAAAAAAAAACTCTATAACAACCCAAATATCTATTGAAAAGTGGATGGATAAACAAACTGTGGTACAGCCACACAAAGGAATACTATATACCAATTAAAAGGAATGATTCAAAGATATATGCAACAAAATAGATAAATCTTAAAATATTATGCTCAGAGAAATAAGCCAGACACAAAGTAATACATAGTGCATGCTTCTATTTTTATGAAATTCTAGAAAATATATTAATTATAGTGACAGCAGATCAATGGATGCCTGGGGCCAGGAGTTTTGGGGGTAGGGGCATTGAGTGCAAAGGGCATGAGGAAATGTTTCTGGGTGATGGAAATGTAGATCTTGATTGTGGTGGTGGTTACAGGGGTGTATGCTTTCATCAGAACTGACGGAACTTTGTGCTTAAAATGAGTCCACTTTACTGTTTGTAAATTATATCTCAATAAGGTTGACAAAAAAAAAAGTTTCCAGGCCCTGTGACAAAACTCCTGAATCAAAATCTCTGTAGGCTGGGCCCAGGGCATTAATGTGTTTAACAGGCCCAACAGGTGATTCTGATTTTCACTAAGTTTGCAAATCATCTGATGACCATTTTACTGAGCTGGCTGAGAATACTGCAGCCACGGCTCCCTTCAGTGCTCTCTGTATCAACCTTGGCTTTTGGAGTGAGTGGTGGTGTCACAGTCTCTCAGTAGAGACTTCATTAAACTAGAAGAAACCTTGTAAGGCCACACAGGCCAATCCCAGGTATAAATCTGCTCCCTGGGTTCTGCCTAGTCTTAGTGCATGCAGTAGAAAATTCCAGATTCTCCTCGAAAAAGGCTCCCGAGTGGGCTTCTGACTCACAGTCCTCGACAGGGGACATTCCCAAATGGCAGCTCAAAGCCAAATCTCCCCAAAGTGAGCAAACGAGCTCCCCTTCCCCAAAGCTCCCACATGTGCCAAGCGATACTGCAGTCGAGTCTGTATTCCAAAAGCAGTGCAGTTTCTGAAGTTAGGTTATTTACTTTTCTTCTCACCTCTCTATGGAAATTAAGACAGTGTGCACTGCATATACTTACATGCAACTGTGCCTGATTAAAAAAATGTCTCAACTTCAGGTTGTAGAAAATTACAATTTCCAACTAAAATAAATATGCCACTTTAAGGAAAGGATGAGTAATTCTGTGTCTGTGATGTTTCTTGGGATGGGTTCAGGAGTTTAGAGTGTAATGCAGTACATGACTCTACCTGTGGTAAAATGCTTCTCTACGTCAGTAACGAGCACTGCAGGCTTTCTCCAGCCTGTTGAATTGTGTAAGATAGCTTACTAGATGTTTAGCATACTGTAATTTGGAAAGCAATGCATTATGGGTTAAACTGCCACCCACACACTACAAATAAATTACAGCCAGAGGTAGAAATGGATATTATATTGTCTTCAGCAGTAGAAATTTTACCTTCGTGGAGGCTGACGGCCTTGATCAGGACTGCTGCTCCCCTGGCATCTGCATTAATAGAACAGATCACTGGTAAAGTAGAGCTAGAGTCACAAAGGACTGCTGTTACAGAACAGCTTGAATTACATTGTCTCCCGACAACGTCAAAGAAAATTCAATACCCGAGTCAGAGGGACTTTTACAGGATTATTGGGACGATGATTTTTATCATTGATGCTCTTATTTTTGTTTATGTCTTAAAATTTTTGTTCAGTTTTAAAGCAGCCTGATTCTATAGAAATATTCTTGATCTAGGTCTTTTCATTAAGTAGACCTGGAGAAGCTCAACATCCCTAAATAATGTAAGACAAAATTACATGTACTCCACAAATCTCAGAAAAATAAATGATGGAACGAAATCTCCTTCTATCAGTGCATCTTGGATATATCTAGCATTAGAACAAAAAGGGAAAGGTTTTGGTGCCTCAAGAAAGCAGGCGAGAATATTTGTCACATCCTAGCAGCAGTGTCTGGGACTGGGAATGTTACTCTGGAGTAACAAGGGTGGTGGCATTTGTAGTGGACATTATGGTAACGACTACTTACAGAGCACTGTTGTGATGGTTTACGTCCCCAAGACGTGGGAAGATGATCAAAACGACGTACAGGAAGCACTTAGTACAGTTCCCAGGGCATTGTGAGTGCTCAACACAGGGTGTAATCACCATCATCTTTGCCATCATTAACCCTATTTTAGAAATAGAGAAGTTGATCACAGAGACTCAGTAGCTTGTTTAGTGTCATAAAGTAGTGAGTGTCCTAATAGGAATCTAACTCATGTCTGACTGACCCTAAATCCATGGTTTTAACCAATCTCTGCACCTTCTTGGTTTCTAGCTGCATGAGCCTGCTGAGAAAATTATTTCCCCAAACACCAAATTACTCTCTTGACCCAGGTAAATAACTGAGATTTTGGAAACAACTCAGAGGTCTATATTTACCTATTGCTGGGTCTCTAGTGAGAGCACCTGAGCCGAGTGAAGGGGGCTCACAGGCTGATGGGTGGGGGGGCAGGGCAAAGCTGTGTCAGGCTAAGGGAGTGGCTTTGCGTACATCGCTATTGAAAGTACCCAGGCTCCTGTACCTTCTCCACACCTCTTGTTCTGAATCAGAGGTAGCTTTCACGGGTATGCAGGGCACACTGACATCGGGGTTGCTGGGATTTGTCCTACAGATTTGGTGTATTTAGGATACACATTAAGCTGTCTTAATGACTTCACAGTTTCTCCCAAGAAAACACATAAGGTGTCTAAAGCCAAGTATATTTAATAAGTGATTTTTTTTCATAAGGAAAGGCATTTCAGCCCTAAGTGATGAAAATCACTTAGGTCGCCTGCAGTTGAGGACACAGATCCATCTGTACTTGGAAAGTATCGCAGAAACCAGAAACTGAAAATGTTCACGGGCAGTACAGAGAAGGGTTCTGTTGCTAGGATGCCCACTGATGCATAAATAGATAAGGACTCCACAAAATCTTATTAATAAAGTTGATGTGTCTTTGGTTGACTGGCCAACTATGGCTGCCTTCAAAGTCATTAAACTTCAGACCAGGCTCAAGATTTATTAAGAGATTTTGCTGCCTGATAGTCTGTAGGGATATTCTTATAGCAGTTGTTACTATCATGTTCAGCCACTGGGTAAATTCCCAGCAACCAAGGTTTCAAGAGAAACTGAAATCAAGTTTAACATAATTCAACCACAACAAGAACACAATAGGAAACAAAATAGAAAATTCCAGAGACCAATGATTTCCTCATAGATAATTTTACATAGACATTAAATAAGAATTGTTTTAGGAATCCAGGGAAGAAAATTTTTGCTTTACATGAAAACACTATTGATTCATTATCATCATCATAATCACATTTATTGGCCACTCACCACATATGAAGAATTGTGCTAATACTTCATCTCATTTAGTCCTCCCACATCTCCATAAAGTAGAGATGTATCCATCCTAGAGTATCTACCCTCAATCCTAATTGAGACACACAGAGGGATGTCTAATATTATCTCAAGATATCTCGAGACATAGAATATTTTCTCCAAAAATGCCTAAGCACATTAACCTCAAGGTATTTATTTTTTTAAGAAACAAATGTATGCTATCCATCACTTTTAGTTAGAAGAGGCATTCAATAAAATCAAACAATAAAATGGAATGTCTAAATCCCAAAATAGTGGGGACTATGCTTTTAAAGTATATAGGAAGGCACCAAAATCTTATATCTGGCCTGTGAATATAAAAATTGATTAAACCAGTTCCTTGGGGAAACTTAGTAGAACGAATGCTTAAGGATTAGAGCTTCAGAAAGTCAGCTCCTTGGGAATACAAAAAGGTGCTGTGTTACCTTGCATCGCAAGAGCCTTTTGAAATATTGTGGAACAAGAAGCGTCATCTTATCTCTGAGTGAGGTGAATGCACAAAATGAGGGAAGGACTGAATCACACTGCAAGACCAAGAAGGAATCCTCCTTTTGTGTTTTCTGACCCCTCCTCCCTTCATCCAGAGGCTTTAGGGTACACCCGTCTACCTTAACCCTCTAGAGATAGGTCTAAGGGCCAACAGGCGCTGCTCTCAAGGTGTGGCAAATGACATTTCAAGACTTATTTTTTACCTTCACTTGCAGCTCTTACATTGAAAACATTCACCTTTATAAACATCTCTTTTCACATTTTTGTCCTCTTCCCTCTAGGAGAGTCAAGGCAGAATTCCTATAGTGCTCCCTTTCTAGACAGAATGTTCAAGGGCTCTAAATATGTCCCTCTAAACTAGCGTCTTAGTTTGGATTCCTCCCAAAAGAGGTCCTGAGACAAAAACTTGAGTACAAGCAGTTTTCTTGGTGATAATCCTTGGGAGCAGACTTGAAGCAGCGGGAACATAAGGGAGGGAGAAAACCAGTAACTCATGCATCAATGAGGAGGTTACTACTGAGGGCACCTGAGGAACCTGGGGACCCTCTGAGAAACCATGTGGGACACACCTCAGAATCATCTCACTGGGCATTATCCACCAACTCCCATTCCCCACTGGTAGAGGGTGGCCCAGGGACATGAGCTCCTCTTCACTTCCTGCTGACACCAGTGTACCCATGGAGGGTGGGCAACGAGCAGGAGAAAGTCCTCCAGCAGAGAAGTGAGCTGCAGGGGCTTGAGGGGGAAAGCAGCTGGTGTGCAGGAAACTGCCTTCCCCGGCAGCTGCAGGTAGATTCAGGTTGGCTGGGGGATATGGGGCAGGGCAACTGCTTTTCACATGCCCCTACCTCTCTCTTCACAAATGTGTTTCAAGAGCTCTTGACCAAGTTGCCTTGGGGAAGAATTGACCTCTGTCCCTTACTAGTTATGTAACCAGAGGCTGACTTAACCTCTCCAGGTCTCAAATCCTTTAACATGGAGATGGTGATAGCACTCACTTCATATGGCCTTGTGGAGACTTAAATATGTAAATACATGTGAAGCTGTTAACACAATGAACAACAAGGCATGCAGTAAAATGTTGGCCAACTTTCACTTTCGTTTGTCTTACCTTTTGTTTATGTTTTTAAGAAGAAATAGCATGGGACTAAGAATTCTTGAGACCCTGGTTTCAGCCCTAGCTCTGCTGCTAGCTAGTTGTGTCATCTTGAGAAAGTCACTTAATGTTTCTGAACTTGAGCTCCCTCATCTGTTAAATAAAGGGGTTGAAATAAATGCGTATTTGAGGGGGAGGGTCTTAGTCAAGGAATCTGGAATTCAAACCCAAACACCTAAAATGTCAAGATGTGGAAATTGCAAATCCAAAGAGATGGGGCCCTGGCAGTTCAATCAGGTTTGTTTGTTTGTTTGTTTTCTAAAAATCGATGGACTTGATACTGAGTTCCTTAAATCTCTTTCGGTTACAAGTGACAAAACATCAAACAGGAGCTGGGTTAAATGGAAAAGGGGAATATATTGACTTGGAAAATGGAAATTAAAATCCTCATCTAGATTACCTTCGATTGTGGCTGGGCCTAGGGGCCAAGTGATACCATCAGGACCACGTTTCTCTGCACCCCTCAGCTCCATGTCTTTCTCTGCTGCCTTCATCTCAGAACGGCCTGCCCTCCTGGTGGCAAGAAGGCTGCCAGCAGCTCTCCATCTCACTCCTATCTTAGGACCACAGGAGAAAAAGTTCCCCCCAAGAGGTATTTGGTCCTGGGATTGACTGTTACCAGCACAAATAAGGGTGAGACATGCTCATATCTGAACCAATCACAGCAACAGGACAGGAAATATGCTCATTCACTGGCTTGGACCTCAGGCCGACTTCTGATTGAGAATATCTAGGGGGGCGGGTGGGGTAGGTGGGATCAGTGCTATTGCCAACAGAAGGAAGGATGGCTATCATGTGCCAAAAACAACCAATGCCCCCTGTGAATCTATTCAACTCCAACCTCTAAAATGTCTCCTTGCTGACTCCTTCTTGTCTTCTGGGTTTTACGAAAACCTCTGAATTTCACCATCCAAGTTGCCTCATCCCTTTGCCACATCTCCTTGCTGTTGCATCCACATCCCTTAACTGAATAACTAATGGGTCAGTAAGTATGTATGAAACACTCTGAATTCTGTGGGGAAAATAAGACATCTCTGAGACTAAACCTTTATCCTCAAGGAGTTTATAATCTAGCTGGGTAAAAAAACCCCAGAACTATTCTGCTTATGTACGTTCATAAGCAGTACAAGTTCATAAAGGGGAGATCAATAATATGAACAGTTCCAGGCAGACTGAAATGATGGTCAAATCTAGCCAGACGAAAGTCAATAAGGATAAATATAAACTCCCACGCTAAGATCCAGGGGCTCTAGGGAGCCACTGAAGGTTTTTAACCAGGACAGTGATAGAGTCAAAGCAGTGGTTTAGGAAGAATTATTCAGCAATACATATGGATGAGTCAGAGTAGGAAAAGACGGGAAGGTGGGGGCCAGTTTAGAGTCTCCTGCAATAGTATTTGTATAGAATGAGGTTACAAACCCTAGACCTGAGGTATTCATGGAAATGAAAAGAAAATGTGTATGGAAATGCACTGGTTGAGGAAGGCAGAGAAGAATGAGTTAAGGAAGAAAATTGTCCATGAAGATTTGAGGCTGGAAGGCTGAGGAAAGGTGCCATTAGAAGTAAGAATGTGGGAGGAAGGAACGCTGACTGGGAGTGAGAGGCAGGATGGAGAGTGGAGCAGGAAATAAGCTGTTTTAGACGTGCCACGTTCATGACGCTGGAGAGACATGCAGGTGGAGGCCTTCAAAGGGCCACTGGAAGTTTGGTTCAGAGTCAGGGGAGAGAAGACAGCAGTTAGGGAATCAACTTCCTGGAAGTAGGAGCAGATGAGATGAGATTAATGCCACTCACCTGTCAAAACAATAGTCAGAGAAGAAACCCAGACCTTTCGGCTCCTCCCGCTGCTGCCCGAGTGACCTTGGCCTCAGTCTCCTCACTCATACACTGGAGTTAAGCAATAGCAAAAGCAGCACTGACTATGGGCATAGAGTCCACAGTTGGCTCTCTTCTCTTGCACATCCTATAAGGACATGCAGTTTCCTGATCAGTCATTCTGAGTTACACCACTGCCTGGAAACGATTTTGTACCATCAGCTACCTGGCCCCAAGTGCACCTCGGTCTCTCCACGGAGCATGCCCAGGGCTCTACATGTTGGCACCCATGTTTATCTCAGCTAGACCACAGTAAATATGACTTGTGCACGACATACTTCACATATTATGTTAATGTCGTTTGATAATTTCCAACACCCACACGCTTCCCATTGCTGACTACCCCTGCCTCAGGGTGGAAACATGTCAAAAAGACTTTCTTCTCCCACCTGGCCAAGCTTCTAACGCATTTATCTTTGAACCGACTTTAAGTTTTCTAAATATTTTATTCTCCAGCTATCTAACTTAAAATCCTTGAAATGCATGTCTTATCCAATGTTTCTGGCCATAAGAAGGACCATGAACACCCACTGTCCCTTTATCATCAAGACAGAGCATCTACTTGACAGTCTTTTCTCACATTAGAATTTGAAACCAAGATGAGTTATTTGGACAGAAACGTTTCCCCTGCTGCATTGCAATGGGCTGGCATCCAAGCAGGGCGTGAGGACACCTCTCCAAGTGGCAGATGGCAAATAACTGGCTTTGTATAAGTAACTCAACCTGATGATTGCATCTAATAATTCCAGGCCTGATCCTGGAGACTCTGACAGTGCAGAGAGCACTCCTACTGCCATTTCCAATGATGAAGCATCCTCAACAGGAAGTATGCTTTCACTAAAAAAATTATATTTGTATGTATGTGTGTGTTTGTGTGTGTGTGTACAGGTTAAGGTGTACTGTACTGTCCCACACAAGCCGGCATTAACTCTTGCTGGTTCACAAGTATTGTTTTTGATAAGTCATTATTGCTATATTTAGGTATCTCCAGCCTCTGAGCCAAACTATAATCCTCAGAAGTGGCCCCTACTTATGTACAGCAACATCATGATATATTTACTATTTACTGAGTAATTATTATATGGTAGGTACTGAAATTACTCTCTTAATTTTCACGGAAATCCCATGAGGGGTGTATCATTAACTCACATTACAGGTGAAGAAAGTTAAGTAACACGCTTAACGCTCTACAGTTAGCAAAGGTGGGCTGGAACTCAAACTCAGATTTGAATTTGAATTTTCCCAGGCCAGATGTCTTTTCTACCTTGACTATTATTAGGAATCAGTGTTAATGAGTGCATGAATGAGGGAGTCTAAAACTCACACCTTTAACCTCTATGTTATATTGGACCAATTTATAGCCACAATAATAAACCCAAAGCCTTTGGACATCCATATGTTCCCTAGATGTAGATAGTTGACAATGACATAAAATTGAGTCGTTTTCAAAAAATGTGACACCAGAATGGGTAAACTGTAGTGCATCCAGACAATGGAATATTATTCAGCAAAATGAAATGAGCTATCAAGGCATGAAAAGGAAAAGACATGAAGGAATCTTAAATACGTATTACTAGGTGAAATAGGCCAATGTGAAAAGGCTACATACTGTACGATTCCAACTACACATATGACGTTCTGGAAAAAGCTAAACTGTGGAGACAAGAAAAAGATCAGTGGTTACCAGGGGTTGGGGGTGGAGAGAGATGAATAGGCAACAGGCAGAACACAGAGGGTTTTTAGGGCAGTGGAAACACCATTTATGATACTATAATGATGGATACATGTCATTATACATTTGTCCAAACACACATAATGTACAACACCAAGAGTGAACCTTGAAGTAAACTATGGACTTTGAGTGATAATGATGTGTTAATATAGGTTCATCAGTTGTAACAAATGTACTATGACACTGAGGGACGCTGATAATAGAGGAGGCTATGAATGTTTGGGGACAGGGAGTATATGGGAAATCTCTGTACCTTCCTCTCTATTTTACTGTGAACTTATAATTGCTCTAAATAAACAGTCTTAAAAAAAAAGTAATAGCAAGGGAAACAAAATAGACCAAGGTGATTCACACATGGAGAAAACCTGAACTGAACTCTGGTCATCTTTATCACTGCCATTGACCACCACCATTCCTCAGGTCAAAATCTGGACTTAGGCCACACTTGCCAAGGAGTGGCTAAAAGACATGGATTGGCTTGGCTTTGGACCATTAATTTCACACATTAGGATTATGACCTTGGGGAATTAAATTTGCAGAGGATTTACTGTGAGCAAGGCTTGGTGCTAGGTCCTAGGGTTGAGTTCCAACTTTCCCACCCACAGTCTAGGTTTGGGAGTACATTCCTACAGTATCTGGGGTGCATCACTGCTATTCTCCTTCCCTAGGATCTTACTGATGGCCCAATAGGCTGATAAACACACAATAACCACACACCATATTCCTTGACATTATACAGCTACAGAAGCAGCATACTGTTCCTATTTGGCTAGTGGCTCTTGCTCTCTGCTACCCAAATGTGTGCCAACATTTCCCCATAGTTAATGACTCTAAGGAATGAAAGTCCATTCACATTTGGTTCATCCCCATCTTTTCTAAAAAATTACCTGTTTTAAACTCATCTCTCCTTTTAACAAGTGGATTTTTCTTTCTATTAGAGGTTATCTCTTGAGTTCACTGTCGAGTCCATTTTAATTCTTGCATTCCATTATGAGATAGTCATTCAAAGAGAATTGCTGGGCTTCCCTGGTGGCGCAGTGCTTGAGAGTCTGCCTGCCGATGCAGGGGACACGGGTTCATGTCCCGGTCCGGGAGGATTCCACATGCCGCGGAGCGGCTGGGCCCGTGAGCCATGGCCTTTGAGCCTGCAAGTCCGGAGCCTGTGTTCCGCAACGGGAGAGGCCACAGCAGTGAGACGCCCACATACCGCAAAAAAAAAAAAAAAAAAGAATTGCCATCCTGTCAGTTACATAGTTCTGCTCCCGGCATGGGGATTGTATTTCTTTAATGGCTTTATTCCTCTAAACATATTCTTTCTCGAGGTCTCCATTATCCCCCCAGTCCTCGGAGGGAACCACTGGCAATTGTAGAATAGGGCTCTCTGCTGCCTAGAGGCTTGAGAAACAAATCTGAAATATTTTAAAACTAAAAGAGCTCCTGAACTGATGTGTGTCCTGGATTGACTGTTACTGGGCACGAGCACCAGCCACAGCACAGAACAGCAATTATTCTTCCTGGCAGTCAGGGTGCCAAATGACTTTTTTCTGTGTTTAAAAATGGACAGAGGTTTGCAGTAATTGGATGAAATAATGTAGAATAATTTAAAATATTGTTCATTCAGAGAGAGATTAGGCTTTAATTAAATGGTGTCATTTAATATACCATCCAGCAGATACTATAATTGGTTTCTTTAGCAGAGAACACAGCAATATCTAGGCTTACTGAAGTGATAATGGTACTAATTTAGCCCAGTGGATACATCAACAGCTTGGCTGTTTCTGACACCCCTGGTGAACAAGAAGGAAGCTTTGATCATGACATCTGCCTAACTCTTAATCAGTCATTTCTTTCTGAAATAAAATTACTAATCACGCAGACTAAACAAACTCTGTTTGTATTAAACAGGTACAATATCTGGGATTTTCAGGGGTATTAAGCTCTTCATTTCTATGGATAAAAAAAGGCAGGGTTATCTTCAAAGCAGTTATGAAATTATATTTCATTTGAACAGGGAGAATGGCATTTATTATTTTTAAAACCTGGTATAAATGCAAACCAGCACTCCCAGTTCGTTCAGAGAGGGCAGACAATTTTCTGGCACGACGACAGCTGTGTATTTTAACTCCTATTTTCTGTTGGTCATTTACAAGGACGTTCTCATTTCCAGGCTTGGCTCCTGTCTCCTCATGGCTCATTCCTGAAATGTGATACAATAAGGTCCTATTCTCTTCAAACTATTCTACTTGATAATTCTGAACAAAGCTAGAAGGGGGATGGGGTGGGGTGTAGAATTTAACTGTATCTAAAAGAAAAAAAAATTGCCTTCTAAGGTCTAGGGCCCCAGAAAAATTACAAAGTAACCAAAGATTAGATTAAAAGCCTTTGCTAATTCTTCATTTTCAAAAATACATGCATGGCACCTAGGGATGGAAAACTTTCATTCCTCTGTTTGCAAATGACCGTCAACATGTTTATTTTGGAAAAGAATGGAAACATTGATTATGGCAAAGAGCTAGCTGGGTCACAGTGTCAGAAAAACAGGCTGGCTCTGTCACTGGGTGGGGAAACAGAACTGGCAATTACAGGATAGGGTCCCTGGAGTGTAACTCCACCTTTACAGACTTTGCAGTGGATTTTCAGGGATTTGGTGCAACACTTCAGAATCCCTCCCTGACCCATCAGAACTCAGGGAAGGTGTTCCCCACTTCATCCTCAGAAGATGCGAAATGTAACTCAGGACTCTAAAGTCGGGATACTCCCTGCAAATTCAAGAGAGCTGGCAACCCAAGCGGAGCTGAATAAAGGCTGCCTTGGAGTCAGCCTGGGTCCTCACAGTTAAAGGACAAACCTCACGCCAACACAACTGCACATCAAATCCAACTCTCAGGGACCATTACAGTCGCTGAAGCCCACTGGGATTCCTTTATCCTTGGGATGTCTTCCTTACAAAGCAAAGCACACTCGCTGGACTGAACAACCACTAAAAAGTGACTGTGCTCTGGACAATTAGAGCCTCTGCTTTGCTCTCCTGTAAATTACTCTTTAAACCAGGGCCAACCAGTTGCACCCAGAGCACCGTTCTGGAAGGTCCTCACTGACCTCCTAATAGGTACATCCAGTGGCCTGTATTCAGTTATTGTGCTTCTTGACCTCTCTGGGGCAGACAATACCCATCTCCCTGGCCTTTCTCCTCCACTGGCTACAGCAGCCTTATGTTAGATTCCTCCTCCTTTCTCTCTGACTGCTAGAGGACTCGTTCTAGAATGTGGACATGCTCAAGTTTTCCTGTTTAAATCTTTGACTTCCCGTTCCTACCGGCTAAAAACTCAATGGCATGTCATGCAGAAGCCTTCAAAGATGGCTTCAAACATCCTGACTTTTCCTGCCTCGTTTCTTGAAACTTTCTCACTAATATCTATCTATTCTTCCCTCACCCCCTGACACACGCACATTCTTATAATTATCTCAGTACTGCATGCTTTTCCAGGTTTCTGTGTCTTTGCTCATTTCCTCTCCTTTTCTCTTTTTCTTTCTTCTTCACCCAATGAGACCCAACTCATCTCTCAAAATCCTTCCTGGCCCACTAGACTGGAAACTGCATGCAGGCAAGACCACTACTGTCTTGCCCTTCACTGGGAGCATGGCACAGCACAAGCATGCAGTATGTGTTTGCTGCAGTGAGTTAAGTTGATGTTCCCGATTATTTAGTCACACTGTCCTTCACATTCTCACTGAATTCTCACCATATCTTAAGCACCACAATTTTTATTTTGTGCCTTAATTATCTGGATGGGAATCACACCTACCAAAACTCAGTTTTTCCAGATCAGAGACCTTATCTTAGCCACATGCTCGGCACATAGTAGGCATGCAAGGACTGTTTGCTGAATGAAGGAGGAGAATGTGAGAAGTAGCCAGGTGAGTGTCAAGAGGTGGGTTCCCCTCAGAACACCTGTGCCCTTCCCCCTTCCTCAGGGGAGCATTTCCATAAGTTTACCACCTCCAGCCAGGGTTTTTTTTAAACTCCTGTCTCCTCGATGCCTGCTGTGACCCCAGAGTCACAAAGCAGGCAAGGACTGATTTGGCACTTTACCCACAGCCCAACTCACAGCCTCCCTCAGGGATAAAGAAGCCTGTTCTAACCTAATCAAAGAGCTGCTTCATAAGGCTTCATTTGCGTGGATTCTCTGCATTCTCCTGCCTACTCCCTTAGACACCCACCAGGGAATAACAGCAACCTCCTAAGCCTGCAAAATAAACCCACCGGGATTACAGCCATTCCCCATAATTGAGCAAACCGCCTCTCAAAATGCCCATACATTTTGCATTAAACACAGTGTATCAAATTAAAAGTGAAACTCAAGTTGTTTCCTTAATGGTTTTCCCATACCTGAGGTTGAGACCAGACCACTGGTCCATCTCTTCATGAATGTCGGTTGGTTTTGCTGCTTTTGCCACAGACACTGTTTAGCTATTATGGGGCACATGAGGCACTTTTATTCATTCTTAAACCTAATGTCCAACTAACTGAGAAAGGGGATTCATTAAATAATTTAAACTAGATCCAAATTAAAGGGCAGTTTTCTCAGTCGTATTTGCAAAGAAGTTCAATTTGACTGAAAGAAGTAATCATGTAAGTCCATGTTGGTTTGGGATTACCTCTAATGGGGGTAATTTTGAATCAGCTCCATTTATATCTTCTTTCAATAAGTAGCATAGGGAAATCTTGCCTGTGACATCTGTACAACATTTCCTCCTAGACAATGTGTTTAAACTTAATTCTTTGAAAAATTATGTTTAAAAGTTTTGGTCACAATTATATATTGAGATTTTACTGAGGACCTGTTAGACTAGACGATGAGTCATATTCATTTCCAAGATGCTAAAAAAAAATCCCCGGGTACCTTCCGGAAAATCAGTTGGTTGTAGACATCATTCGTGTCAGTTTATTCTTAAAAGAGCTGGGAATAGAACTCAGAATATTTGACGTGTACTCCAGAGCCTTCCTACCTCACCTGCTTAATATTGTGCCAGGGAGACCTACAGTCCAGAGCTGAGTCATAGGGGAAGCCGTGTAGGGGATTCCGGCGAATTCACCAGGTATCTGCAGAATGTGTTCTTGTGCTAGGGAATGCAGTAGGAGCAGACTGATCTGTTCCTGAAAGTTGGCTTCTCTAAACTGGCATGCAGTTAATGTCAATAGGAAACAAGTCAAGGTTACAGAAATCCTGCAAGTCTTTCTCTCAAGTCCAGGGCTTGATCCAGTCCACCAGGGCCTCTAGAACAACTTGTACCTGGGCCATTCTACTATTCCTTTTTCCAAACAGTGGATCCAAAGAGGAGTGCATAAAAACAATCCTTTCAGTGGGCTTCCTCAGAAGGCCAAGTCCCAAGTTCACTCTCACAGCCACCAGCCATACTCTCAACTCCCTGAGCCAGAGGAGCTCTTCTTACAGGCAGTCTTCTTTCCAGGTGCGATTTTGTAAACAGACTTTCTGGGCCTTGAACTTGGTCTTTTACTCTCTTCAATCAATGTGATAATAATAATTATTATTATAGTTATATTATCATTCACATCAAAACACTTATTTCCAGTTGCCCGCTTAGTGATGAGCTTGGTACATTCCCCCTCTCTCTTCATGGTAAATCAGACTGGGGAAACAGCATAGGCCAGAGGCCTTCAAGCAATCAGGTCCCCTCTTCATGATGTTCCATGCTGCTTCCATGCTGGTTTCCAGCTGCTCTTCCTCAGAGGAGTTGCTGGCAGTGTGTTGGCAGCTGGTCCTAGTGGGGATCTCCCATCAGCAGCAGTACCTTCCACCTTTCCTGTCCCCTACCCCAGTTTATCACCTGGGAAATTTCCAGCTGCTCTGGTCAGTGGCCTCTCTTGCCACTGGGAGCAGGTCTGTAACTTCCCAGTAGCTTGAAAACTTCATTTACAGTCTCAACACCACCTTTAGAGAATGGCTCCTCAGAGGGTTCACTGAGTCTTCTAGAAGTAGCTACAAAGCCAAACAGCCCTTGAACAAACATTAAGAGAAAAAAAAGCCCATAATGACATTTATAAAGAGGTATATGGCTACACAGCATTTCTACATGCATTATTTATTTTCATTTTCACAAAACTCATAGGAAGTAGATACTATTATTTTACGCATGAAGATCGTGGCAAAAGGCCCCTAATTCTTCTTGTGTTCCTCTGCCCTCACTTTCACTTTTGTAAGGCATAAAGAAACCTAAATACTCTGCTGTTGTCAATTCTGTGCCCATCTATGAGTCCCCATTGTCTGTAGAATAAAATCCTAATTCCTTAACCTAGGGCACAAGGCCACGATTAAAGCCTATGCACCATGATTAAAGCCTTCTTTTCCCATTTTGTCTCTTGTGTGCATGCTGTGATCTAGCCGAAATGAATTACTGAGTGCCTCACACTCACCCATCTATGAGAGATACCTTGTTGCTATAAGAAAAGCATTAGATTTAGATACAGATTTTTTTTCAGATCTCCAAGTCTACCATTAGCCAGCTATTTGAATTTGAGAAAGTAACTGAGCCTGTTTTTTCTGTTGTTGTTGTTTGTTTGTTTCACCATGCTGCGCTGCTTGTGGGATCGTAGTTCCCCAACCAGGTATTGAACCCGGGCCCCAGCAGTGAAAGCACCAAGTCCTAACCACTGGACTGCCAGGGAATTCCCATAAGCCTCAGTTTTAAAAAATCACTGTATCCACTTGAAATACATTTATTGGTGAGCAAATAGACATGGTCCTTTCTATTCTAGAGCCCACCCTGTGGCAGGAATGGGAGGTGGGAACTCAACCTTGGTGCAGTTAAGTGGGGGGGGCAGTCAAAAAGGAGGTGCAGAAGAGGGAACTGAAAGACATTTGGAGTGACTGGAGGATGGATGTGTAGGATGGAAGAGTGTTCCAAGATGAAGCTGAGGAAGGAAGCAGAGGCTAGCTTGTGAAGGCTCTTTAAGCTTTGTTCAGGAATCCTTTTGTCTAAGAAAAATGAAGAACATTCACAGGGTTATAATCAGGGGAAGAATGTGACCAAATATGCATTTCACAGTGATCCGTCTGGATGCAATGTGGAGAATGGACTGAAAGAGGATTCGAGGGGTGGGTGGAGGGAAGACTGGAAGCAGCAAGATCAACTGGTGGAAGGTGGGTGCGATGGTGCCTGAGAGATGGTGATAGCCTGGACCAAGGCAGTGGCAACTAGGGTCCAGAAAAGTGGGTGGATTCCAGAGATGTTCAGAGGGTGGAATGAACAGGTCTTGATGAGGCTGAGGGGCAGAGGGGGAGGGGCAGAGAGGGAGGAGTCAAGGATTATGAGCAGGAGCCAGGCATAGGGAACAGAATGGACAGTGATGTCATTTACAGGAAGGAAATGAGGGAGCTGGGTGGGCGGAGGGAGAAGGAAGTGTTGAGTTCAGCTTGAAAATTTTGTGTTTTATGTGCTTATGGAACAGACAATACCACCCAAAAGAGTTCTTTAAGAGTTAGATGAAATGACATATGCAAAGTTCCTGGTACCCAGTGGATACCCACTGTTATTGACTGCGTGTTTGTGTCCTCCCCAAATTCATATGTTAAAACCCTAATTCCCAATATGATGGTATTTGGAGGTGGGGCCTTTGGGAGGTGATTAGGTTTAGGTTAGGTCATGAGGGTGTTGCTCGTGTGATGGGATCAGTGTCCTTATATGAAGAAGAAGAGATACCAGAGTTTTCTGTCTCTGCTCGCTTGCACTGAGGAAATGCTCTGTGAGCACACAGTGAGAAGGTGGCTGTCTACAAGCCAGGAGTCTCACCAAGATCAGAATCTGCTAGCACCTAGATCCTGGACTTCCCAGCCTCCAGAACTGTGAAAAATGTCTGTTGTTTAAACTACCCAGTCTGTGATATTTTGCTACAGCAGCCTGAATAGGCTTAGACACCCACTGAAGTGTGGTCTTCTTTTCTATTTGTTAAACCATTCCCTTCGCCTGGAATGCCCTCTCCCTCATTTCCATAAGTTCAGATCCAAGCCATATTGTAAAGCCCATCTTCAAAAGTCACCTTCTCCCAGAAGCCTTCTCTGATTTTCCCAGGTAGAGACTTTCCGTGCATATGTTTTTACCTTATATTGTAGTTATGTATACCAATATCATATTGCTCCTAGAGCTAGAGACATTTCATTAACAATAGAACCCATGCCTGATTGACCCCTGACGCTCAAATAAGCACCTGATAATAATTATTTACCTATTAATAAGCAACAAAATTATTATAATTTATGTAATTTATATATCATACTCTGTATAATGTATAATATAATACAATTACAATAGTAACAGTATTAATGTAATAATTCAGGGAGCCAATGCATTCATTACTGAATGAATATGCATATTTTCATCCTTGGCCTCATCTTGGCCCATTTCTCTCCTGAAAGAAGCAAAGAGAGACAGGCGAAAGAGCACAGGTTTCTGTATTAAACTTACTTGAGAAAATAGTTTTTTCAATTCCTGTGTGATTTTAATAAGTCACTTAATATCTCTGAATCTGTTTTTGTATCTGGAAAGTGATAATAAAAATACCTGGCTCTTGAAGTAATCATGAAAATAGACAAAATATAGGAAGTAACGTGCCCAGTACAGTACCTGGCACTTGATCAATCAATTCAGGCTCCTTCCCATTCCCAGTGTTGGCATTCAGTAAAGATCAAGGAGGAATGGAGAACCAGAAACAACAATAAGACAATATTTATATATTTCAAGTTTTTCAGATATCATATCCATTTGGTATCCTCATTTATAATATAAATTTCCAGTATGCCTGTTGTTGTTATTAAGGCTGTAGTGTTTTACTCCCTGTTTTCATTTCCCATTACATTGTATGCCTTGCTTCCTCTTACTTTGCCCTCTCCGCAAATCTGTATATTATAGTACAAACAGTAAACAAGAGCTTTGCTTTGATCAGAGTTGGACAGAAATCATTGGTAAAAAGCTGAACTGCCCATTATTTAAAGAACTTTCTGAGAACAGGAGATAGTGAAAGTAGAAAACAGTAAAAATATTCACTGAATACAACCACAGAACTCAGAAAGCCATTGTGCCTAATCAGGACTTAAAAGAAACAGCAAAATGTTTAAAATCAGAAGTTTAAAGATGCAAAAGTTCAAAGATGAAGAGTAATCTTTGAATATGTTTGCATTTGCAGATAAAAGGGTTCAGCTTCCTGTCATTAATATCCAGTTTGGCTTTATATTTTTCAGGACCAATCACACAATTAAAAGCATATCTGGTAACAGATGATAGCACACAAGCATTTGTTTATATTATACCATATTAAGAGGCGTTAAAAAAAAGCTCAAAATAAAAACAAGAATTATGACCATGAAAGAAAAGCAGACACATCATTTATGAGTTTTTCCTCTGTGTGCTCTGAAAAGGCAGGATAATTCATTTTCCATGTAAAACAACCTTGAGATTGAAAAGAAAGTTACTTCTAGCATTTTCTGAATCTTCTCTGGGTAATCAATCAAGATGTAAAATTTGGAACTAGGCAGCTCCCTCCCCAGTAGACCAACCTTCGTCTATATCTGCTCTTGTCAAAACAGATCTAATACTAAACCAGAAGGCAAGATCATAGGCACTCTTCCAGAGAGTGGAGTTACATTGTGAGCAGAGTGGAGTTCTTTTTTTTTTTTTGGCTGCGTTGGGTCTTTGTTGCTGCACGCGGCTTTCTGTAGTTCCGGCGAGCAGGGGCTACTCTTCATTGCGGTGCATGAGCTTCCCATTGCTGTGCCTTCTCTTGTTGTAGAGCACGGGCTCTAGGTGTGCAGGCTTCAGTAGTTGTGGTGTGCAGGCTCAGTAGTTGTGGCTCACGGGCTCTAGAGCACAGGCTCAGTAGTTGCGGCACACGGGCTTAGTTACTCCGCGGCATGTGGGATCTTCCTGGACCAGGGCTCAAACCCATGTCCCCTGCACTGGCAGGCGGATTCTTAATCACTGTGCCACCAGGGAAGTCCCCAGAGTGGAGTTCTGTGCACTGAAGTTTGATCCTCAACTCTGCCCTTACTGTGTAAAATGGAGAGAATACAATCTCTTCTCTACTTGTATGGATTACACAGACTAATACATGGCCCAGAGTTCTCACACAAATGGCAGCTTTCACAGATTGAGAGAGTATAACTTTAAAATTGCTGAAACAATCAGGCAACCCTACCTGAAGAGAAAAGCCCTAGAATCTGTCTTTACCCCCGGGTCACGCTGTTCCAGATTCACTCCTTACTCTGTCTGCTCCCCTTTGAGGTCCCAGCATGCCTTGGGGCTGAGCCCACATGGGTCATGATGCTGCAAATTGTTTTCTGAAGAAGGTCCAGAGTTTCCATGCTGTTACTTTCTTCTAAGGCAACATTAGAACAATATTTTAATGAAATACTGCTCATTAGCTTTCTTTCCTAGTTGGCGTTTTCCTTTGGGATTTTTATGGCCTTAGATAGCAGGGTCTATGTCCATTTCACTCACCATGCACTCATCATTGCTAGTTAATAAAGACAAGAATTTAACAACTCCTGCTCGTTCTTAGGTTCTTTAAGATTCATTTTCAGGAATGTGGAAGGAAGGTTATCTGAGGTTCTATTGGCAATCGTCTTTTATAGCCGCAGTGGGTGGCAAAGGTGGCTAGAGAGCTGTTGGGAATAGGGGAGCTTCTGTCACTCACTGTGGCCGTCTTCCCTTCAGTGGATCAGCTGACCTTCAGCCTTACCCAGGCCGCAACTCCCAGTAGCAGAAGGTTCACTGGGGCTCAGGCTTGTAAGCATATGCAGGCAAAGGGAGAGTGAGATGAGCAGGTGAGCACCTCTACCTTGGATATTGTCATCTGGGGGAGGCCAACCTGAACCCAGGGGGCTCTTGGACAGTCCATCCTGTTGCCAATTCAATTTTGAATCCAAAGACACACGCTGTCATTTTACAGACATCTTTAAGCCCGGCCAGGAAGGAATCACAGGTTTGGAAAGGAGCATCAGGGGATTCACGGCCTGATCATCACCTTCCACATCTCTTCCTAAACAATTAAGTATCTACCTACCCTACAGTCAGAGACTGAGAGAGCAGACGTTTTCACAGGAACCCAGCAGCATCAAAGTCCTTTATTCAATAACTGTTTATTGAGCACCTACTATGAGCTCAGGAAATAACCAAAAAATGTTACTCTTACTATCTGCCTAGAATTTTTCATGAAGGAACCTCAGCTACCTGTTCTAGGTTAGCATAATAGTATTTCTAAACTAGAGAGAGCCTAGAATTGGAATCTAAACCCTTTTTTAGGCGTGAGGAAAAACAGTCCAGGATCCTAAGTGACTTTCCCAATGTTAAAAAAATAGACATGACAGAGGTGAGTCCAAGATCAGGTTTCCTGGATCACCGTCCAGTGCTCTTGCCTGCTACATCAACCTTCTTGCAGAGTAGCATGAACATAATTGAGTTCTCAGAGAGATACACTGAAGCATCCAAACATTATTTTTAAATTAATCAGTGAGCGTTTATGGCGTGCCCTCTTAGGAATGCATTGTGACTTTCATGGGGGTCCCAAGCACTTCTGTCTTTGTGGGCCTACTCCTTCATAAAAAATTATTTAAAAATTATATTTAACAACTGTGTTGGTATAAATATGAATATATTAATATTATATATTAAAACATTTTCTTTGACCCAAAAGTTCATTTTTTTCTTCTGATTTCAAAGAAATCAAAATATTTTCAAGGGCCCTAAAAGTCTTGTGGGCCCATAAGTCAGTCCTGCATGTGACAGATTCAAGGCATGGAATGCAATCATGGAAAGGACACTGAAAAATTGTGAAGATATTCTCACCCTTAGCCAACACACAAAATAGTTAAAGAGAGAGGGTAGAGAATGCACTTTGTTCTCTGAGTAGTGAATCCTCTTTAGACACAGTAAAGATTAGCATTTACTAAAATTAAAACTGTGTTAGTCACAGATTATTTCCTACAACCATGTGTCTCTCCACTAAAGAAACCCAGACACAAGCATTTTGGCTGAGTCATGCCAGTCAATTCTCCTGCCCTCTTTTGCCCAACCATTTCTAACAACAGTCAACCATTCCAGGGATGGAGATAACAAGCCCATCTTCATCGGGATATAATATCTTTTCTCACTCCATCATTAGCTGGATGATTGGTGTCATCTTTCTTAATAAAAAGCCATTGGTAGAAGCTATCTCCACTAAATACTCGACATCACTTCCTTTAATAGAGCTTAAAAGTTATAAAATATTTAAGCAGCAAGGCGTGACAGAGCATTTATTACTCTGGGCCATTCACTCAGCTCTCTCTGCTGGTGTGAGACAAGACACTGAAGGCCAGTCCATTCCCTGCTTCCCCCAGAGCTGAGTGTGATGCTGAACACTGCCTCATCGGGAAAACGATTTTGTTAACAATGTTGGTTTTAAAAATAATAACTAGATGGAAAAGCATCAGCACAGATGATTACCATGAAAGTAAACTGACAGTGCCAAGTCTCCGGCTCTCCATCCTCTGATTATTCTGGAACGTCGTTGTCTCTCTGTACCAGTGGACAACTAACTTACTGGAGTGAGGCCTTCTTAAGCAGGACAAAAATCTGTGCTGGACACCAACACCACGTATCCCTACTTTTCAGTAGAGAAAGAACTGGATGTTCACACGAATTGGAGAGAAACTAAACAGAAATCAAAAAACTAATTGTGCAGTATTACACACACACACAAATAAGCTTTTAACAGAAGTAAGAGCTACAGATAAAAGTTGATTACTACTAGAACAGCAATGGAAAGCCATGACCCTCCCAAAGCAACACTCACTCTGTACTGATAAAGATGCATTCTTTCTCAAAATTTACAATAATTCTAATTATCTATAGGGTATATGCTCAATAAAAACTTTTAAAAATCAAGACATTTTAGTAGAATATCTATTATGCCTAGTCAGGTTTCTTAATGTGTCAATTTATAAATATCAAATTTCAACAAGCCTTAATAATTTGTTTCATAGAATGCTAGACAGTGGTCATTAGTTATAAGTAAAAATGAAAATATAAATTTATGCATCATTTACGTGTACGATCCAAAGGAAAGATTTGTAATTTTGAATTGGTTTTCAACTCACCCTTAAGAACTTAGAGAAGCATTGCTCTGCTGAGACATGTTTACACATAGTAGGTGCTGAAGAAAATGTAAAAGCTTGATCCTAGTTGTTCCCACTATTCCCCCCAAGCCCCTTCTCTTTGTAGGATGATAAATCACTACCTCTCTAAGACACAGTGGCTTTGATAGGATGTAGAGTCAAAGAGCCAGGAGATGGAGTCCATGTTCCTTGCACTCGAAAAATGTCTCCCAGAAACACCCACAACTCTTTAGTAAGTCAGATAAAATTAATTTTTAAAATATAAATTCAGGGCTTCCCTGGTGGCGCAGTGGTTGAGAGTCCGCCTGCCGATGCGGGGGACACGGGTTCGTGCCCCGGTCCGCGAGGATCCCACATGCCGCGGAGCGGCTTTGCCCGTGAGCCATGGCCGCTGAGCCTGCGCGTCTGGAGCCTGTGCTCCGCAATGGGAGAGGCCGCAGTGGTGAGAGGCCCGCGTACCGCAAAAAAAAAAAAAAAAAAAAAAATATATATATATATATATAAATTCAAAAACTGAGTGTTTGAAGGCTTTGAGAAATCAAACCAAATTATGGAAATGCAGAGTATAATGTGAGTGGGTAATTAGGTGGCAGCTCATGTCCTGACAGATAATTCCAGAGAAAAAGCCAAACAAAGCCTGCCATATGTTCAGCTCTCTGTGTAAATCACTACAGCCAGAGAGAGCTGTACGGAATATTCTATAGCATATGTCTAGTCAGTATGTTTGTTCCATCTTACTTACTGCCAAGTTCCAAATGCTTAAAATAATTAACCTTTCCCACCTCTTTGGAAAGCTTTGCAACATATTCCAAAGGGAATACTTTGCTGTCATCCTTTGAGGCAGTCAGTACCCCACCAAAATTTACCAGTGAAGTAGGTTTATTCCCCTCTGGAATTCAATTCTGGCATGGATGTTAAGAAACCTCTCTTCTCCAGAATACTACTCAGGTGGTCATACAAACAAATGCCAAACACTGGTTTTTCAACCACCAAGGAATACATATAAGAAATAATATTAATGAAACAAGCATTTTACTGTGTTGTTATGTGTGAGAATATATTTTTATTACTTATTTTATTGAACATTGATTAAGTACCTTCCACTTAAGCTAGGTGCTTCAGATATGAATATAAATAAGACCTGTTACTTGCTCAAAAGAATTTAGATGCTGATGGTGGAAACATATCTTCAAAAAACCATTACTCTAATAAAAGGAAGATATGGGGGTGTAATGGAGTCATACTGTGTCAGATAAGTTTTGCTGGATACATGTTTCTCAGAATTCCCTTCACTCTAAAGCTCCAGGTTAGCATGGACCATGAAAGCTATTTTATGGGAAATTTGGAAGACAGAAAAATGCAATAGCCTTATTCTTACTACACTCTGAGGTTTGGAGCAGGGCAAGGGGTGCTGGCATATCTCACATATGTGGCTGCTTATTGCTGCCTTACCTGGCTGGGGAAGGGGGACAGGCAGCAGCTGGGCTCACAGCAACTCCAACTCCTGCTACACCCTCCTTCAGCATCTCTGGCTCCTGGTTCAGGACATATCAAGTATCATGACAAAGTGCAGTGGCTTCTCCTGCAGCGGACACCTACAGCATCAAAGTTGGAGGCCTAAAGATGGCAAAAGACCAACAACACAGGTTCCAATTCACCCTCATAGGTCCCATTCAGGTTCCAATTTGACCTTGTTCCCCATTTCCCTTTCCAACTGCCTGCCCTGAAGGCAGATATGACAACCACCCATAGGCTGTTTTACCAGTCAACTGGTTTCCACAATTGTTTAAAGTCAAATTCCTATAATAAATCATATCCTAATGGTTCTGCCAGGGTTATCAAGAAATAAGCCTTGGGCTTCCCTGGTGGCACAGTGGTTGAGAGTCCGCCTGCCGATGCAGGGGACACGGGTTCGTGCCGCGGTCCGGGAAGATCCCACATGCCACGGAGCGGCTGGGCCCGTGAGCCATGGCCGCTGAGCCTGCGTGTCCGGAGCCTGTGCTCCGCAACGGGAGAGGCCACAACAGTGAGAGGCCCACGTACCGCAAAAAACAAAAAAAGAAATGAGCCTTAATCAGACGATATTTGACTTGAGGGTCTTCAACGATAAGGAAGAGTTCCCCAATACAGCGAACAGGAGAAAGACCTTGAAGGCGTGGAAAACAGCACATGCAAAGGCTTGAAAACATTCAAGAGCATCATATGTTCATGATATAGCGACCATCAAGTTTGTGAGAGAGGGTGCTAGGAGACAAAACTGAAAAGGGAGGCTGAGATAGGTCTTAAGGACCATGTGGGCCATGCTGAGACGTCTGAACGAAATTCAGTAGGCAATCGGGAACTACAGAAAGATTTTAAGCAGATAATGCATGGATGTGAGTGCCTGTGAATGTGTAAAACGATCAGATTTGTATTTTAAAGATAGCTCTGGCAGCTGTGTGAAGGATGGATTAGGAGGGACAGGACAAGCCTGGAGCCAGAGAATTTGGTTAGGCGCCTGTTGCAAAACCAATTAGCAAAAGATGAAGGATGGTGGAAGTTGGGGAGAGTCACCTGTCCTGTTTAGTCTATAATTTCACTTTGTATATACAATTATATGGGGAATAAATTCAATCGCCATGGGGATGCTGAGGATTATCCCTTTAAAACTGTCCTTCTTCACACAGAGTTAAATCATACTGACTGAGTAACAGGAATTCTCAAGGTGGATAAAAAAAAATCAAGAAACCTAACTCTATGGGAAAAGAACCTAAAAAGAGTGGATATATGTATATGTATAACTGATTCACTTTGCTGTACACCTGAAACTAACACAACATTGTAAGTAACTATACTCCCATTAAAAATAAATAAATAAATAAATAAATAAATAAATAAATAAATAAATAACAAAACCTAACTCTAACTGGTTAGAGAGTTTGGAAGGGCTTTAAGACTGGTATGACCCAGAGAATCAACCATGCCACCACCAAAATTCAGTGATTCTTTTTTGTCTCTCTGCTCTACCTTCCATGAAAATTAACACAGGCACAGCAACAACAATAGACAGATAACCTGTTAAGCATTTACTTTGCACCATTTAAACCAGGAACTGTTTAAAGTGCTTTAAATGTGTTTACTAAGTTTCATCCAGAGGCATGCTAAAAGCAATTAGAACTGCACAATCCCTTGACCACAGGCAGCAGGAAATAAAAGCATTTTCCCTGCCACTGCCAGGCAGTAGTCGCCTCAACAACAATGAGATTATACTCACTGACTAATCAAATCTCATTCTGAATCTGGGAATGGTGTCGATGCCATCTGACCAAAAAATGTGGCATTTCATTAGAAGTACAAAGGAATGACTGGGAAGTCAACTCAATATCCATTACACTCTGCTTTAGTTTTAGTCTAGGATCCAGGTCCTAGATCTGTGTTCTTCCCTTGTGTGTTCTGTTGGTACTTGCTGTCACCTTCACGGAAGTGTCTGTTTAGTATCAATGCATCAATGTGGCTATTTTGTACCATGTATCAATACTAAGGGAACAGAAGACAAAGTCTTATTTTCCTATTTCTAAAACTTCCTATTCTTCCATTGTATTCTAAGCACAAGTTTCATGTCCCAGTAAGATTGTAAACTCATTGAAGATACGGACCTTGTCATATTATTCTGTATTCCCTAAAGCCAAGATATAGTAAGCATTAATATAAATGTTATTAATATAAATGCTTTCTAACCTGAATTGTAAACTTGGAATCTGAAACATATCTACGTAATGCTATAATGCTACGTAGACATTTATCCATTTAATTCTGTCCCTTTTCTGCCTCACGTATTTTGAAGCTCTGTTATTTGGCATATACACATTTATGACTATGTTTTCCTGATGAACTGATCCTTTTATCATTTGGAAATGTCCCTTTTTATCTATTTTTTTCTGATATGAATATAGCCACTCCAGTCTTCTTATGCTTCCTATTTGCATGGTGTATCTATTATCCAGTCTTTTACTCTCAACCTATCCACATCTGGGTTTTTTTATATATTTATTTATTTTCTTATATTATTTTCTTCTTTTTCCTTTTTTTTTTTTTGGCTGCGTTGGGTCTTAGTTGCCACACACAGGATATTCATTGAGGCATGCTGGATCTTTTGATCCAGCGCGTAGACTCTTCTGGTCTCTTCTTTGTGGCGCTTGGGCTTCTCTCTTGTCGTGGCATGCGGATTTTCTATTTCTAGTTGTGGTGCACGGGCTCCAGGGTGAGTGGACTCTGCAGTTTGCAGCACGCGGGGTCTCTCGTTGAGGTGTGAGAGCTCAGTAGTTGCGGCACGTGCAGGCTTAGTTGCCCCGTGGCATGTGGGATCTTACTTCCCCGACCAGGGATCGAACCCACGTCCCCTGTATTGGAAGGATTCTTTACCACTGGCCCACCAGGGAAGTCCCTCCATGTCTATTTTTAAAGTTTAACTCTTATAGACAGCATTTTTAAATCCATAATTTTAAAGTATGGTCTTGCTTTTTAAAATCCATATTGATAACCTTTGCCTTGGAACTGAACTGTTTAATTCATTAATATGTAACACAGTTATTCATATGTTTTGACTTAGGCTTACCATTTTCATTATTTGTTTATTGTTTGCCCCCTGTTTGTTTTGTTTTGGTTTGTTTTTTGTTCTTTTGCTCTCTCTCTCCTGCCTTCTTTGGAATTATCTTAACATGTTTTAGAATTCCATTTTAGCTTTATTTATTGGCACTTTAGCTGTACTCTTTTGCATTGCTTGTTAATGTTTGCTCCAGTGATTAAGACATCCATCTCTAAGTTTTCATTCTAGTTAGAGTTATTATACCACGTTACATAAAATGTAAGAATCTTGCAATTCTTGTAGTTCTATTTATTCAACTACAGTAGTATCCCTGCCCACCCCTTCCACCCCCCATTATCCAGTTTCACTTTCCATGGTTTCCATTACCCAAGGTCAATCACAGTCCAAAAACATTAAATGGAAAATTCCAGAAACACAGGCATACCTCATTTTACCATGCTTTGCTTTATTGCATTTCGCAGATATTGCATTTTTTACAAAACGAAGGTCTGTGGCAACCCTACATTGAGCAAGTCTATCGGCACCATTTTTCCAATAGCATTTGCTCATTTCGTGTCACTGTGTCACATTTTGGTAATCCTTGCAATATTTCAAACTTTTTCATTATTATTAATTTGTTATGGTGATCTGTGATCAGTGATCTTTGATGTTACTATTGCAAAAAGATTATGACTTGCTTAAGTCTCAGATGATGGTTAGCATTTTTTAGCAAAAAAAGTATTCTTTAATTAAGATGTGTACTTTTTCAAGACATAATGCTATTGCACACTTAATAGACTATAGTATAGTGTAAACATAACTTTTATATGTACTGGGAAACCAAAAAATTCATGTGACTCACTTTATTGTGATTACTGTGGTGGTCTGGAACCAAACCCACAATTCTCCGAGGTATGCCTGTAAACAATTCATAAGTTTTCAATTGCACACCATTCTGAGTAGCAAGAGCCATCCTGCTCCATCCCACCTGGGACATGAATTGTCTTTTGGTCTAGAATATCCATGCTGTATATGCTAGCTACCTGCCCATTAGTCACTTAGTAGCTCTCTCAGCTATCAGAACTGCTGTCGTGGTATTGCCCTGCTTGTATTCAAGTAACCCTTAGTTTACTTAATAATGGCCTCCAAGAACAAGAGTAGTGATACTGGCAATTCACATATGCCAAACAGAAGCCGTAAAGTGCCTCCTTTAAGTGAAAAGGTGAAGAGCCTAATGCTATGTCATAATGCTTGTGTCATTCACCTCACTTCATCTCATCATGTAGGCATTGTATCATCTCACATCTCCCAAGAAGAAAGGTGAGTACAGTACAATAAGATATTCTGAGAGAGAGAAAGACCACATTCACATAATTTTTAGTACAGTATATTGTTATAATTGTTCTATTTTATTATTAGTTGTTAATCTCTTAGTGTCTAATTTATAAATTAAACTTTATCATAGGTATGTATGTATAGGAAAAAAACACAGTATGTATAGGGTTAGGTACAATCTTCAGTTTCAGGCATCCACTGGAGATCTTCGAACATATCCCCCCCAACCCTTTTTCTTTATTCTATACTCTATTCCTTTATTCTATAGTTGTCATGTGAATTTCATCTACATATATATATATATATATATCATAAACTCTACAGTAAACATTATAGGTTTTGCTTTAAATAGTTCTATTTGTTTTAAAGAAATTAAGAGGTAAATTAGTCTTCTATATTTACCAATATATTTACTATCTTAAGCATGCCTCACTCCTTCCTGAAGATTCAAGTTCCCTCCAGTTTCAAGTTTCTCTCCAGTATCATTTCCTTTTATCTCAGGGAGAACTTCCTTTATTATTTCTTTAGTGCAGGACTGCTGATGATGAGTTCTCTTAGCTTTCTTTTATCCCAAAATATCTTTAATATATATTCATTCTAGAAGAATATTTTTGCTGGATGTAAAATTCAGGGTTGACAGGTTTTTTCTTTATTTTTTAAGCATGGCAAGGATGTTGTTCTGCTATCTTCTGACCTCTGTAGTCTGCAGTTATTTAAATTAGTGTTCCCTTGTATATAATATATCAGTTTGCCCTGGCTGCCTTGTTTAATACGTGTCTAATCATGATTTTCTTATATATCCTGCTTGGGGATCACTGAGTTTCTTGGACCTGTAAATTTATGTTTTTTTAACCAATTCTGAGAAGTTTTTGGCTATTATTTCTTCAAACATTTTTTTCTGCCTTATTTTTCCTCTCCGCTCCTTCTTAGACTCCAATTATACATATATTAGACCCTTTGCTATTAATTCACATCTCTGAGGCTCTGTTCATTCTTTCAATCTTTTTTCTCTCTTTTCATCTATCTTCAAGTTCATTGACCCTTCTCCAAAGTGTCTATTCTGCTCTTAAATCCATCCAGTATTTGTTTTTTTTTGTTTTAGCTATCATAATATTCAATTCTAGAATTTTCATTTGATTTTAAAAAATATTTTATTTTTCTTTTTGAGCTTTCCTATCTTATTTATTACAAGTATATTTTCCATTACCTTATAGTGCATAGCTATAATAGCTCCTTGTCTGAGAATTCCAACATCTAGGCCATCTTCCATTGATTGCCTTTTTACTTGAGACTGGATCACACTTTATATGTCAAATAATTTTAGATGGTATTCTGAACATTGTAAATGTTATGTTATGGCGGTTTTGGGTTCTTTTGTTAAACTTATTCTTGCTATTTCTGATGTCATTTTGAATGGATTTCTTTAATTTCATTTTCAGATTTTTCAATGAGAGTATATGAAAATACATGGGTATTTTTGAGTTAATTTCATATCCTACAAACTTCCTAAGCTTTCTTATTAGCTCCAGTAGTTGTTTTATAGATTTTTTAGAAGCTCCTGTATACATGATCAATTTGTCTGTAAAAAAAGACAGTTTTACTTCTTTTCCAATTTGTTACCTTTAATTCCTTTTTCTTATTGCACTGACTACAACCTCCAGTATGATCTTGAATGAAAGTGGTCAAGGTGGACATCCTTGCCTTGTTCCTGCTCTGAAGGGAAAGCATTCAGTCTTTCACTATTAAGTATTGTTTATAGATATTTTTGTAGGTTCCCTTCATCAGATTGAGAATGTTAATAACTCCTTAGGTTCAGGCATCAGGAAAGAGCCAGGTCAAAACACAAAACAAAGTGGGATCTGTAAGGAATCTAGAATATAATCTCTGGTAGAAGCTGTCAGAGACAGTGGCCAATGACCCTATGTGGTAAAGTGAGATGGTATAAGGTATTGCTCACTTCTTTCTCTTCTATATCTGAGTAGGAAAGAGCTGTCACAAAGCCCCCACCCTGAAAGCCCCCTTCTGGGCCAGTGTCCAGTGCTGCTAGTGCTGGTGGCATCATCTGATGACTCCAGGAAGTCGATGAATGAGATGCATGAAGGAAGGAATCAACAGAGAAGAGGGCTGGCTTATCAAGGGGGATAAGTCTTCAGGACTAGTAAATGGAATTCCTGTGGAATACAGGCTTGAGTTTGACAATAACACCATCCACTCAGATGTCATCACAGTCACTGCTTGGCTAATGCAATGTGTCCTTAACTGATTTTTTTATATCCTTCTCTATCCCTTTGCTAAGAAGAGCCAAAGAATCTTACTGTTCTATGAAATCTCCCTCTGGAATCAGGCAGAATTTAGGAAAAATGGCCTGACACTAGGGGAATTCGAGCAGTCTAATATCATGGGGCATTTGGAATAGTATGCTGGCACCTGAGGTTTTTTAACTCCCTGAGTTGTGGTTTAAACAACCCAATTCAGCGTTAGACATCACACTAGAAATCAGTAATACATTGGATAGAAAAAGCCTTACTACTATTAGGTAGCAACTTGATTTCAAAAAATGATCCCAGATCCCATCCCAGGCTTTTTGAAAAAAAGATTCTTTTCTACATGGTTTATATTAGTAATACAATTATGATAAAATTATTTCCTAAAGACTTAGGGTTTGGCTCATCTATGAAAAAAATGAGACCATTTTCCAATTTGGTATCAAGTTATAGCCTTCTAAAGTAATTTCTTCTCCAATGTAAATCACCCTTGACAACAGGTTTCTGGATCCAGAGATGGAAACTATATGATCAGGTTTCCTTAAATGTCCCAGATTATATGGGAATTGAGAGAGAGTTTAGAAAGATTAAATGATACACAACTTCATAAATTACAGACATGGAGGAGCCCTCTGTCTCCCAAATTTCAGTATTACTGGATCCTAGTTGTTCACAGGTCTACATCAGAGAGGAAGAGAGTATTAGAAAGAACATGGATTTTGGAGTCAGGCATTCCTAGGGATTCTACCTCCATCACTTATGAACTATCAATAGCGTTGGGGCAAGTTGCTTTATCTTTATGAATCTCACTTTTCTTATCAGGATTCTAGTGACAATTTAAAAAGATGATGTTTGTAAAGCATCTGGTACACAGCAGGGCTTCTCTTTGTCATCCTCTCCATCAGGAGCTCTGTCTTCTTTTAAATGTCACCCATATGGTAGCATCTGATGGTTCCAATGGAGAATAATTAGACTCTGATCAGGAGGTCCATGCTTGGACACAAATCAGTGAAATGGTGCTTTGGGGACTCTTGGGTAACCTGTGTCCGCTGGACCCTTGTCTTTCAGCTTTGTTTTCTTCTACAATTTGAAACTACTGTAAGTCACATTTTTGATGTCCTTCTCCTCTTCCTACTGCTCTCTCCTCCTATTCCACTGTCTGTCCCCAGTGCACCCATATGGTATGCTTTTAAAAATATTAGATTTAGCCCCCACAATCTACCAATTTACTTGATGGTTTTAAATTCTTTTTTAAAAGCTATGCTTTAACAAGAGACAAGTCTAGAAAATTTAATTCAGTACATCTTCCAAAGCACATTCAAAATTACTTTAAATGTCTTGCCTATAATCTTTTAGGAACAAAGCAGGGTATAAATAAATAAAAAATAAGTACATATGGCTCTAAATAGGTCAAGAAAGTCATACAGAAGGATCATCACTGGTCTAAAGACATCTATTGGGACTCATCTATTGGATTAGTGTGCCCCAGATTAAAACTTACCGGAGCTATTGGTGGGGTGCAAAATACTTCTACCACTAAACCACTGAGTCATAGGACCCAAGAGTTTGGAGAAATCTTGAGATCATTTAGTTCAATATCCTACCCAAACCTACTATTACATCCTTTATAGATAAGTAATAACAGTGATAATAATGTCAAACACTTACGTGGAGCTTAATATGTGTTTTCTAATATTAATTTATTTAATCTTCATAGTAACCTTGTGAGGTAAGTAGTAGTATAGTCCCATTTTACATACGAGGAAAACTAAAGATAGAGCGAGGCACAGATGACCATCCAACCTCTGCTTGAACTTTTCCTGTCTGACAGTTCCATTATGGAAGGGCTGTACTTGTAGAAATTTAAAGTTCTCCTTATAAAAGTTAATTTCGAAGATCTTCCTCGTGAACAACTCCAACTCATTTTCATTCAATCTGAGCTATTTCTTCTTCCTGCCAGATGATAAGAATTCCCAACCCAAACTCAGCACACACTTTTAGTCTATTGCCCTCTCTACATGACAGCATTGTTTTCCAGAAAGTATCCCTTGGTATCACTCTAAAGGTTATTGCCTGAATTACAAATTTACCTTTGCCCTTTGCTTCATGGAAGTCCCCAGTTACCACATTGCTTCTTCCTAAGGTCCTAGAGCTCTAGGCAGGCAGTAATTCAGGTCTCTTTAACAAGCAGGCAGTGGTTCTGCTGTCCAGGGACAGCAGTCAATAAACATGCTGTGCCTCCAACCTTCCCAGCCTCCACTAACCTCTGAAACTAATTACCTTGCTAACTGCAGAGGCTGTACAGCCATGCTAATGAGCTGCTGGACGATGGCATTTTTTTGCTCTCAGAGGAAAAGCCACAGGGCGCCAGCAGGGATGGGAGCCTCCTCGGGTCAGCTCTCCTCTGAGACTCAGCTCCAGAAATTCTCAGAATACCACTTAGCAGGGATATGGACTTGGACGCGAAATCCCCTGGTGCCAAACACGTCCATTAATTAGCATTCAGAGAAATAAAGAAAAATGAAGATTTAAAGGTCACTGCATTAGCATTTCACCCCATTTCTCAATAGCTATTTGTGTACACTAATTTTCCACTCATTTCTCCTATTAATCACTGTCTCTATGGAGAACTTGGCCAAACACATTAGCAGACATGCTTCCTGGTGGCCATATTCTTCCCTGTAAATAATAATAAAAGAAATCACTGTTTATTTGCTCAACTTTAACATTTTTATGTGAAAGAGAATTATGTAGGTGGTTCAACATTTCAGCTCCCACTGAAAAGAATGCAGACAGAATTTCTTGTTTCTCAGCAAACCAGGATCAGTGTCAGTGTCAAGCTTTTTTTTTTTTTAAACACCAAAATCCGGCCAGTTAACGAATTCTCTCTCTAGAAGAATCTTTCTACAAAAGACCCAGTAGTGATAGACTCTTTTCCTGTGTGAGCTGGGGAGAAGTCATCGAAATGTTCCAGTTGCAAAGAACACAATATGTTATTTAGATTTTAAGTTTGTCAGAGTCCCTGAGAAAGTTCTGGCAGCAGGTTGGAATTCAGTAGCTTCTGGTTACCATACCTGCACTGCCGCCACCATCTGCAATAACCGGAAAGCTCTTACCTCGAAAGAGCTCCTTTCCTGTGAACATTTAGCACTGTTTTGGTTCTACCCTCACTGCCCTGCTCTCCTAGAACCAAAGGGCCAACGTCCCTGGATGGATGGGAGAAGGACAAGCTCCCCAGCGGAGCCCCCAATTCCCAAGAGCTCAGAGAAGAGAGAACAACCACACGTTCCTTTCAGGAGGTCTTCAAATGCACTGCTCCTTCAACTCCTGCCCTTCATGGAAAAAATTTTACTCCTTATTACGGAAAAACATCGTCAGAGAAAATCTTCCCCAGGTGCTTTCTTTGCAGGGATGTCTCTCAGAGTCTGAGGGGTTAGGAAACTGCTCCTCAATCATTATGACCAGTGACAGAAGCCTTGAGCTGTGGCAGCCAGCAAAGTGTATTACTTTTTCCTGCATATTCACACTGTATTTCTTCAGTATTACACACTCACATACATCAAGTACAGAATGTTCCTAAAGCTGCTAGGAAGAGGAGCTAATGTCCTGACAATTCATCTCTGACATTTTTTTTTTTCCCAGCAAGCAGCCAAAAGTCATATCAAACTAGCAGCTGTAAAGGTCACGTGGGAAATCTGTCACCATTTTTGAATAACTTCTTTTTTTTTTTTTTTTTGCGGTAGGCGGGCCTCTCACTGTTGTGGCCTCTCCCGTTGCGGAGCACAGGCTCCGGACGTGCAGGCTCAGCAGCCATGGCTCACGGGCCCAGCTGTTCTGCCGCATGTGGGATCTTCCCAGACCGGGGCACGAACCCGTGTCCCCTGCATCAGCAGGCGGACTCTCAACCACTGCGCCACCAGGGAAGCCCTGAATAACTTCTTACGTACAAGTTGAGAATACATTGGAACAAGGGAAAGGAATTGATGCTTCTTCGTAGATGTCAAGCTGAAAGGTATGATGAGTCCTTCCTATGCATGGTGCCAGTACCTCCTCCTTCCCTGCCTCTCCACTCACCTGCTGGCATCACCCATTTAATGCCAATGTTTATAATAATAAGAGCAGGTCATAAGAGCATTATTGATGCATTGGCTTTCATAGAGCAGAGTGATACCCAATGAACTCTGTTATTATAAATATAATAAGCAAGAAACTTGGAAGAAAAAAGACAGGGGCATTTAAGCTTACCAGAACGTAGTCAACCCAACAGCAGAAGAAAGTGCAAGTGGCTGTGCCTCAATTTCCTTGGTCAAAAAGAAGCTTACAGTAAGGTGTATCCAGGACAGGCTGGCACTTAACTGAACCATACCTACAAATACATAGGATTAACAAAGAGTCTGAGCACAAGAATTATGATGGACAATGTGATGCTTCTGATCCTTGGCTGGCACTCTAAGCTTTACGTGGCAGAAGAATCCATCACCAGATGCAAGCAATGGGTTCTCTGAGTCCTTATGTGACCTTACCTTCCCCATCCCAACCCACCTCTGGGTAGAGCTGGGGTCATAGAAATAGTGATGCTGCACGTGTCACAGGCTATTCTCTACTCCCCTGCAGAGAGCTTCCAAGTACCACTGGGAGTCCCCAGGAATGCCTGTTCTGTGCCCATGAACAAGCTCCCTTCTGCTGGCCCTGCACGTGCTCTGCTTAGAGCTGGACTCCACGGAGTCTGCTGCCACCACTCACTGTACCACCACCAGCACCCCGACCTTCTACAACGCCTGTCTGTTGGGTGGTTTACGGCAAATTGAACTGGACAACTTCCCTACCACTTCAGTAACATTTGCTAAAGCCACACTTTCTGACGTCTGAATATTTCTAGTTTTAACATAACAGTTCTAGTTCTTACCAACAATTCCCTCTCTGCTTAGGTTCTGGGGGTATCAGAATCCAGCAACACACAATAAATACCGTGTCCTTGGAGTCACTGCACTCCCCAATGGGTCATGTTACTGGGTCATGTCAGCATGCCTGGCTCCCTCTTCCCTTTGGATAAGTTCTCTCCAAAGAGGCTCCCTAGCTCACATGCACAGAGCTTCTGCCTTGTCATCCTGCACGAAGCCAGCCATTCCCAGACAAATAAGAGCACTGGCAGTGGGCAGCTATCAGGCTGGATCAGGCTCCCTCTTATATTCATATAGGAAAGCTCTACCATCTGCTCAAAGAGGATGGTGTATGAGGCTCCGGGGCAGGGACCCAACACACAACATAGGATCATCTCTCTCATATTTATTTGCTTTATCTGACTTGTCACATCTTTGGCCATCAGAGAAGTGCTGATGGAAGCAATATATTTCTAATTCCAGAAAGGTCGTGCACAGTTTTGAATTGAAAGTTTAAAAGCTTCCTTAACACTCCTAAAGGCAAGGATCAAACCAGGGTTTGGTCAGTGGAATTCTGGGAAACAATTTCCACCTTTTCTGTGAGGTATTTCAAGTCCTTCTATTACTGCTCAGGCCCAACTGCTCACAGGAACCACTCAGGAAACATTTGCTTCTCAAACGGAGTTCTATTTTATTGCCCCAGGGAAGAGAGAAAGGGATAGGGAGAGAGGTAGGAAGTATTCTTGTTTCCTTTATCCCAGCTCAAGTCCTGAATCAAATCCACCATTCTCATATCTACTAAACAAAAGAGGAACACTTCCACTGGAGCAGGTCTTTACATCCTCCTTAACACTGGAAGGGTGAATGCACAGAACAGCTCAAGGCCTTTCAACGGATTGAATCCAGCCCATCTCATCATCTAGGATAATCTTACTCAGTTAAAGTTAACTGATTGTGGACTTTAATCACAGCTACAAAGTACCTTCACAACACCACCTAGATCAGTGCTTGACGGAGTAACTGGGGACTGTAGCCAAGCCAAGTTCACACATAAAACTGACCATGACACTAGCCATAAAACAACACATCAAATCCACTAGTCTTAATTTCCTCAACCCATTCACTGTACTCTTTACTTCAGTCCCTCAGACTTAACAGCTATACAGTAATGAAGGAACACATCATTATTGGCAACTGTTCAAATTTTAACAGTTGTAAAATGTACAACTGTAAATATGAAATGCCTACCCCTCGCTTCAGCTGAGCGTGCTCTCCATGTCCATCGTGTCCCAACCCTGGGCCCTAGTCCCCCAAATACACATTCAGCCTGGATCACTCTCCACCTGGCCACTGGCGCTCTGGTAGCACAGGCATCCGCTCTCTGACACTTCCTCCCGACAGCTGACCTTTCAATCCCCGCTGCTGCAAATACTCACTGTTACTGTTTCTCTCTCTCTCTCTCTCTCATCATTGAATGAGGTCAAGGATTGATGCCACAATAAATTCATTTTCTCTACCCTAAGCCAGACTCTCACTGCTGCTTGGGTTTTTACTTGTCTCCAACTGATTCCCTCTGTCTTTCCTCCAATACACTAAACCTTTCCCACTCTCTTCGAGCCTCCAGGCTTCCCTTCTCTGCAGGTGACCTGGTGTCCTACTGAAGCTGCACAACGTGGACTTTCTCCCTCTCTCTTCCACGTCTAAGTGTCTGTTTCTTCTGCCGCCCTCTGCTCCTTCGCTCCCTTTACAGAGATGGTTCTTCCTTCTCCTCCCTGAGGTCGCCTCCTCCACCTCTGTTAGTATTTAGCCATCCTAAGCCTCCTGCTTCTTCTTGAACCTTATCTCGTATGTATCAGTCCTCTCCCTGTAGTCTTCAAGTTCTTCCTCTCTTCATTGCTTTTCTCCCCATCATTAAAAGCATGTGCAGCATTCCTGTGTTTCAAAACAAGACGTAACAGAACAAAATTCCTCTCTAGATCCCCACTCCTTCCTGAACTTATATCCTCTTCCTTTCCCTCCCAATGTTCTCAAAGAACCCACTCTACTTTTATTCTACCCCCAGCTCCTGCCTCCTTACCAAAGAAATCATTGTTTTGAAGATCATTAATTTACCAGTCGCCAAATCCGATGGCTTTTTAACAGCATTTGATAGTTAAACAAACCTTTACTTTCCAAGACCTGGGAATTTCTTGGTTCTCTTCTGCCTTTCTTGACCACTCCTTGTCTGTCTCCTCTCACCAGTGATTCTCCTTCACTGCACATTCACAGCTCACATGCACCTACATCTTTCAAACTGGGTATTCTTATCCCAAGGCTTCACCATGATGCAGTAGGAGGATGTGAAGACACAGGATAACCAGGGTGCATGGAACTGGAGAAAATACATGGAGAATGCAAAACTGGCTATGACATTTAATATGAAACCATAAATCTTCCAAGAAACAGCCACACCTTCCAGATCCCAGACGTGTGTCATTCGCTGTCTCCTGTCACCAGGGGTGCTTTAATGGAAACACTTTAGAATCACTGGACACATTATCTCATTTGACCGTTATGGCAAACATATTATCAGAATGATAGAGTTATTAACTGGTTTTGCAGGCAAGAAAACTTAGGGTAGGGTAAGTTTTGATTAACTTGTGGTTTCAGTTATCTAGTGCTGTATAACAAACCACTTCAAACTTAGTGGTATGAAACAACCAATTTATTATTTCAAACAGTTATGTGGGTGGATGGGGGCTCAGCTGGACAGCTTTTTTTTTTTTTTTTTTTTGGTCTCTCTTGGGATTTCTCATGAAGCTACATCAGACGGGGGCTGGAACGTCTTAGATGGCTCGCTTGCATGTCTGGCACCTGGCTGGGGACAGCTAAAAGGCTGGCCTCAGCTGGGATGCTGAAATAGCTGGGTCTCTCTCTCCCCATGTAGTCTCAGGGCTACTCTCTCTATGGGTTCTCTAGAAGGGTAACTGGATTTCTTATATGGTGGCTCAGAGCACCCCAGAGAACAAAAGCCTTCTTAAGGTTTAAGTCCAGAACTGGTACAGTATGACTTCCACCATATTGCATTGGTTAGAGCAGTCACAGACCCAGGCCATGCTCAAGGGGAAGGGAGGTGAGGCTCACTGGGGACCACCAGTGTAATCAGCCACTGCATTTGTCTAGCTGATGATGCTGGGACTTGGACCTGGTCTTTAACGCTAAGTTTAGTGAAGCTTGTTTTCGTTCCACTGTCCTTCCTTGTTGTTATTCTTACCCCTAGCTGAAGTTCTGTCCTCTGCCTCTTTCTCTCCACTCTTCTTTGGTAACCTCATTCCATTTCAGGAACTCAGCAGTTCACTCCATGGGAATGGGTGTCATGCCTTCTCTGTTTGACTTCTCTCATTTCCAATTGTCTGTGGATTAAGACGTCTGACCTCAGACTGAGCACACCTGAGATAGGTTCCATGCTCTTCCCTTCTGTACTTGCTGATTCCTGTGTTCCCTATTTTGGATCCTGGAATCAGCTTCTCCTAATCACCCAAGATTGAAGTCACTGAATACCTTTGATATCGCCCTCTCCCACAGCCCACACATAGTCAAGGTGCCAAAAGGTTGCTATCTGACCTCCTCCTCACCTTTTAATCCATGCCTTTCTTGTTATTCCCACTCCATTCCCAAGCCTTGCCTAGACTTAAAAACCCTTGCCTAGACTGTTTTTAAAATTATAATTTTAAGCACATGAGTGGTTTAAAACTAGAGGAGAAAATCATAACCCCAAAACCCCACTACCCTCACACAATTGCAATCTTAATGTGGTTTATTTTTTAATGTATTTTTTAAAGAATTATTATTATATTATACATATCATTGACTGCTTTCTTCACTCATAATATTTTTCAATTTTGCTACATACTGTTCATAATGATAACATGTTGATGACTATACAACTTTCCATCCTACGCATGTATCCTAATTTACATAAAAATTTCTCTATTACTGGACCTTTATCTCAGCATTACCTTTTTTTTTTTTTTTTTTTTGCGGTACGCGGGCCTCTCACTGTCGTGGCCTCTCCCGTTGCGGAGCACAGGCTCCGGGCGTGCAGGCTCAGCGGCCATGGCTCACGGGCCCAGCCACTCCGCGGCATGGGGGATCCTCCCGGACCGGGGCACGAACGTGTGTCCCCTGCATCGGCAGGCGGACTCTCAACCACTGCGCCACCAGGGAAGCCCAGCATTACCTTTTTTTAAATTTTAATTTTTATTTTATATTGGAGTATAGTTGATTTACAATGTTGTGTTAGTTTCAGGTGTACAGCAAAGTGATTCAGTTATACATATACATATATCCATTCTTTTTCAGATTCTTTTCCCATATAGGTTATTACAGAATATTAAGTAGAGTTCCCTGTGCTATACAGTAGGTCCTTGTTGATTATCTATTTTATATATAGTATGTGTAATTGCCTTGTTATTTATTTTTTTGCTATTATAAGTTACTTCGTTATGAAAGAACAACTTCATTTATGTAGCTTTTTGATGTTTGAGGTTAATTCCTAAATATCCAAAATTGGTATTGCTAGAATTAATTATATGAATACTCTTATAGCTCTTGATACATACTGCCAATTATTTTTCATTTCAGTTATACTGTTTTATATAAAGTTTTGTACATAATATATGAATACATAACTTTCCTATACCCTCAATTTGAACTAAATATTATCATCAAAGCGTTGTTAATTTAATTAGCAAAGTGATATCATTATTTCAGTTTGCATTTCCTTGAATAATAGCAAGACCAGCTTTTTGGTTGCCTATCCTTACCAATTATTATTTTTTCTTTTAGGAATTGTAAGCCTATGTCTTTTGTCTATTATTCTTTGATATCTTGCTATATTCCTTATCAAGCTTATGGTACTTTACATAATAATAATCCTAAAATTTCGTTACATTTGCTATAAACTTTTTTTTTCCTTTTTTGGGGGGTACCCCATCTATGGTCTACTTTTTCTTCAATCATCTACATACCTTTTAATACGACTTTTTTTGAAGTCCCAGTCTTGAATGTGACAGTCTCCTCCTAAAAACAAAACCAAACAACCAAGAAAAAAGTCAGTAGTTTCTTACTGTTTAATACAGCAGTTCCCATTTCTTTGTGACTCAGAACACCCATGACAGACAGTCGTCACGTGCCTGTCACACTACCATTGCACATTCAGGATTATACACTTTCCACACATTTGTTTTCACTTCACCTTTTCCCCTTATTTAAAAAAAACTTATCAAGATTTTCTAATTCTCTGCTGAGACTGCCTATTTTTTCATTTGTTACAAGTATATTTTCTTTTACCTGATGAGCATAGTTATAGTAGTCCCGTTAAAATTCTTTTCTGACAGTACCAATGTCTACATTATCTTGGAGTTGGCATCTGTCAACTGTTCTTTCCCTTAGAAATATTTTCCTGATTCTTCATATGCTAAATAATTTAGGGTTGTGTTTTTGGCATGTTAATACTATGCTGTGGGAGATTCTCAATTCTGTTATATTCCTTCAAAAAGTATTCTTTTATTTTCTTTAGAAAGCAATTAACTTGGTTAAACTCAAAATGTAAAATGAAAGCTTGCCTGCCCTGGTGGTGACTCTGCATGTATGGTTCAATGTCTGCCAGGGTCTTGGGCAAAGTGTATATGCAGATTTTGACATTTCCTCCTCTGCTTCTCTTGACTCTGGAGTTCCCCCATCATCCTCCAGTGCTCCTAGTTGCCCAAGCCTCCTCTTTCTAAATCCCCTTGGCAGAGAGGCAGAGGATTTCACCTGCAGTTTTAACCCCTTCTGCCAACACCATGATTGCCTGCAGGGTAAAACTGCTGCAGGGCATTGGCAGTCACCTCTTCCAACTTCTGACTCTCTTTTTACTTTGGTACAGTCTCCAGAGCCCTCAGAGTGACCTTTTTGTTGTTGCTCAGACTTTATAGTTGTTATCTGTCAGACAGTCAAGCTGTTAAGATTAGAAACCTACTCTACAATACTGGAAGCAGAACTCTTCTAGAATATATACTTATGAGGTGAAGTTTCATAAAAATACACATACTGTTGGTTCAAGGTGAACACAGAGTCATTTTGGTTTGCAGTATCACTATTTTGCTCATAACTTTTTGTTTAATTATGGCTGCAAAATTTTAACAAGAAGCTACCAGTGTACTAACATGTCTCTAAATCAATCGCCTATAAACACACTCTCAGTGAACATATACAACTTTTGTAATTCTTTTGCTCTGTTTCTTCTGATTATATCCATTGAAATGTAGTATGTATCTGTTAACTATACAAAATATATAAATATTTAATATATCTGAATATATATTAAATATATTTTTATGTATTTAAAAATATATTTTGATGTGAAAATATTTTTTTATATTTATTTTTAACATCTTTATTGGAGTATAATGGCTTTACAATGTTGTTAGTTTCTGCTGTATAACAAAGTGAATCAGCTATACATATACATATATCCCCATATCTCCTCCCTCTGCATCTCCCTCACACTCTCCCTATCCTACCCCTCTAGGTGGTCACAAAGCACTGAGCTGATCTCCCTGTGCCATGCGGCTGCTTCACACTAGCTAGCTATTTTACAATTTGGTAGTATATATATGTCCATGCCACTCTCTCACTTGGTCTCAGCTTACCCTTCCCACTCCCTGTGTCCTCAAGTCTATTCTCTACGCCTGCGTCTTTATTCCTGTCCTGCCACTAGGTTCATCAGAACCATTTTTTTCCTCCATATATATGTTAGCATACGGTATTTGTTTTTCTCTTTCTGACTTAATTCACTCTGTATGACAGGCTCTAGGTCCATCCACCTCACTTCAAATAACTTAATTTCGTTCCTTTTTATGGCTGAGTAATATTCCATTGTATATATGTGCCACATCTTCTTATCCATTCATCTGTCAATGGACACTTACATTGCTTCCAGGTCCTGGCTATTGTAAATAGAGCTGCAATGAACATTGTGGTACATGTCTCTTTTTGAATTATGGTTTTCTCAGGGTATATGCCCAGTAGTGGGATTGCTGGGTCATATGGTAGTTCTATTTTTAGTTTTTTAAGGAACCTCCATACTGTTCTCCATAGTGGCTGCACCAATTTACATTCCCACCAACAGTGCAAGAGGGTTCCCTTTTCTCCACACCCTCTCCAGCATTTATTGTTTGTAGATTTTTTGATGATGGCCATTCTGACTGGTGTGAGATGATACCTCACAGTAGTTTTGATTTGCATTTTTATAATGATTAGTGATGGTGAGCATCCTTTTGTGTGTTTGTTGGCAATCTGTATATCTTCTTTGGAGAAATGTCTATTTAGGTGTTCAGCCCATTTTTGGATGGGGTTGTTTGTTTTCTTGATATTGAGCTGCATGGAGATTAATCCTTTGTCAGTTGCTTATTTGCAAATACTTTCTCCCATTCTGAGGGTTGTCTTTTAATCTTGTTTATGGTTTCCTTTGCTGTGCAAAAGATTTTAAGTTTCATTAGGTCCCATTTGTTTATTTTTGTTTTTATTTCCATTTCTCTAGGAGGTGGGTCTAAAAGGATATTGCTGTGCTTTATGTCATAGAGTGTTCTGCCTATGTTTTCCTCTAAGAGTTTTATAGTGCCTTACAATTAGGTCTTTAATCCATTTTGAGTTTATTTTTGTGTGTGGTGTTAGGGAGTGTTCTAATTTCATTCTTTTACATGGAGCTGTCCAGTTTTCCCAACATCACTTATTGAAGAGGCTGTCTTTTCTCCACTGTATATTCTTGCCTCCTTTATCAAAAATAAGGTGACCATATGTGTGTGGGTTTATATCTAGGCTTTCTATCCTGTTCCATTGATCTATATTTCTGTTTTTGTGCCAGTACCATACTGCATTTAAGACAATTTTAACCCCCAAAATTTCAATCACATGATAAGTTGAAAAATTTTAACATAATGCTATGGGACAAAATGAGGGTGGAAAACTGTACATTTGTCCTAGTTCTGTGAAAAATGCCATTGGTCGTTTCATAGGGATTGCACTGAATCTGTAGATTGCTTTGGGTAGTATAGTCATTTTCACAATGTTGCTTCTTCCAATCCAAGAACATGGTATATCTCTCAATTGCTTTGTACCCTCTTTAATTTCTTTCATCAATGTCTTCTGTTTTCTGCATACAGGTCTTTTGTCTCCTTAGGTAGGTTTATTCCTGGGCATTTTATTCTTTTTGTTGCAATAGTAAATGGGAGTGTTTCCTTAATTTCTCTTTCAGATTTTTCATCATTAGTGTATAGGAATGCAAGAGAGTTCTGTGCATTAATTTTGTATCCTTCTACTTTACCAAAATCATTGATTAGCTCTAGTAGTTTCCTGGTAGCATATTTAGGATTCTCTATGTATAGTATCATGTCACCAGCAAACAGTAACAGCCTTACTTTTTCTTTTCCAATTTGGATTCCTTTTATTTCTTTTTCTTCTCTGATTGCTGTGGCTAAAACCTCCAAAGCTATGTTGAATAACAGTGGTGAGAGTGGGCAACCTTCTCTTGTTCCTGATCTTAGTGTAAATGGTTTCAGTTTTTCACCACTGAGGATGATGTTGGCTGCGGGTTTGTCATATATGGCCTTTATTATGTTGACGTAAGCTCCCTCTGTGCCTACAGTCTGGAGGGTTTTTACCATAAATTGGTGTTGAATTTTGTCAAAAGCTTTTTCTGCATTTATTGAGATTATCATATAGTTTTTATCCTTCAATTTGTTAATATGGTGTATCACATTGATTGATTTGCATATATTGAAGAATCCTTGCATTCCTGGGATAAACCCCACTTGATCATGGTGTATGATCCTTTTAATGTGCTGTTGGATTCTTTGCGCTCGTATTTTGTTGAGGATTTTTGCATCCATGTTCATCAGTGATATTGGCCTGCAGTTTTCTTTTTTTCTGTCATCTTTGTCTGGTTTTGGTATCAGGGTGATGGTGGCCTCGTAGAATGAGTTTGGGAGTCTTCCTCCCTCTGATATATTTTGGAAGAATTTGAGAAGAATAGGTGCTAGCTCTTCTCTAAAGGTTTGATAGAACTCGCCTGTGAAGCCATCTGGTCCTGGGCTTTTGTTTGTTGGAAGATTTTTAATCACAGTCTCAATTTCAGTGTTTGTGATTGGTCTGTTTATATTTTCTATTTCTTCCTGGTTCAGTCTCAGAAGGTTGTGCTTTTCTAAGAATTTGTACATTTCTTCTTGGTTGTCCATTTTATTGGCATATAGTTGCTTTTAGTAATTTCTTATGATCCTTTGTATTTCTGGAGTGTCAGTTGTTACTTCTCCTTTTTCATTTCTAATTCTATTGATTTGAGTCTTCTCTCTTTTTTTCTTGATCAGTCTGGCTAATGGTTTTATCAAATTTGTTTATCTTCCCAAAGAACGAGCTTTTAGTTTTATTGATCTTTGTTATTGTTTCCTTCATTTCTTTTTCATTTATTTCTGATCGGATTTTTATTATTTCTTTCCATCTGCTAACTTTGGGGTTTTACTGTTCTTCTTTCTCTAATTGCTTTAGGTGTAAGGTAAGGCTGTTTATTTGAGATGTTTCTTGTTTCCTGAGGTAGGATTCTATTGCTCTAAACTTCCCTCTTAGAACTGCTTTTGCTGCATCCCATAGGTTTTGGGTCATCGTGTTTTCATTGTCATTTGTTTCTAGGTATTTTTTGATTTCTTCAGTGATCTCTTGGTTATTTAGTACTGTATTGTTTAGCCTACATGTGTTTGTATTTTACAGATTTTTTCCTGTAATTGATATCTAGTCTCATAGCGTTGTGGTCAGAAAAGATATTTGATACAATTTCAATTTTCTTAAATTTACCAAGGCTTGATTTGTGACCCAGTATATGATCTATCCTGGAGAATATTCCATGAGCACTTGAGAAGAATGTGTATTCTGTTGTTTTTGGATGGAATGTCCTATAAATACCAATTAAGTCCATCTTACGTAATGTACCATTTAAAGCTTGTGTTTCCTTATTTATTTTCATTTTGGATGATCTGTCAATTGGTGAAAGTGGGGTGTTAAAGTCCCCTACCATGATTGCATTACTGTGGATTTCCCCTTTTATGGCTGTTAGCATTTGCCTTATGTATTGAGGTGCTCCTATGTTGGGTGCATAAATATTTATAATTGTTATATCTTCTTCTTGGATTGATCCCTTGATCATTATGTAGTGTCCTTCTTTGCCTCTTGTAATAGTCTTTACTTTAAAGTCTATTTTGTTTGATATGAGAATTGCTAATCCAGCTTTCTTTTGATTTCCATTTGCATGGAATATCTTTTTTTCATCCCCTCACTTTCAGTCTGTATGTGTCCCTAGGTCTAAAGTGGGTGTCTTGTAGGCAGCATATATATGAGTCTTGTTTTTGTATCCATTCAGCCAGTCTATGTCTTTTGGTTGGAGCATTTAATCCATTTACATTTAAGGTAGTTATCGATATATATGTTCCTATTATCATTTTCTTAATTGCTTTGGGTTTGTTTTTGTAGGTCTTTTCTTTCTCTGTGTTTCCTGCCTAGAGAAGTTTCTTTAGTATTTGTTGTAAAGCTGAATTGGTGGTACTGAATTCTCTTAGCTTTTGCTTGTCTGTAAAGGTTTTAATTTCTCCTTCAAATCTGAATGAGCTCCTTGCTGGGTAGAGTAATCTTGGTTGTAGGTTTCTCCCTTCCATCACTTTAAATATGTCCTGCTACTCCCTTCTGGCTTGCAGAGTTTCTGCTGAAAGATCAGCCGTTAACCTTATGGGGATTCCCTTGAATGTTATTTGTTGCATTTCCCTCGCTGCTTTAAATATTTTTTCTTTGTACCTAATTTTTGATAGTTTGATTAATATGTGTCTTGGCACGTTTCTCCTTGGATTTATCCTGTATGGGACTCTCTGTGCTTCCTGGACTTGACTGACTATTTCCTTTACCATATAAGGGAAGTTTTCAACTATAATCTCTTCAAATATTTTCTCAGTCCCTTTCTTTTGCTCTTCTTCTTCTGGGACCCGTATAATTCAAATGTTGGTGTGTTTAACGTTGTCCCAGAGGTCTCTGAGACTGTCCTCAATTCTTTTCATTCTTTTTTCTTTATTCTTCTCTGCGGTAGTTATTTCCAGTATTTTATCTTTCAGGTCACTTATCCGTTCTTCTGCCTCAATTATTCTGTTATTGATTCCTTCTAGAGAATTCTTTTTTTTTTTTTGCGGTATGCAGGCCTCTCGCTGTTGTGGCCTCTCCCGTTGCGGAGCACAGGCTCCGGACGCGCAGGCTCAGTGGCCATGACTCACGGGCCCAGCCGCTCCGCGGCATGTGGGATCTTCCCGGACCGGGGCACGAACCCGTGTCCCCTGCATCGGCAGGCGGACGTTCAACCACTGCGCCATCAGGGAAGCCCTAGAGAATTCTTAATTCCATTTATTGTGTTGTTCATCAATGTTTGCTCTTTAGTTCTTCTAGGTCCTTGTTAAACGTTTCTTGTATTTTCTCCATTCTCTTTCCAAGATTTTGGAACTTTAGTATCATCATTGTGAATTCTTTTTCAGGTAGACTGCCTATTTCCTCTCATTTGTTTGGTTTGGTGGGTTTTTTCCTTGCTCCTTCATCTGCTCTGTGTTTCTCTGTCTTCTCATTTTGCTTAACTTACTGTGTTTTGGGTCTCCTTTTCACAGGCTGCAGGTTCACAGTTCCTGTTGTTTTTGGTGTTTGCCCCCAGTGGCTAAGGTTGATTCAGTGGGTTGTGTAGGCTTCTGGGTGGAGACTGGTGCCTGTATTCTGGTGGATGAGGCTGGATCTTGTCTTTCTGGTGGGCAGGACCATGTCCAGTGGTGTGTTTGGGGTGTCTGTAACCGTATTATGATTTTAGGCAGCCTCTCTGCTAATGGGTGGGGTTGTGTTCCTGTCTTGCTAGTTGTTTGGCATGGGGTGTCCAGCACTGTAACTTGCTGGTCATTGAGTTGAGCAGGGTCTCAGCGTCGAGATGGAGATCTCTTTGAGAGCTTTCGCTGATTGATATTACGTGGAGCTGGGAGGTCTCTGTTGGACCAATGTCCTGAACTTGGGTCTCCCGCCTCAAAGGCACAGGCCTGACACCCGCCCAGAGCACCAAGACCCTGTCAGCTACATGGCTCAGAAGAAAAGGGAGAGAAAAAAAAGAAAGGAAAAAATAATAAAATAAAATAAAGTTATTAAAATAAAAAAAATTATTAAAAATTAAAAAGTCATAAAAAGAAGAAAGACTAGAGCAACCTAACCACTGAGCAAATCCACCAATGATAACAAGCACTAAAAACTATACTAAAAAAAGAAACCCTAGGACAAATGGTAAAACCAAAGCTATACAGACAAAATCACACAAAGAAGCATAACAGACACTCACAGAAAGAGAAAAAGGAAAAAAATATATATATACCTATATATATATGAGAAAAAAAAGGAAGAGAGCAACCAAATCAGTAAACAAATCTACCAATGAAAATAAACTCTAAATACTAAACTAAGATAATCATAAAACCCAAAACAAATTAGATGCAGAAAGCAAACCTCATGTCTACAGTTGCTCCCAAAGTCCACCTCCTCAATTTGGGATGATTCTTTGACTATTCAGGTATTCCACAGATGCAGGGTACATCAAGTTGACTGTGGGGATGTAATCCGCTGCTCCTGAGGCTGCTGGGAGAGATTTCCTTTTCTCTCCTTTGTTCGCACAGCTCCTGGGGTTCAGCTTTGGATTTGGCCCCGCCTCTGTGTGTAGGTCGCCTCAGGGCATCTGTTCTTTGCCCAGACAGAATGGGGTTGAGGAAGCAGCTGATTCGGGGGCTCTGGCTCACTCAGGCCGGGGGGAGGGAGGGTTATGGAATGTGGGGCAAGCCTGTGGCGGCAGAGGCCAGCATGACGTGGCGGCAGAGGCCAGCATGACGTGGCAACAGCCTAAGGTGTGCCTTGTGTTCTCCCGGGGAAGTTGTCCCTGCATCACAGGACCCTGGCAGTGGTGGGCTGCACAGGCTCCAGGGAGGGGAGATGTGCATAGTGACCTGTGTTTGCACACAGGCTTCTTGGTGGCTGCAGCAGCAGCCTTAGAGTTTCATGCCCATGTCTTGTGTCCGCACTGATAGCCGCAGCTCGTACCTGTCTCTGGAGCTGGTTTAGGTGGTGCTCTGAATCCCCTCTCCTTGCGCACCCCAAAACAATGGTCTCTTGCCTCTTAGGCAGGTCCAGACTTTTTCCTGGAGTCCCTTCCGGCTAGCTGTGGCGCACTAGCCCCCTTCAGGCTGTGTTCACGCAGCCAACCCCAGTCCTCTCCCTGGGATCTGACCTCTGAAGCCTGAGCCTCAGCTCCCGGCCCCCGCCCACACTGGCGGGTGAGCAGACAAGCCTCTTGGGCTGCTGAGTGCTGGTCAGCACCAGTCCTCTGTGCAGGAATCTCTCTGCTTTGCCCTCTGCACCCTTGTTGCTGCACTCTGCCCCGTGGCTCCAAAGCTTCCCCCCGATCTCTTGCCAGTGAAGGGGCTTCCCTTCCTAGTGTGTGGAAACTTTTTCTCCTTCACAGCTCCCTCCCGGAGGCACAGGTCCTGTCCCTATTCTTTTGTCTCTGTTTTTCCTTTTTTCTTTTGCCCTACCCAGGTACGTGGGGGGTTTCTTGCCTTTTGGGAAGTCTGAGGTCTTCTGCCAGAGTTCAGTATGTGTTCTCTAGGAGTTGTTCCACATGTAGATGTATTTCTGATGTATTTATGGGGAGGAAGGTGATCTCCATGTGTTACTCCTCCGCCATCTTGAAGGTCTCTCTCAATGTGAAAATATTGACATAAATCAGTCTCTTGTAGTTTACCAAGCTCTGTCCCTTGTGGTTCATCACCATCAAATCAGTTTGATAAATATCCTCATGTAGATTTCTGGTAATTTATGTTTTTTTCCGGAATAAGCAAACTCTGACTAAACTGGTTTATGCTAAATTGGCTTATGCTGACTCCCATAAATATTTTGCATCTACCTCATAACTATTTTATAATATTTTGATACAGTACCTAGGTTTTATTGTTTATATTTTGAGTTTAAAAAGATGTTTTTGAACTCCTATACTAATAGATATTTTGTAAGTTCCATGAGAAACAGTAAGTTCCAGTGGGAAGCTGGGAACCAGTGCTCATGAATAGACCTTTCCATACATTTCCAAAGGCAGTTGGAGCTTTCCTGTGCTGGTTAGGGCAAGGTCAATGGACTCGTGGTGCCTGGCAGGAGTGGGAGAATCCAGTTCCTTTTTGATCAAACATCTTAAGAACATTGGCATTATCACTGGTATTCATTCTATGTTCTGATATGAATATTAAAACTTTGATAAGAGCATGAGAATTTTGGCACTATTACTAGTTTCCTCCACCTCACATATTGGCCACCACTTTGTACACCTGGTAAAATGAGCCTTACAGCAAGTCGCAGGAGAGCAGTATTGTCTAACTTCAGACCTAAGTCCATTTTCATGGGCCATGTTCACTGGTGAGTTTTTCATACAGAGAAGCAGGAATATATATACCTTTTACATGCAAACAATATTTACCCAACTGGGACCACTTGAGTCAACCATCAGCAATCATAAGAAGCACTGATACTAATATACAATACTTGTATTTGTGACAGACTGTCCATGTGGATGCCTTTCTAAAGAGTAAACCTGTGTACATATGACCAGTGTCATATTCTCAGCTCAGCTTCTATTCCACAAAGCCAATCAACTTGCTGTCCTTTATCCATGCTGCACTGGGTCCTCACCAGTGACCCTCTGCTTGGTCATCCTTACAGCTTCCTTCTTCCTCTTTGACCATCACATGAATCCCACACTTCAGCCCACATCTGAAAACTGACCCCCTCAAGAAGCTTCTCCAGCAACCTCCTCTTGATCTCTGTTTTAGAAGATAGATTACTAAGTTGGTGCTGCATTAATTTGTACTTGTTTTTAATCCTACCTGCTCATTTTTACTCACTTCCCTGGCAAACAAATTACTGAGCACCTGACTACAATTGCTCCCACAATCTCTCATGTGGGCCTGAAATTTACTTAATACCCCATATTGGTAGATTAAAAAAATATTTTAAAATCTTTTTATTATATAGCTAATACTGTTACATTGTGGGAAAATTATAAAATAGAGAAAATAATAAAATTACCCATAATTCCACCTGCAAGCAACAGCAACTGTTAGCATATTAGCATCTATCCTTCTAGAGATCATTCTATATAATTACATAGCTATAGAGATGGATATGGATGCAAACCTAAATATAGACAGAGATATAGATATATTACAAATGAAAAAACTGACTAGATTATGAATGGTTATGAAAATAATTGCATGGGGAAAATGCAATTTAGATACTTTATGTTAACATTATGCTTTACCCAGTTTTTAGGTTTAATTCCAAAAGACTGTCTTCTTTTACCTGGAAGAGTGAAAAGGAATAATGGATTCCAATTTGCTGGATATAAGGACTTTCCTGGAAATAAGGAAGGTTAAATACAAACACAGATTCCTGAGAGATATTTAATCTCCTTTAGATATTTTAACAGAAACAGTAACAAAACTACATAGACGTTAATACATAGGGACAAATGTAAATGTGGTCTTCTCTGAAGACTAGAGCAAAATGGCAAAACAACCCTCCAGGTTGCCACAGAAAATTCTGCTTCTATCTACGTGGTAAGTTTTCATGGGGCCGTGAAACCCAGCTCTGATGCTGTCATTACCAAGTCCTGGGACCACAGGGAAGTCCCTTTACCTGTCTCAGCAGCAACAGCCTGAGTTTTAAAATGAGGATGTTATAGAGGAGATCATGGATGAGAGAATGTAGCTCATCAGCTGTGGTCATTACTCCTTTGCTTCTAGATAAGAAGAAGGGACTGGCTTCTTGTTAGTTTCTATACTCTTTTCCTTCCCTTATAAAGAGAAATTACTCTTTCAAAAGACATTCCTTTTTCTTTTTTCTTTCTTTTTTTTTTTTTTGGAGTCAGTATCACTTGGAGAGTTTTCAGCTTCTTGGAGACTGGCAAGGACCTTCTGACAAATAAAGACACACCCCACCCCCCACCCCACGACCTTATCCTCATGCTCATGGAAAGCTTTTGTATGATCATATGCCATGTCTTGGGTTTGGCAGGACCAGAAAATACAACATAGGGTGAGAACAAGCAATTTCAGAGCTTTTGAAACTCAGTAGGAAAAAAATAATGGAAGCTATTAGAAAATGGGAGAGAGATAAACCTAAGTGGTGTCTGCCCTGTCTTGTTTTCTTGTGCTATTATGTTATTCCTGGGGGGAGGAGGGGAGAAATGTCTTCATAGCACAGAGACACCCTACAAACATTAAGGGAGCTCATCACTTCCACACAAAAAGGCTAACACACTCTTATAAGCTGGCATTCTTTGGATAGGATTTTGTTAAATGGCATTGTAACACATTTATTCAGACATAGTTTTAGTTTCTATAGCCATGTGGGTAGGACAGAGAAATTACAGGAAAGAAGGAATTGGTGAGATGAAGACTAAAGTAACTCCAGACATGGGCTCTCAAACTTGAGAGCCTGAGCACCAGTTTCCTCAACTGTAAAATGTAGATAGTCATTCTCAGTGAGGTGTCATGATATTCAAATTATATCACTGAGCTGAAAGGGCTGATAAATCAGAAAGCATTATATAATTATAAGGGAATATTACTACAAAAGATGAAAATCCCCTTGCCTGTACTCTGAGCATGCGTGATGTTCTCCCATAGCAAGATTTCCTCTCATGATACCTGTACAATCCTAATTTACTGTACTTTCTACATTTTACCACCAATCCAGACTTCCTCTCTGAGTTCCAGAATGTTCATCCAATTGCCTACTTGACCTGTGCACTGAGATATCTAAAAGGCACTGCAAACTCTACAGGTCCAAAGGTCAACTCATGGTCTTTCCTCCTCAAACCTCTTTCTGCACTCCTTAACTCAGGAAATGGTGTCGTTTCTCAACCAGTGACTCAAGTCAGAAACTTCAAGTTATCACTGACATCTCCCTTTCACTCATGCTCTGTATCCAACCCATCACCAAATCCCATTAATAGTATTGTCTTAAATATCTCTTGAGTTTGCCTACTTGTTTGCATCTTCATCACTACAACAACCACCATCTTAGTTCAAGCCAACCCCACTTCTAGTCTCCTCACTTCTCTTTCTGTACCCCCATTCTTAGCTCACCCCCTCTCACCCATGTGTTTACCACACTATTCACCAGAATAATTTTTTCAAAACACAGATCTGATCATGTAACCCTTATGCTTCAATGGCTTCCCATCTTAGGGAAAAAGACAATGATGACTCCACAGTCCAGCCATCACCCACTGCGCCAGCCTTATCTTGCCAGTTCCACACTATCTGCACTAGCCTTTTCTGTTTCTTGAATCTGTAATTTTCCCTCCTGCTACAGACAGTTGTGCTCTCTATGAGCCCTACCTAGAACTTCTTCCCTCGACTTTTCACCTGATTACCGAAGGTGTTATTTCCTTTTCCTTGACATACTTGACTAGGGCAAAGCCCCCCACCATATACCCATGAAGCATCACGTATGCAAACTTCAGAGCCCTTTCATGATTATGGTTTTATAGTTACTTCTGTGAAGCTGTCTCCTCCACTGTCTCTTCAAGCATGTCTGTTTGGCTCCATCCCCAATGTCTGACCTATACTAGATGCTGTATAAATATCTTTTTGAATAAATGAATGGATGAGTGAATGGGTGACAATATAGTTATTCATTATTTCTATAATTGTCTTCCCTAGGAAAAGTGAGCTCCTAAAAAAGGCAAGTACACCTAATTCATCTTAGAAGCCTTCAGTGTCTAACACTGGCCTAACATATAACAAATATAAAATGTTTGTTGAAGGAACAAATTAATTCCAATATTGAGGTATATATATAATTGAAAAAACAGAGTCATATGGATCTTAATTTGAGTCCCTCCTCTTTCCTTCACTAGTGGTAAAACCAGGGACAAGTGACCTAGCCTTTCAGAAACTGTTTCCTCATTACATACCTATCTTACAAATCTGTCATAAAAGAGGGAGCTAACCCATGTAGAGACCCCACACAGAGACTAATAAACAGGAATCACACAAAGTTTCACCAGTGTTCCTTTTCCCTCTCTGAGTATGTATACCACCCACCTTGATACATCTGAGATATTATGGTGTGTCTTGCCCACTTTTTGTTTGAGAATGTAATCCTATGACCCTGAGTCTGACAAGTATTAGTACCCTCATTTTTTCTCTCCTGAAGTTCATTCATTAATTCAGTGATTCATTCTTGGGCCCATCCATTCATTAAACTGTTGACTCATCAAGAGGTTGCTGTGTACCAAGCACTGTGTCGTACATCAGTGATGACCCAAATAGCTCTCCTGATGCTTAGAGTCTACTGGCAGAGCCGGCCATCAGAGAAACACTTATGTGAATAACTATTTTCAAAGCTAGGGGAATTCAGTCTTCAGGCAAGATTCAGTCAAGGCTTTCCTAAGAATAGATGCTAGGAATGAGAAGTGAGGAGGACCCAGTCTGGCAAGAATGGCTTTCCCCAGGAAGAGATGCTGAAGCTGAGAAGGGGAGGATGAAAAGGGTTAGGCAAGGGAAGAGAGTATAGAAATATCTCTAGGTAGAGGTGCCAACATGTGTGAAGATGCTGAATGAGGCTATTTGAGAATCTAAAAGGATACTGATGTGTCTGGAGGGTGCCAGTGAGGAGTGAGTGATGTGGAAGGAGCTCAGAGAGGTGGAGAGATGCCATGGTCTGCAAGCCCCTGCAGGCCATGCTAAATGTCATTCACCTGCTGTGGCCAGAGAGTCAAGCAAAAGTATGGAAGGAATTCAAGGCAAATTCAATATGAAGGAATGCAGAATCCAATCTGATGGTTAAGGGAATTCATTGCAATCTGGGACAGAGTGTAGAAAACATCTATTTAAATTAGGTGATAAAAATTGAGAGAAGTTATGGGTGAACTAGGTAAGAGTATAACTTGAACCCATGGAATGCTGGTCATGAAACCAATACCATGTAAGGGATATGGACTCAAGAGTCCCTTGTTGATACATCAGCTATAAAAAGGGTCCAACATGTCATCTATGGCTTGAATAGAATCATCCTGGACACATGTAGCCCTGGAATCCCTCCAGCTATAAATTTATACAAATTAACAAATGCCTTGGTAACCTCAGCCTGCCTGAAATGAAAAAAATGCTCCAAGGGGGTTTAAAATTAAATTAAAAATGATAAAGTAAATCAAACCTATCATTTGGTTTAGGAATAATCTCTGTGCTGTAACTTAACATGTAATGTTTGAAAGGTTCTTGACATTTTAGACTTGTGATTTTAAGTTTAAACATAAAAGAAAGTTAACTAAACTTGTGAATAGTATTGAAAATTTAAGAGAATTTGACAATTAGATTTACTAGAGGTATTCAAATACTTGGAAAGTTCCTGTTTGTTAGTGTAGACATTCAAAGATTCCCCCCAGTAAAGTCAAATATAGTAAATGTATACATGAGTTTACATGTTTAAGATAATTTAATTAATTGAACTTGTATATGGGATCAATTGCATAAGGCAGTTTAATTTGTATAATTTGAGCTCTTCAAACATTAATCAAAGAAAAAATGAAAGTGGTTGTTCTTACTAAATTTACAAACAGGATAACAAGATTTGTAAGCTGAACTCAAAGACCTGAGGGAAAAAAATCTGTTTTCACTTTGCAAATTTAACAAATTGAATATTATTTTAAAACAAAGTAACTGTAAGTCTGTTCCACACTCAAATATGGTTCTGAACATTTACCAAAAACAAATATCCTTCACACTGACTTTAAGAACTTGAGACTCTCAGTGCAATTGTTGATCTATAGTCACCTCAGATTTCTTGATGTGTGTGTGTGTGTGTGTGTGTACACACACACACACACACACACACACACAAGTTAATCCTCTCCTGAATTAGAGACTGGCTATGAATACCTTTTAAGCTATGCTAGCCAAATCAGTCTTTGGCTGGATTAAAGACAGAATCTGAAATTAGTTCTCTGGAAGCTCATTCATTTCTCTACTTCTGTGGTTTCCTTTCATATCTCAGTAAAAATGACAGCCTCGTTATGTAGGAGGAATGGAACTCTTCAACTGCCAGTAAGGTTAGAGAGGTGAGCTGGATATGGAGCCAACAGACTGGACTGGTTCAAGGCCCAGAGTGACTCACAGAGCTGTGGGGGGCACAGACTAGGACCCAAAGAGGGAAAGAAAGTGATACCATCAACTGCCAAGACAGGATTTAAGTATGCCACCCTACAACATGACATGCTGGAAAGTGAAGGGGGAGGCTGGACAGAGAAGTGAGGTGCCAGGCAGGGAAGGAGGACCCTCCAGACACCTAGGAGCAGGCCAGCTGGCCTCTACATGAGAGTTTCTGAGAGCAACACTGAAAGGCTGGAGGGGCAGGTCGATGGCAGTTTACTGTAGTGAGCACTGAAGACAATTTCCAGAGTCCACTGGCTGGTGGGGTGGACGTTCCCAGTGTCATGTAGGATGCGCTAGAGCTGAATCAGGGAGCAAGTCTGGAGGCATGCTTCTTTTCTGTGTTCCACCAATCATTTTTTAAAAACTTAAATCATTGGAACATTTTCCAAAAAAGTAAATCTTAATTGTAAACCAATACATCAGAGATAAGGAATGCTGCATTGTTGAAGAGGAGATGGGGGAGGGGCATTGGGCTCCCTTTTATCTACTGGAGATAGAAGAGGTCCAGTTAGCCTCCTTTTAATCATTGGGGATGGGAGAGAGGCACCCGTAACTTCTCTTTCAACCATTATGGGTGGAGGGGTGGGAGGCACACGCAGCCCCTCCTTCAATCCTTACCCCATCCCTGAGGGCAACTCAGAGAGATCTGAGCTAGCAAACTCTTGCCTCTGATCATTTGCCCTTAGTCTTGTCCAAGAAAAACACAAATGTATATGTTGTCTTATAAAGAGGATCTTGCGATGTTGGCCACAGCTGGAGACAAACAAGAAAATTAAGTTTCCATGATAGTTATCAGGCTTGAAAGTAGACAAGGAAGAAAAATATATTGCCCATATTTTCTCTGGCACAAAATTAGGGTGTACTTATGCAATGGCAACTGTCCTGTGAACAACTATAGCCTCAGGCTTTGCTCATAATGGTTACCACCAAGGCAGAATATTCCGGGTTGTTGTGGATCTGAAGCTGTGCTACACTGAGCTGGAGTGACAGGAAGTTTCTGTGACGAGGGTAAAGAGCATACTGAGTGCTCAGGTCTCATCAGTACTAAGTGCTGGGCTGCGTATTTGCCACATAATGTGAATAGTTATAATGAAATACAGGGGAAGGTGTGTGGCAAAGGCCACTTGTTCTTTATTAATAGGAATACAAATTGGTCCAACTTTCCCTTAGAGAAATTTGGCAGTACAATCACCATTTTAAGTGTGCATAAGCATCAACACAGCAATTCCACTTCTAGCAGTATATCCTATAGAAATACTCAGCAGATGTACACATATATATAGAGAGAGATATAAGGATTTTTTTTTGCAGTGTGGTTTTTAACAGCAAAAAGAAAAAAATGGGAATGCTAAAATAACTTTTAATAGAGATTTTACCTAATATATTATATATATATTACATAATCTGTACCCAGTATGGAACACAACACAGCTTTCCAACGGAGATACTTCTAAATGTATGGGCATGGAGGGATATGCATGTAGTAATAAGCAAAAGAAAATTTCAGGCAGTCTGCACAGTATACTTCCATTTGTGTGTAAAAACCTCAAAACTATGCATCTACATAATGCATATAGACAGCTGGAGCCCTAGTAATTGACACTGCCATAGAAAAAGGTAAACACCAAATTTTAACAGTTTTTTCCCCTGGGGAGCAGGTGTACAGGAAAAACTTTAACTTCCTACTCTTCAGTGGTAATCGAAACACTTTCAACAAGAAAACAACAAAGTGGGCATGAAAAACAAGAGAATGACAGAGTCAGCATTTGCAGCCAGGTTGGGCTGACTCACTGTCCGAATCTTCTGCCCTATGCCACAAGCCACAAGCCAATTTTATATATAGACAGCTGGCCACTGTCTATATATAAAATTACCTGTCAGGCTACCACTTGGTCTACCAACACCGTGGGACTCCTCCCAGCTGTCATTGCTCCTGTTGCAGGAAGCTGGGGCCAAAATTTTAGTTCCTGTTTCATCTCCTCAGAACGATGACCAGCTATTTAGAACCCCTGAGATGGAGAATGGGACTTGCTATTTGAGACCCCAGACTCTTTTGACCAGGAATTTCCCTTTTCATTAATCAAAAATAAAGACTTCTCTTAAAAACCCAAACATAAGTTACTGTTAAGCAAACCTCTGAACAGAGCAGATGCTGAGAACAAACCTCTCAAGCTGACAAGCCTGGTTAACTACCCCAGCCCTTCCCATCACTTAAACCCCCGGTCCTGTTGCTGTAGGTAGGTTGAGGAGAGGCCTGGGTTCTTTTCCATCTACTTGAGTGCTGTGAAAACCCTCCATGGCTGATACTTGGTGGGGTCCCAGTGAGAAGCCTTCTGGGCCTGCTGGTCTCCTGGCCCCCTGGGGCTTGGCTTTCTGAGACTCTGATCTCAGACTTTCCCTGCTCAGGTTCCATGGCCAAGGGAGCCAGCTATGGCAGAAAGGCCTCTGACTTTCCTGACCTTGTGCTTTTTCACCTCTTTCTCAAGCCCAGGCTTTTGCCCTCAGCAGCCACACCCTCTTAGTGCTGGTCACAAGCTACTCACAGGTCTGTGCCACTCCAGGCTCAGACACCTTCTCATCCATGTTACTGACCAACAGGAGATACTCTTTTGCTTTATGTTACAATTCTGTTTTCACTCTGTCTGTTCAGGAAAGATCTGCTTTTGACCCCTTGCTTGTAACTTCTCAGACATCCATGGTTTTTTTGAGGTATCATCAGATTAACAGGAACAAGATGTATTTCTCTGGTTCCTATCTCCACACACCATAGTGGGGATGAAGTAGGAAGACCTCCATCTCTTCCTACTTCACCCCCAAGGGTCTCCATCGTTCTTCTTCTGGGAGAGTTGGATCTTCCTCACAATCCACAAGGCGGGCACCACGTCGCCATCAGTGTTCCCTGCACTCAGCAATGGAAGAGGCAGAACCGAGACAGGAGCCTCAACACAACGGGCAGGCTGGGGAGGGCCTTCAGAACACTGACCTTTCTGTGCCTGGAGGTCTGCTGGGTAAGGATCTACCCAACCCCCATCCCTCACCATCCCACCATTTAAAACCAACATTTATTTTAAATCTTTGTCTCCGAGATTTTTCAGTAGGATTCTGTGAGGAGTCCCCAGGGGCGATGCATCCAAGATTTTTTTTTTTTTTTTTTTTTTTTTTTTTTTTTTGCGGTACGCGCGTCTCTCGCTGTTGTGGCCTCTCCCGTTGCGGAGCACAGGCTCCAGACGTGCAGGCTCAGCGGCCATGGCTCACGGGCCTAGCCGCTCTGTGGCATGTGGGATCTTCCCGGACCAGGGCACGAACCCCTGTCCCCTGCATCGGCAGGCGGACTCTCAACCACTGCACCACCAGGGAAGCCCGCATCTGAGATTTGAAATGCATATTCAATATTAGAATTTAAGACTCTTTTTCAAATTTGGGTTTTATGTTCTTCAAACAAGTGTTTGCAATACCAGTCTTAGCAACTGTCAGTTTAAAAACCTCTGTCTCCTCTTCTCATAGGAAAGAAATTACATGGTTGGCTCTATGTTTAGTTCACAAGACAGAAAACTCTTTGCAGGTGGTTCCTTAACTCAGAAAGCTAGGAGAATGAAGAAAATTTGGAAGTCTGTCTCCAAAACAGCCCTGATTGACATGATGATTGTGCTTATCCACCACCACTGCCCTCAATTCCCCCAGGTCCTGGGACAGAGGTACGTTGGTACAGTGGATAAGATCTAGCTTTGCAGACAGTGGTGGACCAAGCCTGAGCAAATGTGTTTGGGGAGATTTCTGAAGACATGCCTCTATCTTGGTCTGATCTTCGACATTTCTCAAATGTTCTGGTTGTGTCCTGCAGAAGTTTGCACATTGTACCCAGTCCCATTCCAAATTCCATCTCTTAAGTGTTTAAGCTTCCTGAATGGCTCTGTTTGGAGGTAACCACTGGTTACAAAAGAAAAGAAAGGATAATACTGCAAGCAACTACTCTTCTCTTTCTTGGTTTCTAAAATACTTCTTTTCTGATACACCATAAAATGTCTTTATTTATTATGTTTACTGTTTATCATTTATCTCTTCCTGTGGAATGTAAACTTCAAAAGGGCAGGAATCTTTGTTTTGTTTACTGACAAATTCCATACGCCTGTAAAAGATCTGACATATAGTAGGCAGTCAAAAAGTATTTGTTGAATTAAATTGAAGTTGAAACTGGGACACAGTTCAAAGTTCCCTTCCCTGATATCTGAACCCTCTGATTTTCAAAGCTTTTCTTGATGATGAGTTAGGCCCATGTGTGCCAGCTTGTTGGTATTCTCCTTGGAGGCGGCCATGCTCCCTCCTCCTGCCAACTGCCGTGACACTGATACATTGTTTGTATACAGCTCCTCCTAGGCACGGAGACAGTCTTCCATATCAGAGCCCACAGCCAAACTCAGGCAACCAGCTCAGATGTGAAACCTTAGACTTGGCAGCTGGCACCTGGCAGCCAGACATGATAAGCGGTCCCCAGCTTTCTCCAGACACTTCCGAGCACTCCTGGGTATGCCTGCACGTCCCCGAGCGTGAGCGTTTTCACTTGACATGACTTGCAAGGGAACGAGCGAGCCCTGGTGCTCTGCTCGCCATCAGCTGCTTCTCATTAGAGCAAACATTCAGCCATACCCATGTGTTTGGCCCAGCTCTGCCTGGAGAAACGGGCACAAAAGCTGGGCCAGTGACCAGCAGGGCCAGAAGTGGGCCCCAGATTCAGGCTCCCTGCTAGGCAGAAGGGAAGAGGACTGCAGATGATCACTGAGGAAGTACAAGTACTGAAGACCAGATGGGTGAGGGGATGTGTCCAACATCACATGGCAAGATGGTGGCAAACTGGATGGCATTTCCTACTCCTTCACTGCCCTGCCTCTTGGCTGTGACGTGTCTTCTTTTACCTTCAGCCCAAGCGACAGGGCCAGCACACCTGCCCTGCATGAGTGTGGCTCAGGCATGGAGGGTCTTTGAGGCCTTTCTTGTCTACGTGTCTTCACACAGCTCAATTGGTTCTTTACTGGAAGACAACTGACTTCGATGACATTCTCATTCATTCTATTTGACCCATCTCTTTTTCCCTGAGCACCTAACACAGCTACTTGCATTTAATAGGTACTCGATAGACAGCCACGGAATAAAGAAAGAAATGAATAAGTAAATATGTTTCATCCCCTTAGTTCTATAGATGTGGCACATGGTTTCTTCCATGAGTATTGTAGTTTAAGCACCAACCTACCAAGGCAATGACACAGCTGACCAGTCCTCACTTCTGGGAGCAGATCTCCAGGGTGGATATTTTAGGTAACTTGGTGCTCTTGAGCAAAGGCAAGGAGGCCTGGTTGCTGAGCATCAGGCCTTCTGGAATTGATGCCCCAAATGGGAATTTCCAGCAGGGCCAAGGAGAGACCAGAACCAAAGGGGCAGGTATGAGACAGAAGAGAAGTATTTCTGCCCTGCATCACCCAACATCAGAGCTGGGCAATGACAGTCTATTCCTTACTACCTAGGCTAATGTGTCAGCAACGAGGCAGGCAGATAAGTAAAAGCATGTGAGTTACGAAAATACATTTTAGGTTAATTTCTGGGAGACAACGTGCCAAAATGGCAATAGCACAGGTTTTGTGGTTAGATCAATGAGGTTCGTATCCCTGCTGCACCATTTACCAGCTGCAAAACTCAGGACAATTACTTAACTTTGTTTACTCATTTGTAATAAGGAGGAAAGTAAATAGCTGGCAGGAATAATGTGAACGTGAAAAGGAAAAATAATGTGTGTGTGTGTGTGTGCATATCTTAACACAGTACCCAAAACATTGAAAGTACTCAGTTGCTAGTATAAGACTAACTTCAGTTCTTTCATCATCACTCAATAATTGTTTTTAAGCACCTGTTATGTGCTAAGCAGTTGGTATTCTGTTTAAGTTTTATTTTAAAATATCCCACATTAAGAAATATTCACTTTGAGGACTTCCCTGGTGGCGCAGGGGTTGGGAGACCGCCTGCCAATGCAGGGGAGACAGGTTCGAGCCCTGGTCCAGAAGGATCCCACATGCCGCAGAGTGGCTGGGCCCGTGTACCACAATTACTGGGCCTGTGCTCTAGAGCCCACAAGCCATAACTACTGAAGCCCGCATGCCTAGGGCCCATGTTCTGCAAGGGGGAAGGCCACCGCAATGAGAAGCCCATGCACCACAGCAGGGAGTGGCCCCCGCTCGCCACAACTAGAGAAAAGCCCGCATGCAGCAATGAAGACCCAATGCAGCCAAAAATAAATAAATAATTTTTTTTAAAAAAGAAAAAGGAAATATTCACTTTGAAGAAGTTTTCAGAAGCGGCAGAGGCATTTTATAAAAGTTGCAGGTGAGCTGTAATCATTGATAAGTCACCAAAAGAAGCCTCGGTAAGACTAGCTCTGTGCTTGGTAACTATTAATGAGCAACAGCTCCCTCTGACTGACTAACTGGGAAAACACTATCTTCTGATTAGAGAGGATACGGTCTAGAAAAACTATCTTCTTAACAAAGGGAAACCTGTGTGGTTTCTTTCCTTTTGCCTCTATTGCATGAAAGGGAGGTGGTAAGAAAGAAAAACCTCACCAGGTCTTTAAGTCAGGTGTATCCACCTTTATAAAATTCACGTGCTTCATGTGGGGTTTCAATGTTTTTTAAGCTAATAACAATCAAGAGGCTCCTCGTTTGGTGTAAGTACTGGATGTAGCTCTGATTTGATGAAATATACAGTCTTCATTTCAAATTATTTTATTTTTGTCTGTCATCCTTTATTTTGCCCCAATGTAGATTAATTAAAATCAGTTCAGAATTATATAATTAATTACATTCAGCTTTAATTATGGTTACTGCTAACATGATATCTAGTGAGAGTCAGTTACTAATGGCCACAGCCAAGTGCGGTCCCTACTGGGTTTGTGTTAGCTAAAGAAATTTCAGAAAATTTTGGCTAATGAATTGTGGCCTATAGGCCACATATTGGATCCCCAGGGTACTGGTGATTTAAACTGCTTGGAAGGGAAACTGAGATCACCCTATATATACCTTCGATAGCTTAGGCCAAGTTGACAAGTAATGTTGCCTTCTTGATTTTTTTCCTCCTAGCACACATCACTGTTGTTCACTATACTCTCTCCTAGTAAGCCTAAGCTCTGCCCCAGAATATTTTTCAAGATAGCCATCACCAGTTGTATTAGTTATCTATTGCTGCCTAGCAAATTACAACAAACTTAGCAGTTTAAAAAACCACACGTTTATTATCTCACAGTTTCTGTAGGTCAGGCTTCTGGGCATGGTTTAGCTGGATTCTCTGTTTCAAGATCTTTCACAAAGCTGCAATCCAAGTGTTGGCCAGGGCTGGGATCTCATCTCATCGAGGGCTGGGGAAGGATTTGCTTCCATGCTCCTGTGGTTGTTGGCAGCATCTAGTTCTTCACAAGCTGCCAGGCTGAGAGCCTCCATTTCTTGCTGGCTGTTGGCTGGAGGCTTAGCTCCTGCCACATGGCTCTTTCCCTAGGCAGCTCACAACATGGCAGCTTGCTTCTTCAAAGCCAACAAGGAAGGGAGTCTTCTAGCAAGACAGCCACTACAATTTTATGTAATTAGGTACAGCTTGTCACCTTTGCTGTATTCTACTGGTTAGAAGCAAGTCACATGTCCTGCCCATATTCAATAGAAGAGGATTACACAAGGGTGTGAATACCAGGAAGTGGGGATCATAAGGGTTACCTTAGACTGTCCCTTACACCAATATATCAGAGTTATCTGGAGAGATAACACAGTTTCACCTTTCTTGATTTAGGCAGTTAGATTACGTGTGATGGGAATTTTTGACCAGCTGAACCAGGCCACTTAAAAGTATTTGAAGGTCATGTTAAGCCATTCCTGGGAGACTATAACTCTAAGAATTTTTGTTACAAAGGAGCATTCTAATTAAATTCTAAGTATTCAAACTAAAAAATATTAGGGAAGACTTGCATGTTCAGCAATAAGGCAAAGTTCTTCAGTACAAAACATCTAAGAATATAGGATAGAAATACATGAAAACTTTAAAGGCACGCTGAGTCTATAAAAAAAAAGTTAAGACAAAGCCTCAGAAAGTTGAATCAGTAAGAATACACAATTCTAAGAGGCAAGAGAGCACTGAAGCACTTGTCTGTGGCATCTGCTAATCACCAATGAACTGAAACTTAGGTTTTAATGGGCTAAAGATGTGGCAGGGAGGAGAAAATCTGAGGTCCAGCATGGTGGGAGGTTGGATTGGAGCCTATCTTCTCCACCCATTAAAGCCAGGACATTAAAAAGACAAGACCCTCAGTGGTAAACTGGTGGGGAGGAACCATCTCTCACAGAGAGATGATAGAAATGATTACTTGACTATTAGTAGAGAAGAAAATATGGGGGGAAAGTTCTCCCCTGAGAATTGCTAACCACCATGAGCAACACTCATGAAGATCTGGGGCAAGAATTTGTACTTGTACTTCCAAAAAATCTCAAGCTGAAAATTTAGATTAAAATTATCTTGGGATATAGCTACTCCAGGCCTTTGGTAGAAATGTTCCTAATCATTTCAGAAGGAATGTATTTAAATTCAAGCTTCATTTAATTCCCACAGATAAAGTTTGAATGAACTCATAGTAATCATAACCACAACAACAAAATCACAAAACATACAAGGAAACAAGCCAGTGGGAGCTAGAGTCTGCAGAAACAAACAAACCCAGAAACTACAAAGGTAGAGTTGCAAAGACTGCAGATACAGAAATTATAAGATATAGAGTATAAAATAAATACATTACAAATATTTAAAGATGGAAAAAGAATTCAAAAGGATGCTTAGGAATAATAGATTATTATATTTGATTAGGCAAAATTGAAACAATTACGCTGCTAAAAACACAAGATACATAACTGACATTAGAAACTTGGTGGGTGATTTTAAAAGCAGATTAGACACAGCAGAAGTGAGAATTTATGAATTGAAATATAGATCTGAAAAAAACTGCACAAGAATCAGCTCAGTAAAACAAAGAATGAAAATTTGGGAAGAAGTTAAGAGAAATGGGAGGGTAAAGTGAGAAAGTCTAATGGGAGTTCCAGAAGAAGATAAAGAGAATAGGAAGAGGTGATATTCAGGAAAAAAATAGATGAGAATTTCCCAGAACTAACAAATGATATAAACCTTCATATTCAAGAAGCTCTGTGAAACCCAAACAAGGTAAATTAAGAGACAAAACAAAAAACCTAGATTTATTGTTCTTAAACTTCAGAACACCTAAGTCAAAGAGAAGCTCTTGTATCATGAAATATTTTGATCTGTTGAGGAAAAAAGGCAGATTACTTATAAAAGAACAATAGTTAGACTGATTTGACATCTGAGTTCTCAAAAGCAACAAAGAAGACAGAAGAAAATGGAATAATATATTCAAAGGGTTGAAAATAATTAACTGTCAACTTAGGTTTCTGTTGTTAATACAATAATAATATCTAATTTGGAACTTACAAAAGAGAACACATATACAGGGAAACTACAAATAAGGTGGAAGAGTGTGACAGGAGTTAAAGTTCTCATTTTTCTGGAGAAGGGAGAAAATATTGATAACTTGAGACTTTATTTAGTATGAATATTAAAATTTCTAGGGCAAACACACAAAAAATCAATGGAGTATATACCTTAGGAAAAAATTTAATATGGACTGTAGCCTCAAACAATCTAAAATGAGGCAACAAAGAGAAAAAAAAGAGATACACAGAAAAAGTTAGAACTAGAAAGCATACAATAATTATTGACAAAATTAATCCAAACATACCATTAAATTTAATCAATGTATACAGACTAACCTCCCTAAGTTTAAATGAAAAAGATGGTCAGATGGGGTAAAACCTACCTATGTGAAGACACACGAAACTAAAATGCAATAAGGTTTAAAAAATTTTAATGACATTCTAGGTAAGTAGTAACAAAATCTGGAGTAGCCATGTTTATAGTAGACAAAATAGATTTTTAGGAAAAAAAATCACTAGAGACAAAGAGGGTCACTGTATATGAATAAATGTTCAATTGGGCCAGAAAATACAATTCTACACTTGTGTGTTCCTAATTAGATAGCCTCAAAATAAGTAAATCAAATTGACAGAACTACAAAGAAAAATATTCAAGTTCACCATCATAGTGAAAAATGTTATCATATTTTTCTCAATAATGTATAGACCAAAAAACTTGAAGATTTAAACAGTGAAAAGCTTGATCTAATGAACATAATCAGAACACAGTACCCAACAGTTACATTCTTTCCACACATTTTTCCAAACACACATGGAACCCTGTGGCAGAGACAGACAGAAGACTCCCAATAACCATTCTCTCTCTCTTCTCTGAGTTTTTACCTGGGAATACGGCCATTCCAAATAAGGAACTACATTTTCCAGCTTCCTTTGAAGGTAGCTGTGGCCACCTGACTACATGCTGGCTAATAGGATATAAGCAGAAGCAATATATGTGCACTGAAGGGAGGGCACAAGTTCTTTCCTTCCCTGTCCTCCTTCCTGTCTGGAACACAGCTGGGGTGGTAATGTGTGCAAAGAGATAAAAGCAAGAATGTTCATAGCAGCATAATTAGTAATAGCCTAAAACCAGTAACACGCCAAACATCCATCATCAAAGAAAGGAATAAGTAAATTTGGAAAATCCATACAAGAGAAAACTATTCTAGAGTAAAAATGAGTGAACAGCAGCTACACTTGTCAACACAGCACGGAATGAAACAGGACACAGAGGAATATATATAGTACCATTCCAGTTATATGAAAGTAAAAAACTAAATAATATACTTTAAGGGATGCATACAAATGTGGTAAAAACTAAAGAAAAGCAAGAGAATTATAAATCCAAAATTCAGCAGAGGATACTTCTTCATAGGAGAGAGGGGGGCAATTAAGGAGGGATATACAGAGCTACAGATGTACTAGTAATTTTTATTCTGAGGGATTACACAGGTTAATTTTATTATAAATCTTATAAATCTATTTATAATCTTATAAATCTATTGAAATTATATATACATAAACACACATATATTATGTATTCTTTATTGTATATGTAACATACTAAAAAGTGAACTTAGAAGAGATAAGTGGTAAAACTACCAGATCCTTCCTAGACATTCATATTTTTAAAAGCCTGCAACAATTATGACTTACCTATTATTTAATGTTTAACTGATTTAGTAAGCCCTTGAGTGTGGAAACCTGAACTATCTGGCACCATTTTAGTAACTTAGAGATGGACTTCCCGGGTAGCTCCTGGCTTAGCCCACCCTTTATCAGACTTTGTGTCTGGACCAATAGTTTTCATATTTTACTTTTTGAAATCCTTTTCATTTTTAGTGACCCTTCCATCAAATGAGATCTCGTGGAAAGCCAAAACATACAACAGATAAAAGCAGAGCTGCCCTGACTGGGGAGAGGGGTACCTGAGACCCTTCTTGTTAACATTACTAGTGCCTGGACATAATCCCAGGAGTCTATGGCTCTGGGGAATGTCATTAATGAAGGTACAAAGCAGAAGTGACATTATCGCATTTGTGCAACATCCTCCTTTTGCAAAGGAGGAAACTAGACCCCATTTGAAGCTCAGACCAGCGGCAATAAATTTGTGGTCATTGGAGAGGACAAAATTAATTAGATTAATTGCTGGGTACCATCAGCTTTTAATAACTATCTGCCAGACTCTGCTCTAAATGTAAACACACACACACACGGAATATCTCGCCCCTGCCCCTTGCCCCTACAGAGCTCACTGTGAATGAACCTCCCTAATGCGGCTGGTTGCAAAGGGACAGCAGCATTTGCCATGACACGTGGTGAAGCTCATTATCACAGGATGCTGGTCATGAAGCAGCAGAGGCAGCCTTTTCCTGCTGGGAGAATCGTTCTTACCCACCTGCTTTACCAAGTAACCCTGTCAACATGAATCAAAGCTAGGCAGGATGCAGACAATTGCTTGTAGAATACTCAGCTGCAACAACAAAGGCCTAGACGAGGTGGGTACCTTGATCTCTTCTCAGCAGGCCATCCAGGCCTCAGAGACAGCCGAGATCTCAGACCTTGGCTCCTGCACGTGCAAAACCAGTTATCTCAGCAGCTGCTGCTCCTAACAGGAATTCCCTCTGGGCGACGTTCGTGCCTTTGTTCCAGTCAGCGTGTCTTTTTCAGTTCTAAAGCTAGAGTCAAGAATCAGGCTTACGCACCTTGCCTGGAAAAATGTCCCACAAATGCTTTTACCTTAGAGATGACTATACATGAACTGACGTGTATACTTTAAATGTAGACAGTGCAAGGAGTCTGGTACCTAAAATTTCTCCTTTAAAACACTTGTGAACATCCATTTGGGCCTTTCTTCCAAGGCCTTTCTCCAGGTCAGCCAAAAGCATAGACCATCTTTATCTAGAATTTTGGATTTTAATCTTCAGCTACCTGGTTTGTAGGTCCAGAATGCCTTTGAAAATACGATGAAAGCTATAACCCTCTCCGAGAAAAATGCACAGAACTTTGCACACAATTTTGGAGGATTCATGGATCCCTGGAGCTATGCATGACAACCCTTCCCTAGGCGGACAAGCATTTACTTTCTCCAATTATAAGAAGAGTTCTTGACCAAGAAAGAATGGAGCTTGGCATTACCCCTACTACCAAGTCAGTCTGTATAGGTCTGTTCAATAAGCTGGTCAGGTTGATAGTCCTATTCCTCCAGCCACACTCACTGGGATATTTTGGTTCCAACAGAAGATAGATTAGATTAGATAAATAGATTAGAAAGCTGTAAGGCATATTTGCTGCCTTTTCTCTCCTCCATTCCCCCGGGGTTTCTCTTCCTCCATCACCGCCTTCAATGTTGGCTCCTAATCATATGGCTCCTCTGTTTGAAACACTTCAGTGAGTTACCATCTCCTACAGGACAAAGTCCAAGTTCCCCGACATGCTTTCAAGATTGTCCATCTTCCTCATCCATCTGGCTCGTATTCCTCCACTCTTTCTGGTCCCACCCACCCAGAAGTCCACCTCATGCTTCTGCCTCTCATGCCTGGCTCATGTAGTCCCACGGCCTAGAATACTCCTCTCCCTTCAGCAGGCTCATCTCTGGTCATCAGTAGGCTCATCTCTGGTCATCAGTTCATTTGGCTGCCATCTCCAGGGAGACTCTGCTGGCCCCTCTGTGTGTCCTTTGTCACGCTGAGCTTCCTTCCCCCTCTCAGGGCACGTATCAATTTTCAATTGTCCGCTCATAGGTCTGTCTTCCCCACAAGATGGTGAGCTCCCCAGGGCTAGTTCAGTTTTATATCACCAGTGTCTGCTGCATGGCGGCTACTCAGTAAATGTCTGAGGAAGGAAGGATGGAAAGAGCCTTTGAATACACCCATTATGTGCTCTAACAGGACAAGGTCTCCTTGAAAGTTTATACCTGCAGAACAATGCTAAATCACAGGGTGAAAAGGACTGTGTCGGGGGGTCCTGAAAAGAAGCAAGTCACTCAGTCGGTTCCGAGTGAGCCTGGCATGCTGCACTCACCAACTCTCCTTGGCTTCATGGCTAAGGGCCCAGAGAGCACAGTTCTCAGTTGGAACTGCACATCAGAATCCCTGAGGAGCTTTAAAAAAAATACCGATGCCTGGGTCACACCCCCAGAGATTCTGATTTAACTGTTCTAGGGTATAGCCTAGGCATCAGGAGTTTTAAAATCTCCCCAGGCGATTCTAATGTGAAACCCTGGCTGAGGTCTGCCACTTTAGATTTGGACATGGATTGAAGTCTAACTCTGGTACTAAAGCAGCTTTGAACATTCTGGTAAGTCCCCTAATCTCTCTGAACTTCAGATTCCCCTTCATTTGGATAGTGTGAGGATTAAATGAGATGATGACTATTAAGTGCTCAGCCTGGCACCCCGTAAGGAGACACACAGTAGGTGTTAGCAGATGTCATTATGACACCACTGACTTTGTCCTCCCAAAGGGAAACTCTAGAAAGATGCTGAAAGAGGTAGTGAGTCATTCAGAGCACCAGTTCCTACAAGACTGGCTGGCTGGGATGACTCTTGTTCAAGCATTCTGGAACCAATAGGATGCTCACAGTAATCAACACACCTTGGTTAACGAGGTAAGATTACTGAATGCAAATTAGTCAGAGATATATTGCAGCTGTTTGTCAGTGAGGCCGTGGAACATACTAAAGTTTATGAGCTTAATAAAGTACGGGTTTTTTTTTCAGTCCCCAACCTCACTGAGTCTGATCAACATCAGCAGCTCAGCAGTCACTCAAATCAGTTCAAAAATCCTCAGGATGTGGGGTAACATTAGCAGAGGGGCTCAACTGCAGAGAGCATAAGAATCACCTGGGGGCATGTTTAAGTACGGAACCCCTGGCTTCAGCCCCAAGGGTCAGTGGGGCTACTTAGAAGTGTTTGGGGGCTTTAGCCCACACTTCATAATCCCCACAAACTCCGTAAGCCACCCTAAATTTCATAAAAACAGTAGTATACATTGATATGAAATGGACAACTGAAATTTCCTTATCCTGTAAAGTGTGAATCTTTAGAAAGCATTGCTCTTTGTAAAAACTGGCTGTACTTTAAGTGAAAATGCACCCATTTAAAGTGAAAGGTTTTTGTTTGTTTGTTTGTTTTGTTTTGTTTTTTTGCGTTACGCGGGCTTCTCACTGCTGTGGCCTCTCCCGTTGCGGAGCACAGGCTCCGGATGCGCAGGCTCAGCGGCCATGGCGCACGGACCCAGCCGCTCCGTGGCACGTGGGATCTTCCCAGACCGTGGCACGAACCCACGTCCCCTGCATCGGCAGGCAGACTCTCAACCACTGCGCCACCAGGGAAGCCCTTAAAGTGAAAGTTTTGATCGATTTTGACAATTTTATACACCTGTGTAGCCACAACCACAAACACTGCCAAACATAAACATGTCCATCAACCCCAAAACTCCCCCCGCCCCGGCTCTCTTTCAGTCCTCACTCTACCCCACATCCCCAGACGCGGGCAACAATGAATCATCCCTCTGTCACTATAGACGAGGATGTATTTCCAGAGTTTTTTTTTTTTTTTTTTTTTTACAAATATGATCAAGCAGTGTGACTTCTTCTGTGTCTGGCTTTTCCTGCTCAGCACAGTGTCTGTGAAATTTATCCTTGTGGCTGCACGTACCACTAGTTTATTCCTTTTTATTGTTGAATCATTGTCCATTGTAAAGATGTACCACAATTTATTTATTCACCTGTTGATGGACATTTAGTTGTTTTCAGTTTGGGCTTTTATTCAGTTGCACACATTCTAAGTCAAACAGTGCATTTACTACTTAAACAGTTTCAAAGACAAGACTAAGCCCCTTTACCAAACAGATTGCTGACCCTAAGTCTCTCCTGTATGAAAGTTCTAGAGTTGCCTTCTCCAGGAATTCTGATGAGGTTTGAGTTACAGCCCAGGAACCTGCATCCTTAATAATTATGGCTGGTTATGCTGATACCCAAGTCCCCAAACTATACCATGAAGATATCGTCCCAAAGTTTAGGGCGCTGGCTAACCCCAGGTACAACCCACCTCTGGTCACAAGGATTTGCATCTTTCTTCTGTGGCAGAACTACGTTAGGACCCTCTCTCTCAGAGTCCACAGGGCTCACCAGGCTCCTGTATCAAACGGCCAAATCAGAGATGGCGGGGGGAAGCCAGGGCACTGCTTCTCAAATTGTGAATCCTCTCAGGTCAACAAGATCGCTACTATGGAAAGATCCTCAGGGTGTGAGAGGTAGCCATGAAGGCCTTTTGCACACCCTCCATCCCTAGTCATTTCAAGACCCAATTTTTCATCTCATTAAGGAGTCAGACATGAGGTAAAGTTGATGCCATTGATGTCTGAAGCAAGAACCTGTAATTATGGCCTAAAGAAAGATACCACCTAATGGAAGGGTATGAAAGAATTCCACAGACTGGCCTGAGTATAAAACCATGGGTAATCATTAGTTAAATCCATCACACCTCTAACCTGCCCTAACCAATCAAGGTCATTTTATTTGTTGCTACAAAGACTTACAGGTCCTCCAAGCAGCACACAGCCTAAACAATAAGATGTTTGCCTGAGTTGTTTTCCAGGAACTTGGAGTCTAGCTGTGTCTAGTTGGAGTTGAGCTGGTTAAGACTGGGTAAGACCACCGACCCTCCAACTGGGCATGCAAAAGTGTCCGCTTGGTGACCTTTTGACAGCAGAGGGCTGAAAACTCCACCCTCAGATCCTGCTAAGCGCTCCACATTTGAACGTGTGCAGAGGCCTGTAGTTAGTTACATCTGTGCAAAACGATGATTACCACACCTTTTCCCTATCACCTCTCCCCAGGCTCCCTGAGCCACCACGCTTCAGACCGCCCTGATGCTTTATCCCAGAAGTACCCTGGGCCCATTGCCTTTGGGGGAGGCTGAACTAAGTCTTGTCTCGTGTCTCCTCACTTGGCTGCCTTGCGAATAAACCTCCTCTTTGCTGCTAAACCTCAGGGTCTCAGCATTTTGGCTCTCTGCGCATAGGGCAAAACAAACCCGGTTGGGTAACAAGTATGGCTAAGACAGAACACAGGTGGTCAAAGTTATAGCTAAAGAAAATGAGGCTCAGTGCTAACAAGGCTGGCCTGTTTGGCAAGGATCCTTTAAGGAAGGTTGAAGGAGAAGTGGGGAGTGTCAAAGGAGGCGAACACAAGAACCAGGGCTTAGCTTGTGGGGCCTCTTCTTACCATCTTAAAGATCATATTAGTTAACCACTGACAAAAGGATTCTCATTTTTCCTCTAAGAAAAACATACATTTTGTTGAGCCTTTCCTCCCCAAACCACTCTGTTGTTAGTTTCATTCCTTTAGATTTTTCCTTTTTTAGGAACACTTTTAACCTGTAGGATACAACAGATGAAGCACATCCCTAAGTTTCCACATCCACAGAATTAAGGAAGCCATAAGCTTTTCCTTCTCCTCCTTTTTCTCTTTTTCTCTTTCCCCCCCAATCATCTTTTTTTGTGCCAAGTTTCATGACCCATGCCTGGCCTTTTGCACAACAGGAGTGTGTCAGAAGTCAAAACGATAAAATATTATGCCAAGGAGGAGAGAGGTGGGAGATGGATGTACTGGGAGGTTGGGGTCAGCGGATGCAAACTGGTATATATACAATGGATAAACAAGGTCCTACTGTATAACACAGGGAACTATATTCAATATCCAGTGATAAGCCATAATGGAAAAGAATATGAAAAAGAATGTATATATGTCTGTAACTGAGTCACTTTGCTGTACAGCAGTAATTAACACATTGTAATTCAACTATACTTCAATAAGAAAAATTTCTAAAAAAGAATATTATGTCATATCAACCTAGTCCATGTGTGAAAGCTTGCTAGCCAATCTTGGTATGTTAATAGAAGTGTTTTCAGTTTCTACAACAGTTCGGAGTTTTTCTTCCAGTTATTCATTCTTTCAGCAGATATTTAATGAGGACCTAATAAATGCCATACACTGTCCTGGATGCTGAGGATGCCAAAATTAGAGTTTACGGTCCAGTGGGAGAAACAGACATTGAAGCAGACAAATTACAAGTTGGTGCTGTAGGGCAGGAAAAGAGATGGGAGCACAGGAGTGGGAGGAGGATGCTGCAGGAGTTGGGAGATACTGATGTTAATTTAAAAATCTGCTGTGCCATCAGTGCCCTCCGTTCATGCAAGATCACAGCAGATTTAATGGAGTGGAGGGAAGGATCAAGGGCAGGAGTGCTGAGGAATGCTTTCATAATTTATCACTCTATGCATGCTGGAACGCTGGTTTTCACCAAAACAAAACCTGTTGCTCTATTAGCTCTTCTCGCTTGAAAGTCAAGATTGTCCTCTTTCTTCAGGACACTGTCAAGTAAATCTGTTGATGTGTGAAGCTGAGGGATTCGAGATGAAATTACTCATGGAAGAAATGAGTATTTCAAGGCAAATAACATGTGTTCTCTGAGAATCTCTTGAAGTTTGGCCAGAAGTTCATACCAACCCTTTGTGCTGGCCAAATGCCTGATTTCTGGGAAGTTTAAACATGTAATTGACATTTCCCCCAAGGTTGTCATAAAAACTCTCCAATGGGGATGGATGACCAAAAACATTGTACAAGTGGGGGGTAAACAATCAGAAGGAATATATGTTGGGGTTGCCCTGGGTTCTTTAGAGCCCTCTTTTCCTTGTTTTTCATATTCATAATTGCCTTCTAGGCCTTCCACCCCCATGTGACCCACCCTCCCCGTCTGTGTATTCAGCCCCTAGCCTTTCCTCCAGCTCTAGAGCTGTGTGTCTATCTGCCAGAGCCAAACTTAGCATCCACCCCCTCCAGATCTGTGAGTGGGAAAGAACATATATAACAGGAATGTATGGAAAAATCTACAATCTAATGCAGATAGAGATGGGGATTCTGATCTCTTTCCCAGAATTTGTTTTTTAAGTCAGATCTAATAGCAAGTAAAAAAATGGTTTAGTTTGACTTTCTGTTCTTTCTATTTCCTTTTCTCCTTGAAAAGTCCCAAAAGCAGGAAGACAGAAAAACAGACAGCCCCAAGAAATCCAAATGGGATGTGGCAGAAACTCTTACATGCCTCCAATATAGCCACGCTTCTCTTTTTCCTTAGTAACAGAACCTTGATTTTACTTGGTCCAGCAGTGCATATAGCTGAAAGACACTTCCCAACCTGCTTTGCAGTTAGCTGTAGCCACCTGACTAAGTTCTGGTCAGTGAGACTTAATTGGCAGTATCTTATGGGATTTCCAAGAAGGCTGTTTAAAGGGATTTAACGTTATCTGACACTGCTGGGAAAAGAGCCCTTTGTCCTTCCTCTCCTTCCTCCTGCCAGGGATATAGACATGATGACTAGAGGTTCAGCAGCCTTTTTCTGCTAAGAAGACCTTGGTGATAAAAATTATGTGATGAGGGAAGAGCCAGGCTCTCTAATGACCTCATGGAGCTGCCATACAAGCCCTGGACTACTTATTTCCAGACTTCTTTTAAGTAAGAGACTTTAAGCCACTATGTACTTAAGCTACTATATTCAGGTCTCTGTTATGACAAAACCTAATCCTTACCGATACATTAAATAATTAGGAGTTAGCTATAATATCTAATAATCGGGAGTTAACTGTAATATCAGCAGTTAAAGCTTGGGAGAGACCTAGAGTGTCTGGTGAGTGTGATAATAAATTAAACATCAGCCCTTCCCATTCTCAACATTACTGTGGCCTTGATGGATGCAAAGCAGTGACAGCAGCAGGACAAAGGAAATGAATGTTGGGTTAAAGTTTGACTGCATAGCCTGATGAAGTTCAAATGCCCTAGTAGCTGATGTTCTTCTTTTGATGGTCTTTTTGTTTAACTGCTTTGCTCCGGGCCTAAATTCAGCACCAGGATCCTCAGGCTCCACAGCCTGGACTGGACTGATCAGATATAAGCCACATGACCCAAGTTAGCATCAAGCAAACAACCCTCACAGTAACAACTTTGCTCCTATTTGCCTTATCAGGAAGCTGGTGACAAATCCACTCAGAACCAAGATCAAACTTGGAAGAGGGAAGAAGCCTCATTTAGTGACAAAAACAAGTTACTCTCTGCCCCTCCCAACTCATCAAGATGTCAGTGCACATCTCTACCAAACCCCAGGACAAGAATCATCACTATCACCAGGACTATAAGCAGATGAGGCCAGAGGTCACATTTGTACCAGTGGCACTTCCCCCTCACCTCTACCCCAGCCTTGATATTCCACTGGATCAAGCAGGGCTCAAGGCAGTCATTTCCTCAATCAAAGACTCAGGCAGCCTTCTCGCCTGGTATCAGCCCTGCCCAGCTGCCTCTGACTTTGGCCCTCCTCCAGAGAGACTCAGAGCCCTTGTCCAGGGGTGAAGACAGGACAAGCTTTCCCCACCAGGTCAGTGGAGAGAGGCCTTGCCTTCTCCTCATGTTTCTTTTGGCTCCCTGACATGACCTCAGCAGGTCCCACATCAAGGGTTTCTTCAGGATTTTGGGGGAACATTACTGGGCAGGAATGGGATTCCAAGCCACTTTTCAATGGGCACCCCATTCACACCACCGTCTTACACTCTACCATTTCTTAGAGGGGTGGGATAGGGAGGGTGGGAGGGAGGGAGACGCAAGAAGGAGGAGATATGGAAACATATGTATATGTATAACTGATTCACTTTGTTATAAAGCAGAAACTAACACACCATTGTAAAGCAATTATACTCCAATAAAGATGTAAAAAAAAAAAGGGCTTTCAAATCTGAATGGAATTAGCTGGATTTTTAACACCTTGTCAAAGGCAACCTGGCTCAGTATGGTATATTGGAAAGAGCTGAGTTATGGGCCACCAGAGGCATGGGTTCAAGTGCTACTGTTTTACTAATTAGCTATGGGGTCTTGGGCAAGCCCAGTTGCATCCTTTTTCTTTTCTTCTTTTTTCTTTTTTTTTTTTTGGTGACTTCTACATACCAAGTATTTGTCAAGGTGCTGAGAATTCAGGAGCAAACAAAACAGATTTAAAAAATCCCTGCCTTTATGGGGTTTATGATTTGATGCAGCAGGGTGGAGGTGTGGGGAGAGAGAGACCTGAAACAGAGAATGACATATGTACATATATGTTTGCAGACTCTGATAAATATTATGAAAAGAAAGCACATGGTCCTCAGAGGGGGAACCATCTACTTTAGACTGAGGGAGATCACATTTTAGCTAAAGCCTGAGGAACGGGCAGGAGTTAGCCAGGCAAAGAATGGAAGAAGATGGTTTGAAAAACAGGAACCAGACAGGCAATGGATCTATGAGTCCATATTTCTCTTTCATGGCTCCAAAATAATAATAATTATTATTACTATAATAGTCAAGTGATCTGTATATGGATGTATATAATGTACACACATGAATAATAATTGTAATAGTCAAGTGACCTGTGAGAGCCTGTTGACCAAGACCAGATGAGAGATGTGACATTCAGGAGATACTGATGGAACAGAGGCCAGTCATCAAAAACCAGACAAGAGGATTTGCACCCTGTAGACACCAGCCAAGGGCCAAACCACCGCCCCAGCGCTCCACCACACCCTGAATCCCTGACATCCTGCAAGACCAGGGCTCTTGGTCCCCATGAGGGGAAAAAAGGCAGGTAGTGGTAGTTATCCTGAATTCACTGGGATTAAATCTGAAAATTCTGAAAAACACTGCAGTGACCAAGACTACTTGGAAAGAATGAAGTGGAGTTTTCCACCATGGGCTTGAGATGGAAATTGTTTTTGCCATGAGAGATTATGGTTTTGTTTTGGGTTTTTTTTGCACATCTGACTGTAACCTGTGAGGTGCTTCTGTGTGAGTATGTATGTGCATTCCACAAAAGGAGAGAGTGATGGGAGAGTGAGTCAGCTGTTGTTATGGAGTGCGGACTGGCAGCAGCAGAACACATCACCAACCTCTTGGCAGCCTGGCAGCAGGCTCCCCCAGCCCACGCCCAACCTCCCCTTACAGACCCCTCCACCCACACTCCCTCCACTCGCTTGGCCCAGGCCTAAGATTTCCCAGCGCCCTCCAGGAGTGTGCACACGTTAACAAATGGGTCTACTCTGGCCCTGGACATATTACCCAGCGTTTCCTGACTGCTTCCTGCTCTGCAGGGTGTGCGATCTGAGACCCGAGCCTGGGGGTCGCCTCCCAGTAGCCCCCTCCACCCCGGTGGGTGCCTGCGACCCCAACTGTGTTCTCCCAGACCGAATGGCCTCAACTCCCACTTCTACCTGAGAGAAGGGGCTGGCAGCCCTGACTGGGTGGAGAGGCCAGAGCAGGGATGTAAATAACTCTGAGTTGAGATGAGGCAGCTTGGCACTGTGAAGAATAGGCTATGCAAAAACCTAGAGGGCAATGGCCATTCTGACTGGTGTGAGGTGATACCTCATTGTAGTTGTGATTTGCATTTCTCTAATAATTAGTGAAGTTGAGCAGCTTTTCATGTGCTTTTTGGCCATCTGTATGTCTTCTTTGGAGAAATGTCTACTTAGACCTTCTACACATTTTTTGATTGAGTTGTTTGCTTTTTGAATTTGAGCTGCATAAGCTGTTTGTATATTTTGGAGATTAATCCCTTGTCTGTTGCTTAATTTGCAAATATTATCTCCCATTCTGTGGGTTGTCTTTTTGTCTTGTTTATGGTTTCCTTTGCTGTGCAAAGCTTTGAAGTTTCATTAGGTCCCATTTGTTTATTTTTGTTTTTATTTCCATTTCTCTAGGAGGTGGGTCAAAAAGGATCTTGCTGTGATTTGTGTCAAAGAGTGTTCTGCCTAAGCTTTTCTCTAAGAGTTCTATAGTGTCTGGCCCTACATTTAGGTCTTTGATCCATTTTGAGTTTGTTTTTGTGTATGGTGTTAGAGAATGTTCTAATTTCATTCTTTTACATGCAGCTGTCCAATTTTCCCAGCACCACTTATTGAAGAGACTGTCTTTTCTCCATTGTATATTCTTGCCTCCTTTGTGATAGATTAGGTGACTATAGGTGTATGGGTTTAGCTCTGGACTTTCTATCCTGTTCCATTGATCTATTTTCTGTTTTTGCGCCAGTACCATACTGTTTTGATTACTGTAGCTTTGTAGTATAGTCTAACCAGTCAGAATGGCCATCATCAAAAAATCTACAAACAGTAAATACTGGAGAGGGTGTGGAGAAAAAGGAAACCTCCTACACTGTTGGTGGGAATGTAAATTGGTACAGCCACTATGGAGAACAGTATGGAGATTTCTTAAAAAAAAAAACACTAAAAATAAAGCTATCATATGATCCATCAACTCCAATCCTGGGCATATATCCAGAGAAAACCATACTTTGAAAAGATACATGCACCCCCAATGTTCATTGCAGCACTATTTACAAGAACCAGGACGTGGAAACAATGTAAATGTCCATCAATGGATGAAAGGATAAAGAAGATGTGGCTTACTAGAAGACATCAACAAACTAACACAGGTAGGAACATGAATGACTTAGACCAGTAGGAACAAAAGTTTGGGGTCAGTGTGCAGAGTAGTGAGACACTGTCAGCTGAGTGACTTTCTTTTTTTTTTTTTTGCGGTACGTGGGCCTCTCACTGCTGTGGCCTCTCCCACTGCGGAGCACAGGCTCCGGACGCGCAGGCCCAGCGGCCATGGCTCACAGGCCCAGCCGCTCCACGGCATGTGGGATCCTCCCAGACCGGGGCACGAACCCGTGTTCCCTGCATCGGCAGGCGGACTCTCAACCACTGCGCCACCTGGGAAGCCCCTGAGTGACTTTCTAAAACTAAAGAAAACGTTGACTGAAGAGAGAAAAATAAGATATACCGACCGGGGACCTTCAAGACAGCAGAGGAGTAAGACATGAAGATCACCTTCCTCCCCACAAATACATCAAAAATATATCGACATGTGGAACATCTCCTACAGAACACCTACTGAACTCTGGCAGAAGACCTCAGAATTCCCAAAAGGCAAGAAAATCCCCATGTACCTGGGTAGGGCAAAAGAAAAAAGAAAAAACAAGGACAAAAGAATAGGGATGGGAACTGCACCTCTGGGAAGGAGATGTGAAGGAGGAAAAGTTTCCACACACTAGGAAGCCCCTTCACGGGTGGGGATCGGGGGTGGGTGCGGGGAAGCTTCAGAGCCATGGAGGAGAGCGCAGCAACAGGGGTGCAGAGGGCAAGGGTGGGCGGGGGCTGGGAGCTGAGGCTGGGGCTTCAGAGGTCAGATCCCAGGGAGAGGACTGGGGTTGGCTGTGGGAACACAGCCTGAAGGGGCCTAGTATGCCACTGCTAGCTGGGAGGGAGTCCGGGAAAAACACTGGACCCACCTAAGAGGCAAGAGACCACTGTTTCAAGGTGCGCAAGGAGAGGGGATTCCTTCCCTGTCTGCCCACAGAAGGCAGAGCACCACCTAAATGAGCTCCCAAGACAGGTGCAAGCCACGGCTGTCAGCTCGGACACCAGAGGCAGGCCTGAAACGCTAATGCTGTGGCTGCAGCCACCAAGATTCCTGTGTGCAAGCACAGATCACTATCCACATGCTGCACCCCCAGTGTGCAGCCTGCCACTGCCAGGATCCCGTGATCCAGGGACAAATTGCCTGGGAGAACACACAGTGCACCTCAGGCTGTTACAATGTCATGCCAGCTTCTGCCGCCGCAGGCTCATCCTGCATTCCAATTATAACTACCGTACCTCTCCTTCCCCCTGGCATGAGGGAGCCAGAGCCCCCTAATCAGCCGCTGCTTTAACCCTGTCCTGTCTGGGTGGAAACAGAATCCTGAGGACGACCTACACACAGAGGTGGGGCCAAAACCAAAGCTGAACCCCGAGAGCTGTGCGAACATAGAAGAGAAAGGGAAATCTCTACCAGGAGCCTCAGGAGCAGCAGATTAAATCCCTACAATCAACATGAGGTACCCTGCATCTGTGGAATACCTGAATAGACAACGAATCAACCCAAAATTGAGGCGGTGGACTGTGGGAGCAACTGTAGACTTTGGGTTTGCTGTCTGCGACTGACTTGTTTCTGATTTTTATGTTTATCTTAGTATAGATTTAGCGCCTATTATCATTGGCGGATTTGTTTATTGGTTTGGTTGCTCTCTCCATTTTTTTTAATTATTATTTTTTCTTTCTTTATTTCTCCCTTTTCTTCTGAGCCATGTGACTGACAAGGTCTTGTTGCTCCGGCCTAGTGTCAGGCCTGAGCCTCTGAGGGGGGAGCTGAGTTCAGGAAATTGGACTCCAGAGAACTCTCCCAGAGATCTCTGTCTCAACGCTAAGACCCGGCTCCACCCAACAGGCAGCAGCTCCAGTGCTGTACACCCCATGCCAAACAACTAGCAACACAGGAACACAACCCCACCCATTAACAGAGAGGCTGCTTAAAATCATACTAAGTTCACAGACACCCCAAAACACACCATCAGATGCAGCCCTGCCCACGAGAAAGATAAGATCCAGCCCCACCTCCCCAAGCAGAAACAGAGGAACCAGTGTCCTCCACAAAAGCCAACACAAGCCACTGAACCAACCTTACCCACTGGGGGCAGACACAAGAAACAAAGGGAACTACGAATGTGCAGCCTGTGAAAAGGAGATGCAAAAACAGTAAGTTAGGCAAAAGGAGAAGACAGAGAAACACACAGCAGATGAAAGAGCAGTGTAAAAATCCACCAGACCAAACAAATGAAGAGGAAATAGGCAGTCTCCCTGAAAATGAATTTACAGTAATGATAGTAAAGATGATCCAAAACCTTGGAAATACAATGGAGAAAATACAAGAAACGCTTAACAAAGAACTAAAGAACTAGAGAGCAAACAAACAATGATGAACAACACAATAAATGAAATTAAAAATTCTCCAGAGGGAATCAATAGCAGAATAATGGAGGCAGAACAATGGATAAGTGACCTGGAAGATAAAATATGGGAAATAACTACCACAGAGCAGAATAAAGAAAAAAGAATGAAAAGAATTGAGGACAGTCTCAGAGACCCCTGGGACAACATTAAAGCACCAATATTCGAATTATAGGGGTCCCAGAAGAAGAAGAGAGAAAGAAAGGGTCTGAGAATATATTTGAAGAGATTGTAGTTGAAAACTTCCCTAACATATGAAAGGAAATACTCAGTCAAGTCCAGGAAGCACAGAGAGTCCCATTCAGGATAAATCCATGGAGAAACATGCCAAGACACATATTAATCAAACTACCAAAAATTAAATAAAAAGAAAAAATATTAAAAGCAGCAAGGGAAAAACAACTAATACCATAAAAGGGAATCCAAATAAGGTTAACAGCGGATCTTTCAGCAGAAACTCTGCAGGCCAAAAGGGAGTGGCAGGACATATTTAAAGTGATGAAATGGAAAAACCTACAACCAAGACTACGCTACCCAACAACGATCTCATTCAGATTTGAAGGAAAAATTAAAATCTTTACAGACAAGCAAAAGTTAAGAGAATTCAGCACCACCAAACCAGCTGTACAACAAATACTAAAGGAACTTCTCTAGGCAGGAAACACAAGAGAAGGAAAAGACCTAAAAAACAAACCCAGGGGCTTCCCTGGTGGCGCAGTGGTTGAGAGTCCGCCTGCCGATGCAGGGGACACAGGTTCGTGCCCCGGTCCAGGAGGATCCCACGTGCCGCGGAGTGGCTGGGCCCATGAGCCATGGCCGCTGGGCCTGCGCATCCGGAGCCTGTGCTCTGCAACAGGAGAGGCCACAACAGTGAGAGGCCCACGTACGCCAAAAAAAAAAAAAAAAAAAAAAAAAAAAAAAAAAACAATTAAGAAAATGGTAATAGGAACATACATATCGATAATCACCTAGAATGTAAATGGATTAAATGCTCCAACCAAAAGACATAGACTGGATACAAAAACAAGACCTGTTTATATGCTGTCTACAAGAGACCCACTTCAGACCTAGTGAGGCATATAGAATGAAAGTGAGAGTATGGAAAAAGATATTCCATGCAAATGGAAACAAAAGAAAGCTGGAGTAGCAATTCTCATATTAGACAAAATTTACTTTAAAATAAAGACTTTTATAAGAGACAAAGAAAGACACTATATAATGATCAAGGGATCAACCCAAGAAGTAGGTATAACAATTGTAAATATTTATGCACCCAACATAGGAGCGCCTCAATACATAAGGCAAATGCTAAAAGCCATAAAAGGAGAAATCGACATTAACACAATCATACAGGGAACTTTAACACCCCAATTTCACAAACGGACAGATCATTCAAAATGAAAATAAATAAGGAAACACAGGCTTTAAATCATACATTACACAAGATGAATTTAATTGATATTTATAGGACATTCCATCCTATAATGGAACTCATGGAACATTCTCCAGGATAGATCACATCTTGGGTCACAAATCGAGCCTTGGTAAATTTAAGAAAATTGAAATCCTAAGAAGTAATCTGTTCTGGCCACAACGCTGTAAGACTGGATATCAATTACAGGAAAAAATCTGTAAAAAATACAAACAAATGGAGGCTAAACAATACACTATTAATAAACAAGATATCACTGAGGAAATCAAAAAATACCTAGAAACAAATGACAATGAAAACACGATGACCCAAAACCTATGGGATGCAGCAAAAGCAGTTCTAAGAGGGAAGTTTATAGCAATACAATCCTATGCAACAAACAAGAAACATCTCAAATAAACAACCTTACCTTACACTTAAAGCAATGAGAGAAAGAAGAACAACAACAACAAAAAACCAAAGTTAGCAGAAGGAAAGAAATCGTAAAGATCAGATCAGAAATGAATGAAAAAGAAATGAAGGAAACAATAGCAAAGCTCAATAAAACTTAAAGCTCGTTCTTTGAGAAGATAAACAAAATTGATAAACCATTAGCCAGACTCATCAAGAAAAAAAGGGAGAAGACTCAAATCAATAGAATTAGAAATGAAAAAGGAGAAGTAACAACTGACACTGCAGAAATAAAAAGGATCATGAGAGATTACTACAAGCAACTTTATGCCAATGAAATGGAAAACCTGGAGGAAATGTACAAATTCTTAGAAAAGCACAACCTTCCAAGACTGAACCAGGAAGAAACAGAAAATATAAACAGACCAATCACAAGCACTGAAATTGAAACTGTGATTAAAAATCTTCCAACAAACAAAAGCCCAGGGCCAAATGGTTTCACAGGTAAATTCTGTCAAACATTTAGAGAAGAGCTAACACCTATCGTTTGCAAACTCTTCCAAAATATAGCAGAGGGAGGAACACTCCCAAACTCATTCTATGAGGGCACCATCACACTGACACCAAAACCAGACAAAGATGTCACAAGGAAAGAAAACTGCAGGCCAATATCACTGATGAACATAGATGCAAAAATCCTCAACAAAACACTAGCAAACAGAATCTAACAGCACAATAAAAGGATCAAACACCATGATCAAGTGGAGTTTATCCCAGGAATGCAAGGATTCTTCAATATATGCAAATCAATCAATGTGATACACCATATTAACAAACTGAAGGAGAAAACCATATGATCATCTCAATAGATGCAGAAAAATCTTTCAACAAAATTGAACACCCATTTATGATAAAACCCCTCCAGAAAGTAGGCACAGAGGAAACTTACTTCAACATAATAAAGGCCATATATGACAAACCCAAAGCCAACATCATCCTCAATGGTGAAAAACTGAAACCATTTCCTATAATTTCAGGAACAAGACAAGACTGTTCACTCTCACCACTCTTATTCAACATAGTTTTGGAAGTTTTAGCCACAGCAATCACAGAAGAAAAAGAAATAAAAGGAATCCAAATCAGAAAAGAAGAAGTAAAGCTGTCACTGTTTGTAGATGACATGATACTATATATAGAGAATCCTAAAGATGCCACCAGAAAACTACTAGAGCTAATCCATGAATTTGGTAAAGTATCAGGATACAAAATTAATGCACAGAAATCTCTGGCATTCCTACGCACTAATGATGAAAAATCTGAAAGAGAAATTAAGGAAACACTCCCATTTACCATTGCTACAAAAAGAATAAAATACCTAGGAATAAACCTACCTAAGGAGACAAAAGACCTGTATGTAGAAAACTATAGGACACTGATGAAAGAAATTAAAGAGGATACATACCGATGGAGAGATATACCATGTTCTTGGATTGGAAGAAGCAACGTTGTGAAAATGACTATACTACCCAAAGCAATCTACAGATTCAATGCAATCCCTATCAAACTACCAATGGCATTTTTCACAGAATTAGAACAAATAATTTCACAATTTGTATGGAAACACAAAAGACCCTGAAAAGCCAAAGCAATCTTGAGAAAGAAAAACGGAGCTGGAGGAATAAGGCTCCCAGACTTCAGACTATACTACAAAGCCACAGTAATCAAGACAGTATGGTACTGGCACAAAAATAGAAATATACATCAATGGAACAGGATAGAAAGCCCAGAGATAAACCCACGCACATACGGTCACTTTATTTTTGATAAAGGAGGCAAGAATATGCAATGGAGAAAAGACAGCCTCTTCACTAAATGGTGCTGGGAAAACTGGACAGCTACATTGAAAAGAATGAAATTAGAACGCTCCCTAACACTATATACAAAAATAAACTCAAAATAGATTAAAGACCTAAATGTAAGGCCAGACACTATAAAACTCTTAGAAGAAAGCATAGGCAAAACACTCTATGACATAAATCACAGCAAGATCCTTTTGGACCCACCTCCTAGAGAAATGGAAATAAAAACAACGATAAACAAATGGGACCTAATGAAACTTAAAAGCTTTTACACAGCAAAGGAAAACATGAACAAGAGAAAAAGACAACCCTCAGAATGGGAAAAAATATTGGTAAATGAAGCAACTGACAAAGGATTAATCTCCAAAATTTATGAGCAGCTCATGCAGCTCAATATCAAAAAAACAAACAACCCAATCCAAAAATGGGCAGAAGACTTATATAGACATTTCTCCAAAGAAGATATACAGATTGCCAACAAACACATGAAAGAATGCTCAACATCACTAATCATGAGAGAAATGCAAATCAGAACTACAATGAGGTATCACCTCACACCAGTCAGAATGGCCATCATCAAAAAATCTACAAACAATAAATGCTGGAGAGGGTATGGAGAAAAGGGAACCCTCTTGCACTGTTTGTGGGAATGTAGATTGATACAGCCACTATGGAGATCAGTATGGAGGTTCCTTAAAAAACTAAAAATAGAACTATCATATGATCCAGCAATCCCACTACAGGGATTTCCCCTGAGAAAACCATAATTCAGAAAGAGTCATGTACCACAATGTTCATTGCAGCTCTAGTTACAATAGCCAGGACATGGAAGCAACCTAAGTGTCCACTGACAGATGAATGGATAAAGAAGATGTGGCACATATATACAATGGAATATTACTCAGCCATATAAAGGAACGAAATTGAGTTATTTGTAGTGAGGTGGATGGACCTAGAGACTGTCATACAGAGTGAAGTAAGTCAGAAAGAGAAAAACAAATACCATATGCTAACACATATATATGGAATCTGAAAAAAAAACAAGAGAAAAAATGGTTCTGATGAGCCCAGGTGCAGGACAGGAATAAAGATGTAGATGTAGAGAATGGACTTGAGGACATGGGGAGGGTGAAGGGTAAGCTGGGACGAAGTGAGAGAGTAGCATGGACATATATACACTACCAAATGTGAAATAGATAGCTGGTGGGAAGCAGGTGCATTAAACAGGGAGATCAGCTCAGTGCTTTGTGACCACCTAGAGGGGTGGGATAGGGAGGGTGGGAGGGAGATGCAAGAGGGAGGGGATATGGGGATATATGTATACATATAACTGATTCACTTTTTTTTTTTTGTTTGTTTGTTTGTTTGTTTTTTGCAGTACGCGGGCCTCTCACTGCTGTGGCCTCTCCTGTTGCGGAGCACAGGCTCTGGATGCGCAGGCTCAGCGGCCATGGCTCACGGGCCCAGCCGCTCCACGGCATGTGGGATCTTCCCGGACCGGGGCACGAACCCATGTCCCCTGCATCGGCAGGCGGACTCTCAACCACTGCGCCACCAGGGAAGCCCTGTGATTCACTTTTTTATATGGCAGAAACTTACACAATATTGTAAAGCAATTATACTCCAATAAAGATGTTAAAAAATAAAAAGAAAGATGTGGTACATATATACAATGGAATACTATTCAGCCATAAAAAAGAATGAAATGATGCTATTTGCAGTGACATGGATGGAAGTCAGACAGAGAAAGACAAATATATATCGCTTATATGTGAAATCTAAAAACAAATGGTGTAAATCAACTTATTTATAAAACACAGAGTTACAGATGTAGAAAACAAACCTATGGTCACCAAGAGGGAAAGCGGGGGGGATAAACTGGGAGACTGGATTGACATAAACACCCTAGTATATATGAAATAGATAACTAATAAGGACCTACTGTATAGCACAGGGAACTCTACTCAGTACTCTGTAATGATCTATATGGGAAAAGAACGTAAAAAAGAGTGAATATATGTGTGTGTATAACTGATTAATTTTCTTGTGTAGCAGAAACTAACACAACATTGTAAATCAACTATACTTCAATAAAAATTAATTTAAAAAAAATCTAGAGGGCACATGGCTCTGGGTCCAGGAGGGCAGCCCCCCAGAGCTGGCCAAGAGACCACCTCCAGCCACAAGGCACCCCCTGCAGAACTCGCCACTGGAAACCAAGACAAGGTCTGGCCTGGATCACTCACAAACAGTATGAGGCCTTCCCCAAGGAGTCAATTCTATCCAGTCCACCATTTATTTGTTTGGAGGACTTGCTTTTCCCTTTTTTTTTTCTGGCAGACAGGGAGCTTGCAGAGAGGACAGCAGAACTGCACCTAGGGCTTACAGTAGTCTGGAAACTTGACCACATCCCCCCGGGTGGCAGAGGGGGTCTCCTGCACCTTGAAACACAGCCCAGGGAAAAAGCAGTGGTCTTGAATTGGAACCAAGATGGCGGAGTAGAAGGACGTGCTCTCACTCCCTCTGTCGAGAACACCAGAATCACAACTAGCTGCTGGACAATCATCAAATGGAAGACACTGGGACTCACCAAAAAGCATACCCCACATCCAAAGGCAAAGGAGAAGCCACAATGAAACGGTAAGAGAGGCTCACTCACAGTAACATCAAATCCTATAACTGCTGCGTAGGTGACTCACAGACCGGAGAACACTTATACCACAGAAGTCCACCCACTGGAGTGAAGGTTCTGAGCCCCATGTCAGGCTTCCCAACCTGGGGGTCTGGCAATGGGAGGGGGAATTCCTAGAGAATCAGACTTTGAAGGTTAGTGGGATTTGACTATAGGACTTCGACAGAAATGGGGGAAACACAGACTCCACTCTTGAAGGGCACACACAAAGTAGTGTGCACATCGGGACCCAGGGGAAGGAACAGTGACCCCAGGGGACTGAACAAGACCTACCTGCTACTGTTCGAGGGTCTCCTGCAGAGGCGGGGGTGGCTGTGGCTCACCGTGGGGGCAAGGACACTGACAGCAGAAGTTCTGGGAAGTACTCCTTGGCGTGAGCCCTCCCAGAGTCCGCCACTAGCCCCACAAAAGAGCCCAGGTAGGCTCCAGTGTTGGGTTGCCTCAGGCAAAACAACCAACAGGGAGGGAACCCAGCCCCACCCATCAGCAGTCAAGCAGATTAAAGTTTTACTGAGCTCTGCCCACCAGAGCAAAAGCCACCTCTACCCACCACCACTCCCTCCCATCAGGAAACTTGCACAAGCCTCTTAGATAGCCTCATCCACCAGAAGGAAGACAGCAGAAGCAAGAAGAACTACAATCCTGAAGCCTGTAGAATGAAAACCACATTCACAGAAAGACAAACAAGATGAAAAGGCAGAGGGCTATGTACCAGATGAAGGAACAAGATAAAACCCCAGAAAAACAACTAAATGAAGTGGAGATAGGCAACCTTCCAGAAAAAGAATTCAGAATAATGATTGTGGAGATGATCCAGGACCTCAGAAAAAGAATGGAGGCAAAGAAAGAGAAGATGCAAGAAATGTTTAACAAAGCCCTAAAAAAATTAAAGGACAAACAGAGATGAACAGTACAATAACTGAAATGAAAACTACACTAGAAGGAATCAATAGCAGAATAACTGAGGCAGAAGAACGGATAAATGACAGAATAGTGTCAGTGCAGAACAGAATAAAAAAAGAAGGATGAGGCTAGCGGCTGGACAGGGGAAGGCGCGAGTCCCAATTCCAAGGTCTCCCAGCACCACAGTGGCTCCGAGCAACTCCTGGGATGTCACAGAATCCTGTGGCAACTACTATTAATGAAAGCAAAGGTGAAGAGCATCCAATGTGAGAGCAGAATGTTTTACACCGGGTAGATGAAAGGCTCTTGCTGCTGCAGCCAGGAGTCAGTGCTGTGCCTCTGAAGTGGGAGAGCCAACTTCAGGACACGGGTCCACAAGACACCTCCCAGCTCCACATAATATCAAGCAGCGAAAATCTCCCAGAGATCTCCATCTCAACACCAGCACCCAGCTTCAGTCAAAGACCAGCAAGCTACAGTGCTGGTCACCCTATGCCAAGCAACTAGCAAGGCAGGAACACAACCCAACCCATTAGCAGAGAGGCTGCCTAAAAATATAAGGCCACAGGCACCCCAAAACACCACCAGACGTGGACCTGTCCACCAGAAAGACAAGATCCAGCCTCAACCACCAGAACACAGGCACTAGTCCCCCCCACCAGGAAGCCTACACAACCTACTGAAACAACTTTAGCCACTAGGAACAGACACCAAAAACAACGGGAACTAAGAACCTGCAGCCTGCAACAAGGAGACCCCAAACACAGTAACATAAGCAAAATGAGAAGACAGAAAAACACACAGCAGGTGAAGGAGCAAGATAAAAACCTACCAGACCTAACAAATGAAGAGGTAATAGGCAGTCTACCTGAAAAAGAATTCAGAATAATGATAGTAAAGATGATCCAAGATTCTATTTCCAAGATCCAAAATCTTGGAAAGAGAATAGACAAAAGGCAAGAAACAGTTAACAAGGACCTAGAAGAACTAAAGATGAATCAAGCATCGATTAAAAATACAATAAATAGGGCCTCCCTGGTGGCGCAGTGGTTGAGAGTCCGCCTGCCGATGCAGGGGATACGGGTTCGTGCCCCGGTCTGGGAGGATCCCATATGCCGCGGAGCGGCTGGGCCCGTGAGCCATGGCCTCTGGGCCTGCGCGTCTGGAGCCTGTGCTCCGCAACGGGAGAGGCCACAACAGTGAGAGGCCCGCATACCGCAAAAAGAAAAAAAAAAAAAAAAAATACAATAAATAAATGAAAAATACTCTAGACGGGATCAATAGCAGAATAACTGAGGCAGAAGAACGGATAAGTGAGGTGGAAGATAAAATAGTGGAAATAACTGCTGCAGAGCAAAATAAAGAAAAAAGAATGAAAAGAACAGAGGACAGTCTCAGAGACCTCTGGGACAACATTAAATGCACCAACATTCGAATTATAGGGGTTCCAGAAGAAGAAGAGAAAAAGAAAGGGACTGAGAAAATATTTGAAGAGATTATAGTTGAAAACTTCCCTAATATGGGAAAGGAAATAGTTAAGCAAGTCCAGGAGGCACAGAGAGTCCCATACAGAATAAATCCAAGGAGAAATACGCCAAGACACATATTAATCAAACTGTCAAAAAGTAAACACAAAGAAATCATATTAAAAGCAGCAAGGGAAAAAAACCAAATAACACACAAGGGAATCCCCATCAGGTTAACAGCTGATCTCTCAGCAGAAACTCTACAAGCCAGAAGGGAGTGGCAGGACATAATTAAAGTGATGAAGGAGAGAAACCTGCAACCAAGATTACTCTACCCAGCAAGGATCTCATTCAGATTTGATGGAGAAATTAAAACGTTTACAGACAAGCAAAAGCTGAGAGAGTTCAGCACCACCAAACCAGCTTTACAACAAATGCTAAAGGAACTTCTCTAGGCAAGAAACACAACAGAAGGAAAAGACCTACAATAACGAACCCAAAACAATTAAGAAAATGGGAATAGGAACATACATATTGATAATTACCTTAAATGTAAATGGACTAAATGCTCCCACCAAAAGACACAGATTGGCTGAATGGATACAAAAACAAGACCCATATATATGCTGTCTACAAGACACCCACTTCAGACCTAGAGACACATACAGACTGAAAGTAAGGGGATGGAAAAAGATATTCCATGCAAATGGAAACCAAAAGAAAGCTGGAGTAGCAATTCTCATATCAGACAAAATAGACTTTAAAATAAAGACTACTAGAAGAGACAAAGGAGGACACTACATAATGATCAAGAGATCGATCCAAGAAGAAGATATAACAATTGTAAATATTTATGCACCCAACATAGGAGCACCTCAATACATAAGGCAAATACTAACAGCCATAAAAGGAGAAATCGACAGTAACACAATCATAGTAGGGGACTTTAACACCCCACTTTCACCAATGGACAGATCATCCAAAATGAAAATAAATAAGGAAACACAAGCTTTAAATGATACATTAAACAAGATGGACTTAATTGATATTTATAGGACATTCCATCCAAAAACAACAGAATACACATTTTTCTCAAGTGCTCATGGAACATTCTCCAGGATAGATCATATCTTGGGTCACAAATCAAGCCTTGGTAAATTTAAGAAAATTGAAATTGTATCAAGTATCTTTTCCGACCACAATGCTATGAGACTAGATATCAATTACAGGAAAAGAGCTGTAAAATATACAAACACATGGAGGCTAAACAATACACTACTTAATAATGAAGTGATCACTGAAGAAATCAAAGAGGAAATTAAAAAATACCTAGAAACAAATGACAATGGAGACACAACGACCCAAAACCTATGGGATGCAGCAAAAGCAGTTCTAAGAGGGAAGTTCATAGCAATACAATCCCACCTTAAGAAACAGGAAACATCTCGAATAAACAACCTAACCTTGCACCTAAAGCAATTAGAGAAAGAAGAACAAAAACATCCCAAAGTTAGCAGAAGGAAAGAAATCATAAAAATCAGATCAGAAATAAATGAAAAAGAAATGAAGGAAATGATAGCTAAGATCAATAAAACTAAAAGCTGGTTCTTTGAGAAGATAAACAAAATTGATAAACCATTAGCCAGACTCATCAAGAAAAAAAGGGAGAAGACTCAAATCAATAGAATTAGAAATGAAAAAGGAGAAGTAACAACAGACACTGCAGAAATACAAAAGATCATGAGAGATTACTACAAGCAACTCTATGCCAATAAAATGGACAACCTGGAAGAAATGGACCAATTCTTAGAAATGCACAACCTGCCAAGACTGAATCAGGAAGAAATAGAAAATATGAACAGACCAATCCCAAGCACTGTAATTGATACTGTGATAAAAAATCTTCCAACAAACAAAAGCCCAGGACCAGATGGCTTCACAGGCGAATTCTATCAAGCATTTAGAGAAGAGCTAACACCTATCCTTCTCAAACTCTTCCAAAATATAGCAGAGGGAGGAACACTCCCAAACTCATTCTACGAGGCCACCATCACCTTGATACCAAAACCAGACAAGGATGTCACAAAGAAAGAAAACTACAGGCCAATAGCACTGATGAACATAGATGCAAAAATCCTCAACAAAATACTAGCAAACAGAATCCAACAGCACATTAAAAGGATCATACACCATGATCAAGTGGGGTTTATTCCAGGAATGCAAGGATTCTTCAATATACGCAAATCAATCAACGTGATACACCATATTAACAAATTGAAGGAGAAAAACCATATGATCCTCTCAATAGATGCAGAGAAAGCTTTCGACAAAATTCAACACCCATTTATGATAAAAACCCTGCAGAAAGTAGGCATAGAGGGAACTTTCCTCAACATAATAAAGGCCATATATGACAAACCCACAGCCAGCATCGTCCTCAATGGTGAAAAACTGAAACCATTTCCACTAAGATCAGGAACAAGACAAGGTTGCCCACTCTCACCACTCTTATTCAACATAGCTTTGGATGTTTTAGCCACAGCAATCAGAGAAGAAAAGGAAATAAAAGGAATCCAAATCGGAAAAGAAGAAGTAAAGCTGTCACTGTTTGCAGATGACATGATACTATACATAGAGAATCCTAAAGATGCTACCAGAAAACTACTAGAGCTAATCAATGAATTTGGTAAAGTTGCAGGATACAAAATTAATGCACAGAAATCTCTGGCATTGCTATATACTAATGATGAAAAATCTGAAAGTGAAATCAAGGAAACACTCCCATTTACCATTGCAACAAAAAGAATAAAATATCTAGGAATAAACCTACCTAAGGAGACAAAAGACCTGTATGCAGAAAATTATAAGACACTGATGAAAGAAATTAAAGATGATACAAATAGATGGAGAGATATACCATGCTCCTGGATTGGAAGAATCAATATTGTGAAAATGACTCTACTACCCAAAGCAATCTACAGATTCAATGCAATCCCTCTCAAACTACCAATGGCATTTTTCACAGAACTAGAACAAAAAATTTCAAAATTTGTTTGGAAAAACAAAAGACTCCGAATAGCCAAGGCAATCTTGAGAACGAAAAACGGAGCTGGAGGAATCAGGCTCCCCGACTTCAGACTATACTACAAAGCTACAGTAATCAAGACAGTGTGGTACTGTCACAAAAACAGAAAGATCAATGGAACAGGATAGAAAGCCCAGAGATAAACCCACGCACATATGGTCAACTTATCTTTGATAAAGGAGGCAGGAATGTACAGTGGAGAAAGAACAGCCTCTTCAATAAGTGGTGCTGGGAAAACTGGACAGGGACATGTAAAAGTATGAGATTAGATCATTCCCTAAAACCATACACAAAAATAAGCTCAAAATGGATTAAAGACCTAAATGTAAGGCCAGAAACTATCAAACTCTTAGAGGAAAACATAGGCAGAACACTCTATGACATAAATCACAGCAAGATCCTTTTGGACCCACCTCCTAGAGAAATGGAAATAAAAACAAAAATAAACACATGGGACCTAATGAAACTTAAAAGCTTTTGCACAGCAAAGGAAACCATAAACAAGACCAAAAGACAACCCTCAGAATGGGAGAAAATATTTGCCAATGAAGCAACTTACAAAGGATTAATCTCCAAAATTTATAAGCAGCTCATGCAGCTCAATAGCAAAAAAACAAACAACCCAATCCAAAAATGGGCAGAAGACTTAAATAGGCATTTCTCCACAGAAGATATACAGACTGCCAACAAACACATGAAAGAATGCTCAACATCATTAATCATTAGAGAAATGCAAATCAAAACTACAATGAGATATCATCTCACACCAGTCAGAATGGCCATCATCAAGAAATCTAGAAACAATAAATGCTGGAGAGGGTGTGGAGAAAAGGGAAAACTCTTGCACTGCTGGTGGGAATGTGAATTGGTACAGCCACTATGGAGAACGGTATGGAGGTTCCTTAAAAAACTACAAATAGAACTACCATATGACCCAGCAATCCCATTACTAGGCATATACCTTGAGAAAACCATAATTCAAAAAGAGACATGTACCAAAATGTTCATTGCAGCTCTATTCACAATAGCCCGGAGATGTAAACAACCTAAGTGTCCATTATCGGATGAATGGGTAAAGAAGATGTGGCACATATATACAATGGAATATTACTCAGCCATAAAAAGAAACGAAATTGAGCTATTTGTAATGAGGTGGATAGACCTAGAGTGTGTCATACAGAGTGAAGTAAGTCAGAAAGAGAAAGACAAGTACCGTATGCTAACACATATATATGGAATTAAAAAAAAATGTCATGAAGAACCTAGGGGTAAAACAGGATAAAGACACAGACCTACTTGAGAATGGACTTGAGGATATGGGGAGGGGGAAGGATAAGCTGTGACAAAGCGAAAGAGAGGCATGGACATATATACACTACCAAACGTAAGGTAGATAGATAGTGGGAAGCAGCCGCAGAGCACAGGGAGATCAGCTTGGTGCTTTGTGACTGCCTGGAGGGGTGGGATGGGGAGGGTGGGAGGGAGGGAGATGCATGAGGGAAGGGATGTGGGAACAGATGTATATGTATGACTGATTCACTTTGTTATAAAGCAGAAACTAATAAAAACAATAATAAAAATTCCTTAAAAAAAAAAAAGAAAGAAGGATGAAAAGAAATGAAGACAGCCTAAGAGACCTCTGGGACAACATTAAACGCAACAACATTTACATTACAGGGGCCCCAGAAGGAGAAGAGAGACAGAAAGGACCAGAGAAAATATTTGAAGATATTATAGTCGAAAACTTCTCTAACATGGGAAAGGAAATAGCCACCCAAGTCCAGGAAGCTCATAGAGTCCCATACAGGATAAACCCAAGGAGACACACGCCGAGACACACAGTAATCAAATTGGCAAAAATTAAAGACAAAGAAAAATTATCGAAAGCGGCAAGGGAAAAACGACAAATAACATACAAGGGAACTCCCATAAGGTTAACAGCTGATTTCTCAGCAGAAACTCTACAAGCCAGAAGGGAGTGGCATGATATACTTAAAGTGATGAAAAGGAAGAACCTACAACCAAGATTACTCTACCCGGCAAGGATCTCATTCAGATTTCATGGAGAAATCAAAAGCTTTACAGACAAGCAAAAGCTAAGAGAATTCAGTACCACCAATCCAGCCCTACAACAAATGATAAAGGAACTTCTCTAAGTGGGAAACACAAGAGAAGAAAAGGACCTACAAAAACAACCCCAAAACAATTAAGAAAATGGTCATAGGAACATACATATCAATAATTACCTTAAACATGAATGGATTAAATTCTCCAACCAAAAGACACAGGCTTGCTTTATGGATACAAAAATAAGACCCATATATATGCTGTCTACAAGAGACCCACTTCAGACCTAGGGACACATGCAGACTGAAAGTCATGGGATGGAAAAAGATATTCCATGCAAATGGAAATCAAAAGAAAGCTGGAGTAGCGATACTCATATCAGATAAAATAGACTTTAAAATAAATGTTACAAGAGACAAGGAAGGACACTACATAGATCAATCCAAGAAGAAGATAAAACAATTATAAATATATATGCACCAAACATAGGAGCACCTCAATACATAAGGCAACTGCTAACACCTATAAAAGAGGAAATCGACAGTAACACAATAATAGTGGGGAACTTTAACACCTCACTTACACCAATGGACAGATCATCCAAAATGAAAATAAATAAGGAAACAGAAGCTTTAAATGACACAATAGACTAGATAGATTTAATTGATATTTATAGGACATTCCATCCAAAAACAGCAGATTACACTTTCTTCTCAAGTGCGCACAGAACATCCTCCAGGATAGATCACATCATGGGTCACAAATCAAACCTCAGTAAATTTAAGAAAATTGAAATCATATCAAGCATCTTTTCTGACCACACGGTATGAGATTAGAAATGAATTACAGGGGAAAAAATGTAAAACACACAAATACATGGAGGCTAAACAATACGTTACTAAGTAACCAAGAAATCACTGCAGAAATCAAAGAGGAAATCAAAAAATACCTAAAAACAAATGACAATGAAAACACAATGATCCAAAACCTATGGGATGAAGCAAAAGCAGTTCTAAGAGGGAAGTTTATAGCTATACAAGCCTACCTCAAGAAACAAGAAAAATCGCAAATAAACAATCTAACCTTACACCTAAAAGAACTAGAGAAAGAATAACAAACAAAACCCAAAGTTAGCAGAAGGAAAGAAATCATAAAGATCCGAGCAGAAATAAATGAAATAGAAACAAAGAAAACAATATCAAAGATCAATAAAACTAAAAGCTGGTTCTTTGAGAAGATAAACAAAATTGATACACCATTATCCAGACTCATCAAGAAAAAGAGGGCGAGGACTCAAGTCAATAAAATTAAAATTAAGAAGAAGAAGTTACAACAGACACCACATAAATACAAAGCATCCTAAGAGACTACTACAAGCAACCCTATGCCAATAAAATGGACAACCTGGAAGAAATGGACAAATTCTTAGAAAGGTATAGCCTTCCAAGACTGAACCAGGAAGAAATAGAAAATATGAACAGACCAATCACAAGTAATGAAATTGAAACTGTGATTAAAAATCTTCCAACAAAGAAAAGTCCAGAATCAGATAGTTTCACAGATGAATTCTATCAAACATTTAGAGACGAGCTAACACCCATCCTTCTCAAACTCTTCCAAAAAATTGTGGAGGAAGGAACACTCTCAAACTCATTCTATGAGGCCTCCATCACCCTGATACCAAAACCAGACAAAGATACTACAAAAAAAAAAATTACAGACCAATATCACTGATGAATATAGATGCAAAATCCTCAACAAAATACTAGCACACAGAATACAACAACACATTAAAAGGATCATAAAGCATGATCAAGTGGGATTTATCCCAGGGATGCAAGGATTCTTCAATATACGCAAATCAATCAATGTGATACACCATATTAACAAATTGAAGAACAAAAACCATAGGATCATCTCAATAGATGCAGAAAAAGCTTTTGCCAAAATTCAACAGCAATTTATGATAAAAACTCTCCAGAAATTGGGCATAGAGGGAACCTATCTCAACATAATAAAGGCCATATATGACAAACCCACAGCCAACATCATCCTCAATGGTGAAAAACTGAAACCATTTCCTATAATTTCAGGAACAAGACAAGACTGTCCACTCTCACCACTATTATTCAACATAGATTTGGAAGTTTTAGCCACAGCAATCACAGAAGAAAAAGAAATAAAAGGAATCCAAATCAGAAAAGAAGAAGTAAAGCGGTCAGTGTTTGTAGATGACATAATACTATACATAGAGAATCCTAAAGATGCCACTAGAAAACTACTAGAGTTAATCAATGAATTTGGTAAAGCTGCAGCATACAAAATTAATGCACAGAAATCTCTTGCATTCCTATACACTAATGAGGAAATATCTGAAAGAGAAATTAAGGAAACACTCCCATTTACCATTGCAACAAAAAGAATAAAATACCTAGGAATAAACCTACCTAGGGAGACGAGACCTGTATGTAGAAAACTATAGGACACCGATGAAAGAAATTAAAGATGATACCAACAGATGGAGAGATATACCATGTTCTTGGATTCGAAGACTCAACATTGGGAAAATGACTATACTACCCAAAGCAATCTACAGAATCAATGCTATCCCTATCAAATTACCAATGGCATTTTTTATGGAACTAGAACAAAAAATCTTAAAATTTGTATGGAGACACAAAAGACCCCAAATAGCCAAAGTAGTCTTGAGGGAAAAATACAGAGCTGGAGGAATGAGACTCCCTGACTTCAGACTACACTACAAAGCTACAATAATCAAGACAATATGGTACTGGCACAAAAACAGAAGCATAGATCAATGGAACAAGATAGAAAGCCCAAAGATAAACCCATGCACCTATGGTCAACTAATCTATGACAGAGGAAGCAAGGATATACAATGGAGAAAAGACAACCTCTTCAATAAGTGGTGCTGGGAAAACTGGACAGCTACATGTAAAAGAATGAAATTAGAACACTCCCTCACACCATACACAAAAATAAACTGAAAATGGATTAGAGACCTAAATGTAAAACCGGACACTATAAAACTCTTAGAGGAAAACATAGGAAGAACACTCTGATATAAATCACAGCAAGATCTTTTTTGATCCACCTCCTAGAGTAATGGAAATAAAAACAAAAATAAACAAATGGAACCTAATGAAACTTCAAAGCTTTTGCACAGCAAAGGAAACCATAAACAAGATGAAAAGACAACCCTCAGAATGGGAGAAAACGTTTGCAAATGAATCAACAGACAAAGGATTAATCTTCAAAATATATAAACAGCTGGTGCAGCTCAATTTTAAAAAAACAAACAACCCAATCCAAAAATGGGCAGAAGACCTAAGTAGACATTTCTCCAAAGAAGACATACAGATGGCCAAGAAGCACATGAAAAGCACTGCTCAACATCACTAATTATTAGAGAAATGCAAATCAAAACTACAATGAGGTATCACCTCACACCAGTTAGAATGGGCATCATCAGAAAATCTACAAACAACAAATGCTGGAGAGGGTGTGGAGAAAACGGAACCCTCTTGCACTGCTGGTGGGAATGTAAATTGATACAGCCACTATGGGGAACAGTATGGAGGTTCCTTAAAAATCTAAATACAGAATTACCATATGATCCAGCAATCCCACTACTGGGCATATACCCAGAGAAAACCATAATTCAAAAAGACACATGCACCCCAATGTTCACTGCAGCACTATTTACAATAGCCAGGTCGTGGAAGCAACGTAAATGCCCATCGACAGAAAAATGGATGAAGAAGATGTGGTACATATATACAATGGAATATTACTCAGCCATAAAAAGGAACGAAACTGGGTTGTTTGTAGAGACGTGGATGGGTCTAGAGATTGTCATACATAGTGAAGTAAGTCAGAAAGAGAAAAACAAATATCGTATATTGACCCATATATTTGGAACCTAGAAAAATGGTACAGATGAACCAGTTTGCAGGGCAGAAGTTGAGACACAGATGTAGAGAACAAATGTATGGACACCAAGGGGGGAAAGCCGCTGGGGGTGAGGGTGGTGGTGGGATGAACTGGGAGATTGGGATTGACATGTATACACTGATGTGTATAAAATGGATGACTAATAAGAACCTGCTGTTTAAAAAAGTAAATAAAATAAAATTTAAAAATTTAAAAAAATATGTAGTTGAGATAGTATGTATACAACTTTTTTAAATAGTTTGGTAAAAATATAAAGACAGGGCTTCCCTGGTGGCGCAGTGGTTGAGAGTCCGCCTGCCGATGCAGGGGACACAGGTTTGTGCCCCAGTCTGGGAAGATCCCACATGCCATGGAGCGGCTAGGCCCGTGAGCCATGGCCGCTAAGCCTGTGTGTCCGGAGCCTGTGCTCCGCAACGGGAGAGGCCATAACAGTGAGAAGCCTGTGTACTGCAAAAAAAAAAAAATATATATATATATATATATATATATATATAAAGACAGAAAGGAGTAGCTATAATGCATGTATGTGTATTTAAAATGATTTTTGAATTATCAAACCACATCACCAAGAAATGCAAAGCCTATGGTAAAAAAAACAAAACAGAATCCGTCTACCCAAAAACAAATATGGTTAAAATATTGCTTAAAAATTGATTAAATTTTTCTTCTAGCATTTCTCCTATAACAACAATAATAATCACTAGGTGCCATTTAGCAAGCTCCTATGCTAAACTGTTTTCTAAATTCTTTAAAAATGTTCTTTCAATGAATGAATGAATAACTAAAATGTGGTATATACTAATACACTGGAATATTATTCAGCCTCAGTAAGGAAGGAAATTCTGACATATGCTACAACTAGATGAACCCTGAAAACATTATGCTAAGTGAAGCAAACCAGACACAATAATACAAATATTGAATGATTCCACTTATATGAGGTACCAAGACTAGGCAAATTCATAGAGACAGAAAGTAGAACAGCAAGGTGGCCAGGGGCCAGGAGAAGGGGAGAATGGGGAGTTATTGTTTAATGAGGAGAGTTTCTGTTTGGAATGATTTAAAAATTTTGGAAATGGATGGCAGTGATGACTGCACTATATTGTGAATGTACTTAAAGCCACTCAATTGTACATTTAAAAATGGCTAAAGTATCAGTAGTAAATTTTATATTATGTATATTTTACCACAAAAACCTATTCTCATTCAAATCTTCAATTCTATAAGATGAGTTATACAACTAATAGATGGATTTGAACCCAGGCAATCTGATTACAGAACCTAGGTTCTTTGCCCATATTTTTAAAAAGAAAGAGAGAACAGTATAAAGAACCTCCACACCGATCACCCTGTTTCAACAATTATCTGCTTCTGGCCAACCTTGTTTCATCTGTTCCCTTACCTATTCCCTGCCCTGCCTCTAGGATATTTTGATGTAAATTTCAGACATCATGTCATTTAATCTGTAAGTATTTCAATATATAGCTCTAAAAGAATAATTTTTTTAAAATTATAACACTTTAAAAAATCTAACGATTTCTTAATATCATCAAGTATTCTGTTACTGTTCACATTTCCCCAACTGCCTTACAAATTTTTAAGTTTGTTTGAATTAGGACCCAAACAAAACTTACACACTGCAAAAAAAAAACACTGGTCTTGCATGCAGCTCCCCTTGTGTCACATGGAACAGACTACTTAATGTGTCTAGGATCAGGGAGAACAGGTGCTTCGTGGATGTTTGGCAGGTTAGTGATATTGTATGTGAATGTGTTTAAAACAATATCTAGCTTTTTATTTTTTATCTCAGCCACCTTCTGTTCTGACACTACATTTATTGCAACTTGTAATTTTATTATTTTGTGTTTTGACTTCATTATTTTTATTGTTTTTGCTATTGTTTATATCCCTTACCAGACTATAAAATCCCTGAGAACACAGAGCAAGGCTGTCTTGGTCACATGTGTCCCCAGAGCCTAGTGCATAATAAGTACTCAATAAGAATATTTTCAATAATGTATTAATTCATTCAATAAAAATTAGATTCTCTTGTTCTTTTGACCCCTGGGTAAGTCAAATATTCCCGAGCTAGCAACCAAAGCTGGGTGGGCTTTCCTGTGATACTCATTGCAGCATTCATACCCAAAACTACTGAGAAAGGAAACCAGTAACCTCGGGCAATCACTAGACACTGTTCTGGTGTTTACCTGATGAGATATTACTAAGTCACTCACCTAGGAGCAACTTTAGAATGAAGCAGTCAACCAGCTCACTCCTGGAGGACAGCAGAGTAGGGACGTGTGGCTCTGGCCCCTCCACCCGCCCCTCCTAGGAACATCAGCAAGACCCTCTTGGTCCTGGGGGTAGGCTGCTGGGAGAGCAAGCTTCCAGTAATTGCAATGCTGTTTCTTCAAGAGATGGAGGGAAAAGCATTTCAGTAATAAGCAAAGAAGAGGGAAAATCAATAAGGATGTGTGTAATGAATTTTTGTTTCCTGAAATAGCCTGGCAGGAGCCTTGCCAGGAAAAGTTAGGAGTAATCAGTGACAAGATTAGAGACACAAACCCAAGAACATTATTCAGCTCTGCAGGCTCCCCTGGTGGAAGAATGTCAGTGTAAGGAATTACAGAGAGCCCAGGCTTTGTCCAGAAAGACAGTCTTTAAGAGAAGCTGGACAAAGTAACAATAGTATCTACTGGGGAGGAAAACTGTGCTTCTCTTGCCACTTGGAATTTGAGAGGGGTCTGATCAGGTTGGACAAACTGTAATGTTTTTTGAACCCTTCAAGTCAAATAATCGTCCTCCATTAATATTACACATATTCCGCGTTTGGGCTACAACATAATGGTTATGAGCAGATTTCAACTCTGCCATTTACTACTCATTAACTGTGTAATCTTGGGTAAGTTACTTAGCATCTCTGAACCTCTGCTGCATCTTCTAAAAAACAGGGAACTAACAGCACCCCTGTTGTAAAGCTGTTGGGAAGATGAAATGAGATAATATGACAATCACGGAGCTCAATGCCTGCCACAACGTAAACACGCAATAAACAGTAGTTGTTATTGTTATCATCATTGTTAACAAAGCCCACTGTGCTGAGTCCTTGACAAGATCACTGGGTCTTTTGCTAGACTGTTTGTTCACCCTTAACGGGCTGGCATTGTGTTTTCATCCTAGAACACCCTGTACCTGGCAGAACCAATAAACATTAGCCCAACAGAACTGTTGAACTGAAAGCTAGAAATTAGGATAAGGAGTTTCTCACTTTAATTTTCTCCCCTGTATATCTCATCTTAGTTTATGTCTGTGTGTGCATGGTTCACCTGAAAAATAGAGGGAATTCCTTTACAGGGACTTCAAACATCTAACCACTCACTCACTGATGACAGAGCAATTAGCCTCATATTAGCACTTTTTAAAACCACTCTGAAGTAATTTCACTTCTTGCCATAATTACTTGCAACACAGTGAAGTGGTTCTGAACCACATTATCATCATTTTGTTAATTCCTGTAACTAAAGTTTTAAAATCAATTTTATTTGAGGCACAATTTACATGTAACAAATAGACACATTCTAGTGTACGGTGTAGTGTGTTTTGATCAATTTCTACACTCCTGTAACTACCAGATAAATCATAATGTAGAAAATTTCCAAACAGGCTCCCTTGTGCTCTTTCCCAATCAATCCCTACCTCCACTTCCATCCCCAGACAACCACTCCTGCATCTATTATAGATTAGACTTGTCTTTACTAGAGTTTGATTTAAATGGAAACATACCATATGTAGCCTGTATTGTCTGGCCTCTTTTGATCAACATAATGTTTTTGATATTCATTTATTTTGTTGCATGTATCAGTAGTACATTCCTTTCTATTGCTAGGCAGTATTCCATTGTATGACTATAATACATTTTTAAAAAAAAATTGATTCACCTACTGATGAACATTCTAGGTTGTTTCCAGTTTTTCTTACTCTTATGAATAAAGCTGCTATGAATATTCATGTACAAGTCTTTTGACATGTTTTCATTTCCCTTAGGTGAATATCTAGGAATGATATTCCAGGGTCATATGATAAGTGTATGTTCAACTTTTGAAGATGCTACCAAACTATTTTCCGAAGTGTCTGTGCCATTTTACATTCTCACCAGCAGTAAGAAGTCTTGTGGCTCCATACATGCTCCAACATTTGGAGTTGTGACTACATCTTAAATGACTTATTCTATTTTACTTGGACCTTCTGAGAATTTCTTCTTCTCTCCCCCATCCCTCCAATTTCTAGAACCTCTACCATTCCATTTAGTGTCTCTGGAGGGCAGAAGTAAGGTTAAAGTGTTTATTATTAAATTCCAAAACTTGTTTTAAATATATTTTAAAGTGCTCATATGGAAACAATCTAAGTGTTCATCAATGGATGAATGGATAAAGAGGATTTTCAGATATATATGACAATATTATTCTGCCATGAGAAGGAAAGAAATCCTGCCATTTGCAACAACATGGATGGACCCTGAGGCCCTTATGCTAAGTGAGATAAGTCAGACAGAGAAAGACAAATACTAATACTGTAGGATCTCACTTATATGTGGAATCTGAAAAAAGCCAAACTCATAGAAACAGAGGGTAGAATAGTGGTTACCAGGGGCTGGCCAGGTTGGGGAATTGGGGAGACATTGGTCAAAAGAGTACAAGCTTGCAATTAGAAGATGAATAATAAGTCCTAGAGATCTAATGCACAGCACAGCGATTACAGTCAACAATACTGTATTGCATACTTCAAAGCTGCTAAGAGATGAGATCATAAATGTTCTCAGCACACACACAAAAATAATTATGTGACATGATGGAGGTGTTAGTTAATGCTACAGTGGTAATCATATTACAATATATAAGTGTATCAAATCAACACATCTTAAACTTACACAATGTCATATGTCAGTTACATCTCAATTAAAATAAAATGCTCAAATGATGTCAGAAGCTCATCTACCAGAGAAAGTTCTTCCACAGCAGGATCGCTCTTGTTTATGTCACTATAACCCACACATACAAATATACACACTTAAAATCTTCTTATCTTTGGGCAAATGTGGCTCTGGAATAATTTAATTACAGCAGACAAAGGAAAGAAGAAAAAACCCAGCTTCCTTTAGACACTAAACTAGTAGCTTCCAGGACCTTATTTTCAACAACTGCTCAGAAAATGGAATTGTCTGGCTCACCTTCTGCGGTGTCCTTCCCGCTGGGCTTGTTTTCAGTCACTCTTGAGCCTGGTCTGGCCTCCATATTGCATTCCAGTCACTAAATTCACAGTAGCCAACCACTGTACCTGTAAACAGATTCGTTGCTTCATAAAATTTATTGTCTAGGCTGTGTTTCATTCAGTGCTCTCAGTTCTTGTTTTAGAAAATAAAATCTCAATCTGTAGCAAAATGAAGAACACACACAAGGTATTTCATTACGAAGATTTTGACTCAGGAAAATAAAAACCTCATGTGCTTTAAATTTCCAAGATTTCAACATAACCATGTTCTTTCTAGGATTAAAAGAATAATAATAATAAACAACAAATCTTTGTGATGGAAATGCCAAGGTCTTTTTAAAAGATGTGTAAATGATTTCTTAAGGCAAGTAATGGGGTCTATCAGGCTCTGAGGTTCAGATCATGTTTGGATGGTCAGATTATATTCCTTGAGGAGCCTACAGTTATTTTCCAAGCCCCAAGTATAGGAAAATGCAAACCTTTTTTTTTTTTTTTTTTTTGCCAAATACTTTCCCGTTTTAAAGCCAAGTAACTTAAGGAAGATGTTTATGCCACTACTCCTTTCTACTTAAGTCATTAAATGTTGTATGCCATAAACTCTTTGATACCTTTGAAAGCCATTTGCAAGGGCTTTTCTGAGTTCTTTTTCTTAGAAACAGAACATTTTTATTTTAAGAGTAAATTAGCTTGAACATCAGAAGTTTCCACTTCAGGTGAAAACGCTGAACCCAGGAGGTTTGGGTGAGTTATGAACTTGACAAAATGCACGCTCTGCCATCCCCAGCGATCAGTGCAGCTTCCAGCAATAGAAATGCAATGGTCAAACGCTGCAGGAGCAGAACATGGCCAATCACTGTGACAGGCAGGTGATCAATAATGCTGTCAGCCTCTTCTTAAGGTCTGGAAGGACAGAAGCCCAGGGGCTCCTCAACACTCCAGTAAATGAACAAAAACAAACGCTTCCACCACAAAAACAAGACACTACAAACCCAAGCTAGAAACTCTCATAAATATGAAAGGTTTTTTGCATTCTTATACATAAGCTGTTATATTTTTGTAAATAGTAATACTGTTTCACAACTGCCTTACTATTTCATAACTATATTTACTATTATATTTATTATACAACCGTATATACTATTACTATGATATATATTACATACCATACATAACTGTTATGTAACTGTATACACTGTTACATTTCATAACTGTATATACTATTTCACAGCTACATATTACATATGTGTGTATACATGCGCGCACACACACACACACACACACACACACACACACACACACACACACACACATATATATGTATAAAAGAAAATACATCAAAATGTTAATAGTAGGGCTTCCCTGGTGGCGCAGTGGTTGAGAGTCCGCCTGCCAATGCAGGGGACACGGGTTCGTGCCCCGGTCTGGGAAGATCCCACATGCCGCGGAGCGGCTGGGCCCATGAGCCATGGCCGCTAAGCCTGCGCGTCCGGAGCCTGTGCTCCGCAATGGGAGAGGCCACAACAGTGAGAGGCCCACATAACGCAAAAAAAAAAAAAAAAAAAAAAATGTTAATAGCAGTTGTCTTTTGGGATTGGCATTAGAAGTCTCTTTATGTTTCTCTTTGTGCTTTTTATTTTTCAAGTTTGCATAACAAATGTGTATTACTTTTATAATTTAAAAAAGTCACTCAAAAAGTTAAGAAAAAAAAGATGAAGATGAGAAACAAAATCTAACATGACCCAGTTGGCACAGTGTGTTGGACTTGGCCTGGGGAAGGGCCTTGAACTTTAAGCCCTGGACACAAAGTTTAGCCTTGGAGCATTCAGCGTCTTACATGAGGCTCTGTGGGCATCTGTATGGGAACCTAAGCTCAACTTGTCTTCACCTCTTTTATTCCAGGGACACTGTTAGGGACTCAATTACTTTACAATGCCTGTTCTTCATGGGAAAGCAGCCCAGACAACTGATTAGATTATTTTAATCCCTTATTTAGAAAAGCCCAAGTTGCTACAACTGATGTTCTATCCAACTGGATGAACACAAAGTGAGTAGCCAAAAGGTTCAGTAATTGCTGTTACTAGAATATATTAATTACTCAGACAGAGGTACAGCATTTTAAGTCCATGGAATTCACTGTCCACTGTACCAAGCAGTAGAGAAAAATATCAAGTAGATTCAAATCTCATTTGAAGAATGGAAGAGAAATAAATATGTTAGCATTAACACAAATGGTAATATATAAATAAAGTAAAATTTCTATTAGAGCTATTGATCCTGCAGAGTGTATTAAACCAAAGGTAGTACCAGGAGGAGGTGTTGCAACCTATTCCCTGTACTAGACCCCTCAAGGCAAATCTGAGCATCAACAATGTTCGGCTTAAAACAATGATAAACCAGAATGACAACGTGTTAACTTCAGTGAGAAATCCATTTTGTAGGGGGACAGTAATATATCAATCCATGTGACTAGCTCATGGCATAGTGAACTGCATAGGCATCTGAGCTAGACAGATCTGGGTTCAAGTCCTGGCCCCTGCACTTAATTGCTGGGTGATCTTGGGTAGAAACTGATCCTAAGGTTTAAGCCTTGGTAACAACAAAATGTTACTGAGGTGTTTTGTATTAAATTAGATAATGCATACAAAGCACTTGGAACATTGTCTACATATGGTGAGAGCTCATTAAATGTTAGCTATTATTATCCCATTTTATAAATGAAATTCAAAAAGGTGGAGTAATTTGCCCAAAGTCCCAGAGATAAAACACAGATGTGAATCCAAGTGAACCAGGTCCTCATATACAGACCATAGATAATGAAAAAAAATGCTAATAAGTTCCATATTATCAGAAGGAGATTCAAATGTATTCTCATTTCTGTAATATTTATAATCAACCCTGACCCATGTTGGGAGAGGAAAGAAAAATCTCTCAAATTACCTTTCAAAGGTAATTTGAAACCGCCTGAATTGAGGGTGGCATATTCAGTTGTACAAGATGTACACTGCACAACTCTAGAGTCTGCCTTTTACACAGACAGCAGCCTTAGGTTACCTGACTCATGAACTGCAGAACCACTGTTATGCACTGGGATTAAGAGGATACTGGGTGTCAGGAGCTAAACTGCAGAAGCTATATATTGTTAAGGAGCTCCTGTAGATATAATCAGAACTTTCTATCATTTCCAGAAGCACAGGGAATAGTGCTCAGCACCACTACCACCTCTTTTTGCAATGCTAAACAGTTCTCTCTTCGGAAAGGACAAAGCACTTTTATAAATAGCCTCATAATACCAATTGTTACTTTGGTAGTGCTTAGTCACAACAGGATCCACTGTTTAAAATAGCTCTGGGCCAAAAACCTAAAATAGGATTTTGATGTATACAATAAGTGCTCTGAGTGATGAAATGATTCTAAGAGAATTCTCCTATGAAGCAAGAACAGGCCAGTCATCAATATTCGCCAGCTGCCAGGACTGGGTGGGCTGTCCACTTGTGGGCCTTAGTTAGAGCTAAGGCTCACCCTCATTGTAGTATTTATTGCAGTGCTGAGCACGTCCGCCTGTGTCCTGGGAGCTTTCCAAGCTGGGAGGCTCCGACGAGCCAGAAGGACTGTGTGTCTCATCTCTGCATTACCAGTGCCTGGCACAGAGCAGGGTATCAATAAACGTTCAGTGAATGGATGAATTTATAACTTCTGAGGAGGCCTCTCTGATTATTAACAGATCCCATATTTGTAGAAAATTTTGTTGCGAAACTGAATTTTTGTCAAAAATGAATCAGAATGACTTGCCTGACCCAGGGCTGATGCTAAAAAGCTTTTCCTCCCACATCACAGCCAGCAAAGGAAGGCCAGGCACTGGAGAAAAATCCCAAGACTCTCTGGGATTCTCATGATATTGGGTTCATCCCAATCTAGTCCAAGAAGACATGTTCTGTTCTTCACTTGGAGTAAGGCATGAAGTGATCTATCTCTATAAGTCTTCTCAGGACCTCACTCGTGACATTTATCCTTCAAAACTGTCACCAGAGCTATGTTCTTTCAATTGAGTCCCTTCTAGGAGGACACCGTAATAACCGTACATTTATCTGTTTGTGGCTTCCTGAAAGTCTGTTATGATGCAGGCAGAACAAATCTATTTCCACACTGTTCAGTAGCCTTCCCCCCACTCTTTTGGCCCACTGCTATTTTTAAAAAATATATAAGGAAAATATTTTAAATATAATAATTAGTAATTATAATAATGACATAAATAATTTTCGTGACAGACACAGCTAGGATACACACACACTACTATAATATATATACAAATGTGTGTGTGTGTGTGTGTGTGTGTTTACACAGTAGGCCCTTGGTACCTGCAGAGGATTGGTTCCAGGACATGCCCCCAGCAACGGATACCAAAATCCACGGATGCTCAAGCCTTCTATACAAAAGGCATAGTACAGTTGGACCTCCAAATCCGTGGATGCAGATGGCTGACTGTATATGCTAAAAAACTTTATATATTTTAAAAATCTCAGAAAGTCCTTACAATAACAATACCGTGTTAGTTCTGTTCACCAATTCAATTCAATTGATGGCGAATCTGAGGCTCACTAACTCCCACTGTCACACAAATAATAAGCGGTGGCATGTGGATCAGATCTCAGACCTTCCTATAGCCCAAACCCCACTCTTTACACTAAGCTTCACCAGTAAAGCCACAAAGCTGCCCCCACCCTGTTAGGTTCTTAACGTATCTTTTAAAATTCATGCAATCCCCTCCCAACCTTCCAGGCTCCCAAATAATAAGTAACCAAATAATAAGATTGTCTCCCAGGGTGAGATTCCATCTGCGCGATGAAGGGTGCACACCTAGGGCTTTGATTTAATTCTCTTGCACTAAACTGATTAAGTGCAGAGCAGTTTAGAATCTTTTATAATTTTATTAGATTAGATCATTAGATTTCAGAGATGAAATGAATGGAAGCCTGACCTGAGACTAAAACAGCCAAATCCAGCTGCATGGAAGGTTCCTCAGGGCTAGCTTTCAGGACCCAAACACTCAATAATACTGCAAAGCATGACACTCTGAACAACAAGGATAAAATTTCGATATTAAAATAACTTTTATGGTGCCAGGAAATACAGTGACATGCCTTTGTCTTGAAGCAACATGCTTTTGCTTTAGTGAAACCATAGATTATCGATTCTCAGACTCGGGAACACTGTCCTAATGGACTTGGTCTCGAGTTATATTACTACTCCAGCCATTAACTCAAGCAGCTAAAAGCAAATGACTTCATCTCCTTGTGCCTTATCTCCCTTGAACCTTTCCCGAAGAATTTAGAAAAATGAGGGCGTTCAATTAAGAAAACATTTGAGCCCACATGTAAAAGACACAGTAAAATGGAATGTGTAGCCGCTTCTTATGCTTCTTGCTGGATTCTCAGGGTCAGAATTCCTTGGGCAAAGCCCCTTTTGTAATATTTCAACAGACACAAAAATAGCATCAGGTGCATATCACACCTGGCTCAGTCCTGAGACGGTCATTCTTCTCTGTCTCTGTACTCGTTCTTGAGGTCCTATAAAATGTTCAAAACTGACCACATGGGAGTTCTCTCCCAGGCCTCTAATTTCTAGCCCTAATTCCTCATCCTGTCCTGAATTTTACATCTCCAGTTAACCATGGAATATCTCTACTTGGATATAAAAATTAATAATCCAAGCACTGCTTTGCCACCCTCCTCTCCCAATTTCTCCTTCCATCCATGGTACCAGGTTCTCCAGGCTCAGAACCTCATCCTTTTTCGCCTCCCACATCAGATCAGTCACCATGTCCTGCTCATTTTTGTTGCTATTGATATCTCCCTATTTCTTTCTTTTTTTTTTTTTTTTTTTTTTTTTCTTTTTGCGGTATGCGGGCCTCTCACTGTTGTGGCCTCTCCCGTTGCGGAGCACAGGCTCCGGATGCGCAGGCCCAGCGGCCATGGCTCACGGGCCCAGCCGCTCCGCGGCATATGGGATCCTCCCAGACCGGGGCACGAACCCATATCCCCTGCATCGGCAGGCGGACTCTCAACCACTGCGCCACCAGGGAGGCCCTCCCTATTTATTTCTTTAGTTCCACTCTTAATCCAGGACTCTTTACCTTATCTCTAATTTTTTGGCAGTTGCCTTCCACCTCATCCAGATGCCTCTGAATTTTCTCTATATTATTCTACACATAGATCTATAAGAAAGAACTCTCCTCTTGACTGTCATATAAACTCTGATTTCCATTATGGGGCCTTGCACTCTTTTATCTGTTCTCCCTACTCCATTACCCTCACAAGTTTCTTCTGCATGTTACAACCTTAACATGGGCCCTGTCCTCCAGACAAGCTTATTTGTGTTCTGACTCCAATATACTGCTTGCTTGTTCCTATTATTGGTATTCCAAAAGAATTAATTGAATCAAAGAATGGATGGATGGATACACAGAATGGGTGTATATGCCCAAACCTGAACTCTCCTCTACTATCTCTGTCCCTCACCACAATAATCAGAGCAAAATACATTCATAAAGTCTTTGGACATGGATCATCTTCACAGACTGCTGCTACTCAGAATTGATGTTATTCTTCCCTGGGTTCCTGTCTCAGACATATGATTTGCAGTTTCACATGTGCGTGTTCTCCTTCCTTGTGGCAGAGATTGCTAGCTCTTTACCAAACCCAGTTCCTCTTCTTGTATGTAACTGGGCATATAACTGGACTACATTTCCCAGCCTCCTTTGCAGTTGGCTAGGTGTAGCCATGTAACTACTGGACGATGAAATGTGAGTGAAAGCAATGCGGGCCACTTCCAGGCTGTGGAAGCTTAAGACCAGGTTGTACCTCTCCATGCTTCTTTTTCTGTTTCCTCTGGGGTGGGGAAAAGCAAAGAGCAAGTGGCTTTGGGAGTCAGGTGTTGAAGATTGAAGAGTTGCCACCAGCCTGGGCCCCCAAAGAGAAGAGTTAGCCACTAACCTGGAACATTTCCCTGGATGAGAGTATAAAAACTTCTGTATTTCTGGGGCCACTGAAATTTTCCTGGATCTTGTTACAACAGCTCAGCCCTCTCTAAATAATTCATTCCTCAACTGGATCACGAGTGCCCTGAGTAGCTGCAGCAGCATGAGCAGTCAGGACTACACCTGGATGTGAATCAGAGCTGCAGAAACACCTCAAGTAGGACTAGATAATCCAGCTGAAGGTATAAAGCAAGGTGGACTAGGCTGAGCTCTGGGATTCCTCCTAAGTGTGGATGTAGCTGAATCACGGACAAGGAAGAAGACATCTTAGAAGAATTAATGTGTGATCAGTGCTGGAGACTGTTGAGGCAGAAGCTTGGAGAATGGATTAAAATAGCACCAGGGATCATTCTCACTGGGTTTGGTTCTATTGCTAAGTTTGTAAAGAACATTGGGCTCTGATCTAGAAGAGCATGGCTTTTCTTCTAATCATACCGGGTAAATCTTTCAGAGTCTTATTTCTGCAGGTTCATGATTATTTCCTTATCTGTGCCATCTCCCAGGGATAGCACAAGGTTGGACTGAAATAAAGTCTTCTGAGTCCCTACAACAGGACGGGCTAGAGGCCTGAAAGCTGGGTTTGGGGGCAGGGCTTAAACTCCATTCACATTGCCAGGACAGCTCAGGCCAGGCGAAGTGGCAGAAGGCTAAAGAAACTCTGTTCTGGACCCCTGGATTAGACCCCCTTCCAGAGGATTGAGGGTACACAGGAAGATCTGAGGCTGGGGAAGGGGTGCACTGGAGAAGCATGTTGGCATTGTGCCAAGGCAGAGGAGAAAGCAATGGAGGTAGGATGGGTCTTTAGGTCACTAAGGAACTGAAATGTGTAGATTTCAGGTTCATTCATTGGAAAAACAATTATACAACATCTTTTAAGTTCCAGGAACTACAGATGTAGAATTTTGATGCTGCGTAAGCATCTAAAGAAGCAGTGTACCCATTTTTAAAATAAAGCTAAATGGAAACCAAGAGCAGAGTGTATGGCCATATCTCTCTACCACAAGGTCTTCCTTTGTTGAAATTGTTGAAATTTTATACAAGTGTTTTGGCTGGGCTACTTTGAAGTCCCCATCTTGAACAGTCCATGGGTAGGAAGGGGATGAGGTAGGGAAAAGCAGCAGCACAGGTAAAAGCCATGATCTATGGGTAAGAGGCATCCCCAACCAGGATGTCAAGGTGTAATTATAAGCATAAGAGTCTCTAATGTGACAGCTGGAAGAGCGGCAGATCAGAGAGCTAAGAATTGCTCTTGAATGAAGAGTCTTCTTACTGCAGGAACTTGTTTAGCAACATGAAATCCAGACTGGGCTGATGGACAACATCATTCCCTGGTCAAAAAGCCAGGGGTTCTGATATCCTCAGACCAAAGCTGGAATTTAATGACAAAGCCTTGGCTCTCCAAGTCAGAAGCCAGGCAGACATTTGTCTGGAAGTTAAGAAAGAAGACAAAGAAGGGTCATTACACGTGACCAGAGCCAGCACAAAAGGATGCTTGGTTCCCTCCATCTGTTATTAGGTCCCAAGTGAAGCCTCTCTTGCCAGCAATGTTCCCACAAGATCAAGTCATTCAGTTCTGTAACGAGCTTATGTCAGGTTATAACTTACGGCCCATACTGAATTTAGATGCTCTATACCTACAGTGTGTAGAGACATCTTAGATCCCCCAAATTTGTATGAGTAAGGCCGATAATGCTTTCTTCACTGCTAGAAAAACATGCTCTTGGGAAAGGAATCATTAAACTCAACCACTCAAAGGGAAGTGACTTTGATAATATGATGTAGTGTTCATTCTAGGGATGTTTATACTTTAACCAGCCATGAGAAGTCTTTATCTCAAAGAGTCAATCAACCAGGTTGAAGAACTGGGAGATCAACGTAAGTCTAATAACTAGGCTCTCCGACATGTTCACCTTTCACCAGATAGGCATATGTAGGGAAGGGCTGAGGTGAGGATTTATGGGATTTTATGTATGGAGAAGAGCAGTGAAATAGAAGTTAAGGACGAGGGTCTATTCCTACCTTCAAGAGTAAATAGCTGTAGGACAATGTCCAAGCCATTTAGCCTTTTTGTAACATATACTGCATAAAATAAGAATAACAATACTTTTTGCTCTTACATGGGTATTATGAGGATCTAATGAAGTGCTAGGTGTGGATAATTTTACTAAATATATATGAACACAAAACATATTATTGTGCTAATGCTGCCAGCATGGGAGTGTGTGTGTGAATTTGTTAAACAGCAATGTGGAAAGTAACACAATGCTTTATACTCTACACAGTACTTTACAGTAACAATTCTCAGCTTGTACCCCACCCCACCCAAGCAGCAGCAGGTGACTCTTCCCACCAAGGAAACAAAACACACACAGATGTACTGAGACACGGAACATGCATGTAGGACAGCAAACTCAGGTTAGAGAGAGAGCTGCCAGGCCAAGGAACAGATCAAAGTTAACCCATGATAAATGAGTAAAATAGTCAGACAGGGATTTATTGAATCTATGCTGTTAATTTTTTAAAAATAGCCTCCCACAAAAATAACTGACAAAATCTTGCTATTGGGTTAGCCAAAAATGGTTCGGGTTTTTCCATAACATCTTGCAGAAAAACCCAAACGAACTTTTTTGGTCAACCCAATACTTAAAGTAAACTTTAGAAAGCAGAAATAGGAATAACCCACAGATATCAGCAAGTGATTTGAAACAAGGATGCTAATTCCAGGGCAGACATTCTGGTGAGATGTGATGGAAACCAGGAGTATGATTCATGGCCTGAAATAAAGTGTAATTAAGGAATGGGTGCCTTGTCAGTTTCACTAGCTGACTACTCCAGAGAAGGACGGCCACAGCTGTGCCATCCATGGTGTGAGATAAGTAGCATTCACAGCCTGCTTTGGTGCCACCACAGTGCCAGGTTGGAATATTGACAGCCAGGACCTGGGGCTCGAGAATGAACCTAAAAGGAGGGGGCAGCTGAGATGCCCCAAGGTGCCTGAGAAGACAACTTCCCTTCAGCAGTACTGTGAGTTTACTCCTCCCCAGATGAAGGTTGGCTGGGGTCCCAGTGATTTCCTGGGAGGGGCTGCACCAGACACTATGGAGACCCTCATTCCTTAGTGCACACCAGGCTGGTGTGGTCTCAGGAAGCAGAGTGCTTGTGTATTACAAGAGAACAACTCTCCATTTTAGAGTTAAAGAAAAACTTAAGGAAGTGAGTGACTGCTTTCCATAGCCTGCTTGCACCCTGCATGTGCTTCACAACTTTAAAAGCAACTGGAAGGCAAAAAGTTAATAATAGTTAAACACTCAGACAGAGTTGGAAATGGATTACTTTTGTTCCTTAGAGTCTGTGTAGCCAGCTTATGTCTTTCTTTAGCAAGGGATGAGGACCACAGAAATTGCAAAAGAAAGCTTCTAGAGAGCAGTACTTGGTGAGCTGTAATACGTTTACTTATGAATTAGCCTTTAATCAACAGTTAATATTAATTAATAATTCATAAGCTGCTCTTCGCATAGAAATGACATAATTATGTCTCTGATTCAACCCAAAGTGTCCACTGAAGAATGTGTAAAATGTTAATTAGTAGTGAAAGGCAGTTAGGAAAAAATTTCTTTTAATTATGTAATAATGCTCATTACAATGGGTAATCAACAAAACTGCCAAATTAGTCCTCTGGTGGCATTTTTCTATATATAGCAAATAAACTTTTGTTTGAAGAAAATGTGTGTTTGAATAGACCGATTTTGAATTGCTTTCCTGAAAGGAGCAGCAGTAAATCCCAGAAACAGTTAGAAATGATCTTGTAATCCTTCAATTCTGTGAGCCAATAAAGATGGGTCAGATAAAGGAAGGAAAAAAGCCCCAAGTATTCCTCCAATAGTTGAACAAATGCTCAAAACTTCCCCTGATTTGAACAAATGTGATATTATCTTTTGGAGACCTCAGCTGTTTCTGAAAGAGTTCAGGTAGCAGAAGCATTATTATAAACAGGGTATTAATGCAGCACCTATTGAATACAGAACATCAAAGAAAGAGAAAATGTGATCCCTGCCTTTTATTGATAAGACCTCAAAAACTGAGTCTCCATCCATCCTACATGTGTGAGCTCCATGGCCAAGAACTCACCAAACACATATTCATGAGCAAAGATGCAACTTCATCCATCATTCGTCATTCACTCATTCATTCATTCTGCCAAAACATACTGATTGCTTTCCGTTTTCAGGCCCAGTGCCAGAACCACAAAGATGGCCAAAGCATGACCTTTGCCCGCACAGAGCTCTCGGAAGTAGTTTGAGGAGTAGGTCTGAGGTCTGAAAATCGAACCATCCTAGGCTCCCATACATTGTAGCCCCATCCTCACCACGTCATAGCCATGTGAAGTTGGGCAAATAACTTCCCTAAGGCTCAGTTTCCTCATCTACAGGAGGATGATTTTATCTACTTTGTGGGGTTCTTTAAAGGTTTCAATGGGTTAATGATGTAAAATGCTCAGCCCGTGCGTGGCAGAAGGCAATGCACAAAGACTGCCTCTTCTTTATCCTTCATGTCTTGGGTGGTGGTGATTTGTCAGCTTCAGCTGAATTTAATACACCTTATGATATAAAGACATTTAAGGAATGTCTACGGAACTTAATTCAAATTAACCAACATTTGTATTAAGTGCTGCCCTAGATGCAGGGAATATAAAGGGGAAAGCTCTAATCCCTCCTGCCAGGACTGTCAAACCTACTTCTCCTTGTCCTGGGCCTTGCGCTCGCACTTTCCACCCATCCTACTTGTCCTCATCCCTCCTAGGACTTTGCCTCTATTAGGTCGTCATCTGTGATCAGTTCTCTAGTCCTGAGTGCATCTCTCTGGCCACTTCTATTCCTCCTCTCCACAAACCCCCAGGTCCTGACCTCTGCTGCCCATCAGAACCTCTGCTCAGGGCTGCAGAGGCCAGACTCATAATGCTCCTGCAGGGGCTCAGGTCAGACTGTCCTAACCGCAATGAAGAGAGTGGAAATTCACTCCCTCCCCCACCTTACCATAGTCCTTTCCATCAGGAAGCAAAAGAACACAGCTCTGCAGACCCTGGCACTCCAGCCGGGAGCAGGAAGTACAACCCTTTGGTCATCCCACTCTGGCTCAGCCTCTGAGGGTCCCCTTCCAGCTCACTCCCACCAAACAAGTGCCCAGTTGGCCCTGGAAGAGTTGCAGAGCCTTCAGGCTCACCTCCAGATGAGCGCAGAGCTCCAGCAACTGAGTGGGGGCAATTGAGAGGTCTTGGGCACTTTCTGATATTCAGTGGCTCAGAGTGCCTGGCCCACAGAGGGTGCTTAATACGTGTAGAATGTACAAATGCATGAATCTGATATGTAAGCCACCTGCTGTCTACCAGCCTGTCCCAAAGCTGGGTATGACCAGAGCTTAATCACCCAGCTTAAGCAGACTTTCTGAGACCCACTCTGCCAGGAGGCTGTCAACTGTCAGACTTCATGGCTCTAGCAGAGGCACTGAATCATCCTGGGGCATATGAGTCATGACAAATGCCTAGACCCTGAACTGGAATGAGATGATTCTGCCATGGTGGACATGGTCCAGGTTGGATCAGGGATCCATCCAGGAGCAGCTTGCCCGGGCTGAAATGTATGAATCCATGCCTAGAGTAAGCAACTGATGCTGCTGAGATATCCTTACCATAGTTTCCTGCTGCCAGGACATCCCTAGTTTAAAAAGGAGGATCACAGCAATCCCACTACTGGGCATATACCCTGAGAAAATCATAATTCAAAAAGATACGTGGGGCTTCCCTGGTGGAGCAGTGGTTGAGAGTCTGCCTGCCAATGCAGGGGACACGGGTTCATGCCCCAGTCCAGGAAGATCCCACATGCCGTGGAGCGGCTGGGCCCGTGAGCCATGGCCGCTGAGCCTGCATGTCTGGAGCCTGCGCTCCACAACGGGAGAGGCCACAACAGTGAGAGGCCCGCATACCGCAAAAAAAAAAAAAAAAAAAAAAAAAAGATACGTGTACCACAATGTTCATTGCAGCACTATTTACAATGGCCAGGATATGGAAGCAACCTAAGTGTCCATCAACAGATGAATGGATACAGAAGATGTGGCACATATATACAATGGAATATTACTCAGCCATAAAAAGAAACGAAATTGAGATATTTGTTGTGAGGTGGATGGACCTAGAGTCTGTCATACAGAGTGAAGTAAGTCAGAAAGAGAAAAACAAATATGCTAACGCACATATATGGAATCTAAAATAAACGGTATGATGAACCTACTGGCAGGGCAGGAATAAAGATGCAGAGGTAGAGAACAGACTTGAGGACATGGGGTGGGAAGGGGAAGATGGGACGAAGTGAGAGAGTAGCACTGATGTATATACACTACCAACTGTAAAAGAGATACCTAGTGGGAAGCTGCTGCATAGCACAGGGAGATGAGCTCAGTGCTTTGTGACCACCTAGAGGGGTGGGATAGGGAGGGTGGGAGGGAGACGCAAGAGGGTGGAGATATGGGGATATATGTATATACTTATAGCTAATTCACTTTGTTACACAGCAGAAACTAACACAACATTGTAAAGCAATTATACTCTATTAAAGATATTAAATTTAAAAAAATAATAAAAAAATACAAAGGAGGGTCAGGGACTGTACATAAAAACCAGGAGCTGGGCATGAGCCCAGGGCAAGTGCAGAAATACTCTGAGGTTTGTTACATCTCAGCCAGTTCTCCTACCTGCCCTCCTCACCCAGAAATTGCTTTTTAAAATAGATATAATAAACAGTGAAGAATAGATTGGATAGACAGACGGATGGATGGTGGTGGATGGATGGATGGATGGATGGATGGAGATACAGAGGGAGGGGGTTTTAATTCAAGATACTTTCCCAGAAGTATTAGCATTTCAAAAGAGAATATAAACTTTTACGATGGGAAAGCCTCTATATGGAAATCCATGGGACAGCCCAATTGCCAGCTACGTGGCAGCCAGCCCTCAGACACAGGTTTTCTAATTCCAAGTCATCATCCCAGGCTGCACTTATATGTGGCATTATAGCCTTAGGGAAATAAATACGGATAATTAGCTACTCCTGCTTTTAAAAATTCATTCCAAGACACAAAACTTGCTATAGAACCAAAGTTGAGATAATAATTTGGGGACAATGATGATAGCATTCAGACAATGGAGACAGGAGACAACATGACATTTTTTGACTCATAAAACCATTTTCCTATTACCCAAATCCAGTTTAAGTCCACACAACAGCTGCTGATGGTGCTGTGTAATTCCCTAGAGGTACCTTCTCCTGAAGAGAGAAATTTAAACCACGGCATCAAATCCTGGTCAACTGTGGCCATCAGCAATGACCCTGAGGCTAATCAGATCTCCATTCTCTATAAGTAAAGATGCCCAGAAGTGCTGGATATGCTTGGGTGGCCTCCTCCTGGAGCTACATTCATTTTGAGGCTATAAAACCACAGCAACCATTTCTATAAAATTTGGATAATTCCAGTTTCTACGCTATTGGTTTTCATTAGGATGGCTCACACATCAAAACTAGCTGTAAAATATTAAATGAGCAGTAAGGACAGATTCTTCCACGATAGCCACCTCAGTGTTCACCCTGGGGTCACTGTAGGTGCTGAGTTCCAGGCATGGCAATAGGAACATTTCTGCTGTCCCTCTATGATCACTAGCCATATGAACTTGGGATGCTGGTTGGCTCTGCAACTCAGATGTTAGCTGGAGTTTCACAGCTACTTCAGATCTACATAAGATGGATTTACAACCTTTACCAAAACCCAAAGCCCTGTCCGCAAAATTCCTCAGCTCCCATAGGCTTATATTTCTATATTATCCTTCACCATAAATTTCCTGCTTCTGCTGAAATTTTGTTTTTCACTTGGCATCCCTTGATCTCATCTGGAATTCACCCAAACTTGGTACCCACTCTCCAAAATCCGCAGCTTCAAAACAAGTTCAAATAATTATTATTAACAACTAAGATTTATCGGGTGCTTACTGTATATCAGACTCTATTCAGAGCACTTATGTGTATGTTTTCATTTGATCATCCCAACAATACTTCAAAAAATATCCAGAATATTACCTGTAGCAGAATCAAGATCTGGGGATCACAGGAAAGTGGCACCACATTCTGCACAAAAGAAAAACAACTTATGATTGTCTTGGTCTGTCTGGCTTCCCTGGTCTTCAGTTCTTCACAGGCTCTATCTATCCCCTGTGGCAAGCCCTCCTTGCAACCTCATCTTATTGGCTTCTACTGTCTCCCATCATAAATTTCCTTCTCACTTATTCTGTCTGGTATTAGTCTAGGAATCTTATCTTATGCAGGGAAATCCTGCTTACTTAGAGCACCTATTTCCAAATTCTCCTGTACGAAATGATTGTGGTGCTCAGCAGAACAAGGTGATTCACCCTGCACAGTGAGGACTTCGCTGAGAAGGCAGCTGGGATTATAAAAATCAGGTTTGGCTGATACTTGTGTTATGGTTCTTACTTGTTGTTATTATGACTGTAATCCCCAGGAAATCAAACCAAACATCAGGAATAGAACTGGACTCATTTGTGGACAATCACTTTTAAGATTTTTAGTTCAAATCTTCTGCATTGATAGTGCATTTTCATGTTCTAAATTCAAAGAGTTCAAAGGATATATGGTGAGAAGGCTCCCTTCCACCCTGGTCCCCCAGCAAGTGAGTTCTTTTCCACTGAGGGGAATAAATTTTACCAATATTTTGCATATATTCTAGGGATACTTTAGGCATCTACAAACACCCTTTTAAATTTCACCCTTCCTCTTTTTATTACAATGGCTTTAAAATGGTAGCACGCCATGCCACTGTCAGGCACTTTGCTTTTCTCACTCAACAATAGCTCTCAGAGGTCATTCCACATCAGTATGTAAAGAGTTCTTCATTCTTTGTTACAGCTGCATAGTATTCTCTTGAGTTCCATAATGTATATAAGCAGTCCCCAAAGTGGGGATATTTAGGTTGATTTCAATGTTCTGCTATTATAAACTATAGTTCAGTTAATAACTTACACATATATCATGTCACATATGTGCAAGGGAAATGGCTTTTGGAGAAAACGATCATGAGAGAAGTGCTGTAGAGAGAAACGGAACCTATCTACAAAGCTACACAGACGCAAAGCTACTAGGTCTCTTACACTTCACAAAAGAGGAGTGCCATCCAAGCGTGTTCCCTCAACTCCCTCCTCTCCCTTAGCATCTTCACTCATTTCCTGCTTCCCTCCAGTCTCAGAGGAAGGCCTGCTGCATCAACGATGCCTTTTTCCATCAGTTATCCTCCCTCTTTTGCTTGCTACCTCAATCCCTCCCTCTGAATTCGTTCCTTCCACTCAGCCTACAAATATGCTAAGTCTGCCAAGCTGAAGACAACCAACCAACCAACACTTCACTGACTATTACCTCTTGGTTGTCTAGTCCAGTTTTTTTAAGTTAGTATTTGTGGAGCACTCATTACGTGTCAAGCACTATTCTAAAATCTTTACATGGATTAACTCATTTAATCCCTGACAACCCTATAAGGAAGGTACAAAATTATCTTGCCCAGTTTTTGTTTTTGTTTTTAATGAGGAAATAGGCACAGAGAAGTTAGGTGACTTGCCCAAGGTCACACAGCTAGTATATGGCAGAGCCAGGGTTTGAACACAGCATCCTTGCTCCAGAGTTCACAAGCTTGATCACTACACTGCCCTTTGCCTGCACACTTCTCAATAGAGCCATCTCCATCAGTATGTCTGCTTCCCACCTCTGACTCACCCCTTAACCCTCCATTCTTACTTAACTAACTTCTAACCTTGCTATTCTACTTAAACTCTTCTGGAAAACTACCAGTGACCTCCTGAGAACCAAACCTAAAGAATCTTATTTTACAAATGTTATTTTCTAGTCATTATGCCAAGCAAATAGAAAAAGTACAAGATGACACAATTTTTACTCTCAAGGAGCAAAGAGTTTTGTACATTAGAAAAGGCAATCACGACACAGTGTGACCTGTGTAAAAATATAAATGTGCACAAGATACAGAAGAGTGTTTACCCCACCCTGAGTGGTCCAAACATGCTTTGTGAAAGAGGTGGCACCTGAACAGCATTTTGAAGGGTGAATAAGAATTTTCCAAGCAGACAAAGGTAGAGACAGTGTTCCAAAAAGATTGCAAAGGGCAGATACTGTTTGAAAGGCTCAGGTTCAATGTCGTGGGGAATAAGCAACAGTTGACTCTAAGAAGATGGGAACAGGAGGGTGGGACTGATTGATAGACGATATGGTGGGAGAAGGGGCTGGAGAGTCAAGAAGGGCCATAAACGCAGAAGAAATAAAAGCAAAAGTAAACAAATGGGACCTAGTTAGACTTAAAAGCTCTTGCACAGTGAAGGAAACCACCAACAAAATGAAAAGACAACCTACAGAATGGGATAAAATATTTGCAAATGATTAGACTAACAAAGGGTTAATATCCAAAATATACAAGCAGCTCACACAACTCAATATCAAACAAAAACAAAAACACATACACACACAATCCAATCAAAAAATGAGCAAGACATGAATAGACATTTTTCCAAAGAAAACATACAGATGGCTAACAGGCACATGAAAAAATGCTCAACATCCCTCATTATCAGAAAAATGCAAATCAAACCCACAATGAGGTATCACCTCACACTGGTGAGAATGGCTATTATCAAAAAGTCTACAAATAGCAAATGTTGGAGAGGGTGTTGAAAATAGGGTACACACCTACATTGTTGGTGGAGCCAACAGTGGAGTAGCCACTATGGAAAACAGTATGGAGGTTCCTTAAAACAAAAAAAATAAACAACTAAAAATAGAACTACCATATGATCCAGCAATTCCACTCCTGGGCATATATCTGGAAAAAATGAAAACACTAATCCAAAAAGACACATGTTCCTCTATGTTCATAGCAGCACTATGTATAACAGCCAAGGCATGGAGGCAACCTAAGTGTCCATCAACAGATGACTGGATTAAGAATGTGGTATATACATAAAATGGAATATTACTCAGCCATAAAAAGGAACGAAATACTGCCACTAGCAGCAATGTGGATGGACCTAGAAAATATTATACTTAGTGAAATAAATCAGACAGAGAAAGACAATACAATGTGATATCACTGATATGTGGAATCTAAAAAATAATACAAATGAATGTTTATACAAAACAGCAATAGACTCACAGACATAGAAAACAAACTTATGGTTACCAAAGGATAGGGGGAAGGAACAAATTAGGGGTATGGTATTAACAAGATACTATACATAAAATAGATAAGCAACGAGGACTAACTGTACAGGGGACTATACCCAGTATCTTACAGTAACCTGTAACAGAATATAATCTGCAAAAAAAATGAATCACTATGCTGTATACCTGAAACTAACAAGAGGGAAGGAGCCAGCACTACCTCAATCCTCCCTATTTAACTCAATCTCCCTTGGAACTCTTGTGCCTGCTATAAGCCTAGTTCATGCTCTTTTCATAACTGTTATAAAAATATCCTAACTGGTTTCTCCATCTCCATTCTCTCTCCTGCTGGTAGGACATATGTCCCATTCCTACTCAATTATTGCTATGATTTCCCATGGTCTTGTGAACTTGCTTTGATTCATATCTGGCATTTCAGACTTGGATTCATAATTTGAATCCAAGTCCCTTCTATCTTATCCTTAACCTGCTCCTCTCCCCACCCTCCATTCCAGTTCACCCTTATCCACTCTGAGAGCATTTCTACTAAACATGCCCTCTCCATTCCCATTTCCCTACAGTATCTCCTCCAGAGATCCTTCTTCCTGGACCCGCACTTCTCCAGGAGCAACTCATTCCTCTTCTAGACTCATGTAGTGTTTTATCTGTACCTCTCTTTTGGTCTTTTTGGCAATATAGTTATTTGTGTATTTATTCAACATTCAACGAGCATTATTTAGAATCTATGATGTGCCAAGCCCTGTGCTAAGTGCTAACTAAGTATACAGTGGTAACCAAAACAGGGTGCAGGGCAATTTCACACCCTAAGGAACACTTGACAATATCTAGAGACATTTTTGGTTGTAACAATGTGGGAAAGAAGGTGCTATTGACATTGAGTAGATAGAGGCTAAGGATGATGCTAAACAGCCTGCAAGGCACACAATAGCCCTCACCCAACAGAGAATTATCTGGCTCCAAATGTCAAAAGTGATGAGGTTGAGAGATTATGTACAAAATGCACAGGGGCGGGTGGGGGTGGGAATCTGTTTATTGTTTAGTATAACATCCTCCAAAACACCCAACATAGTGATTTGATAGATAAGCAGCTCCTAATTATTTTTAGGAATAAAATATGGTACCCTTAGGATCTAGAAAAGGGGTACGTTTTAATTAGAAAAAACAATAAGAAATATTAATTTCAGAGGGGAAATCATAGCCTAAACTTCTCTGTTATGCGTATGGTAAATTAAGTTAGTATTTTATGTTCCACTGTTGTGTTTTCTTCATTATAATATTTATCATGTAAATCCACCAACTTACATAACTCACTGGGAAAGCAAGGGATTAATTAAGCAATTTCAAGATGCATAAGTACATTAATATTAACAAAATATATGTGGTGGTGGAGGAACACATTAAGAGACATAAATCAAAGATAATATAGAACAAACTTACTAGTGGAAAACAGGCTTGCAATGTCTAGAAATGTTTTTCTTCTGTATCTAATAATGTGACAGATTCCTGGAACAATACTCCTGTTCATTACAGGGCTATTAATTTCATCATATGTACCTTGTGTGAACTTGCTTTATTTCATTTGTGTGTATGTGAAGGGTCAATAGAGGTCACTGCTATGGCAAGACTTGGCATATCCACAGCTTTTGAAATGGTTCTTGTACATCCAGCAAAGACAAACATCTGGCAACGGATGGGTTCAGGATGTGCTAACAGGGCCCACACACAGACATGCATTTCAGGGTCAGGCTAAATGGAAGCTCCAGCCAAGTCCAGACTCTCCCCCATAGATGGGGCATTTTCCTCCCCAGCTATCCAAGGGAGATTTTACTCAAAGGCATAAATCCTTAAAATTGCAGCCTCAGAAGTATACTGAGAGTTGATCTAATCTGACCCTTTCATTTTACAGAAAGTGAAACTGAGGCAGAGGAGTTTAAGTGAGTTGCCAAAGGCAGAGAGCTGGCTAGCAGATGCCCTGGTTTGGATGCCTTCTGACCCCACTAGTTCTCCCTGCATTTTCTTACCATTATATCCTTCTGATTTTAAACACATCTCGTACTATTGGAGGGAGATTACATTTAATACACCAGTTGCTACTCACTTGTCTCTTTATTTCATGTACTATTTGATTTCAAATGCATTTTATAGTTCAAAGAGGCTCTGTATATATACTTTTACCAAATATGGAGGCATCTATATATTGATTTGTTCATTTGTTGATGTCTAATGGTCAGAGTTTGTGTAGCAGCCAGTGTCTAACCAGGAAAATGGAAAGTATTCCAGGTATTTCAGAGGGGATTTAATACAGGTAATTGGTTACAAAAGTGGTGAAAGGATTGAGGGGCCCAAAACGCAAAAAGAATTCCAATTTAAGTAAGCCCCGAGAGGAGCCAAGGGGAAATTATGTCCAAGGGGTTCATGTACACTGCCACTGTCAGAATCTGGCTGCTGAGCAAGAAGCAGGGGAGGCACCTTACTGCCCACTGATACTGCTTTCACTGCTGCTACTGCTGCCCAGAGCTGGAAAATGAAATAGCTCCTCCCTTTCTTCCACCTTCCAGTCACCCATCAGTACCTCCCACCAGCAGAATCTAATAAGCCAGCTGGCTAAAAAGTCTGGGAAATGTAGTTTACAGGCTTCCCGCTCCAAAAGTAGAGAGATGGGTGAAGAAGGATCGGTAAGGCCCTGAGCCACCACAGACAGCATCTGGCACCGCCCCCACAATGGAAAATCCTTTGTGCGTCTTGTGCAAGGGCAAGCTGCACGTGTATTTAAAACTGTCCTCACTGTTGCTCCCATATCTGCCAATCTCCCATCATCTTTTATTCCTGCTTTCCTTCCTTCTTCACATATTATATGCTAAGCGAGGCACTTGGCATTGGGAATACAAAGTGAACCAGACAGTGCTCCTGCTCCCATGAGGGTGAGATTCTCGTAGAGGGTAAGACAAACAAACATTCTGAGCTCTCCCTAATTCTTTCCTTTCCTGATTTTTGTTCATGCTTTCCCATTCCTAACTTTCCCAGGATAGCAATTCCCTTATTTAAATGACATGCCAACGCTGCTTAATAGTCATGCTTTAGAATGCTGTTTACACTTCTACTGTGAAGGTAAATCATTTGCCTAATAGGACGCTATTCCAAGATTAAGAGAGGATACGAGTTAATGAGTGTGTGTGATTTCCAGAAGTATGTTTGAATTTCATAGTCTTATCCTTCACAGCTGAGCCTCAGATTCAGTTGAGGCTTTCTGTATTTTCATTATAATCAATTTGAGGGGTATTAATAAGTAATAAGCTTTGTCAAAACAAAAAGGGCAGAACTAGAGTTTACAGAACTTTCTCATAGATCCTCCCTGAAAAATGCATAAAACCGGTTTGTTCACTGATTCGAGTGAATGAACTCACACTTAACCATGCGTTGCTGCTGGGTATTGAGAATACAGAAGAAGATAAGAAAGAGTCTCTGTTCTCAAGGAGCCTGTAGCCTAGAGGGGGAGGTAGACAAACAGAATTAACAGTGACAGCCCAGGGTACAAAGTGCCTAATCGTGGGGTAAGAACACAGAAAAGGGGTATCCATCAGCCTGAGGGCTCAGGGCAGTTTCCAAGAAAAGTGAGGCTTTAGATGAAATGGAAGGGTGCAGACAAGTGAAGTGAAGAAGGGAGAAGAAAGAGGAGGCCTTTTGACCCCCCTGCACAAAGCACTGGAGGGTCATGAGACAAGAGTGAAGGAAGGTGCAGGAGTGACTTCCATGAAGGAAAAAATGAGATGACGTGACGGTTGTTAGGGGGAGTTGGGTTATGGAAGGATTTAAATAATGTGCAAAAGGCTTTATTCTGAAGGAAGTGAACCAGCCACCAGCTTTAAAGGAAAAGAATAAGATCACTCTGGGAGCACCATGGAGGGTGTACCAGAAGGGCTCAAGACTGAGACGGCAGGACCAGTTGAAAGACATCGTGGTAAGAAATGACAAGGACCTAAACTATGCGACTGGAGAAGAAATGAAGAGCAGAGGGCAGGGATGAGAAATATATAACCTAGAGAGGCAATAAGATATAGTGAGAAGTGCTGTAAGAGCAGAAGAAGGATCTGGAATGACTCCCGGTATGCTGACTTATGTGACCAGCGGGCCAGTGGTCCAGGGACCAAGGCAGTAAACTACAGAAGCAGGAAAAGTTCAGGGCAGGTATTGGGGTGGTGGGAGATGGCTGGATGAGAAGACTTTTAACATGCTAAATTTAAAACACTTAAGAAACATCCTCATGTTTGGTAGAAAATAGGAATATGGAGCTCAGTAGACAGACCTGAGCTGTCTACCCAGCTTTAGGAGCTGTCTGCTTTAAAGAGAAGCCAGAGATGGGCAAGAAATCACACAAGGAGAAGGAGGAGGCCAAGGACAAATCGCTTGAGAACTTCCATATTTAAAGGACATACAGAATAAAAGAAACTCACAAAGAAAACTAGGAAAGAATGGTTAGAACTGCAGGAGAAAAAGTCTGTGTGTGTGTTCTGCCTCATCCCATTAACCTCCAAGATGCATCCTCCAAGTTGCTTTTGCTGGAAACTAGACCATCCTTCCACTTCCAATTCTTCATTGAGTTCCATTAATGGTATCTTCAATATATACTACAAATCCAGTGCCACTGGTAGCAGCTGAGTCCTGGTTCAAGCCACCATCTGCTCTCTACTGATCTATATGATAGACTTCCACTCATCCCTAATTCCCTCTTGCCCAGCTGTAAGCCAGAGAACCTGTCTGTTTTGTTTAAACAGCACAACATAGCTTCTTGAATGAATACATGATGAAATGAATGAATGTAGCACTGCTGGAAGACACTGGTGACAGCTGTTCTCCTGAAGGAGTGGAGGGCACTGGGGTTAAGTCTTGAGTTCCCTATGATGTTAGGGACCCTGATTATTCTCTGTGACCAGAGGTCACTCTCCTGCCATTAGGTAGAAGAGCCAAAATTAAACTATTTCTTAAGGTTGAGAATAAATCCTTAAGTATTTATGCTCTCCTTCCCATTGAGGATGGGGAATTTTTGCTGGATGGATAAAAATATCCATTATACCCATTATATCACAGCATTCACTGTCCAAACCTTGAATCTTCCTTATGATTCTTCTTCAACCCAAATGCTGATATACCATAAGTTTCACTGCCCTTAATGAGATCCAGGACCAAATCCCCTGGGCCCCTGATATTCTATTTCCATGTCACATCTAAGCAACTTTGAGAGTCAGGTAAGGAATTCTGTGCCTTCTACATTTGACTAAATTGAGCAGTAATAGCTTTCACAACAGAAAATTTGTCTCACTTGGTCAACATCTGCCAGATTATTACTGCACCTTTCTGCAACCTTCATGAGGTGTGGAGTGACTATTTTTAAGGGAAAAAAAATTTCTCTAACAGGATTTCTCAGGAGCCAGTTGCCAGAGTTGGCAGAGAAAGAGTAAAACTCAGTTGATCAGGAGGGAGGGGTAGCGTTTTGGTGTAAAATTTGGGCCCCATTAGAGCTTGGCAGCACTGACCTAGTGGAAGTCTGGGATCATTCCTTGGATTCCAAGGTCCGGGGAGCATCTCCAGAAGAAGACAGGCAGACAAGTGCGGACCTTGGGGCCATAGCCAGCATGCCCAAGCAAGAACTGCAGCCCGATGTTTATTGTTTGCTGCCGTTTCCCATTATAGATGTCCCCTGAAGGCTCTTGTACTGGGCACCATTTTTCAGAGAGAAATTTAGTAAAGCAATTGGCATCCACCTGGGCCCCATGGCAAGTGGGAATAAAGCTTGTTGTCCCTTAAACTGACAACGTGGTGATGAATAGGTCTCCTGTGTCTCCCTCTGTTGTCGTACTCACCCTCTGGCCCTGCTAGATGTGAAAACTGTTTCCAGTAGCACCTTGCTAGAAGGAGGCGTGTATTAAACCTGTTCTCCCAAACTGAGCTTGAAGCAGAGTGTAGGCACTGAGCTGGATTTGGAGCCTGGTAACTGTTGATGATACCAGATTGTCCTCGAGGTCTTTGCACCCCAGAAGAAAACGCCGAGATTTTCAGGATCGAATTTAACCCTCCCTCCCAGCTGCCCTGCGAAGCAGGCAATTCATCTTGGGGACTGTCAAAGTCAGAACAGCTGCAGGGGAAACCAGATGCGGGGAGGGATCCAGAGAGGAGCACAGGGGAAGATGCTGCCTTGACAGCAGGCACCGAGGATGTCCTCCAGCTGGATTTAGCAAAGAAACGGGTTCACAGCAGGACGTCCAGTTCTCCAAACTGGATATAGAAGAAAACTAGTCTCCCCAAGATTTTTTTTTTTTTTTTTTTTTGCAGTACGCGGGCCTCTCACTGTTGTGGCCTCTCCCATTGGGGAGCACGGGCTCCGGACGCGCAGGCTCAGCGGCCATGGCTCACGGGCCCAGCCGCTCCGCAGCATGTGGGATCTTCCCGGACTGGGGCACGAACCCGTGTCCCCTGCATCGGCAGGCGGGCTCTCAACCACTGCGCCACCAGGGAAGCCCTCCCCAAGATTTTGAATTTGCTCCAGACTGACTTTTAAGAGCCACAGAGATTCTCCCAGGGGATCAGAAGGAGAGCCCTGGAGTCCTGGGAAGGTGCTGTAAAAGTAGCCCTGTTAAGAAGCTGCAGGAAGAAAGCGGGGCTTCCTGCCCTTCCTTGATATCCCTGTGACCCGGGCTTCCTAGGTTTCAGTAGCCTGGGCTTCAAAGCTGGGCCATTTTAGTGGTACCAACAAACCCACCAACAAACCCAGAAGGTGCCTCCCTGGAGCACATCCATTCAGTGTTAGGAAATTTTCCATTTCTGTCTCCTGCTGAGTCCCTCCCTCTTGGGTCTCAGTGCTCAGTAAGGGAGGGGATCTTCCCTGCTTGTGAAAAAACACAGGCCTTTCTCAGGTATGCTCTGTGGTTTAACTCTGACCCTACTGTAGAAGCATTTGAGGAGCTCCTAAAGAAAGAAATGTTCAGACCCCACCTCTAGAACCACTCGAGGTAGTGCCCAGGAATTGTAAATCACTTTAAAAAGAGACTCGGATAATTATGGTGCAGCCATCCACAGGCTGGCTTGGAAACCACAATCCTGTAAAACAAGAGTCCAGACTTGAAGTCAAATTCCTTCTCTGCCATCAACCAGCTTAATATTTAGGCAAGCTATTTTAACATCCCGGGCCTTGATTTCCTCATCTCCATGGTACAAGTAATCTATTGATATTTTTAAAGCAGTGATATTTATTTGTATTTTCTTGCTGCCTTCTAAGACGGCATTTTCCATGAGATTTAGTGCCCCAGAGGAGAGGGCAGACCACTAGGGACCCCTCCCCTTTTAATATATGGGGAGCCAGGGCTGGAGACTGTGGTCTTCAAACTTCCAAAAACTTCTCACTTTCCAAGGCACCCCAATCTGGAGAGTTGTATGAGAATCAGTGTTGTCTGCTACACTTTCCTACCTCCCTCTTCCCTCACTGTACAGAGAAAGGTAGACAACTCAAAGAAAGGAAGCTGACTCAAATCTTACTAAAAGGCATTTTCCTAAAGTGCAGAACCTCTGGCAACAAACAAAAGGACACTTTGAAGTATTAGTAGCTGTAAAGCCCACTTGAATTGCCATAACAACCCTCCCATCCATTTCCTTAAGAGATAACATTTCTAGCGCAATTGTTTTTTTGTTTAATGATTAACCATAAAACTATGTAATATGTATATGTATATATATAGTTTTGATCAATTTGTACTAATAATAATTCTATTGAAAACTTAATCCATAATACATTTTATAACAGGATGCTGTGGTGACTCCCCCAAAATTAACAATTTAAAATTTTCAATGTATATACATATTTTTGTTGAAGAGCAGAATGATAGGGTGATTAATAAAAAGACTTTCAAGCATAAAATATATCACATTAGGATAAAGTTCTGCAGGAGAAGCGAAATGGAAATGCAATTTCAAAAAGGAAAAGAAAATATTGTAAACTTTCCAACTTAAAGAGCTTGTTCATGTGTTCTTTGAACCATGAGTATTAAATCACTATGGTACTTAGATTTCCCTGGGTAAATTTATTTATTTATTTATTTATTTTGCGGTACGCGGGCCTCTCACTGTTGTGGCCTCTCCCATTGCGGAGCACAGGCTCCGGACGCGCAGGCTCAGCGGCCATGGCTCACGGGCCCAGCCGCTCCGCGGCATATGGGATCCTCCCAGACCAGGGCACGAACCCGTATCCCCTGCATCGGCAGGCGGACTCTCAACCACTGCGCCACCAGGGAGGCCTTTCACTGGGTAAATTTAAAAGAGCACTATAACAGTTTTATTCTAAAATGCCAGTATTCACGGGGAGGGGGAAGGGTATGCTGGGATGAAGTGAGAGAGTGGCATGGACATATATACACTAACAAATGTAAAATAGATAGCTAGTGGGAAGCAGCCGCATAACACAGGAAGATCAGTTCGGTGCTTTGTGACCACCTAGAGGGGTGGGATAGGGAGGGTGAGAGGGAGACACAAGAGGGAGGAGATATGGGGATATATGTATATGTATAGCTGGTTCACTAACACACTAAAAAAATAAAAAATAAAAATAAATATGATCCGGGGGGTGGGGATGGTGGTGGGATGAATTGGGCGATTGGGATTGACATGTATACACTGATGTGTATAAAACTGATGACTAATAAGAACCTGCTGTGTAAAAAATAAATAAAAATAAATATGATCCTCATGTATTGTACAACACAAGGAATATAGCCAATATTTTGTAATAACTATAAGTGGAGTATAATCTTTAAAAATTGTGAATCACTATATTGTACACCTATAACATATAATATTGTACATCAACTAACTTCAATATAAAAACATCTAAAGGAAGAAAAATAAATAAATATGATCCTCATTTTAGAAACAAATAAATAAATAAAATGTCAGTATTTACAATAAGACAAAAATTACATCCTTCTGCAACTCTTTCGTTTAGATGAAAAACATGTGATAGCAACCTGAAAAGGAGGTCAGAGCTTCCCAGAAGTTCTTGAGGGGGCACACAAAACAAGAGTATGAAGACCACGGGGCTGTATCATAGGGTTGTACTACATGCCAAGGAGGGAGAGGACACACAGGTGGCTGAGAGGTAGGGGGAGCCATGGTCCTTTGCAGCCCAGGGATCAGGATAAGTGAGGCAAGGAGAGCAATGAGTCAGCGCACTGTCCTCCCATGGAGGGCGGCCTGAGGTTGCCCTCCGGGCACCCCATGGCCCATGTGTGGCATTCGGGAAGTTTCCATGAGCCCCAGCACAGACGGACGATCACCTGCTACAGACTTCACGACAGCACAGATGATCAGCCCCCAATAGTGTGAGATTCATGTGACTCCGGAAGACCAGATGGGCCCATTTACCCTCCCTGGTCAGCCAGCCCATATGCAGCAGGGCAACAAGTGTCCAGCAGCCCCGTCCCCTGACTGTGGAATCCCAGTGAGTCCTGCCAACACCCAGGACTGTCTTTGGGGATATGCAGCAAGGGTACGTGCTCATCAAGGGAGAATGAATCATCCAAAAGACACCAATGGAAACAGCCCTGACAGGGAATTCGGCTTAGAAAACCCTGACTACTGAAACAGGAAAGAGGCTATAAACCAGGAGAGATGGAAGTGTTGTTAATTGGTGAGACTCAGTTCCATGCTACCCAGCAGGGTGGGGACACATAAGGAGGTTCAAGTCAGCTGGAGAAAAGGGTTTACATTGTCTCTGTGCACCGAGTGTCATCTGAGCAAATACACCATCCTATTGCACCTGTAAGTGAGGCTAACGATACTTCCATTGCAGGGTTCCTGTAAGAATTACAGAGAATGAACATAAAGTCACCCAGCGCAGACGTGCTCTGTGAAGGGCAACTATGACTGTTATTGTAAAATCTGTCTGCCTCCACTGCTGCCTTGAGGTGATGAGAAGATGCCTGGACCATGGTCCCTGGGGCCGGTGTCAAGCTGTCCCTACCTTTGTGTGGCAGCGGCAGCCTCTGAGCACTGAAGCCCACTTCTAACAGAGGCAGGAGGACACCTCTCCAGTCACATTCAGTACTTTATCCCTGGGTACCGTAGTGCTGCTCAGGGCTGCAATATCATACAGAGCCAGAGAGGAACCAGTTCTGAGGACAAGCCCTCACACTCTTCTCAGAATCAGTTCTCTGATAACTGGGGCATTGTTCGTAGTAGGCCTGACCCTTCCTTAGAGCAGGTTTGTTCCCAGGGAACGCCCCATCCTCCCTGCAAACAGGCCCTCAGTGAGCCCACCCAGGAGTCCCCGATACAGCTGGGTCCCAACGGGTGTTGAGCGCCCAGTCCCAGAAGCAGACTGACCGTCAAACTGCTGAAACAGAAGCTTCCATACTGCTTCCCAGACCCTGTGCCGCATTCCATATTCTTTCTCTCAAACAGCGCCACCCAAAATGGGAACAGCTCTGGCTCCACAAAACCTGGATCTGTCCCATCCAGACCTTATTCTTACTCTCCCTGGTGAGTGGAAGAAAGAACTGGGCCTCCCATGCTGCTACTGTGAGAAAGCCCTAACTGTGTCAGTGATAAAAGCACCTCCACAGATTGAAAAAACAAAACACTTTCAAGTTAGATTTTCTCACCAAGTTCCCTCAGATAATGAATTCATTGATCGAACGTTAATGAAGCACCCACCAAGGGCAGGCACCAGGCCAGGTGCTCCCAAGCCCATACCAGGAAGATCCTACAGCCAAGTGGGGGCATCTACCAGCACACTGCCTAAGCAATCTCTGCAAACTCTTTCCCTTGGGGCTGATGATCAGCCTAGAGGCATCAGCATGTGCCACCCTGTGTCAGCTCCCCAAGGTCCATCAACTAAAGGGTTAACACAGCAGGAGATGGGAACCATACTGGTTGTTAATATTTTCATATTATCCCTCCTTCCAACTAGTATTTTCCAAGTCCTTCAGTTCTACTGGTCTTCATTAGGGACCAAAAACAAACCGAGGAATAGTGATCATTCTGATCATCTATACAGGAAGCCCAGGTGAGCCTCGATGACCTTTGGAATGCTGTCTACCATGCACATAGCCATATATAGGTAGATCTCGCTTGAAGAAAAATCTAACTCTAAAACTTAGGTCTAAACAAATGGCCAACTAGGAATTCTAATTCCTTTTATAGGATTGATGAAAGATAGGATTCATTTGAACAACAGCTTTCTCCTAATGCATTTAAAATATGTTCTACCAGGGCTTCCCTGGTGGCGCAATGGTTGGGAGTCCGCCTGCCGATGCAGGGGACGCAGGTTCATGCCCCGGTCTGGGAAGATCCCACATGACGCGCAGCGGCTGGGCCCGTGGGCCATGGCCGCTGAGCCTGCACGTCTGGATCCTGTGCTCCACGGCGGGGGGGGGCCACAACGGTAAGAGGCCCACATACCGCAAAAAAAAAAAATATATATATATATATATGTTCTACCAGAAGCTAACACAATGTTGTAAATCAACTATACCTCAATTAAAAAAACATGCTCCATTTATAATAACTTATTTATACACAATTGCCCAGGACCATGTCCATGGGGCAAAACGAGTTCAAGCATTCATTCTTTCATTTGACAAAATTTTATTAAGTATCCACTATGTGCCAGGCACTGTTCTAGATACAGTAGTGAACCAAACAGACAATGGTTATTTTCATGGAGCTGACATTCTGGTGGAAGTAGACAAATAGCCAGTAAATATGTAATATGTTAGGATGGGATAAGTGCTATATATAAAATAAAACAGAGCAAAGTGGGTATCAGAGTGACTGGGTAAGGAATGGGGTGCTATCTCTACAGGGAAGGCCACTCTGCTTGGCGATGTTTGAGCTCAGAAGATGTGGGCAGAGGAAAGAAAGGGAACATGGCTTGAACTCAGAGCATGCTTGGTGTGTTTGAGGAACAGCAAAGCAGGCTAGCATGGCTGGGGCCTGGTACAGCTGGGGTCGAACCTGCAAAGGGGAGTGTGGAAGAGTATGAAGTTGGAGAACGAGCCAGGACTATGTCTGAACTGCCTGAAGCAGACATTTGTTCTGAAATAGTCCTCGATATGCGCAGCATATAGTCAGGACCCAGAATCTCCCTGACTCCTCTAGAAAATTCAATAATAAAATGTTAAACCAAATTTAGGAACTCTAAACACATTTTAGATTCAAAAACAAGTTCCTTCCAATATCCTGCAACTTTACACCAGGATATCCATGGCAAGCTGGACACGGTATACAATGATTGCTTCTCACTCAATAAATGTGCTGTCAGCTACCCAGGCCTAGAGAGGAAAGGATGGTACTCTCACGTACTTAATTCCACTCTGCTTTTGATTAGGTCTTTGTGTTGCACCACTAACTCCCAGAAGGCTTTCTGATACACCAGCTGCTGACGGCCTGGTATGCAATATTCACCGGAAAGGTTATTCTCTGATGCTGACGTCCAGTTTCCTGATGATAAACATGAATGAGCTAAGAAGCACATTAAACCCACCCCAGTGTCATTCCTGACCCAAAGAGAAGTGCTCTTCAAATTCTCACCTCTTCCTTTGATGACTTAGCCTTTATCCTACACTTTAAAAAATTAAAATATATCAACAACTTTCATGAGTTATTTTTCCCCCTTCGTATCTCTGAGGAATTCCGTTACTAGTGTATGGGAAGGGCCAGTGTCTCAGGACCCCATGGAGTCACGCCACAATAATGTCAAAGAAGGATCATTTCTTTATACGGGGAAATTACAGTCACCTAGCATGCTTGACTGTTGGAAGTTATCAGGTAGCATCTCAGCAAGAGAAAACTGTTTCTAGAAACTGCTCAACTAGGCAATCCATCTCTCAAAAGGATTTTAGCTTCCTAACCAAGCAAAAGAATAACATGGAGGAAATTTAGTAAATAATGACCCAACTCCCAAAAGCTACTAGCAAGTGTTTATTTTGTTTTTAGATTAAAATAGCTTCTATAAAAACAAAACATTTCTCAATGTAGAAACATATTAATGCAATTCAGAAAAGCATGAAGGAGAAAATGAAAAAATAGTCACTTGATACCACTGAGAGATAACCCATGTTAACATTTTGGTGAACACTTTTTCAGACATTTTTATGCATGAGCACACACAAATAATTTTAAACAAATAGGATCAAAGCATACTTAAAGTTTTGTGATTTACTTTTTTTCACTCATATATTGTGGACAGCTTTCTAAACTATTAAATATAGACCTTAATCATTATTTCAACTAGATGCACAAAATTCCATTATACAAATTGTGAGAGTCACGAAATCACTTAACTACACTCATACATGCGAAGACATGAGGCTTCTTTATGGGTCATAAGTGGAGTCTTTCACCAGTTAGTGGAGAAAAAATAATTTAGTCCAATTCCATAATCTCAGTACAATCCCATAATGTGAATGGTCCTCAAAGGATAATATTCTTTTCTAGGTAAAATTATTAATCTCTCGTATTCATTTCTCTCCCACATATTTTTACTAATAAAAGTGTGGCTGTATAACAGGAAAGGGTACAGATTATGTGACATTATGGTAACAAGGGAGAAGGATTCTCAGGTGCACCTCCCTTGCCTGGTCTGCTGGATCCTAGCTGGGACTTCCAATGATGTGGCAGGTGTTACCTGCCTTCTGAACAGAGGCTGTGGAAGTACAACTGGCCATCTTGGTTTTTTGTTCAGGCAATGAGCGAAATCCACCCGTGATAGCAACCGCTATATACCACCATGGTCAGGGTGATCCCCAGAAAGGAGTGGGGCTCCCAGGCAACTCAACCAGTGTAGGGGTGCCCAAGGTAGCACACTTAAAAGGAGACTACTGCTGACATCTTCCATTGCACCCTTGGGTATATACTATTAAAGACAGACATCTGCAAGCCTAGGGTGGCTGCCTGATTATCCCACCCAGGAGACAGACCTGCTGCAGTCTCATTCAGTTGACCCTGATCTCAAAGGTCCCAACTCTGGCAGCCTCTTCCACCTGCCCCCAGTCCCTGCTCATTCACTGGGGCTCTCAGCACCCCCAAAGCTCCTTGAGGAGCTAGTACTTGAGGAGCTAGTACTTCCTTGGCCCAGAACCCTCCTGATAGCAGTGCCTGTGATCAGTAAAACACCACCCAGTTGGGTTTAGAATTCTCTTAGGGGATCCAGGTGTCCAATCACCTGCCTCCCCATCCTCTGTGGGGTCCATAGTTCCCCATCTTTGGAGCCTTCCTCTCTGCTCTGTGCTGTCAGGGTATAGAGGTCCCATTGTACTCTAGCCTCCCCCATCCAAGCATGGAGCACATTCCTCTTCAATCTGCAAGCTCCATGAGGGTGGAGACCACATCTGCTGTGTTTACTATTGAGTTCACACTGCCCTGCAAAGGGCATTATACGTGCTCAAGGCACATTTGAGGAATGAACAAATGAATGAATGAATGAGGTTCATAACATAAATGAGGTTCCTGCACCAGTGTGGCCCTGAGAGGAGCATTTCCTGCCTAGCACTTGACTTCTGTAATCCTGGGGATGCTGTTTCTGTCTTCTGGGTCTGTCAGAACTCGGATAGGATCCCTGGACAGGATCTTGTTCCTACTCCGACAGAAGCTTCCCTGTGTCTGGACACCAGATTGGATGCTAACAGCAGGAGTCATGAGGGAAGTTAGGCATTCAGAAACACCCTGTTTCCTGACATCGAGAGAGAGAGAGAGAGAGAGAGAGAAAGAGAGAGAGAGAGAAAGAGAGAGAGAGAGAAAGAGAGAGAGAGAGAGAGAAAGAGGGAGAGAGCACACTAAGTGCTACCAGGAGATAGCCATACCCCATCTGAGCCCTGCTTTGCATTGCAGTGTCTTACACTTATTAAGAGGTGAGTATCTCCCCATCATGATTTATCAAACAACTCTAATAAGTACATTTTATGGTCCAGGTCATATCCTTTCATGAGCCTCATTATTTTAAACAAGTTTTATAGCAATAAGAGAATAAAATGTACCATAAATTATTTTTCACTAAGCGTCAATTAGCAGTTCTGTTTAAGCACTACTTCTAAATCCAAAGGAAGAAAGTTGTTTGTGCTAAATAATATGTTGCTATGACAGGGTGTCAAAAATGTAAAGCTCATGTTTATTTTAGTCCACTGAGATAAACTATAAAAGTCTTGGGACTTCCCTGGTGGCGCAGTGGTTGAGAGTCCGCCTGCCGATGCAGGGGACACGGGTTTGTGCCCCGGTCCGGGAAGATCCCACATGCCGCGGAGCAGCTGGGCCCGTGAGCCATGGCCGCTGGGCCTGCGCGTCCGGAGCCTGTGCTCCGCAATGGGAGAGGCCACAACAGTGAGAGGCCCGCGTACCGCAAAACAAAAACAAAACAAACAAACAAAAACTACAAAAGCTTTTTACTTTCATTAAAAAATACTGCTTTTTTGCCAACTGGAAAAAAAAAAGCTTGTGGATTTTTGTTGCCATTGTTTATTTATTTCCCTCACTTAAAAAAAAAAGTTACTGATATTTTTCTGTGAGTAGCTGTAATTGGCTCTGGCCAGCCAATAAATTCAGGGAGGAAATTAGGGTTTTTCTTGTGTTATGAGTAAGTTACCCAGGAACGTTTTCTAATTACCTTGTTTTACGACAACTGCTTCTACTCAGGAGGTATTTATTGAAAAATCCCTTCAACTACTTCAGAGATATACTTCTAAAGCAAAAGTATTATTTATTTCTAGCTTTTTGCTAGAGTAAAATACTGCCACTTTTACCTGGATGGAGGTGGGGAGATGCCATCCTGCTATGCTGTTATCTCTGACTCAGGGCAAAATCAGCTCCAAACCATTGTGTCTCGTGGCCCTCGTTCATCTGAGCAGCTTCAACCCAGTGTGATCACTGGTCTTCCCCACAGTGTCAGCTGGCACCATCCCATGACCACCTTTAAAGCAGGCTCCTTCAGAAGTTCTGTGCTACAGTTAACCTCTCTTCCCCTTGGATTGTCCTCCAGTCTTGCTCTAATAGAACCTCATTCTGGAGATCTACTCGCCGGTGGTGCTCACAGCCAACAGCACTGTATTATGTACCTAAAGTTTTCTAACAGGGTGAATCTTAAGTGCTCTTACCACACACAAGTACAAACAAAATAATAACAATAATAATAATAATAATAAAGGAGGCAAGAGGAAAGCGGCCCCTTTTGCAAGGTGATGGATATGTCTGTAGCCGTGAAGGTGATGATGGTTTCATGGGTGTATACTTATCCCCAAACTCATTGAGTTGCATACATTAAATATGTACAGCTTTTCCCATGTCAATCATACCTCAATAAAGTGGGGTTTTTGGGGGTTTTTTTGTTGTTGTTGTTGTTTTGCAATACGCGGGCCTCTCACTGCTGTGGCCTCTTCCGTTGCGGAGCACAGGCTCCAGACACGCAGGCTCAGCGGCCATGGCTCATGGGCCCAGACACCCTGCAGCATGTGGGATCTTCCCGGACCAGGGCACGAACCCGTGTCCCCTGAATGGGCAGGCGAACTCTCAACCATTGCGCCACCAGGGAAGCCCAATAAAGTGGTTTTTAAAAAATAAAGTTTTTTTTAAATTAGGAAAAAAAAATTGGGTCATATCTCCCTTTCAGCTATTGACACAACATGGCTGGCTGCTAAAATTACGCTATATTTTTCTTCCACCAAGATCACCACTTCTGCTCACAAGCTGTAAGAGAATCAGCATTCTATTCACCCAGGAATAAAAGGTAATCATCAAGAGGCATTACGCTGTAAAATTCTATTTCCAGGCTTATAAACTCAAGTTATGAAAGACAGGTGCAGCCAAAATTAATAGCAATAAAGCAATACTTTGAAAAGGCATTAGTAAAACCAAAGCTGATAACTTAAAGTCCAGTTAAAATCAATATTTTCATATTTAATAACAAAAGCAAAGAAAGAGTGGCATCAGGAAGCCAGCAAAAGGTATTTTGGGAAAAGGATCTCATTCTTGGAGTTAATGAGTTTCCCTACACAAGTTCCATGAGTTCAAGCATGTTGATAACATCACAAGCGATATTTCAGAGCCAAGATGGAATCACAGAGCTATGTAGCACGTGTTTCGTAAGCTCAAGTTTCAATGAGGATTTCTGCATTTACCCAAAAACCTTTGAAATAATTATGTAAGGATGTAATCACGATTTTCCACTTACCACATTGTTGGAGTTGTTTTGGTGTATCTCAAAGTTTTTGGAACAGCAGTTTGAGACAATGTGATTTGATTGTGTGAAATTTTCCAGGGTGAGTGCATAAGCATGTAATTCATGTTTTTAAATACATGCTATGAAGTGCACGTTGCTTATTAGCTTTCTAGCAATCTCCCAACTCTTCTATTTTCATCCCTTTAATTTTTATTAAATGATTTTCTTATCATTATCTTCCTTATTCCCAACTTCAAAGAAATAATTATTTACATGACCCTATTTTCTCCTAACCTTTGAAAGTATTTTCCCTACCAGCCCCCATCTTTTTTTGGTGATATTTTGTGCAACGGTTCTTGGTAGTGGTGTCCAGTCATAACAGTTAGCATTTACTGGCCGCTTACTATGTGCCAGGCACTACATTATCTCATTTAATTTACTGAAAGCACAGTTCTAAATTCTCCTGTTGCTTTTGCTTGGGAGAATTTGTTAAAACCCCATTTATTAGTGTGAGAATTAGCAGCAGCTTTGCTGCTTGAAGTAGACTAAAAGCAAAATCCGCTCTGTATTCAAGCCAGGGTACTGAATGTGGCTGCCAGGTCCAGCTGGCCACGGGAAATGTCTGGATGATTTCATTTAACGCCTTTAGAAATATTTCTCACTGGGCTAATTCAAGGAAAATGGCTTGTCACGGATGATATCTGACTATAATAAGCGGCTAAAATGCTTTCCCAATAAATATTGTAAAATGAAACAGGTGTAAAGCCACAGTTGAAAAATCAGCAGCCGAAGAGTGCTGCAGGGATTATGGGCCAACTTTCCAGCAGAAGGCTGATCCCTGGGAGGTGGCAGGGATCCGTGTTAGCCAGGCATTCTCCCCAATGCTTCCAAGAAATTCATCATTTATTCAAGCATTCATTTAATAAATATTGATATACTACATAGAGGCATTCTACTGGGTCTCAGTCAGCCTTAAGGAGTTGCAGGCTAGTGGGAATTAGAGGACCTGGTAGGATCTGTGTGAAGCCCTGCCACGCCACATATGCGCAGATTGCTCCCTGCTGCACGTAGAGAAAACCCAAGTCCCTGAGTTGAAGGAGGTGCCAAAGGGCTATCAGTCTGGATTGGTTAGACAGAAAAGAGCTGCAGAAGAAGCTGAAAACGAGCAAGGTGGTAGATGCTGGTGGCAGGAAACAGCTCCCCTCTCCCCTGGAGGAACACCAGGGGTTTAGAGACCTGCAAGGTAAGAGCTGAGCCCGGGCGAGTGGCCTGTGAGGACTGCCTGTTGTGTGGAGGAGCTGCAGCGGAGGCAGGCAGTGGAGGAGAGCCAAGGGCATACCTTGCGGGTTGGTCAGCTGGCTTCTGTTTGCCTCCAAGTTGTTGTGCAAGCTGAGCTCAGGGCCCGCCCTGAGAGAGGAGCGAGCAGCACGTCCAGCATCCAACGCAGAGAGTGGAGGGCTCAACATTTAGTGTATTCAGTGGAGCTCCAGGGCAGTGGGAGCTGTGAGGCTGGCCTGAGGAGCCACCCACCCTGAGGCTTACGTGTCCACACAAAGAAGGGAGAGCCAAGGTTGTGCGGAAGCCGATGGCCCTTAAGGGAGAGAACGGGCCCTGTGATTTTCTTGTGCTCCCAACATGTGCGTGATGATGATGACGTATTGAGTGTTTCCTACGTGCCAAACGTTTTTCTAAACATAGAAAAATGTTATCTCATTTAATCTTTATAACAACTCTATGAAGTAAATATTATTATTATCCCCATTTGGCAAATGATAAACCTGAGTACAAGAGAGGTGACAGAACGGCCCCAAGTTCCCACAGCTAATACCCACACAGCTGGATTTCGAACCCTGGCTGCCTGCCCTGGGCCCACACTGTTAATTACTGACTGAGCCGTTCTGCCCCCTGGAAAATGGTCATGCTTCAGAGAAATGAAAATCTATACAGTCATGATGCCAGGCCAGCGTCAGTCAACACAGGCATCTAAGATGCATCTCAAGAGTGTATAACTGAGACAGCTCAGCCACATAAGTGCAGCACATGGCTTCTACATTTATTTGCTTAAAAACTCTTCATTCTATTGGACTTGGAAGCAGAGCAGGAGAAGCTCGTGCTGACGGGGTGAAGGTGTCAGCAGGTCCTATAAACCAGTAGGAAAGCAAACCATTCCCCATGATGCTCTGTGTGAATGCTCAAGGACATTTTATTACAATTAATGTGTGAGTCAAGACCTGTCCATGTTTAGAGCATGAGCTTCCAACGGCCAACATCTCTTAAGATTCTAATATGTCATTGCTAAGTACACAAATGTACTTTTCCAGTAATTCTCTTATATCTCAAATTGGAGTTTTAAAAAAAGGAAAATATTACTCCTGGATTTCAGGCTTTTGGTGGGGGACAGAGGGAGAAGGAGAATAATAAAGGCGTATTTCAAAAATATTTATGTTCACATGAAAACCTGTACATGAATGTTCACAATAGCTCTATTCCCAATAAGCAAAAACTAGAAATAACCCAGACATCCTACAACAGGTGAGGAGTTTACAGTGGTACATCCATACCATGGACTACTACTTAGTAATAAAAAGGAATGAACTACTGATACATGCCCCCCAAAGTTGTACTCGCTACTCATTAAACTCCATTTCTGTAGGGCTGACCACCTCTGCTTTCTTTTACATATTCTTAAGAACACTTGGAATAAAGACTCTGGCAATCCCATAATACTCTGGGAAATTGAGTGCCTGGGCAGTTTGTGTTAGGGGTGGCTGTCACCAACGTTACACTGAGTTATGTGTAAGTAGTGGTATGCTGGAGTCAGTTTGTACCATTCATCACCCCAACTCTATGCTCAGTGACATCATAATGGTGCCTAAAATTAGCCATGGTGGGAGTATTACATCATGGAAATCAGCGAATCAGAGGTCACCTCCAACCCTGAGAACTTGTTATTAAAGCTTTGCCAGGATGTCACTGTGGATGTCACGTGAATAAGTTATTTTAGAAAGTTCCAAAGGTGGGAATAATCCAAGACAGGGAAATCTAAATCAGTTCATATATTGTAGCACCACCACTATATGATCCCTCATGTATCACCACCCTGACAATCAGTTCTGAGCCAGACACATTTCTCAAGCCAGAAATAAGACTTGAGTGGAAAAACCTGGGAGATGTGAATAAGGAAAATATTTGAGTTTTAATAAACAAAGTCCTTTCACATTTTTCAAGGAACATGAAAAATAAACCAACAAAATGTCACCCAACACAGTAAGACAAGTTGCTGAAAGGGAAAACACCTGGGCAAGGTCAGTTTTGACCACCTGCAGGTGCCATGTATCCATCTTGAGGAAGGTGATTCAGCACCTACAAAGATCATTGCCTGAGTGCCTTCCAAACATTATTAAAGATCAAAAACTTATATCTTAGAAAAAGCATTTGACAAAATCCAACACCCATCCTTAAAGGAAAAAACAAACAAACAAACAAGAACCTCTTAGCAAACTGGGAATAAAGGGGAACTTTCTTAACTTGATACAGAGTTTCTAAAAAATAAAAATAAACAAAAATAAACCCAAAAAACCCTATACAACTAACATCATACTTAATAAAGAAATGCTGAATGCTTTCTCACTAAGATTAGGAAGAGGGCTAGATGGTTTCTCTCTCTCTCTTATTCAACGTATGACTCACAACTCATTCAACATAGTATTGGAAGTTCTATGTTGCAATAGGGCAAGAAAAAGAAATATAAGACATTAAGATTGAAAAGGAGGAAATTAAAATGTCTCTATTTGCAGATAACATAATTGTGTAGAAAATCCCAAGGAATTTACAAAAACAAAACAAAAAACAGAAACCCTTCTAGAACTAGTAAGTGAACTCAGCAGGACTGTAGGATACAAGGTCAATATTTTAAAAATTAATTACATTTCTATGTACTAATAATGATATATGGAAAATGAAATTAGAACCACAGTACCACTCATGACAAAAAAAATGAATACTTGGATATAAACTTAACAAAACATGTACAGAATCTTTATGCTGAAATTTATAAAACACTGATGAAAGAAATCAAAGACCTAAATAATTGAGGGACATATGAAATTCATGGATTGAAAGACTCAACATAGTAAAGATGTAATTTCTCCCCAAATCAATACATAGCTTTAATGCAATCCCTATCGAAATCCCCAGCAAGATTTTTTGGCAGATACAGACAGCATTATTCTAAAATTTGTACGGAAAGGCAAAGAAACTAGAATAGCTAAAACAATTTTGAAAAATAAAGTGGGAGGAATCACTCTACTTGATATTAAAGACTACAACATACTACAGTAATCAAGACAGTGTGGTATTGTCAAAGGGATAAATACATAGATCAATGGGACAGAACACAGAACCCATAAACAGACCCACACAAATATGCCCAACTGATTTTTGATGAAAGTACAAAAGCAATTAAATTCAGGAAGGATAACCTTTTCAAAAAATGGTACTGGAGCAACTCGACATCTGTAGTGAAAAAAACAAAACAGAACAAAAAAGGAAGAACCTGGACTTCAGTCTCTTAACTTACAGAAAAATTAACTCATAATGAATCACAGACTTAAATGCACAATGTAAAATTAAGTGTTATAGCTCTTTTAGAATTAGTCTGGCAGGTTTCTGGTCCTTACCAGAAGACCTCCATAGGGGGGAAAAATGTGAAACTAGAACTTTTAGAAAAAAAAAATAGGAGAAAAATTTGGGGACATAGGACTAAGCAAAGAATTCTTAGACTTGACTAAAAAAAGCCTAATCTATACAAGGAAAAACTGATAAATTAGACCTTATCCAAAACTTGCAACTTTCCTATGTAAAAGATCTTCTTAAAAGGATGAAAATATAAGCCACAGACTAGGAAAAGATACTTGCAAACCATATATTCAACAAAGGACTAGAATACATAAAAACTCGACATTAAAAAACAAATAATCTAATTAGGAAATGAGCAAAAAACATTAATAACGTGTCACCGAAGAGGATATACAGATGGCAAACAAGCACATGAAAAGATGTTCAATAGCATTATCCATTAGGAGAATGCAAATTAAAACTACAATGATATTATCACCACACACCTTTCAAAATGGCTAAAATGGAAAACAGTAACAGCACCAAATTCTGCCAAGAATGTAAAAAACTGAATCATCCATAGACTGCTCCTGAGAATTTAAAATAAAACTCTGGAAAACTATTTGGCAGCTCCATACAAACAAAAATATGACTAAAATACAAACCAACAATAACACTCTTGGGCATTTTCCCCAGATAATTAAAATGTATGTTTACATCAAAATCTGTGTACAAATGTTCGTAACAGCTTTATTCATAATAACCAAAAACTGGAAACAACTCAGATGTCTTTCACTGGGTGATCATTAAACAAGTGTGGTACATCCATACCATGGAATACTACTCAACAATGAAAAGGATAAACTATTGACACACATGGCTTGGATGAATCTCCAGGGGATTATGCTGCATGAAAAAAAGCCAATCCTAAAAAGTCAGACACTTTATGATTTTATTTATATAACATTCCTGAAATAATAAAATTATGAACATGGAGAACAGGTTAGTCGTTGCCAAGAGTCAGGCATGGGAGTTAGGGGGAGGTATACATGGCTATAAAAGGGCATCATGAGGGATTCTTGTGGTGATAAAAATGTTCTTTACCTTGACTGTATCAATGAGATATCCCAGTTGTAATAATACACTATGGTTTTGTAAGATGTTAGCTTTGGGAGAAATGGCACAAATGGTAACAGACCTCTCTGTATTATTTCTTAGCAATGCATGTGAATCTACAATTATCTCAAAATGAAAATTCTAATTTTTTTAAAACCCTGTATTTTGGGAACTTGATTGTTTCTTTTTACATTTTTATCTGTGTTTTTTTTGCTTATAACTTTTTGTAATTTTCTTTGAAAATATTAGCCTGTTTGTATATTTAAGAGACTTTTAATATGTTTGATCATTTGACACAGTAATTCCAAGCCCAGAATTATAGCCTGAGAAAAAATTCAAAATGCAGAAAAATATGTTCATTGTAACAATATGTGCTAACAAAAAATCCTAAAAGCAACTGTGTCCAACATCTAAGGAAGGATTAAATAAAATATCATACCCAAATGATGGAATATTCAGCAACCATTGAGGACAATTTTTTTAAACATCTTTATTGGAGTATAATTGCTTTACAATGGTCTGTTAGTTTCTGCTGTATAACAAAGTAAATCAGCTATACATCTACATATATCCCCATATCTCCTCTCTCTTGCATTTCCCTCCCACCCTCCCTATCCTACCCCTCGAGGTGGACACAAAGCACTGAGCTGACCTCCCCGTACTACGTGGCTGCTTCCCACTAGCTATCTATTTTACATTTGGTAATGTATATATGTCCATGCCACTCTCTCACTTTGTCCCAGCTTACCCTTCTCCCTCCCCGTGTCCTCAAGTCCATTCTCTACATCTGTGTCTTTACTCCTGTCCTGCCCCTAGTTTCTTCAGAACCCTTTTTTTTTTTTTTAGATTCCATACATATGTGTTACCATACGGTATTTGTTTTTCTCTTTCTAACTTACTTCACTCTGTATGACAGTCTCTATGTCCATCCACCTCACTACAAATAACTCAGTTTTGTTCCTTTTTATGGCTGAGTAATATTCCATTGTATATATATGCCACATCTTCTTTATCCATTCATCTGTCGATGGACATTTAGGTTGCTTCCAGGTCCTGGCTATTATAAATAGAGCTGCAGTGAACATTGTGGTACATGACTCTTTTTGAATTATCGTTTTCTCAGGGTGTATGTCCACTAGTGGGATTGCTGGGTCATATGGTAGTTCTATTTTTCATTTTTGAGGAACCTCCATAATGTTCTCCATAGTGGCTGTATCAATTTACATTCCCACCAACACTGCAAGAGGGTTCCCTTTTCTCCACACCCTCTCCAGCATTTACTGTTTGTAGATCTTTTTTTTTTTTTTTTGCAGTATGTGGGCCTCTCACTGTTGTGGCCTCTCCCGTCGCGGAGCACAGGCTCCGGACGCGCAGGCTCAGCGGCCATGGCTCACGGGCCCAGCAGCTCCGTGGCATGTGGGATCTTCCCAGACTGGGGCACGAACCCGTGTCCCCTGCATCGGCAGGCAGACTCTCAACCACTGCGCCACCAGGGAAGCCCTGTTTGTAGATTTTTTGATGATGGCCAACAGTGTGAGGTGATACCTCATTGTAGTTTTGATCTGCATTTCTCTAATGATTAATGATGTTGAGCATCCTTTCATGTGTTTGTTGGCAGTCTGTATATCTTCTTTGGAGAGATGTCTGTTTAGATCTTCTGCCCATTTTTGGATTGGATTGTTTGTTTTTTCTTGATATTGAGCTGCATGAGCTGCCTGTATATTTTGGAGATTAATCCTTTGTCAGTTGCTTCGTTTGCAAATATTTTCTCCTATTCTGAGGGCTGTCTTTTCGTCTTGTTTATGGTTTCCTTTGCTGTGCAAAAGCTGTGCAAAAGCTTTGAAGTTTCATTAGGTTCCATTTGTTTATTTTTGTTTTTATTTCCATTTCTCTAGGAGGTGGGTCAAAAAGGATCTTGCTGTGATGTATGTCATAGAGTGTTGCCTATGTTTTCCTCTAAGACTTTTATAGTGTCTGGCCTTACATTTACGTCTTTAATCCATTTTGAGTTTATTTTTGTTTATGGTGTTAGGGAGTGTTCTAATTTCATTCTTTTACATGGAGCTGTCCAGTTTTCCCAGCACCACTTATTGAAGAGGCTGTCTTTTCTCCATTGTATATTCTTGCCTCCTTTATCAAAGATACGGTGACCATATGTGTGTGAGTTTATCTCTTTGCCTCCTTTATCAAAGATACAGTAACCATATGTGTGTGAGTTTATCTCTGGGCTTTCTATCCTGTTCCATTGATCTATATTTCTGTTTTTGTGCCAGTACCATACTGCATTTAAGACAATTTTAACCCCCCAAATTTCAATCACATGATGATTTGAAAATTTTTAACATTATGCTAAGGGGCAAAATGAAGGTGGAAAACTGTACATTCAACATGATTTCAATAATTTACAATGATATGGATAGAAAGAGGGAAATACTCCAAATGTTAGCAATAATACTCTCTAGGTGATAGAATTACAGATGAATTTTATTCTCCTCTCCAATATTCTTTTTGGTTTTCTGCAAGGAGCTTACAACTGGTATGATCTTGGACTAGCTGTTATCCTTTCTAAGCCTTGGAGTCCTCACTCATTAAATGGAGATAATAATAGTACCTTCCTTATGTTTGGTATTAATCTATAGTGCTTAGCAAATTATCTGATACACAATAAATGTTATTTATTTGAGAAGCATACATGTATAGTACTCACAATGGACCAGGCACTATTCTAAGATCTCTCCAAATATTAACTCATTTAGTCCTCATAACACACCTCTGAGGTAGTACAATTATTATTGAATGAGGAAACTGAGGCAAAGAGAAATTAAATAATTTGCCCTAAGTTATACAACAAATAAATAGCAGAGCTGGAGTCTGAACCCAGATAGGCTGGCTCCAAAGCCTGTACTATTAATCATTACACTATTTAGCCATTGTTTATTATTATTATTATGGAGTAAAAGTAAAACTTTAAGTCAGATCCTAAAATAATGAAAAAGGCAGAATTTCTCTAGACATGTATGGTTGATGACAACCAGCATAGAGAAAATATGGCAGAACAGATACATTGCTAGGAGTGCTTATGGAATTTGGAGTCATATAATTTAAACTGGATATCAGTTCCCTCAATTCTAACCTATATGGCCTTTCATAAATATTTAATCTGTCTGGGCATGAATTTAATAATCTGTGAAATAAAATTTAAAAGTACCTACATTTCAGGCTCATTGAGAGGATTATTTAAGTTAATATAGGTAAAGTAATTCTATATAGTAAATACTCAACAAATGCTTGTTTCTTTTCTCCTTGTTAACATCTAAAACACTGTTTTTAAATAGGGCAGAACATACTCAGATGATCACATCAAAATACATGTCTCATGATAAATAGACCATGTCCTGATTATCACCAGCAAAATAAAATTGATACATGGTATCTAAGTGGCTTAATGGACCATCTTGACTACATAACCCAAAGTTCCTGGAAAATGTAGAACCTACAGAGTGTGTAGTTGAATCATCTCTTGGAGCTTGAATACCCAGCACAGACAGCAAGTGGGTGATTCTTGGTAACATTGTTTACTTGATAAATATAAACATAAAACACCCCTTGCAGAGTCCTAAGACTTCACAACATCAAAAGTAAATATACACCATCTGGTCTTTATGGAGCTTTATGACCCAATAAAAATGGAAACAACAGACCACTGCATCAATATACAAACCCAATATAACAGTGAGGCTCAAGAGACACTGGGGTATACCATCTGCAGCTAAAGAAAGGGAGAGTGATCAAGTATAACTAAACTATCTGTAGCAGGTCCAAACAGGTAGTGTGGTATTACTTACAGCTGGGGACAGGTGGTCAGAGAACCTTAAGGGTGGTGACCTATGAGTTTCCTGATCACAAGGTTGAAAAAAATAGCCTTTCCTACACAAAGTGTGAAGCTGAGGGAAAATGGATTATCTGCTATGACACAAAATGTGTTTTACATTGATCATTTTAACAGTCAGGCAATTTCATATTTCATGTCAATAGCCACAACAATTAGTAAAACCCTGTGTCTAGAAGTCATACATGCCAAAATTGTGGAAGTTGCCATGAAAAGAACATAGCCTTTGGAGCTAGATGAAGGTTGGCCTCCTGACTCCTCTCTTTACCATTAAGGTGACTTTGAGCAAGACATTTAAGTTCCTTTAATTCTCAGTTTTATTCATCTATAAAGTGAAAAAAATTACTGAAGCTTTAAGAATTATTATAAGATTATAGATTAGGTATGGAAAGGGAAAACATCAAGTGCCCGCTAAATCAACTGCTATTATTATTATTATTAAATTTAAAAGTGTGGAAACTCTTACCACTCAGCCATAAAATACGGTGGAATCTTGTCATTTGTAAAACATGGATGGGCCTTGAGGACATTACACTAAGCGAAGTAAGTCAGGCAGAGAAAGAAAAATATCATATGATATTATCTCAGTTACATGTGGAATCAAAAGAAAAAAACAAAACAAAACAACAACAAACCAAGTTTATAGATAGAGAGAACAGACTGGTGGTTCCCAGAAGGGAAGCTGGATGAGGAAGTGGGCAAAATGGATGAAGAAGGTCAAAAGGTACAAACTTCTAGTTATAAAATAAATAAGTCATGGAGATGTAATGTATGGCATGGTGACTATAGTTACTAATACTGTGTTACATGTCTGAAAGTTCCTAAGAAAGTAAATCTTAAACGTTCTTACAAGAAAAAAAAATTTTTTGGAACGTGTGTGGTGATGGATGGCAACGAGACTTATTATGGTGTTAATTTTGCACTGTATACAAATACCAAATCATTATGTTATACATCTGAAACTAATATAATGTTATATGTCAATTATACCTCAACAAAAATTAATTTATTAATTTTTTTCAAAAGAAATCATGCAAATTCTACAAAACTCTTTCAGAAAATAGAAAAGCAAAGAACAGGTCCCACCTAATTTTATGAAACCAGAAGTCATTACCCTGATGCCAAACCAGGTAATAAGAAGGAAAGAAAAGAAAAAAGAAAAGAAAAGAAAAGAAAGACCAATATTCCTCATGGGCATAGATGCAAAAATCCTCAACAAAGTATCAGTACACTCACACCTACTGAATGCTGGCAGAAGACCCCAGACCTCCCAAAAGGCAAGAAACTCCCCACATACCTGGGTAGGGCAAAGCGGAGAGATTCCCGCACAGAGGATCGGTGCCGAGGGGCACTCACCAGCCCGAGGGGCTTGTCCGCTCGCCCGCCGGGGCGGGCGGCGCTGGAAGCTGAGGCTCGGGCTTCGGTCAGAGCGCAGGGAGAGGACTGGGGCTGGCGGCGAGAACTCAGCCTGAAGGGGGCTAATGTGCCACAGCTAGCCGGCAGGGAGTCCGGGAAAACTCTGGAGCTGCCGAAGAGGCAAGAGACTTTTTCTTCCCTCTTGGTTTCCTGGTGCGCGAGGAGAGGGGATTAAGAGCGCTGCTTAAAGGGGCTCCACAGACGGGCGCGAGTCACGACTGAAAGCACGGAGCCCAGTGACGGGCGTGGGACGCTGGGGCTGCTGCTGCCGCCGCCAAGAAGCCTGTGTGCGAGCGCAGGTCACTGTCCACACCGCCCTTCCGGGAGCCTGTGCAGCCCGCCACTGCCGGGGTCCCGGGATCCAGGGGCGGCTTCCCTGGGAGAACACACGGCGCGCCTCGGGCTGGTGCAACGTCACGCCGACCTCTGCCGCTGCAGGCTCGCCCCGCACTCCGTGCCCCTCCCTCCCGCCCGGCCTGAGTGAGCCAGAGTCCCCGAAGAGGCTGCTCCTTTAACCCTGTCCTGTCTGAGCGAAGAACAGACGCCCTCCGGCGACCTACACGCAGAGGCGGGGCCAAATCCAAAGCTGAGACCCAGGAGCTGTGAGAACAATGAAGAGAAAGGGAAACCTCTCCCAGCAGCCTCAGAAGCAGCGGATTAAAGCTCCACAATCAACTTGATGTACCCTGCATCTGTGGAATACATGAATAGACAACAAATCATCCCAAATTGAGGAGCCAGGAGTCAGTGCTGTGCCTCTGAGGTGGGAGAGCCAACTTCAGGACACTGGTCCACAAGAGACCTCCCAGCTCCACATAATATCAAACGGCGAAAATCTTCCACAGATCTCCATCTCAACACCAGAAGACAAGATCCAGCCTCATCCAACAGAACACAGGCACTTGTCCCCTCCACCAGGAAGCCTACACAACCCACTAAACCAACTTTAGCCACTGGGGACAGACACCAAAAACAACGGGAACTACGAACCTGCAGCCTGCAAAAAGGAGACCCCAAACACAGTAACATAAGCAAAATGAGAAGACAGAAAAACACACAGCAGGAGAAGGAGCAAGATAAAAACCCACCAGACCTAACAAATGAAGAGGTAATAGGCAGTCTACCTGAAAAAGAATTCAGAATAATGATGGTAAAGATGATCCAAGATTCTATTTCCCAGATCCAAAATCTTGGAAATAGAATAGACAAAATGCAAGAAACAGTTAACAAGGACCTAGAAGAACTAAAGATGAATCAAGCATCGATTAAAAACACAATAAATGAAATAAAAAATACTCTAGATGGGATCAATAGCAGAATAACTGAGGCAGAAGAACGGATAAGTGAGGTGGAAGATAAAATAGTGGAAATAACTGCTGCAGAGCAAAATAAAGAAAAAAGAATGAAAAGAACAGAGGACACTCTCAGAGACCTCTGGGACAACATTAAACGCACCAACATTCGAATTATAGGGGTTCCAGAAGAAGAAGAGAAAAAGAAAGGGACTGAGAAAATATTTGAAGAGATTATAGTTGAAAACTTCCCTAATATGGGAAAGGAAATAGTTAATCAAGTCCAGGAGGCACAGAGAGTCCCATACAGAATAAAGCCAAGGAGAAATACGCCAAGACACATATTAATCAAACTGTCAAAAAATAAACACAAAGAAATCATATTAAAAGCAGCAAGGCAAAAACAACAAATAACACACAAGGGGATCCCCATCAGGATAACAGCTGATCTCTCAGCAGAAACTCTACAAGCCAGAAGGGAGTGGCAGGACATAATTAAAGTGATGAAGGAGAGAAACCTGCAACCTAGATTACTCTACCCAGCAAGGATCTCATTCAGATTTGATGGAGAAATTAAAACGTTTACAGACAAGCAAAAGCTGAGAGAGTTCAGCACCACCAAACCAGCTTTACAACAAATGCTAAAGGAACTTCTCTAGGCAAGAAACACAACAGAAGGAAAAGACCTACAATAACGAACCCAAAACAATTAAGAAAATGGGAGGCGCGCTAAACGGGAGAAGCACTGGTTTGAGAAAAGCATGGGTCGCAAGTACACATTGGGACCCTGCCATTAATGGAGGGGAAAAGCAGGGAGACGCCAGCAGATTCCATCCTGTAAGCTGGTAGGAAGCCTGAAGGCTTGATGGGATTCCAGTGTGATAGGAGGCAAGGACATGCTTCAGGACCCCGGAGGAAGATGGCGGAAGAGTAAGACGCGGAGATCACCTTCCTCCCCACAGATACATCAGAAATTCATCTACACGTGGAACAACTCCTACAGAACACCTACTGAACGCTGACAGAAGACCTCAGACCCCCCAAAAGGCAAGAAGCTCCCCACATACCTGGGTAGGGCAAAAGAAAAAAAGAATAAACAGAGACAATAGGATAGGGACGGGACCTGCACCAGTGGGAGGGAGCCGTGAAGGGGGGAAGGTTTCTACACACTACAAGCCCCTTCGCGGGCGGAGACTGTAGGTGGCGGAGGGGGAAAGCTTCGGAGTAGCGGAGGAGAGCACAGCAACAGGGGTGCGGAGGGCAAAGCGGAGAGATTCTGGCACAGAGGACCGGTGCCCTCAGGCACACACCAGCCCGAGAGGCTTGTCTGCTCGGCCGCCGTGGCGGGCGGGGCTGGGAGCTGAGGCTCGGGTATCGGCTTTCAGTCGGAGCGCAGGGAGAGGACTGGGGCTGGCGGCAGGAAGAGAGCCTGAAGGGGTTAGTGCACCACGGCTAGCCCGGAGGGAGTCCGGGGAAAGGGTCTGGAGCTGCTGAAGAGGCAAGAGACTTTTTTCCCTTTTGTTTCCTGGTGCGCGAGGAGAGGGCATTAAGAGGGCTGCTTGGGGAAGCGCCGGAGACAGGCACGAGCCGCGGGTAAGGCACGGACCTCGGAGACGGGCGTGGGCCGCCGCCGCCGCCGCCGCCCGCCGCCGCCGCCGCCCGCCGCCGCCCGCCGCGGCCCGCCGCCGCCGCTGCTGCCGCCGCCGCGGGGCCTGTGTGCGAGCGCGGGTCACTGTCCGCCCCGCCTTCCGGGGGGCCTGTGCACCCCGCCACTGCCGGGGTCCCCGAGACCCGGGGACGGCTTTCCCGGGAAAGCGCACGGAGCGCCACGGGCTGCTGCAACGTCACGCCGGCCTCTGCCGCCGCAGGCCCGCCCCACACTGCGCGCCCCTCCCTCCCCTCTGCCTGAGTGAGCCAGAGCCCCCGAATCAGCGGCTCCTTTAAACCCGTCCTGTCTGAGCGAAGAACGGACGCCCTCCGGCGACCTACGCGCAGAGGCGGGGCCAGGTCCAAGGCTGAGACCCGGGAGCTGTGAGAGCAGAGGCAGGGAAATCTCTCTGTGCAGCCTCGGAGGCAGCGGATTAAAGCTCCACGGTCCATTTGATGTGCCCTGCGTCTGTGGAGTGCATGAATGGACAGCGAATCATCCCAAATTGAGGAAGTGGACTTTGAGGACAAGATTTAAGACTTTCCCCCCTTTTCCTCTTTTTACAACGAATTATTCCAAATTAAGGAGGTGGACTTAGAGAGCAAGATTTCAGACTTCTCGCCCTTTTCCTCTTTTTACAACGAATTATCCCAAATTGAGGAGGTGGACTTGGAGAGCAAGATTTTTGATTTTTCCCCCTGCTCTCTTTTTGTGAATGTGTATGTGTAATCTTCTGTGTAAGATTCTCTCTGTATAGCTTTGCTTCCACCATATGTCTCAGGGTTCTATCGGTCCGGTTTTTTTTTTTTTTCCAATAATTACTTTCTAATTTTAATAACGCTACTATATTTCATACTTTATTCTATTTTACTTTACCTGCTCTTTCTTTTTTTCCTACTCTCCCTTCCTCCCTCCCTCCCTCCGCTCCTCCTTTCCTTCTTTCTTTTTCTTTCCTCCCTCCCACCCTTCTTCTTTCCACTTTCTTTTTCTTTCCTTCCTCCCTCCCTCCTGTCTTTCTTCCTTTCCTTCCTCCCTCCCTCCTTTCTTTCCTTCTTTCTTTCCATCCTTCCTCCCTCCCTCCTTTCTTTCTTCCTTCCTTCCTTCCTTCCTTTCTTCCCTTCTTCCTTTCTTTCCCTCTTTCTTTCTTCTACTAATTCTTTCTTTCTACTTTTTCTCCCTGTTACTCTGAGCCGGGTGGATGAAAGGCTCTTGGTGCTGCAGCCAGGAGCCAGTGCTGTGCCTCTGAAGTGGAGAGCCAACTTCAGGACACGGGTCCACAAGAGACCTCCCAGCTCCACATAATATCAAGCAGCGAAAATCTCCCAGAGATCTCCATCCCAACATCAGCACCCAGCTTCAGTCAACGACCAGCAAGCTACAGTGCGGGTCACCATATGCCAAGCAACTAGCAAGGCAGGAACACAACCCCACCCATTAGCAGAGAGGCTACCTAAAAACATAATAAGGCCATAGGCACCCCAAAACACACCACCAGACGTGGACCTGTCCACCAGAAAGACAAGATCGAGCCTCAACCACCAGAGCACAGGAATTAGTCCCCCCCACCAGGAAGCCTACACAACCTATTGAAACAACCTTAGCCACTGGGGTCAGACACCAAAAACAACGGGAACTACGAATCTGCAGCCGGCAAAAAGGAGACCCCAAACACAGTAACATAAGCAAAATGAGAAGGCAGAAAAACACACAGCAGGTGAAGGAGCAAGATAAACACCTACCAGACCTAACAAATGAAGAGGTAATAGGCAGTCTACCTGAAAAAGAATTCAGAATAATGATAGTAAAGCTGATCCAAGATTCTATTTCCATGATCCATAATCTTGGAAATAGAATAGACAACATGCAAGAAACAGTTAACAAAGACCTAGAAGAACTAAAGATGAATCAAGCATCGATTAAAAACACAATAAATGAAATGAAAAATACTCTAGATGGGATCAATAGCAGAGTAACTGAGGCAGAAGAACGGATAAGTGAGGTGGAAGATAAAATAGTGGGAATAACTGATGCAGAGCAAAATAAAGAAAAAAGAATGAAAAGAACAGAGGAGAGTCTCAGAGATCTCTGGGACAACATTAAACGCACCAACATTCGAATTATAGGGGTTCCAGAAGAAGAAGAGAAAAAGAAAGGGACTGAGAAAATATTTGAAGAGATTATAGTTGAAAACTTCCCCAATATGGGAAAGGAAATAGTTAATCAAGTCCAGGAGGCACAGAGAGTCCCATACAGAATAAATCCAAGGAGAAATACACCAAGACACATATTAATCAAACTGTCAAAAATTAAACACAAAGAAATCATATTAAAAGCAGCAAGGCGGGCCTCCCTGGTGGCGCAGTGGTTGAGAGTCCGCCTGCCGATGCAGGGGATACGGGTTCGTGCCCCGGTCTGGGAGGATCCCATATGCCGCGGAGCGGCTGGGCCCGTGAGCCATGGCCGCTGGGCCTGCGCGTCCGGAGCCTGTGCTCTGCAACGGGAGAGGCCACAAGAGTGAGAGGCCCGCATACCGCAAAAAGAAAAAAAAAAAAAAAAAGAAAAAAAAAAAAGAAAAGCAGCAAGGCAAAAACAACAAATAACACACAAGGGAATCCCCATCAGGTTAACAGCTGATCTCTCAGCAGAAACCCTACAAGCCAGAAGGGAGTGGCAGGACATAATTAAAGTGATGAAGGAGAGAAACCTGCAACCTAGATTACTCTACCCAGCAAGGATCTCATTCAGATTTGATGGAGAAATTAAAACCTTTACAGACAAGCAAAAGCTGAGAGAGTTCAGCACCACCAAACCAGCTTTACAACAAATGCTAAAGGAACTTCTCTAGGCAAGAAACACAACAGAAGGAATATACCTACAATAACGAACCCAAAGCAATTAAGGAAATGGGAATAGGAACATACATATCAATAATTACCTTAAATGTAAATGGACTAAATGCTCCCACCAAAAGACACAGAGTGGCTGAATGGATACAAAAACAAGACCCATATATATGCTGTCTACAAGAGACCCACTTCAGACCTAGAGACACATACAGATTGAAAGTAAAGGGATGGAAAAAGATATTCCATGCAAATGGAAATCAAAAGAAAGCTGGAGTAGCAATTCTTATATCAAACAAAATAGACTTTAAAATAAAGACTATTAGAAGAGACAAGGAAGGACACTACATAACGATAAAGGGATCGATCCAAGAAGAAGATATAACAATTGTAAATATTTATGCACCCAACATAGGAGCACCTCAATACATAAGGCAAATACTAACAGCCATAAAAGGGGAAATCGACAGTAACACAATCATAGTAGGGGACTTTAACACCCCACTTTCACCAATGGACAGATCATCCAAAATGAAAATAAATAAGGAAACACAAGCTTTAAATGATACATTAAACGAGATGGACTTAGTTGATATTTATAGGACATTCCATCCAAAAACAACAGAATACACATTTTTCTCAAGTGCTCATGGAACATTCTCCAGGATAGATCATATCTTGGGTCACAAATCAAGCCTCGGTAATTTTAAGAAAATTGAAATTGTATCAAGTATCTTCTCCGACCACAATGCTATGAGACTAGACATCAATTACAGGAAAAGATGTGTAAAAAATACAAACACATGGAGGCTAAACAATACACTACTCAATAACGAAGTGATCACTGAAGAAATCAAAGAGGAAATTAAAAAATACCTAGAAACAAATGACAATGGAGACACGACGACCCAAAACCTATGGGACGCAGCAAAAGCAGTTCTAAGGGGGAAGTTTATAGCAATACAATCCCACCTTAAGAAACAGGAAGCATTTCGAGTAAACAACCTGACCCTGCACCTAAAGCAATTAGAGAAAGAAGAACAAAAATACCCCAAAGCTAGCAGAAGGAAAGAAATCATAAAGATCAGATCAGAAATAAATGAAAAAGAAATGAAGGAAACGATAGCAAAGATCAACCAAACTAAAAGCTGGTTCTTTGAGAAGATAAACAAAATTGACAAACCATTAGCCAGACTCATCAAGAAAAAAAGGGAGAAGACTCAAATCAATAGAATTAGAAATGAAAAAGGAGAAGTAACAACTGACACTGCAGAAATACAAAAGATTATGAGAGATTACTATAAGCAACTCTATTCCAATAAAATGGACAACCTGGAAGAAATGGACACATTCTTAGAAATGCACAACCTGCCAAGACTGACTCAGGAAGAAATAGAAAATATGAATAGACCAATCACAAGCACTGAAATTGAAACTGTGATTAAAAATCTTCCATCAAACAAAAGCCCAGGACCAGATGGCTTCACAGGTGAATTCTATCAAACATTTAGAGAAGAGCTAACACCTATCCTTCTCAAACTCTTCCAAAATATAGCAGAGGGAGGAACACTCCCAAACTCATTCTACGAGGCCGACATCACCTTGATACCAAAACCAGGCAAGGATGTCACAAAGAAAGAAAACTACAGGCCAATAGCACTGATGAACATAGATGCAAAAATCCTCAACAAAATACTAGCAAACAGAATCCAAGAGCATATTAAAAGGATCATACACCATGATCAAGTGGGGTTTATCCCAGGAATGCAAGGATTCTTCAATATACGCAAATCAATCAATGTAATACACCATATTAACAAGTTGAAGGAGAAAAACCATATGATCATCTCAATAGATGCAGAGAAAGCTTTCGACAAAATTCAACACCCATTTATGATAAAAACCCTGCAGAAAGTAGGTATAGAGGGATCTTTCCTCAACATAATAAAGGCCATATATGACAAACCCACAGCCAACATTGTCCTCAATGGTGAAAAACTGAAACCATTTCCACTAAGATCAGGAACAAGACAAGGCTGCCCACTCTCACCACTCTTATTCAACATAGTTTTGGAAGTTTTAGCCACAGCAATCAGAGAAGAAAAGGAAATAAAAGGAATCCAAATTGGAAAAGAAGAAGTAAAGCTGTCACTGTTTGCAGATGACATGATACTATACATAGAGAATCCTAAAGATGCTACCGAAAAACTACTAGAGCTAATCAATGAATTTGGTAAAGTAGCAGGATACAAAATTAATGCACAGAAATCTCTGGCATTCCTGTACACTAATGATGAAAAATCTGAAAATGAAATCAAGAAAACACTCCCATTTACCATCGCAACAAAAAGAATAAAATATCTAGGAATAAACCTACCTAAGGAGACAAAAGACCTGTATGCAGAAAACTATAAGACACTGATGAAAGAAATTAAAGATGATACAAATAGATGGAGAGATATACCATGCTCCTGGATTGGAAGAATCAATATTGTGAAAATGACTGTACTACCGAAAGCAATCTACAGATTCAATGCAATCCCTATCAAACTACCAATGGCATTTTTCACAGAACTAGAACAAAAAATTTCAAAATTTGTTTGGAAAAACAAAAGGCCCCGAATAGCTAAAGCAATCTTGAGAACGAAAAACGGAGCTGGAGGAATCAGGCTCCCTGACTTCAGACTATACTACAAAGCTACAGTAATTAAGACAGTCTGGTACTGGCACAAAAACAGAAAGATAGATCAATGGAACAGGATAGAAAGCCCAGAGATAAACCCACGCACATATGGCCAACTTATCTTTGATAAAGGAGGCAGGAATGTACAGTGGAGAAAGACAGCCTCTTCAATAAGTGGTGCTGGGAAAACTGGACAGGGACATGTAAAAGTTTGAGATTAGATCATTCCCTAGCACCATACACAAAAATAAGCTCAAAATGGATTAAAGACTTAAATGTAAGGCCAGAAACTATCAAACTCTTAGAGGAAAACATAGGTAGAACACTCTATGACATAAATCACAGCAAGATCCTTTTGGACCCACCTCCTAGAGAAATGGAAATAAAAACAAAGATAAACAAATGGGACCTAATGAAACTTCAAAGCTTTTGCACAGCAAAGGAAACCATAAAGAAGACCAAAAGACAACCCTCAGAATGGGAGAAAATATTTGCAAATGAAGCAACTGACAAAGGATTAATCTCCAAAATTTATAAACAGCTCATGCAGCTCAATAGCAAAAAAACAGACAACCCAATCCAAAAATGGGCAGAAGACTTAAATAGGCATTTCTCCAAAGAAGATATACAGACTGCCAACAAACACATGAAAGAATGCTCAACATCATTAATCATTAGAGAAATGCAAATCAAAACTACAATGAGATATCATCTCACACCAGTCAGAATGGCCATCATCAAGAAATCTAGAAACAATAAATGCTGGAGAGGGTGTGGAGAAAAGGGAACACTCTTGCACTGCTGGTGGGAATGTGAATTGGTACAGCCACTATGGAGAACGGTATGGAGGTTCCTTAAAAAACTACAAATAGAACTACCATATGACCCAGCAATCCCACTACTGGGCATATACCCTGAGAAAACCATAATTCAAAAAGAGACATGTACCAAAATGTTCATTGCAGCTCTATTCACAATAGCCCGGAGCTGGAAACAACCTAAGTGTCCATCATCGGATGAATGGATAAAGAAGATGTGGCACATATATACAATGGAATATTACTCAGCCATAAAAAGAAACGAAACTGAGCTATTTGTAATGAGTTGGATAGACCTAGAGTCTGTCATACAGAGTGAAGTTAGTCAGAAAGAGAAAGACAAATACCGTATGCTAACACATATATACGGAATTTAAAAAAAAAAATGTCATGAAGAACCTAGGGGCAAAACGGGAATGAAGACGCAGACCTACTTGAGAATGGACTTGAGGATATGGGGAGGGGGAAGGGTGGGCTGTGACAAGGCGAAAGAGAGGCATGGACGTGTATACACTACCAAACGTAAGGTAGATAGATAGTGGGAAGCAGCCGCAGAGCACAGGGAGATCAGCTCGGTGCTTTGTGACCGCCTGGAGGGGTGGGATGGGGAGGGTAGGAGGGAGGGAGATGCATGAGGGAAGGGATGTGGGAACAGATGTATATGTATGACTGATTCACTTTGTTATAAAGCAGAAACTAATTAAAAAAATAAATAAATAAACTTTAAAAAAAAAAAAAAAAGAAAATGGGAATAGGAACATACATATCGATAATTACCTTAAATGTAAATGGATTAAATGCTCCCACCAAAAGACACAGATTGGCTGAATGGATACAAAAACAAGACCCATATATATGCTGTCTACAAGAGACCCACTTCAGACCTAGAGACACATACAGACTGAAAGTAAGGGGATGGAAAAAGATATTCCATGCAAATGGAAACCAAAAGAAAGCTGGAGTAGCAATTCTCATATCAGACAAAATAGACTTTAAAATAAAGACTACTAGAAGAGACAAAGAAGGACACTACATAATGATCAAGGGATCGATCCAAGAAGAAGATATAACAATTGTAAATATTTATGCACCCAACATAGGAGCACCTCAATACATAAGGCAAATACTAACAGCCATAAAAGGAGAAATCAACAGTAACACAATCATAGTAGGGGACTTTAACACCCCACTTTCACCAATGGACAGATCATCCAAAATGAAAATAAATAAGGAAACACAAGCTTTAAATGATACATTAAACAAGATGGACTTAATTGATATTTATAGGACATTCCATCCAAAAACAACAGAATACACATTTTTCTCAAGTGCTCATGGAACATTCTCCAGGATAGATCATATCTTGGGTCACAAATCAAGCCTTGGTAAATTTAAGAAAATTGAAATTGTATCAAGTATCTTTTCCGACCACAATGCTATGAGACTAGATATGAATTACAGGAAAAGAGCTGTAAAAAATACAAATGCATGGAGGCTAAACAATACACTACTTAATAACAAAGTGATCACTGAAGAAATCAAAGGGGAAATTAAAAAATACCTAGAAACAAATGACAATGGAGACACGACGACCCAAAACCTATGGGATGCAGCAAAAGCAGTTCTAAGAGGGAAGTTCATAGCAATACAATCCCACCTTAAGAAACAGGAAACATCTCGAATAAACAACCTAACCTTGCACCTAAAGCAATTAGAGAAAGAAGAACAAAAACATCCCAAAGTTAGCAGAAGGAAAGAAATCATAAAAATCAGATCAGAAATAAATGAAAAAGAAATGAAGGAAATGATAGCTAAGATCAATAAAACTAAAAGCTGGTTCTTTGAGAAGATAAACAAAATTGATAAACGATTAGCCAGACTCATCAAGAAAAAAAGGGAGAAGACTCAAATCAATAGAATTAGAAATGAAAAAGGAGAAGTAACAACTGACACTGCAGAAATACAAAAGATCATGAGAGATTACTACAAGCAACTCTATGCCAATAAAATGGACAACCTGGAAGAAATGGACCAATTCTTAGAAATGCACAACCTGCCAAGACTGAATCAGGAAGAAATAGAAAATATGAACAGACCAATCACAAGCACTGAAATTGAAACTGTGATAAAAAATCTTCCAACAAACAAAAGCCCAGGACCAGATGGCTTCACAGGTGAATTCTATCAAGCATTTAGAGAAGAGCTAACACCTATCCTTCTCAAACTCTTCCAAAATATAGCAGAGGGAGGAACACTCCCAAACTCATTCTACGAGGCCACCATCACCTTGATACCAAGACAAGGATGTCACAAAGAAAGAAAACTACAGGCCAATAGCACTGATGAACATAGATGCAAAAATCCTCAACAAAATACTAGCAAACAGAATCCAACAGCACATTAAAAGGATCATACACCATGATCAAGTGGGGTTTATTCCAGGAATGCAAGGATTCTTCAATATACGCAAATCAATCAACGTGATACACCATATTAACAAATTGAAGGAGAAAAACCATATGATCCTCTCAATAGATGCAGAGAAAGCTTTCGACAAAATTCAACACCCATTTATGATAAAAACCCTGCAGAAAGTAGGCATAGAGGGAACTTTCCTCAACATAATAAAGGCCATATATGACAAACCCACAGCCAGCATCGTCCTCAGTGGTGAAAAACTGAAACCATTTCCACTAAGATCAGGAACAAGACAAGGTTGCCCACTCTCACCACTCTTATTCAACATAGCTTTGGAAGTTTTAGCCACAGCAATCAGAGAAGAAAAGGAAATAAAAGGAATCCAAATCGGAAAAGAAGAAGTAAAGCTGTCACTGTTTGCAGATGACATGATACTATACATAGAGAATCCTAAAGATGCTACCAGAAAACTACTAGAGCTAATCAATGAATTTGGTAAAGTTGCAGGATACAAAATTAATGCACAGAAATCTCTGGCATTCCTATATACTAATGATGAAAAATCTGAAAGTGAAATCAAGGAAACACTCCCATTTACCATTGCAACAAAAAGAATAAAATATCTAGGAATAAACCTACCTAAGGAGACAAAAGACCTGTATGCAGAAAATTATAAGACACTGATGAAAGAAATTAAAGATGATACAAATAGATGGAGAGATGTACCATGTTCTTGGATTGGAAGAATCAACATTGTGAAAATGACTCTACTACCCAAAGCAATCTACAGATTCAATGCAATCCCTATCAAACTACCACTGGCATTTTTCACAGAACTAGAGCAAAAAATTTCGCAATTTGTATGGAAACACAAAAGACCCCGAATAGCCAAAGCAATCTTGAGAACGAAAAATGGAGCTGGAGGAATCAGGCTCCCTGACTTCAGACTATACTACAAAGCTACTGTAATCAAGACAGTATGGTACTGGCACAAAAACAGAAAGATAGATCAATGGAACAGGATAGAAAGCCCAGAGATAAACCCACGCACATATGGTCACCTTATCTTTGATAAAGGAGGCAGGAATGTACAGTGGAGAAAGGACAGTCTCTTCAATAAGTGGTGCTGGGAAAACTGGATAGGGACATGTAAAAGTATGAGATTAGATCACTCCCTAACACCATACACAAAAATAAGCTCAAAATGGATTAAAGACCTAAATGTAAGCCAGACACTATCAAACTCTTAGAGGAAAACATAGGCAGAACACTCTATGACATAAATCACAGCAAGATCCTTTTGGACCCACCTCCTAGAGAAATGGAAATAAAAACAAAAATAAACACATGGGACCTAATGAAACTTTAAAGCTTTTGCACAGCAAAGGAAACCATAAAGAAGACCAAAAGACAACCCTCAGAATGGGAGAAAATATTTGTAAATGAAGCAACTGACAAAGGATTAATCTCCAAAATTTATGAGCAGCTCATGCAGCTCAATAACAAAAAAACAAACAACCCAATCCAAAAATGGGCAGAAGACCTAAATAGACATTTCTCCACAGAAGATATACAGACTGCCAACAAACACATGAAAGGATGCTCAACATCTTTACTCATTAGAGAAGTGCAAATCAAAACTACAATGAGATATCATCTCACACCAGTCAGAATGGCCATCATCAAGAAATCTAGAAACAATAAATGCTGGAGAGGGTGTGGAAAAAAGGGAACACTCTTGCACTGCTGGTGGGAATGTGAATTGGTACAGCCACTATGGAGAACGGTATGGAGGTTCCTTAAAAAACTACAAATAGAACTACCATATGACCCAGCAATCCCACTACTGGGCATATACCCTGAGAAAACCATAATTCAAAAAGAGACATGTACCAAAATGTTCACAGCAGCCCTATTTACAATAGCCCGGAGATGGAAACAACCTAAGTGTCCATCATCGGATGAATGGGTAAAGAAGATGTGGCACATATATACAATGGAATATTACTCAGCCATAAAAAGAAATGAAATTGAGCTATTTGTAATGAGGTGGATGGACCTAGAGTCTGTCATACAGAGTGAAGTAAGTCAGAAAGAGAAAGACAAATACTGTATGCTGACACATATATATGGAATTTAAGGAAAAAAAATGTCATGAAGAACATAGGGGTAAGACAGGAATACAGACACAGACCTACTAGAGAATGGACTTGAGGATATGGGGAGGGGGAAGGGTAAGCTGTGACAAAGTGAAAGAGCGGCATGGACATATATACACTACCAAACGTAAGGTAGATAGCTAGTGGGAAGCAGCCGCATAGCACAGGGAGATCAGCTCGGTGCTTTGTGACCGCCTGGAGGGGTGGGATAGGGAGGATGGGAGGGAGACGCAAAAGGGAGGGGATATGGGAACATATGTATATGTATAACTGATTAAATTTGTTATAAAGCAAAAAAAAAAAAGTATCAGTACACTGCATCCGACAATACCTAAAAAGAATAATGCACCACAACCATGTGGGGTTTATCCAGGGAATGTAAGGCTGGTTCATGTTTAAAACTCAGTCATGTAATCCACAACATTAACATTCTAAAGAAAGAATACCATATGATCATAGTAATTGATGTAGAAGAAACATTTAAAAAACATCAACATCCATTATGACAAAAACTCTCAGCAAACTAGAAACACAAGAGAACTTCCTTGCCCTGATAAAACACATCTACAAAAACCTAGAGCTAACATCATACTTAATGATGTAAGCTGAATGTTTTATCCCTAATACAGGGAACAAGGCAAGGATGTCCACTCTCACCAGTCCTATTCCGTATCAGGAAGTCTTAGCCAGTGCAACTGGCAATAAATAGAAATAAAAGACACACCAAACAGAAAGGAAGAAATAAAACCCTACCTATTCATATGTGACACAGTTGTCTACATAAAAGCCTAAGCAATGTGAAAAAAAAAAGAATGAGTTAGTAAGGCCTCAGAAAACAAGGTCACCTCACAAAAATTAATCACATTTCTATATACTACAATGAACGTGGAAAACCAAAATTTAAAAATACAGTACCATGTAGAATAGATACAAAAATGAAATATTTAGGTATAAGTTAACAAAATATGTACAGGATCTAGTTTTCATAAACTACAAAATACTGATGAAAAGATTTAAAGAAGACTTAAGTAAAATAAGGGACCTACCATTTCTTATGTATAGAATGTTTGTGTCCCCCCAAAATCCATATGTTGAAGTGGTAAGCTCCAGTGTGGCTATAAGAGATGGTACCTCTAAGCAAGTAAAGTTAAAAGAGGTCATAGGGTGGAGCCCTGCTCTGATAGGAGTAGTGTTCTGATAAGAAGAGACTGAAGGAGCTCACTTTCTCTCTTTCTCCAAGGTCAAAAAGAAGTCATGTGAGCACACAGTGAGAAGATGACTGTCTGCAACCCAAGGAGATAGACTTCACCAGACATTGACCCTGATGACATCTTGATCTTAGACTTCCAGTCTCCAGAACTGTGAGCAAATAAATTTCTGTTGCTTAAGCTATCCAGTTTATGGTATTTTGGCAAGGTAGCCTGAACAGATAAATACACCATGCTTATGGATTGGAAGACTCAACAAAGTAAAGATGTTAATTCCACCCAAGTTGATCTAGAGATTTAATACCATTCCAAACAAAACACCAACCAAATTCAAATATATATAGAAAGGCAAAGCAGCTAGAATAGCCAAAACAATCATTAAAAATGAGAATAAAATTGGAAGAACCACACTACTTAAATGTACAACTTACTAAAAATTACAGTAATCAAAAGAATATAGTATTGGTCAAAGAATAGATATATAAATCAATGAATCAAAATAGATGGCCAATAAATAAATTCATGGAAATACAGTCAATTGATTTTTGACAAAGGTAAAGACAATTCAATAGAGAAAGAATAGTATTTTCAGCTACAGTGTTGGAAAACTTGGATATCCTTATATCCAATAAGAATCTTGGCCACTGTCTTCATTAGTACTTTTAACCTCATAACTTATACAAAAATTAAAATGTATCATCGGTTTAAATGTAAAAATAAAACTCTCATATTCTTAAGAGAAAACCTTGTGACTTAAGGTTAGACAAAGAGTTCTTAGACATGAAGCAAAAGCACACACAAAAAAGAAAAATTTAATCAACTGGACTTCATAAAAATTATCACCTTTTTGCTCTACAAAAGACACTGTTAAGAGAATTAAAAGATAAGCTGCAGACTGGGAGAAAATACTTGCAAGTCACATATCCAACAGACAGTTTGTATCCATAAAGAACTCTCAAAATTCAACAGTATGAAAACAGAGAACTCAATTTTTAAATGGGCAAAAGACTTGAACAGACACTTCAGTAAAGAAGATGTATGGATATCAAATGAAAGATATACAACATCATTAGCCATCACAGAAATGCAAATTAAAACCACAATTAGATATCACTACACACACATTAGAAAGACTAAAACTAAAAACTAAAAACACTGACAATACTAAGTGCTGACAAGGATATGGATCAATAAAGTTCTTATATGTTTCTTTGAAAATGCAAAATTGTACAACTTTTCTGGAAACATTTTGGCAGTTTCTTATAAAGTTAAACATACACTTACCGTATGATCCAGAAACTGGAATTTCCTAGTATTTACAAGGTATTTACTATAGAGAAATAATAAACCCTTGTTCATACAAAAGCCTGTTACTATTAACTCTATTCATAATCAACCACAACTGGAAACAACCCACTGTCCCTCAATGGGTAAAAGGATAAATTATGATACATCTATACAGTAGAGTACTACTAAGCAATAGGAAGGAATAAACTACTGATGTGTGCAACAAACTGGATGAATCTCAAAGGCGTTATCCTGAGTGAAAGAAGCCAGTATCCACAGAGATGCAAGGATTCTTCAATATCCACAAATCAATCAGTGTGATACACCACATTAACAAACTGAAGAATAAAAAGCAGACAATCATCTCAATAGATGCAGAAAAAGCTTCTGACAAAATTCAACACCCATTTATGATAAAAACTCTCCAGAAAGTTGGCATAGAGGGAACTTACCTCAACATAATAAAGGCCATATATGACAAACCCACAGCTAACATCATTCTCCACAGTGAAAAGATGAAAGCATTCCCTCTAAGATCAGGAACAAGACAAAGATATCCACTGTTGGCCCTTTTATTCAATATAGCTTTGGAAGTCCTAGCCAGGGCAATCAGAGAAGAAAAAGAAATAAAAGGAATCCAAACAGGAAAAGTAGAAGTAAAACTGTCACTGTATGCAGATGACATGATACTATACATAGAAAATCCTAAAGATGCCACCAGAAAACTACTAGAGCTCATTAATGAATTTGGTAAAGTTGCAGAATACACAATTAATACACAGAAATCTCTTGCATTCCTATATGCCAACAATGAAGTGTCAGAAAGAGGAGTTAAAGAAACAATCTCATTTACCATCACATCAAAAAGAATAAAATACCTAGTAATAAACCTACCTAAGGAGGCAAAAGACCTGTACTCTGAAAGCTATAAGACACTGATGAAAGAAATTGAAGATGACACAAACAGATGGAAAGATATACCATGCTCTTGGATTGGAAGACTCAGTATTGTCAAAATGACTATACTACCGAAGGCAATCTACAGATTCAACGCAATCCTATCAAAGTACCAATGGCATTTTCACAGAACTAGAACAAACATTTTTTAATTTGTATGGAAACACAAAAGACCCCAAATAGCCAAAGCAATCCTGAGAAGCAAAAACGGAGCTGGAGGAATCAGGCTCCCTGACTTCAGACTATACTACAAAGCTACAGTAAGTAAAACAGTATGGTGCAAAAAACAGTATGGTACTGGTGCAAAAACAGAAATATAAATCAATGGAACAGGATAGAAAGCCCAGAAATAAACCAACACACCTATGGTCAATTAATCTATGACAAAGAAGGCAAGAATGTACAATGGGAAAGATAGTCTCTTCAATAAGTGGTGCTGGGAAAACTGGACAGGCACATGTAAAAGAATGAAATTAGAACATTCTCTAACACCATACACAAAAACAAGCTCAAAACGGATCAAAGACCTAAATGTAAGGCTGGACACTACAGAACTCTTAGAGGAAAACATAGGCAGAACATTCTTTGGCATAAATCGCAGCAATATCTTTTTTGATCCGTCTCCTAGAGTAATGAAAATAAAAACAAAAACAAACAAAGGCGACCTAATGAAACTTAAAAGCTTTTGCACAGCAAAGGAAACCATAAACAAAACAAAAAGACAACCCACAGAATGGGAGAAAATATTTGCAAATGAAGCAACTGACAAGGGATTAATCTCCAAAATATACAAGCTGCTCATGCAGCTCAATATCAAAAAAATGAACAACCCAATCAAAAAATGAGAAGATCTAAATAGACATTTCTCCAAAGAAGACATACAAATGGTCAAAAAGCACATGAAAAGATGCTCAACAACACTAATCAGAGAAATGCAAATCAAAACTACAATGAGGGGCTTCCCTGGTGGCGCAGTGGTTGAGAATCTGCCTGCTAATGCAGGGGACACGGGTTCAAGCCCTGGTCTAGGAGGATCCCACATGCCGTGGAGCAACTAGGCCCGTGAGCCACAACTACTGAGCCTGCGCATCTGGAGCCTGTGCTCCATAACAAGAGAGACCATGATAGTGAGAGGCCCGCGCACCGCGATGAAGAGTGGCCCCCGCTTGCCACAACTAGAGATAGCCCTCGCACAGGAACGAAGACCCAACACAGCAGAAATAAATAAATTAATTAATAAACTCCTACCCCCAACATCTTCTTTAAAAAAAAAAAAAAAAAACTACAATGAGGTTTCAGCTCACACCAGTCAGAATGGCCATCATCAAAAAATCTACAAACAATAAATGCTGGAGAGGGTGTGGAGAAAAGGGAACCCTCTTACACTGTTGGTGGGGATGTAAACTGGTACAGCCACTATGGAGAACAGTATGGAGGTTCTGTAAAAAACTAAAAATAGAACTACCATATGATCCAACAACCCCACTCCTGAGCATATGTCTGGAGAAAACCATAATTCAAAAAGATGCATGCACCCCAACGTTCATTGCAGCACTATTTACAATAGCCAAGATGTGGAAACAACCTAAATGTCCACTGACAGAGGAATGGATAAAGATGTGGTACTTCTATACAATGCAATATTACTCAACCATAAAAAAGAATGAAATAATGCCATTTGCAGCAAAATGGATGGACCTAGAGATTATCATACTAAGTGAAGTAAGTCAGACAGAGAAAGACAAATATAATATGATATCACTCATATGTGGAATCTAAAGTATGATACAAATGAACTTATTTACAAAGCAGAAACAGAATCACAGACTTCAAAAACAAACTTATGGCTTCCAAAGGGGAAACATGGCAGGCAGGGATAAATTAGGAGCTTGGGATTAACATACACACACTACTATATATAAAATTGATTACCAACAAGGACCTACTGTATAGCATAGGGAACCCTACTCAATATTCTGTAATAACCTATATGGGTAAAAATCTGAAGAAGAATGAATATGCAGAAAATATGTATAACTGAATTACTTTGCTGTACACCTGAAACTAACACAGCATTGCAAATCAACTATACTCCAATAGAAGTTTAAGAAAAAAGCAGCCAGTATCAAAAGATTATGTTTTGTAATGATTTCATTTATATGACATTCTCAAAAAGACAAACCTATAGTGATGGAGAACACATCATTGGTTGTCAGGGGCTGGGATGGGGGGAGGTCCTGACTAAAAAGGAGTAGCACAATCGAAATTTTTTGGGTGGTGCAATCATCTGTACCCTGATTGTGGGGAGAGTTACACAAATTTTTAAATATGTTAAAATCCATAAAAATGTATATACAAAAAGAGTAAATTTTACTGTATATTAATTTACAAAATAATTTTTTAATAGAAGTAAAAACATTGCATTGCTAGCATCGTTTTGACCAAATTCCATTGGGTTTGATAACTGTATTACCGTGACCATGCTGTGAGTGTCCAGAATCAAATTGCAAATTTGGATATAACGTGATAATGTGGACATGAACTTGACAGTGTTGTATTTACTGGCTTAGAGTAAGGAAACACATCATAATCTTTATTTGGTATTTGTTTACCTTATAGAATTGTATAGCAGAAGTCTAACTTATCATAAGTAAGACTGCCTGTCTAGAGACATTTACAAGCTATTCCTTGATGATATGATGGGCCAAATCAAGTTAGATTTTATGATCAATATTCTTCATAACAAAGAGACTGAAGCCACGTTGGCTAAAAGAGTCAGTTCTCTTCAATCTACTAAATTTTATTTGCTATGTCTTATTCTCCTAGCACTGCCTGTTTTTAATAGACATCTATAATACAAATGGTCAGAAACCCCCTGTTCAGATATCAACTACAGCCCACTGTCTCCATTAGTACTTTTACTATGCCAGAATTTAATTGGACCTGAGAGCTTATGTTTGCCAACTTTTTCTAAATATAGTGCTTTCAAGCTTTATACCGAATATGATACTTGGGCACTTAATACTTTGCTTTTTCTTGCTTGGAAATCAGTGACAGGTGTGGGTGGAAAATCTCTGAGCAGGGTTAAAGCAAACTGATAATGAAGAAGCTCTAGAATAGTATCATTTCTAAAGACATTCACTCATTCATTTACTCATACATTCATTTATTCAAGAAATATTTACACAGTAGCTATTTGATAGGCATTATGCTAATGAATAAGACAGTCAAGGTCCCTGCTCATACAGCTTACAATTGGATGGGGGGAGGGTCAAAAATAATCAAATAAATAGCCAAATAAATAAGACAGTCACAGATTATAATAAGCACTAGGAAGGAAAGTCCAGGTGAGGTGACAGAGAGTAATTGGGAGAGGCCACCTAAGAGGGGATGGTCAGAAAAGGCCCACTAGCAAAGTAAGATTTGAGCCAAGACCTGAAGGATGAGAATGAGATGGCTGTGAGGAAATGAAGGAATGGGATTCCTAAATGGTGAAGGAAAATGCCCAAAGGCAGGAGAAGGCTCAGTGTATCTGAGTAACAGAAAAGCCAGTGTGTTCATGGAGCAGTGAGTGAGAGAGAAGCATGGTATGGAAAGACGTCAGAGGAGTGCAGTAGACAAATCAGGCATAAACTTGTAGGTCAAGCATTCTTTCCTTTCCAAAAGAAACAGAAAGCTACTAAAGAATTTTAAGCAGGGAAGTGACATATATAATTTGTTATTTTTTTTTAATCTCTCTGGTTGGTACCTAAGAGAATGGGTTGAAAAGGGGCAAAGATGTACCCAAGTTAAGAAGCAACTGTAGAAATTCAAATAAAAGATAATGATGACTTGAACGTAGGTGGTAATAATGCAGATGGGGAGAAGTGGACAGATTTTAAACCTGCTTTGGATATAGAATCAACAACATATGCTGATTGAGTAGACATGTGGAGGGTTGAAGGAAAGGGGGAAATCAAATATAACTCCTATACTTTTGGCTTGAGCATCTGAGAGTTTGACAGTGCCATCTATTGAGAAGGTTAATAGTGGAGGAAGATTCAGTTCGTGAGAGAAAGAAACTCCTCCGTTTTGAGCACATTAAGTTTAAGAAGTCAGTTAGACATTCACATGGGAAGAAATGGAAAGTAACTGGATATGTGAGTAAGTTGCTCAGGTGATAGGTCTAAGTTAGACTTAACCAGGGAATATATTGAACCCTTGGGGAAGAGCTCAGGACTGAACTCCAAGGTGTGCCAACATTTGGAAATTAAGTAGAGAAGGAGTAACCAGCAAAGGAGGATGAGAAAGCAAGGCCAGTGATGTTGAAGCCGAACCAGGAGAGTTCAGTGCTTTGGAAGCCCAGACATGAAAGTGCTGGTAGATGGAGAGGATGGTCAACCAGCCAACAACTGGAGTGGCTGATGCTGCTCAAGGGTCAAATCAGATGAGGGCAGAGAACAGCCCTTTGGACTGACAACATGGAAGACATTGATACCCTTAAGGAGAACGTTTTAGTGGAAGGAAACCAGTTTTAATGCAGAAACTGGACTAGAGTTAAAGTACAAATGAGAAGTAAAGAAATGGAGGTGGTAAGCATAGGTAATGCACTGTGAAAGTTCAGCTCTTCAGGAGAGCAGATAAGTGGTCTCAAGGGAAAGTTTTTCAACATGGGAGAGCTTAGAGAATATTTATGTGCTTATGGAACTTGTCAGCCAAGAAGGAAAAACTGGTGATGCAGCAGAGAGTGGACGCAAAGGAAGGAGCACTGTTATGAAGAGGCAGGTGATCTTTGATAAAAGAAAGGGCAGAGATGGGTACATGTGCTTAGTTAATCCTTATAAGGTAATAATTAGGATGCAATGCCTATAACCTGACTCTCCAGATTAAGACTGTAAGACCCAACCCAGAGAGGCTGATCTCTTTCAATCTCATGTATCCCCGGCCATCATGCTATCATGAGGGCAGCTGGCCCAACAAACCCAGCATGCCTCCCTCCAAAGGGAATTGAGTGAGGAGAGGAGCCACATTCAAGAAAATCTGTAATCGCTGCTTATCCCATGTGTATTCAGTTTCATGCAATGTATGAGTAAACTGATTTTATGTTGTTAATAAAACAGAGTTGTCAGTTATTTTCTATCTAAGGTTTTTCATGGAAACTTAGAGGAGACCATAGTTTAGCCTGTAACATATCCTACCAGTGAAATCTATCAGCAATACAAGAAGGCTTATGAGAGTAAGAATGTCCTATTTCAAGTATGTTGGTGGTATATGGTGGGTTGGCTGGGCTGTGCAGTATGCTGAGACCACTACGGCAGACAAACTCGAAACTGGGACAGAAGCTTCCCTACACAGACAGGATAACTAGAAAAAATGGCTATAGTTTCCTGCACACTCAGCGCCCTTTAGATGATTAAAGGATTATCCCTTCAGGTAGCAGATTAAATCCAGGCATCATCTAAAGGTGGACATTCACTCCGATAGAACTGCAAAGCCGGCTCTCATTGGCTATGCTCAATTACAGGACAGAACTACACCCACAGGATGAAAGCTGCAGTTATCTTCAGCTGAGCAGGGGTTAGTAAGCTGAGAGCACAGACTGCCAGGATCCAGGGAGAAATGAACCAGTCACTTCCACCAAGTCCTATGAGATCTGGGTAGTGAATATAAGCAACGAATTTAAGCTTGCTGGGCAATGCTGCTGACTCCAGAGATTTCTTTTTATCCCTCACCCTTTAGTCATGGTTAAGCTCTAATAAGGATATGTTTTTACTAAGTGAATTTAGAGTCACTTTTTTTGGAGACCTGAATGGCCTTCTCTATCAAATTTTCTACTAAATTCTTATTTTACCATAAAAATGTATACAAACACACACACGTGCACACACACACACACATGTCCTAAAAATAGTCCAGAACATATTCTAATTTAGCCTGTAGGAACAGAGCAGGAAGCTATCATACAATCAAATCTTTCGACCCATAAACCTCAACAAATCTCTTAGAGTCATTAAGACATTTCTGTAATCACATGAGAATGCTTCCAGAGGCACGTGCATGATGGCATGCACACAATTATGACTCACTTAGCAGAGTCAGCATCTCTATGAACAAACACAAAACCCAAGACTAAACACCCTTCCGCATTAGGGCAATCCAAAAAGCTCATCTTCTATTGGCTTCAGAGCTGAAGCTATTGCTGAATGTATCCTCTGAGGCACCACACTTCCCATGATCAAGAAATTCTAAGTGTTCTTAGGGAGCCTGGTGTGACATTAAGCTCCATCCCTAACTGAGTGGGGCTAAGAACAATTCTTTCTGTTTGCAGAACCTGCTACAGATCTCACATTTCCTTCTTGAGTGTTTTCTCAACTCTCCTTAGAGTTATTTTCATATTTCATTAGTGGTTAGTATATGGTTCTTTCTTGGAAAATTACTTATTTGAAAATGATGTCCCAAAAGCTTTTTTTCTCTCCCAGGCAATCTCTCAATGGCTATGCTTCTCCAAGAGTCATTGCCTATTTCTCTCTCATACAAACTGAAGGCCTGCAGGGAGATACAGAAGAACCATTTTTCTTAGCTACATCTTGAACATATCACGTAGGTCACCTATGTGCTCTTAAATACAGTTTTCTCAGTTTCATCTGCCATTTTACAGTACTGGGGGCAAATCACATTCAACTTACCCTGGACTTTTGATTCATGTGAAGGAAGATAAGATGGTGGGATAAGAGCAAGAGAGATAACTTTGAGAAACACAGTTTATCCCTGCAGACACTGTTTGTTTCCCCTGGGAAGAAATAAACAGGGCCTCAGGCCAGGAGCTGAAGATGGAGGCACACAGGTATAGCGATAACTAAAAATTAGGGAGAGGAGTGGATATCAGGACAAGTGTGCTGCTGACCATGGTCCTGAGAAATATTTGCCTATTAGGGTCTAATCTTCCTAATCCTGAGATACTGGTGACTCTGGTACAACCCTCTTCAGGACTTCTGAATCAGGTGAGGAAGGAAGTGATGGCAGGAAAGAATGGAAGAAAGCAAGAGAGAGATGGACAGAGGTTCTCAGAGAAGCGTAGTCATTAACTAATTCCCAGGAAGAAAAAAAGACTTTCTGGACAACATTTTCAATTAATTGTAATCACTAAGAAAGAAACAACTAACCATACCTAAAAATCAAACATCTGAGGGTAACTAAGAAATTTTGTACCAGAATATGCAGAGTTGTACAAAGGGAGGCATGAACAAATAAATATGACCAGGAGATGAACAGAGCATCAGCTGTGTAGAATCGAAACGTCATTGTGAGTTGAGTTATAACATCCTCCTCTCATCCCTCTGCATTATCTCCTTGGAGGATCTTGTCCATTTCCATGGCTGCAACAGCATCTAATGCTGATGACTCCCAACTTCATATTTCCACCTTTGATCTCACCTTTGAGCTCTAGAAATTAGTATCCAAACTGCCTACTTCCCATCTCTACTTGTATGATTCATAAGATATGAATTCCCCAATTGAACACGCCTATAGAGAGAGAAAAACTGGCAGTACAGAAAAAAAATGCTTCAATAGGATAAATACAGTATCAGACAGTGTAAACCATGCGACAACATTCAGGACAAAGGAAAAAATTCTAACTGGATAGGAAACTTGGACGTGAGACAGGGGGCTTATTCAGAGAGGACAGTGGAAAGATGGAAACTCAGAGGCATTTCCTGCTCTTGGTAACTATAAATAAAAGCAATTCCTTTCTGAATACCCTGCAGAAAGAGTTGCTGGCCAGGCATGTCTTCCCAGTCATATCTGTACCCACAAATAGGAACACTGTCAAATAATGATAATAAGATTCTCAAATCCAGAAACTCGAAGGCTGAAGGTAAGACTGAAGGAAACTCACATATACTGATAAATCCAGAAAAGTGATGATGGAGTCATCATGTTCCAAAGCCTCAGAATTCCAGAACCAAGGCTTACAGGATGATATCTTAAAGGAAGTAAAAGTAGCATTACTTTACAGAGTGGGTAGTAAATTCATGGAATTCTTAGCTCTAGAGGTAACAGAAGCTAAAAACATAAATCAAGTTGAAAATTTTTGGATCCCTTTCTTGGTAGAGGCATCACTGTGTATTAGCAAGGGACTTTTATCTGGGGGAAACATAACTGGTTGTGTAAGCCTGAAGTCCTAGAGAGATTTGTAAATGCCATCCTGATACCATCTTCTGCCTAAATTCACCTCCCGGAAAAGCGAGGACCTCCCAAGCCTCAAATAAATGCAGAGGTAAGACAAGACTGCCCACAGGTTACAGAACATGGAGCTGATAGAGATCTGAATGTCAACATCTTGGACTAAGACCAGAATTGAGAACTGAGATAACCCAAACGCCACATGTAAAGTAACAGAATGGCATTTAATAGCAAAAAGACAGAAGGAGCAAGTTCAGAGGAGAGGAAGGAAGTGGATACTGGAAAGATGTTTCAAGACACAAACATAGGAGCTTATCTAGGGGGCAAGGGCTTGGCCATGGATGAGAGCAGGTTGTCACGGGCACAATGGTATGGCAACCCTTCAAAGATAAAGCCTGCCAATGGAACAGTGACCTTTCCGTATACTCTTTGGAACATGAAATGCATACACAGATTATAACATCCTCTAAAAACATATTCTAGTATGAAGATTGGCGTGCTGCATGAGAAGGCTCATGCATGCACACAAACACATTCCCATAAAGTTTTTATTAGCATCAAAAGCCAAGAAAGGAGGAGGGAAAGGATCCTTTGACCCAAAGACTGAACAAAGTTTTTCACAATATGTCATGCACATGAGAATTTAATGAGTCTCAAATTCCAGGGGCTATTTTTTCCCTCAATTTTCCAGTTTGTTCTATTTTGCAAATATTTGTACTCAAATGATAATGTGACTTTTGTTGAACAGCCACACTGACTCCCTCATGAAGAGCTTTATTTTGAGCCAGAAGACATCTGCTAAATTGAGGTTTACAAAGAACTTAATAAACCCAAACATAAATAGATGAGCTCTGAATATTTTATTCTGAGCATTCACGTCCTTATGTACTCGCAAATTATACACCAGTATGCAAAGCATCTCAAAAGAGCAATGAGTAAATCTCCTCAGAATATTTTCCTTCTGAACACCTTGGAGATGTTCTTCCATTCAAAGCCATTAATCAGGGAGGTTAGACACTGCCTTCCTCATATGCAATCTTTGTCTCTACAGGCTATTGATGCAGAATGTGGGGAAAGACAAAGCCAGTGCATTGGAGGATTATGACAGTTGATGACTGACATCAAGAATCCATAATAGGGCTTCCCTGGCGCAGTGGCTACCCTGCCGATGCAGGGTATATGGGTTCGTGCCCCAGTCCGGGAAGATCCCACATGCCGCGGAGCGGCTGGGCCCGTGAGCCATGGCCACTGGGCCTGCACGTCCAGAGCCTGTGCTCCACAACGGGAGAGGCCACGGCAGTGAGAGGCCCGCGTACCACAAAAAAAAAAAGAATCCATAATATATTCCAGACACAGATTTCAGTCAAGTCTAACAGTGCACAGGATGCACTATGGCACAAGCCAAAACCCTTGGGAACTTCATATTCCTGGGGAGCAGGCTGTTTTACGATTTTCAGCCTCATAAGTGAATCAGATTTGGCCTCATTGCTTTGCTTTCAAAACCGTTACTTGGCACTGTCACAGTGAAAAAACCAATAGCCTAAAATGCAATTAGTTATTATGCATCCTTGTTAAGCAACAGCCTGCTTGCCCCTGGCAATACATGTGAGATGCAGTTAATGTGGCACGCCTAGCTGTTAGGCAGGTCCCAGTCCAGATGAAATAAGGAACTCAAGGCATTTCTCTGCAGACTCCAAAACTATTAAAAAAAAATTTCCTGCCAAATTAAAGAGAAGTTTTGTAACATGATATAGAGGCAGTGTTGCAGAGGTTCTGGGCTCCCTCTGGAACTGTGTAATATTTTAATAATATTTATCACTTATCTCCTGTGGTTAGAAAGGTAGAGAGGGTCAGAAAGGCACAGCATATAAATTGGTTTCTGCGGCCTTTGATAAAAAACTGTTTGCATTACATCATTTTAGTGGCTCTTGAATTCTGACTGAGGACATTATTTGGCTCTCCATAACTGACGGCACCTCCTCGGGCAATAAAGCCATAATATGGAAACTTTTGCACTCTCTACCCTTCCCTTGTAAATTTAAGTCCTAGCAAGAGGAAAGACATCAGTTTTGCCATCTATCTGCAAATGTATGACCATGATAATGATAATGACCAATTCCACATCACTTAACAAGACTACTCCATTAATTCCGAAGAGCCAGGTCTCAAACATAAATGAAATAAGTGACCAGTGGTCTCAGTCCCTGCCCTGGGTCCTACCAATCCCAGCTGGCTCCCAATCACCCACAGTGAAATCCCAGTTGTTTCCTGAATGTGCAGCAACAGCATATAAATTTCTTTCCATGATAAACCAGCTTCTGAGATGGTGGACCCTGATCATTGTAGGGCTTTAGTTTTGCAGTGTGCAATATGCATGTTTGGGGCCTGTGAGAACCGGTTGCTCTAACAGCCCCAATGAATGTCCTCCCTATACTCACCTCTGTGTCCTGTAACTTTGTAGGCCCTGTCCACTGTAACTCTGGGCTTGACCATGTGACTTTCTTTAGCCAGTGGGACCATAACAAACCTGACACTTAACAGAGGTATTACAAAGTGTTTGAGTACTTCTGCTTCCTCTCTTGTTCCTCCGTGATTATGATGAGTATATGTGCAGGGCAGCCTGAGACCATGCCTGAGCTAGCATGCCAGGGGCATATGTGGGACATGTGCATGTGACAGACCCATGGAGGAGACCTCAGCATGCCCAGCTGTGGCCACCCCAGCCCAGGCGGTCTTCAGCTGACTCACCAGCTGAACAGATGCATGAATGGGCCCAGCTAACCCAAGATGCATGGGAAATAATAAATGGCTATTGTTTTGGGTCACTATTTGGGGGTGTTTTGTTACATGGTACTATGTTGGCAATAAGTAACTGATATAGAGCCAGAGCTGAATTTTTTAGGGCAACAAAGGACAATGTGAGTGCTAACATCATCCTGCTTCTCCATTCTCCCCTGTGCAACCTCATTAAATGTCAAACAAAAACTTAAAGAGTCAGCTTGAAAGAGCACTAAATGATTAGTCTGTCTGAAGCATGCACAGTTTGGGGAGGCATCACAGACAAGAGGTGAAGCAGGACCTCAGGAATCAGGTGACTGTGAACAGGCCTAGGTGGATGGGTCTAAGGACAGACAGGACTCAAAAGCCTGAGACACTGATGCATAATGAAGCTGAGTACCCGACTTTGGCCGTGGGGCTCCAGAGTCTTTCAGCAAGCTTACAGGTACAGGCTCGATCTCATCAACACCTTCCTTGAGAAAAACTCTGAAGAATCTCAAAAGGAATCTCAATGGTCATCTGGTATGTACACTCCTGAAACTTGATAAATGTGAGTTGTCTGTCATCTTGCCTAGTTTGTTATAAGCTGAACAAATGATTGTATCTGGGAGAGGTGGTACATTAATGACAATCACTGGGGACAGTCAGACAGGTCTGAGAACTAGAAAAGGCCTCTGTGTGTTCAGGTTCCTGCCTGGAACTCCCTCACTAGGCTCTGCCAGCAAGAAATACCAACCAAGCCAGAGCCTTCGATTTCTCTAAAGCTTTTAATCCACACATTAAAGCCAGAATCTGAAGGAAAAATAAACTGGGTTTCATTAATCAGGATTTTACAAAATCTCAAGTCAAACAAAAATGTATTATATGCCTGGTTTTGTGCCCTCTGCTGGACACTATGGTTTTTCAAAGTAAGGACACAGACTTCTGCCTTCAAAATTCTTATAATTTGCTAAAATAAGATCAACATACTGGAAATACTAGCAGACCAATAAGGACTACATAATTATGATAATCATTTATATGTTCACAAATATGCAGATTCTCCTTCCACACACAAGGAAGGATTTTATTTTTTTAACATCTGTATTGGAATATAACTGCTTTACAATGGTGTGTTAGTTTCTGATCTATAACATAGTGAATCAACTATACATATACATATATCCTCATATCTCCTCCCTCTTGAATCTCCCTCCCGCCATCCCTATCCCACCTCTCTAGGTGGACACAAAAAACCGAGCTGATCTCCCTCTGCTATGTGGCTGCTTCCCACTAGCTATCTATTTTACATTTGGTAGTGTATATATGTCCATGCCCCTCTCACTTCATCCCAGCTTACCCTTCCCCCTCCCTGTGTCCTCAAGTCCGTTCTCTCTGTCTCAGTCTTTATTCCTGTCCTGCCCCTAGGTTCTTCAGAACCATTTTTTTTTCTTTTTTAGATTCCATATATATATGTGTTAGCATACGGTATTTCTTTTTCTCCTTCTAACTTACTTCACTCTGTATGACAGTCTCTAGGTCCATCCACCTCACTACAAATAACTCAATTTTGTTTCTTTTTATGGCTGAGTAATATTCCATGGTATAAATGTGCCTTATCTTCTTTATCCATTCATCTGTCAGTGGACACTTAGGTTGCGTCCATGTCCTGGCTATTGTAAATAGAGCTGCAGTGAACATTGTGGTACATGACTCTTTTTGAATTATGGTTTTCTCAGGGTATATGTCCACTAGTGGGATTGCTGGGTCATATAGTAGTTCTATTTTTAGGTATTTGAGGAACCTCCATACTGTTCTCCATAGTGGCTGTTATCAATTTACATTCCCACCAACACTGCAAGAGGGTTCCCTTTTCTCCACACCCTCTCCAGCATTTACTATTTGTAGATTTTTTGATGATGGCCATTCTGACCTGTGTGAGGTGATACCTCATTGTAGTTTTGATCTGCATTTCTCTAATGATTAGTGATGTGGAGCATCCTTTCATGTGTTTGTTGGCAATCTGTATATCTTCTTTGGAGAAATGTCTATTTTAGGTCTTCTACCCATTTTTGGATTGGGTAGTTGTTTTTTTTTTTTGATATTGAGCTGCATGAGCTGCTTGTACATTTTGGAGATTAATCCTTTGTCAGTTGCTTCATTTGCAAATATTTCCTCAGATTTTGTGGGTTGTCTTTTCCTCTTGTTTCCTTTGCTGTGCAACAGCTTTTAAGTTTCATTAGGTCTCATTTGTTTATTTTTGTTTTTATTTCCATTTCTCTAGGAGGTGGGTCAAAAAGGGTCTTGCTGTGATTTATGTCGTAGAGTGTTCTGCCTATGTTTTCCTCTAAGAGTTTGATAGTGTCTGGCCTTACATTTAGCTCTTAATCCATTTTGAGTTTATTTTTGTGTGGTGTGAGGAAGTGTTCTAATTTCATTCTTTTATATGTAGCTGTCCAGTTTTCTCAGCACCACTTATTGAAGAGGCTGTCTTTTCTCCACTGTATATTCTTGCCTCCTTTATCAAAAATAATGTGACCATTTGTGCATGGGTTTACCTCTGGGTTTTCTATCCTGTTCCATTGATCTATATTTCTGTTTTTCAGTACCATACTGTCTTCATTACTGTAACTTTGTAGTATAGTGTGAAGTCAGGGAGTCTGATTCCTCCAGTCCTCCAGCTCTGTTTTTCTTTCTCAAGACTGCCTTGGCTATTCAGGGTCTTTTGTGTTTCCATACAAACTGTAAAACTTTTTGTTCTAGTTCTGTGAAAAATGCCATTGGTGGTTTGAGAGGGATTGCATTGAATCTGTAGATTGCTTTGGGTAGTATAGTCATTTTCACAATGTTGCTTCTTCCAATCCAAGAACATGGTATATCTCTCATTCTGTTTCTGTCATCTTTAATTTCTTTCATCAGTGTCTTATAGTTTTCTGCATACAGGTCTTTTGTCTCCTTAGGTAGGTTTATTCCCAGGGAATTTATTCACTTTGTTGCAATGGAAAATGCGAGTGTTTCCTTAATTTCTCTTTCATATTTTTCATCATTAGTGTATAGGAATGCCAGAGATTTCTGTGCATTAATTTTATATCCTGCTACTTTACCAAATTCATTGATTAGCTCTAGTCATTTTCTGGTGGCATCTTTAGGATTCTCTAGGTATAGTAGCATGTCATCTGCAGACACTGACAACTTTACTTCTTTTCTGATTTGGATTCCTTTTATTTCTTTTTCTTCTCTGATTGCTGTGGCTAAAACTTCCAAAACTATGTTGAATAATAGTGGTGAGAGTGGGCCACCTTGTCTTGTTCCTGATCTTAGTGGAAATGGTTTCAGTTTTTCATCACTGAAAAAGATGCTGGCTGTGGGTCTGTCATATATGGCCTTTACTATGTTGAGGAAAGTTCCCTCTATGCCTAAATGTATGTTGAATTTAGTCAAAAGCTTTTTCTGCATCTACTGAGATGATCATATGGTTTTTCTCCTTCAATTTGTTAATATGGCTTATCACATTGATTGATTTGCGTATACTGAAGAATCCTTGCATTCCTGGGATAAACCCCACTTGATCATGGTGTACGAGCCTTTTAATGTGTTGTTAGATTCTGTTTGTTGCGAGATTTTTAATCACAGTCTCAGTTTCAGTGCTTGTGATTGGTTTATATTTTCTATCTCTTCCTGGTTCAGTCTTGGAAGGTTGTGCTTTTCTAAGAATTTGTCCATTTCTTCTGGGCTGCCCATTTTATTGATATAGTTGCCTGTAGTTATCTCTCATGATTCTTTGTATTTCTGGAGTGTCAGTTGTTACTTCTCCTTTTTCATTTAAAATTCTGTTGATTTGAGTCTTCTCCCTTTTTTTCTTGGTGAGTCTGGTTAGTGGTTTATCAATTTTGTTTTTCTTCTCAGAGAACCAGCTTTTAGTTTTATGATCATTGCTATTGTTTCCTTCATTTCTTTTTCATTTATTTCTGATCTGATCTTTATGATTTCTTTCCTTCTGCTAACTTTGGAGTTTTTTTGTTCCTTTTTCTCTAATTGCTTTAGGTGCATAGTTAGGTTGTTTATTCGAGATGTTTTTTGTTTCTTGAGGTAGGATTGTATTGCTATAAACCTCCCTCTTAGAACTGCTTTTGCTGCATCCCACAGGTTTTGGGTCATCGTGTTTTCATTGTCATTTGTTTCTAGGTATTTTTTGATTTCCTCTTTGAATTCTTCAGTGATCACTTGGTTATTTAGCAGCATATTCTTTAGCCTCCATGTGTTTGTATTTTTTACAGTTCTTTTTTCCTGTAATTGATATTTAGTCTCATAGTGTTGTGGTCGGAAAAGATAGTTGATACAATTTCAATTTTCTTAAATTTACCAAGGCTTGATTTGTGACCCAAGATATGATCTATCCTGGAGAATGTTTCATGGGCACTTGAGAAGAAAGTGTAATCTGCTGTTTTCAGATGAAATGTCCTGTAAGTATCAATTAAGTGCATCTTCTTTAATGTGTCATTTAAAGCTTGTGTTTCCTTGTTTATTTTCATTTTGGATGATCTGTCCATTGGTGAAAGTGGGGTGTTAATGTCCCCTACTATGATTGTGTTACTGTCAATTTCCCCATTCTTGGCTGTTACCATTTGTATTATGTATTGAGGTGCTCCTATGTCGGGTGCATACATATTTACAATTGTTACATCTTCTTGGATTGATCCCTTGATCATTATGTACTGTCCTTCTTTGTCTCTTGTAATAGGCTATTTTAAAGTCTATTTTGTCTGATATGAGAATTGCTACTCCAGCTCTCTTTTGATTTCCATTTGCATGGAATATCTTTTTCCATCCCCTCATTTTCAGTCTATATGTGTCTGTAGGTCTGAAGTGGGTCTCTTGTAGACAGCATATATACGGGTCCTGTTTTTGTATACATTCAGCCAGTCTATGTCTTTTGTTTGGAGCATTTAATCCATTTACATTTTAAGTAATTATCAATATGTATGTTCCTACTACCATTTTCATAACTGTTTTGGTTTTGTTATTGTAGGTCTTTTCCTTCTCTTGTGTTTCCTGCCTAGAGAAGTTCCTTTAGCATTTGTTGTAAAGCTGGTTTGGTGGTGCTGAATTCGCTTAGCTTTTGCTTGTCCGTAAAGGTTTTAATTTCTCCATCAAATCTGAATGAGATCCTTGCTGGGTAGAGTAATCTTGGTTGTAGGTTTTTCCCTTTCATCACTTTAAATATGTCTTGCCAGTCCCTTCTGGCTTGCAGAGTTTCTGCTGAAAGATCAGCTGTTAACCTTATGGGGATTCCCTTTTATATTATTTGTTGTTTTTCCCTTGCTGCTTTTATATTTTTTCTTTGTATTTAATTTTTGATAGTTTGATTAAAACTATCTTGGCATTTTTCTCCTTGGATTTATCCTGTATGGGACTCTCTCCACTTCCTGGATTTGATTGACTATTTCCTTTCCCATGTTAGGGCAGTTTTCAACTATAATCTCTTCAAATATTTTCTCAGACCCTTTCTTTTTCTCTTCTTCTTCTGGGACCCCTGTAATTCCAATGTTGGTGAATTTAATGTTGTCCCAGAGGCCTCTGAGACTGCCCTCAATTCTTTTCATTCTTTTTTCTTTATTCTGCTGTGCAGTAGTTATTTCCACTATTTTATCTTCCAGGTCACTTATCCATTCTTCTGCCTCAGTTATTCTGCTATTGAATCCTTCTAGAGAATTTTTAATTTCATTTATAGTGTTGTTCTTCATTGTTTGTTTGCTCTTTAGTTCTTCCAGGTCCTTGTTAAACATTTCTTGTATTTTCTCCATTCTATTTCCAAGATTTTGGATCATCTTTACTATCATTACTGAGAATTCTTTTTCAGGTAGGCTGTCTATTTCCTCTTCATTTGTTTGGTCTGGTGGGTTTTTACCTTGCTCCTTCATTTGCAGTATATTTCTCTGTCTCCTCATTTTGCTTAACTTACTGTGTTTGGGGTCTCCTTTTCACAGGCTGCAGGTTTGTAGTTCCCGTTGTTTCTGGTGTCTGTCCCCAGTAGGTAAGGTTGGTTCAGTGGGTTGTGTAGGTTTTCTGGTGGAGGCGACTGGTGCCTGTGTTCTGGTGGATGGGGCTGGATACTGTCTTCCTGGTGGGCAGGACCACGTCCGGTGGTGTGTTTTGGGGTGTCTGTGAACTTATTACGATTTTAGGCAGCCTCTCTGCTAATGGGTGGGGCTGTGTTCCTGTCTTGCTAGTTGTTTTGCATAGGGTGTCCAGCACTGTAGCTTGCTGGTCGTTGAGTGCAGCTGGTCTTAGTGTTGAGATGGCGATCTCTGGGAGAGCTTTAGCCATTTTTATTACATGGAACCAGGAGGTCTCTGGTGGACCAATATCCTGAACTTGGCTCTCCCTCCTCAAAGGCTCAGATCAGACACCCGGCTGGAGCACAAAGACCTTGTCAGCCACACAGGTCAGAGGAAAAGGGAGAAAAAGAGAGAAGGAAAGAGCAAGAGAGAGAAAGAGAGAGGGGAAGGGAGGAAGAAAAAAAAGAAGGAAGGAAGAAAGGAAGAAAGAAAGAAAAAATAATAAAATAAAATAAAGTTATTAAAATAAAAAATTTTTTTAATTATTAAAAAATAAAAACATAATTAAAAAAAGAAAGAGAGAAGAGAGCAACCAAACCAAAAAACAAATCCAACAATAACAAGTGCTAAAAACTAAAAGGAAAAAAAAAGCAGACATACAGAACCCTAGGACAAACGGTAAAAGCAAAGCTATACAGACAAAATCACACAAAGAAGCATATACATACACACTCACAAAAAGAGAAAAAGGAAAAAAAATATACATATAAAAAAAGGAAGAGAGCAACCAAATCAATAAACAAATCTACCAATGATAATAAGCTCTAAATACTAAACTAAGATAAACATAAAACCAGAAACAAATTAGATGCAGAAAGCAAACCCCAAGTCTACAGTTGCTCCAAAAGTCCACCACCTCAATTTTGGGATGACTCGTTGCCTATTCAGGTATTCCACAGATGCAGGGTACATCAAGTTGATTGTGGAGATTTAATGCGCTGCTCCCGAGGCTGCTGGGAGAGATTTCCCTTTCTCTTCTTTGTTTGCACAGCTCCCGGGGTTCAGCTTTGGATCTGGCCCCGCCTCTGCATGTAGGTCACCTGAAGGCGTCTGTTCTTCGCCCAGACAGGACGGGGTTAAAGGAGCAGCTGATTCGGGGGCTCTGGCTCAATCAGGCCAGGGGGAGGGTGGGATACAGTATGTGTGGCGAGCCTGCAGCAACAGAGGCCAGCATACGGTTGCACCAGGCTGAGGCGCACCATGTGTTCTCCTGGGGAAGTTGTCCCTGGATCACGGGACCCTGGCCGTGGTGGGCTGCACAGGCTCCTGGGAGGGGAGGTGAGCATAGTGACCTGTGTTGCACACAGGCTTCTTGGTGGCTGCAGCACAGCCTTAGCATTTCATGCCCATCTCTGTTGTCCGCACTGATAGCCACTACTCGCGCCCATCTCTGGAGCTCGTTTAGGTGGTGCTCTGACTCCCCTCTCCTCATACCCCGAAACAATGGTCTCTGCCCTCTTAGGCAGGTCCAAACTTTTTCCCAGACTACCCCCCGGCTAGCTGTGGCGCACTAGCCCCCTTCAGGCTGTGTTCATGCAGCCAACCCCAGTCCTCTCCCTGGGATCTGAACTCCGAAGCCTGAGCCTCAGCTCCCAGCCCCGACCCGCCCTGGCGGGTGAGCAGACAAGCCTCTCGGGCTGGTGAGTGCTGGTCGGCACTGATCCTCTGTGCTGAAATCTCTCTGCTTTGCCCTCCGCACCCCTGTTGCTGGGCTCTCCTCCGTGGCTCCGAAGCTCCCCCCAACACCCCCGTCTCCGTCAGTGAAGGGGCTTCCTAGTGTGTGGAAACTTTTCCTCCTTCACAGCTCCCTCCCAGAGGTGCAGGTCCCATCCGTATTCTTTTGTCTCTGTTTTTTCTTTTTTCTTTTGCCCTACCTAGGTACGTGGGGAGTTTCTTGCCTTTTGGGAAATTTGAGGTCCTCTGTCAGCATTCAGTAGGTGTTCTGTAGGAGTTGTTCCACGTGTAGACTTATTTTTGATATATTTGTGGGGAGGAAGGTAATCTCCACATCTTAGTCCTCCACCATCTTGAAGGTCCCTCCGCACCACTTTTTAAATATGTTAGGTCTGAACTCAGTCCTCCCACTTGCTCAGACTTCAGTCCACCTGAGGCAGGGGCCAGTGCCCTTAGAAGCACCAACCCTCAGGCCAAGAGCTAAGTGCTTTACCGGCAGAGCAGGCCCTGGGGGCTTGAAATACATGACCATTCATCATGCCATCCCGGGACTGTCATCCTGCTCCAGGCAACCAGCTCTTCCACCAGGAAACCTCAGACTAGAGCTTACTGTCTGAACTGTCTTTGACTAGGCCTGGGACAGCCTTCATCCTAGGTAATATAATTAAGCTATTAAGCAATAATGATGGAGACTATGCTTATTATAAGGTAATTGTATACTCAGGATGGTTTTAGCAGCAAGGCCTACCCAGAGGGCCTTAAGTCTCCAGGAAGGAGATTAACTCGTGATAAAAACACTCACTGGGGCCTTCTCTGCTTTGGAAATTTTTTTCTAAATAATAATCTTTATCATAGAGAAAGATGATACGATGAGGGGGGAGAGGACTTTTGAACAACAATTTCAGATGTGATACATTCAGATTAATGGGCCCTACTAGACTGTCCCACTGCCAGTCAATGCCTCATTAACCTGACTCTTCTTACAATAAAAACAGAAATACTCAAGACAAGGGTCTCCTATTGTGAAAATTAAATAAATACCCCAAAAGCTAATCTTGGAGAGGCTCAATATGGGGATGAGGGAAGCAGGGAATTCACCTGGTCTAATTACATAGGCCAGTTTAACCATTTCTCTTTTATTTGCACTTTCTTGAGAGTGCTCAGGAAAACATGTCATAGATTTTTCTGTCTGGTTTCAACAAGCTTATTGACTCATCTGTGCCAACTGCACATCAAAGCATATGCTCTTAACCTCGTGTGTGTGTGTGTGTGTGTGTGTGTGTGTGTGTGTGTGTGTGTGTGTGTGTGTGTGTGTGTGTGTGAGAGAGAGAGAGAGAGAGAGAGAGAGAGAGAGAGAGAGAGAGAGAGAGATATCCAGGGCTACGTGGTTCTCTGATATCTCTGCTCCTCACGTCCAGAGAGCCTTCTTAGTCACAATGAGAGAAAAGTGACCAGTACAGAAGTTCCAAAATATCCTCTCCCGCACAAAGCCGAAAATTCTCCACAATGGCACAGCAGCATAATGGCTGCCAACAGAATATGTTCTATTCTACATGCACCTATTGATACATAATCAAGGAATTCTAGGTATGTAAAACAAAAAATTCAAGTGGAACATCCCAGGGAAGAATTCCTGCCATTTCCCTTTTATTTTGACACCAGACTAGGGATCCTGTGATGTGCGGGTTGGTCATTAGTCTTTTACAGTTATCTCTAAATACCCCTTGGATCCATACACGCCTTTCCACCTTCACAGCCACCTCCTTCATCCAAGCTATCATAATTTCTCACCTGGACTATTGCAATAGCCTTAAAACCTGTCCTTCTAGCAGCGTCCACATTGCATTCAGAGCAATGTGGTTTTCTTTTTTATTGAGGTAAAATTCACATAACGTAAAATTAACCACTTAAAGCTTACAATCCACTGGCATTTACCACCTATATCAAGTTCCAAAAGCTTGTCATCATCCCAATAGGAAACTCCATACCCATTAAGCAATCACTCCCCATTCCCGTGCTGTCTCCAACTCCTAGCAACCACGAATCTGATTTTTGTCTCTACAGCTTTACCTATTCTAGGTATTTTGTGTAAATGGAATCATGAAATATTTGTCCTCTTGTGTCTGGCTTCTTGCACTTAGCTTAATGTTTTCAAGATTCATCCACGTTGTAGCAAGCATCAGTACTTCATTCCTGTTCGTGGCTGAGTAATATTCCATTTTTGTATATACCCTAATTTGTTTACCCATTCATTCACTGATGGACGTTTGGGGGTTTCCACTTTGAGCTAGGGTGAAGAGTGCTGCTATGAACATTCTGGTGGTGGCAAAAGTCAATCAAAGCAGCTGGGTGGTATTATGAAAAGAAATTTTAGTTTCTACCTAGTCCTGTGAAGTTTATAGAAGTCTGTCCTGCCTAGAGCTGTTGAGCGCCCATGTTTCAAGGGGGAGAAATGGGTCTCCAAACGGAGATGTTCTAGCCAAGGCCACTGTGAGCTGTCACTTCACAGACACTGGAGATTTCCCTTCTCACCCTTAAGGGCTCTCACCAATCAAAAGAACATAAACCAACCAATAGGACAGGGTCAAACATGGGTCTTTAACCAGATTATGGGTTTTGCTTTCAAGCCTGTCATAACACCTATAAGCTGTATAGCAAACCAAAAATGGAGAAAGACCTCTGTTTCAATGGAATTTACCCAGCCTTCACAGTATGCCAATGTAATGAACCCTTTTATGCTAATATCAAGCCAGATCAGTTGCAGGCATTTTGTTCATTAGAAGGTATCATTTTTCAACGCTTATCAGTATGTAAATTAGATTGACTCTCTGGCCACCTGCTCCAAAGGCACAAACTCTCGAAATTCAATTAACATAATTTTTATTCTAGTGTGACACTTCTCTTGATGAGGGCCGGATAGAGCCCCTAGCTGAGGACTGGGCTGGGGTTCCTCTACTTTGGGCAGAACCAGAAAAGACTAGGTTTTCTTAAGGTAAAAGTCACTAGAAATCAAACCTCGGGGACATGAATCAGAGGATGCCAAGTATTTTCTTGCTGGAAGTTCTTCAGAAATTTCTAATGCCAACCCCCTTTTTTGACACATCAGGACACTGAGGCTCCAAGTGCAGAGATGGGAGGGTTCTGATGCAGATGTTCAGGAGGGGCTATCTGAATAGTGGGTGAATACCTGGACTGAATGCCAGAGGCACCTTCCGACCTAGGTCCAGCTGTAAAATCAGAGAAATGTGTTTTCCATTGTTAAAAAAAAGAAAGGACAGGCCCAAAATAGAGTCACTTGTGCTAAGCCCCACATCAATAAACCAAGACTTAATATCTAAACTAATTGCAGTTACGACCACCCGCAGGAATGTAGTCAGTCTGGAATTTTCTGGTCAGCATCAATGAGGTAATCTGCCACATAGCTCCCTTCCATCCCCCATAGGTAGGTTACCTAAGCCTAAAACAGTTCACTCTTTTGCCTCTTCTGCCTATAAAAGGCTGCCATCTTGTACAACTCCTTGGAGCTACTCACTACTTGCCAGATGGGATGCTGCCCATTCATGAATCATTCATAAAGCCAATTAGATCTCTAAAATTTACTCAGCTGAATTTTTATTTTTTAACACCACCTACTCCTACTTCCTTTTTTTTCACCTTTTTCTTCTCCCTCGTGCCATCACCCCCAGCTACCCAGAAGTCTACGCTATGGTGTCCCATCTCTATGTACTCTCTCAAACACTGCCTTAGAACAAAACTTCTCCTTGCCTTCCTTCTCCCTCTTCTATCTATGTTATTGATTGTTTACTTTGATGATCTGATGAATGCAATGAACTCTCTCAGAAAAAAAATGCACCCACACAATTTTGCATTCAGTTTTAGAGTTTTCAGACCTCCTGAAGTCTTATCCACCTATCACAACCTAAGAACTCCTGACTTCTGCCTTTTTTTTCTCTAAGCAATCATGGGGAAAGCAGTCCGAAAATTTAAATTTTGTACTGAAAAGTATTTCCCAACCCAGGTTCCCCACAAAGAAGAGCCTGGGACAAAAGCTTAAAATAGAGCACTTCACTGGGAACTCTGATCCCAGGGAGATGGATGGAGAAGGGGTGAAGGTTGTATTATGGAGTTTGCCACCTGAAGGGGGGAGGGGGAGGCATGAACTGTTCTGGATGGCACAACCTATGAACCTCGCAGATATCTGAGGAATCCCAAGCTGAGGCATCAGTAACAAAGCTCTGGGGTGGGTGTTGAGAGATGCAGAAGGTGGGCCTGAGGTGAGGCATGGCTTGCTGCACCTGCATGAACCTGGTCTGAGCTCTCCCTGAGTTGGTCCCCACAGCAGTGGCCAAAAGAAGACACAGGTGAGGCTAAGAGGATCTAAAGGGATGCTTAAGAGGTATCTGACATAGGAATCTTGCAATTTGTCTTAAATCATTTTCCACATTTATCTGATAAACTAACTCACACTTATCTGTCAGAGATGATAAGAATTCTGGTTACCCAGAAATGGCATTAAATTTGGAAAAGGCATTAAATTTGTACAATAAGATACTTTGAGAAAGAGAGATCACACTCACATAACTTTTACTACAGTGTATTCCTACAATATATTGTTCTATCTTATTATTATTGTTAATCTCTTACTTTACCTAATTTATAAATTAAACTTTATCATAGGTATGTATGTATAGGAAAAAACATAGTACAATATATATATAGGGTTTGGTACCTTTCATGCTTTCAGGCATCCACTGGGGGTCTTCGACGTATTCCCCATGGATAAAGGGAGACTACTGTATATCCATGTATATTTCATAAATACTCTGCAACCATGAAAATTGTTCTTATAGATGAATATTTAATGGAAGGGAAAAGTGTGCCCAGAACGTAGTAGGGTTCTATAAATATTGGTTAAATGAATAATAGCTACCACATATAATGTATAGTATCTACCAGGCTCTATTTTTGTATATTAACTCATTTAATCCTCAGACCAATGCTATGAGGTAGGTACTAATATTATTCCAATTTTATAGACAAGGAAATTTCATGAAGAGATTATGGGACATGCTCAAGATCATGCAGCTATTAAGTAGTGGAGGTGAAATTCACACCTGGAAGTCTGAGTCAGAGTCCCTGCTCTTAACCATTATGGATGGGTGGAGGGGTGGGTGGGTGGATGGATGGATGGGTGGGTGGACGGATGGATGGGTGGGTGGACGGATGGATGTTGATTCTTCTTAGCAACTTATAGTTTTCTGTATAAAACCACACTACAACTGGGCATTTTGTGCTACACGTATTTCTTGAACACATAAAACTCTACAATCACTAGGTTTTATCTTCAATCACAGGAGCATCTCTTTGGAAGTCAATTGTTTCCTCCCACGTAAAGTGAATCTCATTCTCCAGGTGTTAGCAGATGATTTTTTCTAGTGCTATAAGAATCCTTTGTCTTTAAAAGAGTAGCATTGGGACTTCCCTGCTGGTGCAGTGGTTAAGAATCCGCCTGCCAATGCAGGGGACATGGGTTCGAGCCCTGGTCCGGGAAGATCCCACATGCCGCGGAGCATCTAAGCCCGTGTGCCACAACTACTGAGCCCTGTGCCACAACTACTCAGCCTGCGCGCTAGAGCCCACGAGCCACAACTACTGAAGCCCGCGCGCCTAGAGCCCGTGCTCCACAGCAAGAGAAGCCACCTCAATGAGAAGCCCACGCACCGCAATGAAGAGTAGCCCCTGCTCGCGGCAACTAGAGAAAAGCCCGCGCGCAGCAACAAAAACCCAACTCAGCCAAAAATAAATTTAAAAAAATAAAACTAAAAGAGTAGCATTTTATTCCTAGAGAACAGTGGCTTTTTTATGACATAACCATGCCATTAGCCAAGCCTGAGGGGCATTTTTAACCCTCATTTTAATAACAGCAACGCATTAATGTGGTACACTAACAAGGGCAGACTCAATTTGGGGCAGCCTGTTCTGTTTCTTGTTATTACCTTTTTCCTTTTCTTTCCCCATCACTGTTTACTTCCTTCATTCCCTCCTCCCTCCCTTCCTTCCTTCCTTCTGAAGGTAATTCCTGGAAGGAAAAATGAATTTGAGTTCAGAAAATGTGGCTGTTTTTTAAATAAGGAACTTGCTACACTCAATACAAATGCCTTTTTCTTTGGCAAAGTGCTTTGTACTTCTAAAGTACAACTTTCCTGGGTATTATCTCCTTTGCGCCTCGTGAAAATCCCAAGAAATAAAACCAATACTCTATCATCATTTTGCAGATTAGAATACTGGGGTTGCCGTTCTATACTTTCCGCTCAAAGAAACAAACAAAACAAACAAAAGAATCCCACTGCCCTGTTTCTTTTCTCCAAAAAGAGGAGAGTGAAAGCCATCTGTTGGTGGTCTGTCCTTGGGAAGAAGCATCGTGTAGAAGTACTGTAGCAGCAGCACTGCCCAGAGGAGATCCGTCCTACTGAGCCAGGTGGGCAGGAGGGCGCCAGGCTGGTGGCTGGCCATGGAGTCTGCTTCCTCCGGCAGCTTCTTCCTCCAGTTGGTGAGGTTGTCCTGTGTTCCTCCACTTCCTCCACTTGGTGAGGCTGTCCTGTGTTAATGTCTTTGCTGCACAGCCTCTGGTAAATACACGAAGGTGGTAATCATGCAGTGGCTCACACAGAGGCAACAACAGTCCTCAAGTGGAGTTGAGGAGGAGGTCAGGGCCGGAGGGGACAGGTGACTCTCAGAGAACTCGCAGGGCTGGTGGATGTGCAGCACACAGGCCAGCTGATCGGAGCCAGAGTCGGGAATGTTGGTGATCCCTGCTGCCTTCTTGGCCTACAGATAGGTGATCAAGGCAGATAGGTGACGAGGGACTTAGTCTGGCTCACAATGTCCTCTTGGTGATGGCCACAGGGCAGAGCCAATAATCTGTCTCTCCCGTCATCTTTCATTTCAGGCAACCCCCTCCAGATCTGAGGCCTCCAGCTGCATCCTCCGTGGAATTCCTAGGGACGCCTCCTTCAGAAAGGGGCAGAGACCCATGGACCAGGGCTTTGTTGCCATTCTATACCTCCCAACAATTTGTTTAGAGACAGGATGATGCATTCGTTCAGTTCATTCAACATTTATTCAGCACCTATTACGGTCCAGACACCATTCTAGTTGCTTTGGATATATCGGTGAACAAAACAGACAAAGATCTCTGAGGAGAAGGAGCTTACATCCCAGAAGGGGAGACACATATTAAACAGGAGAAATAAAGTGTGGAGTATGTTAGAAGAGGGTGAGGAACACGGAAAATGAAGACAAAGCACAGAGGAAGAGGGACAGGAAGTGCGGTGGCAGGGGTAAATGAGGAGTCAGGAAAGGCCTCATTGAGATGGTGAATTTTGAGCAAAGACTGGAAGAGGCAGAGGGCATGTGAGCCATGCTGCTATCTGCGGGGGAGAGTTCCAGGCAGACAGAACAGCTTGGATAAGAACCCAGTTCTCCTGACATCTGGTACGGAGCCTTTGGCATCTCACCCAGTGTAATCTGACATGGGGAAGGGAAATAGAATAAATGAGGTTTTGCATAAAATCTATTATGAAGACATTATAATCCAGGCCTCCCAACTGCAATAAAGCAAGCACTCTGTGAGGACACCTATGATTCTCTGGTAAAAGTTTAACAACCAGGACTCCAGAGAGGCTTGTGTGTGTCAATTTCCATGGTGTAAATACCTTCACTATGGCTGAGTCCAAGCTACCAAAATGAGATCACTGAACTTGGAGTTGGAGCTGATGCCAACATACTGATTCTCACCTTCTTCTAGGGAAAAATACCAAAAATTACCCAGTGTTTCAGGATTTCTTATCACCCACTCGCTCCTTAATATTTCTTTATTCTGAAGTGGAACCTTCTTTCCCCTACCTTTACACCCAGCACCAAAAGTCAACTCAAGAACATCTTTTTTTCTTTCTGCTTTGTAAGAAATTTTCTGGAGAAAGGCCTAAATGGATAAAGAAAAATCCAGGGAGACAGAGATGTAAAACATGGAGTCAAGAAGCAAATGCTGAGATGAGGGGAGAGGAAAACCTAGCTCATAACACACAGTTCAAATGGATGAAACATCAAGAACTTAGTCAGAAGCCTGTGAGCTACAGCACCAAAAAAAAAAAAAAAAAAGAGAAAAAAATAATAAAATGCACTTGAAAGCAAATGTACTTTTACTTGAGCAAATGATGTAAATCCATCCAAAACACAAATCTGAGCGAAGCTGTCCCTCCTGAGCTGGTTTTATGCATACACACACACACACACACACACACACACACACACACACATATACATACACACACACATACACATATAAAGAATTTGGGATGGGGTTAGGAAAGGTAGGCCTATTTGAAACTAGGTTTGCAGACTTGTTTTGATCATAGCCTTTCATAATAACAAAGGCAGCCACACTACATGAAGCCACCTGCTGCTCTTGGTTCCTTCAGCAAAATCAACAAGGAACAAAGAGATTAAAGGTCCAATTAAAACAGGCAAGAGGATTTTGAGTCTGCCTGTGTCCCGCCCAGAGAAGCTCTGGGGATGAACAAAGGGGCCAGGGAGCTCAGACGTGCCCTTAACCCATGGGCAGGGGGACTCTGAAATCCTTTGGCTAGACTACCCAATCCATTTAGTAGAATAATCCCTCTGCCTGTCATTAAACTTTGTATCCACTAGACAACACTGAACTGAATCTACCTTGGAAGGCTATTGTGGGAAAGAGCCATTAAAAGTATTCTTAAAGGGCAGTGGTGAAGAGTCCGCCTGCCGATGCAGGGGACACGGGTTCGTGCCCCGGTCCGGGAGGATCCCACATGCCGCAGAGAGGCTGAGCCCGTGAGCCATGGCCGCTGAGCCTGCGCGCGCGGAGCCTCCGCAACGGGAGAGGCCACAACAGTGGGAGGCCCGCATACCGCAAAAAAAAGTATTCTTAAGTCTTCATCTCTGAAATTCCTTTCCAGTTTGGTTCAAAAGGAACCAACTCTGCCAGCCCCCTAGATGCAATACTCAAGGTTTTCTTTCGAGCACTTGGTGGAGAAGAGAAACAAGAAAGATCCTGCAAATGTTTTAGAGGCTTTCTTCCAAAGGGGCACTATTTTCATTTTCTGAAACATTTTCTACCTAACTTCCTCATCGAGTTCCTCTGAAGACTGAGCTTTAAATAAAACTTAAAGCACTCTGAACCCTGGATGAAAGAAGTTTTGATACGTGCATTACTATTAGTTGCTGTCTTAATGGATATCTACTGTTTTGTCTTCTGAGGAATGTGCCTTTCACTAAACTCTAAACATGATTAAATGAAAGCTGCTGTCATTTTATGAGCCGTGCCTCCCTGGCCACAGTGACTGTCTAGAGATAGCACCTAACCCAAGTAAGAAGAGTCATGGCAACATGCCCCCGGGGCCATAATGTTAAGAGAATAAGCTCTGAAGCACCCTAGTTCAGAAAGGTCTCTAGAAACAAAAGAAGTCTCAGCTACACAGGATGTTTATCTGGAACCAGCCAGGTCTGAGTTCTAGTCCAAATGCACAGAATACTTTTTGTACACAACTTCAACTCTTCTCCGCCTCACCTCTTATCCAATCACAGCTAGAACAACCAGTCCTGCATAGACTTTGAACAGATCATGCAGGTACAACCTGACAGCAGCACCTCTACACAAGCTTCTCACGTCCCACCCTGGGTTTTGCCTGACCAGGAAGCGTAGGCTCATACAAGAACAACCCAGAAGTGCAGGAGAATTAACACCCACAGAGCAGCACCTGACTACTGGGGAAATAAGCCAACAGATAGATGCTTCCTCCTTTCCTTCTCCAGGTGGATGCTTCTAACACCTTCAATGGTCCTGTGAGACAGATCACACAGTCACCCCAAGCGGTGGCCACACATAGCTCTGTGACCTTGGGGAAGTAACTGAATGTCTCCAGGTCTCTATCACCTTTTCCAAAAATGAGTATGCTATTACTTACCTTGAAGATTTACTTTAAAGATAACTACGTGACACGTGGTTAGTATTGTGAATATCAGCTGTAACCCTTAAAAACCCACTTGCCAACAACAAAAAAAACATATCCTTCAATCCAATTCTTCCTTAAAATCAAGTGGCATGCCTAGCAGGTCATCCTCACTTTATGTTGCTATTTCAAACTCTTAATGATGATCACATCACATCACATCACTCACACTCTGTCTTTCTCGTCTAAATAACTTCAGCTTTTCTCTTCCCCCAAAGCTCTCACTTTCCAAGCTCTACGTGACCATGGTAAAGTGACATTTTCCCAAAGTCGTCACATGCCTTTAAGAATGTGAGACATGAATTGGGAGATTGGGATTGACATATATACACTAATATGTATAAAGTAGATAACTAATGAAAAATATTTTTTAAAAAGAATGTGAAACAGTATTTAGTGGAAGAACAGAAAAGACTCTGGACAAACAATCAGGAATCCTGGATTTCAGTTTCAGCCTCTGTGACCTTGGGCAAGAGTGTCCAGCTCTCAGCTCAGTGTCACCCAGTGTGAAAGGAGGTGGCCTTGAAGTCACTGCTGAAGCTCCCTCTTGTGCTGACTTACGACATCCGAGCCAGATGTTGGAGATGGATGTGGTGGTCTCAGGCGCCATGTAGACCTCGGTGCCATCCTTCGCCTCCTCATGTCCATAGTGCCCACTCCCTCATTTCTAACCACGGAGGCCACACCAAAACGATGTCCAACAAGTCATCACACAACTACTAGGGATGCACGCAAAATGGTGTGGAAGAAGACTGTTCAATAACATGATATCAATATCTTAAAACTGGTACAGAGTACCATCTTATTTTTATAAAAGGAAAGGGTGAGCGTGTGTATAGAGGGAGAGGTGCATGCATAGAAACGTTTTAAAGTGTATCCACCATGGCAGGTTTATGACTGATATCTTTTCCTTGTGGTTGCTGAATTTTCTAAGTTTCCTACAATTAGCATATATTTGTTTTGGAATAAAATTGAAATAGGATTATAAATTGAATCTGCTCTGCCCATAGGCCAAGCAGGCAGACTCTGACCCTGGCCTAAGCCTCCCAAATCCCCAAACATCTCTCTGAGCTGTGGCTCCTTTGTGCTTTTCCCCCTCAGACCCAATTCCCACCATTCATCTCACCCCATCTGTGTTGAACAACAAACACAGCAGTGTCCCCCAGAGGCCCCTGTTAAATGCCCACGTGTTCTTTTGGAGGAAAGCAGAGGTCCTGAGAGCCTAATCTGGCCTTTCCCCTTGGTACATAGGAGCTGGTTTCCTTCTCATATTAGTTCATTCTCACCTCGGATGGCAGTAACAGGTGACTTCAATGGCCTGAGGGTGCTGGGGAAAACTTGGGAGTCATGAACCAGAGAGGGTAGGCCCTCATGGTGGACCACCCAGAACCAGCCTCTGGGTAAAGGGATAAGGAAGGGAGAGAAAAAGGGAGGTCAGGGATGGTGAGAAAGACACATAATCCCAAAACACACATTAGGAGGGAAAAGCTGCCTCCAAATGAACATAGGGAGAAAAGACTATGAATTCTGGAGTCAAATAAGAGTTGGTTCTAATCCCACCTACTAGCAACTCCGTAAGAAGAGTTACTCAACCTCTTCAATCTTAGCTTCCTTAACAGTAAAATAGGTAGAGAAAAAACCCATCTTGCTAGGCTATTTTGAAGATGAAAGGAGAAAATGCCTCTGAAGGGCCTATAATAATACCTATCAATACATAAAGTAGGCCCTCCAATAGAACTCCTACTATTAATAATTTGAATTTATTGTTGTAATTTATAATAATAATAAGAAGAAGAAGGGGAGGGGAGGAGGAGAAGAAGAAGAGGAAGAAGTGAGAGGAGGGGAAGGGGAAAAAGAAGAATAAGAAGGAGAAGGCAGAGGTTGTCCATGGCTGCATCCCAGATGGATTTCACAGGCAATCACATATTATCACAAACCATCACTCATGTTATCATTGTTCAACAAAAATTTACTGAGCAATTGCTGAGTACCAGGCTCTGGGGAAATAAGTTCCTGTCTTTAAAAAACAACCAGTTTGGAGAGTGAGGGAGAGGTGTAAATAGAGAGGGGATGGGTGGATGAAAGGCATGAGGGGGGAGCCACAGGAGCACTGGAAAGGGAGCTCACTGCCTGGGAGGACCAGGGAAGGCTTTACAAAGGAGGCAAGGCTTTATTTCAGTCTCTGAGGAGGCTGTTTTGGTAAAGAGCAAGAAAGGCCTTTTAGGGGGCTCAGTTTGTGCAAAGTCAGAGTTGCAGAAGGGGCACAGTGTTGTTTGGGAAATGGAATGACTTTCAGTGTGACTGGGGGCTGTGTGTATCAGGTGAAGTGAGAACTTAAAGAGGAGGATAGAACCGGGTTGTAATGACCTTGCAAGCCATGATAGGGACTTGGCAAAAGGGGGAGCAGCACAAAGCTTCAAGCAGATGAATAACAAGCTCAGGTTTGTGTTTTCACTCTGATAGGACACTGGAGGCTGGACTGAAGTGAGGAAAGCCTTTGGCAGGAAGACCGAAAAGGAAGCAGTTGTAATAATCCAGAAAAGACAAAATGAGACCCTACAAAAGACAAGACAGTGGCAAGAAATGGGACTGGATTCAGAAGCTATTTCAGTGGTAGAATTGAAAGGATCTGGAGACCAACAAGGGGCAATGCGTGGAGAAGGATGGGTTCCAGATCCTAGCCAGGTATCCAGCTCAGAAGACTGGATGATGTCCTCACTAGGAGACAAGCAGGAAGGAGGCGATTTTGAAGGGATGCTGAACCCACCTGAGTTTGAGATGACTGTGGGGCACACGAATGAGATATTTGGCCTAGACCTGGAAATATGGATCAGGAGCTCAAGAGGGAACTTAGACGTAAATTGGGGAAGTGTTAACATGTGGGTCATAGTTGACATCATGGCAACGGATATGATCATAAAGGAAACAATTATAAATCGGAAAGGGGCCAGTGACTAGGGGGACCATACATCCTTGTATCCCCACAGCAGTCCTGGTTTATACCTGCTGTCCCAGCATAATTACCCATAGCACCCTGCTTAATTTCAAATTGTCCTGGTTTAGACAATGAATTATATAGTCCCCCTACCAATAACCCAGCTCTGGGGACCATCAGGCAAAGACTGAAGGAGACAGGAAAGCATATCAAGATGTGGGAGAAAACAGGATAAGGGGGTATCTTTAACCATGTGGGGATAGGCCTCTAATGAAGTGTGTAAATGTCATGCTATCAAAAAACCCAACAAATTTTTTATTGGAACTTGATTATCTAAACTGAAACCACTTATAAAAAATAAACATAAGAGACATGCAGTGAAAATTCCCAAATAAAAACAAAAGGAACAAGAATGTTTTAAATTGATTATAAGGCTACAGCAATAAAAGAGTTTAGTACTGATGAATAAATTGACAGAAACATCAACGAAACAGAATAAAAGGTAAAAACATTCAACCAATCACACACAGAAGTTTAATACATGATAGAAGTGACGTTTCTAATGGATGAGGCTAAGATATATTAATTATTAGACAATGTTAAGATAGTTGGCCAACCATGTGGAAGAAAAAGGGGTTAGATTTTTACATATTACTCCCATTCCAAATGGATAAAACATTAAACATTTTTTAAAGAAACCATAAATGTACTAGAAGAAAGCATAGATGCTTTTTTTTCCCCCAAATCATCCTGAGCCTGGTGATAGGGTTAAAAAAGCCTTTATACCCAGGAGTGAAATTGCTGGATCATATGGTAGTTGTATTTTTAGTTTTTTGTGGAACCTCCATACTGTTCTCCATAGTGGCTGTATCAATTTACATTCCCACCAACAGTGCAAGAGGGTTCCCCTTTCTCCACACTCTCTCCAGCATCTGTTATTTATAGACTTTTTGATGACAGCCATTCTGACAGGTGTGAGATGATATCTGGTTTTTATTTCCATGTCAACCCAAGTGCCCATCAACAGATGACTGAATTAAGAAGATGTAGTATATATATAATGGAATATTCGCCATAAAAAAAAGAATGAAATACTGCTACTTGCAGCAACATGGATGGACCTAGAGAATATTATAGTGAAATAAGTCAGGCAAAGACAAATACTGTATGATCTCTTACATGTGGAATCTAAAAATAATAAAAATGAATGTATATGCAAAATAGAAATAGACTCACAGATATAGAAAACAAACTTGTGGTTATCAAAGGGGAGAGGGAAGGGGGAAGGGACAAATTAGGAGTATGGGATTAACAGATACAAACTACAATATATAAAATAGATAAGCAACAAGGATATACTATATAGCACAGGGAATTATACCCATTATCTTGTAATAATCTATAATGGAGTATAATCTGCAAAAATACTGAGTCACTATGCTGTACATCTGAAACTAACACAATATTTTAAATCAACTATACTTCAATTTAAAAAAAACAACTTCAAGGTTAAAAAAAAAAAAAGACCTTTATAAGCATGACATAAAACCCCAAACCCACAAAGGAAAACTTGATAAATTTACCTCAATAAAACTTAGCATTTTCTGTTGGGCAAAAAGAACATGAATAAAAGTCAAAAGTCAAATAGCAACATGGAAAAATATTTGCAACACATATGACAGACCAATCCTGTGCTCTTATGACTCAGTAAGTAAAAGACCAACAACCCCATTTTTTTTTTTTTTTTTTTTTTTTGCGATACGCGGGCCTCTCACTGTTGTGGCCTCTCCCGTTGCGGAGCACAGGCTCCAGACGCGCAGGCTCAGCGGCCATGGCTCACGGGCCCAGCCGCTCCGCGGCATGTGGGATCTTCCCGGACCGGGACATGAACCCGTGTCCCCTGCATCGGCAGGCGGACCCTCAATCACTGCGCCACCAGGGAAGCCCCAACAACCCCATTTTTAAGTATGAAAAGAAAAAGAAAAATTATCAGTATGCATATGAAAACATGCTTAACTTCATTCATAATTTTAATCGCTTCCACCTCAGACTGGCAATAATTAATAATCATAATAACAGCTTTATTCAGATATAATTCATATATGCCATAAGATTCCTTCATTTAAAGAGTATAATTCAGGGGACTTCAGCATATTCACAGAGTTGTGCAGCCATCACAGGAGACATTTCTGAGCCTCAGTAAAGCTGGGGGTGATTATGGTGCCACCCTCATGGAGACATTACGACAAGTGACTAGGAACATGTTTATAGAGGGCATGGCACAGTGCCTGACCAACAGAAAGCCCTCAGCCAGGGGAGCAGTTATGGTTATCACCTAGGGTCACACAGTGAAGCTGATGGTGGCATGAGACTCCCCCTCCCCTGCCATATAGCTGACTCTGGGCAGTAATTTAAGGAGGCATAGGTGGGAGGGAAGTTATGACTGCAATTGTTTAAAAAGCCCTGAGATGGCTAATATTTGAGTCAGCCATAACCACTCCTCTCAGCTAAGCCAGTGATTCTCAAAGTTAAGACTGAACACCCTTTGACACACTTTTAGGAATATTACCCTACATATATATTTTTATAATTACTCAAAATATATTTCTAAAGTAATATTAAAATTAAAATTTTGGCAGACAAGAAGATTCAATTAGACATTGCTTTCCAAAAATAGGATACTAAAGAAGATACAGCAATTTTCAAAGTAGGTGGCTGATAATGAGTTAATCAACTCAAAAAACCCCTCATGCGGGAAGGGTAAGCTGTGACAAAGTGAAAGAGCGGCATGGACATATATACACTACCAAACGTAAGGTAGATAGCTAGTGGGAAGCAGCCGCATAGCACAGGGAGATCAGCTCGGTGCTTTGTGACAGCCTGGAGGGGTGGGATAGGGAGGGTGGGAGGGAGACGCAAAAGGGAGGGGATATGGAAACATATGTATATGTATAACTGATTAAATTTGTTATTAAAAAAAAAAAAAAGAAATGTTTCAGCCACCAAAATATTTATATACTCAGTTCAATATGTGCCAGAAAGTGTGCAAAATGCTGGAAATACAGCAATGGAGGCACTTGGTTGCTCTTACTCTAGTAGGAATTAAAGCCAAGGGCACAAATGATTATATAATTAAAATATGAAAGTTAGAGAAGGCAGGGTTTCCATGTGGCCTATGGTGGGACAAACTGCGGGTCAATGGACAGAAGTGTCAGGAAACAATTTCCCTAGCAGATGACACCAAACAATCATGATCCTAAGTCTGCTATATGTATATATTCACATGGGATAGTTAAAGTTCCTGAATCGTACACACATAGGTAATTTTTACTAAGGCCGGTTCTATCTAAGGGGCAACAACCCACTGTGTATTGATAATAGTCAGTCAATGGGATTTGCAGACAAAAAAAAAAAAAAACCCTCATGCACACTGAGAATACAAAAGGGGTTTAAAATTGAAAGATTCTGTTTAATGATTTCAGGAAAGAGCTGTTGCTATGATGAGTCTCATCTCCTACCAAGGATTGGAACAGACACAAATAGCTCCTCATTTCAGAGGACTCAACTTGCATCCCTTGCTGCTGGGGGACGCAGTGCACTGATTTCTGGCATACCTCACCTACTTACACAAATCCTAAAGTTGGCCCTCCTATTCAGGGAAAGGATCTGTTGGGAAAACTTTCCCATACAACTACAGAGGAAGCTCACATCAGTCCCCTTTATTAATCAGGCTAGTCCTTCATTCATAAATGAAAGGAACCTCAAAAAAGCTAGATTTTTTGAGGAAAATCAGCAATGTGAAATGGAAGGACCAAAATAAACAAACAAAGTAATTGAAACTTCAGGAAACAAAACATTCAAGGAATAGGAGAAAACTTAAAAGGAAAAATTTTAATTGGTATCCTCAGAAAGATTCAAGAGGATATTGCATTCATAAAGTAAGAATACTGCTATGAAAAGAAATCATCAGGAAAAAAGAAGAGTACATGAAAATTTAAAATATGATTGTCAAAATAAAATTATTTAGCAGAGGGTTGGAATATTAACATAGATGTGGCCAAGACTGAATTGGTACAATATAAAGCCAAGGAAAGTTCCCACAACTTCAAACCAAAAGACAAAGAGAGAATTTGAGAAGAAAGTTGAAAAGACAGGGAGGACCAATCCATGAGGTCCAACACCTGCTCAGTAGGAGTGCAAAAAACAGAAAACAGAAATTGGAGTGAGGAAGCGATAACAGAATAAACAATATAGGAATTTTCTGAGCTGAAGACTTAGGTCTTTAGATTAGAAGGATCTACAGAGTCTCAAACAGGTGAATTGGGGAAAAAGTTCACACCTAGACACATTCTGATAAAATTTCACAACTCAAAAGATAAAGAGAAAATTCTAAAACCTCTCAAAGAGGGAAAAAAACAGGTCACCCATGAAGGAATAACAGAGAGGATGCTCTCAGACTTCTCACCTGCACCACAAGCTATCAGAAGGCATTGAAGCAAAACCTTCACAATTATAATGACATGCTCCTGAACCCGTGTCCCCTGCATTGGCAGGCAGATTCTTAACCACTGTGTCACCAGGGAAGCCCGAAATTATTAAACTTTTAAAGCTTGCCAAGTTCCTCGTTATCTTGGCTGGCAAATACACAGAGAATAGATGTGAGTAAAAATCTGGGAAGACAAATACAGCCAAATTTAAATGGATATTCAAATCATTATAATGTATACCTTCTCTAATTCCACATGTAGGCAAGGGGATAGGCATTTGAATTTATCTGCTTTTCCAATCAGTGTAAGAAATCTTCCCTTCTCCAAGCACAAACGCAGAGATACCTCTCACTGGTACCATGATTATTATGATGCTGTGATGTTCTTCAAATTTTCTGACTAGTTCCATATCCATATAGAACAAACCAAAATGAACATTTGTAGCAAAAAAATACAGTGGCAGCTGCTATAATTTTTTTGACTTTTTGAATTTTTTTTATATATAGCAGGTTCTTATTAGTTATCCATTTTATACATATTAGTGTATATTTTGGGTGATTTTCTGGATAAGGATGTTTCCAGTTTACATGAATCACAGAGTTGAATGAGCAAACTAAAATAACAAGCAAGTCTATCTGAATTTAGAAGGGGTAATCCACGGAACTTCAAAATGTGGGTGAGTTAGAGGCTTATCTCAGCTCTCTGACCCTCAGATGCCTTGAAAACCTGCTCTTTCTCAGCTTTCCAGGTGCAGTAACTGTACCTAAGGATCATGTCTTCAAATTTCACTCCGCTGGAGTCTAGGATGGCTCCCTAACCAACTATGGAGGAGCAGAGAGCTTGTGCCAATGAGGACAGGGCCCACCTGGCAGCCAGGCCCTCTCACCCCTCAGGGCCACAAGCAGAGCTGTGTGCCATGCTCCCTTAGAAACTCTTTAGTCCTTCACAAACTTCTCTCCATTCAATAGTGACTTTAGTGAGGTAGGTACACGGGAAGAAGCAGAGGCACATAGAACATCCTGACCTTGTTTCTTTGTTTGTTGGGGGCAGGGGGAGGGAACAGACAATTTTCAATTATTTGGAAGACACGTCAAAGATACTGTCTGGATGGTTCCTTACTGTCAGCAAGCTGAAACTTGGTGTTTTGTGAGTTGTTGTTGTTTTTTTCTCAGAATGAATTCCTTATTCTACTACCTCTTCCTTTTCTCTTTCTTGAATAACTGCCCAAAAATTCTTAGCTCCCAAGGGACCATTTTCGTGTTGATGCTTGAAGAATCCTGTCTATGGAGAATAAGAAGGATAAGTGGTTGTTAAACCCCAAGCATCTTTCAAAGGAGATGCCCTCCCACGTGCTAACGGCTGTGTGCACCCTCAAATATTCCATCAGTGCTTTCAGAAAAACATGCTGTCTCCTTCACCAAGGAGGCCATGACTCCACTAGGAGGTCAAGGCAAGTTGTTTGACATCTGTGCTAGACCCCCATCTGATAGAACAATGACATGCTTCCAGAACAACCTTTGCCTAACGTGAATCTAAGGAATGAAGCATCAATCATCTGAATCATTGTTATACGTGCTCACAGAACATTAGCCCTCTAAGATGCTTCCATTGCCATACACACCTGAGAAATCCTGCTCACTGAAACCGCCTCTGGGAGATTCATAATGCAAGTCATATATTAAATGCTCTGAGAAATCCTGCAATTAAAAGAAATCTGTCTGTGATTAATCAAACATTTCCCAAAGTTATTTTACCACTGAACTCTTGTTTTACATATTGAGTGTCAATTTCTCAGAAGATATTTTGGGAAGTGTTTTAAGAAAAAAAAAAGAGTGAAGGCACATCGAAGGGGGATCTGAGAAGCATTTTCCTTGATGACAAGGACTCACATGATAACACCTATCTGGGAATTAGAAATAGGTATCCTGCTAGATGAATCCATTTTTAAAATGTGTCCCTTCTTCAGGCTGAAGCAACTTCACTGTGCGTGGAGACCCTACTTGACCCTAGACTAATCAGTGACACATTCCCTGTCCTTCCCATCATCCAAAACATGGAGACTAGGAGAGCCCATCCCACTGAAACCCTCACCCGCGCCCAGATTGCAATGGTTTCATCAGGACATGGGAACCCTTAAGCATAAAGGAAAATCTAAGCTTATATTGGGACTGGTGTGAACATAATTTCCTGGACCTACTTCTAAATTACCCATGTTAGATGAGGTTTGGTTAATGCTTTCCACATCCTCTTTATCCCCATGTATGTTCTTCACTTTTCTCAGGGCATTTGTTCTTCAAAACAACTCACACACCTGTCTCTTCTGAGACAGCTGTTTCATCTAAGCACACTGGGATAGTGTTGACTTATCGTACCACACATGCCCACCCTCACAGCACAGAATTCTAGCTCAGGACCCAGAAAGTAACCTTTGCCTTGGCCATGCGATCTACACGCGCCATCAAGAGTATCTTTCTTAATTTAGGAAATGTGTTGCTCCTGGGGAACTGCAAATCCCTTTTCTCCAGCTTCTTGCCTCTCTGAGACCAATATCTTGGTGGTTCCAAAGGACTGGTCCCGAAAATCACTGGGAGGAGAAGTATCGGGAAATAGGGGGAAACAAGGCATGTGGCACATGGAATTCATCCAGAACCACCCAGATGCCTCCTAGTTACAGTCTGGAGTGCTCGCTCTCTCTCTCTCTCTCTCCATTACCTGCAGGATTAATTTGCTCTTATTATTATTTGTTCTGGGAGGTTTTCCTTTTACTAGAACATCTGGCACTATAGTTTCATGCCCTGAGGTTTCCTGGAAACACTCTCAGGGAGGAATTTGAACCTCTGCTACTAGAACTGGCCTGGACCTGAAATGCTGTGAGCTCTCATCTCAGCCCACGTCACGTTCTCTCCCTTGTTTCCTTTGCAAAACGTCATTGCAATCAGCCCTGCTGTTTTTCAGTAAGAGATACTGGCACCAAGCCCAGAACTGGCTGCACAGGCCTTGTCCTGCCAGGGAGTGGAGGCGGCACAGGCCGGATAGCCCTCCCACCATATCTTTGGGTGGCTCCCACCCTACACTGCTGCCCAGCTTCCCGGGTGAGGTCAGAGTGCACCAAGCAGGGGAGTGGGCTAGGTGTGCACTTGGCTCACACTCTGGTCCCAGTCACACTGTTACTCACACAGCTGAATCACAGGTGAAAAGGCCCCTTGGTCCACTGACTCCTTCAGGGGAGCCACGGGGCCCTTTAAGTTTTCAAAGACCCTGAGCAAATGAAGAATGTTAACTGGGAGGCTCTGGAAGGGGCCCCTCATGCCTCGCCCCTATCCCTCTCCTTTCTGTTCCTCCCAGTACTTAGTCACCTCCCAGTACTCACTAGTTTCTCAGCTTGGCTGGGTCCTGAAAGAACAGAGTAGAGGCCATAGAAAATGCCAGAGATAGGGGCAGCACCATGGGGAAGTGCACCAGAGGAAGAATGTCACAGGAAAGCTCACAGAGCCACGCCAGAAAGTAACACCTCCTCTTTCTCCAATAAGAACTACTCCTTTCAGAAGGGTTCTTTCTTTCCCCCTTCCCTTTCTCTTCCTGTCCCTACCAACCCCACAGGACTCAGCTTGGCCCTACACTTGTAAAGGAGCAGTAGAGGTCGGAGTGATGCTCTACAGTCAGGGCAGCCTCGTGTTCTAACCGGGCTGTTCTGCCACCTTGCCTGAGGCTACGGGACAAGTGACAGCTCCCTCCTAGCTGTGCCACCTAAAAATAGTGCAGGAAAAATGTCCAAGAAGTCACATAATTTAACTTCGGATATGACAAGAACGGAAGAAAGGTCAGTCTCCTTTGGTTGTGACCACAGTTCAGTACGGACTCAAGCCTATGACACCGTTAACACTCTGTGCACAAGGTAACAAAGCCACTGGGCCCTGGAACTTGGCATTCCATACGAGACAGTTTCTCTAGCCACCCAAAGGGAATGGGGGACACAGGTTTTCACTAGGAAAAGGAATTGTGTGCTCCTCCAGACCAGAGATGATCTCTGTCATACCCTCTCCCCACACCCACCCCATCAGAGAGGACCCTGCAAGCCCCTCTCCTTCCCAAACCAGCCAGCTGCTTGGAACCTCCCATCAAAACCCAGCTGATGCTCTTACATTCTGATCCAGACACCACCTGGTATTTCAATGAATGGTGTGGGGGTCATTCCAGTGGCCCCTGGGGCCCACCTAGCATTCGTCCTCTATTACTGCCAGGGCAAATGCTATATTTAGTAATCATACCAATTCTGCAGCTCAGTCTGATTTCCCCACTGAGTTGTTATTCTTACTCTGTCTACATTGTGGCACTGTATACTCCCCCACTGCAGAGGAGATCAACCCCCAGCTGGACAAACATCTATCTCCCTACCAAGAGCAGAGGGAGGAGAAGGCTGTGGACCTCAGCGAGTTCTCGCAGCTCGGCCCATGTGGCCCTGTGAGCTCTCCACAGTTTCCTGACACTCTAGCTCTGGCAGGAAAAGACCTAGACAGTTGTCAGGTCTCACTGGAGTTCCCTCATAAACCTGAGACCAGGATTGGGTGCAAATGTTTATTTGGAGGTGACCAGCACGCATGGTGACAGAGATGGAAATTGAGACAGGGCGGGCATGCAAGCCAAGTAAAAGGCATAAATGAGAAACTTATGGCTGCAGGTAGCTGATGCTCCATCCCACGGGGACCCTCGTAGAGAACGTGTAGAACCCACCTCAGAATTGGCCATTGCTGGCAAGGAAGCTGGGGGATTTATCCACCAACTCCTGCCCTTATTGACTGAAGTGTTAACTCCTCAGGACTTCAAGTCTATCCCCAGCAAGCACCACCAGAAAATGTTCTCCAGCAGAGAGCCCGGACGTCATGGGGCCTGTACAGGATCTGTCTGTGGGCAATATTTAAGGTGGGCCAAGGAGATTTGGGCCTGGCCAGACAATTCCTGCTACATCAAGCTTTCTAATGACCAGTAATGAGCTTCTTAGAACAATGCCCTGTGGGTAGAGGCATTTTAGAATAGCTCTTTCAAATTTCTCATAACTTCCTAGAAATCCTTTCAATAATCCTTAAATAGATATAGTTATATAAATCTCAGCCTCTCTATGATTTCTAATGACATGAAGCAAAGCCGTTCAAACAAATGGCCCAAGTTCCATCCTCCCTGGACTCATCATCAGGACCCACAGAGCTCTGAGTAGACACTTTGCTTTGGACACTTTGGGAGGAGGTCAGATCTCACCAGTTTTCCATGGAGACCAAGCAGGAAAAAAGATAGAGGAGCCTGCTTTGCAAAGCTTTGAAGTTCAGATTAAAAGCTCAGCAGGGAGGCACACACCCTTCCCCCAACTATGGGGCAAAGTGAGCTCAGAACTGGTAGAATAAACTGAATCCTAATGAGAAAAAATAATCTCTTCTCCCAAGTACCTCTCCACCCACCCATCTGGACAGGTCTACTCTCACAAGCCCTGGGCAGGAACAGGCTTACTTTGAACAATAGAAATCATATCAGGGGGAATTTTCCTGGAGTTCAGCCATGGAAAAATTCACCCAACTACCATTTGATACCTTGATCCATGGAGCTCCCACCCACCTCAGGCACTCTGAAACTCCTGTAGAGCCTTTTGATAACATCCTGCTTCAACTAAATACCACATTGCTCTTTGCCGACAAAGAAAAATTTTCCACAGGCATTGCTGACTCTGTTACATTCTCAAAAGTAGCAGGTGATTCAGCATGGAAGGTTCCGAAAGAAAAGGAAAAATCTCCTTATTCCTATGCTACAGCCGAAGTTGAGGGTCAACTTTTTATCAAAGAGATACAAGAAGATCAAGGAGTTTTCTGCAATTTATAGCCTAGAATAAAAATGCTTACAATCAGCTCACCCAGGTGATGATGAGATGATTACAAGATGCACACCTACGAAGTCAAGAGTCCTGTGTTCTGGCTGACTTTTACCAAATAATTTTGTGGCCTCAGATGAATCATTTGACCTACCTAGACCGTAAAATGACGGGTCAGTCAGGGATAGCAAATAGAGGCAGCTGCTAGAACAATGCCTCTGCACCTAGAATAGAGACTCGGCAACTAAAATAGTGTCATGCATATAACAAGCACTTGATATTTGGTGGTTGAATGAATGGATGTGTCAAACATGTCATTGCTCCTGATTTCTTCATCCCTGACAGACACTGCTAATCAACTGTGATAGTTTTTCACACTGAAACTGGATGCAGTATCAAAATTCTTCTCAGCACAACTCTCCAGACAGGTACCACCAATCTACTGGCGCCCATGTGTGAAATGATATCTGTTTGCCTTACCTGGACAAACTCTGGAAGTTTTCCACATTCAACTTTGGTTTTAAGGGAAATGCTAAAAGGTAGACTATTTGTCACTCAGAGAAGATAAATATAAATATGAATGAATATTTTAATCTAATCTGCATAAAAATTTGTATTTTTATCATCCTGACCAGAGCAAGGAAATGCATTTTATCAGTGAAGACTCCATAAAAACAGGCCACTTGGAGTCCTTACAGGCAACTACACATTTCTAGACCCTTGTGGAAGCCATCAAATTTCTCATCCCAACCATGTGGAAGAAAAAACCAGCTCTGAGAGATATCCTCACCCCTGCAACTAGAAATATCCAGTGTCTGGGATCTGGTTCATCAGCTGGGTGTCATACTCTCTCACCAACTTCACACAGATGAAATGTTGTATTAGTCACAGTTCTCCAGAGAAACAGAACCAACAGATTATACATAAAGATCCATTACATGGAACTGGCTTACGTGACTTCAAAGGTTAAGAAGTCCCACTATCTGCTGTCTGCAAGATGGAAACTCAGGAAAGCCAGTCATGCAGTTCAAAGGCCTGAGAGCTGGAGAGCTGTAGAATCCAGCTGGACTCTGAAGGCCTGAGAACCAGGAGCACCAAGAACGTGAGAAGATTGCTGTTCCAGCTCAAGTATCCAGGCGGAAAGAGAGTGAATCATCTCTTCCCCACTTTTTTGTTCTATTCAGGCCCTCAACAGATTGGATGATGCCCACCCACACGGGGAAGAGCAATCCCTTTTACTCAGTCTACTGATTCAAATGTTAACCTCTTCCAGAAACACTCTCACAGACACATCCAGAAATAAAGTGTCTGGGCATCTTGTGATCTAGTCAAGTTGAAGCATGAGATTAAGTATCACAAGTATCAAGGACAGCACTGAAAGGGAAAAAAAGTCACAGAAAGACAACAGAGAGCGAGATGGGGAGAGTGGCTCCTAAGAAGGTACAGACCCTTCAATGTTTTCAACCCCCAGGGTCTGACCTGCCTGGAAATACTTGGTAATACTCATCTATGTTTCCCTTTGGGCACAAATATTAAAGCTCACCAAATGGCTTTTGGAACATCATCAAAAGAGCCCCAAGGGTGTCTAGCTGCTTATCTTCATTTATGAATACAGAGCTTCTTGGGGTCCGCTGAAGACTTGCATTCTTCAGCATGGTGTTCACGCAGGTAAGCCATGACCATGACCTTTCTCTGCCACCTTAGGTTTCCATCGGCACTGGGCCCTTGTCTGGTGATACACCTGAAGTCTACACCAACTGGCACATGCTAAATTATGTCTGCTTTTCTGTAAAATGAGAACAAATGAAGTGAGTCCTTTCCCATTACATACGCAAAGCACTGAGGCACAGATGTCCCCTCTGGCCCAAAAGTCAGTTTTCAACGTGTTCATCTTCTGTTGATTGTCTCTCAAGGCTTGAACCTGGAGACATAAATCATCAGAAATCTCTAGGCATGAAGAGAAATGGATGTTTGAATTCTTAGCACGCAGCTCTAGTTGTTGGGGGTGGGTGGGGAAGGGTATTTTATTGGTACCAATAGCTTCCAGGAGGCCTTAACTGTCACTCATGCTGGTTTCAGTTAAAACCCTCAAGGCAGTAAATTACAAAATCAGTGGATTTAACGAGAGCCTAGGGATCTAAGAATCAGAGAAGTTGCTATGGAAGGAGTGGCAGGGGGACTTCAGCTAATGCCCTCCCCCAGTGCTGAAAGAACTGCTCCCCAGTTTAGTTCCCCCACACAGTGCTCCCACATCCTCAAGAACTGTCCCACTGGGGGAACAGATACCAAATGCAATTATTGGTGCCCTATGGGCTCAACGTAGGACCATGCTTTCTTGACTTTCCTCTGGAAAGGAAACACATGAGACAAAATGCTGACTTGCCCTATCTGTTTAAGTAAAGATACTCTTAGCAAAAGAAAACTCTTTGTCAGCACCATGCTGACCACAGAATTGTTCCTGTCTATGGCGGACAGAGCTTGCTGCAGAGCAAAGATTTTGCTCCTCTCTGTAGAGTTGTTCTTGGGAAGTAGATGCCCAGCCAGGGAAAACTTGGTGATCTAAAAGTCAAAGAACTTGTCATAAATGCAGAGGGCCTTCAATTAATACTTACCCAGTTCAAGAAATACTTCCTCTTGCAAAAGGGGGGCCCATTCAGGAACATGAGTGGACATTTAGGTTGTTTTCATGTCCTGGCTATTGTAAATCGTGCTGCAATGAACATTGGGGTACATGTGTCTTTTTGAATTATGGTTTTCTCAGGGTATAAAGCAATTATACTCCAATTAAAAAAATCATTATGTCCTTAAACTTATACAGTGTTATATATCAACTGTATCTCAATAAAACTGGAAAAAGTCCTTAAAAAAAAGGAGGAACATGAGTGGAATGGATGTGGTTCAAAAGCAGATGTGTTTCTCTGCTTGTTCTTCCCTCATTTGCTGGCCTGGTATCAGTGGAAGGGGCATGTTGTGTGCCTTGTATTTAAGATAGCAGAGCATCCGTCAACCTGGATCCCTAAATGCCTACAGGAAGTAGAGCCACCCCACTTGCAGCCAACCAGAAGAAAGTCCTAAGAAATAAAATGCTTGTATTAAACCACTGGAGTTTGTCTGTCATAGCAGTTAGGTTGCTCTAACTAACCCACTATTCTTAACCAGAAGAGTATGAACCCCGTCATTACTCTCACGGCAAACAGCAGCACACCTCCCCATCACCACCCACCCACTAACATTCCATCCTAAAAACTCTAAACAGCCCCAGAATTGAAGGTTATTTCTACAATCACCTTGATATTTGCTTTGGTTTCCAGGAATGTATTCTATCTGTAACCTGCCACCCAAATTTAGATGGGTCAGCCCTCCAGAGGAGTGGAGGCTTCATTTGTTTGGGTTTGCAAAGCTTCTGTTTGTAAGGCTGCCAACTTGCCAGACACCTTTGCCTTTCTCCTTAACATGCATCCTGTAATTCTTTGACCTTAGTTGTGTGACTCTGACCTTGTCAAATCTGCATGCCTATCAGGCTGCAAGAAACAGTGTCTGAGGCTTTCAGAGGAGCCTCAATGTGCTGACTCCAATACACCTTCACAGATGGTCAAAAAGCTCCTCTCCCAAGGAGGCTTAGTTTGGACTCCTAACCACCCCTCCCCCACTCTCCAATAAATCCCTGTGCAGATTCCCAGCCTTAGAAGCAAGTTCACAATTTTGTGCCTTCCATGCCGAGTTCGCAGGAGGCAGAAGGCCCAACAGAAGTGTCATGCTTTGAAAATTCACACCAGGAAGCCCCTTCTTCCCTAAGCAGTCATGTCTAGAAACTGCCTAGAAGCTCTGTTGAGCCATGATGGTGTAACTACCCTGTAAAGGCAATAATATGTCAGAACCCATTCCCTCGTCTTGAGATAACTGATCGGGCGCTTCTCTTCCCAGCTCCAAACTCAGTGATACCACACTGAGGGCTTGAAGTCAGCCCTGGGGAAAGCACACCATGGAAGCTGGCACACACACTACAAGTCAGGGCTTTTTTATGTCCCAGAGAACCAACTATTAAACATTTGCGGAACTGCCCAGCAAACAAGAATCCGTGGAATGAGCTCTGTCTGGCTGCCTCTTCCCTTCCTGGAAAGGACAAGGACAGAGCACACCATCTCCAGAGCAGCGGCGAGGCCCTGCTGGCTGTGCTCAGTGACGTGTGTAGGGCCTCTGCTCTGGATCTGATGGGAGAGGAGGCCAAGGGATGGTGACCTTCCACGGCAAGTAATGGACACAACGATGCTGAACCGCTGCAGACAAAGGGACTTCAGGAGGCAGACTCATCATTCTGGACGCCACAGAATGGATCCTATCTCAGTACTCAGATTCTAATTACTTTCTCTGCCACTCACCTGGCCACTCCATAGCTCTGAGTAGGAGGAGCAAAGAAGAGGCCCAAGTTCACGGTCAGGCTGTCAAGCCCAGTGCTGGGCACTTCACACGAGCTGATGAAGCTGACCCTCACATGGTCCTATGTCTCAGAGTTGGAATACCCATCGCTCAAAGCAGGGAAATGAGGCACCAGGAGGTCAGAACAGCCACCTGCCTGAGGGCCCACGGCGGCAAGGAGCCTGGATGCAAGTCTGGGTATGTCAGATGCTAGTGTCCACACTCTGCATCACACCACACTGCCAACAAGCCTCGTTTTAGTGACTTGGGGAACTGCAGGAAAAGAAGCTCTCACCCTGCCTCGTTGGAAATTAATGACAAACCTGTATTTTTTTAGTAACAGCTTTGTTGAGATATAATTCCCATACCATAAAATTCGCCCTTTTAAAGCATACAACTTGATGGTTCTTAAGATATTCACGGAGCTGAATTTCACCGTCACCACTATCTAGTTAGAGAGTATTTTTGTTACCCCGAAAAGGAAACCCCACACCCATGAGCGGTCACTGCCTCTTCCCTCCTCCCTGCAGCCTCCGGCAAGCCCGAAGCTGCTTTCTGCCTCTGTGGATCTGCCTATTCTGGACATTCATACACATGGAATCACACCATTACGTGGCCTTTGGTGTCTGGCTTCCTTCATTTAGCACAAAACTGATGGGTCTGTTTTAAAGTTCATGGAGGCTACAGATGAAATCCACTAAGTTGAAAGGCAAACATACACAGTTTTTATTTAAGTACAGAAGCAAGGCAATGAATGTGAAGTACTTGCGTCAATGTGTTTTTTTAATTCAATTCTACAGCATTTATTGACTGCCTATTATATGCCAGACACAAAACAGACCAAATCCCTGCCTTCATAGAGCTTCATTATGGTGGGGAGAAACAGACCAAAAAAATAAATAAACATAATAAAATAAGAATAGTATATTAGAGTATTTTAATTACTGTGTGTGGAAACGAGGAGATCTGGAGGATCATGGATGCTGGAGGAGGCCTTCTGAATGGACTCCGGAATATGTTATACTTCTTCCTTTCTCATTTCTCTCTCTCTCCCTCCCCCGCCTCACTAAATGCCCAGTTGTGACCCAGGTGCTGTCCTAATGCCTTCTGTGTTTCCAGACGCCCGACAGCAGGAGTACCCCAACCTCCATGCCATGGCCCGCCTCTGAAAGTTAGTGGGCATCCTTCCCACCACGGGCTATACACCAGCAGGCAGCACCCTTCACTCATTCTGTGATAGCTCCATCCCCAGGCCAGACTCACTTCCTCTCTGAAATCCTGAGTTCAGAAGAGAGAGAAGTTCCTCCTCCTTCATCTATTCTGGCCAGAGCAACCCTGAAAACACCATCACCCCAGCTCCATCCTCCCCAGGCTCCCTGCCCTGCCCCCACATTTACATGCATTTATCAGTGACCTGCAGGGGTTCTTGCCAAATATTTCCAGGCATAACATCTGCCTTGGTCTGAAGCTTTCTGGATCCTGGGGAGATTTTCCTTAGCCTCCGCATCCTGCCATTTCACAGATTATTGTCTACTTCAGCTCTCCTGCCACTACCATTGCTGGTTCTAAAACACTAAGCCTCTTTTTTAAGCCTGCATTTATTCTTATAATTAGAAACATTCCAACTTTTCCTCCCAGGTAACTTCACCATCTCAAATACCAACAAGAGTTATTAGGCCATAAGGATCCACACCTGAGTGTGGTGGAGCCTAAAGAAATCCCAGTTTTCTTCCACAAGGAATATAGTGCTTCCTCCACCACAGTAAGTACTGCTGTATATATAATTAATCATGGTTTTCAAACAGATTTTCTTATTATGAAAGTACTGCGGGTCATTAGAGAGAAAATAGAAAATACAGATGAGAAAAGCAAAGCCCCCCGTGTAGTGGTTAGTCTCTAAGAGGCCCCCAGTGATCCTCCTCCTGGTACTCACATCCTTGTGAAATCCCCTCCATACTGTGGGCTGGACCTAGTAACTCACTTCTAATGAACAGAATACAGAAGAAGGCATGGCTATCACTTCCAAGATTGGGTGTGTAGAAGAGAGTTAACAGAGCAGGCCTGAGACTGTTATCCTTAGAGAGGCCTGCTTGCAAGGCTGACCTGTGGCCAGCACCTGGGAACCTGGATTTCAGGATGAAAGTTTCCCACTGTTCCCTGATAAGAAAGGCTCGCTGTGCCTAAACTGTCTGTGCAAGCAATATGTTTATGTTAAACACCAGCCTCCTTTCTAGGAGTCTGGAATTTTGATATGAACTAGGCAGAGGGTGCCCACGTGTCCAGCCCGCAGTAAAAACTCTGGGCATTGAGTCTTTAATGAGGGTCCCTGGTAGATAACATTTCACACTTGTTGTCACAACTCACTGCTGTGTGAATTCAGTGTGTCCTGCATGATTCCACTGGGAGAGGACTCTTGGAAGCTTCTGCCTAGTTTCCTCCAGACTTCATCTCATGTACGTTTTCCCTTTGCTGATTTTGTGTTGTGTCCTTTCACTGTAATAAGTCATAGTCTAAATGCTATAACTATATAGAATATGACTATGTGCTGAGTCCTATAAGCCCTCCTAGCCAACTGTCAAACCTGGGGTGGGTCTGGGGGACCCCCAACATATTAGGCTAGCAAAAGACTAAGATTTCTCTCTTTCTGTGTGTGTCTGTCTGTCTTTCTCCCCTTTCACTCTCTCTCTCTGCCTCTCTTTCCTCTCTCTCTCACACACACACACCCTTCCTTAGTTGAGCCCTGAGATGACTAAGGCACAGCCACAACCTTGACTGCAGCCTTGTGAGGCACTCTGAGCGAGAGGACATGCAACTAAGCTGCATCTAGATTCCTGACCTATAGAAACTGTGAGATAGTAAGTGCTTGTTGCTTTAAGCTGCTAAATTTTAAGGTAATTTGTTACACAGCAATAGATAACTAATATACCTCCTGTCCCTAGAGATCACTGATGTTTATATTTTAAGGTATGTCTCTTCAAGGATATGTGTGTGTGTGTGTGTGTAGAGAGAGAGAGAGAAAGAGAGAGAGACTAAGTGTTCTAGTTGAAACTGAATTCTTATTTTTGGAAACATCCTTTGTAAAAAGCAAAGGCATGGGGCAGAGGTACAATATTTTCTTTTATTACTACAATAAATATTTGTATTCCAGAATGATAACTGATGTTTCAAACTCTCTTTGTTCTGGGGAGTAGAGGGAGTAAAGGGAAGGGTCTCTTTAATGGCCTTTTGGTCCTGCAATCATAAGATCTCACCCTGAAATGGGGAGGTTTCACACACTAAGTTAAATCACTCAGCATAATAGGGTAAATGTTATTATCCTCAGTGTGGGTACAATTAATTTCTACAAACTATATTTCCTTTTAGGAAAGCTATTTTCCCCTCTCCAGGGCCTCAGAGGGATTGGTGGCAAGGACTCCTAGGAGGGGAGATAAGCTGGGTATATTTTCTTCTATGATGCTTTTCTGGGGGAAAATACACAAACTTCTAATCTTGCACCACCTCCTGTAATGCTCTGAGAAGAGGACGTTATCTCCTGTAGTATTCTTGCCAAAAATGAATAACCTGAATTTAATCAGGAGGAGACATCAGACAAACCCAAACTCACACACATTCTACAAAATAACTATCTAACAATCTTCAAAAGCATGTCTTGCAAGACAAAGAAGACTGACTCCAGCTTCAAGGAGGTTAAGGAAATATGACAACTAAATGCACTAGGGGATCCTGGGTTGGATCCTGGACCAGAAAAAGGACATCAGTGGGGCAACTAGAGAAAGTCGAATGATTTGCTTTTAAATTAAATTTCAATTTAATTCTATAGAATTAACCTATAGATTAATTAATAGTATCATATTGATGTTAATTTCCTGGTTTTGATCATAGGGCTATGGTTTCTAAGAAGTTAATATTAATATTTAAAGAAGCTGAGAGAAGGGTATAGGGAAGCTTTGTAAGATTTTTGCAACTTCTTTTGTAAGTCTGAAATTCTCCAAAATGAAACATTAAAAAATATTAATGATGTAAATATTTATTAAGTGGGGATGACTGTCTTCTTCCTCCATCCCTTTTTCTTCCTTCTTTAAAGTACCACCTCTCCTTGGCTGTCCTGGCTTCTCAGAAGAAGGGTGGGGTAAGGAAGGTATTGGCAAAAGAAAAGAAATTATATTTTTTAGGCCAGCACATCCTCTTCTGGGGAGGAAGGGGAAGACAGGGATTTTATCATGCAGATTGCCTATTAGGGGCTGGGGGGCTGGGGTGGGAACAGAGTGGGCCCATGTGACAGACTACATCATTGGTGCTGACCAGAAAATTCCAGAATGGTTAATTAGGATTACATTTCTGGGGAAGGTCAAAACTACAATTAAGTCAGGTATTAAGTCTAGGTTTGGCATGGGCTTCAACTCAAGTGATCCCATTTTAGCGCTGTGGTTTTTCTTTTTAACACCAAGTAACCTTTTTAAGAATAAACAAAGAAGATGACAAGCTTTAGGGGTACCTTTACTACCCTCCAAGGGCTGTGGAGAACAAGTCAGGGTGAGACCTGCTCCCTCCTCTTCCCAGGGACACTGCCCCACAATCCCGTAAATCTTACTGGCACTAGCAACTGCAGTGGGCCTTCTGTCTTCAGAACTCTCTAGACTCTACATTGTGGGCACCAGGCTTTCTGTCCACACTTCCTCACCTCAGGGGCCCGGGTTGGCCTTTCCAAGGACTTCTTCATCATGCTGAATTTTGGTGACAGCACGGTGTGGGCCTGTGGGTTCTGCCACTCAGCAAACCTCCAACAGCTAGTTTCCCTTCTCATGGGTCCCCACTCTTTGCATTTGGCATCAAAGAAGGAAAAGCATTCCCTTCCCCCTGGTAAGATACCAGCTCCTCACTGCACACTTGGCCTGAGTGCTAGGAAGACCACTCTTCCCTCGCCTCCAGTCCTCTTCCCAAATAGCCTCAGGAGGGGCCAGTGGGAGAGCAGTGGGTGGTGGCAGGCCCCATCCTGCTGCTTCTTGATTAACCTGGCACCGAGGGTCTGGCCCAAATCTCAGGAAGCGCTGCTTAACTTCTTGTTTCAGACTTGGGCCATAGCCACCATTCAAGACCACAGCACAGGTCCCACCCTCTGAATGAATGAACGAATGAGTTTTGGCATCAGACAAAACTGGATTCCAATCATGACTCCCCTATTTACCGTGTAAGTCACAACTTTTCTAACTATAAATTGTCATTCCTTCTGTTCTGGCCTCTAGGAAACCCTGAGCTAAATCTATGGCCACATCTAGCAACTCTGCCAGTGTGCTGTGCATTTCTGGTAGCTTAATATTCTTTCCATGCTTTGCCTTCACTCTTTGTCTCTGCATCAAGTTTTATTGTTTTCCTTTTGAATCCTAAGTGCTTTTGTTAACTATCTCAAATCCTTCAAAGAACAGCAGGGAGTGAAATAAATAAACTTAACTTCCCTGAGACTGTGTTTCCTCATCTAGAAAAGATGATGAAAATATTTGCTACCTCACAGGCTCACGGGGAGGGTAGGTTAAGTCAGCCTTCGTAATGGCCCAGCGGAGGGCCTGGAGCAGATCAGGGGCGGGGGGGGGGGCTCCCCAGGTGCTGGGCTCCTCCCCACCAACCTTGCCTCCTTTCAGCCAAGTCGAAGGACCTCGAGGACTCAGACTGCGTTTCACAGAGAAGTATTTCTTATTGATTGCTTTTGCCCAGGATAGACTGCTAGAGTGGGAGCTTGTTGGACAGCCCTGGGCTGATCATCCATGAAAGACAGGCACCAGCAGGAGAGGGGCAGGGGCAGGAGAGGATAATGCTTGCACTATGGACCCGGGGTGAGTCCCATGTGGGTGTGGATACATTTCCAGTATAGATCTCCCCATTTAATCATGCTGCAAAAGCAGGCACAAATCTTACTTCCTCCTGTTTATTGATGGGGTCCCCCACCCTGTTTTCAATACTAGTTAACCTTTTTGCCATCAAACTGTGGGCACAAGGCCCAAAATTCCTTCCACTGCAGGTCACAAAGCCCTGTAAAGCATGTTGCCCTGGAATTCTCAGAGCTGGCCTTCATGTTCTTTCTGGAAGGTGCCCTGGTAATGATGTGGAAGGAGGTGGTGGGGAAGAATTTGTGCTGGGTTTTGCTTGTAAGCAAACGGGGGATAGGGGAGGGAGAGGCAGGAGGGAGTGGAGGAGACAGAGTGCCCCCTTCTGTCCTGTGCCTACAGGGTAGTTTGGGAGTCAGAGATTTCCCCGCATTCCTTTTCTCATAAAGCTGCACAAAGCCTGGAATGAAAACATCCCTCCCTCTCCAAGCTCTGAGCTGATGGGCATTGTCCTAAAACACGGTTGCCCAGACATCACCCACAAGGCCCTTCCATCACACCCAACCACGTCAGTCACCCCAGCTTCAGGAAAAGCCTGAATAAACAGGTGAGTCAAGCCTCATAGGGACAGGGAAGCTTTACAGGTTTTTCATTAAGCATGTTCGGGAGGGGAAGGGTAGGATACATTTTTCTTTCATCCACAATGGAGCTAAAATCTTCTCTGTGATGTGATCTTCTGACTCTTGTAATGCTCCAAGTATAATACAAACTAAAGGGGGCATCAGTAACATGGGCAACAAGAAGCCGGTGAGGCCCCCAAAGACACGATGAAGCTGGCAGTGGTTTTCCCACATGTTGTGGAGGCCCATCTGGGCTTCCCGGTAGAAAAACACTGCACATTTAAAGAATTATCACTTAATCATGTTAGCAGATTGGGGCTTTATAAAAGTGTAGGGTCACTTCTTGGCAATCCTGAACTGTCTTGACAAGGAAAATAAGCCAAAACACATATTAGCCCTATGGACCGCCCTTCCAGGGTACAGCCTTATAGGAACACCTCCCTGTAACTGACAGAGGAGAATTCTTAGACATATGTGGGCTAAAACACCAGCGGGTGTCCTGGTGACATTATGAAACCTAAGACAGGGCTTCAATGGCCTGTGCAGTCAGCAAACAGACCAAGGAGAATTATGGCCCATCATTCAAAGTCCAGCAGGGTGGCCATCCATTATTGCCCTTCACCACAGGGAGCCCAACAGCTGAGGTTTTTTAAAATCACACTCACCTAGGCCTTCCATTTTGCACATAATTTTTTTAGCACTAGGCATTTATAAAACCAGGAGGCAGCTTAACATTCCCATGGGCCCCACTTTCAAGTGCAAGAAACGTGAATGCCAAAAAGGGCTAGCCGCTTTGCTGGTTATATCACAACCTCCAAATTCTAGCTCTGTGCCTGGAATATGGGGAGTTCCGAGTCCTTGAAGAAATCTAAGATCAGTGAAAACAAGCAAAGGGCAAGCTTACAGGAAAGGAAAGATAACCTGCAAGAAAGATGTTGAATCACTATGAAAGGAAGAAGAGACTAACTCATCCGGTCAATGTACAGGTGCTACTAATATGAGGAAGACCACCCTTGTGGCAAGGGCTGTTACTCCCGAGCAGGTGGCCGATAGAGTCAGAAAGCCCTTTAAGAGGACTTCCCTGGAGGCGCAGTGGTTAAGAATCCACCTACCAAAGGAGGGAGTATAAGAAAGAAGTATGTGTTCCTGAGTAGCGGGCGTCCCATCCTACTGCTTGGCAGCAGAGCCAGGGAGGTGGAAAGTAGGGAGAGCTCAGGCACCGAGTCTTTGCAAAGACCCTATGGCCCAACAGTGCCTGGAGTAGCAGAGCTCCTGTGTCCATGCAGGTTGTGCAGGTAGATCACAGGGGACAGGTGGGGCCACCCTATTCCCCATGTCTCACCACTGTATATGTTTCCTTGAACCTTCCTGGGGTGGTAAAGAATCTTCAAGAATGACTTCGATTAAATTCTCTGCCTGCTGGGCAGATTGAGGTCTCCAGGTTAGAAGTTAAACTGAGTTATAGAAAATAACCAGACATTTCTTGCACATCTAAGTTTGGTGACTGACATTCATATCTGCTGCACAAGTGTGATTTGCTTAATCATTCTTTGGCTGCATCCAGGCTTTATCCATAAGCTAAGAAGAAAATGAAGCCCCCCATTCTAAATTTATATTATTAACTTTTAGGAATTAAATTCAGACTTTATATTAAATCCTACTAAGTTAAAAAAAAGAATCCACCTACCAATGCAGGGGACAGGGGTTCAAGCCCTGTCCAGGAAGAACCCACATGCTGCGGAGCAACTAAGCCCATGCACCACAGCCACTGAGCCTGTGCTCTAGAGCCTGCAAGCCACAAATACTGAGCCCATGAGCCTAGAGCCCGTGCTCCGCAACAAAGAAAAGCCACTGCAATGAGAAGCCCATGCACTGCAACGAAGAGTAGCCCCCGCTCACCGCAACTAGAGAGAAAGCCTGCATGTGGCAACGAACACCCAATGCATCCAAAAAGAAAGTCCTTTAAGAAAGAGATAGGCAAACACTTTCTGGAATAGTTGAAGCTCAGACCCCAGAGTCTAGAAACTGATGCATGCCAGTTAATGATCTTAGCCTATGGTTCCATGTCTAAAAACAGAGGTAAACAAAGAAAACAGCCTTTTAAAAAAAAGTCATAGCAATAGCTAAAAGAGGGAAACAACCCAAATGTTCATCAACAGAGGAATGGCTAAACAAATTATAGTACATCAATACAATGGAATATTATTCGGCCATGAAAAATAATGAAGTACTAGGACTTCCCTGGCAGTCCAGTGGTTATGACTCTACGCTTCCACTGCAGGGGGTTTGGGTTCGATCCCTGGTCAAGGAACTAAGATCCCACATGCCATGCCACGCAGCATGGCAAAAAATAATAATAATAATGAAGTACTGATACATGCTACAATACGCATGAAGCTTGAAAATAATCATGCTAAGAAACCAAACACAAAAGGCCATATGTTGTATGATTTCATTTATATTAAATTTCCAGAATAGGTAAATCCATAGAGACAGAAACCAGATTAGTGGTTGCTGGGCACTGGAAGGTGGGGAATCGGGGAAGAAAGGGGAGTGACTGCTTAAGGGGTACAGGGTTTCTGTTTGGGGTGATAAAAACATTCTACAACTAGATTGAGGTAATGGCTGCACAACATTAGAAACGTATAAATGCCACTGAACTGTACACTTTAAAATGGTTGTGTGTTATATGAATTCCACCTTAATTTTTAAAAAACTCTCAGCATCACTCAAATGGATGATCTTCATGAGTTAGAGAGGGTGGCTGCTAGAGCACATGAGGGAGGTGTGATGGAAGCAGGAGAAATTAAGCATCTGAAGACACTAAAAGCATCAGAGGACAGGCCACTGGGCAGAGGGTAGCTCAGCACAAATTTTGCAGGCTCTGTGGTCCAGGAAAAGGCCCTGGGCATATCCAGTGAAAAGACATTTAGCAGGTCTTCCCTTGCTGGGGAAGGGCTTGGGAAAACATACTTTTGCCAAAGTCCAGACCCTTTCTTGGTGGCCCAGCCAAAGAAGGCGTGGCCCTGACTGTCAACCCCCTAGGACAGCTTTGCTAGACAGAGACCTCCTTTGCATAATACCACTGAAGAAAGAGAAAGACCATGCAACAGGCGGATCAGAGCCCAGATGAAGCTCCAGCCCCTTCTCAAATTCGTGACGGGGGAGGAGGGCACAGCACTGCCTGAACTGGGCCTCTCCCCCTATTCAGAGCACACAACTCAGCAGAGCCAGCCTCCTCCAGCCCACCACACACCACCTCTTACAGGGTCAGGCACCTCCTTCTTCCTGTCTGCCCCACAGGCCATGAGCGCCCACCCAAAAGGACTAGAGAACAGTGGCAGTGACTGAAAAATTATTATCAAAATAATCTTATCTCAGGGTGCTTTATGATACCTCTTCGAATGACTTTTAAAAAAAACAAGATTTTAGGTAGAAAAATGCCATGCTCTTATCTTCTTGGCAGTGAGCTTTCCACTGAAATAAAAATACTGAGTAAACAGATTCAGTTACTCTAAGAGAAAAATGTTACATAACAACATTTATGGCTCTAAAAAGTATTTTAAATATTTATCAATTTTGACATATACATAGTCCCAAAATGTCTGAAATGAATAACCTGACTTTTCTATGTGTTCTCCATGGCCACGTCTGGGGGAAAAAATGTTTAAATAATGAATATAAATGTTTGAAAAATCAATTTTATGACTCCACTAGACTAAATTTCATAAATGATTAGAATTTCTTAACGATGCTCATGAGTATGGAGTTGAGTAACTACACAGTGTATTGCTCCTTAGATTTCTATCTGAGGACTTTCCTATTATTTGCCAGTTGAGTGGCTGTGGTTTTCTATTGCTGTTATATCAAGGAAGTAGGTAGATGCATAAGTGGATTGATTGATGATGATAATGACAGTGAAGATATTTTTAATTTTTTATGTTCTTTGAAAATTCTAGTTCTTGCCCTTTTCCAATTGCTTTTTTAAAAATTTTCCTCTAACATTTAAAGAATGCAAGTTCTCTTTAGACTGAATTAAATGCTAAACGCGAACAAGAAAGTAGGGTAGCTGAGATTGTCATGGTCAGGTCAACCTGACCACTTCACCTCATGGGGCAGAAACTGATGCTGTGGCAACAGTTGACTGATGCTGTGGGTTGAATTGTGTCCCCCGGCAAATTCATGTGTTGAGGTCCTGGCCCTCAATACTTCAGAATGAGACCTTATTTGGGAATAGGGTCATTGCACATGTAATCAGTTAAGATGAGGCCATATTGGGGTAGGGTGGGGCCCTAATCCACTATAACTGGTGTTCTTATAAAAGGGGATAAAGGGGGAAATTTGGACACAGACATGCACACAGGGAGAATGCCATGTGAAGCTTAAGACAGAGATGGGGGTGATTTCTACAAGCCAAGGAATTCCAAAGATTGCCAGCAAACCACCAGAAGCTAGCAAAAAGGCATGGAACAGATTCTTCCTCACGGCCCTCAGAAGGACCAACCCTGCCAAGACTCTGATCTCAGACTTCTAGCCTCCAGAACCATAAGAAAATAAATTTCTATTATTTAAGCGTTTTTGGTACTTTGTTACAGCAGCCCTAGAAGCTAATACATCTACCTACCCAATAGCCATTCCTCTCTACTTTCTTATTGAGTCTTGATATCATTCATGGAGCTACAGGCTCAGAAAAAGGGAGGCCCTCTCTAGGCCCAGGAAAGGAACCATGATAGGTCTAAACCAAAATGGTAGCCCCATAGGCATTGGCTAGTGATTGGTTTAGAGATGAGCATGTGACTTGCTTCTAGTCAAAGAGAAGTAAGGTAAACCTTTTGGAAGTTTCTGAGAAGGATTTTTCTCCTGGATGAAAGAGAAAGAGAAGAAGAAAGGGAGAGGGAGAAGAAAGAAAGGAGGGGAAGAGGGGGAGAAACATAGGAAAAGGGGAGAGACAGATGGGCGGGGAGGGAGGGATGGAGGGAGGGAAGAAGAGAAAAATACCCTTTCTTTCCCTCTTGGAGTCCTGTTGGAACCTCAGAGCTGTGATGACCATTTTGTGATCTTGACAAAAAAACAGCCAGAAGCATTAAAGAATCACCAACTCAGAGGGTTGACCTGATGAACAAATTCTGAAACTGCCGACCACCAACTCCTTACTAAGAGTACATTTTCTTTGCTTTAAGCCACTCGTAGTCCAGTTAACTGGCAAATTGCAGAAAAAGGCAGCCCACCCAGTGTGTATGGACATGTGTGCCACAGGCCTTTGAAAGGACACCTTGTGGCTTCTCTTCAGGCTGCGCCACTGAGTGCCCTAATCAGGGTTGGCAAAACTAGAAAGAATTCTGTCTCTGTCTGGAGTGATGGGTAGTTTAGATTTTAAAATATATTCTTCTGCAGCTACATTTTTTCTGCTTTGCTATTTTTACTCCTATTTGCTAAGGCACACATTTATGTTATTATAGAAAGTATAACTCATTTAATGAGACCCAACAAACTGCCTGCTATGAAAGGCCTTCTGTGTTTCTGCAGTGGCGGAGAGGAGTCCGGGGGTGTGGGGAGGTTGTTTTTAAGCATCCCCAGCTTTTGAATGTGAAGAGAACATCATCCTGTTGAGTCTACTTAGGAGGCCTCTGCACACAGTTACTTTCTGTCTCGCTTTATCAACATCTCTCTGGGTGGTAGGCATCAACTGTTGCTAAAAACTGCCCACTTGATACATCCTGGGGCTTTGCTGTTTAGTTATTTTATGACTATGTCAGACTGATGTCTAACTTTCAGGTGAATGTCAACTCCAGCGCTAACCCTTGAGAAATCTAGCTTGGTTCAGGGACTCCTTGGAATGGGACACAGTCCTACCCCTCAAGGAGTTTATAATCCATGGAGGGAAAAGCATCTACAATGTATGGAGCATAGGTTATAGACCCTGAACTGTGCTAAGTTTAAATACATCATCTCATTTATACATCATCTCATTTATACACCTAAGCTCGTTTAACTAACCTTACTCGGTGTCTTGTGCAAACACACAGCACAGAAAATGTGCAGAAATGTCACCTAAGCCAGACTAACAGGCCCAAGTCACCCTGGCCACCAGTGAATTTGTACAATCCCAGAGTAAGATCCAGGGGTATGATCTGGTCATGCCATTCTCAGGTGGCTCCATAGGAACAGGAGGAATATGATCTGCAGCAAAGTGGACTCTGCAATGGTCAGGAAGTAGAGGGCTAGGGAATGGTACCTGGAGAGACTGCCTGAGCAACAGTGCTCACAGGAGGAAGGGAGCCATCATGGGGACCCTCAGAGGAGGACATGGGCCTGGACAGAAATGAGAAGGAGCCTAAGCTGGTTAGGAGAAACTTTCCCTCTAAAGTTCTGAAATGCCATATCCCCCAGAGAAATTTCTTTCCCTAGTGTGCGAGGCCCAAAGGGCACCTACATCCAAAATCATCAGGAGAGTTGTTAAAAATATGGATTCCTGAACCCTTTCTCTGACCTACCAAATCATAACTTGGGAGGCTTGAGCCTGGAAAGACTCTAATGAGCCATCTTGGTGAACCTCATGCAAGCTAAAGTGAGAACCACTGCCCCAATGGCCCAAGCACCAAGCCAAACATTTATTCATTCAATAAACATTACTGTACACCTCCATGTGCTAAGCCTAGTGCTGGGAGATAAGTAAGACTAACTACCCTCATTACCATGAGCAATAAGAAAGAGAATCATGCATATGTCTATTTTTGGAATATACTATATTTCCAAGGTCACCAAAGTATACAAGAAAAACTATTCTTATTATGGCTTAATTGACAGAAGGAAGACCTGGGAACCTCATGGGCTCAGATGTGAACACTGAAGAGGTCTGAGTAAGTAGCTCTGGAGGGCTATTCTGAGCTTCATTAAAAGATACCCCTGTTGCAAAGAGTTTTGTCCCCTTTTCTCTTCTACAAAAGTGTGAAAACGAAGAAATATTAAGGAAATGCAATTGGGAAAATGAGACTGTTTTTAAAAGTCATCTGCAGAAATGGACAAAAACAAAGGAAATTCTGTGACTGAGTCTGCCCCTGTATTCCAAATCCCTACTCATTTTCCTTCTGATTTCTTCTTCAAAAATAATATTGCAAGGTAAGGATAGAGTCAGCCTTCCTGTAGATGGTCCTGGTGTCAGCCCTGGATAACACACTCCATCAAACCAGAAGCATTCAGGCAGGCACAAATGAATCTCAGGAGGCAGCCTTCACAGTTAGGAACAAATCTGACTAATCTAGTAAAAAGAAATATCTAACCCAAAACATATGCATTTAGATATAACTCTATAAAGCCAATGCTAATTAATCCTCCTGCTCATGTAAAATGGCAAAGGAATTCACAATATTGCCAAGTCTCAAAAAGTCTTTTAATTGCACTGCAATTCTTTCCAAGCAGCAGGCATCTGAGCCACATGTGGCTGCACACTCTACTCACACACGGATTCACCCTTCATGCAAAGCACTTGGCACTCAGCCTCACAACCATGTTTTGTTGAAGCCTGCTACACATCTCCCCACAAACTGCTCAGAAACCAGCAAGGCAAATCCTGTTTACCTTTGTAAAAGATCAACTGCTGAACATTGCAGGTACCCCAGGAACCCTTCAAGTCCCCTCTAGCATTTACCTTCCTGGGAAGATATTTTTGTTTGTTCTTTATGCTAGGAAAGGATTTGATTTAGATTAAAAGTGTGGGCAGGGCCTCCCTGGTGGCGCAGTGGTTGAGAGTCCGCCTGCCGATGCAGGGGATGAGGGTTCGTGCCCCGGTCCGGGAGGATCCCATGTGCCGTGGAGCGGCTGGGCCCGTGAGCCATGGCCACTGGGCCTGAGCATCAGGAGCCTGTGCTCCGCAACGGGAGAGGCCACAACAGTGAGAGGCCCGCGTACCGCATTAAAAAAAAAAAAAAAAAAAAAAGTGTGGGCTATGGGTACCTTGCCTTCCATTTGGGAAAGGTCATTAAGTACGTTCTTGAGATACAATGAAGTGGACTTGCCTTTTTGATTCTAAGGCTAAAATGAAAAGCACGGTTAGGTAGGGTTCCCTTAAATACAAACTGTGGGACAGACTCCTGGGCATACTGGATTGAATATGCTGGTGAGGTGCTCAGACCACCACCGCTGAGAGTGAAGGGCATCCCAGGAAGCCCCCGTCCCTTCTCCCACCCCTGCTCAAGCACAGGGCTTTAGGGTCTCAATGGCATGTGAGTTCTGGGGGCATTCTGTTTCCAGACTAAACCCTGACACTGGATTTTCCATCTTCCCTGGCTGGGAGCCTCCAGATGTTTCCAACTCCCAGAGACAGGATTATTCTGCTGGAGAACCAGGAGCCAAACCTTTCTGAGAGGCCCCAGCTAAAAAAGCTGTGACTCATGATCACATGCGTTCTACAAATTACCAGGTTAAATGACAGAATAAATAGTTACTGAGCACCTACTATGTATAAAGCAATGCTATCCTAGGGGCTCTGGAAGGCATGAATGAATCAAAGATTCTGTTCTCAGGGAACTTAAATTTGGGGACAAAGAGGAGAGAGGGCAAAGGGCATGTGAATAAATACACATTATCACTAGGTTTGGGGTGGGAGGGTGGCACTGATGACACCTGAGCTTTCCAAGTTGTTCATTATATTTGGAAGTTTTATCAACATTATGACGTTTCTGGACTTCCTTACTGGAACAAAGAACTAGATATGAGGTCCTCATGGCTTTTGGATTCCATGTTCTGCAGCGATGGTTCTGTTTAAAAAAATAAAGGGCTAAAGTTCCTGAAACTTGAAAGTCCTGATGCTCCCTCCCTCTAGACCACCGTCGTGGAATTTAAATAGGGGGCAAACAGATTAGACTAAACAGAATCCACTGTCTTCTTCAAATCCACCTCCCCTACCATTATTCCCCTGGTCCCACCCTGCCTCTAACCTAGACTATTTCACAACATAAATTAAAGGAGAAAACCACATTAATAGGAAACCTTGTCTTGGTCAAAGCTGCCATATATAGTTGTATTCAACTGAGTCTATATGAATGGTGACCCTAGAGCTGTCTGGGACACAACCTGCAACTGTACATGCGTCCCAAAGTAGCAGCTGGTTCTCATGCCATTCTTGGCCATGGTCTCCATAAACTGGCCAAGGCAGAGATGGTGAAACTCCCAGAAGCTTAGGGAATCCTTAACCTGAGGAAAGTCAGACAAGAAGAATAGCTCTAGGATCACCTTACATATCCAGACCTGAGCTGTCCTCAAAGGCTCGAGTTCAACTAGGCCTGATGAAATTTTCTCAGATTACCTTGAATTAAATTTTTTAAATTACTCCATTGTTCTGAGAATTCTTCCTTGACCTTCTTAGCTAAAGTTGCTCCCTCCGTTTTTCACTAGTTTATACCATCCTGGTTTTGTTTCCTTTATAATACCATAATTTGTAAACAATATATTTGACCACTTACTTGAGTTTTTCTGTCTCTTCCCTCTAGACCTTAAGGGCAAGCTCCATGTCTGTCTTGATCACTGCTTTATTCTCAGCTGAGAACAGTTCCAAATGTGTGATAGGTACTCAGAGAAATGTTTTCTGATTAATAAATGACTGACAAAAAAGGACAAAGGACATATACCATAAAGGTCAAGTTTCCCTTCATTCAGACATGAACCCAGCAGAAATAGCAAATTATGAGGACAATAGTCATATAATTTGCACAGAGAGGTTAATTAAGTCTTTAAACATACATGTAATTTTGTATCTAGAACTCTACCTAAACTTTTCTTCCCCATCATCTAGTTGAAGGATCGGACTGAACAGTCTCTGAGATTCCTTTCAGCTCTAACATAGCATGACCTATGATGCACATCTGGGGAGACCAATCCATTTCCCATCTCTGATCTCTTTAAACCAGAAACAGGGCTAGTACTGCCATCAACTGCAGAGAGGAATAGCTTGTTTCTAAGATAACTGAAAACAAGTCAATACTGACATTATTTTTGAGACACTTCTGCTCCTGGTAGTACTGGCTCTGACTTAGATACACACATTATACTTTCCTTATAATGCCTAAAGGCAGGATGTGGTTCAGCTTAAGTATGCGTCCTTGGAGATGTCTAACTATAAGTGACCTCCGATTAGATCGTTACATCACGTTCTCCCAATAATTGTCCTTGAATGGCTCATTATTCATGGACCACAATGACCCAAAGCACTATTCTCTCCACCTGTTCCCTGAGCATGCTGCCTCTCTCCCCTCACGTACTGGGCATTTTTTGTTTGCACCACGCAGCTTACACCTTCCCTGTCTCTTGGAAAGAGAAGTTTAATTCTCATTCAAGTATCTACCTGCATATCTACCATATGCACTGGGAAAAACTGACCCTACTTCTAGCTCTATGGGTAAATCTTGACTAACTTAAACCACAAACGGCTGAGTGTGCTCAGAGTGGCTGAGCACTAGGGGACACTCCTGGTTATGTCATCCTGCAGTTCCAGTGAGAGGAGGGAGCTGTCCTCCCTAGTGAGTTACTGTAGCTCCATCCCTGACAGCTAGATCTCAGCTGTGGGTTCTTCTGGGAACTCTGTAGAGTTCACAGCAAAGGTCCAGATCCCAGTCCTGAAGACCAGGGAGCTCTACCCTTGGATGGCTAGTTTAGTAGTAAAGCCTGGATCTAGTCTCAAGGTTCATGGGACAAGATCAAGAAGTGACAATTCCTAGAAGAGAACAAAACCCAAAAATACCCCTATCTTACACCACTCATAAAAATTAATCCCAAATGGATTAAAGACTTAAACATAAGGCCTGATAACTGTAAATTCCTAGAAGAAAACATAGGGAAGAAGATTCTTGACACTGGCCTTGGCAATTTTTGGATACGGCACAAAAAGCACAAGCCACCAAAGCAAAAAATCAACAAGTGGGACAACATCAAACTAAAATCTTCTGCACAGCAAAAGAAACAATCAACAAAATGAAAAAGTAACCTATGGAATGGTAGAAAATATGTGCAAACCATGTATCAGATAAGAAGTTAATATCCAAAATATATTTTAAAACTCATACAACTCAGTAACAAACTAAAAAATATACCTAACTTAAAAATGGACAGAGGAACTAAAAATAGAACTACCATATGACCCAGCAATCCCACTACTGGGCATATACCCTGAGAAGACCATAATTCAAAAAGAATCATGTACCACAATGTTCACTGCAGCTCTATTTACAATAGCCAGGACATGGAAGTGACCTAAGTGTCCATCGACAGATGAATGGATAAAGAAGATGTGGCACATATATACAGTGGAATATTAGCCAGCCATAAAAAGAAACAAAATTGAGGCCCCGGCGGCGCTGGAAGCTGAGGCTCGGGCTTCGGTCAGAGCGCAGGGAGAGGACTGGGGCTGGCGGCGAGAACTCAGCCTGAAGGGGGCTAATGAGCCACAGCTAGCCGGCAGGGAGTCCGGGAAAACTCTGGAGCTGCCGAAGAGGCAAGAGACTTTTTCTTCCCTCTTGGTTTCCTGGTGCGCGAGGAGAGGGGATTAAGAGCGCTGCTTAAAGGGGCTCCACAGACGGGCGCGAGTCACGACTGAAAGCGCGGAACCCAGTGACGGGCGTGGGACGCTGGGGCTGCTGCTGCCGCCGCCAAGAAGCCTGTGTGCGAGCGCAGGTCACTGTCCACACCGCCCTTCCGGGAGCCTGTGCAGCCCGCCACTGCCGGGGTCCCGGGATCCAGGGGCGGCTTCCCTGGGAGAACGCACGGCGCGCCTCGGGCTGGTGCAATGTCACGCCAACTTCTGCCGCTGCAGGCTCGCCCCGCACTCCGTGCCCCTCCCTCCCGCCCGGCCTGAGTGAGCCAGAGTCCCCGAAGAGGCTGCTCCTTTAACCCTGTCCTGTCTGAGCGAAGAACAGACGCCCTCCGGCGACCTACACGCAGAGGCGGGGCCAAATCCAAAGCTGAGACCCAGGAGCTGTGAGAATAAAGAAGAGAAAGGGAAACCTCTCCCAGCAGCCTCAGAAGCAGCGGATTAAAGCTCCACAATCAACTTGATGTACCCTGCACCTGTGGAATACATGAATAGACAACAAATCATCCCAAATTGAGGAGCCAGGAGTCAGTGCTGTGCCTCTGAGGTGGGAGAGCCAACTTCAGGACACTGGTCCACAAGAGACCTCCCAGCTCCACATAATATCAAACGGCGAAAATCTTCCAGAGATCTCCATCTCAACACCAGAACCCAGCTTCACTCAACGACCAGCAAGCTACAGTGCTGGACACCCTATGCCAAACAACTAGCAAGACAGGAACACAACGCCACCCATTAGCAGAGAGGCTGCCTAAAATCATAAAAAGTCCGCAGACACCCCAAAACACACCACCAGACGTGGACCTGCCCACCAGAAAGACAAGATCCAGCCTCACCCACCAGAACACAGGCACTAGTCCCCTCCACCAGGAAGCCTACACAACCCACTAAACCAACCTTAGCCACTGGGGACAGACACCAAAAACAACGGGAACTACGAACCTGCAGCCTGCAAAAAGGAGACCCCAAACACAGTAACATAAGCAAAATGAGAAGACAGAAAAACACACAGCAGGAGAAGGAGCAAGATAAAAACCCACCAGACCTAACAAATGAAGAGGTAATAGGCAGTCTACCTGAAAAAGAATTCAGAATAATGATGGTAAAGATGATCCAAGATTCTATTTCCCAGATCCAAAATCTTGGAAATAGAATAGACAAAATGCAAGAAACAGTTAACAAGGACCTAGAAGAACTAAAGATGAATCAAGCATCGATTAAAAACACAATAAATGAAATAAAAATACTCTAGATGGGATCAATAGCAGAATAACTGAGGCAGAAGAACAGATAAGTGAGGTGGAAGATAAAATAGTGGAAATAACTGCTGCAGAGCAAAATAAAGAAAAAAGAATGAAAAGAACAGAGGACAGTCTCAGAGACCTCTGGGACAACATTAAACGCACCAACATTCGAATTATAGGGGTTCCAGAAGAAGAAGAGAAAAAGAAAGGGACTGAGAAAATATTTGAAGAGATTATAGTTGAAAACTTCCCTAATATGGGAAAGGAAATAGTTAATCAAGTCCAGGAGGCACAGAGAGTCCCATACAGAATAAATCCAAGGAGAAATACGCCAAGACACATACTAATCAAACTGTCAAAAAGTAAACACAAAGAAATCATATTAAAAGCAGCAAGGCAAAAACAACAAATAACACACAAGGGAACCCCATCAGGATAACAGCTGATCTCTCAGCAGAAACTCTACAAGCCAGAAGGGAGTGGCAGGATATACTTAAAGTGATGAAGGAGAAAAACCTGCAACCAAGTTTATTCTACCCAGCAAGGATCTCATTCAGATTTGATGGAGAAATTAAAACGTTTACAGACAAGCAAAAGCTGAGAGACTTCAGCACCACCAAACCAGCTTTACAACAAATGCTAAAGGGACTTCTCTAGGCAAGAAACACAACAGAAGGAAAAGACCTACAATAACGAACCCAAAACAATTAAGAAAATGGGAATAGGAACATACATATCGATAATTACCTTAAATGTAAATGGACTAAATGCTCCCACCAAAAGACACAGATTGGCTGAATGGATACAAAAACAAGACCCATATATATGCTGTCTACAAGACACCCACTTCAGACCTAGAGACACATACAGACTGAAAGTAAGGGGATGGAAAAAGATATTCCATGCAAATGGAAACCAAAAGAAAGCTGGAGTAGCAATTCTCATATCAGACAAAATAGACTTTAAAATAAAGACTACTAGAAGAGACAAAGAAGGACACTACATAATGATCAAGGGATCGATCCAAGAAGAAGATATAACAATTGTAAATATTTATGCACCCAACATAGGAGCACCTCAATACATAAGGCAAATACTAACAGCCATAAAAGGAGAAATCGACAGTAACACAATCATAGTAGGGGACTTTAACACCCCACTTTCACCAATGGACAGATCATCCAAAATGAAAATAAATAAGGAAACACAAGCTTTAAATGATACATTAAACAAGATGGACTTAATTGATATTTATAGGACATTCCATCCAAAAACAACAGAATACACATTTTTCTCAAGTGCTCATGGAACATTCTCCAGGATAGATCATATCTTGGGTCACAAATCAAGCCTTGGTAAATTTAAGAAAATTGAAATTGTATCAAGTATCTTTTCCCACCACAATGCTATGAGACTAGATATCAATTACAGGAAAAGAGCTGTAAAAAATACAAACACATGGAGGCTAAACAATACACTACTTAATAACAAAGTGATCACTGAAGAAATCAAAGGGGAAATTAAAAAATACCTAGAAACAAATGACAATGGAGACACAACGACCCAAAACCTATGGGATGCAGCAAAAGCAGTTCTAAGAGGGAGGTTTATAGCAATACAATCCCACCTTAAGAAACAGGAAACATCTCGAATAAACAACCTAACCTTGCACCTAAAGCAATTAGAGAAAGAAGAACAAAAACATCCCAAAGTTAGCAGAAGGAAAGAAATCATAAAAATCAGATCAGAAATAAATGAAAAAGAAATGAAGGAAACGAGAGCAAAGATCAATAAAACTAAAAGCTGGTTCTTTGAGAAGATAAACAAAATTGATAAACGATTAGCCAGACTCATCAAGAAAAAAAGGGAGAAGCCTCAAATCAATAGAATTAGAAATGAAAAAGGAGAAGTAACAACAGACACTGCAGAAATACAAAAGATCATGAGAGATTACTACAAGCAACTCTATGCCAATAAAATGGACAACCTGGAAGAAATGGACAAATTCTTAGAAATGCACAACCTGCCAAGACTGAATCAGGAAGAAATAGAAAATATGAACAGACCAATCACAAGCACTGTGATAAAAAATCTTCCAACAAACAAAAGCCCAGGACCAGATGGCTTCACAGGCGAATTCTATCAAGCATTTAGAGAAGAGCTAACACCTATCCTTCTCAAACTCTTCCAAAATATAGCAGAGGGAGGAACACTCCCAAACTCATTCTACGAGGCCACCATCACCTTGATACCAAAACCAGACAAGGATGTCACAAAGAAAGAAAACTACAGGCCAATAGCACTGATGAACACAGATGCAAAAATCCTCAACAAAATACTAGCAAACAGAATCCAACAGCACATTAAAAGGATCATACACCATGATCAAGTGGGGTTTATTCCAGGAATGCAAGGATTCTTCAATATACGCAAATCAATCAACGTGATACACCATATTAACAAATTGAAGGAGAAAAACCATATGATCATCTCAATAGATGCAGAGAAAGCTTTCGACAAAATTCAACACCCATTTATGATAAAAACCCTGCAGAAAGTAGGCATAGAGGGAACTTTCCTCAACATAATAAAGGCCATATATGACAAACCCACAGCCAGCGTCGTCCTCAATGGTGAAAAACTGAAACCATTTCCACTAAGATCAGGAACAAGACAAGGTTGCCCACTCTCACCACTCTTATTCAACATAGTTTTGGAAGTTTTAGCCACAGCAATCAGAGAAGAAAAGGAAATAAAAGGAATCCAAATTGGAAAAGAAGAAGTAAAGCTGTCACTGTTTGCAGATGACATGATACTATACATAGAGAATCCTAAAGATGCTACCAGAAAACTACTAGAGCTAATCAATGAATTTGGTAAAGTTGCAGGATACAAAATTAATGCACAGAAATCTCTGGCATTCCTATATACTAATGATGAAAAATCTGAAAGTGAAATCAAGAAAACACTCCCATTTACCACTGCAACAAAAAGAATAAAATATCTAGGAATAAACCTACCTAAGGAGACAAAAGACCTGTATGCAGAAAATTATAAGACACTGATGAAAGAAATTAAAGATGATACAAATAGATGGAGAGATGTACCATGTTCTTGGATTGGAAGAATCAACATTGTGAAAATGACTCCACTACCCAAAGCAATCTACAGATTCAATGCAATCCCTATCAAACTACCACTGGCATTTTTCACAGAACTAGAACAAAAAATTTCACAATTTGTATGGAAACACAAAAGACCCCGAATAGCCAAAGCAATCTTGAGAACGAAAAATGGAGCTGGAGGAATCAGGCTCCCTGACTTCAGACTATACTACAAAGCTACAGTAATCAAGACAGTATGGTACTGGCACAAAAACAGAAAGATAGATCAATGGAACAGGATAGAAAGCCCAGAGATAAACCCACGCACATATGGTCACCTAATCTTTGATAAGGGAGGCAGGAATGTACAGTGGAGAAAGGACAGCCTCTTCAATAAGTGGTGCTGGGAAAACTGGATAGGGACATGTAAAAATATGAGATTAGATCACTCCCTAACACCATACACAAAAATAAGCTCAAAATGGAATAAAGACCTAAATGTAAGGCCAGACACTATCAAACTCTTAGAGGAAAACATAGGCAGAACACTCTATGACATAAATCACAGCAAGATCCTTTTTGACCCACCTCCTAGAGAAATGGAAATAAAGACAAAAATAAACACACGGGACCTAATGAAACTTCAAAGCTTTTGCACAGCAAAGGAAACCATAAAAAAGACCAAAAGACAACCCTCAGAGTGGGAGAAAATATTTGTAAATGAAGCAACTGACAAAGGATTAATCTCCAAAATTTATAAGCAGCTCATGCAGCTCAATAACAAAAAAACAAACAACCCAATCCAAAAATGGGCATACGACCTAAATAGACATTTCTCCACAGAAGATATACAGACTGCCAACAAACACATGAAAGGATGCTCAACATCTTTGCTCATTAGAGAAATGCAAATCAAAACTACAATGAGATATCATCTCACACCAGTCAGAATGGCCATCATCAAAAAATCTACAAACAATAAATGCTGGAGAGGGTGTGGAAAAAAAGGAACACTCTTACACTGCCGGTGGGAATGTGAATTGGTACAGCCACTATGGAGAACGGTATGGAGGTTCCTTAAAAAACTACAAATAGAACTACCATATGACCCAGCAATCCCACTACTGGGCATATACCCTGAGAAAACCATAATTCAAAAAGAGACATGTACCAAAACGTTCATAGCAGCCCTATTTACAATAGCCCGGAGATGGAAACAACCTAAGTGTCCATCATCGGATGAATGGGTAAAGAAGATGTGGCACATATATACAATGGAATATTACTCAGCCATAAAAAGAAATGAAATTGAGCTATTTGTAATGAGGTGGATGGACCTAGAGTCTGTCATACAGAGTGAAGTAAGTCAGAAAGAGAAAGACAAATACTGTATGCTGACACATATATATGGAATTTAAGAAAAAAAAATGTCATGAAGAACATAGGGGTAAGACAGGAATAAAGACACAGAGCTACTAGAGAATGGACTTGAGGATATGGGGAGGGGGAAGGGTAAGCTGTGACAAAGTGAAAGAGCGGCATGGACATATATACACTACCAAACGTAAGGTAGATAGCTAGTGGGAAGCAGCCGCATAGCACAGGGAGATCAGCTCGGTGCTTTGTGACCGCCTGGAGGGGTGGGATAGAGAGGGTGGGAGGGAGACGCAAAAGGGAGGGGATATGAGAACATATGTATATGTATAACTGATTAAATTTGTTATAAAGCAAAAAATAAAAAATAAAAAATAAAAAATAAATTAAAAAAATTAAAAAAATAAAATAAAAAAAAACAAGACCCATATATATGCTGACTACAAGAGACCCACTTCAGACCTAGGAAAAAAAAAAAAAAGAAACAAAATTGAGTTATTTGTAGTGAGGTGGATGGACCTAGAGTCTGTCTTACAGAGTGAAGTAAGTCAGAAAGAGAAAAATAAATACCATATGCTAACACATATATATGGCATCTTAAAAAAAAAAAGGGTCATGAAGAACCTAGGGGCAGGACGGGAATAAAGACCCAGAATTACTAGAGAATGGACTTGAGGACACGGGGAGGGGAAAGGGTAAGCTGAGACAAAGTGAGAGAGTGGCAAGGACATATATACGCTGCCAAACGTAAAATAGATAGCTAGTGGGAAGCAGATGCACAGCACAGGGAGATCAGCTCAGTGCTTTGTGACCACCTAGAAGGGTGGGATAGGGAGGGTGGGAGGGAGGGAGATGCAAGAGGGAAGAGATATGGGGGTATATGTATATTTATAGCTGATTCACTTTGTTATAAAGCAGAAACTAACACACCACTGTAAAGCAATTATACTCCAATAAAGATGTTAAAAAATAAAATAAAATAAATGTGCATGTTTATTTGCTAACAAAAAAAAATGGACAGAGGAACTGAATAGACGTTTTCCCAAAGAACACATCCAAATAGCCAACAGGTATATGAAAAGAAGCTCAATGTCACTAATCATCAGGAAATGCAAATCAAACCCACAATGAGATATTGCCTCATACCTGTTAGAGTGGCTATCATTAAGAAGACAAGAGATAAGTGTTGGCAGGGATGTGGAGAAAGGGAACCCTTCTGCACTGTTGGAATGTAAATTTGGTGTAGCCACTATGGACAAGAGTATGAAGATTCCTCAAAAATTAAAAACAGAACTACCACATGATCCAGCAATCTCACTTCTGCCTGTATATCCAAAGGAAATGAATACAGGATATCTAAACTTTAAAGGATATCTGCACTCCCATGTTTATTTCAGTATCATTCACAATAGCCAAGACATGGAAACAACGTGTCTGTCAGATGAACAGATAAAGATGTGGTATATATAGTGTATATACGCAATGTATATACACAATGAAATATTATTGTCATGAGAAAGAAGAAAGTCTTGCCATTAGTGACAACATGGTTGGAGCCCCCTTTGCTCTCCACAGAGTAGTCAGAGTAATTATTGTAACACTTAGGTCAGATCCTATTACTCTTCTACACGAAGTCCTCCAAAGTGCTCAACAGTGAAAGTAAAATTTGAAGTCCTCACCACAGCTTCTTAAGACTATTTGTCCTGACCTCACTCTCCCTTTCACTCTTTCTGTCCAGTCATGCTGGTCTTGTTGCATGAAGCCTAGAATGCTCTTCTCCCCAATATTTACGTGGCTTGCTCCCTTACTTCATCTAGATCTGTTTAAACATCACCTCTTCTGAGAGGAGGCCCCTGATCAATTTATCTTAAAAGGTCATTTCTTTCCTTTCTATCCTCTTACCTGCTTCATTTTCCTTCAAAGTGCTTATCATTTGTTTGTTTGCTGTCTGTCTCCTACTATTAGAATGTTAACTCCCATGTGGACAGGGATCAATGCCAAACTCTGCCTTTTTCCAGTAATAGTTGAAGTGTTAAAGGGATAAATAGCCTAAGACCACAGAGCCATTAAAATACAAGTTCTATTACTACCTCCTTCTTAAATTTGGGCAAGTGAACCTCTTTGTCTCTATGTTTCCTTCCCATAAGGCACATGTGATAAAATGTATTTTACAAAATGAAAAGATGAGGCTCTATCTTTCTAGCTTCATTATTCAAGGTCTGGCTTCGCATCTATTATTATTTGATCCATCCAAAAAAGTTAATGAATTATAAAAAGATGCTTTGGAGCCTAAAACAGTTTTCTTCTGACCCTTTACTTTCCTTTTCTTTTTATGTGTTAACTTACCATTTGTATTTCTTCTCCTGTGAAATACTTATTCATGCCTTTTGCCCATTCTAAATTTTATGTTTTTTGATTACTGCAATATAGCTCTTTATTTGTCTATAACATTTTTCTGATATAAATTTTTGGGGAAATTTTTTAATGTGAAATTCTAGCTTGGCAATTACTTTCTTTCAGCACTTGAAGATCTTATGCCAATGTTTTCTGGATCCCATTGTTTTTGTTGAGAAGTCAAATGTCTTATTGTTGTTCCTTTAGAGGTAAATGTATCTTTCTTCTCTACTTTTTTTTTTTTTTTTGCGGTACGGGGGCCTCTCACTGTTGTGGCCTCTCCCGTTGCAGAGCACAGGCTCCGGACACGCAGGCTCAGCAGCCATGGCTCAGGGGCCCAGCCACTCCGCGGCACGTGGGATCCTCCCGGACCGGGGCATGAACCCATGTCCCCTGCATCGGCAGGCGGACTCTCAACCACTGCGTCACCAGGAAAGTCCCCAACTACTTTTAAGATGCTTCTCTTTGTGTTGATTTTCATCAGTTTCCTCATATGACAAGTCATGGTTTTCATTCTATTTACCCTGCTTGGGTTCACAGAGAACCTTTGTATTTATGGCTTGATGCCTCAGTTTGGGAAATTCTTGACCATTATCTCTTCAAATATTCTTCTACCCCATTCTCTTTCCGCTTATAGAATTCAAATTCTATTGATCTATTATGTCTCTTATACTCTTTTATATATTTTCCTTTTTTTTTTCTCCACCCTCCAGGATGGGTATTTCTACTCACCCATTGGATAGCTCACCAATCCCCCTTTACCTGTGTCTTATTTGCCGTTAAACCCATCTACTCGGTTCTTAATTTCAGGTGTAGGATTTTTTAATTTCTAAAATTTCTATTTGATATTTTTCTGTATAGATTCTTACTCTCAGTGAAATTCTCCATTTTGTGGGTCCCTTCTTGGTTTGCTTTTCTAGATTCTATTTCTTTCTCTTGGCTTGATTTATCATTTTTTATTGAATACTAAATGTTGTACATGAAAAGCTGTGGAATCTCTACATTACATCACTCCAGAGAAGATACTCCCTATTCTCTGCCAGATGCTGTAGCGGTGCATAACATCAACCCAGTCAGGATCCGATCTTGCTCAAGATTTGTTTTCAGTCCTCATTAGGTTCACAGTACTTCTGGTTCTTTCTGCACTCCTAGAGATTAGGCCTCCCACGGGTCCCAACTGAGAATCTAGGATGTTTCCTATGCTTTCTCCTCCTTAATGGGCCCTGAACTCAAGTTTTATTTATCTCCACAGCACTAAGATTCCACTCTGTTTCAGCAGCCTTCTGGTTGCTTACTCTACATATATTAAACAGTAAATGTCTCAAACGGAAAACCGGTGCAGCATCTGATCCACTCCTCTCCAAGTTCTTGGGCCCTTGACTCCTGGTTTTCTTGCAAGCCTGGACTCTAATAGTTGTCTCCCCAGCTTCATGAAATTGCTAAAAGCTCAGAAGTCCTCTCTGACCCTTAGAAGCCAAACCACTGCCCAGAGTCTCAGCATCTTATCCATGTCTATACTTACTAAATGTCCCATGAAGAAGGTAGCACATAAAATAAAATAGGCTTATTTCAATGAGCCTTCTTTCTTTCCAGAATCTGGCCCTTCAAATCATAGCAGGCTTGGCATCTCTCTGATGCTTTCAAACAAAGCTTTCTTTTGTACTTTATCCACATTTTCTAGGCATTCTTGGCAGAAGCAATAGTCTGGTACAAGTGATAGCCTTATCATAGCCAGAAACCTAACACATTGTGTATTAAATCATTTTTTATTTATTTATTTATTTTTTTAAACATCTTTATTGGAGTATAATTGCTTTACAATGTTGTGTTAGTTCCTGCTGTATAACAAAGTGAATCAGCTATATGTATACATATATACCCATATCCCCTCCCTCTTGCGTCTCCCTCCCACCCTCCCTATCCCACCCCTCTAGGTGGTCACAAAGCACCGAGCTGATCTCCCTGTGCTATGCGGCTGCTTCCCACTAGCTACCTATTTTACATTCGGTAGTGTATATATGTCCATGCCACTCTCTCACTTCGTCCCAGCTTACCCTTCCCCCTCCCTGTGTCCTCAAGTCCATTCTCTACAACTGCGTCTTTATTCCTGCCCTGCCCCTAGGTTCCTCATAACCATTTTTTTAATCATCAATTTTTAAAAACCAAAACAGGTTTCAGTAAAAGCATCATGTTTTCCCTACAATAAAATAATTTGTTAAAGAACATAGGCTGATTGGATATAAAATAATTGTATTTTTCATGTAGAACACAGGAAAGTTTTTCACTGGTGGCAAAGAGTTTTCTCGCAACAGAAAGCACTCCTGAAAAGTTACCATTTTCATGTTTTCTTCTTCAGAAAGAAAACAAAGCACATTCTTTTTTTTATGATTCCATTTATTTATTTATTTATTTAATTTTTTTATTGGAGTATAGTTGCTTTACAATGTTGTGTTAGTTTCTGCTGTACAGCAAAGTGAATCAGCTATATGTATACATATATCCCCTCTTTTTTGGATTTCCTTCCCATTTAGGTCAGAGCATTGAGTAGAGTCCCGTGTGTTATACAGTAGGTTCTCATTAGTTATCTATTTTATACATAGTGGTGTATATATGTCAATCCCAATTTCCCAATTCATCCCACCTCCCCTTCCCCCTTGGTATCCATACATTTGTTCTCTACGTCTGTGTCTCTATTTCTGAACAAATCACATCTATTCAGTCTTCATATGTGGTGGGGCAGTTTGGAGGGTTGCTATGCAAGAAGCAATCTATAATATCAGAGGGATGGGAGTTATCAGACAGATAGGAGTCAACAAGGTCGAGCCTCATAGGCCACTGAAAAGACTTCGCATGTTACTCAGTCTCTCTTTTCTACCTTCTCCCATCTCTGCATAGCGTGTACGTGTGGTTATGGTCAGGATTTGTTCCTCGGTGCTCATTAACTGAAAATAATACCTATGTGCTAGAACGTTGTCACCAGATAATAGCTTCCAGCAATGATAGAAATGCATTTATATATCCAAGCCAAAGCAACTGATCCTCCTGGCAATATTCAAGGGCACTGACAGCACTTAAGCTGGGCCCTGTGATTAATGCAGATTTAATCAGTTTCTCAGACGGATATCAGTGCAGAGCTGTGACAGTGCCCCTGCGGACCCCAACACACTGACTGGTGTACACAACAGAACCATTGTGGTTGAAGCCAATCAAAGACTGGACCAGTCATCCCAGGGGCACTGAGCTGCTATGAATAAGCTGCTTCCTAACTGGCTCAAGTCACTGTTACTGTTTATTAATTTTGCCAATGAATAAAGCTTATCCACATTCATTGGATCCAATTGGTTGGCCCCGATCCCAGGCCACATAACTAGTGCCACATTGTGTTGGAATATTTCTGAACTGACATGTGGCAGGCAGAGAGATTCTAAATGAGTTCATCGCCACCAGGGCTCTGACCAAAAAAAAAAAAAAAAGTCAAATTAATGCAGAATAATGGATTGGCCAAACGGCCAGCTGCTATCTTCCTGTCCCAGCACATTGTCATTCATCCCTAGAAATTGTGTCCAACTGGTTATGGCAAGGAAGTTCTTGAAATATCCCACTGTGTGTAAGAATAGGAAATCTTAACTCCAGCACCTTGGCCACCTTCCATTTTGAATAATTATATTCCATATGCCAAGAATTTCCTCTGACTTAGGCCTTCAGAAATATAGCTGGATGGGGTCTCAGTACCCCCAATCTCAATGCTTCACCCCAGAAGAATCTTTATTCATGGTAGTGCTAATTAGAGAAGTTTTTACGCACATACACACGTGCACACACACACACACATACACACACAGAGGCAAGTATGTTCTCTCATACACATGACAATTTTATGCCTACCATTAAAAAGGTATGAGCATATTTAAAACAATACTCAATTGGGGAAAAATGTATAATTTGGTTCACTACTGGGCATTCGTAGCAGAGGTTTATTGGTTTCTGCATCACAAGGGAGCTCATTATAATAGAAGCTTTGCCTGGAGTGCAGCACAAATAGGGGACAGGCCCTATTTCCTGGGCTTTTGGTGGCGGGAGGGTACAGAAAGGGGAGCTGTAATGCTCCAGACGGCTGAGGCCAAAAGCAAATTGAGGAGTGTTGGGGAGGAAAACTTTTCCTTCTACCCTTCTAGGTTCTTTGGCTAGTCTAATGATCAAATTGACATGAGGCAGATTAACAGGAGAAAAACCAATTTAATTTTGTACACATGGGGGTGCCGTAAAAATATGAGGCACAAAGGCAAGATGGGCGGTTGAGGCTCATATGCCATCCTGAGCTAAAGAATGGCATAGGGGCCTGGGGCTTCCAAGGGGAGGAGGACAATTCACAGGTCAATAAGTAGAGCAGAAGTATAGAAATTAGATGTTTGCCCTGCCATAGGGATAGGTCATTCAGATGAAAACTTATCTCTGGTAATAGCTCTCTATTACCTAAATTCTTTTATGTAGTTAAGGGGGAGGTAGAAAGCTCTTCCTGAGGCTCTTGGGCCTTGACTGTCTTCAGCGCAAAAAATCCACATGCCGAAGTAACACATTTTGAAAAGGCTTGTTCTGAACCCCTTGGAGATAGAGATGGCCTAGCCAGCTGCTCTTTTAAAGACCTGAGTGGATCATTTTTAAAAATTATCTCTCTCTATATATGTGTGTATATATATATATATATATATATATATAGTGTACATATATTTCATACACATATAGAGATACATAGCACATATATGTACTCAACATGGGACAGCCCACATCTTCTATCCAGCAGGCTGACCTTTTGCATCCTCTCCAGGCCTTTTTCCCTTCCCGAGTGAAGCTTTGACTACTTCCCTCAGTCTCATGCCTTTGGGAGACATTGATTCTACCACCAACATAGTACAATGGCTTTGCCATGGTTCCTGATTTGGAGTTCAGAAAATATGGCACCCAAATAGCATTGGAAGATCCTTTTAGTCAATTTTATTAGCAAAGAAAGACTAGCAGGGCAGGGAGTAGACGTGGTGTGTGATCAGTCTTCTTCATGCCCCCACCCCCACCCTGCGAGAGATGGCAAGATATTAAAGATTATTGTTTCACCTTTAGAATCCTGGTACTCCAGCAAGGTAACATTTAAAACACCGAAGTGCTCTTTATCATCATAATGATTCCACATCCTATTTGCATAACAACAGTGTAATATAGTGCAAAGACTTGGAAAGATATCAGTAAAGGTCAATCTCTATGGTAGCTTGGGGTTTGGAGTTTTCTTTTTTCTTTCCTTTTTCTCTCAAACACTCTTTTTAACATCTGTTTCATCTAGCTTCCCTTAAGTTTTGAGTGTACCCCTAAAGATAAAATGGGGTTAGGGAACCTGGAATAGGAGGCTTTCACCTATGCGAGAGAGACTTTCCTGGGTAAAGTAGAGCCAAGAGAGAAACAGGACTCCCCTGGGTCATGACACGAGCCTTGGGAGTCTCAAGAAATGATGTTAGGTGATAAACAGAAATCTACAGGGGAAACTTCTATGAAGAGAAAGTTTTAAAAGTCCCCGTATATCCAGGCAAGTGACTGAAATAAATCTGAAGCAGAAATTGGGACTAGAAGTGTGCACACTTCATGGGAAAAAGAGGAGACACAGACAGGATGAGGGAGCCCTTGGCACTGCAGAAAATGCCTGCAGGAGGTATTCAAAAACGGGGTGAAGAACAGCCCGGAGCACGTGACAGATACACATGATGCCAGGGTCAACACAATATATTTGTGTAAAATGCAAACTTCCCCAGATTTTAAGAAGTCAAATTGCTTTATTTTAGTTGGTTAGGTAAAGTAACAGTAGAATAAGTCTGGACTCTATGAATTTCACAGAGCTCTCAGGGACAGAAGATGCTAACTGCAGTAGGTAATTATCTGTTACAGAACATGGTTCATGATTATGTTCAGAAGATGTTAATCACGCTTAGGGAAAAGATTACAAGGCCTTCAAAGGGGTCCCTCTGGGCCATGGGACTGTAATGTGGTCTGAGGAGCCTCTTTAATGCAAATACTTGTTGTCATGGTGACAGGATAGCACTCGTCTGCTCACCAGCAAGATGCAAAAGCCCCCTATTTTGGCACAATAAGCTTTTAGTTCAAGATAGACTTTATAAGTAACCAAGAATGGAAAGTAACATCCCATATGATTCTATCTATCTGTTGCTCTGTGAGGACCCAAAGTTCAGAGTGAATCTAATCCTAGGAAAGGTCTGGAACAGAATGGAAGAAACTGACAAAGCCCTAAGAATCCTCACTCCCCTGACTCACACAAACACACATACGCACACACACAGTCTCCTGTTTTCTGAAATTTAACAGTTACTGCTGGCAGAACTGTCCTTGCACTAAGACACATCATCATTCGGTTTTTTGCTCATTTCTTCTATTTCATTCATAATAAAGGAGATAGCATTTTATCTTGTGATGCCTTAGAGATAAGTGGTCACCTGGAGTGAGTGATGATTTATGGGGGTCAAGTAATAAAGAGTAGGAATTTCATTTATTTTATTGCCTGTTTACCTCCTGGGGGAAGGGACAGCTGGTAAATCATTTGGTGGGTTGGTAAACTGGGGGGCCTTTGTTTGCTGGGCCCCAGAAGAAATCACAGGATGAAGAGGGTCCAGGGGCTTCCTCCTTCGCACATCCCCTTCTGAGGAGGACTGCTCACAGAGCAGATCAGCAAGAAGGCTGTTAATTCTTCCATTTAGAAACTCTAGGCTAAAAAATAATGAGTTTCTTCTCTCCATTGTTCCAATGCCTTTAGGTCCTCTTAGTCTCTAAGTACTTCCTTATGTCTAACCTGAAGCCTCTTGTTTCCCATTTCACCAGTTAATTATTCCTCTTCTATTCATGTAGAGATTTCCCTGGAGGCAAACTCAAGCATTAGTACTTGTCTCGGTTCAAAACTGCGCTTCCCTGGTGGCGCAGTGGTTGAGAGTCCGCCTGCCGATGCAGGGGACGCGGGTTCGCGCCCCGGTCTGGGAAGATCCCACGTGCCGCGGAGTGGCTAGTGCCGCGGAGTGGCTAGGCCCGTGAGCCATGGCCGCTGAGCCTGTGCGTCCGGAGCCTGTGCTCCGCAACGGGAGAGGCCACAACAGTGAGAGGCCCACGTACCGCAAAAAAAAAAAAAAAAAAAGTCCACCGTCAAATCCAAAACTGGATTTCTTTGGGATATCTGGTCAGTTCCTACAGAAACCTCAGGGCATCTCTATTTCCTTCCTCTAAAATAGGAAGAAGACCCCTTGCCCTCAAATAGCCAGTTGAGAAAATATAAACATTTCTTTGCTCTTTTATATGAAGCTCATCAAAACTTAGTTTAATCATTTCCTGAGAGGTCAGCACTCATGCAAGGTGACATCATTATTTTTGTGATCAAATAAGTAAGGATAAAAACTTATATTATTTTTTTCACAACTATTTTGCACCATAACATACCATAAATACCCAATGTCTCCCTGCCCTTGTTCTAGTTCTTCTGGGATATGGCCCTCAAGATGAAACAGTAAGGAGAAGTGTTGCTCAGGAAAAGTGTGCATTGTCTGCCTGTCTTTCTTGCACTTTGCCCACATATGTGTGTGTGTTTAATGGGCCAACCCAGTGCTTTTAAATTTTTTAAATTAGTTGCCGACATTTTGTACATGGGAAATTTCAATTAAAAGTCTGGATTTCAGGCTTTTCTTTAAAAAATGTGAAGATGTAGCAACAATTGCCTATATAGCCACAAGTGAAGCTATATAGTAGCTGCCCCCTTTAATGGGGTCTTCACTTTCCACTTCTCCCTAGTCCTCACCAGTCTCTACTGCTTTACACCCTGCTCTTACCTTGCGTTACTTGTCTGACCCCTTTTTCACAGCTAGTTACTTTATTCTAATTTCGGATAAGTCTATCTACCCAATTGAAATCAATGTTCCAAATGCAATCGTTTTTTCCTTTGCTATGAAGTCTGGGACTGCTTATTCTCAAAAGGACATATCCTAGTGAGAACTGAACAATCAGCACTGCCCCATGTCCCCTCCCCACTGGCTCCTAACAACGGGGGTCTCCAATAAGGAGGATTAGTGTGAAAGCGCATTTCCTCTCTCTGAAGTGCTCTTTGACCCTCTGTCTACCCACGGGCTGCATCCCTTTCTGTGGCCGAGAATCCATATCTGAACAGCTGAGGGGGGACAAGAACCCTGAGCCAATCAAGTCACCTCAGAAGACACTCCAAGATCCCCTACCTCCTTTCTTCCTGGCATGCAATCATCCCTACCTCCCAGGAGTCATACCCTGGACTTATTGATTCATTTCTAACACACAGAATATGGCAGAAGCCATGTGATATCAATTCCAAGTTTAGGTTATATAAAAACTGTGGCTCCCATTTTGAGTGATTTGCTCACTCTCTCTTTGATCTCCTGCCCTAGGGGAAGCCAGGTGTCACGTTAAGAAACAGCCGTATGACAAGGCTAATGGGGTGAGAGACAGAGACCCCACAACGATCACACGAGTGAGCTTGGAAGTGGATCTCCCCTCCTTGCGATGAGCCCACAGCCTCTACTGACAGCCTGACTGCAACCTCATGAGAGGCTGTGAGCCTGAAGCTCCCAACTAAGCCACACCCAGATTCCTGACCCACAGAAACCGTGAGATAATACATGTTTGTTGTTTTAAGCTACTAAATTTTGGGGTAATTTGTTAAGCAACACTATGTAACTAACACACAGTGGATGCTGGGGCTGCTGATCCAAAGACAATTGTTTGAAAACGTTGGCTCTAATGGAACAGCTTCTTCTTCAGTCTTCTGGCTTGTTTGGGCAGGGAAATGCTGGGTTTTTTGTTATGTCTGAGCTCTAGAGTGTCATAGGAGCAACCTTCCAGTCTCTTCACCATGTTGATTACAGAGACAAGTTTGACATATCAGCACCAGTCACCAAAGAGCCCCACCTTCTCTTTGGAATGATGAAGGCAAGGTGCTGTGGGTGGGCTGGTCCTCCCCCTGCTGCCCAGAACTATGGGAGATGGTCTGGAGATGGTCGGGAGATCGAAGATCTCAATTACAAGGAAAGACACAGGCCATTCCTGCTTCTACTGAGAGCACAGCAAAAGTCAGGGCCCAGAAAAATTGGACAAGTGAATAAAGTGTTTCTTTGGAAACCCTCATTGTCCCTCTCCACCCTGGTGAGCAGCCTTGGGGGCCTGCCCTGTGCCTCAGTCTCTGGACTTAGTTATCAGTGAATCCACAGGAAGCTGCCCTATGTACATTCCACCGTCATATGTACATTCCACAAGGGCAGAGACCTTTGCCTGTTTTGCTTACTGCTATGTACAAGTACTTTGACCTGTGAGTGGCGTGTAGAAGGCACTCACTAAATGTGTGTTGAATTTAAGTTTTAATACCTCAGGGTGGGACCTGACCAAGGGTTAATGACCTCCTATAAACCAGAGCATGCATCTTCCACTCCCTTCCCTTCCTCCTAGCATCAGTTTGCTCACCCCTGGAGTCTGGATTGGGGAACACCCCCAATCAGCTTAGCCAGGTCCCTGGCACTGTGGAGATGGGGGACTAGCACAAGGGCACCACCCTCGGACCGTTCCATATTACCACAGTGTTCAAGGAAAAGGACTGTCCCTGTACCCAGCAAGAAGACAGATACACAAAGATTCTGCAGGCCATCTCTGTAAAGCTTCAAGGCCAAGGTCTCAGTTCAAGGGACACAAGGGGCTGGAAACCCCAATGGGGTCCTTTGGTGACTGGGTCCAAACTGCCTGGTGCCAGACACCAGAAAATATAAAATGGCATTTTTTGTACATATAGCAACTGGCCTAGGGTCTTATTCCACCAGCTTCAGAGGGAAATAAATCATGTTTGTTTAACAGACCCCGCGGAAGAATGTCCTGGCACAATGCCTGACACCCAGTAAGCACTTAATAAATATTTATTGAATGAATGAGAAAGATCGTTAAGCCCAGCAATGTATTTCTTGGCTGCAAGTGGGGAAAGGTAAAAATCAGATTTTTGAAACCATACATCCCCTCTCTTCCCCACAACCCACACACAGAAAAGAGCAAAAAGGAAAGCAAAAAAAGGTATCATTAGAGCAGTAGGAAGAAGCCACCTCTGCTTTGTGACTTGGATCAAAGCAGTTAACCTCTCTGGGCCATAACTGCTTCGTTTGTATAATGGAAAGTCCGGGCTTGGTGAGCCAGTGCTGAGATCCTACGGCTCTGAGCTTCTCTAAGGCACAGCCCCTCACACCTAATTACACGGTTTGCCGGCAAAAGGAGTGAGGCCTGCCTTTATCAAGGTAGCAACAATAAGGAAGAGCCATTGTCATTCAAATCGTGGAGCTGACCTTTCTCTGAACCTCCTGCTTTGAGTAAGGAGCCCAGTTACAGAGCAGATATTCTTCTTTAGAGCTATTTTTTAGCAACATTGCGAAGAGGTTGAAGAGGAGAAAGTTCTGGTGAAAACATGCCCTCCTTTTCAGGTTTTAATTTTTCACGCTCACTACAATGAGAAACCCCCTTGCCAAGGACAGTGGGAAAAAAAAGGCCAGGGTATATGCCCAGTAGTGGGATTGCTGGGTCCTATGGTAGTTCTATCTGTAGTTTTTTAAGGAACCTTCATACTGTTCTCCATAGTGGCTGTATCAATTTACATTGCCGCCAACAGTGCAAGAGGGTTCCCTTTTCTCCACACCCTCTCCAGCATTCATTGTTTCTAGATTTTTTGATGATGGCCATTCTGACTGGTGTGAGATAATATTTCATTGTAGTTTTGATTTGCACTTCTCTAATGATGAATGATGTTGAGCATTCTTTCATGTGTTTGTTGGCAATCTGTATATCTTCTTTGGGGAAATGTCTATTTAGGTCTTCTGCCCATTTTTGGATTGGGTTGTTTGTTTTTTTGATATTGAGCTGCATGAGCTGCTTGTAAATTTTGGAGATTAATCCTTTGTCAGTTGCTTCATTTGCAAATATTTTCTCCCATTCTGAGGGTTGTCTTTTGGTCTTCTTTATGGTTTCCTTTGCTGTGCAAAAGATTTTAAGTTTCATTAGGTCCCATTTGTTTATTTTTGTTTTTATTTCCATTTCTCTAGGAGGTGGGTCAAAAAGGATCTTGCTGTGATTTATGTCAGAGTGTTCTGCCTATGTTTACAACCCAGCAATCCCACTACAGGGCATATACCCTGAGAAAACCATAATTCAAAAAGAGTCATGTACCAAAATGTTCATTGCAGCTCTATTTACAATAGCTAGGACATGGAAGCAACCTAAGTGTCCATCAACAGATGAATGGATAAAGAAGATGTGGCACATATATACAATAGAATATTACTCAGCCATAAAAAGAAACGAAATTTGAGTTATTTGTAATGAGGTGGATGGACCTAGAGTGTGTCATACAGAGTGAAGTAAGTCAGAAAGAGAAAAACAAATACCATATGCTAACAAATATATATGGAATCTAAGGGAAAAAAAAAGTCATGAAGAACCTAGGGGCAAGATGGGAATAAAGACACAGACCTACTAGAGAATGGACTTGAGGATATGGGGAGGGGGAAGGGTAAGCTGAGACAAAGTGAGAGAGTGGCATGGACATATATACACTACCAAATGTAAAATAGATAGCTAGTGGGAAGCAGCCGCATAGCACACAGGGAGATCAGCTCGGTGCTTTGTGACCACCTAGAAGGGTGGGATAGGGAGGGTGGGAGGGAGGGAGACACAAGAGGGAAGCGATATGGGAACATATGTATATGTATAACTGATTCACTTTGTTATAAAGGAGAAACTAACACACCATTGTAAAGCAATTATACTCCAATAAAGATGTTAAATAAATAAATAAAACACAAAAAAAGGCCAGCAAAGCTTCTCCACATGGAACTCTTTCTCCGTCTGCTGCTGGGATCGAGCAGCTGGTATTCAAGAAACAGGGAGTAGTTTTACTTGGTGACAGGAAGTGGATGAGAGGAAGAGGGAGAGCAGAGAGCAGGCTCTTTTGCCTGTCTGCCTTTCCAGTTTTGCAGAGAGTGAAAAATGTCCTTTTGAAAAGAGCAAAAAGAAGAGGGGGGGGCCTCCCTGGTGGCGCAGTGGTTGAGAGTCCGCCTGCCGATGCAGGGGATGCGGGTTCGTGCCCCGGTCTGGGAGGATCCCATATGCCGCGGAGCGGCTGGGCCCGTGAGCCATGGCCGCTGGGCCTGCGCGTCCGGAGCCTGTGCTCCGCAACGGGAGAGGCCACAAGAGTGAGAGGCCCGCATACCGCAAAAAGAAAAAAAAAAAAGAAAAAAAAAAAAAAAAAAAAAAAAAAGAAGAGGGGGGAAAAGAAGTTCTTAAGCGAAATAAAATTAAATTATATTTTGTGAAAATAAGGCACTTATTTTCAGTATCTATAGTATTGGTGGTCGGCACCAAAATCCTTGCTGAAAAGAGGGCAAACAAATCAAAATTTGTGCCAGGAAATTGCAGAGATTTTAATAAATGTCACAGAGCAAAAGGATTCCATGCTCAAATTAGTTTGGGGAATGATTTACTGCAGGACTTCTCAGAGCCTTTAATGTAGGAATGGGCATGGTGACTTGAAAGAGACTTTTTCCTCAGAGAGCAGATTTTTCAGAAGACACTTGGGAAACACTGCTTTATAACTCATTTCTCTTATCGGAAGGCAAATCATGCAAATGAAAAAGAATTATCTTCTCTAGTTTCAGAAGACAACACATGTTTAAAATTATTCCTTTGGGAGAGTGGAATTAACAATTTAGTTTCAATACTGAACCTTTGCATGGAAGTTAAAGGACAAAAGATCCAGGCTTGATATATTCAAGCACTTGCTGACAATAACAGCTGTTCCCAAATGAAGAAGTTCATCATCAGGAAGACAGAATAACCTGTCTCTGGAATAACAATAATAGCCACCTCAGACAGAGTGTTTGCTCTTTTATGATTCTGTGCTAAATAGCACTATCTATAGAGTTATATAAAACATATATGTATATATGGTATGTACGTATGAATTTATATTTATGTTTATATCCATTTTTTATATTTCATCTTTACAACCCTATGAAAGGAGATACTACCATTTACCCCCATCTTGTAGGTAAGTAAACTAAGGTTCCAGAACATTACCTAACTTCCCCAAGGCCACGTACAGAGTAAAAGGCTTAGCAGAGATTCAAAGGCAGGCAGCTGACTGCAGAGGCCCACTCTTCCCCACACCAGCACACTGGCCCATGGAAGTCACTGGAAGGTAGCTGTAACTAACAGTCACAACAGGGACCTTGTAGAAGGGGTTTTGGTATAGAAAAGGTATGTTCTATGTGATTTACAGGATCCTTACAAATAGTTATGACTAATTTTCCATCAACCTATATAGACTACTAATAATGGTATTTACAAAAACATTGAATTCAACTTTTAAACATATTAGTGGCTGCTATGTGCCTATCATTGTAAAGAATGCAATTGGTAAGAGGGAAGTAAATATTATCAAAGATGGTATCTACCCTTGAGGAGCTCGTGGTTCCATGAGAGACGAGATGACACATAGGAAGCCGTGAGACACCAGAGCCTGAACTGGCTGTATTTCTAGCTAGTGCGCCCAGCCTCAGTTTCTGGGGGTGCCTAGAGGACCCAGGTCTATGTGGGTTGTAGGGACCCCCAACACAGTGTGGCTGCCTACCTGACAGGATTTCACAAGGACCCCAGGATGGATGTTAATCATGGGCTGCCCAGCTTCTGAACTTCCTTCCTATGTTTGTGTAAATGTGGGTGAGAGGCAGCAAATGCTAAGTGCTTATGCATTATCAGACTTCCAATTGCCAGCACCCATGGCTTGTTGCCTGAGGGCTTTCTCTGGCCCCCAAAGCCCACTTCGCAAATGCAGGATGCAAGAGGAGCAGGAAAGGTACACTGCACCTCCTACCCAGCAGCCCTCAGCTAATGACTGTCTAGGGTTGATGGACAAACGTCCTACCTCCTTGCCCGTCAGTGACATAGCTCTGAGGTGCATGGTCTACACTATCTCCCAGCAGGGTTATGCTCTAATTGCCCACAGGGGTAATTTGCTGGATAACACACCTTTTATTACTTCATTCTCTCCCTGTCTGACTTTCCCACTCCCTTCCAGTGTTTCCTTGGATCACCTCCCAAATTAACCACTTGCACTCAAATCCTTGTTCGGGGTTGCTTCTGGGGGAACCCCACCTGGACTTGGACTCCCAGCCCCTGGCAACAAGGGCATCCAACTTAAGTCCAAATGACCTATATGCTTCCACCTGAGATTTTAACCCTGGAGCAAGTGAAGGATTAGGAACAGTCCAGAATTTGTTCTGAGGCCAGCAGAGAGGGCCTCCTGTGTCCAACAAGGTGATATTTTACTCCTTGAATTTTAGAGTTGAGAAGGACATTTGAGGCCATCCAGTTTCTTTCTTCACAGATGAGAAAATTGAGGCTTGCAAGGTTAAGAGATTTACTTAAGGTCCCAGAGGGAGGTAGAGACAAGAGACAGTTTTTTGACCATAGTGGTTGAGAACCAGGCTTTTTGAAGGCAGGCATCTTGGTTTGAGGCCCCACTTGCTGCTTGTGTGATTTGTAGAAAGCTATTTACGATCTCTAAGTCACCACTTTCTCATCATTATAAAGTTGTGAGGATCAAGTGAGATGAATTTAGCATGGCATTCATTGGGATGCTTTCAGCTCTAAATAACAGAATACTTCACTAAAAGTATCAAAAAAAAAAAGGAATTATAATAAGAAGCTCAGAATTGGGGCTGCTCCAAGGCTGGTTAAGCAGTTTTTTATGTCATTGAGGACTCATGCTCTCCATGTTCTGCTATGCCATCTGCAATCTGTCTCCCCTGATGGATGCAAAAATGGCAAAAGATGCTCCAAGGAGCACCACCTCATGCAACAACCATCAGCAGGAGAGCAGGAGATTCTCCCCCAAGATACTCTATATCAAGGGAGAAAACCTTTTCCAGAAGCCCCCTTATGTCTCACTAGCCAGGTCTGCACAGCATTCCATCTCTAAACCAATCCCTGACAACAGGAATCCAGGCAGCATGACTGGCTTAGATCCAAGCAACATGTTCCTCCTGGTACAGGGGTACAAGTCACCTCCCTGGAATACGTGAGGAGGAGCCAAACAGGCATCAGGGCTCTTCCAGCAAGAAGGAGGGGTTGGTACAGATTGACTGATGGGTTAGGAAGCAACGATGTCAACCACAGTTGCTGAGTTTACAGAGATGCTGAATAAATGCTATTTTTAGTGTGATGCTCAGTTCTCTGTGCTAAAAAATTACAACTCTTTCTTTGGTTTAATGCTATTTGTCTTCAAAGGTAAAATTAACTAGTAGTATAAGTAACACTCTGTCTTAACAGACATTTTGTTTGTTTGGTTGGTTGGTTCGTTGGTTTCGGCTTTGCTTTTTTTTTAAGACATTATTTTTTAGAGCAGTTTTAGGTTCACAGAAAAATTAAGAGGAATGTACAGAGATCTCCCATATACCCCTGCCCACACATACATAGCCCCCCATATCAACATCCCCCACCAGAGTGGTACATTTGTTACAACTGATGAACCTACACTGACACAATACCATCCAAAGTCCATAGTTTACACTCGGGTTCACTCTTGGTGTTGTACATTCTATGGGTTTGACCATATGTATAACATGTATCCATCATTATAGTATCATACAGAGTATTTCCACTACCCTAAAAATCCTCTGTGCTTCACCTATTCGCCCCTCCCCTTGGCAACCACTGATCTTTTCACTACCTCCATAGTTTTGCCTTTTCCAGATTGTCACAGTGTTGCCTCATCCAGTGTGTAGCCTTTTCAGTTTACTTCCCTTCACTTGGTAATATGTTAAGTCACTTTTTACTTTACAATATAGGGAAGTTTTGTAAAGGGGAAAGGTGGATGTGGAGCTGGGGATATAGACGGAAGAACAGAGAAAGAAGGGCCTTGTGGAACCAGAAAGCCAATTTCATAGGCATCCCAGTTTTTTCACAGGCAGGGCCTGCTCCAAGCTAGGCTTTAAAGAATGGATTTTACACTTGCACTTGTCCTCCTGAAATCCAAATTCCCACTTGTACTAAGAGACTTTCGAGCAAAGAGCAAGTCAAAAAACAAATCCTGTTGAAGCCCCTTCTAATAGCTGCGCCTCTTAGCACACATCGCCCTGGCAGGGGCCTAACTTGTCTTGTTCACCCTGACACGGCCAGCACAGCAGATGATCAGGACAGGAAGTGGCCCAACCAGACCTTCCCAGGTTCTGTCACGAATGCAAATCTTAACCCTCATGAGCATCTTTCATCTTTCAATTTCCTCACCTTGAAAAAGGACTGTTACCTTAATGCTCATCTCAGCCTCTTAGTTGACAGGATCTTTCAGCCTGAGTGTTCTCTGTTCCCCTGTGACTCCTAACTCACATTTTTCCCAGAGAGGGAATCCGGCTGACTTCGCTCACTGGCCAGTCTACTACCAAGGACCTCCCCCTCAGGTGAGGTGTGGCCCCCAGTCTGTCAGTAGGATTTAGGCAGTACAGGGTCCCATCATAATTTCCAGTGCGACCCGACCTGTGAACAGGGGCAGATTCCATTCTCTTGAAGGGGATATGGGGGGAGTGGAGGGGTGGCAAAGACCCAGACCAAAGTACATGGGGAAGGGGGGGAGAGCATTTACTCAGGAGTATTTAGCCAGAAGAACTAGAGAAAGCTTCCTCTGGCCTTCTCCAAGAGAGAGAGACCCCAGGAAGCACAAACATGAAGTTAGATCTAAGGCACAGTGTTTTTGAGGGACCCAGAATCAGTCTGCCTCCTTCCCCTTGCCCACATCCACTTTCAGGGTTTTCTGTAAACCAACAAAGATAAAAAATAATGAAGGTGGGAAATTGCAGAGGTAATAGAAGCTTGCTGAAGTCTAAACATGGGAGCCCTAGTCTGAAGTTTCTGCCTTCCTTCTGATGTGGCAAACTGCAATCTCTCTGGACTTTTCCCCTCTACCTTTAGATTGGAATTCAAATTTCTCTCTGTCTTGAGTCATAGAATTATAGAGATAGAAAAGTGCAAAAAATACATCTCCTTGTGTTCAGATACAGAAACCGAGACCCAAAGAAGCTGTGCGACATGCCTAATTGCCGGAACTTGTCTTGGAATTAAGTATTTGGCCTGGCTACCCATGTATTCTGGTACCAGTGGGACCTCTCCAGAGCTACCCAGAGAAGTCTCAGCGTTACAATAGCTGCATGGGTGACAAGAGTGTTTGCAGACATCAGACATGGGAGCCTGGAGGGCCCCTGAGCTTCCATGTCCTTACAGCTGATGTAGGTAGGAGCAGTGTCATCCCAGCTCAATGGACCATCTGGAGGCACCAGAGAACCTGAGGCTCACTACAGCACGCCTTGCTTAGGCAATGTGAAGATTGAGAGATTCAGGCAAGTTAGTCTGCTCATTGTGTGACATGATGTTGCTGTTACTTATGAAAGAGTACCAGCCAAAATCACTAGTCATTAAAGATGAATCAAGGTAAGGTTAAAAAGTTACAAAGGTGATGACTTAATACGACTACAGGTTACCTAAAGGAGGGGATGACCAATTCTTGGGCAAAACCCATCCAAAAGCTGAATGAAAGACGCTTAGCCACTGCCCTTCCCCTCGATTTCCTTGGGAATAGGCAACCCCGGCTCTGGAGGGAAGAGACCTGGGTACAAACCCTGAATCCTCTGCTTACTAGCCGTGCAGGCTTGGCCAAGCAACTGCACTTGTCTGAGGATCTGCTTGCTCATCTACGTGAGCTGGGACTGCTGTGAGAATTCAATGGGATAATGTGCATAAGAGGCCCAGCTCTGGACGGGCACAGAATAGGTATTAATGAAAAAGTCACGTATGTAGGTGTCACCATCATCGTTTGACCACAGTGTGCCCAGATCTAACCATGACCAACCTACGTGAGCTGTTTCAGCAGGTGAGAGCCAGGCTTTGGTTGGACAAAGCCACCTGGACCTCACACGCCAGTGAGAGCACAGAGCCAGCACTGGACACTGGTTGGCCTAAACCATGGTTTCTCAACCTCGATAGTACTGACATTTTGGACTAAATAATTCTTTGTTGGGTAACTCTGTCCTGTGCTTTGTAGAATGGTTAGCAGGATCCCTGGCCTCTACTCGCTAAATGCAAGTAGCATCCTCCCCTTGTTGTCACAACCAAAAATGTTTCCAGGCGTTGCCATATGTTCCCCCAGGGGCAAAATTACCCCTGGTTGAACCACTGGTCTAGTGACATGCCTAGAATGGGTTTCTCAGGTAAGGTCAAAGAATCTACCCAGAGTTTCTGGTTACAAATCACCTGCCTAGGGTTACCTTTTTCTGGCAAACCACTGAAGAACATTCACCTCATATATTTTATAAGCATTACATTCCAAGGGAAGAGAATCAACTGAGGAAATAATCTAGTGGACATGTAACATTTGTACTTATTAACAAAGCTGCTTCATGCTAATACATCTGTGACAACCAACTGCTGATTGATAAAATGGTGGGATTCTCTAAAGCTCAAGCACAGACCAGATGTTGGCAGGAGCTCCTTGCCCCTGGTTAAACATTGTGGCTGGTCAGCAGCATTCTTTCCAGGGGTATTCATCACTCTCTAGTTAAACATACCAAGGCATTGTTCCAATTCCAGGGGCCTGCGTCTGCAGGGGGCCCTTTAACAAGAAAATAAAAGGATAAGGGAGTAAAAGAATGAATGAAACCCCTCCTTTTCCTGTCACCTTCTGTTGACCTGTGTGACTCAGGTCTACTAATATATGGGCTCTGCCCAAACACCTACCTCCCTATAAAATAATAATAAATTTTTTTAAAAGGGAATAGTTTTTTTGGTTTGTTTTTGTTTTAATTTTACTTATTTATTTATTTTTGGCTGTGTTGGGTCTTCGTTTCTGTGCGAGGGCTTTCTCTAGTTGTGGCGAGCGGGGGCCACTCTCCATCGCGGTGCGCGGGCCTCTCACTATCACGGCCTCTCTTGTTGCAGAGCACAGGCTCCAGACACGCAGGCTCAGTAACTGTGGCTCACAGGCCTAGTTGCTCTGCGGCATGTGGGATCCTCCCAAACCAGGGCTCGAACCCGTGTCCCCTGCATTGGCAGGCAGACTCTCAACCACTGCACCACCAGGGAAACCCAAAAACAAATAAAATTTTTTTTAAAAAAAAATAGCAGGCTGTGATTGAGGCACACCCCTGGCAGGGAATGGGTTCTCTTGGTCCCCACCCCTGGCGGCTCACTGTTGGCCCCTCCAATGACCTCCAGGAATACACTTGAGAGAGCACTCTGAGTCCTGCTGTGGCCCAAGTGCCTCAAAAATGTGCAGAAACTTGTGCTTTCCAGGTGCAGGGGACTAAAGTGTGTGCAGTTCCATAGTGAGTGGAGAGAAGCAACCCCACATCAGGCACACAGAGTGCCCCAAGATCTGGTGGTCCCAGAAGGGAGAGGGCACAAGAAAGGAAGTAGGTAAGGGAAGGCAGACCCAAAAGGAGAGAGCATCTACTGAGCACTTATTATGTACCTTACAGTAAGACCCTTTTGCAAATGTTACCTTCTTTACTTGTCACCACAAAGCCATTATTGGGTTGGCCAAAAAGTTCATGTTTTTCTGTAAGATGGCTCTACTAGTGCTTAGCTGTCTTTAACTTCATTTGAAACAATTTTCTTACGTTGTATTGTGACAGCTGTCATAGCGTGCATTTTAAAAAAATTGAAACTGGTGATTTTTTTATTAGCTATCTATTATACACATATTACTGTAAATGTGTCAATCCCAATCTCCCAATTCATCCCACCACCACCCCGCACCCCCCACTTTCCGCCCTTGGTGTCCATACATTTGCTCTCTACATCTGTGTCTCTATTCTGCCTTGCAAACCGGTCCATCTGTACCATTTTTCTAGATTCCACATATATACGTTAATACATGATATTTGTTTTTCTCTTCCTGACTTACTTCACTCTGTATGACAGGCTCTAGGTCCATCCACGTCTCTAGAAATGAACCAATTTCGTTCCTTTTTATGGCTGAGTAATATTCCATTGTGTATTGTACCACATCTTCTTTATCCATTCATCTGTCAGTGGGCATTTAGGTTGCTTCCATGACTTGGCTATTGTAAATAGTGCTGCAATGAACATTGGGGTGCCTGGGGTCTTTTGGAATTATGGTTTTCTCTGGGTATATGCCCAGTAGTGGGACTGCTGGGTCATATGGTAATTCTATTTTTAGGTTTTTAAGGAACATCTATACTGTTCTCCATAGTGGCTGTATGAATTTACATTCCCACCAACAGTGCAAGAGAGTTCCTTTTTTCTCCAGCATTTGTTGTTCATAGATTTTCTGATGAGGCCCATTCTAACTGGTGTGAGGTGATACCTTACTGTAGTTTTGATTTGCATTTCTATAATAATTAGTGATGTTGAGCAGCTTTTCATATGCCTCTTGGCCATCTGTATGTCTTCTTTGGAGAAATGTCTATTTACGTCTTCTGCCCATTTTTTGATTGGGTTGTTTGTTTTTTTAATATTGAGCTGCACCAGCTGTTTATATATTCTGGAGATTAATCCTTTGTCCGTTGATCCATTTGCGAATATTTTCTCCCATTCTGACGGTTGTCTTTTCGTCTTGCTTATGGTTTCCTTTGCTGTGCAAACGCTTTTAGGTTTTCATTAGGTCCCATTTGTTTCTTTTTGTTTTCATTTCCATTACTCTAGGAGATGGGTCAAAAAAGATCTCACTGTGATTTATGTGAAAGAGTGTTCTTCCTATGTTTTCCTATAAAGGTTTTATAGTGTCTGGTCTTTCATTTAAGCCTTTAATCCATTTTTAGTTTATTTTTGTGTGTGGTGTTAGGGAGTATTCTAACTTCATTCTTTTTTTTTTTTTTTTTTTTTTTTTTTTTTTAGTACACAGGCCTCTCACTGTTGTGGCCTCTCCTGTTGCAGAGCACAGGCTCCGGACGCGCAGGTCAGCAGCCATGGCTCACAGGCCCAGCCGCTCCGCGGCATGTGGGATCCTCCTAGACCGGGGCACGAACCCGTGTCCCCTGCATCGGCAGGTGGACTCTCAACCACTGCACCACCAGGGAAGCCCTAATTTCATTCTTTTACATGTAGCTGCCCAGTTTTCCCAGCATCACTTATTGAAGAGACTGTCATTTCTCCATTGTATATCCTTGCTGCTTTGTCATAGATTAGTTGACCATAGGTGCATGGGTTTATGTCTGGGCTTTCTATCCTGTTCCATTGATCTATATTTCTGTTTTGATGCCAGTACCATATTGTCTTGATTACTGTAGCTTTGTAGTATAGTCTGAAGTCAGGGAGTCTGATTCCTCCAGCTCCGTTTTTCCCCCTCAAGATTCCTTGGGCTATTCAGGGTCTTTTGTGTCTCCATACAAATTTTAAGACTTTTTGTTCTAGTTCTGCAAAAAAAAAAATGCCATTGCTAATTTGATAAGGATTGCATTGAATCTGTAGATTGCTTTGGATAGTATAGTCATTTTCACAATATTGATCCTTCCAATCCAAGAACATGGTATATCTCTGCATCTGTTTGTGTCATCTTTGATTTCTTTCATCAGTGTCTTATAGTTTTCTGAGTACAGGTCTTTCACTTCCTTAGGTAGGTTTATTCCTAGGTATTTTATTCTTTCTGTTGCAAGGGTGAATGTGATTGTTTCCTTAATTTCTCTTTCTGATTTTTCATTGTTACTGTATAGGAATACAAGAATTTCTGTGCATTAATTTTGTATCCTGCTACTTTACCAAATTCATTGATTAGTTCTAGTAGTTTTCTGGTGGCATCTTCAGGATTCTCTATGTATAGTATCATGTCATCTGCAAACAGTGACAGTGTTACTTCTTCTTTTCCAATTTGGATTCCTTTTATATCTTTTTCTTCTCTGACTGCTGTGGCTAGGACTTCCAAAACTATGTTGAATAATAGTGACGAGAGTGGACATCCTTGTCTTGTTCCTGATCCTACCGGAAATGTTTCAGTTTTTCACCATTGAGTATGATGCTAGCTGTGGGTTTGTCATATATGGCCTTTATTATATTGAGGTAGGTTCCCTCTATGCCCATTTTCTGGAGAGCTTTTTTATCCTAAAATGGTGTTGAATTTTGTCAAAAGCTTTTTCTGCATCTATTGAGATGATCATATGGTTTTCATCCTTCAGTTTGTTAATGTGGTGTATCACAATGATTGATTTGCATATATTGAAGAATCCTTGCATCCCTGGGATAAATCCCACTTGATCATGGTGTACGATCCTTTTAATGTGCTGTTAGATTCTGCTTGCTAGTATTTTGCTCAGAATTTTTGCATCTATGTTCATCAGTGATATTGGTCTATAATTTTCTTTTTTTGGAATAGCTTTTTCTGGTTTTGGTATCAGGGTGATGGTGGCTTCGTAGAACGAATTTGGGAGTGTTTCTCCCTCTGCAATTTTTTGGAAGAGTTGAGAAGGACTGGTGTTACCTCTTCTCTAAATGTTTGATAGAATTTGCCTGTGAAGCCATCTGGTCCTGGACTTGTGTTTGTTGGAAGATTTTTAATTAGTTTCAATTTCATTATTTGTGATAGGTCTCTTTATATTTTCTAATTCTTCCTGGTTCAGTCTTTGAAAATTGTACCTTTCCAAGAATTTGTCCATTTCTTCGTGGTTGTCCATTTTATTGGCATATAGTAATTTGTAGTAGTCTCTTATAATCCTTTGTATTTCTGCACTGTCAGTTGTGATTTCTCCTTTTTCATTTCTAATTTTATTGATTTGTGTCCTCTCCCTTTTTTTCTTGGTGAGTATGGCTGAGGGTTTATCAATTTTGTTTATCTTCTCAAAGAACCAGCTTTTAGTTTTATTGATCTTTGCTACTGTTTTCTTCATTTCTATTTCATTTGTTTCTGCTCTGATCTTTATGATTTCATTCCTTCTACTGACTTTGGGTTTTCTTTGTTTTCTTTCTCTAGTTGTTTTAAGTGTAGGGTTAGATTGTTTACTTGAGATTCTTCTTGTTTCTTGAGGTGAGATTGAATAGCTATGAACCTCCCTCTTAGAACTGCTTTTGCTGCGTCCCGTAGGTTGTGGGTCGTCATGTTTTCGTTGTCATTTGTTTCTATGTATGTTTTTATTTCTTCTTTGATTTCTACAGTGATCTCTTGGTTATTTAGTAGTGCACTGTTTAGCCTCCATGTATTTGTGTTTTTTACAGTTTTTTTCCTGTAATTGATTTCCAATCTCATAGTGTTTTGGTCAGAAAAGATGCTTGATACAATTTCAACCTTCTTCAATTTTCTGAGGCTTGATTTTTGACCCAAGATGTGATCTATCCTGGAGAATGTTCCACATGCACTTAAGAAGAAAGTGCATTCTGCCACTTTTGGGTGGAATGTTCTACAAATATCTTTTAGATCTATCTCGTCTATTGTGTCATTTAAAGCTTGTGTTTCCTTATTTATTTTCTGTTTGGATGATCTGTCCATTGGTGTAAGAGGGGTGTTAAAGTCCCCCACTATTACTGTGTTACTGTCGTTTCTCCTTTCATGGTTGTTAGCATTTGCCTTATGTACTGGGGTGCTCCTATGTTGGGTGCATAAACATTTATAACTGTTTTATCTTCTTCTTGGATTGATCCCTTGTTCATTATGTAGTGTCCTTCCTTGTCTCTTGTAACATTCTTTATTTTAAAGTCTATTTTATCTGATATGAGTATTGCTTCTCCAGCTTTCTTTTGATTTCCATTTGCATGGAATATCTTTTTCCATCCTCTCACTTTCAGTCTGTATGTGTTCCTAGGGCTGAAGTGGGTCTCCTGTAGACAGCATATATATGGGCCTTGTTTTTTTTTTTTTTTGTGGTATGCGGGCCTCCCACTGTTGTGGCCTCTCCCGCTGCGGAGCACAGGCTCCGGACACGCAGGCTCAGCGGCCATGGCTCACGGGCCCAGCCGCTCCGCGGCATGTGGGATCATCCCAGACCAGAGCTCAAACCCGTGTCCCCTGCACTGGCAGGCGGACTCTCAACCACTGCGCCACCAGGGAAGCCCTGGGCCTTGTTTTTGTATCCATTCAGCCTGTCTGTGTCTTTTGGTTGGAGCATTTAATCCATTCACATTTAAGGTAGTTATCGATAAGTATGTTCCTATTACCATTTTCTGAATTGTTTTGGGTTTGTTTTTGTAGGTCCTTTTCTTCTCTTGTGTTTCCCACTTAGAGAAGTTCCTTTAGCATTTGTTGTAGAGCTGGTTTGGTGGTGCTGAATTCTCTTAGCTTTGCTTATCTGTAAAGCTTTTGATTTTTCTGTTGAATCTGAATGGTCCTTGCCAGGTAAAGTAATCTTGGTTGTAGGTTCTTCCCTTTCATGACTTTAAATATGTCATGCCACTCCCTTCTGGTTTGTAGAGTTTCTGCTGAGAAATCAGCTGTTAACCTTATGGGAGTTCCCTTGTGTGTTATTTGTCGTTTTTCCCTTGTTGCTTTCAACAATTTTTCTTTGTCTTTCATTTTTGTCAGTTTTATTACTACATGTCTCAGCGTGTTTCTCCTTGGGTTTATCCTGCCTGGGACTCTCTGTGCTTCCTGGACTTGGGTGTCATTTCCTTTCCCACATTAGGGAAGTTTTCCACTATAATCTCTGCAAATATTTTCTCAGGTCCTTTCTCTCTCTCTTCTCCTTCTGGGACTCCAATAATGCAAATGTTGGTGCGTTTAATGTTGTCCCAGAGGTCTCTTAGGCTATCTTCATTTCTTTTCATTCTTTTTTCTTTATTCTGTTCCATGGCAGTGATTTCCACCATTCTGTCTTTCAGGTCACTTATCTGTTCTTCTCCCTCAGTTATTCTGCTATTGATTTCTTCTAGTGTATTTTTCATTTCAGTTATTGTATTGTTCATCTCTGTTTATTTGTTCTTTAATTCTTCTAGGTCTTTGTTAAATGTTTCTTCCATCATCTCGATCTTTGCCTCCAATTCTTTATCCAAGGCCCTGAAACATCTTCACTGTCATTATTCTGAATTCTTTTTCTGGAAGGTCGCCTATCTCCACATCATTTAGTTGTTTTTCTGAGGTTTTATCTTGTTCCTTTCTCTGGTACACAGTCCTCTCCCTTTTCATTTGGTCTATCTTTCTGTGAATGTGGTTTTCATTCTACAGGCTGCAGGATGGTAGTACTTTTTGCTTCTGCTATCCGTCCTCTGGTGGATGAGGCTATCTAAGAGGCTTGTGCAAGCTTCCTGATGGGAGGGACTGGTGGTGGATAGAGCTGGGTGTTGCTCTGGTGAGCAGAGCTCAGTAAAACTTTAATCTGCTTGTCTGCTGACGGGTGGGGCTGAGTTCCCTCCCTGGTTGTTCGTTGTTTGGCCTGAGGTGACCCAGCACTGGATGCTACAAGGCTCTATGGTTGGGCTAATGGCAGACTCTGGGAGGGCTCACGCCGAGGAGCACTTCCCAGAACTTCTGCTGCCAGTGTCCTTGTCCCCATCATGAGCCACAGCCGCCCCCCACCTCTGCAGGAGACCCTCCAACACTAGCAGGTAGGTCTGGTTCAGTCTCCTATGGGGTCACTGCTCCTTCCCCTGAGTCCCAATGCACACACTACTTTGTGTGTGCCCTCCAAGAGTGGAGTCTTTGTTTTCCCCAGACGTGTTGAAGTCCTGCAATCAAATCCCGCTAGCTTTCGAAGTCTGATTCTCTGGGAATTCTTCCTCCTGTTGCCGGACCCCCAGGTTGGGAAGCCCGATGTGGGGCTCAGAACCTTCACTCCTGTGGGTGGACTTCCGTGGTATAATTGTTCTCCAGTTTGTGAGTCGCCCACCCAGCAGTTATGGGATTTGATTTTATTGTGATTGTGCCCCTCCTACCGTCTCATTGTGGCTTCTCCTTTGTTTTGGGATGTGGCGTATCTTTTTTGGTGAGTTCCAGTGTCTTCCTGTTGATGATTGTTCAGCAGTTAGTTGTGATTCTGGTGCTCTCGCAATAGGGAGTGTGAAATTGGTGAATTTTTGTGTAACCATTTTAATATTGAAGATGGAAGAAAAAGAGCAATATTTTTGGCATATTATGCTTTATCATTTCAAGAAATGTAAAAACGCAACTGAAACACAAAAAAAGATTTGTGCATTGTATGGAGAAGGTGTTGTGACTGATCAAACGTGTCAAAAGTGGTTAGCAAAGTTTCATGCTGGGGATTTCTCTCGCTGGATGATGCTCCACGGTCGGGTAGACCAGTTGAAGTTGACAGCAATCAAATCAAGACATTAATTAAGAACAATCAATGTTAAACCACGCGGGAGATAGCCAACATACTCAAAATATCCAAATCAAGTGCTGAAAATCATTTGTAAGAGCTTGGTTATGTTAATCGCTTTGATGTTTGGGTTCCACATAACTTAAGCGAAAAAAACCTTCTTGACTGTATTTCCACATGTGATTCTCTACTTAAATGTAATGAAAATGTTCCATTTTTAAAATAAATTGTGATGGGCAATGAAAAGTGGATACTGTACAATAATGTGGAACGGAAGAGATCATGGGGCAAGTGAAATGAACCACCACCAACCACACCACAGGCCAGTCTTCGCGCAAAGAAGGTGATGTTATATATAGTAGGACTGGAAGGGAGTCCTCTTATGAGCTCCTTCCAGAAAACCAAACAATTAATTCCAACAAGTACTGCTCCCAATTAGAACAACTGAAAGCAGCACTCAATGAAAAGCATCCAGAATTAGTCAACAGAAAACACATAATCTTCCATCAGGATGCCACAAGACCGCACGTTTCTTTGATGACCAGGCAAAAACTGTTACAGTTTGGCTGGGAAGTTCTGATTTATCCACCATATTCACCAGACATTGCACCTTTGGATTTCCATTTATTTTGGTCTTTACAAAATTCTCTTAATGGAAAAAATTTCAATCCCCTGGAAGACTATAGAAGGCACCTGGAACAGTTCTTTGTTCAAAAAGATAAAAAGTTTTGGGAAGACGGCATTATGAAGTTGCCTGAAAAATGGCAGAAGGTAGTGGAACAAAACAGTGAATATGTTGTTCAATAAAGTTCTTGGTGAAAATTAAAAATGTGTCTTTTATTTTTACTTAAAAAACTGAAGGAGGGCTTCCCTGGTGGCGCAGTGGTTGAGAGTCCGCCTGCCGATGCAGGGGACACGGGTTCGTGCCCCGGTCCGGGAAGACCCCACATGCCGCGGAGCGGCTGGGCCCGTGAGCCACGGCCGCTGAGCCTGCGCGTCCGGAGCCTGTGCTCTGCAACGGGAGAGGCCACAGCAGTGAAAGGCCCACATACCGAAAAAAAAAAAAAAAAAAAAAAAAAAAAAAACTGAAGGAACTTTTTGGCCAACCCAATATTATCCCCAGTTCCATCAACAGTCAAACCAGAAAAGTCTGGCTGGCTGAGACTGGTCTTTACCACAGCTAGGGCTCCCAGCCCTGGCTGCAAAGTTAAATCACCTGAAAAGCTTTAGAAAAATACAGATGCCCAGGCCCCAAGGTCCACCAATTCTGTCAAACCCCAAGCAGCGGAGCCAGGCATATTAATTTTGGAAAAGCTCCCCCCGGTGATTAGAGTGAATATGTAGGTCCTAGAACCACTGCTCTACACAAGGAATAGAGGAGGGAGGTGTGGACAGAAGGACAACACAGTGGGTAGCCATCGTCTGTGTCCAGTTATCCACCCCCAGAGCCACACAGTGCTGCAAGGGATCCTGCAAGGCATTTAATTTGGCACACAATTTTAATGTGTGCCAAATTAAATGCCTTGGAAAGATAAATCCACAAACCCTGCATGCTGTGTGATATATTCCTGTAAAAACTGCTTGTGCATAATGGTCTTTTTCAAACAGTCTGCACCCCTGTCTCACTTTATTCCTACAGAGCACTGGTTCTCAGTCAGGGGCAGTTTGGCCCTCCAGCAGACATTGGGCAATGTCTGGAAACAAGTTTGCTTCTCACTACTTGGGAGGGATAGGGAGGTGTTACTGGCATCTGGTGAGTAGAGGCCAGGGATGCTACTAAACATCCTACAATGTACAGAATGGCCCCCTGCCACAAAGAATTATCCAGCTCCAAATGACAACAGTACTGAAGTTGAAACACTCTGCTGTAAAGAAGCAGTAGTCACCACCAGGTAGACGCGAAGACTTGGATACAACCCTCCTCCAGGTCGGAAGCCCGTCCCTGACCAAGCATGTTTCAAAGAATCACAGAATCTTAGAGCAGGAAGAGACTTCAGAGACAATGAGCCCCCTGAGACTCAGTTGGGTTTTTAGGAAAATCCTAGAACAAAGCTACACAATGTTTACCAAACCACATTATAATGCATTGCTGGCTTGACTTTCCGCCCAGGTGGTACAAGTGTTGCAAATTAACTAAAATTCTTATTCGTTGATTTAACAAGTATTTGTTGGGTGCCCAGTATGTTCAGGGCACGTTGCCGAAGTTCCCTGCCAACACTGTTACCCACCCTGGGACAGCCCTCTTAATGTTCAAGCCCAATATAAGATCCAGGCAAGATATGCAGACTCAGAACACAGCAAAATCACCCCCAGCTGGGTTTATGGTGGTTTTATTGTTTTCTAGCTCATTGGGTAACTTGGCAACCTGGGATCAGGTGTGCAAAGAACTGAAGGAGACCCATCCAAGAATCAGCTCTCCCAGGGGCTACACTGGAGTGAGGCTTAGCACAGCCTGAAGCCCAAGGTCAGATGCCTAGCATTCCTCCCAGCTGCCCAAAGCTGCCCTCTGCCTCCAGCCCAGCCTGCTCCAGCTCCCTGTCACACTGGGCGAGTTACGGGCAGCAGACTCAGGCCAGCCAGCACCCAGCCACCGCATCCAGGGCTCTCCTCCTTCTCCACGCCCCCTCCTCACGTCCCCGCTGCCACACTGTTATCAACAAGAATAAGCATTCCGTGGTAACTTGCCACAGAAATGAAAACTGCTCTGGGGGAAGAAACTGGGAACGTTTTGTCCTCCAGGGTCACGAGAGATTTAAGTTATTCTCCCTACTGGAGGTCTCATTTACACTGGGTGGAAACAACAACAAAATAAAAACCTGTCGAATGGATTGTGCAATAACGGGAAATAAATGCTGCAGACCCAAACTGGTGGGGGCAAAGAAGAAGGCAGAGGAAAGACACGAGGCAGCCATGAAGAAGAAACTGAGTCCGTGTGCCAGGGGGTGCTGGGCACTGGGTGATGCTGGAGGAGGGGGCCAGGGGCCGCCCTCCTGCCGGCTCCCTGAGATGTCCCTGTGCCTGCAACCATGCCTCCCCGTGCCAGGGAACACAGCTCCCCACGCCTCTGCCCACCCCACAAAACTCTGGGCTCAGCTGTGCCACTGACACCTGGCCAGAGACAACTGTCCCTGATATAAAGCAAGAGCCGGCCAGAGCCACCTGCCCAGTGGGCCTGTGATCACAGCAGACGCTCCCAATATTTCACCTCTCTCCTCCTCCTTCGGAACTCTATCTCAAAGTTATTTCCTCAGGGATGCTTCCTCGAATCCCCTAGATTCATTCTTTCACTCAACAAATATCTACTGGATGAATTTACTGAGTGGCCCCCAAGGGTAAGGTCTGCCCTTCATGTAATCTCCCACAGCAAACGCCTTCTCCTCTTTAACAATGATGGTAATTAAGTACTTACACAATTATTTCTTAGAGTCCAGTTCCCACCCCAAACCACCAGTCCTTCCAGAATACTGAGCTACATGAGAACAGGAGCCACATCTGTCTGGTTGACTCTGCTACATCCCACCGTCGGCGCCTCCCAGGTGTCGGGACATACTGAATGAATGAGTGAACATATGTGTGAGCAAACGGTCAGAGATACTCTTTTTATCATGTAAGTCCTCAAAAATCCAGTACTTATTTTACCCTTACAGCAGATGTCAAAATTGGACAAGCCTCATTTCAAGTGCTCATAGCCACACGTGGTTACCATACGGGACAGTGCAAGGCTGGGCTCCACCAGGGCCTTACCAGTGTGCTTGTTTGCTGGTAAAGTAGGAGAACATTTAAGCTCTGCTACACCGGGAGACGACACATCCCTTATGCTTCTTTCTGGTCGTTAGACGGCCCGGGTCCAATCCTATCTGTGCCATTTACTACTTGCACGACCTGGGCAAGTTACGTGACCTCCCTGTGACACTCAGTTCCCTCTTCTAAAAAGTGGGGGTATTTTTATGACAGTATCTACGTTATGGGAGAGACGGCAGGAACATTGAGGTAAGATCCCTCAGCCCTTAGCACACTGTCTGTCTCATAGTAAGTACGCGATAGCACCAGCCATTTAATATCTTATCATATGTTTATATCATGTACAGATATTCATGCTCCACTCCCTGCCACACGAGATGCCAGGTAGCTCAAGTCACCACACATTCTGTGGTTACAACAAAAGAAGAACCAGTATCCATTTCAGAACTACATTCTGAGCATATCCGTCACCGACAAAGACCACTGGGTTCCCCAAGGAAAAGCAAGATGGAATCTAGGTTATAAGATAAAGTCTAACCTCTTCCTTTGTGCTTCATGTAGTTTCCCTTGTTCTTAGGGTGCCGCATCCATAGGCCTCGCACCTGGCCCTTCAGACCGGGAGTTCCTCGCGCAGCACGTCTGTGCCGTCCCCTCAGCTCCAGGGCTCTGCGCAGAAACACTGCAACCAGCGTTCAGTTCAAGATGGCGGCGGCGGCGGGGCGTGCGCAGAGCCGCTGCTCTCGACGCTGCGATCTGGAGGCGGAGCTGCAGCAGCTGCACCGGATCCCACAAGAGCTCCGCCTCCTCCCCCACTGCCGAGATCCCTAGAAAGCAGCCCCACCCACAGTCTCTCCGGCAGAGCGTGTGCTCTGCAGCCGCAGTACAGACCTCTCTGTTCTTTGATCAAAGAATAAAACTCTTTTGCTTCCAAATGGAAGAACTCAGTCTCGTTCTATTGGTTTGAGCAACACTGGGCAGAAGGACCCTTCTTAGGGACCAACTCGGGAGGGTCAGTAACATGTTCTTTCATGGGAACTGCAAGATATATCTTAACAAATGAGACTGATGATGGATGTACGAATTGTACAGGCTAGTAAAAAATGTAAATGCACATAGAGAAGAGAATTTAGACTCGGCCATTGCACACATTATCATTGGTGAGAATGGGAAGTACTCGTTTAAATAAAAATCTTTGTGCAACTTTGTACAGGTTGTTTTAATGTGGTTCTCCCATCTGTTAAACTCAAATTCCACCGTACAGGACAGACAAGCTGTGTCCTTTCCAATCCAGCACAGAAAGAAAATGACATTTACATTTGATTTCCTGTCTGGGGCATAAAGTCGGCTCCAGAAAGCTGAGCATTCAGCAGGTTCCAGATGCAGGGCAAATGCTGGAACCATGACTGCTGTCATCGTGGCCCCAGAGCAGGGGGATGCCACATTTGGAATGAGGTAATAGTACCTACCTTGCAGGAACACTGTGAAAATTTAATTGAAATATTATGAGTGACAGTGCTTGACCCAAAGTAGGTATTCGATCAATGTCCTTAGGGAAACACAATCTAATGTCTGGGTCTTCTAATGATGCCACAATCTCATTCAAAAGACTTCTATATTGAACTAAAAATGTGTTCTAATTCTGCCCCTTTTGACTATCCGGAATGAGTCTAATTCCTCCTCCAGAAAGCCCTCAAACATATGAGGGTGACCTTTCATGCCCTCCACACCAAACTTCTCTTTTCCAGACAAACATCTTCAGGTTCCTCCAATAAGATAAGAATTTGTTGTCTTCAAAGTAACTAGAAGCATCTGGGCTCCAGTGGATCCCAAGACACATCTCAGCACCAATAACATGCCAATATCCCTGCAGGATCCCAACTTGGTCTTGTGGGATATGGATAAAGTTAACCTCATGGTTAAGCCTAATGCTTTCTTCATCATATAAAATTCAGGGAACTTTCTGCATATGCTCTCCCCAGCCCCAGCACCAACTGCAGATGCTGCTTTGTTTGACAGAGCCTGTTTTAGGACTAATACGCTCTTCACAGTTGAAATCCAGTCCCGAACCTTTAAAGTGACGTTTATTGTGGTCTTGGGAAAGGTTCAGTGGAGGTGAGAAGTGACAGCTGAGGGTGATAAATCAAATGCAGCTCAGTTTTCATTTAAGGGCAAACTGTCATCCAGCCAGCCTGTCTCAGTCATCAGGCAGCTCTGGCAGCTTGTGACTTCTTACGCACATGGTAAACAGAACACTGAATGGTGACCATTTCTTCAACTGCTAGGATGAGCCGTCGGCTTCTGTTCTCTGCTCAAACTTGACATCTTAAGCTGCTGGTTAGAGGACAGGCATGTTCAAAACTTTTCAGGACTAATCATAATCATAAAGCCTCTTTTAGAAATGATGCTGCTTGTACAGCATGTTCACAGCACACCTTGTCTGCTCTGCTTCCTAAAGCGCTGAACTGAAGGTTGTAATACTCTAGCACTGACTGTCCAGTACAGCAGTCACTAGCCACGTGAGGACACTGAGCATTTGAAATCTGGCTAGCTTGACTTGAGATGTGATGTAAGTATAAAATAATACAGGATTTCAAAAATTTAGTACAAAAAATTGTAAAATATCTTATTTCTAATCATATGTATTGATTTTATGTTGAATTGAAAATGTTTTGGATTAAATTAAATAATTATTAAAATTAATTTCACCTCTTTCTTTTTACTTTTTTTTCCACGTGGCTACTAGAAAATTTTAAGTTACATATGCAATTTGTAATGTGGCTCCATTACACTTCAGTTGAACAGCACTCGTCTGGAAGGCAAGGTGGGAGCTGGAAATCCCTCATTTCTCTGGCTCTTCCTCTGGGTTCAGACTTAGGAAAAAGGGACCTACTTCAGAAACCATCACTCGCTTTACTGTTTATTTATTGGTTAGACTACAGCAGTGGTCCTCAAACTTCAGTGAACATAAATGCTATGGACTGAATTGTGTTACCCCAAGATTCATACATTGAAGCCTAACCCTCCCTGTATTGGAGATAAGGCCTTTAAGGGGGTGATTAAGGTTAAATGAGGTCAGAAGGTGGAGCCCTGATCCAATAAAACTGATACTCCTGGGTATATATTCAAAAAAACCAAAAACACTAATTCAAATAGATACACACACACCCTAATGTTCATAGCAGCATTATTTACAATAGCCTAGAAATGGAAGCAACCTAAGCATTCAGCAACAGATGAATGGATGAAGATTACACACACACACACACACACACACACACACACACATACTCAGCCATAAAAAAGGGTGAAATTTTGCCACTTGCAGCAACGTGGATGGACTTGGGGTGTATAGTTCTAAATAAAATAAGTCAGAAGGAGAAAGACAAATACTGTGTGATATCACTTATATGTGGATTCTAAGAAATACAACAAACTAGTGAATATAATAAAAAAGAAGCAGACTCACAGATATAGAGAACAAACTAGTGGTTACCAGTGGGGGAGTGGGAGGTACGAACTATTAGGTATAAAATAAGGTACAAAGATATATTGTACAATAGGGGGAATATAGCCAATATTTTATCGAAACTATAAATGGAGTATAACCCTTAAAAACTGTGAATCCCTATATTGTACACCTGTAACTTATATAATATTGTACATCAACTATACCTCAATAACAAAAAAAAGAAGAGGAGGAAACACCAGCGCTCTCTCTCCACCATGTGAGGACACAGGGAGAAGGTAGCCATCTACAAGCCAGGAAGAGAGACTGCACTGGACACTAAACCCTGATGGAACCCTGATCTTAGATTTTCCAGACTCCAGAACTGTGAGAAAATACACTTCTGTTGTTTTAAGCCACCAAGCCTGTGGTATTTTGTTATGGCAGCTTGAACAGACTAAGGCAATAAGCATCACCTGCGGAGCTTGTTAGACATACAGGTTGTTGTCGTTTCTGTTCCTGACAGAGGCTGACTCTATTGATCTGAGACAGGCCTGGAAATCTGCCCTTCTTTAACAAGCACTCTAAGCATTTCTACGTGTATTTTGAGGTACCCTGGGCCAAAAGAAACATCATTATCTAGACTCCTGTTGGTGCCGTTGCAGAAGGAGTTGGTGGGCAAGAACTGAATTCCTAGTTCTACCACTCCAGCAGTGGCAGCCAAATTAATTTGATCGTGAGCGTCCCCTTTTGGTAAAGCATTTTTGAGCATGCAACCGGCTGAGCACTATACTTCGTGATACATTACATATGCCCAAACTATAAACCATATACTGAATATTAGCAAAGTTAATTTTTACATAAAAATACAGGTATGAAGTTATGCTATTTTCTTTTTGGATCCCAGTGGGTCATCTTCAGCCTGTGGAGGCCTCTCATCAAACAAGTTATAACACTTTATATGTTATATGAAGTCCTTGCTTTTGCCCATGCTGTTCCCATTTTGCCTTCTCTGCACTTAGAAAATGCCTATTTATTCCTCAGGCTTCAGCTCATAAATCTCCTCTGAACCGCTCTTCCTTCTTTCTCCTCCCCCTCTTACAGACAGCATTTCAGCCCCTCTTTGCAGCACATCTATGGACTCACCACACTGAATTGCAAATATTTGTTTAACCTGTCATCTCCTTGAGGGCATGGACTGCGCTTTATTTATCTGTTTCGCCTGTGCTTTGCACACAGCTCCTGGCACAAGGTATGCTTTTTTTTTAATGTTTGTAAAATGAGCAAACCAGTGAATGAGACAATTAATCAATACTTTCAGCAAGTCAAGGCCCTTCTCTGCAGAAGCAGAATCACCATAGTTTATGTGAGAAATAACCCACATAAAGGAGTGCGCTGAGAAGCTATCTGAAGCCATGCTGGGCTTTAAATTTGGGTTTAAAAAAGAACGTATAATTCACACCAAGCTGAGGATGAAAGCAAAGTGAACAGCCTAAACCACTCACAGCATAAAGAGCAGAGAAGGTTTTGGGGTGTTTGGGGGGTTTTTTTTACTGCTATTTTTAATTGTTTGTCTTAAGGTCAGGATCCTCCTGGCAAAGTAATAATGGATGGCTTGTGAGAGATCTCAGTGCATCTTTGTGGGGCAAGACAAAGATGGATGGGGAATGAGAGGGCTTGTAGAGGCAATATCATTTGTGAGCTACATCCAGGTCTGCACCTACACAAAATGAAGGAGTCACTTGGTCCAAGCCTCAGAAATGTTATGGCTAAAAGTATCACCTTTGGAAATTTAAACCTGACTTGGGTGTGTCATAGCAAGGGTCCTCCCTCTGTGAAGTCTAAAGCCTCATTAGCTAGAAGTTTGTTTCCCCCATTCCTTCACGTGCATCATGTCGTCTCTGTCCCCAAGCTTCCCCTGTCAGGGAGTAATCATGGACGGCAGCAGTACCCTGGCTGGAAGAATTCTCTGGGTGCTCTCTCACATGTGCTGGGGCCCATAGGAGAGAAATGCTTTGTCACTTCCCTGTTTACATAACAGCTTTTCCTCTCAGCAGGAACTTGAAAGAAACAAAGTTGTACATAATCCGTTTATCTTCTCAGACCCACTTACAAGGATTGACCGTGTGATATACTGAAAAGTAAAACACATGTCTGTTTATGAATCGCTTTTCAAGGTGATTAGCAAGCAACATTACCAGTAGAAAGGTTTCTATATTGTTCCCCTAAGAGTAGGGTTGTCATATTTAGCAAATAAAAATATAGGACACCTGGTTAAATTTGAATTTCAAATAGGCAATGAATAATTTTCTGGTATAAGCGTATATTGCACATGTCCTGCAATTTATCTGGCAACCCTACCTGAAGGGGAAAAAATCTCTACATAACCCTCATGGGGAAAATTTCTCTCTCTGTCTCTGGAAGTGTTTCCCACTAGCTGAGAAGGGTATGTTAATAAAAACATACGTCTGAAAGCTAAGATATCTGAGTTCTCTTCTAGTTCATGCTCTCATTGATTCATTAATGTTTCATCCCAAATACTGAGGTATGACTCTCCTGGGAGCGTGTTTGTTTGTTTGTTTGTTTGTTTTCGGTACGCGGGCCTCTCCCGTTGCAGAGCACAGGCTCCGGACGTGCAGGCTCAGCGGCCATGGCTCACGGGCCCAGCCTCTCCACAGCATGTGGGATCTTCCTGGACCGGGGCACGAACCCGTGTCCCCTGCATCAGTAGGCAGACTCTCAACCACTGCGCCACCAGAGAAGCCCGGGGAGCATGTTTTCTTTGTAACATAGCAGGTTTCTAAAGATCAAATATGTTACCTGACAGGAGGAACCCTAATAGAGGGAATTTCATGTAACAGTGGCAGATACATGGTACTCAAGAAGGACTTTCTGTCCTAGCTAAGCCTTCAAAATGCTGTAGTTACTACTTCTACCTATGTTTAAAGGCCGTCCTGCATCTGACTTATTGTTGTTCATTTATTATTACATCTTGTGCCTGCTTCCAAAATGGAAGTAATTTGCAGTGAAAAAGAATAAAAATCACCCAAAGTAAATATCATGTGAGGACTGAGCTTCCTGGAAGCCAAGGCAGAAAATAAAATGCAGCACATTACATAACTCTCACTGTTGGGTAAACAGTACTGTTGGCTTCTCAGAAGAAAGAAAGTTCTTCCTGGCATTAAATTCCAACATGCATGTGCGTGTATGCATGCATACGTGCAAAAATGTGCATGTCCAGATGCCCCTTCAGAACTGTCCTTCCAGAACTTTCAAAGTTATTTGATAAGAATTCTGCAACAGAGATCAAGACTCTGCCCTTAAATTTAAAGTCCTTTTATTGAGAGTTACCTCTTCGGGGAGGAGGGTACTAGCATAGTGTAAACGCAAAGCAGGGGGAAGATAAAAAAAAAAAACAAACTGGCTGAGCTTGGTCACAAATGTGAAAGTAGACTTTCACACGTGAAAAATACTATAGAGCCTGAATTCGGCTCTCCACAAAGTGTTCTTCATCATTATTATTCATTAGTGTAAACATGTGGCTTGTTTTCAATTATTCCGTATTGAAGCTAGTGAGACAAGATGATAAAGTTCCAAGACAACGTTAAATTACTAGGGCCTCTTATTACAAAGCAGCATCTTTCTTTTCAGGGTTATGTACCACCCTTTTTCTTATTCATTACTAATGCAACATCAAGCTGTGAACTTCTACAAGGCTGAAAATAATTCATGCAACCAATCTTCTTTAACAAACTAATCATCTTGTTCCTTCAGGAACAAGATATGGAACACTGGTGATGATTATGAAAAATAACAGTATTTATAAGAACCCACCATGCTCCACGCTATAGCTAAGGAAACTTTAACTGTGTTTAATGATTTTGCCACTAATACTCTCATTGAGATAGAGCCTGCCATATCATTTTAGGACGGAAGTTCTCAAACACATTGTTCTCAGAACGCCTTTAGACTCTTACCAAAATTATTAAGTACCCCAAAGAGCTATTGTTTAGATGTATTATAAAGATAAATATAATATGTTGCTATATTAGAAGTTAAGGCTGAAAAAATTTTAAATATCTATTTGTTAACCTTACTAAGAAAAAATCTAATACATGTTAACATTTTTATCAAACACAGCTATGTTTTCCAAAACAAAAACATTAGTGAGGAGAGTGGTATTACTATACATTTTTACAAATCTCTTTAATGCCTGGATAGCTGGATTCTCATATCTGCTTCTGTATTCGATCTGTTCCAATGTCACATGTTACATGATACCTGGAAAAGCCCCCTGTACACTCATGAGAGAATGAGAGTTAAAAAAAGGAGATGGGGGGCTTCCCTGGTGGTGCAGTGGTTGAGGGTCCGCACGTCCGGAGCCTGTGCTCCGCAACGGGAGAGGCCACAACAGTGAGAGGTCCGCGTACCGCAAAAAAAAAAAAAAAAAAAAGGAGATAGGGAGGGAGACGCAAGAGGGAGGAGATATGGGGATATATGTATAGCTGATTCACTTTGTTATAAAGCAGAAACTAACACACCATTGTAAAGCAATTATACTCTAATAAAGATGTTAAAAATAAAAAGGAGATAACAACTTAGTATTATTATTAAAATAGTTTTGTCTTCACAGACCCCCCTGAGAGTGTCTCGGGGACTATTAGGGTTCCCTCAACACATTTTGAGAACTGCTGTATTTGGATAAGACTGACTCCCATAAAAGCAAAATTAAGTTTACTATCTAGTGAAGAAAGCACTAGAATTACAAGAGTAAAAGTTCCATTCTACATATAGAAGCTAAACAGAAGTATAAAATACAGTATCTATTTTAAGGGGCTTAAAATTTATTTTACAATAGAGTAGTGGGGTATATTGCATTACTCTTCAAAATATCAGCTGCTCCTCTTACAAGGAGCACCTAAATGGGCCCACCCAACAGAGACTATCCCTATGGGAAGATTATACTCTTCCCACCCTATTGTGTTCATGTCTGTCCATCTGACTCACTTTAGCCAATGAAATGTGAGTAGAAGTGGCATGTGCTACTTCTGTGCAGAAGCTTTAATGACCATTAATGGATGCTTTAATGGATAGGTGATTCTTCCATCCCTCATCTCCTCTCTCATGAGACTCACAATGTCCAGGAAAGAGCTGCTTCTTCAGCCTGGGTCCTGAAATGAAGGCAACATGGACCAGAGCGGCAGTTAATCCATGCAGTGCATGTAACAAAGCAGTCCACTGAGATTTTTGGAGTTATTTGTTACCACAGCATAACTTAGCCTATGGTGACTGATAAAGGTGGGATAAGATAAGTATAGAAAAACTTATATATGAAAGAAGTATCATAATAATTATTCCCACTTATTAACCAATATAAAGCAAAGGGAAATCTATGTCAGTATCCTCAATTTTTAAGCAAATATTTAATTAAATGTAACAAGCATTATGGAGTCAGGCTCTATGCTAGATACTGAATATCCAGGGATGGGTAAGATATGGTCTCAGCATGGAAGGAGGTGGTGGGAAGCACAGCTTTGACACTGGAAGCTTAGCTCTGCTACTCACAACTGTATGACCTTGGGTAAGTTTCTCTGAGCCTTATTTTCTCACCTGTAAAATGGATATAATAATACCTACTTCAGATGATTGTAAGAATTAAATGATATGATTATGTAAAGTATGTAGCAGACAGCCTAGCATAGTATTTTCAATAAAGACTATTTTCCTTCCTCATATGTCTCCCCATCTCCCACCTCCCACTCCTAGATGAGGGTCTTAGGATTCTAAACTTAGCTCTATCTACTGGATTTCTGAGTTACTTTTCTAAATTTTAGTCTCTCCAAAAATAAAAAAATTGCATATGTACCACATACATATACATACGCACACAAATATATTCATTTAGTCTGTCACTCATCTAATACTTATTAAATATTATACTCACTTTACAAATAAGAAAACTCAAGCAGTGATAGGTTGAATAACTTCTCCAATGTCCTATGTCAGCACATATATATTTAACCTCATTTTCTTAATGGCTGATAATATTCAACAGTATTTATAGATTACAATTTACTTAACTATTCCCTCTCTGATGGACATTTGTAAGATGTGTTATGTGTTTACTATCACAACAAAGAAACATCCTTATACAAATATTTTTTATACATATGTAACTACATTTTAGTATAAATTCTTAGAATTGGATCGCCAGGTCAAAGAGCATAGAAATTTAAATTCTGATAGGTACTGTGAAATTGCTTTTTAGAAAGGCTTTGCCAATTTATACTCCTGCCCTTGAGGAATGAACATGCTCTTTCTTCAGAGCCTTATCTACACTATCCACTAAACCTTCAACAGCTTGTGCCTCTGGATCTGGATGATGTTCCCAAGAATACTCTCATTGGGCACTGTTTAGGAAAGCTGCTGAACGGAGAGGACCCGTATTTTTGTGCCTGGTGGGTTAATGCCTTCTTTCTCTGCTTTCACACACAAAGCATTTGGGACATCTGGCTGGAAGTAGGCTTTGATCCGCTCTGAACTACACAAGAATAATTCATCTATCTGAAAGGTAACTTGTATATTGATCCAGAAACATTGCAGGAGTGCAGCTTTTTCATTGATTATTTGATAATGGGTCATTTCATTTTTATCTACTTCTGACTTCTCTGTCTAACTTAGATTTAAAAACTAGGTAACCCTGAGCACATAATTCATCTCAGTGGAAAGCATTTTGCCTGCCAATTCACATTAGCTCAAAAAGTGACCCTGCAAACCTCTAAGTCCTTCAGAGCAATACATTTTAGAGATGGCTCTTCCAACCTGCCTTATTCTTGTTTAATATCTGGACAAGACACTAAGGGAGCATTTAGTTTGAAGCAAATTGCATCTCGTATCTTCTTGGAATGAGGCAAAAGCAAATTTAAAACATCTTTCAATGAAGTGAGCCCACATTGACAAGAGTACATGTATTTGCTTCCATTGTATGTTCTTAGCTAATTTACAACTACATTCATTGAATTAATAATGATCAGCTGGGATTCACAGAGGCCTGATACCCAGGGCTCCATTCAGGGGCTGCTGGCCTGATATTTAAATATTTATTGATGATAATTGGGTGACAGACAGGGATGGGCTCAGCCAGAAATAAATTCAATCTGCTTGCACAAGCATCCTAGCCAAGAGTCCTCCTTAGGCCACATAGATACAATACCAAGAGAAATGGGAGGTGAAAAGAACACTGAAGATATGTGAAAACTAAGAAATTGAGTCTTATGATTGCTTTGTTTAGTTAAAGGTAAAGGTAAACTCCTTAAACATTTTTTTTAACCAAATTGCCAACAAAAAGAAGAGAATGTGGAATTCAACACTGCTTTCCCGGATTCTGAATATTTCCTCCCACTTTAAAAAACATTTTGAGTGCTACTAGGCACTAGGCATTAGATCTGTATAGAGACTAAAAGGAGACCCAAAAGAAAAAAAATGAAAGAGGTAGAAGGTAGAGGAAAAAAAGTTAAGAGAGGGAAAAGAAGTTGATCAGAAAGAAAACACTGGAAAAAAATGATAAAAGATCCTTTTCAACCCATGACCTACCTTATTAGCACTTAGAAACATTTAGTCATTATTCTCCCCCCCCCACACACACACAAGATGATTCAGCCTGCTGCCTCTACTTGACAAATAGGAATATTACAGATAATTTAGCTATCAGTGTTAATCACCCTACTGGAGCATGTATTAGTCAAGATATGCCAGGTTATGCTGCAGTAACAAAGAAACTCAAAACCTTAATGACCAAAAACTACAAAGGTCATTTCATGCTCACACCACATGTCCATCTCAAGCTGCAGGGCATTCTGCTCATCAGAGTCACCCAAGGACACGGGCTGACAGAGAGCCAATGGCCCCTGCAGAAGGAGAATCTTGCATTGGCAATTAAATGATCTGGCCTGGAAGGAAACAGCACTGATGACCACCACAGGGGACATGCTTAAGACAGGTGTGGCTTTGAAGCCCTTCTCTGCTTCTAACTAACCCCGTGAACTTGAACACATCATTTAAACTCTTGGAGACTCAGATTCCTTAACTGAAAAATGGAAATAATACAAGTTACTCATGAAGTTGCTATAAAGAATAAATGAGATGATAAATATGCAGAACCGAGCACATACTGGGGGCTCAATAAATGATAGGCTCTTGGTTCTTACCACATTAAAAGACTTCCGAAGAGCCCAGTGTGCTTTTACTCTCTTGCACTACATTATACACAAGATTCTTTAAAATATGTATTAAACCACAATACATACATATCTCAAGGCTCTCATTGCCACCTACTGTGGTTTCCAACAGCTCGATTTTGTACATGGGGAAAGGTGACTTGGAGGTGATTGAAGAATTCAGCCGAAGTTATTCCATAGTCAAGAAGGAGTAACAACCATCCTTGTGTCTCCTGACGTCCACTGCAATCTCTATCTCACTGCTATGCCTGGGGGCAAGAAGGGAAAACAATATACCTCACCCCAGAGAGCATCTTTGGCAGCAAGCTTTTAGACAAGGAACAGGTAAGTCAAAAGGTTACTTTCTATTCATATGCAGTGATTACTCTTCACTGTATTTCCTATAATAGCCAAGGAAAGCTAAAGAGATAAAAAAATGATTACAATTATAATAACCATAATAATGGCTAACATTTACTAAGAACTTACTCCATGCCAGGTCCTATTCTACAAACTTTTAGAAGATTCTCTCATTTAATCCTCACACTAACACTAGGAAGTAGGTGGTAATATTACCCCATTTTGCAAGTGAGAGAACTGAGGCCCCATGAGGAGAAGCATCTTGCCCAGGGCATCCTAAACAGTAAGCAGTAGTCAGCAGTCAAGCCCAGACAATTTCATTCTGAATCCCATCATCTTAGCTTCCCCACTGTGGTTCTAATTCATATACACTCACTATGTTGAAGTCTTGCTTACCAGGAAAAGGGAATGGTGGCTGATGGAGTTGCTCCATAAGTTCAAGGGCTAAGGACTGTAGGTTCATTCAGACATTCTGTTGTATTCTTGTCTGTCATTATACTCAGCATCTCCCTAGCATCAGACAATTAAACAGATAAGTTCTTGAACATGTAAAGAAAGAGTAAAAGAGGCAGATCAGAGCACAGAGAAGATGATCAACTGATATTTACCAAACACATGAACGTCAAATTCATCATCATTAATTGAAGAAAATTCAAATTGATGTTCTTCCTGTGCTAGTCAACAACATCCCAGACATAAACGAAGCTCATTATTTTAACTTCATCAGCCCCTTAACACAAGATATGCATGCCAGATTCTGAATATTGAACCTCATTGCACCACTGCCTTTTTATAAACCAAGGAAGATAGTTCATGGAACAAAGTGCTTTAGGAAAGTGTCACAGGGTGGAAGAAGGAGAGGGAATTCATACTTATCTCCAGGGAGAAGGGGGGACCCCATGGAAGGAGCAGGCCAGCTCCCTCAGTCCTGACAGGTACTATTTCAGTGTTATGGGACCAATAAATTGGAGAGAGAATTAGTACCTATTATTTTAATACTCAGCTAAAAGAAATTTTTAAATTCCATATCTATGAATTTTCAGGGAGAACCAAGTAGTCTGCACTAACCCCAGAATGTCACAGCTAATGCTCTGTCAAACAAAACAAATCTCTCTCCAAATAAAGACAACAATATTAAATGGAATTCTCTGTGTGTTTTTAAAAGCATAACCAATTAGGAATCACTCAGTAATGAACTAATAGAACTTACAAGGTTCCCCGTTCTGATTTTGCAGAAATATTTGGAAATTAATGGGATGTGATTTATCAGACTAAGCTCACAAGCTATTTCCAAGTCCTTGGTCTTTTTCCTTTCACATGACAAAGTGGGCTGCAACTAACAATTTCTGTGGTCACAGTGTATGATCACTATTGCTAAGTGGAAGTTGTAGGGGTAATAACAGCAGTTGGCCAGGGTAGGTTAGGATGGCAAATAAGGCCTTGTCAGTCAGTGCCCCTCAGATCACATACTTTCACCTGCTCCACATCTCCTTAGCCGTGTTTGTTGAGAAAGATGTAGCCTCAGCAAGCTGGTGAATGGTCCATGACATGCTCCGGCAACGGGGATCAGAAACATACAAGCATTAAAATCTTGTTGGGGAAGTAGAGGTCAATCCAAATACATAGGCCCTAAAGCAAAAGTTATCAATTTGTTATCAGTGACTTTAAAATCAAATAGAACAGACCAGTTTCACTGTACCAACAGAGGGTCAAGGTAACCCCAAAGGAAGCCCTTTGGCTTTTTGACTGTTAAGGAGCCTTGATTCAGAAATGATGGAGGAGGGCTTCCCTGGTGGCGCAGTGGTTAAGAATCCACCTGCCAATGCAGGGGACATGGTTTCGAGCCCTGGTCTGGGAAGGTCCCACATGCCGCGGAGCAACTAAGCCCGTGCGCCACAGCTACTGAGCCTGTGTGCCTAGAGCCCGTGCTCCACAACAAGAGAAGCCACTGCAATGAGAAGCCTGCACACCGCAACAAAGAGTAGCCCCCGCTCACCGCAACTAGAGAAAGCCCTCATGCAGCAACAAAGACCCAACACAGCCAAAAAAAAAAAAAATTAAAACATTAAAAAAAAAGAAATGATGGAGGACTTCTGCTTAAGTCCTGAGCAGACTTGCAGCTCACAATGCTACAAGTGGCCTTCCTCATACCTTTGTGTTTTCTGGGGGCGTGGCACCACCACCATGCACATATCTATGTGCTTGTTATAAGACACAAGTTGTTATTTTCGTCTAGGCAGGAATTAACTATCAAATGACCTTATATAGGAGCCATAGCACCTGTACCTTTGACATCCAAAAATGTTTACTTTTCAAACTAATGACGGTACTGTGGTCTTGCCAATCAGCACCAAAATAGATCAGGTCACACTTCATGCTAGCATGGTACTTTTCCACTGTTCCACAGAGCGCCAGGGTTTCAAGGAGGGGCTCCTCCAAGAGAAGAAGCAGGGAAGTGCAAGTCAACAGGGTGAAGCATCTCTCCCACATCCACAGCCATGGTTTCTGCTTTATCTGTTATATCAGAGATATGGTTTTTCACATGAGGAGGGGTCCAGTTCCTTAAAAAATTTAAAAACCACTACTCTAGAAGATGCCCAGGTTATCAGAATAATAAAATCAGTATGTAGTGTGCCTCATCCAAGAGAAGCAGCTATGTGTGTATCAGTGTTCTGGGTTTCCAGGGTAAAGTATTTTCCTTTCTCAACAGTGAACAGTAGTTACCCCTCAGAACTCCAGGAAGAACCAGCAACCCTGAGTGCCTCAACAGCCTAATAGAGCCCCTACTTGATCCATCTGAAGGAAAAAAAAAGCCATGTAGGGGAAGAAGAGATATGAATAAAGCAAGTTAAAAACAACAGCAAAACAGCAGCACTATGCCACTATGGAAATGCTATATTATTAACTTGCTTCATGGGAATTTACCGAGCCCTCTGCATGCAAATAGTCCAACCCAGCTATTGAAAGGTTCACGCAGACTGAAGGAAGTTAAGAGACAAAAGGAGCTGAGGAGAGGCCATATCTGCACTCAGAAGGCCTGTGGTGACCTATCAACTCACAGTCCTGCTGAGTCTAGAGAGAGAGAGAGAAACTAGACCCCGGGGCTGAATCATCGGTAGTCAATTCTGAATGCATCCCCAGACAAAACATCAGTCAGACACCCTGGCACCAAAGACACAACGAAGAAAATGCTGGGGAAAGATCTCTGTTTAAAGGTCTGTTGATTCCAAAAGAGCCCTATAGCAAAAAGTCTTTGACTCCAAATGCAGCAGAGACTGTTTTCATGCTCGTTGTGCCTGCGACACACACAGCCTGATGTGAAATGAGCCTGTGTTTTTCTGATGTTCATCCATGAAGCGAGAAAGGGTATCCAAGGTAGAAGAGCAGAAAGCTCTTCTGGGAAGCATCCAGACCCCTGGATCTAAAGGCGTGATGTGGATCCTAGAAGCCTCCAGGTGGGACCCTTCTATGAGGCCCCCTAACCTGTTCTGTCTCCTAGGGACCAGACAAGAGTAGGGGGGCAGGTCTCACTAGCCAGAGAGGAGAATGGGACACAGAGTGGATGGTGGATGGAGAAAGAGACCCAAGGTTTGGGCAATGGGGTCTCCGAACGCCCAGCCTACTTCTGGCTCCTGGACCTGAATGGCTCTTCCATGCAGACACTCCAGTGCCTCTTCTTTGGACATCCTGGGACATCTCCCTGCCTTACCTTTACCCAAGTTCCCTGCCTTTCATCACCCCTAATGCTTTTCCACTGACGAGCTCCTTTCAGAGCAGGCCCAGGTAACTACTACTTCTTAGGCCATAGGCCCAAGACATTGTATGCCCAATGGAGCTTCTTTGAAGAGCCCAGGGAGGGCCAGTTTAAATGACCTTTTCCTCCAAGCAGTGCCTCCAGAAGCTCCACAAAGCACCTCTCTGCCTCAGAGCATCTACCTGAAGATTTAGAGGCGGAAAAGGACAGAGTTATGTGGGTTATGCACTGTTGGGTTGCTTTCTCCGACCCCCAAAGACCTTCCTCCATCTTCTCTCCAATCTGACCCAGGACTCTGAAGTCATAAACTAGTCTTTATCCTTTCTTTCCCCAAATACGGCAGATTCTTTCATAGTCATATTACCAAGGCGTCCACTTATCATTAGCTTGGAATGGAAGTTCAGCAACTTTGCTATGGTGTGGCGTTGCTCTGATGTTTTCATTATGACAGCTACAGGAGAATTTGGGGACATTTTATAAACCCCAAAGTCTTAAAGTGAAGTTTTAGAGATTCATTAGCTCATGAAATCTTAGGTTATGTCACTGTTGTGTGACAACCAATACAGAGGGATCTGAAATATGTGTCTCTAGTGACCACATGGTTTCTCAGAGTGAAACTTCTCCACAGCCAGGGGCCAACAGATGACCAGGCGACTAGCTAGAGGAGGTGGCGTTGTCATAGGAAAGCAGAACTTCTGACTCTTAGCGTTTCCTTAGTCCAGTGTGGGAAAGAGTTCCAGTTCTTATTTGTTTGCCAACAAAATGTTCAGATGTCTAGAATCCATCTGTGAAGAGGCCCACAAGAATTTGGCAGTCACATCAGAGCAAGGGAGCTTGTTCAGAGTGATTAGAATGGAAAGTCATAGCAGTAACTTTCTAGTATCACTAATCTGCAACAGATTTTCATTCCTTGGGGGGCCGAGCCATCATTTAGCTTATTAGGAAGGAAAGGCATATGGCTCAGTCAGAGGAGTTTGGATCATCTCAGTACAATAAGGTTTGAAGGCTGAGGGCATACCCACCAGTGAGAGAAAAAAAGAGAGAAGATGGGGCCAACAAGGCAGGACCAGGTAAGCAGCAAGGAAATGAAAGATGGTGGCAGATGTCACAGTCCTCTGGTTATGGATGCCCCATCCCAATCAAACTTACCATGGAGATACTGGGGGTCAGGCTCTCTGAGCAGAGCCTACATCTCCTACACCAGAGCCACCAGGCTCTACTTCTTCGAAGTCTGGTCCATGGACAGTCATCTTTCCTTAAAACTGAATGGTACAGGACAGTGACCTAGAGGAAAAGTTCAGAGGGAACTTCGCTTTGAACTCTGAAGCCCAAGTAAGATTCCTCTTAGCCTAGATTTCTTAGGCGAGGATTAAGGGCTAAAGCTTTATTCAGGCAATACAACGCCAGGGCAGTGAAAATGAGGGGAAAGAAGGGTCAGTCAGGAACGGATGGAAAGTAAATGCATGTTGATGTCTTACTGTGCTGTCCACTGCTTCCCAACAAGTGTTAAAGAGATGCAGCCCTTGCACAACGGGTATACCTGCTTGGCCACAGCAGGACATCTCTGGTCAAGCTATAAAGAGAAAAAAAATGTACCTCAGGACTGTCCATCAAAGGGAAGAATGGAGGGGCAATTTACCCATCTCCAGTCTTGTTGGCCCAGATGTGGCCCATTTAACTCCCCTGCATTTCTGAGTTGCACCGAACGGCTCTGCCCCCACCAAGCGCCCTGATGCTCATTCACATCCAGAGGCACTGGGAGGCGGCAGAGCCTCTGGGCATCAGAACCGCACCAGAGCCGTGCCAGAGCTGACCCACACTGCAACCGCTGAGACGAGTACGCAGCTGCGTCCAGGAGGCAGGGGAGGCCAAGAGAATGGGGGCAACTGAGATGTGGCCATAAGCTGACATGATCTTTAGTTAAAGGCAACTGCTTCCCCTTGCTCCTGATTTTCAATGTAGCTGCCGTCAATTCTGAGCGCATCACTGGACCTGGCAGCATCTGGGGTTTAGGAAGCCTAATGTGAAGCCGGGCTCCCTGCCCCTCTGCCTCTCTAGGTGACCTTCTGGAAGGGAAGCTGCCTAATGCCTCTTTGCACCTGCTCCCTGAGACAGGCTTCCCACTTCCATCCACAAACGTATGAGTAACCGGATGAGATCAGGTTTGGCCCATTGGGTGATTGTGGGATTCCACTCTAGCTCTTGGCTTGATGATGCCTATCAAAAAGCCAAAAAGAACTATACATCCCCTTCCCATATATGGAGGCAGCACAGCATTAGGCTGAGGGTTTTAGGTTGGGCTCTGGAGGGAGACAGCCTGGAGAAGCTGGGGCCACCACCTCCTAGTTGTGTAACCTTTCTCTGTGCTCTCATATGTAAAAATGGACCTAAGGTTAGGACGCCCTCACGGAGCTGTTGGGAGGGTGAAGCGAAACATTCCCTGGCAAGTGCCTCAACAGTACCTGGTACCTAGAAGGCATGAAATATTAGCTTTTAATAGTTAGAAATTCCCTTGTCCATTATTATTTCATTTTTTTTGTCCTAGCTGCCAAAAAGTCGGGAGGTAAATTGTGACTCATTTGACCTCATCACTTACAAACCTGTTTATTCCTCCTGAGTCAACTTGTTTTCTTCCCTGCTCTGTTGTATCTGCACTGTCGTGTGAACGTCCTTTATAACAAGCTGCATCTTCTATCTCCTTTCCTATCAAGCTTTCCTCCTTTGATCCGCCCTATCACAGGCCCATTTTTCCGGATAAGGTAACTGGCCTTTCTCTGGCTTGCGTCCCACACCCAGCACCCTTCCTAGGGTAGGTGGCAGGCTGAGCGCTGACCCTTCCATGTTTTGTGTCTGGAGAGGGCTGCCGGCTTCATTAAAGGTGGGCGCAGCCCTGCAGGACCCAGCTGTCACCATCTGGAGTGTGGGCCGCAGAGTGCTGAGGAGTCGGAGTCGGAATAAGGGTTCTAGAAAAATCACTCCTCAGACGCTGCAGCCTCCAAAGGCCAGCTCCCCGCCCAAACCATCCGCGAGCCACTGGGTATCAGCCAACACTCTTCTGGGGATGTAGGAGCCAACGCACCCCCATTTTCTCTTCCCCAAACGAGGCATTCTGTTTCCTAGGACAGTGAATCTCTCGGGTAACGGCCAGTTTATTACTCGACATTTGAAACTCAAAGCCTCAGAAACAAACAGAATTGCAATTTCCTCGATGCTCCGAAAGCTACAGATTTCCACGCAGCTTCCTTGGGCGCCCAAAGGTCACACTCACCTGCGTGATTCCTTCACAACTACCAAAAGCCCCCAGCGGTGGCTTTCCGGGGCTGGCGGCCTCCCAGCCCGGCCCTTCCTAGTGTAGAGCGAGCACAAGGCGCGCGGGAGAGCACGGGGCAGCTGGCGGTGCCTCTCCCCGCTGCCGGCTCCACCATCTGCTTTGCAGGCTGGCCCTCCCGCCAGCCGGGGAAGTGACCTGATTGGCTGAAGGAAACACTGCAGCAAGAGCTCCCGCCGCCTGGGGCGGAAGAGAACCTCCTGATGCTGAGAAACTGCGCATTCTCGGAGCGGCGCCCGGTGCCGACTGAGGATGGGGAGGGAGTCCCTGGAAGGTGGAGGAAGGTCCACCGCAATCCATCGCGAGCCTTTCTGCGTCAGGAATCCCAGATGGACCAGGAAGGAGAAGGAGGCTAAAATAAAGGGCCTGGCCTCACAGTGCTGGGAAACTTTTAATCCTTAATAAAACAAGCAAGGCAAGTTTAGATACCGTCTGCTTTCGGTAACAGCAGTTTGTTCAGGCCCCAGTTAAACCCAACAAAATGTCAATAGGTATAGCCATGCAAATTTCAGAGCCTCTGATTCAGACTGTCAAGGTATAACATTAATTTTATACAAACCAATTTAATTTCTGTATCTGAGCCCCTGTTCTGCTGATGGTAGCAAACACATTCTTGTCAAATTTAAGTAAGTGTCCATGTACCTATCTTCCCCAGCCCCACTCTGGGCCTCTCTCAGCCTCTCCTGCCCTTCCAGGGGCCCAGGATGGTTGGGTATTCTCTTTGCACTAAGATGAGGTGCCAGGACTCCACGAGGCTGCCCTCAGAGCCCCGTGGCTGTCCCCTGGCCCCATGTGCCTTCTCTACCTCTGTGGGTCCTTGGGCAACACCACGGGCAAGGAAACACAGGTCACCCGTGCTCCGGGGTCATCCAGACTTAACTGGGGTTTCCATCAACATTCCTCCAAGCTGGGGCTTGGTTCTGATAGTGTGAGCCTTTCTCTGAAATACTCCTGACATCAAATTCAACTTATCTCCTAACTCAAAAACCAAAACCAAAAAAACTTCTCCAAAGCCAAGAAAAGGTTTGTATTTGGCAGGAAATACTGTCCTTACATAATTTATTCATTCTTTCCAATGATATTGTTTATGAAGTCAACCTTATGCTCTGTCAGGTTTGTTTCTTGTTTGTTTTGTTTTTACTTTTGTAACTCAAAAAACAACAGTAATAGTAGCAAAATAATAATGATAATAATTTTCAAATGGCAACAATGTTTTTCCTCTTGGCAAGAACTGCAGGCTTCACTGCCCCTGGTGTAGTCCAAGGAGCTCCATGATCCAGATGACCCATTTATGGAGCCTCCCTGGTTCGTCTTCTGCCCTGGGCATTGAGCTAGAATGAGCAAGGAAAGGAAATGCTGTATATTTCAAATAAGCAAACTTTTAGAACCCAAAGGAAGTAAAAATGTCTTACCCCAAACCAACACTTTGTCCAATAAAAACAGAAATGGCCCTATTTGTGAAGAGCTGTGGCTCTCCTACAGTTGTCCCAAAAGGAAATACCCGCTAATAATGGTGCCCTTCAAACTGCCATTTCTTGATTATTTTCCCTCTTCTTTGTGAGAGCCCTCTCACTGAGAAATAACAGAAAGAAAATGGAAAGAGAAGATCACAAAAGGAGCAAGTAAGGATCATGGGAATATTTAGCAGCCCATAAAATTTGCAGGATTTTAGAAAAACACAAAGACTCACGTGCATAAATAATGATATTTTATTTCATTTTATTTCTAATTTCATTTTTTTCTTTTTTACACAAATTATGATTTCTAACATTGATGTGATACTATTACCATCCATAATCAAATTTCCTCAATTGTCCTAAAGCTGTCCTTTAGAGTTTAATTTTTCCCAATATCCAGGATCCAGTCAAGGATCACACATTGCATTTAGTTGAAATGTCTTGTTACTCTCCTTTAATCTGGGATAGTTTCCAGACATTTCATCTTTTATGACATTGGATTTTTGAAGAATCCAGGCCAGTACTTTTGTAAAATGTCCCCAAATTTGGATATGTTTGATAGTTTCTTCTTGATTAGATTCAGGCTCAATATTTTTGGCAAGAATCCCACACAGGTGGCGTTGTGTCCTCAGGTGTCACACCAGAGGCCATTATGTCTATTTATCCATTATTGGTGATGTTAATTTTGATCACTTAGTTAAGGTGGTGTCTGCCAGATTTCTCCTTCACAAAGTACCTTTTCCCCATTGTAATTAATAAGTAACCTAGGGGATAAAATTTGGAGACTGTGTGAATATCCCCTGCCCCATCAACCTTTCACCCAGTGGTTTTAGCATCCATTAAAAAATTCATACCTGAATTAGTTATTACTGTGGTGGTTGAAAAACTGTGGTTTTGTAATTGTATCATTCTTCCATATTTATTGACATTCTTCTACAAAGAAGGGCTTTTTCTTCTCCCTTCCCAGTATAAATGTAGACTGGGAGATTCTTTTTTTTTAATGCAATGTGTTATTATCCATTACTGCCATTATTACTATCATTATTAATTTTGATGTTCAAGTTGTCCCAAATCTGGTTAGGGGAGCCCCTTCAAGCAAATTCGGTGTCCTTTTGACGTGGCCCTTTCAGGTTTTTTTGTTTTTTTTAAATATTTTTTTAAATTTATTTATTTATTTATTTATGGCTATGTTGGGTCTTCGTTTCTGTGCAAGGGCTTTCCCTAGTTGTGGCAAGCGGGGGCCACTCTTCATCGCATTGCATGGGCCTCTCACTGTCGCGGCCTCTCTTGTTGTGGAGCACAGGCTCCAGACGCGCAGGCTCAGTAATTGTGGCTCACGGGCCCAGTTGCTCTGTGGCATGTGAGATCTTCCCGGACCAGGGCTCGAACCTGTGTCCCCTGCATTGGCAGGCAGATTCTCAACCACTGCGCCACCAGGGAGGCCCTCCCTTTCAGTTTTTAACACATTATAGTTGGTATTTAGAATGAAAGACAGAGATCGAGGGAAATGTGGAAGAAGGAAGAAGACCAGGAAGTACTAGGCAAGAGGATAGTTACGGTCCCAGTGGCAGTTCTTTTCAGTCAAAACAGAGATCACATCTTCAGCCAGAGCTTCCATGTCCACCACTGTGGGTCACGAGCCATAGGGACAGACCTTGCAGTAGTTGACGTGCACGGGAAGTCTCTTGGAAAGAATTCGGGATATGTCCCCTGATAGGTTCAAAAATATTAGGTCAGGCCTGGCAAATAGCCCATTTTCAGAAGGATGTAGGACTCCTCTTAAGGGAGGGGAGTTGATCACCACTGATTGGCCCGTGGCTGTTAAAGGAGAGTAGACGTTCACAAGATGAGTGGGATGGGGGTGAGGAGAGAGGCTACTCTGTGAATCCCCCTCTGGCCAGTCCTGAAGGTGAGAGAGGCAACTGACACGACGGGGAACTCTGTGACACTTGGAAGTTCAAGCAGCACCACTCTGGGCTCCTTCTACCAGGTGGTAACACAAGGTAAGCCTCTCTTCCTTTTGGCAACAGAGTCCCACGTAGGGACTCTGGTTCTAGGGAAGCCACGAAGAATCTCCACCTGACAGAACAGAGCAGACACCACAGGTGGAGACTTCTTCATGTGTACCTGGGGACTGACTCCCAGAAATACTTGAACTGGGAGAGAAGATGGGCTATTTGGATAATTCTGCATGAACAGCAGAGGCAAGAGCAAGATTAACACAGGTTACAAAGTAAATAGTGCTGTACCTGAATGGTAGACTTGGAAGCAAAGGCTCAGTGGCATTCTGCTATGTCTCAAGGTCAACTAGCTAGTGAGTGGTATTCATAGGGCTTGAACTCCTAGGCCAAACATTCTTCCCTTTCCAAAAGGGAAATGAAGAATTCTAGAAGAATGGAAAGAGAAGAGAACAGATCACCATAGGAAGAAACACAAGGATGACAATGAACTAGAAATAGCCAGAGAAGGGTCTGCATGCAATAAACAAACAGACCAGCCCACAGGAGCAGCATTAAATGGATGGGAATGGTCAGGAACATGCCTTACTAGCTCTGCCAACAAACATGGTCTGCAGAGAAATGCAGTGGAGAAAAGAAAGGGGAAACTGAACCTCAAGGAAAACAGAAGTGATCACAGAGGAACAAGGCAAGAAACCAGAGAACAGTGAGAGAGTCAATGCTTAGCCTTTAGTCTCTTCCATTCATTTGTTGGGCAACACCCACTATTCAAAAGTATTCATGAGAGACTAAGATGCCTTCATGGAAACACTTCAACAAAAGCACAAGATTAAACCTGGATAAGAATGGCAGCCAGTGCCTAATACAGGCCTTTGCTTTTCTGTTTTAAATCCCCGAGCATCATTTACAAGAAAAATACACTTCCCTTCGGAGACTAAGTTTGCTTGTATGCACTATCTATTGCCGCCCCCTAGTGGTTGCATTTGAGATGTGCACTAAGAATCCACTGGTAGAGTTGAAAAATTAAATGACCCAATGATAATAATTATAATGCCTCTTTATACTTGTACAATATTGCAGGTCCTCAAAATGCTTTTCTGTATCCTGACAACAGCCCCGTGAAACAGGCAAGGTGTATTCCACCAGTAAATCGCCTCAAGCTGACATTGCTTGGGAACCTATTAATCAAAACCTAGGGGTTTGGAGTGAGACCTGCACTTGAAGCCTGGTGCTGCCATGCATCCCTTTGTGATGTCCAGCCAGGGGCTTAAACTCTGTGCCTCCATCTCCATTCGTGTGAAAGGGGCGGGGGGAGACTGCAAGTATCACAGAGATGCAATAAGGATTCAGTGAGTCATATTTTTGCAGGCTTGAGCATTGAGTCAGTTGCACAGATAAGGCCTGTAAAAATGATATGGCTGCTGCTGCTGTTGATAACAGCGTCTCTGAGGAGGGGTTTTCACTTCCTCAGAAACCCATTTATGGTTTCTGAACCTGCTGGGAGGCATCTTACTGAAAAACATGCCACTATAACTGCTTAAATCTATTTTCTTTTGCTCAATTTTCCTTATCTTCCACTTGTTTCTCCCTTTTTAACCTGGCTTACAGTTCACATCTAAGGGAGAAGAGCCTTGACATTGCAAGAGTCCTGCCATCCCTCAGCTTTGGTCTCAAGCCCAGAGCCATGTACAAACCCAGAGGATGCCCTTTCCTGATGCTCCCTTGGTTCCTGTGAGAGTGTATCTGCCCAGCTCTGGGCACCCAGGGAGCCCAGCACAACCAGAAGAGCATGTTCAGACCAGGCTGTGCTCAGAATGGATTCTCTTCCTCAAAGACTTTAGCCCCTGGTGGATAAAGAGGAACCAGTGGTCAGGAGGAAGGGCAGAAAAGTCCACAGGGAGCTCTTTAAGATGCTAAATCAGGCTTATAATCAGACACACACACACAAGTTCAGAGCAGTTATAGGCTCATGAGATCGCTTTGAGGATGATGGGAAGTAATTCCTGTAGTTGGCTACCAAAAATAACTCCAGCACCTGGACTGAGCAGATGTCAGGATGAAGAGCAAATACCTTTGACACAACAGGAGTCACCCAGGCAGCCCTCGGAACAAGCGTTAGCCTCTGTCTCCATTCCATGGAGGAGTCAAGATTCCACCAGGTCCTTTGGGGTCTTATGAGATAAATGGGGAGAAAAAAAAAAGGGAAATCTGGGACTACAGGAACTTCTTTATTCAGGTGCCTCCTTCTTGTGGCTGAAGAAAACGCCACCCTTGCCACCTCCAAGGTGCAGAGGACTGGAATTCTTTTTACCGTGCGGTAGGAAGAAGCTCTCCAAAATCCATGCTCTCGGATGTGAGACATCGGGTGTACAGCCAAGCCCGTGCTTGCTTCTCTGCATTGAGGCTAGAGAACTTGTACTCCAGTCCCTAAAGGGGAAGCAGGAGATGCCATCATGGTCTCAGTTTCTTCAAAACTTCCAGTCGGTCCTGCAAGCCCACGCCAAGGAACGACAGAACTGTAACAAGGCAAGGACCCAGTCTGCAGACCCACCCCAGGAGCCAGGGACACTTGGGAATCAGAGCCCATCATATTTGCACTCAACAAACATCTGTTAGATTGATCTGAAGGGTTCATGTGTATTGAAAAAACCCCAAGATGCCCCCAAGTTTTAGGTAACGATGGATTAAGGATGCAGGACCAAGAAGTTATAAGTCTTCCTTTAGGAGACAAACATCCCTTGAGTCCCTTCTAAGTGCCAGGCACTGTGTTATATGCTTGACCCAGGTTTATCCTTTAGTCCTCACAGTGATCCTATGAAGAAGGTGCTGGAATCCCTGCTTGACAGTTACCTATGGCCACACAGCTTGAGGGACAAAAGGATTTGGAACCAATTCCTGGTTACTTGGAAGTGATCTAACTACAATGCTGACATCCCAAGAAGCAGCAAATGTCACTGTTGGTGAGAACTGTCACCTAAAAAGATGGCATACCCAGTCCTGCACAGCTTGACTCAGGCAGCATTTATTAGGCAAGCTGTGCACCTCATCAGCCCAGTCTGGACACCAAAATCTTGACTGCAGTTGCCACGTAGGGACCACCCCATTCAGGAACTTGAAGGGTATCTTTAACTTTACGAAGCCAGCCAAAAGAACCAGATGAGAGCGGCCACCTTCACCCCAGGGAATGGAGCTAAGAACATAGGCTGCCCATCATACTGCCTTGTGTGAAGACTTGGTTGGGCCACTCAATAGCTGTGTGATCTTGGGCAAGTCAATGAGTCTCTCTGAGTCTCACTTTTCTGTACAATAAGGTAATACGAGAATCTACTTCACTTAGTGTGCAAGTTAAATGAGATGATATATTTAAAGTACTTAGCACAGCAGCTGGAACACAGTGATCATTCAATAAATGTTCACCATTATTATTACTATCATTACAGTTAATCAGAATTATACACAACAAAAGATAAATAATCTACAGAGGGGTGGACTCTGATACTAACTTCCAGTCTCTCCTTGCTAGGAACTGATGAACAGCTTTAGCCAGGTATGGCTAAGGTAAATGTCTTCCTTTTCTTTGGTTTTGCATTTTATGCAGATACTGTTCTGTGTGACACATGGCTTCCTCCTTTCCCTCTTCATGTCTGTGTCTGGGGGAAGGCAGAACTTCCAGACTGGTCAGTGGACACTGTGATCATTAGAGCATTCACAGAGGCTGAGAAGGAAGTCTGGTGATGGTACCCCTGGGGTCTAAGTAAGAGAACTGTCTACTCTCCCATCCAGTGCTCATCAATGCCATGCTACCATGACCTGTCCTTTCCTGCAATCAGAGTCCTTAATACGAAATGCAAGGAATAAGTAATATTTGCTCCGAGTCCATATATAACTGTAAATATAGTCTCTATCTACTGCATTTTGCAGGGAAAGCTACTTTCTTGCTTCACCACCACTTGTTGGCATATATGTGCACAGCACTGCACAGTGTATTCATTCAGGGCCCTCCAGAGAAAGAGAATCTGGAGGGTGTGTGTGTGTGTGTGAGTGTGTTCACACACTCAGACACACAGAGAGATTCACCATAAGAAATTGGCCCCTGTGATTATGGAGGCTGACAAGGGTGAGTCAGCAAGCTGGAGGCCCAGGAATACTGATGGTGTAGTTCCAGTCTGAAGGCCAGCAGGGCTCAGGAAGAGCTGATGCTTCAGTTCAAGTGTGAAGGCAGGAAACACTGATGTGCTAGCTCAAAGGCAGTCAGGCAGGAGGAATTGTCTATTACGTAGGAGAGGTCAGCCTTTCTGTTCTAGTCAGGCCTTCAACTGATTGCATAAGGCCCACCCATTAGGAAGGGCAGTCTGCTTTACTCAGTCTACCAATTCAAGTGTTAATCTCATCCAAAAATACCCTCACAGAAACACTCAGAATAATGTTTGATCAAAGATTATGTGCACCTATGGCTCAGTCAACACATAAAATTAATCATCACATGCAGTGTGAGGTTTTTTCCCCTCTGTTAGCTCTATGTCTCCCTGGTTCTTCCACCTTCAGCCCATGATTTAGGCATGATAAAGGTTTTATACTCTGCCATTTCTGGTGGCAAGTAAAATTCCAGAATGAGTATGAGTTGAAAAGCACCTCCTGTAATACAGAGGCAACAACTTCTCCAATAAAATTTCCTGAGCAGCAGTGTCATGAGCTGCGACACATTGAAAAGGAAATAGCAAAATCTTGGCAACCAGACCTGGTCTGAATCCTGGTTCTACCTCTTCCTGGTTGGTGGATCTTGGAAATGTTACTTAATCTCTTCAGTCCTCAGTATTCTCATCCTTAAAATGGACATAATAATATCCCACTCTTGCAGGGAATAAAATAATGTGTAAAACACTTGACACCCACAGGCATTAAGTAAGCAGAGCTTTTGTCTGCTTTGTTCCCATGTAACCTTATAAATGGCCCTTGTTGCAGCAGCTGAATGTGGGTTGTGCCCTACCATCTCATCCTGCCTCATCATGCAGGATCTTCCACTGCCTCGAGGCTAACAGCCCTCACATGGTGCCTCTTATGTTATTCTTGCTGTTGGGTTGCAGTAATTGTTTCAGAAAATCTGTTAGGCCCAACCCTCTAGAGACTCCTACTGTGCCCCAGAATAGCTTACATTAAAAATGAGCGCCTTCGACTCTTCATTTCTTACCCTAAGCCCCCTGGGACATGTTTAAAACAATAATCAAAGCAGCATAACCAGTTGACACAAGTCTTGAATAAAAGCAGCCTGTACCTCATCTATTCCTCTTGAGATCATTAAATGACTTTCAGTCCCACTTTCTTTTTTTTACATCTTTATTGGAGTATCAGTCCCACTTTAAATAAAGCCTTTCTTTCCAGGGGATGAGACTGAGGTGTTTAACATCCTAAAGTCACTCTGCTAGCTACCTGGCCCTTCCTCCTCATTCCTCCTGAACCCCGCTCCTGTTCATTCTCACTTCCACCTCTCTCAGTAGCCCCCTTAGTTTCTTGCTCTCCTGCCCCAATATCAACAATGATGGTGACAGTAACAACCTAGGAACACCTACAATGTGCCAGACCCTGTTATAAGGAACTCATAGGTGCCAAGTCATTGACCTCCCACAACAAACCTAAGAGTGTTACTGTTATCCACGTTTTGCAGATGACAAAGGTGCCGACATGTCTGAGTAACTAACCCAAGATCACAGAACCAGTGGACGCCCAAACCACCACGTATTGAGAGGCTCTTATCCATTCTTGAGCCTTCTTCTCCCTCCCTCTCGTCCCCAAGCCCTTACCCTCTATCTCCTAAATAATCCCTGAATCCATCCTTTCTCTCACCTGCGTGGTCCTGCTTTAGCCCATGCTCTCATCGCCTCTCACCTGGATTCTTACCACTACAACCCCTTCCCTGGTCTCACGGCCACTACTGTCTCCTTCCCTACACCATCCTCCACGTGACCACATTATTCATCAGTCCTTCACGCATTTAACAAAGTGTTACTAGGCGGCTGTTATGTGCCACGCACTGTAGTAGTTTTGGGGTCACCAAAATGGTAAGATAGTCTCTGACCCCAAGGAGCTCACAGTATTGGGAAAGTCAGACAGACAAACCAAAGATAATAGTCAGGGTTAACAGAATAGAAGACTGTGCAACATATGAAACAGAAACTCAGAGGAAGGACTGTTAGATTCTGCCTAGCATTGTGTAACAGGATTGGTTTGGGCTGCAAATCAACTAAAGTGGTTTAAACAAATTGTTTTTTTGTTTCTGTCTACATACTCAGAAGTCCAGAGGTGAGAAGTTACAGGGGTACTTAAGAGTTTCAAAGATTTGGGGGCCTTTTCTGCAATTTCTTTGGCTCGTCCTTCATGTCACAAGATGGCTGCTGCCTCTCTAGCCATTCTGTATTCACGGCAGGAAAAAGAGGAAAAGGCCAAAAGGCTGAACCAGCTCATGTGCTCTTTTTTTTTCTTTTTAATCAAGAGAGATTTTGCTTTCCCAGAAGCCCCTCTACTTAGGGTTCACAGCCCAGATCTGGGTTACATGGCCACTCTAAGCTACAAGGGAAGGTAGAAAATGGAGTATCTGGCATTTCAGCCCCTATATTGGGAGGCAGCAAAGGAGGAGGAGGTTGGGTATAGCTTTTGGGTGGACAGGCCACACATGGTCAGGAACATTTCAAAGCAGATATGATGCTGGCTATGACCTGAGTGTGCCCTCCCAAAATTCATATGTTGAAACCTAAGCCCCAAGGTGATAGCATTAGGAGGTGAGCCTCTGGGAGGTGATTAGGTCATGAGGAAGAGTCCTCGTGTATGTAATTAGTGCCCTTATACAAGAGGCCTTTGAGAGTTCCTTTGCCCCTTCCACCATGTGAAGACACAATGAGAAGTCTGTACCTGGAAGTGGGCCCTCAACCCACCATGCTAGCACCCTGATCTCAGACTTCCAGCCCTCAGAACTGGGAAAAATGTGTTTCTGTTGTTTTTAAGCCACCCAGTCTGTGGTATTTTGTTATAGCAGCCTGAATGGACTAAGAGATGCTTAAGCCAAGTCTTGATTCCTAATTCACAATCCATAAATGAGTGCCATGATCGCTGTGCTGGTTCTCATTCAGAAATGCTTTAAGAGTGAAACTCTATGTACAGAATTGTTACGTCACCATTACCATGTACCTGCTTGACAACAGGAGGGGAGAACCATTTAGACGAAGGTAGAAACACACCTAAATTCTCCATCACCCTCTCCTGTACCTCCTGCTCCACCCCCTCATCCCACTCTGCCACTTCCCACCCTAAATTCCCTTCTCTGCTTGTACCTGCCACTTTAGGCCTTTGGGAGCTGAGATGTTGTATCCTCCTGGGAGCCATCCCTGACCTGGGTCAGTGGCCTGTCACTGGCTTTTCCATGAACTCTAACCCCCTGTGGCCCCATGAGCTCTGTAGAGACACCATCAGGTCTCTTATTCTCTGCTGTGTCCCAGCCCCAGAACTTCTGCCTGGTTCCTAGAAGATGTACAGTAAAAACTTGTTGAATGAATAAAAGTCACACATCCTCTGTAAACATACTGTAACATACCCGTATTTTTAGGAAAGTGCCCTTATTCCTACCCCAAAAGCAGGCAAGTAAGCAAACAAACAGAAACCACCCTAGAAATGAAGCCAAGAAGGAATGAGCTTAACCTTGATGTGCCCAATACCAAGATACTGTTCATGTTGAGATCTGTAGATAATCCCAACACTGGAACCCAGTTTAGAAAGAATAAGAAAGACATACCAGTAAGTTAGGCTGAGACATGGTGCTTAAGGAATCTAAATGGGCTTCCTGGCAACAAGGGCGCAGTTCCCCTGCCACAGATGCACTCCGGAACACGTGCTGGTGCCTGCGTACTGAGGGCTCCTCTGGTTCACCATGGGGGGGTGGGAGGATTTCCATTACCGAGACTCAGCCCGTGCCAACACTTCACTTTTCTCACGGCAGCCCTCTGGGGTAAGAGACTTTGCTGTATGTGGGAAGGTGCTAAAAGGCTCAACACACTGCGGTAAATAATAGCCCCCGTGGCCACGCTCGACAGCAGATCACGCTCCCTGCCCGCACAGTGTGTGCTGGGCGCTCTTCTGCATGGCTCTCCTTCAGCACTGCCTCTAGGATCTGAGCTCCCTGGTTCACACCTGAGTGTGAGAGTTCACACCCCACCCTGAGTCCTTCCTTCCCAGCCTTGGAGATCTCTCACCTGCACTTGCCTTGAGGGCAGGAACTTGCTGGTTACCTCTACCTCCGTTCATAGGCCTCTGATGGTATCTTCAGCTTTTGTCTGCTGAGGTCTTTTCTGGACAGAATCCAAGACAATCCCACTAGCTTTTTCCCTCACACGGCTCGTGTCTGGTCCATGGCAGACACCCACATATCCTGTATTCTGAAAAATGTGGGTAGTGTGGGCCATCCAGCATGGCCACCTCTCTTTTAGTCTGCCATCAAAGCAACCATCTCTCAGCCATTGGATTTTCCAGGAGGGAGTCAGTCACCAGTCCACTCTGTTTTCCAAATGCGGAGGATGCGTTACAAGCTCTTGAGATGGTCCCACTGAAGGCCCTCTCTCTTGACTGGAGATGAAGGATCCGACCCTCCAATTTCTACCCTCCCTGGTGAGAGTGGGACTCACAGTACAATAACAGCAATCTCTGAAAAATTCCCTTTTCAACTAATTTCTAACTTCAAACCCTATTATGCCATCACTGTGGATGCGAGAAATAAGGGCAGCAGGACCATTCCCCCATCTTCCATTTTCAGAGTCCTCATATTGCAGAGTCCTGCCCCACTTGACAGTTTTGTCTCTACATAAGCTTCCACTTGAATATACTATGATACAGATTTGGAGCTCTTTGCCAAGCACGTGTAAGAGACAAGGGGTAACAGGATTTTGTATATTCACAGAAGAGATATAGATACGTGGAATCATAGAGAAAGGAATGAAATCAATAGGTATTATAATTTTTTTTCTAAAGGCTTTCGAGGGCAAATGGCAGGACATGTGGGATTTAGAGGCCGAGAGATCTGGAATGATGGGAGATGGTATCAGAGGTTGGAACACTGGAGGCTAATGACAAGGTTCAAGGTGTGCTCATAGGTGTGAAAGAGACAAAGGTCTTTGGAGTTGCAGTAGTCTGAATCATGGCCCCCCAAAAGATAGCCACATCCTAATCCCCAGAAGCTCGGCATATGTTATGTTACATGGTAAGGCGAACTTGCAGATGTGCTTATTTTAAAAATCTTGAGGTAGGAAAATTATCTTCGATTATCAAGGTGGGCTTTATGTATAATCACAAGGATCCCTCCTTAAGAGGAAGGCAAGAAGACCAAAAGAGGAATTAGGAGGTGTGACAACAGAAGCAGGAGGTTGGAGTGAGATAAGGAAGGGCTCACCAGCTGAGGAATACAGGAGGCCTCCAGAAGCTAGAAAAGACAAGGGAGGGACTTCCCTGGTGGTGCAGTGGTTAAGAATCCACCTGCCAATGCAGGGGACATGGGTTCAAGCCCTGGTCCAGGAAGGTCCCACATGGCACAGAGCAACTAAGCCCATGCGCCACAACTACTGAACCTGCATTCTACAGCCCACAAGCCACAACTACTGAGCCCGCATAAGACAACTACTGAAGCCCACGCACCTAGAGCCCGTGCTCCACTACAAGAGAAGCCACCACAGTGAGAAGCCTGTGCACCGCAACAAAGAGTAGCCCCCACTCGCCGCAACTAGAGAAAGCCTGCATGCAGCAATGAAGACCCAACACAGCCATAAATAAATAAATAAATAAAATTTATTTAAAAAAAAAAAAAGACAAGGGAACAAATTCTCCTCAAGAGCCTCCAGAGGGAACCACTTCTGCTGACACCTTGACTGTAGTGCAGTGACATCGATTTTGGACTTCTAGCCTCCAGAACTGTAAGAGAATAAATTTGTGCTGTTTTTAAGCTACTAAATTCATGGTAAATTGTTATAGCAGCCATAAGAAACTCTACAGGAATCAAGGTCTAAAAACTGTAAGCCTAGAAGGCTGAGCGAAATATCCACATGGAGGTTCAAATCACCTGTGATGGTTGTAGAACTTGTACTGGAGAGAAAGCGACAAGGTGGATGCCAGTTTTTAACAAATGGGGAGGAATGACTAGGAGGCATATGGTTGACAGCAAAGAGGAGACACAATATTTCCAGATAGCATAAGATTTAAGGGAGTCTTTTTTTTTTTTTTAAGAATGTTTGAGGGGATATCAGTTTTCCAAAGGAAAGGATTTCCAGAGGAAGAAGTGGAAAGATTCAGGTGGGAAAAAGCAAGGAGATTGGGTCAGTGGGGAAAAAGCACAGGGCAGTGTGAGGAAGAAAATCTGGGAGATGTTTGATTAGAGGGTCTATCAGTTAAGATCCAATCAAGACACAAAAACCCACAAAATTTGAACAGGGAAAGTTTAATATAAAGAATTATTGGGCTTCCCTGGTGGCGCAGTGGTTGAGAGTCCCCCTGCCGATGCAGGGGACACGGGTTCATGCCCCGGTCCGGGAGGATCCCACATGCCGCGGGGCAGCTGGACCCATGAGCCATGGCCACTGAGCCTGCGCATCCGGAGCCTGTGCTCCACAACGGGAGAGGCCACAACAGTGAGAGGCCTGTGCACCGCAAAAAAAAAAAAAAAAAAAAAGAGAGAATTATTCATTATACCAGGGGATGACATGTAATAGGGTAAAAATAACTTTAAAGAATACCTCAGGGCTGAGGTAGAGGACCTAGAGAACGACAGAGTTGGAAGGGAAGGCAGGAGTTCAAGCCTCACTGGAGAAGCCTGGAGAAGGCACAGAAGTTCACTAGGTTGCCCTGGGCCACAGCTTGTCTGCAGTCACTGAACGAGCAGGAACACCCATCCCAGGTGCAGATGATAGGAAATCGCAGCCAGGAGTGGTTGTATCAGTTTCCTATTGCTGCTGTAACAAATTACCATAAACCTAGTGTCTTAAAACTGCACAAATTAATTTTCTTATCATCCTGGAGGTCAGAAGTCCTTCATGGGTACCACTGTATAAAAATCAAGGTGTTGACAGGCCTGAGTTCCTTCTGGAGGCTCTAGGAGAGTATCCTTTTCCTTGCCTTTTTCAACCTTCTAGAAAGTCTAGGCTTTGGATTACCAAAAACTCAACTTTGGCATTGGAAAGCTCTATAAAAACTCCAAAAACTATACTTCCACAGTGATACATCTTTCCAGATGACCTTCAAAAGAAAATCACTAGCAAAATGAAACAGGCAGTTAAAAACACTTAGCATGGTACCTGGAAAACAGCATTCAATAAATGTATGTAATTATTACAATTGCTATTATTAACATTGATAAAATACCCCCAAGTAAATGGTTAATTAGTTGCTTTATAGGGGCATCAGCCATAATCCAGTTAAAAGTTAGGTGGTATATGCTAACTGAATGTATGTTCTAGGGTGTTGGGTGATGTCTAAGGTGGTGAAGTAGTCCATCCTTCACTCCTAAGCCATTCTGAGAGTGACTAGAGAGCGGGGCCAGTTGTCTCTAAGGCTACTTATAACATTCAAACCATTCTATGAGAAAGCTTTGTATTTTCTCTGCAAGTGTGGGTAGGAAATGCAGTTAGTTTATTCAAAATAGGTGTCAAGCTACGGTCAGAAAGTTACCAAGATTGGTTGTCAGAAAAAAACCCTGTTCCACCTGACTGGACATGTTCATCTGTTTTAACAGAAGATCAAGTCCATAGAAACTGTCCCCTAAGAGAACATTAAGGCAAAGAGTCTGTAAGAATCTTTATACCTGGGTTTCTATATTGTCCTCACACTGTTGAGTGCATAAATCATCCTATCCTTGGTATCAAAAGTGAGAAAAACTTGTTTTTCTTATCAAATTTTATTCCAACTGAGTCTTCCTTCAAGGCGCTAAAAATCATAATACTGGTCAATGGGAGAATAGCATTCATGCCTATAAAGAAATTCACCAAAGAGGAGAAAAACTTAAGATAAATTTGTTTTTTAAAAAATACTCCTTGCGTGGCATAACCAGGAAATAACAAGAAACACCAAGAAAACCACCAATTAGCACTTCACCCTTTTTAGGCCTACTTTGGGAGAATTCGGTTTTCAACGTGATAGGCAGAGCACATGCTGTAATCGCTCCCTCCTCATATTTGTAGAAATTAGAAAAGTAATATAAAAAATTAGTAAATATTTAGCAATATTTGAAAACAGGAACTCTCATTTGACAAGAAACTGTGAAGAAACTTTAAAAGAAGAAAAGCAAATTGAAAATCATAATGCATGATTTTCAGTGTGTGGTCCCCAAACAAGCAACATGAGCATCACTTGGAACTTATTTGAAATGCAAATTCTTGAGCCCCACCCCAGACCTAATAAACTAGACACACAGTTTGGGAACCATGGGAATTAACAAATTTGAATTTAACAAATAGAAAATATCCGTTCTTTTCAATTGCCTGGAATGTTTACAAATATTGACCATGAACTTGGCAACAAAGGAATTGCTGAAGAAAACTCATTATTGCATTTAGGTTAGAATTTACTAGAGCCACAGTTTTATTTTACTTACACAGCTAGCAAGGAGAAAAACTGGATGCACAGGCTGAAAAGCCTGAACAATTTAGGCGGTGATGGAACTTAACACAATTCATCAATGTAAGTGAAGTTCCATTTCCTACAACTATAGTGTATGGACTACAAACTACAATCAACAATACCATATTTCAGATATTTTGAAAGGAATACTGCATTCAGCAGATAAACAGAAACTCTGTACATTAAATGAAATCTCAAGAACTTTGTATTGAATAGCTCAGGAAGAACCTGCTCTTAACTCAAAAATTCATTAATTTCTTGACTGTTCATAGCAAAAGCATGAGACATTGTATAAATATAAACGTAAATAAGACTTTTACCCACCTTTTTTTTTTTCCCTTGGCTGCATTGGGTCTTTATTGCTGCACGCGGGCTTTATCTAGCTGCGGTGAGCGGGGGCTACTCTTCACTGTGGTGTGCGGGCTTCTCGTTTGCAGTGGCTTCTCTTGTTGTGGAGCACGGGTTCTAGGTGTGCGGGCTTCAGTAGCTGTAGCATGTGGGCCCTAGAGTGAGCAGGCTTCAGTAGTTGCAGCACATGGGCTCAGTAGTTGCGGCACTCAGGCTCTAGGGCGCGCAGGCTTCGGTAGTTGTGGTGCATGGGCTCTAGAGTGCAGGCTCAGTAGCTGCGGTGCATGGGCTTAATTGCTCTATGGCATGTGGGATCTTCCCGGACCAGGGCTTGAACCTATATCCCCTGCATTGACAGGCGGATTCTTTCCTTTTTTTTTTTAAACAACTTTATTGGAATATAATTGCTTTACAATGGTGTGTTAGTTTCTGCTTTATAACAAAGTGAATCAGCTACACATATACATATATCCCCATATCTCTTCTCTCTCCCTCCCTCGCACCCTCCCTATCCCACCCCTCTAGGTGGTCACAAAGCACCGAGCTGATCTCCCTGTGCTATGCAGCTGCTTCCCACTAGCTATTGATTTTACATTTGGTAGTGTATATATGTCCATGCCACTCTCTCACTTCGTCCCAGCTTACCCTTCCCACTCCCCGTGTCCTCAAGTCCATTCTCTAGTAGGTCTGCATCTTTAATCCTGTCCTGACCCTAGGTTCTTCATAACCTTTTTTTTTTTTTTTTTAGATTCCATATATATGTTAGCATACGGTATTTTTCTCTTTCTGACTTACTTCACTCTGTATGACAGACGCTAGGTCCATCCACCTCATTACAAAAAAACTCAATTTCATTTCTTTTCATGGCTGAGTAATATTCCATTGTATATATGTGCCATATCTTCTTTATCCATTCATCTGTTGATGGACACTTAGGTTGCTTCCATGTCCTGGCTATTGTAAACAGAACTGCAATGAACATTGTGGTACATGACTCTTTTTGAGTTATGGTTTTCTCAGGGTATATGCCCAGTAGTGGGATTGCTGGGTCCTATGGTAGTTCTATTTTTAGTTTTTTAAGGAACCTCCATACTGTTCTCCATAGTGGCTGTATCAATTTACATTCCCACCAACAGCACAAGAGGATTCCCTTTTCTCCACACCCTCTCCAGCATTTATTGTTTGTAGATTTTTTGATGATGGCCATTCTAACCTGGTGTGAGGTGATACCTCATTGTAGTTTTGATTTGCTTTTCTCTAATGATTAGTGATGTTGACCATCCTTTCATGTGTTTGTTGGCAATCTGTACATCTTCTTCGGAGAAATGTCTATTTAGGTCTTCTGCCAATTTTTGGATTGTTTTTTTGATATTGAGCTGCATGAGCTGCTTGTAAATTTTAGAGATTAATCCTGTCAGTTGCTTAATTTGAAAATATTTTCTCCCATTCTGAGGGTTGTCTTTTCATCTTATGATTTCCTTTGCTGTGCAAAAGCTTTGAAGTTTCATTAGGTCCCATTTGTTTATTTTTGTTTTTATTTCCATTTCTCTCAGAGGTGGGTCAAAAAGGATCTTGCTGTGATTTATGTCATAGAGTGTTCTGCCTATGTTTTCCTCTAAGAGTTTCATAGTTTCTGGCCTTACATTTAGGTCTTTAATCCATTTTGAGTGTTTGTATATGGTGTTAGGGAGTGTTCTAATTTCATTCTTTTACATGTAGCTGTCCAGTTTTCCCAGCACCACTTATTGAAGAGGCTGTCTTTTCCCCACTGTATATTCTTGCCTCCTTTATCAAAAATAAGGTGATCATATGTGCATGACTTTATCTCTGGGCTTTCTATCCTGCTCCATTGATCTGCATTTCTGCTGTTGTGCCAGTGCCACAGTCTTGATTACCGTAGCTTTGTAATATAGTCTGAAGTCAGGGAGCCTGATTCCTCCAGGTCCCTTTTTCTTCCTCAATATTGCTTTGGCTATTCGGGGTCTTTTGTGTTTCCATACAAATTGTGAACTTTTTTGTTCTAGTTCTGTGAAAAATGCCATTGGTAGTTTGATAGGGATTGCACTGAATCTGTAGATTGCCGTGGGTAGTATAGCCTTTTTCACAATGTTGATCCTTCCAATCCAAGAACATGGTATATCTCTCCACCTGTTTGCATTATCATTAATTTCTTTCACCAGTGTCTTATAGATTTCTGCATACAGGTCTTTTGTCTCCTTAGGTAGGTTTATTCCTAGGTATTTTATTCTTTTTGTTGCAGTGGTAAATGGGAGTGTTTCCTTAATTTCTCTTTCAGATTTTTCATCATTAGTGTATAAGAATGCAAGAGATTTCTGTGCCTTAATTTTATATCCTGCTACTTTACCAAATTCATTGATTAGCTCTAGTAGTTTTCTGGTAGCATGTTTAAGATTCTCTATGTGTAGTATCATGTCATCTGCAAACAGTGACAGCTTTACGTCTTCTTTTCTGATTTGGATTCTTTTATTTGTTTTTCTTCTCTGATTGCTGTGGCTAAAACTTCCAAAACTATGTTGAATAATAGTGGTGAGAGTGGGCAACCTTGTCTTGTCTCTGATCTTAGTGGAAGTGGTTTCAGTTTTTCACCATTGAGGACAATGTTGGCTGTGGGTTTGTCATATATGGACTTTATTATGTTGAGATAAGTTCCCTCTATGCCTACTTTCTGGAGGGTTTGACAGGCGGATTCTTAACCACTGCACCACCAGGGAAGTTCCTCTCCACCTGCTTGACTCTGTTTCCTGTGTTCCTGAAGTCACCGGAAAATATTCCCCATGGCTCTCATTTTCTAACAGAAGAGGATAACAAACAGCCTGGCAAAGTAATGTGAAAATTCAAACTACTCCACGGATAAAATCATTTCCTGCCAAATCTTAGCATTCTTGCAGATAACCTCTTTTATTTTAAACCAAAACTAAATAATTTCTTTGGTTTACAATTTTTCTTTCTTCTGAAGTCTCCCCATATTAAGGAGAAAAACAAACAACAAACAAACAAACATGACCTGTCATATAGATCATGTTCACGGACTCAAATGCAATAATATTCAAAAACAATATTTTAAAAATCCATGATGTGGAAAATACACATGCTCAAAAAAAAAATCTCTTAGCTTCAAGGAAATCAAAAGTTAACAGAAAATTTTTTAAATTGGTGACAAATGTCTATTGGCAGAGGAATATACAAATAAGCTGTGGCATATCCATAGTTAAAAATGAATGAATAAAAGCTGCATGTATGAATTTTAAAACTAATATTAAGCTAATAAAGCAAATGACAATAATTTATATAAAGTTTAAAAAACATGCAAAACACTATTACGTTGTTTCTTGGATATATGTATATGTATTAATCATATAACAACATGAAATTAAGTGATAAACACACCACAAAACTATTACAATAAATGAATTCAGCATGGTTGTAGGATACAAGATTAATATATAAAAATCTGTTGCATTTCTATACGCTAATAATGAAATATCAAAAAGAGAAAGTAAAAAAATAATCCCTTTTAAAATTACATCAAAAAATATTAAAATACCTAGGAATAAACTTAACCAAAGAAGTTAAAGACCTATACTGTGAAAACTGTAAAACTGTGATGAAGGATACTGAAGATTCAAAGAAATGGAAAGATATCCTGCAATCTCCAAATTTAATGCAACCCCTGTCAAAATACCCATGACATTTTTCACAGAACTGGAACAAATAATCCTAAAATTTAATATATGGAACCACAAAAGACCCAGAATTGCCAAAGTAACCTTGAGAAAAAAGAACAAAGCTGGAGGTATAACCCTCCCAGTATTCAGACTCTACTACAAAGCTACAGTAATCAAAATACATATACATACTACTATACATAAAATAACCAACAAGGACCTACTATATAGCACAAGGAACTATACTTAATATTTTGTAATAAGCTATAAGGGAAAAGAATCTGAAAAAAATAAATATGTATGTATGTATAAGTGAATCACTTTGCTGTACACCTGAAACTAACACAAATCAACTATATACTTCAATAAAAAAAAATTTTTTAAGTTGCACAAACTCCTCTGTGGTGACACAAAAATTTTTTTTAAAAAAACAAATTAGCCTGGTATTGGCACAAAAACAGACACATAGAACAACAGAACAGAGAGCCCAGAAATAAACTCAGACACCTACAGTCAATTAATGTACAACAAAGGAGGCAAGAATATACACAGTCTCTTCAACAAATGGTTCTGGGAAAACTGGACAGCTACATGTGAGACAATGAGATTAGAGCATTCCCTCACACCTTCTAAAAAAATAAACTCAAAATGCTTTGAAGACCTAAACCTAAGACCTGAAACCATAAAACTCCTAGAAGAGAACATAGGTGGAACACTCTTTGACATAAATCGTAGCAATATTTTCTTGTATCAGTCTCCTAAGGCAAAAGAAATAAAAGGAAAAATAAACGGTACCTAATTAAACTTAAAAGCTTTTGCACAGCAAAGGAAAGCATCAACAAAAGGAAAAGACAACCTACTGAATGGGAGAAAGTATTTGGAAATGATGCAACTGACAAGGGGTTAATATCCAAAATATATAAACAGCTCATACAACTCAACATCAAAAAAAGCAAATAACTCAATCAAAAAATGGGCAGGGCTTCCCTGGTGGCGCAGTGGTTGAGAGTCCGCCTGCCGATGCAGGGGACACGGGTTCGTGCCCCGGTCTGGGAAGATCCCACATGCCGCAGAGCGGCTAGGCCCGTGAGCCATGGCTGCTGAGCCTGCGCATCCGGAGCCTGTGCTCTGCAAGGGGAGAGGCCACAACAGTGAGAGGCCCGCCTACCGCAAAAAAAAAAAAAAAAAAAAAAAAAAAAAAAAAAAAATGGGCAGAAGGCCTGAATAGACATTTCTCCAAAGAAGACATAAAGATGACTAACAGGAGCATGAAAAGATACTCGGCATTAGAGAAATGCAAATCAAAACCACAATGAGATACCACTTCACACCTATTGGAATGACCATTGTCAAAAAGTCTGCAAATAACAAAAACGTTGGAGAGGATGTGGAGAAAAGGGAACCTTTGTACACTGTTGGTGGGAATGGAAACTGGTGCAGCCACCATGGAAAACAGTATGAAACTTCCTTAAAAAACTAAAAATAGAACTACCATATGATCCAGCAATTCCACTCCTGGGTACATATCCAGAAAAAATGAAAACAATAATTCGAAAAGATATATATACCCCAATGTTCATAGCATTATTTACAATAGCCAAGACATGGAAGCAACCCAAGTGCCCATCAACAGATAACTGGATTAAAAGATGTGTGTGTGTGTGTGTGTGTGATGGAATATTACTCAGCCATAAAAAAGGAATGAACTACTGCCATTTGCAGCAACATGGATGGACCTAGAGAATATTATGCTTAGTTAAATAAGTCAGACAAAGACATATGCTATATATCATTTGTATGTGAAATCTAAAAAGTAATACAAATGAATGCCTATGCAAAATAGAATCAGACTCAACAGATATAGAAAACAAACTTGTGGTTACCAAAGGGAAGTGGGGAGGGTCAAATTAGGGGTATGAGATTAGCAGATACAATCTACTATATTTAAAATACCAATAGATAAGCAACAAGGATATACTGTACAGCACAGGGAAGTATACCCATTATCTTGTAATAACCTATAATGGAATATAATCCACAAAAATACTGAATCACTATGCTATATACCTAAAACACAATATTGTAAATTAACTATACTTCAAAAAAAATTAAATGATAAACATTACCTTCAGTGCAGTGCCTACCTCTGGAAGGGGAGGGAAATGGGATCAGGGAGAGGTATACAAGATGCTTCATCTGTACCAACTGTTTTGTTCCTTTTATTAAAAAAAAAAAACTCAAGCAAATATGACAAAATGTTAATATTTGATATTGAGTGGGGTACACGGGTTTTTTTCTATTATTTTTCCATGATTTTGTGTATCTGAAATATTCATGAGTACTGAAAGACAGCAAAATCCCCACATATCAAAATCTGTGGGATGCAAATAAGCCCAGAGGAAAACTTACAGCCTCTGAAAGGAATTAGAAAATAAGAAAAACTGAAAATAAATGAATTAAAATTTAAAGACAAGAAGTTGGCAAAGTGCAACAAAATAAATGCAAAGAAAGTAAAAAGACTGAAAATGATAAAACCACATATGAATTAAACATAAAACAAAATACAACAAGAAAGTGCTGATAGAACTGCCCAGTATAATTTAAAAAACTGTTGGAAAAAAATAATATGCTAGACTAGTAGCCATCAAATTTTTCTTCTCAGAACTCCTTTACATTTTTAAAAGCTCTTCAGTTATTTCTATTAATATTCAACATAGAAGTTAAAGCCAAGAAAAATTATAAACGCTCATTTTAAAGTTTATTTTGAAATCGTAACAGGTTCTCGTGAAATATAACTTCATTTTCCAAAACAAACCAAAATGATGTAGTGAGAAGACTGGCATTGCTTTACATGTTTGCAAATTTCTTTAACAGATGGCTCAATAGAAGACAACTGTTTCTACATTCAATCTGTTGTGACAGGTAGTTTTGGTTGAAGTATACGAAGAAAATACGGCCCCATGCAGATACGTCACTGGAAAACAGAGAAGTAGCCATTTCAGGTAATTGTTGATATTCTTTGACACAATAGCAAAACTCAACACATGGCAATTTCTTAAAGATTAATCATGATGTAGAGTCTGAAACCCTATCAATGAACTTTTTGTACTCTGTTACATTAAAATCCATTAGTTTGTCTTGTTCTTTGAATGAATCTTTTACCCAAGCCTGATTTTATAACATTGTGTATTGGTCATTTGGAAAATACTGGTTCACTGAGTTATGCAGATCTTCCAAACGTTGACACACTTCATTATATATACCAAAAAAGCACATTCATTATTACCACTACTGATCTCATCAGAAAAGACATTCTTAAGTGAATCCGATATTGTCTTTACTGGGAGTGAATAGTGGTGAAAATACAGTAACTACTAACACAGTTTGGAGCCACTGCTTTGATCCTTGTTGAAGCACCAGCAATTTTACCTACTTGTTTTAACACCATCAGCGAAAAAGGCAAATAACATCTTAGTATTATCAAAGTAGTTTTGACCTTTTGGAGTTCTAGAAAGGGCCCCGGCAATGCCCAGAGCACTGCAGACCACACTTCTGAGAACCACTGAGGTTGAAGATGCCTTGGAAAGTACAGTCAAGAGAAAATGAGAAGGTACAATAACATCAGGAACAAATAGGTTCAAAAAAAAAAAAAGTATATTTTTTAAATTATAAATTATACATGTAATTACACACACACACACACATATATATATGTGAATATATATAAGAATGAGCCAATAAGAGAAGCAAGCCAGAAGGCTTAAGTTGGAGGATGGGTTCCTCCAGTGAGTAGCTGTGAGACCTGGTTTAACTGTCCCCCCGTGCCTCAATTTCCTTATTTATAAAATGGAGATGTTGGTAAAAGCACCCTTTCAATAAATTCTGGTGAGGATTAAATGAGTTAACACAAGTAAAGTGCTTTAAAAATGTCTGGCATGTGGTAGGTTGTATAAGTGATTATGTGTTAAGTGTCATAATAGAATTCCACCAGTGAATATGAAATTGCCCAATTTCTGAGGAAAACACAAATGACAAAAACTGAGTCAAGAAAAAAGAGAAAAATCTATCACCCAGTTGGTAGGACAGCCTGGATTTGGCCTCATTTTCCCAAGCACGGTCTTTGTGCAGCACCTTCCTCTTAAGCACAACCTGAGCAGATCCCACAGCTGTCCTGTAACTGCAGCTAATCCAAGTCCAGGTCAGTGTCACTGGCCTTAGTGGCAGCAACAGGGAGGAGGCTGTTCTTTAACTCCTCTTTTGCCCTCCCTTCTCTGGGGACCCAGATGATGAATGGGGTCAAAGGACAAACATCTCTACTCAACCGAGGGTGCAAATGCAGCCCCCTTCTGGTGATCACTGTTCCTCCCGTACACACCATCTAGGACAGATCTCACAAGTGGCAGATGCCCATATACGATTCGTCCTGGGATGCAAGACATGTGAAAATCTGGTCCTGGCTCTAACCCTCTATGGGCAATACAGGTGCCGCCCTCTTGCGGCTGGGGTGAACACTTACAAGGTGCTCAAGCCTTACACAGTGTCACTGACCTGCCAGAAATGTACTAGTTTTACTACACCAAACTGAAGGGTATAGCCTGCTTCTCAGGTATCCCGTCACTCCTCCCTTCCACATCTCTCCGTTCTTTCTAGGGATCAAGATGTCTGCTCTCAACTACAGTGGTCATTCTCCCTCCCTGTAGTCACTCCCCAAACTGAGAAATATTCTCAGGGCTTGCTTCCTGCCTCAATTGGCTGTTAACAGTGGCAAGAGGGGCCACTAGAGACTGAGGACACGGATGACCTCTCTTTTGATGCTCCCATCCTCTCCCAGCGATCTGCCTATAGGACACTGGGGAAGGGTAGATAGCTGGGGATGGATGAGACGAGTAGGCTAGTTTAGCCTTCCATCATTCAGGGAAACTAAGGAACTGGGGATACTTAACCTAGAGGGGAATGGACTTCAGAGAACATGGAGCTATCTTGGCATATTTGAACAATAACTGAATGGGAGTATGGTACACTTTTCCTATGTGATTCTGGAGTAAGGACGTAGGACAAACTGATGTAACAGGAACACAACTTTCAATACCATAACTTAATAACCATTAACAATTACAATTGTACTTAACTGTGAACTTCCCGCCACTTCAGAGGCAAAAAGATGAACACGTATTTGGTTGGGATGTTGAGGGAGGGAACAGAAATTAATCAGAAATTAGACTGAGTCCTCAAAATCTCTTGCAATTTTTTTTTAATTCAAACATATAAGGAGGTTGAAAAATAATAGTTTTACACAGTTCTTCTGAGCAAGAATAGCAAGAAGGACTTCCCTGGTGGTGCAGTGGTTGGAAGTCTGCTTGCCAATGCAGGGGACACTGGTTCGAGCCCTGCTCCGGGAAGATCCCACATGCAATGGAGCAACTCCGTGTGCCACAGCTGCTGAGCCTGTGCTCTGGAGACCGCGGGCCACAACTGCTGAGGCCTGCGCACCTGGAGCCTGTGCTCGATGACGAGAGGCCACTGCAGTGAGAAGCCCATGCACCATAATGAAGAGTAGCCCCCGCTCACTGCAACTGAGAAAGCCTGCGTGCAGCAACGAAGACCCAATGCAGCCAAAAGTAAATTAATTTATATATTTAAAAAAAGAGAATAGCAAGAAGAGGTTGTAAGATGGAAAGTGGGATTTGTTTTTTTCAGAAGGCAGAGACATGAGTACCTTTATAGGCAACGGCAAAGGAAAAAGAGATGATGATATGGCATCTGGCTGGCCTTCAGACCAATTTCCCAGTGGTTTGCTGAAAGCAGCCAAGGCCTGGGGTAGCCCAAATTCCCAGGCCAGTTACCAATGGCCATGAGCAGCTTCTTCAGTTTCTCTCTATATACCTTAGAAATACTATTTGGTGCACGTGCTATGTGGTGAAGGCACCACTTTAGATAATCCTCAAGGTATAAAAATGAATTTCGGGAATTCCCTGGTGGTGCGGAGGTTAGGACTTGGCACTTTCACCGCCAGGCCTGGGTTCGATCCCTGGTCGGGGAACTAAGATCCCACAAGCCATGCAGTGTGGCCAAAAAAAATAAATAAAAAATAAAAATGAACGTCATCCATTCATTCATTCATTCATTTATTCATTTAAATATTTGAGCACAATTAAGTGTTAGGTACTTTCTCAGGGCTGGGGATAAAGCAAGGAACAAAAGAGATGGTTCCTGCCCTCCTGGAGCTTACTTTCTGGTAGGGAGGGGTATAGGGAATGACCAAGTATATACTGGAGGACTGTTAATGTTATAGACCAAGACAGGTAGGCGGATAGGGAGGCAGGGGGAATACTGGGTAGTCAAGACCTGATGAAAAAGGTGACATTTAAGCAGATTTCATGATGGTGAGGGAACCAGCCAAGACTGACACCCAAGAGAAGAGAGCTGTAGCAGAAAGAACAGAAAGTGGAAAGGCCCCATGGTAGAAGCATGGCTGAAACAGCAAGGAGGCCACCATATGGCATAGCAGGTACTTTAATACTCAGTGGCATAAGACATTTGTCAATGGTTATTTAGCATCTGAGCGCTCAGTGTTTTCAGCCAATTATTAAAAAAGAAAAAGAAAAAAAAAAGATAAAATATGTTATCAACATGTTCAAACAACAAAAAAGATAACATATGTAAACTGTAAAAGTGTCTGATAAGAAGGAAACAAAAGAGTTAATCATTACTTAAAATAATAATAGTAATAGTAAAAATAAAGCAGAGCTCTTCTACCTGAAGCAGGGGTGGTAGGTCTGAAACCCTAAATACTTGCCCCATCCTTTCTATAACCCACACTACCTTCAGGACACAGTTTGCATTGCAAAGAACCACAGAGAAGACCCAGAGCTCTAGTTAGAGAAGGTGTACAAGCAACAAACCTACCCTGTCTGAAGTTGCAATTAATGATTGTGTTCTAAATTATGTTGATCTAAGTGCTAATGAAATCTGTTAAAGCTCAACGAAAATCAAAACCAGCTTGAAGAATAAGCATCCCTTTATTTGCTGACGTCATTACAAAAACCGATTACATTAGCAACAAAAAGTGATTTCTTGAGTTGAAGTCAGAGGCAGTTGCTCCCCAAAATGTTAAGTAAAACAGTGTACAACATCAGTATTAAAATGTTAAATTTTACATTGTCTTTACCACTTCTGATCTTCTGAACAATTTTATTGAGCAAAATAAGATAAAAGATTACATGTTTATTTTATTTTCAGGAATGTAAAGGTCTAATTATTCAAACAGTTTTTATTATAAAACTAAACTCTGAAGGTGTCTACAGAGTTGGCTTTTTTTCTCTCTCTTTAAATCAGTAGTCTAACAAGGATTAGAAAAGACAAAACTCTGTTCAGTGTTTCTGACAAAGTAGAAAGGGTGAAAACATAAATAAGGCTTTAATTTGGCAAAATATAATACAATGCCTTCTGTTATCCTTGAATGAACAGTTTCCCAATTACTTCACTCTGTAAAAGATCAGAAAGAAAGAAATTCATTTTAAAACAAAGAAACAAAAGGCAATCAGAAGACATCTGTCAAATACCAAAAGTACATATGCCATTTGATCTAGCATGGCCTTTTCAACTAAGATCAGAACAATTAATACTGATGGTAATGAAAAATAAGAGAAAAATCTCAGGATTCAGAAGGAGCTTCTGAAGGTGGATTTTTAAATATGTGAACCAAAATCTCAGACCAAACTGAGAATAATATAGGGATTTAAAAATCCTATTTAGAAAACATTCAAGAGAACAACATTGGGAATCCATTTGTATTACTGTTCTACTCAAGAGACTGTAAAGCTAATAAGGTGAGTGAGCAGCACTGGAAAGAAACTGAAATTTACAACTCTCCACTGGCGAATAAATAATTTAAGCTTCAGAAAGAGATTTTCTAAGGTCTTTTGAAGCTTTCCAAGTCAGATAAAATGACTAAAGAAATTAAACTTCAAAAGCCATTAAAGAGACTAAAAGGACTTAACCATATGCAACATGTGAAGTTTGACTGGATCCTGGTTTGGAAAAAATAGCTAAAAAGATATTTCGGGTATAAGTGGGGACACAAATATGGGCTTTAAAATGGATGATATTATAGAGCTACTGTCTTGGTCTTTTTGGATGTGACAGTGATACTATGGATTTGTAAGTCTTCGTTCGTAAGAGACACATACTTAAGTGCTTGGGGTAAAATGTCATATTGTCTGAAAGTTACTTTCAAATGTGTTGACATCAACAAAATATGTATACACAAACAAAGAGATGAAGTAGCTGAAGGGTGTCAGTGTTATATATCCTGTCAACTTTTCATTAAGTGTGAAAATTTTCAAAATTAAAAAGTTGAGGGGAAAAGAAGCAAGTAGAAAGTTAAAAAGCAAAGTTATCATTGGCTATCATGCTCTCTAATTAAAACAAGATAACAGCTAATCAGAACGTCTACAGAGCCCACTGGTACATTAAACTAAGAAGTGCTGTGTAAACACATTACACAATATTAAAACCTGATCCATATGACAGTCAAGTGTAAAGTGTAGAATTAAAAGCTAGCTTTTGTCTGAAACATTAACTCTTACACTCCAATAGCACCAAAAAAGAACTTTTTCCTCTCAGAAACAAGAGAAAACTGTATCATGAAAGAATCTATTTGTTAAAGGGAGTAAGGAAGATACATATATACAAAGCACATACACAAAATTTCACCTCAGTTTTTCCTGGATAACATCAAGAGCCTCTCCAATTCAGTATTGACAAACCAAATTACCAACTTTAGGAAAAAGCCAGAACTGAAGGAAGAAACTATAAGAAGCTGGCAACAAAGGATTAGACAGAATGAGCAGAAAAGAAAGCCGTGACAAGGATCAGAGCACAGTGCCTGAATTAGGGAGAAGAAAAGTACAGATTAAGAGCACAGGGCCTAGGCCCAGACCACCTTAATTTAAATCCCAGCTCACCCAGTTACTAGCTGTGTGACTTTGGGCAACTTATAGAATTTCTTTGGGTCTGTTGTAAAGTGGGAATAAAAAAATAAGTAATAATAATCATCATCATCATCATCACCATCATTCCTACCTATCTACTGCACTGGGTTGTTGTGAAAATTTAAATGAATGACCATACGTTAGAAGCATGTTCATTCTTAGAGGCACATTCATGAAGTGTCAGCTGTTAAAATCATCAGCCTCCTTCCACATGATTCCACAAACAGGTTCCAAGGTAAAGGATCCTAGGTGTTATAGTCTGAATGTTTGTGTCCCCCCCATCCCCCGAAATTCCTATGTTGAGATTCTAACCCCCATGTAATGGTATATGGAAGTGGGGTCTTTAGGAGATTCCACTGCCATGAATGGGATTAGTGCCCTTTTAAAAAGGACCCCAGAGAGCTCCCTTGCCCCTTTTGCCATGTGAGGACACAGCAAGAAGATGGCCATCTTTAATCCAGGAAGTGGGTCTCACCTGACAGAACCTACTGGTGCCTTGATCTTAGACTCCCCAGCCTCCAGAACAGTGAAAAATAAATGTCTGCTGCTTAAGCCACCCAGTGTATGGGGGTTTTGTTATAGCAGCCCAAACAGACTAAGACATGGGGTGATAAAGTTTTCTGATATAGTCGGACATACACTTGAACACTTAGAAGCCAGGCAGATATGAAACACAAGAAAAAGTAGATATCTGGAAACAAAAAAGTATACTACAAAATACTAGTGTTAACGATCCAAAGCTACAAAAAAAATTACCTTAATTAAAAGGGGGGTGGGCGGATGAAAGCCTTCTGTTTGGGGAGGTGGCAGGGGTGGGGAGAGAAGGATAGCAGATGAGCAGGAAGACTTCCAGAAGAAAAAAGGGTTAACCGGACTTCCCTGGTGATGCAGTGGTTAAGAATCCGCCTGCCAATGCAGAGGACACGGGTTCGATCCCTGGTCCGGGAAGATCCCACGTGCCACGGAGCAACTAAGCCCGTGCGCCACGACTACTGAAGCCTGTGCACCTAGGGCCCGTGCTCCGCAACAAGAGAAACCAACACAATGCGAAGCGCGCACACCTCAGCGAAGACCCAATGCAGCCAAAAATAAATACAAATAAATAAAAAAGGGTTAATGTTTTACAAATTAAGGGCGCAAGACAAATGCCCCTACAATTCAAAGAAACGCTAAGTTCTGTGTATTAGGATTTCGAAAACTAAATTATTATACATCATCTCTCTCATTTTTGTCTTTTAAAAATAGCTTTTCTCTTACTGAAAATGTACAGCATTATCTTAAACAATTCATATGTACTTGTAGTATATACTAAAAAGAAGTAAGATTCCTGGTAGAAAGGTAAATTGGTGCAGCCACTATGGAAAACAGTATGGAGGTTCTTCAAAAAACTAAAAATAGAGCTACCATATGGCAATCCCACTCCTGGTCATACAGCTGAAGAAAACTCTAATTAAAAATGATACATGCACCCCAATGTTCATAGCGGCACTATTTACAAGAGCCAAGACATGGAAGCAACTTAAGTGTCCATCAACAAGAAGACGTAGTATATACATACAATGGAATATTACTTGGCCGTAAAAAAGAATGAAATAATGCCATTTGCAGCAACATGGATGCAACTAGAGATTATCATACTAAGTGAAGTAAGTCAGAAAGAGAAAGACAAATACCGTATGATATCACTTATATGTGGAATCTAAAATATAACACAAATGAACTTATTTACAAAGCAGAAACAGACTCACAGACATAGAAAATAAACATGGTTATCAAAGGGGAAAGGGGGTTGAGGGAGGGATAAACTGGGAGTTTGAGATTAGCAGATACAAACTACTATATATAAAACAAGATAAACAACAAGATTCTACTGTATAGCACAGGGAACCTTATTCAGTAAGGTTCAATATTCAGTATATTGAATGTTCAATATCTTGTAATAAACTATATGGAAAATATGAAAAAGAATATATATATGTATATGTGTATAACTAAATCACTTTGCTGTACACCAGAAACTAAAACAACATTGTAAATTAACTATGCTTCAATTAAAAAACAACAACAACAACAGTAATAACGTATACCTAAATAAAGCAGGGAAGAAAAAAAGGAGATTCTTGACATCAGACATTAACCTATAAATTCTGATGATTAAGAAATCTGTATTTCCAATTTAATTATCTGGTAGTAACTTTAAAAGAGTTGACAAGAGGGAGAATACACTGAGCAAAAACGATGGCTGAAGTTAAAAACCTGAGGGTAACACAAACATTTAAAGGGCATAAAGAAGAGCTGTGGGAACCAAGAGATCCCTAAAGAGGGGTTGTCACCGTCAGTGCTGGCTAGAGCCTAAGCAAGGAGAGAGTTCTCAAGTGCTGGTGGACCTCCAGCTTCATACAATCCATCTATGCTTCATGATACACTGCTGACCACTCAACCGCCCTTTCACTTGCCAAATTTGAAATTAAGTTCATCAGCTTACAAAAGAATGCTGAGTTATCTATCACTTAGGTGAGCGGCCTGCTAAACAACAGTTCAGTTTCAGCTGTGTTGCCAGGGTATATGTATTTCTTTTAACAAATTACACACTACACTTTTACAAATTAGGAAGAAAAAAATCTGGAAAAATGAAAGTGTTACTACCAATGATCAGTGTAAGTCTCAAATTTAATATGATTAAGGCAAATGTGGAAACAGGCAAGCAAAAATGGTTCAGAACACATGTTTGAGAAGAAAAAGAAAATACTGAAGAACACTTTTGAGATGCTGGAGAGATACTACTGACAAGGTCTAAAGGCAAAGGGTAACAAGCCATCTTATAATTTTTTAGGTTCTCAGAAGCGAAACCCTTCCCTTAGAAAACAGAGGCCTAAGGACTGACCTCACCATATTTAGAATAATTCACAACTATTTTCAGTATCTTATATGCAAAAGATGATCCTGTATTAGCTCTAGCAATTAGGAAATCATTAATGAATGACCTCAGCAAAAACGGTTTCAACGGAATGGCAGAAAGAGAAGCCATTCTAGAGGAGATGGAGTAGTTAGTAGGCAAGAGACTGTGAGAATAGTTTCTTCTTTTAAGAATCTTTGTTAAACAGTGAAGTAAAAAAATTAGGGTGGTAATCTAAAGAAAGTACAAAGTTAAAATAATATATTTGAGCATTTTTCAAGACTGAACAGAAGCAGTGAGTGGAGAGGACTGAAGATGTGGACTTCAGGACTGAAGCAGGACTGAAAGATGTGGGAAGGAAAGTTGCCCTGGGAAGCAGGAAACGAGGTTATTTTCTAATTTGGGGAAGAGTGGTAAGGTGGCAGAAATTTAACTCTAGGCAACTGAGAGGTCAGCTTACCAAGGATAAAAGATTAAGGTATAATTCTTTTTGCTGACAGGTTATAAGAATGAGTTGGGTTTATTTGAAAAGTCTTCTTAGAGGTAACTGACCTGAAACAGCATTTTAAAGGAGAGTATATGCTAAGACAGGCCAGAAGACAATCATTCTACAAAAGTGAGACAGAATGCCCCTGTAATCAAAATGGAGGTCCATCCCAACTTTTCCAGAGCACCCAACCTATCCCGAGGCCTTTGTATAACCTAAGAGTCTTAAGCTTGGGTTCTGAAAGGGACGATTCAGTGATGAGTTGCCCCCTGGCATTGCACAGGCCACCCTACTCATGTCCAGGACACCACGATTATTATAGAACAAACAGCTTCAAAAGAAGAATATCTAAAGTATTCAGTGCATATCAGAACACCCTAATTACCCAAGGCATTGTGACTTAAGTCATTCTTAAAACAGGTAAAACCCAGGAATCAAATCAATCAACATGCATTTCCAGGTAATATGGGCAATAAAATTTTATAGCTTGGTTTGTTTATCTTCAGTTAAGACTCTCACTTCAGGAGTTAAAAAATGGATTTCTTTGATTACCCACAGCAAACTTAAATAAAATCCAGCTTCCAATGTAAAGGAACTGTGATGACTTGATTTTCAGTTCAGCATCTTACCTCAGTAAAAACATCATAGTCACTTTATTTTACCAAGTCATTAAAAAAAAATCACACAGATATTTTACAAGAACTAAGATCAGGATAAACTAAAGAAACAGTTGCAGACATTATGGCAATGAACAAAACCTAGGTAAACAATTTATGAGTCTGTTCTGTAAAAAGGTCAAAAGAGGCAAAGAAAAAGGGTTTTTACATGAAAACACTAATTGGAAAAGATATGTTCACTGCAGCATTATTCACAATAGTCAAGATATGGAAACAACCTAAGTGTCCACCAATGAATGAATGGATAGAGAAGATGTGGTATGTATGTGTACACACACACACACACACACACACAGTGAAATACTACTTGGCCATAAAAAAAGAAGGAAATCTTGCCATTTGCAACAACATGGTTAGAACTTGGAGGTATTATGCTAAGTAAAATAAGTCAGATGGAGAAAGACAATATGATTTCACTCATACGTGGAATCTAAAAAAAAAACAAAACAAACAGACAAAACAAAAACAAACTCATAAAAGAGAACAGCTTAGTAGTTACCAGAGGGGAAGGGAGTTGGAGGGTGGACAAAATGGGAAAAGGAAGTCAACTGTATGGTTATAGATGGTAACTAGTCTTGTGGTGGTGATCACCTTGCAGTGTACACATGTATAATGCTATACTCATGAAACTTACATATTAAAAAAAAAAAGATAAGGTATTTTTTTTCTCCTCCAAGCTACAAGACCAAAAAATATGTACAAGATGGAAATAAAACTCCAAGAAAGCTATAAGGCTGTCATTTGGAGGTTCTGAGAGAGATAAAGAGGGAATATTTCTACTAGGTTAACAAGAGTTCCTATATTTAAAGTAAATACACACTATACATACATTTACACACACACTATGTCAATTATCTATAGACAGACAGTAATACTTCAGTTATTCTTACCTAATACCTGATAGTGTTCTTTCTCCTTTGTGAGCTGTTGGTTTACTGCCTGAAGTAACTGCTGTAACTGTGTTACAGTCTGATTTAGACTTACAGACATTGTCTCCTTCTCAGAAGACTCCTAAAAAGAAGACGGAAGAGATGAAAAACCCTGAGCACAAGAAAAAGGCATTTGCAACCAAAACCAAAAATAGTTTATTGCTGTGTTAAACACAAACAAAAAAATCTGAAAGATATGAAAATTGACAATAAAAACCATATAGAGCAATAGTGTTTGCTACCTAGCATTGCAAGTTAGTTTGCATCAAAGAAAGTTATGTTATAAATGTTGTCACTAGGTTACAAATGGAAAACTCTAGAATCAATGAATATCAGATATAAATCCATTTCTCCTTTCAGAAAAAAACTGCGAGGAGCCAAAGGAGAGTACATTCATAACAACAGAAAAATAACAGTTAACATATATTGAGCTCTTACTAAACTTGAGGCACTGTTTTAAGTGTTACCCACTATTCTAAGTGTTTTATATAGTAATTCATTTATTCCCTTCAACAATCCTACAAGATAGGTACTAATATCATTGCCTTTTACAGATGGAGCAACTAAAGCACAGAGAGGATAAAGTTTCCCCTTAAGTCAGTCACACAGCTACTGAATAGTAGAACCAGGATTCAACACAAGCAGCAGAGTCTACATTCTTCAGCAGTACACCATAATACTTTCCACCACAAACCTAAATATTAACATAATAATATTTCACCAAGCTAAAGTGAAAACAAACATTAATAAGAACACTGCATTTCAGATAAGACACCTCAAAGAAAAAACAACCTTGAGTTAAGAATGCAACATAATTGATAGAAGCACATTAAAAAGGCATTTTTTTTAGGCAGAGGTGGATCCTGTACATTTTTTATTCTTCACATAATTTACAAGGTAATTAGCCCAGAGATTTGGAGCTAAAGAAAATGCATACCGTTTCTGGGGAAACATCACTATTCTCAATAACAGTAGTGTCTCCAGCAGCTTTTACTATTTTTGACTGGATAAGATCCAGTGACTGTTGAGCCTGTGAGGAAAGCAATATGGAGCCTCTGAATAATACAACTGATAAATAAATATATACAAGAAAAAAATGAGTGATTTTCTTACACTCATTATACTTTGTACAAAACTAAAGCTCTTCTCAAAATACAACGTAAAGCCAACCTGTTCAGTTTTTTCCCCAAAATCAAATAGTTTTCTCCCCCACCAGATTATAAAAACACACGCTCACCGTTTTAAAAAGTTCAAACAATGCAGAAAATGTATAAAGAAATTAAAAGCAGAAATAACCACAGTGATATTTAGGTTAACATTAGTCTATATCAGAGGTCAGCCAAATCTAGCCACACACAGCCTGTTTTTGTAGAGCTCACAAGCTAAGAATGGTTTTTACATTTTTTAAGAGTTGTGCTAGACTTTAACAAAGAGTATATGAAAGAAACTATAGGTGGCCCACAAATCCTAAAACAGTTTGTGAGTTTGCTGACTCCTAGTCTAGATCCCTCTTTAGTGCATATATGTCCTAACAGAAAATTGGTAGAAAATGTTCTATAAATGGGCTTTTAACATACATGCTATTTGACGAAGCATTTTATCTTTTTACATGTCAATAAATATTTATGGGCATTTCCAATTAAGAGTTGCACAGTATTTCTATTACACAGATATGGTGCAGTTCACTTTCAACTACTGTTGCCATTTTATGCCAAATAACATGGCATATCCATATCTTTGAGCACCTGTTTAATATCCTTAAAGTACCTTCTGAGAAAATAAATTGCTAGGCTAAAACTGCAAGTTTTATATTTTGTCCAGTGATCAAACATTCACGTTATCAAAATATAAATCAGATTGCTCAATCTTGACAATGTATCATATATCTAAGTCAGAGCTCTGAAACTTTTTTTTTATAATTCACATTCTTAATTTATTTTCATTCACAAAATAGCCCTTGTAAATGCCATTTTATAGAAGATAAACTTGAGACTTGCAAAGATCAAATAACTGCCCCATGGTCACACAGCTCAGAAGTGGTAGCAGTAGGATTCAAACCTAATGAAACTCTTTAAGTTCACATTTTATCTACTGGTGACAACATCGAAGTAATCTGAAGCAACTCTAGATTCCTAGACTTTTGCATAACAATTATGATATAAAATACAGACCCAACAGAAATATTTCTTTCAACCTTTAAAAGAGTGGCGAATTTAATTGTTTTGCTAATGACTAGATCTCCTATAAACACAATCTTAGCTCTAAAGCAGCTTTGATAAAAGCACTTATGAATTACACTATTAAAAATCTCAAAACAGAATTACAAATAACTTGTCAACCTAACGCAAAGAATAAAAAATGTAATCCTAAAAATCACCCATCTACATATGAGATTAAGAAAAACATATTTCTACAAAGAAATAAAGGGACGAATTTCTGAAACATCAGAGGTCTATATATACTTCACATTCATGAAGATCAAAAGAAACATACTTTGAAAATGACTATATAAGCAAATCCCAATAAAAAATATATAGATGTAACCTTTTTTTTTTTTTTTTTGCGGTACACGGGCCTCTCACTGTTGTGGCCTCTCCCGTTGCAGAGCACAGGCTCCAGACGCGCATGCTCAGCGGCCATGGCTCACGAGCCCAGCCGCTCCGCGGCATGTGGGATCTTCCCGGACCGGGGCACAAACCCGTGTCCCCTGCATTGGCAGGCGGACTCTCAACGACTGCGCCACCAAGGAAGCCCAGATGTAACCAATTTTAAGAGTCACATCAACTGCATTCAAAATTTAATCTACACTTTACAAAGCAATTAATTAAATATGATGAAATGAAGACACGAATTAAGAATGGAAAAACAAGCCAAAAAGTCTAGTTCCAAATATGTAACTGTATAACAAACAGCTTAAATTTATAAACAAATTAATGTAATGATGCAAAAGAATGAATCCAGGGTTAGCAGTATGTCTGCTTAAGATTCAAGGTACAACATAATATGATAATATGGCATCTTCAGGACAAGCAGTGTCTTACCTTATGCAAGTCACCAGCTACCTTCTGTCTTTCACTTTGTTCAGTTCTAAGTTTTGCAAGTGTTTCATTTAACTGCTTCTTTAACTGTAAAAATACAGGAACACCACAATTAATTCACATCCTTCTTTGATTCCTTCTTTGATTATGCTGAGACCTCTAGGACTGAAGAATGAATGAGAAAGAATGGGATCGCTAACAGTTATTATGCACAGTGGATTAGCCAATATGCTGCACCAGATGTACAGAAAAGCTAAGAAGTGGAGGTCCCAATCTGTAAAGCTAAACATAAGAAAAGCTACAGAAATGAACTAGAGAGTAGAAAACTGCAAAATATAAAAACAAAACCATCAAATTCCAGTAGATTACTTTTTTAAAGTATTACTATTCACTAATCATAGGGCAGTTCATTCACATTTATTTCAAATTAAAAGGCAAGTCATAAGAAATTTTACTAGTTTTTAATGTTTAAAGGCTTTCTTAACCTATATAGCTCAGTTAAAAAGAATCAGTTGTGTGATATTTAAAAAAAAATCATTGAACAGAAGATTACAAATCCAGTAAAATGAAATCTTCAAAAATTTAAATGTCACTCATCCTTTAAGATGTCACTAGAAAGATGAGTGAAGACCACACTGGCCTAAATACCAACAAGACATGTCTTAATATATACATCTCAACCAACTGGTTGAAACAGTTATAAAGCTCTATTAAACTCTAGAGCTAATACGTGATGACTGTTCTCTTAGTAACTATTCTCATTACATAAGAATGAGGGAAATGGACTCACTGACAAAAGATAACTTTTTCTTATTAAACTCATCAAGTTAATTATGTCTCTCACCCACAGGCACAGCATTCCAAACAGTTCTGGAAACCCAAAAGGGGGAAATATAAGACACTGACATTTCAAACACGTAGAGAGAATTAGTGCAGGACATTCCATTTGGAAATTTTATTTTGGGAACTCTATTTATCCCGAATGCTTCAGTTCTTGCTCCTTTACTTAACTCTGATTTCACACATCAGAGAGGTTATTCTTTTGGCCCAGGAACACACAATGTATAAGCAAACAAAATTATTTTAATATATCTTAAAATGTGGCAACAGTTACGCTGAGCAAAAAGCAAACAGGAAGATTAAAATGAAGACTGCAAAGTCAAGACAAAAAAATTTTAAATATCACTCAAAATGACCTCTTGACAGAAGTAAAGGGTCAAAATGTACAGAGAGAGCATCAGACTGAATGGAGACTCAACCATAATCCTATGGGTTTGATGCTGCAATGGAGTCAGCCACCAAGCATCAAAGTTAAAAGTAAAATCTCCAACAATTGTAGGTAGAAGTGGTTTTTTAAAAAACACATTACAGGATAAGCATATCACTTAAAGCTGTTGCATATCACAGTACCAATCTGTGCAATGTATAGCAAACGTATGCATAAAACCTTAATTGAATCATTCCCACACTGCAGTGGGAATGATTCAATTAAGGTAAAATAAAGGTAAATTTTATTTCAAAAATAGAAAGGGGCGTGTGTGCGTGTGTGAGTGTGTGTGTGTGTGTCGGGGTGGGGACTCTGTGTACATTTCATAGAGAGCTCTACTCTGAAAACTGATTCCCATAAATCACTGCTGTAACACTGCTTAACATGAATGAGTTAAGAAATTCTCTTTGGTACATACAGCAGTTCTAAAAAAATTCCAAACTTGGCAGCATTAACTTATAGTAAGGAGAAAACTGACTTACTGCAATTGTACTAGAGTTCATTCAAGTCCTTTAAAAAAATCTAATCATATTCTTAATTTTTAAAAGTCACAGATAGACATAATGATTACTGTTTCAAACATACAATAAGATAGTCATGTTTATCTAAAAAACAAGCCTGTCTCAATCAGTGTAAATTTTCAGAAAATTTAAGAATGGGAATACAGGGTACTCTGTCTTTATACAACATTTAACTAACTTTCAGTCTGTAGTTTTCAGATTATTATGCTCTGAATGATATGATGATGATAAAGAATTCCACAGGCTTTTTGTTATCTAGAATGTGTAGAAAGGCCAGTTAAAATAAGAAGCTACATTGGATCGTTGCCCTTGAATGAAGAATATGTATCTTCCACCTTCAAGAATCTCCTTCCAGGTCAGAAAATAAGAGGCCCAGTTAACTATGGTAACTCTGAGAAGAGAATCTTTGCAACTCAGCCAATCTTTGTCTCTTTGTTTCATTTCTTTATTCACTGAAAATAATGCTGTTGAAGAAATTTGGTTTTATAAAACACAGAAAATTTTGAAAAAGAGTTGCAAGCCAAACATGCCATTGTTAGGAGCTAAGAAAAGAAGGATCATCTTAGGAATCAAGAAAAGACAGACCATCTTGAGTCATCAGAATATGAAGATTATCTTAAACTTATAAAAATGCCAAGCTAAAGGTGTTAGCAAGGAGAAAAAGTCTGGATGGTTTCTCCACATGTCAACACAAGTGTTTTCAGAGCCTACTTGATACCCCGTGGAGAACAAGCTTCTTACCAAATTTAGCTCTTCATTCTGTCTTACTGCTTCAGAATATGAATCATCAAGTTTTTTCTGCAATTCAGTCAACAGATCTTTCAGCTGCAATGAAGTTTAGAGTTTAAGATTGATTTCCTTATGATATCCCATGTTTGTATGCTACTTGGAAGCTCTGCCAGAAACAACTTACACTGAAATATTTTATCACTCTGTTATAAATTTAACTTAAATTGAGAAGGTTGAAAAAAATTCTATCGTAAGTACCTCTCTGACTTCCGTAACATAGGTAGATCGTTCCATTTCTGCCTTCTCTAGCTCCATTTCCAAATGCTCTCGTTCTCTTCTCAGCTAGCAGTGCAACAAAGAAGGAAAAGTTAAGAGACATATTTAAGAGGCCTCCCTACAATGAAAAGTTATCACACTTATGAATATAAAACTATACCATCTGAAACACTACCCAAGATATTCTTAAAGGCATAACAACTACATCATAAGACAAAAGAAATCTTAAAACACAGCTTGTAAGACAATCCTTAATGCTAAAAAATGAGTCCATAGGTTACAAGTCAAATGGTGAGATAACATACATTTTCAATATCTTTATTTTCTCTTCTTAATCGCTCTAGCTCTTGTTCCGAAGATGTGAATGACAATTGCATCTGAAATGTGAAATAATTACATGATCAAGTTAAACCACCAAGGATACAGAGGCTTTTCTATCTTGTAGAATTTTAATCAATTAGACACGTCAGAGGTTTTTTTTAATGTATCTCACTTAAAGCCATAACTGAATTTTAAAAGATCTTAAAAATTAGTGTCACATTTAACTTCATTTAAACTGTGGTCAAAACCTACCCCATTTGCATGGTATTATATTAGGTCCAGTTAATTGTTAATTAACTGTAATTAACAATAATCAGCTGTACTTAATCCCCAAATGCATTAATATAGAATACCATTAGCAACCCTAGATTCTGCACAGGTCAGCCCAGGAAAACAAGTGAGCAAGAGATGGCACTCTTTACCACACCCAAGTACTACTACGCCATTCTATATGAGCATCCAAGATACCAGATTTTGGTATCTGTGGAGACTCCTGGAACTAATTCCTTGATGGATATGGAGGGACAACTGTAAACAGAAGAAAAACTAAGACTACATAATAATATTTAAGTCCCATGAACAGAAGAAGGACTTACTTTTTCTTGAATACTATTATCATGAGTCACATATCTGTGTTTTAAAACTTATTGTGAACACCAAATTCTTTGCCTTATGTTATCACATTGTGGTTCTTTAACTTCCAAAGCACTCTGCACTCTGTATCATTACTCTTTTTTTTTTTTGTGGTACGCGGGCCTCTCACTGTTGTGGCCTCTCCCTCTGCGGAGCACAGGCTCCAGACGCACAGGTTCCAGACGCGCAGGCTCAGCGGCCATGGCTCACGGGCCCAGCTGCTCCGCGGCATGTGGGATCTTCCCGGACCGGGGCACGAACCTGTGTCCCCTGCATCGGCAGGCGGACTCTTAACCACTGCGCCACCAGGGAAGCCCTGTATCATTACTCTTTAGTCGTACTCTAAACCAGTGAGTCTCAAGCGTCAGTGGGCATCAGAATCATTCGGGGGGCTCTTTAAAACACAGACTGCTGACCCCACAGCTTCACATTCAGTAAGCCTTGGGGGGGCCCAAACAATGTGCGTCTCTAACAAGTTCCCACGTGCCGCTGACGCTGCTCGTCCAGGGCCCGCACTGTGAGAACCACTACTCTAAGCTTTTTTTTTTTTTAAATCGTTCACACATCCCTTTTATCTTTTTCCCCCTAAGCTCTTCTTTTTTAAATACCTGTTTAATAGTCTTTTGTGATTCATCGACCTTAACTTTCCATTTATTCTCTTCTTGCTCCACACTTCTCTGTAGTTTCTGTAAAATTCCTTCCTATAAACAAAAGTATAGTTGTTATGAAAAATTCATGTTCTAATACCAAGATAAACTATTTAAGCAACTAAGTAATGTTAATAATTATTTTAAAATGTAGGTTAAAAATCATTTCCTACCGTTTCTGCAAGGACGGATTTGTATTTTTCACACTCTAGCTGTAACAATGTGTGCATTTCATCAGCTTCTTTCAACTTGTGCTCTAAAACCTGCAAACAATAAAATAAAGAAAAATTCTCTAGTTTAGTTTTACCAGAAAGTTTTGTGCTTCAAGTTTGTTTCAGTACTTAATGGTATATTATATAAATGGTTTCTGTTTTATTATTAATCACTACATTTCAACCTTCTTAAGTAACAATGAAGTTCAATTACCTTTTTGGTCATTTGATTTTCCTAATAAAACTCTTAGAGTCTGTTTAATACAAAAATATATCACACAATTTTGTAACAAATAGGCTTGTCACTCTTTAGTGAGACAGTAAAATCAAAGCAGATCCACATGTGAAGTAAGGTCACAATGCCATGGGAAAGAGGGTTTTATTCATGCCACTTGAGAGACAAAAAAAGTTAATCTCCCAAATTTCAGTAGTCAAGGATAAAAATACATCTAGGCTCTGAATGCTCCTAAATAATGTATTTGGGGATATATTAGCAAACCAGTCAGTTTCTACCTATCAACTGATCTTTACTTTCTAAACCCAAGCTAAAAAGAGAGCAACAGACAGTTAAATATTCAGTTTTAGAAATGACTAAGATAACAGAGTTAAAGGAACGAGAAACATCAGCTTTGTACACAAATCAAACACAAGGAAGACTTAATAGCATTTCCACCAAAATGTACACAAAATGAAACCACCTTCTTATACTTTCTGAAAAGATCACTATTCTACTCATAATATAGCCTTTATCTTTCCCAAACTTATAAAGACAAATTCTGATTTACTTCTTTTTTCTATGTTTCTTTAAAATTTCACCTCATGAACTAACCTTAACCTCTTCTGAATCTGAAGTTCCAGCCACACATTCTTTTGCCCTCTTTTCAAATCCATGCAACCATTCACTATAACTCTGTGGAGAAGAAAAGTCAAAACAACCAATTTCAAACAATACCTAAATGAAATAAGTAAAGTATTTTAAATAACCAAATTAGAAGATTATAAAAGAAATCTATATAGACAAACACCATCCCTCTGGAAATTTCAAATAAGAATAGAATTGTTACATAAGTTGTACGTGACCCAGCCTTGAAAATAAACACTAAAAATATGCCTATGTACTACCAAAAAATCAAATCTAAATTTATTTACATATCCTAGGATATGTGCAACTGAATTCTGGACATACAGGTAGAAAATCTGGGCTCAAACCAGCCTCTACCACTTACTAGTGCTAGGACTAATAGATTCAATATTTAAGACAGAGAAAGCCTAGAATGAATAATTTTTCAAAACTTTTTTTCAGGTGAACCAGTTCTCAAAAACTGAGTTCATAAACAAAAAGTTCAATTGAGATACTCTAGTCAGAAGATTTCAGATTCTGTGAAGGTGCTACAGGGATTGTGAAAATACTTCAAAATAAATATGTATTATGAAGCATTTTTTAAATCATAATGAGAAATAACAATACACAAACATTTGTGTGTTTAAAACCAACAAAAATTATATTTGTACTGAAAGGTCAGCTGATGCAAACACAAGGCATTATAGTTTTAGTCATTATTCCAAATTTCAGAATAAATTATTCTAGATTTTTCATGCTTCTTGTCTGAATTTTAAACTCTGATAAAGAGTATTTGTTAGATACTTTAAAGATAATTTCCTCTTATTCCTCTTTTAAGTCTTTGGTTTAGTTTAATTCAAGACAAAAACAACACACATGAAATTTCTATTAATTGCTCTAATTAAATATTTTACTTATGTGGCTGAATCAGTATTCTCTGGCTGAATCAGGATTCTCTATACTCTATCAAATAAAAAACAAAGAAAACTGGATGCTGAGATCACCCTGTAGTACAATACCCCGTAGTACATATTAGTCAAAAAAGCCTCTCCATTTAAAAACAAAATTACATTCTCACATCATAAATTTGAATGATGACAAAATGATACTATTAAAATCCTACTTAGCTTCAAATACTGGGATTCAATATAAATTAAATTCAGATTTAGATGCTTAAAGTATGTAAGCCTCTCTTCAATCCAGGTCATATAGTTTAGATCACTCCTCTGCTGATTTTCTTAGCAAAAAAGCAATAGAAAACAGTTAAAAAAATTACTTCATGTATAAAAGCCCTTTTAGATCTACTGACATATTAACTTAATATTAAATTTAATTATTATCTTAAGGTAAATAGTTTATTATCCATCATATCTCTAAAAATTTTAAATGCTAGACCCTAGGTAGCACACAAAAAGCTTAATATATTTCTTAAGTACAGACTACATGCAGAAGTATTCAACTTTTAACAAGTGGATGAACAAAAGCCAAATATCATCATTCATGTCTTATGGTGATTTATAAATACTTATAGTGTCAAAAAGGTTTGGTGGTTGAAGGTGGGTAATATTGCTGTTAAGAATGAATTTGTTACATTAAAAAGAATTTTTAATTCTGGTGATCTTATACAATCTTTAAAGAAGAAAAACACAAATTATTAACTCTTTAGGCTCATAAAATACTGCCAAATAAATCCTGCAATTCTATTTCCACTAATAAAATATAAAGTAGGAATAAAGAAATAAAAACGGCTTATGGCCACAAAGGAAAAAATATGAAGTATATGAAGAGCAACCCTTTCTCCTAGGTTCAATGTAAGAACAGCACTAGAACTGACAATTTATTCATATTGCCCAGCACAGGTTATTTCATCAGCTCAACCCGTATCTACTAAGCTGATCAAACCTGAATATATCCTCAACAGCTACAAGAGAAACAAAAGAATTTTTGCTTCTTGTGCAAGTGAGACGCAGATGATATGTAGATAAAACCGAAGAGAGCAAGCAGCTAACTCAGACTGCACAGAGAACAGGCCATGACGTTTACTTACATCACACCTGGCACCTACAGCCCTCTCCTTGAGAAATACCCTGATTTCAAGTTTGGGGCAGGAAGTGTACACAATAAATCAGGAACAACTTGTCACACCACAAAGCAAAGAAGCTACCAAAGTTTAGCAGTGCTGTGTCAAAAGGATTTGGTAGCCAGCCTAAATAAGCTCCAACAGGCCGAAGAAGCAAAAGCAGACACGATGGACCTCCTAATGGAAGTACACAACACTGCCCATGAAGTAGTCTTGCCTCTACCCATCCTACCCCTGAAGTGTTGAGCCTCATCAGGCCTCCACTGACTACCAATTTATGGGATACACAAAGGACAGAGGAACATACTGCCATTACTGGGATGCAGTCAGCTAAATCCAGACTGGGAAACTGCATATGAAACTACTACATTCCAAAAAAAAAAAAAAAAAAAAAAGGTGGGCGAGGGGGTGTGCTGACAAATAAAAGGGAACCCGTGGAATAAAGATGATCCAAAAGACGTCTTAAATCAATCACAGGTTGACCTTATTTGAGTCCTGACTAAAACTAACTACAATAAGTAGTTAAGATACTTATTGTAGTCCACCTACATACTAGATACAAGATACATACATACTACATACAAGATACTCCACCATTGAGTATCTTGTAGTCCAAGATACTCAATGTAGTCCATTGAGTTAGCTTCTAACTCAATGTATTCTAACTCAATGCATTTTAATGTATTCATTAAAATACATTATATGACAACTGAAAAAATCCAAATATTGACTAGATGTATGACATAAAGAATTTTTAAAAAATATAATAATAGTATTTTCTAAAGGAATCCTTATCTTTTAGAAATATTTACAGATGAAATGCTCTGATGTTTGACTTCCTTCAAAATAACGGAGGAAGTACAGGGCTAGAAGTAAAACAAGACCGTGCATCAGTGCATGCGACATACTGGTAATGGCTGAAGTGAGATACTGGTTTACCTGGCTCATTACGCTCTCTCTGCTTCTGACTATACATACATACAACTTCCCACTAAAAGAGAAAAGGACCTGTGCCACCATTTTAGAAAACTACATGCACACTCACTGGCTTTCTCTGCCCTCAAGTATTCACTGTATTAATTCTCTGAACGGAGGGAACTTTTCTCTCCCATTTAAAACACATACAACCTCAAATAAAGCAAGTTGTTCTATATCATCTTTAAGACTTTTGCTTGAAGAAGTTAACAGATGACCAAAATCTTAAGTTATGAAATAAAAATAGCCTGGTTCTTAGTATTAAATACATTTAAAAATAAAGTGTTCCTAAAACTAAGAAGGAATCACTTAAAATTAAGTTCTATTTTGAATAAAGCCATTAAGAGCATTACTGATCTATTAACCACTATTGACTTATGAAGAAATATTTCTTTCCCAAATATGATATTTATGATCCTCTAAATAATATGTCTCATATGTAAATTTTACAGATTACAACAAAGTATCAACTGAAAAAACATAAATGTCTTTGAACCAAGTTATTGATTTTAACTACTCAAAACACCCTAGGTTAAAAATGAGAAAGAGTGGGCTTCCCTGGTGGCGCAGTGGTTGGGAGTCCGCCTGCCAATGCAGGGGACACGGGTTCGTGTACCGGTCCGGGAAGCTCCCACATGCCGCGGAGCGGCTGGGCCCGTGAGCCATGGCCGCTGAGCCTGCGCGTCCAGAGCCTGTGCTCCGCAACAGGAGAGGCCACAACAGTGAGAGGCCCACGTACCAAAAAAAAAAAAAAAAGAGAAAGATTGAGGGATCAGTGCACCCTAAAACCAAGTGCAGAGTGAAAATGCTGCTTATTCACAACTTCCTTGAATAATGATAAAGACATCATGTTTTAAAAAATAATAAATTAATCTTACCAAATTAGAAGGTACAGACACCTTTGGAAATAATTTTTTGAGAACTTCTTTAGCTTCTAACTCAACAGCTTCCACATGCTGTTGTCTTTCCTAAAGCAGAAGAAGAACCAAATCAAACTTACAAGATTACAGAATTAAAAAAAAAAAAGCTACAGTCTTTTAAACTCTAAGAGAAGAAAAAGACTTAATATTTTAAAAATTCTTATTACTGACAAATGTTCAAATTTCCCATTCTGAAATATCAAAATGCTTACATAAGAAAAAATCTGCAAAATCTCAAAAGCACCCTAAGTAACAATGTCTTATATTAATCAAACTAAGGCAATATCTGACAATATGGACATTTTCCTTGCCATCAAGTGATACCCCTCCAGGAACAATTCAAAAAACAAACAAACAGAAACACAAAAAATACTTCCTACAGCTAAAACAAACTACATGCAAAAAAAATGCATCTGGGTGACATAACTGAGGCTTATTAGGCTGGCAAATCTCTTGCCAAAAAATGCATCACTGATGGACCATGGAATTAATAAAATGGCAACTTTGATACTTCCAGTTTCAAGGTCAGGTGAAGCTATTTATGCTAAACAAAGGGGGGAAAAAAAGAACCACCAAAATTTGACAGGTGTACATATGGGAAAAAGAGTAAAGAGAAAGAGGAAAAATTGATGGTGTACTACTTCACCAATGCCGTCAAGAAGACTAACTCTGGCATGTGTGTATGGACTCTGTCAGCTGTTAAATTTAAAGATAAGTATCACAAATGCATGTCTAGATTTGGTGACTTTAAATCCAAGTCTAATGGGTATCAATTATTAACTCAAAAGCATTGTTTGTCAAAATTAGGGTAATGACTTGATCACACGAAAAAATAAAAATCGAATATTCAAACTATCTCTACAAGATTAAAAAATAAAAGACATATATAAAAATGCACATCTAAACCAAGCCAAGAAAATCATCTCAAAACACTGGTGAAGTTCAACAGGTGACAAGAAGGCAAGCAAGCTAGCAAGATCTCAACCCTATCTTCCCCCACCATTTAAATCGATCTTTCAAATCTATTATGGATTTAAGATGCACACGCTTCAATTTAAGAAAATCTAATAACATGAAAATCTAAAGTTATACAGTAAGAAGCTAGAGATTAATCATATTCTGTACACACAAAAAGCTGTTACTTTATTCGGATTAATGGCAGGATTTTTAAAATGGATGTTTTAATGGAGTATTTTCAATAACTCAGTAAAGTCCACTATTTTTCAGGGATACATCCACCTAACTGCATAAAATAAGGTACACTCATTTAAGGAAAATGATTAACTGCTAATTCAGAAACAATGAAGAGCTCATTTTTATCATCTGACCACAGAAGTGGTAGAGCAATCTCTAAAGAAAATCAGGAAAAGAGACACTGTGGAACAGAAACTTTTTTGAAAATTCCCCAAGGGAAAAAGAATCTAACTAAAGGTAATAGGTGTCTAACTTGTAACTAAGAAGCACAAGGGTGTACTAGCAATTTTAGGTAAAAAGTTTTCATTTGACATAGTAGTTTGGTTGTGGGTAATGATTTCTATTCCACTTTAATATTGAAAACTGCATTATTATATTTCCTTAATATCTTTACCTAAGTGTAACATGTGTGAAGTACCTTTCGTGTGAACCTGTCATTAATAGTAGGTCCTCAAGAACATTTACTCCTTACAGCACAACCTGTAGTCAGGGGTCAGTCAACATCCTTTTATACCTATGCTATCTGAGGACTGTCTAAATTCCATTAAAATAGAGAAGGAGCATAAAGTCTATGCTCTGTAGATCATCAGCCATGCGAGAAGCCATCATGCACTAGGTGATTAGTTCTGAAATATAGATAAATTCTTGTATTCACCACCAAACACATGATGAAACAAATTCTAGCTTTCTTTTGGCATAATATGCAAGAATGCCTATGACAGGTGGCACATAACTTCTTGTAGGAATGGCATGATTTTAAGAGTTTAGCACTTTCTAGATAACCAGCCTCAATAACAAAATAAAGCTAAAAGGTAGCTCTTAACAGTGAAAAACAAAGTTATAGAAACAATCAGAAACTACACAGAACCCCCACTGCTGACAGGGCTGACTGCAACCACTGACAATCAAACAATAACGTCCTACCTGGCCTAGATTTTTCTACTCTCTGGCCTAGATTTCTCTGGTCCCAATATCTGCCAGATATCTCAAATTAAGGTTTTAGTGAAAATTAGGGCCTGATGAATAAGTATATAAGTAAATACAAATCCATTTACACTGAAGGAAATATAACCACAAACATGATTGATAAAAAAATTTATTAAAATTCTATTCTGTTTAAAAAAAAGTCCTTCAAATGTCACTAAGACTTACATTTAAAATTCAGCATATTACCTTAGCACACAAAATACTTACAGAATGCTGAATTGAATAACATAATGAACTTTAACCCATATATGAAATTCAATAATTCTGTTCCACATTTATTCTTGGTAGGAATTTTCAAAGTGCTTGACTGAACTGGCACATTTATTTCTCTCAATCTTTAAAAACAACTTCTTGATTACAATTCATTAGAAATCTTTAAATCCATGGAACAACTTGAACTCAGGGAGAATATCCTTAATCGTTTTTAAGACAGAGGGGGATATATGTTTCAGGAGCACTTTACATACTCTGGTCAAGAGGATTATCCCTTACATTAATATTCCATACTAAACATGAAATGTGCATCATTACTGTCCAGATACTTCAAAACCTAAAGTTTAATTTTAAGTCCATCTCTTCTAAGGAAGCATCCCCAATAACACACCCAGAATTGATCCCGTCCTTGTACTTCTGAAGACTTTTATCATTTTCCACCTTGTCTGAGTCATCTTGGTGTGCCTCAAAGAACCTAGGAGAGACCACTGTGCATCACAGGTGCATTCTAGGTACTCAAATGTGTTTGTTAATTCAGTTAGATTTTTTTTTGGCTCAGGGTTTTCACCAAGTTCTCTTAATCAACCCAAGAGGTACACTCTGTCTAACAAGAGCTTACATGGGTAGCATAGGCTTCCTGAGACTCATCAGCTTAAAGCAGTAATCACCAAAGCTCAATCAATCAAGTAATCACAACAAAACAGCATGCCCAAAATTAAAGCTTCAAGGAGTAGATGAAAAAAAGCAGAGATGATAGAGGTGACAAATGTGGATGATAAGGAGATTTTATATTTAAATTGCAGTAAAATTAAATGCTTTAGTCTGATTTTAAGACAAGCTGCAGATTTTCTCTGTTCAGTGGATTGTTTCTAGGAGTTAGCATTACAACCTTGGAAGTCTTGTTCACTTTGTCCTGCAGCATTTTTTCAGTTGATGCCAATGCTTCCATTGCTTCCCAGTTTTTCTCCCGAAGGTCCTAATCATTTTTAGAAAGAATGATTTCAGTTTATCCATTATTGAAAGATTTTTGCTTTTTGCTTCATCAGTATTTTGCACTGCATTTAACTGCTGCTTACTGCAAAATTATTTCAATGGGAAAATATGTATATTAGCAAAAAAATAAAAAGCAATGTTTAGAAGTTTGAATGAGAAAATAAAGATGCCCACTTCCCATGTTTTAGTATACACACCAAATATGCCAGCTTTAAAGTAATTACTATGCACATATAACAAGGGAGAAAAAGCACTGAAAAGTAAACACAGAAACCAAGATTACAAATATAATTTCAGGTACATCGAATATTAGAGGATTAAGGACAGAACAAATACACAAGTATTACAAAAAGCTTTACGTGTGATTTTTAAACAGGACCCAATATCACTCACGGGACTTTCCACTGCAGCATAACATTTTTTTCTCTAAATATGTTTTATTGATTTAACACATTTCAAGTCTACCTAGGAATGACATAGGAATTCACTGTATTTCTCTATCTTTCTTGGCATGGTCAAATGTGCATACCAAAAAGCAACCTGACAGGAATTGTATGAGCTACTTGATCAAGGCAAACGAGGAGGCTAGAAAGAGAAACAGAGGCCTTTGGAAACTGAGTTCTGAAAGATCTATTTTAACAGCATTTCATTAGCAAATACTAATAAGGACAATCTGCTATATTTCAGCCTTTCTTCAGATTTAGAAATCTAAACAGATTAAAAACAACAACTAAAAAGCCAATAATCACCATCTATTGAATGCTTACTTATGTGCCCAACACTGTACTTGGCATGTCACATAAATTTTCATTAATCCTCATAACAACCCTAAGAGGTATTTATTCCCATTTTATAGATGACAAAACCACAGCTCAGGTAGGTTAATATATGTGACCAAGTGTACACAGCAAATGAGGGGGCAGAACTAGAATGGACTGACGTTGCAGTCTGCTGGCCTCCAGTGTCCTGGCTCTTTTCACACACTTCAGTGCCTCCAGCACTACTGCTGCTGCTGAGGCATTAGACTGGCATTACTATACCTTCCTTATCTCAGAATCCCGATAATAAAACACAGTTAAGATGGTAACAGTAATACTGGCAAATTGAGCTTAGGTTTTCTGGCCAAGCAATGCTATTAGTAATGTTACACAAACACACAAAGGGCAATTCACATACCTAATTTTGACAAACTCAGAGGAGCAGGAACATGTCAACTTGTTAAATTAACAAATTAACGCAAACTTTGAAAAATTAGCTTTCATTAGAAAATACCCGCTTAGATTTCAATAACACTTCTGACCTTGCTCAAGTCTTAACAATGATACTTTTGTGTGCAAAAATTCCTCATCTAACAAGAACGCTTGCATTCTACTGAAAGGTGTCATCCTCTGGTCAGAGAGAATTTAAGAAACTCATCTAAATTTACTACTTGTCAATATTTCACTATCCCTTCCATTCTAACCTAAATGTATTCACAGGTTTTGAGCCCTCTAATATGCTTAATTACCAAAATTCGAAACACCTCTCAATTTAAAAAGGGAGGTGCCAGAAGACTTTGAAAGACATTTAATTATTGAAAATACTAGGTTTGAATACTGGCATTACTTTCAGTTTACAAAAAGCCTAGCCCAATCAAAATAAGAACAAAAACCTTTAATTTTAAGATACTGAGCTGAAAGAATAATTTTTCCAGATAAAAGTGTAACAGAAAGTCACTATAGTTTAAAAAAAAAAATCTGTAGCTGTAATAATTTTAACATCAACATTTAAAATGATATTCAGACATGTACAAAATGGACTTTTCATTTATTCATTAAAAAAATCCACTCTCTAATAAAGTGGTTTCCCCAATAATTCTCTCATAAAACCTACACACAAAACAGTACTTTCCTACAAAGATTAAGAAATCTAAAGTAAAAGTTGATTAAAAAATTCTTAACCATGATATTTCAGTGAAATAATAATCAAAATCTTTATTCTGATAAAAATTTGCTTACATTGTTTTTCTTCCTCTGGTGTTCAACAGCATCCTTCAAAGAAGCTAACTCATTCTGGAGACCAGTTATTTCTTTCTCTCTTTCTGAAATTCTAAACCAGAACATGAATATATATAACAATATTTTAGGTAAACAGTGAACATATTATTTGTTACTACAATAAAAACAGCAAGTAGATGATGCTTTGAAAAATGCATTAACCTAATAGGCAAACTCTTTAAGCTTAACCACAGTTACCACAGAAAGCCTATCCATGAATTCCTATTTTCAGAAATAAACTTTTAAATAAATTTTTACAATATGATATACTGACATTTATGCTAAAGAGAAATCATCCCCTAAGAAACACTTCATGAATACATGAACAGCTGCAGTTGTAGTCACTTCTATTTTTATCTAGGGCAGTGAAGTAGCTATTTCCAGAGGAGTAAAAACTGATGTAGACACATTCCCTTAAATATTTTTTTTTCCAGAAGGTAATGAAATCAATTATGACTTTAAGTGGCTAACCCACAATAAAAGCATGATATTAACGTGAGGTAGGTGTTCTCTTTTCATTTTCAAAACAGTCTTGGGATTCATGTTTTTCTGGTTCTATCAAATGAGTTAGTTACTTCCCAGAAATGCAGAAAGAAATGGCAGAGTCACAATTTGATTCTGGTATAGCTGAGAGGAGGCCTGGGTAGAAAATTAAAGTACAAATCGCTCTTCTGTAAGAATGAGGCTCGATATAAGGGGTTGGCAAACTAGGGTTCAGGGCATGACCCACAGTCTGGTTTTGTATGGCCCTTGACCCAAGAGCTGATTTTATGTTTTTAAAGAATTGTAGGGAAAAAAGGAAAAAAAGAATATGAAACTACGTGGCTCACACAGACTAAAATATTCACTGTCAGGCCATTTATAAAAAAAAGTTTGCTGACCCTTGCTCTATACAGTCAAACTCAAGACTCAAATTAATAGTAAATAATTCTAAACTAGTAAACTACCAACTGTGTAAACAAGTCAAGATGGAAGAACATACAGATATATCACTGAATATACTTCACGTGGTTGACATTTAACATGTTGAAACATACCAACTTACCTGAAATGACCTTAAACGCAGCCTCTTAGAGAAAAATACAGACCCACAATAAAAATGTTTCAGTTAAAAAAAAAAAAAAAACTCCTTAAAAGAGAGTAACCATAAAGATTACAAGATTTGCTTTTCTAATGCAGAAGCTAAACCAAAATGTGCACCATTCAATTCCACAATGATATCAGGAGGATAATTGAGATAATTTAAGGTAAATCAGTAAAGGCTTCAAAATATAGTTAAATGTGATTAGATATTTTCTGAATGCCTGAAAAACCAGTTATCACCCTCAACAAAATGTTCAAAGAAATGCAAATACCATAAAAGGTACATTTAGCTCAGCCAAAGGCACAGCTAAGCTCTAATGACCTACAGTCCAAGAAATCCAAATAGAACTGTAAAAATTAGGGGAGCACTTGCAGTTACATCAAATTGCTTGTCTGAGAACTGTTTAGTAAATAAAAACAGTTGCCACTTCCCAAATTGTGAATAAGAATTATTACTTACACTTTTAATAGTTCTTCATGAGGGGGAAAAGAAGATGCCTATTAAAACAGTTAAATGTTATTTTCAAACACAGCTTTCTAGAAGACTTCAAAAAAATTAAATCTGTTCTCAGACATAAACTGAGACAACACCAAAGGTAAGAATATCATATATTCTATATGCCACCAAAAAGTAATTTTAATAAAAACATGTACACATTTATACAATGTACTGAGTGCTAAATCAAATCTTCATTGTCACTATATTCTTAAACTCTTCATTTAACAAACATTTATCAATTTCCTACCATGTGCAAAGCACTGAGTTAATACCTTAAATTTTCATAATGCGTAATTCATATTTGACTACACTAAGCTTCCAAAAGTCAAAAAAATACCATTAGTGAAGGAAAAGTAGGAAAAGTTAGTTAACTTGCATATAACAAAAATTTAGTTCTACATAATACGTAAAGGTATATAGCCCTTCACATATGGTATTTATTCCTGATGACTACAATCTCCCAAATGAAACTACTGTAAGTTTCTTGTCGACAAGGACTCTAATTCTTTTGTCCTTCAAAATATTTTCGAGTTAATCCATATACATTCATAATATAAATTAATTTAAAGAATATTTTGGTTAACATTATTTTTTTAAAAAAAACACACATTTTATTTTTACCAAGCATAATTATACTCTGAAAAAGTATTTTAAATGGTGGTAAACTATTACTTATAATATTACACATTTCTTAGTTTCTCTCCAATTATAGATGTTTTGTTTCCGGAAAGGGGAAGTAGGGTATACACATGTTTTTAAGCTGACCTCTACAGGATGTTATCTGACTTGCTAAGAAAGGCATTCTAAAGGATCTGAAAACATACACACACAGATACTTAACAGAGCTGGAATACAGATAGTAATGTTATTTGTGTATACTTTATAAATTATAGATTATCTTATCTTGGCTATAGCATAGCAAACTGCTTTGTTTTTCAGGAAATTTGATAAACACTTATAAATAAAACAACACATACTTTATTCTCAATGAAAAGACAAAATGGTAATACTTACGGTCATGAGTCATAAAATTTTTTGCCACATAAATAAAAGGCAAGGCATCTAACAGTACCTACCTGTTGGTAGTTCTGCTGCTTAAGCTCCTCAATTTGGGATTTAAACAATTTGTTTTCATCTTGTACTTCCTATTTAAACAAAAATTAAACATGAACACATGGACAGAGCTTTTATTTTCCATATAAGTTTTAAAACGTATCATACAAACCAGGCAAATTCTACAACAGTAACAATTTTTAAAGGGTGTAATAAGCTAATAAGCCCTATATTAAAATACATTATAATTGACAGTCCGCCTGATGATGCAGGGGACACGGGTTCGTGCCCCGGTCCGGGAGGATCCCACATGCTGCGGAGCGGCTGGGCCCATGGGCCATGGCCGCTGAGCCTGCGCGTCCGGAGCCTGTGCTCCGCAACGGGAGAGGCCACAGCAGTGAGAGGCCCGTGTAACGCAAAAAAAAAAAAAAAATTATAAAATTAGAATTATTCGCTACTAGCCTGGGAGTGGGTATGTCTCAGTGGAAGAAAACAGGATCCAGAAACAGACCCAAACACATGTCAGAATTTACTACAGGGTGACACCTCAGATCAGTAGGGCAAGTCCTACTGGTATTTTGGGCCGTATTTTCTTTATTGTGGGGGCCACCCACATACTGTAAGATGTTCAGCAGCATCCACAGCCTCCATTTACTGGATGCAGTAGCACCCCTCAGCCAGCTGTGATAACCAAAAATGTCTCCAAATATTGCTAAATGTTCCAGGCAGGGGACAGAGCCACTGCGGTCAAGTAACAATCGATTATTTAATAATGTGGCTAGTCTTTTATTTTTTTAAGGTTGAAATGTTATTCTTATAACTTACTCCAATAAATTACATGTGAATAAAACATCTAAGAAAAAAGATAAATTATGAACATAGTATTAGAAGAAAATACGTGAAAACATTTTTATGATCATAGAGTGAGAGATAACTTTCATTTCAAGACTTCAAACTCAGCAAACTACTTACATTTCAGTACATAAGAATTTCCAAAGCGGGGGGGGGGGGGGGGGCGGCGGCAGGAATTAAGTCAAAAGAAAAACTAAAATAAATCACCTCACATGACAAGAAGGCTAACTTCCCTTACTATGTTAAAAGGATCTTATAAATTAGTAAGAAAAAGTCAACCCAGAGGGGAAAATGTAGGAAAAATTACAGGCCAATTCATATACAAATGATGAGTGCTTAACTTCTCTATCAAATGCAAATTACAATAATCTGACCATCTTTCAAGCATAATATCAAATGTTTTCATCTTCATCGGTGTTGAAGAGGATGAAGAGGAAATGGCTCTCTGTTGGAGAGTGTAATTTAGTTGTTGTAGTTTGGTTGTTTAATTTAGTGCAATTTAGTTTAGTTGTAATTTAGTCTGTTGGAGAGTATAAATTAGTAAAAACACTTTGGAGGACAATTTAGCATTATCTGACAAAATTTACAATGAACCTACTTGGAAAGGGAAGGGAATGTGACAGAACCAACCCTTGGAGCATGAAATGTGAGCACGAGTATTTGAGACAGTGCAGACATCTAAAATTTCCTATTACTTCAAAACAATGTTTTGTAAGGACTTTCAATACTAACTACATGAAGATGAAGAGATACTATTTTCTATTTTAACTATCACTTTCAAGAAGGAAAAAACCCCTCTGCATAAAACCCAAAATCTCACTTGTAGGAATTATAAATACAGATATAGTATAGTAGCATAAGTATTGAAAATATGTGTGTAAGGATATTCACCATAGAACTGTTGTAACAGGAAACACAACTCTAAATACTCTAAGTATCCATAAACCAGGACTGGTTGTATAAATGATAATACAATCAGACAAAAGAATACCATGAAGCCATTCAACGTTAAAGATAAAAATGTGCTTATGTGGAAGGACCTCAAAAACATTACTAATTGGGTGGGGGGAGCAAAATACAGAATTGTGTATGATTAAATACAGTATGTTTAAAAACTATTAAGTACACACACACACACACACACATGTTATGCATGGGCGCTTGCTCAAAAGATATATAAATAATTGATAGTAGTTATCTCTGAGGAATGAGAACAAGTATCTGGGTAGGAGGGAATGTCATTTTGTATTCAATTTTCTTTTGTAGTAGTTAACATTGCTTTCAAAAAAGCAAAGACAGTAACTCACATGATAATTTTAAGTATAAACATATTTACCTGTAACAGCTTTGTTTTTCTAGAAAGATCACTCTCCCTTTCTTTTAGCACAGTTTCTAATCTCTTCATTTCATTTTCCTTTTCTTTCAACCTAGAATTTTTACAAAGACGTTATATTTAGTTAGGTGAATCGGTGGAGCACAGGAGAATTTTACGACAGTAAAACTTTTTTTTATAATACTGTAATGATGGATACATGTCATCATACATTGGTCAAAAACCCCTAGAATGTACAAAAAGCGTGAACACTAATGGATACTATGGACTTCAGTTAATAGCAATATACTGATTTGGCTCATCAGTTGTAACAAATTACCACACAAATGCAAGATGTAAATAAGAAGAAAAATGGGGAAGGAGGGTATATAGAAATTCTCTGTACTGCTCTCTCAATTTTTTCTGTAAACCTAAAAATGCCCCCCCAAATATTATATTAATTTTCTTTAATGTGAGGTAGAAATAAATCTAAAATCATACTCTAATGATCTATATACCTACTACAAATAGGCCTCAAACATGTCTCTAAGCTTTCTATTAGCAAATGATATAAAAGCACCTTGACAGTTATATAATGCCCATAAGATAAACAGTTAGTTGTACATATGAGCAATCTTAGTGCCAATGAAGACATCTCCTTTTTCTCCATAAAGATAATGACCTAATAAATATCTTCAATATCTTACTTTTTTAAAGATAGTTTCAAAGGGCCACTTCTTAAACATCAATAAAGACTGATGAGATTACATCAAAGGAAAAATCTCTTAAAAGTAATTGATAGAAGGCCAAAACAATGAAGTACAGATACCTTTCTTACCACTGAAGACTGATTTAGTTTAAGAAAACAGACTTCATAGGATAAAAATTTTCTAGGATAACATCTATTAAGACTGATACGTCCTATGCTCATCAGATTCAGTATTTTTACTAATCGGCACAGCATTAACTGATACAACAGATACTATTTTCCCCCAAAGGCAAGTTACTTTTATAGAAAGAGTCAATATTCATTATCAAGATTATGGCTAAGATTATCTTCTGGTTAATTCAGAGATGTTATTCTTTCAAATACTAAAAATGATTTTGATTTGACATAAATTTAACCTCTCTTTATAATAATTACATACTTCATTTAGAAAGAGAGAAAGAGAAAACTTAAATAAAACCAACCAGTCTATATTAGCAGAAAGAGTATCTCAGAAAATGCATCTCTAGGTATCAGAAAGCATTTGAAAGGCCTCTGTTTTATTATACCAAACAGAGATTTAACTTATTTGCCCCTGGACTATAATTCCTACTTAAAAAGAAAGTTAATAACTTAGAAGAAACTCATCATAATATTCAAGGACAGTCTAGAAAATATTGAGAAGTTCCTCTTTAAAATGCTGGCTAAAAGTATACTTACACAATCTCAAGTTCTTCAAATCGTGAGGCAGAACATGCCTAAGAAACAGATTCACATTTTTAATTATAACATGAAAAAGATCAGGTTCTACAATATATTATCTATAGAATCACTCACCAGTAAAATAAAAACACAATTATATGTGGTAAATTTAAGATTGGGCCATTCATAAAACAAAGAATGGATCTTCTTTATTTAATTGTTAATATCCATTTGTTAAACGATTACAGATTAATACACCAATTAAACACAGACTTAAAAGAGTCCATCTGAAAAAGTAAGGAGAGGAAATTCTTTCAGACTTAGGTTGACAAATGAAGCTGTAGTAGACTTGACAGGGATAGAAGTTATTTTATCCACAACAAAACAACTATACAACAGTAATTTTTATGGCAAAAAACTCAGAGAACATATTAACTTCTTTATTTCCTAGTACAGTAAAATAAAGATTCCTCATGTCTTATAAAATATGCTGGTAATCTGTTTATACTATACCTCTCGCAAGTTATGTTGTGCTACCTCCTGAACGTGAGCTTTCAAAGATTCATTTTCTTCTTGAAGATCCTGAAAAACAATAGGTCTAAATAAAAGTGATATTCAAGTATAAAAAAGGTGTTTACTATTGTTTTTAACTTCTCACCTGTAACCATTTCCCTCTATCGGCTAGGTCTTTCTCCTTCTCTTCTAAAACAGTCTTCATGGTATTCATCTGTTCCTCCTTTCCTTTTAATCTAACAATAAGTTAAGAACTATCAATGAAAACGTTACATGACTAAACAAAGTAAAAATACTGGAGACTGGAAAAGCGTATTTTAGGTTGTACTCATAACCCGAACTGATTAAATAAAGTAAAAAATAAATATTTTAAGTATAAAGGCATGTAAGATTTTGGAGATATCAAATTAAGCAGGAACTCTACTCCCACCCCTTAGCACCCTGCTTAAGTCAATACCAGCAAATTTAGCTTATCACAACTCGTTTGGGTACGAAATATATAACCAGTTTCACAGTGGCTATTAAAATGGGCAAAGAGCAACATGTCAGTTGAAGGTCACATTCAGATTATAAAGCAGAAAAATTAAGACTTCCACTCTATCCCCATTCCCATCAAAAAACCTACAGGTTAAATCCTAATGAAAAGTTAAAGACTTTGAGGCCTTTGTGAGACATAATTTGATGTTCTTTAAAATATTACTTGAAATCAAATAAAAAGGAGCTACAACTTTCATTATGATTATATTTAACTTGTGGAAGAGAGATATTAAAGGGAAATGAGGCAAATGGTACTTACAAGTTCTGAAGTTCTTGAACTTGAGAAGTGATAGATAACTAAAATATAAAGAAAGAAGCATAAAAAAAGCAATTCATAATCCTTTCTGTTCACCTTAGTAGGCTTTATGGTAAACCTTAAAATGTGCACACTTCAAATTACAAAGACCTAGCCAAAATAGAGATGACTTGATTTCACCTTCTCTTGACTCCAATGACAGTAAGAGTAATAAATATTAAATGGGGGGGGGTGGGTAGAAGAGACAAGGAATATGGTTATGAATAAGTCTAAACAATGTGATACTTTTTTAAATTGTAAAAATTAGAATATTAACTGTCCATATACCTCCCTACCTTGTCAAAGCGCTTTTTCTTCCCAGTCTTCAAGGCCAACTACTCAACAGTACTCTATATTGTCCTTTAATCTCCTCTTCTTACCATACACAGTTCAATAGTACCTTTTATTCCTCACTGCCTTCTCACAGTCCCTTCAGATCTTGGGTTAGATGTCAGTTCCTCAGAAGGAGACCTTCCTGAACTCTCAGTCTATATTAGGAATTTAATCTTTTCCTCATACCCGATTTCATTCAACACAGTATCTCCAACCACTAACATAGTACTTTGATAAGTAGGAGGAACTGAATAAATATTGCTGAATGAATCTGTTGGTTGGATGAATGAATCATCTCTTCCACGCAATCTCACCACTTTTTTCAATCAAACCTTATCAGATTATATTCACCAAAACCACCCATCTATTTCCAGTAACCACATCTACCTCTGAAATCCCCCAGTGAAATCTGTACTTTATTCTATAGGCAAAGGTTGAGCAATACATATTCTATAACAAAATATTTTGGAACATGCAGTTAAAAAAAAACAAGTTTACCAAAGTGTTTTGTTTTTTTAAGTTGGCAAACTAAAATGAAACATTAATATAGAAAACTTTCCAGAAAAAAAACTTTACAGTTAAAAGATATGTTGATTAAAATATTAAGAACATTTTCTCAAATCAGGCAAAAATAATAAAAAGCACATAACCCAATATACTTACAGCACACTACTAAAAGTTTTCTTCTGAGTAACAAGAAAAAAACCAAATAGTTCATTAATACACATACACTAATGAATCTGTCATGCTATGGCTCTGGGATTTTTACCTGTTGAGCCTTTTCAAGCTGGATATTTCCTATTTCTTCTTTTAGAGCCTCTATTTCCTGTTTCAAATCCTTGACAATGACAAAACAGACAAGATTGGACAATGGAAACACAGAAATTGACATAAAATGCAATGTACAGACAAACACATGAAATTAAATGGTATTCACTAAAGTTGATAAACAAAAAAGCAAAACATAAGTTTTCTCTCTCTCAATACCTGAATAGTTTTCTCCTTATTAGCAACTTTGAGAAGTTCAGCTTCCAGAAGCTCTTCCACAGACTTGATCTTTCCATCTTTTTCATGGATCCTTAGATTAAGAAATGCAATATTAAACTTGGGGAGAAATCATCAAGATTCACCAACTAAGATATAAAAATAGTACCAAATCATTAATAGGCTCACCAAATCAACTCTTCCCATTTTAAGTAAAAGAGCAACCATATTTTGCAGACAGAAGGGGAAAAAAATACTTAAAGCTCTTCCTAAATGAGAATTAAGCAGTAACTACCAGATGGCTGAAGCCTATGCACGCAAGGAGAAGCTGGTGACATGTTTCCAAAGTGCACAGGGAATATAAGATTTGTACCCCATAGAATACTAGGGAGAACTGAGTTCCTCTCAACAATATAGGTTTCTAGGGCTCTGAAAGCTATGACAAAACTTACATACAATTATGGCATTAAACTTTATAGACACTTCAAGAAAACAACACATACAAGGAAGTGATCTCTATCCAATATAACCTGTTCGTTAACAGTTCCTAGTGCAGAAACAGAAAACAATTTGATGCCACAAGTTAATAAATGGAGTCAGTCATGGAAATTGATTTTTTAACAACTGCACTGGGAAAGCACAGCTAAGTCTCCTTATTCCAGCAATGAAAACTCCTAGCCACCTTAACTGCACAATAAAACAAGATCTATGAGCACTAATAAAACTGGACCAAAAGAAAAAGACCAGTTTAATAATGTCATTACTTACACTTTCTTAAGTTCTTCAACCAGAGATGCAAAGGAAACCTAGAAATAGGAAGGTATCCTACTTGGTAATTTGCTCAAAATATAAATGGGTCATAAATAGAAAAGTATGTTGGTTCTTTAAATTTTCTACTACACCAAAACCCGGGAAAAGTAAACCTGGGAAGTAATTCTTTCTAGATTTTTAAAAATGTCATAATTATGAAAATGAAAAGCACTTTGAAAGCAGGCAGCTTTAAAGCTACTTATGGTAAGTGTAGGTCAAAAGAAAAACCAATAGATAAATATTAAAATTATTGACTCAATGATTCTAACAAGATAAGGAGAAAATAGGAAATTTCCTAACTTCAGGTAACCTCTTTTACTATTATTTAGAGTCTTACTTTATATATGTATACTCAAAACCTTTTATCACTGTAGTAACAAGCAATGACATCCTACCTAGAATACTCTATCCAGTGCCTGGCATAAAGTAAGCATTTAATAAATTGCAGCTTCTATTACTGATAATCAAGTCACCAATCATTCACAGATTAAAACTATAATTGACAAATTCCATGTTGGAGAAGGGAGGAACAAAAAAAGGCTTGCTGCTATATTTGATAACACGTTTGCCCAACATTTAAATGAGAATGGTTGCAGGATCTACTAAATATATTACCTGATCATTTTGCTTGGCCTTTAAGTCTTGAACTTCTTTTGTCAGAGATGAATTTTCTGTTCTTATTGCCTTTTTCAAAGATACATAAGCACAACATACTTTTATTTTCTGAAAAAACAGCTAGCTTCTCATTTTTCTCTAGCTGCTTCTTTTCCTTGCTGAAGGCCCAGAAATCTCAGTTGCTCTGTATGTCTACAATTCTGCCACTTCCAGAGCTAGCCAAATGGACTTTAATTCAATTATCCTCACAAGTATTTCTACTTATGTTTCCACAACCTGAAAACCACACAGTATACCACTTGTCAAGTCACTTCTCTCCCTAAAATCAAATACACCTTTTACCTTATTTCTTCCAGCAATCCTATCCAAATTAAGTTAGTTAAGGCTAATGATAATCATAAAATAAAACTGCATTCTCTCCATTCTATGGCCTCCAATACTATTTCATGAACTTATCAAGTCCACTAGTTATTCTTGTAACTAGTTATTGTTTGGTTATAATTCGGGCATGGGTGGAGGTGGGGGAGCATATATTACAAACCGTAACAATAATATCTACTTCATTAAGGCAGTGAATGCTATAGGTAACTACACATTTTTGTATTTATAATAAAATCTTAAATTTATTGAAAAAGGACATCATATAAATTCATAAAATGTGGGTAACTAAAAGATATGGGAAAAATATTACACGTTACAGTAAAACCATTTCATGTTCACTGAATAATCATAAGGAAGACAAATATACAAAATTCTTTACATTCAGTTCTTCCTCTTTAGTGGCCACCTGAATAAGTCCAGTTTCAAGTAATTCTTCTACAGTCTTCAACTTCTCATCTTTTTCTTGAATGCTGAAATTATAAATTTAAAACACATGTATGAACTATTTTTCAAAGAAAATGATATGATTTCTAAATAAATATTTTACATGGATCAACTCCTATGCCCATTGTTCCTTATAAACTTTCAATTCTAGAAAGGTTTCTAAGGATCTTTGGTCATGATCCAAGGGTAGTCCCTCTTTACCAATAACTAAAATGTATTCAAGTAATGCATGCTTACACGCTAGCCTAAACAAAGAAATCATGGCCACACATGACATCCACAAACTTAATGTAATTCCAAATCAATCAATAGTACACCACTCTCTTCCATTATCAAGTACAAAGAGAAGTTTAAGAATTTAAATTAATATAGTTAATAATTCTGCTATCTCAAATGGTAGAAATGAGTCATTAAAATATTTTTTAAAAATTTAATCTCTTACCATCTTTCCATTTGTTCCAAAACATCTTTATTAGGCTAAAATAAAATCACCAAAAAAGAAAAAAAAAGGATTAATTTTACCAAGTTTGCATGAGGTAAAACTACTTCAGAAATAGAATTCTATTAGTATTAATTAGATCCAAAATTTAGGAAGATGATCCATGTTTGAAGACTGCTAATAGTTAAAGAATTACTGAATTCAGAAAACACAAGACAGGGGCGTCCCTGATGGTGCAGTGGTTAAGAATCTTCCTGCCAATGCAGGGGACACGGGTTGAGCCCTGGTCCGTGAAGACCCCACATGCCGTGGAACAACTAACTGTGGCTGTGCGCCACAACTACTGAACCCACGTGCCTAGAGCCCGTGCTCTACAACAAGAGAAGCCACCGCAATGAGAAGCCTGCACACTGCAACAAAGAGTAGCCCCCGCTCGCCACAACTAGAGAAAGCCTGTGTGCAGCAATGAAGACCCAACACAGGCAAAAATTTAAAAAAATAGAATAAACAAATTTATAAAAAAAGAAAAGAAAACACAGGACAGAAAAGACGAGGCTACACAAAAGACACAGAAAAAGATGAAGTATAAAACGGGCTGGCAAAAATGAACTAGTCCCTTGTAAGTTTTTAATTACTATAAAAGAAATATTAAGGGTAAGAAGAGAATTTGCCCCTCCTTTACATTAATTCTTCAAATCTAAAATTCCAAGGCTCTAAGGCCTTGCAGGCCAAGAAGGAGGCTTTGTTCCTCCTTTTTTTTTTTTAAACTAACATATAAGGCAAGTGCACAAATCCTGTGTACAATTCAATAAATTTTTAACATGTAGATTTCACATAACCACCACCTAAGCCAATATACAGAATGTTTTAAAATTGACTGTAGCGACTTTCCTGGTGGCGCAGTGGTTAAGAATCCACCTGCCAATGCAGGGGACACTGGTTCGATCCCTGGTCCAGGAAGATCCCACATGCCACAGAGCAACTAAACCTGCGAGCCACAACTACTGAGCCCGCGTGCCACAACTACTGAAGCCCATGCACCTAGAGCCTGTGCTCTGCAATGAGAGAAGCCACTGCAATGAGAAGCCCACACACCGCAAAGAAGAGTAGCCCCACCTCACTGCAACTAGAGAAAAGGCCATGCGCAGCAACGAAGACCCAACACAGCCAAAAATAAATAAATTTATAAAAGTAAAAAATAAAATTGTAAAGTGCAGAAGCAACACAAGAACGTATTCTCCTTGTTACATTAAAACATGACATGTGAGCTGATCCCAACCATTCATCCATCCTTCTAGGATCCCCCCCATACACTTTACAAAGTCCTCAATGTTATATTTACTATGTGTCCAGAAGCCAGGTTTCTCCCTCAGCATTCCTAGGTCTTCAGACAGCTAAGCAACCTGACAAAACAAGTTTGGGGTCTTCTTCCCTTCAACATTCTCTTCTACCCATCCCATTCCCTACCTGCTTTCTCCTAATTTTGTCAGTTTCATAATTTTTCTCCAATTTTATTACAACCATTTTTCACAAATACTATTAATTTTTCCATTACCAAATCCAAGTCATAAGATTCCACTTTTAATGTATTTCTAAAACTTAACCCCCTTTTCTTCAGTGTCTTAGGTTAGATCCTCAGCTTTACTCATCTCAAATATCACAATACCCTAATTCTTCTCCCTGTCTCTAGAATTCATAAGGACTATATTGTGAGAGGTACAGGAGAACTTCCGAATGGGGGAAAAAAAACTTTCCTACCATCAGAAAGGAGATAGGAGCTGTCAAAAGTACATTAAATCATGTTTATAAATTGTGAAAAATAAATCATGCAGTAAGTTTATAAATCTTTCATCAAGATGGCTTTTGTCCATCTTTATTTTTATTTTTTTATTTTTTAAATTAATTTTTTAATTTTATTATTTAATTTAATTTATTTATTTATTTTGGCCGTGTTAGGTCTTCATTGCTGCGCGCGTGCTTTTTCTCTGACTGTGGCGAGTGGGGGCTACTCTTCGTTGGGGGCGCAGGCTTCTCACCGCAGTGGCTTCTCTTGTTGCAGAGCAGGGCTCTAGGTGCGTGGGCTTCAGTAGTTGTGGCACGTGGGCTCAGTAGTTGTAGCTCATGGGCTCTAGAGTGCAGGCTCAGTAGTTGTGGCGCACAGGCTTAGTTGCTCCGTGGCATGTGGGATCTTCCCGGACCAGGGCTTGAACCCGTGTCCCCTGCATTGGCAGGCGGTTTCTTAACCACTGCGCCACCAGGGAAGCCCTGTCCATCTTTATTTTTGATGCATGTCATCTCACATAAAAACAATACAAAGTAGGTGACTATGTATGGTGATAGACATTAACTAGACTTACTGTGATCATTTCACAGTAACACAAATATAGAATCATTATGTTGCACACTTGAAATTAACATGTCAATTGTATCTCAATTTTTTTAAAAAGACAACACTATTAAGTCCTAGTTATATGCAGCTTGATCATTTAGTTGTATTACACCTTTAGTACTGCATACTTCACTACCACATAAATTCAAACACCTCATGGTTACCAGAACGATCCATCTAAAATACTAGACAAAATGCTGATTCATTCTTTCAACATCCTTCAGCAGCATAGCACATTCTAGATCAAGCTCATGGTCCTTACACAGCCTACAAAGTCCTTCATGATTAGGCCCTAGCAAATCTTTCTCTTCCCCTTAACACCTCATACTTTGCACTTCCACAATATGCCAATATGCTCTGAATATGCCAATTTGGCCACACTGCCATGACTTTTAACACTGTATCCCCTCAGTTTGGATTGCCCCTTAGCTGTTCAGCAAATTCTTGGCTATTTTTCAAAATCAGGTTTAGCTGTCCCCTCTCTGTGGCACCTCTTACTCTCCTTCAGATAGAATTATCTCTTCCTCTAAACTTGTACACACAGTTTAAAAATTTTTCAAAAAAAGAATTTTATTCATCACACTTTTCTGAGTGTACACCTATCTCCACACTAAACCATATTCTTGGGGCAAGAACCAAGTCTCATTCATCTCTGTAGCCTTAGCATTGTAGCACAGTACCTAGCATACTCTCCATTAGTAAAAATTTAATGGACTCAACATCCTTTAACAAGGTTACAGTTTAACAAGTACTCTTGGTCAATTGCTCACTGAATGTTCAACTGCATGAAATCGACCCAACTTAGTTATCTATCCAATATTTTACCTTTATACATTATTAATCTAATCCAATCCAATTTTTTCCTCCCTGGATGACTTTCAAAACTATATCATACAACAATGAATTATTCTGCAATAAAACAGAACCAGGCTGCAGGGCAAAAGTAAAAAACTTCCTACTGCTACAGTTTTTTACTTAATAATCTTTATCTTTGAATCTTAAAAAACTACTAGTAAAAAGTCATGCTGTTCCTTTGCTAAAAAGTCAAGATGCTCAAAAAAATATAAGACACCTCAGGACCTTCCCCCGCAAAAAGCATTATTTTATTCTGAAGAAATGAGATCTTAGTAACTGATTTATTTGTATGATCTATCCATAGGCCTACATCCAAATGGAGTCTTCTCTTCTCTAGTATATAAACAGGTTACCTTACCTGATATTTGCTGTCTTTCTGCTTCCTACACCTAAAGAAACAACAAAAACTTGGCACCATTATTGGTTTGTGCTTCAATAAGCTCATTTTTTTCCTCCAGGATAAAAATCCATGGAGCAGAGACTGAATTTTTTTTACATAACTTAACTGTTCATCTCTCAACTGTCACTTGGAATTCTGACCGCTGGGTAGGAAGGGGTTAAAGAAAGGTGGAAATGAAAGGAATTCAAATTACGCTAATCTTTATCTCTTCCTTCACTAACACTGGCAATAAAAATGATCAGAGGAGGGCTTCCCTGGTGGCACAGTGGTTGAGAGTCCGCCTGCCGATGCAGGGGACGCAGGTTCGTGCCTGGGTCCGGGAGGATCCCACATGCCGCAGAGCGGCTGGGCCCGTGAGCCACGGGCCGCTGGGCCTGCGCGTCCGGAGCCTGTCCGCTGCGGGAGAGGCCACAACAGTGAGAGGCCCGCATACCGCAAAAAAAAAAAAAAAAAAAAAGACCAGGGGAAAAACCAAAGAGCTGGTTCTCTGGTTTGCTCAGATCAGAGAGAGAAGTCACAATGACAACCAAAAACATAACGTCACAGTCATATGCTTTCTAGACTATTTAAAAAAAAAAAAAAAAAAAGAGTTTTCGGAACAAGGAGAAAAATTCTAAGAATTACCAAAGAGAAAATCTTAAAAGATGAGTTTCCCCTCTTATCAAATAATTCTTTTAAATAAAACTTTAAAATGTGGCTATGAAATTGTTCTGTGGACTGTCTTCATAAAACTATTCTTCATAAAAAAGAATTCATCTCATGCTAAAAGTTATGTTAACAGAATACTTAAAAATACACAGAAGCTTTATAGTAGACAGAAGGCTGATTCAATAAGAAAGAAATTAAAACAAGATCCTGTTGTATAACACAGGGAATTATACTATCCTGTAATAAACCATAATGGAAAAGAATATGAGAAAGAATATATATATATATATATCACTTTACTGTACACCAGGAACACAATTGTAAATCAACTATACTTCAATAAAAAATTTTTTTTAAATAAAATACAGTTCAACACCCCCCCCAAAAAAGAAAGAAACTAGAGGAAACTAGGCAATTCTTAGGCTACCATGTTACCTTAAAGGGAAAAAAAAAAAAATTAAGGCTAATGGTTTTATTCTTGTCTAATGATGAAGAATATCATTTTTAGTATAGAATAAAAGAGAAAAGAAAAGATCCAGGTACTCTGTTTAAAACTAAGAATTACCAGCACCTTTAATACTGGAACTCTAGGGTAGATTCAGAAATTTCTAGGCATTTATTTTACCTCCCATGAAGTGAATTTTAGAAAGTTTAAAACTTAATATATTGAAATAGGTGTTCCAGAATCCCTGATAACCAACTCAAAAAAAGGACTACATTCTGCTTTTCTGGGTAAGAATTAACACAGCCAAAAAATATCTATCATATTTTATCTAATCCAAGTCACCAATGTTGCATCTCACAACTGGTAAAATGTTTACATACACTAAAAACTAAAGATGCCTCCAATTAAACTGTAACCAGAAACTAAGATACATGCAGACTTCAGAGATAATAAACTGAGGAGAAAAAAATTCTTACAGTTGATGAAATATCTTATCTGTTAAAAGCTGTGTAACAACAAAAGGAAATAGGAATAAGATTTAAAAATAAAACTTAAATATCATTTGAGCATTACACTGGCATGAAGTCATGTCCACGCACTAAACATCATTTATTCAGCATTTTCTCCTCTATTACCTTTAGTTTGAAAGGGTAAAGCATATACAAAGTTTATGCAAAGCACTTAAATACCATATTTGGGGGGGAGGAAAACAAATAATGGATTAATTCTTGAAAAGTAAACAGATGTTCACAAAATACTTCTAAAATACTTCCACAACATTTGGCACAGCTACTTACACCAATTCACTACCTGCACAGATGTGAACTTTAAAATAAAAAAGAAAGCAAGCATCTGCTAAAGGAAGTGCTATATCATTTGCAATAACTTACACTTCAGCTTCTAATAAAATGTGTCAAAATTTAACAGTAGTAGAGAAACATGCCTTCATTTTAATGTGTCATATAATATGAAGTGTTTCTAGAATATTTTTAAAAACTGGAATTTGAAGAATTATTTAGAAGAGTATGAAGGCAACTCTTAGGAACAGCCACAGAACAGACATCACCTGGGGCTCGAGTTTATGGAGCCATGCTTTTTCAGGCTGCTACAGTTTTGATGGCTTGCTATAAATACAGAAAGAAGTATGATGGCAATAGAGAGTGGAGATGAAATGGAAAAAAATAAATATTCTAAAGGAAAGGAATTAAGGCTTAAGATGTCTGCTATATGCAAAGCACTAGGCTACTCAACCATACATAAACTCCTCGATTTAAATCTAACAAGCTTATAATATAAATAAAATCTCAATGTAGAAGACCTGGAATCAGAGGTCTTAGAAAGGTTAAGCAATTTGATCAACATCACTGCTTTTGAGTGCTGGTAGTAGGTTTCAAACCCATTCTCCTTTTAAGAATCTACACTGCTTTACAGAAAAAAGTGAGGCTCCAGAAGTCTGACTATTATCCTGAGAGCCAAATGCATCAAAATGACTTAAAGAAATTATTTTTATGCATCCTATTTAACTTTTTTTTTTTTTTTGGAAAATGCTATGAATAGCATTAGCTTCTTCTCAGGAAGAGAAATTAAATTTTCCTTAATTTAGAGACTTGATTAGCACAAGATGACTAGAAATGCAATTAAAAGACATATCTACACTTAAACAAAATTTCTAAAAATGAACGAGTTGATTACTACTTAAGAAGAATCAGATCTTGTTATCTATTGGATATTTCTAACTTAAAATTCATGAAAAGTCTTACCTGTTCAGAAACAAGAGTCTGTAGCTTCTGAACTTCTAATTGTAATGCTTTGTTTTGGTCATTTAGAATCTAAAAGAAAGAATCTCAATTTACTGTTTTATTAAGAAAAGGTAACAAAGCAACCATCTGAATGTTTTTAAAAAAATCAAAGCCATATTACTGTTAAGTACTTATAAAGTGACAGGTGAATTATGTACTGACCTAAGAATGCAAATCTCATGAGGCTTCATTTTTCAGTTTCAATGAACATGTTTCCAGAGAACAGGAATACAGTAATAGTATAATGTACATATACAATGATCTATAAAAAGTTGTTTCAACTGAGCCCCTCTAATTCAGTCATGTGGTTTATCCCAAACAGTGTTAACACTGTGCTTAGAACCCTTACATGTGTATTTCAAAGAGTTTAATCGTTTCTGCCAATGAATTCTGGGAAACCCTGCTTTCATAAGTGAGTACTTACAGGATTCTTATTAAGCAAAAAAAAAAAATTAATTAAAATTAAAAAAAAAAAAAGCAAATCTTACTGCATGCAGAGATGTACCCTGGCAATCAGAATGCTTTACAATAATACTCAAGCTGTTTGGCCATGACCAGAAACTAGCACTACACCAACAATGGAGGCAAATAAAACCATCTCAAACTACCAAATGAAAACTGTAAAGAAAAGGTTCGGGCAAAACAAGTATCAAAAGTCTACTATAAAAACAGGTAAGTCAAAACAATCAAAGCAAAAAGTCTATGATAAAATTGTTCGTGTAAGTCCCCAAATAAACTATAGAAACACTGTTTCAGAGTGATCACATATAAAAAAGTAGTATTTCTACACTCACTTCAACAGAAAATTACGCAAGGTTGTTCAAAGAAAGCTGAGTTGACAAGTTTAATTACACACCTTAAATTCTTCCATTTTGTTTGAAATTTCACATTGTAGCTGCTCTTCAAGCAATCTTATTTTATCATCCTTAACGTGAATACTATGAGAAAAAAAATACTTCATATATACAGAAAGCTTACATAAATTATGTGCACAACTATCAGCTATAAGCAGCAATGTCTTCTGCAATTACACTTGAATATAAATGTATGAATGGCCCATGTACAGCAATACTTTAATCACCTTTTTTGCATCTTCTCCAGTTCATGTGCAGCAGCAGCCTGTTAGAAATGAGATGAGAATTGTATCATTTCTCAGGAAGCACTCAAACCTATTCTTTTACTTATTTTTACATATTAAAGTTATATTTTCATATATTTAGAGTAAATAGTTAAATCAACAGCATACATTATAGTAATATTTTGCTGTCCAGTATTTTGTACTTCTCACTGTTCAACTTTTATCCTAGTAAAAGGTATATCCTTTTCTGATTAAATGGCAGAAGGCTAAAACAAATCAGCACATCATAAGTGTTATAACTGAGTTCTCTGATAACTCAAAGTGATCAATTTCTAGGATCAAACATTAATTTCAACATGAATATAGTAACACTTAGGTGAGTTGTGAGAGCCATGGTCAAACAGAAGAGGGTTTTAACAACACACCATGCAGCCAAACACAAGTAACCATTATGTTTACTATCTACATAAGTAAAACTAAGGCTTGCAATACCACCAATGAAGTGAAAACAAACTGTAATTCTAAGGTAAATGCTTAAAAGCAATAAAGATCTACCTGTTCATTTGCCAGGGCCTGTAATTTTTGCACTTCAGCTTTTAATAAGAAATTCATATTCTGTATATCCTAGAACAAGAAGGAAAAATAGTAGTAGAAGTATTTAATATTAAATTTGAAGTTTTGTAATGTATCTCTTCTACCTAAGCAAAGGTCTCAAATTACAATTTCTTAAGTCAGAAAGAAAACCATCAACTTCTGTTATTTAACATATTTCCCAAATTATTATGAATAATAAATATCATGTGAGAAAAGGCCTTTGAACTTCTCCTCTTAGAGGGCTAAAGAGAATTTTGTAGTTTAGAAAAGAGATAAGACACTTTTCAAATGAATTCAAATGAATTCTATCTAGAGTATTTTCCAGTCTTCACAGACACTCATACTAATTACAATATCAGGGTAATTCAATGACTATAAAATACTATAGCCATTTATAAGAATTACTGTACCTTAAGTTCCTCCTCTTTACTTGCTAAATGATCATGTTCATTTGCTAAAGAATCTTCAGTCTGTTTTATCTGCTTATCCTTTTCTGCAATCCTTTAACAGGAAATAGATTTGTACATTCAATAAACATTTAGAAGTCAAGTCACAAATTAAAGGATTAGAAGCCTCAAATATGGTCATCCTTACTTAAGCAGTTTTTCACATAACCGTACCTTCCATTTATATAGACCATATCAGTTTAGTAGTAACTGTCACATGCATTACTACAACTCCTTAAAATACATACCCCTATTTTAAAACTTGAGGTCAAAGAAGTTAAATAATTTAAGCTCACAAGCCCGGCAATCTGAAAAACAGATTCCAGGTCTTCTGAACTTAAGTGATCCATATCTATGCAAATTATACAATACACACCAAAAAAAAGAACTTCATTTTGGGCATACCACCATACAGTTAGATACAGAGTAGCTACAACTACTTATTAGACACAAAAACTAACTTCCACTAATCTCAAATCACAATAATCTCTTCCACATAACTGCTAAAGGCCAAAGGGAAAAAAGCTTCCCCAACTCTTTTTATGACAAAGACATAAAAACATAGAATACATAATGCTTAGGGGTAGAAGAGCAAAAGCTGCTCCAAATCTACTTGAGAGTATTTTTTGAACAAGTTAGAACATAAAGTCAATCATAAGTGTAGAATCTAACAGCTATTAGTTAGTGGTGACTAAGCAATTTTAAGAGGAATATAGAAAGGCAGGCTTACACTTTATGTAACTCTTCTGCTAGAGCTGAAGCGGATGTCTAAGAAAGAAAAAGTGTCAACATAAAAGCCCTTAAGAGACAGTTTTAAAGTTGTACAATAATCATCACAATAAAGCTTTAAAAATTAAAAGAAATAAATGTATATAGTTAAGGAAGTATCTGGCTCATGATGAATGTTCACTAAATAACAGCCAGTTATTAGGGAATTACACATCATAAGACATTTTTAATAAAGTAAGTTGACAGGTCTGAAAACTATGTAACTGCCAAGCAATACATAAATAGGAAAAACAGCAGCAAAGGCTATTTTTCATTCATGTGCTTCTTTTCCTTAGTAACAATTTCCAATAATGAAATGATACCATTCATGATTAAGATAACAAGCCGTTTGGTAATGCTCGTGTTCATCTCTACTTTTCAAAAGGTACTTATAGCGTTCTCTAAATATTAAGTTTCTGATAAATTTTCTAGAACTACCTCTCATCTATAACTTAAGATCTCAGTCCAATTTTAGTTAATAATTTACATATACACATACATCCATATACACACACCTTTCCTATATTATATAATTCTTTCCCAATTAATTTTAGACTATAGTTTCTATAAAGAAAACAATTAGAAAAGAAAAAAATGGTTGCAACCTCAAAGTTTTGGGATTTTCAACTTGCCTGAACGTTAAAAACAACTTTTTAATGTTAAAACTACTTTTTGCACAGAAAATGACTTCTATTCTAAGCTATTACTTTTCCTACAAACTTTTAGAAGTTTAAAGTGGAAGAACTGAAACTGAAATTCACAGTATGTATATTATGGAAACAAGCTAAGTACTTGCAAGTTTCTTCTCTTCTTAATGTTATATTATTTATATTCTAAAGGCTATATATCTATATCTATCTACCTATTTATCATGTTACATAAGAATGATGCCAAAGAATAATAGGTTTTACAATACCACCTAGAAAACTTAGGAAGGTTTCACACTCAAACTATACTGAAGTATAAATTTAAAAATGATTCTTTGGCATATATAACCTGAGAGCTATGGTTAACATACTGCTAACACCTGAGGGTATACAAAGCATTCCCTTATGGCTAGTCAATATTTAGTGAACACTTCTAAAACATAAACTATCATTCTTGACACCTGCCTTCTGACAGGATGGTAATCAACATTTTTTTCCTCCTAAAGTTAAAAACTCTCTAACCCACCTTCCCATTAGTCAGATTTGGATTTCTTCCATAGTGTTTTCTTACAGCATAATACGTAATCATCAGAGTGCTTAGCACTTAGGAACATCCAGTTGATTCACTGACTAGTCACCCAACTACTAATCCAGTGCGCAGCACTCAACAGGCACTCAGATTATTTACACAGCTAGGAAGCTATTAGTAATGACAAGCAATAAGAAAGCACCATTACCTGGGCTGCTATCTGGGAATGGAATTGTTGAATTTGAGCTTTTAAAGCCTCATTCTGCTCCAAGATATCCTTTCATAAAGAGCAACCAAAAAGGAGAGGGAAAAGTGTTCTGTTAAATATACCAATGTATATGAACAAAATGAGTTACAGGTACATCTGTTTACCTTTAAAAAGGCACTCTTAGATTCCAAAAGGCGTCATTTTAAACAATGATTAGGCATTCTATTCTGAGAGCTAATTTACAAAGGAGAAATTAAGAATACATTGTACTGTTCCTAATCTAATACAAAAAGCATAAGACTGTGGGTGAAGGCATCTTTGAGCACATATTCAGACCATATTGTGACAACTCCTTGAAGATTAAACTAGAATTATTCATCTGCACTCCAGAATTAGGATAAGATAGGCTACCCTCTCTCTTCTACACAAGACACATCCAACCACTGCCCGTCTTTATTTTTTTTAAAGAGGGAAAATTAGATACCTGAACTTGCATTTGTAGAGACTCTTCTTTATTCACCCTTTTTTGCTCCGATTCCATTAACTGCATTAGCCTTTGCTCCAACTGTTGTTTTGATACCAAGGTATCTGTAAGCTTACTATGCAGACTCTGTACTTCATTTTCTTTGGCCACAAATTTACTCTGTAAATCTAACAAAACATTGCATTTTACAAAGGTCTCTTCCTCGGCCTGGTTACTGCTACTCATCGTTAGTGTAGGCACTGCCTCCTCTAGAATACTCTCCTTGAATCTCTCCTCTGCTTCCTGCATATGGCTCCCTTGAGCAGTCTATGCTTACCTTTTTCACAGCACCTGCGACACTGTACTAATTCACTTCCTCTCCCAGAGAGTGAGCTTTTTGAGATCAGAGATTGCCTTTTCTCTATACCCAGAGCTGTACCCAAGGCTTGGCACAAAATACATAATCAATAAATGTGTTAAATGAATGGTACATGAATGTTTAAAACTCTTATATCATTTCTCGCAAGCATTCTTAATTTCCCCAAAGATGCTTTAGTAAGTTATTTAGTGAAAAAAATCAGAGGAAACCAAAGGTCTAAAGAGCCAAAACTCTGTATGATCTAGCCTTGTGTTTGGAACTATATTTTACTAACTCTCCACCACTTTCATGGGAGGAAGGGGAGTAGTGGAAACATAGATAAAACACACTAATACAAGCTCCATTATTTCCTAAATGAATTCATCGAATTAAGAATAAGTAGTGAAAGTTAGCATTTAAGTAAGCAGTTTTAAGTCAACTACTTGGAGACTTCCCTGGTGGCGCAGTGGTTAAGAATCCGCCTGCCAATGCAGGGGACACGGGTTCGATCTCTGGTCTGGGAAGATCCCACATGCCGTGGAGCAACTAAGCCCGTGTGCCACAACTATTGAGCCCACGCACCACAGCTACTGAAGCCCACGCGCCCTACAGCCCACATGCCGCAACTACTGAGCCCACAAGCTGCAACTACTGAAGCCCACGCACTCTAGGGCCCACGCACCACAACTACTGAGCCCGCATGATGCAACTACTGAAGCCCACAAGCCTAGAGCCCGTGTTCCGCAACAAGAGAAGCCACCACAGTGAGAAGCTTGCGCACCGCAATGAAGAGTAATCCCGCTTGCTGCAACTAGAGAAAGCCTGCGTGCAGCAACGAAGACCCAACGCAGCCAAAAAAAATTAAGTCAACTACTTGGAATCGCAATGCTCTTGCTGTTTTTCTCTTCACAATATAGGAATGAGTCCTTCTTAGAAAAAAAAAAATTAAATGAAGAACTGATCAAGGAACCAGAGGGAATAACTACAGAAAGGGAACATGCACAGGTTCCCATTACCCTATTTATTGACTATAACTTAATGCCTCAGACAAAACTAGAGAGCTTATTTTTAAAACCTTAAGAAATGTTAAAGAAATAAAAGTACTCGGAAAGTGTAAAAGCTATTTTTATTGACCTATAACCAAAATGCCAATTTACACTGTCTTCACATATGGAGAGGGGAAGAAATTTTACCCAGAATTACATACTAAATTTAAATGAATACCGCTTCCCCTTACCTTGCTGAGCTGCTTCATGCTCTGCTGTTCTCTTCCTGATATAGCTCTGGACTTCTTCCCACCTTCTCTCAGCTTCTTGCAGTTGAACCTGGAGAAAGGATAAGTCAGCACAAATACAGGATTCCAATTTAACGGAAAAAAAGCATCCTCTATCTTTACTGTTGTGACATAAAACTGCTTATTCCAACAACTAATCACTAGTCTCTTACATTTTAATAAGATAGGCAGATGTGCCCAGCCTGATAATAGGCACAGATATTATCAGCCACTGCCATTCTACCCTCCAATACACAGGATTTACAGATTGGAGATTATTTCAGAAACTCAATATTTGTGCTGGTGGATCAGTATAGCTACTACTATGGATATACCTGATTCACTTTGCTCTGATCAGCTTTCCACTGATCTTCCCTCAGCTGAAAGGCTTTCAAAAGGATAGTATCTTTATTGCTAAATTTCAGTGAGCACCTAAAATTCTTATTTTTAGGTATAGCACAACACTTCAATTATGACTATAATATTTAATGTCATTTATCTACTTATCCATATCCATAGAGCACAAACTTCCATATTTATAAATGCTACCAGCAAACACACCAGCAAGACAAATATTTACTGAAAGAAAGGACAACTATATCACTCTCCCACAGGGACCCATGAAAACTTCAAGAAAACAAAAATTATGCTATTTTCTGCATTCAATTATTCTCAAAGCCCTTTTAACCCCTACTACTCTAGAACTGGTATTAAGCTATACTGATTGTATCAATGACCTAGGTAGAAGTCTGTCAGATACATTTAACTTACAGAAATTGAACTATACGCTCAATAAATCCCCTCCCCAGTAAAAGGAGGAACAGACAATTCTACTCGTCACTCTACTCAATGTACAGAGGCTAAAAAGAGCATGAGAAATGAGTCCACTCCTCTCTCTGTCAGCCTGAGCAACCCCATGCGTGTCTTCCTAGTATAAGCATCTCATGACACCAAGTGCCATTCTGGTGTCTAAAGAAACAGTGTGTGATTTTTTCCAACTATGGCTCAAGTGAAAGCAACTGGAGCACTACTTCGTCTCGTGCTAAAGGAAAGGAAAATCATCTATTCCAATGCCGGAATAAAAACAGGCTCTACTAAACTTACTGAGAAATCCAAGTTATGGATAAGCGATGTTGAAGGTGATTTTAACTACCTATCAAAATTTTGATTTTTGCCTTACACATGTGGACCCTAACCTCCATATATATAAGATGAAATTCTACTCTGTATGCCTGTCCATCAGCTAATTTCAATTTTCATATCTTCAGAAAGTCTTTAACTTCAAACTCAAGCCTATATTCAATTCTTTCATTAGTGTACACGTTTCTATACAGGCAGAGCACTAAGAGCACAAGTCCCATTAAGCCTCAAACTATACTTCTCAAAGGTATATACCCTTTAATGTCACCGAATTGAATACCTACATTATTTATGAAATGATAAAGGTAGGAATATATCACCTTCAACTGAGTAACTGCCTGCTCAGCATTCTTCTTTTGGACTTCCTCTTGCTGCAGCTTTCCTGTTTTCTCAGTCAGCTCATTGACCAACCTAGCATAATCCTGGCGCAGTTTATTTAGTTCAGCAGACTGCCTGAAAACAGTAACTGGATTAGGAACCTTCCATTACTACAAAACACATATAAAGAGTAAACAAAATATATTTTACATGAGTTATGCTGAGTTAGTAATTGCACTTATAGCTAAATGAAAATGAATGCTATAAGTGACTACTAATAATGAAGTTTGGTTGAGTGTAATCTGAATCATTCTGATGACAATAACACAAATACTAAAATTACTATAAAATAATCAAGAAAAACAGATGACCACACACCATGAGCACGAATCAACAGTGTCACCCTCAAATCAGTGTTCTGAAAATCTATTAAAATCAACCAGTCAGAATATTTATTCTATGTAAGCATGCTACTAGTCTTCTCTTGGACTGTTTGTCAAAGTACAGCCCAGAGCCAACTAAATCACTATCACAAGGAAATGTGTCTTAACATGCAGATTCCAGGATTCCACACCTCAGAGCCAATAAATCATAATCTTATAAGGGTAAGACTCAAGAATATGATTTTTAGCTAACATGCCAGATGTTCTTCAGAATAATGAAGTTTGAGAACTACTGTTAAATGGAATAGAAGGTCTAAAACTTGTAAATTCAGTCTCATAAATTTATAAACTGTTCCACTGGTGGCACTAGTGTTTATCATACAGTTTAGCCAAAGAGGTTCTTCAAAAGCAAGAGGATAGTTTTAGAAAATTCATTTTAGAAACAAGTGTAAAAAACAAAAAAGTCTAACCAATTATTATCAAACACCATTTTGGTGACTGAAGAAAATACTCTACCATTCAATGAAAATACTCTGCCATTCTATTAAAAGTAAAGCATTTGCAAACATACTTGTTTTCTAGCTGGTTTGTAGTGTTGCTGACAGCATCTCTCAATATGCCATTTTCCTGCTTCAAATGAGCTATCTCTGCCTCCATCTGCTCACGAACTTGCTGGAACTAAAATTATTTTACACACATAAGATTTAGAAAACACAATGACTGCCAAAGCTAACTTCGAAGAAAATTATGATGAGAATGTAAAAAGCATCAATAGAATGAAGTCTGGATAACCTTTTCAAATAAATATAAACAAATTTAAAGGATAAATTTTGATAGTGACAAATACAAAGTAAACATAAGCTGCCACAGCACTCAAGTATGCAAGTAGACGCCAGCTGCTATCATAGGCAAAATAAATACACTGAGATGCTGTTTTAGAACTAAAGGATGTTTTAGAACTCTTTCCTACACAACACTCACATAGAATTAATGTCAATTTTGTGTTAGCAATATTTTAATGAAAGATTTTAGTAATCAAAAGTTTAAAAACTGAAAACATGTTCAAAACATTTACATTAAGTTACAAATTGAGCCATAGCCAAATAGATGGCAAATTCACTACACAAAAATCTACTTGCTAAAATATCTGGCTTCTTGTTTTTTATTTCAGAATTACAGAATCAAAAGACAGAGAACACTGAATCTTATATCCCCACATCCTCAATTTAGTATGTGAAATAATCTTAATAATTTTTAGTAAACCTATTCAATTAAGAGAAAATCAAGTCTATGTTTCTACTTTTCAGAGAACTTATCATATGTAATCTATATCCTGGCCTCTATAAGCAATCAAGTTGAAAAAAAGAATCACTTCAACACCCTTAACCGTCAGTAAAAGATGTTGCTACATGTATCCCACTAATTTTCAAATGAATAGTAAGTCAGAATTAAGAAGAAAAAAGATCACACAAGGCCAGGAAAATCAGTTCTTCAATAACCTAGTTAATGGGAAAGAATATTTCAAATGGCTGGAGCCTGGGAAGATGGAGGATTGAGCCAAATAAGAGCATCAAAGTAGTGGATGCAGTAAGAACCTGAGAAGAGATTCATTCACTTCTTTATCACTATTAGTGGTATTTCCACAGAAAAAACTGGAACTTCAATACCAGTAAATTTTTCAGCAGACTACCAATGTGATCAAAGTAATATTTTGCAAATAAAAATCTGGTACTAATTACACATATTAGAAAGGAAATGAGAGACCTATTAAGGTGCTATAATTATGCTAGTATGAAATAAACAACTAGGGTCATATCTAAAAACTGAATGCAAGAACAACTAGAAATAAAGTATCTTTAAGATTTCAGAACAAATTGTAGATTGGGCAAGGGAGAGAGAAGTCAAAGATTCAAGCATAAGGATAATAATGCCTCAAAACATTAGAAAATAAAAACAACCTGATCAGAAGCAAGAGTTTGATTTTAGACATATGTTAATTTTGAGGTGACGACAAGCACTTTCAAATTGAAGCATCAGCCAGCAATGTAAACAATTTCAAAAAGAAATCACTGGTCCACAAAGTTCAATTAGAGGGAGAGTTAGAAGCCCACTTGACAAGCAGACTCAAACCATGTTCTTCAAAACAACAACAAAAATCACTGGTCCAGACCTAACCGAAATCATGAAAATGAATAACACTGTAAAAATAGGCAGTAAGCACTGAACCTTCTAATATGTTGAAAGAAAACAGGTGAAAATAAGGACCAGAGAGAGAAGGTCACTTAGGCCAAAACCATTATCACTTTTCCTCTCTTCTCCACTCCATCATCAAGCCCTATCTACTATCTCTTTTTTATCAAACTCATCCCCTCATTATCAATGTCTGACTTAAGGTTCTTATTCTCTGACTCAGATTCCTGCAAAAGCCTTTCAACTATCCCTGTTCCACTCTCCACACTGCTGCCACTCTCCATACTATGCCACAGTAATAATTTAAAATACTAATACAATCACACTGCTGGGTTGCTTAAACGCCTTCACTTGGCTCCCCAGTCTTCAGGGATATAAGGCCCTTTAAGACAAGACCTCTATCTATTTCTCTAGGTCTCTTCATTCCAGTCCTGATTCCCAAATACCACAACTCTTACTGTATTTCTCACAAACCGTTATCACTAGACGACCTATGCTGAAAACACCTGGAGTGCACTCATTAAAAAGCGCGATCCTGGGCCCCAAAAGAGACCTACCAAACCATCATCTCGTGGGATGAGAAGGAATTACACCAAGTAATAAGTCTCATACCCAGCGCCCATTCATTCACTCGCTTTCCTGACAATGCCTGTTTCAAAAGATTCAACACAGTCTGCTTCTCATTTCTAAAGTCTTCCCTATCAATCCTTCTCTTCCCCACCTCTCATCTGCACTGTTCCAAAGCACCTGATGCTTACCTCTACTGTAACGGCGTATTTACTTGTCAACTTCCAGCCTCCCCAGAAGTTGCTTACTTAAGGACAGGGAGCCAGTTTAATTAGCCATTTGTACCAAAGCCCAACCCAGGGCACTTAAAAGTTTGCTAATTAAATGAATACAAATATTTAATTTTGTATTCAAAGAATGAAACTATACCTTCATCTGCATCTGTTGAGTCTCTTGGTAACTGACATGCATTTTGTTTTGAAACACATTATGTTCCTTTTCTAATGTTCCAATCCGATCTTTCATCCTTACTATAACCACATTGCTTCTTTCCTTCTCTGCCATCATTTCCTAGAAGAGTAAATCAGAAAAAAAATATGAAAAACTTGTTATTTAAAAAAATAAGAACAAGACTTTACTAAGAAGAAAACAACATCAGTAAAACAATCATGAATTCTTTTTTTTTAAAAAATACATTTATTTATTTATTTTTGGCTGTGTTAAGTCTGTGTTGCAGTGCACGGGCTTCTCACTGCAATGGCTTCTCTTGTTGCGGAACACAGGCTCTAGGCACGCAGGCTTCAGTAGTCGTGGCACACAGTCTCAGTAGTTGTGGCTCGTGGGCTCTAGAGTGCAGGCTCAGTAGTTGTGGTGCAGAGACTTAGTTCCTCCGCAGCATGTGGGATCTTCCCAGACCAGGGCTTGAACCCATGTTCCCTGCATTGGCAGGTGGATTCTTAACCACTGTGCCACCAGGGAAGCCCAATCTTGAATTGTGAAATAAGTACTTGCTTAAAAAGCAAGGTCAAAGGTTTTTTTAAAAAAAATTTGTCTTCTGCATCTTACCTGCTTTTTACACCAACTCCCTTCATAAACACTTAGCTGCTCTGTTCACTCATATTTCAAATGCACTTTCTGGTTTAAGAGTTAAAGACTTGAACATGGAATAAAATCCTACATTCTAACTTGATTATAAGAAGGAACTTTTTTTTTTTTTTTTTTGCGGTACGCGGGCCTCTCACTGTTGTGGCCTCTCCCGTTTAGGAGCACAGGCTCCGGACACGCAGGCTCAGCGGCCATGGCTCACGGGCCCAGCTGCTCCGCGGCATATGGGATCTTCCCGGACCGGGGCACGAACCCGCGTCCCATGCATCGGCAGGCGGACTCTCAACCACTGTGCCACCAGGGAAGCCCCCAAGAGAGAACACTTTTAAAGCCAAAGGTAATTCTTCATTATTTCCAGGTACCAGCTCTCTTTTAGGGTACAGAATAGGCCCCCAGAAAAAAAAAAGGCGAGAAAAAAAGTCTCCATCCTAAGGTAAGAGATAAGGATAAGATATGTTTATAGCAGAATAGGGAAAGTAAAACTCAGAAAGTTTTATTATCTTCCCAAGTCAAACATTAAAAGGGTAATTTCATTTTGAGTTGCAAGTATTGTGAACTCCTAGGATAAATATTAACTATTAAAGTGCAAGAAAGCCAAGCAACTTTAAAGTTATCTGCAGGTATGATCAGTCCATTTTCCCTGCTCTAAGAAACTGTTTGACAAACTTTAAGATTTTCACTTAACGAATGGTTTGCCCATAAGAGTTCATTTACATTTGCAAATTGTTTTACTGATGTACATAATACATTTAGGGAAAAAAAGTATACACATCTTAAGTATACAGCTCTATGAGTTACACAAAAGTAAATAGTTTCTTTTTTTAATTTTGAAAATAATCAGAAAACTATAGCTACAGAAAACTACAGTAAAGTTTCTAATCTTAAGGAAACACTTATTTTAGCAACAACTTTGATTAATCTTAATCAAATGCAGCAAAAAATAAATTTATTTTTAAAAAAATCAACCTGACCAAGTTTTCCACTGACTTTTTTTATTTACCTCAAATTCACAGAAAAGATTTTATATTCAAATGAGGCCATTCTCATAATGTCATCAAGTAGCTACATGAACGACAGTGAAATAAACCTCATTTAGTCTACTGTATTTAACACCTAAAAGGAGAAACAAGCACTTCAGGAAAAATGAGACCACATTTACTACAGAATTTCAATTATGTTCTCAGTCTACATTTTTTTAAATATAACTGACATAGAATATTACATTAGCTTCGAGTATACAATATGATTCAATACTCGCATTTATTGTTAAATCATCACCACACACAGTTACAAACATTTTTTCTCGTTATGAGAACTTTTAAGATTTACTCTCGTAGCAAGTTTCAAATATATAACACAGTATTAATAACTATGTTCACCATGCTGTACATTACATCCCCTGGACCTATTTATTTTATAACTGGAAGTTTGTACTTTTATACTTGTTTAAAGGCCTTTTTTTTTAAACCTCTCAAAGTGAAAGGGATTTAAAGAACTTCACTGATTAAAAATTATATCACGAAAACCTTCATGAATAAACCACCTATGTAAGAGTTTCACATTTGTCCCATAAATTGAATTTAAACAAGATCACACTGGGTTTTGTGCTTCTATAGAATAATTCTAGGTCAGAACCAATTGAAACATGCTCCCCATGTCCACAGGCTTCCATTATTCAGAAATTAGTATACTTATAAGTACTGCTATTTTAAATTCACAACTCAACTGTAGGCTATAACAAGAAAGAGTGAGACCCCATCACCACCACCTAAATTCTAAAAGAAAATCACTTTCACGTGGTATAAATCTACTGGGCAAATAAATCAGGAATTATGGACAATTTCTAAAATCCTTCATTGTATCTGATTTAGAAAGTATAACCTTTAAATACAAGAATGTCTTCACCTGGGTTAACTGCTTGCACCGATCCTTCATAGCAGCAGCATCTTCCTTCAGAGCAGTAAGTAACTTGTCTTTTTCTTGAAGCTGATGTACAAGTACAGTCAACTCTCCTTTATTTGACTACAATTGAGAAATCAATACAAAAGTAGTTAATAGTAAACATCGGCTAATGAAAATTATGAAAATGAACTATCTGATATCAAGTGTTCTTAGGCCAATGCACAGTTCACTATTACATATGAAGTAGAATAACTGCCAAACACTGGTCAGTGAAATATCATTCAGAAAAATCACTGTATCATTACATATTCTGATGCATAAAATAGGACACATATCAATCAAGAAACAGATTTTTACAAAGAATTATGACTTCCATTTTTAAACACAAAACCAATATAGTAATCTCTCTCTTCTCCTCCTAAAAAATCAAAAGAGGGGTATGAAACGAAATGCAAACTGAACCAAAATAAAACAAACATCTGTAACGTCAAAGCATAATATCAGGAAAGACTTCCGAAAGCAGTGGAGATCAAACAGATGCTCAAAAACCTTGTCAAAATATACCCAAGACTACAGAGGTGCCATGGGTACATAGTTCTCTGAAGTTAACAGGAATATACTGAAAGGTAAAACCAACAATCCCCCATTTGACATCAGGAACAAGCACAAATATAGAAGGTAGGAATTTTCTTGGTAGGAGGTCTTAAGAAGCAGAAGTAGGAAAGAAGAAATCATACAGGTAAACTTTATTCAAAGAGAGCAGCTAGGGCTTCCCTGGTGGCGCAGTGGTTGAGAGTCCGCCTGCCGATGCAGGGGACACGGGTTCGTGCCCCTATCCCGGAAGATCCCACATGCCGCGGAGCGGCTGGGCCCGCGAGCCATGGCCGCGGAGCCTGTGTGTCCGGAGCCTGTGCTCCGCAACGGGAGAGGCCACAGCAGTGAGAGGCCCGCGTACAGCAAAAAAAAAAAAAAAAAAAAAAAAGAGAGAGCAGCTAATCAGTGAGGAAGAGTTAAGAGAGATCCTCCACAGTGAGACCCTCTGTAGTGAACTCTTATATGAGAAAAAGGAAAGGCTAAAAGAACTCATTTTCACACATAGCCAAAGGAGAACAGCTGGCCTTAGCCATTCATTATCAATCTCTAGCCAGAGATGATCCAAGAGAAACACCCCTCACTGGAAGAGGAGTATTAATGAAAAAGAAATAAAACAAGGTCTATGTAAGACATGAGAAAAAAAGAAGGAAAGCAATAAGAAAAACCAAATGCCAAGTGGAGAAAAATCACCATAAAAAGATTGTCAAGAACGGACAAAAACTGTGATTAAAAAAAATATATCACTTTGACTTTCGAAAGTCTAGCATAGCAACGATTTCTAGAAAAACAAGAGCAAAGAACAGAGTTCACAAGAAATAATTCAGAGGAAAGATAAGACCACAGAAAGAGATGAAATATGAGCTGGCAAAGCCCAAAGTAGAAGTAAAAGTAACACCATCTCAGAAATACAATCCAATCAGAAGTAGCAAACAGAAAAAGACATGTTGCTGAAAACACAGAAGACATAGAGTTCAGGGTGGAGAGAAGTAAATAAAAATAAGAGGAAATAAACTAAAGCTTTATTTTTTTTAGGACAAAAATATGAAAGATAAAGACAATAGGCAAGGAAGATCCAACTTATGCTTAATTGATACCCATTATTTCAATTCTTTTAAGGGACACTGAATCTCATGATTGAAAAGACATGCTTTGCCCAAGGGAATACTGATAGAAGAGTCAATGCAAAGCCACATTATAGCAAAATTCCCATGACTTCAAAGAAGCTGAATCCCTTGATGTTTGTACAGTACGGTGGACACTGGAAAGTCCAATAAATAATAAAAACTTGGTTGATTACCCAAAGGATGTTTTCATTGTGAGAGTGTATTTTGACAAAAATTCATGAAAAGAATGCAAATTCAGGGGACTTCCCTGGTGGCCCAGTGGTTAAGACTCCGGGCTGCCAATGCAGGGGGCACAGGTTTGATCCCTGGTTGGGGAACTAAGATCCCACATGCCACGTTGCAGAGCGTTTAAAAAAAAAAAAAAAAAAAAAGAATGCAAAACTCAGGCTGGTCTCAGACTTCTATCCAGCGATAGGAATGTAGAGAATGGTAAAGCAAGCATGACAAAGTCTCAAGGAAAGAAAGTGTAACCCAGAAAAATTATACCCCACCAAATTATCATTCAAGTACAAAGACAATAAAGCAGCATTTTAACTTGCCAAAACTGGGGAAATACAGGTTCCATAAGCCCTTCTTGAAAAAATTCCAGAAAAAAAAAACAATTTCAGCCAACCAAGAGATGAATACAGAAGCTTATAGCAAAAGAACTGGTATCAAGCTTTGAACCCAGCATTAAGCTACAGAATTAAGACTGAAACAATCATAAAATTTATAGTCACAAAACAAACATTTGATATTGTAAGTATCTGATAAACAAATGCTATAATTAACAGAAGTAGAGAGGGAAGGAAGAGAGAAGGTAGGAAAAATTTTAAATAGACTTCCTCCTGTTATACAACATGGGGCCAAAATAGTTACTAACTTAGAGTTGGAAAAAAAAACACATAATTGAGGCAAGTATATTTAAAGGCCAACAAGAAATTAATAATCAACTAAAACTATAAAATACATTTTTTTGCCTTTTCTTTTTTTAAATTGGGGTATCGTTGATTTACACTGTTATATTAGTTTCTGTGTACAGTGAAGTGAATCAACTATATGTATACATATATCCCCTCCCTCTTGGACCTCCCTCCCAGCCCCCACCATGCCACACATCTAGGTCACCACAGAGCACCGAGCTGAGCTCCCTGTGCTATACAGCAGGTTCCCACTAGCTATCTATTTTACACATGGTAGAGTACCTATGTCAATCCTGATCTCCCAATTCATCCCACCCACACCTTCCCCCACTGTGTCCACATGTCCGATTTCTACATGTGAATCTCTATTCCTCCCGTACCATTTTTCTAGATTCCACATATATGTGTTAATATACAATTCAAATACATTTTAAATGTTTTCTTACTAGTAATCACATTGAGTTAACATCTTTGAGCAATTATTTTATGCTAGGCACTCTAAGATAATACCTTATTATCATTCCCATTTTAGAGATGGGTAAACTGAGACACTGAGGTTAAGTAACTTATGTAAAGCCACAAAGCTCAAAGTGGCAGAGTCTAGATTTGAATCCAGGAAATCTGACCCTTGAGCCCAGGATCTTAACCTACACTCTAAATATAAAACAGAAGTGTCTTATAGCTTAAACACAAAGGCGTGTGTACATACACATAGAACATAACATCTCCTCTCCGACTCTGCAAAAGCCCTCTAGCTTTTACTCTGTTTTCCCCTTCCCATCTAAGCTTATTCAAAGTGGATACTGTCACCTTTCCTATTCATTCATCACTTATTTATAGTCTAGTACTCCAATGAAACTGCTTTCACTAAGGATATCAAATCCATTTCTTCAATCCTTATTCTCCTTGACTGATCTAAAGCATGTCACTGCTGATTTTTCCCGCCACGCCTGAACTCTCTACCCTCCCTAAGCATCTGTGATTCCACTGTCTTCCTGCTGTTACTCCTCTCACTATACTCTGTGGTGGCTTTCCCTGACCTTTAAATGTTGGTGCTTCTCAAGGTTTGTTCCTGAACTTTCTTACCACTCTCCACATCCTCTCTGGACTAACATATATCCACTATATGTACCAGTGATAGTTGATTACTTTCCGAAATTACTCCCATTGCAATATATTTTTAACACAAGAGAATTATATATTCGACTGTGAAATAATTATATCCATTTAAATGCTCAAAAGGATGCCTAAAACAACTTCCTAAATATTTGCATAATCCTCTACTCTCTCTTCCTTTGGCAAAGTGCTCATGAATACCATTGTCACCACAATCTATCCAGTTACTCCAGAGCAAAAATAAGCATTCATTCTAGACTCTTCTTTAGCCACCATATCTAATTGGTCAGTAAGTCCTCTAACTCCTCTATCTCTATCCTACATCTATGCTTATATTCCTCCATTTATCTTCCCCCTTTCTCTGAAGTGGTCTTTGTTAGGTGTGGGGATTCATCTACATCCTGGACCTTGAAATCTATTAAAAGGTCTGACCAAGAATCAATTTCTGCGACAGGAAAAGGGAGAAATTAAACTTACTAAGTCTTTCCCTGATAAGAGTGGATCTACAAGGGCACTGAGTCCCTGAAGATAAGAATAGAACCACACCATAAGAAACACAGCACAAGATTTTAATCGAAAGCCAAAGGTTCCAAGGAAAAGGGAAAAATGTAAAGTTTCAAAATATTTACTCTATTTCAAAACGTTATCTTTAACAGTTCCCAACTTCCTCCTTGGCCTGCCTAATATAGCTATCAAGGGGAGTCTGATTTACCACTCAATCTCTAGAGTTCAAAGCTGTCTCAAGCAATAAAATGACTACTCTTGCACCCATAAACCACCACCACCATCCTTAGTCAGAAGAGAAACATTTGAAGCAATTAATTTTAAAAAGCAGTGATTTCAAACAGGTAGTAGCTCAGTTCAGCTGGAGGCTTTTCCCTGCAAGATTTTCCCAATCCTCACAAATAACCAGGAACCCTTTTAAGATATACACTTAGCCAATTAAAGTAAATCAAAAGATAAATTCTTCAATCAAGAACTTCAAGAACGTTCCTTGCAAGAGAATAATCTAACTTTGTATCCAAAGTCACACAGTTATCGCACTTACTCTGATGATCCTTGAACACACTGTTTACTCCGAGCCACTGCTGGCACCACGTGGAGACTGTCCAACAAGCATACTACATTGTAAAATGCCACAGATTTGTAAAACACGTTGTCAATAGATACTTGGAAGTATAGACAGACGTATGCCATGATAAATGCTATATGACAAAAAAAATTCAGATGGTTATGAGAAAGAGGGAAGAGAATAATTTAGGAATTCAGATTAGCCTTATATGAGGAAATGATATTTAAATGGAAACCTGATGGAGGAAATAACCAAGGAAAGAAGTTAGGGGGTAGGGGCTTGGGGGTTTTAGGACAGTCTAGACAGAAGAGAATATTTGGTTTGCTTTAATGAGGGGATGAGGAAAATGCCATGAGATCAGGCTATAGAGAGAAACAGCCATAGGCCTTAAAAGGAATCTGGATTTTGTTTTAAGTGCAAAGAGAAAGGCACCAAAGGATTTTTAAAGCAGTGAGTAATATAACCTGATTTACCTCTTAAAGGCTGCCTTGCAGTTGTGTAGAAAAAATAGACTAGAAGGCTACGAGGGAATGCAGAAACATCAACTAGGAGAATATTGAAGGTAATCAAATGAGAAGTGATGGTTTGGACTAGGATGGTCTTTAATAAATGGGAGAGAATTCAAGATGGCGGAGAAGTAGGAGGACGTGGAGTTCATCTCTCTCCACAGATGCATCAGGAATACATCTACAGATGCAACAATTCTCAAAGAACACCAGCTGAAGACTAGTAGAAGACCCTGGACACCAGACAGGACTATAAAGATCCCTGCATAACTGGGTAGGATGGCAAAAAGAAGGGAGAAGGAGAAGAGGAAGCCGGATGGGACCTGCACCCCAGGGTGGGGGAGCTGAAGCAGAGAAGAGAGTCCCAAATTTGGGGAAACTTCCTCTCCAACAGAGAAATCGACTGGGACAGAAGAAAAGCATTTGAGGCTGTTGGAAGAGGGTGAAGCGGCCAATCGGTGGCAGATGGGACATAGTGAGAAATACACAGATGGTCCGTACCGCAGCCCTACATGCCCTGGACTGGGACATGTGTTCACAGGTGTGCAAGGGGGCTGGGAGCTGAAGCATGGGGACTGGAGAACAGGCCCGGAGTGAGAACTGCTGTTGGCTGTGGGGAGACAGACTGAGGGGACGGGAGGGAGGAAATCCGCAGCAGGGAATACCTACAGAGGAAGACTGGACTGCCATGGAAGCAGGGCGCTACTGCTGAGTACCACGCAGGGGGACAAGCCACTCTTGCAGCCTCTCTCTCCCTTCACGCCAGCACCTGCCGATTAGCAATAAAAAAAAAAAGCCCCCTCAGGGATGGCCCTAGCGTGCCTGCTGCTGGGCGCCAGAAGAAGCCCAGGCAGGGCTGGCCCTGACGTACCGTACACTGGGTGCCAGAAAAGGCCCTCACTAGGGCCATATCTCTTGTGCCTGTGGCTGACGGCTCCCCTGTGCATTTGGCACTGCCAGGGCTCCCGCAATCCAAGCAGTCATACCACCTCTGTGCTCTGTCCTCACTGGAGCAGACCCAAGATTTCCAAGGCAGCCTCAGGACCAGACTCTGTGGGTGGACCACACGCAGAGGTGGGGATAAAACCAAAGCTGAACCCCAGGGATGGGGCAACTAAGGAAGAAGATCGAAAACCTTTCCATCAGCTGTACAAGCTGCAGATTAAATCTCCGCGATCAGCTAGGTAGACCCTGCGTCTATGGAATATCTGAGTAGACAATGAGTGTTCCCACAAATGAAAATGGTCTAGCTCTGGCAGCTGTGGACGTTGAGGACAAGCACACGCAAGAAATGGGTCAGATCAGAGTCTGAGTGGTCTTCACAGGGCCCACAACAGGTCCAGAGACCAGCCCAGAGGAAGAGGAGAGCCTCTTGGGGAGACGGAGGTGGGCTATGGCTCACAGCATGTGCAAAGACACTTTCAGCTGAGACCCCAGGGAAACATAACTATTACTATTAATTTCATTATGTTTTGATTCATTCTGTTGCTGGTTCTGGCTTTTTTGTTGTTGGGTTTCTTTTCTTTCCTTTTTTTTTTTTTTGGTGTTGTTTCAGGTTTTTTTTCTTTATTTAGTCTTTTGAGATCTTCATGTTCTATAACATTTTTTATTTTACTTTTTTTATAAACTTCTATTTTTACTTTGCTTTTCTGTTGTTCTGTGTTCTTTTCCCGTATTTTTTTCTTCTTCTTTTTCTTTAATATTTTTTTTATATTTCCATTTCTACTTTACTTTTCTGTTATCCTGTGTTTTTTCCCTATTTTATTTTATTATTTTTTTAAATTCATTTTTATCAGTTTGTTCTGTTTCCTTACTTTATTCTTCAGCTGGCACACCGCTTTGGTTTTGTTATTAGGTTTTCTATTTTTGTTAGTTTTGATTCTAATTGTTTGATTTCGTTTTTGAGTTCTTCTGTTTGTCTGGTTGTTCCCTTGTTTTTGTTTCATATGGTTCTGTTTTGTTTCTTTTGCGTGTGTGTATGTTTCCTTGTTTCTGTTTGTTTGATTTTACTTTTTACCATTTTTCTAGGGTTTTATTAGTCTTTTCTTTTTTGTTTTTTTTTTTAATCCCCTTTATTGAAGGATGAGTAACTTGTAACCTGCGGGGTCTTGGTTCCTGGATTGGAAGTCGGCCTGAGGCTCTGCAGTAGGAGCACCGAGTCCAGGATACTGGACCACTAGAGAATTCCTGGCCCCAGGGAAGACTGATCACCAAGAGCTCTCACAGAGGTCTCTATCTGAATCCAAGACCCGGCTCCACCCAACTGCCAGCAGCTCCCAGGGATTGATGCCTCTCACCAAACAACAAACAAGACAGGAACACAAACCCACCCATCAGCACACAGACTACCTAAAGCCATACTAAGCTCAAAGACACCCCAAAACATACCACCTGACTCAGCTCCACCTCCAAGAACGCAGGCACGAGTCCCTCCCATCAGGAAGCCTACACAAGCCACTGGACCAACCTCACCACCAGGGGCAGAGAACAGAAGCAAGAGGAACTACGACCCTGCAGCCTAGGGACAGGAGACCTCAAATACTGTAACCCAGACAAAAGGAGAAGACAGAGAAATATCTTGCAGGCAAAAGAGCAAGATAAAAACCCACAAGAACAAATAAATGAACAGGAAATACGTAAACCACTTGAAAAAGAATTCAGAGTAATAATAGTAAAGATGATGCAAAATCTCAGAAACAGAAGAGAGAAAATACAAGAAACATTTAACAACGAACTAGAAGAACTAAAGAGCAAACAAACAGTAATGAACAACACAATAACCGAAATTAAAAATACTCTAGAAGGAATCAATAGCAGAATAACTGAGGCACAAGATCGGATAAGTAAGCTGGAAGACAGAATGGTGGAAATAACTGCCACAGAACAGAAAAAGAAAAAAGAATGAAAGGAATGGAGGATGGTCTCAGAGACCTCTGGGACAACATTAAGCACACCAATGTTCGAATCGTAGGTGTCCCAGAAAAAGAAGAAAAAAAGAAAGGATCTGAGAAAATATTTGAAGAGATTATAGTCGAAAATTTCCCCAACACGGAAAAGGAAATAGTAAATCAAGTCCAGGAAGCACAGAGAGTCCCATACAGGAGAAACCCAAGGAGAAACATGCTCAGACACATATTAATCAAACTAACAAAATTTAAACACAAAGAAAAAAATATTAAAAGCAGCAAGGGAAAAGCAACAAATAACATACAAGGGAATCCCCAATAAGGTTAACAGCTGATCTTGCAGCAGAAATTCCACAGGCCAGAAGGGAGTGTCAAGATATATTTAAAGTGATGAAAGGGAAAAACCTACAACCAAGATTACTCAACTCAGCAAGGGCCTCATTCAGATTCAATGGAGAAATCAAAAGCTTTACAGACAAGCAAAAGTTAAGAGAATTCAGCACCACCAAACCAGCTTTACAACAAATGCTAAGGGAACTTTAGGCAGGAAACACAAGAGAAGGAAAAGACCTACAATAACAAACCCAAACAATTAAGAAAATGGTAACAGGAACATACATATCAATAATTACCTTAAATGTAATGGATTAAATGCCCCAACTGAAAGACACAGACTGGGGACTTCCCTGGTGGCACAGTGGTTAAGAGTCCATCTGCTAAATGCAGGGGACACGGGTTCAATCCCTGGTCCAGGAAGATCCCACATGCCGCGGAGCAACTAACCCCAGGCACCACAACTACTGAGCCTGCGCTCTAGAGCCCACACTCCACAACAAGAGCAGCCACCACAATGAGAAGCCCACACGTCGCAATGAAGAGTAGCCCCCACTCAATGCAACTAGAGAAAGCCGCGTACAGCAATGAAGACCCAACACAGCCATAAATAAATAAATAAATAAATAAGCAAACAAGCAAGCAAGCAAGGAAGCAAACAAGATATCATTAAAAAAAAAAAGAAAAAGACACAGACTGGCTGAATGGATACAAAAACAAGAGCCATATATACGGTGTCTACAAGAGACCCCTTCAAACCTAGGGACATACACACTGAAAGTGAGGGAATGGAAGAAGATATTCCATGAAAATGGAAATCAAAAGAAAACTGGAGAGGCAATACTCATATCAGACAAATCAGACTTCCGACTTTAAAATAAAGACTATTATAAGACACGAGGAAGGACACTACATAATGATCAAGGAATCAATCCAAGAACAAAATATAACAATTAGAAATATCTATACACCCAACGCACCTCAGTACATAAAGCAAATGCTAACAGCCATAAAAGGAGAAATCAACAGTAACACAATAATAGTAGGGGACTTTAACACCCCACTTACACCAAGGGACAGATCATCCAAACAGAAAATAAAGAAGGAAACACAAGCTTTATTAAATGACACATTAGACCAGATGGGCTTAATAATTTGATATTTATAGGACATTCTATCCCAAAACAACAAAATACACTTTCTTCTCAAGTGCACAAGCAACATTTTCCAGGATAAATCACATTTTGGGTCACAAATCAAGCCTCGGTAAATTTAAGAAAACTGAAATCATATCAAGCATCTTTTCTGACCACAACACTATGAGACTAGATATCAATTACAGGGAAAAAAACTGTAAAATATACAAACACATAGAGGCTAAACTATACACTACTAAACAACCAACAGATCACTGAAGAAATCAAAGAGGAAATCAAAAAATACCTATAGACAAATGACAGTGAAAACACAAAGACCCAAAACCTATGGGATGCAGCAAAAGCAGTTCTAAGAAGGAAGTTTATAGCAACATAAGCCTACCTCAAGAAACAAGAAACATCTCAAATAAACAACCTAACCTTACACCTAAAGCAATGAGAGAAAGAAGAACAAAAAAACCCCAAAGTTAGCAGAAGGAGAGAAATCATAAAGATCAGATCAGAAATAAATGAAAAAGAAATGAAGGAAACAAGAGAAAAGATCAATAAAACTAAAAGCTGGCTCTTTGAGAAAATAAACAAAATTGATAAACCATTAGCCAGACTCATCAGGAAAAATAGGGAGAAGACGCAAATCAATAGAATTAGAAATGAAAAAGGAGAAAAAACACTGACATTGCAGAAATACTAAAGATCATGAGAGACTACTATAAACAACTATATGCCAATAAAACAGACAATGTGGAAGAAATGGACAAATTCTTAGAAAAGTACAACCTTCCAAGACTGAAGGAGGAAGAAACAGGAACTATGAGCAGACCAGTCACAAGTAATGAAATTGAACCTGTGATTAAAAATCTTCCAACAAAAAGCCCAGGGCCAGACGGCTTCACAGGTGAATTCTATCAAACACGTAGAGAAGAAAGCTAACACCTATCCTTCTCAAACTCTTCCAAAGTACAGCAGAGGGAGGAACACTCCCGAATTCATTCTACAAGGCCACCATCACCCTGATACCAAAACCAAACAAAGATGTCACAAAAAAAAGAAAATTACAGGTCAATATCTCTGATGATCATAGATGCAAAAATCCTCAACAACATACTAGCAAACAGAATCCAACAGCACATTAAAAGGACCATACACCATGATCAAGTGGGGTTTATCCCAGGAATGCAAGGATTCTGCAATATATGCAAATCAATCAATGTGATACACCATACTAACAAAGTGAAGGATAAAAACCGTACGATAATCTCAATAGATGCAGAATAAGCTTATGACAAAATTCAACACCCACTTACGATAAAAACTCTCCATGAAGTGGGCGTAGAGAGAACCTACCTCAACATAATAAAAGCCATATATGACTAACCCACAACCAACATCATTCTCAATGGTGAAAAACTGAAAGCATTTCCTCTAAGATCAGGAACAAGGCAAGTGTGCCCACTCTCACCACTATTATTCAACATAGTTTTGGAAGTTTTAGCCACAGCAATCAGAGAAGAAAAAGAAATGAAAGGAATCCAAACTGGAAAAGAAGAAATAAAGCTGTCACTGTTTGCAGATGATATGATACTATATAAAGATAATCCTAAAGACGCCACCAGAAAACTACTAGAGCTAATCAATGAATTTGGTAAAGTAGCAGAATACAAAACTAATGCACAGAAATCTCTTGCATTCCTATACACTAACAACAAAAAATCAGAAAGAGAAATTAAGGGAACACTCCCATTTACCACTGCAACAAAAACAATAAATACCTAGGAATAAACCTACCTGAGGAGGTAAAAGACCTGTATGCAGAAAACTATAAGAAACTGACGGCGGGGGGGAGACACTGATGAAAGAAATCAAAGACGATACAAACAGATGGAGAGACAGACCATGTTCTTGGATTGGAAGAATCAACACTGTGAAAATGACTATACTACCCAAAGCAATCTACAGATTCAATGCAATCCTTATCAAATTACCAATGGCATCTTTCACAGAACTAGAACAAAAAATTTTACAATTCATGTGGAAACACAAAAGACCCCGAATAGCCAAAGGAATCTTGAGAAGGAGAAACAGAGCTGGAGGAATCAGGCTCCCTGACTTCAGACTATACCACAAAGCTACAGTAATCAAGACAGTATGGTACTGGCACAAAAGAAGAAATATACATTAATGGAACAGGACAGAAAGCCCAGAGATAAACCCACGCACATATGATCACCTTATCTTTAACAAAGGAGGCAAGAATATACAATGGAGAAAATCTAGTCTCTTCAGTAAGTGGTGCTGGGAAAACTGGATAGCTACATGTAAAAGAATGAAATTAGAACACTTCCTAACACCATACACAAAAATAAACTCAAAACGGATTAAAGACCTAAATGTAAGGCTAGACACTATAAAACTCTTAGAGGAAAACACAGAACACTCTATGACATAAACCACAGCAAGATCCTTTTTGACCCACCTCCTAGAGCAATGGAAATAAAAATAAACAAATGGGACCTAATGAAACTTCAAACCTTTTGCACAGCAAAGGAAACCATAACCAAGATGAAAAGACAACCCTCAGAATGGGAGAAAATATTTGCAAACGAAGCAACTGACAAAGGATTAATCTCCAAAACTTACAAGCAGCTCATGCAGCTCAATATCAAAAAAACAAACACCCCAATCCAAAAATGGACGGAGTACCTAAATAGACATTTCTTCAAAGAAGACATACAGATTGCCAACAAATACATGAAAAGATGCTCAACATCACTAATCATTAGAGAAATGCAAATCAAAACTACAATGAGGTATCACCTCATACCAGTCAGAATGGCCATCATCAAAAAACCTACAAACAGTAAATGCTGGAGAGGGTGTGGAGAAAAGGGAACCCTCTTGCACTGTTGGAGGGAATGTAAATTGATACAGCCACTATGGAGAACAGTATGGAGGTTCCTTAAAAAACTAAAAATAGAACTACCATACGATCCAGCAATCCCACTACTGGGCATATACCCTGAGAAAACCATAATTCAAAAAGAGTCATGTATCACAATGTTCACTTCAGCACTATTCGCAATAGCCAGGACATGGAAGCAACCTAAGTGTCCATCAACAGATGAATGGATAAAGATGTGGCACATACATACAATGGAATATTACTCAGCCATAAAAAGAAATGAAACTGAGTTATTTGTAGAGATGGATGAACCTAGAGTCTGTCATACAGAGTGAAATAAGTTAGAAAGAGAAAAACAAATACTGTATGCTAACACATATATATGGAATCTAAAAAAAAAAAAAGGTTCTGATGAACCTAGAGGCAGGACAGGAATAAAGATGTAGACGTAGAGAATGGACTTGAGGACGTGGGGAGGGGGAAGAGTAAGCCGGGACGAAGTGAGAGAGTGGCATGGACATATATACACTACCAAATGTAAAATAGATAGCTAGTGGGAAGCAGCTGCATCGCACGGGGAGATCAGCTCGGTGCTTTGTGATCACCTAGAGGGGTGGGATAGGGAGGGTGGGAGGGAGGTTCAAGAGGGAGGGGATATGGGGATATATGTATACATATAGCTGATTCACTTTGTTGTACAGCAGAAACTAACACATCATAAAGCAATTATACTCCAATAAAGATGGAAAAAAAAAAAGAATAAATGGAAGCCACTAAAGGTTTTAAGGCAGAAAAGTGTGTTAGGAGTGTGTGTGTATGTGTGTTTAAAATAAGAATGGTCACGTCCACAATCTAATATTGAACACCGGCTACCATGTCATCTTATCTCACACAAAGTAACACTTAAAAACTTGTCACATTTCCCAATATGAGATAGTTAGTACACCTGATAATATAGTGAGTGTAATATAATGAGAAATTAAATGTTAGCTTCATGGCTTTGTTTTTTTCAAATTTTAGTCAGTCATGGCAATGATTCTATCATTCAAAGCATTTACTTTATTACAGTAGTATTCTATACATATACACATACACACACACACACACACACACACACACACACACACGAAAAAGATGCCCAGGTGCTCTGAATGGTGCTATCTTCAGTCACAAAAATATTCCATATGTTATCCAGAAATCACTCGACCTTGCCTTCAGTACTTACATTCACAGGAAAGCAAGGTACAACTTAGCCAAGTGCCAAATGACTTTAAAGTTATATAAATCATCTTACTTATTACAAGCAATTCGTTTTTGTCAAAACCTCAGATGACTCGGACACCTGACTGAACTAAATAAGTATACTGATTAGTATGGATATATGAAATAACTTCTGAAGGCATTCCAGAACTTTTAAATGTCACTAAGTGCTTTTGGGGTATGAAGGATGGGAGTAGGTTATAATTTATTGTTCTAGCAGAAGTCTTGCTTGGTGAACTAATCACTGCCCTCAAATAGGCTCATAATCTAAAATATGCTTACCTTCTTTAAAGCATCCTGTATCACACCAGACTTTTCCTTTAGCAGGTCTACAACACAAAGGGCCTCATCTTCAGAAAACATCATAGTCTTCAAGGACAGAAGAAAATCTTTAAATTTTACTTCAGCATTCTCTTTAAAAAAAAAAAGTTAACATTTAAAAGATATAAGTAACAACTTCAGCAAAGGTAAAGCACCAAGAATTCTTGACCCAGAAAGTCAGTAACCAAGAGAAAACAGATTTACATTTCAGGTCAAACAACAATTAATGCTCTAGTCTATGGAGAAAAAGTGTTTATCTATTTTAATATAATAATTACATTAACTAAAAATTTGCTCAACCTGCAGAATATTTTTTATGTTTTCTTAATTGGAAATATAGTTGATTTACAATGTAAATTTCTGCTGTACAGCAAAGTGATTCAGTTATACATATATATATATATATATATATATATATATACACATTCTTTCTTAGATTCTTTTCCATTATGGTTTATCACGGGATATTGAATATAGGTCCCTGGGCTATACAGTAGGACCTTGTTGTTTATCCATTCTATGTATATAGTGGTTTGTATCCAAACTGCAGAATATTAAAGTGCTAGTATACCCTTACTTTAAAAAAAAAAAAAGCAAATGTCTAATATATGCTAGTATCTATACTAAGTATGTTCACAAATATTCTCATTTAACCGTAATACTCACGACTTATGAGCCAAATTTTACAGATGAGAAAATAAGCTCGAAGACAGTTACAAAAAGGAAGTCTGATTTTACAAACATCAAGTATATACAAGCAATCCGGACATTTTAAAAATCCATGAGCCAAACATCTCCTGACTCACCCACTTCGATTCCCCTAGGGTGCTTGTATTAGGCAACAGCTGCCTCTCATTAAAAGCAAATGCCACCCATTAGACCCAAAGGTGCCCAGAGCTTTTAATACTTCAGCTACATTATAAGTTTAAAAAGGCAGTTTGTGTGCATGTATGAGAACAAGGGGTATATGGAAACTCTGTACTTTCCACTCAATTTTGCTATGAACCTAAAACTGCTGTTAAAAAAAAAAAAACTATTAAAAAAATAATATGGAGTTCCCTGGTGGTCCAGTGGCTAGGACCCAGCACTTTCACTGCCGTGGGCCCCGGTTCAATCCCTGGTTGGGGAACTAAGATCCCGCAAGCCATGTGACTCTGCCAAAATAATAACAACAACAACAATAATAGTAATAATAATAGTAATAATAAGGCCGTTGTGAATTAGCATAGAAAACTCTCAGAGAGAATAATAGAAGGGAACAGATTACCAGACAGCAAAACAGCTATGAAATCTTAGGCAAGTCAAAGTCCAATGTCCAGCTCTACAAAACTAAGAAGGTAGATTAGAAAACTACCAATAAATCTTTTACTACAAAGATTCTATTAGTATTTTGCAATTCATTGCTTCTATGAGAAAACACACTCATTCCATCAGAACTCAAAAATGTGTTTTTTTCAATACAAAAGATTGTCACATTCTGTATATTACCTTTATCAGCTTCAATCTTCAGTTTTTTAGCCCCTGTTTTCTGAATTCCTTCTACTTGGTCAGGTTTAATCAGATCAATAACCTCTCTCTTATCCACCACAGGATTTGGATCAGCATTATCCATCAAAGGAATATAAGTTGTTGCATGAATAAGGGGTTCATCTACCAAGACTGCAATTTAAGTTCAATAAAATCATAATTACTCAGCATTTTTTATAAGAGTAATTAAATAACATGTAAGCACAATTAAGTTTAATGATAAATGCAGTTATTTTCAAATCTCTAATACCAGCTCAATTTGGCTTTAAATTCCTATTTTATCATTTAACAACTCAAAACACTCTTCTAATTAAGAAATAGCAGTTCAATATTATTTTATAGCATATCATTTAGGTTACCTAAAGTGTATCACACATCTCCTCTAATAGTATCTGAAAATTTCTTCTTATACATCCCTATACATTTTAGTTAGTTCTCATGTTTCTCCTGATTTAACTAAGAATCCATTCACATTTAATTAGTGCTCAAGGAAAACTATTAATTTTTAATGTATGTTGGTACTTTACTGACCTCTTATTCCAACTGGTAATTCTTAACTGAGTTTTTTTCCTTGCTAGATACAAAAGTAGTCACTGTTCCTTGCAGATATCTTCTCATTTCTAATAGTTATGCCTCTAATTTATATGGTACATCTTACTACACTAGATAAAACTTCCAGAACCACATTAAAAGTGGAGGAAGGAAGGCTTCTTACTTTGTTCCTAATTTTAATGGGAAAAGTTTGAATATTGAAGTTTAATATCTGTTGGTTAGAGATACAAACTTCCACACCCATATGGAAGTCTCTCTATATCCCTACCTTAAAAAAAAAAACTCTGGGGCACATACAGTTCTTTCATTTAAAATCTATAATAAATATTCAATATTAACAAATATTTTGTGATAATATTTTTCTATACCTGATTGCTTGATATATCATGATTTTAATGCAAATAACAGAATTTCATCTTTTCCCTTTCCAATTTTACTATTTTCTAGCACTAGTTGATATCACAGCCCGATATTATAAAAATCACTGTTTAATCTATGTAAATTTCATAGCTAAGTCTTCTGTGGACAATTCGGAACAGATAAAAATTGCTCCATCACTTTTTTTTTTTTTTTTTTGCGGTAGGCGGGCCTCTCACTGTTGTGGCCTCTCCCCTTGCAGAGCACAGGCTCCGGATGCGCAGGCTCAGCAGCCATGGCTCACGGGCCTAGCCGCTCTGCGGCATGTGGGATCTTCCCAGACCGGGGCACGAACCCGTGTCCCCTGCATCGGCAGGCGGACTCTCAACCACTGCGCCACCAGGGAAGCCCTGCTCCATCACTTTTAACTGGATGCTTCTCATACACACATGCAAATTATGTTTAATAAATAATTAGGAATGTAGGGTAATGATAAATTTAACTAATGTTCTCAAGCATAATCTTTATGTGATATTAAAAAGTACAAATATTTCAGGAATACTTTTCTTCTATAGAGTTTGTATGCTATTAACATTATTTTCAAAACTCAGTTATGAATGAAAATGTTTATAAATGCTTCTGTCCTTTTATAAATTTCATATAAAGTCTTCACCACAAACTTATACCCTAACCATCTGTCAAAGCACCATGGGCTTCTATTAGTTTTAAAGCTGTTATGGTACACATTAAGCTGGAAATTAAAGAGCATGTGAGGTCTCTAGGTTCCTTGTCGTAGTGGACTTCTCTAGAATTAGTATTTATAAAATACGTATCTACACATTTCACCATTTTCAGTCTTTTGCTTCTTTGATGAAACCTTCTTCTTTCCTGATCCACCTTCTTGTTTAGTCTCTTGATGCAGGGGTAATGATTCTTGCTTTTTTGACGGTGCCATAAGAGGTTCCACCTTTTTATCCTGATCGTCTTTATTAAAAATAAATGAAAAATCATCATAGCAAACAATGAACATACCAGAAAAGATTCAATTATTAATGAATACTTCCTAAAATGCTTTACCACCAAAATTTTAAACTCTGATATACAATTCTCTCACTTATTCTAGCTTTCTTACTGTGCCACATATGCTCTTTAACTTCATCAGGACTTCTAGTACTCGCTCCTTCTTTTATATCCCATTTCTCAGCCACTCCTAGCCCTACTCAGTTTTATAGGCATGGTCAAATCCCTTATCATCTTAAAAAATAAAACCCTTCCCACCACTGTAATTCCTAGCCTCCCACACCCATTTCCTTTTTATATTGACCAAAGAACACTCTGTACTTCCTTTCCTACCAATCATTTCTCAACTAATTACAACCTGATTTTTCTCTCTTCCACTATATCCATGAAAGATTTTATCAGGTCCCTAGTGTCCCAAATGCCATAGTCTATCAATAATATCCTTTAATCCTTATTTGAATTCTACTTAGCATTTCATACTATTGGTCTCTACCTCTTTAAATTACTCTCCTCTCCGTTATGCTAAGTGAAATAAGCCAGTCACAAAAGGACAAACACTGTGTGATTTCACTTATATGAAGTACCTAGAGTAGTCAAATCATAGACACGGAAAGTAGGATGGTGCTTGCCAAGAACTAGAGAGAGGGAAGAATGGGGAATTCGTGCTTAACGGGTACAGAATTTTAGTTGGGAAAGATGAAAAGTTCTTGAGATGGCTGGTGGTGATGACTGTGCAAGAATGTGAATGTACTTAATGCCACAGAACTTATACTTTAAAATGGTAAATTTTATGTTACATATATTTTGCCACAATAAAATAAATTTTAAAATTCAGCTCCCATGATAATTCTTTTCTTACACTTGGAATATTCCTTTGCAGTCTCCTTTGTAAGCTGTTCCTACTGAATACCTTATATGCTGGTATTCTTCAGGATTGTGTCCTCATTTTAAACACTTTCCTTGAATGATCTTCTCTACACCCACGACATCAACTACTACCAACATGTTTAAGGCTTCTGAATCTGTAGTCTAGCCTTATGCCTCTACTTACATTTCCTACTGCATTCTCCCTATGTAAACAGCCCCTATAGGCACCAGAAACACAAACTGAAAGCATTCTCCTCTCGGCACACATCCACTCTCTCCTCATTATTCCCTCTTAAAGCTATCAACATTTACCAATCAGAGCTTGGGTAATGTTTTCTACAAAGGGCTAAACAGTAAATACTCTGGTTTTGTGGGCCATTTAGACTCTGTCACAACTATTCACCTGCTGCTGCAGTGTGAAAGCCAGCCACAGACATAGGTTGGCTGCATTCAAAAAAACTTGATTTATGGACACAGAGGTTTGAATTTCATATAATTTCCATATTTAACACAGTATTACTCCTTTAGTTTTTTTAATCCATTTGAAATATAAAAACCATTCTTGGCTCATGGGCCATAAAAAAATGAGAAGCAGGCCAGATTTGGCTCACAGGTTGCAGTTTGCTTACCCTGACCTAACTTAGAACTTAGAAATTATCTTTGATCCTGCTTTCTCCTCTATCTGCCATATCCTATGCATAACGTTAGTCATGTCATTTTTGCTTTGCAGATCTCTCTAACCTCCTTACTATTTCTTCTGTCACTACCACAGTTCAGTCCTTCAACTTAACTCTGGAAAATAATACCCTCTTAACAAGTGTGCCTATATTAAACACTGCCCTATGAAACTTGTCTTCCCTAGTTCTGCCAAAAATACCTTTCTAAAATGTAAATCAGACCACGTAAACTAAGCCTGCTTGAAAATCTTCAACAATGGCCAAATTACATCCTAGCTCCTTAGCACTGTATACAAAAATCATCATGATCTACCCACTCCATTAGCTTTTCAGCTTTGTTTCCTACCACTCCCTACTTCCCATTTCATGGTTCAACAATACACTGTACTCTTGCATCTTTAATGCCTTTATGCATGATCTTCTGCCAGTGGGGAATGAGATCCCACTATTTGCTCGATGAAGTGATTCATTCTGGAAGACCCAGCTCAGGCACTGCCTCCTCTGTAAAGCTTTTGACCCATGGTGCCCATAAGCACTAGGTGTTTTGGCTCCGTACTATTTCTATACTTTGTATTTTCCTTATATAAGTCACATTTCATTATTGACTTACATGTCCTTCTGTCCCCTTTACTCTTATTTCTCTAGTACCATGCTTGATCAGAGCTGGCAAGCAAATATTTAAAATCCAGTATAACTAACTTAATACTTCACAAGTTAAGATACGAAAACGACTTAATAGTGAACACAAGTCCTTTTATACAGAGCAAACTGTCTGCAATTTCAACCATCAGCACACCATTTCTCACGTCCTTTCTGTTGTACCTATTAAGCTCTCTCCTTGGAACACCCTATCCACCAAGAAAAACCAGCTAGTACTTATTCAACCTTTAAGATTAACTTTAGGCATTACATGCTCTAAGTGGCCCACCTTAGAACTCCAACACTGGTTTAGACATACTTAGCTCATTATACTAAACTTTTTATATTATAATAACTTATTTCTGTTTGTATCTACAACTAGCATGAGGCTACCCTGAAAACGCACACTTCATCTCTGCAGTCCTAGTACCTAATATAATGCCTAGCACAAAACAGATGTATGATAAATGTTTGCAAAATTAATCAATCAAAGGTGAAAATGATATCTGATTTTTCTTTTCATCTTTAATTCCTATCACACTGATTAGAAAGTACTGGTTGAAATAAATGTAAACATCTCTAACTACTGATATTTACAGGTCCTCAGTAGTTTTATATATTTCTATAATATATATTATATTTTATATATTTATATTTTATATATATAAACAGATTTTATATATTTCCATTAAAGGCCTTTTCCACATTTGTAATGTGAAATTTAGTTTTGAACACTGTTGTATGCTCAGTACTAATTCTATCAGCAATTAATGAAAGCAAACACACAGTGAAAAGGATAATGATTTCGATTTCAGATTCAGTATTTAACATTTGTGTGCACACTTAACAAAGTATCTGAACTTCAACTCTAAAGTTATTAAAACAAGTATAACCATGCAATAAAGTTGAATAGATTACAATACCGCTTCCATTTTTAGACTTCTTCTGCCCTGGTTTCTTCTTTGAGGCAGCTGCTTCCAAGGGGGGGGTGGGCTGTTTAGTAACTGGGACAGGTTCCACTTTTTTGCATGGAATCTTTGATATATCACTTTCTTTGGTGACCTGTTCTTCTAGTGCAGGCTTGTGCTTCTTTTCCTTCTTCTTTCTTTCTCTAACACTACTTGAACTTTCAACCACATTCAATGGAACAGGTACAACTTGTTCATCTTCCACAGCCAAGGCATCAGATAATTTAAAGTCCCGGGGTACACTCTCAGAATCAGATTCATGGAGGTTCCCATTTTGGAGTTCTTTCTTTTTATTCTTTTTCTTTTCTGCCTTCTTTTTATCTGTTTTGGTAGGAATAAGCTTTTGTTCTCTTTTCTGTTTTGCAAGAACTTCATCATATAATGTTTCTTTCATGAAAAGCCAGAAGAAGAGGAAAATTACTGTAATAACTACTGAAGGAATAAGAACAATAAAATATGTTGACTCATAAAACTCCATGGTGCTTTTGTTAATGTGATCCTATAAAACCTAAATGTGAAAGAAGGAAAAAACAAAAATAAAAACCTGAGTCAGTCTTATTTAACACAGAATACTTCTGTTCTTTCAAGTGGTATTTCATATTTAACCTGATCTACAAATCTGAACAGGTTTTATAAATCGCATACTTGATTACTTTGCCAACTACAATTTGAATATACTATTTAAAAAAATGTGTGGTAACTAGGAGTGTAACACAGCCTTCCATTTTTAAATCATGTGAAAAGGTTCTAACGGAAGGAAAAAAAACTTAGCCATTCATTACTTTTTCCCCCAAAATAACCAGTTTTGACACTATTAATATTTAGTTTTCCTCTTACTGTACAATGTTCATGAATACTACTATACATGGAAATAAAGAGGCATTAACTATTACCAACACACTAGATATCCATTAAAAGTACCACACTCTTAACTGCAAAGAAAACAAAGGTGGTTCATTCCTTCACTTAAAGATTTAAGTCCATTCACAAACTGTGAGCACCTTTATTCCAGTTAAATAACAGCCTCATGACATGGTGGGATACAACAAGGATATGGAAATATAATACAGTAAAAAATCAAAATGCTAGGATATGTCATTTGGCACTAAAATAAATTACAAATAAGATACTTTTCTCAATTTTTTTCAAGGTACCTCTTACTGTAAAAAAAGTTATACTGCAGGGCTTCCCTGGTGGCGCAGTGGTTGAGAGTCCGCCTGCCGATGCAGGGGACACGGGTTCGTGCCCCAGTCTGGGAAGATCCCACATGCCGCGGAGCGGCTGGGCCCGTGAGCCATGGCCGCAGGGCCTGCGCGTCCGGAGCCTGTGCTTCGCAATGGGAGAGGCCACAACAGTGAGAGGCCCGCGTACCGCACACACACACAAAAAAAGTTATACTGCAAAAACAAGGGCAATCACCATCCTCTCTTAATAATGTTTAATTAAGAAGCAAAATTTTTAATGGTATTAACTCAACCCTGGACTTAATAAGAGAAGGTTTTAACAAGATGAAGGGGAAAAGGAATCATGTGCTAACAAAATACTAAAAGGAACTTTATACAGAATTGTTCTTCCCTGATAATTCATGAACTATCCAAGATTTTTAATTTATTAAACATATTTTACTGTGCCTGTTAGTGGTCACCCAGAAATGCTTTTTCAAAGATGTTTTTTGTTGTTGTTGTTGTTGTTGCTGTTTTTGTGGTACGCGGGCCTCTCACTGTCGTGGCCTCTCCCGTTGCGGAGCACAGGCTCTGGATGCGCAGGCCCAGCGGCCACGGCTCACGGGCCCAGCCGCTCCGCGGCATATGGGATCCTCCCGGACTGGGGCATGAACCCATGTCCCCTGCATCGGCAGGCGGACTCTCAACCACTGCGCCACCAGGGAAGCCCTGAAAGATGTTTTATTTTTGGTTTTCTGTTTGTTTTAACATGACCATCTACAGGCTACAAAGCCTGTTCAACTTGGCTGGGGAGTTGGGGGAGAAAAAGGACAAAACAATGAGTTAGAACTCTATGGCTTTTTGCTTTGAGGAAAGAAAAGAGGCTAAGGCACTTAGCAGCAACCACAGATGCTGAAAAAAGGTCAAGTCAAAGTCAGAAGGGCTTTGATGAACAGCAAACTGCAGCCGCATGCAACTTAGGTCTTAGGAGAGCAAAATCCATGATGAAGCAGAGCAAGAAGCAAACGTTCAGGGAGAAAAGAGGCCATGAGACCACAAGAACTCTGAAACACAGATTCCTCACATGTTCTGATGACTCTTCTAGTTCCCTTTTCCAGGTACCACATGAGCCTGGGAAGAACCATGATTTCCATTTTGGGATTTTTCAGGAGATTCCCTTCACACAATTCAATTCCCAGTCATGTGAGCTCTCTTTCTGCAACTAGGAAGAGCCCAACCAAAACACCAAGGCAAATTTCAAGTCAAGAAAGTGTTTGCATTGCTTTAATCCAATATTCCTGATTCTTTATCCCAAGAAATTTACAAAGAAAAGCATATATAAAGATGTTCGGGCTTCCCTGGTGGCGCAGTGGTTGAGAGTCCGCCTGCCGATGCAGAGGACATGGGTTCGTGCCCCGGTCCGGGAAGATCCCACATGCCGTGGAGCGGCTGGGTCCGTGAGCCATGGCCGCTGAGCCTGCGCGTCCGGAGCCTGTGCTCCGCAATGGGAGAGGCCACAACAGTGAGAGGCCCACATACCGCAAAAAAAAAAAAAAAAAAAAGAACATGTGACAGTAAATAAATAATTATTAAAAAAAAAAAAGATGTTCATAGCAATATTACATATAATACAAAAAACTGAGATAGAATATACAACATCAGAATGGGTTAAATTAGCAAATATCAACTCAATAAAACACTGCTGTTAAAACTGTAGATACGGAGACTTTCTTAAATTCAATTAAATACTGAATAGTCAAAATCACAGTTTTACTTGTATGATCAAAACATCTCATGTATAATAGGTTATTAAGATGAATATGTAAATTAAAGAGTTGTGCCATAATCATGGGTGCAGTCTCGCTTGCCTTAATATTTTAAATTTTGTTAGTTTAAGAGAAACTCATAAAAGTTTTAATTCCTTGCTTATTTTAAAAAATGGCAAAATGAATAAGTACTACAGTATCAATCAATATACCATAGTTTTACATTATACCCATGGGCATAAGAGTAATATAAAGAGGGGGAAAAAGGTGGCAAAAGGAAACTGGGAATGAAATCCAGGGGAATACAGGGAAAACAACAAAGACAGGAAGAGATTTTTTAATTTGGGGGGTGGGGGCATAACGGAAAAATAAAAGAAACAGGAAAGAGAAGGAGAGGTTGAGACAATTAATTTAGCTTAAGGTGACAGGAATCAGGTCATCAAAATTTTCTAAGTCCACAGTAGCAATTCAACGTACGTTTGCTGAGTTAGAAAAACACGGAGACAAGCAGAGGCTCAGATTTTGAGATGATAGCGAAAGTCACCAATGTTAATTTCTTCCATATTATCACATTCCCTTTGTAATATTAAGGACCTTTTAACCTAATCACACCTTAAACCTTAATAGAACCCAATTTTAATGTAATTAACAGCTAATGGTGGTACAGATTTCTCTATCAGGTGAACCAGGAGTGAGCTATCCATGGGTTTCATAAGAAACCAAGCCCAACCAGTGGCTTTTGGACATAAATCTCTCTAGAAACTTATGAAAGATATTGTTCCTCTTTCTCAAAACAAACAAAAAAGTGTACATACTAAGGTGTACATGTAATTTCACAACGTTTCGGACTCCCTGAAAGATATGCATGGATCCCAGGTTAAAAAAACCTGCTCTAGAATGAGAAATAAAAGTTTTCATCCCTGCCCTTCCCTACCCCCCAAAAACCCAAAAATAGATAACAGAATGGATATATATATATATATATTCTGTGTTTCATCTAAGTATGTATTATGAATGTTAATCAAATAGTTTTAAGATTCTATTTACTTGCCTTCCTGTAACTTAGGTTTGTTCATACAAAAATTGAGCTGCACCACTGAGTTAAATTTTGTAAACTTCTCAGAAGGCTCGACAATCTCTTCATATTAATATAACAAATAATGTGAACACTAAAATTTCAAATAATATAATTGCTCCTTGATTTTATTTTTACAAGTTCAAGAGAACTACTTAATTAAAAAGGATAAAGCTATATACATAATGATGGGCCCACTGTTTATGATGATAAGGCAATGAAATTAAGTATGGGACATCTATAGAAACATCATACATTTAAACATCACACCATCTGAAATAACACAGTGTAATGCTGTAAAATACATTACCTAACAAACAAGCTGAAAATTATTTATGTTGAGCACAATTAAATACAGTCTGAGACTACAAAAAAAATTAGAATCATTACATTTTTAGAGTAAAATTACAAATATTTTTAATATATAGTTCATTGTTCAACTTTTTAAATTTTTTCTACATTAAAACAAATTTAAGTAACCGTGCTGAATGCACAATATTACACTTTTAAAAGTTTAAATAAACACAAATTTAAAAAGAACCGTTACTTATATATTACAAGGAAAAATGCAAGCAGTTTGATAGGTATACTATTGAATTTCAAGTAGCTGTAAGAATTTTGAAATCTCTTTCCTTACTACCACAGTATTTTAGTTACTCTTGCCTCTGACATCATTTTCTTTAAACTAAAAGAACATTTAAAACAAATGACAACAAAAAACTAATTTTATAAATTATCTGTGCTTCAATTGATAAAAGTATGTCAACTGGAGTGACTCCACAGAACCAGTAAGAAAAATATAACAAAAATTCAAGACTGAAGTCTGAACAAACTGAAAGTCAATTTTTTTCCACTGATGTATACCGAACAACATACAAGCAAGCATATTTGTAAAGAGCAAGCAAAGATTTGAGGGAAACATAGTTTTCAACCCAGAAACACTTAATTTCTTAAAAGTTCCTGTATAAATCTGTAATGTCTGAACAACTAAATGAATACACCTTTAAAAGATATACAGGCACCAAGAGTAGCCTACAAGAGCTTTATTCAATGTACAACATAGTTATATTATTACTAGAAGTAGCTGTGAAACCTAAGCTGAAAGCTCTTATCACAGGTTCTTTGTAAAAATAGAGTTCGTAAGTTAAAAAGTCTATCTGTAACCTGATCATGCTGAATCTAAGTAGTCTGCATTCTAAACATGCCATGTTTCTCTTCCTTTAAATCCATAATAATATCTTATGTTGTTTTTTTAATGTTCAAGTTAATCTTTTTAAGGAAAACTTTATTTATGGAAGTACCATACACTGATAAAAAGTATATTCATGGACAAGTATCACTTACTCAGATTTCCATTACACAACAGAAGTTATCTACAGTATTTTCTGAACCCTTCTTGGTAAAATGTGATTAAACATTATGGTGTCACTAACCTTCAAATAAAGTATGCATGTCATATTCCAGATATATCCTGAAAAAAAATAAATTTTAAGACTGATAAACAGCAATATAATAAAGCACTAAAATAAAGTCAAGAGTCTTGACTTTTGGTCCCAATTCTGCCTTGGCTCCAGGGGTCTCTAAAGTCCAAACTACTTAACATGATCTTGGAAATGCAAAGACAAAAAATTTAAGTGGTTCCAAGTTGGTGGTGCCCATAGTGCATGAGGCAGAAGTGAATGCACATCTTCTTTGGTATATTGCTCCCTCAAGCCAGGAACCTCAGGATTTCCAAAGAAGACTGTCATCCAGATAAGAGCCCACAACACAAAATGACAGAAGCCACCATGAGCAAGAGGCAACAAAAATAAACTAAGCAACCACATCGCTAAAGATTCAAGATACTGGAATTAATAGATATAGATTATAACATACACACATAAAGAAGAGGTAACTGGAAAAATGAGCAAAGAACAGAAACTATCAAAAGTAACTGGGTAGATATGAATCAATTAGGACTTCTACAAATAAAAATTATAATCAAAATTTAAAATCCAATGGATAGGTTAACACAGGTGCAAGGACACCAATTAAAATGACTATTTCAATAGGCTAAATAGATCTGATGACAATGAATTAAGTCAATGCAGATAGAGGACAAGGCAACTATTAGAGCATGGTGAAGGACTTCCCTAACAGTCCAGTGGTTAAGACTCTGTGCTTCCAATGCAGGGGGCGCAGGTTCAATCCCTGGTCGGGGAACCAAGATGGTCCCACATGCCACTTGGCGCGACCCCCCCCCCCCAAAAAAAAGAGCATGGTGAAAGTGAGGAAGGAGTCTAAGACAACTCCTATGTTTCTAGCTTGGACGAAGTCTGTAAATTATGAAATCACATGTCAAGTTCAAGAATACAGGAATAGGTTTTTGTCTGGGAGTTTTAGATATGATTTTGAGGAATATAAACTACAACCAGCTACAGAATATCAGCAGTCAATTGAGTAGACAAAATCAGCACTAAGAAGGCACTACAGGTTCTAAATTGGGGAACCAAAAGGAACAACTCTCTAAAAAGTCCAATTTCCCCTCCTCCCTAGTATCAAATCTAAAAACCTTTGCCTTGTCCTTTGTATCAAATCTTCACTTATCCTTCAAAACACAGCCCAAATCACACCTATGAAAATATCTTTTCAACTACCATCTTCCACAACAGTCTATTAATTCACTTTGTATAGTTATTTAGCACCAATTAGTATACGTCAACCTTGTTTTCCAGGGCATTCTGAATAAACAACAGTACAAAAGGCCACAATGCCTGCCCTTATAGGGTTAACATTCTACTAAAAGGAAGACAGTCCAGCAATTAATATACAGTATATGAGACAGAACACAACCTGACACATTTGAGCAAGAACAATAAAGACAATGTGGTTAAGTATAATGAACAAGAGGAAAAGTAGTAGAAGATGAGGTTAAAGAGATCATTTGAAGGGGGCAGGGGGCAGTGAACAAATCATGTAGTTTCTTACAGGCAAATGGAAGGGCTGTGGCTTGTACTCTGAGTAATATGGGAAACCAACAGAGGGTTTTGAGTAGAAAAAGGGTATAGGGAGAAGGTGACAGCACGGAAAACTTAAGAGACAACTGAAGTAATCTAGGCAACAGATGATCAGAGCAAGCTGGTAGCAAGAGGGGTAGTAAAAAGTAGTCAAATTCTGAGTACACTATGAGGGTAGAGAAAAGAGGATTTGCTGAGGACTGGAAAACGGGGTGTGAGAGAACAAGCAAAGACAAAGACAACTCCAAAGCTTTCAGACTAAGCCAAAAATAAGAGTTGCCCTTTACTGAGAAGGGGGAAGTGTGGAAAGGACATGGTTGGGGTTAAAGACCAGGAGTCAGGTTTTAGACAGGTGGAGATATCCAGCAGACAGCTAAACAAAGAGTGCTTAGGCAGGTGAGGAATACATGCTAAAAATATAAATTTAGTTGTACCCAGCATATAAATTATATTTAAAGCCATAAGCTTGGATGAAATCACCAAGGAAATGGGTATAAACAGAGCCCAGGTCTCAAGACAGAGCCCCTGGACAATTCAACAACAGGAAGATGAAGAGGAACTTGCAAAGGAAACAGCAAAGGAGAAGTAGAAAGAAAATTAGGAAAATGTCACCCTGATTGCTAAATGAATAAAGTATATTAAGAAAGAGAGATTAATCAACTTTGTTAAATGGTGTTAGTAAATAAGTACAGTAAAAACTATTGATAGAAATTGACTATTGGATTTTAGCAACAGAGACATTAGTGGTGACTATGACCAAAGCAGTAGAGTGGTGGTGATCAAAACCTGACTGAAATGAAGTCAAAAGTGAGAACTCCAGCAGGTGTGAACAACTCTTTGGAGAAGACTTCCTGTGAAGTAATAAAAGAAATGCAATGGAAGCTGGAGGGGAATATGAGGTTGGGGCTTTGGTTTTTAAAGTTTTTAAAGGCAGGAGAAATAACAGCATGTTAATATGCTGATAAAGATAATCCAGTAGAAGCGGAAAGACTGATGATGCAAGAGAGTGAGGGGTGAGGGACAATGTTCTCAAATGGCAAGAGGAAAAGAATTTGGTGTACAAATTCTGAAGAGACTAGCCTTAGATGGAAACATAGGCAAGGAGGCAGATACAGTATAGAAGTTTGTAAAAATTATCCTCCTAACGTTACTATTTTCTTAATGAAATGGGAAACAAAGTTTAGTTCAGAGTAAGGGTGGAAAGGGTGGCGCTGGTGGTCCTATAAAACACATTATAATTATTACATTGTTATTTTTTACTTATAAATTTTGTTCATTTTGATTCTCCACTTAAATTTAAAAACTTTGGAGAACACAGGGTGCTTAGCAGTGTTGCACAAATAGATTCACTGACTTTAAATGAATTTATGATCCACCTGAGGAAGTACATAGTATCAATAAAACAGAGCATAAAAACCAAACCTGAGCCTCAATGAGGTCTACTCCTCCAGCTCAAGCACCTTGCCTACAGATATTTCTCTTCCTCCTAAAATCCTAGAGCACTTATTCTCTATGCACAAATCCATAGCATTCTATGAGACAGAGGATAATTGTGTAACAATTATAGGAAAGTAGCAATGTGCTGCAGTGTGATAAAAGATAAAAGAACAGAAAATAATGGAACTTAAAACTTAAAATAGATTCAAATTGATTTTTAAAAATTTAAACCAATTTATCTGATCGTTCAGATCAAATAAAGATATCCAGACAGATTAAAATTTTAAACTTAAGAAAATGTATAAAATACTTGGAAGAAAACACAAAAAAACAAGTAGATTCACCTTATATTGTACAGCTGTATATGTTTAAAAGTTTACATGTGTATTAAGTCTACAGTAAGTTTTTAAAAACTTGATTCTACAAGTAAATAAGAAAAAGACACCAATGAGAAAAACAAATTATTAATCATTTACTGAAATGGCCATCAAAATATAAAAACTTACCTAAATTTCCATTCTCTACACCAAAAGTATAATGTCCCCAGAGCCCACAATACAATTATAAAATTATCTTTTAAAATAAGAGGAAAAACATTCAAAGCAACCAAAAGATAAGATAATCTAGCAAATCAAACACTGAGTTGCCTGACATGGGAACTCCATTCACAACAGCTTTTTTAAAATTAACTTTACAGATTACACTGAAATCTTAAAGCTGAGGTGCAATTTCTCCTTGTAAACTGCAACATGTACTTGTTTCTATGACTCACACAGTATTAACATACCCTTTAAGTTATTTCAGCAATACCCATTCTAGAGAACTGCTACCCCAGTCTGAAACAAATCCAACTAATACCAGAGATGAATAATGAAATTTCATTTCTCCATTAGTTATCGTATTACAACACATGAAACTTCTATTTCTTTTTTAACCAAACTTACTTTTTTTCCTTTAATACAAGACTAGATAAATCAATTTGAACAGCTTCTCCAAGAAAATGAAAAGTATCTGTGTAACTGGTAGCTGCTGAGAGTTATACCAATATCTTTCAGACTTCTGCTTACCCATCAAGCCCCAACTAGTCCATTCTCCCAGGAAAAGACACTGCTCATTTAAAAACATATCCACAGGACTTCCCTGGTGGAGCAGTGGTTAAGAATCCGCCTGTCAATGCAGGGGACACGGGCTCGAGCCCTGGTCTGGGAAGATTCCACATGTCATGGAGCAACTAAGCCCGTGCGCCACAACTACTGAGCCTGCACTCTAGAGCCCGGAGCCACAACTACTGAAGCCCGCGCACCCAGAGCTTGTGCTCCGCAACGAGAAGCCACCACGCACCACAACAAAGAGTAGCCCCCACTCGCCACAACTAGAGAAAAGCCTGCACGCAGCAACAAAGACCCAATGCAACCAAAAATAAACAAATCAATAAGTAAATTTTAAAAAATTAAATTAAATGAATAAATAAATAAAAACATATCCACAGGAGATAACCTGGATAAAAGTTTATTCTGTAAAGAAAGCTAACTTATGATAACTTAATTAGACAAATTAAAAGCTTTAATACCAAAAATTTAATAATACATTTAAATAATCAGTATTTCAAAACAATATGTAAAAGTTACAAAGATTATGAAGATAAATCATCAAAATTGTTCAAAAATTAACACCGTTCCAAAATTAACATTAAAACATGAAGTTCACACCAATGACGTAATTGTAAAACAGCTATACCATATATACAAGACTGCCTTCCCCTAAAATCTAGTCTTGACCTACCTTTACTTTTTCACAAGGCCTCTGAGTTGGAAAGGGCCATCTAATTAAAAGACTGGACCCAGCTGAATGGTCAGTGAGCCTATGCTTATGAGGAATCAGCACCTCCCATAAGCTCCTTTTACAAAGACATTAGAATATTCTTCCTAGTTGTGATCCAAAATCTTTTCCTCCTGTAACTTCTCCTTGAGGCCCTCTAAGTGCCCTAACCTACTCATCTATGTCCAATCCCACTACAACAAGGCAGTCCGAGTAATGTATGGTACCAGTTAAATTTATCAACAAACAGAAAACCTACTTCAAACCCTATCATCCTTTAGCAAAGTTTTGCTAGGGTATTAAAAGTTGATCGTAATAGACTGATAAAATAACTCTTTAAGTACATCACCGTAGGTCACTCAACAATTAAAGTACTAAAATAATAAAATGTTATATTTATTCTTGCCTATTCCTAAAAAACACATAATACTTAAGATCATTTCACAAACTAAACATGAAATGTAAATGACAAGCCAAAAACGTCAAATAATATCCAAAAAAACTCTAAGGGAGCTACTGGAAAAGCTTCACTATAAAACAAGAATCTTTACATCTTGCCCAAGAACTGTCAAATAAATGCAACATAAAAAGCCCCAAATACATGTGAAAAATTTAGTATATAATCAGAGAGCTATTTCAAATCAGTAAGTAAATCTATGGATTATTTAATAAATAGTATCAGCACAAATGACAGCCATTTCAGGGGGAAATTCAGCCCCTACCTCAATTATATATGGATCAAAGTTTTAAAGGTTAAAAAGTTAAACCATGAAAAAACTAGAAAACAAATGTATTTCTTTCAATCTAAAATAATTTTGTTTTGTAAAAGGCTTTTTCTATGTCTCATGTAAAACCCAGAGCCATAAAGGAAAAAACTAGAAAACCTGACTAGAAAACATTGTAAAGACTGTATGGGAAAAAATAAGTGACTAACTCAAAAAAGACAAAGGTCTGGTAGGCTTAACTTACAAACATCACCTGAAGTGTGAGAAAAAGATGAACCTGGCCGGAGCCTGTTCGCATCGACTGACCAGAGTCCACAAACTCCATGCTCCGAGCCCGTCCGGATGGCCCTGACCCCCAGCTTTCTGTCCTTTGAAAACACTAAGAATAATATCCCTGCATCAATTTTTACTAGAGCCAATTACCTGTCATGCCTGGAACAGGTATCGTACCCAGATTGCCCTTAGCCCCAATAACGACGAAGTCCATATCTATAAGATGGGAGCCAGTGGGTGAAAATTCATGAACTCAAGGAGCACAATGGACACAGCACAGGTGCCGACTGCACTCCCAAGAGTGACTTCATGGTCACTTGTGGGGCTGACCGCAATGCCTACGTCTGGAGTCAGAAAGATAGTATCTGGAAGCCGACCCTGGTGATCCTGAGAATTAACAATGCAGCCACTTCTGTCAAGTGGTCCCCGCTACAGAACAAATTTGCTGTGGGCAGCGGAGCATGACTCATTTCTGTTTGTTACTTGGGAGTCCGAAAATGACTGGTGGATAAGCAAGCACATTAAAAAACCCATTCGCTCCACAGTCCTCAGCTTGGATTGGCATCCCAACTATGTCTTGCTTGCAGCAGGATCCTGTGATTTCAAATGCAGAGTGTTTTCTGCCTACATTAAAGAAGTGGATGAGAAGCCAGCCAGTACACCCTGGGGCAGCAAGATGCCTTTTGGTCAGCTGATGTCAGCATTTGGTGGCAGTGGCACTGGCGGCCGGGTGCATGGGGTCAGCTTCTCCGCCAGCAGGAGCCACCTGGCCTGGGTCAGCCACAACAGCACCGTGTCCGTTGCCGATGCCTCAAAAAGTGTGCAGGTCTCAACTGTGAAGACAGAGTTCCTGCCTCTCCTGAGTGTGTCCTTCATCTCGGAGAACAGAGTCGTGGCTGCTGGCCATGACTGCTGCCCCATGCTCTTTGACTACAATGACCACGGCTGCTTGACCTTCGTCTCCAAGCTAGACATCCCGAAACAGAGCATCCAGCACAACATGTCGGCCATGGAGTGCTTCCGCAACATGGACACGCGGGCCACAACTGAGAACCACAACACGGCCCTGGGGATGCTGCACCAGAGCAGCATCACTCAAGTGTCTATTCATGAGGTGGACAAGCAGGATTGTAGCAAATTTTGCACTACTGGCATCGACAGAGCCATGACCATTTGGGATTTCAAGACCTTAGAGTCTTCTATCCAGGGCCTTCGGATAACGTGAAGCTGAGCAAGCCTCCCAAATCCAGCATGAGGACAGGCTACACTGGGAAGCTCTGCCATTTGCATGATGGGGAGGAGAGCCAGCCACCAGGAAACACTGAAGACACATATGGCGCAAACCTTGTTGTGTGTTTTGAGGATAACTGGTAAAGTGTTGGTTTTTTAAAAGCAGCAGTGATTTGGGTTTTCTTTTTTGTTTTGCTCTTTCATTCTATTCTTGACCAAAGCTTCTCTTTAAATAGTTTATTATGGAAAATTGTCACACTAACTTAAAGGAAAGGGTGGGGGTGGTATGTAAATTGTCTGCTAAAAAATTAAATAAAAATACTGAACGTGGAAAAAAAATAGATGAACCTGAGAGAGAAAGGTTAAAGGACACGTTTAGAAGATTCCTAGGGGGAAAAAAGATATCCAATAAATACATATACAGTACACTATTAACCCAAAGAGGAACACACCAAGACAGATTGTAATCAAAATGACAAAGATCAAAGATTGAAACAGAGAATACTAAAGCTATACGGGAAAAGCAACAAATAACATACAAGGAAACTCCGTAAAGCTATCAGCTGATTTTTCAGTAGAAGCTCCGCAGTCCAGAAAAGAGTGGCATGATATACTTAAAGTGACAAAAGGGAAAAACCTACAACCAAGAATAGTCTGCCCAGCAAGGCTCTCGTTCAGATTTGACGGAGAAATCAAAAGCTTTCCAGACAAGCAAAAGCTAACAGAAGTCAGCACCACCAAACCCTCTTTACAAAAAATGTTAAAAGAACTTCTCTGGGCAAAAAAGAAAAGGTCACAACAAGAAACAAGAAAATTATAGAATGAAAAAGCTCACTGGTAAAGGCAAACATAAACGTAGGAAATCATCCATACACAATGCCAGTAAGGAGGTTTAATTAAAAGACTGAAGTAGTAAAATCATCTATATCCACATAAGCAGTTAATGGATACACAAAACAATTAGATGTAAACTATGTTATCAAAAACAGTAATCACTGGAGGGAGAGAGTACAAATGCAGGGTATTTTAAATGCATTTAAAATTAAGAGATCAGCAACATAAAACAGTCATATATATATATACATATATATATACATATACACATAGACACATACATATATACACTGCTATACAAAAACCTCATGGTTAGGTACAAACCAAAAATCTACAATAGATATACACACAAAAAAGGGAAAGGAATCCAAACATAACATGAAAGATAGTTATCAAGTCACAACACAAGAGAACAAAAGAGGAGGGGGGAAAAGACCTACAAAAACATAATCCAAAACAACTAACAAAATGGCAGTAAGAACATACATGTCAATAATTACCTTAAATGTAAACAGACTAAATGCTCCAACCAAAGACACAGACTGGCTGCATGGGTACAAAATCAAGACCCATATATATCTGCTGCCTACAAGAGACTCACTTCAGATCCAGAGACACAATCAGCCTAAAACTGAGGGGATGGAAAAAGATATTACACACAAATGGAAATCAAAAGAAAGCCAGAGTACCAATACTTACACGAGACAAAACAGACTTTAAAATAAAAACTATTACAAGAGACAGAGAAGAACACTACATAATGATCAAGGAATCGATCCAAGAAGATGTAACATTTGTAAATATATATGCACCCAACACAGGAGCACCTCAATATATAAGGCAAATATTAACAGACATAAAAGGAGAAATAAACAGTAACACAGCAAGAGTAGGGGACTTTTAACACCCCACTCATATCAATGGACAGATCATCCAGACAGAAAATCAATAAGGAAACACAGGCCTTAAATAACACATTAGATCAAATGGACTTAGTTGATATTTATAGAGCATTCCACCCAAAAGCAGAAGAATACACATCCTTTTCAAGCACACATGGAACATTCTCCAGGACAGACCACATGGCAGCCCACAAAACAAGCCTTGGTAAATTTAAGAAAACTGACACAATATCAAGCATCTTTTCTGACCACAATGCTATGAGACTAGAAATCAAGTACACGAAAAAAACTTCAAAAAACACAAACATGCAGAGGCTCAACAATATGCTACTAAACAACCAATGGATCACTGAAGAAATCAAAGAGGAAATTTAAAAAATACCTGGAGACAAATGAAAATGAAAACACAACAGTCCAAAACCTATGAGATGTAGCAAAGGCAGTTCTAAGCAGGAAGTTATGTAGCAACAAAGCTTACCTCGGGAAAGAAGAAAATTCTCAAATAAACAACCAAACATTAAGCCTAAACCAACTAGAGAAAGAGGAACAAAGTTAAAGTTAGTAGAAGGAAAGAAACTGAAGATCAGAGCAGAAATAAATGATATAGACTTAAAAAAAATAGAAAAGATCAATGAAAGTAAAAGCTGGTTCTTTGAAAAGATAAACGAAATTATTAAACTTTTAACTAGACTCATCAAGAAAAAAAGGGAGAGGGCCCAAATCAATAAAATCAGAAATGAAAAACTAAAAATAAGAGTTGCCACATGAGCCTGCAGTCCCACTCTTGGGCATATATTCAGAGAAAACTATAATTCAAAAAGATACATGAACCCCAATGCTAATAGCACTATTTACAATAGCCAAGACGTGGCAACAACCTAAATGTCCATCAACAGATGAACAGATAAAGAAGATGCGGTATATATATATATATATACAATGGAATACTACTCGGCCATAAAAAAGAATGAAATAATGCCATTTGCAGCAACATGGATGGACCCAGAGAGTCTCATACTAAGTGAATTAAGTCAGACAGAGAAAGACAAATGCCATATGATATCATTTATATGTGGAATCTAAAACATGACACAAACCAACTTATCTACGAAACAGAAAAAGAATCGCGGACATAGAGAACAGACTTGTGGTTGCCAAGGGAGAGGAGGGTACAGGGGAGGGATGGACTGGGAGTTTGAGATTAGCAGACGCAAACTATTATATATAGAACGGATAAACAACACAGTGCTACTGTATAGCACAGGAAACTGTATTTGATATTTTGTAATAAAACAGAAAAGAATATGAAAAATTATATGTGTGTATATATATGCATAACTGGATCACTTTGCTATACATCTGAATCACTGTAAATCAACTATACTTCAATATTAAAAATCAGATTTAAAATAAATAAACAAAATAAAATACAACCAGAAAATAAAAAAGAGATCAATGTAGAACAGTTTGCAAGTGACATCTCCAAATAAATTCTGATTGTTGACCCTTAAAAAAAAAATTTATAACCATAGATTCTTAAATTCACGTCTACAGTCTCTGCCAGTCCAGAACACCCCGAATGTTTCTACCAAAAATATTAACACAAAAATGGCTCCAAGGCCATGAAAGACTCTGGAAAAAAATTCCTTCTACCCAGTCTGGCCTGAACAGTACAGTATTTTCAGATACACTCCTGTTGAAGGTGAACTTACAATAGAAAGTGAAAAAAATCAAAGATACAAACAGGGATTATATCCCCAAGAATTCCAAATAGAATAATGTGGCGGACTATAAAAAATAATTTTTTCAGCTATTAGAAGCATAAATTAAATCACACATATGGAAAAAAAATAAAGCACTCATATAAAAGACCAGAAGGTAAAAATTAAAGAAACTGTAAATTGTGTATAAGCATCCACAAACATATGTGCATACACAGACATGCAGACATTAAAAACTAAATGAACTGATAATTATACACAGCTGAAGAATTATCAAACAGAAAGACAGAGCTTATAAAAACAAATAGATACAAATAGATGGAGAGATATACCATGCTCCTGGATTGGAAGAATCAATATTGTGAAAATGACTCTACTACCCAAAGCAATCTACAGATTCAATGCAATCCCTATCAAACTACCACTGGCATTTTTCACAGAACTAGAACAAAAAATTTCAAAATTTGTTTGGAAAAACAAAAGACCCCGAATAGCCAAAGCAATCTTGAGAACGAAAACCGGAGCTGGAGGAATCAGGCTCCCTGACTTCAGACTATACTACAAAGCTACAGTAATCAAGACAGTGTGGTACTGGCATAAAAACAGAAAGATAGATCAGTGGATCAGGATAGAAAGCCCAGAGATAAACCCACGCACATATGGCCAACTTATCTTTGATAAAGGAGGCAGGAATGTACAGTGGAGAAAGGACAGCCTCTTCAATAAGTGGTGCTGGGAAAACTGGACAGGGACATGTAAAAGTATGAGATTAGATCATTCCCTAACACCATACACAAAAATAAGCTCAAAATGGATTAAAGACTTAAATGTAAGGCCAGAAACTATCAAACTCTTAGAGGAAAACATAGGTAGAACACTCTATGACATAAATCACAGCAAGATCCTTTTGGACCCACCTCCTAGAGAAATGGAAATAAAAACAAAGATAAACAAATGGGACCTAATGAAACTTCAAAGCTTTTGCACAGCAAAGGAAACCATAAACAAGACCAAAAGACAACCCTCAGAATGGGAGAAAATATTTGCAAATGAAGCAACTGACAAAGGATTAATCTCCAAAATTTATAAACAGCTCATGCAGCTCAATAGCAAAAAAACAAACAACCCAATCCAAAAATGGGCAGAAGACTTAAATAGGCATTTCTCCAAAGAAGATATACAGACTGCCAACAAACACATGAAAGAATGCTCAACATCATTAATCATTAGAGAAATGCAAATCAAAACTACAATGAGATATCATCTCACACCAGTCAGAATGGCCATCATCAAGAAATCTAGAAACAATAAATGCTGGAGAGGGTGTGGAAAAAAGGGAACACTCTTGCACTGCTGGTGGGAATGTGAATTGGTACAGCCACTATGGAGAACAGTATGGAGGTTCCTTAAAAAACTAAAAATAGAACTACCATATGACCCAGCAATCCCACTACTAGGCATATACCCTGAGAAAACCATAATTCCAAAAGAGACATGTACCAAAATGTTCATTGCAGCTCTATTCACAATAGCCCGGAGCTGGAAACAACCTAAGTGTCCATCATCGGATGAATGGATAAAGAAGATGTGGCACATATATACAATGGAATATTACTCAGCCATAAAAAGAAACGAAACTGAGCTATTTGTAATGAGGTGGATAGACCTAGAGTCTGTCATACAGAGTGAAGTAAGTCAAAAAGAGAAAGACAAATACCGTATGCTAACACATATATATGGAATTTAAAAAAAAAAAAAAAAAGTCATGAAGGACCTAGGGGCAAAACGGGAATAAAGACACAGACCTACTTGAGAATGGACTTGAGGATATGGGGAGGGGGAAGGGTAAGCTGTGACAAAGCGAAAGAGAGGCATGGACATATATACACTACCAAACGTAAGGTAGATAGATAGTGGGAAGCAGCCACAGAGCACAGGGAGATCAGCTCGGTGCTCTGTGACCGCCTGGAGGGGTGGGATGGGGAGGGTGGGAGGGAGGGAGATGCATGAGGGAAGGGATGTGGGAACAGATGTATATGTATGACTGATTCACTTTGTTATAAAGCAGAAACTAATTAAAAAATAAATAAATAAATAAATAAAAATAAATAAAATAAATTTCAATTTTTATTTTAACAGTATTCCACAAACTCCTAAATCTGCTATTTAAAAGAAAGCAGAGACACAAAATCTACACAAACAACAAAATTGTGAATAAACAGCAAAATCTTATACATATTCAAAATGAAAGCATATACAAATAAGGATAGTAAAATAAGGTAGGAAACTACTTATATATTTTCATTTTCCTATTTTTTTTCTGAAACATTACCTCTGTTAATAAATTATTAACCCATGGTGAAGTTAAAGAATCTTAAAATAGTAAGAAATTTTCCCATCCCCATTCACTGAAATCAAGCAGCATTTGCTTTTATACTCACAATCTTATGTAGACAACTTCTAGTGAAATTGTATCTTGAAAATTATGGTTTAAAAAAATTCACTTAAAGATTTTTACTTACTTGTTATACAAGGTTTGCTTTATACTACTGAAATTTAACATGCCAAATCAGTGACTCTCCTACTGATCTGTATGTTCTCTCCTGAATACCTGCAAGCCCAACACAGTCAGGGCTCAACACATAGCACTGTCAGATTTTAACTGACTAAAAGACAACCAGCATGAATCTGGGAAGAAAAAAAAGTTTACTTCATTAACATAAATAGCTTTATACAGGTAGTCCTTATGATTATGGATTTTCTTTCAAAATAAACCTTCCTAAATATAGTATACATCAATCCTATTTGTGTCCACCAGTACTGTGACACATAAAATCAGGGACTTTTTATCATAATACGGACTTCATTATAACAATCTGGAAGCTGCAAAAGAAGTATATAACAGAAAATAAAAATCAAAAAGTCCTGATAAAATTACCATTAATTGGAAATAAGTACACACTTTGTATTTTAACATTTAAGCCTACAGCAGCAGCCCCCACCAAAAAAAAAAAATTTTTTTTTTGGCTGTTGGTTCCATTCTTGATATTGTTCCCAATAAGCAACCAAAGCAAAAAACAGTGAGAGAAGTTAATCTAAGAACGATACCCAAGAAAAACTCGCATCTCTAGAATTTCACCAAATGAATTCCCACATTCTTAAAGTTGGTTTATAGATTACCTAGTTACAAAATTGAAATACAGTAAGCCTTCAAAATTTGTGATTGCCAAGACTCCCTTTCAAACAGCAGAAATATGACTTAAGAGGTTCAAAGGTGATCAGTTATTAGAAACCTAAAATATAGCACCAAAAACAATACTTAGGAATAAATGCAACCAAGGAGGTGAAAAACCTGCACAATGAAAACTGTAAGACAATAATGAAAGAAACTGAAGATGATACAAATAAATGGAAAGATATTGTGTGAAAAGATAGTGTGTTCATGTACCAAAAGAATTTTAATACTGTTAAATGTCCATACTACCCAAAGTCATATAGCTATAGATTCAGTGCAATTCCTATCACAATTCCAACAGCATTTTTTACAGAAAAAGGAAAACAATCCTAAAATTCATATGGAACCACAAAAGACCCCAAACAGCCAAAGCAAACTTGAGAAAGAAAAAAGCTGGAATAATCACACTTTATTTCAAATTATACTACAAAGATATAGTAATCAAAACAGTATGGTAGTGGCATAGAAACAGACAAACCAATGGAACAGAATCAAGAACCCAGAAATAAATCCACACATATACAGTGAACTAATATTTGACATGGGAGCCAAGACTACACAATGGGGAAAAGATTGTCTCTTTAATAAATGGTGCTGGGAAAACTGAATATTCACACACAAAAGAATGAAACTGGACCCCTATCTTACAACACTCAAAAATTAACTCACAATGCATTAAAGACGTAAATGTAAGACCTGAAACCATAAACCTCCTAGAAGAAAACACTGGGGAAAAGCTCTTTGACACTGGTCTTGGCAGTGATTTTTCGGTGTATGACATCAAAATCATATGCAACAAAAATAAAAATAGACAAGTGGGACTACATCAAACTAAAAAGCTTCTACACAGCAAAGAAATGATCAACAAAATGAAAGGGCAATCTACAGAATGGAAGAAAATATTTGCAAACCATATGCCAGATAAAGGATTAATATCTAAAATATATAAGAAATTCATACAACTCAAAAGCCAAAAAATATATTTTTTTTCAATGGGCAAAGGACCCGAATAGACATTTTTCCAAAGAAAATGGCCAACAAGTACATGAAAAGGTGCTCAATATCACTGATCATGGGGAAAATGCAAAGGTCAAAACTACAATAAGATATCACCTTACACCTGTTAGAATGTCTATCATCAAAAAGACAAGAGATAACAGTGCTGGCAAGGATATGGAGAAAAGAAAACCTCTGTGTACCGTTGGTGGGAATGTAAATTGGTGCAGTCACTGTGGAAAACAGTATGGAGGTTCCTCAAAAAATTAAAAATAGAACTACCATATAATCCAGCAAACCCAATTCCACTGGGTAAATATGCAGTGGAAATGAAATCAGTATCTCGAAGAGACATCTCCAACATGATACCCATGTTCACTGCAGCATTATTTATAATAGCCAAGACATGGAAACAACCTAAGAGTTCACTGACAGATGAATAGATTTAAAAAGTGAGATACATATATACGATGGAATATTATTTGGCCTCAAGAAAGAAGAAAATCCTGCCATTTGCAATATCATGGACAGACTTTGAGAGCATTATGCTAAATAAGACAAAGAAAGACAACTACTGTATGATATCACATGTGGAATCTTGAATTCATAGTAACAGAGAAGAGTGGTGGTTACCTGGGGCTTTGGGGAGTTGTTTTTTGAGGGTACAAACTTGCAACTAGTACATTAAACAGTCCTGGAGCTCTAATGCGCAGCAGTGATTACAGTCAATGATAATGTATTATAAACTTCAAAGCTAATAAACTTACATAATGTTATGTCAATTATACCTCAATAAAGCTAGAAAAAAATGAAATACAGTCACAAGCAGAGGTCCTTATCCTACAGCCATCTTGCTCTGAACACTGTGCTTAGAAACCATATTTACACAACCTCAAGAGCCATGCAAAGATAGATACAGTACTGCCTTCAACAGACAGTACACAGCTGCCAGCATCCTACATTTCAAGATCCCCAAAAGACTTCTGCTTTCCCCACTATTAGAAGATGCCTGAAGAGGTTAAAAAAAAAAAAAAAGTAAAAGTAAAAGCTATCATATACTAAAAATAGCAGAAAGCAATCGAATTAAAATAGGTGAGCTCACTGTGTGTAAATCCAGACAATGTCACTAACTAAAAAATTTAGGAGCTTCGAAAGTCATTCACTATAAACAAGTCATTTCAATGTCTTTTTTTTAATAAAAGGTTTACTAAATTAGGAAAAATTAGAATGTCTGATTTTGGCAAAACACTTGATAATGTACACAAGCTATCCTTGGAAACAAGGTAGATAAGTACTAAAACATGGCCAGAGAGTAGTAGAAACTAGAGAATATTTAATAGGTTAAATAATCATATCCCAAAGTTGTCAATTAATAGTTTAGAAAGAGTATTGTTATGTATCAGACTCCGTTCTTTGCCTGACCTTAGTCACATTTTAATCCATCCATTACCCTGATAATATGACAAGCTTGCCAGTTTACAAAGATGTGCTGAACTCAGAATAGGAGAACAAAGGACAAACCAACTAAAAATGTTTCATAAAATAAGATTTTTATTTATCCTTTGCTACCAAACTCTTTCAGTTCCCTAGCTGGAACAGCAGGAATTCCAACAGCTATCTCAGATAAGGAGGGATACCATGTTATTACAATCTACAGACCTACCTCATATAATGGTTCAGTTAACTGGTTTTTATCAAATAACTCTTGAAAAGTACTACTTTTCAAACGACTATTTTAAACATTAGTTATTATTCACCTAAAATACACATAAAATATTTTATGAAAAATAAAAATTTCAACATTATAATTTTAGCTAAAGGTACACTCAACAATTTAATCAATACAATGGTATCCAGTTGGAACACATCATATGTATTGATGTACTACACACATTTGAATGAACCGAGAACATGTGCTTTGTGCACATATTGCCAAGCAAGAGGGATGCAAAGCTATCATCTCCTACAACTCTTCAGTATTTTCTGCCTGTATTCTATTTCCACATTGCTTAAAGGACTTGTGTTTGGCCTTTATTCCACTAAAAGTGCTTATCTGTACACAATTTGACTTTTAAGTGCAGACTGAATGTAAGATAACCCTGAGCTCCAGAAAGGCTGAAATTGGTGAAAAAAATGGTATAGTAAGAATAGACTTTCCAAAGAATTACACCTCATCCATCAACCACTACCACAACCAAGTTTTCTCTTCCTCCTTTGGCAAGTATAACACAATACACCTTCATTTTATCACATTACATTTTTTTAAAACAAATTTATTTATTTATTTATTTTTGGCTGCATTGGGTCTTCGTTGCTACATGCGAGCTTTCTCTAGCTGCGGCGAGTGGGGGCTACTCTTCATTGCGGTGCACAGGCTTCTCATTGAGGTGGCTTCTCTTATTATGCACGGGCTCTAGGCGCACAGGCTTCAGTAGCTGCAGCACGCGGGCTCAGTAGTTGTGGCTCATGGGCTCTAGAGCACAGTCTCAGTAGTTGTGGCACATGGGCTTAGTTGCTCCACGGCATGTGGGATCTTCCCGGACCAGGGCTCAAACCCGTGTCCCCTGCATTGGCAGGCAGATTCTTAAGCACTGTGCCACCAGGAAAGTCCCTATCACATTACATTTTAAGATCAAGTATATTTATTTACTTTCAAAGTGTTGCTTACACTTGTATAAACTCATCTTCATTGCTAGATTAATATTTTCCTATGTGTAAAAATTGGTTGAGATATAACACAGCATAATTTCCCATTAAAAATGAATGAAAATATGCTTTAACAGATACACACTACTAATAAAAACAGATAACAAGGACCTACTGTACCACACAGAGAACTATATTCAATATCTTGTAATAACCTATAATGGAAAAGAATCTTAAAATTTATATTTACAAAAATATATAATACATATATTATATATATATATAACTGAATCACTTTGCTATATACCTGAAACATTGTAAATTAGCTATACTTCAATTAAAAAAATAAAGTTTATATGTAGGAAAAAATTAAAGGAAATGTTTTCATGTAATGGCTTTTCACTTAGCAGAATTTTCAAGAATGAATTAAAGTCATTAAACAAAGGATACATATATTTGATTCCCAAGTTTGGAACAATAAGCAACAAGAGTTCAGACAGCAAGGGATACCAGTGCTACCTCAAAAAAGAAAAAAATTACCTAGGCTGAGTTGGACTAGCAAGAGATACCTGTACTCCAAAAGATTCAGCACTTTCACTACAATGGCACGGGTTCAATCCCTGGTGGGGGAACTGAGATCCCACAAGGCACACAGCATAGCCAAAATTAAAAAAAAATAGAAATAAAAAATAATTTTAAAGAAAAGGTTAAAAGAGCAGATTTGAGCAAAGGAAGAGAATACGTCACTAAACGAGCACTCAGGATACACTAAGTTGCACTTCAAAAACAAGATTATAATAGGTAGAAATGAAGAGATGAAGACTTCCAATAAGGATGCTTCTATTACAAACACTTAAAATAACGGATGACCATCGACAGAGGAATGAAAAGAAGTTGTGGTACGTATATACAATGGACTATTACTCAGCCATTAAAAGATTAAAATAATGCCATTTGCAGCAACATGGATGGACCTAGAGATTGTCATACTGAGTGAAGTAAGTCATAGAGAGAAAGAGAAATCATATGATATCACTTATATGTGGAATCTAAAAAAAATGATATGAATGAACTTATTTACAAAACAGAAACAGACTCACAGACTCAGAGAACAAACTTATGGTTACCGGGGGGGAGGGTGTCAGGGAGGGATAGTTAGGGAGTTTGGGATTGAGAGAGAGAGAAAAAAAAAATGTTTATCACTATATTATATACCTGTAAATTATATCTTATTGTACATCAACTATACATCAATAAAAAAGAAAAAAAAAAGGTCCTACTGTATAGCACAGGGAACTATATTCAATATCCTGTGATAAACCACACTGAAAAAGAATATAAAAAAGTATATAACTGGGCTTCCCTGGTGGCGCGGTGGTTGAGAGTCCGCCTGCTGATGCAGGGGATATGGGTTCGTGCCCCGGTCCAGGAAGGTCCCACGTGCCGCGAAGCAGCTGGGCCCGTGAGCCATGGCCGCTGGGCCTGCGCGTCCAGAGCCTGTGCTCCGCAGCGGGAGAGGCCACAACAGTGAGAGGCCCGCCTACCACACACACACACACACACAAAAAGTATATAACTGAATCACTTTGCTGTACACCAGGAACTAACACGTTATAAATCAACTATACTTCAATTAAAAAATAACAATGGATGAAAAATAAGATTATCAAAAAGATATGGCTGAACCCAAAATGAAAATAAATATATCCCTGAGTTAGAAACAATAAAAATTCAAAAGAATAAACCATACAGTACCTAAAATGGAGCACAGGGAATAAAGAATGGGAAAGATGGCTGGATACTGACTCTATAGCAGGCAAATGGTCAGAGAAGTTCAGCTCCCACAGGCAACAGCAACAGAAGAGAAGCAGGTTTGCTGCTTGACACCAAGACGTGGGTATGGGAATAGAATTTGCACAGCTTGGGTGGGGGGTGGGGAGTGGGGGGAGAAGGAAGATGTATGAAAAAGAATCAGGCTGGGTACTTCCCTGGTGGCACAGTGGTTAAGAATATGCCTGCGAATGCAAGGGACACGGGTTCAATCCCTGGTCCAGGAAGATCCCACGTGCCACAGCGGAGCAACTGAGCCCGTGCACCACAGCTACTGAGCCTGCGCTCTAGAGCCCGCGAGCCACAACTACTGAAGCCCGAGCACCCCAGAGCCCATTCTCCACAGCAAGAGAAGCCATTGCAATGAGAAGCCCATGCACTGCAACGAAGAGAAGCCTCTGCTCGCTGCAACTAGAGAAAGCCTGCACACAGCAACGAAGACCCAAAGCAGCCAAAAATAAATAATTTTTTTAAAAAAAGAATCAGGCTGAAAACCTATTACCTATAGCTATATAGCTTTATAGGAGCTCTGAGCCTGGAGAGGAAAGAGGACAAAAATCCAGGTTCACAGAAAATTTTAAATTAACAATAATCCCTTAATATCAAATATCAATCCAGTATTCCCATTTCCCCAACTGCTGTGTAAATATTTTTTCAGTTATTCTGTATTGACTGATGTACAGTAAGTCCCCTACATACGAAACTCAAGAGTTGCGAGCTTTCAAAGATGCAAACGTGCGTTCCATCAACATCAGGCGTGAGTGAAATTGCAGCTTGCCCTCCATCTCCTATTGCTGATGATCCTTCAGCTCTACCATCTCCCACCTCCTCTCCCTCCTCCAATCAGTAACTCTTCTTGCCTGTTCACTCGATGCCAGCCCCTTTATGCCAGCTGTTGTACTATACCGCTGTACTTTTCAATGTACTGTACCGTAAGATTAAAAATGTTTTATTTTTTGTGTGAAAAGTATTATCAACTTATTACAGTACAGTATTATATAGCTGATTGTGTTAGATGGGTACCTAGGCTAACTTGGACTTACGAACAAATTAGACTTGTGAAGACACTCTCAGAACGGAACTCGTTCGTATGTAGAGGACTTACTGTATTTATCTCTTGTCTCCTTTCATTCATCATCCCTGTATCTTTTATTATTCACTTTCTTGCAATTCTTAGAATTTGGGGTTGGAAAAACCAGGCAGTTGTCCTGTAAAGATTCTCAGTATGAATTTTGTTGATGGCATCCCCATAGTGTTAACAAGTTTTTTTGGTGTTTTGTTTTTGTTTTGTCTTCTATTTCCTATAAATTGGTGGTTAAATTTAAAGGTTAGATCAGATTCAGGATTATAACCTGAGGGCAAGACTAAGGCACAGACAGCATGGCATACTTCCAAAACGATGTATCTAATATCTGGATATCTTTTTGTGATATTACCAACTATTGGTGATCTTCACCTAGACACTATTCATTAGGAGATGCAAAATGGTGATATTCTTAAGCCTATCACTGAGACTTCCCTGGTGGCACAGTGGTTAAGAATCCACCTATCAATGCAAGGGACACAGGTTCGAGCCCTGGTCCAGGAAGAACCCACATGCTACGGAGTAACTAAGCCCGTGCGCCACAACTACTGAGCCTGCACTCTACAGCCCATGAGCCACAACTACTGAGCCCACATGCCACAACTACTGAAGCCTGTGCACCTAGAGCCTGTGCTCCACAACAAGAGAAGCCACCGCAATGAGAAGCCTGCACACAATGAAGAGCAGCTACTAGGGAAAGCCTGTGCACAGCAATGAAGAACCAACACAGTCAAAAAATATATAATAAATAAAGTCTATCAATCTTTATTAGAATACATCTATAGAAAGAAACTTCTCTTATTTGGTCACCCTGAGATCCAATTCATATAAGAAAAGTAGGATAAAGGCTTATTTTTCTTCATTTATCAAAACTGTCAAAATAATTAGTTAGCCCAACAGCAACTAAAGTATTTTTTTAAGTTTTAGCATCATTACGAACTCAAGGATTAAACATACTTGACTTGTTTCAATTCATTAGTTATTTTCTTTAAGGATGTTCAAATTGTCCCTTTTTTTAATTTATTTTTTATTGAAGCACAGTTGAATTACAACGTTGTGTTTATTACTGCTATACAGCAAAGTGACTCAGTTACACACATATATACATTCTTTTTCATATTCTTTTCCATTATGGTTTACCACAGGATATTGAATATAGATAGCTCCCTGTGCTATACAGGACCTTGTTGTTTATCCATTCTATATATACCAGTTTGCATCTGCTAATCCCAAACTCCCAATCAAACCCTCTCCTACCCTCTCCCACTTGGCAACCACCCGTCTATTCTCCATGTCCCTGATTGTTTCTGTTCCCAAGATAGGTTGATTTGTATCATATTTTAGATTCCACATATAAGTGATATCATATGGTATTTGTCTTTTTCTTTGACTTACTTCACTTAGTATGATAATCTCTAGTTGCATCCATATCACTGCAAATGGCATTATTTATGCTTCTTTTTTATGGCTGAGTAGTATTCCACTGTATGTAGGTACCACTTATTCTTTATCCATTCATCTGTCGATAGACATTCACATTGTTTCCATGTCTTGGCTACTGTGAATAGTGCTGCTATGAACATAGGTGTACGTGTATCTTGTATCTTTTTGAATTACAGTTTTGTCTGAATATCTGCCCAGGAGTGGGACTGCTGGATCACATGGTAATTCTTTCATTTTCTGCAGAACTTCCATTCTGTTTTCCATAGTGGCTGCACCAACTTACATTCCCACCAACAATGTAAGAGGCTTCCCTTTTCTCCCTACCCTCTCCAGCATGTTATTTGTAGATTTTTTAATGGCCATTCTGACCGGCATGAGGTGGTACCTCATTGTAGTTTTGATTTGCATTTCTCTAATAATTAGCAATGTTGAGCATCTTTTCATGTGCCTATGGGCCATCTGTATTTCTTCTTTGGAGAAATGTTATTAAGGTCTTCTGCCCATTTTTCGATTGGGTTGCTTTTTTGTTGTCAAGTTGTATGAGCTGTTTGTATATTTTGGAAATTAATCCCTTGTCAGTAGCATCATTTGCAAACATTTTTTCCCATTCTGTAGGTTGTCTTTTTGTTTTGTTTATGGTTTCCTTTGCTGTGCAAAAGCTTGTAAGTTTGATTAGGTCCCATGTTTATTTTGGCTTTTATTTCTATTGCTTTGAGAGACTGACCTAAGAAAACATTGGTACAATTTATGGCAAAGAGAATGTTTTGCCTATGTTCTCTTCTAGGAGTTTTACAGTATCATGTCTTATGTTTAAGTCTTTAAGCCATTTTGGGTTTATTTTTGTGTATGGTGAGAGGGCACATTATAACTTCTTTGATTTACATGTAGCTGTCCAACTTTTCCAACATCATTTGCTGGAGAGACTTTTTCCCATTGTATATTCTTTTTTTTTTTTTTTTTGGCTGCTCCACGCAACATGCAAGATCTTAGTTCCCCAACCAGGGATCAAACCTGCACCCCCTACAGTGGAAGCATGGAGTTCTAACCACTGGACCGCCAGGGAATCCCCTCCCATTGTATACTCTTGCCTCCTTTGTTGAAGATTAATTGATCGTAGGTGTGTGGGTTTATTTCTGGGCTCTCTATTCTGTCCATTGATCCGTATGCCTGTTTTTGTGCCAGTACCATGCTTTGTAGTATTGTCTGAAGTCTGGGATGGTTATGCCTCCCAATTTGTTCTTTTTCTTCAGGATTGCTTTGGCAATTCTGGTCTTTTATGGTTCCATATGAATCTTAAAATTACTTGTTCTAGTTCTGTGAAAAAGGTCATGGGTAATTTGATAGGGATCGCATTAAATCTGTAGATTGCTTTGGGTAGTATGGCCATTTTAACAATATTAACTCTTCCAATCCAAGAGCATGGGATATCTTTCCACTTCTTTGTATCATCTTCAATTTCCTTTATTAATGTTTTACAATTCTCAGCATATAAGTCTTTCACGTCCTTGGTGAGGCTTATTCCTAAGTATTTTATTTTGGGGGCTGTGATATTTAAAATCATTGTTTTTTTTACATTCCCTTTCTGATATTTCATTGTCGGTGTAAAGAAACACAACCAATTTCTGTATGTTAATCTTGTATCCTGCTACCTTGCTGAATTCGTTTATCAGTTCTAGTAGTGTTTATGTGGAGTCTTTAGGGTTTTCTATATATAGTATCATAGCATCTGCATATAATGAAATTGTCCCCATTTTGACCAATGGGATCTTACTCAGGATGGCTCCTAGGTTGTTTTGACACTACCCTCATAGTTTTTAGTTGCTCTATTGCTTTCTGACAAGACATTCTAGGAAAAAAAAGAAAGAAACTCGAGTTGCTCTCCTGGCATTCTCACCTTTGTACAATCCCCTCCATTAAGTATGAGTGGGACCTGTGATTTGCTTCTAATCAGTAAAATGACAAAGGTGACAGAATGTTAAATGATTACATATACATAATTATATTACATAAGACTGTAACCCCTGTTAATAGGACACTTTTTCTCCCCTACTGGCTTTGAAGAAAGCAGCTGCCATGTTGTAAGCTGCCTATGGAGAGGGTCATGAGGCAAGGACCAAAGAACAGCCTCCCAGACAACAGCCAACAAGAAACTAACAGCCAACAAGAAACTAAGGCTTTCAGTTGGGCACCCTCCAAGGAACTGAATGCTGACAACAACCAAATGAACTTGGAAGCAGATCTTTCCCCAGCTGAACCTCAGATGAGACCCCTGCCATGGACAACACCGTAATAGCAGTTTTGTGAAACCCTGTAGCAGAGGACCCAGTTAAGGGGGTGGTGCAAATGTGTGTCATTGTAAGCCTCTGAGCTTGTGGTACTACTGATAATTAATATATGCAGGCTCATCTCCTACATTTCCTGCCTTAGACTTGGAAAATGCCCATTCTGAGCACTAGTTTACTTTTATTGTGAAAAGGTATTTAAAGACCACAATGTGAGCATCGAGAGTGCTACTGGATTGGTCACTATTTCTAGGCCTTTTAAGTCAACAGGGCCAGAAAATGCATACATTTTAATAAGTTAAATTACTGCATGAGTGCATACAGATGCTTCTACTCAAATTTAGTACTACAGGGTTTTGGGGGCTTCCCTGGTGGCGCAGTGGTTGAGAGTCCGCCTGCCGATGCAGGGGACACAGGTTCGTGCCCCGGTCCAGGAAGATCCTACATGCCGCGGAGTGGCTGGGCCCGTGAGCCATGGCCGCTGAGCCTGCACGTCCGGAGCCTGTGCTCCGCAAAGGGAGAGGCCACAACAGTGAGAGGCCCGCATACCGCAAAAAAACAAAAAAACAAACAAACAAAAAAAAAACTGGGATTTCCCTGGCAGTCCAGTGGTTAAGCCTTCGCCTTCTAATGCAGGGGGTGCGGGTTTGATCCTTAGTCGGGGAGCTGAGATCCCACATGCCTTGTGGCCAAAAAACCAAAACATAAAACAGAAGCAATATTGTAATAAATTCAATAAAGCCTTTAAAAAATGCTCCACATCAGAAGTATTAAAAAAAAAAAACTACATCTTCTTTAAATAATGCTAAAAGTTTCAGTTTTCAACAAAACCAATATATTCACCCATTTCAATTAGCCCACAATACACACATTACACAGTACTGAAATACAATGTATACATTGCCACCAAAATTATGATTATAATAGTTCAAGACTTGTTTTCCTTCTTTGCCATCCTTCCTGCACTCTCTTCCCAGGGTCTATTCCAGTGGGGAATATCATCAGTCAGTCAAGTCATTGTCTTTTAAAGTCACTTGGCGTAGTTTCACTCTGGTGTCCACCAAGTGAATACATGTAAAATTCATTTATTTTGTTTTACTTTTAATTTTTAGAGATCTAAAAAAAATTTTTAATAATTATGTAAAACATTTACATGGCTCTAAAGTCAGGTCTAAAGAAAAAGGAAAATTCAGAATATAAATAGTGTAGTGATCTTCTACACTATGCTCCTCTCCCCCATAACAAACTGTCATTTTTTTTAGATTTCATTCAGTACTCTTCTAAACATGAGCGTGCGCTCTCGCTCTCTCTCTCTATATATATACACACACATACACATACACGTACACAAACACACACACATCCTTATCTCCCTCTTTCTCAGTACATGATTTCATATTAGAAACACTTCTTTCCACCTTGCATTTTTCTTTTAACTGTCCCAGAATAAACCTAGCTTGCAACTAGAGGAAGAGTGAGCCAGATAGAAACGGTTAAAAAATAAATAAATAATTTGGAGGTGGGGGTGGGAATGATCACTGAGAAAAGCATAAAAAAAAAATTCCACTTAAAATGAACTTAATAAACCAATAATCCAAAACATAGGAAGAAATCTAATGATGAGGGGGAAAAAAAGCCAATAAAAACATGAATTCACACCAGATGGTATTAGTTTTATGAAAGTCTGACAAAAAAATTTTTTTAATTTATTTATTTTATTTTATTTTTGGCTGCATTGGGTCTTCGTTGCTGCACGCAGACTTTTCTCTGGTTGCAGAGAGTGGGGCCACTCCTTGTTGCGGTGCACGGGCTTCTCATTGCACTGGCTTCTCTTGTTGTGGAGCACAGGCTCTAGGCACGCGGGCTTCAGTAGTTGTGGCGCGTGGGCTCAGTAGTTGTGGCTCGCAGGCTCTAGAGCACAGGCTCAGCAGCTGTGGCGCACGGCGTTAGCTGCTCCGCGGCATGTGGGATCTTCCCAGACCAGGGATCGAACCCATGTCCCCTGCATTGGCAGGTGGATTCTTAGCCACTGCACCACCAGGGAAGCCCTGACAAAAATTTTTAAATTTGAACATGTTGAAGATGTCCGAGAGATAAAGGAATCTTTTCATAAAATAGCACAACGGTTATAAAACAAAAACAGAGAACTGAAACAGGCAGGTATATATGAAAAAGCAATTGCAAATCTAAGAAATGAAAATTGTAAATACTGGCATGTAGACTCAATAGACAGAATAAACTCTAGGCTGGACAGCAGCAGAGGAAAAAAGTAAATTGCTACACTGTACCAAATTCACCTGGTATAAGGCATAGAAAAATTTTTTAAAGAAAACTGAAAGAGCAATTAAAATAGACAGAGAATAAACTAAAAGACTCCAACATAGGTCTACCAAAAGAGAAGAAAAGTAAAAATAACAGAAGCAATATTTAAATAGCTGAGAATTTTCCAAAACTGAAGAAAAATCTGATTCCTCAGATTATATGTATACTCTGAGTATTAGCTGGATATAGAGAAATGGTCCACAGTCACAGTGCACTACGGTAAAACTGCAAAATACCAAGCACAAAGAGCTGCAACTTTAAGAAAATAACCAGACTACTTCACAACGAATGTCCATAACAACTTAAGAAAACCACATGCAAACACTGGCTTCCCTGAAATATTTACAAATCTATAATGTCATATGGGGGTTGGGGGAGAGTGAAGACTTCAAAGTTTACTAGATAACTATCCATACCTTAACATTCTTAACATAATTATTTACCTATGACTCTAAAAGCAAGGTGCGGACAATACATAATACTACTAACTCAAAGATTTACTTCAAAGTACCTACTAAATTCACACATTTTAGTCCTTAAAAAAAAAAACTGAAATGCTAAGTAGTGGAACTTTGGAGAAAAGAAAACAGCAGCATAGAAGGGAAGAAACAAAAATCAATCCCTGGGAAAACAACTGTGAAAGGCAACATTGAACTTTATACGACAACATGCAAGAATACCTTTATAACCTTGAGGTAGGAAAGGATTTCTTAAACAAGACACAAAGTACAAACCATAAAAGGGAAATCCTGAGAAATTCAACTAAATTAAAATGTTTAACTTTTATTAACAAAGAAACCATACAAAAGTGAAACAAGCCACAAAATGGGAAAAGACATTTGTGATACATGATCCGCAGAGAATTAGTATTCAGAACACACAAAGAACTCCTATCAAAAAGAAAAACAAACCCAACAGTCATTTCTGAGAAAAGGAAACAAAAATGGCCAAGAAACATTTGAAAAGACATCTCCCCTCAGTAAGCAAAAACGCACAAACTACAAGATATCAATTCAACCCAACAAGCTGTCTAACTTTAGTATTTACCAACATCAAGTACAGTAGACCTTTTAACAACACGGGAGTGAAATGTGACGGTCTTATACACAGATTTTTTTCAATAGTAAATACTACAATACTATACAACGTGCAGTTAGTTTAATCTGCGGATGCCAAACCATGGATCGAGAGGAACAGGGGATATGGACGGCCAACTATAAATTATAGGCAGAATTTCAACTGCACAGTAGTCAGCATCCCGAACCCCACCAAGTTGTTCAAGGGTCAACTGTATAGACCAGAATGTGGAACCATCACATGTATACACTAGTGAGGAGAATAAACTGGTACAATTATATTGGAAAACAACTCAGCACTACCTACAGTAAAGCTGAAAATGTACCTCTCCTACAGTTCAGCAATTCCACTCCTATCTAGGTATAAGGTCCGACACAATTTACTCAAACTGAAAATCTCAACATTAGTGGGTAGCAAAAATCAACTTAGTGGGTCTTGATTAGCATTCCTATGCTTAATGAAACAAACCAGTATCACATGGGGTTCTTTTCCCCAAGAAACTTTGTTACATATGTATACATCTGATAATGTATTGAGTCTCATGACGTAAAATTTATTTCTTATTGTAAGTAGTAACAAAGTTTTTAAAAACACGATACTAGAGACAGTAGGGATGCAAGTGCACCAAGAGACCTATACAAGGTATTCATAGCAGAACTGTTTACAATAGCAAAAGAAAACTGGAAACTACCCAAATGCCCATCAACAGATAATAAACAAGGTGGCAAATATACATACAATGAAATTCCAGGTAGAAGTGAAAGTGAATGAATTAGAGCTATATACAAGATGGTGGAAGAATATTTGGACAATAAAGTTGAGGAGAAAAAGGAAGTTGCAAATAAACTCATACAGAAGGATCCCATTTATAGTGTTCAAAAACAAAACAGAAAAAAAAAAGATACAAAAAGGGATTATACACCACAGTAACTGAAACTATACCCAGAAATGAAAATACCGAATCATATGAGAAGCTTGAGAAATTCACTTCACAGAAATCATGTTCAGCCAACCTGAGATATCCAGGTTAGGAAAACTATGTAAAATAATTATGGAACACATTTCAAATGAACATGACTTCCCAATAAACTAATCAAGTACAGGCCAGAAGCACACAAATGAATTCCACCTGTGCATGGATATTAAAAATTTAAGGGACTTCCCTGGTGGCACAGTGGTTAAGAATCCGCCTGCCAACTCAGGGGACATGGGTTCAAGCCCTGGTCCGGGAAGATCCCACATGCCGCGGAGCAATTAAGCCCATGCGCCACAACTACTGAGCCTGCACTCTAGAGCCCGTGAGCCACAACTACTGAGCCCGTATGCCACAACTAATGAAGCCCACACGCCTAGAGCCCGTGCTCCGCAACAAGAGAAGCCACTGCAATGAGAAGCCCAAGTACCGCATGAAGAGTAGCCCCCGCTCGCCGCAACTAGAGAAAGACCGCGCACAGCAACAAAGACCCAACGCAGCCAAAAATAAATAAATAAAAATAAATTTATTAAAGAAACATTTTAAATGTTCAACAACATAGCATTCAGAACACTGGAGAGCTTTCAAAGTACAGCCTAGCTTGTTCAAATTTACTTCAAAGGTAACTAGATGTAAACATATGCAATCACTAAATAATTTATGTATATATTTCACTCAGAACACTTACATTGCTGATCAACAAGATTAACTAGTACTAAGAAGTACTTTTGCTGAAATTCGTGCATTAAATTTTGTTTTCCATCCCACTCCCAAGAGTAAACCTGAAACCCTTATTCTTTTTTTTTTTTTTTGCAGTACGCGGGCCTCTCAACTGTTGTGGCCTCTCCCGTTGCGGAACACAGGCTCCAGACGTGCAGGCTCAGCGGCCATGGCTCACGGGCCCAGCCGCTCCGCGGCATGTGGGATCTTCGCGGACCGGGGCACGAACCCGTGTCCCCTGCATCGGCAGGCGGACTCTCAACCACTGCGCCACCAGGGAAGCCCTATTCTTGAAGTCTTACTTTTCATGGCATCGCACGTAAATCAACTAGCCATGCTAATGGAGAAGGCAGATGGCACAAATGGCAAGTAAAGCGATTGGCAAAATTAGCAGTAATCCAAGTCAGGAAGATTCAACTTCTAGTCTGAAGTTTGTTTGTTTGAATACATGCAAATTTTAACATTATTAGTTTGACTTTCTCATGATTTGTTTAATCAGTGGTGTCTGAAAGGAATGATATGACTTTCCTAAGTCATTATTTAAGCCTTAAAGGAATGTATTACATGCCTTTCTGTATTTGGACAATGCTTTTTTTAATCATTATTTCTTACTCCAGATCTGTCATTTAAATATGGCTAGATATGGAGAGTTCCTTAAAATACATGATATATCTAGCTCCTCACTTATATGATTGCCATGTAGGTAATTTATAGTTAAATTATGAAGTACTTTTTTAAAAAAATGAAAACTGGGAACTGAAATAATTATATAATATGTCCTATTAAAGTATTCATATTTGAAAAAAAATGACAAGTAAAGCAGAAGGCTCAATGAGTCCCAATCATTTTCAAACATCAGGCAATTGATTCATTCATTAAACTGAGCACTACCTAAGTGTGAGAAATATAGTTCACAGTGGTGAGCAAGAAAGTTCCCGCCTCATAGTGCTTATATCCTTAGAGGTGAAACAGATATCAAGCATACAAATAAACAAGCATATATTATAATGTTAGGTAATAACTGATCATGCAGTGAAGAAAAATAAGGCTGAGACAAAAGAGAACATTCATTTTGGTGATCAGGGATGGCCTTTCTGAAATAACCACTGAGCAATGCCTACAAGATCACACGGCAGTAAAACTCATAATGCAAATACACAGGAAATAAGACTGAAAAATTTTCTTGTAAATTAAGAAGATGATGGTCTACCTATTGCTTTCTCTATAAAACACTTTATAGCATTTGGTTTTAAATGGCTTTTACTATTTTCTCTCTTTGGAAAACTTTAAGTTCTCAAATTTAAGACACTAGCTTTAAGAGTTAATCCTCTAACTCCAGGGGAAAGAAATCTTTATAACTTTAACGTAGCTTTCTAATACCTAACATCAGACAATTGCACATGGACAGTGCCTTACTCTTTTTTTCAGAAAGCATTTTTTTTACATCTTTATTGGAGTATAATTGCTTAACAATGGTGTGTTAGTTTCTGCTTTATAACAAAATGAATCAGTTATACATATACATATGTTCCCATATCCCCTCCCTCTTGCGTCTCCCTCCCACCCTCCCTATCCCACCCCTCCAGGCGGTCACAAAGCACCAAGCTGATCTCCCTGTGCTATGCGGCTGCTTCCCACTAGCTATCTACCTTACATTTGGTAGTGTATATATGTCCATGCCTCTCTTTCGCTTTGTCACAGCTTACCCTTCCCCCTCCCCATATCCTCAAGTCCATTCTCTAGTAGGTCTGTGTCTTTATTCCTGTCTTATCCCTAGGTTCTTCATGACATTTTTTCTTCTTAAATTCCATATATATGTGTTAGCATACGGTACTTGTCTTTCTCTTTCTGACTTACTTCACTCTGTATGACAGACTCTAGGTCTATCCACCTCATTACAAATAGCTCAATTTCGTTTCTTTTTATGGCTGAGTAATATTCCACTGAATATATGTGCCACATCTTCTTTATCCATTCATCCGATGATGGACACTTAGGTTGTTTCCATCTCCAGGCTATTGTAAATAGGGCTGCTATGAACATTTTGGTACATGACTCTTTTTGAATTATGGTTTTCTCAGGGTATATGCCCAGTAGTGGGACTGCTGGGTCATATGGTAGTTCTATTTGTAGTTTTTTAAGGAACCTCCATACTGTTCTCCATAGTGGTTGTACCAATTCACATTCCCACCAGCAGTGCAAGAGTATTCCCTTTTTTCCACACCCTCTCCAGCATTTATTGTTTCTAGATTTTTTCATGATGGTCATTCTGACTGGTGTGAGATGATATCTCATTGTAGTTTTGATTTGCATTTCTCTAATGATTAAAGATGTTGAGCATTCTTTCATGTGTTTGTTGGCAGTCTGTATATCTTCTGTGGAGAAATGTCTATTTAGGTCTTCTGCCCTCAGAAAGCATTCTTATGAAACAGCTCAATGTATGAGAATGGGCTCTAGGGTCAGAATATCTAGTTCAAATTCAGGTTCCTCCTTTTATTTGCTCTGTGTCTTTGGACAAATTATTTAACCTGCCTCCCTCGTTTCCACCAAATACTATCTATCTCATAAGGTTGCAGAGAGGATAAATATGATACTGTACATAAAGTATTTACAAAGCCTTACAACAAATAAGCACTCTAATGTTAGCTATCACTTATGTAGCAACTACTAAGATAATATAAGCAAGGCAAATGAGTTTCCTGCAAGTAAATCCACACATACAGTAAGTGGTATTAACTAGCAAAGCCAAATTCAAACCCAAGTTCTTCAGACTCCCTAGCACCCACACTCTTTCCACTTACACCACACATTATATAATTAAAGAACGGAGCAATAAGAAACTTGCACAAACCTCAGAATTAATAAGGTCTAAGACCTGTAGGTCTCCTAACTAGTGACTTCCAGACCAGACTGCTCCCTTGGCAACTTAAATGACTCATATGTAAGAATAAATAATGATCATCCCACATTTTCCAGTGAGAATGTAGCATAACACCAGGTCTCTTGACAGACAATGTAATTACTAAAAATCATATAAGTTCTGATAACTAATTGCAGACGTCACTCAGAAACAAAAATAAAGAAATGTGGATAAATGACATTCTCCTCTAGTAATGGCAGGCAGCTAGGATCCTATGGCCCCCATGAAAACTATTCAATATGGAAGCTATCTTAAAGGACCTCTCACTGGATTAAATGACATTTCTCCCCTTGGTTAAAAATACATGGGCTAGTGTCTACAGAAAGCTAAATGCTTCTGGCTAGCAACCTACTCACCCATACATTTGCTTATTTCTATAAATCGCTTAAATGACAGAATAAAGACAAAGCTGTTATTTCTACGAAAAATAAGTTAAATCCTTTGGAAGGCCTTGATAAGGACTGGAAAAATCTAGAATGATTTTGAAGTTCGAATGTTTCATTACACTAAAAAAAAGCAATACTAGAAATTACAGACAATGCTTTTAAGGAATGATGTATAGAAAAAAGATCAGGAGACCCCCTACTCAAAGACAAGAGATTGATCCAAATAAAAAGAGAGGCAAATAAAAGTAAATGCTTAAAATTAAAACAAAGTGCACAGATACCTCGAGTTCTTGCTTTAACCAACTTTTTAAATTACCTAACTAATGGTCCTAATCACGTGGGACAGGTAAGACGGTCTCCGCCACATTCAAACATCACTCCCTCCACCAAGGGGTTCCCAAAGGTTCCCTGCCATTTTTCTTCTGCTCTCTGACTGCTCCTAGGAAAGGAGCAAACTGAAAACTACATGTGTCCAAAAATGAGGTATGCATCACAGTAAAAAAAAAAAAAACAAAAAAAACACTGCAGGATAAAGATTTTAATTCACTTGTAATGAACACATCTTTAATAAATCTTTATTGAGTGCCTGTTATATGCCGAGCAGTGTCCTAAACCCTTAGAATCCATCAATAAACAAAAGGAGACAAAAAGCCCTGTCCTCATAGAGGTTACATTATGGCGTACCTCTGGGGCAGAGAGAAGAGATAATAAACACGATCAACAAGGGAATTATATAGTTTGTTGAAAGGTAACAATTGCTATGTAAAACAGAACAGGGTACAGAGATCATAAGTAGGGAAGTGCAGCTTTAAATAGAAGGCAGATCGTTTTGAAAAACATTTCAAGAGCAAAGATTTGATGGAGACAAGGCAATCAGTCATGTAGATACCTTACAGAAAAAATGATTGAAGGAGGGGTAACAGCCAGTGTAAAGGCTCTAAGAAAGCTGAAATAAGCAAGAGGCAGAGTAGTAGCTAACTTGGGAGAGGTAAGGGAGGATGGGGAGAGTAGGAGTATCCAGATTCTGTAAGACCTTGTAGACCATAAGTACTTTGGATTTTACTCTGCATATGGGAAGTCACTGCAGGGTTTTGAGGAAAGAAGTGGTATGATCTGGTTGCTCTGTTGAAAAAGACTGTAGAGAGCTAGGATAGAAGCAGAGAGACCCATTAGGAGGTTAACTGCAGAAATCTAGGCAAGAGAGAGAAGATTGGTTTGGACTAGCCTAATGAGCAATGGAGGTGGTAAGAAGTGATTTGATTCTGGATATATTTTCAAGGTAAGATTGAGCCACGAATGCCAAGTATGAATGAGATAAGTCAGGGATGACTCCATTTTTCTTTTCACCTGAATATTAGATAGAGCTGCCATCTAATAAGATGGATTAGCCTGCACCTACGGCAGGTTTAAAAAGGAACATGGAATTTTAGTTTGAGTTTACTACTTCACATCCAAACAGCAATTCAGAACAGGTTGTACAGAATACAGTAGGTAAGTCTGGGCTGAAGATATAAAAATGGAAGCCATCAGCATATAGGTATTTAAAGCCATGACACTGGATGAGATCACCAGAGGAGTATAAAAAGAAAAGTGAAGCAAGGATTGAGCACTTCAAGAATGAGAACGAATCATAAATACAGAATGAGCAGAGCAATTAGTGAGAAGAGAACTCCAAAAAGCAATGTCCTGGAAGGAGGGGAGTATAAACAATTCATTTAAGTTCCACTTAGTGTACAAATCACTTTGCGGAAACTAGACTTGAGGTTATTAGTTCTTAATCAGCCTGTAGTAGTTAAGGTGATAGGTGAAATACTAAAGCACAACTTTTTTAAAAGGAAGTCACTTCTTACACATTTCCTAGGAATATTAGATTTCCTACTGGGGTCATTACTAAAACTATTCTTAGTACTAAAAGTATACTATTTTGCCTATTTTATCTTTTTAAGATAAAACCAATTAAAACGTATATCATTTTAAAAAATAATTTTAAAAGCCTAAATAACACTGCAATCAAACTCAAAGACCGAAAAAAACATTTAAACACCAATTCAACACCCTGCCATGCAAACAGTTATAAACTGTCATTATTTTTCTCTTTCTAGAGCTCAGATACAGAAGGTTAAGTTAAATCAAACTCCTTAGTTATTGTACTAAAGGTTTTTCCTCTTTCTGTTTAATTTTCTGTTTATAGAAAAAAATAGCTTACATTCTTATCTAAACCAATGTTTAACCTGTGCTTTGTACGTAAACTACATTTTTAAGATGAGAACACCCAAAGTCATGTTCACAAAAACTGAAAGAGGAAGCAATGAAACTCAACTTTATTTATGCATAAAAGTGATCATTTCTAAAGAAACAATTACTTGCTTCTAGCCTCTAAGTATTCTCTGGATTTCCCTTCAAAATAACTAAAAACATAAACAGTACACAGAAAAAGCAGCTTATAAGATGTTATCCTCAAACGTTCGAATGTTCTTGAAAAGCATAGTCTCTCTTCATTTCCTTTTTACACATTAGGTCAGATTCCTAAGAAACCCATACCATTACGTTTATTAACAACTTAAATTTTTTACAAAGTATTGTGAGATCTTTTAGATTAAAACTTTCTTTGCTATAAAAAATTATAATAAGTATGCAATTAAAAATACACCTTCCATACATTTCAAGTAAAACTCAGGATAAGTTACCAACAGTATCAATCTTAACACAAGTCCTTTAAAGTTAAGCCTCAAAAAGCCTTCACTTCTCAGGCCCTTTATAAAAGTCATACTGACTGCCCTTTAACATCTAATTATTAAAATGTTCTCCCCACTAAAAGCAGGTTAAAGCCTACAAACTGGAAGGAGGCTTGGAGTGAGAGACAGATGAAAACACTTGCATCAAGCAGAAGAGACTATGATATTAAAGGAGAATACAGAAAAAACTAAACTGGAAACAAATTCATAAATTAATGGCTCTTCATAATGTTGACCCTGAGCCATCAAGAAAGGGTTATATAATACTCAATATCCTTTATAATTGTAAAGTGTTTAATATTTTTAAGAAAAAAATTCATCAGGCTTTGTTATATTTTAAGTTTCAGATGAATCTTACAAAGGTAAATAGAACACTTCACTCTCTAAGTGCACCTGATAGAGCTGATTACACTGCTAAGGCTGAAAAATTAAAGAGACATTTCTAACTCAATGTTGGGGGGAGGGGAAGGGGGTGAATTAATGAATTTTCCTTAGAATCTACAAACAATAAACCCAGTTATTTCTTGTTAGATCCCTGAACAAGAGGATGTGGGGAGTCGGGGGCGGGGAGGGGGCTTGTTTATCAGAGAACACATTAAATAGGAAAGTATTTATAGCAAGGTATGTCTACCCAAAACACAGAGCAACTCCAGAATACTACAGTGTTATTCTTGGGACAATCATAACAGTCTCATCAGCAACTACTTTAGCCAGACTGGAGACAGTGATGCCATTCACCTGCTAGGTGAGGTAAGAAGTGCAACCTAATTAACCAAGAATTCAAACTTTAAGACAATTCCGAGTGCTTAGTTCACCCCAAGGTGTTTACCTTTAGCAGGCTACGGGTGTCTAAATTTCTCAAGGGTTTCCACAAAGCGTCTCAAAAAAAGCACAACTTTGAACAGTTAACTTCAACAGCAGCTTTTTAAGCAGTGCTTATTCAGATACCTGCTAAGGAATCCTTTTCTGGAATAGGCGCAACCATGAATTTAGATTCCTGCTTCCTCCCACAAGGAAGAGCTAAGATTAAACAGCCCGCTCTTGAACCTAATCAGGCTGCAGCTGGCCGAGGTTAGGATGCCGCTCCCCGCGTCTGGGGATGCCGGTCTCTGGTACACATGCTGCCTCACGACCGACGCGCGGTGCTGCACATGCCACACCAGTTGTCGGATTACCGTACGACCTTTCTAAACTGCCGGTTGGGTTTTCTGCCGAGGTCCCCAACGCCAAAAATCTCATTGTTGGAAACTGAAGGGGGGAGGGGGAATCAGTAAGGAAGACACACCCCTCAGGGAGAGGAAGGATAACTTCCCCCGTATCGCGGGCGGTCCACAGATTTTTCCAAACTCTGCCCTCACGCTGCTTTCCCATGCCCAAGCCCCCCTCTCTAGGACCCGGGGGCGAGCACAGGGCGGCGGGAGGGGGCACTGGAAGGGCCGAACGCCGCTTCACCAAGTACCCCGAGAGCGGCGAGGGCTGGAATTCCAGCATGGCGTAAGCGTGGGCCAGCTCCCGCCCAGGGAGGCCTCCGGGGACGCGCTCCCTCTGTCCACCGGCCGAGGAGGCGGTAATCCGCCTTCCTTCCCGGGGGCCCTCACGCCCAACTAAAAATAGGTGTCTCGGTCACCCCAGGGCCCTCTCCGGCCGACCTCGCCCTCCGGAGACGTCCTCGGACGAGACGCCGCGGCGGAACCGGGATCGGGCCCGCGGCGGCCCGGCGAGGCCGAGAGGCCGCTCGTAGCCCGCCCGCCTCGGTGGCCCGGCCCAAGCAGGAGCCCGGCGGCGGCGACCCGACGCTCGAGGCCTACCCGGCGGGGGCGGCGGCAGGCAGTGTCCCGGCCCCACGGCCGCAACCCCCCCCCCCGCCCGACGCGGCCCTCCCGTCTGCCTGGGACCCCCCGGCCGGCGCAACCCTCCCCTCTCCGCGGTACCCGCGGCCGGAGCCCGGACCCGGCGCGGCCCGCTCTCCCTTACCTTGCGCGGCCGGGGAAGGATACCGGAAAGACGCGGCGGCGCCAGCAGTACAGCCCGGGCCGCCTGCTCCGAGTGGCCGCCGCCGCAGTAGCTCAGGTACCGTCGCGCCGCCCGGCAGGAAACGCGCGGTTTGGGGCGGGGCGGCCCCGGCACGTCCCGGCGTCTGGGCCGGCAGTGCCCGGAGACCGGCCCCTTAAAGGGACAGGCGTCGCCGCCTCGGCCCCCGCGCGCTCTCCTGCGCGCTCGGGTAAGTCCCAGCGTCCGGCGGGCTCGGGATTTCGGGGCTTTCCTCCCGAGATAACGTCCCGCAGCTAGGTGGAAGGTGGAAGCTCTGGGGCTCGAGGCGCAGCGGAGTTCCCTTCGTGCGGGAGCCCTGTTCTGTCTCTCTCTGTCCTTCCCCCAAAGCTGGTTTCGTCTTGCTTGGCCCTCCAACCTGGCCCCTGAGGCTGGATTTTTTTTTTCTCTCTTCTTTATGATTTTCCTTTTTCGAATTTCTGAATTTTATTTTATTTATTTTTTTATACAGCAGGTTCTTATTAGTTATCCATTTTATACATATTAGTGTATATATGGATTTTTTTAAAAAAAACCTTAAGCAAATGGTACTCGATTTCACCCAGCCCTCCCAGATTCCTCCCCAGAAATCACTAGAAAACGAAATCATCCGTTCCTCTGTCTCCAGAGTTTCTCTCTGAATTCTCTTTCGGGCAGCCCTGGAGCCAAAGAGAGAGAGAAATTTTAAACGGACCCGAATAAATTGTGTGCAAATATTGTGAAGCTGTTGTGTCTGCCAGCCGATGGCCATTCATTAAGCCCCGGTAAATAACTGTAAGCTGCAGAGGAAAGGAAAGGTTGGCCAGAATCCCTGCTTATTAGTTTGCTCTTTGCTAAAAGAATGATAGCTATCTTCCTGGTCCACTGGCAAACGAGATGTGTTTATTACTTACTGCTTATCAATCTCTCGCAGAATGCTAGGCATTGTCCAGAACATATACAAAACACCTACAGGCTCTCCTCAAATGATGTGAGAGCTCAAAATAATTCAAAACCTTTTAGAGGGTGGATAGAGACATAAAATTAGGACTCATCACTAACACCTCCCGCTACATACTGACAAAAGGGAACAAGACCAATTTTTAAGTATTGAACGTCAGAACAGTTCCTACACCACCAGGGTCACCTTTATATGGGCTGGCTAAAAATGTACTGTACATCTGTATTCTAATTATTTTTTGTCAGAGCTTTCTAGAGCACCTCCAAAGTACACATGAAAACTGAACAGTATGTGGTAGCCTGAGATGCTGAGAATTCTGCCAGTCTTCAGCCACTGTGTTCTCCAATGATGCATTCTGTCTTATTTTAACTCCAGAAGCGCCACCCTCTTTTTTCTTTCTCAGTAGGGTTACTCAGCACCTCAGCGGTTCCAGTGCCCTCAAAGCAATCTATCTCTAAACCTCTGACTGTCTCCTGAGCCTGTGATAAAGGATCCAGCTTCATTGAAGAGGGTAGCCATTAGTCTCTTAATACAAAGAGGGGAAATGTATCATTCCTATAAAGGACTCTTGATTAGCCTACAAACAACCATCTAATTTCCTCTGGTTGGTACTAAAGCAGATTTTAGGTTAGAATTTAAAAATTCTATCATTTTTATGATTTCAGTAAAACCTCAGTGTCATTTTAGAAACAGTAATTTTTAGGTACATTTGTACATAAGACAAGAAGTGGATGGAACTTAGGGACATGTTTACCCTAAATATACCACTTCTTATGGTCAGGGATCACTTATTTTTGTGTTCCATAGTTTGAAGCAAAAAAAGCATAAATGGGGCTTCCCTGGTGGTGCAGTGGTTGAGAGTCTGCCTGCCGATGCAGGGGACACGGGTTCGTGCCCCGGTCTGGGAAGATCCCACATGCCATGGAGCGGCCAGGCCCGTGAGCCATGGCTGCTGAGCCTGCGCGTCCGGAACCTGTGCTCCACAACGAGAGAGGCCACAACAGTGAGAGGCCCGCATACCGCAAAAAAAAAAAAAAAAAAAAGCATAAATGTGTCAGCTATTTCAACTTCTCTGAGTGATTGAACTTTGACTTTGAAAGGGAAGTGCCTGGATACTTCATTCTTCAGTATAAGCTTCATATTTATTCACGTAAAAACAAAGACTTACTAGAACTGTTATGCATGATAAGCCCTGTTAGGAATTAAGACCTGCCCTCTAAGTTTTGAAGTATAGTATAATATAATATCATTAACTATAATTAACAGATATAATTAACCTAAGATATAATTAACCTTGGTTGCTGCTTACTACTCTCTGTTACTGAAGCAGCAACTAACTTGCTAAAAAAGATTAGCACTCCCAACATCTGAGGTATCTCTAGTGGTTAACAACTAAGAAATTAAATTTTATTGAAAATGATAAAGTGTAACACTATTACCTGAAGAGTATTCCCTTCTTGCTAGCTCTCTCTTTCTCAAGTGCAATTTACTGGCGATTGCCTTCTGACTTTTAGCGTGTAATAACTCTTTTTTCTAATTTTGGAAAAGTTTTAAAGACACACAGTACCTATCTCTCTAGCAGATAGAGAGAAAGCAGGCTATTCCTGTTTTTTCCAGGGAAGATTTCCCAGAAGTGGTGAGTTCCGTAGAGATTTGAGTAATATATGAGTAACATATTACACATCCTACTGCACCATTTCAGGGATGGCAGAGATGAAAGTATAATAGAAGCATTTCACAGAACTAAAAGAAAAAGGAAGATTCCAGGTCCACCTTTTCCACCCAAATAATGGAGTGGTGAAGTTTATACAAACATCTGCAACTGGAGATCTAGATGTAATCAGCTATTCTAACAAAATATCTGGCACATAACTGTGCTTATGAGAGGTCTGCATTGTTCCTGTTGACATGTAATCTCTTCAAACATATGGCATTCAAATGCTTTCATAACAGACTAAAGGTGACCATAAATCATTTGCCACTCTTTACATGGACAGGTGGGATCTGTGCCCCTCCTTTTGATTCTGGGAAGGCTCTGTGACTGACGTGACTAATAGGATATGCCAGAAGTAATACTGTGCCAATTTCTGGGCCCAGACTGTAAGAGACAGGCAATTTCACTTCCTGTCTCTTGGAACCATTGATCTTAGAGCCCTAAGCTGCCATGTGAGAAGTCCAGCTACCTTGCTGGAGAGACCATGTGGAGAGGCCTTGAGACTACATGGGGAGGAAGAGAGAACCAGCTGGGCCCAGCCTTCCAACTGTCCCCACCAAGGTGCCAGACATATGAATGAAGGCTTCTGGAGCCCCAGACCACCCATGCCACAAGCTAAATACGACTAAGTGATGCCAGTCAGTACTACACAGAGCAGAAGAACCACTCAGCCAAGCCCTACTTGAATTTCTGACTCCATATAATTTTTATGATTTTTGGATGGTTTGTTATGCAGTAATAGATAAGCAGCACATCTTTCTTCCACTTCTAAATAGCTGCAAGAAATCTTAGTCTTATTTAAGCAGAAGGGAGTTTCCACTTTGCCCATACAATCCCAAGACATCACTGGGGACTTTCAAGGGAAATTTGGGCAGGAATAAGTAGGGAGGTAAAACTACTTTGTAGCATAATTTAACATTATTGAAGGCACCTTCGTGTCTTCTATCTTCAAAGGCTGCCAGTGATTGGAAACTGGTGGATTAAACGAGGAAAGAGGAGCCAGTATTTCTTCCGCATATGCACGGTGCAGGTGTTTAACGTAATTAGCACACACGATTGTCCACACAACCCCATAGGACTAGGCTTACACTGAATAACTAACTACCTCAAGAACACAGAGCTCAAAAACCAGCACCTGGGGCTTCCCTGGTGGCGCAATGGTTGCGAGTCCCCCTACCGATGCGGGGGACACGGGTTTGTGCCCCAGTCCGGGAAGATCCCACATGCCGCGGAGCGGCTGGGCCCGTGAGCCATGGCCGCTGAGCCTGCGCGTCCGGAGCCTGTGCTCCGCAACGGGAGAGGCCACAACAGTGAGAGGCCCGCGTACCCGCCCCCCCCACACACACACACACCAGCACCTGAACCCAGACCTATTTGATTCCAATTCCCATGCATGTGCCACTGCAACATGTTGACTCCCAAAGTATAAACTTTTAGGTACACAAACAAAATGTGAGTTTTCATTTATGTATAGGATTCTCTTACTTATGATATCTTTTTTGTCATTAGCATAAACAATGAGCAGATAGATAACACTAAATTAAATCAACAATATTAAATTGGCTGCCAGCCAGCATCATGTAAACTCTTCTAACCAAAATAATACAGTATTGAAATATGTACATTTTGTCCAAATACACCTAGGAATTGGAAGAAACAATCTTTAAAGTCTCTTTGATTCTTTTTTTATTTTTTTTTGGCCTTGCCTTGTGGCATGTGGGATCTTAGTTCCCCCATCCAGGGATCAAACCAGGGATCTTCACAGCACTCTTGAATAGTGGATACTACGCTTTTACTAATAAGAGATCTAAATAATGTGGAGGGTAAAAGAAGATTAACTTGTAGTCCTCATGTGAGAAGTTTTATTTGTTTAGTAAGTTAGATCAGTTGATTAGTATTAGCTATTCAGTGAGGCCTAAATAAAAAATGTGGTCAACATACTGCTGCTGCTTAGTGTCACATAAAGAAAAGAAAAAAGAGTGACTCTCTTTCACCACTGCTGCCCATACAAGCTTCACCCTAACCAGGCAAGTTGCAGGGATGAATCTTGGCCTGAGGAATCAGGCAAGAGAACATGGATATTTCAGTATAACTGTCACCACTCCTGCCCAAATAATGTTTAAGAGTATGACCTGGTGAGGGCAGGTCAGTAGCAACAAATCGAACAAAGTCAGCAATATTTGCAACATATACAGCAGCATGTTAGGTGTTTAAATATAAAACATGCATTTAAAAGTGTGTGTCCTGCAGAATGGTGCCTGCTTTTTAAACCACACTTCTGGGAATTCCCTGGTGGTCTATGGTTGGGACTATGCTCTTTCACTGCTGGGGGCATGGGTTCAATCCACTGATCAGGGAACTAAGATCCTGAAAGCCGCATGGCACGGCCAAAAAAACAAAAAAAAACACAGTTCTATTTGCTTGTTCATATTCAGCTCCTCATGATAACTCTTAGATTCCCAGCCAGTCCTTGCCCAGTGTTTTTCCTCCCTGTAGTATGACAACCCTGTAATTAACCTTTCTCAGGCTTAGTTCCATTTATTTCTGACCACATCTCCAATTTACCAACTTCCTTTGATCCAGGTCAACAATTTTTAAAAGCCACCTTTTGGTACTTCCATATATTGTTTTGGAAGTCTTATATTTATGAGAGAAGGTAAACAGACTGCAATCTCTATTACAAATCATCATTCTGTGAAGGCTGTAGAATAATTCTTCTGGATGCTGACTCTCATGACACAGACCTCTGGATGTCAGCCCTCTGAGCCTCCTCAGGGACTGCAGTCCATCAACAATGCCCTTTCTGTCTGAATCTTCAACCTTTCCCTCTCCATCAGCCATTCCTGCATTCAGGGATCTCTCCACTTAAATGAGGGGGAAAATATTCAAACTCCAGGCCCCCCCATCTACCCCATCTCCTACAAAGCCAGGTTTTTGATTGATTCTTGGATTGGTTAAGATGCAACTTACTTGACTATATTCTCACTACCCATTCACTCTGCCTTATACTCCGGTAACCTGCTTCTGCACCCACAACTGGATTCTGAAACACTTCTCATTGAAGTCACCAATGATTTCCCTGCTGCTAACTCCTCTCTGTCACATGACACCACTGATTACTTCTTGAAAGGCTTCTCTTTCCTTGACCTCAGTGACCTCACAAACATGGCTCTTCTCTCTCTTTTCCTTCTATGTAGGTTGAAGCTCCTCAGTCCCTTTTTGAATTTGTCTTCTCTATCTCTTTTGTGTTGATGTCCCTCAGGTTTCCAGCCTTGTCCCTCTATTGTCTCACTCTGCAGTCCCTCTCTGGTCTTATATTACAATCTATATTCCCAAGCAAAGACCAGTGTCTGCATTTTGCAAGCCCTACCATTAAGGAAAAGGCATCTGTATTAGTCTGAATTCTTCAGAGAAATAGAACCAATTTTTTATATATGCACATGATTGTGGAGGCTGAGAAGTCCAAAATCTTGAAGGTGGGCAAGGCAGGCTGGAGACCCAGGGAAGAAAGAGTGTTGCAGTTCAAGTCCCAAGGCAGTCTGCTGGCAGAATTCCATCTTCTTCTAGAAGGTCAGGTTTTGTCTTTTAAGGCCTTCAACTGATGGAATGAGGCTCACCCACATTATGGAGAATAATCTGCTTTACCCTAAGTCAGCCAATTAAAATGTTCATGTCATCCAAAAAAAAATTCTTTCACAGAAACATCTGGAATAATGTTTGACCAAATATCTGGGTACTGTGGCCTAATTAGTTGACACATAAAATTAACCATCATGGTATCTTTGGATTCTGTAGGCAACACATACTACATTTGGGTCTGCTACTCTAACTCATTTTCTGGGAAACCTGTTAGGCTATGAATTTTGGGCCCAGATCAAGAAAGAACTCTAGCAGGTCTAAGACTCATGTGCCCTATGGTCAATTGAGACTTGTGGCCAGCAGATCCAACACTGAAAATGAGAATACAATGTAAAGACACTGGCAAGTCTCAATAGGAGAAGCATAGTGCAGACTTTTAGATTTTGGGGTATGCTGGCCATTGTCCTCTAATTAAGATCAAGTACTTGACCATGGAACACCAACTGTCCAGGTGACCTGAGCTGCCTATTATGAACTGGGTGTAATCTAACCCATCAACCCATAAATTTGGGAGTGGGAAAAGATGTTCATCATCAGAAAGATATGGTTTATGCAAGATCTAGGTTAAACAGGTTCATAATTCATTTGTGCCTTCAGAGAAGGCACAAATGAGCTACGAACAAGTGGTTAAGACTGCCACACCATCTACTCTAGTACCGCCTGTCCTTCATTCACACCTATGGTCTCATAAGAAATTCCACCTGGGACTTCCCTGGTGGTCCAGTGGCTAAGACTTCACGTTCCCAATGCAGGGGACGCGGGTTCAATCCCTGGTCAGGGAACTAGATCCCGCATGCCGCAACTAAGACCCGGTGCAGCCAAATAAATAAATAAATATTTTTTAAAGTATATTAAAAAAAAAAGAAATTCCACCTGATCAAGGAAGGAAAAACATTGATCCTGGTTTAGAGATGCAACTATACAACATGTGGGTACTAGATGAAAATAAACTGCTACAGAATCACAACCCTGTTCAGGGGTGGCCCTGGAGAACTAGGGGGAGGATAAATTTTCCCAAAGGGAAGAAAGTCAAGCCATACATCTGGTATGCACTTTTCCTGGAAGGAGAGATGCCCATATATTTATGTCTATAAAAATTCATAGGTTGAGAAAAAAAAAATTCATAGGTTGGAGGTCAGGGACTTGGTACAAGATTAGAGAACTGTTAACAAGGAGGTTTGGGGAAGAGGCATGTGTATATGCCCACTTAATAGTGGACATAGGGGCCTCCCTGGTGGCGCAGTGGTTGAGAGTCCGCCTGCCGATGCAGGGGACACGGGTTCGTGCCCCGGTCCGGGAGGATCCCACATGCTGCAGAGCGGCTGGGCCCGTGAGCCATGGCCGCTGAGCCTGCACGTCCGGAGCCTGTGCTCCGCAACGGGAGAGGCCACAGCAGTGAGAGGCCCGCATACCGCAAAAAAAAAAAAAAAAAAAAAAAAAAAAGTTAATAGTGGACATAGAATGTAAGGATAGGACTTCCCTGGTGGCACAGTGGTTAAGAATCCACCTGCCAATGCAGGGGACACGAGTTCGAGCCCTGGTCCAGGAAGATACCACAAGCTGCAGAACAACTAAGCCGGTGCGCCACAAATACTAAGCCTGCACTCTAGAGCCTTCAAGCCACAACTACTGAGCCCGCGTGCTATAACTGCTGAAGCCCGCGCGCCTAGAGCCCATGCTCCTCCACAAGAGAAGCCACCACAATAAGAATCCCACACACCGCAGTGAAGAGTACCCCCAGCTCGCCACAACTAGAGAAAGCCCGTGTGCAGCAACGAAGACCCAGCACAAACAAAAATTAATTAATTGGGAAAAATAGACCACTGCCAAGATTTTTTTTTAATGTAAGGATATTTCTTTCCTGTAGGAATGCTTATCTAGGGCAAAAGATTGCAGTTCTCTACAATCAGGTAGGCAAGATGGGCCACTATAGGTAAACCAACCTCTTTCCTCAGCCAACCTGCAATTTGTTCAATGAATTCATAAGTAAAGTGGTCATAGTTGCAGAGATGGAGGTTCTGCAGGGGTTCAAGCACATGGACTTCTTCTCACCAAGATTAATCTACCTACCACTACTGCTAAGTGCCCAGCCTACTAATAGCAGATACCTACACAGAACCCTAGTATAGCAACATACCCTGGGGGGGGACAGCAGCCATCAGATGGCAGGTTGATTTTATTAAACACTTTCCATCATGAAGGGATTAGTGATTGGTCCCCCCAGAAATAGACACTCCTTCTAGATATGGACTTGCTTTCCCTGCATGCAAAGCTTCTGCCATCACCACCATCTGTGTACTTACTGAATGCCTATTCACTGTCACAGAATCCCATACAACACTGTTCTGACAAAGAAACTCATTTCACAGGAAAAAAAAAAGTGAGGCAAAAGATTCACTAGAGGAGCTGACATTATAGAATGGTTGGAATGGCTGTCAAAGACCCAGTTTTGGTGACAAATGAGAGACAGAAACAATGCCTTGCAACATTAGGGTGCTCTTCTACAAGATGCAATATGTATCTTGCATCTCTTTTTTTTACCCCACAGACAGAGTATATAGGTACAGAAACCAAGGGTAAGAAGTAAGAATGGCTCTTCTCATTATTCTACTTCATCATTTGCTTCCAAAAATTTTGCTTCTGATCTCTGCAGATTTATTTTTTATTTTTATTTTTTGGCAACACCAAGAGGCATGTGGGATCTTAGTTCCCCGACCAGGGATCGAACCCGTGCCCCCGGCATTGGAAGTGTGGAGTCTTAACCACTGGACTGCCAGGGAAGTCCCTCTGCAGCTTTAAAAGTTCTTAATTCCCAAGGGAAGAAGGCTTCTATGAGGAGACACAGCATGGTTCTATTTGAACTGAAAGTTGAGGCTTCCAACTGGCTGTTTTGTGTTTCTCAAACCACTGAACAAGAAGAGGGATATACTCTACTGATTGGGGTGGTGGATCTGTACTACCAATGGGATCTGACTTCTGCTTGGTTCTCTCATAACTGGGGTGACCCACTCGTATCAGTTTGCCTGAGATTTTCCCAGTTTTATCATTCAAAGTCTCACATCCCAGGAAATCCCCCAGTCCCAGGAAATCTGGGACAGCTGGTCACCCAAGTTCCCTGAGACATTAAAGGAATTCAACAAATTTGCTTTAGAGTGGATCTTGTTTATGTCAGGCTCAACCCATCTTCTCTACCCTCCCAAAATATATTCCTGATGACATCCAAACTTATTTTGCATCCCAGGGAGAAACATTTGACAATGACATTGGCTTGCCCCTTCATTCGCTCACCTCTCTTCACAAAAATCCTCTTCAGTGGTTTACATGCCTTTGGGAACAGTTAGACTTTCTTGGCAAGTCGAAGGGAAAACTTTGACTGTCATGCTCTTTACTCATATTTTTCCAGGACATGAATGAAGTACTCTGATGTTTATCCTTTCTTGTGAATTCTCATTAATCTAATTTTTCCAGCACCATGAAAAATTTATGTTAGATCTGCAAGAGATGTTATAAATCATCTAATCCAACCCAAATATTTCATATTTATTTGCAATGCTCTGTTATTTAAACTTCATTATTTTTGTTTTAGATTATGATTTGTCATGCTCACCAAGCATTCATTTCCTTAACTGACCAAAAATTATACTTACACATTTAATCCAGTGAGTAATTTATTTTTTTGCTTGTATGATTGTGAGCCCTGACTTTCCTAGAAAAAGCTCAGTGTTCTTTAGTATCTCATCAGAAATCACTGTTCAATGAGGGTTTGTTGGTGAGAGATCCTGGTCTTCTAAGTATTGAACATCGCTCTCATTTTCTATTGTGTCTGGGTAATGACATCAGTGATTGTCAAAAGATCTGTTTGCAGATGGACTAGGCTTACAGCACCAATCACTGAGTAGAACTCAAGATTAAGAATTATTTTATTTCAGATCAGAAACAACTGAAGTAAAACAATACTCTCCCACAAAACCTCCATTGGTACTACTCTCAACCAAATAATGGGGTAAATAGATCACTAGTCTTGTTTTATGTTCTTATGAATCAGTTCTTCTAATTTTTCAAGGACATAAAGAAGAACAGAATTTGCAGAAACAGTGAACTGTGAATTTAAATACTAACCAAGAAATATTCATCATGCTTAGAAATTCATGCCCGGGTTTATCAGAGTCCACCTCCTGTGAAATTCCCAGGAGAGAAAGGAGATGTCTACTGTCAGCTAAAGGCCAATGAAAGAGATTTGTTTTTACCACTCTTTTCCTTCTTTGACTTTAAATTTTATTTTTCTATAACTGTATTTTCTTCTACTGAGTGCATCGGGACTATTATGAGAGATCTGAATTCCCGTTGGTTCAGGAGATTGAAAAGAAACCAAATTACAGGAGCATAAAGATCAATAGCAAAAAAACTCCTTTCAGCTTCTAGTCTGACAATAGAGGATATAATGTCAAGATTAGTGAAAACTCAGATCCAAGCACTGATATTCCACTGAAAATTTCAATGAATACCTTTGTCAAAAGTTATTTAGTATTGAGAGATAGAAATAACATATCTCTGAAAAGGAAAAAAAATGTTTTGATTGAAAGAAGTACAAATCAACAGCTGAAGCATTACACAAAGCATCATCAGGTTTGAACATTCCTAAACTTTTTTCCAATTTCTTTTCATAAATCTTGTAGTTAATCTTGTCCCATCAGTTGTAGGAATCTATTGTAGGTGACAATTTTCACATGGTTTCAGAAGAGAAATCAAATCCAGGATAAAACTGCAAGATTCTTTAGTAAAAAGTCAGAGAGGTTTAAGGTGGTGCAGATCAGATCCTTGCAGACAGGCAGAAGGCCTTCTAAGGATTTTTAATAGTCTATCTTGCAGACTTTCTCTGTTTAAACAGAGGGGCTTTTAAGAATCTAAGTCCATTGTCTCACAGCAGCTTCACAGAGAGTCCAAGGAAGGTAAAAGCTTATTTGAAAGAGATTGTGGGCCTGGCTTTTATATAATGGAATAGATTATCAGTGGACACTCAGGAAGTCCACAAAATTTTTAAAGTAATTATATCAGCATGATCTGAAAAAGACAAAGACATACAGCAGCCACCATGCCTTTACTAGCATTTCTCAAAGTGTAGTTCACAAATTATTTGTGATCCACATCAGGCCTCCTGTTCTGAATTTGGGGGGAGGAGGGGTGGAGGGAGGCATATTCAGGACCTAACACTGTTAACAGGTAATACTTATGAATGTTAAAGTTTGATATCCCCCTCAAACAGACCTACTTACTCATTGCTAAATATATTATTCCTGTGGCACTGCCTTCCATTCCTTCATGTTGGAATACCACCACCTTCCATTCCTCACATAATATCCATAGTTTAAACTTTACACGTTCTGGAAATTTTGCCATTTACAGCAATATAGATGGACGTGGAGGGCATTATGCTAAGTGAAATAAGTCAGAAAGGGAAAGACATATTGTATGATATCACTTATATGTGGAATCTAAAAAATATAACAAACTAGTGAATAAAACAAAAAACAAGCAGACTCACAGATAGAAAGAACCAACTAGTGATTACCAGTGTGGAGAGGGAAGGGGGATGAGGCAGTATAGAGGTAGGAGAAAAAAAAAAAGGTCTATTATGGGACTATACAAAATCATTTGTGTAAAACTTTTGAACATTGTAAAGCACTATAGAATTTAAAGAATCTTTCATTCAATAAAAAAATATATTACATAAATAAATAAATAATTTTACACATTCTGTCTTTTCAGTAAATAGTGGCGAATCAATTGGTCAAGGAAAATGTGATGCCTATCTCACATTATATAACACACAAAAAATTTTGATTTCAAACAGATTGTAACCCAAATATGAAAATTAAAATAATGCCTTTAGGGGCTTCCCTAGTGGCACAGTGGTTAAGAATCCTTCTACCTAATGCAGGGGACACGGGTTCGAGCCCTGGTCCAGGAAGATCCCACATGCTGCAGAGCAACTAAGCCCATGCACCACAACTACTGAGCCTGCGCTCTAGAGTCCACGAGCCACAACTACTGAAGCCCTTGCACCTACAGCCTGTGCTCTGCAACAAGAGAAGCCACCGCAATGAGAAGCCCACGCACCACAACAAAGAGTAGCCCCCACTCGCCGCAGCTAGAGAAAGCCCGCACGCAGTAACGAAGACCCAACACAGCCAAAAATTTAAAAAACAAATAAATATAATTTTTTTTAAAAATGCCTTTAGAAGAAAATGTAGGAGAATATCTTTACAATCTTGAGGTAGACAAACATTTATTAAATAAGAGAAAAAAGTATAAACATAAAAGATTAAAAATTGCACTTCTTTAAAATAAAGAACTTATTTTCATCAAAAACACCATTAAGGCTAAATAAATAATGATGCTCAAAGAAATTAATTAATAAAAATGGATGTGAACTCTAAAAAAAAAAACCATTAAGAGAGTGAAATGCAAGTAGAGCTGGGAGAAGATATTTGAAATACATATATCCAACAAAGTACTTTTCTCCAGAATACGTAAAGAGCTCTTACAACTCTAAAAGGAAAAGGCAGACATCCTATTTTTTGAATAGGCAAAATACCTGAATAGGCACTTTACAAATGAGGTTATCTAAACAGCAAATAATCATATAGAAATATGTCCAATATATGTCCAATATAACTAATTATCAGAAAATTGCAAATTAAAGTTACACTGAGTGGCAAATAAGAATTAAAGATGTTCAATGTTTTCAAGTCATTAGGGAATTGCAAATTTAAAACATAATTAGGGGACGTCCCTGCTGGAGCAGTGGTTAAGACTCCACGTTCCCAATGCAGGGGGCCCAGGTTCGATCCCTGGTCAGGGAACTAGATCCCACATGCATGCCGCAAGTAAGAATTCACATGCCATGACTAAGGAGCCCGCCTGCTGCAACTAAAGACCCAGTACAACCAAATAAATAAATACACATTTTCAAAACTAAATAAATAAAACACAATTAGATTCCACTGCGCCTACTAAGATTGCTAAAATTAAAATTCTGACAATACCAAGTGCTGACAAGGATGCTGAGCAACTGGAACTCTCATACATTGCTGATGAGAATGCAAAATGATGCACTATTTTGGAAGAGAGTTTCTTATAGAATTAAATACACACTTACCATATGCATTAGTTTGCTAGGATTCCCACAATAAAATACCACAGACTGATTGACTTAAGCAACAGAAATTAATTTTCTCACAATCTGGAAGCTAGAAGTCCAAGATCAAAATGTCTGCAGGTTTGGTTTCTTCTGAGGACTCTCTCCTTGGCTTGCAGATGGCCACCTACTTACTGTATCCTCACATGGTTTTTTCTCTGTGCACTTGTGCCCTGATCTCTTCTTATAAGGACACCAATCATATTGGATTAGGGCCCGTTCTAATGACCCTATCTTAACTTAACTACATCCTCATGAACTTTAATAATAAATATAAGTATCTGATTAAAAAAACTGACAAAAATGAAAAAGGAATAATGATTACCACTATACCTCCTCTAGAATGCCTAAAGACTGGCAATCCTAAATGTTGGCAAGGATGTGGAGCAACTGAAAGAACTGCCTTAACTTGGTGGTTGGAGTATAAATTCATTCAAACACTTTGGGAAATTTACAGTACTTAAAGCTAAACATATTTATACTGTACAACCCAGAAATTACACTCCAGTAAATATACCCAACAGAAATGAGTGCATATATCCACCAAAAGGCATGCACAAGAAGCTTCATGGGAAAAGCTAGAAACAACCCACATGTCCATCAACAGTGGAATGGATTAAAAAATAATGTGGAGGGAGTTCCGTAGTGGTCTAGTGGTTAGGATTTGGTGCTTTCACTGCCACGGCCCGGGTTCAATCCCTGGTCGGGAAACTGAAATCCCACAAGCCACGTGACCCAGCCAAAATAAAAAAATAAAAAATAAAATTTTTAAATTAAAATAAAAATTAAAACAAAAAATGTGGAGTATTCACATAATGAAATACTATATAGCAATTAAAAACCAAACTACTGTTACATGCAACCACATAAATCAATCTCATAAACATGAGATTGATTAAAAGAAGATGGACACAACAGAGTACTTACTATATCATTCCATTTACATGAAGTTCAAGAATAGGTAAGACTAATTTATAGTGATACTGGTCAGAATAGTGGTTATGTTGTGGAGTGGGGCAGCACTGACTAGAAGGTGACATAAAGAAACCTTCCACAGGGCTTCCCTGGTGGCACAGTGGTTGAGAGTCTGCCTGCCCATGCAGGGGACACGGGTTCGTGCCCCGATCCGCGAGGATCCCACGTGCCGCGGAGTGGCTGGGCCCGTAAACCATGGCCGCTGAGCCTGTGTGTCCGGAGCCTGTGCTCCGCAACGGGAGAGGCCCACGTACCGCAAAAATAAATAAATAAATATATATATAAAAATTTTTTTAAAAACCTTCCAGTAAACTGGGAATGTTCTATATCTTTTTTCTCCAGCTTTATTGAGGCAGAATGTTCTGTCTTGATCCAAGTGGTAGTTACACTGGTATATATATATGTAAACGTTCATTGAGCTGTGTTGCTAGATTGGTGTTTTGCTGTACCTAAGTTATACTTCAATTTGGAAAAAAGTAAAAAATAAAAACAAAACAAAACTATACCCATATTTCCAAGGAGGGAAGTAAATAAGGCTATAGACGAAACAAGATTAGTCTCATGTTGATAATTGTTGGGTGGGTGATCCGTACATCATTGAGGCTCATTACATTCTCTCCAATTTTTTTTTCCACTAAAGAGAAATCTTTCATCCATTCTTACAGGCCCATTTCAAAGCCATTTCTTCTAAGAAGCTATAAGACTTTCTTTCCTCCTTTAAACTTCCAAAACATTTTGCTTCATCAGTAAAAACTCTCTTTAACAGCCTCCATTTAACTCATTCTCCAAACTCAGTGGCTCTCTCCATTCTCTCAGTCAGATTTCTGTTACTGTATTTACATAATTTAAACAAATACTGAGTGCAAAAAGACCCGTTAATTAAAACTACGTTCATTACTTTGGAAAGAGTTGGTAAAGACAAATAGCTAGAAACTTTGATGTCAAAATAAGTGTGTGTGTTAACTCTGAATTACATTAGAAACCACTAAATTGTACGGTTTATAAGGGTGAATTTTATGGCATGTGTATTATATCTTAATAAAGCTGTTATAAAAAATTAGGAGTGAGTGAAGTGACTACAAAAGTTTGCAAGGACTTTGAAAATATCTAAAAGACCTTTGTAATTACATTACAAATGTCTTTAATTTCTTATTAATCTTTTAAGAAAATATAATGGAAATCATAAACAACCCTTTTGAGTGTGGTTTATGCAACAAAAACCCTTTGAGTGTGGTTTATTCTTGTTGATTCCACATGTATTATACATACTTACTATATATAAGTTTTATTGCAATATAATTCACAAACCATACAATTCACCCATTTAAAGTATTCAAGTCCATAGTTTTAAGTATATTGAGTTGTAGCACCATCACCACAATCAATTTTAGAATATTTTCAACATCCCAAAAAGAAATCCCATAGACATTAGCAATAAATCCCCATTTCCACCCAAGCCCTCCAGCTCCTGGAAACTACTAACCTACTTTCTGTCTTTATTGATTTTCCAATTCTGTACATTTTATGTAAATAGAATCATACAAAATGTGAATTGTGACTGGCTTCTTTCACTTAGCATGTTTTCAAGGTTCATCCATGTTATACCATTAATCAGTACTTCATCCCTTTTTTGGCTGAAAAATATTCCATCTTATGAACATACCACAATTTATTTATCCATTTATCAATCGATGAACATTTGAGTTGTTTCCAGTTAGTGTGAATAATACTGTTATGAACATTTGTGTACTAATTTTGTGTAGATATGTGATTTCATTTCTCTTTGGTATATAACTAGGAATGACATTGCTAGCCTCATATGGTAATTCTGTTTAATCTTTAGAGGAACTGTCAAACTGTTTCCTGCAACAGCTGCACTATTTTATACTCCTACCAGTTGTAGATGAGAGTTCCAGTTTCTCCATATCCTTGCCAACACTTAAAATATGTCTTTCTTATTACAGCTATCCTAGAAAAATAGCTATCATTATCTCATTGTAGTTTTGATTTTCATTTCCTCATAATTAGTGATGTGAGCATCTTTTCATATATGTGTTGGCCATTTGTATATCTTCTTTGGAGAAATGTCTGTTCAAGTCCTTTGTGCATTTTTAATACACGTTATTTGTTTTTTTGCTGTTGAATTGTATGATTAGAAGACTTAATATTATTTAAATGTTTATACTACCCAAAGAGATCTACAGAATCAATGCTGTTCCCATCAAAATCTCAATGGCATTTTTTACAGAAATAGAAAAAAATCCAAAATTCATATGGAACGACAAAAGACCCCAAATAGTCAAAGTGATCTTGAGAAAGAAAAACAAAGATGAAGGTATTACACTTCCTGATTTTCTAAATGTATTACAAAACTACAGTTATTAAAATAGTATGGTACTGGCATAAAGACAGATATGTAGACCAATGGAAGAGAATAGAAAACCCAGAAACAAACCCATGCATATATGGTCAACTGATCTTTGACAAGAGTGCCAAGAATACGCAATGGGGAAAAGACAATCTCTTCAATAAATGGTGCTGGGAAAACTGGATATTCATAAGCAAAAAGTGAAATTGGACCCCTACTTTACAGCATACACAAAAATCAACTCAAAATAGATTAGACCTAAATGTAAGACCTGCAACTATAAAATTCCCAGAAAAAAAAAATAGGGGAAAAGCTCCTTGACATTGGCTTAGTAATGATTTCTTGGATATGACACCAAAAGCATAGGCAACAAAAGCAAAAATAGATAAGTGGGATTACAACAAACAAAAAGATTCTGCACAGTAATGGGAACAGTCAAGACAGAAAAGGCAACTTATAGAATGGGAGAAAATATTTGCATGCCATTTTTCTGATAAGGGGATCATTTTTAAACATCCATCTGAAGTCTCATTTGAGGCCTGTAATAAAAAGTCACAGACTCATGAAGTGTCTTCCCCTTGCAAGTTGTACAAGTGCATCCAGAACAACATAAGCCCACAGAGCATGGACCCAACATTTCACTGACTGCTCAGGATCGTGTTCCTGCTGAGTCAAGTCTCCTGGCACCCAGGGTGCCCAGAGCTCTGACTTGGGCTGAGATGCAAGAGCTATAAGCACAATGGGAAAGAAGAAAAATAACAGAGGGAGCCCGTGACTTTGAGGTGTGAAATAAAAAGGAACCAGTGATACTCTGCTCTCATCCACAGGCACCTCAGTGTGGTCCAGACTGCTATTCCAAATATTAAACAGGAACCTTTGTTCGGAGATTGGCTCAGATAAGCCCAATAAATCTCAGCTTGAAGCCTCTTCTGCAGGTTCCTCCCTCAGACATCTCATAATGCATGGCCCTGGGCCCACAGCCCTGTATCATCGTTCTTTATCATATTGAAGGATGGTGCCGAACAAAAACAACACTACCCAAGAGTGTGAGTGTCGTTGGACAGATTAATGGAAGGTTTGTATTTTGGTTTGTGGCTGAGTTCGCTGCTTGCACCTCTGCCTCTCAAGCTGCCCATTTCAATTCAAATTAAGCAGCGCTTCTCATACTTTGTGTCCCAACATGCTGTACGTGCAGCTGCTGCCTTCCATCCATCACAGCCCATCACACTCTAAGTTCCAGGTCAGCATTTCCTGATGGCATTCCTTGTCCCAGTCATGCTTTGAGCTGCGTTACTTCTAGCCATTCATCACCCAGCAATTGTTGTTATTAGCTGTCTTTGTCACATGACCAGTCCTGCAAAGTATCCCAGATGGAAAGGCCACTGGTCTGGCTGCAAGCCAGGATGTTGCCTGGGCTTTGTTAGTGATCTTAAGTATCATAGATAAATGCCACTAGTGAAATCTGTGCTGAAGCTGAAACAATATGGGAGGACATCGAAGGCCTAGCTCTTTCTGTACAAAGTTAGAAAGCATCCTTGATTCCATGCTTGGGCTGCAGTATGAACTAGTACTTAAGAGGACAGGCTTTTGAGTCCGACTGCAGGGGTCTGCCACAAACTTGAAAGGTTACTTTAGCTCTGCTCAGTTACCTGACTCTTAGGGTTATTGCAAGAGCTGAATGAGTTGATTTACGCAGAGCAGTTAGAACAATGCCTGTCACCTTAAGGGTTTGCTATTGCTATTTTTCTGCTTACTCAGCTTAGTATGCTTAGGTTGACCCCTTCAGATTATTTATTTATCCCTTCAATCAATATTTAGTGAGTGCCTATGATGTTCCAGGTACTGTGGACAGTGATCCATTTCCTCTACAGTAAGCCTTGGCATGGTCATCTGGAAACCCTTTTGCAATCACAGCTATGCTACTTACTGTGGAAGCAATAAGACCCCAGAGAAGAAACCGCTGACCAGTGCACCTAGGCTGGCAGATACCTGGGCAGCCTCTCTTGATCTCCATGCTCCCAGCATGGCCTAGGAAGAACAGAGGCAGAGGACATGGAAGACACAGCATCAACTTGACCAGATGCTCGTCCCCTTCCCCCAACTCCCATTCACCCTGGAACTTTCACATATTCTCAGGTAGACGAGGAGGTTGGATGGACAGCGGTAGATGAAGGGGGAGGTGTAAAGGAAACCTGCAAATGGCCAAGGTTATCTTTCCAGCCAGTGTGGCAAGATAAGGTTCTAAATAGAATTCAATTGATTTAGAGAAAATTACTAGTGTAACGCATATGAAATTGATGGATGTAACAATTTTGACATACAAAACATCAATTTCATATGGTTCAACCTGTAAAAGGTACAATATTTCTTGTCTCCTCAGTTTGTTAGTTATATCTGCCACACCTGTTTTAAATTGTTCATTGTCTCAGAAAAGCTCAGGTATAAGAAATCATCGTCATGAGAATTGGGCCTGAAACTGAAACATGAAGACAAATTTGGACTACTTATGTTAGAAATTTGATGAATGCCATCTCAAAAGCCCAGATAATAACTGACATGTGGAAGACTTATTTATTCTACTGTATAAGCCAACATTAACTAATTGGATTTTCTTTCTTTGTTCATTTTCTAACTGGATCTTAGTAATACTCCTTCACAAAATAGGTTTATTAAAACACTCAGGAAGATTTGAGGTCTCCAGAACTTCTCAGGGACCAAGGTAAATGTTGGGCCGTCTTCCTTGCCAATTTCTTATCTTTGTTAAATATTTAGGTATATCCTCATCTGGTTGGATCCAGAGTATAGATTACACATTTTAAAGGGTGACTCTCTATATCACCAAGATTATAGACATTCCATCTAAAATGCATACATGTCTCACACATCTTTTCTAACAGGTATACCCAGCGTCTTAACAAATTCTTCATCTTGAAATTTACTTGAAGAGTATAATTAAAGATATACATAAAGATTTAAACACAAAGGTTATATTAGTGAGAGAACAACAACTAGGATCATTTGAATGGGGTTAATTTACAACGATATGGATGATTTATAGGAAAACCACAGCAATGGTGCAGGTACCCAGGGCTTCCAGCAGCAGCAGAGCTGTCACCATTAGGCCCAGTAAAAAAGGAAAAGGGAAGGATTGGTTAGGAGAACTGGGAAGAGAGGACTGTGTAGGGTTGGCCACCTTGAGGATAGAGACTTTCAGTTGAGGAGCACAGCTAGCTCTAGGAGACCTGACAAGGAAGGAGCCAGGATGAATGCTCAGATCTCACTCTTGTCCTTTCCTCCAGTCTCCTGCTGGGGCTTTGTGTTGTCTGAACCTGACAGGAAACCAGAGAGCAAAGGAACCAGTTATTGTACTCCCTAAAGAGAGTGGAGCTGAGAGTGGGATAGAGAAGAGTAGAAGGTAAATCTGGACATATAAACAAGAGATTTCCAGCATAAGATATTCATTGCATCACTGTTTATAATGACATAAGATTAGAAATAGTTTGAGGGTCCCAAACTAGGGAAATTTTTAACAATTTAAGGTATATATACCAAGTGAAGTGCTTTGCAACCATTACAAATATTGATGTAAAAAAAAGCTCACAAAGCAATCTGTATAACGTGCTTTAATTTTTGTTGTAAAAACTACAAATGGACATAGTTTTTACATATGTATATATATACACATAAAATACATGCACACACTTTTTTTTTTTTTTTTTGCGGTGCGCGGGCCTCTCACTGTTGTGGCCTCTCCCACTGCGGAGCACAGGCTCCGGACGCGCAGGCTCAGCGGCCGTGGCTCACGGGCCCAGCCGCTCCGCAGCACGTGGGATCTTCCCGGACCGGGGCACGAACCCATGTCCCCTGCATCGGCAGGTGGACTCTCAACCACTGCGCCACCAGGGAAGCCCCCACATTTATTTTTTAAAAAGGCTTAAAGTATATGCACCAAGATGTTAATGATGGTTATCACAGGGAGAGTAGAGTTACAGATAATTTTATGTAGGTGTTTTTTTTAAGGAAAAATTTAATATAAAAAATTATTAACTATAGCAGGGAATTGGACTAACAAGGATTCAGCTAGTAAGAAGCAAAGAGAACTCTAAAGAATATAAGAAGGGGGACTTCCCTGGTGGCACAGTGGTTAAGAATCCGCCTGCCAATGCAGGGGACATGGGTTCGAGCCCCGGTCAGGGAAGATCCCACATGCTGCGGAGCGTGTGCCACAGCTACTGAGCCTGTGCTCCAGAGCCCGCGAGCCACAACTACTGAGCCCACGTGCCACAACTACTGAAGCCCGCGTGCCTAGAGCCTGTGCTTCACAACAAGAGAAGCCACTGCAATGAGAAGCCCTCACACCGCTACAAAGCGTAGGCCCTGCTGGCAGCAACAAAGACCCACCCAATGCAGCCAAAAATTAATTAATTAATTAATTAATTTAAAAAAAAAGAATATAAGAAGGGCATATATAAGGAGCAGCCACAACCTCTAAGTCTGAGATAGAAGGTTCAAGGACCCTCCCTATCCCCCACCACAGGATGGCAGGGAAGTTACTGAGCTGCTTTTCTGTCGAAACTTGCTCAAAATCTGCTCCCTAGGGTTCTGGGGAAGCCAGAAGCATTCTGTCGCAAAACCATTGGAGGGGTCAGGTGGGGCCGTTGGGGAAGCTTTTGGCCACAGGAGCCTGCCAAGGCAGTACACTGGAACAAGGGAGGAAAATCTCTCCCATCTGCAATGAAACCCCAGCTTCCTGTACTGATGAAGTTTAACACAGGTGTCAGCTGGCAAAGGCAAAAAATGTATCTCCGTGTTTGTAGAACAGGGAGTGAACTATGAATTTGAAGCTGAAAGGCAATAAGTTGATAACTGGCACACACTCTAAAACCTACCACCTAGGGGTACTGCGTATGAACACACACAGACATGTATATGGTTTTCCGCTACTTTCTCATGGTAGACGCTGTGTGCATCTTTCTATGTCAATAAATACAGATCTACCTCAACATTTTTCATTGCTGAACAGTATATATATATATGCTTTGCTTTATATAATTGATTTCCATTTAAACTGTATCCTATTTTTACTATTATGAACAATACTGTGTTGAACTTCTTTAAATAATTATTTTCTCATAATAAATTGCTAGAAGTTGATTTGTTAGATTAACGGTTCTGTGTTAAATTGACAGGTGTACCTGTTGGGTGCATCATTTATTTGATTTAGAAAAAAGTGCATTTTTCATTTTTGTATTTCTCAAGAATGTGTAAAAAAGATATAACTCAGACATCTGATCTGGAATCCGAGTTAAGTAAGGTCAGATACCAAAGTGGTTCAAGGAAGAATTTCTCTGAGAGCCGTGTATCCTGGCCGAGAAAGCAAATTGTCAAAGATGGCACCTACTCTGGCTTTTCACTAAAATAGCATACAGAATTTTTTTTAATTAATAAACTTTATTTTTCAGAGCAGTTTTATTTAGGTTCACAGCAAAATTGAACAAAAGTGCAGTGAGTTTCCATATACTCCCTGTCCCCATGCATGCACAACCTCTGCCACTGTCAACGACGCTCACAAGAGTGGGACATTTATTACAATCAATGAACCTAAATTATCACTCAAACTCACTCTTGGTGTTGTACATTCTATGAGTTTTGACAAATGTATAATGACACGTATCCACCATTGTGGTATCACACAGAATCATTTCACTTCCTTAAAAATCCTCTGTGCTCTATTCATCCCTCCCTCTCTGCTAACCCCTAGCAACTACTAATCATTTTACTGTTTCCATAGTTCTGCCTTTTCCAGAATGTCAGATGGTTGGAATTCCACAATATGTAGTCTTTTCAGATTGGTTTCTTTTACTTGGTAGTATGGAAATAAGTTTCCTCCATGTCTTTTCATGGCTTGATAGCTCATTTCTTTTTAATATTCCATTGTCTGGTTGTACCAGTTTATTTATCCATCTTCATGCTTCTTTTTGGCACTTATGAGTAAAGTTGCTATAAAACATCCATGTGCAGGTTTTTGTGTGGACATAAATTTTCAATTCATTTGGGTAAATACCAAGGAGTGTGACTGTTGGATCATATGGTAAGAGTATTTTTGTTTTGTCAGAAACTACCAAGCTGTCTCCCAAAATGGCTGAACCATTTTGCATTCCCACCAGCAACGAATAAGAGTTCCTTCTTCTCCACATTCTTACCAGCATTTGGTGTTGTCAATGTTTTGGATTTGGGCCACTCTAACAAGTGTGTAGTGGCATCTCGTTTTAATTTACAATTCTCTAACGATGTTGAACTTCTTTTCATGTGCTTAGTTACCATCTGTATATCTTCTTTGGTGAGGTGTCTGTTAAGAGCTTTTGCCATTTTTTAATCAGGTTGTTTGTTTTCTTATTGTTGAGTTTTAAGACTTCCTTTTATATTTTGGATAATAGTCCTTTATAGATGTATCTTTTACAAATATTTCTCCTAGTCTGTGGCTTGTCTTCTTATTCTTTTAACAGTGCCTTTCATGGAGCAAAAGTTTTTAATTTTAATGAAATCCAGCTTATCAGTTATTTCTTTCATGGATTATACCTTTTGTGTTGTATCTAAAAAGTTATCATCACCCAAGATCATCTAGGTTTTCTCCTATGTTGTCTTCTAGGAATTCAGAGTTTTGTGTTTCACATTTAGGTCTGATCCAGTTTTTGTTAATTTTTGTAAAGAGTGTAAGGTCTGTATCTAGATTTTTTTGTTGTTTGTTGTTGCATGTAGATGCATCATTTGTTGGAAAGACTATCTTTGCTCCTTTGTCAAAGATCAGTTGATTTTAGTTATGTGACTGTACTTCTGGGCTCTCTGTTCTATTCCATTGATCTGTTTGTCTTTTTTTTTTTTTTTACCAACACACACTATCTTGATTACTATAGCTTTATCATAAATCTTAAAGTTGGGTAGTGTCAATCCTCCAATTTTTTTTTCTCTTTAAATATTATGTTGGCTTCTTTGGGTCTCTTGCCCCTCCATACAAACTGTAGAATCAGCTTTTGTCTGTATCCACAAATAACTTGCTGGGATTTTGTTTGGAATTGCATTGAATCTGTAGATCAAGTTGGGAAGAACTGACCTCTTGACAATACTGAGTCTTCCTATCCATGAATATGAAATATTTCCATTTGTTTAGTTCTTCTTTGACATTTTGTACAGTTTTGTAGTTTTCCTCATAAAGATCTTATACATATTTTGTTAGATTTACACCCAAGTATTTTATTTTGATGGGTGCTCATGTAAATGATAATGAGTTTTAAATTTCAAATTACATTTGTTTATTACTCATATATAGGAAAGTGATTGATTTTAGATATTAACCTCGGATCCTGCCTCTTTTCTGTAATTGCTTACTAGGTCCAGGATTTTTTTTCTTGTTTAACTTTTCTGGCAGAATAAAATAGGGTTGTTTTACTCCTATTCTCCAGCAAAGCCCCATCCCAAACTTATTAACTATTTTGGATCATCTGGATAACCCTACTCAATCTTCAAATCTGATTAAATATCTCCTCTTTATAGAATCATTCTCTAGCCCTTAGATTAGTTTAAGAACCCCTTGTTTTATGTTCTTACAGAACCTATTCTTATCATAATACTAATGCTTTACTTTGATTATTAATTAAAATTCTGTCTGCCTGACTGCAATGTAAAGTTCATTGAGGTCAAGGACCTTGTCTGCCCTGTTCAACACTGATACATAGCATAGACTCTCAATGAATGTTTGTTGAATGAATAAATGATTGTACCTCCCTTCTGACCACCACTGAAAAAAGAATAAAAAAACAAAAAAATCCCCAGAATTATCCTGTATTTATCATTCAGAATCAAATCAGGAAACTAAAATCACTTGGAGTATTTAAAATAGAAGGAATTTACCACAGTGAGTTGGTAACACAGGAGGTGGAACAGGCTGAGAAGAATACCAGGGAACGGAATGTGGACAAAGAATGTCATCTGCCATATCAGTAAACAAAGGATGTGGTGGCCCTCAAGCCATCAGCCACTGCAGCTGCCCCTGACTCTGCACCCTGAGAAGGGATTCAGGAAGGAGAAAAGCAGGATACTGGCCCTAGGTAGTTAAGGTGCATATCAAAGTAATGATTTGGATGAGCCCAGACTCTTGCACCTTCCTATACAAAGAAAAGCACTAAATTCATTAACTTGAGATTTCTGGTTTTCCTTAATTAACAGTAATCTTTTTTGTTGCCAAACTCCTATATATCCTGGCTCCTACCTTACCTCTTCAGGGTAGTCCCTCAGAGCTATGTGAGAAGCCGTCTTCTGGGCTCAAGTCCTCAGCAGGCCCACCGAATAAAACATAATTCTCATCTTCTAGGTTTCACATTTTTTTTTCAGTGACAGTAAGGTATCTCAGATAATAGTAACAGCAGGAAGTTCTTAGGACAATCAGGCTGGAGGGACAAGAGGAAGAACTGATATTATAGAACCCAGGGGCCCCAGTTTATGTGGGTCAGAAGTCCAAGTACAGTGTGGCTCAGCTGGGTCCCCCTTTTAGGGTCCTCACAAACCCTAAATCAAGGGGTTGGCAGGTCTACATTTGTTTGTGGAGGCTGTGGAGATGAACTTACTTGCACAGTCATTCAGGTTGCTGACAGAATTCAGCTCCATGCAGGTATAGAACTGAGGTCCCTGTTTTCTCACTGGGTATCAAATAAGAGTGATTCTCAACCTTTAGAGGCTGCCCACATTCCTTGTCTCATGGCCCCCTTCTTCCATCTTCAAAGCCAGCAATGGCAGATCAAGTCTTTCTCATGCTTCAGATCTCTCAGACCCATTCTGACTCATCTGTCCTCTTCCCAGTCAGAGATGGTTCTGTTTTAAGGGCTCATGTGATTAGAGTGAGTCCACTTTGATAATCCAGGACAATCTCCCCATCTCAGGTCCATAACCTTAATCACACCTACAAAGGCCCCTTTGCCAGGTAACATTTAATTTTTTTAATTTATTTTATTCAAGTATAGTTGATTTACAATATTTTGTTAATTTCTTCTTCACAGCAAAGTGATACATATATGTAAACTCTTTTTCATATTCTTTTCCATTATGGTTTATCACAGGATACTGAATATAGTTCCCTGGACATTGCTGTTTATCCATTCTATATATGATAGTTTGCATCTGCTAATCCCAAACCCCCAGTCCACCCTCACCCATCTCTCCTCCCCGTTAGTAACCATAAGTCTATTCTCTATGTCTATATAACATCTAATACTTTTACAGGTTCTGGAGATTAGGGCATGGGCATCTTTGGGGGCCATTATTCTGTCTCTCATTGGCCAAACTCAGCTAGAGTCTAACTGACATAAGGGCCTAGGAAATAGGCCCGCAGAGCAGAAGAATGAGGAATAGATCTGAGAGCAAAACAGGCTTAGGATCACCATATTTTAAGATAACAACACTTTTTCTTCTCAAACTAGGACTGGCTTAACATAATTGGCCAGCTCTCTAATTGCTCTCAAAAATAATGAATTAGGCCCATTTACCATCAAGACAAAACAAAACAGTGATAACACACCCTACAATGAGATTAATTCAAATATAATGCAATTCTCAATTGACTTCCATTATCCTTCCAACCCTGTTTCTAAAACGGGGGCCAGTTAAAATTCTTATCTTCTGCAGAGAAATATGGAGGTGAGGGCTAGGTCAAACAGGGAAACAGCAGACAATTCCGGTCTTAAGAAGTACAGAGGTTGAAAGTGAGTTCTTGTGTGTATGGTATATTCTTAGCTCAATCTCCCTGGATAAGGCCATCAAGATAAGTGTCAACTAACCCAGAGATTCCTGGAATCTTTGCTGCTATCCCAGAAGACTCAGCCCATCACAGGACCCAGAATTGTCTCCAGCAATATTTATATCAATAAACTGCCACCAGGTGATATCAGACTTCAGCAGGGACCAGGATAGTTTGAAATGGTACAGCTGTACTCCTAGAATTCTCAGTTACTCTATTCTGTATGGCTTGCCCTCAATCATTTCATTAACCACACTGTAACAAGACTGTGCATCTCATATGGCTTAAGTTTTTGGACCCTGCAAGTCAGAGAAGAGGTATTTACAGTGTTTTTGGAGTTAAATTAGCATTTTTGGTAAACATCGTCCAATATTTCCTTGCTTCTCATTCATAACCCTGTATAGCAACAATATTTAAAAAGGAACTTCAACTTCCCTTTGAAAGTTTAACACGTCAGCATTTTTCCTGGTTGCTCAAGCTTGAGTTCTTCTCTAAATTTTATTTCAAAATTTACACACAGCAAAATTTACTTTCTTTGGTGAACAGTTCTATGAGTTTTGACAAATAAATAAAGTGTATAACCATTGTCACAATCAAGATTCAGAAGGGTTCCATCGTCCCAAAAAAACTCCTTTAGCCTGCCCCTTTGTAATCAACCTCTCCTAACCCCTGGCAACTAATGACTATCTCTTTTCAAGAATGTTATATAAATGAAATTGTATAGCACATAGCCTTTTGAGTCTGGTTACTTTCACTAAGCATATGAGATTTTGAAATTTATTTATGTTAGTGTGTATATCAATAGTTCATTCCTTTTTATCACTGAGTTGTATTCCATTGTACGGGGTATTAGTTTTCTGTGGCTGCTATAACAAATTACCACAGACATGGTGGCTTAAAGCAACAGATATGTATTCTCTCACGTTTCTGGAGGCCAGAAGTTGAAATCAGTATTATTGGGCCAAAATCAAGTGTTGGCAAGGCCTCTGGAGGCCTTAGCAAAGAATCCTTTCCTGGCCTCTTCCAGCCTCAGGTGGGTGCCAGAAGCACTTAACTTATGGCCACATCACTCTAATCTCTGCCTTTGAGGTTGCAGTACCTCCTCTTATACCTGTCTGGAGTTAAATCCCCCTTTGCTTTCCTCTTATAAGGATACGTATGAATCTCTCTCTCTCTCAAGATTCTTAATCACATGTGTAGTCCTTTTTCTGCCACATAAGGTAACATTCACAGGTTTCAGGGTTTAGGACATGGTTGTCTTCCAGGGTACCATTATTTGGCCTTCCACATATGGATATGTGGAAGATTATTTATCTATTCTCCCATTGAAGGACATTTGGGTCACTTCCAGTTTGGGGCAATTGTGAACAAAGGTGCTATAAATATTTGCACAAAGGTTTTTATGGGAACATGAGTTGTCATTTCTCCTAGTTACGTAAATACCTAAGAGTGGGATTGCTGGGTCAAATAGTAATACTTGTTCAATTTTAAAAGAAACTGTCCAGCTGTTTCCAAAGTGGTTGTACCATTTTGCATTCCCACCAGCAATGTGTGAATGTTCTATTTTCTCCATAACCTTGGCCACGCTTGGTGGTGTCAGTGTTTCTGATTTTAGCCATTCGAATAGGTGTGTAGTGGTATTTCCTTGCAGTTTTAATGTGTATTTCCCTACTGACAGTGATACTGAGCATTTTTAATGTGTTGAAATTTCAGTGTTACGTCATTTCATGACCTCTTTCAGTTGGCTACATTTTTACTTAGCTCTTAAATGTGCTTTAGTAACGATTTAGAAATAATTAACCAGTTAACAGGCAAAATCTTAGATGTATTACCTTCTCATGAAATTAAAACTACTGAGTAACTTTCAATGTAGAGGAATTCTAACTCTCAAAATGACTCAACACAATATTCATAAAATATACTCAAGGTACATGGATATTATGAGATTAGTAAGATTGCTAAAGAGTATGTCTATAATAGACATGTGTTCTTTTTCACCTTTATGAACCAATTTGGATTAAGAATCTATTGAATATATGCACTGTAATAATTCAAGGAGTGTTCCCTTCAAAAATGTGGGTGTAATATGATACATCTACCTCAGGAAGTCTGTATAATTAGGTCTTCAGTGCATGCATGGACGTGAAGTCTAACAAACTAAATTTGCTCAGAAGCAAGTTTCTTAACCATGGAAATACTTCCTCTGAAACTGCCAGAAACTCTGAATATCATCAGGGTCTGCTGAGGCACCTGGATAGTAATAAGAGCCATTTGAATACAAATCCATCTTCTTTCAAATGCCAAAACTCTCATAGACTAGTTCATGCATAAAATATGCTTTCATGCTTCCAATAGCTTCAGGTTAATTTTCTGTGCCAAAGAAATGAAAGAGATAAGGCAACTACTTCAGGAGGCTTAGAAGACAGGGGAAGTGAAGATCTTAGTACAAAGGACTCAAGTGTAGAATTTTATTCTTTTTAAAAAATCATTAGGATATTTTAGTTAGCAAAAATAGTAGCAGAATGGTATCTCAGTACACTTCTCACATATATTAATAAAAATAATAGTTATAGTAACTATCTTTTATTGCATGTTTACATATGCCAGATACTATTTTAAGTACTTGGCATAAATTAATGCATTTAATCTTTATGACTACCCCCAGAGTAGGTACTATTTTTATTCCTATTTTATGGATAAGGAAACTGAGACATAAAGACATTGAGCTCAAGGTCCCAATGGAGGAGAAGTCAGATGGAGATGGACAGGCTCCACTTCAGGTGACAGCTGCTGTCCAGTAGCTGATACTGTGGCTGATGACCAGCCTGACCTGTAGAGCTTTTTGAAATTCTGATTCCCAGGCCCCAGCTCCAGGGTTCCAGCTATCAGTCTGGAATCTGCATTGCTTTTACCTAGGTTCCCTTGGTGATTCTGAGCATTGACTGTTTTACCAGCATCAGGTTGGTTTCCACTTGTGATTTAGCGATGCCTTTTTGCTGGTTCCAAACTGCCCTGCAGAGAGATCAAACTTCCCAAGGATCCTTAGTGAGTTCCTCTTCATGGTGACGAGGGGTTAAGATGACACACATTTTGGACCATAGACATGTAATTTGTCAGATGCAGGTTACCACTTCTTTAAAAAGTTTCAAGTACAATGAGTAAAAGTTAGGATTCATATTTTACTTACATATCAGACTTCTCATACCTGACTTCACCTTCCATTAAAATTTATTTTAATCGTCATCCACATTATGCATCTATATTTATTCCTACAGTAAGACTTGTAATCTCATTATTTACTTTCATGGTTTCACCCAAATGCTGGTGATAACCAAATTTCTATTTCTACCCCGGACCCTGAACTCCTGGTCTGAATATCAAATGACGTATCCGACGCTTCTACCTGAGAGTGCCTCTGGCTGAACGTGTCTGAAAGCCATCTCCACGTACCACCCCCAACCAGACCTGCTTCTTCTCCTACGTTCCCTTTCTTGGTGATTAGTCCCACCACCTGCTCAACCACCCAGTAACGCAACCTCGATGCTGGGAGACATTTGGATTCTACTCTTTCCCCCACTTCCCATGAACCCACAGTCACCTACTTCCCGTCTCTCATGGCCTCTCCATTCCCACTGCCACCACCTCAGTTCACATCCCCATCACCTCTTGCCTGAACATTGCAGTGGTCTCCCAGCTCCCTGTCTCTGGACTATACTACTGCCTGAGTGCTGCTTTCTCTTTCTTTACTTCCTTTTTGTCCGAGAAAGCGTACACTTTTGAATCCACTTTTTTTTTTAATGTTATATGTAAAATATACAGCTGAGTATAGAGAATAATGTAATGAACTGTGTTCTGACTACGTTTCATCAAAATCTTAACGTTGTCATATCTGCCATTTTACTTACAGAAATGAAGATATAGATATAGATGTAGATTTCATTATAAATATAGATATAGATATTTAAGCCCACTTGACTAACCTGTCCCCCATTCCCAAGTCCCTCCTTCCCCAGCATATTCTCATGAATTCGCTGTTATCAATCTCATGTATGTTTTATGTTTTCTCTAGATATTTATTTATGAATTAACAATTTAAAGCATTGCTTTGTAGGTTTTAAAATTTTACTAAAATGACATCTACCTTACATACCCTCTGCAACTTGCTTGCCTCACTCAATTTCATGTTTTCTTCCTGTTGACACACGTTGCTCTGATTCAGTCACATTAACTACCATGTAGTATTTTGTCATGTGACTATACCACAATTTATTTATTTATTCTCTGTTGAAGGACATTTAGGATTTTTTTGCTAATGCAAACAGTTTGGCATTCCTCTCTTTGAACAGATGTTCGAGAGTTTCTCTAAGTTATATTCTCAGGAGTGGCGTTACTTTCCTGGTCTCCTGAGCCAGGGAGACAAATAGTTTCCTGCCGTCCTTTCTCTACACTGCTGTCAGAGTAAGTTTTCGGAAATGCACATCCGATCCTGTGAGTCCCCTGCCTAAGTACCTTTGATGCAACAAACCCGCCGTTCCTCAGTAAGACTCAAGGCCCCTGTGCTCTGCCCTGGCTTCTTCACCAGCCTTCCCCCACTCCTCACACCAAACCCTGCCCATGTCCAGCTTTCTCAGAACTGCTCCCTGCTTCCCCACAGCCTGGGTGCATCCTGCCTCCCACCCACTTACACTTTCTCCTCTTTCCTGGATTGCCCTACCCTCAACCCATCCCCTCTCTCCTTCCTACTAGGAAACACCTAATGGTTTTTCAAGGATCACCTACTCACTGAAACCTTTCCTCACCTGCCAGAGGTCACCAGTTTGAATCCCACCCCCACTACTTACTAATGTGGGCAAATCTTTAAATGTCTCTGAGCTCTAGTGTTTGTTTTCGAAGCAGAAAGAAGCAGTTTTCCCATCTACTGACCAAATGAAGATAATAATAATGTTTATAGCATATGCATATCAGGAGGGTTAAATTTGATTATTGATATTAATTACTGAATTTGATATATTTCCTTAATATAGAGCATTTCATTCAATGCTTGACAATAAATGTTATCTCTCGTTCATTTCTCTACTAAAGATTTTATTAGCATTATTTCTTTTTGTTGCTATTAGTTATTTCTTTACATAGCTCCCTCTCTCTACTAACAGTCTGAGACCACGTCTAATTCACCTTTAGCTCACCTTTAGAGCCTGGAATAGAAAAGGCACATAAAATAGGTTAAGTGGGGCTTCCCTGGTGACGCAGTGGTTGAGAGTCCGCCTGCCGATGCAGGGGGCGCGGATTCGTGCCCCCGTCCGGGAAGATCCCACATGCCGTGGAGCGGCTGGGCCGCTGAGCCTGCGCGTCCGGAGCCTGTGCTCTGCAACGGGAGAGGCCACAACAGTGAGAGGCACGCGTACCGCAGAACAAAAAAAAACAAAAAACAAACAAACAAACAAACAAAAAGGTTAAGTGAATAAATGAATGATTCTTTGTGCTCTCAGACCTGCTAATTAAAAAAAAAAAGGATTTAATATTGATACATTGTCATAGATGGTATCATATTTCCACAGAAAAATGCAATCTCTGGTGACATGATTTTTTTTTTTTTTTTTTTTTTTTGAGATACGCGGGCCTCTCACTGCTGTGGCCTCTCCCGTTGCGGAGCACAGGCTCCGGACGCGCAGGCTCAGCGGCCATGTCTCAGGAGCCCAGCCGCTCTGTGGCATGTGGGATCCTCCCGGACCGGGGCACGAACCCGCGTCCCCTGCATCGGCAGGCGGACTCTCAACCACTGCGCCACCAGGGAAGCCCGTGACATGATTTTTGTTTCCCTTTTACCATCAAAGCTTTCTTACAACAGCTTCCTGCCTCATTTCTTTAGGTTGGTAATGTTTTATGCAAGCCAAGTAGTAAAGGGTATTAAAAGAATTTATTTTGCCACTTGGTTGTTGCCCAGGGAAAGGATTTGCTTTAAGAAAAAAAAAAAAAAGGACGAATTGGGAGATTGGGATTGACATATATACACTAATATGTATACAATAGGTAACTAATAAGAACCTGCTATATAGCACAGGAACTTCACTGTACAGTAGAAACTAACACAACATTGTAAAACAACTATACCCCAATTAAAAGAAAAAAAAAGCATCACGTTTCCATTGGTTTTGCTTCCTTACAACCTTATTGAGGCATAAATTAGTACTGAGAATTAGTACTGAAAAGGCGGTGATCATTTCTGAAATCTGAAGATCGATAAATATAGATTCACCAGTAGAAAATGCAAATATAACTGCTTCTGACCTGGAAGGGAGAGATTGGAAAGGAGGGGTGGGGACAGTGAGACTGCATTCTTACAGCCTGTCTGTCTTCCTCAGCACTTGGAAACCAGGGACCAAACCTCAGGACTGGATCCTGCAGGGCTCCTCTAACATTCTGTGCTGCCAGGCAGACTGGCCTCTCCTCTTTGTTTCTGCTCGGTTATGCTGTGCTGGCCGTGCTTCTGTCACCTGCAGTACAGAGGCCCTCTCCGCACCCGTGGGTGGTGAAAGACCAGAAACAAACTCCTGTTTGCTGCTTTCCGCTAGCTGATTTCTCTTCTCTGCATCCCCTAATCCCACCTTCAGCAGCCATCCTGCTTCATAGAGACAGTTCTCCTGAAGCAGATGGCCACTCTGACTTCTGAAATTCAAATTTAACTGGACATCCTGTATTTTCTGCTAAATCTGAGGGAAAGCTCTTCTTAATTTCACAGATGGTAAATCCTACCCCAGCCCCAGGGTGGTTCCAGTTCCAAATCAGTCATGATCTTCTTACACCCCTTGGTTAATGATTGGTCTGATGATGGTTTATTATCTAGTTATGATTAATGAGATGAAGAGGAAATTTACAGAGAAGAAAAGCCTTATGAGAAATCCCTATATTTTCCCTCTTTTTTTTTTTTTTTTTTCTTGCGGTATGCGGGCCTCTCACTGTTGTGGCCTCTCCCATTGCGGAGCACAGGCTCCGGACGCGCAGGCTCAGCAGCCATGGCTCACGGGCCCAGCCGCTCCAGGGCATGTGGGATCTTCCCGGACCGGGGCACGAACCCGTGTCCCCTCCATCGGCAGGCGGACTCCCAACCACTGCACCACCTGGGAAGCCCTATATTTTCCCTCTTTTTTCTGCTTTGAAAACAAAAACCAGAGGTACAATAGTCATATTTTCACTAGGAGGCAACAAACATGAGGAAAAGAATCATCCAGTCCAGTAGTTTTCAAAGTGTGGCCTAAGGACTCCCAGGGGTCCTTAGGCCTTTTCAGGGCATGTTCAAGGTCATCTTTTTTCTAACTATGTAGCTATGTGAGATCAGATTTCCTTCATATACTTCAACCAAATGACCATGGCCCAACAGATTGACTGCAGGAGATGTGAGAATCTAGTTATTCTTTATTAAGTCAGACATTCAAAAGATTTAAAAACAATGCCAATCTTCTCACTGATTTTTTCTTTTTGTTTTGAAAGTATAGTTATTTTTCACAAAATATGTTAATTTGTAATTGGCTTATTATTTTCAAATGAATTAATAAATAATTTTTGAAATTTATAATTTCTCTAACACAGTGAATATCAATAGATATAACCACATAAACAAAAGCTCTTTGGGAGTCCTCAATAATTTTTAATACTCTAAAGAGGTTCTGGGCCCAAAAGCCTGAGGTCCACTGACTCAGACAATGGTCATAACAGCTTAATCTATTCAACCAATGCCAGTAGCCACAAGCCTCTGGGCTTTTTGTAATGAGAAAAATTATCCCCTATTTTTTGACTCCTCTAATAAGATTTTCTGTTATGGCAGCTTATCACAACCTCAAATGATTTATGAGCTAACGCAGCTAACTCAATGAGTAGTAAATATTTAGATTCTTTGATCTTGAAGCTTCATAATTACAGATAGTATCTTTGTGCTCTTTTTTTCCATTGCATTTGACTTTCTGACCTCTTCATTTGTGACACATCATAATTACCTTCTTCCTGTAAAACACCTGTGACTTCTCTTAAGCTCCTAACCCTTACACCTGCACCTTTGTCCGCTGAGCTTCCATTCACACAGAATTAGCCATGAGGCTTAAGTGTTACCCTGAACAGTTATATAAAATATTCTTTATCCTCCCACATTTTAAGAACAAAGACATAACTTCCTGTCACCTCAACAAGAGAAAAGAAAAAAAAAAGCAAAAATCTTTGATGCACTTTCAGTTAGCAGTATTAAAGCTTAAATAAGATATAAATCTGGTCCTGATTTTCATGAAGCTACTCATTAGGATACTTGAGCATGGAGGAAAGGATAAAAAGTCTTGTGTTTGGAATTGCTATGCTCTTAAAAAATGTGTAACAGTATGAAATTCTGCCTTAGACCATTAAACTGATGAGAGAACCCACTGTCAATGTATTTTTAAAGCTCCATGTTTGTGCTGCAAAGAGCATACAGCAACTATATTCAAAGCCTGTAGTTGCTTACATGTAAAATGTAGCAAATCTGGCATTAAATGAAAAATTGTCAACAAGCTTTTTCTATTCAGAGAGCTTTTAAGGACTAGTTTAAAAAGAAGAATCGGGCTTCCCTGGTGGCGCAGTGGTTGGGAGTCCGCCTGCCGATGCAGGGGACACGGGTTCGTGCCCCGGTCTGGGAAGATCCCACATGCCGCGGAGCGGCTGGGCCCGTGAGCCATGGCCGCTGGGCCTGCGCGTCCGGAGCCTGTGCTCCGCAACGGGAGAGGCCACGACGGTGAGAGGCCCGCGTACCGCAAAAAAAAAAAAAAAAAAAAAAAAAAGAAGAATCAATTGCTGTCTTTATTTTGCATTCTAAAATAATCTTCATAGACAACTCACACATCTCCCCATATACTAATAAGAAATCTTGGGAAAACTGGACTGTTTTTTTTTTTTTTTTTTTTTTTTTTTGTGGTATGCGGGCCTCTCACTGTTGTGGCCTCTCCCATTGTGGAGCACAGGCTCCAGATGCACAGGCTCAGCGGCCATGGCTCATGGACCCAGCCGCTCCACGGCATGTGGGATCTTCCCGGACCGGGGCACGAACCCACGTCCCCTGCATCGGCAGGCGGACTCTCAACCACTGCGCCACCAGGGAAGCCCCTGGACTGTTTTTAAACATCAATCTTTTTTTTTAATTGTGGTAAAATACACATAACATAAAATTTACCATCTTAACCATTTTAAGTGGACAGTTCAGTAGTGTTAAGTATATTCATATTGTTGTACAATGAATCTCCAGAACTTTTTCATCTTGCAAAGCTGAAACTCTATATTCATTCCACAGTAACTCCCCATTTTCCCCTTCCCCCAAGGTTCTGGCCACCACCATTCTGCTTTCTATAAGTTTGACTACCTGGATACCTCATATATGTGAAATCATATATTATTTATTGTTTTGTGATTGGCTTATATCACTTAGCATAATGTCCTCAAGGTTCACCCATGTTGCAGCATGTGTCAGAATTTCCTTCCTTTTTAAAAACTTCAATATTCTATTGTATTATTGTAAAGACCTATTTTAGGCTGTTTTGATATAAATGACAAAGAAGAGAGAAAAGCACTGCTTTGAGAGGAAGAGAGTTTTTCTTAATCAACGTTAACTAAACTATGTATATGTGTACACACAGAGTGTGTGTGCATTAAAATTATAATTGCCACTATAGGATAATGAAGTGAAGAGATATTCAGAGGTAACCTTTAACACTCCAAATAATGCAAATATTTAAACACTATTTGAAGAGAAGAGAAACTAAAAACCTGAAGCATCCCATCACAGGCAGGGCCTATCATCTCCCTAAAAAGGCAGTATAGAGAGCACTTTCTCTGCCCATATGTGGCCCACAAAGAATTTGGTAGCCCTGCTCCCCCCAGGGACTTTCTTTTCTATCAAGTTCGTATGGAGGAGGGTGGCCCCAGTGTTCCAACAGAGCTATCAAGGGACACCTAAGTTTTCAAGATGATGCCAGAACTTAACAATGATCCATAATTTTGTGCACATTAGCCCATTAGCATGCTCAGGATATGAAAAAGAAAATTCAGTCGTTGTTCAGTTACGAATTATTAGATTGACTTCTATGAAACTGCCAATATTTTACTGTTTTGACCTACAAAAACAGCCCTTTTGCATCATTCAACCTAACAAAATCCTACCGGTTTCTATTTTCATCTATCAGAGAATTAAGGTAAATGCAGTCTTCTTTTAAAACAAAATGCATAACTAAGCAGCTAAGAGCGTGAGCAACAGATTCATAAAGACCTTTCCTTGAATCCTGGCTCTGTCTCTTTGCAGATGTGTGGACTTTGGCAGTTTCTTAAACTTTCTGGGCCTCCTCACCTGTAAACTGCAGGTAAGAATACCTCTCAAAGAGTTGTTGTGAGGTGGAAATGAGATAAGATGCATACAGCGCTTAGTATAGTGCCAGGCACTTAGTAAGCTCTCAATTAATGCCACTCTTACTATTATCACAATGAAAAATTGAAAAGTTTCACAGCTGATGGCTTCTTTAAAGTAAGGTAATTTCAAGTATGATGGTTAGACTCAATTCTGCTACTCTTAATGGAGAGATGCTGAAATCGTATCAAAGCACAACAAAGACCACAATCCTCATGGCTAATCTCCCAGGCATAGCCCAGTGCCTACTGCTCTTCTTCCCAGAGTGCACGTCCATCAGAGATGGGAGAGTGGAAATGGCATGTCAGTGCTGCTTTTTTGTACTTCTGTGAGAGAATGCCACAGAGTGTGAGGACTAAATGACTCTCGGTTGGGATTTTTGAGATTTCTGCCTCTCTGGAAATCGGCTGCCTTCCACTTGCTCCATTTACTGTGTACCAGCCAATACAAGATGAAATGCTCATGTCGTAATTTAAAAATTAAGGATATCCCAGAGGATCCCCGCGCAGGGCACACATCAGTGTTTGCCGAACAATCTGTTGAGTCCAATCGCAGGAACGGTTTAGAATAGTCTAATTCTTGTGGAGCCCTACATCAAGGACACCATACCTCAAGGACACAGGACAAAAATTCTGGAACTAACCGATCCCCCATAGCAACTGTTGCCATGGGCTCTCCTAATCTAAACCGGACAGCCCCCGGCTCCATAGTAGGTAAAATATTCACCATGTAGCAACCTTGTAGTACCCTGACCAATCACCTAATGCCATCCGACAACAGGAATTTTCTTTGTCTTGAGGCTATAAAGGTTGGCCACTAGCCCACACACGGGGTCGGCTCTCCCAGGTCTATCAGGAAGTCGGCCCGCTGTATTCACAGCGCCCCTCACTAACTCTGCTTTGTTCTCAGTTAACTCGCTCTTTTCTAAAATACTTCGTGTCTGGAAATTCTTCTTCCAACCCGTGTGTGGACCACGACATTTTGGTGGCCCATACGGCGACATCTCTCAGGGGATCTCCTCCCCCGACCTCCTCTCCTCATTTCTTGGGACCTTCTTTGAACAGGCAAGTTGCCGTGGAAGCAACAGAGGACTCTGGCCGGGGTCACACCCTGGTGTGTTCCGAAGGCTCCACAGTTCACTTCGCCCCAGTAACTGCCGCCCAGAATGGGTGAGGGTCCCTCTGTCTTCCTTCTGACTGAGGACAAGGCCAGCTGGTATCGTGCGGGCACAGATCAGGCATTTAAAAGCCATCAGGGCACCTGCCGCTTGAAGAATGCCGTGAAAGGATAAGGGGGTCACGGAACAGACCAGGCTGTTAGAACATCTGCCCCCAGGCTAGACAACTTCCATGCACCGTGAGGCACATACTGGTTCAAGCAAAACACTGAGGGCTTCCCTGGTGGTGCAGTGGTTGAGAGTCCGCCTGCCGATGCAGGGAACACATGTTCGTGCCTCGGTCTGGGAAGATCCCACATGCCGCGGAGCGGCTGGGCCCGTGAGCCATGGCCTCTGAGCCTGCGCGTCCGGAGCCTGTGCTCCGCAATGGGAGAGGCCACAACAGTGAGAGGCCCGCGTACCGCAAAACAAACAAACAAACAAACAAAAAACACTGAGCCCCCAGCCCTTGGCCGCCGCCTTCCCGGCAGGACTACGAGGCCGATTCCTCAGCCTGTCTTCTCTGTTACTTTCACCTTTTTCTCAGTCCGGATTGACACAGGAGCCTAGGTGTTGCCTCTGAGCCATCCCAGGAGTGCCTTTTCATGTTTCAGGGAATTGCCAAATGGTGAGTCACCCGGTGGGTCCCGGGAATCTCTCTCTTTTTTTTCTTTCCCTGCCCGAGTCTCACAGTGCCTTAGTCGCACAGTTTGTGCCTCAGTCTCACGGTTTGTGCCTTAGTCACACGCTCAGGGGTCACCTCTCAGGGTCGGATGCGATTGTTGGGACTTCGGCCCATTTTGTGCCTTAGTCGCACGGAGAGATCACTGGGACAAAGGGGATGCCTTTCTGTCAGCCGGTGACTCTCAGTACCCCCATTCTACAGCATACAGGCTAAGAATGGGTTCTGGTACGTCTCGGGAGCCTCCCACAGACTCACCCCTCGGCTGTATCCTCAGGAACTGGACAAATTTGACCCTGAAAATCTCATAAAGAGGCTCATTTTCTTTTGCAACACGGCTTGGCCCCAGTATAAACTGGGGGACCAAGAACCATGGCCTCTTAATGGCACAGTAAATTATGACACGATCCTCCCACTTGATCTCTTTTGCCGGAAACAAGGAAAGGACTCAGAGGTTCCTTACGTCCAGACTTTATGGCCCTTAGAATCTGGATCTGAGGGACTCATGCCACATGTTTCCTTCTGTTGCTGCCTTATCCTCCCGACCCTCTCTGTCTCCCTCTCCATCAGATCTCCTAGATGACCCTCTACTCGACCTCTCCTGTCCCCCACCCCATCAACCACTTTGCTTCAGCCCCCGGCCCCGCCTCAACCCACAGCTCCCCAACAGGCACCCCCTTATCAGGGCGAAAGCCCCCTCTCGCCTCCCCACACAAGATCGAGGACTGCCCAAAGCCAGGAAACAGATTCTAATAAGCTTCCCTTAAGAGGAGTAGCAAATGGAGACATGGGCACTATTAGAGTCCATGTTCCCTTTCCCATGTCTGACATTTCCCAAATTCAAAACAAGTTAGGTTCCTTCAGTCAGGATGGCCACAATATTCTTTAGACCCTGGAGAAAACTGGTTAAAATAAAACTTTTTTTGAAATTGCAATTGCAATTAGAATTGCAATTCTAATTAATTCAATTAGAATTGCAATTGCAATTCTAATTGCATGTGCAATTAGAAAAGCTAGCCTGTTGAAATAGTTTTTTCAGAATCCTGATCCTGAGAGAACAAAAATATGCCTAGGAAAAAGGAAAAAAGTTTGAAGTTAGCTCTTATCATGTCCTTGAGCTACAAACACTGCCCACTTTGCCTGAGACTTCATTCAGCCTTGGGTTAATTAGTAGAACTTCAAGCCAAGAAAAAAAAAAAAAAAGAAGAGGCAAAGAGACATTTTAAATCTCAAGCGGAAACTATGAGATCTCTGACTGTCTGGATATATGTGTATGTCTTAGTATGTGTCTGTGTCTTTGGATAATGCTGCTGAGGTTAATTTGTAAATGAGCTCTATTTAATTGGCTTAAAAGAAAAGTAAGCGCTTACAAATCAAACAATTCTAAATACAAGAAAAATTAAGCTAAATAAATTTCAGACTCACGTGAACTGGGGAATATACAATATTAAATTAATACCTGGTATTAATGTTTAAGTTTGTTGATCTAATTAATATAGACACGTCTTTCGAGACCTCAACTTTAAGTATAATACTTTTATTGTACCTAGGTTTAATATAAACTAAATAAGATCTTATTATATCTGTTGCAAATTTGTCAGCAATGAAAATAACTCAATGTGAAGAAGCTTTTAAGAAAAGAAAATACAAATGAGATAAGAGCTTTGGGTGAACTTTTTAGGAATAATTATGTTTTAAGAATGTCTACTTAAGAATAATCTCTCCAGATATTTGACAACTTAAAACTTTTAGAGTTGTGCTAAATTAAGTTGAAGGATGGAAGTTTATTAAATAACTAGTCCATTTCCAAATAAAATAAGATACTGAAACTTTAATTACTGAACACTGGCTTCCTTTTACAGAGAAACAAAGGTTTAGAACTATTAATAAATGTGATTGGTGCTCACTAACATATTTTCTGTAAGTAGCACATTTTTCAAGAAATCATTACTTGGATTTATGTTTACCAATCTACAGAGTGCTGATATAAAGGACAGTTCATGGTTGCTTAAGGAAAGTAGGATGTGTGTTTTCAGTAAAGAAGTTATGAGGAATGGAATTACATTTTACTAAGAAAAAAGGAAGTAGGTCTAATTTAGAGTTGACTGCTTCTGAATGGAAAAATAAAGTGGATAAAAAATAAAGAGATGGGCTTCCCTGGTGGCGCAGTGGTTGAGAGTCCGCCTGCCGATGCAGGGGACACGGGTTCGTGCCCCGGTCCGGGAAGATCCCACATGCCGCGGAGCGGCTGGGCCCATGAGCCATGGCCGCTGAGCCTGCGCGTCCGGAGCCTGTGCTCCGCAACGGGAGAGGCCACAGCAGTGAGAGGCCCGCGTACCGCAAAAAAAATAATAAAATAAAAAAATAAATAAAGAGAGATACAGAAAGTGATAAAAAGTTTTGTGAAAAGTAGACCCTGAGGAAAGAGTCTTATGTATGGGCAGGATTGACTAAGTTTAGAATAAATTTAATTAAATAAATGAATTTTAAAAGTAAGCTGGTGCAAACCCTGAATTTGGCTTTTCCTTCTGTTAAGAGGACAAGTTTTCTTAAACTGTTGAACTGCCTTTCTTAACAGATTTTAAATTTCTTTACTTCTTAAGTGATCTGTTCTGCATTTGCCTTTGAAATCTTTTATTGTTACCTTGGCTAAGTAAATAACTATCACTTCCTTAAGTGTTGTGTGCCACAGCAGTAACCAAGTTACTTTGTTAATTTTATTATAATCAGGTTTTAAACGTGCCTTCTTAATATGCCTTCTCAAGTCTTTTGTCATTATAGACACTTACAGTTTCACTCTAATGCCTTTGCAAAAATGCTTCCTCTTCACGAAGATTTATGAAAAAGGACTTTTGGGGCTTCCCCGGTGGTGCAGTGGTTGAGAGTCCGCCTGCCGACGCAGGTGACATGGGTTCGTGCCGCGATCTGGGAAGATCCCACATGCCGCGGAGCGGCTGGGTCCGTGAGCCATGGCTGCTGAGCCTGCGCGTTCGGAGCCTGTTCTCAGCAATGGGAGAGGCCACAACAGTGAGAAGCCCGCGTACCGCAAAAAGAAAAAAAAAAGAAAGACTTTTGGATAAATACAAGTTTCTGACTTGCAGACTATAATGCTAAACTCGGTAAGAAATTGAAGAATTCTTATGAAAAACCTGATGGCTTCATAAAGCTGTTAACAAAAAGAATTAATTACAAAGGACTGAATGAACTGGTAAATATGGTTATAATTTTATGGGTTCTATCTGAAAAATCACTGGTTTGAATCTGTGTTTTCCAGGTGTAAGGAAAACCTTCCCCTCAAACTGATTCTGACTTACAGTAATTTGGTAAATTATACCTTTGTAAGCAAAAATGAAACATTTACCTTTTCCCTCTGTCTGCTCCCTCCAGAGATGGGAAACTCTTAGGTTCCCAGCAGCTTTATCAGATAAATTAGGAAGTCTACCTCACTAACAGGTACAGAAATTTCAAGGTATTTTGGGAACCTTGAAAGGGGGGGAATTCACCTAGATCTGGTAAGCGAAATCTGTGACAAGCCCTTGGTGTGACTTTCCTGGCCCTGAGAGATCTTTTAAAAGTTCAGTCTGAGACTCATAAAAATTTCCGCAAGCAAAAAGCCTATATGATCAATTACAGTTATATAAAGCATTAGGCCAAGTTTATTGAGACCAGGCTGAAATTTGGTTCTCTCTCTGTTAAGAGAACAAAGTTTTCTTGGAATGCTGCTTTTAATAACAGACTATGTAAATTTCTTTGCGTTTAAGTGATTTGTATTTACTTTTAAAATCTTTTGTTACTTTGGTAAAGTAAATATTATTTCACAATGATCTATGAAGATCATGGCACACCTAGATAAAGTTCACTCTGCTTCTACAAAAATTAACCCCTCATTACCAGACTTTTGCCATCCTAATGTCCTTAAAACATGGCAGCAGTCTACTCCTAAATCTGGGAATTTAAAATGAGTAAACAATAGCTGTCAGTCAAACAGTCAGGGCTACGGGAAATCCCAAACGGCCACTTGGCTTTTTGGCTACTTGGCTCATTTTTTATTTAATGGGATAAAGCCCTCCTTGGCTGCAGGGTTAATGCCCTCACAATGAAGAAAAAAAATTATGTTTACTGAATATTAAATTCTAGTTTTGTTAATTAAGGTCTGTGTTTACCAAGACTCACTTCCCAGATAGTTCCTTGCTGTTATGTTATATTGCTAAAAAGTTTAATGGAGGGCTTCCCTGGTGGCGCAGTGGTTGAGAATCTGCCTGCTAGTGCAGGGGACACGGGTTCGAGCCCTGGTCTGGGAAGGTCCCACATGCCGCAGAGTGACTGGGCCCGTGAGCCACAGCTACTGAGCCTGCGCGTCTGGAGCCTGTGCTCCGCAACAAGAGAGGCCGCGATAGTGAAAGGCCCGCGCACCGCGATGAAGAGTGGCCCCCACTTGCCACAACTAGAGAAAGCCCTCGCACAGAAACGAAGACCCAACACAGCAAAAATAAATCAATAGATTTAAAAAAGAAAAGAAGAAAAGCCAAATTCTAAAAAAAAACTTAAAAAAAAAAGTTTAATGGAATTATTAAAGGACACTCTAAGTTTGTTTCTGAAGCTTATCTCAGTAATCTATTTTTGGATGAAGATCAGATGCCCCACGACCTACAATCAGGGGATTATGCATACCGGAAAAGACATAATTTAAAGGACTATCTCCAACCTGGATGGATGGGGACCCATTTGGGGCTGGCTAAATGACTCTCTTTGTAACTACACCCTCAATTTTAATCAGACTAGCCTGGAATGGGATCCCTGGTCAGAGGAGGATGAATATGATGTACATGAAGGTAATTTCACTTTGAGTTGGGGAAATTCAAGGAAAAACACGACTAAGAAATATATTAATGAAGACCATATCCCCAAAAAAAGCTCGGCCCTGGGAACTAAATATGTGGGGATCGGTGTGACCACCGGACACTTAGTTTAACCTCCCGACAAGACTCTCCTCGAAAATATAACATAATTCAACTAATATTCAGAAATTTGTTATGCCAGTCCCTCCGTCACACTCATAATCAGTCAGAGCCCGGATTCTCCCCTTTATGTGTAGATGATTATTTCCTTGGAGTTTGGCCTTCCCAATATAATCCTAGGCCACGGGACACTAGTCTATTTCCAGAGGAAAACTTCCAAAAGGTCAGGGCCTGGATCTGGGGACCCACAACGGGGGTATCCTTGAGGGGCACTGGATTTTCATCTCTATGCGGTAACGGGATCTATCTGGATCTTCCCACACTTTGGGGGCTCCTGCACGATTATTGCTGCAGTCCCAGAGGTGACCATTATGACTACAAAGGATTTAGCTTCCTCAGGAGGCATCCCCAACCATGGGTCCTTCCTCGAGGAGGCCTTAGGACCTGTCCGGGAGAGGCAAAAACGAACCACAACCTCTCCCGTTGCGGAGCACAGGCTCCGGACACGCAGGCTCAGCGGCCATGGCTCACGGGCCCAGCCGCTCCGGCATGTGGGATCTGGAACGGGAGAGGCCACAACAGTGAGAGGCCTGCGTACCGCAAAAAAAAAAAAAAAAAAAAGGTTAAGATGGATAATTTAATGTTATGTATCATTTACCACAAGAAAAGACCCCCCAAAACACTTTCTCACCGTCTGGCGTCCCCAAGGAAAATAAGATGGAATCTAGGTGATAAGGTCTAACCTCTTCCTTTGTGCTTCGTCTGGTTTCCCTCGCTCATAGGTTGCTGCATCCAGAGGCCTTGCACCCAGCCTTTCACACCAGAGTTCCTGGTACAAAATGGCTGTGCTGCTCGTCCGGCCGTGTGCAGAAGCGCTGCGACTGACACTCAATTCAAGATGGTGGCACCCGGCACTTCCACTTTGATCTGGAGCCTGAGCAGCACAGCTGTGCCTGGTCCTGAGAGAACTCCGCCCCCTCCCCCCTGATGAGATCACTATAAAGCAGCCCCACCTACGGCCTGTCGGGAGAACGTGTACTCTAGAGCAGGAGCTCCCACCTCTCCATTCTATTTTTTTTTTTAATACATTTATTTATTTATTTATTTATTTTTGGCTGCGTTGGGTCTTTGTTGCTGTCTGCAGGCTTTCTCTAGTTGCGGCGAGTGGGGGCTACTCTTCGTTGCAGTGCGCAGGCTTCTCATTGCGGCGGCTTCTCTTGCTGCGGAGCACGGGCTCTAGGTGCGTGGGCCTCAGTAGTTGTGGCTCGAGGGCTATAGAGCGCAAGCCCCCGGAAACAACCATTCTACTTTCTGTCTCTATGAATTTAACTACTCTAGGTACCTCCTATAAGTGGAACCATACAGTATTTGACCTTTTGTGACTAGTTTATTTCACTTAGCATGTCATCTACATTGTGGCATGTGTCAGAATTGCATTCCATCTTAAGGCTGGGTAATATTCCATTGTATGTATATACCACGTTTCTTTAATGCATTCATCTGTTGATGAACATTTGGTTGGATTCCACCTTTTGGTTATTGTGAATGTTGCTATGAGCATTGGTGTCTAAATATCTGATCAAGTCCCTGCTTTCAATTTTGGGAGTATATATCCAAAAGTGGAATTCCTGGATTAAATTCTATGTTTAATTTCTTGAGGACCCACCATACCACTTTCCACAGTGGATGTACAATTCAATTTTACGTTCCCACCAGCGATGCATAACTGTTCCAATTTCTCTGCATCCTTGTCACACTTATTTTCTTCTTCTTAAAAACTTTTATAACGGCCATCTTAATAGGTGTGAAATCGTATCTCGTAATTTTGATTTGCATTTCCCTAAGATTAGTGATGTGGAGCATATTTTCATATGATTAGTGGCCATTTGTATATCTTCTTTGGTGTCATGTAATTTTTTAGATCCGTATTTCCTAATTATTAACCCTAAATACTAACAGTGATGCAATCAATAACAATAATAACAATCTATTAGAAAGTAATGAGTACCTTCTACTATGCCTAATACACAATATGCACCATATGTGCATATTATAAATAGGAGCCCTAGCAAGGTAATGTGTTTTATTTTTCTCCCAGCCAGTTATGATAGCCTAGCCAAGGTGACAATGCACAGGGAGTCTCCTGAGCAGAGGGAGTAGGATGGAGGATTTTCCAGGCAGAGACTGAAAGTTGTTCTCTTCTTCCTGAGACTCCTCCAGTTGCCACAGCCCTTGCAGAAGGCAACTGACGGCCAGCATTCAGGGGCATTTCCTGGCAGCTCTAACAAGTATTTTGCAGAATTAGAGTCACATATATTATAACTAGAGCCATAAAAATACATTTCATGGATACTCTGTATTTTAAATCTGCACTCTGAGCAATTTCAGATGGGGGAACAAAGGATTCCTTGCAATGAAGGCTTCTGCTGATGGTATCAAGTGATGCGGTCATCACTTGATACAAGAGAGATCTGGAGAAAGGTACAGGCAGATTTGAAGATGAGAAGACAAGAGATTGGCCTAGAACCAAGGCAGACACATTTCCTCTAGCTACAACTGCCTTAAGGTCTCACCAATATCTGAAGGATACAGGACCCCAGAGTTATTTACTCATAAATTTATTCATAAAATGTGAACACAGAGGCTACTATGTGCCAGATGCTGTTTTAGGCACACAGTGATGGACAAAACAAAATCTTTGTAATCTTAGCCCTTACATTCTATTTTAAGAGGTAGAAAATAAATGATCGAAAACATAATGTTTGAGCTGGAGATAAGTACTATGCAGAAAATAGAAAAATTAAAGTCATTTAATTACACCTGTAAATTATTATAACTCTGGGGGCTTCCCTGGTGGCGCAGTGGTTGAGAGTCCGCCTGCCGATGCAGGGGACACGGGTTCGTGCCCTGGTCCGGGAAGATCCCACATGCCACGGAGCAGCTGGGCCTGTGAGCCATGGCCGCTGAGCCTGCGCGTCTGGAGACTGTGCTCCGCAACGGGAGAGGCCACAACAGTGAGAGGCCCGCGTACCGCAAAAAAAAAACCAAAAAAAACAATGAGATACCACTACTGTGTAGGAAAAACTCAATTCTTCTGTGTATCTCTCATACTACTACCACACTCACAACACTTCTATCACCGGATATGTGAGGGTTTTCCCCCCACCAAACAATTCTCTGCAACACCAGCTGAGCGTTCTACAATTTAACGCACTTCTGACACCACCTGGAGATAGCGTCAGATCCCACAGGTTAGGGCTTAGTCCTGCAAGACGGCCCCCACTTCAGATGCCAGTCACCAGGATTCTGTGCTTCCACTGCTGGGGGGCTAGGTTTGATACCTGTTCGGGGAACTAAGATCCCACAAGCCACGTGGTGTGGTAAGAAAAAGAAGTATTTAATATATATGTGTGTGTATATGAGTATATTGTGTAAGCCATACAGAAAAGTCTTACAAAATATGTGTTTTAAACTTGGCCCTCAAATTCTTTGATACTTCTTCTATTAAATGGTGGGGTCTGTGTCCCCTTCTCCTTGAATCTGGGCAAGCTTGTGGCTGTTTTGACCAAAAGAATATAGCAGAAGTGACATTATGTGGATTCTAGAGTTAATTTATAAAATGTCAGGGAGCTTCTGCCTGGTTCTCTTGGAATGCTCACTCTCCTGAACTTTTCTCTGGATAATTCTTCTCAGAAACCAACCGCCATGGTGTGAGAATCCCAAATCATACAGGGAGGCCAAACCTAGATGCTCCAGACTCCAATCAAGAATTGCAGCCGAGTCTGGCCTCTGCATCATCCCAGGGCAACCAGCACATCTGTGAGTGAAGACGCCACCGGATGATTCCAGGCACAGCTCGTGAGTCACTAGCAGTTCTCTTGCCAGATGAGGCCCCAATATCATGGAACAGAGACAAGTCACTCCTTGGTCCCCTGTCTGAATTCCTGACACACTGACTCTGTGTGCATCATAAAATGTCTTATGCCACTAAGTTTGGGGCCATGTGTTATGCAGCAATGGATACACAAAATAACTAACAATAGACAACTAAATGCCAAAGTAGTAATAGTGGGATTTAGAAAATTTTTCTTATTTATATTTCCAATTTCTCTGTAATGAGTACATATTATATAAAAGCAAAACAATGTTTTGCAAAGAACCTCAAGAATAATTACAAAAATACTTAAATCTGCTCTGAGACTGATTTCCTGTTCATCCAACTTCTCTGACCAAGTTTTGAAACTCCAAAAGGAAACTCCAAAGAGAAACTGAAACTCCAAACTAAGAATGGAAAAGGGCTAAGACCAATCTGTGGATTGAATAAATGATTATGAAATTACTATTTTCTCCTACATTATATTTATTTTAAGAACCCAAATGATAAAATTTCACAGATTTTGAAAAATACCTAAGAGTTGTTGAGTTGGGTGACTCCTAGGACTTATATAGCAAGAAGAAAGTTACAAAGTTACATTTGACATAGTAAATGCCACCAATTAACTATATAAACAAGATGGAACGAGCTCAGATTATGTGAAGAATGTGTATAAGCTCACAAGCTGACTTTCATTACTATCCAAACTATCCAAAGGAGGAATTGGTGTATCAGTTTTAGAGCAAGAGCTTGGTAGATTATTTTTTTTAATAAATTTATTTATTTCATTTATTTATTTTTGTCTGTGTCGGGTCTTTGTTGCTGCGCCGTGGGCTTTCTCTAGTTGCAGCAAGTGGTGGCTACTCTTTGTTGTGGAGCACGGGCTCTAGGCGCGTGGGCATCAGTAGTGGCGCACAGGCTTAGTTTAAGCTCCGCGGCATGTGGGATCTTCCCGGACCAGGGCTCGAACCCGTGTTCCCTGCATTGGCAGGTGGATTCTTAACCCCTGCGCCACCAGGGAAGCCCTTGGTAGATTTTTTTATATTTAAAAATAACTCAAATTTAACTCCATAACAATTTAAAGATCACTTTCACATATGCTATCACATTTAAGCCTTACACCAACCACAGGTATATGCATTATAAGTGACATTTTAGAGACATTTTAAAAACTGAGTTTCTTGTGTGGCCCAAGGTCATATAGCAAGTAAAGGACAGAAGACATCAAATGAGTAATCTGACTCAAAGGAGGAAAATGCTTTTCAACGGATTCTCATGTAAGCGCAGTCTTCTTTCCACAGCATCTCCAGATGTAAGAATTCTTCCAAAGTGAAAGGGAACATTTCCTGCTCCCCAGTTGTGTGGGCTGAAATTAAAAACCCATGTATAATATGTCAGTCAGGGTTTCAGCCACAAGCAGGAGAAAACTGCTCTGGCTAATTTAAGCAGGAAAGGAAATCTATTGAAAAGATTTTGGACATCTCATGGAATTTGGGGGAGGCTGTGAACCCAGGTCAGGATCTATACTCACTGGTGCTGCCCCTAGGTACAGCCACTGTAACTTACACCTCTGCCCCACCGACACTGGACATCTGACACTGGGCAATGTTGCCAGAGACACTGCACCTGTATGTCCAAACAGCTATCAGACAGATTTCGTCTGGGCTCCTTCCTCACAGTTATTTTCATTTCAAGGTCTAGGTCATGTGCCCTGGTTGATTGGCACTGTCTTGGCTGCAGGAGAGGCTCAGGAAGTGCATTTCTGGTATTTTCAGCTTCTAGAGTGAAAGCCTGACTCTGCTTCACAAGGCTGCAGATTCTGCTTTCACAGGTTCATAGGATGGAAAGACAAAAGAATGAGTGGCCTTCGCCTATGATAAGGACCCCCTAGTCCCCTCAGAAGGAAATTGAAGTTGGTATGGAATTTGCACCTAAGTGAACCTGATGACACCTTGTTTGTGCAAATGCTGACTACCAATAAATTAATGGCTATGTGATTTTATTTTCACTGGACAAATAATAACATACACTTTATAACATTTACCACCTGTCAGGCATCACCAGGAGCAGGTTTACTATAAAGCTAACGACAGGCTCTCATTTACAAAGGACCTATCCAAGGTCTTGAACTTAATTTTGGTTTTGTAATTTTGTATTCTTTTTATTTGAAAAGGGACCTGCAAATTATATAAGCTTCTGGCCCCACAAAACCTGGATCCACCACTGAGTACTTTACTACTTTATATATATTAGCTCTAATTTTCACAACTACATAAATCACATAAGATAGTTAATAAAGGGTAAACATTGATTTATAAGCATTTGTGTACACCTGCCTACACTCATGCCTACACTCACACTCTTTTTTTAAAAAAGGGTGATGCCTTTGTTTGCTGCCCAGCTCAATAATATTTCCCAGCCTCCCTTGCAGTTATGTGAATCAGTTAGCTTTTGCTGCATAACAAACAACTCTAAAACTTGGTTTAAAACAATGTGGCATATATGGAGATGCACCATTTAGATTCCTCTTTGAGTGAGGACTCACCGCTTGATACCAAGAAGTGGAATTAGCTGACAGCTTTCACACTGAGGCCATTCTCTTCTCAGGGTAGCACCTAGCCGGTGACTGAGCAAGGCACTGGTACAAAGGTCTAGCCATTTCTGTCCAATGCAGGACTCCCTTAATGGGCAGTCATTGCTCTGGAGCTCCTTACTGGGCGGATGGAGCCTTGTTAGGAACATCATGCTCTGATGGCCCCCCTGCCAAACCCTGCTCCCTTTTCCTTTCATGGTTTTTTAAATTTATTTATTTATTTATTTATGGCTGCTTTGGATCTTCGTTGCTGTGCATGGGCTTTCTCTAGTTGTGGCGAACAGGGGCTACTCTTTGTTGCAGCGTGCAGGCTTCTCGTTGTGGTGGCTTCTCTTGTTATGGAGCACGGGTTCTAGGCACGCGGGCTTCTGTAGTTGTGGCTTGCGGGCTCTAGAGCGCAGGCTCAGTAGCTGTGGCATACCGGCTTAGTTGCTCCATGGCATGTGGGATCTTCCCAGACCAGGGCTCGAACCCACGTCCCCTGCATTGGCAGGCAGATTCTTAACCACTGCACCACCAGGGACGTCCTCACAGGTATTTTGTATTCCTGACTCCATCTCAGCATCTGCTTCCCAGAGAACCCAACTTTCAAGAAATAACCATTTATTTAGTTCATAATTCTGTGGGTCAGTGATGTGGGCTGGGCTCAGCTGGGGTGGCTCATCTCTGCTCCATGGTCTCTCATCCTCCATCAGGCTAGTTGGATTTGTTCACATGGACTTGTTCAATTTTTCACATGGCAGATGGAAAGGACTCCATGAGAGAAAGGAGAAGGCACTTAAAATCTAGACTATGAACTGCCACAGCATCGCTTCTGCCATAATCTACCAGCAAAAATAAACCACAAGTCCAGGCCAGATTCAAGAGGAAGAGAAACAAACTGCCTCTTGATCAGAGGAGCTGTAGAGTCACAATGAAAAGGGTTGGGTACAGGGCAGGGTGAAGAATTGCAGCCAATTTGCAAACTGCTACAGTAGGTGTGGTCAAGTGATTAAGTTGTTAACAACTTAATGATAAAATGTTAGCAGAAGTGAAATATACGTTTATGAGCCTGGGTCTTCAGACACAGAGTTGTGCCTCCTCCACACCCTCTTTTCTCTTCCCTCCATCTGGAATCCATCTAATTTTATTATGCAGATGTTGTCAATGAAGGACTTTAGAAAGAACCTGGGTTCTTGAAAAACAAGGAAGCACAGCTGCCCTGCTCACCCAGATTATTTACATCCTAGCTGTTGCAAGACAGAGAAAAAAACTTTTTTTCTTTAGACCAATGCATTTTGGGACTCTTTGTTATGGTAACTTATCACTACCCTAACTAATGCACATAAACATTGATATAGGTACTGAAACCTAGGGGAAAGTAAGTGTTTAAAGAGGAGTTTTAAAGACCCTTGCTGGGTGTTGTGCAATGTAATCCCCTCACTTCTTGAGTAACCTCATAGGTCTTCATCACTTTTCAATGTGGATTTTGCTTTATTTTTTTCCCAGAAATGTCAATATACTGAATGGATCTTAAGAAAGCATGGGGCAACCAACAAGGACTACTTGCATGTGGATTGCAGTATCATTACCCCATTTTTAGATGGGGACACTGAAGTTATATAGCAAATAACAGATGAAAATAGTATTCTAATCCTGACTTATCAGGCCCCAAACCCATTTCCCATCTAAGCAGTTATTAGGTTTATTTTTCCCTTGTGAGTATAGTAGGGGTTTTCTTCTCTGTGTTGCCATCTTTAGAGTGGGTAGAGAAACCTCCCATTCTACCCAATGGCAGGTGGTGGTCTACAGGGATACATTGCAGGAATGAGGCCAGGACTCTAAGACTAATATTCTCTTTGGATAAAGAGAAGCAAGAGAGTTCAGCCAAGTCATCAAGGAGTAACTCTTGCCAAAATTACTCCTTAGATGAAATTATGACTCATTTGGAATCTTTATTAATTAATTTGATGAGGGAGCAGCTGGGTTGGTGCCATCTATGCAGAGATAAAGGTGGCTCACGTTTCAGCCAGAAATCAGAAGAGAAATAGAAGGTTTAAAATTGCCAAAATGCTACAGCACTCTCTGTCTTTTGCAGAGGCTTTGTTTCTGGCCAAAACTGTAATACATTAAATGGTATCTACATATCCCTTCAAACAATATATGTGTGCACATACACAAAGGATTATATGGAAAGTGTAACATTTTATAACTTTACTAAGAGGCCAAGTGATATCTTGTAATTTTCTGCAATTGAGCAGGAAGGGGAAAATGTCTAAAGCCTGGCATTAAATTTTGCTTTTCAGTTCCAGATAACCATTTTAAATCTCAAGGTTTGGGCTTCCCTGGTGGCGCAGTGGTTGAGAGTCCACCTGCCGATGCAGGGGATGTGGGTTCGTGCCCCGGTCCGGGAGCATCCCACATGCCACGGAGCGGCTGGGCCCGTGAGCCATGGCCGCTGAGCCTGCGCGTCCGGAGCCTGTGCTCCGCAACGGGAGAGGCCACAGCAGTGAGAGGCCCACGTACCGCAAAAAAAGAAAATCTCAAGGTTTAAATAGCAATGGATTCAAAAAGAAATTTATATACATAATTAACTACATAACTGATTACACTTGCCTGAATATACACTTGATTAGTTTAGTGCTCCTTGAGTACAAGTTTCTAAGCAATAGTATATTTGGTGAATTGAAACAGAAATAAATAATGATAAGAAATTTACTGACAGCTAAATTAAAATAAGATTTTGAAAACGTCTTCATATAATTCAAAACTATATTCATAGAAGTAATTCTTTTGTATATATCATGCAAAACATGCCAAGTAATAATGCTGTCAGAATTATTTCTCATAGGCAAACACTGAAAGCTAGTGGCTCTTAACCAAAACTTGAAGCTGAAAGAAGCCTTGCACAGTATCTAGTTCAGCTCATCATGTTAAAGATGAAGGAACTGAAACCCAGAAAGGATTATTGATGAGTTCACAATTATTTCTTTATTATTAGTAAGATACTATTATTTTACTATTATTATAATCCACCCCTCTATCCCTAGTGCTTTTATTTAAGTATCTTCTTAATCAACTTTTGAAATAAAGAAGAGGAGAAATGAACTCTAGAGACCAAATCAATCTCAGAACTATAAGTGAATTTCTCTTTACCATTAAAAAGTACTTAAGGGCTTCCCTGGTGGCGCAGTGGTTGGGAGTCCGCCTGCCGATGCAGGGGACACGGGTTCGTGCCCCGGTCCGGGAGGATCCCACGTGCCACGGAGCGGCTGTGCCCGTGAGCCATGGCTGCTGAGCCTGCACGTCCGGAGCCTGTGCTCCGCAACAGGAGAGGCCACAACAGTGAGAGGCCCGCGTACCACCAAAAAAAAAAAAAAAAAAGTATTTGATACAACATTCTTTCCACACACACGTTTTTATCTCTGCCTGGTACATAGTAGATTCTCAGTATTATTTGAATGAGTGAATTCTTCCAGGGTAAAGAAAAAAGCAAAGAAAATCAGACTTGTCCAGCATATGGTTCATTGTAGAAAGGTCTTTCATTCCACCTCCACTGATCAAGCTCCCCTTAGCCCTCAAGTCTCAGTCTAAATGTCACTTCTCTAGGGAAGGAAAGCCTTTACTGCCCTCCACCCCCCAATCTCTAATCACAAAACTAGGGTAATTGCATTTGTACTTATTCTGCACAGCCTTGGTCAGAATTTCATCTTTAATTATGTATGTATATATGTATTTAATGTGTCTCTTTCCCACTACATCAAAAGTTTCTTATCAGAGGTTTTGTCTGTCTTCACCACTTTATCTCTAGTACATCACACTAGCATTGCCCCACAACAAGGTCTCTCCAAACATGTTTTGACTATGCGGATAAATAAATGAGCAAATGAACAGACAACCCTGTGGCAAAATCACATTTGGCTTAACAGACCTACAGAAGAATATATAATTTGTCTTTCCTTGAGTTGTTTAAAATGAGATAGGAAAGGAAATAAAGAAACTAATCATAACAGACATCTGAAAGTCAGAGTTCCAGATCAGGGGCAAATAGAGACAAAATTGTAGCAAGAAAATAAAATGGTTCTAAAGAAACATACTTAGGAAAAAAGTGGCTCTGACAGGACATTTAAAAATATACCCACATTTCCCAAAATAAACAGGAGCAGTTTACCTCTGAAGCAAGCCCAGCAATGCCAGGGCAGGAGTAGTATCTTACAGGTGAACATCACTGAATGAATGAGAAGATAGTCTTAAGTGTGCTTTTCTTCATCCTTCCGTGTTGGCAACTGTTATGTAAAGGTCAAGATGTGGGGCAAGGAAAGCCTTACTACAGTTTTTAAATGAGAGTCAAAAGCCTTAAGGCAAACTGTTTTTGAAAAACCTCCATAGCTACTCAATTGACTTACTGGACAACCCACAAAAATGAACTCAAGCTCGTGGCTGTGTCCATCATAATGAGTGAGGCAAGAAATAAGAACCAGCTTTTCAAAATGAAGTCAAAAGCTTCAAAAGCAAAAAGGAGATCTAAACCAAAAATTAAAGGCTGTTACATTAAACACAGGAAAAAAAAAACAAAACTGCCTATAATTTCGTGAACTACAAAAATAAAAAAAAAGGAAGTGGCATACAATGGTTTATATACACTGTTTAAAACACATCTTGCAACTGGAAAAATCAAGTTCCAGAGAGGAAATACATACCATGTGAAGCTTTTATCATCAAAGCCCAAAGCAGGCTCATTATACAAGGATTCTAGACACGAGGATCAAAGACAGAATCCCCAATGTGCAAGGTTTAGGGGACTCCTTATGTCATCAACATGAATATATCAAAGGAGACATGAAAAAAATGAATATGACAGTGATAACCTACTGAGGAATGTGATATAATGGAGAAGGTTTAGCCGTCAATGCTCAAGGTGCTTGCTATAGTGAAATGAAGAAAGAAGAGAAAGAAAAACAAAAACAAAACACCTAATGGCAAGGCAAAACAAAGCAGAATGTAGATGAATAGTCACTATGACTATATTCTAGTTTGTATGATATGTCTAGGGCTTCTGGCTTAAATTGTATGAAACCCTTTGAATAAAGATCTCCTTTTTTTTTTAACTGATGGAAATAGTATGTTTTTTTATTTTTTGTGTATTTTTTATTGGAGTATAGTTGCTTTACAATGTTGTGTTAGTTTCTGCTGTACAGCAAAGTGAATCAGCCATTTGTATACATATATCCCCTCTTTTCTGGATTTCCTTCCCATTTAGGTCACCACAGAGCACTGAGTAGAAACCCCCTGAGTAAAGATCTTCTTACCAAGTCAAAGCTCGCTGCACTTGCCCAGAACTGCTTGCTGCACAACAAGCCAATAAGTTGAGAGACAAGGTGTTAGGGCAAGGAATAGTGACTTTACTCAGAAAGCCCACAGGCCAAAAAGATGGTGGACTAGTGTCCCAAAGAACCATCTTACCTGAGTTAGAATTCAAGCTTGTTTTAATCTAAAAGGGGAGGGGATGTGGTTTTGTTGTTGCAAACTTCTTGGTGTCAGAATCTTTTGTTCTTGCTGCTGTCCATGTAGGTCAGGTCATGATGTTCCTGTAAACCTCCAACAAGACAAATGCTATTCTCTGATCTGCAACTTTTTCTCTCTATGTGAATGGAAAAGTGTTATACCTTTAAAAGTCAGAGCCTAGGGGCTTCCCTGGTGGCGCAGTGGTTGAGAGTCTGCCTGCGGATGCAGGGGATGCGGGTTCATGCCCCAGTCCGGAAAGATCCCACGTGCCGTGGAGCGGCTGGGCCCGTGAGCCATGGCCACTGAGCCTGCACGTCCAGAGCCTGTGCTCCGCAATGGGAGAGGCCACAACAGTGAGAGGCCCGCGTACTGCAAAAAAAAAAAAAAAAAAAAAAAGTCAGAGCCTAGAGAATGGTCTATCCTGTACATTTCAGGCTATAGGCAAAATTCTTAACTTGTAGCAAAAGCAATAGAATACAAAGGTTAAAGTAAAAGAAACAGATCAAATACTTAGAATACTGAGTTAGATCAATACTTTATGAAGAACATAAAGATATGTTCTTCTCTATTACAATCTTGATTCAGAAGCATTTCATCTTCATCATAGTTGAGAGTTTGTGTGTGTTCTTTCAAAAGTTTTGTAAGCCATCAAACATCTGCTGACACACTATAGATAGCCCAAAAAATAATCTTTTAAAAGGGTAATTTACCTTTTCTTAAGATTCAAACTGAGAATCCCCACCCCTAACACTTTGATTCAGAGAACAGAATGGTATCCAAAGGCAAACCAGTAGTTTCATTAGGAGAAATTGTTTGAGAATTTTAAATGCTAAGACTGGAACAGTAGTGCTTTAGACCAGTGCTACTCAAACTACCTGTTATGAGGGACCAGGTTTTTTTCTAATCTGTTGCAGACCAATAATTTTGTAAAACACAATAAAATTGGATTACTGTGCTAGAAAATTGAAATTAAAAAACAAAAACATACTAATCATGAGAGAAAAATCAGACAAATCTCAATTAAGGGACACTGAACAGCATATCTGACCAGTTCTCCTCAAAACTGTCAAGGCCATCAAAAACAGCCAAGAGGAATCTAAGGCATTGTGACAACTAAATGTAAAATGGTGTCCTGGGTGGGATTCTGGAATAGAAAAGGACATTAGTGAAAACTAAGAAAATCTGAGTATAAACTTTATTAATAATAATAATGTATCAATATTGGTTCATTAATTGTAACAAAATTACTGTCTAAAAGGTTTCTAAATTCCCACTCTCAGTTTCAGTACTTATCTCATTATAGTCTGTTAACAAACAGCTCATGGACTGACACTAGCCCACGGACCACACTTCATGTAGCACTGGTCTAGGCAACTGCTTCCCAAATACCACGGTGAAATTTTCATTGGGTATACAGCCAATTAGAAAAACGAGGATAATGAATTGAGTTTTCCATAAAGCTAATTTGATGTAAAGGACCATCCTATATTCTGAGATTATCTCCTTTCCACATATTTAGGGGTATATGTGTTTGTGTAGGTGTGTGAAACAATGGAGAGTAGATGGTAGTTGTCTTCGTTTGGATGCTTTTGCCTACAAATTATTGAAAAGTGACTAAACAATAAAGATATTTATCATTTTTCATACAAGAAGCTTGCACTTAAAGAGGTTCCAAGGAAAGTCATGTGCTGTGATTCCAACAAGCTTCCTTTCATCCTTGGACTGTGTCATCTGCTGTGTGTTGGCTTGTCCCCTTAAGCTGGCTTTCCTCATGGTCCCAAGATGGCTGCAACAGTTCCAGTTGTCCCATGAAGACAACAATGTCCAAAAAAGAAAGGCTGCCAGGGGTGATTTACCATGAAACTAAAGAAGCTTAAGCTTTAGAACCCTTCACTTTGACAGGCTCCTTACAAGGTCCTGGAGAGGACCCTAGCAATGCATTCACCTGGTCATATATTTTTGTAAACTGTGAAAAAGCAAGACAATTTTATACCTTTTTCCTTAAAAAGGTCCCCCAAATTGTACAAGCTTCAATCTCCACAACCTGAAGCCTACCATGAAGAGCACTTTTTCTTCATGTATCTCTCTTTTTAAGAGTAAGAAAAACCTTTCCCAGAAATCCTGCATTATATCTCACTGGCTAAAACTAAGTCAAGGCTCACTCCTAAACAAATCATTGGCAAGGGAGTTGGGATTACATAATTGGCTTATACTAATCAACATTCACCCCTTGCTGCAGAAGGGGAGCCCAATTTACCTGAATCCCCTGGCTGCTAGATACCTGAACAAAATTGGAATTCTAAAAACAAGGAAGAAGAGCATGAGATTTTAATATCCTACCAGTGGTGTCTGTCATAGAGAGGTTTTTTTCCCCTTAATTTTTATTTGTAAAACTAAAAGTTGGTGACACAATGTTGGTCCCCTAATTTTTGAAAAAAATCTTTACTGGACAATAAAATTTATAAATCTGGGAACTTGTAGGCAAATCAATGAAAAGAATGAACACAATTAATAACTTTTAAAGGCTTAGGTCTGGTTACCTAGAAGTAGAGCCTGAGATGGGACTGGTGAGTCATTTATTGAGCAGTGCTATCTGGAGAAGCCTGCAAGGGAGAAGGGTAACCGGATAGGCCAGGAGTAAAAGCTAAGCAAAACCATAGGTTCAGCTGGAGTCTAGCTTCACACTGATCCCATGGGGGAGCTTTGGAATGTGTCTTGCATCACAGAGTTAGTCTCCCCTTGAGGCAAAGAGCTTTGTTCCCCACATCAATCAGTTACTGGTTGGCTGAGGGTAAGTGGCTAACCACCTCCCAGGCATCTCTGGATGAGCTGGTTCTCTCTGGACTAGAGCAATTCTCTGGGGAAAGGTGCAGCTGTGAGTGGTTTGCCACCAACATGCACAGCAGCTGAAGGATGGGTTGGACAACCCAGTAAAGAGGATCTGGGTGGGGCTCCAACCATGTCTAATATATACCCTTTCATCAAGTGGTTTTCTGGTGATTTATTTCAGAGGAAAAAGTGATGAAACAGTTTTGTTCACATAAATACCTCATATAGTGAACAGGCTGGACTCATCACTTATAATCATAAAGCAACTTAATTTTTTATTTCACAATCCCTTCAAATTTATTAGATGGAGCTAGTCCTTCCTTTATCTCTGAATGAACTCAAGCAGTCTCACGATTTTTTTTTTTTTTTTTGCGGTACACGGGCCTCTCACTGTTGTGACCTCTCCCATTGCGGAGCACAGGCTCTGGACACACAGGCTCAGCGGCCATGGCTCATGGGCCCAGCTGCTCGGCAGCATGTGGGATCCTCCTGGACCGGGGCACGAACCCGTGTCCCCTGCATCGGCAGGCGGACTCTCAACCACTGCGCCACCAGGGAAGCCCTCACCACTTTTCTGATCCCTTTTAGGAAACAAAAATCCTTACCATGACTTGACATCAGCAAACCACCTTTAGTTGAAGTGGAATGTCTAGGCTCTTACACTTGTCCTGCTTGCTAACCATGGTTGCTGACCCCCTAGGCAGAGAGGGGAGTGAGCAGGAAGAAATAAGGAAGCCAGGAAACTTCTCATATGAATGACCTAAAATGGCTTTGAAGACTTTGTCCTGGCAGATGTTTAAAGCTGACTCCCTTGTGAGTAACTTCCATGGTTTCTTCAGATAAGTCCCAATCAGAGGTCTTTCACTTGTAGCTTCCTTGATCTGAGCAATCATATCTCAGGTCTGTCTGGTCTGTCTGTCTCTCCTTCTATAGCCCATGGGAACCTGGTGATATTTTTCACTCTCTGCTAGGCCCTCATCACCAGCCCCCCAGCAAACCCTATCAGACAGTATGTGTGGATAGGTACCCTCACCTCTCTCTCACATCTAGGTCTTGGGAAACATTTAGGCAGTCTTAGCCCCACTAAATTTTATTTGCATGTCAGCAGCTAGCCAGCCCACTCTCAGGCAGTTTCACTAGGCTCGAGTGAGGAGCACCCACCCACTAGCTCTACTCTTTGATGGCAGTTGGGGAACCCATATCATAGCTCTCTCCAATCCTTTCTCTCTCAACCCATCTGTGCTCTCAGTGTGGGTGAAGGATTTAAGAGCCACTTAACTGTGTGGTCCTCCATATTTAAATTTAAATTAATCAAAGTTGAGAATTCCCTGGCGGTCCAGTGGTTAAGACTCTGCACTTTCACTGCCGAGGGCATGAGTTCAATCCCTGGTTGGGGAACTAAGATCCCACAAGCCACGTGGTGCAGCCCAAAAAATAAAAATAAATAAATAAATAAATAAATAAAAATTACATAAAATTAAAAGTTCAGTCATGGTAGATATATGCCAAGTGCTCAGTAGCCACTTGATGGCTAGTGGTTAACATTTGGAAAGCACATATGCAGAACACTGTAGAAGGTTCTATTGATTCTTGAACACCTACTTTAAAGTCTCTACATGGTGGTCTGTCTTAGAACTTTGGGTATCTGAAACATCATACCATAAAGCCTCAAGCAAAGCCTAATAAACTGTTGCACGTACATTTAAAAATGTGAGATGTATTAATATAACTACATAGGATTTTCCCATGAATCTCATTTCATGTAGGGTAATTATTACATTCTTAAAGTTGTAAAAATGTTACAAGGACTACTTCAGTCCTTCAGCTTATATTCAATTAATATGCTATAATTTATCTCAGAGAACATATTTTCATATCATTGAATAGTGTTTATATTTGCTGAGTTTGCACTTTTTTTTTTCCTCAGCACGCGGGCCTCCTACTGCTGCGGCCTCTCCCGTCGCGGAGCACAGGCTCCGGATGCGCAGGCCCAGCGGCCACGGCCCACGGGACCAGCCGCTTGCGGCACATGGGATCTTCCCAGACCGGGGCATGAACCCGTGCCTCCCTCATCAGCAGGCAGACTCCCAATCACTGAGCCATCAGGGAAGCCCTGAGTTTGCACTTTTGAAATTACTCTCTGTAATATTTTATGTCCAAGGCAACAATAGTTTAAAAATGGTTCACTGAGGTAGTTCTTTGGTGGCCTAGTGGTTAGGATTCAGGGCTTTCACTGTCGTGGCCCAGGTTCAATCCCTGGTTGGGGAACTGAGATCTTGCAAGCTGCACAGTGTGGCTAAATAAATAAATAAAATAAAAATGGTTCATTGAAGTGTAAGTATAGTAATGAAAATAATAATATAAATGCTATAATTGAGAACAACCAAATAAATGTAAAAAATGACCAGAAATCTAAAACAGAGAATGTGAGGCTAGTCATGCTGGGACAAGTGAATCATGAGTATACTGATTTCCCACAAGTAACCAAATATAAAACGTATAGACAGGAAATAAGATAAATCTTTGAAATTGAATGATAGTCATTCATCAGTTTATTCTCTAGTTCTCAGCATGTTGTCTCCTTCAAAATTTGTCAAATAGTAGCACTGTATCCTTTGTGTAATGTTCAAACAAAGCATCATGACCACTCAGATGAACCAACCATCTGTCCTATTCCAAAACAAACAGAAAATAATGTTCTCCAATATGAAAACAATAAAATTTGCTGCTAGATTAAAACAATGCCTATGTTCATTCTTATGAGTCATTAAAAGTAGGTGCATGTCATGGCATTGCTGAACAATAGTTGCAAAGCAAATGACAAGAATCATATTCAGAGAGAAGACTGAAAAAGCTATTGGCAAATCCTTTAATGAATGACTCTATTGTAGACGCTACTAACAAAGGCACGCATGGTGGAAGAGCAGTTACTATTCATTGTGGATACTAGTACTTCACAGAGGAGGAAATTGCTGATGAGAATTGGGGTATAAATCAGCCCTTGGCATACTGTGATATAATATGTGCATGAGAACTTCTGGGTGACTTTTTGTTCTCCTTATCCCTGAAAACCCATGCTAATCATTCATTTGGTCAAAGTTCTGCGAGTCATAATCTTTTTTTTTTTTTTTTTTTTTTTTTTTTTTTTTTTTTTTTTTTTTTTTTTTTTTGCGGTACACGGGCCTCTCACTGCTGTGGCCCCTCCCGTTGCGGAGCACAGGCTCCGGACGCACAGGCTCAGCGGCCATGGCTCACGGGCCCAGCCGCTCCGCGACATGTGGGATCCTCCCGGACCGGGTCACGAACCCGCGTCCCCTGCATCGGCAGGCGGACTCTCAATCACTGCGCCACCAGGGAAGCCCGCGAGTCATAATCTTAACAGGACATAAGTGTGTTGAGATCAGCACTGACAAAGCACCAGACAGGTATGTAACAAGAATGATATTTAAATAAAAGAGGCTGCACCTGAATGCCGATTCACATTGTATTTTATTCAGAGAGAATAGTAGGCAGTTTTACACATACCCAGGTGCATACACACACACACACACACACACACACCCTGTTGTTTCTGTTTCTCTGGAGAACCTTGATTAATACAAGCCCCTTTGTGACCTCTGGGAAGGTAGACCCCCACGCCCTGTGGTATGGTATTTGTCCAGGTCCAGAAGTGACAGGAGGCGCCAGAACTCCCAGGCACAGGGATGGCTGGCCTGGATGAAGGATCACAGCAAGGGGGGTGACCCAGCCCTCCCAGTGAGAGGTTGGTCTGACCCAGGGAGCAGAACCATGTGGGCTGCAGTGGAGTTGGGTGGTTTTGGCTAAGGTAGAATAAATAGCTAACGGTTCAGGATGTGGCATCCAAGGAAACCTCAGGAGCATAAACTGTATCTGAAACTGACCTGAAGCTAACTTCAGGCACCAATTATCTAGATTTTTAATGTTGAAGGTAAAACATCGGGATTTCTTCAGAAAACTACATTGTGTACTATTGGCTCAATCACCAAGACCTTAAATTTTCACTGACTCCTGATGATTCTTAAGATATCTGGGAGATAAACCAATGATGTATTATTCAGCCTATTTTAAATCACATTCAAAAGCTGCAACAGTGAATCAATCACTTCCAGAGTCTACTGTGACCAAAGAATGAATTAAGAATCCATTTACCTCACCTCCCCTAAATGAACACGTTCAAACTTCAGCGGTGGAGTGTGACATGCTACAGTTCTGGCATCTGATGGAGCCCTAAAATAGTTTTCTACTTCTGTATAACAGATAGCTCCCAACCTTAGTGGCCTAAAACAACAATAATCACATATTTGTTTACAATTCTGCAATTTGGACAGGGCTCAGCAGGGACAGCTTGTCTCTGAGCTGTTTGGTGTTGCCTGGCATGGCCTGACTAAGGGCTGAGCTGCAGGTTTCCCCACTATCAGAAAGCAAAGCCTTCCTATGAAGCCTTTCGTAAGCCAGGATGGCATAAAGAAAAGAAGCAATTACCTTAGGACACATCTTGCTAAAGAACGCACAGACACAGCTCAAGGATATGGAGGCTGGATGCCGAGATGCTGAGTGTAGTTCCCAGGGGGAGAGCTTGGTGGTGCCCCACTTGCTGCTCAGGGTGCACGCTACCTGTATAGGGCTGCTGCAAAATAAAGGCTGAACGCTAGTTTAACTTTTCACCTTTTTCCCTAAAAGCAAAATCCCCTTTGGATTTCTTTGGGTTAGAGGAAACGAGTACTAAGTGTACATCTTTCGTAAAAGCGAAGGGACGTAAAGCGAAATTTTGAGAGGCAGGCAGGGGATGACTCTATCTGAGAATGGTCTTATTCACAAAGCTGTCAGTCGGTTCTGGCTGTTGGCTGGGAGCATGACTGGGGCTGTCTCTGGGACACCTAGGTTCTCCTCAACATGGCCGGCTTGAACATTCTTAGAGCGAAAAGGCTGTGTTCCAAAAAGGAGCATTTCGAAGGGGAAAACTATGTAGAGGATGGAGGAGATTTCACCTCTTAATGAGAGGAGTAGCAGCGGATTACTGCAAATGGCTGTGGGATTGGGGGTGTTGATGTTTGTAAATTGGGGTCCACATCTATCCAACTAATAGTGAGAATTATCTGAGAGAAAAACCAACACTTGCCGCTATTAGCCACCTATCGTTGTGAGTTTGGGTTTTCTAAATGAGTTAGAAATAAATAGTAAGAAAAGAAACCAATGTGACCTATAACTCAAGTTATCCATTATGACCCTGGCTTGACAAAAATTGCATACAATCCTTAAAAATCTGAAATGATCATCATAAATTTTGAATATTACTTTTTACTAATGAGCAATCTTTTAAAATTTTCACCTAAAATTTTCAGTTCACAAATATGCCAAACACTGATAAGGGGTCAAATGAGGCTGAAAGTGTGAGAAAAACTGCCTTATGCACATCTGTGAAAAAATCACAGAGGAAATGGTCTCATGTGGCCTTCTAAGATTTAAATATCAACTCACTGTTGAGGATCCTGAAAGCAAGAGACATTGCCATACTAATAGCTAAGATATTTCACGAGGACTCGATACAGGATCCAGGAAGGCTATGAGTACATTAAAGGCAATTAGAGACACAAGCCATCATCACCATTATGTTCCCAGTTCATGCTCCCAGATATCTCCCTGTGTATTTAAATATTAAAATCTAAAAACTTGCCCTTGGGGGCTTCCCTGGTGGCACAGTGGTTAAGAATCCGCCCATCAATGCAGGGGACATGGGTTCGAGCCCTGTTCCAGGAAGATCCTACATATTGCGGAGCAGCTAATCCCGTGCGCCACAACTACTGAGCCTGTGTTCTAGAGCCTGCGAGCCACAACTACTGAGCCCACGCACCACAACTACTGAAGCCCGTGTGCCTAGAGCCTGTGCTCCACAACACGAGAAGCCACTGCAATGAGAAGCCCGTGCACTGCAACGAGGAGTGGCCCCACTCTCCACAACCAGAGAAAAGCCCGCGCGCAGCAAAGACCCAACGCAGCCAAAAATAAAAAAATAAATTAATTAAACAAACAAACAAACAAACAAAAACCTTGCCCTTGGGACTTCCCTGGTGGTCCAGTGGTAAAGAATCCGCCTTACCATGAAGGGGACAACGCGGGTTCCATCTCTGGCCGGGGAACTAAGATCCCACATGCGCGGGGCAACTAAGCCTATAATTACAACTTTCTCTTTCCTAAGGGTTCATATACTCTTCATATTTAGCATTCAGGAGGTTAGTGTGGTATACAGTAAAATCCCTTAACCTCTGGAAAATCCCTTAAACTTTCTTTCTTTTTCTCAGCTCTAGACCAGGTTGTAGACAAAACAACTTATTGCTATCATGGTCTCTCCTTCAGCTATCCCTCCTCTGCCACTTCACATTGCAAAATTGGCATCTCTTTTGGGGCAACCACTGCTTCTCCCATGGTCTCCCCTCACCCCTTAATCTTGGTGCTTTAATCAAAGACTCTTTGGAATTGTCACCTATTCTCAGAAATACATATACCCCACCTGAGGTCCAAGGCTCTCCCACCATTTCTGTTCAAATTTGAAAGTGTTTGGCAAACGTTCTTCATGATTGTTGTTTGAAATGGTAGTATCTCCCTGTTTCACTGAAGATGGGAATAAGGAATCGAGGAGTGGCTTACTTAGGTGGTTCTAGCTCAAGGTCCCTCATGAGAGTGCAGTCATCTCAAGGTTTGACTGGGGCTGGAGAATCCCCTCCCAAGCTCACCATCATGGTTGCTGGCAGGTTTCAGTTCTTTGCTGATACCTGACCAGAGGCTTTAGTTCCCACCACATGGGCCTCTCCCATAGGGCTGCTAATGCATGGCAACTTGCTCCCCCAAGGGAATGTGATGAGAGTAATCGAAAGAAGGAAAGTGAGAGGGAGCACAAGAGAGCACCCCAAATGGCAATCATATTCTTTTATAACTTAATTTCAAAAGTGACACACTGTCACTTCTGCTGTATTCTACTGTTCACACAGACCAACGCAGGCACAATGAGACGGGACTGCACTTGGGTGTGAATACCAGAAGGTAGGGACCATAGAAGCTATCCTGGAAGATGGTTACCACAGCATATGTGTATGTGTGTGTGTGTGTGTGTACGGGTATATGTATATATATATATGTGTGTGTGTGTATATATATATATATATAATACCACACACATACACACACAAATTAACCAGAAGAATGTTTATAACAATTCTAAGTTTGAATGTACTTAATAATATAGCTTCAAAATATATGAATAAAAAATTGATAAAACTACAAAGAGAAAGAGAAATCTCCCATCATAGTGACTTTAGTTCATTCACCCAGTAATGAATAGATCAAATAGATGAAAATATCAGTAAAGATAAATATATTTTGAATAATACAATTAACAAATTCAATCTAATGGACATATATAGGACCCCATAAAACAATTGGAGAATGCACATTCTCTTCATGCCATACAGATCCTTATGAAATTTGACTACTTAATAGTCCACAATTTGTGTCAATACATTTTGAGGAATTGGAACTGCAATTTCTGACCACAATGCACTTAAAATGCAAATCAATTTGTAAAAAGATGATCATGAAAATCTTATACACTAGCAAACTTTAAAATAAACTGCAAAATTATTCACAGGTAAAAAAAGAAATCATAATGGGAAATTTAAAAGGTATAGAACTGAAAAATAAAAACAAATGCAACATAAAAATTTTGGAGATTCAGCTATAGCAATGCATAGAGGGAAACTTATAATCTTAAATGGATAATTTAGAAGAGCCAAAAGACAGAAAATTAATGAGCTAAGTGGTTAATTTATTTTATTTATTATTTATTTATTTTTTGGCTGCATTGGGTCTTCGTTGTGGCACGCGGGATCTTCGTTGATGCAGGTGGGATCTTTTGTTGTAGAGTGCGGGCGTCTCTCTAGTTGTGGTGTGCGGGGTTTCTCTTCTCTAGTTGTGATGCATGGGTTCTAGAGCGTGTGGGCTCTGCAGTTTGCAGCACACGGGCTCTAGTTGAGGCGTGCGAGCTCAGTAGTTGTGGCACGCGAGCTTAGTTGCCCCGCGGCATGTAGGATCTTAGTTCCCCGACCAGGGATCGAACCTGTGTCCCCTGTGTTGGAAGGCAGATTCTTTACCATTGGACCACCAGGGAAGCCCCTGTAAGTGGCTAACTTAAAAGTTGTTAGTGTAACAACAGAATAAACCCAGGACTAGTAGAAGTATGGAACTAATAAAGTAGAAATTAATGAAATAGAAAACAAAGGTAAAAAAAGAATCAAAAAGCAAAAAATTGGTTCTTTGAAACGACTAATAAAATTAACATACCTTTGGAAGATTAGTTTTAAAAAGGGAAAGGGTGCAAAAGCACTATACTGGAAATAACTGGGACATAACACAAGGGGCAGCAGAGATTAGAAAGAAGTTAAGAGAAAAACTCATTTTAAAATAAATATAAATGAACAAATGCCTAGTAAAAAAGTAATTTACCAAAATTAACAAAAAATCCAAACCCAACCCTGTGTATTCCTTTAAACACATGGAATTGGTCATTTCAAATGGGATTCTCATAAAGAAAACAACTGCTCCAGATAATTTTGATGACAAGTTCTAACAAACATTCAGTGCAAACTCTTCTATAGAGAATTGAATAAACAAGCACATTTATTCATTCTATGGGATTTACTAAATTATTAATTTCAGAAGATTGTAGTAACTATTAGAAAAATCAGCAAAGCATTTTGTTAACTCTTCTGTTAAATAATCCAGCAGTTCAGGGTAACTCTTGGGTTTATTGTTAGCTCTATCTGATTCGGTTTACATAACTGAACTTAACTCAGGTGTTTGGAGCCCAGGAGAATCCTGTTTTCAGTCTTCTTATTCATCCATGTTAATAGAAGTAATCATCCCTTTTGTGAGGTGTACACTTTCCAGCAATCTGTGAGAGCATGGTGTTGTAGTATCTGCAAGCAGAGAGTTTACAAACTCTTCCGTGGGAATTACAGATGGAAGAACTTCTTGTATTACCCATATCGGTTCAAATTTGCCCCAGTTTTTCCACTTAAATAATCTTATATAATATGCCTGAGTTGGTGTAATCCCTTCTCTCCCCACATTCCAAGAATCTGAAATCTGGAACACAACCTTTACCACTGAGTTTAAGAGGAATATATTTAATTGACATAAAGTATAATTCAGCCCTTTTTTCTCTCTGTTCTGCATGCTGCCAAAGTTTGAACCTTGTGAAAATTTGTCCATGTATGATGCCTGAAAACTCCTCTCATGAATCCTTTCTGTGCCCTCTGATGCTCTTGCTGGGCTCCCAGGGGCTGTCTTTTTCTTTCATGATCAAATAAATGAACTCTGTCCTAGATGTTTATGAATCACAATTGCAGGATTCTTGTTGATTTGTCTATTTTCTCCCTTCTCTGAGTTTATCTTTTATTTCCAGTGGAAGCATCACTCCCAGCCTCTTCTGGTGGCTCTTTATTTCCAGCAGTCCACAGAACCTTTCCTGTGTGGCATTCTGCTAAAGGTATGGATTGGAGTAAGACACACTCAATTTGGACCTATAAAACTATCAAGTATCAGGGCAATTTATTCAACATGGCAATTTACTCAACATTTTTCTGCTCAGTTTTCTCATCTGTTAACTGGGAACAGTGATCCTACCTTGCAGGGATGAATGTTTGTGTCCCCCTAATATTCATATGTTGAAACCCTACCCTTATGCCCCAACGTGTTGGTATTGGGAGGTAGTTAGGATTAGATGAGGTCATGAGGATGGAGCTAATCTCATGAATGAGATTAGTGTTCTTACATGACTCACAGAGAGAGCTTGCTTCTCTCTGCTCTCCTCCATTAAGGATGTAACTCGAAGTCTGCCACCAGAGAGAGGGCTTTCACCAGAACTCAACCATACTGGCACCCTCATTTCACACTTCCAGGCTTCAGAACTGTGAGAACTAAATTTTTGTTGTTTATAACCTACCCATTCTATGGTATTTCTGTCAAAGCAGCACAAACAGACTAAGACAGTAATAATAGTAAGGTTAGAGTGAAAGTAAGTGCTTAGCATGATGCTTAGAACTCAGTAAACATGCAGTGCATGCTGATCATTATTATTATCATAATTCCCATTCCCAAAGCCAAGACAAATCGATCTTCAAATTTTTTATTCTAATCTCTATTGATTATCTATTGATCTTATTCATTTGGGGGAAGGGCACATTTTTATTTTTAGTTATTTTTATTTTTAATTTAATTTTATTTTTGGCTGCACTGTGCGGCATGGGGGATCTTTGTTCCCCAACCAGGGATGGAACCCATGGCCCCTGCAATGGAAGCGTGGATTCTTTTTTTTTTTTTTAAGATTTATTTATTTTGGGCTGCATTGGGTCTTAGTTGCGGTACGCAGGCTCTTCGTTGTGGTGTGCGGGCTTCTCTCTAGTTGTGGCACGCAGGCTCCAGGGTGTGTGGGCTCTGTAGTTTGCAGCATGCAGGCTCTAGTTGAGGTGCATGAGCTCAGCAGCTGTGGCACGGGAACATGGGTTCGAGCCCTGGTCCTGGAAGATCCCACATGCTGCGGAGCAACTAAGCCCGTGCATCACAACTACTGAGCCTGAGCTCTAGAGCCCGTGAGCCACAACTACTGAAGCCCACATGCCTAGAGCCCGTGCTCCGCAACAAGAGAAGCCACAGCAATGAGAATCCTGCTCACCGCAAGGAAGAGTAGCCCCCACTCGCCGCAACTAGAGAAAGCCCGCGTGTAGCAACAAAGACCCAACGCAGCCAAAAATAAATTAATTAAAAATTTTAAAAAAGAGGAATTATCCAAGGAAACAGAGGAAGGGTTCAAAAAACAATAGGACAAGGCATCAGAGCTCAGGAGAAATGGTGGGCTAGAAACAGAAAAATCATTACCAAAAAACACTACATGATAAATAAAAGTGGAAAAAACACAATCAAAAACATAACAAAGGACATAAATGATAGGCTTTTTTAAAGCCCCAGAAAGAGATGGAAAAGGGCAGTGGTATAAAAACATTAGGGAAGATGAGAGATATAGCAGTCAAAGGGGCTCTAACAGGCACATAATTGATATTCCCAAAGAATAGAACCAAACAAATAAATTAAAATTTTTTTTCCAAAAACTGATAGAAGAAAACCATTCCAAATAAAGATTCGAGTCTTCAGGACAAAAAGCCATAAGATGACCAAGAAAAACTGAGGTTTTACCCCAAATCAAGATATATTCTGATGAAGGGAAAAGGACCAATCCAGACAGAGAAAAGCAAAAAAGAAAAAGTTACACACAAGAGAGAAAAATCCAGTGGCAAAAATCATCTGTTCCAGAAGACAGCAGAACCAGGTCTGGAGAGTTCTTTAAGAAAGTGTGACCTAAAAGTTTATATTAAAAAAAGAATTTATATTCACAAATTTGCTCTTCATAAATAAAAGCAGAAGACAAATACTCTCCAGCACGAGAGAGCTCAAACAAAACAAAAACTATGAGCTCTTCTTGAAAAAGAAGACAAAACAAAACTCTATGATAATAAAATGCAGTCATGCAAAAGAGAGTAGAACCAAAAAATGGATTTTGGAAAAGAAAGAGCCCTGGTAAAATGACTGGTGGTGACTATAGACTATGGTGACAGACTACCTGGGCTTGAATCACATCTCTCTGTGACCTTGGACCAGTCATTTAAGCTCCTGTACCTAAGTCTCCTCATAGCAAAATGCAGACAATAGTTGAACTGAAGTCTTAAGATTTTCTAAGATTTCTTTTGGCTCATGTGTAAAATGCACTTAGAACAGTGTCTGGTACAGATAAAGCTGTGAGCTATATAGGTGAAGCTGTATTTCATTTTAGTAATAAGGCTAAACAACTAGTGAGGGTTTGTTGCTACAAATCAGAATATTGGGTACCTCAAAGAATTGCCAAGAAGGCTACATAGCAACCTCAAAGTCTTCATAGCCAAGAACTTCTAAAATAATGCTTCAAGACTGGTCTAGGGAATACCCTGGTGGTCCAGTGGTTAGGACTCCATGCTTCCGCTGCAGGGAGCACAGGTTCTACCTCTGGTCTGGAAATGAAGATCCTGCAAGCCACATGGCGTGGCCAAAAAAAAAAAAAAAAAAGACTGGGCTCGTGAGGACAGGCCTGCTGCTACTAGCAAGCAAGCACTGGAAGCTGCAGCTTACGACCCTAACACCCCTGGCACTAGACACTGGAGTCTATCACTAGCAGTGCTGCCCCTGGTGCTCCTGAAACTTGCTCTCGCTGCAATGGCCACCAGAGAGTGAACCTGATGGGTGAGCCTTGATCACATGCCGCATCCAAGGTGCCAGGGAAACTGGTAAGTAAGTATTGGTACTTTCAGTTTTGTAGGGGCAGGTGGGCTCTGTCTCCTACCAAGATTCATGTGAAAGAGAATTTCCCAAGCACAATACAGGATTCAGATGCTGGGCAACCTAAAAGAATGACCTATCTCCTCTACAGTAAAATAAGTCAATATAGGGCATGAGCCCTATATACAGAATGCCTAGGGGCAAACACTCTGCAACTGTGGCCAAGTTAATTAAGCTGTAGGAGCCTCCGTTTCATCTGTAAATGGAGAAATTAATAGTACCATTCTCATAGTGCTGTCCTGACTCAATGACTTAACTCATTCAATAAGTTAATTCAAGTACTCAGTAAATGTTAGATATATTAAAGTAATTCTTTTTTGTCTTCTTCTCCTCCTCCTTCCCCTCTTCCCCCTCTGCCTCGTCCTCCTCCTTTTCCCTCTTCCTCTCCACTCCTGCATAGACCAATACCAACAAATACCTTTCTTCACATATTTATAATCCCCAAAGTGCTCTCACCTATCAAAATTAAACTATCCTTATGCAAACAAAAATATACTCATTCCTTCTATAAAGTCTCAAAGTCTAAACAGTTACTACATCCAGCTTTAAGTCCAGGATATCTGGGAGATGTCCATTTGTCTTTTATTCTACCACAGCCTTTACTGATAGTCTGTAATACGTAGATAAAATTTAAAGTGAACTACCACCGATATGCTCTCTATATAAGACTGTGGGGGGGGAAAGGGAGAAGAAAGATGAGGGAAATTAAAGTGCATAAGCATATAGACAACACAGCAGAGAAGAAAACACGAGTTACTGAAATGGTTCTTACTTCTGCAATGTTGTATAAATACTATAGTTAGCATTTATGACTTATTTTTCCACCATCTATTCCATGTTCCCTTGGTTTTCCACCTGCATCTCAGCTGGTTGGGATTTTTTACCTGATGAAGTAAACCAAACCTTAATTTCTGTGGGAGCTAAGCCTTTTGCGGTCCAGTTGTTATCGAGTTACTATCGTTTTCCACTTACTTCTACCATTGGCAGTGGAGGAAGTGGTCAGTGTTTCCCTTGAATCCCATCCATATTCCTTCTTCCCCTCACTGTGCACCATCTTGCCAGTTGGGTTCTCTGAAAGCAGATACTGAGATGGAGTTTGGGGTGCAAGTTGTTTGTTTGGGATCAACACCGATGATGTTAAGGGAGCAGAAGCAGAATTGAGCAGAGGAATCAAACTGCAGGGCAAGCTTGGCAAGCCTCAGCCAGCCTGGTGGGGAGTTCTGGAGGAAGCATGGCCAGTCACTCAGTCACTGGCTACTCCAGAAAGGGTGTGGCGCATGCAAGGTGGCTCTTGGCAGCTAAGGATCTGGTATCTGGAAGCTGGCTGCTGCCTGTATTGCCTGTAGCTGGACCACAAGTCCTTCCTTCAAAGGGATCTAGCCAGCTCATCTCTGTGTTTTCCACAGGCAGCAATTTCATTTCCCCTTAGGAGCCAGGCTCAATCACCCCATCAACACTGTAAACCTCTCTGTTTATGTCTGTTCAGCCAATGTCATGTGGAAACCTCACCTTCCGATCCATTAGAACCATAATTGCATCTGCTAGTGGAGGCATTTCTCCCATGGGCATGATAAAGCACAGAACTTTGAAGATGGGCAATGAAAATTTTGCAGCTGGGTTACTGAGTGGAATGATCAGAGGTGCCTCTTCCTCCCACTTTGTCACATGGAATATATCGCTGAAAATATTGTAGTTTTAGGAAAACAGAAATTGACATGTTTTTGTGCCCCTAGGAAAAAAAAATCTGTATGTAAGTCAAATTGTGGCAATTTGAATTGAATTTTAAATGCATTTGGGGAGCTCATAATGTAAAGGAAGTTGTTCAGCAAAAAGAAAATTATTTTTATTAATCAAATAGTCATTTTTTCATCCTCTAACTTCCTTTTCCCACCTGCTCTCCTTCTCCAGCAAAATTAATATATTTTATCAATTAACATGTTTGATATGGAGGTTTAATAGTAATACACACCTGCACTGTTAACTACAGTTTAATATCCCATCATGTTTCCTGGCAATACTGGTTTCTTATTCCTGATAAGATACCTAGGGATTATGAAATTACGCTAGCAGGAGGTAATAGAAAAGTAAATGTAAAACCTTTCTATTAGTGAATGAAAAAGTTAAATAAATGCCCCTATGAAAGGGCCTTAAGCACTTAGTCTCATTAAGAAAAATGCACAGGGACTTCCCAGGTGGCACAATGGTTAAGAATCCGCCTGCCAATGCAGGGGACATGGGTTTGAGCCCTGGTCTGGGAAGATCCTACATGCCGCAGAGCAACTAAGCCCGTGCACCACAACTACTGAGCCTGCACTCTAGAGTCCGCAAGCCACAACTACTGAGCCTGCATGCCACCACTACTGAAGCCCGCGCCTAGAGCCTGCACACTGCAACGAAGAGGAGACCCCACTTGCTGCAACTAGAGAAAGCCTGCAAACAGCAACGAAGATCCAACGCAGCCAAAAATAAATAAATAAATAAATAAATTTTTAAAAAAAGAAAAGAAAGAAAAATGAACAATAGCCTAAAGAGCTAAGTGGAGATTTGTGCACGACTACAGCTCAATACCATGGAAGGTAGAATGCTTCAAGGCTTTTAAGAGTCAAATGAGTAAATGTTTTAAAATCATTATGATTTGATTTTAATTTCAGTATACTGTAATTCTTAACAGACCCTTTAAATTTCTCTTAGTTTTACCAAGACTTTGTAAGTTTTGCTTTTGCAGTATTCTGCAGTATTGTTCATTAATTCACACTTTCTGTGTATCAGACCAAGGGGTTATAAAATACTGTCGTCCCCCAAGGAGCTCACAATCTCATGGGTATACAGAAAAATAAATAAAAAATTATGGTGGTGCCCTAATAGACGTATGCACAAGATTGCCTACAAGAGAGCCACCAAGGACAGTCAGGAAAAGTGGCACCTGGACGTGTCAGTCAAGCCAAGATGTAAGGCTATGTAGAAAGGAGCCGAGAACATGCTTCTTTTGCTCCTTCTTGATCTTTCAGTTGTAAGAATGCTCCTTCAGTTTGCCTGTGGGAAGATAAGGAGTTAGCCTTCTTTCACCCCTACCTCATGCACTATCTTGATTGTAGTATGGTTCATAGTATACATATGACAAAACTCATCAAATTGTGTGTAGTATATTGTATGTCAATTATATCTCAAGTAAGCTACAAGTAAGTAAGAAGAGGAAAAAAGGATATGCATATACATTTCAAAAGTTTATGGGACTTGCCTGGTGGCGCAGTGGTTAAGAATCTGCCTGCCAATGCAGGGGACACAGGTTCGATCCCTGGTCAGGGAAGATCCCACGTGCAACGGAGCAAGTAAGCCTGTGTGCCACAACTACTGGGCCTGCGCTCCAGAGCCCGCGAGCCACAAATGCTGAAGCCTGCGTGCCACGACTACTGAAGCCTGTGCGCCTAGAGCCTGTGCTCCGCAACAAGAAAAGCCACCGCATTGAGAAGCCCATGCACTGCAACGAAGAGTAGCCCCCACTCACCACAACTAGAGAAAGCCTGCGTGCAGCAACAAGGACCCAACGCAGCCAAAAATTAAAAATAAATAAAATAAATTAATTTAAAAAAACAGTTTTATCAACTTATACTGTTAGTAGGTCTGTGGGGAAACACGTACACTAACACAGTGCTATTGGGAATGCAAATGGTACAACCTCTATAGAGAGGATTTGACAATATCTAGCCAAGTTACAAATGTTCTTAACCTTTGGCCCAGTAATTTCACTTCTAAGAATCAAACAAACATTGGCAGAAATACAAAATGATGTCTGTATGTTACTCTTCGTCGAAGCACTGTGTGTAATAGCAAAAGACTGGAATTTGTCTAAACGTCCATCTGCAGAATGCTGATAAATGATAGCACAGCTACATAGTGAAGTTGAAAAAAAAATGAAGAAGGTCTCAATACACTGCTATGGAGTAATCTTCAGGATGTATTGTTAAGTGAAGATATCAAGTTAGTAAACATTGAGGATATTGCTACTTTTTGTTCCTGGAGATGCTCTATATCTTGATCTGGGTGGTAGCTACATGGGGTGTATAAATATGTAAAACTTCACTGAGCTGTACATTTACGGTTAGTGTACATTACCATATGTATGTTAAATCTCAATTTACAATTTAAAACATTAGATGGTAGCATATTGAGTTAAGAGTGGGAGAAGAGGAAATGGAAATGTGAGACTTTGGGCCACAAAGAGGAAGCACTAGCTAGAACAGAATGTAATGTCAAGGGAGAATTTTTCTCTCCCTCCATTTTTCATTCCTTTCTTCCTTTCTTCTTTCCTTCCTTTTTGTAATGGGAAAGACTAAACACATGTAAAAACTGATGGCTAATAAGAAAGACCAGTTGAAAAGTAAGATTGACTCTAAATAACAACAACATAAAAAAGTACAATCAATAGTGTAAGATCCTTGGAAAGTTGGGAGGATATGGAAATAAAAGAACAAGTAGAGGGATTGTCCTTGGATGGAGGAGGAACATTTCTACTGTCCCAACAGGAGTAAAGGAAGCTGGAATGGGGGCAGCTATAGGATTGGGGACACCAGGCACAACTGTACTGTGTAAAGGAGCTAGCTGGGTAGGGTACACAGCGGGGGAGAGGAGAGAGGTAGAATCCAGAAAGTAGAAAGGATCTGAAATAGTGCCACAGGGATTGGGAGAGTAGGATGTAAGCTGAACAGGAGACATAGTAGGACTGTCAGATATTAAGGGCCTGTTTGAAGTTAATGATCATACGGCTTTCTCCAGCAGGGCTCAGTGGAAGCAGAAAGTTGGCTCCATCCATTGGTACAAATAAGGGATAAGGGGGCTTAGATAATTGGCCAAGCATGTTACTAAAATGATGAATCATTCAGTCTAAAGTGGATAAACAAGGAAGTAAAGAAAGCAGAGAGCTGATTAATTAGAAGCAAACAGAAGGCTCGAAGGATTGGCTTTCCAATGAGGTTAAAAAGTGGTTGTAAGGGGACTGGTTGAAAGCTGTGAGTCAGCATTTCCCAAAGTGTGTTCTGAAGAATATGACCAGATAAATGGCTCATGAACGAATAATGCATCATTAAGATTCTGAGACATCTTGCATAACAGAAACCTGTTTATAGCCATGCACTCCCTGAACCCTTGAATTACTAAACCTCTTTTATTTATTTATTTATTTATTTATTTATTTATTTATTTATTTTTGGCTGTGTTGGGTCTTCGTTTCTGTGTGAGGGCTTTCTCTAGTTGCGGCAAGCGGGGGCCACTCTTCATCGTGGTGCGCGGGCCTCTCACTGTCGTGGCCTCTCTTGTTATGGAACACAAGCTCCAGACGCACAGGCTCAGTAGTTGTGGCTCACGGGCCTAGTTGCTCCACGGCATGTGGGATCTTCCCAGACCAGGGCTCGAACCCGTGTCCCCTACATTGGCAGGCAGATTCTCAACCACTGCGCCACCAGGGAAGCCCTAAACCTCTTTTAATGTAACATCTATTAACATTTTCTAAACCAGTGTTCTTCCAAACATCCGTTAGCAACTCTACTTTGTATGTCACATGCTGAAACTCCTACATTAATCGGATAAAGTGAATAATTATCACAGCATATGATCGTTATTTTCATATGTTTAATGTATTTCAATATGAAAATATTAGTTTCCTATTAAAAGTAGGTATAAGAGTACAACAGGGACTTCCCTGGTGGTCCAGTGGGTAGACTCCGCACTTGCAATGCAGGAGGCCCGGGTTTGATCCCTGGTCAGGGAACTAGATCCTGTATGCCGCAACTAAGAGTTCGCCTGCCGCAACTAAAACCCAGCACAGCCAAAATAAATAAATAAATAATAAATACTTTTTAAAAAAAGCAAAACAAAACAACCATTAAAAAAGAAAAAGAGTATAACATACTTTCAGAAGGTTAAAGGGGGTATGGCTCATGAGGTTAATACTGTTAGGTTTACCTTATTCTGCTATGAAGGTAAATAAAAGGTAGCACTATTGTGTTGGATAATGAGTCCAAATTTAAGCACTAAAATTATTATCTTAGTCTGCTTTAATATTATACCTCATTTTGACCATTAAGCAGGCTTCTGTTAAAACTAATTATATCCCAGCTGAAGAAAAGACGTTGAATAATAAAGGTCCTGATGTAAATCACATCAAATGTGTATTTCTACTCTTTAAACCTCAAAATAAGGTTTCTACTATATATAGTAAGAAGAATAAGGAATAGTCATTAAAATTTGATAAATAGAAAGGTCTCTATTTTCTTTCACTACATTTATTTAAGAACAATAAAATGTAAGTATCTGATGTAAACTGAATTAATGTGTTTGCTGCCCAGCCCTAAGGGAGGATTATACTTGCCCACCTCCCTGACATTAGTCTTGGCTGTTGAAATGTGAGTAGAAGTGACATGAGTTACTTACAAGCAGAAGCTTTAAGAGTCAGTGCATGGTTCACCATGATCTGTTTCCTTCTGCCACAAGACCAGCAATATCCCAGATAGAGGCTGCTCTGTCAGCCTGAATCCCTGGATAAAGGTGACACAGAGCAGGGGCTTCCCTGGTGGCGCAGTGGTTAAGAATCCGCCTGCCAATGCAGGGGACATGGGTTTGAGCCCTGGTCTGGGAAGATCCCACATGCCGCGGAGCAACTAAGTCCATGCGCCACAACTACTGAGCCTGCACTCTAGAGCCCGCAAGCCACAACCACTGAAGCCCACGGGCCTAGAGCCCGTGCTCCGCAACAAGAGAAGCCACCGCAGTGAGAAGCCTGCACTCCCCAAAGAAGAGTAGCCCCCGCTCACTGCAACTAGAGAAAGCCTGCGCGCAGCGAAGACCCAATGCAGCCAAAAATAAAATAAATAAAATAAATTTATAAAAAATAGGTGACACAGATCAAACTTTCGGCTAATTCTGAAAGGACAAGTGGCATGAGCAAGAAATACCAAGATTTAGGGGTCATTTGTTACCACAGCATAACCCATAACCCAGTTTATACTGACCAATGCAGAAATCCCATTCTCCACACCCTACTCATTTCCGGAAAATGGCAACTGTTAATGAACAGAAATAGAAGTAATCACCAGAAGCATACACCTCCCTCCATGGAATGTCTAGAACAGTGGTGGCAAATTGGTTTCATCTCTCCCATCCACTCTAATGGACTTAATAACGCCAGCCTGAATCAGCTCTGTAGAGAAGGATTCTGAAGCCATGTCCTTGCTCAGCAGAAAAGAGTACCATATTTATCAGTATGTCTTCCAGTAGAAGGAGGGGTAATGAGCTGCCCATCCCTGGCCTAAGATGCACAACCTATGCTCACTATCATTTTTGGTATTTTTCTCATTTTGTATAGGAGGCATTATTTTTTTTTAATACACCCAGAAATAAACAAAAGCTAGTTCACTAAAATATTTAGAACAATAAATAATTTCATTTTATTTACTGATGGAAGGAGAAAAAAAGGTTTCTATGAGAGCTGATCACAGAATTTCTTCTCAGGCACAGAACTGTGTTTGCTAGAAACATCTTAAATGGACTTTTTGGTTATTAGTATGGCACTCTAGGCCGCATCTATATGGTTTGAAGAGAGAGGAAAACAGTTCAACTGTTTTACATCAGAAACACACAGTAATTTTTGGAGTTGTTGTTGAATGAACCACAATGAAGAAAACAGAAGTCCAAGAAGAGGGTCAGAAGGGGTCCAGCAACATGGCAGGAGGCCAAGGGGAAGAGATGACCACAGGAAGTTCCCCAGAGGATGGAATGGCTGAGGGACTTTAAAAAACTGAGATGGTTAAGTATTCAGTTGCAAGTGTTTTGCCTTTCTGTTCTGTAATGTAACACTCCTAACCCTAATACACACAACACACCCACACATACTCTGTTATGGGTTGAATTATATCCCCCCCAAATTCATATGTTGAAATCCTAACACCCGCCCCCAACCCTGTACCTCAGAATGTGACCTTGTTTGGAAATAGGATTGTTGCAGATATAATTAAGATGAGGTGGTTCTGGAGAAGGGTGGGCCCCTAATCCAGTGAGACTAGTGTACTTACAAAAGGAGAAAATTTGGACACAGACAGGGAGAACACCATGTGAAGACTGGAGTTATACAGCTACAACCCAAGAAACTACCAGAAACTAGCCTGGAATGCTCCTTCCCTAGCGCCTTCTGAGCTGACACACTGTCCCGCTGACACCTTGATCTCAGAATTCTAGCTTCTAGAACTGTGGGACAATAAATTTCTGTTGTTTAAACCGATCAGTTTGTGTTACTTTGTTACAACAGTCCTAGGAAACACACACACACACACACACACACGCACACAAGCACTCCATTGCCCAGGTCTTCAGTAAAGTCTGCAGCACCCACAGCAATGCACAGTGGCACTCTGGGTACCGAGGGTTTGCAAGGAGTCCAGTAAGTAGACAGTATATGCAGAAGAAACAGGGCATAACAGGAGGCAGAATGCAGAGTGGAGACCAAGAAAGCAGTGGAAACAGAGAGAAGTGGCAGAGGGAACACAGGCTCCGTCTGTTTGTGTTGCCAGAAAGCATTCTCAGAGCTACTGGGAAAGTATCTGGGCTACTTGCTGAATAAGCGATGAAGATCTGAGACAATTTTTTACTAAATCATAAAGGACCAGATGAGCACGGCAAGCTGGGGAAGTTAGAAACAGCTAGTAGCTGACATCTGGCTCACCTAATGATGTCAAGTGGATGTCTCTGGTTCACTGTCAGTGAGCAACTGAAGGAAACTGGCTCACTTTACCATCCCTGAAAAAACGCAGCCCTTGCAACAATCCAGGTTGCTCTGACCTTGGCCTAATGCTCATGATTCCCTGAGCAGCGATAATGAGTTTGCTGCTTTGTGGCTTTTAGAGGTAAGGGAAGAGATGAGCTTGGTCTAATGCCTGCTGACTCATAAGACATAGGGGCCCTAGCCTGCCTCTGATGTGATATGAACACTTGAACCAGGAATTATTTGCCATTTCCTCTCCAGCAAAGAGAGGTTGCTAAGGACGGCCAGCTAAGCATCCAGAAAGGAGACCTAAGACCCCTGTCTCTGCCACCAGGGGGGGCGACAGAAAGAAGGAAGGATCAGGTGCGTTTCCTCCTAACCCTCCCCTTTTAGCTCCTCTACAAGCAAGCTGCTGCAAGAGCGTTAAGAGCTGCTGTTGATTCCTATCAGGTAGGAACTATGCCAAGCATAGCCAGGCTTTATGAAAGGCTACTTATCCTACGTTAGGCATTAACTGGGTACAAAACTGAATCAAGAGCCTTCTGCTCCTTAAGCAGTGTGCAGTCCAGAGGGAGTGGAAACAATGAAATATGGGACAAGGTTAGATGAAATACAGGCCAAATGGAGCTAAAGTGATATGGTATAGGGCGTTCAGAAGAAAAACTGTCTTAGCTGTGTCTCGGGAGATCAAGAAGGGCTCCACACAGAAGGCAGCATCTGAAGACTAGGAATAATTTCCAGGGACAGAGAATCTGGAAATGGTATTCCCGGCTGAGAGAACTGTAGAAGCAATGATAACTTACTGCTTTTTCAGAGGCTGAAGTATAGTTTGGAAACTGAAGATGGAGAGGTTTGATTTTTTGTTTTTGTTTTTGTTCCTTTTGTTTTTCCTTAAAACAAAAATTCCATGCTCAGGACTTCCCTGGTGGCGCGGTGGTTAAGAATCTGCCTGCCAATGCAGGGACACGGATTCAAGCCCTGGTCTGGGAAGATCCCACATGCCACAGAGCAACTAAGCCCATGTGCCACAACTACTGAGGCTGTGCTCTAGAGCCCGCGAGCCACAACTACTGAGCCCATGAGCCACAACTACTGAAGCCTGCGTGCCTAAAGCCTGTTCTCTGCAACAAGAGAAGCCACCGCAATGAGAAGCCCATGCACCACAATGAAGAGTAGCCCCCGCTCGCCGCAACTAGAGAAAGCCTGTACACAGGCAACGAAGACCCAACATAGCCAAAAATAAATAAATAAATTTATTTTAAAAAAATTCCATGCTCAGGAATTTGCACTTTATTCTCTGCACAGTGGGGAAAGCAATGCAGATTTTGCAAGGTAGTCTGTGTTCTAGAAATGTATGTGCAACTTATGGACTCAGTCAACAATTAATGCCCTGGTTGTACGCCCTGCATTCTGCCAGGCACCATGGCGCCAAACAGAAGACCACACTCCTTACTGTAAGAGGCTGCAATCAATTAAAGGGCTAATGCACAGACCCAGAGTCAGAAGGAGAGCTGGGGAGGAGGATCATAGAAGCAAATGGGCTGCAGGAATCCAGAAAGGGAAAGAAAATCATGAGGTACTTCATGGAGGAAGTGAACTGGGACTGAGCCAAGAACAAAGTGTAGGATTGGAATTGCAGAAAGAAGGGAGAAGCATGTTCTGGGATTGAACAGGAGGAAGGTGGGACGAAACAGCTCACATAAAGGCTGTTAGAGTAGTGGACTTGGGGGTATTGGCCTGGGTTTAGAAACCATGAACAGAGGCCCTAGTGTCACGGGTTTTGCAAGCAGCACCACCATGACACCATCAAGGCCATTTCCTTTCCCCAGACCAATGCGGAGATGCAGGTTACATAAGAGGAACCATTGCATTCACTCTTTCCAATACAACCAAACCCAGAGATGCAACCAGAAGACTGCAAACAGCAACCTGATGCTGAAACACACTGTTGTTCTTTTGGGAAACAGCACAAGTTCATCAGCCTAGAAAGTCCTCAAACATTCTTGAAGCTGATGTCCAGGAAGTGCTACGTCAGTGCCTAGGCTCTAGAAGGAACCATGGGAGAAATGATCATACAAAATCATGACACACAGTGAAAACCCAGCATGTACCCAGAAAATCCTGCACATGTGCCCAACACTGAATTCTACCACTTTAGTGGCATTGACTAAAAATAATCTCTTATGTAGGAGGTAGTGTGGTCTCTGGGCAAGTCCCAAGGTTGAATCCTGGCAGCACCACTCGCTGTATGACCTAATTGCTTTCAGCTTCAATTTCCTCATCTGTAAAATGAAGATAATAGCACCTGCCTCATAGTTCTGACTTAAAGATGATATGCAAAGCACCTTACATGATAATTGGCATTGAGTCAGCCCTGGGTAAACTCTGGTTCTTTCCCTCCCATTGGTCTCATAGTATAAAGCCAGATCAAGAGGGTCAGTGTGATTTGTGGAAACTAACCAAAGGAATTTGATGCTAATGAGGCTTGAAGACTCAGACCACATTAAAGGTGTCCAGGGTATGGTCAAGGTCCACCTTCTGAAATGGCTCTGAGATTTGCATCTGTTCCAGGTGTCACGGCTTCATCAACGCCGCCTCTCCATCACACTTAGCATCAAATGTCAAGACAGGATCTATTATAGAATGCCGGAGTGAGGCCAGCACAGCAGTCTGGAAACCCTGCCCCCTGCTCCCAGCTCAGGCAGGATGGGAGCCCCGAAGAAGTGACTTGACGGTATTGAAACAGCTTCTGAAGCTTCCAAAGGTTCGGCTCATGTAGGAGAAGCAGGGGCAAAGCAAGCCAAGGAAACAGCCCTAAGATTCAGAAAAAGAAAAGTCCCCAACATAGAACGCAACTTGACTGCCAGGAAGCCAGAACAAGTTAATAATCCAACTTGACAGGCGGTCAAAAGACGGGGTAGCTCATGTAACACGTGGGTGTGATGCAGCCCAGAATACAAAAGCACATAAACAATATCAGGTAAAATATGAATCAAGCTACTTAGCAAGTCAGACTGAGATCCATCGATTGCCAAGTCTCTCAGGTTCCTCCAAGATACCTTCCTCCGTCCCTTCTCTTCCTTCCCGATGCCCTTGCCCTATTTCAGGCCCCTATTACCTCTTGCCAGCTCAAGGACACCTTAATATTCTAAATATACAACTCTCATCAAGTTCCTCATTGCTCAGCATATAAAATCTAGATTTCCTAACCTGACATTCAGAGTCCCCCATCATATGATATGACCTCCATTTTCAACAGCCTGTTCCCTTTCAGGGTCCTGGTGCTTTAGCCAAACCGAAATAGACACATGCTCAAATCTCTTGTATTTTTTCTTTTCAGTGTCTTAGCTTGAGCTGTTGTTTCCCAGCGATTCTCACATACCCTTTGTATTCGTTTCCCAGGGCTGCCACAACAAATTATCACAAACTGGGTGGCTGAAAACAAGAGAAATTTATTCTCTCACAGTCCTGGAAGCCGTGAGTCCAAAATCAAGGTACTGGCAGGGTTGGTTCTTTCAGGAGGCTCTCAGGAATGATCTGTTCCATGCCTCTCTCCTAGCATCTCGTGGCTGCCAGCATCCCTGGATTAGGGCTGCCAATCTCTGCCTTCATCTTCCCACGGCCTTCTTCTCTCTGTGCATCTGTCTCTCCAATCTCCCTCTGCCTTTCTCTTATAGGGCACTTATCATAGGATTTAGGGCCCACCCTCAATCCAGGATGATCTCATCTCGAGCACCTTAACTTGATTACACCTATAGTGACTCTTTTTCCAAATCAGGTCACATTCACAGGTTTTGGGAGGAGTTGTCTTTTGGAGGGGCCACAATTCAACCCCCTATGCCCTTCAATATTTGGCTCTGTCACTGCTTCCTCTGTGAAGAATGCCCTGATGCCAATCCACAGGAAGTAATCTTTCCCTCCTATAAACTGCCAGGACACAACTAAATTCCACTTGGTGTTACTGCATGTTTGTATGCAGGACTTATCTTTGTGTGAGTTGCCTAACTTCCACAGACCTCAGTTTCCTCATCTTTGAAACTGAGATGATAGTGACATCTACTTATAGCATTGTTTTGATTAAAAGACTTTTTTTTTTTTTTCTGGCCAGGCGGCATGCCAGATCTTAGTTCCCCGACCAGGGATCGAACCCGTGCCCTCTGCGGTGGAAGCATGGAGTCTTAACCACTGGACTGCCCGGGAAGTCCAGAGAAACAGACATTTTAAGGGACTTAAAGCAGTTCCTGGACATAGTAAGTTATCAGTAAGTGTTATTATCTTTATTGTGGTGGTGGCTACCATATTCCCTACTATACTATAAGTTCCTTAAAGACAGTCATCTCTGTATGCTCCATGGCAGCTAAAAAGTGTCTTGCACAGAGTAATGGATGAGCAACCGTATTGGGGGCAGATGACAGATAAGTTGTCTTGAAATAAAATAGTCAACACAGAGACATATTTGGAACTGTTATGAAGGGGATGAGTGCTCCATCCAGCTCTCCATCAGCAGGGAAGTGCTCAGGTCTTTCCCAAAGATGGGGAGTCTCTTCTTAGCCACTCCTAGGACATTTCTCCCAACAGTCGCTCCCTTTGACTTACAGGAAGCACGACCTGGAGATCTGGCACTCTGTGGCCCTTCTAAGTAAGCACGGCATATCCAAAGGAGAATTCATTTTCATAAAGAACATCATCTGCGGATCTGTCATCATGGTAATTGTATTTTATCATGCTCATTGTACCTCTTAGCACTGATGTGACTATGAAATAGAAGGGAAAAAAAGGGGTGAGTGAGGGGGCTGACTCCTGGTTTAAGGGAAAAGTGACTCAGTAGCCCTTGGCAGCCTTCTCTCCGGAACTGGGTAGGGAACAGGGAATTCCCTAATCCCAATTATTTTTGGAAGTACCCCCTGGTCTTCTGACACAGAGAAATATTCACTTTTTATTTTAACATCTAGGGGATGCATGGACCCCTTTGTACTCACTCCAGAAGCTTGTCTGCTCCCCAAATGAGAAGAAATTCCCTTCATGGAGAGGAAAGAGCACCCCCTAGTGAAACAATGTTTCCTAATAGTCTTGCAACAGTGAAGTTCCATCTCCATTTTATAGCAGTGTGATCGCATTTTAGAGGCTAAGGCCCAGTGCCTAGGGCCTACAAGCTTTTCAAAGGCCAATAAAAAAAAATTGTTTGAGGGCTTCCCTGGTGGTGCAGTGGTTGAGAGCCTGCCTGCCGATGCAGGGGACACAGGTTCGAGCTCTGGTCTGGGAAGATCCCACATGCCACGGAGCAACTAGGCCCGTGAGCCACAACTACTGAGCCTGCGCGTCTGGAGCTTGTGTTCCGCAACAAGACAGGCCGCAACAGTGAGAGGCCCGCGCACCATGATGAAGAGTGGCCCCCGCTCTCCGCAACTAGAGAAAGCCCTCGCACAGAAACGAAGACCCAACACACCCAAAAATAAATAAATAAATTGTTTGAGAGCTGAGAAAAATCTGTTGGCTCCAAAGTTTTTAAAATTCAAAACTGAAACTAGTATATTTGATTAAATGTCTACAACATGTGACATATCAAGTAGTCACAGCAATTCAACTATTAAGTAGTTACATATAAATTACATTTAATGTGAGATGTGAGTTTTTAAAAATATTTTCTATGATGAGGGACAGGGCCTCTTAAAATAAGAGTTGAAAGCCTTTTTTCATAGAGTTGACCTCTCTTAAAGAGTCTTCATGATCATTGACATGGTCCATCTAAGTCTTGGCATTACTCTCTTAAAGACATTAAAAACAATACTTTATTTGTGCAAAGTCCTTGATAAAAATTTACACATACTCCCATTCAACTCATTTAATCTTTACAATAGTAAATAAAGAAATAATGAATTAAAATGTCTGGATACAGTAGGGTTTTTTTGTGTGTGTGTGTGTGTTTTGTTTTGGGTTTTTTTTTGCCAAAGTACAAAATATTACATATTCTCAAGCACAAATAAACAAAAAACCTCAGAATCAAAACAGATTAACAAGTGCAGTTCAAATGAAAACAAACTACTAATTTGAAATGGCATATGTAGACTTTGAGGGGGGACAATACACAGCATGTGGCTCCAGAGTTAGATATTCTGAATAGGAGCTGAGTGGCCTGGGACAAGTTACTTAACCTCTCTGTACCTCAGTATCCTAAACTGTTAAATGGGGATAAAACAGTACTTACCTCACAGGGTTATTGTGATGTTTAAGTGAGTTCATAGATTTGAAATACTTATAATAGCGTTTGGCCCATAGTAAGAGTTCAATGAATGCCAGCAATTAATTATTATTCAACCAAACCATACCAATTTTTGATTCTCAGAAACAGAACAATTTAAGATTCTGAATAAATTAACTCTTACCAAAGCTGAAAACTTCCACAAAAGTCATTCATCTTTTATTTTGAAACTTTTTATTTGAAAATAACTTCAAAATTAGAATTCATCACATTTTATTTATTTGCCTTATCATTTGCCCTTCAGATCACTGCAAATCTGTGTCCCTAATTCTTATTCATAACTTATGATGTATGCATTTCCTATTTCTGAGTAACAAATTACCACAAGTTTGGTGTCTTAAAACCACACCTATTTATAAGATCACAGTTGTATAGGTTGTAAGTCTGAGCACCGCATGACTGGGTTCTCTGCTCAGAGCTTACAAGGCTGAAATGAAGGTAGTGGCCAGGCTGAGCTCCTTTTAAGGCCTCCTTTCTCTCTTCTTGGCCAAATTCAGATCCTTGTAGCTACAGGACTGAGGTCTCGCTTTCCTTGCTGGTGTCAACTATGGGCCACTCTCAGCTCCTCCAAGTCACCCACCTTCCTTGCAACATAACCCCATCCATCTCCAAAGCAGCAATGGAGAATCTCCGTCATGGTAATTCTTTCTCTAGCTCGGAATCTTTCTCTCCAGGAAGAGCCCAGTTCCTTTTAAGGGCTTGCCTGATTAGGTGATTAGGTCAGGCTCACTCAGGTTAATGTCTCTCTTCTTAAAGTTGACTGATTAGGGTCCTTAATTAGACCTGCAAAATCCCTTCGCAGCAGCACCTAGATTAGTGTTTGCATAACTGGAGAAGGTGGAGATTTTGGGGACCATCTCAGAATTCCACCTACCACATACGATGAGATACTTTATAAGCATATATATTTTAGCCTCCTAGTGCTTCCATAGCAACATACCATAGACTGAATGGCTTAAAAAACAGAAATTTATTTTCTCACAGTTCTGGAGGCTGGAAATCCAGGTGTCAGAAGGTCTGTTTTCTCCTGAGGCCCTTCTCCTTGGCTTAAAGATGGCCACCTTCTCCCTGTGTCCTCACATGGCCTTTTTCTCTGTGCCCTGGTGTTTCTCTCTTCTTATAAGGACACCAATTACATGGATTAGGGTTCCAGCATATGAATTTTGGGGGAGGGGCAGACACAATTTGGTCCATATTTGTCTAATAACAAAACTAAGAGCTAATATTTGAGCTACTAAGCAGGTATTATGCTAAACATTTTTGATAGGCTATCTCACTTAACATAAATCATTAGATTAGTTATATATCAGTATAACCATTATATAAAATTCCAGCTTTGGGCTTCCCTGGTGGCGCAGTGGTTAAGAACCCACCTGCCAATGAAGGGGACACGGGTTCAAGCTCTGGTCCGGGAAGATCCCACATGCCGCGGAGCAACTAAGCCCGTGCGCCACAACTACTAAGCCTTGCTCTAGGTCACAGGAGCCACAACTACTGAGCTCATGTGCCACAACTACTGAAGCCCACGTGCCTAGAGCCCTTGCTCTGCAACAAGAGAAGCCACCGTAATGAGAAGCCCGTGTGCAACAAAGGGTAGTCCCGGCTCACCGCAACTAGAGAAAAGCCTGCATGCAGCAACGAAGACCCAACGCAGCCAAAAATAAAATAAATAAATTTATTTTAAAAAATTCTAGCTTTATCAAAATATTTCCTATGTTCTTGATTAGAAATTCTACACAATTTTTATTGACCTGATTCTTAGAGTTCTCTGTCTCTACTATGCTCCATTCTGAGGGCAGTTTTTCATTCACTGATAAAATTTTATTGATCATCTATGAGCTTGGTACAGAGGCACAAAGGTTAGTAATCAAAATCCCTGCTCTCGGAGAGTATAGGCTAGAAGGGAAGACGTATTTTACGTGTACGTCTCCACGTACATTTTGAAATATCTTACATAAAAGGTACCAATTATATTTATAGAACCATTCTGCACATGTAAGTTCTTATGAAAGCTGAGGCACTAAAAATTAAAATAATTTCAAAAAAGGGGGAAATCCTCTGATTATTTGGTTTTACATTACCTTCTTCAGCTGCATCAACCCTAACTGTAGCAACACATTCTTTGATATGTGGCTTTAGACTGAATTCTCTGAGACTGGAAAAAAGCCAGCTGGGATTTGAAAGTGAGAAGTAATTATGACATAAAAGTGCAACACCTGACTGGGTAAAGCGCCTCAAATTCCACTCGCTCTGCTCAAGAAAATAAAAAAAAATCTTTAAAAAATTTATTTTCTCACCGTCCAACTCGTTCATCTTTCATGCTGCGAACACCGATAACTTTTCTCCTGCAGGAGGCAAAGGCAGCACTCGCAGGTGGAAGGAACTCTCCAGATTTGCAGGCCGAGTTGCTTCTCGCCTGTGGGCGGGTGTGGTGATAGCACCCCAGCGAGGAGAGTCTTCCCCTCCCAGCCCCAGCTCTTCTTCCCTTGCTCGCGACCCATGGGCCCCTTGCTGAGCTCTGCACCCAGCTCCCTGGCTCAGCATCTATTCCCTCGCGCCGTCTACAGGAGCGTGTACTGCGCGGGCCCAGCACAAGGGCCCCCGCCCGGCCCCTGGTCCCCGGCTCCCCGCCCCCCGCCCGGGCCCCGCCTCGCCACGTGCGGCCGCGGGCTGATAAACGGCTTCCGCGGGCTGATAAACGGCTTCCGCGCCCCGCGCGCGTCGTCGGGTTTAGCGGCAGCTCGATTCGTGCTGGCTCTTCCCTTCGATTCCCAGCCCCCTACAGTGAGCCCTCCGTCCATGGAGGGGGAAGAAACGTACCTGGAGCTCTTCCTGGCCCGGTGCGCCACCCAGGTGAGCCTGGAAGCCGCCGCCACGGTCCCACAGTCAGGGTCCGCATCCCGCCCCATTGCTGGGCGCTGGGTCCTGCGCACTAAGGATTCTGCCTTCATTTTATCTCTCGTAAAACTCCTAGCGACCCTAGGAGGTGGGCTTGATTATCCCCGTCTTTCAGTTGAAAAAAATAGAAGGTTCGAGAGTTGAAATAACTTACCCAAGGTTGCCAACAGGACTCGAACCTTGTCTAGTATGAATACAAATTGGAGGCACCTGTGGCTTCCTTCAGTTTGTGATTCTTACGTTTTTGGGGTTTTGTTTTTTAATTTAAGAACTGTAGAAACGAGAGGAAGGAGTCTTCAGAAAGAAAAGCAAGGGAAAAACTTACGGCTGGGGGGGGGGTGTCGGATTCTTTTTTTTTTTTTTTTTTTTGCGCGGTACACGGGCCTCTCTCTGTTGTGGCCTCTCCCGTTGCGGAGCACAGGCTCCGGACGCGCAGGCTCAGCGGCCATGGCTCACGGGCCCAGCCACTCCGCGGCATGTGGGATCTTCCCAGAGCGGGGCACGAACGTGTGTCCCCTGCATCGGCAGGCGGACTCTCAACCACTGCGCCACCAGGGAAGCCCCGGATTCTTTTTTTTTTTTTAATTTTATTTATTTTTGGCTGCATTGGGTGTTCGTTGCCGTGCGCAGACTTTCTCTAGTTGTAGTGAGCGGGGGCTGCTCTTCGTTGTGGTGCGCGGGCTTCTCATTGTGGTTGATTCTTTTGTTGTGGAGCACCGGCTCTAGGTGCGGGCTTCAGTAGTTGCAGCACGCGGGCTCAGTAGTTGCAGCACACGGGCTTAGTTGCTCTGCGACATGTGGGGTCTTCCTGGACCAGGGCTCAAACCCGTGTCCCCTGCATTGGCAGGTGGATTCTTAACCACTGCGCCACCAGGGAAGTCCCCGGATTTTTAAATAGACAATGATAAGCAATGAGGTAGAAATAGTGAAGTCCCACAGCGTTTAACATTGCAAAAGGAGAGCCCACGCTGGAAAGGTTCTGAGAAAGATGAGTTAATGACTCTGCAAAGACAGTTTAACAAAAAGTTTCTTCAGGTATAAGGCCAAGGATGCAGGGAATACTCTGTAAACATATTCTCTCGAAAGGAGGCTGTCAGGGTTCCACTGCCGTAAAACATTACCCTTTGATATCTTGTTGACATTGCCTTAAATTCCTTGTTGAAGTTTAGTTCTTTGGGTGGAGGCTTTGTCCCCTGCTAAAATGCCATAATGGGAAAAAGGAGGGGAGACACTGACGTTGCAGATATTAGTGCTTTAGTGTAAATTGGCTGATGGAATCTTTTCTGGCTAGAACAGAAGAGGCAAAGAAAACAATGGAGAGGAATCTGGGCCATTGTCCCCACCTCAGTGTCCCTCAGGGCCCATCTATGGGATGGGGGTGGAGGGAGTTAGAGACTAATAACATAATTCAAAATGAAATAAGGTCAAATCTTATTTCCAGAAAATAAGTGCATTCTTCTTAAGTGTTTTCTTCTAACATTTAGTCACCCCTGCCATCTGCTGGACTTGTGGTAACAGCACAATTTAACAGGATCTAGCCAGACATTAGCTAAATAGCTTTGTGATGGAGAAGATGCAGCACAAGGCACTGGTGAGTTCAATTGTCAGAAGTATGATCTTCTAGGGGATGAGGTTATCCTGCCAGCAGTGGTCAAAATCTAGAATCCAGGCCTGCAACTTGGGTGACGTGGATGGTAATATATGTACCAAGGATTTTTTTCCATAACAAAGGCCATGAATTTTACATTAGCTGCTTCCCTCAGTTGCACGCCTCTTTCCCTCGGTTGATGGTAATGGAAGTTGAGCAGCCTTCCCCGGACTGGAAGTATAATACATTGATTTAAACTAGTCTTGCCATTTAAATTTCAATAACTTTTTCCCTATTGTATATTCACGTAAATGGAATGATTTCTTTTCCTTCCTTTGACTAGAAGGAATAAAGATGGCTCCTTGTGGAGGCTTGATTAGCACTCAAAGCTATCTCCTCAGCTTCCTTCACTTACTGCTCTTCTCTTTAAAATACGAATTTAAAACTCCAAAAAAATCTTTAAATCAACTTAAGGAGTACAGAAAATCTGTATTCTTCAAAGTACACACAGTTTAGAGCATGGTTGCCAAATTGCCTCAGTTACAAAATTGGATTTAGAGTGGCGACTTACTACAGGTCTAACCAAAGTAGGGAAAACATTTTATGAAAAATGCTTTTTCTGCATTTTAAGATATACTTTCCTGTTTTCATTAAGTGTGTTGTAACCCTACAGTAGAATTTTAATGATATTTTGTGGAAAGAGCAGGGCATGAATATAAGCTACCTGAACTGCCTCATCCTGAGCACACTGCCTGCCAGCCAAGGTGGCATCCCTTTGGTGTGACATGATGTTCTGTTTGTTGTGTTTTGTTTGTCTGTTTTGGGAATGGCCTAGGATGACCTTGCTCCACCCAGATCACCCCTGCTCAGCCCAATTGTGCCTTATGATGTGTACATACCTAATTCATCCAATCCAGAGACTACGTTTAATTCACAGCTTGAAGAAGTCACAGAAACATCTGGCAATTTCTCATCTATGGATCTCAGCTTCCTACCAGATGAGCTTACCCAAGAAAATAAAGACCAGACTGTCATTAGAAGCAAGCATGAAACTGAAGAAAATTGTAAAACTAAAAGTTGGCAAAGTAGGTTGCCATTACCCAGCCAACATGACGTTGGCCTGGCCTTAAACAGCAGCAGTGGGTCAAATTCCCATTCACATCTCCACCCTGGTGATGCTGACTCAGCCCAGCCCTCTCCTGAGAAACCACACTCCTTGCCTCTGGCATCCATAACTCCGATGACACCAGTGACCCCTGTTTCAGAATGTTCTGGAATTGTGCCTCAACTACAGTAAGTTGTTGTTGTTGTTTTAAATGGGTGATGCTTCTGAGTACACATTTCATCAATATATTCCTGAATGGGATGGTAATAGTGTAGGGAAGAGAATTTCAGATGTCATTATCCTTGATTTTGTTAGTTCGTAATGGACTTTAGACAGTTTGGTTATCTGTAAAATGAAGCACTAACTCTTGATCTCCTAAGAGGGAGTTAAAGGTGAGTATACACCTTCTTGAAGGATTGTACTGTTTATAGTAAAGCACTTTAGTTGAAAATTGTGGCTGGAGTTGGAATAACACAAAGGATATAAAGATGTAAAATTGAATTTGATTTGCACGTTGATTTGATATTGTGATTTCTATTTTGAGACATTTTGAAAAAGATCTAAAACTTAATTTTAGTCAGCTAGTCAGGAAATTTTAGAAAAAGCTATTTTTTTGTTTGTTTGGCCTTGTGGCATGTGGGATCATAGTTCCCAGACCAGGGAGCAAACCCGCGCCCCCTGCAGTGGAAGCAAGGAGTCTTAACCACTAAATGTGTTATTATACATTTCACATTTAGAATAATTCTCCCCCAGGAAGTCACCCAAACCTATGAAATGAGGAAGTTAATACGTTTTCATTATTTTTTACTTTTTATATCTGGTATAACTTAGGTTGACTTATTTCTTTTTTTTAATTATTATTTTTATTTTTTGATATAGCAGGTTCTTATTAGTTATCCATTTTATACATATTAGTGTATATATGTCAATCCCAATCTCCGAGTTCATCACATAGGTTGACTTATTTCTTTAGGAATATAGTTTCCACTGTAAACCTGGCCTGTAAATTGGATCTGAAGAAAATAGCTTTGCATGCAAAAAATGCAGAATATAACCCAAAGGTAAGATTTCCCAGTAATTTTTTCCAGTTAGGTTCTATTTAGATTTTCTTTCCTTCATATGATCATGATATTGACTCATTCCTTTGTTTATATTTTAAAAAAAGAAAAAATTTGTTAGTGAAAAGCTTTTGGCAACACAAGTTTAATCGGCTCATTCTCTGTTTTGAACTTATAAAAAATATCTCATTTTCTGTGCTGAATACAGTAATTATTGAGCAGTTCCTAAAAGTTCTTTCCCTTGTCATTCAGAAAAACCTTTCAGTATGACTATTTTCAACCTGACTATGGAAATGCTAACTTTCTTACAATGTCATCATATTCCTGGAAATAACTTTTTCTAATTTTTGTCCTATCTCCTGACACCTGTGTATTTTTCCATTTACAGTTTCTCTTACCTGAGAAAGCTCAATTGTTTAAAGTGTAAAGTTCAAGTGTAATATTCAGGGATTTTTTGTTTTCCCTCAAAGTTTAATAAAATCTATTCTTTTTTGTGTCCTCCCGAGGCCAGGCATCCCATTTTCAATGGTCTATTTACCTAGGAAGTGGATTTGTTAATTCAATCAACATTTAACGATTTGGTGGGCTCTGTACTTAGTACAAAGATAAGTGAGGCCTGGTCCCTGCTGGGAAAAAGTTCACTGTCTTGGGTGGTGGAGGATTTATGGAGTTAGATGAAAAAGGCCATATTAGTCGGAACCCAGAGGACCTTGCCAACATCAACTATTTATGGATTAAGTATTTGTTTTTCCTGTTGTGTAGTGTTGTTGCTGACCTCTGAAGTGTTACCTGAGTGTTACCGAATGCAGCTAAGCTTTCCTATTTATATTTCATGTAGCCGGCTATGATGAAGACAGACAGGCAATGATGAGCTAGGATTTTCATGGCTGTAGCTATGATGGACCCCACTATTGAGCAATCAACATTTTAAGCATATTTTATTCTCCACCATCCTCCTCTTTCCTCTCAGTTTGGTATACACGATCTGTCCAAACTTGGACTTGACAGCTAGAAAAATTCTGACTTGGCACTTAAGCTGCCTTAAGAATTTAACAAAATGAATGCCAGGTGAGAGCACTACCTTTTTAGTGAACACCTAGAAAACATTAATAGTCCTTGCCCGGCTCTGTGTAGTGCTGACTCAGGGTTCTTTTACTGTTAACACTTCATATCTGAAATTGCCAGTCTGGCCTTGGAGTGATCTGTTGTCCTGTGGAGTGGCTCTAACCCATGGAACTTTGGTCTTGCATGGTACCCACCCCAGTTTCCTTCCCAGCTTAATGGGGGAAGTGGATGTGGCAGGCCAGTGGTTCTCAGCCCTCCCCTGCATCAGCAACACTTGGAGGACTTACCAGTGCTGCCGGCTTGGGGACCACGTTGAGGACTATGGTGGGCAAGAGCTTGACAAATCAACTTTTTGTCATTCATCTTCAGAATGCCTATCAATATATGTATTCTGTTTTATATTTTGGCTGCTTTTTAGTACATTCTAGAGTCTTGGCAAGGCTGTAACATACTTCATACTTTTTTTTTCTCAAAGAGTCTTTGAAAGAAAAGTATATCAAAGCAAAAGCATGGAGTCTGATAGTCGTGGTTTTAAATCTCAACTTAACTGTTTACTGTATAATGTTGGAAGTTAAATAACCACTTCGCTTCCCTGTACACTAAGTGGGAATTATAATGGATTCAACTCAGTCCTGTCATGAGGTTAAATGCGATAAAACCTATAAAGCTCTTAGCATAGGGTCTGAAACATAACCGGTACTTAAATTTTAGCTTTACTATTATTATTCTTACCTGTTTTTTCTAAGTATGTACATTTTAGAATCATGATCATTTTGTTAACCTTAATGTGGGAGAATAGACCCAGACATTTTTTAGTTTTCCCATTAAATTTCAATTTATTGAACACTGTTTTCATGTCCAGCTCAGCTGGTCAGCTGAAATAGTGTTAACCCCTAGCAGAGGCTAATTGTCCTTTTGGCTTCTGTGTGTAGAGGTTTGCCGCCGTCATAATGAGGATCCGAGAACCCAGGACTACAGCCCTCATATTTAGCTCTGGGAAAATGGTCTGCACAGGAGCCAAAAGGTAAGAGAAGCCGTCCTCCCACACTACCAGACAAATAATTCACTATGTAAAGCAAGGAAGGGTGGCATTAAGGCTCTAAAACACATCGTAGACGCAAAATACTTTGCTAAGGAGTTAAATTCATGAAATGCCATATTTGGGGTTAAAAACATTCAGCCTCATAATACGGACTTATATCCCACTTTACAGTCCCCCATAGTGAAGGGGGCTTTACTAGGCTATTACAACTTGTTTCTAAGGTATATTTTAAAAGAAGAAACAAAAAGGCTATACTAGTGGTAAAACCTGTTATAAACCTGGGAAAGTAGTTCTTGTGTATTTTCCTCATTGCAGGCAGAAGAATGGATAGAACTTTTTACAGGAGGGAAATTAGACATTTCTTGACCACTAGCTTGAGCATTCACTCAGGAGGCATCTCTTACAGGCTCGTCTTTCCTGGTTCTCATGCAGAGGTAGCCCTGTGCTGATGTAGATCCTTTCACCAAAAACTAGTGGGAGAGCTGCTCTTCCCTCTAAGTGTTGGAGGATGAGTAGGAAATTATCCTCCTGAAAGATAGTACCAATTTCTCCTCGCTCGAGAGATGCACCTAGTGTTCATTTTCTCTGGTAAAGAGTGGGTGTTAATATTGTATTTTATAGTTGCTAAATTGATTGGCAAAAAGTTGTTTTAATCACATTTCTTTTGATTTAGTAGTGAGACTAACTTTTCGTAAGCATATAAACTACCTACTGTATCTTTTGCCCAATATTCTATGGAGATATTTGTCTTTTGGTATTTAAGTATTTTCACCATTTTATACCATAAATATTTTTCCCATATTAATGTTAGTGATATTTTATGGGGTTTTTTTAATGCAATTTAATTTTGTGTGTATATGGTTAGTCTATCCAGCTTTTTTCTTTATGGTTTCAGTGTTTGGCTTCATGCTTAGGAAGGCGTTCTCCACACACAACATGATATAAGTATTGACCTCCATATATTTTTCTGGTGTTTTTCAGGTCCTGCTTTGTATTGAAGAAAGGAGGTTAATGTTTTGACTCATCTAGAACTTTCTCTGGATGATGGAAATGTTCTGTATTTGTGCTGTCCAGTGTGGTAGCCTTTAGTCATATGTGGCTTTTGAGCACTTGAAATAAGCTAATACCACAGAGGAACTGAACTTTTTATTTAATTTTAATTAATTTAAATTTAAATAGCCACATGTAGCTAGTGGCCACCATATTGGGCAGAGCAGGTCTAGAATTTTACTTCAATATAAGATAATTTTTTTCAAATGCCCAGTCAGTGTCCCAGTACATTTATAGAAGAATCTATTTTGCTGTATTTCTCCTCCACCTGTTTTTACATGTTAAGTTCTCTACCTGTGTCTGAGTAAGTTTCTGGCCTTTCTCTTCTGTTGATCTGTGTATCCTTTGACCTAGAAATCTCCATTTTTAAGTCATTTTTGGACAACTCTGCAAGATAACTACAAGGATGTTCATTTCAGCGTTGTTTAAAACAGGGGCAGAGGGAACAAATTTCTAGCAATACAGTTTTGAATAAATCATAAAATAAAATTATTTAGCCATGTATAGTATATTGAGTTGGAAGGATGTTAAGTTGTGGGAGGGGAGAACACACAGATTCATGAGTGTTTTTTTCCTAATTCATGAGTGTTTTTTTCCTATCTGAATTTATTTGGTTCCCAAAATCTGATAGTAAAAGCTTGGATGGTGAGTTCAGATTATAAGAGATATTTGTTATCCAAATCTATGTGGTTGTTGAGTTTTGGATAGAGAGTTGTAAAAGTCTGGTTAGTGTAAGAGATATCAGAATTATCTCCAAAAATTTAACCAAACGTATTCTCTTTAGTTGAAATAATCAGAGTTTGCGTAGTGCAGGATACCTGCCTTTGCACAGAAAAGTGCGGAGGAGCCAAATTTATCAGTGGTAATTACCACTGGTGGTGAAATTTCAAGGTTCTTAACCTATTTTCTAATATTTGTACAAGAAAATGCATGTAGATTTTAACCGTTAGTTGTTTGAATGGGAATTTCTGTGTGATACAAGAAACTATAAGGCTATGCAAATTCTTGAAATTTGGCCTTATAAATATTAGCACTATGGGAGATGTAACGGGTCATTTAGGCAAAATGTGGTTTTTCAAAATGGAAACCACTTATTTCACTGCTATCTTGGGGACACGGCCTTGCTAGGGACTTTTCAGGAGTTGGTAATGGATGAGGAGAATCACCATGAAATGAGGTGATGTGAAAATGGCACAGTGTTGTGACAGATCTAGACTGGAAAGAGACTCTACCGCTTGCTCCCTTTTGTCCAGGCAAATAAGTTCAATCTGGGTTTTCTTTAACGTACGTCTGATTTTCAGCTTAAAGGTGGGGATAACCCATAAGAGAGGGTGGAATTCATAGGATTCACCCACCAGGTGTTGCCCCTGTTGGGCAACCCCTGCTACTCGCTGTTTTTATTTTGGTAGTGACCATTGAAAAGTACCTAATGAAAAATAAAGCCCCAAATCTCAGGATTTCACATTCTCTGCCATGGATTTAAGTGTGGAGTAGGACAAACATTTAGAAGAGCATGGCCACACAGTTGGATGAATATTTCTTTCTCATATTGAGTATGAGTTGAATGACAATTGTGTGAGAAAACGTGAGCAACATTGGGCAGATTTTGAGGTATTTTCATGGTTTTTTTTAAAGTATATAATTTGTCCCATAAAGTTCCAAGTCCTGGCATCCTATCTATGCCACTCAGTTGGCACATAACTTACTTCCTTGTGTTGATTTTTTTTGTATGTATGTATGTGTCCTTATTTTTGTTACTGCTGTTCCCATCTAAATGGCACACACCTTTAGACCAGAAGCATGATTCTAAAACCTTAGTGAGCATCACAATCGCTGGTGGGCTTGTGAAGACATAGATTGCTGGGCCCCAACCCCAGAATGTCTGCATGTCTGATGTGGGACCTGGGACTTTGCATTTCTAGCAAGTTCTCAGGGGGTAATACTACTTCTGGCCTGAGGACACTTTCTGAGAACCAGTGGAATAGTTAATTTCATCTAATAACACTTAAAACAAGTAAAAGAAAAAACTACCTTATATGTGAAAGATGGCAAATGAAGACAAAAATCTGTTTATGATTCAGTTCAACAGCTGTACATTGTACCATACCCTTTTCTAGGTGCTAGGGACAAAAGTAGGGGAGGTAGTTCCTTCTCCTCAAAGTCTATAGCTTCCTAGTATACACTGAAAGATAAACATGGTACATATGCTAAAAATACAATCAGGGAAGTGTGTGAATACAACCCAGCTAGTTAACAGTCGTAGTGATTAAGACATCTTTAATTACATTTGCCATTCCCCAGCGAAGAGCTGTCTCGACTTGCAGCAAGAAAGTATGCTCGTGTGGTGCAGAAGCTGGGCTTTCCCGCCAGATTCCTCGATTTTAAAATTCAGAACATGGTTGGAAGCTGTGATGTGAGATTTCCTATTAGGCTGGAAGGTTTGGTGCTAACCCATCAGCAGTTCAGTAGGTATGATTGTTGCATAACTTAACTTTGAGTTTCCTAAGTTATTAAAGTTCTATTATGGGCTGCTTATATAATGTATTTTCAGAGAAATATAATTTTTTAAAAAACTACAATAAGTGAAAAGGTTAAGATGCTATACCTAAGTCCTCACTGGTTACCATGTGTGTCCAATCTTCTGCAATAGTGGTTCTCAAAACTAAATTGCATAGTAATCACCTGGACAGCTTATCAATATACATTCCTGCCTGGGCTGTGGTATGCAGAGATTCTGCTTGAATTTGCAGTTCTAACAAGCTCACAGGTGATGCCAGTGCTGCTGTCCAGAGGCCCACATCTTGAGACCCCCTGATGTATAGATTTCTAAACAAATCTGGCTGGGGGGTGGTGGCAGTGGCCAGAAGAGCAAAGGGGTATGACATGGATTAGGTAAGTAGGAAGGGCTGACAGCTGGTGAGGGGAGAAAGGGCTGGAGAGAAGGTGAAAAAAAGAATGGCCCTAGCACGTTCTAGGAAGACAATCCTATCTAGTTTTTGTCCTGTTGAGTTTGTTCAGGGGTTTTCTTTTTCTGTGTGTAGCTGTAGCCCCCACTATAGTTTTTTCTTTCACAGATTCATATTCCTTTGGGAGTATCTCTAGGCTGCCTGGCTTCTTCACATGTAACTCTCCATCTCAACAGCAAATGCGCCTCCTCCTCCTCCTCCCTCAGCTGCTTCGGTGCTTCTCCCAGCCTGCTCAGGCCCTCAGAGAGCCGTGATGGAGGGTGACTGACAAACACCAAATGCCGCCACACCTTGGGATATACACTTGGGCCAGGGCACTTGAATTGCCTTCGAGTCACAGATGCTCTTAAATTTTCATGATCTAGCTTGAACTGAAGTCCTTTCATTCTACTTTTCCTCCCCTTGGCCTTTGAGCAATCATTTTGTTTAATAGAGTAGAGAGGGATCACATGGCTCTGCTTTCTCTAACATTTGTGAGCTGACATTTGTTAGCTCTCCTTTGAGACATGACCTAGACAGAAGTTAAAAATTGCCTTTTTCTTCCCCTAACTTACCAACAAAATTAGTTCATTCTGAGATTTAGCTTTTATGATACTTTTCAGGCAATATTTATTTTCCCCTTGATTATATTTTCTTTTTTCCTCTGCATCAGTTTTTTTCAGCATAGGCTTATTAAGTGCCTGTGAGGTACCCATTGAGTTCATTGGGAAGTCCCCCCTGCAAGACATATTGCCTCTTTATGTGTCCTTTTCTTTCTTCAATCTTGGAATAACTCCTAGATTCATAGTAAAACCTTCATTTTTAAGAGTCTCTCAACTCATGCTCCATCTTATCTTCCAGATCCTCAGCCTTGCACCTCCTGTCTATCTTTCTTTGAACCAACTTTTTCTGAACATGGGAAAGATGTCTGCCTCAATTCTAAGGTACATGTCTATATTAGACTTAGCATTCCCCTTTCTGGACATTTAGGGCTCTAAAATGATGTGTGGAATTCCTCTCAAATTTCATTTCTTTTTCACCAAGGTTGTCTTCTTTGTAGGTCAGATTTAAATCTGGAGTGGGAGTGCCCCTTGTCACTACTTCTACCTCTGAAAGATGAAATTGTCAGTAGGGCAAGATGAGAATTCATCAGATGCACTGCTTTTAGTCACTTGGGGTGGGTCCAGCACTGATTTTTCTTCCTCCTAAGCCAGTTTTATGATCTCATCCGTCTTTTAAAAATATTTGGTCAGGAAGCTTGCTTTGTACTCTTACAGATATCTCTTTCTAGTCTCATTCTTGCCTCTCCCAAATGCTTTCCATCCTTAGGTTATGGATTACAACTCCAATGTGTGTATTTGTGACATTGGGTCATTAAAACATCTCTTTCTCAGTAGGTTGGTGTCTTTAAAATTAGGACTTTCTTTAATTGCCTGTAGCCCTGTGGGGAACCATGGCAACTTATCACTTATAATTATCAGGTCAGGTTTGCCTTATGTTAAAAACTCAAGTTCATTTAATTCCCCTGATTCTATAAATATCTATATCAGCATCCGATAATACTAATGTCTCCCTTGTTTCTGGGCACCTTCTCCATCAATCTTTCTATGCTATAATTATTTTGTTTTCCTTGAGCATTTTTCTCCCTTGCATTCAATTTTTAAACGAAAGATATCTTAAATATTTCTCTCTTTTTTTTTTTTTTTTTGCGGTATGTGAGCCTCTCACTGTTGTGGCCTCTCCCATTGCGGAGCACAGGCTCCAGACGCGCAGGCTCAGCGGCCATGGCTCATGGGCCCAGCCGCTCCGCGGCATGTGGGATCTTCCTGGACCAGGGCACGAACCCGCGTCCCCTGCATTGTCAGGCGGACTCTCAACCACTGCGCCACCAGGGAAGCCCCCTTAAATATTTCTTAAATGAGTGAAATCTGTGTAGCAGATGCTATGGTGACAGTGACAATCAGTACAGCCATGGTCCCTTGGCCTTATGGAACCACAGTCTAAAAGGGAAAACAGAAACCAAAGACAATAATGAAATGTAACTATGAAGGTGTGACTATGGAGGTGAACACCCCTTGGCGTGTTTTGGTACCATCAATCAGGATAATTAATGTAATGGGGGGCTGTTAAGGTCAAGGAAGACTTCTTAAGGGAAATGACATTTAAACTGAGACTTGAACAGTTGGGTTGGCCCAAGAGGTTGGCAGCTGTTTGTTGTTCTTGATGTTCATGAAATGTTCTCCATCTGTAAGCAAAACCTCTTTTTTTTTTTTTTTGCCTCAACCTTCTTTTGAAATGAGATAGAGAGTAAATAAAATGAAGTAAGTCTCTGATTGAGAGTTCATCATGCTGGTACCTTAAAACCATGGTTCTGAAAGGCAAAAGCAGTTCACCATGATTTACATACCAAAGACTTTTTCTTAATGTATGTATGTATTTATTTTTTATTGAGGTATAGTTGATTTACAATATTATATGTTGCAGGTGTACAACATAGTGATTCAAAATTTTATAGATTATACATTTAATGTTCTTATAAAATTTTGGCTATATTTCCTGTACTGTGTAATATATCCCTGTAGCTTATTTCTTTTATACATAGTAGTTTGTACCTCTTAATCCCCTGCCTCTATCTTGCCCCTCACCCTTTCTCTCTCCCCACTGGTAACCAATAGTTTGTTCTTTGTATCTGTGATTCTGTTTCTTTTTTGTTATATTCACTAGTTTGTTGTATTTTTTACATTCCACATATGTGTTATCATACAGCATATGTCTTTCTCTGACTTATTTCACTTAGCATAATACCCTCCAAGTCCATCCATGTTGTTGCAAATGGCAAAATTTCATTCTTTTTTATGGCTGAGTTGTATTCTGCTATGTACATATATCACATCTTCTTTATCCATTCATCTGTTGAGGGACACTTAGGTTGCTTTCATATCTTGGCTATTGTAAAGCTGCTGTGAACTTTGGGGTGCATATATCTTTTTGAATTAATGTTTTCATCTTTGGATGTATAACCAGGAGTGGAATTGCTGAATTATATGGTAGTTCTATTTTTAGTTTTTTTGAGGAACTTTCATATTGTTTTCCACAGTGGCTGCACCAATTTCCATTCCCACCAACAGTGTACAAGGGTTCCCTTTTCACCACAACCTCACCAACAGTTGTTATTTATAGACTTTTGGATGATAGGCATTTTGGTGTGAGGTGATAATCTCATTGTAGTTTTGATTTGCATTTCTCTGACGATTAGTGATGTTGAGCATCTTTTCATGTGCTGGTTGGCCATCTGCATGTCTTCTTTGGAAAAATTTCTATTCGGGTCTTCTGTCCTTTTTTTTTTTTTTTGCGGTACACGGGCCTCTCACTGTTGTGGCCTCTCCCATTGCGGAGCACAGGCTCTGGACGCAGAGGCTCAGCAGCCATGGCTCACGGGCCCAGCTGTCCCGTGGCATGTGGGATCTTCCCGGACTGGGGCATGAACCCGTGTCCCCTGCATCGGCAGGTGGACTCTCAACCACTGCACCACCAGGGAAGCCCCTTCTGTCCATTTTTTAACTGGGTTGTTTGTTTTTTGATATTGATTTGTATGAGCTATTTATATATTTTGGACATTAACCCCTTATCAGTCATATCATTTGCAAATATTTTCTCCCATTCAGTAGGTTGTCTTTTTGTTTTGTCAATGGTTACCTTTGCTGTGCAAAAACTTTTAAATTTAATTAGGTCCCATTTATTTCTGCTTTTGTTTCCTTCATCTTAGGAGACAGATCCAAAATAAATATTGCTATAATTTATCTCAGAGTGTTCCACTTATGTTTTCTTCTGGAGTTTTACAGTTTCCAGTCTTACATTTAGATCTTTAATCCCCTTTGAGTTTATTTTTGTATATAGTGTTAGGGAACGTTCTAATTTCATTCTTTACATGTAGTTTTCTGTTTTCCCGGCACAACTTGTTGAAGAGACAGTCTTTTCCCCATTGTATATTCTTGCCTCCTTTGTTGCAGATTGATTGACCATAAGCGCATGGGTTTATTTCTGGGCTTTCTATCCTGTTCCATTAATCTATATTTCTGTTTTTGTGCCAGTACCATACTGTTTTGAGGACTGTAGCTTTGCAGTATAGTCTGAAGACAGTGTGATACCTCCAGCTCTGTTCTCCTTTCTCAAGATTGCTTTGGCTATTCGGAGTCTTGTGTATTTCCATATAAATTTTAGAATTATTTGTTCTAGTTCTGTGAAAAATGCCATTGGTATTTTGATAGAGATTGCACTGAATCTGTAGATTTATTTCAGTGGTTTGGTCATTGTAACAATACTAGTTCTTCCAGTCCAAGAACACATGGTATCATTCCATCTGTTTGTGTCATCTTCAATTTCTTTCATCAGTGTCTTATAGTTTTCCAACTACAGGCCTTTTACCTCCTTTATTAGATTTACTCTTAGGTATTTTATTCTTTTTTTTTTCCCACACCACATGGTATGTGGGATCTTAGTTCCCCAACGAGGGATCAAAACCACGCCCCCTACATTGGAAGCATGGAGCTTTAACCACTGGACAGCCAGGGAAGTCCCAATATTTTATTCTTTTTGATGCAATGGTAAATGGGATTGTTTTCTTAATTTCTCTTTCTAATAGTTCATTGTTAGTGTATAGAAATGCAATAAATTTCTGTATGTTAATTTTTCATCCTGAAACTTTACTGAATTCATTGATGAGCTCCAGTGGTTTTTGGTGGTGGCTTGAGGATTTTCTGTGTATAGTATCATGTCACCTGCAAACAGTGACAGTTTTACTTCTTCCTTTCCAATTTGGATTCCTTTTATTTATTTTTCTCATCTGATTACTGTGGCTAAAACTTCTAATACTATGTTGAATAAAAGTGGCAAGAAGGGACATCCTTGTCTTGTTCCTGATCTTAGAGGAAATGCTTTCAGCTTTTCATTGTTGAATGTGATGTTAGATGTGGGCTTATGATACATTGTTAACATATTATGTTAAGGTATGTTCCCTCTCTACCCACTTTGTGGAGAGTTTCTGTCATTAATGGATATTGAATTTTGTCAAAAACTTTTTCTGCATAATTGAGATAATCATATGATTTTTATTCTTTAATTCTTTCATTTTTATTCTTTCATTCTTTAATGTGGTTATCACGTTGATTGATTAGCAGACATCGAATCATCCTTGCATTCTGGAATAAATCCCACTTGATCATGGTGTATTATCCTGTTAATGTATTGTTGAATTTGGTTTGCTAATGTTTTGTTGAAGATTTTTGCATCCATATTTGTCAGTGATATTTTTCTGTTGTGTGTGTGTGTGTGTGTGTGTGTATGTGATGATATCTTTGTCTGGTTTTAGCATCAGGGTGTTGCTGGTCTTGTAGAATGAGTTTGAAAGTGTTCTTTCCTCTGCAGTTTTTTGTAATAGTTTGAAAAGGATAGGTGTTAACTCTTCTCTAAATGTTTGGTAGTATTCACCTGTGAAGCCATCTGGTTCTGGACTTGTTTTTAGGGAGTTTTTTTTGTTTTTGTGGTACGCGGGTCTCTCACTGTTGTGGCCTCTCCTGTTGTGGAGCACAGGCCCCAGACGTGCAGGCTCAGCAGCCATGGCTCACGGGCCCAGCTGCTCCGCAGCATGTGGGATCTTCCCGGACCGGGGCACGAACCCGCGTCCCCCGCATTGGCAGGCGGACTGTCAACCACTGCGCCACCAGGGAAGCCCTTAGGGAGTTTTTTAATGACTCATTCAATTTCATTATTGGTAATGCATCTGTTCATGTTTTCTAGATTCAGTCTTGAGACTATACATTTCTAGGAATTTGTCCATTTGTCCATTTATTCTAGGTTGTCCATTTTATTTGCATATAGTTGTTCATAGTAATCTCTTATGATCCTTTGCATTTCTGTGGTATCAGTTGTAACTTCTTTTTCATTTCTGATTTTATTGATATGGGCACCTCTCTTTTTTTCTTGATGAGTCTGACTAAAGTTTTATCAATTTTGTTTAACCTTTCAAAGAACCAGCTCTTAGTTTCATTGATCTTTTCTACTGTTTTTTTAGTCTCTATTTCATTTATTTCTGCTCTAATCTTTATGATTTCTTTTCTTCTACTAACTTCAGGTTTTTTGTTTGTTTGTTGGGGATTTTTTTGTTTTGGGGGGTTTTTTTGTATTTTTTGTTTTGGGGGTATTTTTGTTTTTTGTTTTGTTTTTTGGCTGTGCTGCATGGCTTGTGGGATCTCAGTTCTCTGACCAGGGATTGAACCTGGGCCCTTGGCAGTGAAAGCATGGATTCCTAACCACTGGACCACCAGGGAATTTTCTAACTTTGGGTTTTATTTGTTCTTTTTCTAGTTCCTTTAGGTGTGAGGTTAGGTTGTTTTGAGATCTTTCTTGTTTCCTGAGGTAGGCTTGTATTGCTATAAACTTCCCTCTTAGAACTGCTTTTGCTGCATCCTATAGATTTTGGATCATTGTATTTTTATTTATCTTTAGGTATTTAAAAAAATTTCTTCTTTGATCCATTTGATTCAGTGATCATTGGTTGATTAGTAGCATGTTGTTTAGCCTCCAAATGTTTGTGTTTTGGGCAGTTTTTTCCTTGTAATTTCTGGTCTGATAGCATTGTGGTCAGAAAACATGTTTGATATGATTTCAGTTTTTAAAGATTTACCAAGGTTTCTTTTGTGGCCTAGCATGTAATCTATCCTGGAGAATGTTCCATGTCCACTTGAAAATAATGTGTATCCTGCTTTTGGATGGAATGTTCTATATATATCTATTAAGTCCATTTGATCTAATGGGTCATTTAAGGCCAGTGTTTCCTTATTGATTTTCTGTCTTGATGATCTACCTATTGATGTAAGTGGGGTGTTGAAGTCCCCTACTGTTATTGTGTTACTGTTGATTTCTCCCTTTTTGTCTGTTAGTATTTGCTTTATGTATTTAGGTGATCCTATGTTGGGTGTATATATTTTTACAGTTGTTATATCTTTTTCTTGGATTGATCCCTTGATCATTATGTAATGCCCTTCTTTGTCTCTTGTAACAGTCTTTGTGTTAAAGTCTATTTTGTATGGTATAACAATTGCTACTCTAGCTTTCTTTTGATTTCCATTTGTATAGAATATTTTTTCCATCCCTCACTTTCAGTCTGTATGTGTCTCTAGATCTGAAGTGAGTCTTTTGTAGGCAGCATATATACGTCTTGTTTTTGTATCCATTTAGCAACTCTGTGTCTTTTTTTTTAAACAAGTTTATTTATTTTATTTATTATTTTATTTTTGGCTGTGTTGGGTCTTCGTTGCTGCCCGCAGGCTTTCTCTAGTTGCGGTGAGTGGGGGCTACCCTTCGTTGCGGTGTGCAGGCTTCTCACTGCAGTGGCTTCTCTTGTTGCAGAGCATGGGCTCTAGTTGCGTGGGCTTCAGTAGTTGTGACACGCAGGCTCAGTAGTTGTGGCTCATGGGCTGTAGAGCACAGGCTCAGTAGTTGTGGAACACAGGCTTAGTTGCTCCGCGGCATGTGGGATCTTACCAGACCAGGGCTTGAACCTGTGTCCCCTGCGTTGGCAGGTGGATTCTTAACCACTGCACCACCAGGGAAGTCCAGCAACTCTGTGTCTTTTGATTGGAGCATTTAGTCCATTTACATTTAAAGTATTATTGTTATTATTATTATTTTTAACATCTTTATTGGAGTATAATTGCTCTACAGTGGTGTGTTAGTTTCTGCTTTAAAACAAAGTGAATCAGCCATACATATACATATATCCCCATAGCTCCTCCCTCTTGCATTTCCCTCCCATCCTCCCTATCCCACCCCTCCAGGTGGTCACAGAGCACAGAGCTGATCTCCCTGTGCTACACGGCTGTTTCCCACTAGCTATCGGTTTTACATTTGGTAGTGTATGTATGTCCGTGCCACTCTCTCACTTTGTCCCACCTTACCCTGCCCCCTCCCCGTGTCCTCAAGTCCATTCTCTACGTCTGCATCTTTATTCCTGTCCTGCCCCTAGGTTCTTCAGAACCATTTTTTTTCTTAGATTCCATATATATGTGTTACCATACAGTATTCGTTTTTCTCTTTCTGACTTACTTCACTCTGTATGACAGACTCTAGGTCCATCCACCTCACTACTAATAACTCAATCTCGTTTCTTTTTATGGCTGAGTAATATTCCATTGTATATATGTGCCACATCTTCTTTATCCATTCATCTGTTGCTAGACACTTAGGTTGCTTCCATGTCCTGGCTATTGTAAACAGAACTGCAATGAACATTGTGGTACATGACTCTTTTTGAATTATAGTCTTCTCAGGGTATATGCCCAGTAATGGGATTGCTGGGTCCTATGGTAGTTCTACTTTTAGTTTTTTAAGGAACCTCCATACTGTTCTCCATAGTGGCTGTATCAATTTACATTCCCTCCAACAGTGCAAGAGGGTTCCCTTTTCTCCATACCCTCTCCAGCATTTATTGTTTGTTGATTTTTTTGATGATGGCCATTCTGACTGGTGTGAGGTGATACCGTAGTTTTTTTTTTTTTTTTTTAAGTTCAGAGTTTTACCTGCAGTGATGTTGGTTTTTTTTTTTTTTTTAATGTTGGGGGTAGGAGTTTAATTAATTTATTTATTTTTGCTGTGTTGGGTCTTCATTTCTGTGCGAGGGCTTTCTCTAGTTGTGGCAAGCGGGGGCCACTCTTCATCACGGTGCGCAGGCCTCTCACTATCGCGGCCTCTCTTGTTGCGGAGCACAGGCTCCAGACGCGCAGGCTCAGTAGTTGTGGCTCACGGGTGTAGCCGCTCCGTGGCATGTGGGATCCTCCCAGACCAGGGCTCGAACCTGTGTCCCCTGCATTAGCAGGCAGACTCCCAACCACTGCGCCACCAGGGAAGTCCTCATTGTAGTTTTGATTTGCATTTCTCTAATGATTAGTGATGTTGCGCATCCTTTCATGTGTTTGTTGGCAATCTGTATATCTTCTTTGGAGAAATGTCTATTTAGGTCTTCTGCCCATTTTTGGATTGGGTTGTTTGTTTTTTGATATTGAGCTGCATGAGCTGCTTGTATATTTTGGAGATTAATCCTTTGTCAGTTGCTTCAATTTGCAAACATTTTTTCCCATTCTGAGTGTTGTGTTTTTGTCTTGTTTATGATTTCCTTTGCTGTGCAAAAGCTTTTAAGTTTCATTAGGTCCCATAAAGTAATTATTGATAAGTATGTTCTTATTGCCATTTTGTTAATTGCTTTGGGGTTGTTTTTGTAGGTCTTTTCTGTTTCTTCTTCCTTTTGTTCTCTTGTGATTTGATAACTATCCCTAGTGTTATGTTTGGATTTCTTTCTCTTTTTTGTGTTTATCTATTGATATTATAGATCCTTGGTTTGTGGTTACCATGAAGTTTATATATAGCAATACACACACACACACATAATTATTTTATGTTGTTGATCTCTTAAGTTCAAATGGATTTTAACAACCCTGAATTTTTACTCCTCTCCCCCTCCATGATTACTGGTTTTGACATCATATTTTACATCTTTTTCTTCTGTGAATTCCTTAACTACTTATTGTGGATATAGATGATTTTACTACTTTTGTCTTTTAACCTTCCTGCTAGCTTTGTACATGGTTAGTTTACTACCTTTACTGTATATTTGCCTTTACCAGGGTGTTTTTCCTTTTGTAATGTTCACATTTCTAGTTGTGGCCTTTTCTTTTTCACTTAGAGCAGTTCCTTTAACATTTCTTGTAAAGCTGAGTTGGTGGTACTCATCTCTTAGCTTTTGCTTGTCTGTAAAACTTTTGCTCTCTCCATCAAATCTGAATGACAGCCTTGCTGGGTAGAGTATTCTTGGTTGTAGCTTTTTCCCTTTAATCATTTTAAATACATTGTGCAACTCCCTTCTGGCCTGCAGAGTTTCTGCTGAAAAGTCAGCTGTAATAGCCTTATTGGAGTTCCCTTGTATGTAACTTGTTGCTTTTCCCTTGCTGCTTTTAATATTCTCTTTATCTTTAATTTTTGCCATTTAAAAAATATTTATTTATTTATTCATTTGGCTGCATCAGGTCTTAGTTGCAGCACACAGGATCTTCATTGCGGCATGCGGGATCTTTTGTTGTGGTGCGTGGGCTTCTCTCTAATTGTGGCATGCAGGCTCCAGAGTGCATGGGCTCAGTAGTTGCAGCACATGAGTACAGTAGTTGCGGCACAAGGGCTCTCTAGTTGCAGTGCATGGGCTTAGTTGCCCCACAGCATATGGAATCTTAGTTCCCTGGCCAGGGATTAAACACACATCCCCTGCACTGGAAGGCAGATTCTTAAGCACTGGACCACCAGGGAAGTCCCAATTCTTGCCATTTTAATTACAGTGTGTCTTGGTGTGGTCCTCTTTGGGTTGATCCTGTTTGGAAGTCTCTGTGCTTCTTAGACCTAGATGTCTGTTTCCTTTCCCAGTCTAGGGAAGTTTACAGGTATTTACATACCAAAGACTTTTATTTTCTCTTTTCCCTTTTAGTGTCATGAGATTTGGCTGGAAGATTAGACGGAAACATTTCTTCTGTGCCCCAGACTTCACTTTCTTGGCTCAAACCTTGTAGTTCCCATAGAAGTTTCGCAGGGCTTCAGCTACTGTCATTGTGTCCCCAGTGTCCAGAAGTGGTTCGTGGGTAGAAGTCCTGACAGGCTTTCTGCAGTAAGATAGAGTGAGGCCCCAGGAAGACATGTCCACCCGTAATGACCTCCACATCCTTCACATAGGTAGCCTCACCACTGTGATACATCTTGCTGGTGCCAATAAGAAGTTTCACATCTGCTGTGGTATGGGTCTTATTCATTTTAGAATGGAATGGAGTTTTTCTATGAGACCTGGATTCACCCTTTAAGTGCAAAAATTCATGTGTATTATATACAGTGCTCCATTTCTCAGATTTCTTCATTTTCTTATATCTCCATTAGCCATTGTTTTGAGAATAGTTTTATTTCATCAGCTTCTTCTTAACTACTGACTTCTTTTTTGTAAGCTTCTCAGGCCTTTCTAGGAATCTCTCCTCTTCTCTGTGGTGGAGTGTGGGGAAGCAGTTCTTAGCCCAGTCACCCTTTGTTCCTCAGAGATACCAGCTTACATTTAATAGTAAACATGAGTGAGTTACTATGTATAGGAACAAATCCTGAATTTTTAAAACTTGGGATGGTTTAGTTTTCTTTCTTTATACAGCATCTGTCCAAAGACAAATTACAGTGGTCTAGAAATTTTTTTAGGTTCTATCCACTAAAAATGTTAACTTTTGCAGTTTATAAATACATACAAAATGTGCTCATTATTGTAGAACTTGGAAAATTTGGAAAATGGGTTATGTATTTTTATTGATAGACTTTTTTTGACAGATGGAGAACATTTAACTAACAAGATCTTAAAACATTAGATCTGATGTCCTAAATTACCTTGATCTATAGCTTAATTTCTAATTTTAATTTCATTTCCAAGTGAACTGACTTTCACTTGGAAAAATATTATGACCAAAAATGAATTCTGTTCTTGACTGCCACAGAAATTACCTAGGCCACTCAAGACTGCTTTTGTCAAGATGGTCAAAAGGTTTTTGGTAAAACAGCTTTTGAAAACTGCTTTTGCGTACTGGGTCTCGAATATTATGAGAAAGTAGTTGAATAGTGCTATTTTTAACGTTTTTCTTTTATATCTTAACAGTTATGAACCTGAACTGTTTCCTGGCCTTATTTACAGAATGGTAAAACCACGAATTGTGTTGCTTATCTTTGTATCTGGAAAAGTTGTGTTGACAGGTAAGTTCTAAGATTCTGACTTTCATAAAATTCAGTAGCTATGTGTGTGCTTTGCTTTACCTTTTAAATAGCTTTGTGCACTATTATAAAGCAATTCTTGGTATTTTAGAATACCTGGAAAAAAATGAAAAGTAGAAAGAAAGATAGCATCATCAATTGGTCCCAATAGTCAAACAATATAACTTTTTTCCATGTTTTTATGTCACTTTGATATGTATATGCATCTTTACATCCTGCCGTTTAACATTATAACATATGTAGCTTAACTCATTGTTACAAACTTTTAATGAAGGCTTTTAACGGCTGAACAGTGTTCCAACGGAAGGGTCAACAAATCTTTTTCTGCAAAGGGCTAAATACTAAATGTTTTAGGTTTTATGGGCAGTAGAGTCTCTGTCACAACAACTGAACCCTGTCATTTTATTGTGAAAGTAGCCGTAGACATCACATAAAGGAAAAGGCTCTGAGGTGTGATTTTAATGTAATTCGTTTAATTTACATTATCAAGTAATTTTCTTCCTCTTCTTCTTTTTTTATTCCCCCAACCATTTAAAATATAAAAATCAGTCTTAGCTCACAGGCTATACAAAAATCAGGCAGCAGACTAGGTTTGGCCAGCAGACCCAAGTTTCCCGACCTCCATTCTAACATGTTGTTGCATCAAACTTATTCTCCCATTGTCAGCTATTTATATGTTCTTTCTTTGCTGCTTATAAATGACACAAAACTTTCGCTCTTTTTCTGTGTGGGATCATTTTATTAGTGTAACTGCTCAGAAATGGAACTTTTGTTTAAGGATTGGACCATTTTTAAGGTTCTTAGTACAAATTACTAAATTGTTTTAAAAAGGGTTATATCAATACAATACAGTTCTCCTATATCATATTTACATTCCTACCAGCAATGTTTCTTAAGTGTCTTTTACGAACCTCATCAGCATTCAAAACAAAAATGTACAAAAGAAAACTTTAACTACATAAGTGAAAGTGATCTCACTGCTTTAACCTCACTGTTACTCAGAACTAGAAATTGATCACTTTTCAACATATCCTGTAAATAGCAATTTATCTTTTGTAAATAGTATGTACATAACTTATTTCTTTCTTGTCTACTTAGTTTTTTTAAAATTTCTTTATTGTTTTAATTTTTAAATTAAAAAAATTTATTGGAGTATAGTTGATTTACAATGTTGTGTTAGTTTCAGGTGTACAGCAAAGTGATTCAGTTATACATATACATATATTCATTCTTTTTCAGATTCTTTTCTCATATAGGATATCACAGAATATTGAGTAGAGTTCCTTGTGCTATACCATAGGTCCTTGTTGGTTATCTATCTTATGTATAGTAATGTGCATATGTTTATCCCAAACTCCTGATTTATCCCTACCCCCCACGTTTCCCCTTTGGTAACCATAAGTTTGTTTTTGATATCTGTAAGTCTGTTTCTGTTTTGTAAATAAGTTCATTTGTATCATTTTTGTAAAATTAGATTCTACATATGAGTGTTATCATATGATATTTGTCCTTTTCTGTCTGACTTACTTCACTTAGTATGATAATCTCTAGGTCCATCCATGTTGCTTCAAATGGCATTATTTCATTCTTTTTTATGGCTGAGTAATACTCCATTGTATTTATGTACTATGTCATCTTTTTTTTTTTTGCGGTACGCGGGCCTCTCACTGCTGTGGCCTCTCCCATTGCGGAGCACAGGCTTCAGATGTGCAGGCTCATTGGCCGTGGCTCACGGGCCCAGCCTCTCCGCGGCATGCGGGATCCTCCTGGACCAGGGCACGAACCCGCGTCCCCTGCATCAGCAGGCGGACTCCCAACCACTGCGCCACCAGGGAAGCCCTGTACTACGTCATCTTTATCCATTCATCTGTCAATGGACATTTAGGTTGCTTCCATGTCTTGGCTATTGTAAATAGTGCTGCAGTGAACATTGGGGGGGGTACATTATCTTTTTTAATTATGGTTTTCTCTGGATATATGCCCAGGAGTGGGATTGCTGGGTCATATGGTAGTTCTATTTTTAGTTTAAGGAACCTCCATACTGTTCTCCATAGTGGTTGTACCAATTTACATTCCCACCAACAGTGTATGAGGGCTCACTTGTCTCCACACCCTCTCCATCATTTATTGTTTGTAGACTTTGATGATGGCCATTCTGACCGGTGTGAGGTGATACTTCATTGTAGTTTCGATTTGCATTTCTCTGATAATTAGTGATGTTGAGCATCTTTTTATGTGCTTTTAGCCATCTGTATGTGTTCTTTGGAGAAATGTCTGTTTAGATCTTCTGCCCATTTTTTGATTGGGTTGTTTGTTTTTTTTGACATAGAGCTGCATGAGCTGTTTGTATGTTTTGGAGATTAATCCCTTGTCGGTCGCTTTGTTTGCAATATTTTCTCCCATTCTGTGGGTTGTCTTTTCGTTTTGTTTATGGTTTCCTTTGATGTGCAGAAGCTTTTAATTAGGTCCCATTTGTTTATTTTTGTTTTTATTTTCACAAAGGATTTGTATGAGTTCACCATAATATCGAAAGTAATTACTTTATTTGTGACTTTTTCCAGGTGACTTATTTTTACATAAAGAAGGTTTTTAAAATTCTTGAAGTAAGTGGTTGAGACTCTTTTCCTTATTCTGCTCTGCAGTAGTTATTTCCACTATTTGATCTTCCAGGTCACCTATCCATTCTTCTGCCTCAGTTATCCTGCTGTTGATCCCTTCTAGAGTATTTTTAATTTCATTTATTGTGTTGTTCATCACTGCTTGTTTCCTCTTTAGTTCTTCTAGGTCCTTGTTAACTGTTTCTTGCATTTTGTCTATTCTATTTCCAAGATTTTGGATCATCTTTACTATCATTATTCTGAATTCTTTTTCAGGTAGACTGCCTATTTCCTCTTCATTTGTTAGATCTGGTGGGTTTTTATCTTGCTCCTTCTCCTGCTGTGTGTTTTTCTGTCTTCTCATTTTGCTTATGTTACTGTGTTTGGGGTCTCCTTTTTGCAGGCTGCAGGTTCGTAGTTCCCGTTGTTTTTGGTGTCTGTCCCCCATGGCTAAGGTTGGTTCAGTGGATTGTGTAGGTTTCCTGGTGGAGGGGACTAGTGCCTGTGTTCTGGTGGATGAGGCTGGATCTTGTCTTTCTGGTGGGCAGGTCCACGTCTGCTGGTGTGTTTTGGGGTCTCTGTGGCCTTATTATGATTTTAGGCAGCCTCTCTGCTAATGGATGGGGTTGTGTTCCTGTCTTGCTAGTTGTTTGGCATAGGGTGTCCAGCACTGTAGCTTGCTGGTCGTTGAGTGGAGCTGGGTCTTGGTGTTGAGATGGAGATCTCTGGGAGATTTTCGCCCTTTGATATTACGGGGAGCTGGGAGGTCTCTTGTGGACCAGTGCCCTGAAGTTGGCTCTCCCACCTCAAAGGCACAGCCCTGACGCCTGGCTGGAGCACCAAGAGCCTTTCATCCACACGGCTCAGAATAAAAGGGAGAAAAAATAGAAAAAAAGAAAGAAATAGGATAAAATAAAATAAAGTAAGATAAAATAAAATTTATTAAAATAAAAAATAATTAAGAAAAAAATTTTTAAAGAAAAAATAAATGGACGTACAGAACCCTAGGACAAATGGTGAAAGCAAAGATGTACAGACAAAATCTCACACAGAAGCATACACATACATACTCACAAAAAGAAGAAAAGGGGGGAAAATAATATATCTTGCTCCCAAAGTCCACCTCCTCAATTTGGGACGATTCGTTGTGTATTCAGGTATTCCACAGATGCAAGGTACATCAAGTTGATTGTGGAGCTTTAATCCGCTGCTCCTGAGGCTGCTGGGAGAGATTTCCCTTCCTCTTCTTTATTCTCACAGCTCCAGGGTCTCAGCTTTGGATTTGGCCCCGCCTCTGCGTGTAGGTCGCCTAAGGGCGTCTGTTCTTCCGCTCAGACAGGACGGGGTTAAAGGAGCAGCTGATTCAGGGGCTGTGGCTCACTCAGGCCAGGGGAGGGGAGGGAGGGGTACGGAGTGTGGGGCGAGCCTGCAGCCGTGGCACACTAGCCCCCTTCAGGCTGTGTTCACGCCGCCAACCCCAGTCCTCTCCCTGGGATCCGACCGAAGCCCGAGCCTCAGCTCCCGGACCCCGCCCGCCCCGACGGGTGAGCAGACAAGCCTCTCAGGCTGGTGAGTGCCAGTCGGCACCGATCCTCTGTGCGGGAATCTCTCTGCTTTGCCCTCCGCACCCCTGTTGCTGCGCTCTCCTCCGCGGCTCTGAAGCTTCCCCCCACCTCCGCCACCCGCAGTCTCCGCCCGCCCGAGAAGGGGCTTCCTAGTGTGTGGAAACCTTTCCTCCTTCACAGCTCCCTCCCACTGGTGCAGGTCCCGTCCCTATCCTTTTGTCTCTGTTTATTCTTTTTTCTTTTGCCCTACCCAGGTACGTGGGGAGTTTCTTGCCTTTGGGGAGGTCTGAGGTCTTCTGTCAGCGTTCAGTAGGTGTTCTATAGGAGCAGTTCCACGTGTAGATGTATTTCTGATGTATCTGTGGGGAGGAAGGTGATCTCCTCGTCTTACTCTTCCGCCATCTTCCTCTGCTTCTCCCGGAGACTCTTCCATACCATTCTACTGAAGTTTACTATTTTTGCCTTATTTTGTCTTTTCCCACATTTTAGTCTCCTGTACCAGGATGAATACCAAGTTTATATGATACGAGCCAAATTGATTATACCCCACCCCCAAACAGCTAGCTAGACATCTTAAAACTACATGTTCTCCTCATTATTAATTTGTGATGACTCCTTTTGACCTTTTTTTTTTTTTTTTTTTTTTTTTGCTGTACGCGGGCCTCTCACTGTTGTGGCCTTCCCGTTGCGGAGCACAGGCTCCGGACACGCAGGCTCAGCGGCCATGGCTCACGGGCCCAGCCGCTCCGTGGCACGTGGGATCCTCCCGGACCGGGGCACGAACCGGCGTCCCCTGCATCGGCAGGCGGACTCTCAACCAGTGCGCCACCAGGGAAGCCCGACCTTTATTTTTATATATGGGTCTGTTCTCCAGTCCTGCCTTTGCTCCAGAAATATGCTATGATAATCCTATTATATTTATACTATATTGTGGTTATAAATGTGCTTTAATTCTAGTGGTCTCTATATCTGATAGGGCCAGTTTCCCCTCTTTATTCCCCTCTTTATATCCCCAGTTTACTTCTCTTTTATTAGCTCCTCTCAAATATTTATTCTTCCAAATAAACTTTAAAATTTTATAACATCTTGCCCCATCTAAAACCAATTGAGATTTCTACATTAGCTGAATTAATTTGAGAAACTTTCTATTACTCAGCATCCAAAAACATGGAGTATCTGTTGTTAAGTCTTCTTTTAGAACGCTCAGTAAGTTTTATAGTTTTCTTTTCTCTGAAAAGTAACTAATGTGTCTTCAAAGTGGGGAAAGCCTGTTCGGAATTCAAGAGCCTTTTGAATACAGCAAAGCTGCAGTTCCTCAGATGTCACCAATATAGTGTGTGGAATAATTAAGACCTCCTAGTGACTGACATAAAGTTTCCCTCTATACGTTCTGAAGGAAGGGGAAGAAGTCTGCAAAGTAAATGGAATAGAATAGATATTGGAGGCAAATATAGGCCCTACTCAAGGGAATAAACTTCAAGACCTTTGGAAGGATGCTTTCATCTATGTGCTATGTATTATTATGAACTGTCTTATTAAAAGTGCAAATTGCCAGGTACAGGCTAAGTTCCTATTACAGGTACACCAGAACAAGTTTCTTTAAATATTCTTAATTCAGACCAACTTTCTTACCCCAAATTAAAAGGAAAAAAAACTTTCATGTGCACATTTGCTAGAAGTTTCAAATCACACAAGTAAAGGATGGTCAACACACAGTCCTGAAGAACATACAGTATACTTCTCTTAAAATTTGTTAATGCGTTCAGCCCAAACAACAGGCAAAGCTAAATTTCTTCAGTCTTGTAAGACATAGCTCATCACTTTTGTTGAGAGGCGGAAAGAGATGTATTGATTGAAATCCAAATTTCTGCTTATACGTATTGTGAAGTAAAAGCTAGCCAATGTCTTACTACTGAAATATGGGTAATTACCATCTGTTGAGATTTTTTCCCCTGTTTATGCCATATTGTCTTAAAGTACTTTACCTGGAACAACATGGCTTAGGTTGCTTTTGCTTCAAACCTAGAGACAAATGCTCCTTATTCCTTATCCTTACTTACCTAGACTTTTTCCACCTGCAAGTGGGTTAAAAACTCAAGGACCCAGTTTTGGGTGTACATGTGGGGAAAGGTACCAAAGAGGCCTCCTTTTGGCCTTGACTCTAGAACTTCAGCTGGGGATGGTCGTGTAGAGCATCCAGTGGAGTCCTAGAGGCTCCCATGGTCTAGTCCAACATGGCAAGACTCTGCAGAGCTGTTTTAAAATCAAGGTCCCAACAAGGGTAAGTAACTTTTGCCTAGAAAGTGTTAGAGTATTGAAATTACAAACACACTTTGAATTTCACTGTATTAAATAGTGGATCCCAGCTCTCCCCTAGGTAGGAGCTGTAGAACACCAATGCACATAGAACAAATGGGTGGCAATTTGAAACTTTTGTATCACATGCCGTTTGCAGGGTCTTTGAAAATAATTTATCCTTGTAAAATTGTCTTGTTCCCTTGAGGTGCCAAAGCTGCAGCCACCGTGTCTAAGGCTACATCTGAATGAATGGTTAAGTGAGCTGAGGCTCTGCTATCCTACTTTGTCATGGTCCCAGACAGCAAACAGCAAAGGGACCTGGGTCAAGCTTAACACTGCTTTTCCAGGTCTGTGCTGCTTTTCTATGGCTAATGTGACATTTAGGACCAATGCTTTTTCTCATACCATGGTAAAATGAATAGTATAGCTAGGATCTGCTGCAACAATATACAATGAACAGCAAATACGTCAACTTTCACTTCTAAGATGAGACGTAATAGAGTTAAGATATGTTGGGCACTCGTGCCAGGCACTATGATAAGTAAGGGCTTTTATGTGGGTTCTGGTTAACTCTGTGAGGCTGTACTTAATGTCTCAGTCTCCTCACCTGTAAAATGAGGACAATGGAGAGGTCAAGTAACCTTAACAATGTCAACAGCTATACATGCTGCACGTGCCTGGCTTCAGAGCCCACCATCTTCTTGTACTCACCATCCCCCAGCTCTTTAGATGTCTGTGAAAACACCTGTGTGGTCTTTTGGGCCCCCTTCCTCCTAATCCTCCTTGTCAGCTAAAGAATGATAAATACTCTCTTAGTGGTGAGAGGCAGCAGGTGTGTTGGCTAAGAGGCTGAGCTCGGGAAGCCAATTGTCTAGTTTGAATCCAAGCTTTACCATTTATTGGCTGTGTTGACCTTGGGTGAGGTTGTTCTCCACCTTGATTTCCACATACGTAAGACGGGTGCCCATAGAAGCTACCTGCTAGGTGTTATGAGGAGGCAGAAGAACGAGGCCTGGCGTACAGTAAACATGGTGGAAACGTTAGCTATTGTTACCTCCCACTCTTCTTCGTTTTTCCCTAGCATTCAAAAAGATGAAATTTTGCTCTCATGCCTTGCCCAGATGATAGGAATAGGAAGTTTAAAGAGGCTTTAGAAAAATACTTCACACACTTACTTCCTTCCAGCATAAAGGACGAAGAAGCTGGGTCTTTGTTACCAAGGGTCACTGTCAATCAGTTAGATGTCAGTGGTTCTTGGAAATGAGTAGGTCAGAGGGCCGCATAAAAATGGCAAGACTTAATAGTGAGTGGGCCAGAGACAGAACAGGATATCCCCGTCAATCATTACTGGGGATTCACCACTAATAGTGACTTAGTATATACTGTAAAATGTATACCTTGAGTGATTAAATGCTGAGGTTTTTTGCAATTTGTAAGATTTTCACTTTCATGCACACACGTATGCTATCACTTGGAAAACTAAGATGTGTAGTTGTGACTTGGTATAAGAATAGTATTGTAAAATCCAAGTAGTATTGGAAAGTCATATTTGGGCTGGCTAAGGGGTAGGGATGAGCTTACAAACCGTATCGACAGGTGATAGGTATTTAAGAAACTTTGGGTGCCTACCAGGTAGTTATTACTGTTTTAGGTGCTGAGGATGCCAAAGCAAATATAACATACCCCTCATCTGGCAAAAATCCTGCCCTGGTGAAGAAGACAAATTACGTGATACTGGTTCTCACAGAACCAAATAATAAGCCATGTGTTCGTGGGCCAGCCATCCCAGCATCCCTAATCCTGAAGTACATTCTTCTAGGACAATAATAATGGCTTAAATCTTGTTAAATGTTATGGTTTGCAAAGGACTTTTTGCAAAAACTTGCTCATGTAACCCTTATAGTAACCCTATGAGAAGGCTGTTGTCCTTATTTATAGGTAAGGAAATGGAAACTCAGAAGTTAAGCAACCTGCCTGTGATTTCAAACCTAGTTAGTTGTAGACCTTGCATTTGAGCCCATATGGTTTGATCTCAAGCCAGTCCTTTCTCCAATGCACCAGCCACAGAATTTCTACCTCACTTGCCACAGTTAGGAATGGTGTTTATCCCCCAAAGTGGTGGTCATCATTACTTGAAGGAAAGGACTGGTAGGTTTTGCTTAAAAGACAAGAGTCATATGTATAATCAGAGTCTGGTGCTACAAATTGGGATGTTTGATTATAGATTGATTATTAATAGGACTATGGGGACAATTTAGGTTTCCTCAAAATTTTTATGCCAATACTTCAGTGAGGAAATATTTCACTAAATTGACCGAATCCCCTCATTGGGATTTACAATTCCTGGCAATGTTTATTTGATGACTTTTGGTGTAAAGGAAGGAACACTGGATACATGAGGTCTTCCCTCATAGCTGATACTCATGATTCAGGGGAACTTCAACTCCTTGGGCCTCGTTTTCCCACACAGGAAATAAAAAAATTGTACTAGATAATTTCCCTAAAGCCCTTTTGTGTCTAAAGTTGTTTTTCTATGATATAAAATAATGATCACTCTCAACGTCCATTCCCTCTTGGGTGATGGGTGTTTTCTACTCTCTAGGGGATGCCAGAACATTATACTCTTTTGGGCTTGAATGTAATGCTCTTAGGTATGATTTTTTTTAAGTGTTATGAAAAAATCCCGAAGTACATGGTTACCCAAAATGCTGGACCTAGATACTCTGTTACTCAATTAAATATAAAAAGAACCTTAGTTTAGGGGAGGGAGGCATTGGGTGAATGTGTGTGTGTGTTTGCTATACTTATTATACTTCACTGTCTCCCAATTAAAGCTGTTGTGTTCAAATGTATCCAGAAGCTGAAAAAGTCCATCAAACCAGAGGCAGAGAATCTTTTTATAGTAGTGTTTTACTTAACTGCTTCCCCAACTCACTTTTTGGTTTCTACAAAACCAATCTCTTTAGAAACTAAAATTTTAGTGCTATAATTAAAATTTGCTGAGGCTTAAGGGATTTTTCCTACCTCAGAGGTACAGAGTTTCTGTTAACCATGTCAATAATTCACCTTCCTCCCCACCCCACATCTTTGAGGGTGGAGACTCAGAGAGTAAATTCTTAGGCAATGAATAAGTAACTTTTTGCCCTTACCTATCCCACCCCCCGGTTTTAGGCTTATAAGTACTTCATTTTTGATTCTTAAAATTTTTTTAATTTATTGAGGTGAAATTCAAATAGCACAAATTTAACCATTTTAAAATGAACAATTGAGGGGCATTTAGTTCATTCAGAATGTTGTGCAACCACCGCATCTAGTGCCAAAACGTTTCCATTACTCCAAAATAAAGTCCCATATCATTAGGCAGTTTTTCCCCATTTCTCCCTCACCCTAGCCCCTGGCAATCACCGGTCTTCATTCTGTCTCTGTGAATTTACCTATTCTGGAGACTTCATATAAACAGAATCATACAATATGTGACCTTTCATGTTTGGCTTCTTTCACTTAGCATAATGTTTTTGAGGTTCATCCAATTGCAGTATGTTCAGTGCTTGATTCCTTTTTATGGCAGTATAATATTACATTGTATGTATCTACCATAATTCATTTATACATTCATCTGTTGGTAGACACTGGGTTGTTTCCACTTTGGGGCTATTATGAATAGTGCGGCAATGAATATGCATCTACATGCCTGTTATTTGAGTACTTGTTTTCAATCTGGGGGGGTATATACCCAGATACCCAGGAGTGAAATTGCTGGGTCACATGGTAATTCTTATTTTAACATTTTTGAGGAATTGCCAAACTGTTTTCCATAGTAGCTGAACCATTTTAAGTTCCCACCAGCAATGTATGAGGGTTCCAATTTCTCAGTCTCTTTGCCAACACTTGCTATTTTCCATTTTTTAAATTATTATAGCTCATCCTGGATTCTGAATCCTGATTTCTACCTGCTTCTCAAATCTGGTGATTCTCGTTTTGGTAACTCCCTCTCACTAGTCCCTTCCTTAAACCAGATAACCACTTCTCACAGGTTATTCCTGCTCTCTCACTGAGCCTTCCTCCTTGTTTATAGTTCTCAAGAACGAGTCTTTACCAACTTAAACTACCTCCATTTTTCTTCATGCTAATAGTTTTTATATTTTCATTAATCTTGCCTCCTGCCCAATAATATCAGATAATAGTTTCCCGATTAGCTGACAGTTCCACATAAACATAAATACCACCAGTCCTTAACCCTTAGCATAATGTGCCTGCATAGCTTTGAAAGGGGAAAGTTAGTAATGGTGGTTGGTGGTGAGAGATATGAGTAGGGCTGACTGATAATCTCTTTCAAGGGTGGGGACTGTCTAATTCACGTTTTTATCCATTTTAACTCCTAGAGCAGTTATAATTAAAGAGCTCTTGAAACTTTAAGGGTAACAACGGTACAGTTTTCCCCTCTAATAATCCCTTCCCATATACTGAAATTTAAAACTTTAGAATAGTTTGTCTCAGTCAGTATTAGGGAATCAGCATGTTAACTAGACATGAGTAGATGAAAGGAAGTTCCTTTTGCTGGTAGCTAAGTGCCCACAGGTGCTGATGAAGGTCGTGTTCTGTGGTCACGTTCATAACACACTGAGAGATAACATTCCCTATTTCATACTATGCCCTAGGAGGCTAAAGACATACTGATACTGGAGAACTCTGCTCTAGGGTATGTGTTTGTGGGAATGTAGCTGTGGTCACCAAATTCTTTTGTCTTTACCAGGAATAAATGTCACTTCTCAGGTACACCTAAAGAGATGTTATTGTATTAAAAGTAACTGGAGATGACAATGAAGTTTTAGTCTTAAGAAAATTTTAGTATTGTTTTTAAAGATTATGTAAACTTGTATTTCTTTACAGGTGCCAAAGAACGTTCTGAGATCTATGAAGCATTTGAAAACATCTACCCTATTCTAAAGGGTTTTAAAAAAACCTGAGTATATCATTCAACATCTCACAGTATGTTGGTTTGAATATGTGCATAAGCCCAGCACAGAAACAGCTGGATTATAGATATTCCATGCACATTTTGACTTTAGTTATTAAAGTGTGATTCTGTATGAGTAACCATGCCTAAGAAATGAAGAAACTTTTTTTCAAAATGACTCATATGTTATTTTTAAAATGGAAAAAGTAAACTTCAGAATTTGAAAGATTTAGGGCCTTGCTAGAATGATACTGTAACATCATTAAAATTTAATGCTTTGCTCTTGTTAAAGATGTAGTACATTAACATGTGTTCTCTAAAAATACATAGCAGTATATAGAAATTTCAAATAACTGCATAAAACAGGATAGAAAATTGTCTATTTTTTGCCTTTTTAAATATTGAGTAGATGATCCGGGCCATCAGGTACGGACGGGCCTGTGAAGGATCCTATCAGAATACAAATGAAACATGGAAGTCTGAAAACTTAAGAAAAATTAAATAAACATCCTTTTGTTTGAAATGGTCAGAGAAAATTATTTCCCTCCGTTAAAAATAAATCTTTTTTTTTGCGGTACACGGGCCTCTCACTGTTGTGGCCTCTCCCGTTGGGGAGCACAGGCTCCGGACGCGCAGGCTCAGCGGCCGTGGCTCACAGGCCTAGCCGCTCTGCGGCATGTGGGATCTTCCCGGATCAGGGCACGAACCCGTGTCCCCTGCATCGGCAGGCGGACTCTCAACCACTGCGCCACCAGGGAAGCCCAAAAGTAAATCTTAAACTTTCAGGAACCATTCAGGTTTAGTATAAGGTCTACTTTGAAAACAGTTGAGGGATTTTGTGCTTTTTTGGGGTACTTTTATAATCCTATGTAATTGTATTAAAATAGACCAGATAAGACTAAGGCTGGAGCAAAGAGCTCAGCTTCCAGACCTAATTAGGTTGTGGAATCAGCCGCATTTGATGGAGAGGTGGAGATTAACAGGGAGGGATGAACTAACAGGAGTCATGGCCCTTGTTCCCAAGTGGGCAGTGATTGTCTTTCACTAAGATGAGGAGACATTTGTGGGGAGGGAGAGTTCAGGGTTTTTTTGTTTTGGCGGCACCGTGCAGGCTTGTGGGATTTTAGTTCCCTGACTAGGGATCGAACTGTGGCCCTGAGAAGGGAGAGCTTGGAGTCCTAACCACTGGACTGCCAGGGAATTCCTGGGAGTTCAGTTTTAATTTCAGTTTCCCAATTGCTGAGTTTGTTGGTGGTCACTGTACATTACTTTAAGCCTAGTGTAGGCAGTTATGAATTTGGGGGTATGGAACTTGGGAGAGAAGCCCTAGCTGGAGAGAGAATTTAGGGCAGTCATTAATTTACAGCCTGCCAAAATAATCCTTGAGAATCAGTGGTCTTGATCATTTGACCTATGAGCCTATGTTTTTCTTCTGTAGTTTACAGGCATATTCAAACACTAGTTACTCTGATATAATCCTCTAACCCACCTTATTTATCCCCACAGAAGGAAATTTGGAGTCATCTAACCATGTTAAATTCTACCTAGTTCAAATTCTTTAAGATATGGCCCAGAGAAGGGGTGGAATGCTGGACATTAAAATTTATTTTTCAGAAAGATACAACTTTGATTTACACGTTCAAGTACAGTTGTTTCCACTGGTTAGCTATTATTGGTAAAGTACTTATCAGATTACTATTAAACGGATTTACTTATTAATCCTTAGGTGGGTACTGAAATTCTTTCCATTTAACAGTTAAGAATACAGGCGGAGAGAGGTGAGGAATTTGCCCCGAATTACACAGCTATTAAGAAGGCGGGTGGGCCAAAATTCAACCTCGTTCCAAGACCCAGTTCCCTCACCCAACTCTGCGGTAGTTTTAGCCAAATTTAAAAGCATCCAGAGCGAATGACAGAAATTCCCTCATTGTGTTCCCAGTCTGTTTTCCCAGAATCCTTAGGGCATCGTATTACTATTTCTTGCACAAGCTGGAGGCGTTAACGTGTAGCCTGGGCGTGATTGAGCCGCTGATGACATTCTGTTGGGCTGACTCCCCCGTCTAAACATAATTCCTACTTCGGAAGCGGCCGCCCCCGAGCTGTCAGAAAAAGCCACTGCCCCTTCGGCCCTCGGCTGCCGAGGGCTGGGCGAGGCCGGGCGAGGGTCTCGCGGGACTCACGCCGCGCTTCCGGCCCCTCCCCAGGCCCCTCCTCCTCCTCGCCCAGGATGCACCTGGTTGAAAACAAAATCCCACGTGACTGGCTCTGCTCTCAGTCCATCATGGCGTCTCCCAGTGGGAAGGGATCCTGGGCGCCGGAGGCTCCTGGCTGCGGGCCCCAGCCCGTCGCCCGGGACCTCGTAGACTCCGTGGACGACGCGGAGGGACTGTACGTGGCAGTCGAGCGGTGCCCACTGTGCAACACCACCCGCCGGCGGCTGACCTGCGCCAAGTGCGTCCAGAGCGGCGATTTCGTCTACTTCGACGGCCGCGACCGTGAAAGGTACGGCAGCCGCCACGGCCCTATGGTTTCTAACACGGGTATCTCCACCGGCTCGGAGGCTGGAGCCTGGGGCCTGAGTTTGGGCCCCGGAGCCCAGCGAGAGGAGGGGGAGGTAGGGAGGGTAACTGCTTTGCGCCGGCGCTTTGCTCCCAGGGGAAAGAGTCGGGGATGGAGGCCAGAAGAGAGAAGGTCGCTGTTTCCCCCTAATCCACTCGAGAGGAGTCTGACCTCACGGTGCTCTTGGGTACTAGGGAAAAGGGATAGATGGTGGCTGTGGAGAGGTCTTCTCCTATTACTGCCATAGAGTTGGATTCTCGGTACTTTGTTCCACTCCCATTCAAATGCTGGGTTTAACCTTTGTTTTCGAAAGCACGTTCATTCTCTAGAGGAGAGACCAGAGGAGAAACAAATAACTGGTTAAGAGGGATTCGGGCCCTGGTAGCCTGTGTCACAGGTGGATCTTATCAGACATGCTTACTCTAATGTGTGAACTAGGCTAGCTAGTTCCTCCCTTTTCCAAAGATTGTTTTAAATGCTAAGGAGTTTGGGTATGTGTTTTGGCTTTGTTTTAAAATCCAGACTGGGAGCTGCAAGCCCTTAGTTAAGAGAATTCAAAGACGCGTTTTGGCCTTGTTTTGAAATTTAAACAGAGACCTACAAGTCCTTGGTTAAGATAATTGAAAAATTAGTGTGATTAGCTGCAAGGTCTCTCAGGCCCAACTTCTGTTTCAATAACTTAGTGTCAATGATATTAAGCCAGCTAATTTTTTCAGTGCAAAAGTTCAGGTATTAATTCATTTACAACAACCCGGTAAGTTATTTTCTGTAACTTACTGCTAAGGAAACTGCACAGTACCTTTCCCTGGGTCACACAGATAATAAGTGTGGGGACAAGAATTAAATTCCAGGCAGCCTGAACCCATATGCCATGCACTTAACCCCTGGATTATATAACGGCTGTATTTGGAAGTGTTTTTTGAGTTGCTGACAGTCCTCTCATCATGAATGGAGTTCATTTCTTTTGAGGAGATTTGTATGATACAGTCTTTTAGTTCATCACTGTGTCTCATTTGATGTACTTTATGACTTTAGAAACTGCTGATGTAATAAGTAATAGCTTAAAAAATTAACAGTTTTATTATAAGAATACTAGGTATGAGATGGAAATGTCTAACTGATGGAGTTTATCATGGGTTCAGTTCTGGACCCTCTTCTCCATATACTTTTTCTAAGATTAATTCCCATAATTTAAATATCGTCTATATGCTGAAGACTGCCAGACTTGTATCTCCAACCCAGGCCTTTGTGAAATCAAGAAAACAGCTGCATACTCTGTCTGTATTTAAATTTGTAATGAGGATCTCCATCTTAATATGGCACACTGAATTCATGATTATCCATCATAAATCTGTTCCTCTCATGCTCATTCCAGCCCAGTAAATGGTAACCTCACTCCCTGGCACAGGCCAAAGAAACTTTCCAGTCTTCCTTGACTCCTCTCTTAATGCCACCATATATAATCCCATCAACAAATCCCATCCACCCTTCAAAACCTATCCTAAATCCAACCTTTTCACTCCCTCCTGGTTTGGTCCACCAGAGGATTATTGCCTCTTGAGTTCCTGCTTCCCTTTCTCCTTTTTAGTGTAATTCCCATATTGCAGCCAGAGTAACACCACTCCTCCATGCCTCTGTTCACATCTTCCAGGGGTTTCCTGTTTTACCCAAAGTAAAAAAAAAGCCAAAGTCCTTATCCAAAGTTCTGTACTGTCTGTTCCTCCGTTGATCTCCTGTTGCTTTTCCCTTACCCACTCTGCAGTACCATCCTGGCCTCTGTGCCAGTCCTCAAACATACCAAGAACACTCCTGCTTCAGGACCACTGCAGTCTTATTCAGACTGCCAGGACTCTTTTCTTCTAGAAGTCTTCAGGGCTCCTTCCTTTGATTCCTTTAGGCCTCTGCTCATACATTAGAGGAACTCTTTCTTTGGACTATTCAACTGAAATAGTAACGTCCTTTCCCACTTAACCTGCTTTATTGTTTTCCATAGCACTTATCACCGTCTTATGGTTTACATATTAATTTGTCTAACTGCCCCCTGCTCCAGGGATGTAAGCTCTGTGAGAACAAAGCAGTTTTGTACTCTGCTGTATCCTCACATAGTAGAAGCTTAATAAAGATTTGTTGAATGATTGGGTCAATCTACCCTTCCTTCCCAAACTTAGTATGATTCTGAATCACTTCATTATTATAAATCACGACCCATTTGTCACTAAAGCCAGAAACCCGGGAGTTATCCTAGCTTTTTCCTTTTTTCTTATTCCGTGTATCCAAAATATTGACAAGTCTAATTTGATCTGCTCCAGAGTAGATCTTGAATCTGTCTACTTCTGGTCCAGACCACTATCATTTCTCTCACGGCTACTTATTAGTTTCCTTTCTTTTACACATACAGCTACTCCCTAGCCTCCCTCTGGCCTTCACACAACAGCCACAGTAGAAATGTAAATCAGATAATGTCACTGTTTTGCTTAAACCTTTTCAGTGGCTTTCCACTTTATTTAAAATAAAATTCAAGCTCCTTACCATGGCATATTAAGCCCCATGTGATTTGGCTACTGCCTACCTTCTAACTTTGGCTGTAAGGTTGAGTTTAAAATGTGGTCTTTGGATTCAAGCTGTTTTGAATTGAATCCAAGCTCCACCACTTGCTATGTGATTTTGAAGTTTCTTAGTCTCTCCTGTGCTTATTTCATTTTGAAAATGGAGTATCTAACTTCATATGTTTCTGGTAGTGATTACATAAGAGCATGCACTGAAGTACTTAGCATGATGTCTAGCATGTATTAAGTACTCAAAAAATAAACGCTTGCCATGTACCCTCATGTTCACAGCTCAGTAGTTGGGCCTTCTCTCACATCCTCAGACACATGAAACTTTTCCACCCATGGGTCTTTTTCCTTGCTGTTCCCTCTGCCTGGAACACTGTTCCTCCTGATTGTCACTTTTCCTTTCATGTCTCAACTTAAATGTTACTTCCTCAGTGAGACGTCCCTGACCTTCACTAACATAGGTCCCCACTTCCATCTCTTCCCCCCATTTCCGTCACAATACTCAATTCTTTCATGGTATTGAGCATGATAAGTGGTGTTACTTTTTTGAGGAAAGTAACTGCATCCAGAATGTAGTTCCACGCAGGCATGAATTCTGGTTTTGTTCAGTTGGATCCCCAGTGCTTAGTGCAGCGGCAGTGGGTAGCACACAATAAGCAGATTGTTGAAGGAATGGTAAAGGCAAGACAACTTTAGAAGCTGAAATACAAATTATTTTCAGAAGAGGGATGTGTTGTAGTGGATTTCTTTTTATGACCAAGCAGAAAAGTGAAAACTAAATACCAGAACCATTCAAAATTTAGAAATGAAAAAGAAATTTTAAGGTTCAGGGATAACAGCTTCACTTCACTTCCCATCGTTCCCCGTTCTGAACCTTGTATTCCTAAGGAAGAGGAGTTTGCTTGTTTGTTTCCCTTTGTTCCCAGCACAGTGCCTAGCATCTAGTAGGATGTGAGAATCTGTTGAGACCCAGGACCACTGTCCTAATGGTCAAATCAGTTTTACTGAGCTCTCATTGGATACAGTTATCTGCATAAAATATTCTGGCAGTTACAGAAGAGAAAGGCAGGTCTCTGCTCTCAGAGCTTTACACTGACTACTAATAAACCTTAAATTTTTTGGGCCAAAGGTTGATTGTGAGATATTCTGTTGTCTTCAGTATTTACGAAAAATTTTGCTTTCAGACTCTTTTTTCCTTTTACTTATGAAAAGCTCCTCACTAACTGTTGGAAACCACTTTGAAATAAAATATGGAAGCTTACAGCACAATTTAAATACTCTTGTTTAACCTCTGATTCTTTTCAGTAAATTAGCCAGATTAGCTGTGCCTATAAGGATCTTGAATGTGATGTGCATATCAAAGTTCTTGTAAATGTAGATGTAGTTTTTTCAGGTTTCATTAATAGACTAGCTGAACATATAGTTTGTAATGGTTTAGCAGTTCAAGGAAAATTAGATATTAAAGAACAAATCTGCCTCCCAATAATTAGTTCTTCTGACTCCTAAGCAGGGAACATGCATCTTTACATAATTTTGTGGGCAGTATGAGTTTGGCAGTTAGATTGAAAAATACCTGAATGCGCTACTTTTTTTGTTATTGTTCAGTGGGAACACTTCCTTATAACCTTGGTACCCTCCCAGCACTATCCTTTCCTCATCTCCCATCTTGGCCTCAGTCCGAAAACAGTGCCCACTTTCTTCTCTGCTTTTTCATCTGCCTTTTGATGTGTGTGCTTCCTTAAGAGATAAAGAGGAATGATTTTAAGCAGCACTGTCAACACAGTCTCCTTTGGATCTTGTACTGGAGAACATTTAAAAATTACAGGTCTTGGACTTCCCTGGTGGTGCAGTGGTTGGGAATCCGCCTGCCAATGCAGGGGACACGGGTTCGATCCTTGGTCCGGGAAGATCTCACATGCTGCAGAGCAGCTAAGCCCGTGTGGCACAACTACTGAGCCTGAGCTCTAGAGCCTGTGAGTCACAACTACTGAGCTTGCGTGCCACAGTTACTGAATCCTCCACGCGCCTAGAGCCCATGCTCTGCAACAAGAGAAGCCACTGCAATGAGAAGCCCGTGTACCACAACAAAGAGTAACCCCCAGTCGCTGCAACTAGAGAAACCCCGTGCACAGCAACAAAGACCCAAAGCAGTCAAAAATTTAAAAATTAAATAAATAAATAAATTTATTTTAAAAAATTACAGGTCTTTTAACAGGAATATAATTTTCTGGATTATACATTTATCTGACACCAAAAATAAGACTGCTGCCCAATAGATAACAAGTTGAAGTAATCTTTCCACTCAAAACTGAAAAAAATTGCTTACCGGTTTATGATAGTGTAGGAGTGAGACAGGGAACATAATCTGAGGATACCCGGGAACATCTGCCTGCTGGTTTAGGAACCAGTTATTTTAAAGTGTGGTTGAAAAAGAAAGGCAAAATTTATGAGCATATGGGTAGTATTGCTTTTTTTAAAAAATTTATTTTGGCTGCACTGGGTCTTAGTTGCCGCATGCGGGATCTTTTTAGTTGCAGCATGCAGGCTTCTTAGTTGTGGCATGCAAACGATTCGTTGCAGCATGCAGGTTCCCTGAAGGGATCGAACGCAGGCCCCCTGCTTTGGCAGCGTGAAGTCTTACCCACTGGACCACCAGGGAAGTTCCAGTGTTGCTTTTATATGTACCTTGCATCAGAAACAATGCAGCACTACCTTCACTGATGAGTTTTAAGAATATATGACTACAGTTCTACCAAGAAACAGAAATATGGGCTCTAAACAAATTGAGAGGTGGGATAAAGGGCGAGCAAGAAATGTAGATGTTACTAAACATTTCAAGGGGAAGACACAGCCAACATCCAAAAAACTACCCTTTAGACATCTCTGTTCTGCCCTCCAGTATCTTTTTGGTTGTCAGTCACTGTAGCTAATAAAAATATTGTCATAGGATTTTGGTTCTGGGCCCACATTTGTATGCCCCACTCAGCAGAATAAAAGCTCTATAGGTAGCTGGACTCCCCATCTTTAGACAACGGTTTATCAACCTGACTTCTGTTTAGTATTTTCTTTCAAGAAGGGTCACAACTCCCATCCCATGCAGCTTATTAATTGTATTTACACCAATACATGTGGATCTGCTAAGAAAATATAACTTTTGTTTTCGATCAGTATCAGTGGCTACTCTTACCATTATGTGTACCTTTTAGAATTTATAAAAGAATTTCACGTTTATTATGTCATTTGTTCCCTACCACAAAACCATGAGTTACTAATCTGTTTTTAGAATGAGGAAACTCAGAGTAGTTGTTCCTTACTTATTGCTGGGCTATGCTAATTCTTGAATTTACCTCCAGACCTGAAATACATGTATAAATAAATATATATACATAAATAAATATATATATAAATATATATATATTCAATTTAATACATTAGTAAGATTAAGTGCAAAATCACTCATTGCAATGAAGAAAAGGGAAACTAGCCTATATTATGTGCTAAGTGCCTGTACCTGATGCTTTCACATTTATCTTATTTAATGCCTATAACCAAGTAGGATAATCACTATTCCCATTTTACAAGGGAGAAAACGAAACAATGCTCTGTTTCTACTTTCTTCTAATCACTTAACCTTCATTCCTGCCAGTGGAGTATGTTTTTACTACAGTTAACCCTTGAACAACAGGGGTTAATTCACCTGTAATTTATAGGCAGCCCTCCTTATCCGCAGTTCCTCCACATCCACAGATTCAACCAAATTCCGACCATGTAGTACTGTAGTATTTACTGTTGAAAAATATCTGCATATTAGTGGACCCACTCAGTTGAAACCTGCATTGTTCAAGGGTCAGCTGTGTATTTTCTCATACCTAAATATTCTAACATGAGATAGAAGAACCATTCTGATAAGGACTGTGTTTTTTCATGTTGCATTTGCGCATAAACATTATATTCTTGAATGCCTAAAGAATTTAAGGGAGAAAAATTTGATGGCTAGTAATTCTTGCTGTGTTAGTATCCTAGTTCAAGAAATATGCAGTTCTTTAACCATTTCTGCTTAAATAAGGGAGATTGCTGTGCTCTTCTCCAGGGGCATTTGTGCTCTCTCTTCCCCAAGAAGCCTTTCTGCCTTATCTCTAGAGCCAGAATCATCGTTAACTTTTCACCAAACCTGTATCCAAATTGGAGCTAGGGATAATTCTCCACCACTGACCTAAAAACTGTTAATGCTCATTTTCTGCTTTTAGATTTAAGGAACCTAAGGAATATAATTGGTGTCATGAGACCTAAGGACTTTAGATACTTTTAGGGGATTGTGTATATTTTTATAGTGGATATGATCCCCAGAGGTGGAGCTTGAGAAATTTTAATTGATTGAATACTGTCTTTTTTTCTGATTATAAAAGTATGTATGATTATTGTAGGAAACTTGTAAAGTACAATAATACCTAAAGAAGGAAACAGATTTTGCCCATATTCTCACAACTGTTAGTGTTTTGTTATATTTGCTTCCAGCCTTGTTTCTATGTATGTGTGTGCTTGTAAATATATTTTTTCATTTGGAATCATACCATGTGTATATAGTTTGATGCTCTGCTTTTTCGTTTTCTTTAACCCAACATCTCATCAACACATACTAATGTCTTTGTCTACAAAAGTATTTTAATGTCCTTCATGGCAATATGGTGTCGTTTGATAATCATTCTCCTTTTGGACATTAAAGTTGTTTCCAGTTTTTGCTATTATGACTAATTTCACAATTGGCATAAATCTTCTTCGTCATCTCTGATCTTTTCCTTGAACTGCGTAAGTGGTTCAAAGGGTTTACTAATTTTTAAGGCCCTCAATGGCATATTCGAAAGTTTTGTGGGTTTTGTTTGTTTGTTTTACCTTTCTTAAAATACATTAGTAGTGCTTCTTGGACTTTTCTATTGCCGTTACCCTAGGCACAGAGGATGAGGGAAACGACTGAGAAGGCAGATGGAGGGATTAGAGTAATTTTATGAAAGACACTAAGTAAGTGCTCAGTAAGTTGTAGGTGTTAGGACGATGTTAATGATCATCTAGCACAGAATTAATAGTAGGATCCCTGATAGAGTGCATGCCTGGGTGCTACTTTTCTGATTGCGTGGGACAGACTTAGGTGACCAGTCCCACCTGTAGCCAGATCCACTCAGTCACCCAGGACGACCTGTGGCCATGGGATAGCGTGGAGTGATGAGGGTCACACTCTTAACTGATCCTTATCAGCAGCACACTCCTGTCCCTGCTGTCCCGCTGGTGTATTGAGGTTCTCTAGGGCAGGACAGATTAACTTCTCACCTTGTGAAACAGCAGAATTTCCTCTGCCTACAATGCCTTCCTTCCCTTAGCAAGGCCACCTCTAACCTGTCCTCAAGGGGCAGCCCAGGCAGGCGTGACTGCTGGAGAGCTCCCTCTGAAGCCTGAGCTGGGTTGTGTGCCATCTCTTGTAGCACTGTTGACTACAAGAGATGGCACACAACCCAGACTCTGTATGACCATCTGCTCCTAGTTTTCATCAGTCTCTATCACGGGGGCACTTTTTAAAGTCAGCTTAAGGGAGTACTTTTGTAGGGAAGAAAAGCAAGTATAAGTCTGGAGGAATTTGTTAAATAACAAAGAAGGCATTTTTAAATTGGGAAAGAAAATATAAGAAATAGTGTTGTAGGGACTTCCCTGGTGGTCCAGTGGCTAGGACTCTGTGCTTCCAACACAGGGGGCCCAGGTTCAGTCCCTGGTCAGGGAACTAGATCCCACATGCCGCAACTAAAAAAAAAAAAGGATCCTGCATGCCACAACGAAGATCCCACGTGGCGCAAGTATGACCCAGCTTAGATAGATAAATAAGTAAAGAAAGAAAGAGGGAGGGAGGGAGGGAGGAAGGAAGGAAGGAAGGAAGGAAGGAAGGAAGGAAGGAAGGAAGGAAGGAAGAAATAGTGTTGTAAAAGCCCTGATGCACGGTATAGGTTCACTGGCAGATTCTTTTCGGAAAACAATAGAAAACTGTAGAGCCACTGAACAACAACAACAAAATTGATAAATGTATCTGCATAAAATTTTGGAAAATTTGTAGAGCAGAAACATAAGTAGTCACTAAGCAGATTGAGGAAGAATAATTTCAAGATGTATGAAAGGAAATAGCTAATTTCTCTAATAAATAACCCTTTAAAAAAAAAAACTATAGAACTTCCCTGGTGGCGCAGTGGTTAAGAATCCACCTGCCAATGCAGGGGACATGGGTTCAAGCCCTGGTCAGGGAAGATCCCACATGCCGCAGAGTAGCTAAGCCCGTGCGCCACAACTACTGAGCCTGCACTCCAGAGCCCGCGAGCCACAACTACTGAAGCCCACGTGCCTAGAGCCCGTGCTCTGCAACAAGAGAAGCCACCGCAATGAGAAGCCCACACACCGCAATGAAGAGTGGACCCTGCTCACTGCAATTAGAGGAAGCCCATGCACAGCAATGAGACCCAGTGCAGCCAAAAATTAAAAAAAAAAAAAAAAACTATAGAAAAGTGAACAAAGGGCATAGGGGGATAACAAAAGAAAAGTAGCCAATAAGATAGGAAAAGGTGTTAAACATTTCTAACTGTGAAATGAAGAAAGGCAAATAAATGAATTGTGAACTGTCTTTGAAGAGAGGGAGTAGGAGACCAGTCAGGTTAGCAAAGAGTAAAATGGGCAGTGCTGTGAGTAAGAAAACAGGTTGGTAGGGTTGTAAATATAATATGAAATGATTCAGAGGAAATTTAAAGATAACTGCCAGGAGTTGCCATGTAAACCTAGATGCACCTGGCTATTCATTTCTAACATTGCTGATAATAGTGAAAATTTGGAAGCGATGGCAATGTTCATCAGTAGGTGTTTCTGTAAATAAATTATATGATGTCCATTCAGTGAAATTCTGTGTACCTGTTAAAGAATGAGGTAGGTCTTTATGTTCTGAAGTGGAAAAAGATACAAAACATTTTACATGATAAACCCAGCTTCAAAGACAGTATATAAAAAAGGCCTTTCCCCCCTTGCTTTTTCTTTTTTTTTCTTCATCTATCTCTGTGAGTCCTGGGATGGAGAATGCAGAGGATGGATGAGGCGCTGGTGAGCAGTTGGCTCGCTGACCAGCCACATTCCTTGATAGCCATCTGCTTTTGCTTTGTTTGCACCACCTATTTTTCATTTCCTTCATGAAGAATGACATTACTCATGAAGTGTTTGATACAGTAGGAACTGTCATCTTCTGCTTGTTATTCCTGCTGTCCTCTGTATGTTTATGTTTTAAGTTTGTTGTTTTGTTTTGTTTGTTTTTTTTTAAACCCAAGAGAACTAACCAGCTTGATACAAAGCTGGACAGTGTTAGCATCCCAATTTGTTTTAGTGCAAAGTGGCATTTTTACAACAGATCTGACTTAGAGTCCCTAAAAGCAGGATTTTATCCTCCATGTCAGTCCTTTGTTTACACAGGTGGATGAGTCTTGCGAGTTTGTCATCTCCTTCAGGTTATCATCGGAGCATGAATCACCACATTAGGTAGAAGTAAATACCACATTCGTTTCTCATCTTTGATAGAAGGAAATGGAAGCATATAACAAGTAACCTGTCTAGTTCACAGCCAGTTGCAGAAAAATGAAAGATTCGATTTCTTAACGTTCTGTAAAATGCTTTGTCATAAGTTGCAGGCACATAGTAAATACCTGATAAATTAATTGATGAATCTATGAATTTGTCCACATCCCACACTGTTTTCTGAGTTTTCTAATACTGTTTCACGTAGTTACCACCTTACTGGCCATTGCAGTGCTACCCACTACAACTTTGTGCGGTGATGTTCCGTATCTATGCCATCCAGTAAGGTAGCCCCCAGCCATATGTGGCTATTGAAATGTGGGTAGTGCAACTGAGAAACTGAATTTTTAATTTAGTCATGTAAGTATATAATTCTGTCACATGTAATATTATCTGATTTGGTTTCTTGTTTAATATATATTGTATATTTTCAGTGACTGACTATTAAATGGTAGGGTCATAATTAGACCATTTTATCCCTTCCATTTAGAAGTAGATATCTGGGTATGTTTCAAATGTGGGATTATAGAAATAGTATGTTAGAGAGACTTTTACGTCTGGATTATTTTAAGGAAGAGATCTTTAGGGCTGTTATGGTTCTGTTCAATTGTTTTCATTTTTTCACGAGATAGCCAAAGGCCTAATCTTGGACTCCACACCATGTTACTGTAGCATGTGCAATTACCTTTGTTTTTTTGAAAGTAGTGAGCCACCATTAGCTCAGTTCAAAATCAGTTGCATGATGTTAGTCATACTTTTTTTTTTTTTTACCTAAAATTCTTATTAAGCCACAAGTTATCTTAGGTACTCAGTAGCCACATGCGCCTGATGGCTACCGTGTTGAACAGCATAGACCTAGAAGATATGAGTATCACTGCTAGCCACCTTCAGCTAGTTGACATTTATAGAACTCTGATCCAGCAGCTATAGAAAACACGTTCTTTCAAGTGCACATGGAACTTTCACTGAGACATGGCGCACCATATGCAAGGCCATAAGACAGTCTCAAATGAAAAGATTAAAATCTCATAGAGAATATTCTGGGACCACATCAGCATTAAAGTAGAAAATAACAGTACGTTACCAAAAAACCCATATATCTGGAAATTGAACAATACACTTCTAAATAATTAATTGGTCAAAGAGGGAATTTGATGGAAGATTAGAAATGTCAAACTAAATGGTAAAATACACGATATCAAAATGTTTAGGGTTTAGCTTAAGCAATACTTCTGGAGGAAATTTATAACTGTATACTTATATTAAAAAGGGAGAGGCTTAAAGTTGATGATTGAAGTTCCTACCTTAAACTGCAAAAAAAAAAAAAACACAAAACAAACTAATCCCACATAAGGTAGCAGGCAGAAAATAAGAATAAGGGTAGAATAGTGACTAACAGCAAAAATGAACTGCAATGTGATATTCTTTCCTTTTGATAGCTTTTATTAAGTAAATTGCTAGCCCATAATGGCTAACAGTAAAATTAGTGAGAAAAAAATTGTACTTTAAGAATTATAAGGAACCAATTTATAAATGAGAGTAGGGTTAAATTAAGCTTAATAATTACAATTATTTTTGTAATGGAAGCCTCCTTTTTCTTGAATTCCGATTCATTTTAGTGCTCTGATTTACCTGTTTGGGAGGACAATTTAACCTAGGGGTGGAAAAAACCTATAGACATATTTTATAAACCCATGAAAGAGTTTTAAAGCTGAGAATTTGAACTTAGGGTTTTTTTTGTTTTTTTTTGTTTTTTTGTTTTTTTTTTTGCGGTACGCAGGCCTCCCACTGCTGTGGCCTCTCCCATTGTGGAGCAAGGCTCCGGACGCGCAGGCCCAGCGGCCATGGCTCATGGGCCCAGCTGCTCCACGGCATGTGGGATCTTCCCGGACCGGGGCACGAACCCGTGTCCCCTGCATCGGCAGGCGGACTCCCAACCACTGTGCCACCAGGGAAGCCCCTGAACTTAGTTTTAAATAACCAAATGGTAAGCAGCTGTGTGCCATTGAGAAGATATGTTCAGGACAGTGACATTTCCAGATGAGTCTGCAGAAATGTTTGGCTCTCAGGAATTTGCATAATCTCATTCAACTGAAAAAAAAATAAACATTTAAATAAAACACTGAATTTTTTTCTTACAGGTTTATAGACAAGAAAGAAAGATTAAGCCAACTTAAGAGCAAGCAAGAAGAATTTCAAAAAGAGTGAGTATTCATTTTGTTTTTTAATTTGTGGAGGTTGTCTAGTCATCACATGGTTTAATTCAGTGCTGTGGTATGCATACATGTGGATTGCTAATTTATTGAATTTAGGTTACAAATCTCCCCATGTGAAGAGTAGTACATCTGGGAGAAGCAAAATAGGAGAGATGATCAAGTTTCTAGAAAACATTGTGATCAAACCTGGTGCCTGGTTCACAGCAGGCAGTGACTGGATGGATGAATCAAACCGCTGGCCCTGATAATTGACGTATGGTAAATGGGGCCAGGACAGAAGGCATATTAGACTAGCGGTGGTGGCTCTTGTAGGACATTATTGCTTCTATTTATCTTTATTCTTCTGTATCAGGGTTTTGCAGAGTGTGGTCTGCAGATCATCTACATCAGAATTCATTAACTTTGGTACTGGTTAAAAATGTAGATTCTTGGAATCTTATCCTCAGATATTCTGATTCAGTAGGTCTGGGGGGAGGCCCAGGAATCTGAGTATTAATGAGCACCAGATGAATCTCTCATCCTCTGGATTTGGGAATTGTCCTGTAGAACCTTTTATCCCAAACTGATCCAGTCACTATTCTCCATACACACCCCAGACCTGATTAACACATTTATGAGTAGATGAAATCTTCAGAGGTACTCTGCATTAGAAAAAAACCGCTTAGATTTATTTAACTCAGTCATTTCTCTAACTTACTCTATCATGGAAACTTTTATTTTTTCCTATAGAACACTTCATTCCATAGAACAGATTTTTGCCTAAGCTGGCTTACGCCTTTTATTATTATTATTTATTTATTTATTTATTTATTTATTTATTTATTTATTTATTTTTGGCTGTGTTGGGTCTTCGTTGCTGTGCACGGGCTTTCTCTAGTGGCGAGCGGGGGCTACTCTTTGTTGTGGTGCACGGGCTTCTCATTGCAGTGGTTTCTCTTGTTGCGGAGCACGGGCTCTAGGCGCACGGGCTTCAGTGGTTGCGGCACACGGGCTCAGTAGTTGTGGCTCACGGGCTCTAGAGTGCGCGCTCAGTAGTTGTGGTGCATGGGCTTAGTTGCTCTGCGGCACGTGGGATCTTCCCGGACCAGGGCTCGAACCCGTGTCCCCTGCACTGGCAGGTGGATTCTGAACAACTGCACCACCAGGGAAGTCCCATGGCTTGTGCCATTTTGGGGGGAGCTGACAATAGCATTTGGACCATGAATTCTCTTGTAACTATCATCATTATTAATTATGACTGATGGAAATTATTGATTATGATGGAGGACAAAGGCTATGGCTGTTATGGAAGTTTATTGTGAATGTTTATAGAAAGGCTCTGAGCTGTATTAAAAGTGCAAAAGGAAGGAGGTGAGAAAAAATTGCAGAGAGCAGGGAATCTGGAAAACATTTTTCAGTGCTTACATCCCACTTTGGTATATCCAGCTGTTTCTAAGACCTTATTTTAAAAAGTTGTTGATTTTGCATTTTTGAGCTTCACCGAATTCATTATTTTAAGAGCATATTTCCTTTGTCTCTTCTCCATACAGAGTGTTAAAAGCTATGGAAGGAAAATGGATAACAGATCAGTTGGTAAGCTATAAGAAGTATTTAAATAATATTCTTTACACTTGAGGTTATATGTTTTTAAATTGGCAGAACTTAAAAAATCATTTCGAATTTAAATTTATTTTTCATCATTTTTTGGCAGTTCTCTGTGAATATATTTGTAGTGTGGGCTTCTCAGATGCTTCATCCAGGTACCAAAAACAGGGTATTGGCGATTAATTATGGAACCACTGTAAGGAATCATTATGAAGTCTGGTATTGACATAAAGATACAAGAACAGTGAGGTATCCTTTTTAAAAAAATCACTCATAGTAAACACCTACTTTGTAGATGGGTTAATGATTGAATGTGAAAAATAAACTCAAATATTAAAAGAAAATATGGGAGAGTGTTTATATAATCTGGGGGTGAGCAGACCTTTATAAGCCATAAAGGAAAACATTTGACACACTACATAAAAGTTTAAAAGTTCTATATGTTAAAGACTGTAGCAAAATGAATATAAACTGGGAAAAAATGAGTACAACATATGAAAATAAGGAGTTTGAGTGATTATACTTTTATTCACTGTTGGTGGGAGTGTATGTTGACATATTTGTTTGGGGGACAATTTGGTGGTGGCTTGTTGGTTTTTTTAATGCACATGTGGTATATCGTCAATTTTCCTCCTAAGAAAATATACTTGAATGGAGAGATTTATGGATAAAGAGGCTGATTGTCTGCATCATTGGTAGTAAAGTTAATATATAATCTAAATACTCATCAAGCAGAATGAGATGATTATGATACTGTGTAGCTGTTGAAAAGAATGTGGTCAGTCTACATGCACTTGTATGGATTGATGTCCAAGGAATATTTTTTAATGAAACAATCAGACAAAAAGCAGGCTAGGGTTAAGTATGATTCCATTTGTGTATGTTTTAAATATATATCTGAAAAGATACATATCAAACTTTAATTGAGATCAACCCTGAAGAGTGGGAAGGAGTCAGGTTAACAATCTCTTTCTTCTCTTTTGTGATGCTTAATTTTTTTTCATAATAATAATAAGCATCCTTCATAATTTTTAAATAATATTTCAAGAGATGTGATATAAGTGAATTCTGCTTAGGCTCTGAATGTTATATAAACAAGTTTTATGGAAAAAGCTTATAAAAGGCTGTTTATAAAGAATCTCATCCCAGTTTTTCTTAGTTCTAAGTTTTCTAGTTTTTCTATCAAAAATTTAAATATTGATTCTTAAAGACTAATACCCTTTAAAAGTAAAGACATCTCATTGCCAGTTTATTCCTGAATCCATCGGTTCCCATGCATGTGTTCTCAGATGTTTCTCTCACCCCACTGGAGAGGGGAGAGTTTTACCCACTGAACATTCCTGTAATCTACTCTGTATCTTGTACCATCAGACTGCTTAGATGAGTGTGAAACATTATAGGCATTTGACTGTTGTTGTAAGCTTTCAATTATCCCCGTTTATGGAGGCATTATGGAATAGATAAATAATACTTTTTTAAAACTAGTAGGGCAGATTTTTACTTATCCTTTATTCTCTTTGGGGAAGCTGTACCTGAACCCTGGTAATGTAAAAAGGCATGTTTCATATAACTTTTTGAGGCTTTTCAAGAAATCTTACACGATTTATACACTTAAAAAAAACTTCTGCTTTATGGCAGTTTTTATTATTTTGCAAGTAATATTTGCTTATTGTATCAGTGAGATAATACAGTTGGCGGTCTCCTCAGTAACTAGCACTGAGAACTTAGAGCAGCACATCCGTAGAACTCTCTGATGATGCAAATGTTCTCTGTCTACACTGCCCGATATAGTAGCCATTAGCCACTTGTGGTGTTGACATGTACCACCTGACATGTGGGTAGTGAGAGTAGGAACTGGATTTTTAAAAAATTTTATATAATCTAATTGACTTGCAGATAACCACATGGGACCTGTAGCTATATATTGGACAGGGCAGGTTAAGAGAATATCCTTCAACACTTTTCTCTGTGCTTATTAACACATAAAAGAACTATGTGAATTTCTCTTTCTCTCAATTTCCTAGCAGCTTCTGCACTGAACCAGAGTTACATTTTTTTTCTTTTTTGTAATCCACTAGTTACAAAAGCTATAAGAAATATAATTATACTGGTCTTTTCTTCATTACATTTTCTAAGATACACCTCAAAATATGTAGTGTCCCCAGTAGATAATCATATTAGTCTTTAGAGACCAACATTTGTGATATTTATTTCATACCTTTTTTAAGAGATGGAAAATAATGTCCTGCAAGATGAGGATTGAACAGCTGAAACAAACTATATGTAAAGGAAATGAAGAAATGAAGAAAAGTAAGTAATTTTCCCACCTCTCTCCAGCCCTAGTAAAGGAAGGACTCATGTGGAACTTCATGCGATTAATAAACAAACTAGAGAGACAGGGGAAGGGAGACAGAGAAGGGGTGGGGGGAGGCAAGAGCAACATGGAAAAGTTTACTGCTTGCCTTTCTCTTTGTAAAACATCTGTATAAGAAATTTATATATATATATTTTTTCAGATATATGTATATAAAACATATATCTATGTGTATATATATATACACACACATATGTCCGTATATACATATACACACGCACGCAAATGTAATGACCTTTAAACTGCTACATTTCTCAATTTAAAAAGTTAAGGAATGTATGTGTCCCGTTTCCCTTAGCTGACAGGAAGCTCAGAGTCAGTCTTCGTAATCAGGTATAATAATTGTTAGTTCACGCCAGAAGCACAGAATATAAGACTCAGTGAGTCTTATACATATTTTAATCTGTATTAATCTTGCATTACGTCTGTGTACTTCATACTTCATCAAAGGTGGTTGTCAAATTTTAAGAGTCCTCTTAGAAATCCTGTGTCCTTAGAAACAGTCCATGTTGGAACTTCCCTGGTGGTCCAGTGGTTAAGACTCCACGCTTCCAATGCAGGGGGCATGGGTAGAATCCCAGGTCAGGGAACTAAGATCCCACATGCCACACAGCCAAAAAATAAATAAATAAATAAAAATAAACTTAAAAAAGAAAAAGACAGAAGTAGTCCATTTATTTCTGAAGATAAGTGTTTAAAGTTTAGAATGGGTCGCCATCATACCTTGTAAATCTGTTTCTTATCTACTCATGGCTTTCAGAAACAAGTATTTTATAGTGGTAGGTAATGGTGTAAAAGCTGTCTTTGAAAATGATTGTCCTAATAAAGTGCTTGCATGGCGTTTCACAGGATTAATAAGCTAGAGAAGCAGGGTAGCTGGGTGAAGAGCTGCTCAGAGCTGCAGCCAGCCACTCTTCCACCGAGTTTGGCTTGCACTCTCCAAAGGCTCTGGGTCAATAGCAGTGTAGGGACTCATTACTTACCATGGGTTCACCCTCTTTCCCCTCCTCCCGGGAAGTTCGCAGTAGGAGTTTGCCACCAGGCATCTGAAAACCTCCTGAAATTGCTGAATTGACTGGGCTTGGTGCATTTCTCTGATGAGCAAGTTTAAAACTTTGGTCAGCTCTTTTTAATAGGCTCCTAGCCCCACTAATAGGCTCCTAGCCCCAAAACACAAAAGCAACAACCATGGAAAATAAAAGATATGGTTCTAAATTAGTGGGCTCTGTGTAACTGTGATTTCCATCCCTAGCAAAACATTGGAGTCACCTGATAACCTTTTTTTATGATCTAGAGAGAGAATCCTGGGACCTACTTTGGACTTAGGAAATTAAAATCTCATGCATGGGGACCGGGTAAATGGTTCTTAAACTGTCTCTAGTAAAAGGCCTTTTTTCTCTTTCTACTTTTTTCTCTTTCATTTCCAATGTGTCATAAACCGATACCAATACTTTTGTAAAATACAATAAGATTAGTTACTAGAAAAATGATTGCACACTTGGATGTCATGGCAATGTCACATAGCCGTATCAAAGAAAATAGTTTCTAAACTTAGTCTATATTTCTGTACTCCTCTTGGGCCAGATCCATAGATCATACTTGAGTAGTAGCACTACTCTGAGGACCTGCCAGGCTCAGGAACCACTGCTCTTTAGGACATAAATACAGGCTGGTTGCCACCCACTAGACCAGACTCACAAAATTTTACAAACAATTTTAAGGGAGTTAATGGATTCCAGAAGCTATGAATGGGCTCAAGTCAATGGATTAGATTAAGTGCTTGCTACTCAATAAATAGTCCGTTGGTTTTTTAAAAACAGAATCTTGTTGAAATATCAGTTATAAACTATAGAGCCTGATGAATATTTTCTCCAGAATCTCTTGATTTAAGATGTCATGATACAGAATAATACGGTATAGATAGGGAAGTTGGATTGTATTTGAAATTTCAGAGTTGAGTTGATCTGTTACTTGTCCAAAAAAGCAAGAGTGAATTACAGACGGTATCCAAATGTTCTTTGTTTTTGTTTTAATTAATTAATTTATTTATTTTTGGCTGCATTGGGTCTTTGTTGCTGCGTGCGGGCTTTCTCTAGTTGTGGTGAGCGGGGGCTACTCTTTGTTGTGGTGTGCGGGCTTCTCATTGCAGTGACTTCTCTTGTTGCGGAGCACAGGCTCTAGGCGCGTGAGCTTCAGTAATTGTGGCACGTGGTCTCAGTAGTTGTGGCTCGCGGGCTCTAGAGCACAGGCTCTGTAGTTGTGGCACATGGACTTAGTTCCTCCACGGCATGTGGGATCTTCCTGGACCAGGGATCGAACCCGTGTCCCCTGCATTGGCAGGCAGATTCTTAACCACTGTGCCACCAGGGAAGTCCCCAGTATCCAAATGTTTTAATGTTCAGGGGGAGATAGCATGGAGAGAAGAGTAAATTAAATTGAGTCTGCACTAGTGCAAGTTGGGTGACTGTGATGATTTCCTGCCACCTACAGGGGGACCTGATATGAAATTGGAAAATGTCCTTTAAAAATCTGACCACCACATGGCTTAGGCCATGGCTAGACAGATGCATTTGAGCACTTGTAGGGAGCTCAGTAGAGATCATGAAAATGAATGAACTTGCTGGAAAGTGTGTGATAGAACCAGAGACTTAACCTTAAGGACATTCATATTGGTCAGGAATGGTGAAGAGATGCATCTGAGGAGGAAAGAAAACATAAGAAACTTTCTGCCTGCAATGAAATAACCTAGGTTCATTGGTCCTCAGTTGAAGAGGGTGGTTTCGGTCCACACACATTTATCATCTGCTTCTCATATCCCAGTCAGGAGACAACAAGGCTTCAGTTGGACCTGGTGTAAGCAGCTAAGAGCCATGTGCTATAGGTGAGGTAAACACACATTACCATAGAGTTCCTGCAAGCAAGAGGTCTGGGGAGTGTTTATGGAGGGGGCCTTGATGAATGAGTACAGTCTGGACATTAGGAGAATAGGAGAAAATAGTGTTCCTAGAGAGATGTTGATTTGAACAACAGAATGGAGATAAATATTTAAGGAATGACTTGTCCGGCATCCATCCATCCATCTGCGCGCTTACTTAGTGTGTTCATTTGAAGTATCTAGTAATTGAATGAGACTGGAGTGAAGGGTGTGGAGAAGGGAACTGTGGGGTGTGTACCAGTTTGGTGGTGGCTGGGAGGCTGAGAAGTTAGGTCTGTGTTTGATCGGCAGAGGAGAACCGCTGAGCACTGGCTGTACTTTATGAAGACTGAGCCAGTGAAAGAGGGCTTGGAAGTGTGGAGTGGAACCAACTAGAGACAGGCAGGGTTTGGGTGAGAGTTAACCAGGATTGTGACAGTGGGAATGAAAAGAAAGACCTAGATGGAAGGAACTGTAGGACAGCTTATGGAATGGACCATCAAGAGATTGATTGAGGGGGGCTTCCCTGGTGGTGAAGTGGTTAAGAATCCACCTGCCAATGCAGGGGACACGGGCTTGAGCCCTGGTCCAGGAAGATCCCACATGCCGCAGAGCAACTAAGCCCGTGCACCACAACTACTGAAGCCCGCCCGCGTGCCTAGAGCCCGTGCTCCGCAACAAGAGATGCCACTGCAATGAGAAGCCCGAGCACTGCAACAAAGAGTAGCCCCCGCTCACCGCAACTAGAGAAAGCCTGCATGCAGCAATGAGGACCCAATGCAGCCAAAAATAATAAATAAATAAATTTAAAAGAAGAGAGAGGTTGATTTAGGACAGGTCAGAAATAATTGTGAAGTAGGGAGCCTAGCTTAAAATGTGTCGAGGAAAGATAATGAGCTTGGTTTTAAACTTATTTGAGCCTCTTAAGTTGTTCCTGGGTGTCTGAGATTTTACAGCCTGTTATTGCTACACTAGAGAAGTTTAGCTACAACCTGATCTGTTTGATAATACGTCTTGGGATCTAGAACCTGTAGGACCTTCATAAAAAGAATGTACGTTGGGAAGGACAAGTGTCTGTCTGTTTTCTCGTTGTATGGCCAGGCTCTGGTTACCCTTCCAGTGGTTAAAATGCTGGTGTATGGGAGGTGCTCACACCCTGCTGGGGGCGCTGCACTCCACTGTGACTTTTCAGGGCGTTGGTCTGTTTCTTTGCTGCATGACCACCTGCCGTGAGATTATCCCTGGGCTCTCTGAATGTAGCCCAAGGGACACTTAATAGTTTTCTAAGGAAAATCAGATAGCCAGTGAATTTTTCAAACTTAGAACTAGATCTCTTTTCTGCCCAACATAGCTGTTCTTCAGTGCTTACTGTAAGAAAGTCAAGGATTTTCTGTGCTAACCTTAAACTTGATAGTCTTGAGTGATGCTCCCTGATGTTGATTACAAATGGAGACCCAGAGTCATTTTAGTGGTGGTCCCCTTTGCTCTGTGCGTAATACCTACTTGAACTAAACTCCCAGTCTCCATACTTAGTGAATGTCATGTAGTTAATTTTATTGAGGTTTTGCTTTCAGTTTAGACTGCAGGAAGACACTTAATGCTTTGGGGGTGGCGGGGGCAGTGGTAGTGTGCAGTACCCAGGAACTATTTGTACAGCTCATTGTTGGATGTGATTTATTTATTTTAGATTCTGAAGGCCTCCTCAAAACCAAGGAAAAGAATCAGAAACTTTACACTCGAGCACAACGGCATCAGGAGAAAAAGGAGAAGATTCAGAGGCACAATCGCAAACTTGGTGACCTGGTAGAAAAAAAAAACACTGATTTAAGAAGTCATTATGAGCGTCTGGCAAATCTTCGGCGGTCTCACATATTAGAGCTCACCTCTGTCATTTTTCCAATCGAGGAAGTAAAGACGGGTGTGAGGTACGGTGAGTGAGTCTTTTGACTCTAGGAAAACACAAGTTCCAAAGATCAAGTATCTTTCAACTATGTCAGCACATTTATTGGGCCTCATTCTGGGTTTTCCTGGTAATGAAACTTGAGTCTTACCTGCTTCAGCAAACAGTAAACACTGCAGGAATTTGGGGAGGTGGCCAGGGTGAAGGATGGTGGCCCTCGGAGAAGTGAGGCCCAGGCTTGTATACTTGTAGAGCTTCCAGATGACGGGCAGGCTCACATCCCTGATCAGGAACCATCTCGTGGCTGCAGGGCCGCTTGGGCTGTTTATTAGTCAAATGCTGTGAGGCGGGTTTTTGAGCCTCGAAGTCTTAGTTCCTTGTCTGTTAGATGGGGATAATAAATGCCTACTTCACAGAGAAGTCATGAGCTAAGATGGAAGAAAACACCCCAGGCTCTCTTACTTGGTGGGCAGGACATGCTGACTCTGCCTTTTCCTGGTAACCAGCATGTCAAGCACTGGTCGTCTCACTGGCTGTAGTGCACAGACACCCTCAGGAGTCCGTGGGGTGGACAGGATGGTGGTTCCCCCCGGCTGTTCATCAGAGTCACTCAGGAACTTCAGGAAAAGGCAGGTGCCAGAGGACACAGCTCCAGCCTCCCAGTTTATCTCATAATACTTTATTTTTTAAACTTCCCCAGATGATGCTGGTGATCATCTAGGTTCTGAAACTTCCACTGAAGAGTTTCGATTGCTTTCTGACTAACCATCGGGCTGTCCCAGCTGAGGATTTCCCTGTCTCTTCTGGTTACCCTTACTTTCCGGCAACTTTCCCTGGAATTGGACAGTCAGTGGACTGTTGCTACTTAGGACTTAGTGTTTGCTGCCTCTGCTTCAGTCTTTCCTTTCGTCTGTTGCCAGAGTTGGCTTCCTAAAAGCCTAAAGGTCTGACTGTTGCTTCTAGCTTGACGACCTGCTCTCTGACTCTTACCAAGTAATTTGTCATTAGTAATAGTTAGCAAATATAAAACTAAAAAGGCAGATGCAAAATAGAGAAGAATTCAAAGCTCAGAAATAGACCCCAAGGTGGCATTTTGGATCAGTGGGGAAAAGTTGGATTATCCAAAAATTGGTGTAAAGACAGCTGGCCAGGGCTTTGAGGGGGAAAAAGCTGACAGACAGAAACACTCTTGTCAAATTAAACTCTGATGGGCCCAGATAGCGATGTTAGAACACATTATAGTAAACAAGGACTAGGATACTGTTCCAGATTTTGCGAGACTAAGGAGACTGACAACTGAATATAAAGTCGCAGGAGAGAAATTGTGGAGAAAATCTTTCTCTTCCATGCCTGTACTGTTTAAATCTTGTATGTTAGTATATATTACTATATATCATGAATTTTTTAAGCTGATAGTTTTGAAGTTATCCCTATCATAAGATTTCTTGTTCATTCACATTTCTTCTCAACCTGCCTTGAGTGGAAGGAGGAAGTAGAGGTACAGCTTAGAACTGGCCACAGCGCCCTCCCCCAGTCCTGTCCGGACAGCCAGTAGGAGTGCACTTACGTGCACCTGGTGGCAGAGGAAGAAGGATTGAGAGCCACTGGCCAAGAGGATGGATCCTAAACTTAGCGCAGCATAGAAGGCCCTTCCCAGCCTGTGCATTTCGTCCCTCCTCTTCCAACACCACCTCCTGGCACTTCCTTCGTGCCTCCTACAGGCAACCACGCTGATCCGTCTGCTCCCCAAACCCACCACGTTCTTCCCCCCGCCTGCACGGTACCTGCCGAGCCTTCTCATTCACCTTCCATGCTCCAGGCCAGCAGTGCTCAAAGTGTGGTCTGTGGACCTCTCTGGGTCCCTGAGGCCCTTTCACGGGGTCTGTGCAGTCAAAACTGTTTTCATAATAATATTAACACTGTGTTTTCCCTTTTCACTCTCTTGACGTTTGCACTGGTGGCTCAAAAGCCGTGGTGGGTAAAACCTCTGTCTTGACAGATATCAAGGCAGTGACGCCATAGTGTAGTAATCGTGGTTGTGTTCCACAGTGTCCTTGCGGTGTACAAAACTAGCCAGTTTCACATCAAGAACACTATTGATGAAGCAGCAGAAATTACTCATTCTAGTTAAATTATGTCTCGACCCCTGCGTGCACATGTGATTGTGCCGTGCAGCGAGATAGGAAGTCTGCAGAAAGCACATTTGCTGCATGCTGAAAGCCGTGGTGGCTCAAGGGAGAGCCCTTGAGTGAGTTGTAAGCAAAACTAGTTGGTTTTTCCATGGAACACTGTATCTACTTGAAAGCACAATGGAAAGACATGGGTATTAAAGAGATTTTTTCAAAAGTCATGATCAGTGCTGCACTGTGCTGTGAACTCAGCTGGTAAGCAAATAATGTCACCGTTTGCTAATTTTCTTGTTTTGAAAAATACAGATTTTTTTTCATAAAAACATGCTATGTTACATGTAATGGGTTTCTTATTTTTGAATCAGTTAATAATTTAAAATTTTCTCAGATTTCTAATACAATAAATATTAATAGATCTAACCTACATACAGAAAACTCTTTGGGATCCTCAAAATGTTTTAAGCGTGTAAGGGGGTCTTGAGACCCAATAGTTGGAGAACCTAACACTTGAAGCCCTGGTTCATGTCTTCCTCACATGCTGTGGGCTTCTGTGCCACAGCTGGTGTGACCTTCACCTCTGATGGAATTGCTTACCTCTGTATATTCCAATTAAATTCCTGTCCTCAACAGATACTCAACTTCTAATAAAATTTATGACTTGTACGTGAAAAAAAAAATTCCTGTCCTCACGTGCATCTTCCCAGTGTTCTGCATATCTGCCAAGTAATTGCATGCTCTTCAAAGCCCAGCCCCTTGACATCCATATGCATCTTTGGTTTTTAGAGATCCCACAGACGTGTCTTCAGAGAGTGACAGTGCCATGACCTCCAGCACCGTGAGCAAGCTTGCCGAAGCCCGGAGGACAACTTACCTCTCAGGGAGATGGGTCTGTGACGATCACAACGGGGACACCAGCATTAGCATTACAGGGCCCTGGATTAGCCTTCCCAACAACGGGGACTACTCTGCCTACTACAGTTGGGTGGAAGAGAAGAAAACCACGCAGGGGCCTGGTGAGAAGCAAGTAGTCTTTGAAAACTTTTATAAATATATATTTTTAATTGAGGTAAAATTTATATAACAAAATGAACAGTTTTAGAGGAAACAGTTCAGTGGCATTTAGTGCATTCACAGTGTTGTGCAACCATCACCTCTGTCTAGATCCAAAGCATTTTTTTCACTCCAAACAAAAGCTCTGGGGCTTGAAGCAGTCACTCGTATTCCCACCTCTTCCCAGCCCTTGGGAACCACTGTTGTGCTTTCTGTCTCTATAGGTGTCTCTTCTGGATATTTCATATAAATGGGATCATACAATATGTGGCCTTTTGTGTCTGGCTTTTTTTCATTTAGCATAATGTTTTCAAGGTTCATCCACATTGTAGCATATATCAGCATTTCATTTTTTTTTTTTTTTTTTTTGGCAGTACGCGGGCCTCTCACTCTTGTGGCCTCTCCCGTTGAGGAGCACAGGCTCCGGACGCGCAGGCTCAGCGGCCATGGCTCACGGGCCCAGCCACTCCGCAGCATGTGGGATCTTCCCGGACCGGGGCACGAACCCGCGTCCCCTGCATCGGCAGGCAGACTCTCAACCACTGTGCAACCAGGGAAGCCCTCATTCTTTTTTGTTTTGTTTTGTTTTTTTTTCTTTTGCAGTATGCGAGCCTCTCACTGCTGTGGTCTCTCCCGTTGCGGAGCACAGGCTCCGGACGCGCAGGCTCAGCGGCCATGGCTCACGGGCCCAGCCGCTCCGCGGCATGTGGGATCTTCCCGAATCGGGGCACGAACCCATATCCCCTGCATCGGCAGGCGGACTCTTAACCACTGCGCCACCACGGAAGCCCCTCATTCTTTTTTGACTGAATAATACTCCATTGCATGAATATGCCACATTTTATCAGTGGATGGACTGAAAACATGTATTTTTTTTTAGACATTTCACTGTTTTGGGGTCAATATTGTTTTATTTATATAAAAAGATCTATTTAAAGAGTGTATAGCCCATTGAGTCCCATTTTTATAAGTTTCTAACTTTGTAGAGAACTTTATCAGTCCTAAATGGAGATTGAAATACCCCAGTAGAAAAACCCTTTACAACTTCAGTAGCTTCTCTTTGGTGGAGAAAGAGTATTCATTCAGTCATCCAGCAAGTATTTAGTGAGTATGTGCTTTCTGTCATGCACGGTGCAGATGCTACAAAGGTGATGTCACCAAGACAAGTGTAGCCCTTTGCCTTTCTGTGGAGAGGAGGGGAAGCAAGTAATGATCAAAGGCATCATACACTGAGTATGGGCTGTGGACAACGGAACCAGCACCTTCAGGGATGGGGCTACAAAGGAAGGAACTACTTCTCCATAGGGTAGTCACGGGAGGCCTCTCTGAGGAGGTGACATTTAAGTTGGGCATTAATTGTTCGGATAAATAATACATTATCAGGTCCAAGTAGCTCAGACATCAGTTTCATTTATGCTGGCTCCATTTAGGCCCATTTGCTTAGCTTACATTCCACTCAACAAAAATCATAAACAATGAAATATTAATGTCTGGCCATGGACCTCTTATTACTAGAGAGTAAAGCATAGCCATCAATAATGTATTGACAAAACCACAAATCACAAAAATCCAGGTTCATTAATATTTTTGTTGAAATTAAAGCTGTTTGTGTATGGCTCTTGTTTTTATACTTTAGATATGGAGCATAATAACCCTGCTTACACGATTAGTGCTGCGTTGTGCTATGCGACTCAGCTGGTCAACATTTTGTCTCATATACTTGACGTAAATCTTCCCAAAAAGCTGTGCAACAGGCAAGTAATTGAAGACAGTGATGTCATCTTTATCATGGCTCTCTCATTTCCTATTGTGTTCTTTATTCTAATTAAAACAAAAACAAGAATTTAAGTATCAAGAGAGAAAAGGTCTGACCATGAAATATTGAGATTGATTTCATAAGCCTAATGTGCAAATTTGTGTCATTATCTTACAATTGCACATGACGTCTTTTTTTTTTTTTTTTTTTTGGCGGGCCTCTCACTGTTGTGGCCTCTCCCGTTGCGGAGCGACAGGCTCCGGACGTGTAGGCTCAGCAGCCATGGCTCACGGGCCCAGCCGCTCCGCGGCATGTGGCATCCTCCCAGACCGGGGCACGAACCCATGTCTCCTGCATCGGCAGGCGGACTCCCAACCACTGCGCCACCAGGGAAGCCCCACATGACGTCTTTGAAAAGACCGTGGAATTCTCCCATGTGAAAAGATAATTTAAGGGAAAACCAGGATATTCAGAGGGCATGCTTATGTGTAAGAACTGGATAAATTGTAACACTTTGATTTTTTTTTTTAATGAAAAACACGTGGTTTAAAATTTTTTTTAATTGTCAAGGTTTATAGTCCACCCAGTTCCTACGAAGACCTTCCTGTCTCCCTCCAGTTATCCTTGCATTTCAAGTAAATATTAATGTGTGTTATTACCACTACCACCACCCCCCTTTAAACACAAAAGGTATCATGCTAAACTAAGGTGTTTTGCACCTTGCTTTTTAAATTTGTTATTTATTTACGAAGATTTGTTGAGCACCTGCTATGTTCTAGGCACTGAGGGGGTACAGTGGTGATGAAAACATAACCTCTGCCCTTCTGACACTTAACTTTAACGTAGAGACACGTGATAAACGAACAGTACGTCAGGTGGTGATGAGTGCTCGGGAGACCATTAGCGCAGGTGAAAGAGCGGGCCTGTGAGGGCAAGGCAGGGTTTACCACGTCTGACTGGGTAGGTGTGGAATCACACGTCAACCTGGGGGAGGCCGGGAGCAGGCCACAGGGATCCCTGGGCAAGGAGAAGGGCAGCTGCAGAGCCCCGGGAGAGTGAGAGGACGAGGCAGCAGGGACAGGAGGCTGCAGATGCTGTGGCGCCTTACAGGGCCGTCGCTGGCTGTCACTCTGCCTAACGTGGAGAGTAGCAAAGTTTTCGTTTGTACACATGTACCAAGATCCTACTGGTCTGCTCTGTCCCCAGTTCATAAGTCAAGGAATAATCTTGTACATTCATTGTTTTATTAGTGTGCAAGCATTTGTGTAGAGTGAGTTTTCAGAAGTAGGATTGCTTGGTCAAAAGATAGGTGCATTTGTCATTTTACGGATTTGGTGAAATTGCTATGAGAGCAGTAGTTCATCCTTAGAAGAGTTTCTGTTAAGTGCAATTTATTAAGAGCAAAGGACATGGGGTATGTTTTGTACTGAACTGTAGTGTAAAGCATACTCTTCAAAATGAACATTTTAACATAGAATTTCTTCAAAAATCACAGCTTTACAAATCGTACATTTATTTTACAGTGAATTTTGTGGAGAAAACCTCAGCAAACAGAAATTTACTCGAGCAGTGAAGAAACTAAATACAAATATTCTTTACCTGTGCTTTTCTCAGGTATGGAGAATAACACTGTGAGCTAATTTTTAATTTGTTACATGGTTGAAAATATTAATCAGTTTTTTTCTTTTTCTAGCATGTAAATTTAGATCAATTACAACCACTGCATACTCTCAGGAATCTAATGTACTTGGTCAGTCCGAACGCTGAACACCTAGGCAGGTAAGAAGGGTGTTTGTTACTTTTCTCTAAGTGGTGGTGTTATGACGACTTTTAAGTAGAGTTGCTGTATGTGTGGGCAGAGAACAGGGGCCTGATCCCAAGCCCCAAACTCTCCAGAAGGGACAAAGATAACACAGTCCTGTATGGAAGGAAACAAGGGCTAGTCATATTTGATCCCTTATGGTCCTTACATAATCATTTCTCAGAGGAAATTAGTATCAAACATTTTGAACACCTAAAACAGAATAGAAGAACCCTTATATTCCTGGAGTAGGGACTTCTTGTGCTGTCCCTGAAGATCAAAATCTGTTACTTTGAATCCACATCTGATTCTTCCGTAGCTCTGCCTAGTGTCTCTCCCGATTCTTGTGCATTTTCTTTTGTGCCTGTTCATTCTTTCCCATCATAACAATTCTTCACAATTTTCTTTTTGTCACTGAGTCCATCTGGCCACCATTTGTTGGAGATAAAGGGTATGAGAAGTTTATGAGATGAACTAGTTTGAAATCCATTATCTTAAAAACAGGAGTAAGTAACAAAAAAGACCAACCAGGACTGGTCTATGGGATCTTTTTATTCTCTCAGCCCTTAAAAGCATGACGTAGATGAGGCTTATCTTTGGGACCAAACAAGACCCATTCTCTGGGTGCTTATCTTTTTCCCTTGCTCTGAGCAGTCTCTCTATACATTTCTGCAGATATGACTCGGTTAATGTATTTGAACTTTTGAAAGAGAAGAAAGAAAAACAAAAGATGGGAAAGTTCTTTTGGGACTCCCTTCCCCATCATTCATTTTCTTTGACACTGGAACCGTGGCTCAAGGGGAGACCCCCTCCATGTTGCAGTGAATTTAACCTTGGTAATCTGCCCTTAACCTTGTTTTGTGTTTCTTCTCTTCCTCAACACCCCCCCATTTAAAACCATAGTTAACTTTCCTGGGACACAGACCCCTCTGGGAAAAGCTGTGAAATCTCTCCAGGAAACTGCACATACACCTAGAATTTTGTGCCATTTTAGAGGGAGTTCATTCTCCTCACCCCAAATCCCATTCATTAGTTTATAAGCCTCAGAAGCCTGTTAGAAATCCATCCCGTTTTTAGTGGTTGATTCCTGTGAGTTTGCTTGCCATCCTCTCTATACATTATTTGTAAAGCATTCCACGTTAGGAAATTTATCCTTAATAATAACAGCTAATATTTATTGAGCCAATATTTATTGACACTGTGCCAGCTGCTTTACCTGCATAAGATCAACCTGATAGATGGGAGAAAAGCAATGAATAAAATTCAGTTCCCATTAATAATTAAAGGAAAACAATTAGCAAATTAAAAATAGGTTATTAATAAAGGATACTTACTACAAACCTACAGCAAAAACTACTAGACTTAATGACATGTTACTTACATTGATATTTAATAGAACCTTTCCCTTACAGTCAGGAAAAGCCACAAATGCCTACTATCACTGCTATGTTAACATTGCTGTGGAGGCCTAGCCAAGGCAAAAGATTTTTACAAAGAAGTAAGGTGTGTTTATATTGGAAAGAAGGTGAGATTGGTAGATGGTGTGATTATTGAACTGGTTATCCAAGAGAACTAAGTAACTCTTAAGAAATGATAGTTCAGTATGGTGCCTAGATACAAGCTCAACGTACAAAGACCAATTGCTTTCTTATATGCCAACAACTAGTTAGAAAATGTAATGGAAAAAAGGTCCCTTTTATTGTAGCAACAAAAAGTATAAATTACATAAGAATAATCCTTACAAAATATTTGTAAACCTATATAAAGAAAATATGAAACGTAAAAAAAAATTATTCAACATGTATTTCCTGAATGTCTGTCAGGCACTGTATGAGGTATGGGACTGAATGAAAGTAAGCCCGATGCCGCGAAGACCCTTAGGATTTTCTAGGATGGGAAGCCTCAGTATGGTAAAAATGCTACTTCTGCCCAAAAGGAAACCTGATCAGAATTTCAACAGATATTTCATGGAACTTTGTTAAGCTGATTCCAAAGTTCAACTAGAAGCACAGTCTGAAAGGAAATTTTGAAAAAGAACAATAAGGGATGGGCTTGGCCCCTTTTAAAACATAGTATAAAGGTAATTAAAACCTTTATTATCTGCTGTTAGCACGCAAATAGGTGGAGCAATTAGAGGAAGAAAATAAAGAGGCCAAAAACAGGTCCTCGTATGTGTAGGAATATAATAGATGATAGGGTGGCATGTTGAATCGGATAATAATAGCTCAGTGGTGGTAGGCCAGTTGGGTGTTTATGTGGGGAAAAGTTGGAATCATACTACATTCCATATGTAAAAATAAATTCCAGATGATATGAAAGAACTTATTACTTTATTTTTTAATAAAACCTGTGAAATAACTAGGAGAAAAGACAATTTTTATAATCACAGGGTGGGGAGGGAATTCCCAAGCAAGCTACAAAACCCAAAAACCATAAAGGAAAGGAGTTACACATTTTACTGTGTCAAAACAAAATGTCTCTGGTAAAAATACCATAAACAAAGTTAAAAGACAAGCAACAGGTATGTTTTGCAACCTTTATAATAGACAACGGATTAAAGTCTAGACGACTTAAATCTTTCAAATCCATAAAAGAAAGATAAACCTAATAGAAAAATAGACAAAGGATTCAGGCAGGCATTTCACACAAAAGAAGTGCAAGTAGTCAGTATTCAAATGGAAAAAAATCTTCAGCCTCAGTCAAGAATAAAGAAATGCACTTCTAAACAGCTTTCTAGTTTTCAACCATCAGTTTGGCAAAAATGGAAAGGATGGATGATAACCCAGTGTTGCTGGTTGTTTAGGAAAACAAACACCTTTCTTTTAGAGCTGGATTTCTTTGGTGGGTCTGAAGTTTTCTTTGGGCTGCCCTCAAGTCAGCTGTCCATTTAGAGGGCTCTGTCCGACAGGAGTACACGTGCACAGCCAGGCTGTCGAGTTCGTGTCTGTGAGCCAGGAGGTCAGGAGGTAAGCCTCAGGAGGCCCCTTTCACACCTGCCTCAGTCAGGATCAAGGCTTTAGAGAGGTTGTTAATAAACCTGGGTGGGACTTGCTGCTTCCATTGAGACCAGCTGAACTGAGGATCCCATCCTGAATGCAACATACACTTTTTTTTTCTTTGAAATAAATTCAAACTTACAGAAAAATTGCAAAAAATAAAAATAGTACAAAGACACATATACCCTTTGCCCAGATTCACCTTTGCTGGTATTTTTACCATGTTTGCTTATCATTTGTGCAGTTTCTCTCTCTCTCTTATCTTCATAAATACACGTACATACCCAAAAAACTTTTTTGCTCCTGAACCCTATGAGGATAAGTTACATACATCATGGCTGTTGACCCTTAAATACTTCAATATGTATTTTTTAAAAATAGGGATATTTTCTTGCTTTTAACCACAGTACAGTTATCAACATCAGCAAATTTAACATTGATACAATACTGCCATATGCACATTTTGTAAGTGGACCAAAAATGTCCTTTATAGCACCTCACCCCAAGTACAGGGTCCAGTCTTGAGTTGGATGTTGTGTTTAGTTGCTATGTTTCTTTAACCTCCTTTAAATCTGGAACATTTTCACAGCCTCGTTTGTTTTTCATGACATTACCGTTTTTTCCTTCTTTTTTAATAGAACTTTTATTCTGATGTTTCCTTGAAATGAGATCAGGTTATACATTCCAGGCTGGAATGCTGCCTAGGTGAATGTCTCCTGGGTATCACATCCAGAGGCCCACAGTGGCCATCTGTCCCTCATTGGTGATGCTAATTTGATCACCCAGTCAAGATGCTTTCTACCTTCTCCTCTGTACAATTCCTATATTTTTCCTTCCTTGCAACTAATAAGCAGTCAGTTGGGAGACGCTTTGAGACCATGCAGTTATCCTCATCAGAATTTCCCCCTGGATTTAATATCTATTGATTTTTCTTACGTGATCCAGTCTTTACCATGATTAATACATCTTTTTTTTTTTTTTTTGCGCGGTACTCGGGCCTCTCACTGTTGTGGCCTCTCCCGTTGCGGAGCACAGGCTCCAGAGGCGCAGGCTCAGCGGCCATGGCTCACGGGCCCAGCCGCTCCACGGCATGTGGGATCCTCCTGGACCGGGGCACGAACCCGTGTCCCCTGCATTGGCAGGCAGACTCTCAACCACTGCGCCACCAGGGAAGCCCCTAATACATCATTTTTATCCAAAGTTTATAGTTTACAGTAGGGTTCACTCTTGAGGTTGTATATTCTATCATATAATATTTTTGAAATATTTTGCAAAAGAGACTTCCTACAAGCCAAAAAGAACATTTTGTTGCCTTAATCGATGAGAATAACTCCCTACAGCATCATGAAAAAATGAGTACTCTTGGCTTCAGAGTCCTGAATAAAAAGATATCAATTATTAAGCTAAACTGAAAACTGAAGGAATGATTTGAAAATCTTTATTCCCAAAGCCATTAAGTGAAAAGACTTAATTCTTTTGCTAGTTAATTTTGTGTGGTGTGTGTGTGTGTGGCTTGGGGTATGCTGGGCAGGTAACAGATCTCGAAGCTAGAAGTGATAGGACAGAGGCTGAGTGGAGAAACGTCTTCTGCTCTCACAGGTCCTCAGAAATGTAGGTTACTCGTTGGAACCAAAATTGTTCAGACTGGCCACTTTGGGAATCACTTACTAGTTTTTTCTTTTCTTTTTTTTTTTTTTAACATCTTTATTGGAGTATAATTGCTTTACAGTGTTGTGTTAGTTTCTGCTGTACAACAAAGTGCATCAGCTGTACGTATACATATGTCCCCATATTGCCTCCCTCTTGTGCTTCCCTCCCTCCCTCCCTGTAGTTTTTTCATTAGAAGTACTTAATTGGGCACCTTCTCCAGGCCAGCTGGACTCTGCCCCATGCAGTTCCAAGCACAGAACTGGAGTCCCCGTGGCTTCCGGCAGGGAGCTCTGCCTGGAGGGAGTGTCATTTCCCCCCGTGTATCACTCCTGCCTGTTTCCTGGGAAAACCCTTAAAGAGAGGGCCTGGGGGTGACGGCAGTCTCACGCCGAGACGGACCCCAAGAGGAGATCTGGCAGCATGAAATAGGAACAGAAAACAGGCTGTGCCTCGTGGGCTGGCAGCAGGGAAGTGACGGCCGTGGAGAGCTGACCTGGGTCTATGAGGGAGCCTGGGGGGTTGGGGAGATGAAACCCGGCAGTAGATGCTGAGGCCCCCTGGACAGTGAAGCTGAACAGAACAGAATCCAAGAGCTTTGTGTTCAGGAAAAGAGGGAGCCCAGCTAAGGCACTTACATTGTGACCATTTTTTGGTAGGCAGCTGCCATGAGGAGAGGGGTGGAGGCAGCTCTCAGCAAGCTGAGGGGTGGAGGGAGGCTGACCGGAGGAGGTGGGACCCCGGGGAGCAGGGGCGGGGGTGCAGTGAGGGCCTGAGCTGGGGGGACACAGGGTGGAAAGGCGGCTTATTTGGTCATAGCAGGCGGGAGCGTGAGGGAGGAGGGGAAGAGCCCTCGCTGGCTTGTGTTTTGAGACTGGTTGGCTCAGACATGTGAGAGGCCAACGGGGACTCCATTGCCTGGAACAGAAATGCTGGCTATACGCTATTGCTGTGTTTTAGCTGGGAAGCAGGGTTGTCTTGGAAGAATGAAGGTTGCTTGACCCTGGGAAAAGTGAGTCAGAAGGTACAGGTCTGGTGAGGTGCGCTGGAGGCCGACGCTAGGCTTTTATCATCATAAAGGCTGCAGAGAAGTTTAGACCATAGACTAAAATGACAGGCTGTACAATTCTAAGTTATTTCTCATGTCTCTTGTTTTTGCTGATGTCTGTCATTTTCCCCAAAGTAACTGTCAGTGAAACTCTTAAGTGAACCAAGGCATTGTGTCCTTATCTTGGGGACAACAGGAGGGAGGCTGTTGGAGTGATGTGGTCCCACCCTGTAGCTGGCTGCAGGGAACCCCCCTGGAGGGGCAGTAGGTGGGGTGACTGCCCACCCAAAGGAAATGCAGCCTGGCTCCCCTGAGGCAGGAGCTAGAAAGGGGGCACGGAAGAGCAGCAGGGCTGTGTGGAGTTTGCTCACAAGAGTTCCACAGTGACACTGAGGGGCGGTCACAGGGGATGAGGCCGGACTTGGAGGTGATGATGTCATTAGGGACCTTTGGGAAATAAAAATAGTTTTCTCCTGAAATGTAGTGCAGAAATATGCACTATTCCAGATGAATATGTTCTAAATAGTTGTATCTCATTCAATGCTGTAAATGTGTCCCTAGAAAATTATGTAATGATATCTTAAAATGCGTGCAGGAGCTTGCTATTGACACTAATCCAAGGAAGCTTTGCTAACATGCATACAACCCTATCACTTAGCCCCTGTGAGTCTTAAGAGTTTAATATTTGGGGGCTTCCATGAGGCAGAGAACACCTGTACAGTTTTATCGTTCCACTGATATGCCTGTGTATGCATCAAGTGACTCTTTCTGTCAGAATTCTCTCCTTGGCATGCATGGATACTGTGGTGGTTTGAAACAGGAAATCGTATGTTGGACCAGCATGCCTAGTCTCATCGGATGGGTTTCTTCCATCCAGGGTCTGCCCAAGTAGGTTGAGTTGAGGGAAAGTGTGGTGTGATGTTTTTTTCATTACTTGGATGGCCATTATTATTAAGTAAAGAAAAGCTCGATTCTAGACCAGGCGTGGGTGTGGTGACGGCTCTGGGCCTGCCTCGTCCCGTCGGGTCTTCTGTTGCGAGCGGGGTGCTTGCCTTAAAGGGGCCCCTCCCTGTCTGCGCACAGGTCAGGACCCTTTGAAGTGCGCGCAGATCTGGAGGAGTCCATGGAGTTTGTGGATCCCGGAGTTGCTGGAGAATCAGACGAGAGTGGAGACGAGCACGTAAGTGACGAGGAAACCGACCTGGGCACCGACTGGGAGAACCTGCCCAGCCCCCGGTTCTGTGACATTCCTTCCCAGCCCGTGGAAGTCTCCGAGAGCCAGAGCACCCAGGCGTCCCCACCCATTGCGAGCAGCAGTGCTGGTGGGATGATCTCCTCGGCCGCGGCCTCCGTCACCTCCTGGTTTAAAGCTTACACTGGACACCGTTAACGAGCAGGGACTGAGACGCACCAGATCGGCCTGGAGAAAGCTCTTCCTCCAAGCCCTAGTAAACGTTTCGTGTTTAGCTAAGATAGTGCCTGGAACAGAAAGAGGTTAAGCTGTTGGATTTTTTTTAAAACAGGGAGATGAGCATTTCTCTTTGTCAATTGGGCCGTGGTGGTGACTGACATGCTTATGATAATTAACAGAACAGAGGGGTCACAGGCCCTTCTCCCAGACCAGCGCCGGTGGAGGAAGGCCCTGTGTGCATGGCCAGTTCTTTTGAGGCAGAAACACACACAACCCCTTCCAGCCACAGGCCGTTGGTCCCACAGACACAGCTGCCATGGCAGTCCCTGTGATGCTAAGACTGTTCCTAAACACTTTGCTTCAGAGGTTGAATCACAAGGAAGTGATTCCTGATGGTTAGGATTTGAAAGATAAAAACTGTTTACTATGAGTTTGTTTTTTTTTTTTTTTTTTTTTTTGCGGTACGCGGGCCTCTCACTGTTGTGGCCTCTTCCATTGCGGAGCACAGGCTCCGGACGCGCAGGCTCAGCTGCCATGGCTCATGGGCCCAGCCGCTCCGCGGCATGTGGGATCCTCCCGGACCGGGGCACGAACCCGTGTCCCCTGCATCGGCAGGCGGACTCTCAAACCACTGCGCCACCAGGGAAGCCCTATGAGTTTGTTTTTATGCCATTATTTTTTGTACAGAGAACAAGCAGGCAGTTTGAAACACTTGATTTCTTTATAATTTGGTCACGCTTGGTTTTTAGGTCAAGGATTTTTGTCTTGTTTTCAAAGCGTAGGGGTCTTTTTTGGTGGGGGAGGGGTAGTTTAAAAAAATGATTTCACTTGTGCCGCTCTCTTGTGGCCTGTTGGACATTCCTGTTTTCTTTCTCCCCACAGAGCAAAGAAACTAAGGTCTTTTTTTTCTGTAGGACCCACATCCATGAAGAGAAGAAATCCTGGCTGCAGTAATGTCCTAGAGATTTAAAAACTATTTCCTTGGATTTTGAGGGGAATTAAGTCCATTCGTACCTAGATTATTGAATTCCTACCATCCACACTATGTGCATTTTGAAATTGAACTTTTCTGTGAGTGAAAAATAAGTGATTAAGGTTGTTCCCTTATGGAAGCTAAATTCCTGCCTGGGTACAGGTTAAAAGCCACTGAAGTGGCCTGTGGTCATTTTTCTGGTGTCTGGTTTCTTTCTAAGGGATTTAGTAAGTGGCAGGTTTTCTAAGGAAAACCACCCTGCTTGTTTGTTTCCTAGAGGTCTTTGTTGCTCTAAAGACACTACTTACTACCTTTGCTCTGAAATGCAGAGCACAGCATTAACAGCTAATACTGCTCTTCTGTATCCTGGGAAAGCTCTGAAGGAAAGAATTTTCCCTCACCAAGAGATCCTTTTCAGCTAATGTGTCTTGTCCTTCTCTTAGTGACAATCTTGTAAGGAAACTGTAGAGAGGCATTATGTACAAATATGCAAGTAGATGTTTATTTTTAATAACTGCAAAAAGAAATCTGTGTAACAACTACAAAGTGAACTCCAGTGGAACATTCCTAACGGGCATACTCTTACCATGTCCTGTTAGTGTGATTAGCATGATAGTGCCTCATACATCACTCGGAGGTTTGCCCTGCCCTGTAGCTTCTTTTCTCCTTGGAATTGTTATAGTCGATACTTTGCCTCCAAATCCGAGGTGCTATATATAGCTCTTGCTGTTGGTATATTTAGTGTTTGGGTAGAGTTTGGGGTAGAATTGCAGAAGGGTGTTTATTCCTATCCAGGAGTCCCAAGATTCCTGACTGTAAATTTTCCACTTAGGGAGGAAACAGGCTTTCCTCCTTGTGGGTTCTTATACAGCCAGTATCTGTTTTAAGTGCTGGGCTTCATGATGGCTGGGTTGCATTGTCCCATCCAGGTCTGTAGTGTAGTTCATAGAGAGAGGCTGTGGTAGACTTTAACTAATACCAAATGAACTTAAAATCCCATAAGAGTTGTCTAGGCACTCAGACCCTCAGAAAGAAGAGCTTAGTCTTAAGAGTTGGAACACTGGGATTCGGGGCTTGGGGGCAGGGAATGACGGCAGCTGAAAGATGCACAACAGTCATGATTTGTCTCAAGTATTCCTCTTACGAAACCATGAGATCGCAAACCAGAGTAATTCAACAAAACTTACAAGGATATGGGAAATGTAGGGATCGATAGGGTATGTTTTGTTGTTAATATCAACTGGAGGCACTTTACTTAGGGTTAAATGATCAAACCTTTAATGGTTTTGAACACCAACATACTGGCTTACACTGCTGAGATATTTTGGTTTTCATTATTTTGCACTGGATCCACCCTGTAAATATTCTTAAATATACATTTCAACCACTGTTTTTTCTACTCTTTGCTGCTCATTAAAATCTTTCATGTAGGTGCCAGAACCATATGTAAACAGCTTTTTAAAAAATTGAAGCTGGTATTTTTTTTTTAAACAACAAGCCATAGAACTTGGTCATGTTTTCCATCATAAGACAATTTGTTGAAACAAGGTAATACTAAAAAAAACTCACAGGCACCAAATAGGCTGCTTAAAATGGTCTGTTAAAGACTTTTTTTGTAATGGAGTATAACTAAGGAAAGTTTTGCACATGTGTATGTAAGTTAAGGGGAAAAACAATGTCAACATTGGGGAGTGGACAGGATTCATTTAAGGAGTCGTGTATTGATAATTTGGGGAAGAACATTTGGTGGCATGCTGTTAAGAATCTCCTTGGGGCGTCATGTTGCAGGGATTCTCCACTGCTCTGCGACTTCCAAACCAGTTTGAGTCATACAAATGTTTTCTAAACTATTATTGTATTATTGCAATAAATCTTTTAACAGTACTTTGCAAATATGTATGTCTTTTTCAAGCTCTGATTATTCATTTCTACTGAATACATTGAGGGTAGCAAGAATGAGATCTAACTCTGGAGTATTTTATACAAATTAGAGGATAATTTTTTTTTAAGAATTTTTTGCCAGGTAATGTAAAATGCCTGTTAATACTTTTTAAAAATTACAGTGGTATTAACAGTAATGGTCCATCTTTAATAAGCTCGAAAATCGGTCGCTTACCAGTTACATCTTTCTCTAAAGATGCATTTTTCTCCTGTAGCCATCATTTGATGCAAGTCTCTGGCAGTGACTTCTGGTGTATTGCAACAGCCCCTTACGGAGGGAGGGAGGGTAAGATGGGGCCTTCTAGGTTGCCCGTATGGAATTTGCCTAGGCTTTCTTCAGCACGAGATAAAGGGCAGTGTTAGAGGGGATCTGTCAAGCTGAGAGAACAGAGTATTTTTGGAGAATCCCTCCCCTCTGTGTTTTGTTTTGTTTTTTGTTTTGTTTTAATAACTGTGTAGTCTCTCCCAGGTGGATAATCTGTACCTTTCAGGTTAGATTATTATGGAGGGCCACCTGCAAGGTGGATGGGGGATACCAAGAGTGATTACTGTGGAACAGCAAGACCAACTCAGAGAAGTACCAAGGAACATGGTCATCCTACTCCTTTACCTGCAGAAGGCCAGCCAGCAGCAGCAGAACAGGCAAGGAAATGAAAGAGTTCCTGAATAGGGTGTGATGTGCTTCAGTGTTAGTCCTTCGACCTCCCTGGGTAACAGTTAAACACGCTCCCATCTATGTGTGTACCCATAGATGCCCAGCCCTCAAAAGTTACATCATGATCGATGCAGGAATCAGGTTGAAGCAGATGGAAAGAACTAAGGATAACTTTGTCCTTAGTGGTTGGGAGGTGATTTGAAAATTGCTTCAACAAAATGTACCAGGAGGGCTTCCCTGGTGGCGCAGTGGTTGAGAGTCTGCCTGCCGATGCAGGGGACACGGGTTCGTGCCCCGGTCCGGGAAGATCCCACATACCGCGGAGCGGCTCGGCCCGTGAACCATGGCCGCTGAGCCCGCGTGTCCGGAGCCTGTGCTCCGCAATGGGAGAGGCCACAACAGTGAGAGGCCCGCGTACCGCAAAAAAAAAAAAAAAAAAAAAAATGTACCAGGAAATTTGAAACTGGCTTTCGGGCAAGTTATCTGAATCCCAGCTATGAAACACTCAGTGAGAGAAAGCCACCACTAGCACCCCATTCCAAGGATCTGGTGAGAAAATACCCTGGAAAAGAGGTTCACCATCTGCTTAAGAGTTTTACATAGGTGAAGTGGATTTCTTTTTTTTTTTTTTTTAAGATTTATTATTTATTATCTTTGGCTGCGTAGGGTCTCAGTTGCCGTACACGGGATCTTTCGTTGTGTTGCGCGGGCTTCTCTCTAGTTGTGGCGTGCAGGTTTTTTAATCTCTAGTTGTGGCGCACAGGCTCCAGGGCGCGTGGGCTCTGTAGTTGGCGGCACACGGGCTCCAGTTGAGGTGCGAGAGCTCAGTTGTGGCGCGCAGCTTAGTTGCACCGCGGCATGTGGGATCTTAGTTCCCCGACCAGGGATCAAACCCGCATCCCCTGCGTTGTAAGGTGGATTCTTTACCGTTGGACCACCAGGGAAGTCCCTTTTTAAAAAAAAAAAAAAAAAAAAAAAACAGAAACCACCAGTGGGACAGTCTTTTTAGAAGAAAAGGGATGGTAAAACAGCAAGAGCCACATCAGTGACTTTTTTGTTGTGCTTCTTCTGGGAAGGAGTGAGGGATAGTCTGGTGGGGAGAAAATCAGATGGAGAATTCAAATGGTCCCTTTAAAAAAGTGAGAAATAGGAGGTGTCTGCCAGCACTAGGTAAGTGTTGAAAAGTGGGCTGGAGTCAGTGGAGTGGAAGCAGCTCAGCGTCATGATGAAGGCATTAATAACCTCCAGGTGCATATCAGCTTGTTCATCATCTCCCCCTTTGGGCGTGGTTTTCTGGCATTTACTGTATGACTTCAGAAGACACCTGGATTTTGAGGAAAGGGCTTTCCTACCCTCAGCAACTTATTTCCCTAAATTTAAAACATTATCAGGAAGACATTTCTACAGCATAAGCAAGTAGGTGGCTCTAGATTTTGGTAAGAAAGTGGCAAGTAGTTTGGAAGTAGTACATGGCAGGGACACACCTCCCAATCCAAAGCTGATTAATGAATGATAGAAACGGGGCATAGCTTCTTTGTCAGCAGCGGAATAGTTACCTTCAAAGTAGTAAGGACCATGTCTAGCACCCACCCACAGGCTGGTGCCCCTATTTTCTGGCTCAGGGGCATTGGTACTGGCTTAAGTTGGGAGTTCTACTGCATTGATGGCCTTTGAGGAAAAGCCTGCTAAGAGCTGGAGAGCTCCCGCAGAGGTCTCTGATATACTACGCCCAAGATCTTTAGCACCTAATTTCTCTGGAGTTGCTACTGCTCACGGTGTGATCCTAGGACCTGCAGCATCACCTGGGAGCTTGTGAGAAATGAAGGATCTTGGGTGCCATCAGAATCAGAATCATTTCAATAACACGTATGTACATTAACATTTTAAAAGCACTGACCAGGACTTCCCTGGTGGTCCAGGGGTTCAGAATCCGCCTTCCAGTGCAGGGGACGTGGGTTCAATCCCTGGTCGGGGAACTAAGATCCCACATGCCGCGGGGCAACTAAGCCTGTGCACCACAACTACTGAGCCCACGTGCCGCAACTACAGAGCCCATGTGGGCTGCAACTAAGACCCAACGCAGCCAAAATATAAGTAAATAAATAAATATTTGTAAATAAATAAATGCCCTTTCTCTGGAGAGCTCTCTGGAGAACCTCTGCTTGCCATGTCTGAAAAAAAAAAATAAAAGCATGGACCTATAGCAGTGCCGTCCAATGTAATATTTAATGTAGCCCACACATTGATTTTAAACTTTCTGGTAGTCTCATTAAAAAGGTAAAAAGAAATAGGTAAAGTGTATTTTTATAATAGAATTTAACTCAAGATATACAAAAACATTATTTCCTCTAGTAACATGAAAAATATTACGAGGGCAGAGGGGCTGCAGGAGGGTTCATTTGTATTCTTGCCCTGGGCCACAAAAATTGGGAAAGGCTTGCCCCTGTATCTACACACTTGTAATAAACCCTCCTTGAAGTCACTCTTTTTGGGTGTGTCAGCAGTTTCCTGTTGAGAAGGTACACAATAAAGAGCCTCTGCAGAGCACACACTGGAAGCCTGAAAGCGAGACTCCTGGCCTTGGAAAAGGATAAGATCATGCAAGAGGTCCCAGCTTAGATGCCAGGGCAGCCAAAGCACCATCTCTGCTTGGAAGAAGAATCAGTCAGGGCTGGGGTGGAAGGAGGTTTGTGGCAGTCCACGCACCCTGCAGCGGAATCATGCTTGGCTGCCCTTACAGGAGGCTTGGTGAGGTAGAGCAGAGAAAGCCAACAGCTCAGTCCCAGAATACGGAAGCCGGGCGGGCCCAGGCTTGGCTCCATCCCTAGCCTCCCACTGGACCGCAAACACTCAGTTATACAAACGGGCCATTTCCCCTTCTAATGGACAGGGGACCAACACAATACAACTTTGCTCTACATTTTACTGATTGGCAACTAATGGATTTTGAATCTGTATCAGCCTCTTCATACTACTTAATAGACATTTGAAAATAAGTTAGTAAAGCAGCTATTTGATTTTCTGATGGTGGGCAGAGGGTGGACATAAGAGAGGGAAATAATTTAAATAGCACAAGTGATTCTGCCCCAATTAACTAGATGATGCAATCTGCTATTCCCCGAGTCTTGGTGTCTGTACACTGCTCATCATTCGGCAAGAACAAGTCCTCTTTTTTTTTTTTTTTTTTGGTGGTACGCGGGCCTCTCACTGTTGTGGACTCTCCCGTTGAGGAGCACAGGCTCCGGATGCGCAGGCTCAGCGGCCATGGCTCACGGGCCCAGCCGCTCTGCGGCATGTGGGATCCTCCCGGACCGGGGCACGAACCCGTGTCCCCTGCATCGGCAGGCGGACTCTCAACCACTGCGCCACCAGGGAAGCCCCAAGAACAAGTCCTCTTACAGGACTTACACATTTCCCACCACTGTACCTGGTGTATATCATTCTCTGCTGGGTGGGTGATGGACACACAGGACTTCCAAGAGTAATTTCAGCTTTGTGCCATTCTCCCCCTAAATGCTAACTTTAGAACCTAATCCCTGCTGGGTTTTATCATTCCAAAGAGGAAAAACAAAACATTTAAGTAGAGCGTTCTAATTTTAAACTTTTATAGCCCCAAAAGAATCTTAATCCAAAAAGAATTTGAAACAACGGATCCCAAAGTTAATTTGTTCTGAGGCCTGTTCCCTGCAAACTGAAGAGGGGATGGGGGCCTTTGAGAGGGGAAGGTTTCATTTTGCTTTTTAAACGAGCACCACGTCTCCCCAGAGGTGTGGTGTAAGAGATGGCCATCTCCCTGCTCCCAGTCCCTTCCCAACTATCAACTTCAGTGGTCCTGTGCCTCTAAAATAACACCCAGGTCAAACAAACCACCTAGAAGAGGGTTGCTGCCTAACTGTGGGTTTTGCTTAAACCAGTTAGGTGTAAATACACCGGAAGTCCCCAGAGGGTTCATAACCACAGTGATGTTTGCTGTTCCCATGAGGTTATGCAAACACTAGCTATGGCCACACACTTAGGTGCATGTCAATAGAAGGTACTGCACATTTCCCACAAAGATACTTTCACCCGTCTTGGAGATTGCAACTCTAGCTTGTTTGAACCCAAAGGAAAACCCGGGATAGAAACTGTCAGATTCCCTGAGTGCCAGTCGCTGTGCACAGCAGAGAACGCCTTTACGTAAATGCAGCGTGGTACCTGACAGTAAGAGCTAGATAACATCAGCTCCCGTTATTGGTGCAGTCTACAGTGTATGGCAGCGTTTTAGCGCAGACTGGCTTTATTCTGTTTTTGAGGTAGGCTGTGGGATGCAGGAGAGGAGGAGTAGCCAGTCTGCTGAGTAAAGAAGGAATAGAGGCTATTGAAGCCATGGAAAAATGTCCGGGAAGACCCACATAATAGGAATAGTGCCTGAGGCCAGTCCGTAAAGGTTGGCAGGGAGGCTCTGACAAGGCCAAGTTAGAAGGGTGGTTGGACAGAGTCCAGGAAGGGGCTCCTAGATCAAGCTTAACCATCAGTTCACAACCTTCTGCAGTCAGAAAGCCCAAAGCAACTGCTGCCAGGGAAGCCACGACAAAGCCCAGATCATATCAAATGCACAACTGACAGTTACCCAGCAAAACTCCTAGGGCTGCTGTGGAAGTGACCCTAACCAAGAAAGCTCCCATGGGACCAGCTGTGGCCAGAGGAAAAGATCCTCCCAGATCCCCTCATCCCCCTTCAGGTTTCTCATACTAGAAGGAGTTACAGTAGAGCCCAGAGCAATCAGAACCTGCCAGCACCCCTCACATCAAGGTGACGACTGGAAAGGAATATAAACATTTTATGGAGGGTGTGTACTGGGTGGGAGGCACTGAGGGATGACACTGACCAAGCTGTCCTGCATGAGCCCCAAGCGGAGGGGGCTCCATACACCAAAGGGGCGGTGGCAGTATAGAGAGGTACCTAGAGGCACCGTGCAGCCAACCAAGGTGAACAGGATGGGGCAGGGGCCGCAAAGGACAGGCCTCCTGAGCACAGGCTGTCAGTGTGTTCCTTAGGGCAGGGAACGTGGCCAGTTGTGAATGCCTTTCACATGGCCATTTTAATTCCAGAGTCGTTTTGACAAGGCCTGAAGAAAAAGTTACAATCTCGGCCCTTTTTCCCTTTCCAGTTCATCCCTGCCTTGTATCTGGTCTCATTCACTGAGCAGGGAACAAAGCCAAACTGCCCCAGGGATTGGGGGCAGGGAGCTGCTGACTCTTCCACATTTTCTCTGGTTCTGCATTTTCTTTCAAATGGTAAAGTGAGGGGTGGGAGAGAATCTAGGCCAGGTGTATCAGACCCTTTGAGCAAAAGCTGAAGGGGTAAGAATCCTTTATTTGGGTCCCCATGGGCGTGGAGTTGGGCTGAGCCTAGGGTCTTCGAGCCCACATTCTTACTTCCTTTCTTGTGAGTCTAGGATTCTACAGCCACGCACGAAGGCAGGTAGCACTGCACTGTTGCAGAAGTAAAACATGAGCTGGTTTCCCCAGCTTGGCACTAGGGGGCTCTGAAGCACAGCATCTTTCTCCTAAGGGGAACAGAAATGAAGACCAGGGTGCCCTTGGGCCCCACCTGCCAAAATCCTCGTCATTCACACAGACACCCCTGGGAAGTGGGTCTTGCATCACGGTTCAAAAGGGATCATCAGTGATTTCTGAGAACCCCGAGAACTGCATGCCAAGATGGGGTTAGGGCATCATTCTTCCTGTCCTCTGCTCTTGGTCAGTTCAGGCCCTCGCAGACTCACAGCTTGTGTCCCACATGAAAACCACATCTAGAACGGCTGACTTGAGAAAACCACCTGGGCACATGCAGAAGAACCAAGAGCCAATAACAATGAAAGCTGATATTCCACACACCAAGCTGTGCACGTCTGTGCACCAAGCTGTGCAAGTCCTGCATGTGCACGTCTCCTTTAATCCTACATTAGGAGTCACAACAAACCCATTAGGGAGGTACACACAGAGTTTGCCAGTTTAGAGCAAACCACAGCGGAGGACGACAAGCACTGGAAACTTCCGCCCAGGGGATGGAAAGCATTCTCACGTACCTCGGCTGGGTCAGCTGGGGTGAGTCATGAGGAAGGACACCGACACCCTGAAGGGGAAGTCAGCCTTCGCAGCCTCTCCTGGTCGTGTCACAGACAGGCTCCAGCCGAGCATGTCGGAGGTAGCATCGCGATGTGCCTGCAGGGCAGACTTGTTCAGCATCCAGACACTTTTCAGTTTCAGTCCCCCCTCTTCAGGCAGGAGCAGCTACTGCCTAAGGATAAGGTAAGAAAGAAGCTGCTCTGTGGCCACATACCTCCTCAGCCACAGGTGAACCTGGCTCCCGGACTCCAGCCCTGCCCCACTCTGCTTGGCAGCCCTGGCCAAAGCCTACTCCACCTTTCCATCTTTCTCCTGTGGGACCACCAGAGCCTTCACTGATCACTTTCACGACAGCCCCACCCCTGGCACATTTACCACTGCTTCTCCACAGCCCAGAGCTGATGCAGCTCCAAGGCTTTTTTGGTGGGTACTCAATTTCAAGCCAACCTAGCTTCTAGGTCCTCCACAGCAGCTTTGTGGGGCCAGATAGCTTCCAGCCCTGCCAAGTGTTACATGACCATAGGTCTGAATATGTTCTCGATGACTTCTAAACAATTAACTCATTATGCATAGATAATAATACCTCATCCAACAGGAAATACAGAGGGTGCTGGGCAGACAACGAATTCAAACTAAGTGTTAAAGGGTTGCAAAAATGTAAGCTCATGATGTTAAGTGAAGATGGTCTCTTTCCAGTGGTAGAAAAGAATTCTCTCTCCCCTTCCAACAACTCAAATTTTTTTTAAAATTAGGATTCAGTTCACAATATCCCTCATCAATATTACCTCAAAAAAGAAAACACATCTGCAAAACTCAGGTCCCATTTAAGATGCATGTTTTTATTGAAGTTAAAAAAAATTTGTAACCAGACAGAAAGAACAAAATAGACAAGAATGTTATAATCTGACTATATAATATTCTCTCATTCTTGGTGAATCACTAAAATATAACAAAGGATTGTTCTCTATGCTAATTTTTTAAGGTTGTCCAGTTAAACCATATTTGGTATCCTTTCAACAGGTTAACCTCTTAACTATTTAGAGTTTCTTCTCAGAAACATTCATATATTATACAGAAAACATTCATAGTTTATTTGGGAAACATTCTTATTTTATACAAATTTGAGACGAGACCAAAAAAAACCAAAAAAACAAAAAAAAATCCACACAGTTGTAGCTGCAACACTATCCTAGCTGCATTGTGGTGATTATGCTCAGTCAGCTGTCCGCTATTTACAACTGGATTTTAATAGTGTTATTTACAGAGGGGCCAAAAGCACTCATCTAAAGTAAAGGCGCTCGGGTTTAATGTGCACTTTCATAGCCCTATGAAAATACAACCATTATATACACTGTAAACACCACAGGGCATGAAATCCATCTCCAACCACAAACATCAATCTCACAGATCAAGCATACAAGGTCTAAGGTAAGGTGCCTAGCTTTTCTTTGTAAGCATACTTTTCACCCAAGAGTACTGCTATTCTTTTCATAGGACACTATTCACTTATTTCAGATATGGTGCCAGTGCTCAAAACATGCCCAGAACCCCTTTTTGGGGATCGCCTGCATAGTCTGCGATGAACTCTGCTGAACATTCTTGACGGTGGCAAGTCTTCTTTGAACAATCCTTTGAAGAAGGATTTGATTTGGGAAAACAGGCATAGTTATTCACAGCCAAGTGGATCAAACTGTGGGATACAACCCTGGATCAAACATGAGGCACCACTATGAAATGATGAGAACGATTTTCTTGTACAGCTTGTAAATTCAGAGATTTAAGATGCCTGAGCAATGGCGGTCCTGATGGGGTAGCAGAGATTCTCCTGGAACGAAGACTGAGAGGCAACACCCACTGGAACGGCGTATCTAGGTGGTGTTTTGCAGTTTTAAAAATCGGTCCGTTGCCTCGCACATAAACTTTAGTACTCCTCTTCAGTTTCAGTCCCTTTTGCTTTCTTATGGATTGCCCGATTAAAGCTATGGCAAGCAGGGACCCAGTGATTGTCATGAAGCCCCAGCTTACAGCCAGGGAAGCCCTTCTGAGACCGGTGGCAGCACATCCAGTATCCCGGCCCATAGGGCAATGCCTGGCAATAGGGCTTGGGGTGCCACCGGCACAGGGACACATCCCCTTTCACATATTTTTTCTTGCACTGCTTGCACGGATCCTCTCTATAGCGTGGATCCCGAACCCAGCGAGAATCTGCTGGCCTGATATTGTAATATTCAATGATAAACTTGAAATAGCAGCAGGTACATTTAAGAGCCACTAAACTCTTAGTGGGAAGTAACCTGAAGATTTTCACCATAATGTGGTGGGGCAGAAAAGCCATGTACTGCTGAGGCTCCAAAAGCTGCTGGATTTTAAACCTGGTCTCCAGAAAGTCATGCGACACCTGCTTCTTCCAACTGGATGCCTCAAGCACTGGTAATGTACTTTCCACAGAAGCCAGCGGGACAAATGAATCAGCCGAGACACTTTTTTCCTCAGATGCACTGTCACCCTCAGCAGCATCTTCAAGCTGACTGGCCTCGGAAGACTCTTCTGTTGTGCTTTCATTCAGCTGGGAACAGCCCGACTGGTGCTGACCAGATGGCAAAAAAAACAACATCCCTGGAAGTGGGTCTTCGCACGACTTTGAACTGGAAGGCTGGTCTTTCTCTACCTTGGACACAGTGATACTAATGCACAAAGATTCTTTTCTTCTCTGATCAGTATTTTGGCTAGCAAGAGGCACAAGCTCTTCACTCATACCATCAATCGCATCTGGGGGCAATTCAATGGCTTGGGGACAGGTGCGAGGAGGAAAAGGTGACCCAACAAGTTCCTCTGTCATTTCCACATCATGTGTATTGCTGTTTTTCATGGCAGTCTGCTGATCTGGCTCTAATTCTGCACTGTCCGTGTGCAAACTCACGCCTGCTGGCAATGAAGGACAGCCCCGAGGAGCGCCGTCCCAGGCCTGGTCCCCCTTAGGAGAACAATGGTCAGCTCTTAAGGGGCCACAGTCCACAGATACAGACCCCCCAGTTTTCACCTGAGTGTCAGGTACCTCCAAGGCGCCTTTGTTTGTTTTGCTTGCCTCAGCCTGCGTGCCATTCACGAGCAACACGCGGCCCACGTTGCGACGGAAGCTGTTATTCCTCGAGAGGCTCCCAGGCTCGCGCTGGCTCTGCCGCTTCAGGCACTCGGACTCCAGCCTGGCTACCATGTCAAGGACACGGACTGGCTCACTCTGTGGTTCACCAACCTCAGGATTTCTCCTTTCCATGGGTTCTTCACATGCTCCTGGGGCAGACAAGGGCTCGGGGGCTGGGGGCACACCTCTGGATTGCCCGGAAAACCGCACCACAGCAGGTGAGTTAGTGCAGTTTTTCGCACAACTGGCTAGCAGAGCACTGGCTCTTTGCTCGAGGAAGGCAACCATTTGTATGACCGACAAAGGCCTCCCGGCATAGACTCCGTCCCCGTTGTCACTCACGTAATGCACAGAACAGTGCTCGATGCCACACGCAAAAGGCTCAGGTTGGTAGCATCTGCTGTTGACTTCCTTCATCCTTTCTAACTGTATCTTGGCTTTTTTAAGATCCCCTGATTTTTTCCTTCTTTTAGTAGCTCTCCCATCAATATCCCAGGAGCTTTTTATTTTCATAGATCCTATTCTATTACTACACTGGTGGGCTGCAAAGAATGCAATCTTTTCCTTGGTGTTTCCCGGTTTCACAACAGCCCAGATATCAAGCGGCCCTTCCCCTTCCTCACCCTGGTGGATTGTTGCAGACGGTGCATTCTTCTTGGTTTTAACATTCACGCTGCTCTCTTCAGGACTGTTCCCACTCATACTGCACAGAACATTTGGAGAAAGGATTCCAAAAGGCTTTCGAGATGATGCTTTACCAAGAGAGGCTGAAGGAAAGACACTTGGTTTCATACAGCTAGCTTTGCATTTTTCATCATTTATAGCCTGTTGGTGGCTCATAGGAGTTCTCAGAGTTTCCTTGCTGATTTCCAAAGGTCGCACTTTCTTCTGGAGTTTCCAGTATGGCTTTAGGTGCATAACAGAGGCTCTACAAGAAGGAAATACACATTTGATTAAGATACTGATTTCATTTTTAGAAAAGCTTTTTTTTTTAACTTAAACTCAGATGGTTCTAGCAAGTAATAGAAACATTTTCTATCAGTTCACTAAATCTTTACCAACTCTCATTTCAGCTAGTTTTTAACGTACAAATCAAGAACAACAAAAGCAAAAATAACTACTTTCCGTGGTGTACAGGCCAGAAAATAAATGGGTGAATTTCAGACTGACTAGACTACGTGAATTTCAGACTGACATTAGTTAACATTCTATACATAAAATTAGTGCTTTAAATGTAAAGAAATCTGAACTTACTAAAAACACTCAAGGGTCAGTACAAGGCACAGTAAAGAAGAAACGAAAGTATAAAAGGAACCCATCCAGAATCTCTAGTATAGTAACACTATTTCTTTCTAAGTCATCACAACTAGCATTTTATTGATTGCAAAACGGTCTATCAAAATTGTTATATTGCTTTCTAAGCTATTCCCATACTGTTGAATACTTTAGATATCTGTATTTTCACTTGTCTGCTTATGTTGCTTTGCTCATCTATTAGTGTTGATTTTCTAAACAGTCTACTTGTGTAAGCTCTTAACTGTTAAATTTTCTGCAAATTAAATACAAAGCCCACAATCTTTATCAATTCACTAGTTCAGAAAAACAGTGCCTGTTTTGTTCCCTGGCTAGGGGTGGAGATGGTAACCATTTTAGAAATTATAAAGATGATTACATGCAGAGATATGGTGTTCTAGTCCTTGTCATATCACTAATTAGCTAGACAGGGTGATTTTACCTTGGGTAAGTCACTTCCTCTCTGGGTCTGAGTTGAAATGTTAACTGAGGGGTTGGAATACTAGATTATTTAATGATTCTGTCAATTTATATGTCAAAATATCCCACTGCTACACAGAACACCCTGGATTGAGGAAAAAGCGTCTTGTAGGGATGCCTGGTCTCCTACAAAGTAAACCTACAGACCAAAATAAACATCTGCAGTCACAGATGTGGAGCAAGAGCAAGAGCTTTCACAGGTCTAAGCACATGGGCTCTCACCCACTCTCGCTCCTGGGGACAAAGTCTAAGACATACATATTGGGCAATCCAGCATATCCCTTTCTCATTCGCTCCATAACATTTACCCAGTGCCTGCAATGCGGCAGCCTCCACGGGAACTGCTTTCAGGTATCAGTTTTATTCATCAAGAATGAAAGTGATCATCCAGAACAAATTTACCTTTCACTTCAAATTTAATTCCTAGAGTCCAGTCTCAGCTAAAAGAAGAAATATGGAGGGCTTCCCTGGTGGCGCAGTGGTTGAGAGTCCGCCTGCCGATGCAGGGGACACAGGTTCGTGCCCCGGTCCGGGAAGATCCCACATGCCGCAGAGCGGCTGGGCCTGTGAGCCTTGGCCACTGAGCCTGTGCTCCGCAGCGGGAGAGGCCACAACAGTGAGAGGCCCACATACCGCAAAAAAAAAAAAAAAAAAAGAAATATGGATATGAATATCTTCTAGCTAGGTAAACAGAAATCTTACTTTTAAGGCACACAAAGTACCTTTTAAAAGATACCCCTGAAATAGATCAGATTGATTTGTTTCTGATCTTTAGCAATTATATCCTACATCTGTTGAGATCTCCCCCCTTTGTACACTACAGCATTTTTAATAGCTTTATATTTTATAGAATTATAGAAACATTATATTCTATATCTATAATTTAGTCTTATAAAAGCCACCCAGAATTCTTCAAGAACAAGGCAAAGATATGTGAATAAAATAAATGAATAAAAGAGGCACATCTAGTGCCATCTCTCTGTCAACAATTTTCTGGTTTTTCATATCCCTTCAATCCCTCTCTAAGTGAAATCTAAGAAATGGAGGTTGTTGAAAAATCCAATTAATTCTCACATAATGATCTCATTACAGAATGTCTGTGAATAAATTTAAACTTCAGCAATGTGTGTGCCATTCTGCATCACACAATATGTTCTCCTCGCATTCCTCCCCCACAAATTATTTTAGGTGCCATTACTGATAGACAGCAACATTTGGAAGAAACTAATGTGATTGCAGGTGGCTTTTGTTTGCGTATATTAACCTGTAAAGTCAGCTCAACTGATACATTACTAATAGACAAGGTTTCAGCAGGATTAAAACAGGAGATGATCCCATGGAACAAAAGTGAAGAAAGGTACAACAGTGAATGAAAAAAGCCAATAAGGTCATTCGATGCAACCAGGGTGACTGCTGGAGGGTGAGTGGTGATTCAGTGGGACCCCCAGAGGAAGCAGAACCTTTAGGCACAGGCTCACGTCCTCCACTGGCTGAAGGATGGCTGGAGTATTAACCTCTCCCCCTTCCTGTGCTGGGCTTGAAGGCCCTGAGACAGAATAAGTGCTGGCAAGACTCAAAGAAATGGCAAAAATCTGAGTCTGGTTTGAAATCAGTGGTGGACCATGAGGATATGATGCAGAGCATCAAGGGCATCTACTGCAAAAATTCATAAAATAAAAACTTTACATCTCTAACAGATTACATCAGATGGTGGTGCTTTCCCCACCCCCAACTCACCCCCTCAAATACAGACAGGCACTGCAGAAAGCTCCAGCCAGGTTTCCATGGTCGCCAATCTCTTTGCACAGGAGTATTTTAAAAGTTCGCCACGATAAAGCCCTGCTTTATTAAAGTCCTGCTTTAATGCAGGGTTATAGCACCTACCCACACACGAGTGTTCATTAGACACTCAGAAATGTCCCTGTAAAAAGTTAAGATCCCTGGGCCCATTGAATCAGAATTTCTGGGACTGGGCCAACAATCTGGTTTTGTTTTGTTTTTTAATATTTATTTATTTATTTTGGCTGTGCCAGGTCTTAGCTGCACGGCACGTGGGATCTTTAGCTGCGGCATGTGGGATCTAGTTCCCCAACCAGGGATCGAACCTGGGACCCCTGCATTGGGAGCCCGCTGTCTTACCCACTGGACCACCAGGGAAGTCCCTGTTTTTAACCTTAGATTTAATTCGGAAGGGAACTTAAAGGTCATGTGTTAGATCTAAGAGTGTTGGGGGGTTCTGGATGTGGGCTGGGGGGCTGGGCTACTGACAGGGGTGAGGTGGAACTGCCCAACAAAAAGCCGATCGGACAGTCCATATTGAAGCGTCTACTCTAAAAGATGCGTAAAGACAGACTACCATCTTCTTACCTGTTATTCTCTTTAAAACACCAAAAAAGTCAATGGCCATGTTATTGCCAAATTTCCTCTCCAACTCCAACTCCTCAGTTTCTTTGACACTGCTTTCCCAGCTCTCTTCTTCTCCAGCTTTTAAGCACTGATGTATTCCTCAGAGTTCTTTCTTTTTCTAGACCATTATTACTCTTAAGCTATATATCTAAGTGACCTCATAGTTTTAATGACCACAGATTCATGACTCCCCAGTGGTATGCTCTCCCAAACGTCATATTCTATGACATGCCTAACACACATACTCACCTGGATGTCAAAAAGAATCTCAAAAATCAAAATGACTATTTAATGACAGCACCAAGTACCTGGTCAACCAAGCCAGAAAGTTGAGTCACTTCGATTCCTCCTCCCATCCAATCACCAAGTCACCCTCCCTTCTTGTTCATCCCTAGCACAACTGCCCTAGTTTTGGCTGTCATATCTTACCTCTGCTACACTGTTGTTAGCTACAGGAAAGCCTAACCTCTTCATCAATGAAATGCAAGGTCATGGAGCCCACCCCAGCCAACCTATCACAGCTTCACTCCTGCCCTACCCTAATTCACACTTTGGAAGCTTGTTCACAGACCATTACCACAGGACCAAGTAGATGAAGGCCAATCATATAACCTAATACACAAATTTTAAGGCAGGCAGAGCCATAAAACTAAGAGAACAGCTTCCAACTTTTTTCATACTAACTGCCACCCATTTCTTTCTATCCATTTATTATCTGAAATTTACTAAACACTCTGGGCTGGATATTAGTGTTGCAATTATGAATAAGACATAGTTACTGCCCTTAAGGAGACAGAAAATCAAATAGGCAATTACGACAGCATGTGATATGTGTTATAAGGATAGTACAGGTGCTGGGAGTCCACGAGGGGAGGAAGGGGGAAGGAGAGGACAGAGAAGGAAGGAGTGTATGAAAGGAAGAGAGGAGACCACCAGCACCAAGCTTAGTCTTGAGGGTGCAGAAACAGGTCAGAAAAGCCCTGAAGGAAGATAAACAAAGTCCTAAAAATTCAAAAGGTAGGTGAGGTAGGTGAGAAATAATCGAAGTCCCAGCTAAGGTGGACAGACAGAAGTAAATGGGTTAGAAAGGAAGAACAGGCAGGATTTTAGCTACTGATTATAAATGGAGGTTGAGAGAGTGGAGTCAAGGATGGGTCCTCAAGGCTACAGCAACTGGGTGAAGAGTGCTACCTTTTAGTGAGACGGTGACAAAGGTAGCTGAGCAGATTTGGAGCAGGGGAAAAGGTAAGTTCAGTTTTTAAAAAATGCTGCATGCAAGCTAGAGATATCTAGTAGGCAGACTGACACAAGTCTGGCCAAGAGAAATATGAGGAAAGGAACAAGACAGTTGTGACAGAAATTCAATGAGGAAAAAGTTTTCTGGACAGAGATTACGTATGTCTTTTTCCAAAATTTTCACAATGAACATATATTGCATATATTACCGTTATAATAAGAAAAATGTACATAAAAATAAAGAGCAATCACACACCCTACAGCAAGGTCATATAAAGAATTCTGTCTGGGGGAATCCCCTGGCAGTCCAGTGGTTAGGACTCCACACTGTCATTGCCGAGGGTCCAAGTTCAATCCCTGGTTGGGGAACTAAGATCCCACAAGTCACGCGGTGTGGCAAAAAAAAAGGAAAGAAAAAAAGAGTTGTGTCCAGTTAGTGATGGAGACCCCTCCCTGGTGACTCTGCTGTGAGGAACTGCAGTGGGTGAGTAGGGCAGAGCCAAAAACTCATGGTGAAGGAGTGAATGAAGGTGAAAAAGCGAACGTTAGCAAGTTTTTCACCAAGTTTGGCTACAAAGGAGAAAGGCTTTGTACATACCTGTCACCTTAAATCCTTTCCAGGAATAAACTGAGATATAATAATGAATCAGTTAAAACCTGAACAACTTTCCTCCAGTAAAGAGCAAAATCTTGCTTTCACATAACTCCAGTATTCTTTATTGACTCTTAATTTCTGATTTCAGCTCAAAAAAGCTGGAAAAACTCTAACCTAAGCATATTGTACAATCTAAAAATTAAGCCATGGGAGAGAATTTAACTTTGCAAAAAGGCCTAGATAAATGCTAAAGTCTAAAGAATCACACTAACTCTAGTCTATAGAGGACTGAACTTGATCAATGAGGAGTCAAATGGCAATATGGGATCAGAATAGGGGAAAGGACGAGATTTCTCTTAGTGCTAACAGACTTAGTGCTAATAGGAAGCCTAACATCGAAGGCCTGCTTCCTAACTTGTCACTCTTAGTCCACAGCCTTGCCCATCTAAACAGGCTAGAAGATAAGGTGCTTCCTTTTTCTTTCTACTTCATTAACGCTTCAGGAATGCTAATTCCAAAGAGGAGTCATTTATTAGTATAAGAGGAGCTACTCTTTATTTACAAAAGGTTAGAGGAATAAACGTAGAAGAGTCCCTAAAAGATCCCTCCCGTGGTACCTTGAGAGGGGAAAAAAAGTGTACAGTAAATAAATCACTGTTTCTTTAAAAACATAAAAGCTTCCAGAGAACATCTTATGACCGCCTTCTTCACTGGACCATTATAGAAACGATAAGCAACTTCAACAAAGCACTCCACGTATAAACAAAATCCTTGTTTTTTGCAAATGAGGTGACAGAGCTGATATGACTTTTTTTTTTTTTTTTTTTTTTTTCCGGTACGCGGGCCTCTCACTGTTGTGGCCTCTCCCGCTGCGGAGCACAGGCTCCGGACGCGCAGGCTCAGCGGCCATGGCTCACGGGCCCAGCCGCTCCGCGGCACGTGGGATCTTCCCAAACCGGGGCACGAACCCGTGTTCCCTGCATCGGCAGGCGGACTCTCAACCACTGCGCCACCAGGGAAGCCCTGATATGACTTTTGAAGCCCCACAGGTAGCAGTAGAGGAATTAAGATTAGAATCAGATAAGTCTCCCGGACCTATATTTTCCTTGCTTACAAAAATAAATAAATAGGGCCTCCCTGGTGGCGCAGTGGTTGAGAGTCCGCCTGCCGATGCAGGGGATACGGGTTCGTGCCCCGGTCCGGGAGGATCCCACATGCCGCGGAGCGCCTGGGCCCGTGAGCCATGGCCGCTGGGCCTGCACATCCGGAGCCTGTGCTCCGCAACGGGAGAGGCCACAACAGGGAGAGGCCCGCGTACCGCAAAAAAAAAAAAAAAAAAAAGAAAGGAACAAAAATAAATAAATAAAAATTAAAATCCTAGGCTCAAGCATGACACAAATATAATTAAATAATTCTGACAGCGTCTATTCAAAGAGCTTCTATCTTTCAAACTGGGGTCAGTTTTTCTTAAGTGCCACATAAAACCTCTACACAGAACTGTGATGATGTAAAGCAGACATATCATATAACGTAAGAAGCCACACCAATTTAAAAGTATGTAGAAACTGCTCCTATGGCTATTAAAGCAGAAAAAATGCCAGCACTGGGAGGGTGTGAATACAGGCGGAGACATAAGAAAAGACTCCCATTAACCTCTAAGCACTGACAGAATGCGCCCAACTCTCAGAGTACCTTAACAATAAAACAGAACAAACTCTAAGCCAGAAAAGACGGTATTTCTCAAACTGAGTTCCAAAATATTGGGGACTGGCTTTTTTCCGAGAGGGAGTTCACTCCTTTTTTTAAAGTAATATTACCTAAAACCATTTCATGGGGACTTTGAACTTCGCCTCAGGAGGATTAGATGGTTAGTAGTGCACAATTTAATGGAAAAATCCTTTACTGTCTGTTAACAGATACTGAATACAGAAAATAGCCTTTGGAAACACACATGCATTGTCTTCAAGAACTCACCGCTCACAGCTTTCATCAATCTCAGAACTCACAATGGTATTTAAATATGACATACCTGCTTCATAGTCATCTGTAACATAGAGGCTATATGATTTAAAACTTCCAGAAAATCAAGGTTTATGATGAACTTGATGGGACAACAAAGTATCTAAAACATTCTGAAAACGTTACAAATTAAGAAGGGTAGCCACTACTTTGCTCTTCTACTGTGACTGCAACAGAAGCAACACCTAACACATTTTAACTGTATTGCAAAATACTGATTTAGTGGTATTATCCAAGTTTACATGGGACCCCTCCCCCCTTTCCTTAAAGTAAGGAGGAAAGGGAAGGGCCTGGAGGACAAAACACTCACTGCAGCTGTTATCAATTATTAAATAACAATTGGGAATAGAGACAAATGGAAGTATTAGGTTTTGTTAAATTTACCATGTTGTGAACAGTAGTTCACAAAATTATTTCCTATTGCTCCTGTGACATAATGCCAAATACAAAACTCTGGCATATCACAATTTACTGCTATCTAAGCTGATGAGACATCTACTGCTAGAATGAACATCAAAACAAATGAAACCTAATAAACAGTTTAGTTCCCCCAAAATCATTAACGTATTTTGAAAAGTACACTGGGCATTACCAAGTAAATTTTGCTCCCACAAATTTTCAGATATTCAGCATTTCTGTTAAAACCCTACTGCTTACATCGACTTAAAAAAAATGCACCATGTAAAAGTTGTGAATTAAGTTTTATTAGGGGACCTCACTGAGAACTATAGCCCAGGAGACAGCCTCTCAGATAGTTCCGAGGAACTGCTCCAGAAAGGTAAGGGAGGAACCAAGATGCATATATGTGGTTTATCAGCATGGGTGGGGGGGGGGAAGGGGGTGGAGAAGCCATGCAGTTAAGCAAAAGATTACTGCTAATCACAAAGAACAGACATCTCAAGGGAATGCTTTCAGTGCTTTTCTACGTATGGGAAGATATAAGAAGCTGGGTTCACTGAAATTATTCCTTAGCTACGCATCTTAACTATCTAGGTCCATGCGTCCAAAGCACAAAATGCCTCCTGTTTTTCTCCATCCTGAATTCCCCTCAGGCTAATGGCTTGATCCTTGTAGAAGGGGAACTGGAGCAGCATTCTTTGTTTACACTTATTTTTCCTATTCTAATATTTCTTACAGAAAACAAAGGAAAAGAAAACCTCTACTCTTTCACAGAGAAAGCTGTTACTTCCTTGAGTGTGCTGATGCTTTTTTTAAACTTTGAAACCATCATTCTTCCATACATTTTTAAAAATATTTATTTGGTTGCGCAGGGTCTTAGTTGCAGCACGTGGCTCCTTAGTTGCAGCAGGTGGGCTCCTTAGTTGTGGCATATGAACTCTTAGTTGCAGCATGAATGTGGCATTGTCCAAATTTGTCCAAAAGTTTGTCCAAAAATGGAACAAAATAGTTGAAATTGAGATTATCTTGAAAAATACAGGATATGTGATAATCATTTACATTTAGCTACTTCCCAAAGGCCTGGAAGTAGCTAATGATCAACCAAATAATATCAGAATAAATTTTAATCTTACTAGCCAACACTAAAGGTGGGCAGAGGGGAGAAGAGAGAAGAAATGTTATTTCAGAAAATCTAAACTAAGAAAACCTATTGCAATTCAGCACAAAATCTTAGAATAAAAAGAAAATAACAATAGGCAGAAATCACTAGCAAGTCTTGTTTAGTGAAAGAAGCTCCATTATTTTCTACATACCAAACTCATAGCCAGCAAAGATAACATTGTGCTGTGAAATTTTAAAACCTGGCTTGTATTCTACTCTCTCTGTGCAAAGGTACTCTCTTTGACTTTCCTCAAAAAGCACCTTTGTACATGTTCAGACAATTGGGCAAAAGAGAAATTTATGTAGAATTTGACCTGGGGACCTCTGTGGATAATTTCAGTAAGATGTAAGCTCCCAAGGACAGGGACCCTTAATCTGCCTGGTTTACCACTGCTGCCCAGAGTTTTACTCAAAAAAATGTTTGTTGAATTTGAATGAATGATGTATTCTAAATGAGACAGCCTGAATCTGGAAAACAGAGTGAGAATGTAACATCCATCTCTACTGTACAAGCACCTCAACTGGATGGCTATAGCCTGTTGGATCCAACAAGGTATTAGTGGCAAGATAAAGCCTCAGAAAACAAAACTGCTATTTGTTAAAGGGATACCATTATTTTCTAAAGAATTAGGTAACTCTTTAGAGTTAGGTAATTAACTTGCTGAAGATCCATCTGGCAAACTAATGAAAAAATCAGGTTTATTCCATTGCAGATGTATCTGAAGAAAAAATTCAACCACACTTATTAGCTATGAATAGTAAGGTAAATTGGCTCACCTCAGGAGCACTGAGCTTGACAACAAGATGTGAAGAGAGTACAGAAGAAAGTCAGTAAGAATGTATGAGAGGAAAGAAGTTAATTATCTGGTCACTTTTAGATTTACTGAAGAAAACCTCCCCTATTAACCCCACCACAGATATTCTTATGAGCTTCATTGAGCTGCTCTGACCACTAGGCCTTAGATCACTCTCTAGTCCCCAGCTTCAGCTGCTTGCTTTAAATGAAATACAAATGAGGTGACTGGTTTTTTTCTAATAAATTAATTCTTTCCATGAACAAAAATATTGTCATATTATAAATATTAATAGGAATATTTGGAAGGTCATCAAAGATACCAAGTGGGCCCCACAAACAGTGAATAACACTCAAATGTAGGGCTTCCCTGGTGGCTCAGTGGTTAAGAATCCGCCTGCCAATGCAGGGGACATGGGTTCAAGCCCTGGTCCGGGAAGATCCCACATGCCGCAGAACAACTAAACCCGTGAGCCACAACTACTGAGCCTGTGCTCTAGAGCCTGCGAGCCACAACTACTGAAGCCCATGCACCTAGAGCCTGTGCTCTGCAACAAGCCACCGCAATGCAATGAAGAGTAGCCCCCGCTCGCCACAACTAGAGAAAGCCCATGCACAGCAACGAAGACCAATGCAGCCAAAAAATAAATAAATAAATAAATAAAAACAAATACTCAAATGTAAAACGTGGCAGTTATGAAACAGGACTAAAAAACTCAACAAGGGGCTTCCCTGGTGGCGCAGCGGTTGGGAGTTCGCCTGCCGATGCAGGGGACACGGGTTCGTGCCCCGGTCCGGGAAGATCCCACATGCCACAGAGCGGCTGGGCCCATGAGCCATGGCCGCTGAGCCTGTGCGTCCGGAGTCTGTGCTCCGCAATGGGAGAGGCCACAGCAGTGAGAGGCCCCCCGCACCGCAAAGGAAAAAAAAAAAACAAAACCAGATGATCTTCCAAGCCTCCCTTCTACAATTTTACCAAAAAACTGCCCAATTTTGAAACCAAAGTCTTCAGTAAGTAATACCAAAGTTAACTATACTAAGCAGACATATTTTAAGCACTCTAAGGTAATTTCCTAACTAGGTGAACTACATGGGTCTGAAGTCATTCTGAAGTTATCAGCTACCCAATATAGCATATTGCACATCTCAACACCAAATCATGCACTATATTTTAACCACTGCTACAAAGTCAGAGAGAGAGAGAATACTAATTCAAATAAATATTTATTCAAAATAAAATATACTTAAAGCCATTAAATGCCTTAAATTTTATTTCCCGACATGTTTTGATTCAAAATAAATAGAAGGAATGATAAAAATAGACATCACCATTTTCCAAACTTTATTGAATTAATGGATCTAGGCAATGATCATCAGTAGCTGCTAACATCACAAAACTGAAACACAACCAGACATTACATGCTCCTGATGCGGGGGTGGGGGAAGACACTTAAAAAAAAATCTATTCTAATCTGGTTAATCCTTTAGAGCCAGCCTCAGAGGAAATGCAGGAGACAGAAATATGCTAAAAACTTGAGGAATACAAACTAGCAAAATCTAGATTGAGGGGAAACTATAGAACAAAATAAGACTGGTTTCTTCAAGCAAATTCCAAGATGGGAGGGGGGCTTGGGGGAGAAAGAAAGAGAGGGGAGCCTATACATTAAGATATTTAACCAACCAATCAACCAAATATGTGGATCCTCAGTCAAACAGACATACCACAAAAATTAACATATATATATGTATGTATGTATTTTTAAGTCCTCACCCCTTAGATATACATCCTAAAATCTTTTTAGCTTAAATGATATGATGTCTTCAAAACAATATGGGGGAGAAGAAGAGATTCAGAGTATAAATCAAGCAAGATTGGCCATGAGGTGATAAACTGTTGAAGCTGGGCAATGGCAAAGTGGGGTTTTATCATTCTAGCTCTGTATTTTTGTTATACAACTAAATTTTCTCATAATTAAAAGGAGAAATAAATAAATGGAAGCATTTGGAAACAATGGATGAATAAGCCCAGAAATGTTCATTATGCACACACAGTTGGAGCTGCATACCATCTGATCTGGAGTGAGAAACTGGAATTCACAGGTTCCCTGGGTAGGGCAGCTCTGCAGGGATCATTGTTAAGTCCATCCCCACTAAGCCCCAGGCTGTCTGACGCAGCACTCCTTCCTGGTTCAGACCCAGGGCACCAACCAACATAAGTTCTTCTTGCCCTACTCCACACCCTTTACTGAAAACTGAACAGGAAATAAACCAGAAGGCACAAAAAAGGTAAGAAAAGGGAGACAAACACACAGGCAGTCAAATAAAAAAAGAACTGAAAGACAACAGTGGTCAAGGCCAATCAACCCATTTCTTAATTAAACAAATATGGCTTTCAATCCCTCATGCTGTAACCTAAATGCGCAGCCTAATTAATACCTGACTCTGCCTTGTATAAGTGCACTTAACTTCCACAACTTTAAAGATAAACATAAATTAAATATTTAAATAAATACATAGGGAATTTTACTATTTAAAGACATCTTACTGCAAATTCTTTTACAACAACAGTCGCCCCACATTTACTCATGGGGCAGGGGAAATGATAGTATTAATATTAAAATGTTATTATTAATAATGTAGCCATTGATATTTATTGAGTACTTAAGCTGTATACTATTCTAAAGAACTTGATTATGTATGTATATGTATTAGTTTCATCTTCAGGGCAATTCTATGAGATACATAAAATTATTATTATTATTTATTATTCCCATTTCACAAATGTGGAAGCTGACCAATTAAGTGTAATGAATACTATGTGCTGGGTCTTTTGTGGCCATGCCATGCAGCATGTGGGATCTTAGTTCCCCAACCAGGAATCGAACCCGTGCCACCTGCAGTGGAAGTGTGGAGCCCTAACCACTGGATGGCCAGGGAATTCCCACTAGGTCATTTTTAAAATGTGCTTCATAGTATTTTAAACGAGGCCATGTGTGTGTATACAAACACATACATTTATATAACAATTAATAGAAGAGTCAAATGATTTGTCCAGAAGTCACTACATCAGCTGTACAGAGGTTCCTAATTATAAGTACAGTATATTTATAACTGTCACAGACCAAAGTCACTTCAAGTTCATTTTAATAGAAATGTTTCTCTTTGCCCAGGAAATGGTCAAAGACCTGAAGATAACTGAACACAGATCCAAGCTGAACAAAAAGCCAAAGGAAAAGCATTACAATACCATCAACTCCTTAAGGGCAATTCCCTGTCTGATATTTTATAAATACCCCCATTGGATCAAGCACGGAACGCTTTACACACAGGAAGAGCTTCATGAAAAGTAAATGCCAGAACTATTCTACAGTAGCATCCTCGTCTCCCACATCTTCATCAATCTGAACTCCAAATAAAGGGGGAAATAATGTTAAGGAGCTCCTCAAAACACCTGCCCTTCAGGGTCATACAGGGTTATTAATGGACCCACCTAACTTGCTAGGTGGGACACCCAGTTTGACAAGGCAACCTGCCCCCCTAGGGGGACCATTTCAAAACCTCAGTTGCCCCAAATCCCACCCTACCTCCCACAAGGAAAACTGTTCCACATGACCTCCTTGTTTCTCTACAAAGCCTCAACATCCTCTCAGTCATCTAAGGTTCATAACTCAGCACAGTGGTTCTCAATCTTCTTGGACCCTGGATCCTTTTCAGAATCTGAGAAAAGGTCTGAGTTATCTGGCCCAGAAGAATGCCAGAGTACGCACATGAACAATTTTGGACAGAATTTTGGGGAAATCTCAGTGCTTATGATTAATAGCTCCTGCCTCCTCCTACTTTTTCCTTCACCTTCACAGTAGCCATTTGACCTTTCTTCCCTACCTATCAACATCTTTGTCACTCTTTACCTACTACTGAAACCCAACTGGGCCCTTCCCTGCCCAGGTCTCATCCACAGCCCCACCCACACCCATCAATGGTTACTATAAGCCTTGCTTGAATTCCCAGAACTACTCCCTTGGGACACTTGCCATGGTCTATCTTGTCTTCATCTCTCCTACTATACTGTAAGCTCCTGAAGGGTAAGAATACTCTTACTCCTTTCTGTATCTCTCATAGAGCATGCAGCAAAGTGCCTTGAACGTGGCAAGGGTTTTCGTAAGCATGAATGTCAAACCTAAGGACTTAAAAGAAACCAGCCAATCAGCAAGAACCTCTTAAACGGAACATTATGAGTGTCTGACTAATCAATGCTTGGGCAGCCCAGGAAGTTGATGCGATTAAGCAACTCCACCCATCATTTCCTGATCTAGCACCCTGCTCTCTCAGAGATGGGAGGTTCATGAGGTGGAGACACAGAGACTCTCCACACCACTTTTCTGCAAAGCAAAAATTAGTTTGGCTTGAGCAGCAGCTTTTTTCCAGCACTCTAGTTACCTAAAACATTCCTATGCAACATCAGATTTTAAAGAAAATCCTACTCTCAGCCATGCGCAAACACACAGAGCCACAATACTTAATACAGTCACTTTAACTAGAATAAAAACAACTTTCCTTTTTTTCACACCTAATAAAAAGAAATTAAAAAAAAAACAAAAAAACAAAAAAACACAAAACTTTCATGTTACTAATAACCTCCAGGACAGAACAACCTAGATATGCAGGCATTCAGCTATGAGTTAGACAACCTCCTCCTCATTTTCAAAGCCCCAAACCACATCCTTTAAATACTAAAATACATAGACACTAAGTCCCAACAAGAAACACTGTAAAGTCTCCCCATGACTCTTTACTATATTAAACACAGCTGTCTAAGGTCATGTTTACATATAGATTAAAAAAAAAAAAAGCCAAACCAACATCAGCATTAACAAAATGTATAATAAACAGCATTAACAAAATGTATAATGTATAATAAATGTATAATAAATTTCCAAACTAGAAAAGAAGAAGACACCAAGAAATTTTTAAAACTTCCATCTTTAAGGTATATAAAAACATAAATTATGTCCTATTATCATGTTTTGGTTATATCTGTGTAAGTTTTTATATATATAAAGTTTATATGTGTGTGTCTGTGTGTGTGTGTGTATATATATCTCACAATGCTTTAATTACTTCAATAGAAAACCCTAACTTCCCTGGTTCTAAATTAGTTATAAAGCATGCAGAGTTCACACCCAGAACCTTTAGGTACTTCAACTGTTAACAAACCAAACCACAAAGGAAAAGCTGACACCCAAGATCAGATTTATAATAGATGCAAAACTATGCACAGCAAGCAAAGCCAAACATGGTAAGAGTTGGGAATGATACAAAACTCCCTCCCCGAAAATTTCTAGTAATAAGCTTATTCCTCTTTCCTACTGCCCAATCTTATATAAAAGATTATTAGCACAAATAAAGTAACAGAAATCCTAATTCACAAACTGCTAGAATTTGTGACTCATGGGTCCAACTCTTGCTTTCTATCCTCAAAGCAGGATCCTACTCCCTAGGCAAGATGGCCCTGTAGCTAACAAACATAGCCCACTGGAAAAAGAAAACAAACATCTTCCCTAAACATAACAGCACCTGAGCTGTAAGGAATGTTTTGTATCTACAAAGCACTTTTACAAACATCTCACTTGGCCCTTTCTGTTCCTCAGCTCATCTGCATCTTGGGGCCTTTGTACCAGCTGCTCCTTCTTTCTCCCCAATCCCTGCATGCCCACCTATCCCCTTGTGGCCCTCATGTCACCACAAAGTTCATATTCCTCAGTGTTTCTGTAGTTCACAGCTTGCAACCACTGTGCTGAAAAAGGGAGATAAAAGCCCCAAAACTGAAACTTGCTCAAGATCACAGTAGTGATGTAGTCATTACTTCAGAGGTCAACATTTTCTGACACATTAAAAATTTTAAACACACATTTTAAGTTATAAAAGATTTAAATAAAGAGGTTCACCAAGTTCTCCTTATGAAAACATTCTACAGTATGTTTTATTTCAGGAACTGATATTCAGTCTCATCTGGTATTAAACACTTCCCTCCCAGTTTTAAAAAGTATAGTACGGAATTTAAAAAAAAAAATGTCATGAAGAACCTAGGGGCAAAACGGGAATGAAGACGCAGACCTACTTGAGAATGGACTTGAGGATATGGGGAGGGGGAAGGGTGGGCTGTGACAAGGCGAAAGAGAGGCATGGACGTGTATACACTACCAAACGTAAGGTAGATAGATAGTGGGAAGCAGCCGCAGAGCACAGGGAGATCAGCTCGGTGCTTTGTGACCGCCTGGAGGGGTGGGATGGGGAGGGTGGGAGGGAGGGAGATGCATGAGGGAAGGGATGTGGGAACAGATGTATATGTATGACTGATTCACTTTGTTATAAAGCAGAAACTAATTAAAAAAATAAATAAATAAACTTAAAAAAAAAAAAAATGTCATGAAGAACCTAGGGGCAAAACGGGAATGAAGACGCAGACCTACTTGAGAATGGACTTGAGGATATGGGGAGGGGGAAGGGTGGGCTGTGACAAGGCGAAAGAGAGGCATGGACGTATATACACTACCAAACGTAAGGTAGATAGATAGTGGGAAGCAGCCGCAGAGCACAGGGAGATCAGCTCGGTGCTTTGTGACCGCCTGGAGGGGTGGGATGGGGAGGGTGGGAGGGAGGGAGATGCATGAGGGAAGGGATGTGGGAACAGATGTATATGTATGACTGATTCACTTTGTTATAAAGCAGAAACTAATTAAAAAAATAAATAAATAAACTTTAAAAAAAAAAAAAAAAGTATAGTAAAAGACAATCTGAGAAAGAGCTTTGTATCTGAAAAATCTTCTACAGTGATTAGCAAAGAACTAAAAATTACCCAGGGGCAAACCAGAAGCTAACGTGCATTACCTGGGAACTTACGGAGAGGTGATAGTGCTGGATCCGGGTTCCCATATGAACAGACCCTTCAAATCGGTCTATTCAGTGCTGCACATAACAAAGCCCTCATGGAGAGTAACATGCACTATAATTCTTACTTCTACTGAGTGGAAGGTTTAGGTGAGAAAAATATTAAACACCAAAGCATAATCCTATAGGATGTTCTTCAGTCCCTGAATTCACTTAGAAAATAATTATTTAATACCTACAGATATGCTCCCATGTGCTTGAAACCCTAATTTAATGAGGGCAAAATGAAAGCCAAACAATGTGAATAAAGGTTTCAGCAGCAGTTCAAATGGAGAAAAAGTTGAGAGTGAGTTATCACAGTCACATATCTTTTTTTTTTTTTTTTTTTTTTTGCTGTACGCGGGCCTCTCACTGTTGTGGCCTCTCCCGTTGCGGAGCACAGGCTCCGGACACGCAGGCTCAGCGGCCATGGCTCACGGGCCCAGCCACTCCGCGGCATGTGGGATCTTCCCAGACCAGGGCACAAAGCCGTGTCCCCCACATCGGCAGGCGGACTCTCAACCACTGCGCCACCAGGGAAGCCCACAGTCACGTATCTTTAAAACACGACAAACACGTAAGAATCTGCAGATTGAATGTCAGCATTTATATTGTATGTATCAATTTAGTTTTTCAAACTTTATTCAAACTAACGTCAAAATAATATTGAAGTATTGTATATATTATGTACCTATTTGTTCTTTATAGTTGCCTAAGATCTAGAAGCATACAAGGTTTACTAGTTTTGTTCATTATATGTTTAACTACATTATAATGTAATGTAAAAAACAAATATTTTTTTCTTTTTGGCTGCGCCATGCAGCTTGCGGGATCTTAGTTCCCTGACCAGGGATTGAACCCAGGCCCTCAGCAGTGGAAACGTGGAGTTCTAACCACTGGACCACCAGGGAATTCCCTACAAAAATTTCAATTCTACTCATATTGAAGGGCCTCAGTAAATTTCCTCCTTAAGATGGGATTCACATGTTTCTCAAATTTACAAAACACTGCTCCAAGACCAGAAGTTATTCAGTAAAAGAGAGGATAAGAGCCACATAGGAAAAACTATTAATATATAAGTATATACTACAGTGATTTGATTAAAACTACAAAAAAGGAAGGCCCATCCTCATCCAGATCAACAACACCGGTAGTTGCACTCAAATTGCTACCATCTGGAGGGGCGTAAAGAGATCAGGCCCCTTACCTTTGGGAATTTTCACCAATCCTAAACCTTGGTGAATTTTCTTCCATTTCACATCACAAGTATAAAACGATTTCTAGTCTCTAATTTGAACGTTCAAGCAATTATTTCTCCTTTTATTCAAATCTCACAGTTTGACAGCTAAGTTATCGAACAGATCTTTCATTCATTCACTTAGTATTATTGAGCATCTATAGTAGATAGCACCAGGGACTTTTCCAGAAACTGGGGATACAGCAGTGGGCAAGTACAAAAATCCCCATTCTCATCAAACCTGTGTTCTAGGTGGGAGACAGATGAATAAAGCATATGATACATAAAGTTATCTATGGAGGGAAAGGGAAGCAAGAAGTATATGCATCATGCACTAATGATATATACAGGCATAAGATTTCAGAAAGCTATGTTTAGTCACTGTATCATGAAACAAAAATGTAATAAAACCCATTAGAAAGAATATGAGTGCCCATTTATATGACGAATCCAGAAGTGAGATGAGACTATCAGGATAACACACAGAAGCAAAATGGCACAAAAAGCAAGGTCTTTTTGGACACTGACTCTGATCCTGGTATGTGCTCAACCCATTCCTGAAATACTCTAAATAGATGTGAAACAAATTTTAGAAGAATATTTATGGAGACACACACACAAAAAAACAAAGGAGAGGTTGAGATAATACAGGGAAAGGAAGAATACCCAGGAATTAAGTTAAAAATAGGTAGATTATTCTGTAGGTCACTCACTGTTAGCCTAAGTGCACAGTATTTCCTCAGATTTCAATACTAAAAACTAATTTGGATAGAAAGAGAAAAGTGACATCATGGCTATCTGATGCCACTCAGCTCTAAATTTCTTTAATGGTTACAGAAAACATGCAAATCAAAACTACAGATAAATGCCTTCCACAGGCTCTTATTTGGGAAGATGGGGAAGGGAAGGGAGGGTCATCAGTAGTTAGAGGATCAAAGAACAGGCTAATCAAAGAAGAAAATAATTATCTTTGATTGAACTCAACATGAAAACAAAGGCTAGTCATAAGGTTAAAAAAAAAAAAGCATTGAAATTAACATTTTTCCTAGCATAAAACTAGGACTAGAGGAAATGTGAAGGCTCAAGAGGCTAAGAGAAAATCCCCTTAAAATAGGCAAATTTTATTAGAAAAATCAAATTATTGTGAAATTTTTTTTTAAATCCCAAATGCCTTTTAAAAAAAGTTACACAGGGGCTTCCCTGGTGGCGCAGTGGTTGAGAGTCCGCCTGCCGATGCAGGGGACGCGGGTTCGTGCCCCGGTCCAGGAAGATCCCACGTGCCACAGAGCGGCTGGGCCCGTGAGCCATGGCCACTGAGCCTGCGCGTCCGGAGCCTGTGCTCCGCAACGGGAGAGGCCACAACAGTGAGAGGCCCGCATACCGCAAAAAAAATAAAAAAGAGTTACACAGGTATTTTAATTCTGTCCCGTCACATGTCTACCCACATTCCACAAAGCCCAGAAACAAAGAAAATTCAGTGACTCTCCAAAACAATACTAAATAGAAAGAAACGGAGTATTGCAAAAATTTCAAGAAACATAAAACTTGGTTAAATATCCTTTAAGATCATGCAATTCTTTTATTTCATGCTCAAAACAAAAAACTGTGTGATATTTATTTGGTTTCCTGAACAGTACCTCCTTAGTGCTAGAATTATAAATCCTGAGAATCACAAAGGAATCATGAGATGACCACCTAGCCATAACTTCACACACTGATGGAGGACCAGAAACCCACTTTTATCACTGTGCTCTGAGTTGACAAGGCTTCCAAGGCTAGCTCATGCTATAAATCAGTGTCAATTTATTAAGTCGTAATGGGGATCAAAATTCCAATTTCAGAAATTGGAACACCTGAGTCCTCCATTCATACCGTCCCCTCTTTCTGATATTAAACCAGGAGGTTTGGGTTATACATGAAAAAAAATAAAGAAAGAAGAATCTAAGGAAGAATTCAACCAAGCTATAATCTGTTTCTATACACCACCCCGCCCCCGGCAAAGAGCTCACTCAACACAGGAAGATTCAGCCTCTTCCCCCATCCCTCTCTCTCCTAAAGGCTGGACAAACATGGCTTAAACTTTTGTTTTTAAGCTCCTCCTTAAGGCCTAATCAACTTCCATTTATTACATATTTTCTTCAGCTGATTAACTAAATGGATTTTAGCTTCCTAGGTGCTCCTACTCTTCTGAGTTTGAACTAGTTTCGTTGACGGTTCTAAATCTAACTGCTCGTTTGCTAGATTATGTTCCTTCTAAAGATGTCTGATTGCATCCAATACTACTCAACTCTCCCTAATTTTCTGAGAGTCATCTTATCTCAGAGTTGAACAGTATACTAACTTGAAAGAGAAGAGCCTACTTAACCATTCATTCTTGCCACAAATGTTACTCCATGGCATTAATTTGAACCATTTTTAAGGTTTAAGAATGGGATAATACAATAGAGAAAGAATGCAGAATATGCAAGAATTTTTGAAATAAACTGCTTTTTAAAGACATTTTGCACAAATACCCATCAGTCCTTTCCTGGCCCTCCAGGCAGTGGTTCTCTACCTTTCAGGACAGATTCTCTACCCCACCCTCCAAGAACTTCTAAATAAGCAGAATCAGCTCTGCTATACGGGGGATTGACTGATATACTGGGGAACAATTTGAGTAAAATATGAATTTCGTGCTTGCTTACATAGGATTTCTTCTGTGAGAAACACTAGGTGCACATACAAAACTGCACTCCGTTGATCTCAGCAGCACAGGACACACATGTGCACACAACTCAAACATCTTTTTAACAACTTTAAAAAACACACGTCAAGGGCTTCCCTGGTGGCGCAGTGGTTGAGAGTCCGCCTGCCGATGCAGGGGACACGGGTTCGTGCCCCTATCCCGGAAGATCCCACATGCCGCGCAGCGGCTGGGCCCGCGAGCTATGGCCGCAGAGCCTGTGTGTCCGGAGCCTGTGCTCCGCAACGGGAGAGGCCACAGCAGTGAGAGGCCCGCGTACAGCAAAAAAAAAAAAAAAAAAAAAAAAACACACGTCAAGCACATGCACCATCTGTAATGTTTTCCTGGAAATCTGAAAATAACCTGCAGCAACCCAAGTTGGCTATGATGCCTCAGGGCTCCTCAAACAGTTTGGGAACTGGCACCTTAAGTGCCCCACCCCCAGTCTAACATTTCTAAAAACAGCCTACACAGTGCACAAAGTGACCAGCTCCCAACCTCTCTCCAGGGCTCCGGGTTTGTAAACTGACTTTTCTAAATCTCCACTTGGATATCTAATAAGCATCTGAAACTCAAAACGTCCAAGACAAAATCCCGATTCCCTGTGCACGTTGCACAACCACCCTTCCAAAATTTTCCTCATTTTAGTAAACATCAGTCCTTTTTCCAATTGCTAAAGCCAAAAACCCTTGAATCATCCTTGACCCCCTTTTTCCTCTCACAACCACATCAGCAAATCCCATTGGCTCTGCCTTCAAAATATAATCACAATGCAACTACTGTTCACCACCTCCACTGCTACTACCCTGCTAAACCACTAGCATTTTTCACCTGCATGAGTCTCCTGTTGGTCTCTCTCGGTTCTACTCTTACTCCCCATATGGTCTACTCTCAAACTCAGCAGCCAGAGTGATCCTATAAGGAAAAAGGGAAATTCAACAATATCATCTTCAATGCCAAACCGTTCAACGGTTTCCCCTACGATGACACCCCACCATCTCTCATTCCTTACTTGTCTCTCCCCCCTCTGCTTACTCTGTTCCAATGCGACTGGCCTTCTTGCTCTTTGTCAAACACGCAAAGCACAATCCCACCTCAGAGCCTTTACACTTGCTGTTGTTCCCTCTGCTTCTTCCCCCAGATATTTACCTGTGTCACTCTGACTTCTTCCACATTTTTGCTCAAATGTCATCTTCTCAAGAGACACTCCGTGACCATCCACATAAAGAAGTATTACTCCCCTGCATTCCCTATTCCCTTTACCCCTTCTTTACATTCTCTGCAGCTCTTTCTCCTTCCCTCCTGACGTGTCTATGTCGGTGCATCTTTGCTAGAACATCGGCTCTAGGAAAAGACTTAATTTTGTTCACTGTTATATCTACCAGGCCCCAAACCATATGTTACAGACACTCAATACTGTTGAATAAAAATTATACCGATTGCTTTAGGATGTTTTACTTAATATCAAAATACTCCCCAGAGTTTGTATTATTGGGAGTTTTTCTATCCTGCATCTCAAACTCTCCTGTTTTCCTGATAATAATTAAACTTATGCTTTTTTTGGTCATCATTATCCATACAGAAAATTATTTGGCTAGTCCACAATGAATTATACTTCGATTTTCCTAAGCTCTTTAATTCTATTCATAAGCTAAAAGATTAGATAAAATCAGGGTAGATGTTTCGGGTGGCAAGGCACTTCAAAATCTAACCACAGGACTTCCCTGGTGGCACAGTGGTTAAGATTCTGCCTGCCAATGTAGGAGACACTGGTTCGAGCCCTGGTCCGGGAAGATCCCACATGCCGCGGAGCAACTAAGCCCATGAGCCACAATTACTGAGCCTGCACTCTAGAGCCAGTGAGCTACAACTACTGAAGACCGTGCGCCTAGATCCCGTTCTCTGCAACAACAGAAGCCACCGCAATGAGAAGCCCGCCCACCGCAATGAAGAGTAGCCCCCACTCACCGCAACTAGAGAAAAGCCCGTGTGCAGCAACTAAGACCCAACGCAGCCAAAAATAAAAATCTAACCACAACATGTTTAAACCAACGATTACCTGTGGGCCCCACCTACATAATTTAGCCCAAACATAAAAATCACTTTTTGGAGACTTCCTTGGTGGTCCAGTGGTTAAGACTCTGAGCTTTCACTGCAGGGGGTGTGGGTTCGATCACTGGTCAGGGAACTAAGATCCCGCATGCCACACGGTGTGGCCAAAAACTAAATAAATATCACTTTTAACCTTTGCCTCATTTAGTCCCAGACCTTCTCTACCAGTTATCTTCAATGTGGATTGGGGGTGGAGTGGGGTGGTCATATTAAAGAGCCTTAATAGGAAGCTACTTGATCATCACCAGGTAGAAAGTAAAGCCCATCAGGATTTGTTTGGAGTCTTCGTAATGTGATGGAACCTCAACTCAGGGGATTTTAGATTTTACTTCCTCTCCTCTACAAAATATCTCAGTTGTATTTTGTGTATGCTGAGGATATTTAGACACCCCCTTGAGCAGGCCTGTGGTCTAATCTATGAAAAGGTATTTGGATTGTCTTAGGTCCTTTTGAAAAGCAATGGATTTGGCTCCTTGTTACTATGGTAATGAGGGCCCTAGGAACAGATGTAATTTCCCACTGAAAATTCAAAGCATTCAGTAGCTTTGTTTATCAGGAATAAGGTAGGAGGAGCAGCAGAAGCAATTATGGAGTGCATTTATAAGCATGTAAAGGAGTGTGTTTCTTAACTCTGAAAAACAAGATTTTAAATTGTTTAGTTTACGAGAAAAAAATGAAGGGAATAAGAGAACTGAAGAAAATAAACATGCTGGAGTGTATTCTAACACGTATAGCTCTGCACCATCACTGAACCTGGCACTACAGATTTTCCAGAACAGAGGTTCTCAGATTGGTTTTCAGATTGGTCTGGATGGGAAGAAAAATCCATTGAAGTAACCAGGAAATCAACCAAAGCAAATAGTGGTACCAAGCCCAATGCTCCCAAAAGATTAAGTTTTGTTTGTTTGTTTGTTTTGCTTTACGAGGGCCTCTCACTGTTGTGGCCTCTCCCGTTGTGGAGCACAGGCTCTGGACGTGCAGGCTCAGCGGCCATGGCTCACGGGCCCAGCCGCTCCGCAGCATGTGGGATCCTCCCAGACCAGGGCATGAACCCGTGTCCCCTGCATTGGCAGGCGGACTCTCAACCACTGCGCCACCAGGGAAGCCCCAACATTAACAGTTTAAAGGAGAGATGCCACATCTCAATACATTCTTAAAAGAAAATAATATTCAGTGTCTATTCCTGATTTTTAAAAGTTCTTAGCAAACTAGGGATAGAGTAAAACTTTACCTTAATAAAAGCACTCTCCCAGAAATTTATAGGAAATAGCATACACAACAGCAAAATATTAAAAATATTTCCTCTTAGAACCAAGAATAAAGATGCCAGCCATCATATTACAAAAAAAGATTAAAACATTGAGGGAAAAGACAAAAATCTGTCATTATTTGCAAACTATATGTTATGGGGCTTTCAAGTTAAACAATCAAATTAAAAACTATTTGGTATAATAGTATAAAAACTTATCAGATAAAAAATCAAAATTAAAAACAAAACAAATCTTAAAAAGAATTACCACATGACCCAGCAATTCTACTAAGTATGTACCTAAAACAGGTACTTAAACAAATACTTGTATGGAAAAGTTTATAGCAGAGCTACTTAGAATAGCCAAAGGGGAAAACAACCCAGATTTCCACCAGTGGGTGAATAGATAAATTGTGGTATATACATACAATGGATTATTATCTAGCCATAAAAAGGAATGAAGTACTGATATGTACTACAACAAGGATGAACCTTGAACATATTAATGCTAAGTGAAAGACTCATAGGTCAGATAACAAGGTCACACATTACATTGTTTCATCTGTAGGAAATGTCCAGAATAGGCAAACCTATAGAGACAGAAAGTAGATTAGTTCATAGCACAGGGAGATCAGCTCGGTGCTTTGTGACCGACTGGAGGGGTGGGATAGGGAGGGTGGGAAGGAGGGAGACGCAGGAGGGAAGCGATATGGGAACAGATGTATATGTATAACTGATTCACTTTGTTATAAAGCAGAAACTAATACACCATTGTGAAGCAATTATACTCCAATAAAGTTGTAAAAAAAAAAAGAAAGTAGATTAGTGGTTGCCTAGGGCTGGTTGGCAGTGGGAGGGGAGAGAGCACAGAGAGATAGGAAATGACTGCTAATGGGCATAGAATTTCTTTTTGGAGTGATAAAATATCCCAGAGGAACTTCCCTGGCAATCCAGTGGTTAGGAGTCAGCACTTTTGCGGCTGTGGCCCCAGGTTCAATCCCTGGTCAGGTAACTAAGATCCCTCAAGCCACACAGAGCAGCCAAAAAAAAAAAAAAAGAAAGAAAGAAAATGTCCTAGAATTAGAGGTGATGGTTGCACAACTCTGTAACTACACTAAACACCAGTGAACTATACACCTTAAAAAGGTGACTTCCCTGGTGGTCCAGTGGTTAAGACTCCATGCTTCCACTGCAGGGGGTGAGGGTTTGATCCTTGGCTGGGGAACTAGATCCTGCATGCCACATGTTGCAGCCAAAAAAAAATTAAAAGGAAAAAAAGGTGAATCTTACAGTATGTGATTTACATCTAAATTTAAAAAGTAAATGGAAGAGAACAGTCAATAAGATTTGAGGTGGGATAAACATAAAAACTCCAAAACATATGCTAAAACTATAGTAACCAAAACAGTATGGCAGTAGAGCAGAAACAGGTAAGGAGTTCAAGATAACAGCATCCTCAATACTAGAGATGCATAGTTAGTGGGAAAAGCAGAATGTTTGAATAAACTGAGAAAACCAAATATCTGAATGAAAAGGTAGATGCCTGCTATACCATAAAAACTTAAAAGTGCCATATTGAGTAAACTGTAAAATTCAATACTGACAATTATGAGAATATGATTTTTAAATCTTAGTGGGAAGCAAATCCTTTCCTAAGCAAAAGACACAAAATATTGACATATCTGACTAAATACAAATTTTAAACATCTATTTGGGGAAAAGACACCATAAAATTAAAAGACAAGCAAAAGACTGGGAGAATATTTGCAATATACACAAAAGATTCATTTCCATGACATTAAACAGTTCACCCTAGCCAATGGGGAAGGAGCTGAGTGTCAGTATTTTAGCATAATTCTACTGGTGTAAAACAAAACTGAAAAGACTATATACAGTTTGCCAAATACATAGAAAGATATATAATGCCCAGCAAACTGGATATTTTGGAAGGTGAGTTAGGGACATGTATTTTTTCGCATCTATTTTCCACACTGTTTGAATTTCTGACCACAGTATGTTAACTTTATAATATCAAAAATAATTTTAGAAGGAAAAGAGTCTGAGAAGCAAAACTTCAAGTAGATAAGGGCCACTGAAGGATTTTTCAAAGAGAAGTAGCCTGGTTGGATTAGTTTTCTTGACAGATCCCTGGAGCACCTTTACAAAGAAGGGCTATGAAAAGCACCAGTTTGGAAACAGATATTGATTCATTTCTGTATTCAACAAATGCTGAACACCTACTGGGGCTCGGCACTGAGCTAAGCATTGGGACCAATTAGAAATGTTGCAAGCTGTCTCAGCAAAAGGTCAAGTATACTAGATATACAATACTTTGGGGACTGGTACAAGGGACATGAGGCATCATTTTTAAGGCCTCTGTGGATAATATCCTTCTGATACTCCTTACCTTACAAGAGGACCAGACACTGCTAATAAGTATAATCCATTTTTTGACAACTTGAATAGGAAAAGCAAAAAGTCCATATCAGCCTGTTCTTGCAAGTCTTGTTTTCAAGATTCTTTGATTGTGGAAACCCCATGTCCTAAAAATCTTTGAACGAAGAAATTTCAAAGCCACCTTTGGTCATTTTCTCTGTGTCCATTTTTTTTTTTCATTCCTTGGTTTTGACAAAAGATGACTAAAAAGAGGACACAATATTAATAGGTAACCCAGAGGAAAAACATTTTAGTGAATCATATTAGAGATATTTTTAATTGTGATTTAATCTGCACTGGCTTCTTTTTACAGTTGACATGTTCCCATTTTCATCACACCCATCTGCTATTTCAACAGCAACCCAGTTTTAGCAAAAGTTAAAGACCATGACTATACATAAAATTTTTTTAAACTTTCTCATCTTAAAACTCATTTTTTAAAAGTGTCCACTAAAGGGCTTCTCTGGTGGCGCAGTGGTTGGGAGTCCGCCTGCCGATGCACGGGACGCGGGTTCGTGCCCCGGTCCGGGAGGATCCCACATGCCGCGGAGCGGCTGGGCCCGTGAGCCATGGCCGCTGAGCCTGCGCGTCCGGAGCCTGTGCTCCGCAACAGAAGAGGCCACAGCAGTGAGAGGCCCGCGTACCGCAAAAAAAAAAAAAAAAAAGTGTCCACTAAGTGAAGGGAGGCAGGAAAAAAAAAAAAAACCTGCTGGTAACTTTGGCAAACAATTCGCCCTACCATTCAGCTTAGGGGCATTTCAAAGATGTGAGAGGTGTGGCAGCAGCTCCAGGTTATACCACTACCTTAGGGCTAACTGCTTTATCATCTAGGGCTGAGAAAAGGAGCTCCTCTGAGGCTGCTGGTTAGCAGGCAATCACTATCACCTAGACAAAGTCCACCGCCTGAATGAGCTTTTATTAAAGGAACCATAATGCTACCACAATTCTCCCCAAACCATACCAACAAGGTCCCTCATTTTTAGATTTCCTATTTCAAGTGCATGCTGTGGGCAATGCCAAGGAAAATGGAGGTCAGTTTCTGAGGAAGAGATTATGGCAAGCATGACAGTTAGGACCTGCACACCCCAAGACAGTCCCACTTTCATAGTATTTTATTGTTTTCACATAAGATGCCTTGTTAAATATGTTATTCAAGATGATTTAATAGTCGTACTCATGAAATCTTTTTTAATAAGAATAAAGTTCAGGGCTTCCCTGGTGGCGCAAGTGGTTGAGAGTCCGCCTGCCGATGCAGGGGACACGGGTTCGTGCCCCGGTCTGGGAAGATCCCACATGCCGCGGAGCGGCTGGGCCCGTGAGCCATGGCTGCTGAGCCTGCGCGTCCGGAGCCTGTGCTCTGCAAGGGGAGAGGCCACAACAGTGAGAGGCCCGCCTACCGCAAAAAAAAAAAAAAAAAAAAAAAAGAATAAAGTTCAGGGCTTCCCTGGTGACGCAGTGGTTAAGAATCCGCCTGCCAATGCAGGGGACATGGGTTCGAGCCCTGGTCTGGGAAGATCCCACATGCCGTGGAGCAGCTAAGCCTGTGCGCCAACTACTGAGCCTGCGCTCTAGAGCTTGTGAGCCACAACTACTGAAGCCCATGCACCTAGAGCCCATGCTCTGTGTCAAGAGAAGCCACCGCAATGAGAAGCCTGTACACCGCAACTAAGAGTAGCCCCCGCTCGCCGCAACTAGAGAAAGCCCTAGCACAGCAACAAAGATCCAACTCAGACAAAAAACAGATAAATAAATGAATAAATAAATAAATAAATATTTTTAAAAAAAGAATTAAGTTCAAAGCCCAGAAAAAAAGTCTTTTGAGACTCTCTGTAGAGAGCATACAATCATATGGAAAAAACCTGGCCTAATCCCCCTAAGCCATCCTGAGAAAAAGAAGCATTTCTTCCCAGGCAGGAGATCACCAGAAATTACAACAGATTTAAAAAACAAAAACTAACAAATAACAACCAAAAAAACGCCCCAGCCATTAGCACATACTAAGTGTCTGACCTGTATCTCATAAACAGAGGGGGAAAAACTCTCTAATTAAAACACAAAAGATGGTGAGGGAAGGAGAAAAACTGAAGACTGAAAAAAGGGGCAATAAGCAGCAGTTACCAGCAGCTATTTTAGTAGTAATATTTAACAATTGGATATTGCTATACACTCGGTCTTTAGAAATTATTACCATCTTCACAGCTCTGAACAAGAAGGTTCACCTGGACATCTAATATAATTTCACATGCACAGTGTCAAATATTTATTCCTTTTATATCCTGTCAGATATTTGTTCCTTTTAGCCACAAGTGTCCTGAGCCACAAAAATCTTTTTAAAAATATATGTAAATAGATGCATCTCTCCACAGAGGAATCCAGGGGAAGTACCTGAGAGTCCCACATCCCCCTTCTGAGAGATTACAAGCAATTTCTTCCACTTCAGTTGCCACACTCGTATCCTAACACCTTTCTATTCTGGCCTTAACCAAAAGGTAACCATCAATAGATAGACAAAGGGGACTTCCCTGGTGGCGCAGTGGTTAAGAATCCACCTGCCAGTGCAGGGGACACGAGTTCGATCCCTGGTCTGGGAAGATCCCACATGCCACGGAGCAGCTAAGCCCATGCGCCACAACTACTGAGCCTGCACTCTGGAGCCCACGAGCCACAACTACTGAAGCCCACACGCCTAGAGCCCGTGCTCCGCAACAAGACAAGCCACCAAAATGAGAGAAAGCCCGTGCGTAGCAATGAAGACCTATGGCAACCATCCATCAATCAATCGACAAAGGAGAACTTAATAGACTGTGAGGTGGCCTGGTGCGAAATTAAGGGTAATGAGAGTCTAATCAGCCCAAACACATCAAATCTAATGGGGAAAGCAGGACACTGAATTTGAGCAAAAGAAGTTAAGAATGAAGACAAAGTCACAAGATTGGAAGACTCACTAGATGATTGAGCAATAAATGTCTGCTGCAGAGTGGATGAGGTGACCAGGTTGCCAGATCCAGCCACTTGGGCAACTGGAATGGCTACAGAATCTGAGACAACTAGGTACTATGGTTCCAATTCTCCGTAATACCAAGTATGTGACCTGAAACTGCTCTGTATTTCCTTATGTCCCCACACATCCATATCAAAAACTAATAGCAGGTCATCTGGTTCAACATCTACTTACAGAAGGTAACTTCTTCCTTTATGAAAATGAAAAGTATTCTAGAATCAGTAGAATTTTTTCCTGACTGCATTTATATATGATTTGCAAACCAACAGAAGACTGGCTAAGCCTACTGAGAACTCCCTTAAATTGCTGAATCTATTTACCTATTTTTTTCAAGAATTAGATCTGAGACTTCTGGGTAAGGATGGTGGACTAAACACATAGCTATTCACTGATCCTTCCCCAAACACCAAGGGATATTTTTTTCTTAAGATATAAACCCACAGAGATGAAGAGAACTGAAGATTACAGCCACAAATTTTTGAAAGCTGCAAAATAAATGATTAAAAGGTAAAGGACCCAAAGACCCAAGAAAACGAATCCTAAGGTAAGCTTCCGGGAATACTTCTCCAAAAGGCTCAGCAGGGATAAATGGGAAGAATTAACAGAAAATCTTTCTGAAATGCAATTCTCAGATTCCCTTTCACTCTCTCAGGCAGGCAGACAAATGCCCTTCCCTCACCCTTGCAAGACTGAAGGTAATCTAAGGAGGTTTATAAATAAACAGAGATTTATATGGACTAGGAATCACCACGTAAGGTGAAGGCAGTTTAAGTTAACATATGTACTAGATTCCAGCCCACAGTGTGTTGGTAAATAAACGTTTAACAACTGGCTGGGGTTTGGGGGGTGGGAGGACAAGTGTAGTTATTTGCAATGTTTGCTGTTTACTAGTATAGCTGCTTCAAGCTACCAAATGATGTCACTGAAGAGTTCAGAAGAGATGCCTATTACTACATAGTATTCCCACCATATAGACAGATGTACATACTCTCAAGAGCATCCACACAAAAAAAATAATAATAATACAATACATAGAAAATGGTGGGGTTTTAGTACTTATTAATTTTTAATATAACATTTAATTATAAATCTGCATAACCTTTAATAATTGTAGAATGTAGCAAGTCACTCGCAAAGTTCCTGAAACTTTAACAGGTGTGCTAGTGCTAGCCACTGACCCCAGCCCCCTCCCCTCTATCAATCCCTTCCCAAAAGGCTGACAGTCAGGCCTTCACTTCTAGGCAGTGGAGATTAGAAGAGATGTCTCTGGGGAATTTGACCAGTGATGAGTCTACAAGGAAAAATATAAAGACACTGAAAAGCTCCCAAACTAAATTTGACCAGACAGATCATCCTACCTCAAAGCTCACAATTGATAAGTCCTACTTGCATGTTCAGAGCTCGCAGTCAGCTTCTTAGGATCCCACTCTTAAATATTAGTAAACAGCCAAGAGTTGTTAGACATCTCTAGTATGAAAAATAGAAACGGAAACAGAAAAAGAAAGCTGAGAGAGAGACTAGGGTCAGCTTCATAGGCGTGTGACCTGGGGAGTCACATAGCACCCTGTACTTGGAAGAGCTCCATGTTAGGTTTGACGCTATGCTCTTGCTGTCTTGGAATGCTTTAATAATGTTAAACAAGGGGTCCCACATTTTCATTCTGTACTCAGCCCTACAAATTACATAGCTAGTCCTGACAGAGACTATGTAGGCAGAAGAAAATTGTGGGGAGAAAAACACCATTAATATTTTCAGAAACATAAGACAAAATATTACAAACATGAAGCCAGAAGAGTATGCTAAAAAAAAGACAAGAGTAAGAAAGTGATCACAAGCATGCTTTCTTGGTAATTAAAAATGTAACAGCTGAAATGAAAAACTCAACAGAATAGCATAAGAATTCTGGAAGATTAGTCCAGGAGGTCCAATATCTGAATAATAAGAGTTCAAGAGGGGATAAAAAGGAAAAAAGGGAGAAAGTCATCAACAAAACAGTTCCCAGATTGAAAGGGTTCATCAAGTGCTCAGCACAATGGAGGGAACCAAACTCACACTGAGGTATATTATTGTGCAATTTTAAACACTTAGAAATAAAAGAACTGATCATATAAATAATCACGAACTTAATTGGCTTTCAGCTTCAAGAGCAATGCAGTAAACATGGAAGAAATTAGAAAACAATGAAGTCATGCCTTGAAGATCTGCAAGCTAGAATTCTAGCCAGCCAAACAAACAATTAAGAGTAAGGACAGAGTAAGACATACTCAGTCATTCAAGCTCTCAGAGGTGATTAAAAATCAAACTCCCATAAATCTTTCTCAGGGAGCTACTGGAGAATACATTCTGACAAAGTAAGACACAGGAAGATATGAGATCTAGAAAACAAGAAATCCAACACACAGAGACAAAGAGTAACCCCAAGATGCTGGTGAAGGAAAGTCCCAGGATAAGAAGTATGCATAAGAACAGTGGGCAACCAGCCCAGATGGGAGCACACCTTCAGGAAGATGGGAAGCTAATGTAACACCTGAAGTGTCAGAATCCTGAAAGGAAGGTTGGGCAAGTTGCAATTTGAACTATAAAAGGAGTTAATATAAAAGTAGGCAACAGGGGCTTCCCTGGTGGCGCAGTGGTTGAGAGTCCGCCTGCCGATGCAGGGGACACGGGTTCGTGCCCCTATCCCGGAAGATCCCACATGCCGCGGAGCGGCTGGGCCCGTGAGCCATGGCCGCGGAGCCTGTGTGTCCGGAGCCTGTGCTCCGCAACGGGAGAGGCCACAGCAGTGAGAGGCCCGCGTACAGCAAAAAAAAAAAAAAAAAAAAAAAAAGTAGGCAACAAAGAAAAATATAAATTTCAGGGAAAACCAAAAGTTGTATAGAAAAGTAAAAGTGTTCACAGATTACTACATGGCTTAACTGTGAATAGCATATTCAGTCATTTTTTTTTTACAGGGGTGTGTATATGTGTGTGTGAGTGTGTGTGTGTGTGTGTATATATATACATATATATATATATATATATATACACACACACTTTTTTTTTGGCTGTGCCAGGTTTTAGTTGTGGCACACGGGGTCTTCGTTGCCACATGCGGGATCTTTAGTTGCGGCATGCAGGATCTAGTTCCCTGACCAGGGATCGAACCCGAGCCCCCTGCATTGAGAGCACAAAGTCTTAACCACTGGACCACCAAGCACAGAGTCTTAACCACTGGACCACTGGACCACCACTGGACCACCTCCAGTATTCAGTGTAAACACTGAATACTGATCTAAGCAGTTATGAACACCTATACCAGGACAGGAAAACAAAAAAGGTACCTGGGGATGTGGAAAAAGAACTAAATCCTCATCTGCCATAATGGGAAATCAAGAGATAATACTTGAAGCTGAGAAATCAAGAAATCAGAATACAAGAATGCTATTAAGAAGACAAGGTTCAGAACTTGCTACCCCAAAATAACGGTGCCTTGGCATAGTGAATATTTTAAGCTGAAGAAATCTGAGAAAGGACAGGTGCAGGAAGGACTCTCTGACCTTCTCTTCTACCCTGAAGCAGATCCTAAGACCCTCATGTGAGAGATGCCCTCCCTATACCTGGAGGAAGGGAGGATCCTCATTTCTGAAGCTGGAAGGACAAGGAGAGAAATTCAAAGTAACTGGCCTTGTTTCCCCAGTTAACTAACTTTAGCTCATGTTATTTTGTCCTATCACGTTCTTCTATGACTTTCTAGTCTTTCAAACCCAATATAAAAATGCTCAAGTGGGCTTCCCTGGTGGCGCAGTGATTGAGAGTCTGCCTGCCGATGCAGGGGACACGGGTTCGTACCCCGGTCCGGGAAGATCCCACATGCCGCAGAGCGGCTGGGCCCGTGAGCCATGGCCGCTGAGCCTGTGCGTCCGGAGCCTGTGCTCCGCAACAGGAGAGGCCACAGCAATGAGAGGCCCGCGTACCGAAAAAAAAAAAAAAAAATGCTCAAGCTAAACCACTTCTTCAGGTCTACATTTCCTCATGAAGACTCCCATGTTACACAAAACCTATATTAAATAAATTTGTACGCTTTTCCTTTGTTAGCATGTCTCTTGTCAGTCCATTTCCAGGGCCCTACTAGAGAACCTACGAGTGGAGCAGGAAGAAGAATTTTTACTCCCCGGCAAGAACAAAGCAGTAAGAATCAGCTATAAAAAATTAAAGTGTTTGCCTCTAGAGAGGGAGAAGTGAGGGATGAAGTGGGAGAACTGTTGCTTTTCAAAACAAGTCTTACAGAGCTATTGAATCTTTAAACTATGCACATTTAACACTTTGATAGAAAAAAATACAAAATAAAAACATGAGAAAAGCTAGCAGAAGTTCAGTTTGATTTAGTTTACGATTCCTTTTTCAGATTACAAGTTTTCCCAACAAGAAATTTTTCTCCTTTCATTTGTTGTATTTCCGATTTTTCTACAACATTTACTACTTGCACAATAAGAAGTTAATACTCATCTTACAGATACTCCAACTATTATTTAGGGATAGTCCCGTATCATATGATACCCAACCTGGCCCAGCTCGGGAAATAGTGGTAGCTTACCTCCCAGGAGTTACCACAGCAGTTCACACCAAATGACTCCCTATCTCACAATGGGTTTCCCTCTGCAAGCCTACACTCTTTCAAAACACTATAAAAAAGACTTTCCATTTAACCCTGTGAGAAATTCAAATAATAAACACAACAAACTCTAGAGTGTGCCTGTAAGGGCAACAAATTCCATTTCTTTCACATCTTTATTATTCCAGACACTAAATTAAAAGCTTTCAGTACATATAAATTACAAGATGCCTTATTTAAACACAACTGGATAGCGTTTAGCATTTCTTGTTCTTGCCCTATACAGCTGTCAGGTTGACGCTTATCTAGGTAGTAGAGTTATTACAGTCAGTTTACAAAGCACCGTTCAGATAAGTAAATGCCGTCACATCCTCTGTGCACCTCCAGATTGAACGACGATGGTGGTCATGGTCAGCATATAGGATATTTAAGGAGGAATTTGCTTAGCAGCACAGAGAACTGAGCCTATCTGTAGACAGGTGTAGTCCAGATCAAGCAGCTACACATGTTTTCACTTATTCCTTTAAGAGTGATTTGATTTGTTTGGATTTGGTATAGAATCATTTCTGGATTTAAGGAAAACTATACAAGGTATTACAGCTTGTTATGTTGGCAGGCAGGTAGCCATGAAGAAATCCTAATCTAAAAAAGATTCCTTTTGCACTTAAAATTGAGGTGGGACAGACATACCTGAAGGCATGGTCTACATTTCTCATCTTCATTCTGCCTAATCATGGCAAAGATTGTTTTGTCTTCATTATTAATTAGTAAACCCTAGCCTAGGTAATGTGGCCTGTAGGATCATGAACACTCCTTACACACGTACACCTAATGCCAATAAAATATGCCTCTGACATAAAAAAAAGCCTTAAATTTTTCTCAGACTGGCAACAAAAACAAGCTGCTACCAGAAGAATTTCTTTTTTTGTCAAAGTGAAATTAAACTTTGCCAATATACACAAAGAACATACTTCCAGATTAGTGGCTGTTAACCAGCTTAATCTTAGGACGCTCAAAACTTCATGTCCACACTAGAGTGCTTTAGGTAAATAATACTCATCTCTTCCAGCTTCTAGATAGCTCTCGGCCTTAGGAAAGTTCATCTGGTTTCTTGCCACCTCCATCCATCCCCATCTCACCCTCCTCCCAAAAGCAGCTTTTTTTGTCACATTTAGTTTTTTGAAACGCTTGCTTTTTCCATTCTAAGTTTTCCCAAACTATTTCAGGGTTCTGACAATTCTGCCAGTGACTAAGTCTCCTCCTGGGAATAGCCTCATTATCACCATTGAAAAGTCACTCCTAATACTGACTGATAAGAATCTGGAAACTCTTTGTAACTTCGGGAATGCAAATCCCACCCTACCCAATCTAAAGATAAACGTATTACAAATGGAATAACTGGACTCACCACAGGACAGAACTCTAGCAGTCTTTGTGTTCCAATTAAGCTATTGAGTTTTGTGTATAATCCTAATTCTTACTAATATGAAGAATTTACTATTTCCTTCCTCATAACCAATTAATACATAAATTACTAAGAGTCAAGCAAGCACAAAAGAAAAAAGGAAAAAAAAAAAAAATCACCACACACACTCAACACAAAAACTCAGCAGCAAATGCCCGAATGTTTTTAAGGTGATACGGCCTTCCAACTGATCAACTGTTTCAGAAATATTTTGTGCAGTACATGTGTTGTGCGGGTAACTTTTGTTTTTGGCAAGCTAGTCCTCCTGGCTTGGAAAATCAACAGCAGATAACCTAAAATAAAAGGTCTTTTCCTATATCCCTCAAATGGAACAACTATTTAGAAACTTAATTCTTGCAAAAAAAGATATCCAAAACAGAGATGATCATGTATTTCTATCATCACCATTTTGCGTCTATCTAGCTTGCTCAATATTCATGGAAAGTTACATAATCATAGTCCATTCATTCTGGAAACGTGAGAGAGCAATGCAGAGATGATTCCCCCATCCACACACAGCCCCCCAAAAAGCAATGTCCAAAAGTTCTTTCACATCGACCAGAATCAACATGGGCCATTTTGTAGTCACAGCGGAGAACGTGTAGCTCAGGGGTATATAACCTTTTTCGTGCTACAAACTTCTTTGGCGGTATGCAAACACTAGAGACTCTGGAATTATTTTTTAAAGCAAAACTACATACACTGAGAAAACCGATTATACGGTTATCAAAATATTTAAAACTCATATAGTATTCAATACACTTCTTGTTTAATATATAAAATAGTGAGCTCTAATGACAAGTCTATTAACTACCATAATTTCCAAATTATGACCAACATAAATGATATTTTCAAGGTATCTATAAAAACTACAATGTAATATAAAAATATCTGACTGTCAATTGATGACAAAGTCACAGGGACTGCTGACTTGCTGTGGTTTGAAGCAAATGGTACATTTCAGTTAGAGATTAGTGAAAACAAGAATCTAACATTTTTCTCATTCAAGCTCATGGATCGCTGAGGCTTTTAAAGTATGCTCATTCTGGAGCATTTAAAGAGGCATTTAGGGACTTCCCTGGCAGTTAAGACTCTGCCCTTCCAATGCAGGGAGTGCAGGTCGGTTCCCTGGTCAGGGAACTAAGATCCCACATGTCCCGTGCAGTGTGGGGCTGCCCACCTCCTCCGAAAAAGAGGAATTTAGAGATCACTTGGTTCAACCCCTTCATTTAAAAGATAAGGGAACTAAGGAGGAATTGATGACACTGCTTGCCTGAAGTATCTTCGTTCCAAATCACCGAGTTCTATTTAAAGTAAACCACTGTTTTCTTCTGAAAACCTGAATCTCACATCTAAACATACTTAGCACTTACTTCAAACTTGCATCTCAGTTTCATCATCTGCAAAATAAAGACAATAATCCAACTTTGGAAGAATCTTAATGTGAAAACCAAATTTAAAAATCCATGTTAAAATACTATAGCAGTACCTTTAAAGGTAAGGCTAATTATCAATTAATTCCATGAGAAATCAAAGGCAAGTTATTCTTGTTCCTTAGTACACCTTAAATATCATCAAATTCTGATTGATTTACAACATTAAATATTTTATGCTATCAAGTGGATTTCCCAAAAGACAAACTGACCCTAGAAATAAGCCACTTTGAAACCGTGCACCTCAGATTGGGACTCAAACCCAGCCAAAACCCACAGTCTTCCAACTGAGATCACACACCTGGTTTTAGGACTTAATGAAGCTCAGGTTCTTAATGTCTCATCACAGAAATAATTCAGTGAGAGACAAAGTTATACGTAAGAAGTGGATTTATTTAGAGAGAAACATACTCCACAGAGTGTGGACCATCTCAGAAGGCAAGAGTGGCCTTGGCAGAAACACACTCCAACTCAGGTGAGAAAGGCACCAGGGTATGGGTTTGTCAGTTTTTATAGGGGTGGGTAATTTCATAGGCTAATGAGTGGGAGGAGTATTCCAGCTATTTCAGGAAGGGGTGGGGATTTCCAGGAATTCAGCCACTGCCCACTTTTTGATCCTTAAGGTTGGCCTTGGAACTGTCATGGCGCCTGTGGTTGCATCATTTAGCTTGCTGACATGTTACAGTGAGCATATACTGAGGCTCAAGGTCTAGTGGAAGTTGACTTGTCCGCCATCTTGGACCCATTTGGTTCTAATCAGTTTATGTCATGTCCTCAGGCTATGTCATTCTTTCAGAGGTTGTGCCCTGCTCCCTTCCCTCCTGTTTCAACTTCAAGTAGAAAATATGTTTAGAACTAAAAGTATTGGCTTCGGAGTCAGACTCTTACAAGCTATGTGCCTGTAATTCTATGCAAACTGCTTGTTTTATCTGATCCTCCGTTTTTCAGTCAGTAAAATAGGAATAAATGCTAACAACCATATGCGACTGCCATAATTAAACGTCAATCCCTTTCTCTTTAAAGGGTCAGTGAAGAATATAGGATTCAGATAACCTCATAAAGCAGTAAGGAAGCTTTTCTGATTTATGCATTATGGATATTTACTTTCTCCCCCATATTGTTCCTGGTGAATCTGAGGTTCTTGCTTCATCACAAAAGAATTTGGAGAAGAAATGATAGGTAAGAAGTGGAATTAATTAGAGAGAAACACAGTCTACAGACAGAGTGTGGGCCATCTTGGAAGTCAAGAGGCAAGAAGCTTTGACATATGGTGTGGTTAGTTTTTATGGCCTGGATAATTTCATAGGCTAATGAGTGGGAGGATTATTCCAATTATTTTGGCGAAGGGGCAGATTTCCAGGAATTGGGCCACCGCCCACTTTTTGGCCTTTTACGGTTTGCCTCAGAACTGTCATGGTGCTGGTGGGTGTGTCATTTAGCATGCTAATGTATTACAATGAGTGTATAATGAGGCTCAAGGTCTACTGGAAGTTGAACCTCCCGCCATCTTGGACCTAGTCGGTTCTCACTAGTTTTCGCCATGTACTATGGCTATGTCATTCTTTTAAAGGTTGTGCCCTGCCCCCTTCCCTCCTGTTTCAATGTCACTTGATAAAATTATTTAAAATAGAATAAAGTATGACACAAATAATATCCTCAATTCATGGTCAGTGCAGAATCTCTCAGCAATCTAAAAGAAAGCCAATCAAAGAGCCAGCAATTTTTTTCCATGTTTAAAAAGAAATTACACAGTAAAGATAGTATTACTGTGCTTTGAAAAAGGAAGGGAATTAAAACCAAAGGCCATTCCCAAATTTCTAAACCAGACAAAAGCAAACAAACATTTGGAAGACAACAGTCACACAAAATAATTTAAGCACATATTTCAGTATGCAAGTACGGGGGGGAAAAAATGCCAATAGAGGCAAGGCTACTCAACTTCTTCCCACACATTTTGTTTTGCTTGCCTCCACAAAAAGTGGTCAACTGTAGACATGTCAAAGTTATATGCAAACATTTTAGTTGACTAGGAACAATATACAGAAAATACAGTAGGTAGTCCTGGAAACACAAAAGGCTCACAGTCCAAAGCAGATTTGTTAAACACTAGGGGCGGAAAAAAGAACCATTATCTGTCATGCCCTCCTGTCACACCCTTTTATTTGTAGTCATAGCTGCAAGCTGTTTTAAAGACAATGGCAATGTTATTAAGGGTACCTTCATGCTGTGCCAAAGCACATATACAGAGTAATTCAGAACAATCAGTCTTACTTTCATAAGAGCAAAGGTTGCAGCCAAATGAAATGGGTGGATACCATATTAAACAATCTTGGAATTAGCTAATAGGATATGGGAAAAAATGATCATAATGCCGATGCTTAAGTTCCCTTCCTCCTTTACACAATAAAAATTTTTACTATTTGAAAAGCACTAGTCGAGAAAGGTTCCATTTACTAAGATGTAAATATGGCCTTTTTTTAAGCACAAAGATGCTTATTATTTCCTTGTATAATCTGTAAACTTAAAATATATGCACGGGATACTAGATTTGACATCATATAATTTTCAAAAGGATACTATGTAGAAACAACTATAGTAGAAAGCTTTAAACATAGGCACTGCAACGCTAGAGAAAACCAGGTGTTTCACAAACATTTAATGAAAATGGAAACTGAAGGAAGGCAATAAGTAACATAAAACCTAATGCTTGGTTTGTTGTGGTTATTCTACTGCTCTATTCCTCAGGAAACAAATTATTCTCCCACTGGTTTTCCTGACTCCGTTTTCCTAACCATAATGAAGTTCAAAACATTAAGCAATTGTTTTTGAAAATCTGGTAATCACATAACTTCATGGCTTACTTTCAAGCACAGTATAAGCTAATTGTTTTATAAATGACTGGGAAGAGGACTATGTATTATATACATGCACACCTATTTAAGTAGGCCTTTCAGCTAGAATGTAAAATTTATCTGATAAAACAGTGAGCTACTCTGTACTACTAGACTACACAGATTTAAAATACGGTACTTTATCTGTCATCGTGGCATGTCAATATTGTAAGCAATGTATTCAATCTAAATTAATTACAATAGTTGACGTTCTGTTAACTGGCTTCAAGGCAAAAATCAGAAAAGGGACAAAAAAGAGCTTAAACAATGATATTACCATAATTACATCAACATAGCTTTATACATAAACATAGTACTATTAGTAGTAAAATGGAAAAAAAATGAGGGATAAAATTCAGTGAAAACTTTTATACAACAATTTTAATAGGTTGCTTTTAAGACCCCTATTTATGAAATATTACGTTCAGGTTGCTCTTAAAACCATATTTATGAAATATTACGTTCAGGTTGCTTTGAAGACCCATATTTATGAAATATTACGTTCAGATACAATTCTAATGCATTAATTAGAACTTCTATTTTAGGTTAATAGCTAGTACGAGAGAGCTACTGCTCAAACTAAACTGAAAGGGGAGTATCTTCTCAGACACACTGTTTTTAAAAAACCCCACAGAGTTTAAGCTCTTCTTGGGCAGCTCCTCAGTAGGTTCAGTATCTACTGCCCTATTTTGCTCTAAGAATAGGAACCATTTATGAAAGTTTCTGCCAAAAATCACAAGGTAGATAAAACCCATATTTTTAACAAATCTTTTTTAAATGTGTATTTTGAAAACCAGCCTCACACAGAGCTCCAAACCTAGAAAAAAGTTTACAATAAAAATAGGTTGGGATGGTACTTCCCTGGTGGTCCAATGGTTAAGACTCCACGCTCCCAACGCAGGGGGCCCAGGTTCGATCCCTGGTCAGGGAACTAGATCCCACATGCCGCAAGTAAAAGATCCCACATGCCGCAACAAAGAGCCCGTGTGCTTCAACTAAGACCTGGCACGGATAAATAAATACTTTTTAAAAAATAGGTTGGGGACTTCCCTGGTGGTCCAGTGGTTAAGACTCTGTGCTTCCACTGCAGGGGGCATGGGTTCGATCCCTAGTCGGGAAACTAAGATCCTACATGCTGCCCGACATGGCCAAAAAAGAAAATAAATAAAAATTTTTTAAAAAGAAAAAAAAAGGTTGGCCACCGGGACTTCCCTGGCAGTGCAGTGGATAAGACTCTGCACTCCCAATTCAGGGGGCCTGGGTTCAATCCCTGGTCAGGGAACTGGATCCCACATGCATGCCACACTACGAGTTCACATGCCACAACTAAGGAGCTGGCGAGCCACAACTAAAGGAACCCAGGAGCTGCAACTAAGGAGCCCACATGCTGCAGCTAAGGAGCCCACCTGCCACAACTAAGGAGCCTGCCTGCCGCAAATAAGACCTGGTGCAACCAAATAAATAAATAAACGGTTGGCCACCTAAATTATTTGTTATTTACAGTGACTTTAGGCAAAATCATTTATCATTAAGACTGAGGCCATACTTTTAAACTTATCCTGTAAACTCGGTGAGAACGATGCAAGAAGTTTAGCACTTACCCAAAGCACTGCAAAAAGCAAAACAGAGGTACATCTCATGTCTCCAAATGGCATTCCAAAAAACTGCCCAAAGCAAGTATAATGCTGTAAATCTTTTCAGAATTATTTATTATAAGTAATAAATTATTTTTAAAGCAAAATAAGAAAATATAAATGAATTCAATCTGTTTTATGTATTTGGAACCTACTTAAAGGTCAAAAGAAAAAGCAGCTTAATTGAACAGAACATAGAAAACTAATAAATCATTCACTTCAATCAAACCCTCACCTCACCCTCACTACTCTGAAGTACAGGAACTCTGCCAATCGCTTGACATTTGTGGAAGCTTCAGTTTGGGGTATTTTGTTTTATGCTTTTGTTTTGTAATAAAACTGACTGCTATGGATCAAAGAAAAATCATATGAAAACATAAAATTATTCAAGTTCACAGTAAAATAAAGTGGTGGGAGAGTATAAGGAAATTGAAATACAGTAGAATTCATTGAAAGATTCCAGCCCCACCCCCCAAAATGACTTGAAATTATGTCTAATTAATACCCAAACTTAGGGCTTCCCTGGTGGCACAGTGGTTGAGAGTCCACCTGCCAATGCAGAGGACGCGGGTTCGTGCCCCGGTCCGGGAAGATCCCATATGCCGCGGAGCGGTTGGGTCCATGAGCCATGGCCGCTGAGCCTGCGCATCCAGAGCCTGTGCTCCGCAACGGGAGAGGCCACAACAGTGAGAGGCCCGTGTACCGCAAAAAAAAAAAAAGAGAAAAAAAAAACCCAAACTTATATATTCTGAAAGATTTTTTCATGAATGAGAATGACAGTGATGGTGTTAAGGAAACTCAGGGCTGGTGTTTCAAGAATTAGAGATGATCTGCGATTCCCAATATAAAAAGTACAGCACTCAATTCTGGAAAGTCTTTTTAAATTTTTAAATGGTAGAACGGAGGTTACCATAGTAAAAGCTAAAATCACAAGCATAAACATAAACCTATAGCCAATTTTATTAGAATTGAGACATATACTAACTCATTAAACAATTTCATCACTTTACCAGCAGACATGTCACTGTAACTAAGCAATAAATCCAAATACTATTCTTTCCTTTGTGCATCCTTGGAAGGTATCAGATGGCTTGATTTATTTTCTGATGTAAAACCCTAAATTTGTTTAATGCATACAAACACATATACATTTTTTATAAACACCCACTACTGAGACCTTCTTAAACCCACATTAAAAAAAAAAGTTAGATGGGGTGGTATTTCCGTCCATGATTTAGCTTAATCCTAAAAATATTCCTCCAGGATTCTGTCCAAAGTCTAGCAATATACCTACATCTGGTTAATGCACCAGTTCAAGATACTTTTCATTTTAAAGTTACTTTATAACACCAATACACTAAAAAACAGAAACTAAAAACAGATTTTATAATCTAAGGTATAAAATCACTCATTATCAAAGTGTCAGTTCTCCCTCCTCAAAAGATTAAGTATGCAGGGGCTTCCCTGGTGGTGCAGTGGTTAAGAATCCACCTGCCAATGCAGGGGACACAGGTTCAAGCCCTGGTCCAGGAAGATCCCACATGCCGCGGAGCAACTAAGCCCGTGTGCCACAACTACTGAGCCTGTGCTCTAGGGCCCATGTGCCACAACTACTGAGCCCGCGTGCCGCAGCTACTCAAGCCCATGTGCCTAGAACCCGTGCTCCGCAACAAGAGAAGCCACCGCAATGAGAAGCCCGCGCGCCGCAACGAAGAGTAGCCCCCGCTCACCGCAACTAGAGAAAGCCTGAGCGCAGCAACAAAGACCCAATGCAGCCAAAATAAACAGGTAAATAAATAAATGTATATATAAAAAAAGATTAAGTATTCAGTTTTATAATGACAAAGTATACATTAACCTCGAAAGAAAGTCACAATAGTTGAATTTAATATATGCCAAAGCCCTCATTTCAGATGCTACCCTAACCTCATATCTAGTATGACAGGAGGGAGTAACAATCTGTGGTAGCAAACCCCCACAAAATTCTCTTTCCTGGTAGAAATAATCAGTAAAGAGAATCTGTCTTTCAACACCTACTGCGGGTGTTTATCAGACTCCTGGAAAGTGGCATGAAAGTTTTGTTTATCACAAGGAAACAGAGAAGTTTAGAAACATGGGACTTGCTCATTGGTTTATTCTAGAATCACTGATGGAGACCAGAGTAATAAACAAAACTCTCCAAGGCTAAAAGCAAATGCAATTTGCCCAATTTTGTACAGATACAAAGCCCAATTTTGTAAGCTAAAGAGAGACAAGTTCTGAGAACTAAGGAAGGCAATCATAATAAACACACTTATTTTAAGTCTCCTAAACCTCGGCAGTATAAATACAACTCCTGGCAACACCAACAAAATACAATATTTCAGTTCCTAGCTTTTAAAGAAAAAATAGAAAAGTGTTTCAAGTTAGGGTGTTTAAATACATTTTGATAATAGCTCCTTAAAGTCTGCCTTTCCAAAATAACTAACAATCATTATTGAACACTTAGTATTTTCCAAGATTTAAACGAGCTCCAAACAACAAATAAATTAGATAAGCATCATCCAAGCCCTCCTGTGGTGCTGACATTCTAACAGGGAAGACAGAAAAATAGTTATAAAACAAATAAGAGCTAAAACTATAAAACTTTTAAGTGTTCATGACCTTGGATTAGGCAATGGTTTCTTAGATATGACACCAAAAGTATAAGCAACAGAAGAAAAAATAGACTCCACCAAAATTTAGAACTTTTAATTTTTACTATCAAGAAAGTAAAAAACACAACCTCCCAGAATGGGAGAAAATACTTGCAGCAAATAATGTCTGATAAAGGATTTGTATCTAGAATATAATGAATTCTTGTAACTCAATAAAATACAAAGAAATACAAATAATACAAAGAAATAATAATACAAAGAGATAACTCAATTTAAAATGAGGAAAGGACATTCTCCAAAGAAGATATACTAATGGCAATAAACATATGAAAAAATGCTCAACATCATTAGTCATCCGGGAAATGCAAATCGAAACCACTTCACATCCACTTAAGGATGGCTAGAATCAAAAAGAGATAATAATTGTTGGCAAGAATATGGCGAAGCTGGAACTGTCATACACTCAGGTTGGAAATGTAAAATATACAGCAGCCGTGGAAACAGTTTGGCAGTTCTTCAAAAGACTAAACAGAGAGAGCTACCACATGATCCAGCAATTCCACTCTTAGTTATGTACTCTTGAGAAATGAAAACATTTATCTACACAAAACTTATACATGGATGTTCATAACAGCATTATTCATAATAGCCAAAAAGTAGAAACAACCTAAATGTCCATCAATTGATGAATAAATAGTGTATATTCATGTAGTGAGATACTATTCAGCCATAAAAAGGAATGAAGTACCGATATGTGCTACCTTGAAAACATTACAGTAAGTGAAAGAAGCCAGACACAAAAGACCACATAATGTATGATTCCATTTATACGAAATGTACAGAATAAGCAAATCTAGAGAGACAGAAAGTAGATTTAGTGGTTGCTAGTAGCTGGAGGGATGGGGGAAATGCGTGTGACTGCTAATGAGTATAAGGATTCTTTTTGGTATCTTCATGATAGCAGGTAGTACTCTCATGACTTGAATCAAATGTTCTAAAATTGATTTTGGTGATGATTACACAACTCTGTGAATAGCACTGAACTGTACACTCTATATGGGTTAATTGTGTGGTATGTGAATTATGTTTCAATAAAGCTGTCTCTTTTAAAAAACAGGGTATTAAGGAAACATATAAAAGGAATCCTAACCTAATCTGGAGAATCAGCAGAGTTTAGTGAAGACCTGGATGCATAAGCGTTTTAAAACATAAAAGTGCATGGCACCTCTGAATGGCTACTAGTAGCTAAGAGAATTTAAGAATGGCTGGAGTACAGTGAATAAGTGGAAGAGATGGTAATAATGTAGCCTGCATTTACTGAACCTTTACCTATGTGCCAGGCACTTCTTACTCCAAACCCTTAATTATTATATTTAAGCCTAACAACTCTTTGAGGTATGGACAGTTACTATCCTCATTTTACAGATAAGGAAACTGAGGCATAGTGGAGGAAAGTAACTTGCCCAAGGTCACAGCAAGTGGTGCTATCATGACTTGAACCAAAGCATTCTGGCCCCAAAGCCCCCCACACTCTAACACTTCAAAACCCACCCTTTCCTGGAAATTGCCTATCAATTAATTACAACTGACCTAGTTTTATATATTCAATCCTGTACAGTAAGCAGATATATTATACATTTATACACAAGTTTCTTTGGTTGAGCACTAGGTGAAGTACTCAACTTAGGTTTAGAGACCATGTTTTATAACACTTTTAACCTTTAAACTCTGGAATCACACTCAGCAAGACAGGTTGATCACTTATTAGCAGCTTTGAGAATTAAGACTTCCTGAAAGATGTGTTTCACACAACTTAGGAGGCATTTATTCATTATATTATTAATATTATCACTATTTCATTTATGTGTATAAACCAGTAAAGTAGAATGTGGTTAGAACTTGTTAGTATTTGCGTAAGAAAGTAGATCAAACTTAGGATTCTAGTGTAAACATCTGTGTGGACGATAGTCCCTATGACTATGAGATATCAAAGTCAAAATGAATTAACATACAGCTGGATCTGTGGACCTGGTCCTCAGAAGAACTGGACCAAGAAGATAAATTTGGAAGTTTGGGCATACAGCATGGTAATTCAAGCCATGATAATAGATTAAATACCTAAGGAGAAAGCACAGACTGAGAAAAGGTCTTAAAACATTGGTTTTCAAGTTTCATAAGCATCACAATCACCTGGAGGGCTTGTTAAAACACAGATGGCTGGATCCCATCCCCAGAGTTTCTGACTCAGTAGGTCTGGGTGGGACCTGAGAATTTTCATTTCTAACAAATTGATGTTGATGTTGCAAGTCTGGGGAACCACACTTGGAGAATCAATGACCTACACAGCAAAGCCCTACAAAACTCTGATAGTTAGGATAGGAAACTTACAAGAGACCAAGAAGAGGCCACAGTAAGGTAGGAGAAACACTAGTCCAATTAAATTATTTTTACCAAGGTCACCAGCAGCCTCCTAACTGATAATCCAGTGTAAACTTATGACTCCTTAAAACTAATTCAATTCTACTTGCAACAAAAATGTATGGAGCACCTACCATGTGCTACGCAAGTCTGTCCCCTATAACTTGACCCTATCTTCTCCCTTGGCTTCTGAAATATCACTCACTCCCTTGTTGCTACTTCTTTTTTGAACACTTGTCCTCTGGTTCCTCTCCTTCCGCCCACTCAAAACATCTCAAGGTTCCCCAGAATTCTGGGTCTTCTCTTCTACATGCAATCTCTCCCAAGGCAGTTTCACCTAATCCCCTAACTTTGAGTACCATCTAGCTGCCAATAATTCTCCCACACCTCATCTTTAGAACTGACTTTGCCTCTGGGCTTCAGATCCTATTTCCAACTGCCAACCCAACCACATATTTACAAACTAAGCCTCTTTCTTTCCATATTATATCTTCAAAAGGCACAACTATCCACCCAGAGGCCCAAGCCAGAAATCTGTGAATCTTCCTAGAGCAATCGTTCTCACCTTAGCAGCATATTAGAACTTCCCAAAGAGCTTAAAAAAAAAAAACCTCGGGCTTCCCTGGTGGCGCAGTGGTTGAGAGTCCGCCTGCCGATGCAGGGGACACGGGTTCGTGCCCCGGTCTGGGAGGATCCCACGTGCCGCGGAGCGGCTGGGCCCGTGAGCCATGGCCGCTGAGCCTGTGCGTCCGGAGCCTGTGCTCCGCAGCGGGAGGGGCCACAATAGTGAGAGGCCCGCCTACCGCAAAAAAAAAAAAAAAAAAAAAAAAAAAAAAAACCTCACTCATGGGTCTAGTAATAATATGACAACAATAATCCTGTTCTATGTCCTTAACACACATGCATGTAAAGTGCCTAGCAAAAAATACTTGTGAGCACTCAGGAAAAGGGAGCTATCTTTGTAAACACTTTAAATTTCAGCTCTTCTGAAGTCTCTTCTTAAGTTTCTGATCAGAATCAACATTTGTTTAAGCTGTTTCATTAACAAAAAAACAAACAAATGAAAAAATTTGTTTATAAGCCCCTCTAAGGTAAACTTTAAAAACTTAGGTTCAAATTCATATTCCTACTTCTTTCAAATATCCTTTGGTATATAGATCCTTATAGTTGTTTTATAAAGGGAAGAGTAAAAGTTGTTAATTATATCACTTGAATCATAGATTTCTAGTTAAAATTTGGCCCATGGATAAGAGACAACACAAAACAGTGAGAGAAGTCTATTGTTCATACAGCCATTCACACAGACACTTATTTTCCCCATAAACGGGGAAAAAAAGAGACACCAATATATTCAAACAAGCTAATAGGAGAAGCTCATTATATACAAGGTTACTTAAAAGTGTTTGCAAATGAGACATTCAACTCCACAGTGATATCAAAGCTCCTCTTTGGTGTTACTTTGTATTCTGAGTATTTTCAAAAGAGAATGACGAAGATTTAACACAGCCGCTATCTTCCAAAGTATAATGTTTTGTTTGTGCCCCTTGTCCAATGATGTTAGCAAATCTACTTTTTCTTGAAAAGATGTGCAGGAATGGGCAAATGGTAAGTCAGTAAGTTCATTTAAGGCTGCAAACTTCTGCCCCTTTCACCCAAGATAGCCAGTTTCTTATAACTTTAGCAATAACAGGAGAGCTCACAAATAGCCTGGAATATGACAGAAAACCAAAGAATAAAAGCTACCAAAAATTTCGACTGGAATAAAGGGTAAGGGTTTTTCTTTGACTGTTGTTTGCTTCAGCTGAACAAATCAGTAGTACATCTGTGTTACAAATGAATTAGAATTAAGCTATCTATATATTTTAAAAATAAAATGTGTCTGCAAATACCACCAGAATATATAAACCCACTAAAAAACCATCCTTTTCAAAAAAAGTTCACTGCCTGGTAAGTGGAGAGGGACTTAAAGTTGTTAACTGAAATGGAATCAATGGAAATAAGCTTTATTTACATTTGGATGGTGGAAGCAGAGGAGGTTTGAACCCCCTTTTTTAATAAAAACTCTAGGGCTTCCCTTGGTGGCGCAGTGGTTCAGAGTCTGCCTGCCGATGCAGGGGACACGGGTTTGTGCCCCGGTCTGGGAAGATTGCACATGCCGCGGAGCAGCTGGGCCCGTGAGCCATGGCCGCTGAGCCTGTGCGTCCAGAGCACAGGCTCTGCAACGGGAGAGGCCACAACAGTGAGAGGCCCGCGTACCGCAAAAAAAAAAAAAAAAACCCTCTATGTACGAAGTAACCATATTTCCAAATAGGAAGGAAACACAGGTATTGATTATAATTATGAAAACCTAACGTGGGTGAGGAATGAGAAAAGAATAAATTTAAAGGCTTTTTCCCAGTTTTATTTTTCTAGATTTGGGAAAATCTTTAATTTTTACAGTTTATAAATGAACAAAATGTGTATATAATCTAAAGGTTACCTATTTTCAATATGATATATATATATATATTTTTCCCCTTTGAGATTTTAATGTCAGCCTCATTCTTAAGAACTGTTGGGGGCTTCCCTGGTGGTGCAGTGGTTAAGAATCTGCCTGCCAATGAAAGGGACACGGGTTTGAGCCCTGGCCCGGGAAGATCCCACATGCCACGGAGCAACTAAGCCTGTGTGCCACAACTACTGAGCCTGAGCTCTAGAGCCTGCAAGCCACAACTACTGAGCCCACATGCCACAAGTACTGAAGCCTGTGCTCCTAGGGCCCGTGCTCCACAACAAGAGAAGCTACGACAATGGGAAGCCCTCGCACCGCAACGAAGAGCTCCCCGCTCACCGCAACTAGAGAAAGCCCGCGCACAGCAACAAAGACCCAACACAGCCATAAATAAATAAATAAATAAATAAATGATTTAGTAAAAAAGAACTGTTGGGTTCAATCAGTGGGGAAAAAATGAGTCCCTTTTATTATTTCTTTTAATTTACTTTTTGCACAGTCAGCTTTAATATTAGGATGTGATCATTTGGGGCGCCTTTTTAAAACACAGCCTTTCATACAGCTTTAGTGTTTTTTTAATTGAGGTATAGTTGATGTACAATTATTATGTAAGTTTCAGGTGTACCAATATATTTTTATAACCCATCCCCTAAGAGATCACACATCCTGAACCTCTCCAGTGGTAGGGAAGTCATTCCATGAGCAAAGATTGTTCAACTTCAGACAGCTTTGCCAAAGGACTAACAGCATGCTTTTCAAACTTAAAGTTTGTAAAACCTAAATGCAAAACGAGGAAGTTTATTTATTTAATATCATCGTAGTATTAGACCCTGGTACATTCATAGTCCCAAGTTCATGGGGGTATATGAGACACATCTCAAATATTTTTCAGTAGATCACCAATGCCAGGTGAACACTTACGCCAGGTGACATAATCAAGTACTTTTCTCAAGAGTCCACCTGGGTGAGCTGTTGGCCCTGTGTCTTGGGTGGGAGATAGTGTGATACGGAGAGAGCAGAGGTGAGGGTCCAGCCACTGAGTCCTCTGTGCTCAATTTCTGGGATGTGCCTGCTCACATCCTCTTCCCAACACCCCGTTGTCCTCTGTTTACAAAAGAATTCATGATGCACCTCTTCCCTTCCCAAGCCCCATTTCACCCACCCACACCAAAAAGGAGCAAGACCTCCTGTTTGAAGACAAGATTGAGGATCCCCTCCCAGCCTCAAGGCTTGCTTTTTGTGTCCCAAAAGAGTCATGTATTCAATTAACAAAGTCTGTCAACTCAGCACCTACTACGTGCTGCTATGGATTCTCAGGACTGTTAGTTGTTCCGAATAGTGGGCATCACCCAGCAGCCTCCTAAAGGGAACAAGTTTTGTCTGAGGAAGCATCTGGAAGTGAGCTTCCAGTTCCACTCTGCCACGCCCTGTGTGGACCTGAGGAATTCCTCTCCCTCTCTAAAAATGTCCACCTGGATTCCCAGTAGGGAAAGGAACCATTAGAGTTGCAACAGCAACCAAGCAAAAACTTGTTGATTCAACTCACTTATAAATTTATTTACTATTATAAATGGATCTCAAAACAAACTGCTAAAATTTAAGGAACTGAGAATTGTTTCATTTTTGTTGTTCTCTTCTGTCTATTCTATTGTATCAGAACAACCCAGGCCACTGTGGGTACCTTCTACTCCAGGCAATGAATGTACAATGTGCTTGACTATTACTTAAGACTCCACACTCAGCTCCTATGTGCTCAACAGACCACTCACTATAGTTCAGAAAGAAAATGCCTCTGATCCACTTGGACACAGAACAACGAGGGCCTTCCATCAGTCTAGTGAGACAACTCCTCTTTACATTAGCCCTACAGGATCCACGTGAATGACAGTCTTCAAGAGGAACTGAAATTGTCTCCCTCTTTACTACCCTTGTACCCAGGCTTTCTCTTCTCTAAGGACACATTTCTTCTCAGGCAGTAACTTGGTCCTAGCAAACATGGCTTCCTGCCCTTCACACTTAAAACACTTGTCTGAACCTGCTGGATTCACAATACCCTTAGCCCTCTTTCACAACTATGTTTATTTTTATTGGGGAGTGGGAGTGGAAAGATGAGGGAGAAGGAAATTAAGGGGATAAGGAAAAAACAAAACATGTTCCCATGGCTCCAAAAGTTCCAGAAACTTTACAACTACAGAAATAGAAAGGGGATTCAAATTCTTCCCTTCCCAACAGCTCCCCACAGGCTAACGCCTATGAAACTAGAGACTCCAATCCTAGTTTACCTCCATGTTGGGGGGCACAAGGGGGTGTTGTCCCAGCTATCAAATTCTGATTTGTAAAACCTGGTAAAAGTTAGTAAATTATGATATCATAGCCTTAGATACAGTAAATTACTTAAATAACACCCGCCACACACAAATTTTTAAGCAAAATATCACCTCACTTCTAGTAAAACCTGGATTCTACTCTAAGAATAACCATTTCTTAGTTCTATGGCCTTGGCAAGTCACTACTTCTGATATTTCAGAGTTGTGGTGAGGATTAGATCACTCAGCACAATACCCAGTTGATACTATAATCATGCAGATAGGTGTTGTCTACTTTGTTCAAAGCAAACCAAAACAAGTGCTCACTCTAGTATAATTATTTTTCAACAGCTGGAGCAATTCCTGTAATGATGATAACACATAAATTTTATCGAAAAGAATGAATAGCCTGTGCTTAAAAGAGGGGGAGGGTCTTAAATAACTCTAGAAATTAATACGTATTAAAATATTTTTTATCTATCTGTTTTAACTAGGTAGTTCTATTGTATGAGAATAATGTAGGCCATGTGGGTACCTTCTACTCCAGTCAATGAATGCACAATGTCCTTGACTATTTCTTACACTCCACTCTGATCCAATATATTGTTTTCAGAGTTGTTCTAGAACAGGAACATAAAACTACCTGCTTAAATTAAGGAACACTAGGAGCAAACAGTGGTGGCAAGATTTACTTGCCTCAGAATCCCTCCACAATCTGACAACTATTAGCCCCTTTACTATTCCATTATTCACCAGAAAAAGGAAACAGATTTAGTTCAAATCACAGGCAAGTCCCTTATACTTGGACATATTTGCCCAAAGACTATTAGATTGGATTTAGAAAGAACCTTGCCAAAGAAGGGAAAACAATTTCTTTTCCTTTAATCAATCCTTCTCTAAACCCAGGAAACACCATACAATTTGTTTCCCATATCTAGTAAGTAACCACTTAGCCCTACTTTCATTTTTTAAAATTAATTTATTTATTTATTTTTGGCTGTGTTGGGTCTTCGTTGCTGCGCGCAGGCTCTCTAGTTGCGGCGAGCGGGGGCTACTCTTCGTTGCAGTGCACGGGCTTCTCATTGCAGTGGCTTCTCTTGTTGCGGAGCACGGGCTCTAGAGCACAGGCTCTAGAGCACAGGCTCAGTAGTTGTGGCACGTGGGATCTTCCTGAATCAGGGCTCGAACCCGTGTCCCCTGCATTGGCAGGAGGATTCTTAACCACTGCGCCACCAGGGAAGTCCCAGCACTACTTTCTAATTATAAAGCCTACTCTAGTCACAGAGTATTCAGACCCATGTCTAGCTATGAGAAAAATAACTAAAGGGAGTTTCCTTGAGAACACTCTGCTACCTCTATACTTTCTCCCAAACAAAATACTACGGAATCACTTGATGTGAGCAAAGGCATTTACATTTCTATCCTATTAACTAACCTAACATCATACAAATTTCCTACATGATCAAGCAGAGGCAAATTAACAGATGTTCATTATCCCAGGTCCAAATGTCTGATCTAGCTGGTAAACAGAAATAAAATCCAAAAGTCATCTCCAGCTGATGTCCCACAATTCAAATCTAGAAGCTTGGTTGGAATACTCTTACCAGTAAATTGTTTTTAGGTTGGTCTCATGAAAGAAACTATCACTTAAGGAGCCAGAAAGTGTTAACCTATTTTTGTTCTCATTAGACTTTCTGCATATAACTTTGTAACCAGCTTGCTCTTATGCAGCTAAAGCTACACCTACATCTTCTGGCCAGTGAGCTTGCTTGGTCCCTGGCTTCCCATGCCCACCCCCCCTGCTGCTTGTCTTCCCAGTAATCCAATCACTGTTCTTCCTGTACGCCTAAAACTGATCTAATGCCTATCTTCTGAACTGTACTGTCTGTCAGACAGCAAAACCACTGGGGAGGGGGCTGAGGTGGGGGGGAGAGACCACAAGAAATAGTAGTGGACTATGGGTACATGTGGCATAACTCACCTGTTATAACCAGCAGTTCCACAACCTGTCCTGACCAAGTGACTCAGATTGTACACCCTGGCTCACTCTGGCAGACCTGTTCTTGACCCAACCTAACCCTTTAAACTGGGTATGGTTTCCCTGGCCACCCATCTCGTACCCAAAATATTCTACTTAAGCAGAGGAGTCTCATGGTTAATTATGGCCATGCTTACAGAAAAGGAAGCTAACATTCAAGTATCTCTTCCATACTTGGTACTGTGCTAGGAGCTTTCTCACTCAAGACCCACCAAAGCCCACTGATATAAATATTGCCCTCATTTTACATGAAGAAACCACAGAACTCCACTATCTTCATATTTAAGAAAATAAACCTAACTGTATCAGATACTGAATAATGTTAATAAAGATTCTTTTTAATGTTTCCCTTAACGGGGTTACTATTCATGTTGTTCACTGTGTGAAGAGCAGTCCACTGCAGTGCCAAGGAATCAAGCTTGAACAATTTCTAATTAGCTACCACCTCACCTTAAAAATTCTGCTTCACCAAAAAGAAAATGCCACATCTTAAATGGCATCATATACTTATACACTATTTAAATTAAATTCTAATGGCCATACTACCCAAAGCAATCTACAGATTTAATGTGATCCCTATCAAATTACCTGTGACACTTTTCAAATAACTAGAACAAATAATCCTAAAATTTACATGGAACTACAAAAGACCCAGAATTCCCAAAGCAATCCTGAAGAAAAAGAACAAAGCTGAAGGCATAAACCTCCCAGACAGTACTACAAAGCTACAGTAATCAAAACAGTGTGGTATTGGCATGAAAACAGACATATGGATCAATGGAACAGAATAGAGTCCAGAAATAAATCCACACACCTATGGTCAATTATTTTTGACAAAGGAGGCAAGACTATACAGTGGAGAAAAGACAGTCTCTTCAACAAGTTGTGTTGGTAAAGCTAGACAGCTGCATGTAAATCAATGGAATCAGAACAATTCCTCACACCATATGCAAACTCACAGTGGCCTAAAGATTTAAATATAAGATAGGACACCGTAAAACTCCTAGAAGAGACCACAGGCAAAACATTCTCTGACACAAATCATAGCAATATTTTCTTAGTTCACTCTCCCAATGCAATAGAAATAAAAGCAAAAATAAACAAATGGGACCTAATCAAACTTACAAGCTTTTTGCACATCAAAAGAATCCATAAACAAAACAAAAAGACAACCTACAGATTGGGAGAAAATATTTGCAAGTGATGCGACTGACAAGGGCCTAATTTCCAAAATATACAAACAGCTCATACAACTCGATAACAAAAAACAAACAACCCAATCAAAAAATTACATTTCTGTGACATCCCTCATGGTGCAGTGGTTAAGAATCCACCTGCCAATGCAGGGGACACGGGTTTGAGCCCTAGTCCAGGAAGATCCCACATGCTGCAGAGCAACTAAGCCCATGCACCACAACTACTAAGCCTGTGCTCTAGAGCCTGTGAACCACAACTACTGAGCCTGCAAGCCACAACTACTGAAGCCCACACGCCTAGAGCCTGTGCTCCACAGCAAGAGAAGCCACTGCAACAAGGAGCACACACAGCGCAACGAGGAGGAGCCCCCGCTCGCCGCAACTAGAGAAAGCCCACGCGCAGCAACAAAGACCCAATACAGCCAAAAATAAATAAACAAATTTTAAAAAATAAAGTTTATCATGGATTCTTTAAAAAAAAAAAAAGACATTTCTCTGAAGAAGACTTACAGATGGCCAGCCAACAGGCACATGAAAAGATGCTCAACATCACTAATTATTAGAGAAATGCAAATCAAGGCATCACCTCTCACCAATCAGAATAGCCATCATTAAAAACTCCACAAACAATAAATGCTGGAGAGGGTGTGGAGAAAAGGGAACCCTCCTACACGGCTGGTGGGAATGCAAATTGGTGCAGCCATGATGGAGAATAGTATGGAGGTTCCTTAAAAACTAGAGTTACCATATGATTCAGCAATCCTACTCCTGGGCATATATCTGGAGAAAATTATAATTCAAAATCATACATGCACCTCAATATTCACAGCAGCGCTATTAACAATAGCCAAGACACGGAAGCAACCTCAATGTCCATCAACAGATGGATAAAGAAGATGTGGTACAGGCACACACACACACCCCACACACAATGGAATACTACTGAGCCATAAAAAAGAATGAAATAATGCCATCTGCAGCAATGTGGATAGACCCAGAGATTATTATACTAAGTAAGTCAGACAGAGAAAGACAAATATCGTATGATATCGCTTATATGTGGGCTCTAAAATATGATACAAATAAACTTATTTACAAAACAGAAACAGACTCACAGACATAGAAAAATTTATGGTTACCAAAGGAGAAAGGGGAGAGGGATAAATTAGGAGTTTGGGATTAGCAGATACAAACCACTATACATAAAATAGAGAAACAACGAGGTCCTACTGTATAGTACAAGAAACTATGTTCAATATCTTGTAATAACCTATAATGGAAAAGAATATAAAAAAGAATATATATGTATAACTGAATCACTTTGCTGTACACCAGAAACTAACACAACACTGTAAATCAACTATACTTCAATAAAATATAAAAAAATTTTAGGGACTTCCCTGGTGGTCCAGTGGTTAAGAATCCGCCTTCCAACACAGGGGACGTGGGTTCGATCCCTGGTTGGGGAACTAAGATCCCACATGTCGCAGGACAACTAAGCCCGTGCACTGCAACTACTGAGCCCGCGTGCTCTGGAGCACACGCACCACAACAAAAGATCCTGCATGCCACAATGAAGATCCCACGTGTCGCAAATAAGACCCAATGCAGCCAAATAAAACAAACAACAACAAAGTAAAAATTAAAAATAAATTTTAAAAAACCAAATTCTAAAATGTACAAATTAGTGATCTTTATATCTTCAGAATTATTAGGATATTTAGTATGCTTACTGGTGATGTAACAGCTTAATAAAAACATATCATTCACTCTACACACAATAATTGCTTCTGGGGAAGACACGTAAAGGTACACTGTGAGAAAATGACTGACTTTTCAATATATACCCTTTTGTACCATTTTAAACCTTTACCATTTGCATGTATTATATATTCTATAAGGAAGTATGCCTCCAGATTCAATCACCAATTTACAGGAGATACAGAAGACATAAGAATATGTTAATTAAGCTAAGCCCCAGGGATAGAGTCATTAAAATCCAGACTCTGAGAAACTCTAAAGGACATAAAACCCTATTTCTTTAATAAATAGATTTCAAGGGAGAGAGAAAATGAGAGAGGCAGCAAGGGGAACCTCTAGATTAAAAGGGACTTAAAAGTCATTACCAACCAACTGCAAATTAGGGACTTTATATGGATACTGATTCAAACTATGATATGAGACAACCAGACATTTGAACACTGGATATCTGATGATACTAAGGAATTTAAGGGGGGTGAGATAGATAGATAGATAGATAGATTTTTTTTTTTAAAGAGTCCTTATCTTTTAAAGATGCACTAGACTCCAAATGAAATGATACCTGGGATTTGCTTGAAAATAATCCAGGAGGAAGAAGAGGGGGAATAAATGAAACAAAATTAGGCATGATTTGATTACTGTCAAAGCTGGGTGATAGGTACACGGGGCTTTACTAATGCATTTCATCTACTTTTATGTGATTAAAATTTTCCATAACAAGTTAGAAGGCAAATACTTGCAAGATGCAAATATTTTTATGTAAATGAAAACCAAGTCATTTAAAAATGATACCACATATAACTTGAACATATCTGGGTTTTAGATGACATAAAGGAATCTTATGATACTAAGATGGAGAGTAAAATTCAGAAGCTAGGTGTCAGATAAATCTGTTAATTTTATTAGGTAGGATAATGGTATTGTGGTTATGGGGGAAAATGCATTTTTTAAAGACACATATTGATGTATTTAGGTCTAAAATGACATGATATCTAGAGTTTGCTTTAAAAAAATTTAATTGGGACAAGAATAAACAAGTATGGCAAAATATTGAAACTAACTGGTACGTATATAGGGGCTCAGTGACTCTACCTTTGTGTGTGTTTCCGTTTTAAAACGTAAATAATATGATTATAATAACAGTAACAATAATAGATTCTAAGAACTTCCTCCACTATGTGAGAGAAGGAAAAAAAAAAAGATAAATAACCCAAACTAAAACATCTTAGTTCAGATAAGGGTCAAATTTGGGGGGAGGAGGGCAAGAACCACTACACAAGACTTTTACTGGGACTTCCCTGGTGGCGCAGTGGTTAAGAATCTGCCTGCCAATGCAATGGACACGGGTTCAGGAACCCGTGGGCCGGGAAGATCCCACATGCCACGGAGCAACTAAGCCCATGCGCCACAACTACTGAGCCTGAGCTCTAGAGCCCACGTGAGCCCACAACTGAGCCCACGTGCCACAACTACTGAAGCCTGCGTGCCTAGAGCCAGTGTTCCGAAACAAGAGAAGCCATCGCGATGAGAAGCCTGTGTACCACAACAAAGAGTAGCCCCCGCTCGCTGCAGCTAGAGAAAGCCCACACACAGCAACGAAGACCCAAAGCAGCCAAAAAAAAAAAAAAAATCACCTGAATTTTACAAATAGCAGAGAGTATGGTAAGGAAAATCTCACAGTGTTCCACCATAATTGGGGGAACACTCGAAGCAAAGAAAAAAAAATTTTTTTTCAAGAATTATTTCCTCCTGCCAGTCTTGCCCTAGATATCCATTTATAAAGAAACTTTCAATGTTTCTCAGGTTTAAGAAGTAGGATTGTCAGTGAATGTTTTGTATGGAAACAAAGCTTCCTAACACCCTGAGCACATATGATTCTGATTGTACATAGAGTTTCTGGGCGTGAAAATGGTATTTTTTCATTGCTAGTTTTCTGGCTGTGCTCCAAAACTACTTTTATCAAGTTATCTTGAGTGAGATCCTTTTTTGGAGGGAAGATGAGGACCTTTGAAAGACTTATGAAAACATTTGCCCATATACATCTCAGCACTTCAAGTAATGATACCAATGATACCACTTTGAGGTTCTAAAGAGAAAAACACAATCTAAAATTACCTAATCCTGCCAAAATTTCTGCTGTGGGCAATCACCACCATAATTGTTATTACTGGAAGGGAGAAAAAGAAATTAACACTTTCTGAGATTTTACTAAATGCCACTATTTAATATGCATTTTTAACTAAGTCCTCTTAACGACCTAATAGATAGGTACTATTATTGTCCAAAAATTACAAATGAGAAAAGTGGGGCACTGAAAGGTTAAGTAACTTGTTAAGTAGCTTCCTATAACTAAGTAGCAGAACCAGACTTGAACCCAAACAGTCTGGTTCCAACATCTGGGCTACTCTCTGCTATACTACTCTGTAGCCTAACTTTTCACCCTGAAGCGCAGGAAAGGTGACCACTTGAACATTCTAGACCCTAGAGATCATTGACCCCCTTCACATTCCTGGTTACCTTTGAGATTTTACATTATTAAAAAAACAAAATAAACAAAGGAAACTAACAAAACCAAAAAAACTCTGGCAGGTCCTTCTTTAATGAAATTAAATAGTCTGGAGAGAATTAACGGCAGCTATTACATTAGAACCACTGACCAAGGCTAATAGGGTCCCCTAACTGCCCACCCTAATGCAAAGTTCACCAGCTGACGAACCCTGTCTAGATAGAGATCCCAATCAGTTTCATATTGCTTCATTCTTCCATTTTATTGGTTAAATCAGAATCAAACATCTGTAACATGAAAGAGACAAGGAAACAAAAAATTAAAGAAATGTGACAAAGGAATAAACAATTCATAAAACAAAACAGAACTTGTGAAAAGCTCTCTAACTGAGATCCTCAGAAAGGCAAGATGTTGCATTCATAAAGCAAGACAGGAAGCTGTGAAAAGGCAAAAGAGTACAAGAAAAGACTCTTGAAAAAAAAATTTTTTAAGGCAGTATAGGGCTTCCCTGGTGGGGCGCAGTGGTTGAGAATCTGCCTGCTAATGCAGGGGACATGGGTTCGAGCCCTGGTCTGGGAGGGTCCCACATGCCGCGGAGCAACTAGGCCCATGAGCCACAACTACTGAGCCTGCACAGTCTGGAGCCTGTGCTCCGCAACAAGAGAGGCCGCGATAGTGAGAGGCCTGTGCACCGCGATGAAGAGTGGCCCCCGCTTGCCACAACTAAAGAAAGCCCTTGCACAGAAACGAAGACCCAACACAGCAAAAATAAATTAATTAATAAACTCCTACCCCCAATATCTTCTTTAAAAAAAAAAAGGCAGTATAAGGTTTCATATGGTGGAAACAAAACCTAGAAAGTAGAAACAGGAAACAGAGACAAGAAATTAACCGAACGACACACAGCATCAGTCCAGGAGGTCAGTATTTAACTAACAAAAATTCCAGAATTAAAAGGAAAAAAAACTTGAAGAGAGGAAATTTTCAGAGAAATATAAATTTTCTACAACTAAAAGATTTAATAAACTAATAGATTTATAGAGTCTTCCAATTAATAGGGGGCACTCAGTGCTCAAATGAATAGAGACCCACACCAAGTTATATCACTGGGAAATTTCAGACAACAAAGACAAAAAAGCCTCCAGAGAAATGGCAGCTCATCTGCAAAGGAACAAGAATCAAACTGGCCTTCTCCCACGGCAATAGAAATAAAACCAAAAATAAACAAATGGCACCTAATCAAACTTACAAGTTTTTATACAGCAAAGGAAACCATAAATAAAACAAAAAGACAACCTACGGACTGGAGAAAATACTTGCAAATGATGCAACTGACAAGGGCTTAATTTCCAAAAATACAAACAGCTCACACAACTCAATAACAACCAAACAACCCAATCGAAAAATGGGCAGAAGGGCTTCCCTGGTGGTGCAGTGGTTAAGAATCCACCTGCCAAAGCAGGGGACATGGGTTCGAGCCCTGGTCCGGGAAGATCCCACATACCGTGAAGCAACTAAGCCCGTGTGCCACAACTACTGAGCCTGCTCTCTAGAGCCTATGAGCCACAACTACTGAGCCCGGGAGCCATAACTACTGAAGCCTGCACACCTACAGCCTGTTCTCTGCAACAAGAAGCCACCGCAATGAGAAGCCCATGCACCGCAACGAAGAGTAGCCCCCACCTCGCCGCAACTAGAGAAAGCCCATGCACAGCATCAAAGACCCAACACAGCCAAAAATAAATAAAATAAAATAAAATTAATTAATTAAAAAAAAAGAAAAATGGACAGAAGGCCTAAATAGACATTTCTCAAAAAAAGACTTATAGATGGCCAACAAGCACATGAAAAGACGCTCATGATTGCTAATTATTAGAGAAATGCAAATCAAAACTACAATGAGGTTCCACCTCACACCGGTTAGAAAGGCCATCACTAAAAAGTCTACAAATAACAAATGCTGGAGAGGGTGTGGAGAAAAGGGAACACCCCGTGCACTGTTGGTGAGAATGTGCAGCCACTATGGAAAACAGTATGGAGGTTCCTCAAAAAACTAAAAATAGAGTTGCCATATGATCCAGCAATTCCACTCCTGGGCATATATCCAGACAAAACTATAATTTGAAAAGATACATGCACCCCAATGTTAACAGCAGCACTATTTAGAATAGCCAAGACATGGAAGCAACCTAAATGTCCATCAACAGAGGAATGGATAAAGAAGATATAGGATGTGTGTGTGTCTAGACACACACACACACACACACACACACACACACACACGATGAAATATTACTCAGCCATTAAAAAGAATGAAATATGAAATAATGCCATTTGCAGCAACGTGGATGGACCTAGGGACTTCCCTGGCAGTCCAGTGGTTAAGACTCTGCACTCCCACTTCCCGGGGCGTGGGTTTGATCCCTGGTCGGGGAACTAAGATCTCGCATGCTGCATGGTGTGGGCAAAAAAAAAAGGATGGACCTAGAGATTATCATAATAAGTGAAGTAAGTCAGACAGAGAAAGACAAATACCATATGATATCAGTTTGAGGTGGAATCTAAAAAAAAAAATGATACAAATGAACTTATTTACATAACAGAAACAGACTCACAGACATAGAAAACAAACCTATGGTTACCAAAGGGGAAAGGTGGGGGGGGAGGGATAAATTAGGAGTTTGGGATGAACATACACGCACTACTATATATAAAATAATCAACAAGGACCTACTGCATAGCACAGGGAACTCTACTCAACATTCTGTGATAACCTAGATGGGAAAAGAATCTGAGAAAGAATGGATATATGTATATGTAAAACTGAATCACTTTGCTGTACACCTGAAACTAACACAGCATTGTAAATAAACTATACTCCAATATAAAATAAAAATTAAATTTAAAAAAAGAGAAAGACGAATACCATATGATATCACTATATGTGGAATCTAAAATATGACACAAACGAGCTTATCTACAAAACAGAAACCAACTCGCAGACATAGAGAACAGACTTGTGGTTGCCAAGGATGGGGGAGAGGTTGGGAATTTGTGATTAGCAAACTATTATATATAGAATGGATAGACAACAAGGTCCTACTGTATAGCACAGGGAACTATATTCAATACCCTTGGATAAACCATAATGGAAAAGAATATGAAAAAGAATGTACAGATAGGTATAACTGAATCATTTTGCTGTACAGCAGAAATTAACACAACACTGTAAATCAACTATATTTCAATAAAATAAATTTTTAAAAAAAGAATCAAATTGAACTAAGACTTATCAATATTGAAGAATACTAGTGAATAATGAAGCAATGCCTTTGAAGTTCTGACAGAAAATTATGTTCAACCTAGAATTCTACTCCCAGCCACACTAACATTCCATTTTAAGAATAAAATAAAAACATTTTCAGACAAGGAATTACTCAATATTTACCTCCCACACATCTTACCTTAGTATGTACCCCAGCAAAACAAGGCAATAAACCAAGGAAGATGACTCTCTGCGAAATGAGCATAATGAAGGCAAGTCACAGGATGTTCACTGAGCAGCAGTTCTAAATAAAACAGATTAGAGCAGAAGATACAGGACATCAAGAGAGGGGTAACTATGAAAAAGGGAGATACCAGAAATTTCATTCTATCTTATAGAAAATGAAAAACTTAAGGTCAGTTATAAAAGCTAACAATACCCCCCTTCCAAAAAACTGCAACAGAGAACTCTGATGTGGAGAGGTCGTGGCACCCTGTTTTATCTTTGTAGAACTACCCTCTCCCGACCCCAACACATGTGCTTCAAATGGGGCGGACTCCACACCCATCTCCATCTGGGCATGTGACCAGGCTCTGACTATTCTAATCTATTCTCTCCACCTTGCCATAGCAACTGGTTCAGAAATAAGCACAGAGCTGAGAATCCGTGCTGGTGGGGGAGAGAGGTGAAGTAGGAGGTTACTGAAAATAAAGCCAAAGGAGGAAAGCACACAGATACAGTGAGAGACCAATTCTTCAAAGTAACATTTGAGCACATGGAGCCAATCCTACTCTATCCCCCTGGACTCTCAGTTCTGGAAACCAATTTCCTTTCTCACTTAAGTTCTAACTGGACTGGTTTTCTAACACTTATAATAAGGATCCCTAACCAAAACACTCGTCTTTCAAAGCCAGAAGTCAAAACATACCACCTATTGTTAATGAAATAAAAATAAACGTATAGTATTTACTAAGGTGACCAGAGCTAAAAATGATGATATATAACTATTTCAAAAAGAAGGTAGGGAATGGGGTAGTGGTGTTGGGATATAATTCTTCATGGGTCTCTATGTCTTGCAAGCGAGGCGCGGTCTGCTCTTTGTTCTGGAATATGATCTCAAGGATGTTCATATATCAAACCACCTTAGAAGACAGAAACTCTTCTTCCAGAGCGCAGAGCCAGCATACCACTGTCTCCCTCTGGAGCAGAGCAGGCATGCTTACTGCCCATTATAAAATATTTGCAACCCCTAAACTCAGAGTTTTCTCCAGTAACAAAAACTCATTATGTGAACAGGTGTTATCTGGTCCTCCCCTCAGTGCCCTGTGGGAACTGTGGCTCAGGATACTGGCACAAATGAATCTTGATACCCTAGCTACTGCTACTGCTGTGAGTAATAAACTCTACTTCATCTCTGACTCTGCCTCCTACCAGAATAGGAGTCTTCACCTTCCACCAGCACCCATGAAACTGTGGCAGGCTAATTTGTTAGCTTCAAGTAGAGTAAACTCTCAGATCCTTTCTAATTCCTTTTTTTTTTTTTTTTTTTGGCTGCATTTGGTCTTTGTTGCTGCATGTGGGCTTTCTCTAGTTGTGGTGAGTAGGGGCTACTCGTCGCTGCGTTGCGCAGGCTTCTCATCACAGTGGCTTCTCTTTTTGCGGAGCACAGGCCCCAGGTGCAGGCTTCAGTAGTTGCAGCACACGGTGTCAGTAGCTGTGCCTTAGAGCACAGGCTCAGTAGTTGTGGCGCATGAGCTCAGTAGTTGTGGCATAGGGCTTAGATGTTCTGCAGCATGTGGGATCTTCCTGGACCAGGAATCGAACCAGTGTCCCCTGCACTGGCGGGCGGATTCTTTTTTTTTTAATTAATTTATTTTATTTATTTATTTTTTGTCTGCTCTGGGTCTTCATTGCTGCACGCGGGCTTTTCCTTGGTTGCAGTGAGTGGGGGCTACTCTTCGTTGTGGTGGACCAGGGAAGTTCCCTTTGTAATTCTTGACAGGTGGTAAATGGGAGCTAAATCTTGACTATCACTCCAGAAAGTCAATAGATAATGCTTAAGATGGACAGACAAATCAAGAAATGGAAGTAGGGCTTCCATGGTGGCGCAGTGGTTAAGAATCCGCCTGCCAATGCAGGGAACACAGGTTCGAGCCCTGGGCCAGGAAGATCCCACATGCCGCAGAGCAACTAAGCCCGTGCGCCACAACTACTGAAGCCCGCATGCCACAACTACTGAAGCCCATGTGCCTAGAGCCCATGCTCCGCAACAAGAGAAGCCACCACAATAAGAAGCCTGCACACCACAATGAAGAGTAACCCCTGCTCACCACAACTAGAGAAAGCCCATGAGCAGCAATGAAGACCCAACGCAGCCAAAATTAATTAATTAATTAATTAATTTTTAAAAAGAAATGGAAGTAAAAGCACATTAATATGGGGGATTATCAATAAAAGAATCAAATAGAGAAACAATTGAAGTAGTTCCCTCAGGAAAGGAACTGGGAGGCATAGGACAAGAGGATTACTGTTCTCACCATAAACTCTTCTGAACCATTATTTTCCCCCCACCATCATGCATTTGAGAAAGAAGCCTTTCTTGGCTCCTTTAAAGGGGAAAAAAAGAAGTGTACAAGAAAAAAATCTTTTCAGTACTTTCATCCCACTAAAGTTGAATGGTAGCATCAAGAAAAGTACCTAATGAAGTGTGATGCTCTCATCACAGTTCTGGAAGCCTAAAAGGGAAACGGTCTCACCAATGATCATCGCAAGCCAGAAAACAGTCTTAATGTATCTCCAAAAAAGTATGTCACATCTTGCTTTGGAGAAGTTTTGTTCAATAAAATGATTCTACTAGCTATGTACACAATAGTGTCTTACAACTTCTATGGAAAGCACATTACTGGCTTCAGCATATAAATATGTATCCTTAAGCATAATTTCTTGCAATTATAGATTCTAGGCTACCCTTAAATCACTAGTGTTTTAAAAGTGAATTAAAATTAATTTATGGGAACAAAGAAGAAATATTCTTATGACAAAGGGAATAAAATATGCCATCTTACAAGAAAAAAAAGATAGACAAACAGTTAATTAAGGTTCAAAAAGTAATTCACATTAAAGAATCAGAATTTTCTAATCAAAATTTGAAATTACACATTATTTTGTATGGTAGGTAGTAGATGACTATTTTCATTTAGTATAATTTTATACAAATTACAGGGAAGTTTTTTCTTAAAAATCCAGAACAGCAAAGCCTACCCACTGTCTATCCCTCTACTCCTCCACTAAATGATCCTCACTATACAGCCACATTATAACTTTTGCCCTCCTGCTGAATCTAATTTTTAGGGAAAATGAAGGAAGAGCATACAAGTTCTGCCCCAGAGATAAGCTAAAATGTTCTTGAGCTAAACTATAAGTCTAAGTAAAATAGGATCTGGTTAGGAGCTAGCTCTGGTTTTATTTAAAATACACTTTATTTAAATCAGCATTGCTTAACTTTAACCTAACATTACTGCTTCAATCACAGTGGTCTCAGTCAATCTACTTAACTCTTGAGAAGCTGGAGCAAATAAAAGATCTCTGTGAAGTTTCACTAAGGTGTTGCTAATTTCTTTTTCACTTCTAGGTGCTCTTCACTAGGAAGGCTTTTTTTGTCCCCTGCATCGGCAGGCAGACTCTCAACCACTGCGTCACCAGGGAAGCCCTAAATATAAATTTTTTATGTAAATTATTTTATAGCTAGCTTTCTCACATTACTTTCTTTTTGACCTTCATTCATTCAACAAACGTTTGTTGAGCATCTATGAGTCTCTTGGAATACAGTAAACAAACGATCAAAGCCCTCAAGGAACTAACATTTTCGTGGTGAGAAAGACAATAAATAATCATAATAAGTAAATTTTATAGTATATGTTTCAAGGAGGTAACTATTATGGGGGAAAAACAGACTAGGGTAAGGGAACTTGGAAGTGCAGGAGGAGAGTGGCAGTTGCCATTTTAAACAGGGTAGTCAGTGTAGGCTTCCTTGAGAAGGTGCTACTAAAGAAGAGATTTGGAAGAGGTAAAGAAGTTAGGCATGAAGATTTATCTAGGCACAGGTAACAGCCTAAGGCAAGCACTTGCCTACACCATCACCACGATCTAACAAATAAGCAAAAATGTTGTCTCTTAATAATATCACCTTCTCCCAAGAAAAACCTGTGCTAGCAAAACCAAAAAAAAAATTATATTAATTCATTCAACAAATGTTTAGCTAAGGACACAGAAGAGAACATGATACGCACCACTTTCTATTCTAAACTATAAAGACCTCAGCAAGGGGACTGAGGTTGACTACAAAGTTCTGAAGTGTAAGAAATATGTTTTTTTTTCTGTTATTTAGCTTATTGGGCCTTCACTTCACTGCTTTTCAAAAAAAAAAAAAAAAAAGGCAGATTTACAGAAATCTGTCCTCCAGATAAGGTGGGATGATACTACCTACACTGAAAGTATCTCAAAGTCTCTATTCTTTAAAGCATACATATTGGCCCCTTAAGTTTCTTCACCTAAAGAGTTGATAATTTCAAAAGTACTAACAATGATATTATATTAACATCTTCTCCCCCTGCCTCCAACAGGCCAAAACATTGCTACTGGGAGTCTAATAATTTTTCTAACACTTTTCCAAGATCCACTTCAATTATAGAAAAAATGTGATCCACCAAGTACAAGGTGCTATATGCCATGCACCATGGTAGCTAAGTAAGAGGTCTCTGCTCTCCAAGACCTTATCATGTGGTATGGAAAAACATATGCATTATATATCTTTTATGCTATTTACTACTTCAAAAGTAAGTATAGCTCATAATACCACTTAGTTGCAAAGGAAAATACTATTTTTTCCCTCAAATCCCAACCAAAAGGTTGTATTTACAGAGTTGAAAACACATTTTACAAACCCTTACACCATAAAAAATTACAATCTTAGAATATATTTTAAGAATATATTTTATATCATTTATCTGATCCCACTTAGCAACTAGAGAGTAAAAGCTTAGAAAGTTAAGAGACGCACAACAAGAAATATCATATAAAAGGAACCAAATGGAATATATTTATTGATTACCTTATTTTTCCCCAATTATGTTAATGGATATTTTAAGATTAGTTGAAAACACATTTCTACATATTAAGGCATGTATGCAAGAGAAAACAGAGGACCAAAAGAAAAAAGAGTAGCACACTTTAACCTCATGCCCTAATCTACTTTTTAATTAAGGGCACAAATCCTGAAAAACACTCCTAAGTATTTATGGCTAGAAGCGTTTCTCTTCTAACCTCAACCATCAGTCTCCTCTTAGGACTGGCCTAAATAAAATGGTAACATGCTGTTATATGCTTCACCCAACTTAGCATTACATTAGCTGGCTGTGTAGTCCATGTTTTCAAGGTATCATACATAGAGCAGAAGTACTTTGTCTCTTTCTACTTAAATGGCCTATCAGGCATATTAGAGCTACCCTGTCATCATGTTTTACCAATGAGATTAGCAAATATGAAAACTGTCAGCAAGGATATGAAAAAATAGGTGTACTCTCAAACTGCAAATACTCTTTGACCCAGCAGTTCCACTTCTGGAAATTTATCCGAAAAGACAACCCATGAAGAAAATTATTCGTTACAACATTGTTTCTAATAGGAAAAGATAGCAAGACTCCATTTCTCAACCTCCCTTGCATTCAGATGTGGCCATGAACTAAGTTCTGGCTAACAAAACCTGATTGGAACTGTCCTGAAGTAGCAGCTTCTAGAAACCTCCCTGTAAAAAGGCTGGCATGTAAACCTTTGCCCCTTCTTGCATCCTCCTGCTGCTTAGAATGAGCTGCAGTAGTTGGAGATCCAGCTAGGTCAATGAGGACAAGGGCAACATGCAGCAGAGCAGTAAGAGCACAGAAAGAATCCAGGCAATCACTGCAGGGTGGGGGTGGGGCTGACGGGCAGGGGACAAGGGGAATGAGGATAGACTAAAGGGCTATCCTGACTGCAGTGTTTGCTACATAGGTACATCCAACTGTCAAAACTTATCGAACTATCCACGTGTTTCTGTGAATTTTACTGTAATTATTATGCCTCAAAAAGAAAGAGAAAAGAGCAATGCCATGAGTGCTATGCCAGCCCTAGAACACTTACCTGAACTTTTATAAGAGAAAGAAATACTTCACTGTTTAACCCACTGTTAGTTTAGCCCTTCTATCACTAATACACTCTTCATATGCCAATATGTAAAGAATGAAAAAATCAAGTGAAAAAGGCAAGATAACATTATGTAGAATATGCTACCATTTATTTATTTTTATTTTTTTAATACATTTATTTTTTATTTATTTATTTATTATTTTTGGCTGCGTTGGGTCTTTGTTGCTGCGCACGGGCTTTCTCTAGCTGTAGCGAGCAGGGGCTACTCTTCGTTGCGGTGTGCGGGCTTCTCATTGCAGTGGCTTCTTGTTGCGGAGCACGGGCTCTAGGCAGGTGGGCTTCAGTAGCCGTGGCTCGCGGGCTCTAGAGAACACACTCAGTAGTTGTGGCGCACGGGCTTAGTTGCTCCGCGGCATGTGGGATCTTCCCGGATCAGGGCTCAAGCCCGTGTCCCCTGCAATGGCAGGCGGGTTCTTAACCACTGCACCACCAGGGAAGCCCTATGCTACCATTTATGTTTTTAAAGTTAGGGGAAATAGACTATACACCAGAAGACTATGTAAGAAACTAGTAACAGTGGTTGCCCTAGTGAGGGAAAAGTATGCCCAAGGCACAGAATACAAAAGAAACTATCTCACTTTTTGCACCTTTCACATTTTGAACCATGCGAACACATTACCTATTTAAAAAATAAATGTTCTTTAATCCTAGTAAACAAAATTAAATATTTCGTTAAATTTTTTTAAAATTTTGGTATATGCAGATTTTAATGATTTGAAGACTTGCTTTGACTTTAGTTTCAAGATGATCCCACACTGAACTTAATTACTGAGACCACTAGATACAAAAATGACAAAAGAATAAAAAGTGTTGGAAGGGGTAAAAAGGGAAGGAGAGTGCTGAGAACTCTTCTTTTGAGGAAAACGGCAAGAAAACATTTTAACCAAAAAGAGAAGCACTGGGATCATTCTACTGCTGCAAATATATACTATATATCTTTTAATTTCTCATTATCTGCTTTTAATGAAAAACAAACAAAAGCAGCTAGCTAAATCAAAAAGGCCAACAAGGCTTTTCTCTGATTAGCTGAAGGAATCAAACAAAAGGTTCTTTCTTGTTAGAAGTATAGATTCTGAAGAGTTACAAATAGTAATGTGAAGGTCTCCGTATCAGATTAGAAATTGAAATAAAATGAGGATTTCTGAGAAATTTATCAAATTGACCACAGGTGGTTTTCTGTTCTCAACACTATTTTGTAACGTGTATATATAAACCCTGTTAAGTTTTTATGGTGTAAACAGTATAACAAAAGAGTTACTTGGACTTGCCTGGTGGCGCAGTGGTTAAGAATCCGCCTGCCGATGCAGGAGACACGGGTTCGAGCCCTGGTCCGGGAAGATCCCACATGCCACGGAGCAACTAAGCCCGTGCGCCACAACTACTAAGCCTGCGCTCTAGAGCCCGCGAGCCACAACTACTGAAGCCCGGGCACCTAGAGCCCGTGCTCCGCAACAAGAGAAGCCACCGCAATGAGAAGCCCACGCACGGCAACGAAGAGTAGCCCCTGCTCGCCGCAACTAGAGAAAGTCTGTGCGCAGCAACAAACACCCAACGCCGCCAAAAATAAATAATAAATAAATAAATTTATTTTTTAAAAAAAGTTACTGAAAATCTACTACTCTTAAATAAACCATTTAATTTTGTCAGTTGCCCAAGCCTTGGCCTATACATTCATGTAGTTTTGTGTATGATTAGTATATATATTTTATATACCATTTTCACATACTTATTTATATGTAATGATAATTAAGTTGAATGAAATAAAAAATATTCACTTTATAAATCCATAAAATTTTGGATTTTTATTTTTAAAAGGTAACTCATTAAGAAAGCCCTATCTCTTGCTCTAATTCCAGAAGATGACTATTCAGATCCTAAGTCAGAGGCCACCAACCATTTACTGATGATCCCAACTACCAACAACCTCATAAGTGACAAATACATACAAATAAACCCAGAAAAAGGAGGTATCATTTACATGCTCTTGCTGATAATAGTAAAAACATTAAATTGTTTCTAACAGGGTTAGACGGTCACAAACAAAATCTCTAACCCTTTAGAAATTCCTAGTAGCTACTATGGAAATTTCTTGGGGCCTCTGGAACACAAGTAGGCATAGACAATATCATTAAGCCCTTCAAAGTAAATCCTTCTGAAGGCAAAGACTGTATTTTCCAATACAGTACTGTGTATTACCCTATAAAGATTTCAGCAACAAAGACTAAATGAACATTCAAATGTAGAAGGCTCAAAGTAGGCATAGAATTAACATTTGGTGAACTGAACACTAAAAGTTTAGAAACAAAGACAATGCACATGGAAATGAAATTAAGCTTTACTTCTCTGAATAAGTTATCTACACTAAAAGCATACAAATGGGGCTTCCCTGGTGGCGCAGTGGTTGAGAGTCCGCCTGCCGATGCAGGGGACACGGGTTCATGCCCCGGTCCAGGAAGATCCCACATGCCGCGGAGCGGCTGGGCCCGTGAGCCATGGCCGCTGAGCCTGCGCGTCCGCAGCCTGTGCTCCGCAATGGGAGAGGCCACAACAGTGAGAGGGCCCGGGTACCGCAAAAAAAAAAAAAAAAAAAAAAAAGCATACAAATGGGGCTTCCCTGGTGGCGCAGTGGTTGAGAGTCCGCCTGCCGATGCAGGGGACACGGGTTCGTGCCCCGGTCTGGGAAGATCCCACATGCCACGGAGCGGCTGGGCCCGTGAGCCATGGCCGCTGAGCCTGCACGTCCGGAACCTGTGCTCCGCAACGGGAGAGGCCACAACAGTGAGAGGCCCGCGTACCACAAAAAAAAAAAAAAAAAAAAAAAAAAAGCATACAAATGACAAATTTCTTAAAAACTGAGTAATTATACTGAGGTTCATTAATGAAGGCTTGACTTTTTCCAAAGGGGGAAAAAACAGATCTGCTATCTGCCAAGAACATTAAACTGAAATCTTCAAAAGTGGCACTGCTACTACCTTAGTAAACCAGTAACACTAATATCCTTTACAAGTAGAAAGGTGAGAAGTTATGCTCATTGTTTTTGAAAAATTGGAAAGGGAAAAGGTAAAGATTAATTTCCTCCTAACTTCTCCTGAACTATCAATTTGGAGGAAAGAAAAATGGACCAAATTAATTTCATATAATATTCTCAAAGAATATGAAATAAACAGCATAAACACAAGGATAGGGGTTACTCAGATTCAATTCTAACAAATTATTACTTGATTCTACAGGAAACAAAGATCAGTAATTGTCAGACCAGTCCTTAAGGGACTTACTCAAAAAGCCAAAATCTTAAGAATTCCATTGGACTATAAACTGTGGTCAAGAGGTAACATGTATCTAAATCAGAGCCATTTAACAAGAGAAGACTCACAGGTGTTTGGTAAAAAAAATGCCTGGAAACACTGAGAACACATGAAAAGACCTTTAATAAAATGAAACCATAATATTTATGTAACCCAACAAATGAGTTGGCAAGCAAATTTTAATCTCCAAAACTAATCATATCTTTTAAAGAGGCATAGTCCCCTTCTTTCCATGTCCCCTAAAAAGGGAAAATCCATGACATTTTAATAAAGGAACAATTCTTTAAAAAGGCTTTACAACTCCTCATTCTCTACTAAAATAGAACAATTAAAATTCAAGCAGAATAGGGAATTCCCTGGCCATCCAGTGATTAGAACTCCGCGTTTCCACTGCAGGGGGCATGGGTTCCATCCCTGGTCGGGGAACTAAGATCCTTCAAGCTGCATGGCACAGCCAAAAAAAAAAAAAAAAAAAATTCAAGCAGTATAGACAAGATAGTCAAGGTTGATTCACAAAATAAAACAAGGTAACAACTACAGTAAGAATCAAGTAACTTTTTGGTAATATACACAAAAATATTAGGTAACTGATAACATTTGTAATACAGAGGCTAAGCCCCTAGATGAAATAAAGAAGAGAGGAAATAATTCATTTGTTAGATTCAGAAACAAAATAATAACTAACATGGCTAAAGTTCTCACTTAAATTCCAAGGCCATGAAATTTTTAAACATCAGTAGTTTTAAAATGTGTTATACTGTCATTTTTAAGTGCAAAAATATGTTGTACTATATAGTCTTAAAATATATGCAACTAGAATGTAAAACTATGTTTTAATATACAACCTCCTACTAATACAAACAAAAATGTGGATTTTCCAGAAAAGTTAGTATTTATCTGGACTTTAATAATCAATTCTATTAATGATACGGCAGGGGAACCCACAAGGTGTTAAGATAAACAATAAAAAGACAAAAGAATAAATTCTTAAATTTAAGACTGGTACTTGCCAAAGAATACATAGATCTGTAAACAGTGCTAAGAGAAAAAGTGACAGAAGTTAACTAATGCACTGAGCATGATGCCTGGAGTATAAAACATGCTACTCTTTTTTTCAGTAAATGAATAAATACACAGGCCTTGAAATTCCACAAGTTAAAAATGGTGGTATATAACCATTTTATCATGCTAACTACATAGCATGTTAAATAAAACATAGGCAAAGAAAATGTCAAATGAAAGACAGGATACCTAAAGCATAAAGCTATAGACCTTCTATGGACTTTTCAGGATCCATTTTCACAGTCCTTGCAGTATCCCAAATAAGCTTGACTATTGTGATGATGGTATAGCTCTTCAACTAGAATACAGCCTGAACCAGAGAAATCTAACCTCAAGGGCTGAAGTGGTGTGTAGAAAGTACCTAGAACCTCCAGAGAACAATCCTGATGACTGAACTTGAAATCAAATCTCTTGCCCTACTTTGGAAACAAGCTTGCCTCTCCTGGATTCTGGACAATAGACCAAATGTGTCCTTTGAGACTTCCTTACCAAACTCAAATTTCATCTTCAGAGACTCCAGCTTAATCAATAGTTCCCTACAGTAGTTCCAAGAGTGATTTCAGAGCTTCAGATAGACTATTTTTATATTATTATTTAAAATACATTATTTTTTAATTTTTTAATTTTCAAGAAGCAAATGAACACTTTAATACACAAAGTCCTATAACTGAATCTGCTAGAAGGTGTCTAAGTTAAACAGAAAAATGGAAAAAAAAAATTTTTTTAATTTAAAGGTACAAATTTTTTTTTTTTTTTTTTTTTTTTTTTTTGCGGTACGCGGGCCTCTCACTGTCGTGGCCTCTCCCGTTGTGGAGCACAGGCTCCGGACGCACAGGCTCAGCGGCCATGGCTCACGGGCCCAGCCACTCCACGGCATGTGGGATCTTCCCGGACCGGGGCACGAACCCGTGTCCCCTGCATCGGCAGGCGGACTCTCAACCACTGCACCACCAGGGAAGCCCCTAAAGGTACAAATTTAAATAGCCCAGGTATGTCCTTAAAGATAAGGGGAAAAAGCTAAGCCTTCAATTATGTGTCTACAATTTGGGGATATAAGATATGAAAGCTTAGAATTTAGTAGAAGAGGGGAGACTAATACACATGAAACAAAGAGTAATAAATAACGGTATACAATGAAGTTTTAAAGTGCTAAGTGGCTAAGTACTCAATTTGGGATGTCTATAAACTCAGATGAGGGGGGAAATTATCTTTACTTTCAGTAACCTCCAACTGAAATTTAGCATTTCCTTCTATTGGGAATTCAGTCAGACCACAATAATATTAACAATATCTGCCACTGTCAGTGGTAGAAATCGTAGATATTTTCCTATCACACAATCATAAGTTGCAGACACCTCCAAACAGTGACAATGTTAATCATTACTTGGAAATTATTAGACCCACGCTAAATCTTATTATTTAATACAGAAGCACATGTTACTATCTCATAATTTAAAAAAATATTTTGGTAACTGTATTTTAATGTAACTGGTTTTCTTTGTAATCCTATGTAATTTAAAAATACTATTCAGGGGGCTGGGCTTCCCTGGTGGCGCAGTGGTTGAGAGTCCGCCTGCCGATGCAGGGGACGTGGGTTCGTGCCCCAGTCCGGGAAGATCCCACATGCCACGGAGCGGCTGGGCCCATGAGCCATGGCCACTGAGCCTGCACGTCTGGAGCCTGTGCTCCGCAACGGGAGAGGCTACAACAGTGAGAGGCCCGTGTACCGCAAAAAAAAAAAAAAAAAAAAACCTACTCAGAAAATGGGTCCTATAGGCTTCAGACTGCCAAAGGTGTCTATGGAGCAAAAACTGTCAAGAGCTCTGCCCTACAGCTTCTATAGAAGCACTCTCCTTCCCCACCTCTGGATTTGATGGCATAAGGACGCAGAGCTTGAGGTGCTGACAAACACACTGTAACCACAAAGGGACAACACCATGGAAGCAGAGCTTATTAAATAAAGGAAATGAGAAGATGTGAGATTCTGACCACCTAAGTACAAGTGGATCAAGCTTCATCTTTGGTCTTTTTAGTACTACAAGCCAGTAAATTTGATTTGGTTTTCTGTTATACTCACTACACTCAACATCTAAATGGTACAGCTGATTGCAATAGTTTCTATCTCAGGAAACCAAAGCAATACCCATTTCTTGGCATAGCAACAGCAAAATTACAAAAGGATTCACTTTACCACCATTAGGGAATCTGGGGAAAATGAGTTTAGTTTTTCACAAACTGATTGTGCTGAAGACTCGCTCAATACTCACTCCAATCCACTCTCACATGGACTTCCTATTTTACAGAGGCTGTATTGCTAAAAACTACATTTTCCAGATGCCTTTGAAGCTAAGGTTTCACGTAAGACCTAAGTGTGGCCAAGCAGCCCACTTAAGATATAGAGAGCAGAAAGTAACATGTAATGATGTTCCTGCCCAAGGAAGTTAAAATTTCTGCCACACATGGTGGCCCGTAATGGCAGTAGCTCCCTTATCAGGCAAGTTCTACAGTGTCTGTGTGGTGTTTGTTCTAGAAGTTCAGTCTAATCTGTTCATTCAGCCTACTCAACATTTACCTCTTTCTTAATAAATCCCATTTGCTACAACTACTTAGAGCAAATGCTCTTGCTACAGATTCTTAAAAAATAAATACAAAGTAAACATGGATGTAAAAAAAACCAGCATCTGTGTGATGAATCTGGAGATTGGGATTGACATATATACACTAATATGTATAAAATGGATAACTAATTAAGAACCTGCTGTATAATAAATAAATAAATAAAATTCAAAAAAAAAAAAAAAAAAGCAGTATCCTATTGGCAGTTAGAAACCTAACAAGAGTTAACAGCTTATGGATACGGATATAGGCTTGACCTGGAAAGCATTATAACTGAGAAGCCCTAAGAGCTAAGGGCCAGATTACAAGGAGCACAACAAAGAGTCAAGAACAGAGCTTTAGACAGGCTCAAGATATAGAGAACAAACTAGTGGTTACCAATTGGGGGTGGGGGAGTAAGAGGTGTAAACTATTAGGTATAAAATGAGCTACAAGGATATATTGTACAACGTGGGGAATATAGCCAATATTTTATAATAACTATAAATGGGCTATAACCTTTAAAAATGGTTACAGGTTACATGGTAACAGGTTACACCTGTTAACGTATAATATTGTACAGCAACTATACTTCAATTAAAAAAAAAAAAGAAGAAGAGAACAGAGCTTTAGATAGTTTGGATCTGGAAGAGAAAGAATGGCCAGCCAAGCTGATAAATCAGAAGAAATCAGAGATAGGCAAAGAACTGAGAGGAGAGAATTCAAAAAATGAACATGTCTTCTGTACAACTAAATACCAAAGATGACAAATGGGCTAAGAATTTAACTAAAAGATCCGTTTTTCACATTATTTCCTTTCTCAAAGATTGTCCTGAGTAAAAAATAATGCTCAAACTCCCTCCATAATTGGGTCCCTTGTCTGCTACTGCAGCTTCATAACTTTGTCTTTTTCTTTGTTTTTTTAATACCATACTTTTAATCAGTCTTTTAAAATTAAATAAATAAATAAAACCTCTTCTCCAGATCCCAAAATAAAAGTCCAATCCAAGGCCCACACCTAGGAAGCTTTGTCTGGCAGTCCCAGTTGTCTCCTCTGAATTCATGTAACATTTATTTATCAGACACCTAATTAAAATCCAAACTAAATTATAAGCTTACAGAGAGCAGGGGCTATGTTCTTCATTTCTTTATATTCTGAACACCCAGCATAATGCCACTCAAATGTACTGCTAACAGCTAGGCCCTTTCAACAGGTAGTTTCAGAAGGGTGGAAGTAAGATTGCAGGAGATTAAAAATTTAATTAAATTGACTTGGAAGGTGAACAAAGAAACCTTCCGTAGAAATGGTAATGTTCTATATCTTGACAGGGTTATCGCTTAAATAGATGTATGAACTTGTCCAAACTAAGGGACAAGTTAAACTATTTGTTTACTTATTTAATAAGTAAACAAATAGTTCATGATAGGCATGCAAAAGTATTTACTGGTAAAGTATACTTACTTTGAAATACAACCAAAATATAAGATGGATTGATAAATACATAGAGAGAGGGTAGAATGGATGGATAAATAGATAAGCAAATACAGCAAAATAAGAATTACAGAATCTACATTGTGGATATTTAGATATTCATATTCAATGTATAAACACTTCTTGCAACTCTTCTCTGATTGAAATTTTCATGATAAAATGTTAGGGGAAAAAAGCAGAGTGGAAATAATGTGAGGCTCACATTATTTCAGAAGTTTGTCAATTAAAGGATTGACCTTAGAGAAGAAAAGGAAGGTATATATACATGCCTCTGAGAGAGGGATGTCTGGATTGTTCCTCTTCTACCTCAAGTCTTAGACTGCCTATACAGACTAGTTCTGGCCTTGAGTGCTTGCTCTTGCCTGAAAAAAAATGCTCACTCACTAAGCTCCCTTCATTCTAGCACAATCCAAACCTGTGGAGCCTGACCCCTTTGTCTGCCTTGGGCTATGATAATCTGTTCCCTATTCTTTTTACCTGAGCTTCTAATACCTACTTAACTGACCTTTAGACAAAACCTCTGGCCAATCTGCATAACATAAATGGTTCATCCTCTTGGTCCAATTCTTGCCCTTCAGACCCATGGCCCCCATGGCAACGGAATGTTAAAACAAAGGTCACACAGTCCCTGGCTGAGGACCTGGCAGAGGTACTCAAAACATGTTTGTTAGATGAATAAAACCCATGCCTGATAATAATATAATACACACATAAATAGAGCTTAGTTTCACATTTAAATCTACATTGTGCTGAGGGTTGAAAATGTGTGTGCTAAGTTTCTGGAGTTGAACATTTAAAAAGGGAAGATCTGGAGCCTCTTCTGTGAAGAGCAAACCAGAAGACAGAGCTGGAAACGGAAGGTTGACAAACTCTTTCAACTGACATTAAGAAACACCTACATTTAAATTATTAATGCTTTTCCCAGATAATACAGTACATTCATCAGCTTCAAAGTGCCATAAACATGAACTACAGGGGGAAAGATAAATTATGCAACAGTAAGAATTGATAGGAATTCAATTTCCAATGACCTAAATGCACTTGGGAGTTAATTTGCTTTTTGTTACTGTAGCTTCCAAAGGACTGCAGATTATGCACTTGCTGAATTTTGCCTTTGTCACACATGACCTAACAAGGAAGGCATTCATTCTACCATAGTAGCTTCTCTCAAGTATCTGGTTCTAAACAGCTGCAAATTTTGGAAGATAACACTGAATGATGTTTCTAACCATTAGTTCGTTCCCTCCCCAACAAATATGAAAACAAGATTAAGGTTTACTAGAATATCAAAACTGTGCAAATTAAACTGGCTGAGCATAAAGTTATTAGAAAATAAAGTAGAGGACACGGGTTTGTGCCCCGGTCCGGGAGGATCCCACATGCCGCGGAGCAGCTGGGCGCGTGAGCCATGGCTGCTGAGCCTGCGCATCCGGAGCCTGTGCTCCGCGACGGGAGAGGCCACAACAGTGAGAGGCCCACGTACCGCAAAAAAAAATTAAAAAGAAAGTAGACAATTTGTACAAGAATTTAAATTCTAGATGTTAATAGAATTGATCCAATAAACATATCCTAAAGAATTTCTAAAATACAACACTTTCATTGTTCACATTTGCCTTTATCTGTCAGAAAGATGCTATATCACTAATGACTGGCTGATATAGTCCCTTAAATGCTATAACTGGATAAAATGACAAACTATTTCAAAATAATACAGATCTCAAATAAATTTCCATTTATAAGAAGTAGAAGCTGCTTCCTAGACCCAAAACTGCTAGGCCTGGGTGAAAAATAACCTGCCAAAAGTAGAAACAAACTGTAAAAATGTTTCAGAGTGTTATGTGTTATGGCTGGTGAAACGGTTATACGACTATACAAAGAAGCTGAGTTTTTTACACCTGCCATTGTTCCCAGGTCATATCAGAATACATGAAGACATTTATTCTCCACCTATCAACTCATTTTTTTAAATAAATTTATTTATTTTATTTATTTATTTTTTGGCTGTGTTGCGTCTTCGTTGCTGCACACGGGCTTTCTCTAGTTGCGGCAAGCGGGAGCTACTCTTCGTTGCAGTGCAAGGGCTTCTCACTGTGGTGGCTTCTCTCTTCTCTCATTGTGGAGCACGGGTTCTAGGCACGCGGGCTTCAGTAGTTGTGGCACATGGGCTCAGCAGTTGTGGTGCACAGGCTTAGTGGCTCCAGGCCATGTGGGATCTTCCTGGACCAGAGATCAAACCCATGTCCCCTGCACTGGCAGGTGGATTCTCAACCACTGCGCCACTAGGGAAGCCCCTATCAACTCATTTTTCATTGAAAAAAATCATAACTGCTAAACACGACAGAGGAGGAAAAAATGTACTGCCAAGGAGAAGCTATTTTATTATCAGCATTTATATGTCTTTCAACTCACATGTAGTTTGACTTTTACCATATACCCTAGTACATTTAATTTACACAGATCCACGTAGCCTCCCCCAGAAAGGCTCCCTGGAAAAGACACATGCAAGTGTTCTTTCTGTACCTCCTTCAACTTCATTACATAATATCTTGTCATGATCCTTTGATTTTAAAGAGTAGGTTGATTAACACCCTCAAAATCAGCAATTTCATGTTAATTTGGTACTTATGTCTTGAAGATCCAAAAACCCAAATTTTGTCTTTAGAGCCTTAACACTGTCACCACACGATTCCTAATTTCTTAAAATAAATATATATATAAAATAATTTTCAAGTACTGCACAAAATGCTATAGAATTTCCAAAGTACAGTGAGCATTAAAATGAGATTTACAGGAACACCTTGTTTTGTAAACTTCCAGTCAAATCTAATGGTAATTAACAAGGGTAAATTTTTGCTTTCATTTTCTACAAAAATGCACTAACAGAGCATGACTTCCACCAGCATGTTGATGCAGAATCTAGACAGACAATACCTTATCAATCACCTTTAAAGAGCAAATGAGAGAAGGAAGTATTAACAAAAAAACCCTAACATTACAAGTCAAGGTCAGTGGGGACGGGCTGAGGACTCCTATCCAAGCTTCCTGCTGAAGACACTAAATTGTAATTATGCTTCAATTTTAAGCCATCTACCTCTCAAACTAGATCCTATTTAAATAATTTTACAGAGAGGAAAAATGATGAGCAAAAGTACTGATATGCTGCAATACCTGAAGAGAGTCATTAATGGCAGGTGACTAGCTTCTCTTCTGGCCTGATCTCTTTCGGAAGAAAAGCAATATTCATAGGCAGGGCACTTTTTTAAATTCTGTAGTTTCATATTTGAAAGCATTACAGACGAAATATTAGTTACTTGTCCAGCCAAGCAGTCCTGGTATATGTTATTATACTGTTACAGCCCAGTCTTACTAAGAAAACAAGGAAAATCCTTGTTGTTGAGCTATAAGCATAGGAAACCCTCAATTATCCATGGACAGGGACAACCTGGATAAATTAAATCCCCAGGTAATTATTATTTAAGAAGAATGTTGGATTAATTCAGAACTCCTCCTCCCCTCTTTACAAAAGAAAAACTTGACTTAAAATCCCCTCTCTCTCTTCCAGACCACTAACAAAAAAAGCAAATAGGCAGATAAATGATTTTTAAATTGTCTAGCAAAAAAGAGTAAGGCAAATAATTATCAGCACTCGAATTGGTTCTGTTTTTTCCAGCAATTCCGATCACAAGCCATCAAACTATGAGTTTAGCTTTCTCAAATGCATTTACATTAAACACCCACCCATCCACCCCCCCCAAAAAAAAAACCCTCCTGATTGAGATTTTCCTAAATCAAATGGGTCTTATTGAACTGTACTAACAATGTTCGAAATGGAAGTTAAAGAACTTAACAACTATTACATTAAAACTGTAAAATGCTGATATCGAACAACTTTCGATTCAAAATCTCTGCGATGCTAGACGTTGACAGAAGCTTTAACTTCCTTTTTCTCCCCTCCGGGTCCTCCTGGCCCTTCCGCGTGTCAAGCTACCCGCCGGGGTCTGCAGTGACATCACAGCCCATCTCTTGGAAACCCCTGACGTCACAGACACGCTGAACCACAGCACTATGACTTCATCGGGACTGGGGCGGAACCGCAGTCGACTTGCGCCAGCCCGGAGGCTAGAGAAGCTTCCGAGCCTCGGTCCTGCCAGGTCCCCGAAGAAGGTTAAGGACAGGCGCCAGCTCACCTGCGCTGGTACGGGGAAGGACGGAGCGGTCGAGCCCCGGCGGGAGCGACAGGGCGAGGCTACCCCCACCCAGGGCCCGATTTCCTCACCGGCCGCCGGTCCCGGGGGTGGGAGAGCCGACCTGGAGCCTCCCCACGGCCTATCCCGGATCTCCTCCGCTTCAGCCCTGGCCCGGGACCCCACTCCCGCCCGCCGGCCTGCCCGACCCTCCGTGCCCCGCGGGGGTGCTCAGCGCCCGGCCCGTGTGCGGGCAGAGGACGCCCCCGACGAGGTGCGGGCCGCCGGGTCCCTGCCCCAGACCGAGCCCCGGACCGGCGGGAGGCGCCCCCGCCCCCACCCGCCCGGCGCCCCGAGAGCGCAGGCGGCCGGCGGGAGGGGGCGGGGAGCGGCCACGGTGGCCGCCGCCAGACCCCGACCGCGCCGCTCTCGCGCCACGCCCCACCCCGGCCCAGACCCACCTGCGCTCCTGCCCCGGCCGGGGCCTGGCCCGGGGCTGCACACCGCGATACAGCGGCGGCGGCAGTTGGCCTGGCTCGCTCCCCACCGCTGAGGCGGACCGAGCGCCCAGCGCGGCGCGGCGGAGCCCAACGCTCGCCCCGAAACCCATTTGTTTGGCTAAAACGGCGTGACGTCACGCGCCGGCCCAATCGACGGCTGGCCAGGGGAGGGGCCGCGGAGCCAGGGAGTCGCAGCGCCCCTGCCGGGATTCTGCGGCACTTCGGACGCTGGGGGTGCGAAGAGTGTGGGACTTAAAAAAGGGAGAACCGGGTGAGGCATCTTCGGGCCCCCAAGTGGTGAAGAGTGAAAGCTCGAGTAAGACCTGCAGAGAAAGGAATCAACCCCTCAGGCTAGCCAGAATGGTAGTAACGCCAGTGTTCAACAGCCAATAGACATGACAAGTCTACTAATAATACTGATGGGTGGATGTGGAGCTATAAAAGGTGTTAGATTACTGTTAGATAACTTAGTAGACTTGGGTTCAAATTTTGCTTCTGCTACTGTCTGGGAAGGCTGGGCTTCAGAGTTCTCATTTGTAAAATGAAGGGTTGAAAGAGTCCTTTATGTTATCCTTTTCTATGCAAATCATGGCAGGAATATCTACCAGCAAGCTGATAAACTTTGAGGTTGACAGTCTCAAAATGTGATCTTTAGAAGTTTAAGAGATTGTAAATGATTACTATAAGAAGTTTTTAGTATTTTACTTAATACTTTCAAATCAGAGTGCCAGTGAGGACCCTTTTACACTCAGCCTTTAAAATGCTAATTGCTTTCACTGTAAAAATAATTTTAACTACATCATAAAACATGAGGACAATAAAGAAAAAAAAATCCTTCACTCTAATACAGTCACTCAGCATTCAGCTTATTTGCTTTTAGACCTTTTCTCTCATGCATATTTATTTTACAGTGTTGTGATCATAGTGTACACAAAATTTTGGATCCTGGTGGGTTTTGGGTTTTTTTGGTTTTTTTGGGGGGGGGTTCTTCCATAACTATTTCTCCTATTTCTACATAAACTTCATAAACACTTTAACAGCTGCATAAAATTATATTAGGCGGACATACAAATTTTACCAAATTCTTTATTCTTGGACTTACTTATTTCCTTCCCGTTATGCTGTTATAAAGAAACCATAGGACATTCTCATGAATGTAAATTTTTAAAGATAAATACCCAGAAATGAAATTTCTAGTTGAAAGAGTATCACCACTTTTATAGTTACTAATACAAACTGCCAAAATGCATTTTAAAAGGTTGTACCAAGTTTCATTTAAATCTGCAGCTTTGATTTTAGCCAGCCCTTTTAAAAAGTAGTTTTGTCCAGTTATAAAACTACTCTTTTTTTTTTTAATTTACTTATTTATTTATTTTTTGGCTGCATTGGGCCTTTATTGCTGTGTGCAGGCCTTCTCTAGATGCGGTGAGTGGGGGCTACTCTTCGTTGCGTGCGCAGGCTTCTCAACGTGGTGGCTTCTCTTGTTGTAGAGCACTGGCTCTAGGTGCGCAGGCTTCAGTAGTTGTGGCTCACGTGCTGTAGAGCACAGGCTCAGTAGTTGTGGCGCATGGGCTTAGTTGCTCCGTGGCATATGGGATCTTCCCGGACCAGGGCTCAAACCCGTGTCCCCTGCATTGGCAGACGGATTCGTAACCACTGCGCCACCAGGGAAGCCCTATAACTACTCTTAAAATATATATTATAAAACCTTAAATATCAAAAAATTAAATAAATATTTCCTATGATCTCACCACCAAGAAATAACCACATAACACCGCCATCTAGGCTTTTATCTGTATAGATAATTTTAATCAAAGTTGGAGGGGGTCATATTGTACATACTGGAATTAAGCCATATGTCTATTTAATATCTGATCAATATTAGCTCAATGTATCATGATCACTTGAACCTTCTTTATGTCAATATTTGACTCAAAGTTCAATCTATCCTCTCAGGTTCATCTCAAACACTGTCCTCAAAACCTCTTGATTATTTCAATGAATCAATAATTGATTCCTCTTCCCTTATGACCCTTATTTTACTCCATGCACATCTTGCATATGTGTATTTAATACACCCTACTAGATTCTAAACTGCTGGAGAATAAGGATTATACCCTAGTATCCACCAAAGGATCTTGCAGTTGATATTGCTTAAACATTTAACAATTAAATCCATGTTAATCATCTGCACTTTTCTCATGACAATAGATGAATATGATCTCCATTTTCAGTGTTTTCTGAAGTTGGTTAATAGCCACCATTTATTGCATTTACAACGTATAATCCAGACTCTATGTTAACTGTTTTGTATCCATTATCTCATTTAATCAGAAAACACCTCTATGAGATAAGTACAGTTGGTCCTTCATATCCATACCATTTTATATAAGGTACTTGAACATCCGCAGATTTTGATAGCCACCAGGGGTTCTAGGACCAATCACCCTCAGAATCCGTGGGACAACTATATAATGTTTCAATATTCAGTGTTCATCAAAGTGTGTTTTAGAAATGATACTGTTTCTCAACTGAAGTGGGGATATTCTGTACATTAACCAATGCAGAATAAAAAATGTACTGTGCCTTGCCTCTTGTTTCAAATGTATAACCTTAAAGCTAAGTATACCTACTGAGAGCTTATGCATATTCTGCAGTTTAAGCAAAATATAATATTAAATTTTCCATATAAAATTCCACACAGTACGAATGTATGGAATATATATATGTGTATGGAATATAAAATATGTATATATGTATGGAAGATAAATTTTTCATACAGATGAGGAAACCCAGGCTTGAAGAGTTAAACCATTTGACCAAGATTAAACAGGTATTAGAGCCAAAGTTAGCAAAGACCCCAGAATTCTTACCATATCACTCACTGTATTGTTACTGGGAATTTCAGAGGGGTGAAAGACACTGAAACTACAAAACACAACACAAATATCATCAAAATGAAATGACAATGGTTTCCATGTGGCCAGCACATCTTCATTGTAAGAGTTCCATTAGAGTTGGTGTGGTTTACGGGGCTTCCCTGGTGGCACAGTGGTTAAGAATCTGCTTGCCGATGCAGGGGACATGGGTTAGAGCCCTGGTCTGGGACGATCCCACATGCCCCAGAGCAAATATGCACATGCTCCACAACTACTGGATCTGTGCTCTAGAGCCCACAAGCCACAACTACTGAGCCCTCATGCTGCAACTACTGAAGCCTGTGCGCCTAGAGCCCATGCTCTGCAACAAGAGAAGCCACCGCAATGAGAAGCCCACACGCCACAGCTAGAGAAAACCCGTGTGCAGCAACGTAGACCCAATGCAGCCAAAAATAAATTAAAAATAAATTTTTAAAAAAAAGGAGTCTGTGTGGTCTAATGCAGTGTTTCTCAAACTGTCTCTGGTTAAGGACCAGTTGTGGGATTTTTTTAAAATATTTAATACATTGGGGCTTCCCTGGTGGCGCAGTGGTTGAGAGTCCGCCTGCCGATGCAGGGGACGCGGGTTCGTGCCCCGGTCTGGGAGGATCCCACATGCCGCGGAGCGGCTAGGCCCGTGAGCCATGGCTGCTGAGCCTGCGCGTCCGGAGCCTGTGCTCTGCAAGGGGAGAGGCCACAACAGTGAGAGGCCCGCCTACCGCAAAAAAAAAAAAAAAAAAAAAAAAAATATTTAATACATTGAGAACTGATTATTTTGTAAAATATAGTAAAACTGAAACTACTAGAAATATGAAATTGTTTGAAAAAAAATAAAAGCTCAAATTCTTGATTATTAAACTCAGCACACAGAAAGTTAGTCAAATTGCTAGTAAGGTTTCTGAAAGTCTTCCTCTCATTTCTGCTCTTATCACAGACTTGCTCTAAAGTTGGCCAGTGGGCCACACTTCGAATAGCACTGGTCTAGGAGAAGGATCAGACTAGGAGGCAGTGAAACCACTTGAGGCAAGTCCTTCCTTTGATTCTATTTCTCCATTTGTACAATGGGAATAATCCTTGAAACAAGCCAGTAGAGCCAGTGCAGTGCCTCAGGCCTGAGAGGGAGCTCTTGAGTGGGGTTGGGCATCAGTGTGGTATGGTGAGGTCATGGGACTGATAAGGTGCTGACAGAAGAACAGATTAAGGTGGCCTGAGATGGCACAGCCACAGAGAAGTTCTAAATATACATAGTATATAACTTTGGTTATTTCATCAATGATTGGAACTTAGTCATCTCAAACCAGCAAACATCACATTAAATTAAAACCCAGTGCAATGGGTTTCTTTGTATAGACTGGGACTCTCAGCTCAGAAGAAAACTAAGAACCTACCACTTGCTCCTCAATAGCTCACTCCTACCTCCAAAGGAAAAACACCATCTCATCTTCCTCACCACCCCCAAACTCTTCATCCTGAACCCAACCTACTCCCTCAACTGCAGGACAGAGGAAACCAAGAGGCAGGCTCCACAGGACTTTGCCTCTAGGTCTCTTTACTACAGAACTACAACCCTGGGTGTGATCGTGCCTTTCCCTACCTACTCACTGTATTACCATGAAGCTCAAATAAATGAGAAAAGTGAACGTGCTTTCCAAAATTTAAAGTTTACAAAGGCACGCACTTAACTTCGCCTGGAATGAAGTCGTTGGAGCATGTATGAAGCGCTGAGCTTATGCCCAGCCTGGGCATGGATGAAACATGGTGGTGGTGAACGGAGACGGTAGAGGCTACGCAGCCACAAGAAAGAGCTTCCTTCACAGTAAATAAAAGAGCAACTAAAGAGAAACAGAAGAACCAGGGCAGCAAACTGCCAAGAGAGAAGAGAATATCTCGTCACTGAGACGTGGATTGTGAGGGGTAGAAAGCTGAATAAGTATTGAAACCAGAAAAATACCAGAAAATCATAGTTCTTATCTTCCTTTTTGGATCTTGTGCCCCTGTAAAAATCTGATAAAAGTTAACAACCAGGAGTCTTCTCAGGAGAAAACAAAAACAAAAACTGATATAGGCACAAATCATTTTGAGAATAATTTTAATTCATTCAAAATCAAAATCCCTTAGGGGACTTCCCTGGTGGCACAGTGGTTAAGAATCTGCCTGTCAATGTAGGGGACATGGGTTCAAGCCCTGGTCCGGGAAGATCCCACATGCCGCGGAGAAACTGAGCCCTGCGCCACAACTACTGAAGCCCTTGCGTAGAGCCTGGGCTCCGTGACAAGAGAAGCCACTGCAGTGAGATGCCTAAGAACCACAATGAAGAGTAGTCCCCACTCACCACAACTAGAGAGAAAGTCCGCGCACATCAACAAAGACCCAACACAGCCAAAAATGAATTAATAAATAAAAAAAAAGTCCCTTAGATCAACTTGCTTTATGGTGACCTGCACACTTATAAAGGGAAGTAAAAGACAACAGCCTCCTCCAGGGAAATGCCAAGGCAAAACCAAATCAAGGTCTCAGGACTTCCTCTCTCCAAGGTATTGTCCTTAAAAGATCCCATTGTTGGGCTTCCCTCGTGGCTCAATGGTTAAGAATCCACCTGCCAATGCAGGGGACACAGGTTCGAGCCCTGGTCCAGGAAGATCCCACATGCCACGGAACAACTAAGTCCGTGTGCCACAACTACTGAGCCTGTGCTCTAGAGCCCATGAGCCACAACTACTGAGCCCACGAGCCACATGTACTGAGCCCACGTGCCACAACTACTGAAGCCCACTTGCCTAGAGCCCATGCTCCACACAAGAGAAGCCACTACAATGAGAGGCCTATGCACTGCAACAAAGAGTAGCCCCCGCTCACCACAACTAGAGAGAGCCTGCACGGCAACGAAGACCCAAAGCAGCCAAAAATAAATAAATTAAATAAATAAATAAATAAAAAACAGATCCCATTGTTGTCAGTGCCCTTTGACCTTTCAGCAACATTCAGATGATAGCTTCTACAACACCAACACAAAGATCCACAGCAATTTCTATGTGTATCCCACTTCTTGATAACAAAAAAAAAGGGAATCCCTCCAGAAATCTTCACATTCTTATTGTCATAATTAACAGTTGGGTAGATCTGATACGCTGCCACAATGGTCTCCCTCCCTAATGTCTGACTTTTAACCAGAAATAAAGGCATAAGCAACAATCTGCATTCCTGATGTTCCTATATTCTAAATCTCTGTACTGTCAATGAAATCTAAGAGTAGTTCAGCAAGAAACATTTTGTTAGCTCCTTAATCAAATCAGACAATCTCTGTTCCATCTCAAGGCCTTTGGGCCTCCACATCCCTCAGCCTGGAGGGCCCCTTTTCCCCCTCTCAGCACCTGGTTAGCTCCGACACTACTTTACATGCTGGCTTAAAAACTCTTCAGAGCATTGGAGGTGCCACAATATATTTAAGAGGGACCTTGGAGGGAGAGGAAGGTGAGCTGGAGAACTTAGCTTAAAGTACCTTTGCCTAGCAAATCCTGTTTTTACTTAGATTTTATATATTTTTTTTAATTTTATTGATGTATAGTTGATTTACAATGTTGTGCTGTACAACACTTTCTGCTGTACAGCAAAGTGATTCAGTTATACATGTATATATTCTTTTCCATTATGGTTTATCACAGGATATTGAATCTAGTTCCCTGTGCTATACAGTAGGACCTTGTTGTTTATCCATCCTATACATAGTAGTTTGCATCTGCTAATCCCAGTCTCCCAGTCCTTCCCTCCCCTAGGTTTTATTTTTATTTGGGGTCACATGGGGAGGTAGCTAAAGCCTCTTCAAGCCATGACTTCCCTAGCCATCCTATCTAGTCTCTCTGAAGGAGAGCAATACCCTGTGGGGCCCTCCCAGGTACAAATCCTTTCTGTGTCTCCCCCCATCCCCCCACCCTCTTTCTTGTTTGTAGGAAATAGGCATCATTCAGCCTCCTTGACCTACCCTGAGTTCCAAAGTGCAGGTTCAAACAGTTGCTTATCAGGGAAGGGAAGGAATGCAGAAACAAGCCGTAGCAGTCAAGAAACAATAGTGCAGGACTTCCCTGGCCGTCCAATGGTTAAGACTCCATGCTTCCACTGCAGGGGGCACTGGTTAGATCCCTGGGAACTAAGATTCCTTGACCAAAAAAAATAAAAAATAAAAAGAAACGATAGGGCAGCCATGGGGCAGGGTCCTGATTCCTCTTCAAGGAATGTACATAACAATACCTTTGAGTTCTTCTGTAGGAGCTAAGGCCCCACCCAGGTGGAGGATGGTAACTTCAGGCTGAGCACAAGATTCTTGGAGCACCGCCCTATTACCTCACCACCAATCAATCAGAAGAAAGTCTGCACACAATGGAAGATAAGGAAAATAACAAAGACCCTTACCCCCTCCCCAAATGGTTCTCCCTTTAACTTCTCTCTTCCTACTAGCACTTGTCTCTCAAATATTGGCTTTCCACTGGTGAGGAACTGAACTTGAGTTCAGTAACATCTCCCAAATTACCCTCTTTCACAAAATTGTTTCACAAAACTTCATAATACTAATTATACTACTTTTTTATTTATTATAACTCCCTGTAGAGGGACTGAGTTTTATTCATTGCTGTGTCTCAATGCCAAGTGCAGTGTCTGAGACTTAGAAGGTACTCAGTGTGTAATGTTTGACTGACTTCTTTTTAAATGCTAGAAAGATTTTTCTGCAAGGACAGCAGTGATCTATATTCAGAATGACTTAACTCCTGCAGTTATGAGAGGTAGAAATTTTTGAAGGGAGGTAGAAAAAATAGAAGGATCTTCCTGCTCCTAGAAGAATCTTCTTAGTGGGATTTTCCCCAGGAGATATTCTCTCCACAGCTAGCGGAATAAGATCAAAAGTGATGGTCCAGATAAGACCATAGACTCAGTAGCCTGTAGCCACTGATGTGAGAACACCAAGTCTGAAGCTAGATGGTGGGGCTTCTTACAGAACCAGGAGAACAGCTGTGCTTAAGAGACTAGAAGCCTGGACTTCCCTGGTGGCCCCATGGTTAAGACTCTGTGCTTCCAGTGCAATGGGCATGGGTTCGACCCCTAGTCGGGGAAGTTCTGCATGCCACATGGTGGGTGGGGGTGGGGAAGAGACTAGAAACCAAGCAGCAATGCTGTCTAAAGAAACAGAAGGAAAAGAAAATCACAAAAGGAGAATACAGGGACCTCCCTGGTGGTCAAGTGGGTAAGACTCCGCTCTCCCAATGCAGGGGGCCTGGGTTCGATCCCTGGTCAGGGAACTAGATCCCACATGCATGCCGCAACTAAGCGTTTGTATGCTGCAACTAAGAAGCCCAAATGCTGCAAATAAAGATCCCACATGACACAACTAAGACCCAGCGCAGCCAAAAATGAATAGATAGATAGATATTTTTTTTAAAAAAAGGAGAAAGGAGGTTTGCATATCCTGCTAATTATTATAGCACAAAGGAAATTAAACCCACTCAAGAATCATGCTACATTCTATGTACAAACATACAACAGGCAAAAGGAAAGCAGCTCACCACACACACACCATCCCCAAGCCCATCACTCCTTCTTCCTGCTCTTAGCATAAAATTGGAACTCTTTACTACAGCACATTATAATTAGACATGTCCCCTTCCTCAATCTCTCTCCATTCTGCCCCTTGTCTTGGCTGAAATGTTACCTCCTCAGAGAGCTTTCTCTAACTCTCCTATGGAGTATTTCAGTCTTGTCACTGTCCTTCACAGTATCTATGCCTGACACATAATGGGCGCCCAATAATATCTGTTGAATTATTTTAAATGTTCATATTTTTTGGGCTTCCCTGGTGACGCAGTGGTTGAGAGTCCGCCTGCCGATGCAGGGGACACAGGTTCTTGTCCCGGTCTGGGAAGATCCCACATGCCGCGGAGCGGCTGGGCCCGTGAGCCATAGCCGCTGAGCCTGCGCGTCTGGAGCCTGTGCTCCGCAACGGAGAGGCCACAACAATGAGAGGCCCGCATACCGCAAAAAAAAAAAAAAAAAGTTCATACTTTTTCACACCAAACAACTTAATCCAGGATGCATATGTTCATCACCAATGGATGACTAATAAGAGCAACAAGAGTAGAAGGTATTGTACATTAGAAATAGAACCTGAATAAAGTCGGAATCTAAGGTATCGGTACAAGAAAATGACCCAAAGTAGGAACATCTGAACCCTGCAGAACCCAACCAACCAGTCATGATTTTAGTGCTTCAACACACATTACGCTTGATCAAATTTTCTGGTTCACCAATTGATTGTAAGTATATTTATACTATCTACTTGGCATTTAGATGGGAACTAGTGTTTGTTGGGTAATGCCAGGTAACTCATTCTTATATCCTTCATTTTTTTTTTTTTTTTTTGTGGTACGCAGGCCTCCCACTGCTGTGGCCTCTCCCGTTACGGAGCACAGGCTCCGGACGCGCAGGCTCAGCGGCCATGGCTCACGGGCCCAGCCGCTCCGCGGCACGTGGGATCCTCCCGGACCGGGGCACAAACCCGCGTCCCCTGCATCGGCAGGCGGACTCTCAACCACTGCGCCACCAGGGAAGCCCTATCCTTCATATTTTTAATAAGGCTCTGATCTGTTTGTTGAAAAATGACAAGAAAGAAAATGGTGGGGGCAGAAAGGAGTCCATTGGCTGTCTATAAAATAGCAATTTCCTTTTTCTTCCTTGCTAACAGAATCCTGGTTTTGGGCACCTTCTGTGTGCTTCAGGGGAGCTGGGCCCAGATCCATGGGATGGCTAATGATTGACCTAAGCCAGTGGTTCTCAGTGGGGTGATTGATTTTGTCCTCCAAGGGACATTCAGCAATGCCTGGAGATATTTCTGATTGTCACAACTTGGGGGGATGTACTATTGGCATCTAATAGGAGAGGCCAGGGATGCTGCTCAACAGCCTACAATGTACAGTTCAGCACTGCCACCACAAAGAATTATCCCTCCCCAAAGGCCAAAGGTGCTAAGCTTGAGAAACACTGCACTAAAGTAATCGGTGTGGTCCCGAGCTCTTTGTCAGGGTTTGGTTCAGGCACAGGTGTGTGATGCAAATCTAGCTAATAAAATGCAATGGGTAGTTTACTGAGATACTTCTGGAAATGTTTTTTCTCACCCTTAATTAAAAAACATTCATTTTTGGTTGAAATGCATTACTTTCCTAAATAAAATTATATTTAAGGACAATAAGACAGAGAGAGAAACACACAAGAAGAAAAAGTCCCTCATCTGCTGCTAGATGTCATTGTGTCCTCATGTGGTGCCTGGTACTATGACTGCCATCTTGGGATCATGAGAGTTGTTAGGGGCAGACAACATGAGAGAATGGCAAAGCAGAAAGATGGAAGTAACTTACATCCTTGAGGACATCGTTGAACTTCTGATTAAAACAGTCCTTGAGACTTCTTTTTATATGGAATAATAAATTATATTACTTTTAAGGCATTCATAGGACTTCCTAAAAAATTTGAAAGTAGCTGAAGACATCCTGGTACATATAATATATATTTGTGGGCGGGAGTTTGTCATATAGAAAATAAATCAGAGGGGAGAGACACTGACCTATTTCTTTGGGTACAAGTGCTACCATAACCTAATAATAAAACAATTTTGTTGGGCTTCCCTGGTGGCACAGTGGTTGAGAGTCCACCTGCCGATGCAGTGGACACGGGTTCGTGCCCCGGTCCGGGAAGATCCCACATGCCACGGAGCGGCTGCGCCCGTGAGCCATGACCACTGAGCCTGCGCGTCCGGAGCCTGTGCTCCGCAATGGGAGAGGCCACAACAGTGAGAGGCCCGCGTACCGAAAAAAAATAATAATAATTTTGTTTTGCTATGCTTCTGGAATAATCTTAAACTAATGATACTAGAAGTTGATAAAACCAGTGGGAAAAGAATCTCTGTCTGTCAATGCATGTTTGTGTTCTTTATTTTTATTTTTTTAATTAATTAATTTTATTTATTTGTCTTTGGTTGCATTGGGTCTTCGTTGCAGTGTGTGGGCTTCTCATTGCAGTGGCTTATCTTCTTGAGGAGCACGGGCTCTAGGCACGCGGTCTTCACTAGTTGTGTCACGTGGGCTCAGTAGCTGTGGCACACCGGCTTAGTTGCTCCACGGCATGTAGGATCTTCCCGGACCTGGGATTGAGCCTGTGTCCCCTGCACTGGCAGGTGGATTCTTAACCACTGCGCCACCAGGGAAGCCCTGTTTGTGTCTTTAAATAAATGAGTAAGAACTCGTGACACTTTGAAATCTTTAAGAAAATGATATTTTCGAATCATTGAAATTTAATCTGGGGGAGCCTGTGGCATTAGCACAAGACTAGCCAGCCTGTCCTTATTCTTCCTCAGCTCTAGCACACCTAATTCACAGGCACCTGCTATAGCAAAGGAAAGGCTGCCTGGTTAAAGTAACGTAGTAACATCAGCTTGCTAAAATGGTCCAGGGCATAGATTTTGCTCAAAAGTGAGTTCTTTAAAAAAAAGCCACCAACATATTCTGCAATTTTAGAATTTGCTGACATTTTCTACCAGGCATAACTATGCTCTTAGTGCAAAGTCTTACTTTGAAATACCAAAGATACTTTGCAAAAAGTACAGAGCTCAGTTACCAGCATTTCCTTGCTAAATCATTTGTTTTATCAATGAGTAATGTACTGATATTAAATTAATCAACTAGATACTTTCCTTGGAAAAGTATACAGTGGTTGGCTTCTTTTGAATGCACCACCACGTGGACCCCATCACACTACTGTAGTAGAGTTTACCGTTACTCTAAGAGAATCCCACTGATTTTTCACACCTCACTCCTTGCCCCTTCTTAAGACTGCTGGGTTACATGTAATGTTTTGGTGTGCCTTCAGCAAGACACATGTGATCAACAATACATACATGTATTGTTAAAGCAAATTGATCCTGTTTTGTCCTTTCTTTAAGTGCCCCTCCTCTCAACAAAGCCAAAGCGTGCCTTCAAAGTGGCATAATGACCTTATAAAAGAGTGGGAGCATCTGATTGCTCCCTCTCATTCAGAGCCACTCTGGCTTTCTATCTCGGAGCCCCCATTTTCACAGTCATACGCTCCTTAAGGCCCCATTCGTTGCTCCTGTGGCTTTGCCATCTGGTCCTTTGACTATGGCTGCACTTCTCCAGCTTTCTGTATGTTGTCCTTCTCTCTTTTGCCTCTGCCCTTACTATACCTCCCATATTTCTTGACTTTCTTACCAAATGACTTGACTTTTATAAACATTGCTAGTCGAGAAGAAGGTTCCTGTTGGTCCATACATGATACCATGCGAGTCTCTACATATTGAGTGTAGGTTTGAATCCTCTCTCTTTCTCAGTGATTTCCTTCATTCCCTGCTACTCAGGGGCTACTTTTGCATGGCTGCATGCATTATTTTTTTCACATTTCTAGTATTGGCAAAGCTCTAGAGCTCCACTCTGTGAATAAAATCAATGTGTGGTTAATATGTGTGGTAAGAATCTCATTCTTAAGTTCATTAAATACTTCTCTCAAATGTCTTAAATATATTTCCACATATGTGTTTTTCTGTATGTTGGCACATCTGATTCTTAATTTCCTGCTTTGCGGAGGAAGTTGTACTCTGATGATAAAAGCCTTGCTGGAACATCACAGGAAAAAAAAATTGTTTTTCGAGCTCCAAAATTATTGGTTAAGCCACTTTTCATCTAAGAGGCATAAAATGAATAAAACTGGTGTTCTTCATCTTTTACCTTTTTTGCCATTGCTCTTACATTAGGGTGGCTATCCAGCTGCCCAGAGAGGGCACAAGTGCTGTGGTTCATACAAACATGTTATTTACCTACTACAATATCATGACTCTGATGACTCATTCCCTGAATCCCTAAGCAAAATTTGTCATCCTCCCAATCTATGTTTCATGGTAACTTGTTCCACTTTTGCTACTTCACTTAAAACATTTCAATGTACTTTATTATGTACAGAGTTTGCCTTCTCCTCTGTGAGCTCTTTTTTTTTTTTTTTTTTTTTAAATGCTGTATGCGGGCCTCTCACTGCTGTGGCCTCTCCCGTTGCGGAGCACGAGCTCCAGAAGCGCAGGCTCAGCGGCTATGGCTCACGGACCCAGCCGCTCCGCAGCATGTGAGATCTTCCCGGACCGGGGCACGAACCCGCATCCCCTGCATCAGCAGGCAGACTCTCAACCACTGCACCACCAGGGAAGCCCTCCTCTGTGAGCTCTTTAAAGACATAAACTGATTTGTTGAATCAGTGAATGAATGAGCTATGAGAACACTTATTATTGACTATATCAAAATATTCAGAGGTAAAAATATCTTTTCATTAAGTGCAATGCTATTTAAATTGCCAAACTTGTCAATTTTACCTAAATGGAACCAAATTAAAGAGCATGACCCTCTCCAATGGTCATAGCTTTGTTACCCTTCCCTGAGTGGTTAACTTGTCTTCATGCCCGGAGTGCTGCCTGCTGGCCTTTCAAAGGCTCACATTTTTCCTTAGTGCCTTCTCAAAGGTAAAATGACTTACATGTTCTCTCCAGAGACACTGATGCTATAAATTAACATTGGGTTTTATCCTGTACTGGACTATAATTTGTGCAATGTTGTCAAAGATGAATTATTTGAATCTTTTAAAAAAATATTAAATTACAATTTAATGATTTTGTGGCAAGTGTTGTTTTCTTATTTGTTTTAAAAGCACAATTTAATATTCATTTAGGCAGTAATTGAGCCTGCCAACTTTAAATTTTATTCCAGTCGGGCTCCCCCTTCTCTTTTACCCTTGTCTTTTTTGTGTGTGTGTGGTACGTGGGCCTCTCACTGCTGTGGCCTCTCCCGTTGCGGAAAACAGGCTCCGGACGCGCAGGCTCAGCGGCCATGGCTCACGGGCCCAGCCGCTCCGCGAACTCTCAACCACTGCGCCAGCAGGAAAGTCCCTATCAGCTTCTTTTCTGGTTAGTTCCATGCCCTCTAGAGCTGTACACAAACAAAGCACAGAAATATATGTCTCACTTATGACAAAGCATCATTCAATGACTAAGCACTCTGGAGGGCACAGGGAGCTAAGACGCATGTAAGGAGACACCCACACGATTCCATCATGTGTCTTTACGGAGCTGTGGCAAAGGCACTGTCTATGGTCACCCCACCAAGTGCCCAAACACTTGACCCCTATGCTTCATGCAAAATAAATTTCAAACATATTGTTAGGGCTAATGAAGTCTCAGTAAGCTCTAAACAAAAAGCTGATTAATCATTAAAATCTTTTACTTTTGCCTGAAAGATTTTAAAGTCTTATAAAAAAAAAAAGAATGAAAAGGCCCTACTTATTTAAATGAGTTAGTGCCAGGGACTTATGTCAAAAGCAATGGTGCAGCATAAAGAAACCATGCAGTGATAATGTTAGAGAGCTGATGGGAAGGAGAACTGGTAACACCCAAGCATCCTCAGGAGGGATTTCCAGCTGAGAAAAGCCCGTGGCTCTGTTCAAGGCATTCTACAATCTTCTCACTACTGTGTTTACTTGCCTCAGGAAAGAGAGGTCCCAGGAAATGAGAACTCAGACTTGATAAGGTAGATTTATTTTTCCATAAAGAAGTGTTAAGGAAACATCCAAAGGTCTCTTGCACAATAAACAGATCAAAGGCTGGTTGAAAGTATTTATAGGCAGTGGTTCTGAACCTTGGCTATCGTTAGAATCACCCAGGGAGTTTCTTGGGGGTGGAGGAGGGTTATTCCAGGGATTCTGATTCATACAGCATGTGCCTGTTTCTTGGTGTAAATACTCCCACCCTGGCCAATTTCAAGATACTAATGTGAAGAGACAACGTGGAATTGGAAAGAGACATGCATAATCGGCCCCCACAAGCTCCTGAGTGCCAGCTCCAGCAACCACCTTTAGGAGCTTTTGATGATGAAGTTACAGTCAGGGGTGAGAAAACAATAAATTACGTCCTGGGGCTTTTTTACATACCATAGAGCCTTAAGTCAAAGATCGTTTCCTCATGAGAATATGAGGGAAAACTAACATTATATTAAACCATGACTTATCTACAATTTCATCAGTTTTTGCTTGTTCTGAAACAGGAGGGAAGGGGGCAGGGCACAACCTTTGAAAGAATGTCATAGCCTGAGGACATGACATAAACTGATTAGAACCAAATGCGTCCAAGATGGCAGACAAGTCGACTTCCACTAGACCTTGAGCCTCAGTGTATGCTCACTGTAACACATCAGCAAGCTAAATGACACACCCACAGGCACCATGACAGTTCCAAGGCCAACAATAAGGATCAAAAAGTGGGCAGTGGCCCAATTCCTGGAAATCCCTGCCCCTTCCCAAAATAGCTAGAATACTTCTCCCACTCATTAGCCTATGAAATTACCCACCCCTATAACCCCATACCCTGGTGCATTTCTCACCTTCTGAGATGGCCTACACTCTGTCTGTGGAGTGTGCTTCTCTCTAAATAAATCCACTTCTTACCTATCACTTTGTCTCTCACTGAATTCTTTCTGCAGTGAGACATCAAGAACCTGAGCTTCATTAAGTCCTGAAACCAGGTGTGTGATCTGTTTTGGCTGGGTTCCAGTCCCAGCCATGTGGGTTCAAGTCCCAATGTGGGTTTTGGCTGGGTTTGAGTCCTGGCACATGGGTTCAAGTCCCAATCTGATGTGCACGGTTTCAGTTCCACTCTATTCTTTATTTTTTTTAATTTTTAAAAATTATTATTTATTATTTTGTTGTTTTTCCACTCTATTCTTTAAACCAAAATTTATTTTTAAAATATCGCCCTTAGGGCTTCCCTGGTGGCGCAGTGGCTGGGAGTCCGCCTGCCGATGCAGGGGACACGGGTTCGTGCCCCGGTGCGGGAGGATCCCACGTGCCGTGGAGCGGCTGGGCCCGTGAGCCATGGCCGCTGGGCCTGCGCGTCCGGAGCCTGTGCTCCGCAGCGGGAGAGGCCACAACAGTGAGAGGCCCATGTACTGCAAAAAAAAAAAAATATATATATATATATCGCTCTTATAAATAGAATTATATCTTTTTCCACTTTACTAATAATTAATATTTGAAATTAGGTCATTTTTGCAATAATAATTTATTTAGACTTATCAGTCTCACAACTAGAGTAAATTTAGTCTTTGGTGTAGAGAAATAAACTATGAGTTTCAAATGTCTCTGGTTGTGAGACATCTCATATAAAATTGTTACAACAATTCATGTTATGGAAGACTTGTTAAACAGAAACAACAGAAATGTTGTCCTTATACCATCCAGAAACAGAAGAAAAGGAAACCATTCACTTGTGAAAGTCATTTTTAAATAATACATTTATAAAACACTATCCTGTGAATTATAATCCTATCAAGCTTATCTCTGAGCAAGTGTATGACTACTTAACTATAGCAGAGAAAATAAATGAGAAAATTCAAAATCACACTGTAAGGAGACCAAAAAAAAAAAAAATGCTCTTTCTGGATCAATAAAAGAGATTTGTTAAACAACAATACAAAAGTACCATACACTAGCTAGAACTCAAATAAGATGGAAACAATTTATTAATAAGATTCACATTTATGTAGTGTACAAAGAATTATAGTCCTATTAAGTTTCTATTTGAGTTATTGTATAATCAGTTAAACAAAATAAAAAATCAAATATTATTTTAGAAGCAAAAACTCATGTGTTTTGAATTATTTTAATGAATCTATTAACAAAGATGAAAATATTATAATTATTCTATCTACAAATGTTGTAAAATGAAAGCAATTGATTTTTAAAAAAATTTATTTGGCTGTGTCAGGTCTTAGTTGTGATACGCAGGATCTTTGTTGCAGCCTGCGAGCTCTTCGTTGTGGCATGCGGCCTTCTCTAGTTGTGGCACTCAAGCTCAGTAGTTGCAGCATGCAGGCTTAGTTGCCCCATGGCATGTGGGATCTTAGTTCCCAGACCAGGGATGGAACCCACGTGCCCTGCATTGGAAGGTGGATTCTTAACAACTGGACCACCAGGGAAGTGCAGCAACTGATTTTTAAGATTCACATTTTAAAGATCTACCGTTGTAAAACATTATCTTAAGAATTTATAATCCTATCGAGCTTCCATTTGAGCCACTGTATAATCACTTAGTAGCAGTAAAACTAAAAGAAAAAAATGTAATTTACTTTAGAAGAGAGAAAAAAAGTAACCTGCTGTGGTTTTGGATTTTCAAAAGTAGACTCATTGAGGGCAGATCAACTTGGAAGGTGATACACTTTGTTTTCAGGCTGTGTGGATAGAGACTGAGCCTTGGTGTACAGACCTTTCTTGTTGCCAGTGGAGGATGTGCTGGGTCAGGAATTTGCCCAGAGGAGGGTGGAAAGAATTCCTGGGGAGCTTTGTCCTTACCTTTCAGAATAAGGGAAGAATAGGGGGACCTACTTCTTAGAAATTGCCGTGTGTCCCCCCTGCAACATCTAACTCCTGAAAGGAGGATGAGAGAGGAACTGCCTGGCTCAGAGGCTCCCAGTTCAGTGGGAAGTTGAACCAAAAAAAAAAAAAAAAAAGATCCTAAGCATCTGTCAGTGTAAGGAGCACCAGGAAAACTCTGTCTTGCTCCTGGTAGAGGATCCGTATCAAGATGAAGTTGGCCTGGGAATTCCCTGGCTGTCTAGTGGTTAGGACTCCATGCTCTCACTGCCGAGGGCCCAGGTTCAATCCCTGGTCTGGGAACTAAAATAGAATCCCATAAGCTGAGCAGCGTGGCCCAAAAAAAAAAAAAAAAAAAAGGATGAAGTTGGCCTTATGGGTGGATCCTTTTTCTGGGATCCAAACACTGAAACGGAGCAGGACTCTGTGGGGTCCTTCCGGGTACAAATCCTTTCTCTGTCCACCCCTCCCCTCCCACCCCTTTCTTGTTTGTAGGAAATAGGATTCATTCAGCCTCTTGGACTTTCCCTGAGTTCCAAAGGGCAGATTCAAACAGTTGCTAATCAGGGAAGGGAGGGAAGGGAGGGAACGTAGAAACAAGGGAGGAGCAGTCAGGAAACAATAATACAATCTTGGGGGCAGAGTCCTGGTTCCTTCTCAAGGAATGTACATAATAGTATCTTTGAGTTCTTCTGCAGGAGCTAAGGGCCCCACCCAGGAGGAGGCTGGTAACTTCAGGCTGAGCACAGGATTCCTGGAGCACCGCCCTGTTACCTCACCACCAACCAATCAGGAGAAGGTCACACGCCCTGCAGCCCTCACCCTAAATTTTACCTATAGAAGCTCCCCCAAAACCACTAAGAAGTTCAGGGGGCAGTTTTGAGCATGAGCCACCCACTCTCCTTGCTTGGCCCTGCAATAAACCTTTCTCTGCTCCAAACTCCGATGTTTCGGATTGCTTGGCCTCACTGTGCATGGGGCACAGGAACTTGCATGTGGTAACAACCGCTCGGGGGTAGCATTTGGTCCATATAGGACCCTGGTCCTCATGGATCTCTGCCAAATATCCTATTTGGAAGACCAGGAACATAAGGATCTTTTTCCAAACGTCTTAAAGCATGCTTTTCTCTTCTTAAATTATCAAAGTTTCTCTCAGCCAACAGCTCTCAAACCATTACATGAGCCTTTCTCTCATGGAAAATAAACTAGCATTGATAATAGCCAGCAGTTCTTTTGAATTTTTCTGAAAGAACTTTGGTTTCTATTTCGTAGGACTTCAGCTCTTCACATGCATAGCTGATCTTCACACCTGCTTTGAAAAGGTTTTCCTCTATCTTCCGAGGGTAAAATGGTTATTTGGTAAAAATTCATTTCTTTTTCTTGATGCAGTTCAGAAAGAACTTGGAGTTTCAGCCAGACCGTTGGCCCCTCCCTTGCCCTGTTTTTTTTTTTTTTCCTCACTTAAAGGCACTTACATTTACAGACTTTTAATGTGATCTTAAGTACATCAAGTAACGTATCTTCTTCCATTAACTCAGTGTACATTTGGTTTCTCTTTTCTTTAAAAAGTTTTAAATAAATATTTAACTCAGATGTATCAATCCATTTCTTCAAAATCCCTTTAATTCATCTTCTAGGAGGTGAACATTTTCTAAAGCATTTGTTATATCCAATTCCAAGTGCCCACCATGTACGTAGTCTTAAGGATGGCAGCCTGATGGCTCATTGTTAGCACATGCTCACCAGAGCCTTGCTCTGACTTATCATCCAGAACTTGTTCCATGGGCATTTTAGCATATTCTAACTTTTTTTTTTTTCTGTTGGATTAGTTTGGTAATTCTTTCTTTCTATTCTTCCTTTTCTTGTGAGTACAGATTTATGTTTCCCTGAAAATCAGAATTTTCATTCAAAGCATCTTTTAGTGCTTCTGAAATTGTTTCTCACTCTTGTCATGTATATTGAAGGCTGTGTTTGTTGCAGTTACTTGAAATTTTGTGTTTTGATGCCTCTTCTTGTAACAGGGAAGAGCCAATTTTGACTCCATGTTGGATCTGTTTCTTTGAATTTAACTTTGCTTTTTGTTGCTTCTGTTATTATAATCATACATAATGGCCTGCCTCAGGGAACCCTGCCCCTCTGCCTGAATTTTAAACTAAAGTGCCTTTGTTCAGCTCACAGGGAGACAATCTGACCCTGCCCACCTGTGAATGGCTACAGAAAAGAAGAAAGTAACACATCCCATCCCCGATGCTGGCCAACCAGGCAAACCTAATGGCATTTTTACTTTACTTCCTCACCTCCTCCCTCTCTCTGTTCTATAAAAGAAACTGGCATCCAGACCCCATAAGATGGTTATTTTGAGACATTAGTCTGCCATCTTCTCCTTCTGCCGGCTTTCTGAATAAAGCCGCTCTTCCTCGCCTCAACACCTTGTCTCCCGATTTACTGGCCTGTCGTGTGGGGAGCAGAGTGAGCTGGGACTTGGTAACATTCTAAAGACTGAATCTTTCTTAATGTCTATCATCAGCTCAACTTGTTTTAAGTGTTTACGTTTCTCTTCTTTCCTTTCTTTTCTCAATTTCTTTAAGCCCCAAAAAAGCATTGGAAATTTCCAACTCTGTATTCATGATTTCCAGTTTTTATATTTCTGATCCATTAAAGTTGATTTGAGGCTTCTAAATTTTTTTTTCTTTTCCTGAATTGGATCCTTTATTTTGCATTAAAGGATACTACTGGGACTTTTGATAAAATTTAATGGGCTCTCAGGATTGGTTTGTATTATCAGTGTTAATTTCCTGATTTTGATGGTTGTATTGTGACTATGAAGGAGAATGTCCTATACAGACCCCTCAACTATTTGGGGATGCTGGGGCAACAGGTTGGTAACTTACTCCCGAATGGTTTAAGATAAAATGTTATCTGTATTGCACTTGCAACTTTTCTGTAAGTTTCAGATTGCTTTTTTTAATTAATAAACTTTATTTTTTAGAACACTTTTAGGGTCACAGCAAAATTGAGCATAAGGGACAGAAAGTTACCATACACCCCCTGTTCTCTCTCACACGCGCACACACACCCCTCCATTATCAACATCCCCCACCGAAGTGGTCCATTTGCTACAACTGATGAACCTAATCTGACACATCATTATCACCGAGAGTCCATAGTTTACATTAGGCTTCACTCTTAGTGTTGTACATTCTTTGGGCTTTGACAAATGGTATCCCTCATTACAGTTTCATACAGAATAGTTTCACAGGTCTAAAATTCCTCTGTGCTCCACCTATTCATTCCTTTTAGCTCCACAACCCCTGGCAACCACTGATCTTTTTATTGTATCTGCAGTTTTGCCTTTTCTAGAATGTCATGTGGTTGGAATCATACAGCACGTAGCCTTTTCTAAATTCTTTTTGAATGAAGCTAAGCTTGTCAAAAACTAGATGTCTTTCTCCAGAAGGGCACAGACTCCAGTAGCCAGTTCTTTCTGTCTACTTGCATAAAGTAGCATTTAATAATTAAAACTATGACTATGAATATAAGTACATCTTTTCCAGGAATCCATGAGGATCTGGGCCAGGTCTGCATTCCTCTGTCTGTGCTGCCACCACCTGGGACAGTGTCTCTGGGACTGGTATGACACAGAGAATCCCTTGGAACACTTTATGTTCCCAGGACCCTGCCAGCTACCTCAGACTGCAGAGAAGACACCAGATCATTTGGCCCAGAGCCAAACCAGTGGCTGGCAATAGGCATAGACCTCAATGGAGGTGGGGAAGAAGAGCCAGTAAAACGTTGGCCAATGGCTCTCCCTTTTTTTTTTAAATTTATTTATTTATTTATTTATGGCTGTGTTGGGTCTTTGTTTCTGTGCGAGGGCTTTCTCCAGTTGCGGAGAGCGGGGGCCACTCTTGATCGCGGTGCGCGGGCCTCTCACTGTCGCGGCCTCTCCCGTTGCGGAGCACAGGCTCCAGACGCGCAGGCTCAGTAGTTGTGGTTCACGGGCTTAGTTGCTCCGTGGCATGTGGGATCTTCCCGGACCGGGTCACGAACCCGTGTCCCCTGCATCGGCAGGCGGATTCTTAACCACTGCACCACCAGGGAAGCCCCAGCTCTCCCTTTTTTGAGTAAACATTTTATTCTGAGGCCTTGGAGGCCTTATCCTGCCCACAGAGCTCACAGAAAACTCCCTATTCTCAGCTCCCTTCCTTGGTTTGTGTCTGGCTGGCCTTTGAATGTGAGTGAGGAGAAGTGCTGAAGGGGTTACAGAGTTTCAACTTCACTAATTTTACGTTTAAAACTAAGGGAGAGGGGGCTTCCCTGGTGGCGCAGTGGTTGAGAGTCTGCCTGCCGATGCAGGAGACACGGGTTCGTGCCCAGGTCCGGGAAGATCCCACATGCCGCAGAGTGGCTGGTCCCGTGAGCCATGGCTGCGGAGCCTGTGCTCCGCAATGGGAGAGGCCACAGCAGTGAGAGGCCCGCGTACCGCAATAAAAAAAATAAAAAAATAAAATAAATAAAAATAAAACTAAGGGAGAGGGCTTCCCTGGTGGTGCAGTTGTTGAGAGTCTGCCTGCCAATGCAGGGGACACAGGTTCGAGCCCTGGTCCAGAAAGATCCCACATGCCACGGAGCAACTAAGCCCGTGCGCCACAACTACTGAGCCTGTGCTCTAGAGCCTGTGAGTCACAACTACTGAGCCCTCATGCCACAACTACTGAAGCCCGCGCACCTAGAGCCCATGCTCTGCAACAAGAGAAGCCACCATAATGAGAAGCCCATGCACCGCAACGAAGAGTAGCTCCTGCTCACCGCAACTAGAGAAAGCCCATGGGCAGCAACGAGCACCCAACACAGCCAAAAATAAATTAAATAAATAAAAAAAAACCCTAAGGGAGAAGCAAGTGGTATTTTCAAAAGCTTCACGTTTCAAGAATGTGCAGTCCAACTAGGATCAAAGAAAGCATGATTTTCAAACTATGCCTGTATATAGTGGTAAAATGATTGATGACCCAGAAGGCCTTCAGGTGCTGTTGTTCAGAGTGAGAATCTTAGGGGCTGTCGTGTGCTGGATGGATGCTCCTCTCAGTGGCGGGAGTATTGGGCCATGTGAGCATCTCCTCAATGCAGAGCCTAGTCCTTGAATCATGGGGTACCCAGGTCTGGTCCAGCTCAATGAGTAGCTCAATCTTGTTGACAATGAAACTGTGTGTCATCTGGGAATTGGCTGGTTTTAACTAGTCAGGGATGAGTAGGTCTGATGGCCCCTAGTTGGCCTTGCTTACATGTCTCAAGGTTACCTGGGGGTGAGCTGAGCTGGGCCGATCTGGGCAGTGCTGCTGATCTTGGCTAGATTTGCTCATGTGTCTTGGGGTGAGTGGATGTAGGGTAGGCGGGGCTAGACTATCTCAGTGTATCTCTGGGTCAGATGGGAATCAGCTGATGCAGATTGGACCCTGCTGTGCACTAAGCTCTGCCCTACCTGTTCCATATCTTCCTCCTAGAACAGCAGAAAAGCCCAGTCACACCTTCCCTTGGCAACAGCAGAGGCAGAAGGGAGTCTTTGCATTTTAAGAAGTTTCCTCTGGCTGTGAGATGTCAACTGTTTTGATGGCCTTTTCTTTTCTTTCCATAGTCCTCACCCTCTGGGAGACTAAAAGCTTTTTGGAACTGGGATACAGAGTAAGAGCAGCTGTTGATGCCCATCTCTTCTCTTGTTTCTATGGTTCACTTCACCAGCTCCAGAATCACACCACATTTGCTAGGATCTGCAGCTGCAAAATGCATACCCTGACCTCTCCCCCTTTGCACATAGAACTCCATTCTGAAACAAAGTCTTGAATCTGGTTAGCAGAATTTATGTCACATGTCTGCACCCTAACAAGAAGGAAAGCTAGGAAAGAGAAATGGTTCCACACTGAGAAGGCAGGATTTCTACTGTGAGGAAGTATGATTATGGAGAGAGAATGATCAGAAGATTTGGGGTGGCCATGAATGACAGATGCTCATTACAGTTGCCGTACTTGGATAATGTGACCTGGCTACACAGGACATAACGGTTCATCTATAGACTAAACATAAGGAGAATATTTGCCCTTGAAGTGGCTTATAGAAGGACTCTAATAGGGACATAGAGTGTCAAAGTGACACAGTATAACCCTGTCTCAGGGAATCTGAGTGAGACATACAAAGAGATGAGCAGTTAGCAAACAGAGAAAAGTAAGGGACCCACGTCTGGTTAATTTCATCCCAAAGCATATAATATTTATGGAAAGTGCTCAGGAGATGTTTGTTGAAAACTGAAACGAGGATGTAAGCTGTAAGTGCTGTGGGATTCAGAATAGGGAATGATCGTTGTTCTAACTCCAGTGTGTGAGGTACTTTGGGTTGGTCTGCTCACCACAAATTCATTATCTGCTTTTCTCTGCCCTGCTTTCTGTGCCTTAGAAGGATGACCTCCAAGGACTGCATGTCCTGTACTCCCTTGGGAATAGCCAAAGAGAAGCGCTGCTCCTGATAATGGGAGGGAGGGAAGGAGAGATACGGGAACTCATTGCCTACAACCCTGCGTGGTTCTGGCAGAGGTCATGTTACTCTATGGCCGCACCTACTGCCAGGGAGTCTCTCTTCCATGGTTCCAGCTCCCCGAGTCTCTATTGACACTGCTCACTTCCCTTGCCTTTTCAGATCTATGGTGGTAACAGCTCTCAGCTGTTGCTAATCCCTGGGTACTTCACCAGCACTGTGTCGGGGCCCTTAACCCTGCCCACACCTCTGACAATAGTCCTTGTTTAAACTCTTCAGTTAACCCCATTGGCTGTGCCATTTATTTCCAGCCAGCATGCTGACCGATACATTATATTGATATTCTAGAAAGGAGGGAATTGTACTGTACTTGTCCCCATGTAGTCTTACCACTTGGAGACAGGTCCAGTTCACACAGACTGAAAGAAAGTGCAAAACAGCCTTTAACATCCAGCACTGGAGATACAGGAGTGACCCCTCTGTTTTCTTATATCAGTTTCTACTCCCCAAATTCCTTCACTGGAGCCAGACCTCAACCTCTCCCTCCCCCACCTCCTTATCAGAGAAGCCTCCTCCACTATAACTACAGAGTTTTTTGTTTTTTAATCTCCCTTTCCCTGGTTTCAGGGACCCATTTCTTCTTGTGCCAATTGTCAGTCTTTTGACCAAGTCCCTTGGGGTTTCCAACCCTGGAGGCTCAAGATGGAAAGAGAAAAAAGAGAACTTAGTTGTCTGCACGCAGGTTGTGGTATCCGTAAAATAATCAGATCATCCATAGATACGGTTAAAAACCTTGTAGGTGTTTCCTGCACTTGCTAGAAGGTTTACTAAAAGGCTGGATGTCTTCTACTAGGCTGGCCTGACATGTATTTAACTCTGGGAGAGAAAGGGAGGAATTGGAGAGGGGACCTCTATCCTACCACCCTAAAAACTACTTCTTTGAGGAAGCAGAACTTGAGCTTAGCTTTAAAGGAGAAACATTATACAATGGATAAGGAAGAGGGCATTTCGGAAAGTGGAGAAGGATGTGAGCAAAGAAGATATAAATGCAGCAGCTGGGAAGAAATGAGTACACCACTGTGCTGGTTGATGTAAGCAAGTACCAATTTGGGAGGCCTTAAATGCCAGGATAAAAGCTTTAAGGAGTCTTTAAAGCTTTTATTTATTTATTTTTTTAAACATCTTTATCGGAGTATAATTGTTTTACAATGGTGTGTTAGTTTCTGCTGTATAGCAAAGTGAATCAGCTATAGGTATACGTACATCCCCATATCTCCTCCCTCTTGCATCTCCCTCCCACCCTCCCTATCCCACCCCTCTAGGTAGACACAAAGCACCGAGCTAATCTCCCTGTGCTATGCAGCTGCTTCCCACTAGCTATCTATTTTACATTTGGTAGTGTATATATGTCCATGACACTCTCTTACTTCGTCCCAGCTTTTTAGCAAGACAGTTTTTCAGAATTCACATATAAAATACATTGGAGGTGTAGAGAGAGGATGACAAGTTAGAAAATATATGCAGTTATCCAGATGTGAGGGTGTGAAGGTCTGTGCCAGGGTAGTGGTCCTTGAAAACATCACAAAGGAAGAAACTACACTTTGGTTACAGGGTACATGTGGTAGAAAAGGGAAAGTAGAACCTAAGGATGACAAGTTTTGAAATTGAGAAACTGAGAGAATGATGGTGCAGAGGCAGAAATAGAAAACGTCTTAGAGAGAGCTAGTGTTAGATAAAAAATTATGTAGGTTTTAGGTACATTGCATTTAGGTGGCTCCCGTACTTCCTAGTAGAGGTGGAAATGGAGGCATGAAACAAAAGGAGAGGGACGAAGACATGAGTTGAAGTCATAAGAGTGAGCAGCACCTCTGAGAAAGACTTCGTATTAAATCAGGGGGTCCAGGACTAAACATTAGGACATGCCCACCTTTAGGGAGTTAGAAGAGAAAACAGAGAAACTAAAATAAAGGGGTGAGTACAGAAACAATGTGAAAAATGGGCAGAGAAAAAGGTGAGAAATGAGACAGCGTAAGAAAACCAAGGAATGTTTCCAGAAAGGATGAACTCTACATTTGAATTTTTTTTTTTTTTCCTGGCCGCACTGCAGGGTATGTGGGATCTTAGTTCCCCAACCAGGGATGGAACCTGCACCCACTGCAGTGGAAGCGTGGAGTCTTAACCACTGCACTGCCAGGGGGGTCCCTACATTTGAACTTTAACACAGACACCTCAACCTTTGCAAAAGGATCCTTCAAGATTTTGAAAATAAAATTAGAGAATAAAGCAACAGGGTCACCAATATGAACAAGTTGTGTTAAATTAGGACCACCTGTCAAAAATACTTCCCTGGTAGGGGCTTCCCTGGTGGCGCAGTGGTTGAGAGTCCGCCTGCAGATGCAGGGGACACGGGTTCGTGCCCCGGTCCGGGAGGATCCCACATGCCGCGGAGCGGCTGGGCCCGTGAGCCATGGCCGCTGAGCCTGTGCGTCCGGAGCCTGCGCTCCGCAAGGGGAGAGGCCACAACAGTGAGAGGCCCGCATAACGCAAAAAAAAAAAAAAAAAAAAAAAAAAAAACTTCCCTGGAAATGTTAATTTACATTATTGGATACTGATATAATCCTGAAGCCATTGGAAGGTATATTAGTTAAGATGTCTTTAGATGCAGATAACATAAAAACCAGTTCAAATTATCTTATCCAGTGTAACTGAAAGTTTGCTGGCTCACTTTCCTGAAAAGACCACTGAATGGGCAGGCTTTAGGGTTGGTCCAAACTTAGGGAAAACACCATTTTCCCACATTTCTCTTGGTTCACCTTCCTCCACAAGCCAGCTATATCCTCACCCCAGTTTCTCTAAAGCTACCTGCTTCAGTGTTTACATCTAGGGTTACATCCTTCTCCCAAACATCACACTGTTTGTATCACACCTGAACCAATTGCTAGGGCCAGGGGAAAGCCATAAGCTGATCGCCTTGGGTGCTCATCATGGAACCAATCACTCTTACCACCTCACATCTCAATAACCCAGGTTGGCTGGTAATCAGTCATGTGACCTCTAGTTGTGGGGTTTATGGTCAATCTCACTCAACCACCAGGCCGGTTCCTAATGGCAGAAGGCTTAAACAAATGTTGGGAAGACAACTAGGATTCCACAAATGGATACTGAATTAGGATGTGGCTGGACAAGTCAAAGTATCATTAGCTTAAACAAAGTAGAAGTTTTCAATCTCTCTCTCTCCATTAAGAGTCTGGAACTTTGTAGCACGGGATTGGTACAGCAGTTCTGCTCCATAACGTCCTTGGGACCCAGAAGTCTCTCTCTAGCTCACCACCCTAATGACATTCCTAGGGTGTAGCCCTAATTCTCATTGTCCAAGGGACGATCTCTCCCGCAGGCCGCAGGATGGAGGAAGTGACAAACAAAAAAGGGCAAAGGGGCACATGTGAAGGAAGGTTCCTAGAAGCTGTCACACATGGCTACCTTACCACATGATCATACCTACCTGCCAGCTAGGCTAGGGAATGAAATTTACTCTGGGTGGCCATTTTCCCAGCTAACCATTCTATTACTGTAGAATGAGGGGAAAATTAATATTGGGGGAAAATCATTCTCTGCTGCTCTTGAAAAATGAGATCTGAGTTGATTGAATAACTTCCGGGTAATTAGTAAATTACTCAGGAAAGTAGTTATCCATTTGTAATCTGGCCAACAGGACAGGAGTGAGATGAGAGAAAAATCCCAATTCAGAAGAATGAAATAGTGAAAAGGAAACAACAAGTTATGTGTTAAAAGAACTATGTTTACATCCCATTTTTGCCACCTAATAGTTGGGCAGTCCTTAACAAGTTGCATAACCTCTATAAGCCTGTGATCTTATCTGTAAACTGGAGATAATATCATCTACTCCACAGAGCTGGAAAAAGATTAACTGAGATAATATCAATAGTTGTTAAGTGCTTTATAAGCAGTAATGCTCATACAGATAAAAGTTATTATCTGCAAACAGTAGCTATCGATTATGGCAAAGCTTACAATAACATTGTTAATATTTTAGAGACACATTTATTGAGTTAAATTTGTGTTAGCTTTTTTTCCTTTTTAAAATTTATTTTGGCTGTGCCAGGTCTTACTTGCCTCATGTGGGATCTTTTAGTGCAGCATGCGGGCTCACAGTTGTGGCATGTAGCCTCCTAGTTGTGGCATGTGGGCTTCTTAGTTGTGGCATGCATGTGGGATCTAGTTCCCCAGCCAGTGATCGAACCTGGGCCCCCTGCATGGGGAGTGTGGAGTCTTACTCACCGGACCACCAGGGAAGTCCCTGTGTTAGCTTTTTTTTTCCCCCATTTTTTTATTATGGTGAAATATACATAATATAAAATTTACCATCTTAGTCATTTTTAAGTGTACAGTTCAGTGGCATTAATAAACACATTCACATCATTGTGCTCTGTGTTAGCTTTTTAAGATCAGTCTTTCAGTACAAGACGTGATTTTTGTGGCTAATTGAATTCTTTTAAATTCTCACTATATTTTTTTCCTACAGTCATGTGTCATCTATAAGACTGTTTGATGTATACCCAGAAAGCAGTTGAGCAAATATTCTCATTGTGTCATAACAAACACATAAACGCAAAACCAGAAATTTCAGATAAGAAAATTTGAGTTATAATATTTATGACATTAATTTCTACAGTAAAACGAATCTTTTAAATTATGATAAATTATATTAATGGAATCCCAAGTTTCAGATACACTCTCTTTTGCATAAAGAATAGGAATGAGTTGAAAAAAAGCATCTCATCTGCTTTGTATTGGTATAATGCAATTCACACGTTATAGTGGGAAGAGCAATGGAGCTGGCTGATTGGGAGAGGCCTCATTTCCACTACACGATGGCCTCAGTGGGGCGTGATGTCTCAGTCTGCCATTAGGTCAGGAGATTGATGGCATACAGGAAGATTAAGTAAGTATATTGAGACAATGGGAGCTAGACTTAATGTGGAAAGGAAGAAAACTTGGCCTGGAAGAAGTGATCCCCTAGTAGTAATGAACACTCCTAGCACCCAGAGGGTGGCTTCTGAATATTGTTCTCCACTAAGATGATCCAGAACTCCTTGAAAAAATGGCTGAAATCAGGGCTGGGACAGGGAAAGTACAATATGTTCCTGGAACATCTTGTTGAGCATAAAAGTAAAGAAGTACCCGAAAAATGATGAGGACATGTGGTGAAAAATGATGAGGCTCATGAGGACAAGAGCCAGACTGAAGAGTTTCTGTTAGCTAAATCTGGGACAATTTAAACTTCTTTTTTTTTTTTTTGGCCACACCATGTGGCCTGCAGGATCTTATTTCCCCAGCCAGGGATTGAACCCGGGCCCCCTGCAGTGGAAGCACGGAGTCTTAACCACTGGACCTCCAGGGAAGTCCCTGGGGCAATTTAAACTTAAAATGAATAATGAAAGCAACAGATTATGATTCTTTGGATAAAATAGGAATCCATGGGTCTATCCTGATGTAAATATATGTAAATAACTAAATGGGGCAAGAATAGAAGCTTTATTTTAGAGTACGACAATGCCAACTAATAAATGTAGAAGGAATGATGCAATTAGAATATCACCATTTGCCAACCATTATAGTAATAATTGGTTCAGCAAAGAACCAACAACGGACATGAAAACTGGGAGTGAAAATGTGATGAGGAACAGGACATTTACATAATATCAAAGTAGCTCTCCATAAAATACTTATTAACAATGTATTAATTAATAAGTACAAGATACTTATTAATTTTACAATGAAGTTTGGCAGACATCATTTTAATGAAATGATAATAGTCAACACTGATAGAAATGGGACAAATTAACACTTGTTAATTTGCCTCCTGATAATGCACTGAGAAGAACATAGTATCATGTCTCTGGTACTTCTCCAAAAAGATGAATAACCTGAATCCAATCATAATAAGTATAAGGCAAACTCAAATTGATGGACGTTCTACAAAGTAACTGGCCTATTCTCTTTTAAAAAGTCAATATCAGGAAATCTCTGGCAGTCCAGTGGTTAGTACTTGGTGCTTTCACTGCTGTGGGCCTGGGGTTTGATCCCTGGTCAGAGAACTAAGATGTCCTGCAAGCTGCGTGCTGTGGCCAAAAAATAAATAAATAGTCAACATCATGAAAGACATGGAAAACTGAGGAACTGCTCCAAGAAGGAGACTAAAGACACATAAAATTAGGTACAACACATGATCCTCTATTGGATCCGGGATTAGAAGGGAACGGGTGATTTAATGGTACATAACTAGTGAAATTCGAATGCAGGCTATGGGTTGGATGGTAGTTTTGTGTCAATTTTAATTTCTCGATTTTAATGATTTTACTGGATTTTACTATACATACAAAATAATTGAGTGAGAAAGAGATAAGAGAGAGAGAGAATAAGACAAATATGGTAAAATGTTAACAACTGATTAGAGAATCTGCATAAAGGGCAAACTAAAATCCTTCATACTGTTCTGACAATTTTCTGTAAGGGTGAAATGATTTTAGAATTGTTATTTTGAAAAAGCATAATGTGTAATATAAAAAAAATTTAATTTCAGTCCATGGAAAGTTATATTGGGCTTCTAGGAAGTAACACCATAGTTTTTGGATCTTCTCAAAACCCTACATACAAACAGAGAAATTGAAAAGCGAAATTAAAACTCATGGATAACACTTACAACAAAACAAGATGATAAGTTATCCCCACAAAATATGAGCAGGTGGGGACAAATCACCAACAACCACAGGACCATGATATTAGAATCTATGCAAGAGAGGAGAAGAATCAATCAATTAGATATTCAATGAACCAGAAAACTGGAGAATCCCAAAGAGAGACAGATATTTGCTGGAAAGCCAATCTGAGAATAGCAAATGAAACTGGGAGGGGTTTTGTCCATTCCAATAGCAGATGAGTGCAATGGAGCCCTCATAAGACCTGTAAGGGTGGGAACAGTCTCACCCATATGAATTCTCAATGCTGACCAACCAAACCTCCCTTCCAGGACATACCTCTGAGGAGAAACTACTGGCCTTGGAATAAAAACTGATACGGATAGGGACAACACTGATGAAGTAAAAAGGAGATCCAGATAAAAAGTAGTTGAGGGGAACAGGGTCAGGAAATCTCAGAAAGCAGTCATATTTTATTTTATTTTTTTTATTGTGGTATGCGGGCCTCTCACTGTTGTGGCCTCTCCCATTGCAGAGCACAGGCTCTGGACACGCAGGCTCAGCGGCCATGGCTCACGGGCCTAGCCACTCCGCGGCATGTGAGATTTTCCCGGACCGGGGCACGAACCCGTGTCCCCTGCATCGGCAGGCAGACTCTCAACTACTGCGCCACCAGGGAAGCCCTACAGCAGTCATATTTTTTAAACATTGCATAAAAACAAGAAGAAGCACCACGGTCAGGTTAGATAGCTTTTCTATTTTTTTAGTAATTGGTGATAATATTAGTAATATTAATATCCGTAGTAGTATTAGGTTTGGGGTTTTTTTTGGTTTTTATTTTGTTTGTTTTTTTGGCTGCACCATGTGGCATGAGGGACTAGAGATGGAACGTGTGCCCTCTGTAGTGGAAGCACGGAGTCTTAACCACTGGACCACCAGGGAAGTCTCAGTATTGTTATTCTGAGACAACTAGGATTGTTATTCCGGGACTGTTGTTGGTATCATGTGGGAAAAAGTAAATGAAAACTATGGAATATTCTAACTCTATCATCCCCTGTTACCTTGAGAACCAGGGTTCTTGGTGTGGAAGACAGAAGACACAGATGTAATATATTAGAAGAGGTTAAGTAAAAACTATGTCGTTCTGAATTTAAAACAGAAATGTGAATATGAACTTGTAAGGTAATATATATTCTACTAAAGAGGCTTAGAAATAGCAACTATGTTGTGGTCTTGAAACATTTCCCTTTCAAAGAAACCAGGAGTCCTCAGGAAAATGGCTGACTCTAGGGTTCAAAGTCCGTGGCAGAAAATGGAGCATCTTGACATACCAGCTGGCAAGAATGCTATTGAAAACTATTATGATCATGTCCAAGGAGCCAATTTGAAGAGTCCCTACAATCAAACAAGGGAAAATTGGAACTTCAAAAAAGATAAGAGTTGGGGAATTCCCTGGTGGTCCAGTGTTTAGGACCCTGAACTTCCATTGCAGAGGGCGTGGGTTCCATCCCTGGTCGGGGATCGAAGATCCTGCATGTCACAGGGTGCAGCCTAAAAAAATAAAAAGGATGAGTTGCAATAAACTGAAATCTCTTAAATATGTTTATTTACTTATTTATTTGGTTGTGCCGGGTCTTAGTTGTGGCAGGTGGGCTCCTTAGTTGCAGCTTGTCGGTTCCTAAGTTGCAGCATGCATGTGGGATCTAGTGCCCTGACCAAGGATCAAACCCCGGTCCCCTGCATTGGGAGTGCAGAGTCTTATCCACTGTGCCGCCAGGGAAGTCCTTTAAATATGTTTAAGTTCATTATAATATTTTTAAAATCTCATTGAAAAAAGAATTTTTTAAGAAGATGTTGGGGGTAGGAGTTTATTAATTTTATTTATTTATTTTTGGCTGCGTTGGGTCTTTGTTTCTGTGTGTAGGCTTTCTCTAGTTGTGGCAAGTGGGGGCCACTCTTCATTGCAGTGGGCGGGCCTCTTACTATCATGGCCTCTCTTGTTGTGGAGCACAGGCTCCAGACGCGCAGGCTCAGTAGTTGTGGCTCACGGGACTAGTTGCTCCGCAGCATGTGGGATCCTCCCAGACCAGGGCTCGAACCCGTGTCCCCCGCATTAGCAGGCAGACTCTCAACCACCGCGCCACCAGGGAAGCCCTCACTGAAAATTTTAAAACATGATAGGGAATCAATTCATTGTACCAAAAACTAGGGAAGTAGAAGGGAAAACTCAAACACTTTTCCTGCCTTTTCTGTAAAGACTGTTCCATTGGATAACCAAATAGTAGATGAAAGATAGCACCTAAAGTAATACATAAAAGCAAAATGGTAGAAATAGAATATCATCTTTTTGCAACTCTCAATGAATTAATGAATCTAAATATTGAGTATCAATGGCTGCTAATGTTAAAAGGAAAAAAGAAACTAGACTTCTTGAAAAAAGAACACAAAGGAATCGAACCTGAGCCTGATGAAGCCTCTGGATCCAGTTGCCAGCTTCTAGGAAATGCAGAGGCCACAGGAACTTGCTGAACTATATCATGAGTGTGCAATCAGCAAAATCCAGTTGGTAGAACAGTCTATGTGCCAAACAGACTGAGTTTATAACAGATAAAATATAAGGCAAAGAAAGGACAGAGGGAGAACCTGTAGATTAAAAGAGATTTAAAAGACATAACAAGATGGGTTTTTTCTTTTTCTTTCTTTTCTTTTTTCTTTTTGGCTGTGTTGGGTCTTCATTGCTGCACGCAGGCTTTCTCTAGTTGTGGCGAGTGGGGGCTACTCTTCTTTGCGGTGCGCGGGCTTCTCATTGCAGTGGCTTCTCTTTTTGTGGAGCACGGGGTCTGGGTGTGCGGGCTTCAGTAGTTGCAGCATGCAGACTCAGTAGTTGTGGAACACGAGCTTAGTTGCCCTGGCATGTGGGATCTTAGTTCCCCGACCAGGGATTGAACCTGCGTCCCCTGCATTGTAAGGTAGATTCTTTACCACTGGACCACCAGGGAAGTCCCTCTACGTTTTAAAAAGTTACAGTGGTTTACAGAGATAAATAAACCTGGAAAAGGTAAGAAAATAAGTATGTCCAATAGACCCTTATTATTTATTTATTTATTTATTTAATTTTTGGCTGCATTGGGTCTTCGTTGCTGCATGCGGGCTTTTCTCTGGATGCTATGAGCAGGGGCTACTCTTCGTTGTGGTGCACAGGCTTCTCATTGTGGTGGCTTCTCTTGTTGGGAGCACGGGCTCTAGGCATGCAGGCTCAGTAGTTGTGGCTCACAGGCTTAGTTGCTCCGCGGCATGTGGGATCTTCCCGGACCAGGGCTGGAACCCATGTCTCCTGCATTGGCAGGCGGATTGTTAACCACTTCGCCACCAGGGAAGCCCGAATAGACCCTTATATAATATAGTTGATTATTATTATGTATTTGGGCAAGGGCAGGTCCATTTTTGTCTTCCAAAACTTAACCATATAAAATAAAAGTAAAACTGTTATAGAATCATAGAATATAAAAACTACTATACATAAAATAGATAAGCAACAAGGATTTACTGTATAGCACAGGGAACTACATTCAACATCTTGTAATAACCTATAGTGGAAAATAATCTGGAAAAAAATATATAACTGAATCATTTTGCTGTACATCTGAAACTAACACAATATTGTAAATCAACTATAATTTTTAAAAAAGAATCATAGAACATATATAAACAGAAAAACAACAATACGAAGAGCTCTTACAGTTCAGTATTTTCTAAAACTGCCTTCTTTGGAACATTCATTCCACAGGAGTTTAAGTGCTATCCCAAAAATGCAAAAAAAAAAAAAAAAAAAAAGCCTAAATGGTCAAATAAGTCAGGGAAATGGAGTTAAAGAGTTTCTTTTACTGGCTAATATCTTAGGGGCTTTAATATACCACTGTGTAATTTGAAGCATTAAGAAGAGACTATAGTTGCATTATTTCCCAAACTTATTTGACCACAGTTTTTTTTCTTTTCTAAGGACACAAATATTACAATTTTATTAAATAGAGTAATGCCTATCTCTAACAACAGCAAATAAGGGATTTTATCATGTTTCATAATACCCTCTTCTCAATGAGATCAGGGACTTAGTTCTATGTATAACCCCAGTTCCAGTGCCTAAAGCTATGCCTGATACACAGTAGGTGCTCAAAAACTACATATGAATGAATGAATGACTTCTCAACACGGCAAGCAGATAGGATTAAAGAGCTTTTTTTTGTAGAAGGTCAAATCCATTTGTAGATTTTGTAGAAAAGCAAAGAGTAGTGGCCTGATTAACAGATCTGCTGCCATCTCAGTGGTCTTATGTGTTCCTTTCACATTATTGTGTTTCCACCAATAAATTTACAGGAACAATTCTTTAAAGAAAGCTGTAATAACCAAGTACTAAGTTCTATTCCTTTTATGAATAACTTTCATTTTATTGTCTAAACATTTGCCTTTGCACCTTATGCATCTGGGGAGACAGTAAACATCATAGTTAATTAAGATCACAGGCTTTGGACTTAGGCAGCGACACCCCATTCTACTTATTTCCTTCTATTCTTACAGGAGGAAATTTTAATACCACAACATACTCTGACATCATGCTAGAAAAGGAACCAAAGATTGTCAGCTGAATTAACATAACCAGAGTTTCTGCTGCAATGACTGTATTTCCATGCTGCCCCACTCTCCTATTTATTTCAGTTTGGCATTTTGACAGAAAAAATGATCTCATGAGTAGAGCCTTGAACTAAAATTAGAGTACTATTTTTCATTTCCAGTGCTACCTCTGATAAGCACTATTACCGAGGGAAAGTTATTTAACTTAAGTGCATTTCTTTCTTCATCTATAGCAATGACAACATTCTGACCTTCATGGAAGCAGATAAGATGATAACAAATAGCATAATGTGCTATTTTTTATCTCAGTATATTAAGGAAGTAGCAGGGTGTGGTGGAAAGTGCAGTGGGCTGAAAGAAAATTTGGATTCTAATTGTGATATGTCACTAGATGGCTGGGTAGTCTTGTACACATTACTTAACCCCTGTGGGTTAGAAACTAGCTGCTAGCTGACCTCTGGGATCCTTTCCAACTTTTAAAAAACAGTCTAAGATTCTAGTCATTACTCTGGCGATTACTATTGTGCACGTCTAAAACTTGTCTGTAAATTGTTCCTTCTATTGCCCCATGCTGGGGTCTTTAAAGGGGCCCAACACTATCACCCCTCTTTCCTGCCTCAATTCTGAGCCAATTGAGGAATAACATAAAGTCTAAGGCATTTGGGGCTGAGATGAACCAAAATATCAACTTTATTATTAATAAAGACTAGAGTGGATAATATGGCATATACCCGTGGGCAAGTAGACTTCTTAAAACTGAGTCCCACACTTAGAAGACAATCTCACCCAGGCCCAGACATTGGACTATCCCATACCTCTCTACATAAAATCAGGTAAAAGTAAAGTTTTTGGAATGGAAGAACAAAGGAAGGTGTGGGCTCCCAGGAGAAAGACTTCTGTAGATGTCCTTTACTAGGTTGAGAAAGTTCCCTTTGATTCCTGGTTTATTGATTGCTTTTATCATGAAAGGGCATTGAATTTTATCAAACGTTTTTTCTTACATCTATGGTTTTGTCCTTTATTCTGTTGATAAAGTATATTACATTAATTCACTTCAGGTATTAAACCAACTTTGCATTCCTAGGATAAATTTCTTGGTTATGGTGTACAACTCAAATCCAAGCAATATATTCCAAATCCCATGTTATTCTACCATCCCATACTCTCTCTGACAAGCTGTACAATCATCATATATTGCTTAATGGCAATAAAGTGAGAAGGATCAGAGAAATTAAACACCATTGCTCTTATTCAGAATGATATGAGAGCATGTGCTTCCCTAATTAGAAAGAAATTAATACCAACCATCAGTTGCTATGAGTTTTAGTGAGCATGGAGAGACACATACTACTAAACAGGATTGACTTATAATTTCCCCAATGTGAAAGAAAGGATCTATTAACTTCTTTCTATATATACCATCAAAGACGATAATAAAAGCAATTTAAGACATTAAATATATCTTCAAGTCTGAGTTTACCCATTTCACCTGAGGGCTGAAGTTGAAGGAAGGTAGGAGTCAAGAATCAGGGAGTCAAACGGAAGGTAAACGACAGGCACAGATTTATGGAACGGTGAGTTCCAATAATTAAATAACCAAAAGGTAATACATAAGAGAAGTTGCAACACAAATTGTAACCAAAAGTGCCTTGCAGTTTTCTGTGGAGAGAATAGGATTATGGATACCTTACCATAAGGGTCTGAGAAGACTTTGTAAACTAGGGATGTCTTTCCATGTGTCTTGAGTGAAGACTGGTTTTCTTCAAATTCTTATTTTAAAAAGCCCAGGTCTGGACAAAAAAGCTTAAAGACTTTGCCACCTTCTAAAAATCGTGAAATATTGGAAAACAAAATGACTATCCTTACGCGGGATTTAAACTTTTCTACAGTAGCTGGACGCTCTTCAAAGGAAATTTCACAAATAATTTGGAGGAATGCACATCTTGAGGCAAAAATTTTTCATTTAGGGCCATTTAGATGGTGAAAGAAAGCAACACCTCCCACCCAGAGATGCTGTGATAAAGTGTTGCTAGATTTTATACTGTTATGAAAGAATGTTTCACAAAAAAGATTGAGCATGTAAAATAAAAAAAAATACTTCTGATTGTTCCAGAAGAAGTAAAAATATCATCAGTTTATGTCAAAAAGCCATTCCTAGTTTACCACACCTGCTATAGTCCTTGTTCACTATGTAACTTATTGCTTATTTATACAGGACAGTTCAGCAAATGTCACATCTGGTTATCCTACAGGTTTGGAGTTTTAGGTTTTTTTTAGCTGGGATGGCATGAGAAAGTTCAGTGCCTTGAATGAGCTTACACTGCAAAATATTTTAACCTGAACTTTGTTACATCTAAGACTTTACTGAAACTTCAAGATTGACCTGAAAAGGAAGAGAAAGTGAACACTGTTCAAAAGAAGTAGGACAAGAAAGATAGGGGGAAAGAAACATCAGTACTGAAACCTTCCAGATTAACTGTTCACCCTGGACCTCATACACTTATTAATGCTTTATCAGATAACCCGGTTCTGTGCAGTGAGAGAAAACCTTTCAATGATTTGGCTATTATACATAGTGGTTAGCACAGTTTTCAAATCACAGTTTTCTGAATTTAATTTAATTTTACTGTAAGCCCCTCTTAATATTTGGCAGGCAAAGAGTTGTACACTCTGGAAAGCATCATGATGCAGGGTTACCAGATTTCTGAAAAATTAGCACTATTCTTTGTTTCATTGTGAAACAAAATAAACAACAACAAAGCTATATTTGAAAGTTAGCTGCAATAGCTACCTAAACTAAACATGATCAAAATAACACAAAAACCAAAACACAAAACCCATCCTCCAAACACGACAACACACATACACACACACAGAGGCTAGAAGTCACAAGGCAATAATTTGATTAAAAGTACTTCTATTAAAATTATACAACCCCAAAACAAAAATACCAGAAACAGAAAGGATATGGGTAAACAGGAACCTTCATTTACTGCCATGGAAAATAGAAATTGTATGATACAACCTTTTGGAAGAGCAATTTGACAATATCCAGTACAGAGATGTGGGACTCACAAAGCAGCAGTTTCACTTGTAATCAGACAAACTAGTGAAATTCTCAGACATGTGCACAAGGAGATATGTTCAAGGCAGCACTGTTTTTACCAAAAGAAAAAAGAATCTAAATGATTATTAATTAAAAAATGGAAAATCGAATTCACAGAGGGAAAACTATTGAATAGATAAAATGAATCAACTCAAGCTATCCAATACATGTATCAACATGGATAAATTTTGAAGTCATGCTGAATAACCACGATGAGCCACAGAAGAATATGCACAGTAAGAGGTAATTTTTACAAACTTTACAATTTTACAAAGTTATGTTATATATATTTTAAAAGAGATCTGTGAAAAAAGTAAAAAGCCATAGAAGTATACTGTTTAAGACGCTTGTCAAAATCACCGTTGACTCCCTTGTTTAGGCTAAGCCTAATTTGTGATCTTTTAAAAATAAGCAGTGATGGGACTTCCCTGGTTAAGACTCCGTTCTCCCAATGCAGGAGGCCCAGGTTCGATCCCTGGTCAGGGAACTAGACCCCACATGCATGCCACAACTAAGGAGCCCTCAAGCCACAACTAAGGAGCCTGCCTGCCACAACTAAGACCCAGCACAACCAAATAAATATTTTAAAACTATTTATTTAATAAAATAAATATTTTTTAAAAATAAACAATGAGGTAGAAGTTTCAGAATATTTTCAAAAGACTAGAGATTATTCAAAGATTTTTTTTAACTTTTAATTCTTTCTGCAAAAGTGTTCAGACATGACCACAATGGTTTCATCACTCTATTTAAGAAATTTCTTCTTTTCATATGTTCAAGTGAATCTGAACACCCCTGCCCCCATGACCATCACTGCTCATACAGAGGGCTTTGACCCAAATTTATGTATGCTTCAAATGGGCAAAATGTGGTACTATGACCCCTTAAAAAATAAATTCTCCTGAAGTCAGAATAAATTATAGTATAATATATAATATATCCAATCATAACCTCATTTGAGTCAAGTTTGATGGGTAGATTCCTCTTTGTACTTTATTAGCAACCTTAAGCAGAAGGCTGGCACACTTTGTGAAGAGCTTCTCACGGGAACTTTGCAAGCCCTACTATTGGAATAATGTGAATTAATCTTAGAAAGATGCTTGCAGATCCTGATGAGACTTACTTGAGAACAACTGTTACCAGTCAATTTGTTATTGCTGTCTTTTTTTTTTTTGAATGACGTAGGAAAATATTTAAACCTTTGGTGCATAAGAGGGGGTTTTCAAGTATAAAAAGGGTCTCTCCAAAAACAGATGCACATCACCTTCAAGGTGGTGATTACCTCTGGGGAGAGGTGGAGAGGAATAGGATCAGTGAGAATATAAAATAAGTTTTGATTGTATCTGTAACATTTTATTCTTTCATTTTTAAAAAGTGAAACAAAATTGCAAAGGCTAACATTTTAAAGCTGAATGGTGGGCATACAGGTGCTCATTACATAATTCTCTCCTGTTTTCTGTATGCTTGAGATGTTATACTAGAAAGAAAGAAAGAGAGAGAGAGAGAGAGAGGGAGGGAGGGAGGGAGGGAGGAAAGTAAAAGAAAGAAAGAAAGGAAGGGGGGGAGGGAGAGAAAGAAAGAAATGTTGAAGGACAAACAACAGACTTGGAAAAATATATTCAAACCATATGCTAGAAAAGGGTCTATTTTCTTTCTTTCTTTCTTTTTTGGCCATGCCCCACTGCATGTGGGATGTGGGATCTTAGTTCCCTGACCAGGGATGGAACCCATGCCCCCTGCAGTGGAAGCGTGGAGTCTTAACCACTGGACCTCCAGAGAGGTTTCAAAGGGTTTATTTTCTTAATTTATAAAGACAAATCAATAGGGAAAAGACAGATGACCCAAAAGAAAATCGGCGAAGGATATGAATGGGGAATTGATAGGAAAATAGTTAATTTATAAAATAGCCTAAGTATGTATGGGTCTCTCCATTTGTGTTTTGTGTGTTATACATTCATTAAAGAAATGCATATCAAGAAAACAATACTGCTTTTCATTTTCGTATTGGCAAAATTTCTTAAATTTCCCAAAACGCAGTGTTCACAATGGTGGGGAGAAACATTTTCTGTTTCTGAGAAGAGTGTGAATTTGTGTAATTATTCTGGAGGGCAAAATTGTTAACATACATTCCCTTTGAAAGAGCAATTCCGTTTCTAGAGGTTTTTAATAATTGCATAAATGCACAAAGACATGTATCAAGGTATTGTTTATCAAGGTAAAAACTGTGGAAAAATTAATTTCTATCAGTGGAAGACATTAAATTGATGATGATACATTTACAGACTACTTTGCATCGACAAATGAAGATGTCCACAATACAGCGTAAGATTAAAAAAAGCAAGTGGTGGAATACAATCTTATTTGCATGAAAAGGCAAACAAATGTCTGAAAGAAATGTAACAGTGATTATCTTCAGGGGATGAAACTGGATGTTGGGGAATAGGAAAGAAGTCTTTAATTTCCTCTTAGACTTTTATTGTATCAGTTAGGACTCTATTACTGCAAATGATAGAAAACTGCAACTCAAACTGCCCTTAAAAATGAATGAATTGGGCTTCCCTGGTGGCGCAGTGGTTGAGAGTCCGCCTGCCGATGCAGGGGACACGGGTTCGTGCCCCGGTCCGGGAAGATCCCACATGCCGCGGGGCGGCTGGTCCCGTGAGCCATGGCCGCTGAGCCTGCACGTCCGGACCCTGTGCTCTGCAATGGGAGAGGCCACAACAGTGAGAGGCCCGCATACCGCAAAAAAAAAACAAAAAAATGAATGAATTTATTGGCTCAATTTAACTGAAAAGTCTGTGAGGAGTTTCAGTTCATCTTGAACCAGGGCTCCACAGTATCACCAGGATGCTTTTTCTGGAGGCTGACTTTATCTTTTACACCTGTAATTGATGCTCTCTGCGGGTGTGTATCTGATGGTCCTGATTGTTTGGATGGCTTCCCTCAAATTAGCAACATAGTGACCGTAACCAAAGGCAAGAGTGAATGCTTCACTTTTCCAGAAGCCTCTACTTAATGTCTCTCAGGAGTTCATCAGTTATAATTGAATTATTTGCCTATCCTTGAGTCAGTCATCATCAATTGTGGTCATGGGCTTGGGGTCAGTTCCACCCAAACCAAATAACATAGAACTGGGTCTGGTGATTTCCCAAAAGAAAGAGGAATGCTGGCCAGCAAACATCAGATATCCAATATTGCTAGAAAACATTTTCCCTAGTGCACATAATTATCTATCTATCTATCTATCTATCTATCTATCTATCTATCTATCTATGTCTGTCTTCCTGTCTGTCATCATCTTACAGTCCCTTAGGGCCTAGACACTGAGTTCCACAGGAAACGACTATGTCTGTGTCATTCATTATCCTGTCCTTTGGGTCTAACTTGGGTTCTGGCTGTCAGAGAATATTTGTAGAACAAAAACAAAACAACCTCGCAACTTCACACTCCTACTAATCATTGCCTATGAATTAGAAAAACTTTAGTCACAGAATGAGCATCATCAGGGCTATCTTCCACAATATCTTCATCCAAAATCATCAGAAGAGATGCTGATGCAGTGAGAGAGATGCAATTTTTAGCAGAAACACTGGTGGCTCTATTAAATAGTTGCTGATATTTCTTTTTGTTGGTAGAAATTATTCAATAGTTTATGTCGATTCATTGCTTTTGAACTATTGCAATAATGGTTAAACTCAGCACATCCATTACTCTGTTGTTCAAATAGGGGTTTAGGATCAGGCTAATTTATTTTAAGCCTTTTGTTACCAGTGGGGCAGAAATAGAGACACAGATGTAGAGAATAAACATATGGACACCAGGGGGGGAAAGTGGCGGGGGAGTGTGTGTTTGTGTGTGTGTGTGTGTGTTTGTGTGTGTGTGTTTGTGTGTGTGTGTGTGATGAATTGGGAGATTGGGATTGACATATATACACTAATATGTATAAAATGGATAACTAATAAGAACCTGCTGTATAAAAAGAAAATTATAAAATTATTTTTAAAAAAAGGACTTTTCTTCCTCCTCTTCCCTTTCCTTGATCCTCCTCTGGTTACTCCACTCAATGGCCCACTGAGAACTGGTTCTGCCTGTGCAACTCGCCACATAATTAGTGTTGCCACCACATAATTGGTGTTGCCAGATTAAGTAAGTATCCCAGATATTGCATGGGATCAGATATTGAATGGGGATATACTCATCCTAAAAAATTAGTCGTTGTTTACTAGAAATTCACATTTAACTGAGCTTCCTGATTGTTATTGGCTGTAGTTTCTTATTTTATTAGCTAAATCTGGCAACACTACATATAATGCCAGGTGCCTGTGACTACTTTCAGTTTGCCAGAAGATAAATCCCTGGGCTTTCTGGACTATAAAAAACCTGATTATTGGATTTTTACCTTTAAATCTACCTCTTTTGCACTTCAAGAGAATTATAAAGCAAACCCCTGTGTAACCACCACCCAGGTGAAGAAATATAGCAGAATGATGCCAGGACCTTAGAAGCCATCTGTGTTCTCCTCTGCAGATGGCATCCTCCTCCCTCCCCTCAAGGGGTGACCACTATTCTGCCTTTTATAATCATTCTGGTGTTTCTTTAGGTTTACCACCTATGCATGTATCCATAAACAATATTGTTTATTCTGACTATTTCTGAACTTTATATAAAAGTTTATATATAAGTGACTTTTGTGACTTGTTTCATTCACCTAATTTGTGTTGTGAGAGTTATCCATGAGGCTGCATGTAGCTGTGCTTCCCTAATTCTCATTACTGGATAATGTTCTAATACGTGATTATACCCATGATTTATCCACCCACTGTATTGTTGTGCTGTTGATGGTCCAGTTTTAACTGCAATTGACAATTTTAACGTTGACAGTTTCAGAATGTTTTAAATTTATTGCACTAAGTTAAAATAACTATTGTTAAAACTTTCAGGGCTTCTCTGGTGGCGCAGTGGTTGAGAGTCCGCCTGTCAATGCAGGGGACATGGGTTCGTGCCCCGGTCTGGGAATATCCCACATGCCGCAGAGCGGCTGGGCCCATGAGCCATGGCCGCTGAGCCTTCGCGCCTGGAGCCTGTGCTCCGCAACGGGAGAGGCCACAACAGTGAGAGGCCCGCGAACTGAAAAAAAAAAAAAAAAAAAACTTTCATAATGTTTAGGGGAATTGTTAATACATAGTACTCCTCTGAAATTTTTTTTTTAATATTTATTTATTTTGGCTGCGCCTGATCTCAGTTGCAGCACGTGGGATCTTTTCGTTGCAGCATGCAGACTTCTTAGTTGCGGCATGCTGACTTCTTAGTTGCAGCATGCATGCAGGATCTAGTTCCCCGACCAGGGATCGAACCTATGTCCCCTGCATTGGGAGCAGGGAGTCTTACCCACTGAACCACCAGGGAAGTCCTCCCTCTGAAATTTTTTGTTGTTGTGTTCAATAATAGGGAAAAGTTTAAGGTGGCTTATATAAAATGTTTTTCATTTATAATCACTTAAAAATTTTGTATTGAGGTATAATATACATATAGTAAAATGCACAAATCTTAGCTATATAGCTTGATGAATTTTTATATATGTATATACCTATGTAACCACAACCCTGATCAAGCTATAGAACATTTTTAGCATTTTAATTTTTTTGAATAAATAAATATTTATTTATTTGGTTGTGCTGGGTCTTAGTTGCAGCTCGAGGGCTCTTTAGTTGTGGCATGTGAACTCTTAGTAGCGGCATGCATGTGGGATTTAATTCCCTGACCAGGGATTGAACCCTGGACCCCTGCATTGGGGGCACGGAGTCTTAACCACTGCTCCAGCAGGGAAGTCCCTAGCATCTTCTAATACGACTGTTTCACAGCTCTGTTTGTTTCCTGTTGCTACCTACAAGATAGCTGTCTGCCTACATTTTTAAATACAGGCCTGATACAGGTCTGTAGGATGCTGGTTTCTGGGCTTTCGTGTGCCACCACGTGGTCAGTCTGCTGTACTGCAACTTGGTTCCTTTAAAGAAGGACTCCAACAATTAGATTTCCAAAATGAGAAGTGGTAACACAGATTCTGATGCAGTTAACAAAGTAGGTGAACTTACGTTTCTATTAAAAAAAAAAGATTTATCTTCCAAAATGAGGATTTAAGATCAGGTAGATAATGACATCACATATATTTATAGTTAAATTGAATATATAACTTTCTGCGTGTATATTTAGCATATAAAGAAAAAAATGACTTATTGCAAATAATATCAGCTGCTAGCTGTAAAATGCCTTGAAGCTGGTAATGTATGGAAAGTATAAGAATAAAATTATATGCAAGTAATTTATTCAAACCTTTGAACTTATTCATTTTTAAAAATTATTGTACTGTATTCTGACTATAGATTGCTGTAATTCCCTTTGGAGTTATGCCATTCTACAATGGCCACATAATAGTATAGTAATATGTCTTAAAATGAAATTTTTGAAAGCTCACTAGAGATACATCATTCAAATAGGTCTTTCCAATATTTTACACTTTCCAGTTTTTACATTTATGGGGAGAAAAGAGAACTAAGGCACTGAGAATTTTAATGAATATTAAGGAAGAGCATACAGATGATAAACGATTTTGTGTGCATATGCAATGCATGTTGAAGAATAAAGGAAGGAGGAAGAAAATGGATGACGCTAAACAGTGTTATATTCCTATAAATTTGGTGTTTATTAAGACTCTCTAAGGGGGGATTTCCCTGGCTGTCCAGTGGTTAGGGCTCTGTGCTCTCACTGCCGAGTGCCTGGGTTCAATCCCTGGTCCGGGAACTAAGATCCCACAAGCTGCATGGTGTGGAACAAAAAAAAAAATCTCTAAGAAGAATTCCAGGTCCAGGTGTAGACTGTGACACATGACAAACCCCACACCCTCCCACTGGAATAAGACAGATATTTTTTAAAGCACAAAGCCACATCAGTAGAAAATGATTAGAGTATCATCAGTGTACCAGAAAATTTGAGGACTACCTAGAAAATAGAAAGCAAATGGGTTTGAATTTCATGAAAAAAATCAAAAGAGAAGAAATTGCATCTCAGGACAAAGGCAAGCCACGTTCCTTCTAAGAGGCTCAACAACAGCAAATTCTAAGAGAGGAGCTGTCTGTGGAGCAACCATCAGTGCAGTTCATGAAAGATGCTTTCTGGTAAGAGTATTGGCGCTTCAGAGAAAAATCAAAGCCAGACTTGTAGTAACTTCAGAATTTGGGCCAAAAAAGCATTAAACAAGATACTTTATAATACTGAAGGGGAAATTCACAATGGAGATATAAAATCTATCCACTGAAGAACATAGCATTAATATTCATAAAGCAAAAACTATAGGCGATACAAGGAGAAATAGAAACACACAAGAAATAGAGGCTCCAATTCACTTTTCTTAATCTCAAGCAGGTGGAGAAAAAGTAAGACTATAGAAGAAAGTGGAGGGGATTTCCTGGTGATCCAGTGGATAGGACTCCACTGCCAAAGACCGTGCTTCAATCCCTGGCAGGGGAACTAAGATCCCACAAGCAGTGTAGCCAAAAAAAAAAAAAAAAAAGAAGAAGAAGAAAGTGCAGTAATGTCTTCAAAGATCTAAGGGAAGATCTTTTTAAACTTAGCCTTATTATTAAATAAGCATGAGGACAAAATAAATATATCTGGGAATTAAAAATTTACCACTCATGCTCCATACATGAAAAAATTACTTGAGGAAGTGCTTCAGCACAAAAATAAGAATCCAAGACACCAGGTTATACAACAATGGTGGCAACTAAGCAGAAGCAGAAAAAATTAAGGAAAGATTTAAGCAGCAAACTTTTTTTTTTTTTTGCTGTATGTGGGCCTCTCACTATTGTGGCCTCTCCTGCTGCGGAGCACAGGCTCCGGACACGCAGGCTCAGTGGCCATGGCTCACGGGCCCAGCCGCTCCACGGCATGTGGGATCTTTCTGGACCGGGGCACAAACCCGTGTCCCCTGCATCAGCAGGTGGACTCTCAACCACTGCACCACCAGGGAAGCCCTAATTTTATTGATTTGCATCTTCTCCTTTTTTTTCTTGATGAGTCTGGCTAAGGGTTTATCAATTTTGTTTATTTTCTCAAAGAATCAGCTTTCAGTTTTATTGATCTTTGCTATTGTTTCCTTCATTTCTATTTCATTTATTTCTGTTCTGATTTTTATGATTTCTTTCCTTCTACTCACTTTGGGTTTTCTTTGTTCTTCTTTCTCTAGTTGTTTTAAGTGTAGGGTTAGATCATTTATTTGAGAGTTTTTTTTGTTTCTTGAGGTGAGATTGAATTGCTATAAACTTCCCTCTTAGAACTGCTTTTGCTGCGTCCCATAGGTTTTGGGTCGTCGTGTTTTCATTGTCATTTGTTTCTAGGTATTTTTTTATTTCTTTGATTTCTTCAGTGATCTCTTGGTTATTTAGTAGCGCACTGTTTAGCCTCCATGTATTTGTGTTTTTTACAGTTTTTTTTTCTATAATTGATCCAATCTCATAGCATTGTGGTCAGAAAAGATGCTTGATATGATTTCAATTTTCTTAAATTTTCCAGGGCTTGATTTGTGACCCAAGATGTGATCTATCCTGGAGAATGTTCCATATGCACTTAAAAGTGTATTCTGCCACTTTGGGGTAGAATGTTCTATAAATATCAATTAAATCTATCTGGTCTATTGTGTTATTTAAAGCTTCTGTTTCCTTATTTATTTTCTGTTTGGATGATCTGTCCATTGATGTAAGTGGGCTCCCCTACTATTATTGTGTTACTGTCAATTTCTCCTTTCATGGTTGTTAGCATTTGCCTTATGTATTGAGGTGCTCCTATGTTGGGTGCATAAACATTTATAATTGTTATATCTTCTTCTTGGATTGATCCTTTGATCATTATGTAGTGTCCCTCTTTATCTCTTGTCACAGTCTTTATTTTAAAGTCTATTTTATCAGATATGAGTATTGCTCCTCCAGCTTTCTTTTGATTTCCATTTGCATGGAATATCTTTTTCCATCCCTTCACCTTCAGTCTGTATGTGTCCCTAGGTCTGAAGTGGGTCTCTTGTAGACAGCATATATATGAGTCTGTTTTTGTATCCATTCAGCCAGACTGTGTCTTTTTGTTGGGACATTTAATCCATTTACATTCAAGGTTATTATCGATATGTATGTTCCTATTACCATTTTCTTAATTGTTTTGGGTATTTTTGTTAGTTTGTTTTTTGTTTTTTGTGGGTCTTTTTCTTCTCTTGTGTTTCCCGCCTAGAGAAGTTTAGCATTTGTTGTAAACCTGGTTTGGTGGTGCTGAATTCTCTTAGCTGTTGCTTGTCTGAAAAGTGTTTGATTTCTCTGTTGAATCTGAATGAGATCCTTGCTGGGTAGAGTAATCTTGGTTGTAGGTTTTTCTCTTTCATCACTTTAAGTATATCCTGCCACTCCCTTCTGGCCTGCAGAGTTTCTGCTGAAATGAGAATTCCTTTATATGTTATTTTTTGTTTTTCCCTTGCTGATTTTAATATTATTTCTTTGAATTTGATTTTTGTTAATTTGATTAATATGTGTCTTGGTGTGCTTTTCCTAGGGTTTATCCTGTATGGGACTCTTTGTGCTTCCCGGACTTGGGTGACTATTTCCTTTCCCATGTTAGGGAAGTTTTCAACTATAATCTCTTCAAATATTTTCTCAGACCATTTCTTTTTCTCTTTTTTTTCTGGATCCCTATAATTTAAATGTTGGTGCATTTAGTTTTGTCCCAGAGGTCTCTGAGATTGTCTTCAATTCTTTTCATTCTCTTTTCTTTATTCTGCCCCTTTGCAGTTATTTCCACCATTTTGTCTTCCAGCTCACTTATTCATTCTTCTGCTTCAGTTATTTTGTTATTGAGTCCTTCTAGTGTATTTTTCATTTCAGTTATTGTGTTGTTCATCTCTGTTTGTTTGTTCTTTAGTTCTTCTAGATATTTGTTCAACATTTCTTGTATTTTCTTAAATCCATGCCTCCATTTTATTTCTGAGATTCTGAATCATCTTTACTATCATTACTCTGAATTCTTTTTTGTGTAGATTTCCTATTTCCTCTTCATTTATTTGGTCTTGTGGGTTTTTACCTTGCTCCTTCATCTGTGACATATTTTTTTGCCATCTCATTTTTTTTTTTTTTAATGATTGGGATTGTGTTCCTGTCTTACTGGTTGTTTGGCCTGAGGCTTCCAACACTGGAGTTTGTAGGCTGTTGGGTAGAGCTGGGTTTTGGTGCTGAGATGAGGATGTCCGTGAGACCTCACTCTGATGAATATTCCCTGGGGTCTGAGGTTCTCTGTTAGTCCAGTGGTTCCAACACAGAGCTCCCACTGCAGGATCTTTGGCCCGATGCCTGGCTCGTGAACCAAGATCCCACAAGCTGTGTGGGGTGGCAAAAAAAAAAAAGAGAGAGAGAGAGAAAAATAGCAAAGTAAAAAATAAAATTAGACTAGGAAACTAACAGATATGTTAGAAAGAATATAAAAATAAAAATATAGATGAATCAACAACTGGAAGGTACAACAGTACCACAATAGTAAAAAAGAGGAGAGGGAAAAGAGAGAAAAAAAGAAAAGGGAGAAAAGGCCTTGGCTGTGGAGAGCGGGGCCTAAGCAAGGGTGAGGTTTGGGTGGTGGGCGGAGCCTATGCTTAGGACCCACAGGGCTGGAAAAGGCCCTGGGGGCTGTGGGGGTTGGGGCTTAGGCTCAAGGAACAGAAGGGGCCCAGGCATGCCCCCCACCCCTGGTCTCAGAGGACAGGGAGCCCAGCAGGCCTCCTGGACTCGAGTGGGTGGGGCAAAAGCCGTCCTCTCCTTTGCTGCTCCTCTGGGTCCCAGAGGGCCCCTCCCCCCGCCTCTCCTGATCTCCTCGGCCTCCTTCCTATGCACCCAAGGACCCATGAGGCCTGGAGGGGTCTTTGGAGGGCGATGGATCAGCCTGGGAGCTCAGGAGTCTCCCCGGCCTGAGTGGGTGGGGCAAATGCCCTCGCTCCTCTCCTGCTCCTCCCGGCTGGCTCCTCCCACCTACCTCTCCTGATCTCCCTGGCCTCAGGGGCACCAATCCTGTCTGGCCTCCAATTCTCCTCCCCCCACTCCATCCCTCCACGTCCTACCGGTTCACTTGGGGGTTCCTCCCATCTCCTTGGGCATCAGGGTACCCCACCAGCAGCTGGCAGGCGCCCTAGTTGTGGGGAGACGTTAACTTGGTGTCTTGCCTAAGTTTTTTTTTAAATGTGGACCATTTTTAAAGTCTCTTTTGAGTTTATTACAATATTGCTTCTGTTTTATGTTTTGGTTTTTTTGGCCATGAGGTATGTGGGATCTTAGCTCGCCGACCAAGGATCGAACCCACACCCCCTTGTGTTGGAAGGTGAAGTCTTAACCACTGGACCACCAGGGAAGTCCCTTAATTTTTAATTTATGTAATTCAATTATTTTCTAACAAAAATTGGATTAATTAAAGATAAATAAATAAGACTATTTAAAACACACTGTCTCATTAATATTTATAAGATGTATTTAAAAAGAACTCACACACTAAAATACACCTGTGGGTACAAGGCCTTTACTCTAAAAATTCACTATTAAGTTCCTTCCCATATTATGAACACCTGCTAAAACAATCATGCTGAAACACAAATCTCCTTAGTTTTATACAGATGAACAAATAATTTACCCAAAAAGAAACACTTGGAAAATAATTAGAGGGAAATACTAATACAAAATAGCAAGAGTGACAGAGCAATGTTAAGGAGCATGCAGCCTTTCAACAGAAGAAATCATTCAAAATCATTCATTTTCATTATCAAAATCACAAAAATAACTATATCCTTTGATCCACTAAAACCATTTTAGAGAATATATTCCAGCACTCTGTTAAATTAAATCACAGTTTCTCTATATATTCTCTATCAATATACATCACACTATATACTTAGTCATGAATCTAAACTTCATGTAACAAATAAATACATAAATCCTGAATCAATTTGGAGTTATTCAGATAAATCCTGAATCAGAAAAAGTGTATTATAGTCATTAAGCACATGGACTCATCACCTGCATCACAGTGTAAATTCCTTTAGGAACTGGGCAAATTCCTTCATCTCTAGCTCTCATTTTTCTCCTCTGTAAAATACTTATCTACTGGATGCTAGTTATTGTCCAAAGAAATTTATTATCAGTTCTCTTATCTTTTAGATACCAAATTTCCATCTGACATGTTAATTTCAAGCATTTCCCCATTCCATTGGTCTTCTTTTACTTTTTGTGTTCTTTCATGGAACTGTTTCTTATTTTTTATATATATGAAAATATATTTTATATATGTAGTATTTGAATTTTTCTATTTTGCCACCAATAATTTCCTTTACTGTTTCTATAATTTCTTTAAAATTTTAAAAATTTTATACAATTTTTAAGGGTTACTTTCCATTTACAGTTATTACAAAATATTGGCTATACACCCCATGTTCTACAATATATCCTTTAATCTATCCTACACCCAGTAGTTTGGGTCTCCCACATCCCCACTCCTATGTTACCCCTCCCCAACAATGGTAACTGCTAGTTCGTTCTCTGTACCTGTGAGTCTGCTCTTTTCTGTTATATTCACTAGTTCGTTGTATTTTTTAGATTCCACATAAGTGATATCATTTCTATTTCTATAATTTCTATGTTATTAGATCCCTTATTACTCAGTAATTCCCTGTCTGGGATTCTCCCCTAAGAAGTGATCAGAAACTTGAACACACAGAAAGGGATCACAAGAAGATGGAGATGGCAGTGGTGGGGAGTTACAGGTGGGAATAGGTGGTAAATGTATAAATGTTGCATTGTTTGACAGATATTTTTACTTCTTTCAGTTAAAAAAAATAGTTTTTAAAAATGATACCACTCCCCTCTCCCATTATAAAGACTAGGAAATAAAGAAATAATTTTGTGATATGAAAAAATAAATGGGGCTTCCCTCATGATGCAGTGGTTAAGAATCCGTCTGCCAATGCAGTGGACATGGGTTCGATCCCTGGTCTGGGAAGATCCCACATGCCTTGGAACAGCTAAGCCTGAGTGCCACAACTGCTGAGCCTGCATTCTAGAGCCCACGAGCCACAACTACTGAAGCCTGTGTGCCTAGAACCTGTGCTCTGCAACAAGAGAAGCCACGAAATGAGAAGCCTGCACACCTCAAAGAAGTGTAGCCCCCGCTTGCTGCAACTAGAGAAAGCCCATGCGCAACAATGAAGACCCAATGCAGCCAAAAAATAAATAAATAAAATAAATTAATTAAAAAAATTTTTTAAGAAAAGAAAATTGACCAAAAATTGACATTTTAAAAGGTGTTAATTAAATGATTATTTAAATAGGGAACAAAAAAGCTTAAATAGTTAATAAGAATAGAATGATTGTAATATATAATATATATAAGACAATAAATTATGCAGCAATAAAATAAAACATTTTCTTTTTCAGAAAGAAGTGTTTTTGTTTTTTTAATTTATAAGTCTATTGTTTATTTTTATTTATCTATTTTTGGCCATGCCGTGCAGCTTACAGGATCTTAGTTCCCCGACCAGGGATTGAACCAGGCCCAACAGCAGTGAAAGCACCGAGTCCTAGCTGCTGGACCACCAGGGAAATTGCAGGAAAGGTATGTTTCTTAAGTAACTGAAAAATTTAACATTTAATTAGCTCTTCATGGACATATAGTTACAGTTAGCTATTTGCACGAATTTTTAAGCTATTATTTATTGTACAAAAATTATTACAGGGCTTCCCTGGTGGCGCAGTGGTTGAGAGTCCGCCTGCCGATGCAGGGGACACGGGTTTGTGCCCAGGTCCAGGAGGATCCCACATGCCGTGGAGTGGCTAGGCCCGTGAGCCATGGTTGCTGAGCCTGCGCGTCCGGAGCCTGTGCTCCTCAGCGGGAGAGGCCACAACAGGGAGAGGCCCGCGTACCGCAAAAAAAAAAAAAAATTATTACAACACTGTTAAAAATTAAAATACAAGAAAGGTTCACACAGTCTTGCCACATCATACGGTTCCTTCCAGGCTTTGTCAGTGTGTATGTATAACTTTTAAATCATTGCAATCTGCCAACTCTGTATTTACACATTTTCAGAGATGATTTTGGAGGTGTGTGCTTAAATTTTACGGAGCTTTTAAAAAAAGTGTTTTCAATCATATTTTATCGGTTCACAGCACCATTGAAAATGAAATATTTGTCACTGTATATAAAAATCTACATACAAAAATCAACCTATTTATTGCATTTCTGCTGTGTTTTCTCAGTTTCTGAGGGAAGAATCATCAATAGCTTTTAATGATTGGTGGAAACAAAGCAGCAATAAGTGGAAACAAAGCAGCAATAAATGAATGAGTTCTTTTTTCAAATTTCAAAATGGCATCTAGGGGTGCAAGCAATGGCTTAGAGTGTTATGAATTAAGTGAAATCTAACCCACCCTTTAAACTAGTAAGACTGATTGGGAAACATCTCTTATGCTTGTTTTCTTTTTTTTTAATTAATTTATTTTTTTTTGGCTGTATTTTGGCTGTGTTTTATTTTTATCTTCGTTGCTGCACGTGGGCTTTCTCTAGTTGCAGCAAGCGGGAGCTATTCTTCGTTGCGGTGAGCAGGCTTCTCATTGCAGTGGCTTCTCTTGTTGCAGAGCATGGGTTCTAGGTGTGCGGGCTTCAGTAGTTGCGGCATGTGGGCTCAGCAGTTGTGGCTCATGGGCTCTAGAGCACAGGCTCAGTAGTTGTGGCACTCAGGCTTAGCTGCTCCACGGCATGTGGGATCTTCCCGGACCAGGATCAAACCCGAGTCCCCTGCATTGGCAGGCGGATTCCTAACCACTGCTCCACCAGGGAAGCCCTCTTATGCTTGTTTTCTGGAAAGATTTTACCAGTTTATAGTTTTGACCAACTAACGTTAATTTTGTCATTCCTACAAATTTTTGATAGCAATACGTCTTGCACTTTATTTCTCAATATTTTAATCAGAAGTGTGCATAGTTTCTATTGGTAGATTCAAGGATACTGTTATTATTCTTATTTTTGTCACTGTTATTATTTTAAAGTACCATTTGTTGAAAATCTACTATTTGCCAAGTATTTTATGCAATGTTTCTTTATCTTAAAATTCCATGAGGAAGGTGTGATCAAACAGAGGCTCTGGAAGGATTGAGTCTCTTGTCCAAGGCCATATGTGGCCTTTAACCTATGGATTGAAAACGTGGCAGTGTTGGGATTTAAACCCAAATCTATGGAGTCAAAGCCCATACTCTTTCCACACTATGCTATACTCATCTTGGTAGCCTGCTAATCCAAGGCCTGGTTTACATGGACCTTGGAGTCACTAGGCAGTAAAAGTTTATTAAGTTACAGAGTGAAGTAAGTCAGAAGGAGAAAAACAAATACCTTATGCTAACGCATATATATGGAATCTAAAAAAAAATGGTTCTGAAGAACCTAGGGGCAGGACAGGAATAGAGACGCAGACAGAGAGAACGGACTTGAGGACACGGGGAGGGGAAGGGTAAGCTGGGACGAAGTGAGAGAGTGGCATGGACATATATACACTACCAAATGTAAAATAGATAGCTAGTGGGAAGCAGCCGCATAGCACAGGGAGATCAGCTCGGTGCTTTGTGACCACCTAGAGAGGTGGGATAGGGATGGCGGGAGGGAGACGCAAGAGGGAGGGGATATGGGGATATATGTATACATATAGCTGATTCACTTTGTTATAAAGCATAAACTAGCACACCATTGTGAAGCAATTATACTCCAGTAAAGATGTTTAAAATAAAGTTTATTAAGCATATAAAGTAAGAGCATCTTTAAAACCTGGGAAAACAGAAAAGGAGAAGTCTTTGTGTGTAATTCCTTCACCCTTTAATTCCAGTGGAGATTAGAGGCCCTTTCACCCTCCTTTCAACTTTAACTGTTACAGGCAAATTGATTAATTAGTTAATTAAATTCCATTTGCCACCCAACCCCTCTCCCTGCCTTGTCAGAAACAGGGCTGGTCCAGGGAACACAGGAATGTCCACAGGATTTGGTTCTCATCCTAACTTTTCCCCTTTGTGGTCAGCCAACCATAACAACCATTTTTTAAGTGTTCACTGTACGCTAGCTGCTCTGCTGAGCTCTTCAGACAGGGTATTTTATTTAATCCTCATGACAAACTTACCAAGTTGGTATTGATAGAACCTGCATCAATGAAGTTTGAGAACAGACATTGAGCAACCCAGGACTCAGCTCAGGTTGGCTGGACTCTAAAACTCCACCCTTTACATCATAAATGTTTCTTGAATCAATGAATGATTCATTCCTTTTTGGTAATCCAGTTTCAAGACTCCACTTCAAGGGGTCCACAGATAAAGCTCATCAGGAACACACTTGTGGTTTAAGTTTGGTTAATTTACTTGCTGCGCAAGAGAGCATGCAGCCTCTCCTGGGGATCCTGGGATGTCTGGGCAAGAGAGACTTGGGAGGGGCTTACCTCAGGGCATGGGCCAGTGCTGAGTGATGCTGAGGAGGGAGCAGAAGAAGCGGGCATCCACTGTGGACTGGTGCTGTCACGAACAGGGGCACTTTAGGTTTCTCTGTCATCTTTGTTCTGGAAGCAAAAGCAGAGCAGGCGATGTCACTGGTAAAAAAGCAGTGACCACTCCAAAGGAGAGGAATTGTACAGCCTGAGGAGAAACATTGTACGTGGCCTTGGCCTCCTCCTGTTGGAAACGTTTTTTAAACTTCTGTTAGACATATTCTGGTCTGATTACCTGTTTTCTTGGAAACTACCATTTAAAAACCTCTTTTCTGAATCCCTGGGTTGGAAATTGAGGCTCCTTCCCTGTGTCAAAGTAACCCACAGGGAGTGAGACGTTCCATTTTCCTGGATATTTCAGACAGCGAAGTTTCTCATAAACTACAATGGCATTTTCCAGTAGCAATGTAATGTGAGCCAGACACGCAATTAAAATTTTTCTAATAGCCACATTAAAAAGAAACAGGTGAGTGGCGAGGCCTTCGTGGGGCAGCCAGAGCTGTGTCTGCTCAGAGGCCAGCCTCAGACACCAGCTCTCAGCCTCCCTCTCAGCCTGTGTCCTTGAAGCCAGAGGACCAGGAGGGCACTGGCCATGCCCAGCGGGCCCAGCATGCAGGAGGTGGATGCTAGGCAGCAAGGCTGCTGCCAGAATCATTTCTCCAATCAGTGTTCAGTGTATTATCATTTTGTGAATTTGTGGTGGGGGGAAGGTAGGGTTAATTTATTTTTCAGTAAGGTTGGAGAGGTAAGTTTGGTCCACTGGCCGTGCGGAAAGAGACCCACTGAAGGGCTCCTCAGGCAGTGTTACCAGTGGGTTCCCTGTAGAGTGCGAGTGCCAGGACTAGCCTGCTCTGGGGCTCTGGGAAGGGGGGCAGGATCTCAGGCCAGTCCTCTCCAGCTCATGACACAGTTTGGCTTTTTTGGGGAGCAGATGGGATATTCCCACTCAGCAGCCCCCAGCTGTCCCACGGGGAAACCCTGGAGCCATCCTTTAAGCCAACAAGATGCCCCTGGGCTTGAGCAGAGAGAACTTCAGCACCTGGGAGGTGAGCCCTGGCCCAGCCTGATGGGCCTCACCCCCTAGCTGCCACCAACCCCTAGGACTGTGCCCCAGGCCTGGAGTGACCAACTTGGCAGCTGTTCTGAGTTTCAGCAATGAGACTGCCAGGTCCTTGGACCTGGACCAGAGGGAAGTGAGGCTCAAGGACCTCACCCAAGCTGTGGCAGCCATCCTGGGCATCCATCATGGAAGCAATAAAGCTCTTCCCGGAAATAAATAAATAAATAAATAAATAAATAAATAAATAAATAAATAAATAAATAAATAAAAATTTAAAAAACAACAGGTGAAATTAAGTTTAGTAATATATTTTAACTCAATAGATTCACAATTTATCCAAAATATTATTTCAACACAGTATCAATATATTAATAAAAAATGTTGAATTAGACATCTCACTTTCTTTTATTCACATGAAGTCTCCAAAATCCAGTATAGCAAATCTCAATTTTGAGTTTAGATTTTCATTGAAACAGTTTATCTGTATTTAGATGTCATAAAATTTACAGTTGAAAAAGTGTACTCACGGACCCAAGTTGTTCCAAACATACATGAGTTTTCTAATAACTGAATCAAGTACCAGGTTGTAAATTCAAATTTAGACTGATTAAGATTAAGTAAAATTTAAAATTCAGTTCCTCAGTCACCCTAGTTACATTTTAGCCACATGTGGCTGGTGGCAACCATGTTGGATAGGTCAGGTCCATGATTTTAGAGAACAAGTTTTCTCATCACCATGACCTTGATGGTAACTAATAAAAGCAGATTTTATAGGTTCACATTATCCTTAGTTCTTTCTTCTCCTATCCCACCTTTTTTGTACCACAAATTCTCTGCCACGCTAAAAGAACTCCCGATTTTCTTAGATTCCAGTTTTCCTCTTCAGCTGCAGGGCAGGCCCGGCTACCCTAAATTGAAGTTCAGGATGGCTGATCAGCCCTGTTTCCTCCCCTTTGCAGAGAATCTATCATTATTGTGAAATAGAGACATTATCTTCTACATCTTGCAAGTACATCCCTGACAGCATAAAGGGACTATAAAGAAGTTTTTCAAAGCTCTTCCCTGAAATTAGATGCTGTTACAAGTAAGACACAGCACAGGTTCCTTTGGACAGAAATAATTAGAAGTGCCTGGAGTCAGCATTAAAGAGTTTTGGCAGGGCTTCCTTGGTGGCACAGTGGTTAAGAATCCGCCTGCCATTGCAGGGGACATGGGTTCGAGTCCTGGTCTGGGAAGATCCCCCATGCCGCGGAGCAACTAAGCCCATGTGCCACAACTACTGAGCCTGTGCTCTAGAGCCCGTGAACCACAACTACTGAAGCCCACGCGCCTAGAGCCTGTGCTCTGCAACAAGAGAAGCCACCGTAATGAGAAGCCTGGGCACCACAACAAAGAGTAGCCCCCGTTCACTGCAACTAAAGAAAGCCCACACATCAAGGAAGACCCAACGCAGCCAAAAATAAATAAATAAATAAATAAATAAAAATAAAGTTCCCTTTAAAAAAAAAAGAGTTTTGGTAGACTATGGGCAGCCTTCCCCCTATGTCCATCTGTTAGGATAGGGCCATATCTCACCTAGTTCCCAAGGACCAGGCATGTTTGTATTCTGTGATGATTTGATAGAGGTAAAAGTACACCCACAGTTATGTTTCCGTTTTGCCTTTGACTAATTACGAATCATTGGGTAAATAATTTTAATCAGCACATTTTCTTTTTGTTGTTGTTGTTGTTCTTAACTTCTGTCTCCCCCTGCTTCTTTTTAAAAATTTTTATTTATTTATTTTATTTTTGGCTGTGTTGGGTCTTTGTTGCTGTGCGGGCTTTCTCTAGCTGTGGCGAGAGGGGGCTACTCATGAGATCTTCCCCAGGAAGAAGTGGCTCTTCTACCAGGAAACTAGAACTGTGCAGGTCAGCTCTAGAAAAGTAGACAGGGCTTGTCTAGAACTGTAGGAGCAACTCTGGGTGGTGGGCTTAAAAGATATGCCCCAAATATGAAGGGAGACAAGAAGGCAAAGAGGGAAAAATTATGCAAGATCTCTTTATTTCTGGGTTCCCTTGGGTCTGTACCAGGTTTGCACCAGGTCTGTACCAAATCAGATTATCTCCAGTGCTTTGCACACTGAAAAATACCTAATCACAGTAAAATTATGGGGCTTCCTGGAGCATCTACCTTTGCTGAAGATTTTGGGAATAAAATACTAAATAAATTCCATATAGAGTTCATGTTTTATGAGGAAAAATGCATCAAGGTGATTTTTAAGGAAAAATGGGAGAGTTTGACAGTTTTAGAATGAGATGGACCACTTCGGGCTGCTTCTTCAGACCACTGGAGACACTATGAACTCCCTTCTACCCTTAGATCTATGCAATGGAAAATGTTTAAGAAATACAGCATGACAGGCATTGTCCTTTCATAATACCCTAGCATTTAAACTAAAGTCCTGTTTGAAATAAACCAGCCTTGTTTCAGTTACAAGTAATCAATGGATTTACCATGTGGGCTAAAGATCCCTAAAGGGTGGTATATTTCAGGGAGATTAAGTTGGTGCTGCAAAGACGAGCCACCACCACTTACAGTGGGAAACTTAGAGGTTCTTGATTTTATTTTTAGTAAGGAAGATGGCATTCTTTATACCAACTTTCTTCCTTTTATTGAATTTACCATGAACTGAGTTGGAGGAGGAATCTCTTAGAACTTATCTGTAAAACCATTTGGGCCTGCTGTTTTCTTTATGGGAACATATGTAACCATAGTTTTAACTTCTTCAGCTGGTTATAGGACAACTTAAGCTTTCTATTGAATTTATTCATTAATCTAAGTTCTCAAAATTGGCATATTGGTCTATTTATTTATTTATTTTTGGCTGCATTGGGTCTTTGTTGCTGCGTGTGGGCTTTCTCTAGTTGTGGCAAGTGGGAGCTACTCTTTGTTGTGGTGCACAGTGGCTTCTCTTTTTGTGGAGCATGGGCTCAGTAGTTGTGGCTCGTGGGCTTAGCTGCTCTGAAGCATGTGGGATCTTCCCAGACCAGGGCTCGAACCCATGTCCCCTGCATTGGCAGGCAGATTCTTAACCACTGTGCCACCAGGGTAGTCCTGGCACATTGGTCTTAATGGTATTCTCTTCTTGTTTTTTTAGTACTTTAACTGTAATTATGCCTTTCCTGTGGATTGCTAAAAATGGCTCCCAATGAATCATTCCGTCCTGTGCCCACTCCTCTTTGAACATGACTCTGCTACCCTTCCCATAAGATTGAATCTCCTTGAATCTGGGTTGGCCTTGTGACTTTCTTTGACCAATAGAATGAGGTAGAAGTGACATTCTTGGACTTCCAAACCCAGATCTTAAGAGGTCTTCCACATATGCTGAGAAGGAACTCAGCTGCCATGTACAGAAGTCCAAAATAGTCTGCTGAAGAAAGAGGCCAAGAAGCTGCTGGAGAATAAGACTAACTATGTAGAAAGAGTGGCCCCAGGTGATGGTCCATAACAAGGCTCCACACAGGTGGGTGAGATCATCTTGAATCCTCCTGCTCTACTGGGACAAAGAGATGAGAGAATGAGAAGAGAGAGCCCTATCCATCCCCGCCAGCACCTAACCAAGCCATCCCAGCTGCGACTACAGGCGTGAAGCAGAGATGAACTGTTCCATTGAAATCTGCCGGAATTCCTGACCCATTGAATCAAGATCAAATAATATAGCTGTCATTGTATGCTACAAATTTTAGGATAATTTGTTACACAGCAGTAGATAACTTGTATAGTCCCCTTTGTGTATCCTCATTCATGATGATATCTGTGTCCTGTTTTTTTTCTTTTTTTTTGCGGTACACGGGCCTCTCACTGCTGTGGCCTCTCCCGTTGCGGAGCACAGGCTCCGGACGCGCAGGCTCAGCAGCCATGGCTCACAGGCCCAGCCACTCTGCGGCATGTGGGATCTTCCCGGACCGGGGCATGAACCCGTGTCCCCTGCATCAGCAGGCGGACTCTCAACCACTGCGACACCAGGGAAGCTCATGTGTCTTGTTTTTTGAATTGGTCTTGCCAGAGTTTTATCTATTTTAATTTTTTCAAAGAATTAAGTTTTAACTTGGTTGATTTTCTTATTGTAACTTGCTATTTCACTGCTTTCTTTTCTTTCCTTTATTATTTGTTTCCTTCTATTTTTTGACATTACTCTGTTGTTATTTTTCTAACTTCTTAAGAGGGACACATAACTTATTAATTTTGAGACTTGCTGCTTTTCTAACATAAGCATTTAAGGCTTGAAATTTCCCTTAAACATCTATTTTGCATTATCTCACAAATTTTGATTTGTATTCTTTTCATTGTCATTTAGTTTTAGGCATTTAAAATTTTCCATCATAAGTTCTTCTTCGGCCAAGAAATATTGAACTGGGATTTTTAATTTATTTTTTGTTCTCAATGACTAACTTTATTTTTTTAATTTTTTAATTTTTAAATTTAGATTTATTTATTTATTTATTTTTGGCTGCACTGGGTCTTCGTTGCTGCGCGCGGGCTTTCTCTAATTGCGGCGAGTGGGGGATACTGTTCCTTGTGGCGTGCAGGCGGTGGCTGCTCTTGTTGCAGCACGTGGGCTCTAGGGTGAGCAGGCTTCAGTAGTTGTGGGACGTGGGCTCTAGAGCGCAGTCTCAGTAGTTGTGGTGTGTGGGCTTAGTTGCTCTGTGGCATGTGGGATCTTCCCAGACCAGGGCTCGAACCTGTGTCCCCTGCATTGGCAGGCGGACTCTCAACCACTGAGCCACCAGGGAAGTCCCTCAATGACTAACTTTACTGTACATATATGCTTTGAAATTTGTTGAAGCTTTCTTCATGGCCTAATATATGATTATTTGTAACTGTTCCATGTATACTTGAGAAAAATATGTATTCTCTGATTGTTGGATGTTTATTTGGCTTAGTTGTTAATTGTTTTGTTGACATCTTCCATACGTCCTTGCTAAAATTTTGTCTGTTTGGCCTATCAATAATGAGAGAGGTGTATTGAATTGCTCACAATAATGGTGGATTTATCAATTTTTTTCTGTAGCTCTATAAATATTTGTTTCATCTACTGTGAAGCTATTTTGTTAGATGCATACATGTCTCAGACTGCTCTAGCTTGGTGAATTGAATCTTTTGTCATTACACCATGACCTTCTCCACCCCTAACAATGTACCAGCTTTCTTCTGGTTAGTTATTGCCTGACAGAGTATATACCATCCTTTTATTTTTCACTCTTTATATCCATGTGCTTTGGGCATATGTCTTTTTTTTTTTTTTTTTTTTTGCGGTACGCAGGCCTCTCACCGTTGTGGCCTCTCCCGTTGCAGAGCACAGGCTCTGGACGCACAGGCTCAGCGGCCATGGCTCATAGGCCCAGCCACTCCGCGGCATGTGGGATCTTCCCAGACCGGGGCACGAACCCATGTCCCCTGCATCGGCAGGCGGACTCTCAACCACTGTGCCACCAGGGAAGCCCTGGGCATATGTCTTTTAAACAGAATATATCTGGATTTCTAAAATCCCATCTATCTTCTGACTGGTGAGATTACTTCATTTATACTTACTATAATTATTGATATATTTGTAACTTTTTCTATCATCTTAATTTGTAATTTCAATTTTTCTCACCTTTTTTATGTTTTCTACTTTAAAAAATGATATAGTAGAGAAGAATTTTATGACATCTTCATATCCCTTGTTTTTCCTTCATTTCCACCTTCCATATCTTGTTATTATCTAGAGTGTTTCATTCTCGGTTAGTTTAAATATATGCTCTCCTTTTCCTTTGCTTGTAGCAGTTTTTAAACAACAACAAATATTACGAAGGTATTTGCTCATCTTAAAATATCTGTTTGTCTCTCTGTACCTGCTGCTATATAGAAGCAGGTGCAGTTTGTCCCAAGAGAATAGCAGGGATGACACAAAAGCCAAACAATTTCTATCATATTTTATCCTCCTTTGCCTTATGCCCCATGCCATATGCATTATCCCATAAACACCAGTTCAGAACAGCCATATTGCCCCAGAATTTTCTATTTCCTTGGTATTTAGGTGTTTACCAGGTAACCTGGCTGTTTTTTGCTTTTTTTCTCTCTCTGTAGCTCCTCTGAGATTGATCTCTGGGGAAGGAGCTAGTAACTTTATTTTGTCAGCATCTTGTAGGAAGCTGAACAGGAACTAATTATTTCATTTAATTTTCCTAACATTCCTAAGAGGTAGATAAGGAAATGGAGATTCAGAGAAGTGCAGAAAACTTGCCAATGTGAAGTGGCAATTTTAAATGCCATCCATTTGACCCCAAAGTCTATGCCCTTTTCCATTCTCAAATCAACATGGAAACAAGCTATGTTTCCAGCCAGGAAAATGAAAATACCTCAGTTTGAGTCCTGATTCTGCTACTTAGTTAGCTGTGGGATCTTGTACAAGTCACTGATCTTCAAAGTTCTTTCCATCATTAAAGCTGCTAATTCCTCAGTTATACTCTCTGCCTGTGTTTCAGTAATTCCTAATGAAGTTTTAATTCATTGCAGTATGGTTTCTGCCGCCATCCTTCAGCTGAAATAATTCTCACCAAAGCTGCCAATCACACCCTTGCTGCTAAACGGATTGAATGTGCAATGCTGTGTCCTTCCATATGTCATGCTTCGCTTTATTATTTCTTAATTATTTCTTTAGTTTTAGTTAACTCAAAAAAATCATCTGAGGCTTTGCAGGGGCAACTTTTCCCACAAACAGCTAAACACACGGGTTTTATTTACATGTGATGCTGGACAATGTATTAAAAAAGTGAGAAAAGATTGAAGATACCACACACAAATTAATTCAAGATGGATCACAGACCTAAACATAAGAGCTAAAACTACCAAGTTTCTAGGAAAAAAACATAGGAGAATAACGTTACGATCTTGTGGTAGGCAAATAGTTCTTAGAGAGGAAACAAAGCATGAAAGATAAAAGAAAAATGTTTTAAATTAGACTTCATCAAACTTAAACCCTCTGCTCACCAGTGATGCTAAGAAAATGCAAAGGCAACCAACAGAGCCAGGTTTTCTACTGTTAGGGTGGGAGGTTACAGATAAGCAAAGGGAGGAGGCTAGAATGATCCATGTGGTAATGGATTAGAGTTGGAGACATCAGCATGAACTCATGATTAGCTTAATGTAGGTACAGATGTTTACATATAGAAATATTTATAGATCTGTATATACATATGTTAGTCTAGTTTCTCACCCCATCAGCTGAGAAACTCCCTAGTTGCAAGGAGCACACCTACTGTCCAGATCTTGGTTTCTAGTACCATTCTCCAATAAGAGGAACCAGTGCTCCTTAGAGAAATGGCTCATTCTAGTACTGAGGCAAGGAAAATATAAGATGAACCTGGAGCATATTGTAGAGCCAGAAAGTAAAGTAATACTAAAACAAATAAACAAAAAGAGACAAACAACAAACAAAACACCCACAACTGTGGGGACATGTCCAAGTGATGGAGGAACAAATTGAAAGAGCTACCAATGGCTGAAATTAGAACAATGTGAGCAACAAAATAAAGTAGTATTAGCATATAACCCAAAATAGAAAATAAATATCCACAAGTTCTAATGTAAGTGATTGCATAAACAAATAATGGGGGAGAAGAGACAAATTTCCCATGCAGAATAATTACAAGTAGTTTTTATGTTCATATTTTGTGCTCAAGAAGATGGAGTATAAGTTCTCAGTCCTTAAGTGTGTTCTGCCCATACTTTCTTCCTTCCAAAGAGTACAGTATGGAAAGGGGGAAAGAGAGTAATTTTACACTGGAGAAATCTGGCAAACACTCCCTCAGCCAAATAATCAAGGTTAACAATAACAGTAATAAATCATGTTGATAAGATATACTCTTGATGTGATATGAGAATGGCACTTCACCTCTATGGTGTTTCTCCCAAAAGCCCATAATCCCAGTCTAATTACAGGAAAACATCAGGCAAATTCCTATTGAGGGGCATTCTACAAAATACCTGACTAGTACTCTGCAAAACTGTCAAGGTTACCAAAAATACAGAAAGGTCTAAGAAACTGTCATAGTCTAAGAAGCCTAAGGCAACATGATGACCAAATATAATGTGGTATCTTGGAACAGATAAAGATCACTGGGTAAAAATTAAAGAAATCTAAATAAAGTATGGACTTTAGTTAATAATAATGTATCTGTATCAGTTCATTAATTGTAACAAATGTACCATACTAATGTAACAGGGGGAAATGGATGTGGGGCATATCGGAACTCACTTTACTATCTTTGTGATTTTTCTGTTAATCTAAAGCTATTCTAAAATTAAAGGTTTATTATTTTAAAAAGTCAATGCACAGACTGGGAAAATATACTCAAAATACATATATCTGAAAAAGGACTTGTACCCAGAATAGATAGAACTGCTACAACTGAATACTAAAAAGACAACCAAATTTTAAAAGATAACCCTCAATTTTAAAAACATAGGCATGACTTCCCTGGTGGCTCAGTGGTTAAGAATCCACCTGCCAATGCAGGGGATACGGGTTTGCTCCCTGGTCAGGGAAGATCCCACATGCCATGGAGCAACTAAGCCCATGTGCCACAACGACTGAGCCTGCACTCTAGAGTCCGTGAGCCACAACTACTGAGCCTGCATGCCACAACTACTGAAGCCCATGTGCCTAGAGCCCGTGTTCCGCAACAAGAGAAGCCACCACAATGAGAAGCCCGCACACCGCAACAAAGAGTAGCTCCCGCTCACCGCAACCAGAGAAAACCCGTGCACAGCAACGAAGACTCAAAGCAGTGAAAAATAAATAAGTAAATTTATTAAAAAAATAGGCAAAAGACTTGAGCAGGAATTTCACAAAACAAGATATAAAAATAGTTAATAGGGCTTCCCTGGTGGCGCAGTGGTTGAGAGTCCGCCTGCCGATGCAGGAGACACGGGTTCGTGCCCCAGTCCGGGAAGATCCCACATGCCGCGGAGCGGCTGGGCCTGTGAGCCATGGCCGCTGAGCCTGCGCGTCCAGAGCCTGTGCTCCGCAACGGGAGAGGCCACAAAAGTGAGAGGCCCGCGTAACGCAAAAAAAAAAGAAAAAAAAAAAGTTAATAAGCACATGAAAAGATGCTCATCATCATTAGTCATTGGGGAACTATAAAATTAAAATGAGATACCATTTTACACCACTAGAGGGGTTAAAATTAAAAAGAACTCCAAACGTTGGCAAGCATGTGGAACAACAACATGAGCTCTGAAACATCACTAGTGAGAGTGTAAAATAGTACAACCACTTTGGAAAACAGCTTGGCAATTTTTTATAAAATTAAGCATACCCAGAATGACCTAGAAATTCCACATCTATATTTCCCCAAGAGAAATAAAACATACCCACAAACATGCTTGTACAAGAATGTTTATAGCAACTTTATTCATAGCCAAAAGATAGCCAAAGCAATCTTGAAAAAGAAGAACAAAGCTGGAGGTATCACACTTCCTGGCTTGAAACTATACTACAAAGATACAATAATCAAAATAGTATGGTACTGGCACAAAAAGAGACACATAGATCACTGGAACAGAATAGAGAGGTCAGAAATAAACCCATGTTTATATGGTCAATTGATCTATGAAAAAGGAGGCAAGAATGGGGAATGGGGAACAACAAAGGGGAAAAGATAGTCTCCTCAATAAATGGTGCTGGGAAAATTGGACAACTACATACAAAAGGACAAAATTGGGCCACTTTTTTACACCATATATGAAAATAAACTCAGAACAGATTAAAGACTTCAATGTAAGACCTGAAACTACAAAATTCCTAGAAGAAAACATAGGCAGTATCCTCTTTACATTGGTCTTAGCAATTATTTTTTGGATATGTCTCCTCAGGCAAGGGCAACAAAAGCAAACTAAAAATTTTTTGCACAGTGAAGGAAACCACCAACAAAATGGAAAGGCAACCTATTGAATGGGAGAAGATATTTGCAAAAGATATCCAAAAAGCGGTTGATATCCAAATATATAAAGAACTCATACAACTCAATATCAAAAAGACAAACAATCCGATTAAAAAAGAGGACCTGAATAGACATTTTTCCAAAGAAGACATATAGATGGCCAATAGACACATGAAAATGTGCTCAGCCTCCCTTATCATCAGGGAAATATTGATACAAATCAAAACCACAATGAGCTACAACCTCACACCTGTCAGAATGGCTATTATCAAAAAGACAAGAAACAACAAGTGTTGGCAAGGATGTAGAGAAATGGGAACACTTTTGCACTGTTAGTGGAAATGTAAGTTGGTGCAGGCACTATGGAAAACAGTATGGAGGTTCCATAAAAAAATAAAAATAGAACTACCAGTGATTAGATCCAGTGATTCCACTTCTGGGTATTTATCTGTAGAAAATGAAAACATTATTCAGAAAATATATACCCCTGTGTTCATTGCAGCACTATTTACAATAGCCAAAATATGGAAGCAACCTAAATGTCTATCAATGGATGAGTCGGTGGTATAATAAGATGTAGTATACACAGACACACAGACACACACACACACACACACACACACAGGAATGATACTCAACCATTAAAAAAGAATGAAATCTTGCCATTTGTGGCAACATAGATGGAACTGGAGGGTAATATGCTAAATGAAATAAGTCAAACAGAGAAAAACAAATACCATATGATTTCATTTATATATAAAAATCAAACCAAACAAACAAACAAAACAAAACAGAAACAGACTCATAGATACAGAAAGCAAACTGTTCGTTGCCCAGGGAGGTAGTGTCAGGGAAAGGACCAAATAGGTGAAGGGGATTAAGAGGTAAAAGTTTTCAGCTATAAAACAAATGTCACAGAATATGGTAAATAATATTATAACAACTTTGTATGGTGACTGATGGTAACTGGATTTAGTGCGGTGATCATTTCATAATGTATAAAAATATTGAATCACTATGTTGTACACCTGAAACTAATACTGTGCTAATTAGAACTCAGTTAAAAAAAAATTCCACACCTACATTTATTTCCCCAAGAGAAATAAAACATGACCACAAAAAGACTTGTACAAGAATGTTTATAGCAACTTTATTCATAATAGCTAAAAATTGGAACAATCCAATATCCATCAACAGGAGAATGGATAAGCAAATTATTCAATGGAATACTTTTCAGCAATAAAAACAACGGCTGATTCTTGTAACAGTAGGGATGGATCTCGAAAACATTACATTGGGAGAAAGAAGGCAGACAAGAAAGAGTACCTACCAATCCTATTTTTAAGGTGATAGAAATCAGAAGAGTGATTGCCTAAACTGTGGGAGATTTGGAAGGGGGCTTGAGAGAACCGGGTGATGGAAGTGCTCTATATCCTGATTGGGTGGTGGTTACACAGCTGTTTACATTTAGCAAAACTCATCAAATCATATACTAAAAAAACTATGCTTTTCACTGTATTTGATAATTTTACCTCTATTTAAAAAGAAAAAAAAAAAGGACGAGAAAAAAAAAGACTGGTAACGCTGAAAGGTAACAGTAAAAGATGTAAGGAGAAATTTGATGTGGTGATAAGCCCTTTCTTCAAAACGTTAAGTGAAGAAAATATTCCAATAAGCTCTGCTGGATTTATGTAATTAAACAAGGACATTAAAAAGCCCTGCAGACTCTGAGTCCCCTCTCCTCCGTCCGAGTTCCTCTATCTTTTCTCGGATACCCGCGAGGCCCCGGGAACTCCAGGGCGGTTTCTGGCGTATCCTCTGTCAACCGCCGGCAATTGTAGCTCCCCGCCAGCCCCAGCGTTCCTACCGCTCCGCCCCTCATCAATATCGCATCGCGGACCCGCCCATTGATTCAGCTCACAGCTACCCTTTGAACGGTCAGTTCACCTTTCAATCAATTCAAATATAGCAAGGAGCGAACCAATCGCAAGCCTCGTCGAAGGGAAGAGGCGCGTACTTTTACAGGAAGTGTTGCTTAAAATACCTCCAATCAGAAGTTCGGTGTGGGAAGTTTGAATTTTGCCGAGTCTTGTAGGCATTCCTTCTTCGGAGGCGGCGGTGGTCTTCCAGGCCCAGAGGGTTCCTTTACTTTTAGTTTGGTTGAGGTTTCACGCTAGAAGCTGCCTCAGGTAGGTGGATGTTGGGGAGCTGGGGGAGGGCGCTGGTCCGCTTCCTTCTAGAAGGTCTAGAAGGGTCGGAGGACCGGCGGCTGCGAGCTGGACGCCGCTCAGGGGAGGCTCCTCTTAGGACCGTGTTACCTGTCCTTCCCGAAGCTGATGACGCAGTCCTTCGGAAGAGTAAATATTTGTTGCCATGATCTGTGTAGCAGCATCAGTTCACCACCGGGGCGTTATTGGCTTTGGGCCCCAACATTATGCCAGTGCCTCTTTCCAGGTTCTATGACAACTAAAAACGCCTGGGTTGACAACCTTGGCAAGCAAAACTAAGGCATTCTAGACTTTCAAGCTGGAAGAAACTCCAGTCAGCCAAAGAAGAGAACTTAGATATGTGTGAAGAGCCAAGCTGCCTGGCTTGAGATTCCAGCTCCACTACCTTTTAGCTGTGCAAATGTGGGCAGTTAATTTACCTCATCTGTATAACGGCAGTTATACTAAATACCATTTAGGGTTTAGGTGATAATTAAATATGCCTTCGGTGTTAGTTCTCTCTCTCTCTCTCTCTCTCTCTCTCTCTCTCTCTCTCTTTGCCGTGTATAGTTCTATGCTGTATTTTTAAATACCTAATACGTAATTTTAATTTTTCTTTAATATTTGCGGGAAGTGGCAAATCAAACAGTAGAGGAGAGTTCTTGGTTAAAAAAGCACAGTCCTTTGTCACTTCCCCTGGGCCCTTAAAGGAGAATGTTATTAGCATCCAGGTCAGATGAATTCTCGTTTTTATACTCTGTTGATTGCCTAAAATCATACAACATTTTAATTTGTTGCATTTCTTGTGCAGTTTTTTTTATTTGCATTTTTCTAGTGGACTCTTTTCTTGTTGAAGGTATAGTGTGCTTATATATATATTTTTAAATAGACCTTTATTGGAGTATAATTGCTTTACAATGGTGTGTTAGTTTCTGCTTTATAACAAAGTGAATCAGCTATGCATATACATATATCCCCATATACCCTCCCTCTTGTGTCTCCCTTCCACCCTCCCTATCCCACCCCTCTAGGTGGTCACAAAGCACCGAGCTGATCTCCCTGTGCTATGTGGCTGCTTCCCACCAGCCAACTATTTTATATCCGGTCGTGTATATATGTCCATGCCACTCTCACTTCGCCCCAGCTTCCCCCTCCCACCCCATGTCCTCAAGTCCATTCTCTATGTCTACCTCTTTATTCCTGCCCTAACTTTCTAATGGCAGACCTCCATCCTTTTTTTTCCCCCCTTCTCTTTTAAGCTGGCAAGACTTTTCCCTGGAGAATCAGTCCGCTTTCTCCAGTTTGGCTTGGTTGTTCTCCATACCAGCTGTGTAGGAGATGCCTTTAGACTTTCCACTTTCCTTTATTCTTTTCCTCAGTTGGATCCACGATTTCTTGGAACCCATGACATTGTCTTTCTTGTTCTCCCAAGGATCTTTCTAAGAAAAGAGCATATGCCAAGTAAACTGTATGATTTCTTACATGTCCGAAAAGAATTCTATTCTGCCCTCACCAGGGCAAACTGATATGATTATCCTTCTGCAACACCATGGTACTTCTGAAAACCCTTCTTTTTCTCAATCTCATATATCTAACTTCCTATTTATCATTCCTACCTACCTAATAAGCATCTTGTGTGTTTTGTTTGTTTTGTTTATTGGCTTGAGAAAAAAATGCCAGCCTGCCTGCATTCATCACCAGGGGAAAGTTAAGGAAACTATTCTGTATACTATATCCCTATTTTCACCTTTACTTCCTACTCTATTTTGCAGTGTTCTCTATGGTAAGCCTAGGCCCTCTTATTTATATTCTGGACTTTAGCTTCCTGTGCTTCACTTCATCTGTCAAGCAAGTTCCTGTTCAGAACCCCAAAATAGGTTGTAGTGTTTTATCTTTTGATAACCTCCTTCCCACTCTTCAGTCACATATTTATTCCATTTTGTATTTTTTATTATGTAAATTAACCCATTTATTATAGGCTAGCAATGTTTCAAATGGTGGCCTTCTACTGGTCCTTCAGTTCCTTCAGTCTTCTGGTGACTTTACTGTGACGGCAGAAGTGGTGTTGTAGGTCCAGGCACTATCAGCCACCGTTTTCATGCAGGAAATGCCAAATGCCCACAGCTTGTCTCTTCATCTTGGTTTTGCCACAGGAGCAAGTGTGCTAGGCGTGCTGACTGATTTCAGTTTTCTTCACCATTTTCCTGAGGGAGGCACCATAATGGGTCCAGTATTTACCCACGATTCTGACCTTCTTGGTGCATTTAGCCATGTTGCCACAACCTAGGTCTGAGCCCAGAGAGCTGTATTTTAATATTTTTATTTCAGAAGACTCTGGGGTAGGAGGTGAACTGGAATCCTGACTTTTTAAATAATCAAATGAAATTTCATGTAAGTTGGTCTTTCTCTCTTTTTCCTGATAGGATGGCTTCATCACATTTTGCCAGTCGACACAGAAAGGAATTAAGTACCGACATGATTAGAACTAAAATTGCTCATAGGAAATCACTGTCTCAGAAAGAAAACAGACATAAGGAATATGAACGAAATAGACACTTTGGTTTGAAAGATGTCAACGTTCCAACCTTGGAAGGTAGAATTCTTCTTGAATTAGATGAGACATCTCATGAGCTTGTTCCAGAAAAGGCCGATGTCAAGCCAAGTAAGTAAAAGTCTATTGTAATTTCAAGTGTTTGAAGAGTGAATAAAAGTTACTTTAATACCTGAGGTTAAAAACAACCCTGACGAGAAGAATGGAGTTTTGAAATGCCATTCTAAATAACTTGGTGTTTTCTACAACTAAATACTGTCTATTTCAAGTAAAGGCTGTGTTGGGAATTCCCAGATGGTCCAGTAGTTAGGACTCCACACTTCCACTGCCAGGGGCCCGAGTTTGATCCCTGGTCGGGGAACTAAGATCCTGCAGGCTGCCTGGCGTGCCCCCCTCCCCCCACAAAAAAAGCACTCAAAGGCTGTGGACGTCCTAGCTAGGCTAAAACCATTCGCCTGTGGAGTATTATAACACTTTTTATCTATATGGCCTTACAGGAATCCTAAAGTTCTTATTTCTGGAGCTTGGATAAGATAAATATTGACAAGATAAATTGATAAGGGACATAAAAATAGAACTGATTGAAGTATCCATGAAGTAAGGGTACTTTGCCAATGGGGACACTTCTTGGAGGGAAGAGCAAAGGATTCATCCCTGTAGTTTGCCCAAAAGGATTTGGGGTAATTAGTAGGGAAAGAACCAACCAGAAAAGAGAATGATCTCAGCAAGAGATAAAAATAATAAAAATGAATGTCTTAGAAGGCAAGGGATGCTATAGAAAAGAAGGAAGAGAACTGGGAAATGACATGCATTTAATCGGAAGGACTTATTGGACTCCTATTTAGTTGTGTTTATGTAGCAGGCACTAAGATTTAGATTGCAGTGAAATAAAGCAAGGATAAATTGTGAAGAAATAGCAGAAAGCTGAAGTCTTAGAAGTTTTATAGAGAAAGAAATGAGATGTCAAGTTGTTTTACGTGTTCACTACTTCAGTTTTATCATTTTTCCAGAACCAGTGTAATGTGTGACACGTACAAGACACTCAACATATTCAGCTTAATTGCTTCTGTAAAAGGGGAGGTTGGGCTAAACTATTTCTTCCAGACTTGTCATTTTTGTGATTCTAAAGGAAAGTGAGAGAAAGGAATTGGATTAAAGTGTCGTAGGGTACTTTTTTATTTTTGAGATGAAGTGATCAGTTTGTTTGAAGGTCAAAGGAAGTGGGTTTGGTGGTTGAGGGGGATAGAGTAAAGAATAGCATCTCTTAGGAGTTCAGAGGAAATGAACACTGGGTCGTAGGATTATATAGGATGGCCTTTGAAGGAAGAACTAGACATTTTCTGTCTGAGAAGAGGTGACATTACCTTCTGAGTTGTCTCCTTGCCTCTACTCGTACCCTCTCAAAAGCTTCTTTCCTTGATCAAAATCTTTCAAACAAAATTTAACCTTGTCAGTATGCTATTAGAATATCTTTTATTCCTCATTTGCGAAGGCCTGGAGGTGGGAGTGGGTGTGGTATGTTCCAGAGCAAGCAAGTAGGTAAGCATGGCTAGAGAAGGCAAACAGGTTAGCTCCCATAGAGCCCTGAGGGCCATCATTATAAGGACATTGGCTTTTTTTTTTTTTTGGCTGTGCTGGGTCTTAGTTGCAGTATGCGGGCTTCTTAGTTGTGGCACATGGGCTTCTCTCGTTGCGGTGCCTGGGCTCAGTAGTTTCAGAGCACAGGCTTACTTGCGGTATGTGGGATCTTAGTTCCCCGACCAGGGATTGAACCCGGGCCCCCTGCATTGGGAGTCTTAACCACTGGACCACCAGAGAAGTCCCTGTTTTGATTATTGTAAAGGATCTGCTTCTAAGGTGACTCATTCACATTACCAGCAAGATGATGCTGGCTTTTGGCAGGAGGCCTTAGTTCTTTGTCATGTGGACATCTCCATGGGGCCGCTTGAGTCTCCTTAAGGTTCCACGTGGCCACTGGCTTCCCCCCAGAGCAAGTGATCCAAGAGAGAGCAGGACAAAAGCTGCGATGTCTTTAATGACCTAGTTGTGGGAGTCGTTCTCTATCATTTCCACAGTACTTTCTTGGTTACACAGGTCAGCCCTATTCAGTATGGGAGGGGATGACACAAGGCATGTCTACCAGGAGGTGAGAATCACTGGAGGTCAGCTTGGAGGCTGACTATCATAGAAGCTAATTAATTTAAAAGTGAAGTAATACATGCCTAGAACATAGTAAACAGTTATATATTTGAACAAATGAAGGTGAAAGAAATAGGAATTTTAAAATAGGGGTGGAAATAACTTGAAGTGCTAAGGAATTAACAAGAAGTTACTAAAAGCATTTCTTAGCAACAGTTGAAGTTAGAAGTTAAGATGTTTGCCTAACTTTTTATCTGAAATGTTTTATATATTGTTTTTTTCTTTTTTTCTTTTTCCTACTTAGAGTCAGTGAAAACTATTCTAGGTGATCAACGAAAACAAATGCTCCAAAAATACAAAGAAGAAAAGCAGCTTCAAAAATTGAAAGAGCAGAGAGAGAAAGCTAAACGAGGAGTATTTAAAGTGGGTCTTTATAGACCTGATATTCCTTGTTTTCTTTTCTCAAACCAGAGTACTATGAAAGCTGAGCCAAAAAAGGTAAGTTTAGTATCCTAACTTGATATAGAGGAATAGTTCCTTTTAACTGGAATTTTCTTTAGGAGATTAGATGACTAAAATAACCATTTCCCGAGTCCCTTTATTCATTTAATTAGTTGGTAGGAGGTGGGAATGACATAATAGTAACTCAGAAGATGAAAACAGGGTCTCTTGATGTAGCTATATTTAGGTTGAGATTGGATAAAACTAGGAAAGCTGGTAGAGCCAGGCTGAACAGTGAATGCTATACCAAAGTATTTGGCATTTATCCTCTAGATATGGAGAGTCAAGGGAGGTTTATAAACGAGGTTGTACCATTATCAAAGTAATACTCAGGGAAGATTAGCCTGGACTTGAGGATTATAGTCTAGAAAGGGAAGCATTTACAGATAGGAAGACCAGTTGTGAGTCTATATTGTGAATATTCTCTATAGAATAGGTGAGATGAGATAAGTGGACTGAGCCATTGGTTTAAAAGAAGAAATAGGTGGCTTCCCTGGTGGCGCAGTGGTTGAGAGTCTGCCTGCCGATGCAGGGGACACGGGTTCATGCCCCGGTCCAGGAAGATCCCACATGCCGCGGAGCGGCTAGGCCCGTGAGCCATGGCCGCTGAGCCTGTGCATCCAGAGCCTGTGCTCCACAGCGGGAGAGGCCACAACAGTGAGAGGCCCCCGTACCGCAAAAAAAAAAAAAAAAAAAAAGAGGTTTAAGACATCATTTTTCTGGAGATATAATTGACATATTTGTTTCAGGTGTACAACATAATGATTCATTATTTGTATACATTACAAGATGATCACCACACTTAGTCTAGTTACCATCCATCACCACACATAGTTACAAAACTTTTTTTCTTGTGATGAGAACATTTCAGATATACTCTCTTAGCAACTTTCAAATATGCAATACAGTATTATTAACTGTAGTCACCATACTGTGTATTACATTCCCAGGACTTATTTATTTTAAACCTGGAAGTTTGTACTTTTTGACCACCTTCACCCATTTCACCTACCCTGCACCTCACTCAAGCGATGGACACTTGAGTTGTTTACAAGTCTTGGCTATTGTAAATAATGCTGCAATGTACATGGGGATACATATATCTTTTTGAGTTAGTGTTTTCATTTCCTTTGGATAAATACTCAGAATTGGAAATGCTGGATCGTATGGTAGTTCTAATTTTAATTTTTTGAGGATCCTCCATACTGTTTTCCATAGTGGCTGCACCAATTTACATTCCTACCAACAGTGCTCAGGGGTTCCCATTTCTCCATATCCTCACCAACATTTATTATTTCTTGTCTTTTTGATAATAGCCATTCTAACAGGTGTCATGTAAGACATTTTAAGAGATAAATTTGATAGGACTGGTGACCAAGTAGATGGTGAGGGGTGGAGGAAGTTGAAGAGTTAGAGATAAGATGATGATTCTGAAGATAATAGTTTGATCAATAATACAAATTTTGCTGCTGCTAAAAGAGATGAGGAAGGCAAGAAAAGCTTAAGTGGGTGAATATTAATACCCTTTTTTAAAAAAATCATATTTGGGCCATCTAGACATCAGGCGGTTGGGAATAAAAATTTGGAAATCAGGATGAGGATCCATGCTAAGATGTGGATTTTGGATATGATATTGGGAGTATGAATGGACACTTAAGCTGTAGGACTAAATGAGACCATTCCAATTAGGATATATAAAATTATGAAAGAGTGAGGTCTAGAGAACGCCTTTAGGTGGGCAGTGATAGGCTGAAAAGGACTGGGCAGAGTGGCAGCGAGCTAAAATGGAGGATAGAAGCTACAGGAGGGGTGATCTAAAGAGAATGGTTAGTGAATCAGGAAGGATGAAGTTTGAACAGGTCAGTTGGATTTGTAAACTTGCCAGTCACTGGTGATTTGCTATTTATTTATTTATTTATTTTTGGCTGCATTGGTTCTTCGTTGCTGTGTGCGAGCTCTCTACTTGCGGTGAGCAGGGGCTACTCTTCGTTGTGCGCAGCCTTCTCACTGAGGTGGCTTCTCGTTGCGGAGCATGGGCTCTAGGCGCGCGGGCTTCAGTAGTTGTGGCACGCAGGCTCAGTTGTTGTGGCTCACGGGCCCTAGAGCGCAGGCTCAGTATTTGTGTCGCACAGGTTTCGTTGCTCCGCGGCATGTGGGATCTTCCCGGACCAGGGCTTGAACCCATGTCCCCTGCATTGGCAGGCGGAGTCTTAACCACTGCGCCACCAGGGAAGTCTCTGATTTGCTATTTAAAGATATGTATAAAAGATCTCATTGACTGTATACTCATTCCTGATTTAAATAAGAACTGAATAATATAAAGGCTGAAGATATTGCTTGTTTTTCTAGGCTTCATGAATCTCAATGATTCATTTGACAGATCTTTGATTTATTTACTCTGTATGATCTTAGGACACTGTAGAAGAGACCAAAATTAATAAACTGTAGTTCATGGTGGAAGGATACAGATAAATATGCTCTTTATATTAGAGGAGGGATAGATTGTTTATATTTGGAGGAACATCAAAGAAGACCTCTTGGAAGGGATTAGGTTTAAGCTGTCTTTTTAGGAATATGTAGATACCAATCATTGGTCTACACTGTAAGCAACTATTTTAAAATATCTTTAAAATATATGTAGGGGGCCTCCCTGGTGGCGCAGTGGTTGAGAGTCCGCCTGCCGATGCAGGGGATACGGGTTCGTGCCCCGGTCTGGGAGGATCCCATATGCCGCGGAGCGGCTGGGCCCGTGAGCCATGGCCGCTGGGCCTGCGCATCCGGAGCCTGTGCTCCGCAACGGGAGAGGCCACAACAGTGAGAGGCCCGCATACCGCAAAAAGAAAAAAAAAAAAAAAAATATATATATATATATATGTAGGAGGAACAAGAGACACATCGTTGTGGGGTTTTTTTTTTTTTTAATTTTGGCTGCGTTGGATTTTCGTTGCTGCATGTGGGCTTCTCTAGTTGTGGCGCACGGGCGTAGTTGCGCCATGGCATGTGGGATCTTAGTTCCCCAACCACGGATCAAACCCATGTCCCCTGCATTGGAAGGTGGATTCTTAACCACTGGACCACTGGGGAAGTCCCTGATTATGTTTCTTAAGAAATTTTACAGAGTTGATAAATAACCTTATAATTTTTTAATTGATCTTTCTCATGCTAAATTTTTTTCACATTTTGTGATTAGGTCTCCATTTTCTTACTGACAATGGACAGGTGTATAATCATGAGATTTGAAGGCATATTGTCAAAGCTAGGGATGTAAGCTGTACAGTATCTTTTCATAAACAGAAAACAAAAGATCCTAATACTCTAGTTTGTTCATCTACCCCCTTTCAAATATGTCTAGCTAATCATATTAATGAGGATCCTAATACTTGGAAAATAAGCTTTGAAATTTCTTCTCTTTCCTCATTGAGAAATATGGGTAAGTTTTGAAGTTATTAACTTAAACATAATTTAAATTAAGCCAGAACCAGAAAAAACAATAACTTAGGGAATTCCCTGGCAGTCCAGGGGTTAGGACTCAGTGCTTTCACTGCCAGAGGCCGGGGTTCAATCCCTGGTTGGGGAACTAAGACACGCAAGCTGCACGGCACGGCCAAAAAAATTAAAATTTAAATTAAAAAAAAATTAATTTAAGTTAGCACGTATCTTTTTGCCATAAATGATTAAGGATAAAATTTAACTTTAAAATGGAAACTTTATTTCATAATGAAACATGGAAGTAAATTTTGCCAGTTTATTTATTTATTTTTTTAACTTTATCTTCTTTTGACTGTTTTAAGGCTGTTCCATCTTCTGTACGGATTACAAGGTCAAAGGCCAAAGACCAAGTGGAGCTGACAAAGGTATAGTTGATAGTTAGTAGGTCATTGTTACTAAAATGACAAATTGTACTTTTTTTCCTCAGAGTAAGTAAATTTATTTTTAATCTAATACCGTCTTCAAGCATAGTGATTATTTTTCTGGAGCCAATAGTACTACCAAAATCACTGTTTTGGTTTGGTGGCAGAGCAGATTTGGCCAGATGCTAAGGAAATAGTCACTTAAAGTATTCTTTGCCCAGACATCCCTTATGAGATCTATACTAAACTCTGTGCCACACTCTTTTTTTGTTTGTTTGTTTACCGGGCTTCTATTATGCATCCCATGTCACCATGAAGTGCAGATAGGAATATAAAGCATACAGGGTGAGTGTTATAAACTTATGGGTCTTCAAAACACGGTTATGGATAAACTTATTAGGAGGATTACTAAAATAAAGTCAAGTGGGCAAAGTGGGAAATAGTATGCCTCTTTGTCAGGTGAGGAAGCTAAGTTTCATGTATTCAATGAATCTGAGTCACTACCATGTTCCTCTAGGCTCTAGAATATAACTGAGCAAAACAAACAAAATTCCCTGTTTTCAAGGAGCTTACATGAGAGATAGCACTAAAAAAGAACTATATAGTGTGTCAGATGGTTAAAAGTATTAAGTATTATGGAGGAGATTAAAAAGAAGAAGAAGGGAGGTGGGGAGTTTTGAAGTAGGTGTAGGGTGGAATTTTGATCAGGCGTCACTGAGATGGTGGCATTTTATTTTATTTTATTTTATTTTTATTTTTTTTTATTTTTTATTTTTTTGCTGTACGCGGGCCTCTCACTGCTGTGGCCTCTCCCGTTGCGGAGCACAGGCTCCGGACACACAGGCTCCGCGGCCATGGCTCGCGGGCCCAGCCGCCCCGCGGCACGTGGGACCCTCCGGGATAGGGGCACGAACCCGTGTCCCCTGCATCGGCAGGCGGACTCTCAACCACTGCGCCACCAGGGAAGCCCTATTTTATTTTTAATAAATTTATTTATTTATTTTTGACTGCATTGGGTCTTCATTGCTGTGCGCGGGCTTTTCTCTGGTTGCAGCGAGCAGGGGCTACTCTTTGTTGTGGTGCGCAGGCTTCTTATTGTGGTGGCTTCTCTTGTTGCAGAACACGGGCTCTAGGCATGTGGGCTTCAGTAGTTGCAGTGCGTGGGCTCAGTAGTTGTGGTTCACGGGCTTAGTTGCTCCATGGCATGTGGAATTTTCCCAGTCCAAGGCTCAAACCTGTGTCCCCTGCATTGGCAGGGAGATTCTTAACAACTGCGCCACCAGGGAAGTCCCCAGATGGTGGCATTTTAAATGAAGTCTTTAAGGAAGTAGAAGAGTGAACTGTGGGAAAGAGCTTTCTTCCAGGAGAAGAATTTTCTAGACAAAATTCAAAGGTCTTGAACTGAAAACATGTCTGGTATGTTTAAGGAGTCTCAGAAGATTATAGTCAGTTATTTTTTAATAGCTTAGGTTATTAGCATTTTCTAAATTCTAGGATTCTGAAAAAGCTTATAAGGAAATGTATATAATGGAAAACTTGTTTCTTCATCTCATTTTATTTGGGGTAGTGGGTTTTTTGCTGAGTCATTTACAATATCAGGTTTCAGATGAGGGGTCAATTTACACATTAAAAATGTGGTGAGGGCTTCCCTGGTGGCGCAGTGGTTGAGAGTCCGCCTGCCGATGCAGGGGACGCGGGTTCGTGCCCCGGTCTGGGAAGATCCCACATGCCGCAGAGCGGCTGGGCCCGTGAGCCATGGCCACTGAGCCTGCGCGTCCGGAGCCTGTGCTCCGCAAGGGGAGAGGCCGCAGCAGTGAGAGGCCCACCTACCGCAAAAAAAAAAAAAAAAAAAAAAATGTGGTGGTTTGGTTCATTATGCAATTAAATCACATAGTACCTAATCTTTTGAATAGATTGATAATGGGAGTGATGTTAGAGCAATCCGACCTGTTCAAAGACAAGCTTCTGAAAAGAAAGTGTTGGACAAAGAGAAAAAAGGTAAGTTCTGATGTTGCCACAACAATAATTAAAAATTACCACAAACATTTGATTTTATTATTTGTTGCCACAGCTATACAACCTGTAATGCCACCAGTGAGAATGACTCGATCGGCTACTCAAGCAGCAAAGCAGATTGCCAGAACAGTGCCTCCTACTACAGCAAGAAAGCCAGTGACAAGGGCTACTAATGGTAAGAACATTTCTTGATCAGTGGCTGAGCTAGGATGTTTTGGTACTTGAGGTTCTTTGTGTTCAATTTTTTTAAATTGATTAATTTTTGGCTGCTTTGGGTCTTCGTTGCTACGCGCGAGCTTTCTCTAGTTGCGGCCAGCAGGGGCTACTCTTCATTGCGGTGCACGGGCTTCTCATTGCATTGGCTTCTCTTGTTGTGGAGCATGGGCTCTAGGCGCACGGGTTCAGTAGTTGTGACACGTGGGCTCAGTAGTTGTGGTGCACGGGCTTAGTTGCTCCGTGGCATGTGGGATCTTCCCGGGCCAGGGGTCGAACCCGTGTCCCCTGCATTGGCAGGCGGATTCTTAACTATTGCAGCACCAGGCAAGTCCCTGTGTTCAATTTTTTAAATCATCATGTACTTCTTTGAGTAGGAGAGGAGGAAACGGAGATTCTAATTCCCGAAGATAGGTTTTGTGCCCTGATATTCCGTTAGCACACAGTGGGTGCTCAAATGTTGAAGTACTGAATCGGTGTAAGCAGTGCTTCAAAGTGAAAAATTAATGGTCCCAATAAGTTACAGTCCATCCATTTGGTGGAATACAATGTAACCATTTAAGAACAATGTATGAAAGAACACTTAATGACATGGTTAATCATATTAAGTGGGCAAAGAAAATCAGCTCAAACTCTGAACAGTATGATTGAAATTCTAAAATATGTATGTGAATGTGAACATAGGAAAAAACTGGGAAAACGTACTCTGAAGTGTCAATAATGATTACCACTGAGTAGTGTAAGCTTGGGTAAAATTTTTGATTGTTGTTGTTTTTGTGCTCTTTAAAATTTTTTCTAATTTTCTATAATAAATACGTATTTGATATTCAGAGGCAAAAGGTAAAATACCTTAACACTTTTGTTTTGTTTTGTAAATAGATGGCCTAAACTTGGCAGGAAATTTCATCTATTTTTTTCCTATTTTATAACGTGACTTTTAATCATAAAATTCTTTAAGACATACATTCCTATTGCCTTTTTTCCTTTCCCAAATTACCTAGTACTTTTTTTCTTTTTTTTCGGTACATGGGCCTCTCACAGCTTCGGCCTCTCCTGTTGTGGAGCACAGGCTCCAGACGCGCAGGCCCAGCGGCCATGGCTCATGGGCCCAGCCGCTCCGCGGCATGTGGGATCCTCCCGGACCGGGGCACAAACCCGCGTCCCCTGCATCGGCAGGCGGACTCTCAACCACTGCGCCACCAGGGAAGCCCCCCTAGTACTTTCAATGCAGCATTTTTTATCTAGTCTAAATGGATGGCTTATTTCACTTTTATTTTAGATAATGAAGCAGAAACAGAGACACCAAATCAAGGAAGACCTGCCAAAAAGATAGAAACAAAACCTGACAAGGTAGAGTATAAACATCTGTTTATTTCTAGGTACTTTGAAAATCTCACAGCTACTTTCATAACATTGAAATTAAGCATATAGAAGTGCTTCAAGAAGTTAACTTACATGTGTATTAAAATCTCTTGAACCATAAAGAAGCATCAGGAGGATTTACTGTTGTTTTTCAGGTGTCTTATCCTCAGAGTTTTATAGGTAGAGAAAGCATAATTTGATTAACAGGGAATAGAGAAAAGTGATAAAAACACAGCTGACAGAAACCTTCATGTGGGAACTAGCTAAGAGATAGGATGGAGTAGGGTGAAATGCATTGACTCTGGATTCAGTTAGGCCTGAGTTTGAGTATTGTCTCTGCTTCCAGTTAGCTATGTAACCTTGGACAACTTAGGAATTTGTTTTCCCATCTCCAGCCCGTAATGCCTACATAGAGTAGTTTTAAGAATTAAATAACCTAACATTTCTGATAGCGTCTACCATAGTACATGGTAGAATCTTCAAAAAAGAGACACAATTTTGAGGCCCCAATGCCTTGTTTTATAATCCATGCTACACAGTTCCCTAACCTTAAGAAAAGTTAGGGACTTCCCTGGTGGCGCAGTGGTTAAGAATCCGCCTGCCACTGCAGGGGACACGGGTTTGAGCCCTGGTTCGGGAAGATCCCACATGCTGTGGAGCAACTAAGCCCGTGCACCACAACTACTGAGCCTGAGCTCTAGAGCCCACGAGCCACAACTACTGAGCCTGCATGCCACAACTACTGAAGCCCATGTGCCTAGAGCCCATGCTTCTCAACAAGAGAAGCCACTGCAATGAGAAGCCCACGCACTGCAATGAAGAGTAGCCCCCGCTCGCTGCAACTAGAGAAAGACTGTGTGCAGCAATGAACACCCAACGCAGCCAAAAATAAATAAATAAATTTATTTTAAAAGAAAAAAAAGACTCATGCCAAAGTATAAGAAATGTGGCTAGATTCTTAACTAAAAATTAAAAATCAGAAATGTAAAAACCTCTAAAAATTATGTTTATATGGGTGGGTGAAATCGGTGAAGGTGGTCAAAAGTTACAAACTTCCAGTTACAAAGTGAGTCCCAGGGATTCACTATAAAATATAGTGACTATGGTTAATAATACTGTGTTGTATATTTGAAAGTTGCTAAGAGGGTAGGTCATTAAAGTTCTCATCACAAGAAAAAAAAATTGTAACTTTGTGTAGTGACAGATGTTCATTAGACTCATCGTATAGATCATTTTGCAATATATACAAATATCAAATCATTATGTTGCACACCTGAAACTAATATAATGTTATATGTCAGTTATATCTCAGTTTTTAAAAAAAACCAAAATAATTAAATTGACAGAAAATAAGCTTCACATTTTATATGGTTAATCTCACTGTGTCACACTGAAAAATATTTTTCTCATATGATAAATTTATTTATAATCAAGGTTATTTTAAAAGAGGATTTGGTCCTTGACAATAGTAGTCATCCAATAAACATTGGATTTCTGATTCTCAACCATTGTAATTATCAACATAATTTAAATAAAAAGGTAAGTATTTGTTAGGTGGGTAATTTTTCCACCTTAGTTTTCATATATTTAATTTTAATACTTAAAACCTATTATTTAGTCCTTTTAATGAGGATTGGTTCTGTCTCTTTCTGGATCATGACAGTGGTTTAGTTAGCTGGCTACTGATTCCATATTTACATTTAATTGTATTTATTTTTTTCTCTTAAATTATGCACAAGGGACACATATGTCAACTTTCATATTTTCAGGCCTGTAAAAATTGGTTTGAATATATCCCCAGAAGAGAAATTCTTACTCCATTCTGTTTCCTCCCATCTAGGCCATTTCTTTTAAAGTTGATAGTGAAGAAAGTACTTTGGATTCACAAACCAGTACAACAATTGGAATGGATCCAGATGGAGTCTTATCAAAAATGGAAAATTTATCTAAGACAAATAGTGCAAAAATGAAGGGGAAGAATTCCTTTGCACCTAAAGATTTTATGTTTCAGCCACTAGATGGTCTGAAGACCTATCAAGTAACACCTATGACTCCCAGAAGTGCCAGTGCTTTCTTGACACCCAGTTATACCTGGACCCCTTTAAACACAGAAGTGTAAGAATTTAATGTTAATAATGAATTCCTTGCTAAGATGGTTAACAAATGCCTTTCTTAGATTTGTCCTGTGCTTTTTAAAAGTTAATATTTAGTTAGTAAATTATATTAATTATAAATCATGAAAATTTGGTCTTTTAAAATATTCTTCAGAAGGCTACAGTAATGTATTTGTTTTGATATTTCCTATACATTGTTTTTATCATTATTTTCATGGTACACTTTGTGTTGTTTTGCTTTTTATAAGTGACTTTATTATAATACTTAGAAATAAATGTTTAGAAGGAAAAAATTTCTATAATACTGTAGCCCAGACATGGTTTGGGGTTTTTTTGTTTGTTTTTTTGCCGAGTATTACTTTAGAAAAACTACTTCTAAAGCCAAAAATAATTAACTTGCAAAGTGGGGGGAAAATCAGTTGGAATCTTTAAGAGAAACAGCAAGATTGTTTCGCAAAGACTGGCTGGTGGCAAATTTACTAGAAACTGCTCAGCAGCATCCAAGACTATGAGTGCTTATGTTCCATGAAGAGATCTTCACAGTATTTGGATCTCATTATAATTAGTAAAGATGAACATTCCCACTACAGGTGTTTAAATTTTTTCCCCTCCAGAAAGACACATTAAAAAGAAATAGAAACATTTCTATTAAATCCCAGGTTTTTAAAAAGTAACATCATTTTGAAATCCTTCAATTAGATATATGAGGCTCATGTTTCATAAAGTATTTTTTTGCTATTGTTTTTAGTGATAAGACTGAAGCAACAAAAGAAATCTTGGCACAAAAATGTAGAACTTTCTCTGCCAAGACAGTACATCAAGATTCAAGTAAATTACAATGTGCTTTGGGTTCTCTAACAGTTTGGAGTAAAGGTATTGTATTTTAATTAATTTTTTACTGGCTTTTCTGGATTGTGATTTATCAGACATTTGTTTAGAGCCCTTTTCAACATATAGTTCAGGGATGTGATCTCGGGGTCAGGAGAGATGGGAAAACATGGGGAAAGATATCTGGAGAGACAAAGAGTTGGAATAAGGAATACAGACTGAGAAGATGGGGGGAAATAAATGTAAATTTGAGGAGATGAATATAAGGAGACACTTTAGAGGATATGTGTTGAATGAAATCATTGAGTCAGAAATAAAATTTTAAAATTCAACATTGAAAAAAATTAAAGGATTTAAAAAAAATTCTGTCTTGTGGGGGATGTCATTTTCTGAGTTGCTGCTTTGAAATTTATATGTAATATTTTCTTTAATCTATAGAACATGTTTTAAATAAAAATGAAACTACTAATAAAAATTCAGATGGCCTTTCAATAAAAGAAGAAGTCCCGTCACTTGAAGTAAATAAAGATCAGATATCTCAGCCACAACATGATGTGCCATATTTCAGGTTTGTCCATTTGTTCCTAGTGTAAGAATTTTGTATCAATGTCTAGACATTTAAAACCAAAATTACACTATTTTTAACCTGAATATAATAGATGAGTTGGGGGAAATTGAATTTTGGTGATTTTCATTTATCTTTTAAATTTTAATGATTTTTTTTCAGTAACTAGTACATTCATGTGGTTCCTAATTCAAAAGGTAGAAAAAGGTACAAGTGAGAAGTCTTTTTCCCACCTCTGCCTCCCAGGGGATAGTTTGAACCTTCCACGGAGGCAAGTGTTACTCATTTCTTGTGAATATTTCCAGAGGTAGATAATGCATATGTAAACTAATATAAACATATATATATATATTTTTTAACATAAACAAGAGCATACTGTTTTGTTTCATTTAATGTTAAATGCAGTAGACATTCCATTTTAGTACTTAAAGAGCTTTCTCACGTTGTTTTGTGTGTGTGTGTTCTTTAATGGCCACATAGTATCCAATAATATGGATGTACCATAATTAATAGGTCCCTGTTGGTGGTTATTTACATTGGGTTCAGTCTCTTACTATTACAATCAAGGCTGCCAACAACAAACTTGTATATGTTTCAATTTTCTCATGTACAAGTATATAAGGACCTCAATTTACATTCCCCCCAGCAAGGTATGGGAGTTCCTATTTTCTCATACCTTTTTTTTTTTCCCTCACAAAGAACTAAATTAAAGTTTATTTTATAAAATAAGGATAATGGGAGATGGTAGGAGGCTCTTTGGCCCACCAAATTATGAGACAGGATTATGTTTCTCTAACTGAATTGAAAATTAACATCCTGTTTGGGGAACTTCAACATGTCACCTAAATGCCTTGGAAGCATATCAGAGGCCTGCATTTCGAGAAAGGCCTTAACATTCCACATCACACAGAAAATGATTACACTCTGTTATCTTTGAATGAATATAGCAAGAAAATTCCCATACCTTTTCCAATACAATGTTAACAATTTTTGAGCTTTACCAATCAAACAGATAAAAAATATTAGCTTTCTCTTGTTTGTTTTATTTATTTATTTTTTATTTATGTATTTTTTATTTATTTATTTATTTTTTGGCTGTGCTGCGTGGCATATGAGATCTTAGTTCTCCGACCGGGGATCGAACCTGTGCCCCCTGCAGTGAACGCTCCGAGTCCTAACCACTGGACCACCAGGGAATTCCCCTTGCTCTAGTTCTAATATCCATTCTTTCTATTATGAATGAGTATCTTTTTATATTTTGGGGAACCACTTCAATTGTTTTTAGAGCATAACCTTTTAGAATTATAAAGTCTTTCAGAGATTAGCTAATCCACTGTGTTGTTCAACTGAGACATTGAGATGATAAAGAATTTATCCAACTAAATAATGTCAGATCTAAGCCAGGTCTCTTTCTCATTAATTAAGCTGTTCTCTGTTGCCACTGGACGTAGGCAGCTAAATTATTCTTCTAAGAAAAACTATCCTCAGTTTTCTTGCTTGGATATTTTTGTAAAGAAACAGTTTAAATTTTTAAGCCAGGGTTTCTTTTTTTTAATAAATTTATTTATTTTATTTTATTTTTAAAATTTATTTTTGGCTGCGTTGGGTCTTCGTTGCTGCGCGCGGGCTTTCTCTAGCTGTGGTGAGCGGGGGCTATCTTCGTTGCGGTGCGTGGGCTCCTCATTGTGGTGGCTTCTCGTTGTGGAGCACGGGCTCTAGGTGTGTGGGCTTCAGTAGTTGAAGCTCGCAGTCTCAGTAGTTGTGGCTCATGGGCTCTAGAGCGCAGGCTCAGTAGTTCTGGGGCATGGGCTTAGTTGCTCTGTGGCATGTGGGATCTTCCCGGACCAGGGCTCGAACCCGTGTGCCCTGCATTGGCAGGCAGATTCTTAACCACTGTGCCACCAGGGAAGCCAGAGCCAGGGTTTCTTAACCTTGGTACTACTGACATTTTAGACTGGATAATTCTCGTTGTGGGGTCTGTCCCCTGCGTCGCAGGATGTTTTGTAGCATCCCTGGCCAGTAGCACTCCTCCAGTTCGTGACAATCAAAAATGCTTCTAGATATTGCCAAATACTCCCTGGTAGGAAAAATTGACCCAGTTGAGAACCATTGCCTTTGGACAAGCAAAGCCTAATAGAATCTGTAAGGCCCTATCAGTGTAATTTGAGACTTACAGTAATTTGAGACTTAACAGTTTTTAGCTTCATCTTACTCTTGGCAATTGAATTCGTCTTAGTTCCATGGAAAATAACAGAACTAAGGAATGTCTGATTCTTTCTGCTTAGCCACTGAAAAATAAGAACAGAAAAGACTAGAAATATTAGCTTGAAAAATGGGCTCTTGGCATTAACCATCCACTTAAGTTTTAGGTGTGGAAGGATGGACATACATAGACTATCAAATTGTATTTATGGATTTTAACATATCACATTTCATAAAATAATTAAGCATCAGCTCTGGGAAGTTAACATTGTATAATTGTCATAGTGCTAATGTATGTCATCATTTTAGAAATACTCTCCAGTCAGAAACTGAGAAGTTAACTTCACACTGCCTTGAGTGGGACAGGAAGCTTGAATTGGACATTCCAGATGACGGTGAGGGAACATTTATATGTTTCTATGTCTTACCTTTATTTATTTTAATATGGTTACATTTATTTAAAACACAAAAATCCAGTGTTGTCCAACTTTATAATTTCATTGTTATTCAAAATAGCAAGAATTTTTCATATCTCACATATGTTCACTAATATCTCTGTGCTAAAATGGTACCTGACTTAAACGATATAAGTAGTCAGAACATTGACTATGATTCCTGAGAGTTCGACATTTGCCTGTTTTATTATTAAATTCTTTTTTTACTGTGGCTTTATGAATGACAGCTATAGCTGGTATTGCTTAATTATACAAAAATATTTTCTGAACAAAAATTACCTAAATCAATATGAAATCACATCAAAATCAATCAAGTTTTCTGAAAAGTTCCAACCTTGCCTATTCGGGAAAAGCTATTTAGAAAAACGTCCTTGGTGTGCTGCCACGTCAGTCCTCAGATACTGATGTGCAGTGAGTTGTCCGACGTTGAATTCTTATAAAATACAAGGAGAGGTAGAATGCTCTTCACTGTGTAGCAATATGTATGAGAATGTATATTGCTAATTGTTAGCAGGAATTGAAGCAGGTGGTAAATGCTCAATGTTTGTATGGCAAAGTTTTGTAGTAGATATTTTTTGTTTTGCCTTAAAGTAAGAATTTGATTCTGTAACTGTAGGATATTTGGAATGAGGTCGTCTTATCAGCTGGTTGGCTTGCAATAAAGGTCCTGTCTTGTCCTTTAACTTTTAAAAACCTCGTATTTCTTTTAGCTAAAGATCTTATTCGCACAGCAGTTGGTCAAACAAGACTCCTTATGAATGAAAGGTTCAAACAGTTTGAAGGACTGGTGGACAATTGTGAATATAAACGAGGTGAAAAGGAAACTACCTGTACAGATCTGGATGGATTTTGGGATATGCTTAGTTTTCAGGTACGTGGTCAAGTATTTTGAATATGTTAACTTTGAGTCTGTTTTTTCTGTTTTTTTGAAAATGAGGTAACAGTAGTATAAAAGGGTTAGTATTAGCTACTTATGTGCCTGTAATATTATTTATGTATTTCTTTATTTATTTGTGGCTGCGTTGGGTCTTCGTTGCTGAGCGTGGGCTTTCTCTAGTTGTGGCGAGCGGGGGCTTCTCTTGTTGTGGAGCACAGGCTCTAGGTGTGCGGGCTTCAGTAGTTGTGGCACGTGGGCTTCAGTAGTTGTGGCTCATGGGCTTCAGACGTTGTGGCTCGTGGGCTCTAGAGCACATGCTCAGTAGTTGTGGCGCACGGGCTTAGTTTTGCTCCGCAGCATGTGGGATCTTCCCGGACCAGGGCTTGAACCCGTGTGCCCTGCATTGGCAGGCGGATTCTTAACCACTGCACCAACAGGGAAGTCCCTGTGCCTGTAATATTAAATGAGAAATTAGCACCTTTATAAACTGTAATGTGCTGTCTAAATTTTTTTTATTATTTTATTTATTTATTTGGCTGCGTTGGGTCTTAGTTGCAGCACACGGGATCTCTGTTATGGCATGCGGGGTCTTTTAGTTGTGGCATTTGGGAATCTTTCAGCTGTGGCATGCGGGATCTTTAGTTGCGGTGCATGAACTCTTAGTTGCGGCATGTGGGATCTAGTTTCCTGACCAGGGATCGAACCCGGTCCCCCTGCATTGGGAGGGCGGAGTCTTAGCCACTGGACCACCAGGGAAGTCCCAAGTGCTGTCTAAATTTGATGACTGATTTCTTCTTCTCCCCTATATTGTCAGTATGATTTCTATTTGGGTTGGAAACTGAGATTATATTCAACTGTTGAATAATCTGTAATGATTCTACATGTGAGAAGATGAGTAAATCTAGTCTTTAGTAGTTCCGTTCATCCAGCAGTTACTGAGTTCCTACCGTGTGCCAGGCATTGTACTAGGAGTTGGTAAAATAAGGCACATTCTCTGCCCCAAAGGAGTTTGTAGTTTGATTAGTGAGTTAGACAAAATATATAATTCCAATCTAATGTAAAAAAGTACTATGAGAGAGGGAATCACTAGGAAGATCAGTAAAGGCATGGGAGGAGATGATACTTTGTAGATTTTTGAGCATATTTTAGAAATAAGCATATAAATTACTATTTCAAGAACCTATAGTCAACACCTATTAGACGTTTCAAGAAAGCCTCAAACCTGAAAGAAAGAAGCCAAAGCAAAAATAAGAAGAAAGGTATTTGGATGGAGGAAGTGGACCAATCTAGGAAGTAGTATCCAAATAATAGGAATTCCAGAAAAAGAGTACTGAAAAAATAGAAAATCATCAATGGAATGGTTTTAAAATTTTCCCCAGTACTGCAGCACATGAGTTCCAGATTGAAAGAGCCCACTGAGTGCCTAACACTGTGAATCAAGAGTAGACCCACACCAATGTCTGCCATTAAGTATAACTGTACAACTCTTGGGCTGAAAAGAAAATTGTAGAAGCTTCCAGAGAGAAAACAAGTTTCATACAAAGGGTCAAGGATCACAGTAGCCTTGGATTTCTCAACTGCAACATTTAAAGCTGGGAGAACAATGCCTTCAAACTGCTGAGGGAAAAAACTTCCAACCTGGAGCTCTGTAGCCAACCAATCAAGTGTGAGGGTGGAAGGGCATTTTCCAAACACACACAGTCTCAGATTTTACCTCCCAAGCACTCTTTCTCAGCAAGCTAAGTGAGAAAGTACCTCACAAAAAATGAGGGAGTAAGCCAAGAATGGAGGAGGAGGTGGGTTGGATCCCCAGCAAGGGGCCAAGAGAATTGAGGCTGAGGGGAGACAAGAATGTGTGAAGCACGCTTAGGAAGCAGCACTTCCTGTTGAGCACAGGGGGACCAGGGGTTCTACCAGACCTGTCTCTGGAAAGCTGAACTGAGTAAAATACCTGATTTGTTTTTTATTAAGAGGAGATTTAATGCATTCTCTTTTTTTCTTTTTTTAAAACTCATTTTGTTTATTTATTTATTTTTGACTGCGTTGGGTCTTCGTTGCTACGCGTGGGCTTTCTCTAGTTGTGGCGAGCAGGGGCTACTCTGTTGCGGTGCGTGGGCTTCTCACTGTGGTGGCTTCTCTTGTTGCGGAGCACGGGCTCTAGGCGCATGGGCTTCAGTAGTTGTGGCACGTGGGCTCAGTAGTTGTGGCTCTAGGACTCCAGAGCACAGGCTCAGTAGCTGTGGCGCACGGGCTTAGTTGCTCCGCGGCATGTGGGGTCTTCCCGGACCAGGGATCGAACCCGTGTCCCCTGCATTGGCAGGCTGATTCTTAACCACTGCGCGACCAGGGAAGTCCTTAAGAGGAGATTTATACTTACTGTGCAGAGTTTAGACTGAATCGTTGATAGACGCATGAACAACTAAGCAAACAAAAAGCAAAACAATTATTAAGTCTAGAGAAAAGTGAGTAAGGGAACATAATAGTCTCCATAACTTAATGGCCTGGATGTGAATAGTGTTTATGTAGTCATAATATAAGCATTACTTTGTGAGCAGTTTTTATACATTTACCAGTTTTCATATTGATGAGTTAGTTAACTAGTATCCTTTGATGGTGATCAATTAATTCTGTGTTTCTTACTATCATTGTTAATTTATGGATTTAAAGATATTTGATGTGTTTTCATTATTTACAGTTACTATCTTTATTGATGCTCATTTCTCAGCTTTGGCCAGTGACAGCCTCTTCAAACTGGCTGCTGGGGCCTTTTTTTTTTTTTTTTTTAAGAGTTGTATTGAAGTATAATCTGTGTCATAAAATTTGCCTGTTTTAAATACCGTATGCTAACACATATATATGGAATCTAAAAAAAAAGAAAATGGTTCTGAAGAACCTAGGGGCAGGACAGGAATAAAGACGCAGACATAGAGAATGGATTTGAGGACACGGGGAGGGGGCAGGGTAGGCTGGGACGAAGTGAGAGAATGGCAAGGACATATATACACTACCAAATGTAAAATAGATAGCTAGCGGGAAGGAGCCGCATAGCACAGGGAGATCAGCTCTATGCTTTTTGTCTACCTAGAGGGGTGGGATAGGGAGGGTGTGAGGGAGATGCAAGAGGGAGGGGATATGGGGATATATGTATACATATAGCTGATTCACTTTGTTATACAGCAGAAACTAACACAACATTGTAAAGCAATTATACTCCAATAAAGATGTTAAAAAAAATTTGCCTGTTTTAAGTGTACATACAATTCAGTGATTGTCAGTAAATTTACAGACTTGCACACCGTGACCATAATCCAAATTTAGAACATTTTTAGCACCACAAAAGGATCCTTCCTGCCTATTTGCAAGTCAATCCCCATTCTCACTCCTAGCCCCAGGCATCACTAATCTTCTTGCTGTCTTTGTAGATTTGCCTTTTCTGGGCATTTCACATTACGCAGAATAATACAATATGTGGTCTTTTGTATGTGACTTCTTTCACTTAACATGATGTTTCTGAGGTTCATCCGTGTTGTAGTTTGTATCTATATTTATCAGTTGATGGACATTTATATTGTTTCTACTCTTTGGTGATTATGAATAGTCTTCTATGAATATTCATATACAAATATTAGTGTGGATATATATTGTCATTTCTCTCGGGTAGATACCTAGATTTTGCTGGATTGTGTAGTAATTATGTTTAACTTTTTAAGAAACTGCCAAACTGTTTTCCAAAGTGATTACACCATTTTGTCTCCACCAACAATGTGTGCTCCTGTTTCACCACATCCATACTTGTTATTGTCTGTCTTTTTTAATATAGCCATCCTAGTGGGTGAGGAGTGTCTCTATAGTTTTGATAATGATGTTAAGCATCTTTTCATGTGCTTATTAGCCGTTCATATGTCTTTTTTGGCAAAATGTCTAGTAAAATCTTTTGCCCATTTTTAAATTGGTTTTCCTTTATTATTGAGTGGTGTTTTTCATATATCCTGGATACAAGTCCTTTATCCGAAATATTATTTACAAATATTTTCTTCCAATTTGTGGCTTCTGTTATAATTTCTTAATGATGTCTTTTGCAGTATAAATGTTTCTGATTTTTGTATTTTTTGGCCACACTGTGCGGCATGCAGGATCTTGGTTCCCTGACTAGGGACTGAACCCGTGCCCCTTGCATTGGGAGCGCAGAGTCTTAACCACTGGACCGCCAGGGAAGTCCCAAATGTTCTTGATTTTGATGAAGTTCAATTTATCAACTTTTTTTCTTTTATGTTGTGTACATGTCTAAGAACTCTTTTTGCCTAACCACAGGTCACAAAGATTTTCTCATGTTTTCTTCTAAAAGTGTTATAGTTTCAGCTCTTACAGTTAGGTCTGTGATCCATTTGGAGTTTGTTTTTCTGTATGGTGTAGATAAGAGTCTAAATTTATCTTTTTTCTTGAGGATATCCAATTTTCCCAGTACTGTTTCTTGAAAAGATTGTCTTTTCCTCATTGAATTACAGTGGCAATTTTTTGAAAATCAGTGATCATAAATGTAATCCTGAGTCATTTTGACATTTAAATTTTTTTTTTTTTGAGAGAGAGATTGAGAGTACATATGAATATAAATGCATAGTAAGGGGACTTGAAGCAAGTTTACCAAACTGTTGACAGTGGTTACCTCGTTGGAGGAGATTGGAAATACCAGAAGGATGGGGATATTATTTGAATCTTTTAAAATGAGATTGTGTGAAGAGAATGAGAAGGCATGCCGCAGACTGGGAAATGAATGTTTGCAAAAGATGTATCTGGAGCTTCCCTGGTGGCGCAGTGGTTGAGAGTCCGCCTGCTGATGCAGGGGACACGGGTTCGTGCCCTTGTCCGGGAAGATCCCACATGCCGCGGAGCGGCTGGGCCCGTGAGCCATGGCCGCTGAGCCTGCACGTCCGGAGCCTGTGCTCCGCAACAGGAGAGGCCACAGCAGTGAGAGGCCCGCATACCACAAAAAAAAAAAAAAAAAAAAAAGTATCTGATATTTGATACAAACATCTGTATCAAAATATCCAAAAACCCTTCAAACAACCTAATTTTTAGATGGAGAAAAGACCTGATCAGACCCTTCACCAAAGAAGATATACAGATGGCAAGTAAGCATATGACAAGATAAGGGAATTGCCAATTAAAACTACAATAAGCTACCACTGGATACCTATTAGAATGGCAAAAATCCAAACCACTGACAACACCAAATGCTGGTGAATATGGAGAGCAGCAGGAACTCTGATTCATTGCTGGTGGTACATTGCAAAATGGTACAGCCACTTTGGAAGACAGTTTTTTACAAAACTAAACATGCTCTTATCATACAATCCAGCAATCACAGTCCTTGGTATTTTCCCAAATGACTGAAAACATATGTCTACACAAATATGTGTACACAGATGTTTATAGCATCTTTATTTATAATTGCCAAAACTTGGAAGCAACCAATATGTCCTGTAAAAAAAGAGAGAGAGATTGTATTCATATTTTGTAATTTAGGAAACAAAAACATTTAGGATATCTCTCCTACAATTTTAGTGATCAAAAATAATTTAGGAGAGTTATTCATATATTGCATTCTTTTTTTTTTTTGCGGTACGCGGGCCTCTTCCCTCTGTGGCCTCTCCTGTTGCGGAGCACAGGTTCCGGACGCGCAGGCTCAGCGGCCGTGGTTCACGGGCCCAGCCGCTCCGCAGCATGCGGGATCTTCCTGGGCCGGGGCACGAACCCGTGTCCCCCTGCATCAGCAGGCGGACTCTCAACCACTGCGCCACCAGGAAAGCCCCCATATATGACATTCTTTATGTAGATTTTGAAGGTTTGTAAGACCAAAAATAACAATGAACAATTTTACTATAAGAGTTTTTCATTTGAATACTAAATTCAGGGTGATTTAGTCTAATTTTATGTTGCCATTCTCAATTTTTTTGAAGCTTCAGTTTATTAGTTTGTAATTTTAATGTGGTTAGCATTAATCTGATAAACTTGTGCTTTATTTATTAATAGATAGAAGACGTAAATCAAAAATTCAACAATCTGACCAAACTTGAGGAATCTGGGTGGCAAAACAATAATAATACAAGCAAAAAAGTTTTTCGGGTAAGTTTGTGGGTTTCTAATATAGACTCTTCTACTCTAAAGAATTTTTATTTTCAAGCTTTATAAACATTTAGCTTCAGATTTTTTATCATTTTTTAAAAGAAGTTTCATATATTGCTTACAATGTGCTGATTGTCTTTGAAGAAAGAAAGGAAATGAGCAATGCAAAATTCAGGATGGTTATTTCCGGAGGGGGAGGAAGGGTAGGGGCTATGATTGAATTGGGGTTGTGATTGATTGAGAGCTTCTGAGTTGCTACATAGTGTGTGTGTGTGTGTTTGTTTTATTCTTTAAATTGTGTTTATACTTTTTTTGTAATAATAATGGTAGAAGTAGATAATTTATGTAATGCTTAGTATGTGCCAAATGTTGTTCCAAATACTTTACATGTTTTAACTCATTTCATCCTCAACAATCCTACTGAGGTGGATACTGTTATCCCCATTTTACAGTTGAGGAATATGAGGCCCAGAAATATTAAGTTACTTGCCCAAGATGGAGCTGGGTTTCAGGCCAGACTTTCTCATTCCAGAGTTCCTATTCTTATCCAGTAGGCTGTGCTTTTGTGTGATATATTTCAAAATGAAAGATTTTAGGGGGTTTTTTTGGCCATGCCGAGTGGCTTGCGGGATCTTAGCTCCCTGACCAGGGATCGATCCTGGGCGCCCTGCAATGTAAACGCGGAGTCCTAACCACTGGACCGCCACAGAAGTCCTGAAACAATTTTTTAAATAGAAAAGAAAGAGGAACAATGGCTCTTTAGAATGTCTGTCTTCTTCCCTATACTTTGTCTTGTAAAATTTCCTATTACTCTACTTTATCATGATAGCTTCCATTCTTATCTATTTGTAGAATTTTTTCTAGTAATGTTTTAAACTCAGCGTTTTTGATTCAGATGAATGCTTCTCAAACCACAGTAGAGCATTGCCAGTTTTCCTTTTAGATTTTAGAAAAATGTCTGTGGTTATAAAATCAGGTTTCTAGATTGGTACTTTCTCATGCTGTGTAATCTGTAGAAAAACTGTTTTGAATCCTTAGGAGTTTAAGCTGTTAGAGTATTAAAGAAACGTTTTAATAAAATTATTTTACTAATTGTTATGACAAAGACTCAAAGGACATTGACAAAATTGATTGAATGAGTTTAAATCTACTAAACAATGAAGGATGCTTGAACATTTTGAAGCTACTGTGGATATTTCTTATTGAGTACTTAGTCCTGGAAACATTAATATCGTCAGTGATGCAGACAATGGCTGTATCAGTACAGCAGTATATCAGAGCCTTGTAATTCTGCCCCTTATCACCAGGTGTCTCTCTCCTCCTACTTTATTTATAGGCTGCTGTTAAGATATCGAACAAATAAAATAAAATTTATCTTTTACCTGTACTTTGTTACCATTCCCTTCGACCTCCTATTCATTGCCTCTCATTCCATCACTTATCCTGTTTTCGTCTTTCCCTCTTTTTTCCATCAGTTTTTAGATATGTTTAAGGGTCTTGTCTCTGTTTACATTAGGAAAAAGCAAAACAACAACAACTAAACCTGTGAGGTCCACATCTCTTCCAGTTATCTGTACCTCCCCTTCCCCATTCCCATTTCTTTCTCCCCAGTCACAGACAAGCTTCCTGAAAAAGTTGTCTATACTCTGTCTTTACTGTTTTGGTTCCCACTTACCTTTCCAACTCACTGCAATTCAGCTTCACCCCCTCTATGCTTCCAGAACAGTTATAACCAAGGTTATTGATCCACTAATTGCTGCAGTTATTAGGTACTTAATTATAAAATCTAGTCCCTCTGCAGTATTAAATACAGTCTACTCCCTCTTTCTTGAAGTTATATTATACTGATTTTCCTCCTACCTCTGTCCCTTTTCTTCAGTCATGTTTGCAAGTTTCTTTCCATTCATCCCTTAAGTGTTTGTGATACTCCAGTTCCTACCTCGACTCTCTTCTCTCCTTCCATATTCTTCATGCGCAATCTTACCCACTCGGCGATGATTCCCATATCTGTATTTCAAGCCACTCTTACTGCTGACACAGTAATACTTTAAAATCTGTATATCCCAAACTGAAATCATCTGCACACACATCAATGTTTCCCTGTCTCAGAGAATGGTATTATCATCCCTCCAGGCATCCAAGCTAGAAACCTGGCTATCTTCTGTGGTCCTTTCCTTTCTGTATTTCACCACCTTCACCTGCACCTATCTAAAAGATTGCTAAGTCCTGTCAATTCTTCCTCGTAAATATCTCCTGAATCTCTTTACTTTTTTCCATTTTTTCCTTCTGTGATCTAACTACTAGCATCTTTTTCCAGTATCACTGAAGTAATCTCCTTCCTAACTGGCTTGTAACCCTCCAATCCATTCTCCAGGCTGGACACAGAGTGACTTTTCCAGAATGCAAATTTGATAATGTTAACCTCCTGATTAAAAATCATCAGTAACCTCTGTTACTTTGTCCTCTGTGTAAATGTAGCTCCTGAAAATAGTTACATGTGAGGGATTATAATTAGCTGTTACTTACCTCTTGCCAACTCCTCTGTGCTTCCTTTCATTTCTGGTTTTGCAAACATGCTATTCTCTCTACCTAGCCCTTTCCTCATCCCATCTTGTAGCCCACCTAGCTGTGATTTCAGCTCAGGTGCTACTTCCTATAAGCCTTTCTTGATGCCTCTGAATTTCAGCCCTCTGAATTTATTTCTAACACGACATTTATTCTTCTCAGTGTCCTTATCTAGCCCTTCCACTGTGAAGCTGAGGACTCCTTGAGGGCAGGAACTTTGTCCTTTACCTTTTGACACCCAGCATTTTATTTATTTATTTATTTATTAAAAATGTATTATTTTTAAATTTTTGCCTGCTTTGGGTCTTCCTTGCTGCACGTGGGCTTTCTCTAGTTGCAGCAAGCGGGGCCCCTCTTCGTTGTGGTGCGCAGGCTTCTCATTGCAGTGGCTTCTCTTATTGTGGAGCACGGGCTCTAGGCACACGGGCTTCAGTAGTTGCAGCACTCGGACTCAGTAGTTGTAGCCCGTGGGCTTCGGAGCACAGACTCAGTAGCTGTGGTGCACGAGCTTAGTTGCTCCACGGCATGAGGGATCTTCCCGGACCAGGGATTGAACCCGTGTCCCCTGTATTGGCAAGCGGATTCTTAACCACTGCGCCACCAGGGAAGTCCAACACCCCCCCCCCCCCAGCATTTTAGCACGTATTAGGAGCTTGGTAAGTATATGATGAATGTGTTGAGTATTTCATGTATGCCTTATTTGTTTTTCTTATAAGATGGTAATGAATCCCTTTAATAAGTCATAATTTCTCTTCACAGAAAAAAGTTGTTTCAGGTATAGCGAGTAAACCCAAACAGGATGATCGTGGAAGAATTGCAGCTAGAAATCGCCTAGCTGCCATAAAAAGTGCAGTGAGAGAGAGAATTAAGCAGGAAGAACATGCTGAGGCAGCAGCCTCTGCAATGCCAAAGGAAGTGGATAAAATAGTGTTTGATGCTGGATTTTTCAGAATTGAAAGTCCCGTTAAATCATTCTCAGGTTAGTTTTTCTGCTGATACTACTAAAGGGAAATATTTGGGTTGGATGGGAGCTTGTGTAAGAGGTGAAAAATAGTTTTCACATGAAGATTTATGTGTTTTCTGTGATTTCTGAGAAATAGCTTATGGAAGGTGGGTTTGGTTTTATTTTCATTTGGAGTAAAATTTTTCCTCCTATCTTTTTTTTTTTTTTTTTTTTTAATATAATAGTGTTTATTTTTACTTGTTGACAGTTTGCTTTATTTATTTATTTATTTTTGGCTGTGTTGGGTCTTCGTTTCTGTGCGAGGGCTTTCTCTAGTTGTGGAGAGCGGGGGCCACTCTTCATCGCGGTGCACGTGCCTCTCACTATCGCGGCCTCTCTTGTTGCGGAGCACAGGCTCCAGACGCGCAGGCTCAGTAATTTTGGCTCACGGGCCCAGTTGCTCCGCGGCATGTGGGATCTTCCCAGACCGGGGCACGAACCCGTGTCCCCTGCATCGGCAGGCAGACTCTCAACCACTGCGCCACCAGGGAAGCCCCCCTCCTATCTTTTTGATATACAGAATGTACCAATTTCCTTATTTTATTTTATTAAAAAAAATTTTTTTTTAATTTATTTATTTGGCTGCACCGGGTCTTAGCTGCGGCATGCGAACTCTTAGTTGTGGCATGTGGGATCTAGTTCCCTGATCAGGGATCGAACCTGGGCCCCCTGCACTGGGAGTGCTGAGTCTTAGCTGCTGAACCACCAGGGAAGTCCCCCATTTTCCTAATTTTAAAATATTGCAGTGTAACAAGCTTTTACTACTTCAGGAAACCATTCTTTCTTATGATTTTCTAACTCTGGTTGTATTTTTCAATAGCTATTTTTCACAGGCTATCTTTATTAGATTGAATTTATTTACCTAGATTGAAATTATATATAAGCCATATAATGAGAGGTCATAGTTGAAGTAATCTGTTCCTTCAATCTTGGTAGACACTTCTATTAATGCTTTAAGTGCTAGATGTTTATTTTCAAGGAGAAAGGGGCTAAGTCCTCTTTAACTACTAATCAGCAGAAGGGATTTTTTTTCCTATTATTTAACTGTGTCCACTTGGAAGATTTCTGACAATAAACTTGAGTTGCTATTTAATATTTACATTAAAATGTAAATTTATCACCTCAAGTATATTATTACCTCCCTGTCAATTTAGGTATCACACCTAGTGTATGGTTTTGGCGTGTTTCCTTTACTCCAAGCAGCTGCACTCCCTGGACTCCAGGAATTGCCTCACTGCTAATGGCATGGGTCCTTGTTACTTACTTCTCAAGGATCCTAGTGGTTTCCATGACTATGGGCCCACTGCTGTCTGTTCTTTCAGGGAGCCATCTGGGCACTTATGACTAGAGAGATCAAGGTTTTTGACCAAAATTGATCTTTCTGAAATTGAGTTTTAATTATAGAACTCAATAGAGTTTTAATTGTAGAACTCATAGTTTATATGAGGTTTGTTACAAAACAGAAGTCCCCCAAGAAGCCCCACTCCTCCCATTTGTCACTTCTCCTAAAGGCAACCACTTCCAGTGCTTAAAGGAGTCTTGGGGTATTGTTTACAGCCCTCCCTAAACAAGGTGTAGATTTTTTTCTTGAATTATTCCTTTGATGTACTTTCCTTGGTTTTCTCTGATCTTTCTTTCAGAAACTCTTATCTTTCTCCTGGGAAGTAGACTGTTTTTAGCATTCTTTCCTGTACTTGTCATTTTCTTCTACTTCCTGAATTTCCTTCAGCTTTCCTGTTGGCTATCATGTTTTTAATTCCCAAGAACTCTTAGTCTTTGAATGTTCCATTTTATAACATTCTGTACTTATTTCATAAGTGCACTGTCTTATTTTTCTACAGACGTTAACGATAGCTTTTTTCTTTTTTCTTTTTTTTTTTTTTGCGGTACGCGGGCCTCTCACTGTTGTGGCCTCTCCCGTTGCGGAGCACAGGCTCCGGACGCGCAGGCTCAGTGGCCATGGCTCACGGGCCCAGCCGCTCCGCGGCGTGTGGGATCTTCCCGGACCGGGGCACGAACTCGGGTCCCGTGCATCGGCAGGCGGACTCTCAACCACTGCGCCACCAGGGAAGCCCAACGATAGCTTTTATGTATCCTTCCCCTGGATAGTTTGTTCCAAGATACTCTCATCTGTTTGGTTTTGGTTTCTGTCTCTCGTATTAGAGGCTTCCATCGGGTGTCTGATGATCATTCACTGCCTGCTCATGGTTAAGAGCAGGACTCTGCACGGCAGCGTGTGGGTAATAAGGTCTTTACTGTGGGGTGATTTAGCTGCACCATTATGCTGGGAACCTGCACATCATCACTGTATTTAATTTGTCTTTTCTCATGGGCTAGTTAGATTCCCCAGAGAAGATCCTTCTGATCTGTTGCCTGGAGGGTATAATTCTGGCTTCCAGTCTTTCAGGAGCCACATGGGGGGAGGGAAACTGAGTGTATCAACAATTTGAAAAATACTCATTTAATCCCCCCTTTTCCATATAGTACCCATCTCTCAACCTTATCGCCTAAACCAGAGACGCCCTGTTTCACCTTTTTGGGGAGATAAGCCTCTAGTTTTTTTTATCTTGGTAGTGGGAGGGGGGTTGTTGACAGTTTCCCGGCTGTGCATAATGAGGAAAGGAATCTGGACTCTAATTCTTCTTTAAACTGACTTTGAGCCAATCTTCCTGTTTTTACCTCTGCTTGCAGAGATTCTTGAGGCCACCAATTCTTTTGAGAGGTGCTGTGGTACAAACTGGGTTGATTCACATCTTTCCTGACTAGTGGCTTAGGATTTATTTTCTTGAGTCTACTGAGTAATATCCCACTCATCTATCTACATTACACTTCCAAACTTTTCTGAGTTTTGTTGTTTCTGGTTTAGTTTCCTTTGTCCTTGAAAATTATATTTCAAATTTTAAAAGCCATTGACCTTAAAAAAAAGGATGCTTTGTCCTTGTAGCATTCAACCTTTCAAGGTTATCTGTTACTGTTTATAGTAGTGAGATGTCAAGAGGAAGCAGTTTAGTGTGTGTATTCAGTACTATCTTTAACTGAAAGTCCCAGGCATTGACTTTAACAAACATTATTTTATAGGAGAAAGGTAGGGGAATAGGAAGAATTTGCACTGTCTTCCTAGTTATAATGAAAAATGAATGAAAGAGCTTTTTGGTATTAAGATGATTTCTCTCATCTTCTAGGACTTTCTTCTGAATGTCTTTCTCAACGACTTAGAATACCTAAGTCTGTCAGCAAAGCTGCGTCTGAGAGCAGGGCTGAGATGGGCATTCTAAGACAAACTACATCACCAGAGAATCCTGATCCCCAGGGTACCAAAATTGAACATGTTGATAAGACTTTGATTTCAAATATTCCTGGAAACAGGTATTTCTTTAATATGTTATTATTAAGAGTTTAACAGATGCAGACATTAAATACCATTTCAGATTGTTAACCTGGTTAAGTATGCAAGATATGTATTGTTTATTAAATTTCACAATGACCCTGTAATGTATAGGCAATACTTTTTTTTTTTTTTTTTTTTTTTGCGGTACGCGGGCCTCTCACTGCTGTGGCCTCTCCCATTGCGGAGCACAGGCTCCGGACGCCCAGGCTCAGCGGCCATGGCTCACGGGCCCAGCCGCTCCGCGGCACGCAGGATCCTCCCGGACCGGGGCACGAACCCGCGTCCCCTGCATCAGCAGGCGGACTCTCAATCACTGCACCACCAGGGAAGCCCAATACTTCTATTTTATAAATGAGGAAATTAGGGCTTCAGATTTCAGATTGGTAAATGGTCATATCTAGATGGGCAAAGTAAATGCTGCAGAACCAAGAAGAAAAGAAGTAATATAGTGTTCTTTGTTGACAAACGGCCTGAAACTTCGGTGCTTGACAGATCTGAGCTCAAAATCATCTCTATAACATACTAGCTATGAAACTTCAGGACAAGTTTAATTAACTCACTAAGCTTCAGTTTCCTCATCCACAAAACAGTCCTGATACCTCCCTGCGGGGTCGTTGAGAGGTAGGCACTTTTGTACCGGCCATTATCAAAAGTACCTTGAGGTTGCTAACTTGACAGATGGCAAAGTGAGAGAAGGGGGAGCTAATATGTACTGAACAATTATTATGGGCTGGACATTGTTCAAGGTTCCTATCATATATTATCTCATGTAATCCTTAGAACAGCCGGGCTTCCCTGGTGGCACAGTGGTTGAGAGTCCGCCTGCCGATGCAGGGGACACAGGTTCGTGCCCCGGTCCGGGAAGATCCCACATGCCGCTGAGCGGCTGGGCCCGGGAGCCATGGCTGCTGAGCCTGCGTGTCCGGAGCCTGTGCTCCGCAATGGGAGAGGCCACAGCAGTGAGAGGCCCGCGTACTGCAAAAAAAAAAAAAAAAAAAAATCCTCAGAACAACCACGTGAGGTACTAGATCTCCATTTTCAAAAAATGAGGAAACTTGAGAAGTTAGTAACTTACCCCAATTCAGCTTTTACAGTTGGTGAGAGTGGATGTTACCTACGTTCCTTATGCTACATAGTACTGCCTCCGCACAGATGCATCAAAATTACCTATATAGTCCTTGTTCGTGGAACATAAATGTACCAGAGATATGATAGGAAAAAGATACTTTAAGTAGGAAATAAAATTGTAGTCTGGAGCCAAGACAGGACTGTTGGATTTATTATTAATCTGGAGATGCAACAGCATTGAATATCCCGCTGTCACACCAACCAAGGTTGTCAAAACATAAAGAACACCCTGTGCAGTGACTCTTTCAATGGGGAAACAAGTGAAAGTTTTGCTTCTTAAATATTTCATGGAACAAGTTATAAAATTTCTAGTTTTCAGTATAAACTAAAGAATATTTAGCCTTTGTAGGGATTAAATTAGTTTCGATGTTTTAGAAATCTGTGGATTATAAAATGCCAATTTATTGTCATTTCTTAAATGCAGGTTACTTTACTTTGTATACCCTGTAGTTCATTATCTTGTACTAAGAAGATCCAAAATTGTATTTAAGTGATATTACAAGTACTCCTTAAAAATATTTTTTACTTTATTTCCGATAATCGTCCTGAAAGAGCATCTTACAAATAAACAACTTCACACAATGAAGGCAAAGTGAAGCTGAAAACCAGAAAAATAGAGTATATATACATATTTTTATTTTTATTTTGGGGGGGGGTTGGGGTTTTTTTTTCACGGTACGTGGGCCTCTCACTGCTGTGGCCTCTCCCGTTGCGGAGCACAGGCTCCGGACGCGCAGGCCCAGCGGCCATGGCTCACGGGCCCAGCCGCTCCGCGGCATGTGGGATCCTCCCGGACCGGGGCACGAACCCGTGTCCCCTGCATCGGCAGGCGGACTCTCAACCACTGCGCCACCAGGGAAGCCCTATACATATTTTTAAATGACTCCAAGAGGTTGAGACAAATGTTTCTAGTAAAATTCAAGTTAAGAACTTCAGGATTAGAATATATTGTGCTATCACTAGCTAACAAGTAAAGGTAGGCAAGTCCAGCCATACAATAATTGAGTTGATGCTTTAATCCCCCAGAAGTAAGCTTTATCCTGACTTTCTCTAGTATGTGGCTCTGGATTTGGCTGAGGTTCAACAGATTGCCAGTAGACTGACCAGCATGGTCACAAGCTTGTGAGATTTCTGAGGAAAATGCGTTTGGTTTGTAAGGCCATCCTGCAGTAGCTGTCATCCAAAACTAATCTATTTGGATCAGGCCTGATCTTGGATGAGGCTCCATCTTTGACCCATAAAGGATAGTCTCAAAACACAAGTCAAAACATAGCAAAATGTTTAATTATCTGAGTACAATGCTGCTTTTTTCTTTTTTTAGGAACAGCATAGTAGAAGATGCTAAGTGTCCTGGATTACAAGATTTAATTGAAGTAAACCATGTAAGTCCTATTCCAGTGCATTAGATAGCCCAGTATGTTATCTATTTCTATCATTATATATAGTAACTCAATAAACAACCTCCGGAATTTCCATTGGAAATCTAAAGCAGTCATATAGAATGACAGTTCTTATTTCAAAGACCTTTGGCTTGTTTGAGATCATAGTGCCAATTTGGTTTTCAGCTCACATCAAGATTATTTTTGTAAATAAAGTTTTATGGTATCACAGCCACAGTCATTTGTTTATGTATTGTATCTGACTGCTTTCAAAATACAACGGTAGAGTGTTCATGTTTGTGCAGAGACTCTTTGGATCACAAAGCCTAAAATGTTTATAGTTGGCTCTTGAACAACAGCATGAAGGGGGTGCCATCCCTCTGCACAGTCAAAAATCCACGTATAACTTACAGTTGGTGCACCCCTTATACTTGGTTCTTCCATATTTGTGGGTCCGCATCCATGGATTCAACCAACCACAGATCCTGTAGTATTTACCATTGTAAAGATTCTGTGTATAAGTGGACCCTCGCAGTTCAAACCCATGTTGTTCAAGGGTCAACTGTACTGCCTGGCCTATCACATGGAATGTTTGCCAATCTCTGAGCTGGACTGTTGGTACTTGCTGAGAAACTTTCCTTCATTTATACTATTGCTGTAATGTTATCTGGTCTAATTGTTCAAGAAGCAAGATGGTAGGAATTACAGTGTTCTTTAGCTTGTGCTCAGAATGTTATCCTTCTATTATTTCTTATTTTTAATAGCAATAAGACTTTTTCTGTTTATTTCAGTTTTGGGTAATTAAATGTAATAACATTTTTTTTCCAGGATGTAAATAAGATAAACTTTGAAATAAATTGTTTACCTAGTGAAAGAATGAATTGGGCTCTCCTTGCTGGCAAAGTGGCAGATGATGTTAATACTAACAAAAAGGAAGAAATTTCAGATGTTGTGTATGGAATGGAACTAAATTCAATTACAGCACAGGATGTTTTGATGATTAGCCCTGAAAAAAATGTACCATCACAAAATAACATCTCACAGGAAGAAGAAACAAAAATTTCTCAGTCAGGTAAAGTCTTTTAATGTATTTAAATGAGGCTTTGTTAAATAAATGAACTTGGACTAAAGTATAGATTATTATAAACACTTCGGGATACAGTTTCCAAGAATGAAGGTTGAGAAATCGGACACTTGCAATAAATACCTTGTGAGAATTAGTTTGTGTTGTGGTACCCTACTATTCACCCAAACCTTTTGAGGTAGACCCATTAAAAATCAACAACAGATACTAATCCATATTGGATGTCAGCAGCACTTTACATTAGACCTAACTATGTGGGATCCTTTGTTGTTTGTGAAGACTCAGAAAAATTCCCTGAAGTTTTTTTAGTTCTCTTCTTTTCCATCAAACATCCTCAAACCTTTCTTCAAAACACCCTCTTTTTCTGCCCTAATGCCTTTTCCTACCTATTGTGTTGTGATTGTTCAGTAGGAAATGGCTCTTGTATTTTTGTTATAATATAATGTGTGATGGTTTCACCTACTATTTTCATCTGCTACTGCATGGTGCTCTTCTGGGTGGGGTCTAAGGCAAAATAAACATTATAACTTTGGTCAGACATTTAAGGCACTCCAGCTATGTTCTAGCATCTTTTGGGTACCTTTAAATTACAAGCATGAGATTTATTTATAGAAGCCTTTTTTTATACTGAAATTAAGGATGAGAATTTTACAAAGAAATTTAACTACATTTAAAAAAATATTATAGCATAAGATGATCCATATTTTTCTTAGCATATGATGTATGGAATTTTTCATATCTTTCAAGGCTTTGTTCCTTTCTAACAACACTTAACTGTGAGAATATTACTTTAAAAGTTAAAAATGATTCCTTTTTGTTTTTCAGTACCATTTGATAATAAAAGTCTCACTACTGAATGCCATCTTCTTGATTCAGTAAGTTTTCCAACTTGATTTGAAAAGTTCTTTATATTCCAGATTTGTTTTATAAAATGAATATTACTCACTTTTCAATTTATGTGCAAAGTTTACATCTTGTCATTGTTTTATTTACTCTGAAATCCACTTTTATTCATTTTTTCTCAAAATGGGAAAAATTGTATTAAGTTATAGTAATACTTTAAAATATAGTGTGCTTTAGTATTAAACTCTGAAGATTTAATTCTCTATATGTTTTATGTATCAAATTTGTTGTGACAAAGTGGTTGAATACTTGAATATCTAACATGTAGCTTGGATTATGCTGGGTAGTTCTCAGTGATGTATGAAAAATATAATGCAAGGTTTCTATCCTTTTGAAGCTTACAGTTGGGGAGATAATGTCTGTCCTACCTTCAGTCATTGCTTATTTTCATTCTAGTTCTTTTAGATTACTATATTTATGTCCTGCTGTTTTATTTGGAAGCTCCCCAGCCTTTACTTTTAGTGACCTCTTGCCTCTAAATCTAGTTCAAACATTTGCCCATCTGTGAAGCCTTCCTGTAAAAGCTCTCATCTCTCGCATGTTAATTTCTGTATAGGCACAGGTGAACAATGCATACAGTGCACACACTGAATCTCTTATTAAGAGTATAATATGAATAAATGATACTGTATTCCTAAAACATATTGTACTTTCAGGAATCTATTTCCCTTATTAACTATAAATTCCTCTTTAGGCAGAGCTGTCTGATGCGCATTCATGGATGCTGACACTGAATAGTAGGGCATGAATGGAATAGTGCTCTCTTGCCTACTAAGTGTTTACAGCATTGGCTTTCAGCCCACCTGCCAGATATTTTTATTTCAATGATCTGTATTAGGACGTTTGTCAGGCGATTCTAACATGTGGCATGGTCAGCAACTCTGGTTTATAACCTTACCTTGAAATTTTCCAGGACCAATTGCTAAAATAAATCAGGGAGTGGCTTTGGTTTGCTAATCTTTGATCTCAGAATATAAAAAATTCATTAAGGCAAATGTAGGATCAAACAGAAACAATTTTTGTTAACCTCATGAAGGCTGGCAAATGCTTGGCTTCCTTAAGCCACTAATTCCTTAAGGGCCTCTGAATACGTTGGCTTTTATTATCTTCCGAAGATGCCTTCTTTGTATTCAGCCTCCTGGGCTGGCTGCATCTCAGGAGCTGAATGGAGTGTGTTACTGCAACCACACTGTTCGTTCTCAGTCTTGGCCTTCTTTATTTATTTATTGTAAAAATAAATTTATTTATTTTATTTTTGGCTACATTGGGTCTTCGTTGCTGCACACGGGCTTTCTCTAGTTGTGGTGAGCAGGGGCTGTTCTTCGTTACAGTGCGCGGGCTTCTCGTTGTGGTGGCTTCTCTTGTTGTGGACCATGGGTTCTAGGCGTGCAGGCTCAGTAGTTGTGGCACACAGGCTTAGTTGCTCTGCAGCGTGTGGGATCTTCCCGGACCAGGGCTCGAACCCGTGTGCCCTGCATTGACAGGCAGATTCTTAACCACTGCACCACTAAGGAAGTCCCAGTCCAAGTCTTCTTTTTTTTTTTTTAATTAATTAATTTATTTATTTATTTATTTTGGCTGCATTGGGTCTTCATTGCTACGTGCGGGCTTTCTCTAGTTGTGGCAAGCAGGAGCTACTCTTCGTTGTAAATTGCAGAGCATGGGCTCTAGGCACACGGGCTCAGTAGTTGTGGCTCATGGCCTCTAGAGCACAGGCTCAGTAGTTGTGGCTCATGGGCTTTAGTTGCTGTGGCATGTGCGATCTTTCCAGACCAGGGCTTGAACCTGTGTCCCCTGCATTGGCAGGCGGATTCTTAACCACTGCGCCACCAGGGAAGTCCCAGTCTTGGGCTTCTTTAATCCTAGGCTGAGACCTAGAGGGACGGGATTTCAGCATAAGGCCAATTTATATAAACCTGATTTAATCTTGTTCTCAGAGCTGAATTCTGAATGATTGGTTCTGATAATATGTGGTATTATAAGTAAATCTGGATGTTAATGAATCATAATATTCTATTTTTGATACATTAGTAATATGATTAAAATTGCTTCACAGTTATCATATATTATCTTGTTGATAAATCTTAGTATCTTAAAACTTAGTCTCCCTGTGAATTATTTTCCACTTCCATAAATTTTAGAATTTATATTTTAGGATTTTTTTTTAATAGGTCCACCTGTCTATTTTAGACCCACATTATTACTAGCTCTATGCATCATTTGAACTTGAAGTAGGGTTTGAGAGGGAACAAAGAAAAGGATCCCAGCAGGATCACACTAGTAAAAGACCTATTAAGTACAATTATATGGACTAGGATTTGTGGAATCTGCATAAGTGGCCTCAGTTTTATTCACCCTGCATATGTTGCTGAAGTCCATTTACATATTACTAATCACCTTTTAAGGTGTATGTTCCTAATATGCTTTTCAGTTAAAAAAAACTATATGTTTGAAATTAGATCCATGGAAAGTAGCATAATCATGTTATTAATAATTTTTATTGTGTATAAGAAATGTCAGTTATATTATTAATTAATCCATTACTAATTTGCAATGTTGAAAACTTAATTGGTGAAACTCTTGATGGTTACTTTAGTGACTTCTCTAAATTTATTCTCTAGCCAGGCCTAAACTGCAGTAACACATTCACTCAGGTGGAAAGAAGACATCAAGAACATACCAGACACATTCCCTTTGGTGGTAACCTGATTACGTTTTCACCTCTAAGGCCCCTCAGTGGAGATCAACCAGAAGAATTTTGAATTTAAAAATAAATCCAGACATTTTTCTTCATGTTATCAGTGCTGTGGTATATTCTTAGGATATTGAAAAGTTGAAGAATATGTATTTGTGTTCACTTCTATTCAATCCATTTATATAGTGTCATACAGCAGCCCTCCGTATACTGAGGGCCTACTGTTGGGGACTTGAGCATCCTTGAATTTTGATATTCGTGTGTGTGTGTCAGGGGAGGAGGTGGGTCCTGGAACCAATACCCCCCAGCCCAGGATTCTGAGGAACAACTGTATACTATTTCAATATTCAGTGTTCATCAAAGTATGTTTTAGATAGGATACTGTTTCTCAAGGGAAGTGGGGATATTTTGTATATTAACCATGCAGAATAAAAATGTACTGTGCCTTGCCTCTCTTGTTTAAAATGTATAAGCTTAAATGTTAAGTATACCTACTTAATCAAAATACAATGTTAAACTCTGACAGAAATATTTGCATTCCTTTATACTTTATTCTTAATTTGAACTCTTAAATTTGTTGATGTTGAACAGCTTTGCATATTGCATTTTCCAGGGTGTGTTGAGTTTCTTTAGATGAGCTTTCTGGATTCTGAAGTCAGTTTACATGCTGCAGTTTCAAATGGTTAAATTATAAGCGGTTCCCATTAAATTCTTGTATTTTTTTTTTTCATTTTCCCCTTGACGTGACTGACAGCCTTTGAAGGAAATGCTGCCTTCCCTTAAAGAGAATTATGTCAATCACTTAATGCGTTCGAAATATTTTCTCTTTTATAAAACTCTTAACTACAGGATTTGTAGAAGACAGGGTGATCAGAATAACAGAGCACCAAGATGACTCATTGTAGCTAAAGCTGGTCACCAGACCTGGATCCAGTTTTTTCTGTTTGCAAATGAGGTGAGTGTTCGAGGTATTCACCAAACAAGCAGCAACTTTATGGATAGTCCTTTAAGATGAGGAGTTTCCAAACAAGAAAGGAAAGCACATCTACTTTTGTTGTCAGAGGAAGGTATGTTAGGCTTGTGGAAAAGACAGTATTTATTATCAAGCCCACGTGAGCAGCTATGTGAGGTGCTGGTTTAGAAGCATAGTCTCAGAATGCCTAGTCTTAACAAAATATAAAAGCAGCTTTAACAGCCCATTTTTGAATAATTCAAGCAAGACATTCAGAACAAAGAAACATTTTATGTAAAAGTTAGCGTTTTCTAAGGGCCCAGGGCCATGAACATGTAAAAGAGATGGGTACAAAGTAACCCAAGACTTAGAATCTATATAAAGCAATATGCAACAATTGGACTTCCCTGGTGGTGCAGTGGATAAGACTCCGAGATCCCAATGCAGGGGGTCTGGGTTCGATCCCTGGTCAGGGAACTAGATCCCACATGCATACCACAACTAAGGAGCCCATGTGCCACAGCTAAGGAGCTGGCGAGCCGCAACTCAGGAGCCCTGGAGCCACAACTAAGGAGCCTGCCTGTCTCAACTAAGACCTGGCGCAACCAAATAAATGAATTTTTTTTAAAAATGCAACATAACAATAAAGTAATATTTGCCCTCAAGGATAAAGTAGGTGAGAATAAAACAATGTGAGTAAACATTTTTTTTGTAGGTCTAATAAGATGCACTATTGAATCATTTAGAAAGCTTTTGGCTATTAAGTGATAATGAATTGAACTCGAATTGGCTTAACAGTAAGGAAATTTATTATTTCACAAGTTGTCAAGGTGATTTCAGGCACTTTACAATCAACAGCTCAATGATGCCATCGAAGTCCAACATCTGTTCATAGTTCATTCTGGCATCCTTGGTGTCAGTGTCTCTAAAGCTGGGTCCTTTTGGAGTCACATGATGGTTGCTGGTGGTAATCAGAGCTGTGTCCTTCCCTTTAGTCTCGTTAGGCCAGCTAATGCCACATCTCCATCTGCAGATCAGCTGGGGTTTGCTTAAACTAATCAGGTTTCCCTATTTTATCTGGGATTATACCTGGGTAAAACCAGGACTGTTAGGAAGCAGGGAATGAGTTGGGTAGGCAGCCATCAATGTGTCCTACAACTAGAGAGAGTGTCCTTGGGCTATTGGATTCTAGAATTATGAGGTATTAAGAAAATCTTTAAAGACAAAATGAAAGAAAACTGGGTAGAACAAGAGCCTTTCCAAAAATTTTAAAAAAATGGAATTTCCATTTATTGAGGACCTACTATATGACAACCTCTTTGCAAACAATATTTATTCAATGGTCATAGTAACCCATTTTATAGACAAAAGATGTGTTATAAAATGTATTATACAGTTCGTTTTACAGACAAAGGAACGAAGGCTCAGAGGATTTAAGTAATTTTGTGTAAACCAAGTTCCCTTTTTTCTCCATAGCTTACTGTGTTCTTCTGTTTAATCACTGGAGTAGAACAGTCAAGATCAGAATGTTAGAATAAGGAATTAACATACTTTTTGAAATGAGCCGTGATATGCTGCTCACATCCCACTTTAGGACTGAAGGACTCATTTCTTTAGTTGCTATAACTGCTGCTAGCAGACAGTCCTTGGGAATCATCCCGTGTGAGAACTGTCTCAGGTGAAGAAAGCCACTTCACCCAAGATCAGACTGTTTCCTAGGTGGCCTGTATCCACTGACTGAAGTGAAAATATGAAGGCATCCCCCTCTCGACAGCTCTAAAACATCATCCCAGCTCATAACCCCTATAATGTAGGCTGAGGCATGGATGCTCACCTTCTTACTCTGCCTAATTGTGTGCCTTCTCGTCTCCACACCTGTTGAGAGAAAGGTCACTCCTTCATAAACCTCTTGCATTCTAATCCCTTTGCCTCCTGGGGGACCCAACCTGTGGCAACAAAATACTTGAGAAGATGGTATTGTAGAAACAATAATAGATCAAATAATTTTTGGTCTCCTATAAAATGAGGTGATGTGAGCACATCCTGGTTTTGAAATTATATTAATCTTTGGCCTTGCCGGTAATGAGGAAGGGCAGAAAGGCATGGCTGAGAGTATTAACAGTGGAAACTATTAACTTTTTCAAGCTGATTACATTTCTAATTAAAAACCTACTATTTTTTCCCTCTACAAATCTGGAGATTTCATAAAACCAAAAGAACCCACGGGAAGATTGTCTGATATTGGTATCAATTACTGATTTGAAAGCAGTGAAGTATAGTTCAGAGAGATGAAATAGTTAAAAGGAGTCCAGAGAAATATACCAGAATGCTAACAGTAATTGTCTATGGGTCACCTATATGTAAACTTCTTCTTTCTGCTCTTCTCATTTCCTGATTATGTTTCCTGAAGTAAGAAAATAGAACGATTTCTTTGTAGCATCTGTTGGAGAGGTTAATTTGGGGGTAGTATTTACTCCTATTTACTTTTTGGTTTTTGTCTTTATTGAATTTGTTACAATATTGCTTCTGTTTTATGGTTTTTTGGCCATGAGGCATGTGGGATCTTAGCTCCCTGACCAGGGATGAACCCGCATTTCCTGCATTGGAAGGCGAAGTCTTAACCACTGCACTGCCAGGGAAGTCCCTCCTTTTTAAAAAATAGTTTAGCAAATATTGAAAACTTTGGGAGACTCTAATGCAGTATTAACATTGCTACATATTTCTTTTTCCATTGAGTCCTTTTCCATTGAGTCCATTGCGCATTATCAAGAATAAACTGCCCCAATTAAATGACATATGAAGACAGGTAACTCTTTATTAAATGGATGATTTGCAAGAAGGACATTGATGAATAAAGGTACAATTTTTCACTCATAGTGAACATGAAGCTTTTAAATGTGTAAGGTTTACATTCAATTTCATTTCTTTAAAAAGTATCTGCCCCTTTATATCATGGTGTGCGAAGCACTGGTGAGATTTATGTCACCAGAAATTCCCAGTTTGCTGATCTCCCTGAGATTTTTCACCCGATGATTATACTGCAACAAGTGAGCATCATTGACCGCAACCTTGAAGTGATCAGCTTCAACCAGGACTTGTATCTGAAATGGCACGTACACAAACTGTTAGGAATGCCCATTCATCTCAAAACCAGTCTGGCCTGAGCTCAGGATGTCCAGCATTTCACCTTTATGATCAACTGTAGAACTAATTAAAGTCATAAAAAGTAACTTTACAGCAAAAATGAACTCCAACTTATTCAAGATTTAAACAAAACAAAATGATAAAATTGTTAGAAGGATATATAGTTGAAGCCACAGAGGAAAAGATTAATAATTTATCTACATAAAAACCTAAAGTTTTTGTATGGCCTCAAACACCTAAAACTAAAACTAAAAATAAATGCTAAAATAGGAATCCTCTACTTAGAGTGGCAAATGTTATGAAGATTGATAATAACCACTTTTGGCAAGAGTAGGGGAAACATACTCTATCCCAGTAGTTAGAGGATGTGTTAATCCTTACATCCTTTTGGAAGCAGCACTTTGGCAATATCCTTATCTAAATTTTAAACATGTGTATTCTTTGAGTAAAGTTATTCTAGGAAGCAAAGATTTATAAGGATAGCTATTACAGTATTTTAGTAAAATAAATAAAACTTTCCCGGTTTGATTTGTTTGGAATATTTCCATACTCCAAATTTTCAGCAGTAGGGTACTGGCTGAATTATTACACATCTGAACAATGAAGTACTATTAGGTGGCAATGTTCTCATAAGGAAAGATGTCCACCAAATGTAGAATATGGTCCCTGTTAGACCCTGCCCTTGAGGAGCTGGCGGTCTAGCTGTTTTATAACCCACTCTATAGTCAACCCTTACCCGATACTGTGGACCTAATAAATATTTGTGGAAGCAGTGCTTAAAAATAAAAAGCGTGCAGAGCTTCCCTGGTGGCGCAGTGGTTGGGAGTCTGCCTGCCGATGCAGGGGACACGGGTTCGTGCCCTGGTCCGGGAAGATCCCACATGCCGCGGAGTGGCTGGGCCCATAAGCCATGGCCGCTGAGCCTGCGCGTCCGGAGCCTGTGCTCCGCAATGGGAGAGGCCACAACAGTGAGAGGCCCGTGTACCGCAAAATTTAAAAATAAAAAATAATAAAAAAACAAAAAGTGTGTTGCTTGTCATAGAAAACACTGGAAAGATACTCAAGTTGCAACCTTTGTGAGGATGGGGGAAGCGGTAAAGGATGGAGGACTTTTCAGTTAATTTTTAAAAATCTATAAATTTTTCTTTTCATAAAACAAGCATGTATTACTTTTAAATTTAAAATTTTTTGGTTTTTTTTTTTTTTTTTTTGACCACGCCACATGGCATGTGGGATCTTAGTTCCCCAACCAGGGATTGCACCCACGCCCCCTGCATTGGAAGCATGGAGTCTTAACCACTGGACCGCCAGGGAAATCCAATAAAAATTTTGTTTTGATTGCCATGCTAACTATGTTGTTTTGAGGAATTAAGTCTCAGCACAACTGTACCATAAAGACTTTCTACCTTTTTTATTAAAGATGCTATTTTTCTCACTTCCAGAAAAGCTTAAACTCAGAAGGGTGGTAACGGGTGATGGTAAGGTGCCTGAATGGAGTTGGGGAGAGTGCCACTATTTCTGAGACCAGTCCCCTGGTATGGAGAGCAGATGTACTGGTTAGGTGTCCCAGGACAGCTGATGAAAATTCGTTTCCAGTGCATTGTGGTTTAAGAGTGATTCCCCATGAGAAATATACATTATCAATATATAATAGTAACAATAACTTACTTTGAAAGGTTTACCGCTTTCAAATGGGAAAACCGTCTGTCTTTCTTCCTTCCCCCAGTTATTATTCAGCTTCGAATTGCAAACAATGACTCTCCTGTTGTCCTCATTGAAGCGTGGGTTAAAGTGGAAGGCGACATCACTCCCTGTCTTGAAATCTAAAGCAAGTCTGTTTTAAACCAAAGACCAGAGTTAGTAAAATTATTCAAGTTGTACATTTGTATCAAGTGAAGAACATAAAATTTTCTAAAGAGCAAATCATTTATAAAATACAGGGAAAATTTCTAAACAGAAAGCAAATAAACCAGAGAATGGGTTCAAACTGGAAAGTATACTGGGCCAAGTACAGCAGTTCCACTTTATGTGCAGAGGGTATGTTCTAAGACCCCAGTGACCATGGATAGTACCGCGAACCAAATATCTATTCAGCTAGCTATCCACGCACACTTTTTTCCTATACATGTATACCTATGATAAAGTTTAATTTATAAATTAGGTACAGTAAGAGATTAATAATAAAATAGAACAATTACAGCAATATACTGTTGTAAAAGTCATGTGAATGTGGTCTCTCTCAAAATATTGTACACATTTAATGCCTTTTCCATCTGAACTACGCACTTATGCACTGGGGCTGTAATTTTTGCAGTTTGAGGTACGACAGGAAAAAAAAAATAGCATGAGTTTCCTTTCTCACAGTTTCATGGACAGAAGATTTGTACTTACTATAGGTCTTAGCAACCTCAGCATACAATTTTTTTCTTTCCATTAAGTCAAGAACCTTCCCCTTTTCACTTAAAAGGAGCCTTTTATAGCTTCTCTTTGGCATATCTGAATGGCCAGCATCACTACTCCTGTTTCTGGGGTCACAAAATAAGGGTTCCTTGGACACAAGCACCAGGGTACCATGACAGTGGATCTGATAACTGAGACAGCTACTAAGTGACTAATAGGCCAGATATGCTGCACAAAGGGATGATTTCACGTACTGGGCAGGATGGGGCTGGACAGCGTGAGATTTCACCATGCTGCTCACAACGGTGGCAACTTAAAACTTATGAATTGATTATTTCTGGGAATTTCCATTTAATATTTTCAGACCGCGATTGACCCTGGGTAACTGAAATCGTGGAAAGCGAAACCACAGATAAGGGGGGACTACTGTATTCGATGTACTACCACACTATCTCAAAGTAAACAAGACAATATGTGTTAAGTTTTTTGGCCTCGTTGGCTTTGGTCATATCCTTCTATTCAGCTGTAATTCCCTTTTTACTCTCTACATATAAAAACAATCAAGGTGTGCTCGCTTCGAAAGCACATATACTAAAATTGGAACGATACAGAGAAGATTAGCATGGCCCCTGGGCAAGGATGACACGCAAGTTCACGAAGCATTCTATTTTTTTTCCCTGGTGGTGCATTGGTTAAGAATCCGCCTGCCAATGCAGGGGACACGGGTTCGAGCCCTGGTCTGGGAAGATGCCATGTGCCACGGAGCAACTAAGCCCGTGCTCCACAGCTACTGAGCCTGTGCTCTAGAGCCCACGTGCCACAACTACGGGTGCCTAGAGCCCGTGCTCCACAACAAGAGAAGCCACCGCAGTGAGAAGCCCGCGTACCGCAACGAAGAGTGGTCTCTGCTCGCCGCAACGAACAAAAGCCTGCACGCGGCGACAAAGACCCAGTGCAGCCAAAAATAAACAAACAAACAAAAAGGGTCAGGGTTTCCTTGTAGAGATTTGGGGCCACTTTGGGGGCACTTTATACCTGACATTGTGGAAATGATGGCTACCTTTTACCTGCCCTGCCAGGTTACTTTTAATCCCTGTTAAAAGTAAGGCAGTCACATAAAAAAGTGCTATCAAAAACCTGGCTTCCTCATAGTTAACCAAAAACCTAGTCCTAAAATAGCAAGAATGAGAAAACACAGTTAATATTCAGTATCCTATTGCTAAGTTGTAAAGTCATAATAATACATGTACTAAACATTCCATGATGTGAAGTGGAATTAATGGAAGTGCTGGATAAACTTTCTACCCTATTTCCTCTCCTTGGATGTTAATACAAACACAAGTTATCTGGCTGTTAAAGTATTACCCCTACCCCACAGTTTCTCAAAGTGTGCTCCCCAGAGCGCTAACCTCAGAAGCAGCTGGTGCTCTTGTTTAAAGCAAGGTCTGCGGGCTTCCCTGGTGGTTCAGTGGTTAAGAATCCACCTACCAATGCAGGGGACACAGGTTCGAGCCCTGGTCCGGGAAGATCCCACATGCCATGGAGCAAGTAAGCCCGTGCACCACAACTACTGAGCCTGCACTCTAGAGCCCGTAGGCCACAACTACTGAGCCCATGTGCCACAACTACTGAAGCCTGCACGCCTAGAGCCTGTGCTCCGCAACAAGAGAAGCCACCACAATGAGAAGCTCGTGCACCACAACTAGCGAAAGCCTGTGCGCAGCAACAAAGACCCAACGCAGCCAAAAATAAATAAATAAAAATAAATTTTTAAAAAAAGAAAATTCAATTGAGTAAAATTTAAAAAAAAAAAGCAAGGTCTGCTTTCTAGACCTACTAACAATGATTCCTTGGGTATTTCATTCACCCAGTAACAGACACATACAACCACCAATGATTAAATTCGCAGGGAAAGGACCAATATGGTCAAATGGCAATAGAATTTGTATTTGACTAAATATGCAATGCCTGTATTTTCTCAGCAGTGAAAAGGAAGATAACTGTCAACTCTACCACCGTAAGGACTTTTTTCTTCCATGTAATTGCTCACATAGATTTTGCAGATCAAAGCAATATATTTCTCAGTTTACTACCACCTTAATCATTTCAACCAAAATTGGTTTTGACCTGCCACAGTCTCAGTCGACATCTCTATTGTTATTGGAACTAACCTTTTTAGTGCAACAGTCGTAAATAAGGCAAAGATACCAGTGTGGTCCTGCGTGACAGCAGCTGCAGCAGGAGGAGAGCAGATATTACCAAATCGTGAGTGCTGTCTGCAGAGGATCAGGGCGCTGGGTCCTATGTTATTTGGGGAGGCAAGATGGATAAGGACACAGGCAGAGGATATATATGTTGTGTAACTTGCTGTGAGACAAGCTTTATTGTGTAGGGAAGTATTGTGCTGAGAGAAGCTGTATATGCTGTGTGGAAGGAAGAGCTGGCTTAGGGTAGTGACTACCACGTAGAACCAGAGGAGGCTGGCTGGCGGTGGAGTGAACTGGTTAGCTGAATGTAAAACGATCAGATCAGAATCTGAGTCCACCTCCGGGTAACAGAGGAGGTTGCTCCTGCCGATTCCCGAGGATCAAGATGACAGGTACTCACAGAGGCTGTTTATAGATTCTTAAATAAACCTGTGTACACAGCTGGAATTTGTACCTTTTGTGTCCTGTCTATAAGACCCAGAAACAGCTATTAATTAATCTAGGAGCTTTAATAGTACTACTAACCTCAAGGACAGACATACTGAACAGCTTCAGGATAGCCCTAGCCTGCTTGTATTATATATAAATATAACCAGTGGTGATAATATAATATATTATATTATATATATATTATATTATATATTATATATATATTATATTATATATTATTTAATATATAGTATATATAATACTATATATAATATAATATAATATAATATAATATAATATAATATAATATAATATAATATAATAAATATAACCAGAGCCAGACATCCCAGGGCAGCCCGTAAATCAGCATGGATTTTCCTAAGTGAGCTCAAAGTCTTACCCACCCCGAGCTCACCTCAACCAAACCAGTACCAATGGCAGAGGCTGATTTATTTTTACAAAGTCTTTAACTTGCAGAGTCTTTTCAAACCTTTTAAGTAAACAGTGTCTACTCAGAAGACTGGGGTTCCCCACCTTGTCACTTATCATCTGTAGACCAGGCCAACAACATGGGAATCTGTGACTCTGCTGTTTCACCCAGTATGAAGACGGAAATGGCGGCCAAGCTCACAAATCTGAGAGTGCACCAAGACCTGCACAACTGCAGGGAGATTTGTACCAGTATGAGGACAGAGAGGTATAATATTTAAGCTCTCAGATCAACTAGGCATCTTTTTGTCTTTGACCCTAGTTTTTTTTTTTTTTTTGGCTGCACTGGGTCTTAGTTGCAGCACGCAGGATCTTCGTTGCAACATGCAGGATCTTTTAGCTGTGGCATGTGGGATCTTTTTTAGTTGTAACATGAGAACTCTTAGTTGAGGTATGTGGGATCTAGTTCCCTAACCAGGGATCAAACCCCTGCATTGGGAGCATGGAGTCTTAGCCACTGAACCACCATGGAAGTCCCTGACCCTAATTTTTTTTTTTTTTTTTTTGTGATACACGGGCCTCTCACTGTTGTGGCCTCTCCCGCCGCTGAGCATAGGCTCCGGACGCGCAGGCTCAGCGGCCATGGCTCACGGGCCCAGCCGCTCCACAGCATGTGGGATCTTCCTGGACTGGGGCACGAACCCGTGTCCCCTGCATTGGCAGGCGGACTCTCAACCACTGCGCCACCAGGGAAGCCCTGTGACCCGAATTTTTGATTGGCTTTGTTTTTTAGACAATCTATGGCTCAGAGGTGGAGGGATGGCCAAACATTACATTACAAAGGCTCTACTTTCCTTTAATTCTAAGGCTTTCACTGCCTAGAAGAACCAACAGAATGGGTTTTCCTGCTCTTCCTCTTTGTCCTCACAAAGTAGAACTCTGTTTTATTCTGGTTCTGGGAGAAACACAAGATTTAGTGAGGGAAACCTTGTCTTCTTGGTGGGAATGCATATTGATTTATAGGAAAATCCCAAACTGTGGTATAGCCAAGATTCTAAATGTGCAATTTTAAAAACTCTATCAAAATTCAAAACAGATCGCCCTTTATTCCAAAAGCAATCAATAAATATGTTAGACTTGCTGACTTGGCTCTTTACCTGTTTGCATTGGGCTTTACTGTGCCCAGGATTGTTATCAGCATGCGAGGCATGACTCCTCCGGAAAAAGGCAGGTCATAAGGCACATTCTGGGAATAAAATATATATATATATATATATCAATAAAGAGTCATGTTTTCTTGAGGGAAGAAAGAAAAAGATATCACTAAAGTTCAACCACTTTTAATATGTGTGAATAACACATAACCCTACTTTAGCCATCTTTTCAGACTCTCAGGCCACCTTGCCCAGGGCCTGAAGAGAGAAGGCTCCCTACACAACTGCAGCTAATAATCGAGAATAAGGCCATCCGTTAATTGGTGCCAAAGGCAGAACATATTCCCTTTCGGAGCACTGTTATCTCTCATGACAAGGCCCATTCCAATCTATGACTCATCCACTTGACCTATTTTTTGGAAAGATCCTTGTCATAGAACATTCTTTGTCAGGTTCTTCTGCTCCCTGTGGGCAGGCACTGTGGTACCTTCTGGGCTTGAGGCCCCCTGTGTTCCCCTCACACAAGGCCCTGAGGAGTGCTCTGAATGTGGGAGGCACTTGATATTTGTAGAATGGACACTTTCCAATTAATACCTTCCCCAGTTCATTTTACAAATATTTATTGACCTTCTATGTTCAAGGCGCTGTAAATATTCCCAATGCTCTGTCCTTGGCCTCTTCTCATTTTCCTGTAAAATTGTTTCCCCCTGGGTTCAACCATCCGCAAGTCTTTTCTCTCTAGAACTCTCTAGCACTGATCTGTCTGATCTGTACTAGTCCTGTGCTTCCTCCCGGAACTCAGCAGTCCTGTGCTATTGAACTCTTTCCTCATATCTGTATCTTTTCTCCCAACTACACCATCTGGAAGGGAAGGGTCTGTGTCTGAGATGTGGCTGGAGCCCCACAGAGTTTTATGCTTAGAATTCATTTATTAAAATGGGTTTTAATGTAAGTGAAAATTTAATCCTTAGATCACAAAATTATCTTTAGAAGGTTTTTAAAAACCCGATTACCGTGGTTCCCCCAAAGGTTCCCTCTATGACCATGGGAAGGTTGTATAACTCTTTATTGCCCCATTTCCTCATTTGTGAAGTGGGGATAATAACAGTATCTTAGAGGGTGCTTATGGGGTTGAATGAGATCATCCATGTAGAAGCACACAGCTAGCACATGTTATATACTCAGTGTTTATTAATAATAATAACCAAAACTTCCCCCATTGCTATGATCTTAACTTGATTTATATTAAAGCTGCTTTACAGATGCCTTCAAAAGATGCATTAGCTTCTCTTTACTCTAACAGTACACATACTGAACACAACATGAGCAACTATTTTTTCTATTGGACCAACATACACTGTGGCTGGTCCTTGCAAAGCGGCTCTAAGCAGTGAGTTTAAAGCTTCAGTTCTCCCGGAAGCCCTTTGCAGGTCAGTACCCAGAGCCAGCTCCCAGCCACAGCACTACAAAGTGATGGCACCACCGCTCCAGACAATTGCTACGTGTTTCATTAGCTTTGTCCTGGTCACATTCAAGCATACGAAATGACTAACACCATCTTACCAGGGGTCCAGAAGGGATGCCATAAGGGCCAGCAGCAGGGTAGGCTCCAGGAGCACTTGGCTGTCCAGGAGGTGGGTAGACCCCAGGCCCGGGGTAGGCACCTGGTGCAGTTGGTCCAGGATAACCAGATGCAGTTGGGCCAGGGTAGGCCCCTGGAGGTGCCTGGCCTGGGTAACCCCCAGGAGGTCCCTGGCCAGGGTAGGGGCCGGGCGGTGCCTGTCCAGGGTAGGCCGCAGGATAGGATGCTCCCGGGTAGCCTCCTGCCCCAGCAGGCTGGTTTCCCCATGGAGCAGGCCATCCTTGAGGGTTTGGGTTTCCAGACCCAGCTAAGGCATCATTAAGCTGGAAAGAAAGACATAAACAATTACAGGATGAAAGACATTCACAACAACAGAATTTTCAGGAATATGTGATCTAAGAATTAGAGCGATATGGTGAAGATATGAAATTCATATCAATAAAATTTTCCCCACCTATTAGTTTTGAGTTCCTAAGACTAAAATTAGACTTTAGGATTATGCATGCTTTATCACTCTATTCTTGCTTTCCGTCATCTCAGATCATTAAGGGTTGCCTTTTTGTAATTTGCTAAAGTCAGGAGCTAGCCATCCTCTGTATAAAAGCACATACTTTCTAACTGACATGAGAAAAACAATCATGAAAATCAAGATGCATTTGGGCTGGAAAACCTCCACCAAGCTGGAGACAGTTGCCTTGGCCTTCCCTTTGCTGGATGTCTACTGCACTTCAGGTGCACCAGGTTAGTCACCACTTAGTGGCATCCAGGCTAGAATCAGAGAAGCTGCCTTGTACACAGGGAGGAGCCTGGGATGTGGAATCACAAGATTTGGTTTGAAATCCAGTGCCATCCTTCAAGAGCTCCAAACTCTTGGAGCCATCGTGTCACTTGTATAGGACTTAGTGTCTTTGTCTGTGTAACAGGGATAATGATCTTATCTCAAGTGATTGTTGTGACGAACAGATGAGGCAGCATTTGGGACGGCTCTTTATGGACCGCAAGATGCTGTGCCAGTGTTGGTTTGTGTCCTTTCTCTCCAGGAAGAGACTCTGCCTTCTCCCTCTCTGACTTCTACAGTATTTAGCAGAGTGCTAGGTGGTACATGGAAGATACTCAGTAAAAACTTCTATGTTGATTGAATATGATCTGCCAGGATTGTCTGACCCTTTGGTGCATCAGGAACCCAACCCCAGACCTGGTATCGGGGCAGCAGAGTGAGACTGTGAAGGGAGCCCATGGGGTCTGGGGGAGGGGGAGAGATAAACAGAGGGCTGGATGATGAAGGAAAGTAAACCGGATTTAGAAAACAACTCAAGCTCATGGCTGTAGGTGGTGTGAGTCATTCTGTTAAGGAATTTGAGAATACATAAGCATGCATGCTAATAGGAATTTATTTTGGCTGCTTCTTACTCCAGCATTTGGGAAAGGAGGAGGAGTAGAGGGCACTGCAGGATTTTAAAAAAAACCAAAAAACAATCAGGATGCTCAGACCGTACCACACTGCCCTTTGTTCAGCTGGTTTCTCAGCTCCTGCCAGTGGAATCCACCTACTTCTGTCCTAGGCCTTGGGTAAAGGGGTTACTGTTAGTGAGGCCCAGGCCTCTCTCTGCCTGGCTTTCTTCCCAAATCTGTTGCTGGAAAAACAAGACTCCAGCTAACAAGCCCTCAATGGAAGGGTGAGGCCAGAGGAAGCCACCGTCGTGGGAGAATTAGGAAAACTTGAGTGGTTAAAAAACAAACAAACAACCTTCAACCTTCATGACTGTATACATATTAGGGTAGGAAAACAGACCTAAAACACTTACCGAAAAACTGTCTGCCATTTTCCTGAAAGGAGAAAAAAACAAACACAGGTTATTGATCCTAAAAGATTTCACTGGTTTCCGTATGAATTTAACATCACAAACAGCTCATTGTGCAGGTCTAGTCAATGTACAGGCATTCTCCTAACACAAGCCAGTCTATTCGTCAAATATGCTGAAATCATTAGCGGGGAACCACAAAAATGTCTCATCAAAGGGTGGAGATGCATTCCACCTGGATCACCACGCCCTATTTAACTCATACCTTTAAACTCTAATCACACTAGCCTGTGGCCTGAATCCTGGGAGTACCCGGTGATCCAACACAGGCACAGGCGGGAGGGGGGATAAAATGCTCTGCCCCTTTCCTAGGTAACACATGTAAACAGTCCTGGGGTTTTGGTCCTCCTTCACCTTCCTTCCTGTGTTCTTTTTCTACCACCTCATAAAACGTGTTCAGTGCATTAATCTCACCCACCTCCCCTCCGGCTCCCTCTAACAGCCCCACGCCCTCCTCTGGGTTTTGGGAGGAAGCAGTTGGTTCTTCCTACTGAGATTTGAAAGACAATCGTTGCCTTCCCAGCCCCACCCGCCAAGACCTAGTTGCTGCTGTTGATTTATTCCTTCATTTGTACACATTTATGCCTACTTTGGACCAGGCACTGGGTGGCTCCTGTCTGGATTTGAAGATGAAATCGACCAAGATGTATGGCCAAAGGGTCCAGAGGCCAGAAGGGGGTCACAAGATGGACGCTGTGAGCCAGACTGCATGCTGTGGGAAGTCACAACTCGAAAGGTGACTTCTAACAGGGGAAGAGACAGTGTTGCTTGAGCTAAGCCTTGAAGGAAAGGTGAGATTGCGATGTGGAGCAATAAAGAAGAAAGGCGGGCACAAGATGATTCCCTTTTTAAAAGATACCTGTTATTCCAAATGAAATGTCTGGCAGTATAACAAACAACTAAGGTTAAAAAAAAAAAGTCAGACAATGTGGAGGAAAATATTTTTGGGTAGGATGCTACCAGAGAGGGTTGGCCTTGCCCACAGCTGCCTCAAAGGGTGGCCCCGAGACATCATTCTTGCTTCTCCGGCTCCTCCCCCTGTGCCAAGGCCCCATCCAAACAGGATGTTTTACACCTGCTCCCGCTGCTTTCCTTAAGTCGCCTATTTGTGATAGTTACTCAATTATTATTCTTAAAATAATTGAGTAAGTGGTGGCTACTTGATAGGTCCTAAAAATGTAAAATATTAGATTTTATTGTTAAAAAAACCAAACAGGCAGACCTCCTCCTAGAACTTAATGTGTGCTTTATTTATTTATACACCAGATATTTTATCCTACTCTGCTGTTATTTATAACACGCAAATATTATCCTTCACTAAATTATTTTTTTCTTTTTGCACATCTCTTTTAATCTGGGAATTCTCAAATATATTTGGAAACCCTCAGGTTATCACTGTTATCACTATGCCCGTTTTCCAACGTGGAAACTGCTAGCAATTTGATTAGGAAGTCACGGTGACTCTCTCAGGACTTATATTCACTGTATTTAGTATATAGTATTTGACCTTTTAAAGCAAAAGTCAGGTGCTCTTCTGTGCTTCCTTCCCCAAAAGGCTACCACTGCCTTGAAAACTGTGCTGCTACCCAAGAGAGAACTTAAGAGTTGTTAAAGAGAAAGAAAGGACATTTCTTAAGTCAAGAAAATAAAGCTTCTCATTTTGGATGCCAGTAGGAAACAATCTTCAACTTCATAGTGGGCAGAAAGCTTAGTTACTTTGATTACACAACTTCTTCTTCCACTCCTGGGCAACGTATCAAAGCCTCAGCAATAACATTGTAAGTGTTTTGACTTCTTTTAAATATCCCCATCGTGTTCGGGCTTATTCCCAACCTCACACCACTGACATTTCAGGTGGGATACTTTGTAGGGAGGGGCTGTCCCATGCATTGCAGTATGTGCAGCAGCATCCCTGGCTTCAACACACAAGATGCCAGTAGCACCCCTCCCCCCACATTGTGATAATGCAGAATGTCTTAAGACGTTGCCAAATAACCCTGTGGGAAGTGGGAAGAGGGCAAAATTGTGCCTGGTTTGAGAACCACTGGTGTAGGCTAATTAGCATATGTATCCTCACATAAATGTACCTATGAAAGTCAATAAAAAACAGAAAGGTAGTTTCAATTGTTAAAACTATCTAAATCTGTTCCATTGGCCTCATAAAGTGTCTTATTAACATAAATCCAATTAAACTTAGATGTGTTTAAAGGCTGATCATAACCAGAAACTCACACAAAGACATTTACATTTACATTTCCAAAATGTAACATTTATTCTTTTCAAAGTTTCTGTTCAAGCATATTCAGTTTATTTTCCAACTAGCCCCAAACAATTTAAAAAACAAAGCAGATTCCACTTTATTTCCACTGTGTTTCACATGACACCAAGGATGACAGTTTGGATTGTGTTGTGACGCATTAGACAAGCCCATTAGAATAATGACACCCTGCATTTATGTGGTGCTTTTCAGTTTACAAAACACTGTCACATACCTTACCTATTTTGATTCTGATAATAATCTTATGAGATTGACAGGGAAAAGTTAATATCCTCACTTTAAAGGTGAGGAAACTGAGTCTCAGAGAGGTAATGTGGTGACCCAAAGTCATTCTGTCATTGGCAGGCCAAGGACCAGGGTCCAAGCATCCTGACTCCTAATTCAGGCTGATTTTACATTAGTATAAAACCTCACACTTTGAAATTTTAAAGTATAGTCCTTCGAAAGTGTTAGTTACTTCATTTAGAAATTAATTCTCTGGCTTAAACATTCAGAACTGCATAAACATGCTGAAATTGTAAACAAATTAAAAAGAGATCATGGGCACTTCCCTGGTGGCACAGTGGTTGAGAATCCTCCTGCCAATTCAGGGGACATGGGTTCGAGCCCTGGTCCGGGAAGATCCCACATGCCGTGGAGCGGCTGAGCCTGTAACCCTCAACTACTGAGCCTGTGCGCTACCACAATGAGAAGCCCGCCCATAGCAATGAAGACCCAATGCAGACAAAAATAAGTAAATAAAATGAGTAAATTAAAAAAAAAAAAAGATCATGTTTTTGTCAGAAAACTAGCTGGGTGACTCAGTGTGCAGTGATATTGAATACAAGGATGGCATTTTGCACAGTCACTTTGCTAATTATAACCACATTTAAACCGAAAAGGCTTACTTTTCCAAAAATTGGGTATGCATTGTTTTGATTATGTCAACTCCCAACCATCAGATCTCTGATGAAACAGGTTCTAACCAATGTTCTTTTGAAATCAAGGTTAGCAACCTTAGAACTTAAAAACAAAAAAAGGAACCAAAAAAAGAATAAAAAAAACAACAACACATCTATTTGGGTAAATATCTTCCTTACTTGCCTGGAAGTTTTCTTTTTTCTTTCTTTCTTTCTTTTTTTTTTTAGAGGAGTAGCTTATAGAGACAATCAAATGTAAAATTTAAAAAATCTTCCCACTCCACAGGTACTATAGGTTTGTGAACTCTGGCATTCCCAGAATCAGAGAATTTTGAAAAGCCAGGATAAAAACACTACATCGAAGACAAAAATATTTAAAAACTACATCAAAGACAAAAACTTTAAAAAACTGCTATCTGAGTCTTCACATTTGGAAAAACCTACAGAAAGTAGGTTTGGAGTAAGGAATTTAAACATGAGTCAGAACGCAGACCACTTTAATCGGTTGTTAATTGCAGCTCTGCCCTTTAATAAAGAGTGGCTATCCACTGTACTATGCTGTTCTAGGCCCATGTAGCAATTAATTCAGTTGCCAGGGTTCCCAGGAGCACTTCTGAAATTTCTGCCCACAAAGGGCCCCAACTTTTATACGAGCTGTAAGGGAAGTAGATCCCAAACGTATTTCCTCAGAACCCCAAGCACTGCCCACACTCCTCCCCAAAGAACACAGGACAGGCAGTCTACGTCCTGGCCTTGCTGAAACACGGGACAGGCCTTGAGGAACGCCCACTTACCAAAGCCAAGTTCAATGATGCTGGTTAGAATAAAGGAAACTGGTCCTTTACGAGGATTTCTTTTTCATCATTGTTCCTCAGCATCAAGGAAGGTAAAGTTACTTTGTGCCTCTCAGTTACTGATTTTTTTTTTCCCTTATGGAAAAGCTGAACATCAGTCAAGAGAGAACACATGATACTTAGTCAGCAGCAAATTGGAATTACTGCCTTGGCAGGCTTACCACTCAGAATTTAATGAGAAGAACCCGTTCAGGCACCAGACACAAAATATTAACTAGCTGTCCTCAGCAGAAGCCTATGTCCCAAACTATCACAGGAAAGAGGCTAAGTTTTAGATCAGTTACTATGAGTCTCAGGTACATGAAGTTTACAAGCCAACTGGTATTTAAGGTAACATAAGAGTCTCAAGTTTTACTATATGAATAAATATCTCTATTACAGTTAAAATTTAGAGCCTGGCTGATGAAGGTTCTAGGCAAACAGTATCTAAATCATAGGTGAGACCAATATTGGCCTTTGACCTCACGAGCAGTAAGTAAGTAAAAAGTCTTTATAAAGCACTTCTGCATATTTGTGGCATAGCAAAATGTCATTGATTAAGGACCCCTCAACACAGTGAGATTTGATATTCCATTTTTTTAAAAAAACTAGCTTCTGGACTTCCCTGGTGGCGCAGTGGTTAAGAGTCCGCCTGTCAGTGCAGGGGGCACGAGTTCGAGCCCTGGTCCGGGAAGATCCCACATGCCGCGGAGGAACTAAGCCCGTGCGCCACAACTACTGAGCCTGCGCTCTAGAGCCCGTGCTCCACAACAAGAGAAGCCACCGCAATGAGAAGCCTGCGTAGCGCAACTAAGAGTAGCCCCAGCTCGCTGCAACTAGAGAAAGCCCGCGTGCAGCAACAAAGACCCAACACGGCCAAAAATAAATAAATAAAATAAATAAATAAAAATTAAAAAGGCATTGGTGACTTACAAAAGAAAAGCATGTCTTAAAAAAACCCAAAAAACTAGCTTTTGGGGTCAATCTATCAAGCAATGCTCCTTCTTTTCTGCTTCTTATGTAACCTGGTGAGGCACCACCTAATATTTCTAAACTCAAAACATTCAAGACCCATCATCAAACTTCTCCCAAGAATATGACGTAAATGCTGATTCTAAGTATAACGCCCACACATTATTAACTTAGGAAAGAGCTCCAATCTCCCATAGATCAAGGATGGGGCACAGCCATGAAAGGAATGAAAGACTCTCCTCTAGGGATTCAAAGTCAGTGTCTGAAAAGGAGACTATTGTGCAACAATAAATTTTTATTATTAAACTTTAACTTTTATGGAAACAATTTCCTAGTATGAAAGATAAACTTGAGGCAAATGAGTCAGAATTTTGGAAGCTGGTGAAAATTTTCTCTCATGCTCTGTGCCAAGAGGTCAATTTTCATTGCTATCATTTTCTTCAGAACTAAATGAGCCTTTCTTCCATTCCTTTCCAGAATCCTAGAAACAGACTGGGTCACTGAGGTCCAACCGTCCTCATTGTCCAGCAACCCAACTCCCAGGAGTCACTTTACAAATATTCCACGGTATCTGGAATAGGAATCGCTAAGGGGAGGGCATGAAGCATAAGGCACAACCTCAAGCCCTGCGTCCCTGAGCTCCTGCTCCTCAAAGTGCATGCATTTTAGTGCTTTGATTTGAGCAACTCACAATCCAGAATAAATGCTCAAACATGTTTGAAAAGCCTCCCCACCCCCGCCTCAGCTAGGAGGCCTCTGCACCCTGGGACCAACATTCTGCCACACCCCACATATCCCCGGCACAGATGTGAGATCGTTAATGCCCAAATCTGGACAGGGATGAGTCACTGGTTTGTAAAAACTCAGGGTGTACGGTCTTTGTCAAGCCGGGCACATGTCCACTCAGCCTTGGGGCAGCACCATTTTCTGCGGGATCAGCGTCCAGGGAGAGGCTGCAGCCCTTGACCCTGTTGGCCTGGTAGCAGAGCGCATTCCCATCCCACAGCAAGATCAAGTCAGGGGTCGTGGAGCCGCCCGTCAGAGTCCGGGAGCAGTACCTTCTGTGGAATGGGGGCAGGAGGGCCTGCTTCCTCCCGCCCAGCTGGAGCGGGCGGCTGGGGTGATGCGCGCGCGCGCACCGCTCACCGCCGGCGGCCCTGGGCGGCCGGGGACGGGAGGGCGCGACGCCGGGGCTGAGCCTCCCAGTCGCCGCAGAGAGTAACACACCCGTCCGCCGCGAGTAAATGCAGGTGAGTCCTTGTAAGGCGTTGCTAACTTTCCCCGAGTCTCAGACTCCGCTCTCCCTTCTCGGCGACCCCCTCCCGCGGGCCCCCGGGAAGTCAAGCCCCGGCCGCGCACCGAGCAGCGCCCGGGCGCCCTCGCCCTGCCAGGCTCACCCGCCAGCAGGCCCGTGCGCGCCCCCGTCCCGGCGCCCCGAGCCACTCACCCGACGCCTCGGCACTAGCTCGCACGCCGCGGGGGTGACTTCGGCAGAGGTGCTGTCGTCCTGGCTGGGCGGCGGCCGGCTCTGCGCCTCAAATACGCCGGGCCAGGCCCGCCTTTCCCGGGGCGGGGCCGCCACCCCCGGCCTCGCTCTGCGGACCAGGCGGGGCGAGTCCGCGGTCCCGCTGGACACCCGGGCGCCCAGGCGCCGCGGTTCCAGGGCGCAGAGGAGACGCCTGACTCGAAACAGCGGCGGGTGGGACCCTGACCCGAGGCCTCCATCCCCGGAGCGTCCAGTCGGTCTCCTCCGCAGCTGCTGGAGAACGTGGTTCACCGCCGTCTCACGAGATTCACCTGCTAACTCCTCAGACCAAGATAGGGAGAGTCTGCGAAGCTTTTTGTGTGTGCTTCTTTGGGGAGTTTTGCTTGCTTACTTGCTTTAATCGTGTTTACTCTTTTTCTGCCTGAATCTCAGGCACTCTCAACCGTTCTGCATTTACTTTACCTAAATCCCTTCTCAGCATCAAAGCCTTCGCGCAATGACTTGGGTCACAGTTTTCTGAGATGCTAGGTGAGATGCTCCATGTTCTTGGCCTTGCTTTCATTCCCTTTATGAACTGTGATGTGGGTCCACACCTCAGACTAGGAGCCCTAAATTGTTTTGCTGTTTGCTCCCCACTGCATCCTTAGCATCTACCCTGTGTTTGGTAAATATTTGTTTAATGAATGAATGATTGAAATGGTGAATCACTTCCTATTGGGAAGAGTCCTGATAAAGGAGGGAAGAATTAAATAAAATAAAGCTACGGCTCCAAAAAGTTTGTTACAACAAGTAGTGATGCTTCCAAGAGAAATGGTATTTGTTTGGTGGCATTTAGCTGGGTAATAGCTGAGTGAAATGGCTAAGGATGTCAAAGATGAATTTTTTTTAAAGTTTAGACTTACAAAAATTAACTCCACTCACAGACATCGAAAACAAATTTATGGTTACCAACGGGGAAAGTGAGGGGGGGATAAATAAGAATTTGGGATTAACAGATACATACTACTATATATAAAATAAACAACAAGGAACTACTGTATAGCACAGAGAACTATATTCAATATCTTGTAATACCTATAATGGAAAAGAATCTGAAAAATATATATATGACTGAATCACTTTGCTGTACACCTGAAACATTGTAAATCAACTATGCTTCAAAACAAAAATGATTAACTCAAAATGGATTAAAGACCTAAATGTAAGACCTGAAACTATAAAGCTCCTAGAGGAAAACAGGGGAAACCTCCTTGACATTGATTTTAGCAATGATTTTTTTGGATATGACACCAAAAGCACAAGCAATAAAAGCTCAGAGTAAACAAGTGGGAGTACATCAAACTAAAAAGCTTCTGCACAGGGACTTCCCTGGTGGCGCAGTGGTTAAAGCATCTGACTGCCAATACAGGGGACACAGGTTCGATCCCTGGTCCGGGAAGATCCCACCTGCTGTGGAGCAACTAAGCCAGCGAGCCACAACTACAGAAGCCCATGCGCTCTAGGGCCCGTGTTCCGCAACAAGAGAAGCCACCACAATGAGAAACCCATGCACTGCGACGAAGGGTAGCTCCTGCTCGCCACACCTAGAGAAAGCCCGCGTACAGAAACGAAGGCCAAATGCAGCCAATAAATAAATAAAAAGCTTCTGCACAGCAAAGGAAACCATCAACAAAGTGAAAAGTCAACCTACAGAATTGGAGAAAATATTTGCAAATCATATATCCAAAGAAGAGGTTAATATCCAAAATATATAAGGAATTCATTCATACAACTCAATTACAAAAAAAAAAAATCTGATTAAAAAATGGACAGAGGGGCTTCCCTGGTGGTGCAGTGGTTGAGAGTCCGCCTGCCGATGCAGGGGACACAGGTTCGTACCCCGGTCCGGGAAGATCCCACATGCCACGGAGCGGCTAGGCCCGTGAGCCATGGCCACTGAGCCTGTGCGTCCAGAGCCTGTGCTCCGCAACGGGAGAGGCCACAACAGTGAGAGGCCTGCTTACCGCAAAAAAAAAAAAAAAAAAAAAGGACAGAGGAACCAAACAGACACTTTTCCAAAGAAGATATACAAACGGCCAACAGGTACATGAAAAGGTGCTCAGCGTCACTAATCATCAGGGAAATGCAAATCAAAACCACAATGAAGTATCACCTCATGCCTGTTAGAATGGCTATTATCCAAAAAGACAAGAGATAAGTGTTGGAGACGATGTGGAGAAAAGAGAACCTTTGTGTACTGTTAGTGGGAATTTAAATTGAAACAGTATGGAAGTTCCTCAAAAACTTAAAACTAGAACTACCATATGATCCAGCAATTCCACTTCTGGGTACATATCCAAAGGAAATCAGATCACTATCTTGAAGAGATATCTGCTCCCCCACGTTCATTGCAGAATTATTAATAATAGCCAAGACCTGAAAACAACCTAAGTGTCCGTGGATGAATGAATGGGATAAAGAAAATGTGAGATATATATCTATAGCTATATACTGTATCTATATCTATACACATTCATACACACACACACACACACACACAGTGAAATATTATTCAGTCATAAAAAATGGCAGGAAGGAAATCCTGCCATTTGTGATAACATGGATGAAACTTGAGGGCATTATGCTCAGTGAAGTAAGTCAGAGAAAGACAAATACCGAAATGATCTCACTCATGTGGAATCTAAAAAAGTCGAACTCATAGAAACAAAAACATAGTTTGGTGGTTGCCAGAGTCTGGGGGATGAGAGAAATGGGGAGATATTGGTCAAAGGGCACAAACTTCCAGTTACAGGATGAATATGTTCTGGGATCTCATGTATAGCAAGGTGACTGTAGTTAACAATACTTGAAAGTTGCTAAGAGAGTAGATCTTAAATATTCTCATCACACACACACAGAAAGGTAACTATGTGAAATGATGGATGTGGTAACTATTGTGGTAATCATTTCATGTATATATGTATATATATCCATTATACATAAATATATCTCATTTTATATGTATATGTAAATGAAGTTTAGATAATATTAATGGCTACTATTCATCAAGCACTTCTTATGTGCTTTGTATTATACCTAGTGCTTTACATGCCTATATGGTGGGGGGAGGTATTTTTATCCCTGTTTTAAAGATGAAAAAACTGAGGCACAGAGAATTAGATATGACCAAGATCACAACACAGATCAAGTTGAAAGTATGTCAGGGTCTAAGAAATAAGCCATTGGAAATGGGATTTGCTATTCCACAGATTGAGGCAAAGAATACACCAATGAACGAAGGAAGGAAGAGAGGGAGGGAGGGAAAATGCCACTGCCAGCAGGCCACCAAAAATTGGTAGATTTAGAAGTTGGAGGGGATCATTCAAGAAAGGAAAGAAGAATTGACCTCACAGTGAAATGATCTCTGAAAGAACAGAGGAGTAGACTTGCTCTTTTGATTCCAGTGTTTCAATTCTGAGGGACAGTTTTCTATCTTATAGTGGGATTCTGTGTCTGGCTGATAGCATATGTGAGAAAGCTTCTGTATTTGCTTGACCTGTGTCTGGGAGCTTTTGGGTTTTTGGCTAGAGGAGGAAGGGACTTGGTGCTAGACAGTGGAGTAAGGACAGAGAAGTAGGGAGGGGATGTCGAAACCAATTCCAGTCCAGCCTCTTTTGCTGGGCTGGAGCCCCAGGGAGAGAGGAATGGGGCCAGAAGCTGATGGGGCTGTCTTTGTGAAAGCTTTTTGAGAAGTGGCATCAAGGCCCAAGTGACAAAATACAGCTCTGGGGTGTAAGGCATCTATCCTTTCCCCTTCTGCACACACCCCAGGACTTGCTGGCTCTTTGCAGATTTCCAGAGCAGACTCCCCGGGACCGACATTAGCGTTCTCACCAGGAAGAACCACTGGCGCTGGGGGTTCCCTCATGTAGGTAATGGACATTTCCCAAGGGGCGAGCAGAGGCTGCATCTGCCAGGGGCTGGGGTGGGGGGTAGGGGAGTGAGGTGACGTGGCCGGCACACTGGTTTGTTAGCATGAGTGGGGTCCGCACAGGTTACTTCTTTGGGGTGCACTGAGCAGGGGAGGGGCTGCGGAGGGCTCTGCTCTATGCCAGAACAGACTATGGGAGCCATAGTCCCACAGTGGGACAAAGGAGGCCTCGCTAGAACTGGCCAACTGGGAGTTGTGATGTAACTTGGTGATAGCTACATGTGTTCTGTGTTTTGGGCAATGAGTTCACTCAGTAAACCAAAGTGGAAAATGGAAATGTGGCCTCGTGGTGTAATCTCTGATACAATAGGATCGAAGGGTAGAAATTTATGAAAAGTCCAAATTACATTTTATGCCCCCAAAATATATTTAGATATATAAATATTTACCACTCCATGTATCCGTAAATAACTCTGAAAACTAAGATACATTAATGTTTTTAAAATGTGTGATTCATGATGGGCTGCAGTGTTCCTATGAACTCCGACATTACTTTAAGGTGACCCAGGTGGCCTGACAATGTTGCTTGCGTGGGCCCTATGATGTCAGAGAATGAAGGATATGTAATATATAAAGCTGTATTGCCCCTAAGAAAGTTGAAGGAAGCAAACATTTATATTTGGAGTTTAACTCTTATTTCCCTCCTATTCTCCTCCCCTTGCTTACCCACTGGGGCCACAAGGGCCCCCAGCTGTTCCATCCCTGCACACAAGGTTCGCTCCGAGCTTAGCACCCTTGCCCGGCTGTCCCCATGTGTGAAACTGTCCCATTACCGACTCTGTCGCCTCCTTCACGTCTTTGCTTGCGTGGCGCTTCTCCAGGAGTCTACTATTCAGTATTTTAGCTCCTTATTCAAAATCGCAGCTCAAAAGTTCCCCAGTTCCTCATGCTGCTGATCCCCCTTTACCCTGCTCTAATTTGTCTTTTCTTCATGGTATTTATCAATTTCCAGCATGCTATAGAATTGATTTATTTCTTTTTTTTTTTTTTTTTTTTTTTTGCGGTATGCGGGCCTCTCACTGTTGTGGCCTCTCCCATTGCGGACGCGCAGGCTCAGTGGCCACAGCTCACGGGACCAACCGCTCCGCGGCATGTGGGATCCTCCCGGACCGGGGCACGAACCCGTGTCCCCTGCATCGGCAGGCGGACTCTCAACCACTGCGCCACCAGGGAAGCCCTGATTTATTTCTTATATCTACTGTTTATTGTTGGTTCCCCCTGACTTTCTTCTACTCCCCTCCCTGACCGCGGAGTTCTTTGCTGTATTATTCACTGACGAATCCAAGAGGCACATAGTAGGCACTCAATATTTGCTAAGTAAATAAATTCATAGTGTGGGCGCTGGAGAAAAACCCTGTGGCTGTTTGATTTTATCACTTTCAGTGCTTTTCCCTCTTAGTTAACTATTTAATGCCTCTTAAAATGATTAAAATTTTAATAATGAAGAATTCAATTAATAGGTTGCTATGTTTGTAAAATACAAACAAAACAAAACAATAAAGAGCAAAAAAAAACTTCTTAATTTTTTTTTTTTTTTTTTTTTTTTTTGCGGTAGGCAGGCCTCTCACTGTTGTGGCCTCTGCCGTTGCAGAGCACAGGCTCCGGAGGCGCAGGCTCAGCGGCCATGGCTCACAGGCCCAGCCGCTCCGCGGCATGTGGGATATTCCCGGACCGGGACACGAACTCGTGTCCCCTGCATCGGCAGGCGGACTCTCAACCACTGCGCCACCGGGGAAGCCCCTCCTTAGTACATTTTGCACAGGAAAGTCAAATTATGTATACTCTCCTTTTAACTTTGTCTTATCCTTTTGTTGGAAGACATACATAAGTATTATCATCTCATTTTTACTGTTAGGGAAAGTGACAGTTATCCAAGCTCATCCATGTCTAGGAACAGAACAGAAGTCCTGACTTTTACAACTCATCTACACAAACACGGAGCAGTGAATCCTTGCAGGGACTGGCTTATGTAAACTAGGGAGGAAACCAGGTATAATCTGCTTCCTAAATAATTCCTGTCCTCTCTAAAATAACCAAATAATTCATTGTGTAAAGATGAATTCTTTCATCCAGTCTTCTACCATAGGAGGGAAGTGTGCACATGAAGGACTCGCTTGATGGAACTGGGAAGGTGTCTTGCATCCTTTAGGATACATTTGAAAGTGCCTTAGTGGCTGGTACTGTTTTTTCATTGCTGTCCTCTCTAGGCTTATACATAGAAGACACTGTATGCTGGGGATTGTTTATGAAAATATAACCCCTTCTCTGAAGAGGGTGCCTGGCAACCAATTGACTTGAAAGAATCATCCATAGTAAGTGACTAACCTATGAGTATTAAAAAGGAGTTACCCACAGGAATGGCCTTTGCCTCTTCAGAAAATGCTGTAAATCTTAAGACTTTGAGTCATGAGGCCACTGGGCGGGCGAGGAGTGGCATCGCTGTCCTTAGAGGGCTAGGCTCTGGTAATAAGAATAAGGGATGGCCAAACCAGTTGTTATGGAGACAAGAGATGAGTCACCCTCTTGCCTTTCTTTCCAGTAATCCTCGGTCATTTCAGGGATAGATAAAGCTCATGCCCTTGCTACTTAGTGGGCTCATCATGTGCTCAAACATCTTTTTCGCTTCACTTCCTTAATTGCACATCCCCAAGCACCACTCTTTGGTGTCAAATCCATGCCCCTTAGAGCTAACAAAAGGGTTTTGCTATGATTGGGTGTGCCTGGGAATTTATAATTTGTATACATGCAGTAAATGACTCAACAGTACCCTACCCAAAGCCTATAAAACTCTTCCAAGGTAAGTGTAAAAAGCAATCTAATAACGTCAATAAAAATATCATTGAGTGACTACTATATACAAATCCCTATGGTATTTGAAATAAGGGACGAGCCCAGTATTAGCCCTCAAGCAATAGTTTGGCTGATTTCTACTGATAAAGAGATTTTTAGGACCCTGCCATGAAAGCAAGGACCCTGGGAGAGGCCTCTCACCAGGATGGGGAGGAGGAACTTTGAGGAAGCTGGTGGCATGCCAGAAGATCCAGAGGGCATCTGGATGAGGGGAACTTTTGTTAGAGAGAGCCAGGGGAGAGTAGACAAAGAGGGGAGCAAAGAGGGTGAGTAAAGAAAAGAGAGAGGGCTTCCCTGGTGGCGCAGTGGTTGAGAATCTGCCTGCCAATGCAGGGGACACGGGTTCAAGCCCTGGTCTGGGAAGATCCCACATGACGCGGAGCAACGAAGCCCGTGCGCCACAACTACTGAGCCTGTGCTCTAGAGCCTGCAAGCCACAACGACTGAGCCTGCAAGCCACAACGACTGAGCCCGCGCGCCACAACTACTGAAGCCCGTGTGCCTAGAGCCCGTGCTCCACAACAAGAGAAGGCACCGCAATGAGAAGCCCCCGCACCGCAACAAAGAGTAGCCCCCGCTTGCTGCAACTAGAGAAAGCCCGCGCACAGCAATGAAGACCCAACGCAGCCAAAAATAAATAAGATTAATTAAAAAATAAGTAAAAATAAAAATGGTCTTAGAAAAAAAAACACCACCAGGCACTGAATGAATACATGTTGAATAAAGTGAATAACTGGTTAAATAGCATCCCCTTTTCTTAGACATGAAGGAAGGAGTCACTAGGACTAATATTCTTGATAGCAAGGGGTGAAGACAATCTTTTTTTTTTTTTTTTTTTTTTTCAGAGAGAGCCCCAACTAGGGTGCATTTATTTCCTCCTGGGCCTGGCAGGCTGGGAGCAGAATACAGACAGAGGCACTGGGGCATGTGACCTGTTATGGCCTGGAGTTCAGCTGCCTGGGTGGTAACTGGGTGGGTGTGCCAGGGTGTGTAGGGACTGGAGTGATCCTCCCAGAACTGAGAGAAGGGCCCTTGGGGTATGCAAGCAACACAAATGTTGGGCTTGGCACAGGTGCAAGAGAGGGGCTACGGCGCAGATGTGAGATGGGTGTGCTGGGGCACGGTGTGTTGAAGCATGTTGGGCCCTGGCTGTTGACTGAGAATCCGGGTGCCAAGGGCTGGGAGAACAGAAAGGCCTGTGGGTCCGCAGGAGCCATGAAGATGTGACTGCAAACAGGATCAGCCCTGGGGGAGACTGAAGAGTCCAAGGGGACTCCTGCAGCGAGGCGATGAGGGGGCGGGTCTGGGACTCCCGTTCAGGAATACATGGTCAGCTGCAGCCACTCCTGGGTGTTCACCTGGGTTTGTCCAGTGCCGTCTTTGTCAAGAGGTTTGAAGGCACGGAACAGCGCATCCAGTCTGACCAGGCAGCTGATGAAGTTGTCAGGATCAGTGTTCCCTCCCTCCTCTGAGTAGCGTCGGATGATCGTGTGGTAGAGACGCTCATTCAGGCGGAATCCTGCTGCCTCAAAGGCCCCCGGGAGTTCACTGCTGCCAGTGGTCCCTGAACGGTCAATGTCAAACTGTGTGTATACGGCCTGCCACTTTTTGATGTTGTTCCACAAGTACGTGAATTCCTCGAAGCCCAGCTTGCCGGTCGTGTCACTATCCATAACGGCCACCATGCTGAGACCTGTGTCAATGCCAAAACCATCAGTCTTCAGATCAGGATGTCGGGTCACGACTTTGTTGAGAATGTTCATGAGTTCTGTGGCACTGACCTCCATGTCCTCTCCGGCCAGCTGGGCAAAGAGCTTCCGGAACTGCTGGACCTGCTCACTCTCATTGGCCTGGATGTTGGAGTAATGGGTGCGAGGGGGCGGGGGCTCTGGGTTGTACTGCGCAGACGCCTCACCCATTCTGTTCTTGCTGGACAAGCCTCTTCCTCCAGGCCCCGAGACAATCTTTTTTAACTGGTGATAAAGAAGGTGGTGAAGAGTGCAGGTGTGGGCCGAGAAACTGGTGGTCCAGTTATGATCAAATCCACCAGAATTCATATAAAAGCTATACCAGAATTTTCACTCTTAAAGACAAAGAAAGAAAGGCAAGTCAATATTTCCTTTACAAATACACACTAAAAGTCATGTGACTAAGTATTTCTAAAGCTCAGTGACTAATGATGGATATGGTACTTCCTTTATACTTTTCTTTCAAGAGATAACACCCAGACAAACATAGAATAACCAGCTTTGTCTTCTAGCATTTCTCTGATAGGTGGAAACTTTCTAAAATAAATAGAAGTGCACTATTTTTTCAAATATAAGTGCGATCAGGTCTGGGAAAAAAGTGTTTCTTCCACTTGTGTCTTTTTTTCCCTTTGGGATTAAAAAATTTTTTTCAGTGTTTTCCCTTTGACATAGCCTGTGAGGAAACAAAATTGCATAGATTTCTTTTTTTTTAATACATTTATTTATTTAATTTATTTATTTTTGGCTGTGTTGGGTCTTCGTTGCTGCGCACGGGCTTTCTCTAGTTGTGGCGAGCGGGGGCCGGGGGCTACTCTTTGTTGTGGTGTGTGGGCTTCTCATTGCGGTGGCTTCTCTAGTTGTGGAGCACGGGCTCTAGGCACACAGGCTTCAGTAGTTGTGGCACGCAGGCTCAGTAGTTGTGGCTCACGGGCTCTAGAGCACAGGCTCAGTAGTTGTGGCGCACGGGCTTCATTGCTCCATGGCATGTGGGATCTTCCCAGACCAGGGATCAAACCCGTTTCCCCTGCATTGGCAGGCGGATTCTCAACCACTGCACCACAAGGGAAGCCCCAAAACTGCATAGCTTTTTGCCAGTAAAATCGTAATTCTGGCAGCTACGTCATCATATTTGTACCTCCTTATAATTAAGATGAGGTTTGAAAAAATATTTTTATTCCTTTAATGATACTGTAGAGCCTATGTTATTCCTTCTGCTCTTTCTCATCTGCTGATCTGCTTTTTCGGAAGGGTAGGCACTTTTACATGCCAGTAGTTTCCAGGTTACTGAGATCTTTAGACAGCTCTCTCTAACTGCGTCACTCCCCGTTCCTCACCACCTCTTTATATTTTCAATTGTCAGTGAACTCTGGGACAGGAATGAGGTCTGCCACCCCAGGACACAGAACAGGCCTCAGGGCCTCAGATTTCCCACTTCTTGAAGAGACAGAACCCCTGTTTTTTTTTATGGGGACTCTGTACAGGTTGGTTGCTAACTCCCTAATTCTCTCGAAACAGATTTGAGATTCTTAGAGGAAAGGTCTGAGTGAGGAAAATCCAATGTGGTTTTGAGTTGGAGGTCAGTTGGCCTTGTAGGTGCCCCCAGGGTGGGTCCTCGCAAAGCTGGAGATGAGGCAGATTCAGCCATCCCAAAGAAATGGGTCCCTCTGACCATCGGTCCCTAAAGCCAAAGTCTTACGGAGTAGGTATGTTAATGTTTTGGGTTAGGTCCCTTTGGCTATTTTTAAAAAGAGGATGCTTGGCGGTTCCTCATATTATCACAATGGCATCAAATCCTATGTTTCTGTGTTTGGACATCAGGGTACCTCCTATTCCTGGCTCAGTGGGTTTAGAGGTATGTGTCATGTGCCTAAGCATAAGAGCCTCTCTGGGGAATCCCTTCGTCTCCTGTTGCTACAGGTGAGTGTGTCCAAGCATTTAGAAATAGGGCGTCCTCACAGCTTAAGTGCATGTGAGGAAAACATAGATAGAACTCAAGCCAAGTAGCATGGTTTAGTGGCTGAGTTGGCAGTAGAGACTCTCATGACCCAGGAGACATGCTTCAGACAAGGACAGAGTCTTGCATCTGGGTGTAGCCCCTCAGGGCAGTTCAAAGCTCCAGACTTGACTTGAAGTCAAAGGGAGTCTCTGTGGTTGAATGGAAGCAGTGGACGGTCTGATGTCAGTCAAAGCCATATGAACTGTGGTTCAGTCCTCTGTGCATCTGGGCCTGGTAGGCAACAAGGCAGGAGGCCTGGGGGTTTAGGGGCAAGAGATCCAGTTCCCATATTCATAAGAGCCTCACATTTGGACTTCTGCACTACCTGCAAATGAGGTTATGAATTCAGACACAAAGCTGTAGTTACAGGAAGGAAAGAAGACAGTATTCATCATATAAGTTTAATTTTAAATACACAAACATTAAAACTTACTATGACTTAAAATCTAATTTAGCCATTGTTCATTTTTTAAATATACTAAGAGCCTCAAAGATGGAATTGACCTGCCTTCACTCTGCCTTCTTGCTCTTACTAACAGGGGCTGTGAGTAAGTAAGTGTTGACTGAATAACTAGGAGGCAGAGAGTCTGAATAATACATGATTATGGAGAGTTTACCAAGAGAAACAGTTCTACACCCTTTTCCTGGCAGTCATATGTCTCCTGTTCGCCCCCGAGAATGTACTGCTCCCAAGGGACCACAGCCAGCTGCTACCACCCCTGCCAGGGCTGCCAGAGCTGCAGTGAGCTCCACACAGAGCCCACCAGCTCTAGCGCAAGGCTCAGCTTCCTCCCAACCCCGGTTGCTCCTTGAATGGCTCCATCCATCTACTGAGCACGTTGGGTGGTGGGGAGACCAAGATATATCTGGAAGAGGGCACGTGAAAAGAGACATAATAATAGTGCAGGTTCCTCCCACTGCACGAGGGGAAACAAATCTCATGATGATTTATAGTTCATGTTTTGCTGCAGAGCTGAGCTCTCACTGCCCGCAAAGCCTTTGGGATGAAAGATGACACTAACGCTCATTTCTCCCTTGGCTGTTCACACATCGTCAGTTGTTAAAGCCACACCTGAAGCCTTTCATTTAGAAATACATTTAGGTTAATGCATTCAGAGTATCAGTATAATCAGCCACAGAGCTTTGGTATTCAGGCTCTTTCAGTTAAACAGTGTAAGGCCCAGGACACCAAGAATCACCAGTCAAGATAGACGAACCAGCAGCAATATCCATGGGGTGATAGGAATGATAATCTCTTTTCAGTTCGATCCAACAAATATTTATCTAGGCTTACTCTGTATAAGCACTGCCAGGTCTCAGGAGGAGAGGGAATTCACTTCTTGTCCTCAGAGACATTGGGAGCAGTTTGGTGTCATTCCGACTTTAGGCTTTGGAGTCAGATAGACCAGTGTGCAAAAGTGCTTGGCAGAGAAACTGTCACATACAGGATCTGAGTAAAGGGTGTGGTTCCTTTTCTTTTTCTGCCAGAAGCTTTGCTCTCACCAGCCCTGTCAAGGACCGGCCTCCTGCCCCTGAGTCCCAGTTCTTGGCTGGGCCCCTGCACTGTGTTGCCAGAGCTGGTGGAAGCCAGGCACCTTCTTGGCCCTCTGCTCAAGTCTGCTCCTTATAACCAGACACCATATTCCTTCTGCTCTCCAGGATGCTTATCTGTGGCCAAAGCTGAACCTCCTTGATGCTGCCTACCTGAATTTCTGGGATCCATGCCTGACCCAGCCTGTCATGAGACCAACTACATCTAGGCTATGTCCATTTTACTACTGAAAAACCTCTGATGCCCCAGCTCCAGGCAAATCAGTTTTCTTAAACGTCACCTTTGGTCATATCACACCTGTGCAGAAACTCTCACTGACTCCCCATGACCTCTAAATTAAGATGAAATCTCAGCCTGAGGGTCTCGGTTTGGCTTAATCTAGCCTAGCCCACCTCTTTAGATTCATCTTTCTTCCCACCTGTGTGTAACATACCAGCCTTAGTGGCTCCACTCTTAGGGGACTAATTGCATTGCTTAAGTATGTTCTGACCCTTCCTTCCTGTGTTCTTTGCCCTTGCTAGACTTTGATGGGATTTCAACATAGGAAGATAGAGGGAGGTGGAGGAAGATGGCTAAAGGGGGCAATAGGAGCATAGATGACATAGATCTGGGAATGTATGGAGACCAGAGAGGAGATATGTTTGGTTACTGGATATCAGGCACTTACAATCCCAGAATTATAACCCTTAAAGAGGAAACTTAATGTACCATCTGGTCTACCCCTGGCCTTCATGCTGGAGAAATATTTTTGTTCTTATTCTATATATTAGACCACAAAAGCTCAGAGAGGTTAAAATGACATAAATGGAGGTAGGGAGAGAAATGTTTAGGCAGACAAATTGAGGGCATCCTATAGAAGCCTTTGATGCCAGGTTAAACAGCTTGTACTAAATTCAGTCAATGATGGGGACTACTGACATCTTTCACTGGGGTAGTGACGTGATTAGAGCTCTGTGGGGGGCAGTGTTTCCAGACTGTGGGATATGATCCATTAGTGGCTTACAAATCCGATTTCGTGGGTCCCACGATAAAAAAAAATATCAGAGTGCAGTATTGCTTTGTGTGTTTTGTATGTGTGTACTGGGTTGTGAGGTAAAAAAATAAATATATACATATATTTTTAAAATTTATTTTTAAATTTTTTTTGGCTGCATTGGGTCTTTGTTGCTGCACATGGGCTTTGCCCTAGTTGTGGCAAGCAGGGGCCACTCTTCATTGTGGTGCGCGAGCTTCTCACTGCGGTGGCTTCTCTTGTTGCGGAGCACGGGTTCTAGGCGGGCGGGCTTCAGTAGTTGTGGCATGAGGGCTCCGTATTTGTGGCTCACGGGCTCTAGAGCGCAGGCTCAGTAGTTGTGGTGCAGGGGCTTAGTTGCTCTGTGGCATGTGGGATCCTCCTGGAGCAGGGCTCGAACCCAGGTCCCCTGCATTGGCAGGCAGATTCTTAACCACTGCGCCACCCGGGAAGTCCCTAAAATATATTTCTTATTGTGAGTCATGGCCAAAAAATTTTGAAAGCCCCAGAGTTAGGAAGACTAATCTGATGACAAATCAGAGGCTGAATTAGGGGTGCGGAGGAGGAAACTGGAGCCTGTGAGTCTAGTTAGGATGCTCTTGTCATAGCCCAAGGGGGCAGTAAGAAGGACCTGAATGGGAAGGAGAAGCCATGGGAAGGGTGATGAGGGGAGGACGTGAGGTATTCTGTGAAGTGGGAGTGTAGGGTCTCAGAATGTTGCATTGTGGGGGGCTCAGGGAGAGGGACAAACCAGTCAGGGGTGACTGAAAGTCATATGCTGGTACCCACAGCCAAGGGGGAGAGTTGGAAGAAGGGGCTGGTTTGAGTCCTAGCACAAAAGACTGATGGAAAGACACACAACCACCGTCAGGTACTGGATCAGTCAGGGTCCCAGCAGTAGAAGGAATCCACTGTCATGGTTCCAGTGCAGAGACTGAAGGAAAGGAGGATTTCCAGAGCTATGCTCAGGCTTAAGGGAACCACCTGGGATGATGAGGTGCCCAGAGATTAACCACGGAAGGAAGCCCAAACCTATAGGGCACCACTCCCAACTTCTCTTCCACTCTCCCATCCCTGAAACAAGTCCCTGACTGCCTTTTTTTTTTGTCGCTATCATTACTCCTAGTGCTATTATTTCTAGCCTCATTGTCACAACGGGCAAATGTTTATTGAACCCTTACCCTGTGCCAAAGGCTCTACATTTGATTTAATCACATTTATGTCATGAGTTGTTTCTATCAATATTTTAGCTTCACAGATAAAGAAGTAGAAACTCAGGGACATTAAAAAAAACTTGGCTAAAAACAAAAACAAAAACAAAAAACCTTGGCCAAGACCACACAGTTAATAAGTGGCAGAGCTAGAGTATGAAGCCAGGCAGTCTGATTTCTTGACCACTGTTATTCACTGCAATGCACTCCTAATTATTGAGAAAAAGAAGATAGCAAAGGTAGCAAATGACAGAGCAGTTGAGCAGCTTCCCAGGTGGCACAGTGGTTAAGAAGCTGTCTGCCAATGCAGGAGACACGGGTTCGAGCCCTGGTCTGGGAAGATCCCACATGCCACAGAGCAACTAAGCCTGTGCGCCACAACTACTGAGCCTGCGCTTTAGAGCCTGTGAGCCACAACTACTGTGCCCGTGTGCTACAGCTACTGAAGCCTGCATGCCTAGAGCCTGTGCTCTGCAACAACAGAAGCCACTGCAGTGAGAAGCCTGTGGCACCGCAACGAAGAGTAGCCCCCACTCGCCGCAACTAGAGAAAGCCTGTGCTCAGCAAAGAAGACCCAACACAGCCAAAAGTATAAATAAATTAATTAATTAAAAAAAAAAACTTAGACTAAGTCACTGGTCATGTGGGACTTACTCTAAATTTGATACAAGTCGAACTAGGCAACTCGTGGTCCCTCTTTCCTAATTCCTTCTTCAAAGCTCCAGTGGGACTTGTCAGTTCGTTTTTTTGTTTTTTGTTTTTGGCTGCGGAGAACGGGGGCTACTCTTTGTTGCAGTGCGCAGGCTTCTCACTGTGGTGGCTTCTCTTGTTGCAGAGCACGGTCTCTAGGCATGCGGGCTTCAGTAGTTGTGGCGCATGGGCTTAGTTGCTCGGCGGCATGTGGGATCTTCCCGGACCAGGGCTCGAACCCGTGTTCCCTGCATTGGTAGGCGGATTCTTAACCACTGCCCCACCAGGGAATCCCCTGTCAGTTAGGTTTTATCTAGAATATCATCCTCCCACTCACCCACCACCTACAGGGTCAGCTGCTAGAGTCATGATCTCCAGTTTTAGCTGGGAGCAGAATTGGGTTGCCCTAGTTGCCTGACCATGGATTCTGCAACCTCTTTCAGAACTTCCTCCTCAGTTTTTCCTCTGGTTAGGGCCTCCTGGTTGCCCTTTGGCCCTTCTTCTCTGCAATTGCTTGAATCAAGTCCAAGTTGGGAGCCCCGTGATTCCTCTCAGGGCCGCAGGCTGGTGCACTGATTGTAGAGTTGTCCCCTTATGCTCCCTCTGCCCTCTTGCACTTCTCACCTTCGAAGTCTTGCCTTTTCCCATGATCCAGTTCACATCCCCGTGCAAGGTGCCTGAAGTGTGTGTCACCTAACCAAGTGTTACGGCTCGGTCTATCCTAAGTCCAGATTCACACAGTCCAAGCCACTCTGTGAACCTCATTTTCCAGCAGCTGAGTGGCCCCCGCCGAAATCCCAGGACCTGTCTGTCTGCCTTCCCCCTGTACCTCCAGCTGCCCCCAGCTGCCCACCATCCTGTACATCAGCCTTCTCTGGACCTCTCACGAGGCCCTCTTCTCACATCAGAAGGGCCTGATATCCTGCTCAGCTCACTGATCGGAGAGGCTTGTGCAGGGTTAAGCAAGGCTCCCCTAGCTCATGCCAGCAACCCCGTGCTCTCCCCAAGCTGCCTTCTGATGACTCACTGCCCTCACGCCCATGCCTTCCCTCCCCACTTTATTTCAGGAAATGACTTTTGCGAACGGTCTCACTTTTTTTTTTTTAAGAATAGAAAAATACTTCTCACTTACACGGAATAAGAACAGCAATCCCTAATGCTGTTAATAACACACGCGCACACACACACACACACATACACACACACATACACACACTCTCCAAAAGGGGCTTTCAAAAACCAGGCTTACATGGAAGGGGACTGGTAGGGTTCTCCTGGTGAAAGTAGTAGAATATTAACTACCTTGTTTCCACTGCTCCCACAAATAGAGAAATCACTTCAATCTGGATAGGAAAAGAACAAGGGCGGTCCAGAAGAATGTAAGCCTGTGATCAACTGCATGTCAAGAAGAGACAATCCAGCTACTTTAAGGGCCATCAAGTTTCTATGTCCAGAAATATTATGTCCCAGGATGTGGGTTGCAAATTTTTAGTATTATAACTTTTTCAGGCAAATCTTATATGAACCCTAATTTTTTTAATGTTTAAATAATTTTTTTGTATAGATTTAAAGTTAAAACTTATTTAGCATTCACTTCTTATAAAGTTAATCTATGAGGAAAAATTATTGTCTTGATGAATACCAAATTTGGAACAATTAATATAGGTATGACCATTGCAATCTTACATAAGCTCAGCATTTAATTTACTTCTATACATTATTTTAGTTGCAAAGAGTAAACAAATATTTATTAGAAAACAAAATAAAAACAGCTTGCCTTATCACCTATTATTTAAACTGATCCAGAAGTTTGAAAAAAGGAGTACTAGAACATTTAAAAATTTTCAGATAATCATAATTAAGACTATTGAATTTCTTGTCCAGGATACAAAAGTCAGACATGAACTACCCAACACTTTTTATAAGCAGTAGAACCAGGTGACAGGTTACGCATTCACTTGTGAAAGATCACTGAGGCCTGACAAGAGCAGGGACCAAATAGATGCTTCTGAGTCTGGTGTGACTGAGTGCTGCATTTTGGGGAACTTTGTTACAGGAACAGACATAAAAGGTCAGTGCAGACCCATAACCCTCCTAATCAGTGGTACGTGACTGACTAGTCTATGGTGGTAGAGTCAGATGGTGATGGGGGAAGGGTGCCAGTGACTTGAAAGGGCATAAGGAGACTCTCTGCAGTGCTGGACATTGTCTATATCTTGATATGGGTGGCGGTTATATGGAGTATATATGTGTGAAAATTCATGAGCTGTATACCTAAGAATTGTGCATTTTGACTGTAGGTAAATTATACTTCAAAGTCCTATTGGCTGAAAGAGAGAGAGAGAAGAGAGAAAAGCAGGGAGGGCCCAAGAAACTCTATCCCAGGATTTGTTCATAAGCTTGTCAGCAAAAGTTATGTGCCACATATATGGAATCTAAAAAAATGGCACTGATAAACCTAGTGGCAGGGCAGGAATAAAGACACAGACATAGAGAATGGACTTGAGGACACGGGGTGGGGAAGGGGAAGCTGGGACGAAGTGAGAGAGTAGCACTGACATATAATCACTCGCAAATGTAAAATGGATGGCTAGTGGGAAGCTGCTGCATAGCACAGGGAGATCAGCTCGGTGCTTTGTGAAGACCTAGAGGGGTGGGATAGGGAGGGTGGGAGGGAGACGCAAGAGGGAGGGGATACGGGGATATATGTATACATATAGCTGATTCACTTTGTTGTACAACAGAAACTAACACAACATTGTAAAGCAATTATACTCCAATAAAGATATTTAAAAAAAAGTTTATGTACAGTGTTTTCCATTGTGTTATGATTTGATAGCTAACACAGCTGCATGTTTGTGTTTTTAATTATAGTTTTAAAAAATAGTTTTAAATGTATGTTAAAAATGAAATCCAGGTATATTTAAAATATAAAATTCAAATCAAATATAGCTAGAAGGTGAAATTCAAATCAAATTCAAATCACTAGTGACCTCTCCATCATTCCCGACAATATGCAAAAACTCATGGAAGATTGAAGATGCTCTGGGTGACCAGAGATGACCAAATGGCTGGAGGTCAGGCCAGTGGAAAAGGCGAGCACAGCGTGCACAGCCCCTTGGAAAGCACACAGGCCTCTGCATGTACTACCTGGGTTCAAGTCCTAAGTCTGCTGGTTACCTAAGGTCCTGCATCTAGTACCTTATCAAATACACAGCCACAGTTTCCTCATCTGTAAAATGGGTATAATGCCATCTGCCTCAGAGTTGTTGCGAGGTTAAGTGAGAATATAACTAAAGTGTCCAGCACACTTAGCTGGCCCCCAACAAATGTTAGTTCTCATCTCTTCTGCATCCCATAATACAGTAAAATATACTGGGTTTAGAGGGAGTCTGCCTACCTTGAGTAAGGCATGCCTTTGACTTGTTTTCCCAGAGGCAAGAGGGACTTGCATCTCACCATACACAGCCAAACCTGGCACCTCCTTGCTGCCAGCGACACATCTGCAGGACTATACACAGGCCCTGGACAGAAACGTTCAACACAAGTGGAGGTGCTAGTCATTCTACTTTAGAAGGAAAATGACCAGAATGTGAGTGAGCAGACTACCCATTCCAGGCCCTGGCTCTGCAGCCACAGGAGCAGAACAGAAATTTGTGAGAGGACTGGAGGAAGTTTCTTCTCTTTCGAGGTTTCTCCTTCCTTTTCTTTTCCTCAGCCAAGCTTGGGAAATGGGAGAAAACTAACCACAGGCAAGAAGGCAGAAGGCGGGAATTCCCTGGTGGTCCAGTGGTTAGGACTTGGCACTTTCACTGTCAAGGGCCCGGGTTCAGTTCCTGCTTGGGAAACTAAGATCCCGCAAGTTGCATGCCATGGCCAAAAAAAAAAGGCAGAAAGCATCTCTCATCCTTTGATCATGAGAGTGAAAACATGTTTCATGTTTCTCATAGCATATTAAATGCCAGGTTCAAGATGTCCTGTTGGGGAGGTGGTGTCCATACTGGAGATGGGTGTGGCCATCACACCAGTGTGTTAGCCTCAGCATTCTCGGCTTGCATGGACTCCTACTATTTGGTCTATCGGAAATATTTCCTTGTAAGGATGAACGCTTAGTTTGGTCTCAGGGCCAGGTGTTCCCTTTCAGATCATTGCTTGAAAGAAATGGTTTTAAGCTACCAAGAAAACAAGTTAGGTCTGTCTCACTTATTCTATGTGAACCTTCAGCTTCCAGCAAACCTGCTTCTCAGATGTACCGGATTTTCATCTTCCAGTTTCAGAGATCTGAACCAATTATGCCCTGGAAACAGATCTCAGTTTTCAAGCACTCCTCTCTGCCTGGTATTCAGGGTATGAGGGGCTACATCCTGCTTTGGTAAACTCTGTCCTGGTAGGAGTTCAAGACCAAGAGTAGTTAAAGCTGGAGCCCAGAGGCTTGTAAGATATTTACCAAGTTGCCCTGAGAGAGGTTGCTTCTCAGTCTTTAGCCCTTTTTATTTATTTTTTAAATCTTTCTATAAATTTATTTATTTATTTTTGTGTGAGTTGGGTCTTCGTTGCTGTGTGTGGGCTTTTTCTAGTTGCGGCGAGCGGGGGCTACTTTTCGTTGCCGTGCGCGGGCTTCTCATTGCGGTGGCTTCTCTTGTTGTGCGTGGGCTTCAGTAGTTGTGGCTCGCAGGCTCTAGAGCACAGGCTCAGTAGTTGTGGCACACGGGCTTAGTTGCTCTGTGGCATGTGGGATCTTCCTGGACCAGGGCTCGAACCCGTGTCCCCTGCATTGGCAGGTGGATTCTTAACCACTGCACCACCAGGGAAGTCCCTTTAGCCCTTTTTATAAGTAAGGCTTCATGCCCTCCCTCTGCTGGAGACTTCAGACCCCAAAAGGTATTTGCCTTTCCAGAGGCCTCTTCTTTCAGGTCAGCCCCAGGCTAACCTAACCTTGTGCAGTTCTGACCGGCTCTGTTAACCTTTTATTTCACTCTCACAGACCTGGTGAATGCCTTTGTGAACTGGCCTTGAAAAAGTTTTACAGACTCCACAGTCTGGCTTTTCTCTGCCAGTACTCTGTTTGCTTGTTATGTTGCAAGAATGGGACCCAACAGCCTCCATACCCCACGACTCAGCCTCACTCTAATGAGCTGTGTGTTGCAGGCCTTCCTGGGGCAGCGACCCCTCTAACGTCGGCCAGGTGCTGCCTAGGCCACCAGAGCCCTGCCTGAGCCAGGATGCGAGTCAGAAACACTCCCCACAGGCAGGCAGAGGGAAAGGGAAGGTGAATTCCGGTGTGTCCCACTCCCCAACACTGCAGCCACTCTTGGCCTTTCCCCGTCACAGCCTGGGAGGCACCAGTTAAGGGTTAGGAAGAACTTCTGTAGTGAGATCCTTTTTTTTTTTTTTTTTTTGTGGTACACGGGCATCTCGCTGCTGTGGCCTCTCCCGTTGCGGAAAACAGGCTCCAGACGCACAGGCTCAGCGGCCATGGCTCACGGGCCCAGCCGCTCTGCCGCAGGTGGGATCCTCCCAGACTGGAGCACGAACCCACGTCCCCTGCATCGGCAAGCAGACTGTCAACCACTGCGCCACCAGGGAAGCCCGTGAGATCCATTTTGATCCATCCTTTTCTCAGAGTCAGAGATAGAGTGGCTATCTCTGACTCTGAGAAAAGGCAATGGTGATATCCACCTCGGGGTTGTGTGAAGAAGCCTGTCTTATTTTCAGCTAATTGGCCTTAGATTTGTGGGGCATCAATTTCCTGGAAAAAAAAAGTCTGACTGTTAAGCTTTTGGGGGCAAACCAGAGGAAATCATAGAATTAGCGATTTAGAGATTCTCAGAATCTCTGGCCAAAAAAAAAAAAAGAGAGATGACAGAGAAAAAGAAATCACTGTGCTCTAGAGCTGTGGCAGAAGGCCAAACACTGGATAATGGCCACCGAAGAGATATTAATGAATTACGTTTAAACATATGCTTCTCTTTGGAAAGGAGTTGCTTAGTGGGAAAACTGCTAAATGGGAAAACCTTAACTGATTTTACCTTAAATTCTTTTAACCTTAAACTCTTTTACCAGATTTAAAAAAATTCAGGCCTCCTTGCAAAAATGCAAACACATTTCTATCTCTAGATGGACCGTAACAAAAGCAGAAGACTTAAACAATAGTCAGTTTTATGAAAAGAGATGAAATCTGACCACAGTTCACACATTTCCCAATGATTTTCTGTTTGCTACATCTTATCTGTGAATCATCTGACACAAAACAGCTGTGAGGCCTCTCTGCTATAAGGACATGATGGTGTAAGTTCCATGCTCTAACAGGAACTGCACCCCAGTTTGTGGTCTAGTCGATGACAAAATTTACATAACACGAGTTCCAGTCCACTAAGCCTACCCCACAGGGTGGCTACCCCTCCCCTCCTGCAATCCCTGGAATGGCCATACTTTGGACTGGCTCCCGTCCCAGCAGGAAACACAGGCCTCTTGGCTGCTAGTTCCAGAGTGTTGCCTGGTTCCTGACCACACCCGTAGATTTGTTTGCTTTCTTTCATTTTGGGGAGGATCTTTTTATTTTATTTATTTATTTTTAAAATTTCATTGAAGTATAGTGTTGATTTACAATGTTGTGTTAATTTCTGCTGTACAGCAGAGTGACTCAGTTATACATATATATATTCTTTTTCATATTCTTTTCCATTATGGTTTATCACAGGATATGGAATCTAGTTCCCTGTGCTATACAGTAGGACCTTGTTGTTTATCCATCTTATATATAACATTTTGCATCTGCTAATCCCAGACTCCCAATCCTTCCCTTCCCCTCCCCCACCCCTTGGCAACCACAAGTCTTTTCTCTGTGTCTGTGAGTCTGTTTCTGTTTTACAGATATGTTCATTTGTATTGTATTTTAGATTCCACATATACGTGATATCATATGGTATTTGTCTTTCTCTGACTTACTTCACTTAGTATGATAATCTCTACGTCCATCCATGTTGCTGCAAATGGCATTATTTCATTCTTTTTAATGGCTGAGTAATATTCCACTGTATATATATATATATATATATATATATATATATATATATATATATATATATCACATCTTCTTTATCCATTCATCTGTCAGTGGACATTTAGTTTGTTGCCATGTCTTGGCTATTGTAAATAGTGCTGCTATGAACAAAGTGGCACATGCATCTTTTCAAATTATATTTTGTCTGGCTATATGCCCAGGAGTGGGATTGCTGGATCATATGGCAACTCTATTTTTTAGTTTTTTGAGGAACCTCCATACTGTTCTCCATAGTGGCTGCACCAATTTACATTCCCACCAACAGTGTAAGAAGGTTCCCTTTTCTATACACCCTCTCCAACATTGATTATTTGTAGACTTTTTAATGATGGCCAGTTTGACCTGTGTGAGGTAGTCACTACCTCATTGTAGTTTTGATTTGCATTTCTCTAATAATTAGCGATGATGAGCATCTTTTCATGTGCCTATTGGCCATCTGTATGTTTTCTTTGGAGAAATGTCTATTTAGGTCTTCTGCTCATTCTTTGATTGGGTTTTTGTTTTGTTTTGTTTTGTTTTGTTATTGAATTTATGAGCTGTTTGTATATTTTGGAAATTAGGCCCTTATTGGTCGCATCATTTGCAAATATTTTCTCCCATTCCATAGGTTGTCTTTTCATTTTGTTTATGCTTTCCTTTGCTATGTAAAAGCTTATACGCTTAAAGAGGTCCCATTTGTTTATTTTTTGCTTTTATTTCTATTGCCTTGGGAGACTCACCTAAGAAAACATTGGTATGATTTATGTCAGGGAATGTTTTGCCTATGTTCTCTTCTAGGTGTTTTATGGTGTCTTGTCTTATATTTAAGTCTTTAAGCCACTTTGAGTTTATTTTGTGTATGCTGTGAGTGTGTGTTCTAACTTCATTGATTTACATGTGGCTGTCCAAGTTTCCCAGCACCACTTGCTAAAGAGGAATTTTTGTTTTGATACAATTTCAATTTTACAGAAAAATTACAAGAATAGTACAAGGAACTCCTACAATCTTTGATCCATTTATTTGCATTTTTGCCTTATTTGCACTCAGGTGCTCTCTCTCTCTCTCTCTCTCTCTCTCTCTCCCTCCCTCCCTCCCTCTCCCTCTCTCCTCCCACCCCTTCCTTCCCTCCCTCCCTTTTAAAAGTGAGTTGGAGATGTGGTGCCCCTTTACTGCTAAATACTGCAGTGTGCATTTTCCAGGAAGACATTCTCTTACCACAGTTCAGTTAACACAATCAGGGAATTAAGCATTAATCCAATACTACTATCTATTTCATCAATTGTTCCCAAAATGTCCTTACTTCTTTTTTTCTCTCTCCAAGTCCAGGACCAAATCCAAGATCACACACAACAGTTAGTTGTCAGATCTATTTATTTTCCTTTATTCTGGAACATTCCTTCGGCTTTTCTTTATGTTTCTTGACCCTATCATTTTAAAAGAGTACAGGCCAGTTATTTTGTAGAATGTCTTTCAATGTGAGTTTGTCTCATGTTTCCATGATTAGATTCAGGTTATGCATTTTTGGCAGGAATATCACAGAATTGTTGGTGTGTCCTTCTCCAAGCATCCCAATCCGAGGCACATGGTATTGGATATTGGTTTATACCAATATAGCATTGTTAGGTTTGATTACTTGATTAAGTGCTTTCTGCCTTAATAATAACTCTGAAGTTATTATTTTTTCCTTTGTAGTCAATAAGTAATTGGGGGGCATACTTTGCAACTGTGTAATTGTCCTTTTTTTTTTGAGACTCATTCTCTTTTTTTAAAAATTTTTTTGGCTGTGTTGGGTCTTCATTGCTGCACACGGGCTTTCTCTAGTTGCAGTGAGCGGGAGCTACTCTTCGTTGCAGTGCACGGGCTTCTCATTGAAGTGGCTTCTCTTGTGGCGGAGCACGGGCTCTAGGCGCGTGGGCTTCAGTAGTTGTGGTGCATGGGCTTAGTTGCTCCACGGCATGTGGGATCTTCCCAGACCAGGGATTGAACCTGTGTTCCCTGCATTGACAGGCGGATTCTTAACCACTGCGCCATGAGGGAAGTCCAGTAATTATCCAATTTTCTGTCAAACTTTTCCCTATCAGTTTTCTACCTCTGTTATTTTGGTGTTCTAAGTGAAGAGGTTTCCCTTTACCTCCATTTATTTATTTGTTCATTTATTTATTTATATCAATATGGATTCTTATTTTATTTAGTGGGGTATAATCCATTACAAATATTATTTATTTTGATGTGAGATTGTCCCAGATTGGGCCAGTGGGAGCCCCATCAAGCTAGCTTCTGAGTCCTTTCAACATGATTCTTTGAGTATTTCTTTACTTTTTGGCTCAACAAGATGTTCCAGGCTCATCCTGTACTTTTCCTGCCCCCAACCCTGGAACAAGCCATTTCTCAAGGATCCCTGGTTCCTTCAGTGGGGAATGGTACTTAGAAACCAAGGTCTGGGGGTTAAATATGCTCATTCCCACTGTGTCATTGCTTCTAGTCCCTTTTAGCAGACAGAATTAGATTATATTACCTACATAAACACACAGAAATAGATTATTTTCTATCTATAAATAGATTATTATTTCTAATAATGTATTAGAAATATATCGGAGGCATATATAGAGATATATTAGTCATATATAGTTATATGGATAACTCCACTTCCAATGCAAAAAACACCTTTTCTGTATCTGTACTTTCTCTCCCCAGCATTTGGAAATCAGACTCCCACTTACCTCATGCCCAAGAATATACAGGTTGTAGTTTCAGAATTGCTAATTCCTAGCACTACTAAAAGTAAACCCAAGGTTTGATTTGTTTACTGTTTTTTTAGGTACAATTTACATACACTGAAATGCACAAATCCTAAGTATACAGTTCAACGGCTTTTGACAAATAGCTGTACCCACATAACCCACACTTCTTTCAAGATATGGGACATTCATCTCTGTATCTTCTCAGAAAGTCCCATCGTGTTTCTTCCCAATCAGTCCTCCCCCCACCTGAGGCAACCACTGTTCCAGTCTTTTGCTTAGTCTGAAGACATCAATTGGCTGCCCTGGTTTTGAAGCCCCATCTTCATCTTGTGCTCTACTCTGGGCTCTCCCACTCCAAGGCTCATGCCACCTCAGTGCCTGGACTTAGATTTTGTTGTGCTGCTCTTCCTTGGCAATCCCAGATTTGATTTCCAGTTCCTCTTCCAGTCTTTTGCAATCTCTGGTGCCAATGAGTCTGCTCCTCCTACAGGCTACACGCTGATTCGGTGCCTGCACTAGTCTACACTCCTCATTCCTACTGGACTTCTGACGCAGCTCCAAAGAATATCTGGCCTGGAATATACTTCCAGAATAACACAATTTACTAATGATAGTTTCATTAAAAGGCACAGCACCTCAACACTTGGTAATGTCTCCCTGTCTGGTCCTGCTTGATGGCTAGATTCTGAGCCACACCTATTTCTCTGTTCCTAAATCTTGCTTCCTTACTCCAGTTGGGTGACAGTCACAGTTCTCCCTTCCCAGTGACAGCTGGAGCCTTGTGAACGTGACTGTGATAAACAGAAACCATGTATCTTGTGCATGTTTAGTCAATGTGAAACCACTCAGCCCACCACCAAGACACGGCAAGTGGCCAGAGGTGGGGGCACAGGCAGAGAAAGTGGGTGGACCCCATGCACCCTGTAAATGCTTAATGAATAACTCCCTTTAAGTAGCACTCAGCCTAGCCAGAGCTATAGGGTGTAGGGTAGAAACTAAGGTGAGGCCTCAGAACCAGAAAGTCACACTCGTGCTAATATTTAGAAAAGAGTGGGGTTATGATAGCTTATTTTCCAGGCTCCCTAATGAAAAGACTTAGTGTGATTCAATCATGAGGGTTTCTGAAAAGGCTATTTGACATGAAGGCACTTAGCTCCACTCTTCATGTTGGCCCTTGATTATCTTAGCAGTTTAATAAGCAGTTGCTTGTTTTGTCTCTTGTGTGCTTGGATTTCCCCAAGCAAGGTTAGAAGCTCCTTGAGGGAGGTAACAGTGTTGTTTTCCTCCTGTCTCAGCACCAGCTCCCTGTCCAGTGACAAGACATGTTCAGTAGATACTTCTGAATTAAATGGAGTCTTCTGGGACTTCCCTGGTGGCGCAGTTGTTAAGAATCCGCCTGCCAAGGCAGGGGACACAGGTTCGAGCCCTGGTCCAGGAAGATCCCACACACCGCAGAGCAACTAGCCTGTGAGCCACGACTACTGACCCTGTGCTCTAGAGCCCACGAGCCACAACTATTGAGCCCACGTGCCGCAACTACTGAAACCCACATGCCTAGAGCCCGTGCTCCGCAACGAGAGAAGCCACGGCGATGAGAAGCCACGGCGATGAGAAGCCCGCGCACTGCAGTGAAGAGTAGCCCCCGCTCACTGCAACTAGAGAAAGCCTGCACACGGCAGCAACGAAGACCAAACGCAGCCAAAAATAAAAATAAATAAATAATAAATAAATAAAATAAATGGAGTCTTCTTAGTCACTTTAATGAGGTCTTCTTTCCACTGTATCCCAGTTCCCAGTGCAGTACCAAGCCCAGAGTAGGCATTCAAATTGGCTGAGTAAATCATGAGCTAATTCCATTAAATTGTTGCTGAATCAAAGTGTCGTTCCTTTTAGGAGTGCGCATTTTCAAAGAGGACAGCTATGAAGGGGCAATTCTTAATAACCCAAGTGGAATTAATCTCATAGCGGAATTACAGGCAACAGGGAGTCTGGATGCCATAAAGGGGTCATTATATTCTGCTGATGGTTCCCTTTTGCTGTCTACCTTTCCTGAGTTTTCTCTCTCCTATTCAATTTTTATTTTGTTTCCTTTGGTCCAACAGCAAATTTGCTGTCACAGCTTCTTCTAAAGAGCCCTGTAGAAACCAGAATCTCCTAGTGGCAAATCTTCTAAAGCTTTCTGCTTTTAACCCTGCTAGCAAGACTGTGGAGGTTGACACGAGCAGGCAGGCAGCCAGGGGCTCTGTAGGGCTGCATCCCCTCCTCAACAGCTGACATACATTACGGGATTTGGTTCCAACTCTTTAGCTCAGGTGCCTAGTTGTGGAGGATCTGCCTCTGCCATGCCTCTCAACCCGTTCTGACCTCATGAATCTTACCGAGATTATCTGAACTATCTACTTCCTAATGAGTCTGCCGGCCTGCTGGTTGTGATAAAGTGTAAAGCTATTTGGCCCTAATCTCAAATTTATGATTAGCCTCCTACTGGGGGGGGGGGGGCCACCACCCAACCCACTAGTCATTATATTTGGGGACAAGGCCAGGGAAACATAGGCCATTCAGTGCCCCATGTAGAACTCCATCCAGTTGAGCTGGACTGGGCCACAACTGAAGTGGGCGGTCTCACTTTGATCTAAAGCCAATGGTTCTCTGTCACCCTTGGCTTCAGTTAGAGTCATCTGGGGAAACTTAAAAAAATTCTGATGTCTAGGCCCCGCTTCCTGAGCTTCTGATTTAATTAGACTGGGATGAGGCCTGAACATGTTTATTCTTTCTTATGAAATGAGCTTTTATATAAGTACAAAAGTACTTTTGTATAAAAAAAAAGCTACAAGGCCATCACTAGTATGTTTGAACTTATTATTACAAATTTTCTTTATAATTTTGATTTTTGTGCAATGTTCCATGGAACACACATACCTTTTTTTAAAAAAACATAATCCAATGTATTTATTTATTTATTTGTGTCAGGTCTTCTTTGCAGCACGCGGGATCTTCGTTGTGGCATGTGGGATCTTTCATTTCGGCACACGAGCTTCTCTCTAGTTGTGGCGTGCGGGTTTTCTCTTCTGTAGTTGTGGCACGCAGGTTCCAGAGCGCGCGGGCTCTGTAGTTTGCAGCACACGGGCTGTAGTTGAGGCGCGCAAGCTCAGTAGTTGTGGCGCGCACGCTTAGTTACCCCACGGCATGTGGGATCTTAGTTCCCCGAACAGGGATCGAACCCGTGTCCCCTGCGTTGGAAGCCAAATTCTTTACCACTGGACCACCAGGGAAGTCCCGAGCACACATATTTAACCAGTCGCCTGCTGTTTGTTGAACATTTAGTTTGTTTCCAATTTTTAGCTATAATAAAAGGAAACAATGAGAGCAATCTTCACATAAGTTTTCCTATTTGAGGCATTATGTATTTCATTAGGAGAAATTTCCAGAAGTTTTATTACTGGATAAAATAGTATGCAAATATTTTATTTTATTTATTTATTTTTTGGCTGCACTGGGTCTTTGTTGCTGTGCACGGGCTTTCTCTAGTTGCGGGGACCAGGGGCTACTCTTTCTCACTGAGGTGGCTTCTCTTGTTGTGGAGCACGGGCTCTAGGTGCGCAGGCTTCAGTAGTTGCAGCACGCAGGTTCAGTAGTTGCAGCCTGAGGGCTCTATGGCACACAGGCTTCAGTAGTTGTGGAGCACGGGCTTAGTTGCTCTGTGGCATGTCAGATCTTCCCGGACCAGGGCTCGAACCCGTGTCCCCTGCATTGGCAGGTGGATTCTTAATCACTGCGCTACCAGGGAAGTCCCTGAAAATATTTTAGACTCTTGATATTGTCCAGTTGCTTTTCGAAAAGCTTTTAACCAATTTACATTCATTCCAGAATGGGTGAAAATTTCCATTTTACCCAGCATGTGTCATTTGCTAACATAACAAAGCATTTATTCTATATTTCAATGTGTATGTCTATATTTGAGGCTTATATTTAAAAAAAAACCTCCCCAAGAGAACAACAGTAGGCTTGACTAAAAGTTGGCCAAGTTCCTCAGCCCCTGGAGATCTTGTCCAGTGGTGGCAAAGGCCCAGGAAAAGAACCCCAAGGAAATGTGCACCAAGGAGAAAAGGAGGTTTCCTCTGAAGGCCTCAGGCTAAATGGGCCCCAGCCATCCTCCCTGGGCCTTTCTAGGGAGGGGCTCTTCTCCTCCAGCTGCCTTGGGTTGGAAGTGACCCAAAGAGAACCAAGAGCACATGATCCCAAAGAGGGAAAACAGGACAAAAATCTATTATGCATAAACAGGAGCTTGGAGCCTCTCCCAAAATTCTGGGTGAATCTACTTCCCAGCCCTTGGTCCTGACCCACAGAAGCCTCTGGCTGTGCTGACCACCCCCATCAGATGTGCCTCCTCCATACCCCATTCCCATAGCCTTGGTTTTTTAGATTGCTTTTTTTTTTTTCTTCGGTACGCGGGCCTCTCACTGTTGTGGCCTCTCCCGTTGCGGAGCATAGGCTCCGGACGCGCAGGCTCAGCGGCCATGGCTCACGGGCCCAGCCGCTCCGCGGCATGTGGGATCTTCCCAGACCAGGGCACGAACCCATGTCCCCTGCATCGGCAGGCGGACTCTCAACCACTGCGCCGCCAGGGAAGCCCTTAGATTGCTTTTTAAATTACTAAAGAGCTACTGGTACAGCATAAACAAATACTATAGAAACAAAAAATGGCAAATTTGGAAAGATTCCCCCTCACCTCCTACTTCCATTCCCTTCCCCAGAGGTAACCTGATAAGTGTGTATCCTTCTAGATCATTTAACAGTGCTAGTGTGTGTGAGATTGTATGTGTATGCATACAGGATGTTTAAAATATACAAATGGAATCATGCTATATGTAGTTATCGCCAACTTGCCTTTACCATTTAACTTTAAAGTGTAGACCACTTTCTGTGTTAGTTAGTATAGAGCTGCCTGATTCTTTTTCATGGCTGCATGATAATCCATTGTATATAATGATATCATATAATGTAACACATTTTGTTGTTGGATGCTTCACTTGCTTCTCATTTTTCTCTTGGACGACAGTGCTGCAGTGAACTCATTTGTGTGCGTGTTGTTGTGCCATCTACCTGACTTTGAGTGTTGCCACTGCCAGAAAACTCCTGGCATTGGGCTTCAACTATGCATACCCTAGCGTGTCTCCGCTACGGCCAGTACTCATTTAGGCTTTGGAGGAGCTCGGCCAGGCTCAGTCCTGACCTCTGCTCTCATCCTATTTTTCTGCTGTTGTGATCGAGAATACCTTATGGCCCAGCGTCCAGAGTTCTGACAACACCACCACATCATGCAAAGGTGCAAAAAGTATGGCTAGTGTCCCTCTGACCGTTGGGAGGGAAAAAAAGAAGGCCAGCTTTTCCCAATGCAATCCAGTTGGAGAAAGTCTGAAAGTGGCTGCCTATCAAAGTGGTTTTCAAGATCCTCACTCTTTTGCCCCTGGGAACTGACATAGGAGATACAGGGAGCTGAAGTGGTGTTAGAAGCTCTCCAAAACAGCAGAGGGAGCCAGGGAGAGTGTGTGTGTGTGTGTGTGTGTGTGTGTGTGTGTGTGTGTGTGTGTGTGTGTGTGTGTGTGCGCGCGCGCGTGCGTGTGTGGCCCTAGACTAAATGTCCTTGGCCCGTGGGAGATAGCCAGTCCTTGATCTAATGTGTTGTTGTACTTTTGTCCTTTAAGATTTTCAAGCCCCCTGGTCCTGTAAGAAGCAGTAAGGGCTAATGAGAAGCAGGCTGTACTCTAGGAAACAGGAAATCTGGTTCCATTTATGACTTCATCGGGCCCTACCATGGAATTTTGAACAGCTTCAGTTTGCTGCCCTGTGCTTTGGGTCTTTTGTCTAGAGGTGCCATCTGCATCTTTAGGATGCTGGGGTTAGAGTTCTTGTTTTTCCTGCAAGATAGTGCTAGTGTCATTGGCTGTTAAAAATGGGACAGGCAGGGGAGCTTTGCCATTTGGAGGAGATGTTTGCTGTGTTTGGCTTATCCTGCTTGCGTGTTTCCTTCTTTTTTACTTTCTGGACACACAGAATGAACATATGTTTGTAGTAGTGGAGGCAGGGGCTGAACTTCCCATGTGGCAGCCTCCTGAAATGTATTCTTGCACGCACAAATGCAAAGGCAGATGTTGACCTCCTCTCTCAACCCTTTGGGAACTCTCTGGGGAATGGTGGTGTGGTCACTGTCAGAGCAGAGCAACAAACAAGGCTGCTTTAATCAGGGGTGAGCTACGTTTGAGCAGTACTAAAGTTACTCATGGAAAAGTAATTTATTTAGACAAATCAGGATTTTAAAGCTTTTCATTGAAGTGTAACTTACGTGCAGAAAAGTGCATGAATTATAAACATACAGCTTAGTGAATTTGTGCAAAGTGAACACACCTATGTCACCCATGTAACTCCTACCTAGGTCAAGAAGTAGAATATTATTGGCACCCCAGTAGGCCCCTGTATCGCCCCCTCCCATTTACTAGTCCTTTGAGGTATAACCACTAACCTTTCAACACTTTATATTAATTTTGCCTGTTTTGAACTTTATATATATTTGTGAAATTTATTCACATTTTGCATAGATTCTGTTCATTATTCTCATTACCACATGGAATTCATGAAAGAAATATACCACAGTCAACTTATCCATTCTATGTCGGTGGGATTTGGGGTTGGTTTTCATTTGGGGCTATTGCACATTATGTTGCTATGAACAGTTTTGCATGTACCTTTTGGTGCCTGTGGGCACGCACTTCTGCTGTATACATTCCTACAGGTGGAATTGCTGAGTCACAGGGTTTGCATACATTCAGCTTTTTTTTTTTTTTTTTGCGGTACATGGGCCTCTCACTGTTGTGGCCTCTCCCGTTAAGGAGCACAGGCTCCGGATGCACAGGCTCAGCGGCCATGGCTCACGGGCCCAGCTGCTCCGCAGCATGTGGGATCTTACTGGACCGGGGCACGAATCCGTGTCCCCTGCATCGGCAGGCGGACTCTCAACCACTGCGCCACCAGGGAAGCCCAGGAATGTAGTATTGTTATGGGACAGAGCACAGGGCTAAGATCAGGCCCCAGACCTCTGGTCACCTCCCAGGCTTGGATTACAGGGGAGCCAGAGTAAACCACTCACCCTCTGTGTTTCCTCAACTGTAAACTGGAAATAATCAGTACCTGCTCTATTCCTTGCTGTGGGTGGGAAAGCCCTCTGCAAAGTCTCAAGCTGCATGAATGGAAGCTGTCATTAACATGGAAGCAGGGGAGGGAGACTTCTAATTATTAATGAGAACTAAAGAACAACTATACTGATGTGAATTTCCATTTCCAATGAAGAATCCAGAGGTTAGATTAACTGCTCTGCTAGACAGAGTGGTATTGCCAGAGGGGCCTGTAATATTATTCTCTCAGACCCAGACACATAGAGTAACCTCCCAAGCCTGTCCTCCTCTGTATGTTACCAGAAGATTCCTCACCTGCTTGGAGCCCCAGGGGTCCTCCCAGTTTTTCCTCTCAGTCCCCAAATGCCCAACTTCTTTGTTTCCTCTGCATCTTCCTGAGTTGTCCTGATGTGGAAAAACTGTTTGGCTTGGCTCTGCCCAGCTGGACCAGTTTTAAGGCACCAGGAAAGCCAAAGGACATGAGCATTCCACACCCTCTTGCATTATTGAATGTCAAGTTTGAGTAATGTCAGGGAGGTGCTTTGGTCTCACAGTGAAGCTAAAAGTTCACAGCCATTTATTCTTCCAAAGTTTGTACTATGCTAACTCAGGGGCTGTAAAAATTAATAATTAATTGAAAGTCGTGTCAAAACCTCTTCCATCCTATTGGTTCCCAAGCAGATAGTCACACAAGTAGATGGCAGTGCCCTCTTCTGGCCAAGGCCACACTTGCATGGCTGTAGCTAAGGTGGGGGGCTTGTGACACGGGGCTGGTTGTTCATTCGGGAGCAGGCTCATCTTGGGGTTAGTCTTGGGTAAATCACATTTGGGGATCCACCCTTCCTTTCCTCTTCAAAAACGAAAGATCACAACTATGATGGTTAGTTTTATGTGTGGTTAACGTTTAAATCAGTACTTTTTTTACTCTCCGAATGTGGCTGGGCCTTATCCTTAAGAGCAAAAACGGAGGTTTCCCAAATAATTTCTCCTTCAAGGCCGCAACATAGGAACTCTGTGTTTCCAGCCTGCAGATTTTGAATTCAATACTACAGCATCAACTCTTTCCTGAATTTCCAGGCTGCCAGCCTGCTCTACGAATTCCAGACTTGTCAGCCCTCACAATCGTGTGAGTCAATTCCTTAAGATAAAACTGTGTGTGTGTGTGTGTGTGTGTGTGTATACAGTTGACCCTTGAACAATGTGCAGTTTAATCCAGTATATAGTCAGCCCTCGTATCCATAGTTCCTCCACATCCATGGATTCAACCAACCACAGACCGTGTAGTACTGTATTTACTATTGAAAAATATCAGGTAAAAGTGGACCCATGCAGTTCAAACCTGCATTGTTCAAGCGTTTCAACTGTATGTATGTGTGTGTGTATATTATATGTGTGTGTGTGTGTGTGTGTGTGTGTGTGTGTATCTCCTATTGGTTCTGTTTCCATGGAGAACCCTGACTGATGCAAAACCTAGTCCGAATTCCATTTTATATCAGTGACATCTCATTTGAATATATTGAATGTAAAGAGACATGAAGTATATAGCAGGTGACTTTCTGAGTTCAGGTTTAAGTTCCGGTCCCATTTCACGTACTAGCTTCATGAACTAGCTACTCAGTTATATTTAGCCTTGGTTTCTTCATTTGTATAAAGGAGAAAATAGTAATATTTACTGAATAGGCTATTATGAAGATTAAATAAGACAAAACATGTGCGTAGAATAGTGTCTGGCTCAGAGTAAGTACTCAGTAAATGTTAGTTACTATTATTAAGAGTCTTGAGGGGAGTTGTCAAAGAAGGGGATTTACAGAGTGAGGGGTACATGGCAGGGGAGCTAGTCTTGCTCACCTCCCCCACTTCTCTCCCCAGACTCTCATGTACAGGCAGTCTCTGCTTTTCACTACCTGTTCCTGGGGGATATTATAAAGCAACTTCTTATAGAGTGTCCTGTTTCTTCCCATCAGAACCCAATCAAGCTTAAAAGTTGCATTCCAATTTAATGGACTAAGCCATTATTACGTCACAAAAGCAAAGTACAATAAGTCTTGGTAATTATTTAAAACAGCAAAATTATTCTTTTAAGTCTTAATATGGGGCTTCCATAAGATTTAATCTTCAGGCCACAATACAACTTACCATCAATTAGCAGTTTTGTTTGCCTTCTGACAATTTAGAAGGACTTTCACACGATGATTTAGTAGGTCAAAACCTGTGTTTTTTGGTTTTTTTTTTTATAGGGAAAACTTTGGTATTTAGAATTAGCCAGCTGACCTCAGTTTAGATGATCCCAATTTTGTTGGCAATATCCAAAGCATCATAGTCAGGACCCAGTTAAACATATGCCTTCTTCTCTCCATTAGGCTTGATCAGGGTATTGACCTTAGCCATGTCAATGTCATAGAGCTCCTTCACAGCCTGTTTAATCAGGTGCTTGTTGGCCTTGACATCCACAATGAACACCAGTGTGTTGTTGTCTTCTATTTTCTTCATGGCTGACTCAGTGGTCAGGGGGAACCTGACGATGGCATAGTGGTAAAGCTTATTTCTCCTAGGGGCGCCCTTCCGAGGATATTTGGGCTGCCTCCTGAGCCTCGGTGTTTTGGGCCATCGGAAGGTAGGTGACATCCGGGTCTTTTTTTGTGTGGCTGTGGATGCCTTTCAACACTGCTTTCTTGGCCTTCAAAGCTTTTGCTCTGGCTTCAGCTTTGGGAGGGACAGGGGCTTCCTTCTTCACCTTACGTGCCATCTTCGTGCAGTCAAAACCTGTTTTTAAAGTTAGCCAGATGATTATATCTAGGTGGAGGGATTTTGGTTTTAAATATATCTATATACATAGTTATTTTTAAATATATACATAAATATCTACATAGATATATTTGTGTTTCCTTCAGTGACTCATCAGAAGGATCCATGAGACCCAATAGCAGGTTATATACTCACTGAGATTTATGATAACAAAGGTACAGAGCAAAAGCAGCAGGAGAAAGACATGCATTAATGGCGTCCAGAGAGGTTCAAAACAGGCTTCCAATGTCCTTCCTTCTCTGAGGTCACACAGGAGTACTCTTTCACTGTTGACTACGAACACATGTGAAATGTCTTTTCCCATAGAAGCTGTTTGAGTCTCAGTGTCTAAAGCTTTTATGGGGAGCTCGTCACATAGGTATATCCTGTTATGCAACCAACCATGACAACCGAAACTCAGGACCTTAATAATGAAACCAGGTGCGGATCGTAGATTTTGATGTTTGTGCAAAGCAACCTGACAAGCAGGTATGATACAGTCCATTGCTCCAGGTGTGTATAACAGACCCATCAATCACTAACAAAAAGAACACTCTAAGCCCACATTCCCAGCGGTTGGCCAAGGGTTAATCATGGGTCCTTGAAGACAGGTAGGGAGTAGGCAACCAGACCTGCTGTGTTAACTCTTTCCTCACAGTCTGAATTTTCTTAAATGTCTATAATTCACCTCTGTTACTTTGGTAATCAGAAAAGTAACTAATAATATAAAGGCATCTGAAGTTAATGATTTTCCTTTTTAGTCATTTAATGATGCTGCTTTGTAATCGCAGTACATTTCCCTGTAATCAGCAGAGCTGCTGAGAGAAGTCAAGTCACCTTACTAGACACTTCATGGATGGCCATCAGAGCCTTCATATTCTTTGGGAAAACCATAATACAGGCTGGGACAGAGCATGTGAGACCTAGAAGGAACCACAGCAACACCTAGTTCATCTTTCCCATCTTACAGATGAGGAAGTAGGAATACTGAGCAGTGAAAGGACTCACCCAAAGTTCTAAATCTTAGGTCTTTCAATTAAAAACCTCTCTTGGTGGGGTGTGTGTGTGTGGGGGGAGGAATTGGGAGATTGGAATTGACACATATACACTATGATACTATGTATAAAATAGACAACTAATGAGAACATACTGTGTATAGCACAGGGAACTGTAATGCACTGTGGTGAACTAAATGGGAAGGAAATCCAAAAAAGAGGATATATATGTATATGTATGGCTGAATCATTTTGCTGTACAGTAGAAACTAACACAACATTGTGAAGCAACTATACTCCAGTAAAAATTAATAAAAAACAAACAAAACAGAAAAACAAAAGAAACACCTCTCTTGGTACTCCTGAAATGGGATAAGGCAATGTCTGCTCAGTTGTTTCTGACTGTCTTTAACTTGGGCAGAAACTGGGGGAGCCCTGCCTGGTAGGACTGCCTGCACCGAGTGTGCATGGTCCAATCTCCTTTGGTCTACATAGAGGCTTCGCATCTTTTGCCAGCCCCTTTCTTCTCCGGTGGCCCTACAGAAGCACCAGGACTCTGTATCTAGAGCCTTACCCATGCAGTGCCAATGGTCTGGTTTGGAACCTTGCAAGAGATTAGTTTCAGCTTTACTAAAACTTCTCTTTCTTTCCCCTTCAGTTATTCTCTTGTAGTTGGGGAGGGGTGGTGTCTCTCTCTCCCCGGTAGTTCAAATTCCTTGAAGGCCTCCTGGAATCATGTTATCAAGTGGTTATGATTGTGGGTAGTGAAGTCAAATGGTCCAGGGTTCACATACTGGCTTAGCATCTCACTGGCTTGTGTAATCTGAGTGAACTACTTAATGGAAACAATAGTACCTCCCTCATAAAGTTACAGGGAATGAAAGGAAGTAGTAACTCTTAACTAGCATAGTGTTTGGCATTTAAAAATGTTCAATAAATATTGGCTATTATTTTTTAAGTAAGTACTCCATTTATTTTGGAAAACTCTATCTATTCTCTGATCTTTCTACTCCTTTTTTTTTGGCTTCGCCGTGAGGCATGTGGGACCTTAGTTCCCCCACCAGGGATCGAGCCTGTGCCACCTGCAGTGGTAACTTGGAGTCCTAACCAGTGGACCACCAGGGAATTCCCTAAACAGTTTTATTGAAGTAATTGAGATGTAATATACACAGTACATGTTTAAAGTATATAATGTCATAAGTTTTAACATGTACACATCTGTGAAACCATAATCAAGTTAATGAACATATCCATAAACCCCCAAAGTTTCCTTATATCCTTTTGTAATCCATTTACTTGTCCTCAGGCAACCACTATGTACTCTCTGTCTCTACAGATTAGCTTGCATTTGCTAGAATTGTATATAAATGGAATCATATAGTATGCACTATTTTTTTGGCTTCTTTCACTCAGCATTATTTTGAAATTCATCCATAGTGTTGAGTGTATCTATCAGTTGCTTAGTAATTTTCCATTGTTGAGTATATCAAATGCTAGGTAGATATACCCCATTTGTTTATCCATTCACCTGATGGATATTTGGGTTGTTTCGGTTTTGAAATATTAGAAATAAAACTTTTATGAACATTTGTGTACAAGTCTTTATATGGGCACAAACTTATGTTTCTCCTGGGAGTAGAATGGGTGGGTCATAAGGTAGGTAAATGTTAAATTTTTTAAGAAACTGCCAAATTATTTTCCAAGTGGTTGTACCATTTTCCATTCCCCTTAGTAGCATATGAGAGTTGCAGCTGCTCCACATTGATGACAATAGTTGGTATGATCACTCTTTTTAACTTTGGATATTCTAATAGGCATGTAGTAGTATCTCTTTATGATTTTAATTTTAATTTCCCTAATGACTAATGATGTTGAGCATTTTAAAATGTGCTTTTTTTGCCATATATATATATATATTTTTTGCGATATGCGGGCCTCTCACTGTTGTGGCCTCTCCCGTTGCAGAGCACAGGCTCCAGACGCACAGGCTCAGTGGCCATGACTCACGGGCCCAGCCGCTCCACAGCATGTGGGATCTTCCCGGACCGGGGCACGAACCTGCATCCCCTGCATTGGCAGGCTTACTCTCAACCACTGTGCCACCAGGGAAGCCCCATATATCTTTTTGATGAATTATCTGTTCAAATTGTTTGCCCAATATTGATGGGGTTTTGTTTTCTTATTTTTGAGTTTTGAGATTTTAAAAATATATTGTGTATATAAATCCTTTATGTGACTTACAAATATTTTCTTGAAGTCTGTAACTTGTCTTATTATTCTCCTAGCACTGTCTTTCAAAGAACAGAACTTCTTAATTGTAAAGAAATACAATTTATCAATTTTTTCTTTTATGGATCATGCCTTTGGTATTATGATCCAAGGTCACAAAGATTTCTCCTATGTTTTTCTCTAGAAGTTTTATAGTTTTAAGTTTTACATTTAGGTCTATAAATGTTAGGTTAATTTTTGTGTATGGTGTGAGATATGAATCAAAGTAGTTTTTTTTCCCCCTTGGATAGGCAATATTTCAGCACTGTTAAGACAATCCTTTCTCTACTAAATCACTTTTACATGTTTATTGAAAAATCAATTTACCATATATGTGTAGGTCCATTTCCACACTCTATTTTTCCCCCAGTGATCTGTCTTCATGCCAATACTATATTGTCTTGATTACTGGGTCTTTTCCAAAGTTGTTTAGCTATTAGATTTTTTTCATTTTCAAATAAAATTTAGAATTAGCTTGTCAAGTTTTATACAAAATCCTGCTGGGGTTTTGATTAGAATAGCATTGAATCTATATGTAAACTCAGGGAGAATTGACATCTTAACAATACTGAGTATTCTGGTCCACAAATATAGAGTAGCTCTTTATTTATTGAGGTCTCCTTTAATTTCTCTCAGCTGTATTTTGTAGTTTTCAGTGTACAGGACATGCACTTCTGTCAATTTTATTGTTCTGCATTTGACATTTTTGATACTAGGGTAAATGGTACGATTTTTAATTTCAGGTTTCAGTTGTTTGCTAATATATTGATATCCAGTTGATTTTTATATATTGAACTTATATCCAGGAGCCATGCTAACCTCACTTATTATTTTTATAAGCTCTTTTTGTAGACTCCATAGGATTTTCTGCATCGACAATCATGTCCTCTATGAATAGTTTTACTACTTTCTTTTCAATTTGATTGTCTTTTATTTCTTTTCCTTGCCTTATTATACTGGCTTGAACCAGTACAATATTAAATAGAAGTGATGAAAGCAGACATCCTTCCCTTGTTCCTAATTTTAGAGGGAAAGCATTCAGTCTCTTACCATTTAGTATGATGTTAGCTATAGATGCCCTATAACAGGTTGAGGAAGTTCCTTTCTATTCTTAGTTTGCTAAGAGGTTTTTTTCTTTTAATCAAGAATTGATGTTGGCGGGCTTCCCTGGTGGCGCAGTGGTTGAGAGTCCGCCTGCCGATGCAGGGGACACGGGTTCGTGCCCCGGTCCGGGAAGATCCCACATGCCGCAGAGCGCCTGGGCCCGTGAGCCATGGCCGCTGAGCCTGCACGTCCGGAGCCTGTGCTCCGCAACGGGAGAGGCCACAACAGTGAGAGGCCCGCGTACCGCAAAAAAAAACCCAAAAAACCAAACAAAAAAAAGAATTGATGTTGGATTTTGCCAAGTGTTTTTCTGTGTCTACTGATACAATTATGATTTTTTTTCCTTTTTAGTCTTTAATATGGTGAACTACATAGATTTAATAATAGCTTTACTAAGACATAATTCATAGAGCATAAAGTTTACCCTTTTAGAGGGTACAATTCTGTGGATTTTACTATATTTATAGAGCTGTGCACCCATTACTGCAATCAAAATGCCATAACATTTTCTTTACCCCAAAGAGAAACTCTGTACCTATTAGGAGTCATTCCCTACTTCCCCCCTCTCCCCAGGCCCTGGCAACCAACAATCTACTTCTACGGATTTGCTAATTCTGGACATTTCATATGAATGGAATCATACTCAGTGTGGTCCTTTGTGACTGGCTTCTTTGACTTAGCATGTTTTCAAGGTTTATCTATGTTATAGCGTATATCAGTATTTCATTCCTTTTTATGGCTGAATAATATTCTATGGTATGGATATACCACATTTTGTTCATCTATTTATCAGTTGATGAACATTTGGGTTCTTTCTACTTTTTAGCTATAATGTTGCTATGAACATTTGTGTACAGTTGTTTGTGTAGACATATGTTTTCATTTTTCTTGAGTATATACCTAGGAGTGGAATTACTGGGTCATATGGTAACTCTGGGTTTAACCTCTGAAGAAATTGCCAGGCTGTTTTCCAAGTGGCTGTACAATTATGGGAAGGTTTTAAACTACAACTTCAATTTCTTTAAAAGATAGGGCTATTTAGATTATTTATTTCATCTTGAGTGAGCACTGATAGTTTGTCTTCCACAGAATTTGTCACTTTCATGTAAATTGTTGAATTTATTGGCATGAAGTTGTTGATATTTCCTTATTCTTCTTTTAGTATCTGCAGAATGTGTAGAAATGTCATCTCTCTCATTCCTAATATTGGTAATTTGTGTTTTCTTCCTTTTTTTTTCCTGATCAATCTAGCCTAGGTTTACCAATGCTATTGACTAGATTAGCTAATTAAAAAAAAATCTATGTGTGTCATTCTATTATGTAGAAAATTACCTTCATCCAATAGTAGCCTCTAAATACACTACTAGGCAAGCTATCCCAGGGTTCATGGAATATAAAAGATCACACACCAAATCAAAATGCTTGGATCACAAAGTTTATTAAGTCAATGTAAAACACACTGTGAGAAACAAGGGAGTGGAAATGGCTAAGTTAAACACTTAGGATAGGCACAAGTGGAATTGATAGGACTGTGCTACTGAAATCCTGGGGTGTGCTATGTTCATAGGACTTCTGTCTTTCTCTTTCTGTGCTGTATCAGCTTTCCCTGCTTGCTGGCAATGCAGATATAAAGACTAGAGTTGAGGTTCGAGCTAGGGGGTCCTATGTCAGTGATACATACTTGCTCTGTTGGAGACATGAAGTTATAGCCACAGTTGTAGCTTGTCAAATCGTCTGTTGAACAGCCATGGACGGCACATGGAGCCAGACTAGGTATCACTAATGGGTGGCCGAAATAAGGACTCATGAATATTGATATTGAATGTATCGTTGAATATTTAGTGCCCAGGCGCCCCTCATGTATGTTTATTACCTCATGTACTCTTGGTTCTTCTAGCCATTTTTCATCAATGTTTAACCCACACATGTTCTATTTACTAATTCTGACCTTTACTTGATGTATCTTATGAGTTTATCCATTCATTTCTTATCATCTACAGAATTAAATATATTAAAACTATACATCAAATGTACTAAACTCTCCCCATCTGTTATTCCTTCATCTCTCTGTGACACACTCACCTACTTTGGACATGGTGTACACTGAATAAATCTTAAAAAATAAGCAATACCCTCTTGTAGTCTTGCCATAGAAATATAATTATTCAAACAAAAAGTTCCTGTAGTTAAATACACGTGGGAACTATTGGGTTTCTTTACTGCAGGACTTGTTAGTGCCTTAATGCACTCATGTAGGGGTACCTTTCCATGAGTGATAGTACACGTAGTGTCCCCAAACTTACTGACCCATGGAACTCTACTCGAGGTATATATCTAGCAATTAGTGTTCTATAGAACACATCCTGGGAAATGCCCCCTAGGGGACTGCTCTGTGCAAGTCCTTAAAGAGGGCTGGGAAATGTAGGTGTTTCCTAAGGCAGCCATAGACTAAGCAGTTGATTTGAAATTCCCTTGTGTACCTTATAAGGTATAGACATTCAGCTTTTCTGGGTTAGAAATAAATCTACGGGGACTTCCCTAGTGGCGCAGTGGTTAAGAATCCGCCTGGGGCTTCCCTGGTGGCGCAGTGGTTGGGAGTCCACCTGCCGATGCAGGGGACGCGGGTTCGTGCCTCGGTCCGGGAGAATCCCACGTGCCGCGGAGCGGCTGTGCCGGTGAGCCATGGCCGCTGAGCCTGCGCATCCGGAGCCTGTGCTCCGCAATGGAAGAGGCCACAACAGTGAGAGCCCGTGTACCACAAAAAAAAAAAAAAAAAAAAAAGAATCCGCCTGCCAATGCAGGGGACACGGGTTCGATCCCTGGTCGGGGAAGATCCCACGTGCCATGGAGCAACTAAACCCGTGCGCCACAACTACTGAGCCTGCACTCTAGAGCCCATGAGCCACAACTACTGAGCCCGTATGCCACAGCTACTGAGCCTGCACTCTAGAGCCTGCAAACCATAACTACTGAAGCCCTCCCCTGCCCCCTGCACCCTAGGGCCCGCATGCTGCCACTACTGAGCCTGCATGCTGCAACTACTGAAAGCCCATGAGCCCATGTCTGCAACAAGAGAAGCCACCTCAATGAGAAGCTGGCACACCACAACGAAGAGTAGCCCCCACTTGCCGCAACTACAGAAAGCCCACAGCAAGGAAGACCCAACACAGCCAAAAATAAAAAAGAAATAAATCTATGGCAAGAAGCAAGATAGGGAAATTGGGGTTGTTCAGGTGTGAACTGACCAAATTATTCAGTGAAGGATTTCTCTAATTTCTCCTTTGGGATAAACCCAGGGATGGACTCCCCATCCCCCAGTCAGCATAGTGCTGACAATAATTCTTCCACTACTGGCTTATATAGCTGCATAGGCAGGCACTTTGAAAGATATTAAGATTATAAAAAGGAAGACCAGGACTTCCCTGGTGGCACAGTGGTTAAGAATCCGCCTGCCAATGCAGGGGACACGGGTTCGAGCCCTGGTCAGGGAAGACCCCACATGCCGCGGAGCAACTAAGGCCATGCGCCACAACTACTGAGCCTGCACTCTAGAGCCTGCACGCCACAACTAATGAACCCACGTGTCACAAGTACTGCAGCCTGTGTGCCTAGAGCCTGTGCTCCGTAACAAAGAGAAGCCACCACAATGAGAAGCCCGCGCACCTCAGCAAAGAGCAGCCCCCGCTCACTGCAAATAGAGAAAGCCCGGGCACAGCAACCAAAGACCCAACGCAGCCAATAAATAAAATAAATAAAAAGATAAAGTTGAAGAAATTAAAAAAAAAAATACGAAGACCTCATCTTCCACCAGGCTGGGAAAATATTAGTTTAATGAGACGTCAGGGAACCCAGGTGTCTATGAAAAGGATCTCCCTGGTATGGTTACCCCAGACTGTCAAGGGATTCTAAAGACTTGAAACTGAGTTTATTGGAGTCTCTGCATTTGTCAATAGGAAGATAGCTGACTTAATCTAGTAGACAAAACGGGGGAAAGAAGTGGAGCCGATCACAAGGCTTCCACCCTATTGTGTGTGCTCCATTTCACACCCTCTGCCCCAGCACCGTCAACATGGAGGCAGGTACCCCCACTCCTGGCCCTCCCTCCCTCCCTGCGCACAAGGACTGCCTTCTTGCCCCTCTTATATTGTCTTCCTGGCACCCTTCTCCCAATTTGTCTCCTGCCTAAATCCTGCTCACCCCTCAGATGGCCGTTCAAATGTTGTTTCCTCTGGCGAGCTTTACTTGACTCCTACAAACTAGGTTATGCTTCTCTCTCCATCACTTATCACAAGTGCAATTAATGTTATCTAATGATTGCCTCTTCCAGTAGCTTGTGAGCTGCGTGAGAGCAGAAACTGACTAGTTCACTGTTGAATTACTAGCACATGGCACAGTGCAAGTGGTTAATAAAAATACCAGTTGAGGACTTCCCTGGTGGCGCAGTGGTTAAGAATCCACCTGCCAATGCAGGGGACACGGGTTCGAGCCCTGGTCTGGGAAGATCCCACGTGCTGCGGAGCAACTAAGCCCGTGCTCCACAACTCCTGAGCCCGCAAGCCTAGAGCCCGTGCTCCTACAACAAGAGAAACCACCGCAATGAGAAGCCCACGCACCTCAACGAAGAGTAGCCCCTGCTCCCTGCAACTAGAGAAAGCCTGCGCACAGCAATGAAGACCCAACACAGCCTAAGATAAATAAATAAAATAAATAAATTTAAAAAAATACCAGTTGAATGAAAAACTCTATGTGCTGATACATTTTTGCTCATTTAAGTTAGGACTGTTCTGTCTTCCTGTGTTAGGTCAAAGTCTTCTCAATTCTCTTTATCCAAGGCTCAGATCCTCCCATATTCATTCCAAGAAATGCCTCTCTTATCTATTCCCTGATCAAAGTAGTAGTTGGCATCCCTGTATATGGGCTAAAGTCTCTCATGTAATCTGGAGCAAAGCAGCCTTGGAAAAGCAGGGCTCTCTGTTTAAAAATGAGGTGTTCAGGGACTTCCCCGGTGGTCCAGTGGTTAAGAATCCACCTTCCAATGCAGGTAATGCAGGTTTGATCCCTGGTCAGGGAACTAAGATCCCACATGCCATGGGGCAACCAAGCCTACGCGCTCTAGAGCCTGCGCGCCGCAACTAAGACCCGATGAGGCTAAATTAAAAAAAAAAAAAATGAGGTGTTCAGAGTTCCTAGTGGCCTGAGACTCTGTAATGAATAGGTCTTGTGTACTCCCAAAGGCCAGCAAGAAGGAATGGTGTAGCTGTGGGCAGCCATGAAGCAAGCTGTGTTCGCAGGTATGCTGCTGACGTCACTGGGAAATAAAGCTGGGAAAGCCATTCCAGGGTGGGGCTAGCTGTTCTCTGGAATGTTGGGAACACAGGTTCTATTCTACTGCTCCTCAGTGGCAGAATAGTTACACTCAAGCGGCTTCAATCAGCTCCACCCCAGAGTACCTGCCTGCCTCACATCCCTCCGGAAACTTACTCACATACCCATTCCTTAGCCTACCCAAAGTCAGCTGCTTTCAAACAGAGTATGGATGTGATTAGGAAAATGTGGCCAGGGGCAAACAGGCTGGAGGTGAGGACAGTCTCCCTCTTGTATTCATTTTCTCTGAGACAGGACTTTTTCTGAAGTGCCAGATGCCTTGAATCACTAATGGAGATCTGCACTGCAAAGGGGAAAGAATGCAGCTCTGCATTCACAGGGCTGAATTTTACCCCCTGACTCAATGGGATAATGGGATTCAAGCCCTTAGGAGGCTGTAGTGCTCAAAACATGGTAGCCACTTAACTCTCAGGTGCTGCTTGGGTCTTCTGAGTCATTTGCACCTCCTGCAGTTGGAACATCACACCGAATGAAAACGACCTGTTCACTTTTCTCTTTCTTCTGCTAGACTGTTAACACCTAGAAAAGTGCCTTCCAGGTCCCATGGTACATTCACATTTGTTGAGTGGTTATGACATCAAGCACTGCGTGCTTTACCTGGATTACTTCATTTAATTCTCAAAACCCTATGGAGTTAGGAATTATTGTTATCCGCCTTTTATAGCTGAGGAAATGGAGGCGCCAAGAGGTTAAGTAACTCACCCAATGTGATATATCTAGTAAGCGGTATATATGGCTGGTCAGGTTCCAGAACTTGTGCTCTTTACACGCTCCTGCACCACTTCATCCTCAGTCTGTGTTTTCCTCGTTTTTCTCCACTTATCCTAATATCACCATGGAGCGTACCATCCCTATCATCTCCTCCTGTGTGGGAGGGGCTATATTTATTTTGTGATTCTCTTTGTACTAGCCTAACACAATGCCTTATAAACTCGAATGCTTTACAATCGCCTCTCCACTTGTCTCGTGCCGGGTTTAGGTACCAGTTATGCTCTTTCACAGAACATTTCTTGTTGTCATTGTCAGCCTGGATGCTAGACTGAATGGACCACTGTGCAGACCCTTTATGTTTTGTGTTCTTAATGACAACCATCTGTCTCCTAAAGCAATTGAGATCTTCAGTTATCAGGACAAAGGAAAAACTGACGCTAGGCACGGCCCTGTGCTACTGTTACATGTCTCAGGAATCAGTCACACTGAAGCCTGGCCTTTCTACCTTTCTCAAAGAGAGTCTGGGTGAAATGGGGGTTTCCTTTCAATATTAGGTGCTCAGGCCCCATATGCTTTAACAAGTAAATTGTACATACAAAAGAGTATTACATATCTTTGGAGTTAAATAAATAGAACGAATACTCATGTATAGCCCTCACCCCATTCAATAGAACATGATCAGACTCTAACAAGTCCTCCATGTACCCAATCCCAATTGCATCTCCTTCCAACCCTCCCCCTGGTAATGCTAATATGCTTTTCATTATACAGAGTATGGGCTGTTTGAGAGCAATAATTTTCTGATGAATAAGTCAGATGTGATTCCCAAGTACTTTGTTATGAAAGGTACTAGCAGCAAATGGATATTCAAACTTATTTCGAGGTTTCACTTTCTATTCAAACGGATGTTTTCAGTGAGCTGTTTACGATTCTAACTTCACAACCACTGCAGCATAATAGTGTGCTGAGAACAGATGTGTCACTAAATTGTGGTCAACATGCAAAACTGATTTTTACCACCGTGGGGGACGTGTACTTTTATGGCAATGCTGTCGGAATGCTAAGCTACGAAGCCGCTGCCTGTGGTAAAGGGCAGGATTCAAACTGCAGGAGGGACGAGGGAGTGTGCTAGCACACGAGCACCGAGGAAACATGGTTTCCAGCAACTCCAAGTACTTCGCCATGCAGCCACGTGAGAGAACTTGAGCGTTCTGAGAACTTGGTTGTGGCAGCAGACATTATGCCAACAGCTTGATGAAGACTAGCGTGGCAGCCCCTGAAGCACTGAATCCTTACGGGAGATCCCAAGTTCTAGTATTAAAAAATGTGCTTAGGGCTTCCCTGGTGGCACAGTGGTTGAGAGTCCGCCTGCCGATGCAGGGGACACGGGTTCGTGCCCCGGTCTGGGGAGGATCTCACGTGCCGCGGAGCGGCTGGGCCCGTGAGCCATGGCCACTGAGCCTGCGCGTCTGGAGCCTGTGCTCCACGACGGGAGAGGCCACAATAGTGAGAGGCCCGCGTACCGCAAAAAAAAAAAAAAAAAAGAAGTGCTTAAATAGCAAAAAATGGAAAACTATTACTACAGCCAGCAGATAATTCTGAAATGGTTTAAGTTTTCATCATTTATTTCCTGCCACTAATGGACCCTATGAAATAATAATTTCACTGTCCCCTCCCCTCCACCATTATTGTGAATTAGAAACACTCATGTCAGCCCAGGACTGGAGGAAATGAAATGCAGTTCTACCAGAGATTTGGTGATGTTTGTATGTAGCAGCTAAAGACCCCCAAAATTGGACATGATTTTCAGTGCTACTGAGTTTGTGAGAAGATTAAGTTAGGAAAGAACTTGGAGCTTTAAGGGAAATTGCTTTCAGAATGGGGGGCAAAAAGAGACACATTTGAGGCTATGAGGCAAGAACCTTTGGACAGGTGCCCAGAAAAGTAGGAAGCCTTATTCCCATCTCCCCTTCTCTATCTAGCTTCTCTGTTTAAAAAAGGCATGGCTTCCTGTTCTAGGACTAGAATGTGCTCTCTTCTTTGGGGATTTTCTGAAGACAATTGTGGCTGCAATTAAGTGACTGGGATATTTTTCTTCACCTTTGTAAGATGCAGTATAAGTTGCACCCTAGATAATATATGTGAAGGAAAGGTTAATTCTATGCTAAAACATGTTTAGGATGTTTTTTATCTCAGGAAATAAACATGGAAAATCTTCACTTGCATTCTATTTTGTTATAGTTAAGATAACCATATAATTTATCCTTAAATCCGGGACACTTTTGAGAATGCAAGGAGGGTACTGTTAATAATTACGCCTGGACAACATAAACCAGAGTTGTCCCAGGCAAACTGGCATGTATGACCACTTATAAGGCAATCTTTGTGTTTAATAAATATATCATCACATTGTGTAAATTTTAGCCTTCAAGCTTGACAATCTGATTTTTTTAAAAAGCATTAACAGTGATACTATATATTAGATATGTAATCTTTTTTTTTTTTTTTTTTTTTTTGTGGTACGCGGGCCTCTCACTGTTGTGGCCTCTCCCGTTGCGGAGCACAGGCTCTGGACGCGCAGGCTCAGCGGCCATGGCTCACGGGCCCAGCCGCTCCGCGGCATGTGGGATCTTCCCGGACCGGGGCACGAACCCGTGTCCCCTGAATCGGCAGGCGGACTCTCAACCACTGCGCCACCAGGGAAGCCCTAGATGTGTAATCTTTTAGTTAATGCTAATACACTAAATAGAATCCCTCCAAGAAAGAATGTTCCATTTTTCCCTCCTGGTGCTTTGAGTATTTTGAGCATTATTATCTGTTTTATAGATAAAGTAAATCAGCACAGGAAGCTAGTCAATTGTACCAAATCACACTGCCAGGCTGAGCTCAAAGCTAAAAACTCTGCCCTTGAATCCCCAGCAATTGTGCTGCTCACTGAACCATGAAAAACTGCATTCTAGAATTTGATCAGATTTCTATTACGGACTCGCCAGAGGTGGAGACCCGTTACCACCTTTCAGATAAGAAGTCTTGTGAAGTTTGTCAACAGGCTTCTCCTGGTTTACATTAATCGTCTTCACCCCCTTCTATAAAGAGCCCAAGTACTGAGTCCTCCTGATCGTTAGTCATGTAGTTTGGGCTTTTTTAGTAAAGATTTCTTTGAGCAGTCAAGAAGGGATCCAGGTATTCATTAAGTTTAGTACTTGGGATTTTTCTGTGTTGCAGTAACTAAGCAACAATTTAGATGTTTTAACTTAGCATGTCCTGCATCAGCAAGTTTAAAAAAAGAACTGTCAAGCCATACTTGGTAGAACCTCCCTTGGACTCTCCCACCCTCTGTATAGTTCCTGTACATCTTGGCTGCTCATCTACTACTACTAACAGAAACCTCTTTTGTCTCAGCCACTCTGACAGCCTTGTCCAAGCCTTTCCCACTTTGGGGCAGCTGGATAACCAGTGTCTTCAATAATCGGTAGGGCTGAAACCAGTGATTTGATCATCCAGTACCTTTTGTAACAATTCTCACATCCATATTTTGACCTACTCTGTAATGCTACACCTTTGAATATTATTTGTCTGTTTGTGAAAATACAGCTCTCCAAGTTAGCAGTTTAAGAATTGTGCTTATTCCCCAGACACTAAGGATATACATTTCAAACAAACACTAGATTTTTAAAGTGAATAGCTAATGAAACTTATTCAGTGACATAAACTGTGAAAGGTCTGCTACATAACATTCAATACATGTTAGATGGATTTGACTTTCCAGGTATACAATTTTGGAAGCAGAACTACAGCACTAAGGCAACCATGGCAGGCACGTGTAAGATGGAGAACCTGTTCTTAGGAAAGCAGCATTCTGTAGCAAAGTGGCACAGAGCAAAGCTTTGTTACTGGTCACACCTAGGATTCTCAGTTCCATAACATACCAGCTGTGTGATCTCTACCTCTTAGCTGTAGTTTCATTATCTATAAAATGAGGATTAAGAACTGTCCTTGTCTTAGAGGTCTGTTGTGTCTTAATTGGGACAGTGCATTTAAACAGTCAACTAGACTTGTTTCTGTCTTCTCCTAGATTGTGTGTATCTCAAATGCAGGGTGTTAAGAGTTCCATGAGCTAAAGTATGTAAAGTGTACAGAAGAGCTATAGTTACTAGCTCCCAGGAAATGAACCTGGGTAAGAAGTAGGACAATACATGAAGCTCAGTTTAACTTGGCCTCTTTATCTAAAAAGTTAACCAGTTGAGTGTTTTCCTAGTTTTCCCATAGCTGTGGAATCTACTCAGTGGTTAAGGGGACAAGAACAAGTCAGGATGTCTTGTGGAAGAGAAAAGGCAAGGGTCTAGATTGGTAATCAAGGAACTGCATATAAAGGGTACTGGATATCTGAGCAAAATATAATCTAGTGGACAAACCGTTTTGATGCCATTGTCATGTAAGGAGACCTTGGGATTTACTTAACCTCTTTTAAAGATTTCCTTATCCCTAAAAAAAGGCTGTCTTTTAGTTTAGTTTTTTTTTTTTTTTTTTTGCGGTACGCAGGCCTCTCACCGTTGTGGCCTCTCCTGTTGCGGAGCACAGGCTCTGGACGCGCAGGCTCAGTGGCCATGGCTCACGGGCCCAGCCGCTCCACAACATGTGGGATCTTCCCGGACCAGGGCACGAACCCGTGTCTCCTGCATCGGCAAGCGGACTCTCAACCTCTGCAAAAAGGCTTTCTTTTAAATCTACCTACCTCTTTTTAAGGAATGCTCGTCCAAATGACCATCTTAAAAAATAAGGCCTAATATAAAACAAGGCAGAGCAAAAACTTAAAATGTTAAATAATCCTCTTTTCTTGTGTGACACTAACACTTTAAGCATAGCTTAGAATTCTAGATGGATGGAGATTCTATTATACTTGTGAATCTGATTGATTTTAGCTAACCTCAACTAGGAGATGTGGACATCTACAATAGTTTTAAGAATTTAAAAGCAGCAAAGCTTTTTGTCCCCTCAAACACCTTATCTGTAAGTGCTATGAACCAAATTGTGCCCCTGCCACCCTAATCCATGTTTTAAGTCCTAACCTGCAACGTGATGGTATTTGGAGATGGGGCCTTTATGATGGGATTAGTGTCTGTATAAAAAGAGACAACTGAGAGCTTGCTTCTCTCTCCATATGGGAGGAAACAGTGAGGAGCCGTCTGCAAGCCAGGAAGAGCTCTCATCGAAACTGAGAACTGAACTAGCTAGCAGCTAGATCGTGGACTTCCTAGCTTCCAGAACCGTAAGAATTTCTACTGTTTAAGCCACCCAGTCTATGATATTCCGTTATGGCAGCCCAAACTGCCATACAGTGGAACTGTGGAATTGCTCTAGAGAAAGCAGAGGAACTAAGCTGAACCTGCTTTGTCTCCTCCTTGTTCTGGGAATCCCAGAGAACTGCAAGATATAGTATGAAAAGAAATTGTTCAACGCATCAACATAAAAACCTGCCCTCTGGGCTTCCCTGGTGACGCAGTGGTTGAGAGTCTGCCTGCCGATGCAGGGGACACGGGTTCGTGCCCCAGTCCGGGAGGACCCCACATGCCGCGGAGCGGCTGGGCCCGTGAGCCATGGCTGCTGAGCCTGCGCGTCCGGAGCCTGTGCTCTGCAACGGGAGAGGCCACAACAGTGAGAGGCCCGCGTACCGCAAAAAAAAAAAAACAGAAAAAACCCTGCCCTCATTGAGAATACTGTTCAAATGCGATAGGAACAAACTCTATAAGAAGGCCCAAATTCTCTTCTGGTATTAGAATTCTATTGCCTTGTCTTATCTAAAATAAATGAGCTTATAGTTAGGATTCTATTTTGCAAAAGGACTGTTGCAAAAGGACTAGTGCTAAGTTTTAAAATGGTGGTAAAAAAAGAACTTGCTTATGTCAGGTACCCAGGCAAGAATGTGTTTGTCAGAGGAATGTCATTTCACGATGGGAAACCCCCAGCCCTGCTCCAGAGTGATCTTATATTTCACTACCTATTTCACAGTTCCACTTTAGGTGGGTACTTTTAGGAGCTATGTTAAGACATCAAATGCAACTTTAAAAATTTATGTTTTTTTTGTCCAAAGGCAAAAAGCAGAAATCCTTTCTAAAAACAGAATATACCACAAATTAGTCACTTGTTTATAGCCCCACTCACACTGGGTTTCAAGAAAGGCTAGCAAACCCCCTGTGGAAAGAAAACAGCAACTATACACCAAGTTTGATAATGTGACCCTTACTACAGGCATAGCAGTATCTTTCGTAAAAGAAAGCGGGGTGGTGGCAGCAGGGGCAGATAGGGATAGTTCCCTGACTTCATGTGTAGATAACCTGGTTACAAAGCAAGGCTCGCCTTGAAGGGAGAAGAGGAAATCCTCACAGCGGACAATGTGTTGCTGAAAGGTGGTTTGTGGAGGGGGGGCTGTTCCCAGGCAGCCTATTTAAATGCCTTAGTGAATGGCAGATCACATACAGAGGGATGTCTCGGGCTGTTTTTCTTTCTCTCTTTATGACAACAATTTTGCAGTTAATCAAGCTCTGGACTTGCTCTGGGAAGCCCAGAATTGGGCCTAAAGATTAAAATAAATGGAAAAACTGTGAAACCATGAAAATACATTAAAAAAAAAACTTTTCAGGTGTAATACACAAAAGCAAACAAGTTTATCTTAAAAAATATCAAGTATCACATCCATAGACTATTCCTAATTATAATTACGTCTTAAAGCAACATTTGTCTTTGTTTACAAATACAGCAGCAGGTGATAAAACCTAACATCTCAAACAGATTGCTTACAGTTCATAATACAAACAAATGTGTGTCAAATCACATTTTAGGCAGTTTAACTTAAAATGCATAGACAATTACATACATTAAATTTGTCATTATTAAGTCAATGAAAAAAATCACAATATCAAGAAAAAATACAAAAATATCAAGGAAAAGAATGTTTATAGAACACGCATAAGAAGTCAAGTTTACTTAATGGCAATAAATCAGGATCTACTAATCAGTGACAGGCAGTGAAAGTGCCTTTATCCAGGGGAAAATTAGAGGAAAAACATCCCATTACTTTGCACTCTTGATAGTTGCACTGACAAACACTACAGTCTTGAAAGCATTTTCTTACTTTAAAAAAAGTTATGCCCTACTTTGTTCTTTAAATGCCCAAAGGCTAGTCTATAAATTCCACCAGCGGCAATACTAAAATATGTTTGTCCAGGTAAACTAATACTGGATGTACTCATCAATTCTGTAATGCCTCCCCCTAGGCTGTAAGCCTCTGAAAGACAGGCATTCTCTTCGTCTCTGTATCTCTGGCATCTGGCAAAGCATCTGGATCATTGACATCTGAGTGTCTGCTGAATGAATGCAGTTTTCAGATGCTGTCTATTGCCAGAAGCTTGCATGGCCATTTCTTTAATACTGATTATTTTATTGGCAATTTTTGTTTTACTTGGCAGAATTCTGAAAATAAAACAGTGTCTGTCTTCAATACTAAATATTGCTTTATTAAGATAAAATTATAGTCTTCTCTGAAAGCCACCCACCACTTTCTATGCACAGTACAGTGGATCAGTGTGATTCATCTGAATCAAGCCTTACGCTTTTCAAAAACTTGAACACTTGAAGGTCTGTGCTTAGGTTTAATTTCCGAGGTTTATAAACCAGGCATTTTATAAATCTAGCACTAGATTATTCAGGGTGAGGAAGGAAGACATTGGCACGAATCTTTTGGAAGTGTAGGCAACTGACTGATATGCAAACTAGGCACGGTATTTTAATTGAAACTCTGAGTAGAGCTATGTTGATACACACAAATAGTTTCAAAAGCTGTACATCTGACTACAACAGGTAGCACTAATAACTGTGAGGTAAAAAAAGCAGGGGAAAAACTGACTTCTTTCCTAGAAAATATTCTAATATCCCATGTAGTGGTATGACAGACCAAGGCCCCAAATTCACCCCCTTTCTTCTCTGCCCTTTCATTATTCTCTACTGAAAACAATAAACAGTAAAACTGACAAAGAATGAAGGAGGCCCTTGGGTAATTAAAAAAATGTATTGTCTATTCCCAAATAATCAATATATTACTTTACAGAAAACAGGGCTATGGAGTCACAGCTGTAAACAGCCATCTTCAAAAGCATGAACAAGGGCTTCCCTGGTGGCGCAGTGGTTGAGAGTCCGCCTGCCGATGCAGGGGACACGGGTTCGTGCCCCAGTCCGGGAAGATCCCACATGCCGCGGAGCGGCTGGGCCCGTGAGCCATGGCTGCTGAGCCTGCGCGTCCGGAGCCTGTGCTTCGCAACGGGAGAGGCCACAACAGTGAGAGGCCCACATACCGCAAAAAAAAAAAAAAACAAAAAAAAAAAAACAAAAGCATGAACAAGTGTCAGGCCGGGTCCAGTTGAGACAACCCATGGCATTGTAAGCACTCCTTTAAGGAGCCTTCCTTCTTGAGGACTGAGTGAGTGAGTGAGGACCTAAGGTCTATACTTTAAATTTTCATTGTCGTCTTTAGGCTCAAAATTTCAAAATCTAAGATTCTAACTTCAGAAACACTATTTCTCAACACATCTCAACTATCTCCATCAAATTTATCTTAAAATTCCTGCTCTGAAAGTCCAAATGCCAGCATATTCCGTACTTCATATTCCCTTAAGACCAAACATACTTTCTAACAAGCAGTCTCTTCCACAAACCAATCTCAGCCTAGCATAACTTGTTTTAAAAGCAACATTATTCCCTTGTAAAGACAAAAACCTTCTTAGATGCTTTTCTCCATTCCTCCCTTGAAACAACTTCTGCTTTTCTTAACTCCACCCTGAACCTAAAAATACCTTTTGCCCCCAAGTACCCACAAGAATTGAGATGCCCCTCCCTCAAGTTGAGAAATGATGCTTGAAAATTAAAAAGAATGTAAAAGCGAATTCTATTCCCTTTGATTTCAATTACGTTTAAAAAAAATTTCCCAAAAATCAGTTGGAAAATCCTCGAAGAGCCAAGTTTAAAACGGCAGTATCATCTAGGACACACTGGGCAGTATGGGTCACCAGCAGTTAATATACTTATAAGGGGTAATAATTCCAAATCTTGTATTCATGGCCCTTCAAATCCTTTAGCATAAGATTTTTTCTCTGATAGTAAATGGTCTCCACAATAAGAGATTCCCAAACTTGCTACCTGTTCTTCTTGTAGTCAAATGTTATCCTCTCTAGTGTTAAATATTTTATCTGAAGCCAGAGTTGTCAACTTATTCCAAGGTAGGACAACCAAAATAACCAAAAGGAGAGAGATCTTTGCTGCCATCTCACTTTGCCTATCATCCCTCCAGAGTTAGCTGACATTATGATATTGATTGACAAGTTAAGCTATGACACCTTCTAAGGCTACTGCCTTATAAACTGAAGGCTACAACAGATTCCAAGAGTGTTGCAGATAGCTGCCACTTGTCCCTGCAAAGAAGTGAAAGAAAAAAAGACTGTGCCACTATGAAAGGGCTGTCTAACATTCCCCAGTCTGAAAATATCTAAACAAATTAGTTTCAATTCTGAAAGCCTGAATCTATCATCTACTTAAGGGAGGCCTAAATACTGAATGTTCCTCTCAAAGGTGACAATCTTGCTTTCTTAAAAGGAGGTAGCTATCAAACCATTATATTGGCAGCATTTGGCATTCTTGACATTTTAACTATAAGAGAAACTACTAAATATTTTATTTCTAAGCAAAGGTAAGAGCTCCAGCATAAATCTCTCATATACTGGTCAAGAAAGTCACAATACATTTTAGTAACCTAATGGATACATTCAAAATTTGACAAATAACATGGTCAGTTCTATCCCAAATCTAAAAATAGGATTTAAAGATAAGGTGCCAAAAAGCTATTCTGGAGGTTACAAACAACACTTATTTTTAAGTAACACAGTCACACTGCTTTAAACTCAATTGCAGAGATCTACACTTTATGATTATTCTCAGTGTTGCAGCTAGAGGATAATTTTTGAGGATGGCACTCATTCTTCTACCTATATACCTGTCTTACCTGTCAACAAATACAGAACTGAACTGTTAGCCATAAGCACGTTACAAACAGATCCAGGAAAACTATGCAAGAGACGATGACATAGCTTAACCACTCTGAAAGACGTAACGTGTTTCGATCACACTTGTACAAAGAGAACAGTCATGTCTGTATGACTAAGGTTCTCTAAACATAACTTCTGTGTTTGTGATAGACCCCGAGAGTGTGCCAGCTTTCTGCATCAGGATGGAATGAAGGGAAGTGCTTCTTCTAAAGAACCGAGGGAGAGGGGGCTACAGGAAGAGTCCTGCAGAAGAGTGTTTTGTGGGAAGGCAAATTACTTGTTACTATGAAGCAGTTCCTAGGGTCTCTTCTACTTTGAGGTTCAAGACAAAGGAGAGAAATATTTCCGTCCTTGAGCTCTTTCCAAAGTAATATGGACACATCATAATCTATTCTACAAGTACAAAGAGATCACCAATTCTCTAAGAATATAATTTACATATACATGTTGGCCTGCATTAAAAAGAAAACAGTTTCCATAAAGGGCAGATTTTAGAGCTGTATGACCCATATGGCTAAAAATACATCAGGAACTCAAAATGAAGTAAAGTTTTTACTAAAAGCTCAAGGATAAAAATGAACTCAACATCTGACAATAATTACCAACAGTTTTAAAATGTATATCCAAAAGATAACCTCAGAAGGACCAGGTTTATTTATCCTATAGATAGAGCAGCTCAAAATGTTGAGAGGCATCATTTGTTTAAATTATGACAATGTGATTGTTTTCAAAGTGTGTTTATTTAGGGGAAAAAGTGATAATATAAGTATTTAGTTTCATAATTTAAACAAATCGAAAATTTGTTTTAAACAAATTGTATCAAAGAGCTATTCAATATACTTAATTACTTTAACTTTCCATAAAAACCGAATAAAAATCACATTTGAATGATTTACTTTTACATTTTTATCTGATTGTTTCCATCAGATGTACTATACATCCAAGCACAAGAGGCAGATATCTTCTGAGAGGTGCAAGAGTTGTTCTTTCATGAATGCCCTCTAAGAATAGTGAAACAGCAATTTTTATATATGCATTCAAGTGCATATATATATATGTACTTCAAAAAGCAATGCGTCATCTCTTCATCCATTGTTAACTTAATGGTAAGACTGCAATAGAAAAAAGAAAAAGTAAACTTCTAGATTTTGTAAATGGAGTTGATTAACTCCTTGCTGTGGCTTAAAATAAACTTATTGCTTAATAAAGCCAAACAGCTAATCATCTCACTTATTCTGGCATACAATTTACAAAAATAATTTTTTAAGACAATATATATAGAGCAAAAAGTTACACTAATGAAAAGAAGTTTTAGGGGCACTTTATTAAGGTATTTCTCCTTTACAATTGAGGTGGATGTTTGATTAATCTGGTTGGAGATCTGATTAGTACTTTGTTAAGAATAAATAGATTTTTTCGCCCCTATGGAGCATCTGACTTGGCTCAGTTCATGGGGAAACAGGGTGCTTTTCTATTTGGTCATACGCCCAAGAAAGGGTCCTCGACTAAGATGTCAACCCTACTCCAGCTTGGCTGACAGAAAAGCACACAGCATTACATATAATTGGCAATGCAGAGATTGGTATAATCTTGAGATCAGTACTGTTAAGGAGCTAACAAAACCTTGGCTGAGAAACACTATGGACAGTTGCATGAAAGATGGGCAACATTACACATTCACTGCCCTGGATTCTCTAAAAATCTACCTCTATATCTAGCCAGACTGGCAGAGATTACTTTTAGTGAACTTGTGCTTTGGTGTGATGCTATAAAACAGTACTGAGAAATGTTAAAAAAAAAAAAAAAAATCCAACGAAACACATCTTTGAGTTTACCTCAAGGATGCTGTTGAGGACACTGCTTACTACATTACAAAGTCTTTGGGGATATTTGGGGAATTTTTCTACTTTTAGTACCAGGAATATTGTTTTCATCCTTTTAAATGCTTTACCTAAGTTTACCTGAAGTTTGAAAGTTACTCTTTTTTAATATACACACACCTTTTTAAAAAAGGTTTAAAAGCTTTCTAATCTTCCATCCGAAACTGGAGACAATCTTTCAGTTGTGCTTATGGGACTATTACTGCATGTTAAATAACAAATTAAACACTCACATGGGGGCCACCGGGCATCGGTGGAGCACCGGAAGGTCCTGAAGGCACTTGAAAAGGATTACTGGGACTGGGATAGAGTCCTGGTGTGGGATATGATCCTGCAGGGGCAGGATATGGCGCTGGCGGTCCCCAGGCTCCTGGTGGAACAGTGCCCCATGGAACAGGTGGTGCAGCCCCTGGTGCTTGGGGAGGAGGAGGAGCGGGATATGGCCCTGGAGATGGATATGGCATATTAGGGGTAGGATACTGCCCTCCCATTCCTGGTGCCCAAGGTCCAGAAGACATGGATCCCCATGGACCTAAAGGACCAGCTGCAGCTGGATCTGTGGGCGCACCATAGGGTCTCGGAAGCTCTGGAAAGGGCATATTTGGTGTAGGATATGGCCCTGTGGGGCCAGGGCCTGGCACAGTTGGGGCTGGATAAGGACCACCAGGTGGGGGGCATGATGGTCCAGAAGGAGGAAAGGGTGCAGGGGGTCCTGGAGGTGGTCCGGTGGGAGGCACAGAGGGATACATTCCTGTTGGTGCTGGTCCAAAAGGCACAGTGGAGGGTGTTGCACTTGGTGGGAGTCCAGATGGCACAGAAGGTGGAGCACTTGGGTTATTCCAAGGGTTGGAACCTGGCCAGCCTTGAGGAGGTTGGCCGGGTTTTGTATTGCTCACAGCAGAGGTTTTGGCAGGGGAGTGTTCAGGTAGCGCATCTGCCAACTGGAATACAAAACAGGCGTGTCTTATTGACCTTATTCAGGGACAAGCAATGCCAAACATAATTACAAACCCATAAAGGATAGTAAGCTATAGGGTCAGGGATTCTTCAAAAGCCAAGCTGTTCAGTTTTTTAAAAAACAACTCATTTAATACAAAATTTAGGAGTTACCTCGAATAGCAGCTTTACAATGCAAATTCCTCAGAGAAGCTCAAGTTTTCTAAATACAAGTGATTAACAAAGTGTGATCTCGATCCTAGCTTTACCTCAAGTAAGTTACATACCCTCTCTGAGCTTCAGTTTCCTCATTTTCAAAACAACAGTTTAGGGTTAACCTGAGGCCTAAATGAGATAACTCATTTAATGCACTTAACACAGTGCCTGGTATGTAATTTTCAATAAATGTTGGCTATTATTAACACTATCAGGTAAAAAGAGAACAGAAGTAACCCTTTAAGAAATTTTCTACTTAAGGATTCATAAAGAAATAAATACAACAGAATGCATTTTCAAACATAGCTCAGTAAATTAAGGCAAATCATCTATCAAAATCACATGCTAAAAAAACAAAAACCAAGAACCACAAAAAGCATCTCTTTTACATTGGAAGACTCAGGGCCCACAGTTAGGACCATGTCTTTTTTCTAAGAGCCAAAAAACTTACGAAGAGTAAATGCATCAACTTACCGAAAATTCATCAGACATTTTCCTAAAAACAAAACCAAACAAAAAAAAAAAGAAAGAAGGAATATTTCAAAACCAGCGTTTAATTTCTTATATATTCTTTAAGGAACTATGCATACACTATTTTTACTTAAATGGAATCTTAATCATTTACATAATGATTTTCTTTATACAGGAAAAATTTCCATAATAGTTCATACACCTCTGTAAACTTCATCCCTTTTTACTGGCTGCACATCATATAAAAGTGATCCATAATTTAGTTTACAGTCTCAAGTTGGTGGTGGTTTAGACTGTTCACAGTTTGAATTGTTTTAAACAATGACACAGTGAACATCTTTAAACACCTATCTTTTCGAGTCTATCACCAGGAAAAAGTACAGAAGTGAAATACATAGTCAACAGGTAAAGTCCTCTAAGATCCATCTCAAAAAGTCCATGCCAGTTTACACTCTACCTTTTTAAAACTCCTCTTCACCACTGGATGTTATTAAATTTATAAATCATTTTCCATTATAATAGGTTAAAAATTGGCATCTTGTTTTAACTTACATTTCTTTAATTAAGTGGAAAATAGAGCATCATTTAAATTTAATACCATATTTAGACTTCTTTTTCTGCGAATAAGCTCATGCCCTTGGACCACTTTTATCAATTTTTCTAATTGAAGTATAATTAACTTTCAATAAAATGCACGGATCAGTGTTCAGGTAACCAAGCTCTGACAGTTGCATATGCCCCTGTGACCATCCAAGACAGAACATTTCCTTCACTCCATAGGTTTACTTGTGCCACATTCCAATCAATTCCCCTTTGCCACTCAGCAATCACTTTCTTAGTTTTCGCTTGTTCCTTGACTTCATATAAATAGAATAACACAGTATGGACTCTATTTTGCCTTTGATCATTTTACTACTTAGTAGTACATCTTTTTTTTTAATGCTTTGTAAGACATTAAGGAAATTAGATGTCTGTCATATGAGACAGAAAAATTCACCTATGGGGCTTCCCTGGTGGCACAGTGGTTGAGAGTCCGCCTGCCGATGCAGGGGACATGGGTTTGTGCCCTGGTCCGGGAAGATCCCACATGCCGCGGAGCGGCTGGGCCCATGAGCCATGGTCGCTGAGCCTGCGCGTCCAGAGCACAGTCCGCAATGGGAGAGGCCACAGCGGTGAGAGGCCTGCGTACCGCAAAAAAAAAAAAAAAAAAAAAAAAAAAAATCACCTATGCTTTCTAATAGTACTTCTATGGTTTAACTTGTTTAAAACCTTTCTGTTCTTTCAAACAACAATTACTGAATAATCTATCTTATTTCAACAGACTTGACAAGCTACCTTTAAAAAAAAATTATTTATTATTTATTTATTTTTATTTTTGGCTGTGTTGGGTCTTTGTTGCTGCGCACGGGCTTTTCTCTAGTTGCGGCGAGCGGGAGCTTCTCCTGTTGCGGAGCACGGGCTCCAGAGCGCAGGCTCAGTAGTTGTGGCGCACAGGCTTACTTGCTCTGCAGCATGTGGGATCTTCCCGGACCAGGGCTCGAACCCATTTGACAAGCTACCTTTAATACATTCTACAGTTGCTATTGACAACAAACACTGAATATATATACATACATACACACATATATGTAAATATATCATGGAACAGGCACCATGCTAAGTGCTTTAGGTGTATAACCTCGTTTAATAGATGCAGATTCTATTACCACTCCCAGTGTATAGCTGGAGGAAAGGAAGCTTAGCAAGTTACCTTGTTTAAAGTCAGAGCTAGTGACAAGCAGAGGAGATTCAAATCCAGGTATCGTCTGACTGCAGAGCCAAGGCTCTTTTTTTAAAAATATATATATATTTTTAAAATAAATTTATTTATTTTATTTATTTATTTTTGGCTGTGTTGGGTCTTCATTGCTGTGCGTGGGCTTTCTCTAGTCGTGGGGAGCAGGGGCTACTCTTCTTGGCGGTGTGTGGGCTTCTCATTGCGGTAGCTTCTGTTGTTGCAGAGCACAGGCTCTAGGCGCGCAGGCTCAGTAGTTGTAGTGCACGGGCTTGGTTGCTCCACACCATGTGGGATCTTCCTGGACCAGGGCTCAAACCTGTGTCCCCTGCATTAGCAGGCAGATTTTTTTTTTTTTTAAATAAATTTATTTATTTATGTATTTTTGGCTGCATTGGGTCTTCCTTGCTGCGTGCAGGGTTTTCTCTAGTTGTGGCGAGCGGGGGCTACCCTTCGTTGCGGTGCACCGGCTTCTCATTGTGATGGCTTCTCTTGTTGTGGAGCACGGGCTCTAGGCGCGTGGGCTTCAGTAGTTGTGGTGCTCGGGCTTAGTTGCTCTGTGGCATATGGGATCTTCCTGGACCAGGGCTCGAACCCCTGTCTCCTGCATTGGCAGGCGGATTCTTAACCACTGCACCACCAGGGAAGCCCCCAGAGCCAAGACTCTTAACCACCAAGTCATAGAGCCTCCATCATTTCCCAAAGGTATTGTGAACTCTATTCTTTCCTACTGATCCACACTATAACATCTCATCAGGGCAGCTTTAAATTTTAAACAAATTTTATGACCTACTATTACTATTTATTTCAGATTTTCCTGAATATTTTCATGCTTATTTTTTTCTAGATCATTTTGTAAAAAAACAAAACAAACAAACAAAACCCAACAACACAACAAATAAACACATTAAGTTTACAGATTAATTTAGGGGACATTTCATACATTTAAAGTATAAAATATTCTCATTCAAGAACAAGGTATGTCTTTCTAGTTCCCACCACTGTCATTTATTATCACTCAGTTTTTTTAAAAAAAAAAAATTATTTATTTTATTTTTGGCTGTGTTGGGTCTTCATTGCTGCGTGCAGGCTTTCTCTAGTTGCTGGTAGCGGGGGCTACTCTTCTTTGCGGTGCGTGGGCTTCTTATTGCGGTGGCTCCTCTTGTTGCAGAGCACGGGCTCTAGGCACGCAGGCTTCAGTAGTTGTGGCACATGGGCTCAGCAGTTGTGGCTCATGGGCTCTAGAGCGCAGGCTCAGTAGTTGCGGCACACAGGCTTTGTTGCTCCGCGGCACGTGGGATCTTCCCGGACCAGGGCTCATACCCGTGTCCCCTGCATTAGCAGGTGATTCCCAACCACTGTGCCACCAGGGAAGTCCCCACTCAGTAGTTTTTAAAAATCAAGACTCCTACACATTTTTTGAGTTAGATTTCTAAATGGTAAACGTTTTCTTGTGGTTGTAAACTGGTTCTTCCATTATATATTCTAATTGGTTGTTCATATATGGGAAAGCCTTTCAAATTTTAGTGTATTACTTTTGTAAGCAGTGACATTATTGAATTATTTTATCCTGAAAGTCTCTCAGTTGACTCTCTGGAATCTGCAGATAAAGAATTATGCCATTAGCAAAAAATAATTTTACCCTCTCTTTGTAGTATTTACACCTCTTTTCTCTTTTGCCTAAGCTAGGACTTAAACAACAATGAAATATTAAATAAGATAGTGTGAGCACAGTAGTCTTCTTCTCAACTCTCCTGGCAATACTTCTAATGTTTATATATGACTCATTTTTAGTTTTGAGATTTAAAAAACAATTATAGTAAGGAAGTTTCTATCTATGCCTATTTTGCTAGACTTATTTATTCCTATTTTGCTAGTTAAAAATAAAAAACCCAACACTGAATCTCTTCAGATGATTTTTTTTGGCATCTAATGAGTTGATCTTGCAGTTCTTCTCCTTTGTCCCATCAATACACAATATAGTTACATATATATTGCTTAATATTGAGCCATCCTTGCATTTACAGTTTTATTATTTATGATTTGGTTATCATGAGGAATGATAAAGGAAATGAACAGGAAGCCTACTGCTGCAACTGCTATAACCCTGCTCTTAATTCATAATATTAAAAAACACATCATGAATGTATAGCAATACAATTATCTAGTCATTCCCATGTTAAGGTTTGTTTTATACTAAAATGTCACATCACACAATAGTAAATTCTTAGGACTAAAGTTTATCCATGCACAACAAGTTTAAAGTTTACCTAAGACTAACATTCTTTTCAAACAGGGTGAGCCTTTTCGAAACAGAAAATAGTTCTGTATCAAAGTTCACACTAATCCTGGAGCAGAAAACCTAACCAACTAAGCAACTCATTGAATTTCACATGGTCTTACAGTTTGGGTTTTCAAAATTACTCATCTCCCTCTTAGTTTGTGAAAAACTATGGTTAATTAATCATAGCATTACATTAAAATATTGTATTCCATTAGTTAATAATATCAAACTGATTCACAACTCTGGCTTTCAAAAGTTTAAATTCAAAATCAAATCCTGGAAGATAGAGGAAATAATAAAGCCCCAACCAAAGGGATTAGAAATAAGTCACTTCCTGTTCTACAGAACTGCATAGTAAAGTGACCTGCTCTCCATACCTAGAATAAACAGTGTTCATATTAATTGGAAACATTCCAATTTATTATTTGGAGAATACTTTCATCATAAAAAGGTTAAAAGATAGAGTTGGACATCACTATTCCAATATGAGAAGAGTTGCAGAATGTAAAAAAAAAAAACAAACCACGAAAACCCCTAGGTTTTCTTTTTTTATTTCTTTTTTTTGGCTGTGCCACATGGCTTGTGGAATCTTAGCTCCCACACCAGGGATTGAACCTGGGGCCCCAGCAATGAAAGTGCCAAGTCCTAACCAATGGACCGCCAGGGGATTCTCCAAACCCTAGATTTTCTAAAAAACGATTCTCAAACATATGGATTATGCTAATTAAGATGAGGCCAATGCAACCTTGAACTAGGGGAAAAAAAGTGTAAAATCAAGGAAGATTTAAATTTTTCTTTTCAGAATAATCTAAAGTTATCACTTCCAAACTTTCTGTTAATACTTTATGGCAGTACACATTATGTGAAGAATAATCACTGTATTTTTATTTTTTTAAATTTTTGGCTGTGTTGGGTCTTCGTTGCTGCGTGTGGGCTTTCTCTAGTTGTGGCAAGCAGGGGCTACTCTTCATTGAGGTGCACGGGCTTCTCATTGCGGTGGCTTCTCTTGCTGCGGACGATGGGCTCTAGGCGCATGGGCTTTAGTATTTGTGGCACGAGGGCTCAGTAGTTGTGGCTCGCAAGCTCTAGAGCGCAGGCTCAGTAGTTGTGGCGCACGGGTTTAGTTGCTCCGCGGCATGTGGGATCTTCCCGGACCAGGGCTTGAACCCATGTCCCCTGCACTGGCAGGCGGATTCTAAACCACTGTGCCACCAGGGAAGCCCAATCATTGTATTTTCTGAGGAGCAATTTTAAAACAAGAGTACAAAATTTCTTTCAACATGCACTAGAAAAGTAAAACATTTCTGTAAGCGTATGGCCTTTAGAGTAAAAATGGTAATTCCATCATGGGGAGGTTTAAAAAAGTTGAACTCCATAAATTACTAGTGACTATTGGAAAAGGAATATTTCAATAGGCCATCAAATTGTAGTGGAGTCATAAACAGTATGGGACTACACTGTTTTGAAACATGGACACCAATCCTTTTGTCTGAATCTTTTGACAAAGGCAAACTTTTTAACCAGAGACCACCTTCCCATCAGCAAAACAGTTATAATTCCCGACTACTTCACAGATAAGTAAAATATTTAATAATCTACAGTTATAAACAAGTAACATATTTATTAAGAGTCACTAAGGGAAATCAGGATTTTTGCATGGTTTTGTTTAGTATGGAGAGAGGATACAGTAGTGGTAATATATTGTACTGAAAATATAAATTTTGAATGAACGTATAGGATAAACTTTAGTATTGGCGCTTATCAGATACACTCTAATTTACATTTGGGCAACTCAAGAAATTGGGGATCTGCAAGTTTTTGAACATTTTAAATTACTTAGAAACATGTAATTAAAAAAATTTTTTTCCCCACAACCTCATGTCAGCCGTATTTTCTACATTCAGATACTTATTGGAACATAAGTGCCAGGTACTGCGTTGGGCCTTGGGGAAATGAATAGTATTGCGTGGAATAAACGCTTAAAGGCGTTCACAGTATGGCGGAGAACTACCATTTAAACAGTAGGTTACCTGGGGTAAGCGCAGGGCTCTATGGGAGCACCTCGAAAAGCTCCTATAGGAATCAAGGAAAGGAGTATCAGACAAGGAGTCCCGAGGAGTGGTGCCTTTGCAGTCTGGGAGAACAATGAGGTGAAGAGCTGCGACAGGCCCTAGGGAAAGGAGCAGTTTGTGCAAAAGCTGAGAGGGGGACAAGAGATCTGTGGGAAGTGTAAGCCAGCGGTGCCCAACCTTTTCGGCACCAGGGGCCGGTTTCACGGAAAACAAATTTTCCACGGAAGCGGGGGTGGGGGGAGGGGGATGGCTCAGGCGGTAATGCGAGCGATGGGGAGCGGCAGATGAAGCTTTGCTCGCTCACCGCAGCTCACCTTCTGCAGTGCGGCCCGGTTCCTAACTGGCCACGGACGTGCGGGTCCGTACGGGCCCGTGGCCTGGCGGGTGGGGACCCCTGGTGTAAGCAGTTCAGATTGGTTAGAATGTAGAAAATGGAGGAATATGAAAGCCTTAGCAGAGAGTCTCTAGACCAAGGTTTGAATGTCTCTGAGTCAGCTTACCTGAATGAACCTGTTACTTCAACTATAAAGAATGGGCCAGTAACAGGAGAGACTAAATGGGACTGGTAAATCAAGTGCCTATAATAAAAGTGCCCGGAAAACAGACACATTATCTTGTCTTCCTCTGTGTATGGGCATATTGCTTATGGTTAAAAAGAGTGAACACCAATAGTATGACAGACTACGTAACACTGCACTTCACTGGCTGGCTCTGCACAAGCTGAGCTGTGCAAACCCCAGAGGTGAAAGCAGACAGGAGTAGCATCCACTTCATAGATTTGCTGTGAGACTTACATAATAAACAACTCTCTTGGTCACTGTCTGGCACATAGCAAAAACTCAACAAATGTTAGCTTTTACAAATTGCTACGATAGGTCCACAAACCTTTATCTACAGTTCTCAGTTCAGAAACCTCTAAAAATGAAAGAAATGCTCCCAGGTTTGGCATAAAACTTACTTGGTGGCAAAACCTGACCTGAGGCTATTTTACAGTTTCCACTAATTCTCCCCTATTCGCTGCACAAATATTACTGTTGGATTAGGGGATGCTGCCCCGACTCTGCTAGTGTGATCTCTCATCTTTGCACCTTATTGTCTTTCTAAAATCTAAAGATAAAATCCAAAGATTTCTGAATTCCAAAACACACTGGTCCCAAGGATTTCGGTTAAGGGGTTGTCTCTGGGTCTCCGTTCCTCCTGGAGAGAGGAAAAGGACATTCTAGTACACACAGCTCAAGTTTCTGAGACAAACTAGTTTTGAATAGGAGGTTCAAGACACCAGTAGCAAGAAAAATGTCTGTTCTCCCTGCCCAAAGAACACTCCTAAACAAAGAACTTCCGAAAGATTTCTGAAGGCTACCTTCCCCTGTAATGAGGCCCATACAACCACCACGTGTACGAGTGTGTATTTCTTTAGTAGCAATGCTATAAAAAAATTTTTTTTTCAGTCAGGTGAGTACGGTTCGATGCTTCAACATTAGAATCCTCATTTATTAAAAGCACTACTCTTGGTTTTCAGAAGAAAACGGTCCAAAGCCACCAAGCGCTCCTAAATCCTGCAAAAAGGGAGTATTACAGAACTCAACACTTCCCATCGTTTCTGTCATGGGTATTCGTCTAAGGTATCTGCTAGCAACTCCTCTAGAAAATAATGACCAAAACGTCACAATGAGAAAAATCTTAAACTAGCGTCACAGACTCCACCAAGAATCTGTTCAGGCCTCCCTCTCCCTTTCATTGGAAATTACTGAGTGGGGGAGGGGGCCAGGGCCAAGGGGCGGGAGGCCGGCAGCCCTAAAGGGCCAAACGAACAAAAGGAGTCCGGGATCAACCGGAGCGAACCGGCCTCCGAGCGGGTCGCGCCTGCCCGGGAAGGGGTGGGGGAGGGGCCAGGCCGCTCCCCGCCCCGCCCCCAGCCAGGCCTGACGTCACGCGCGGAGAAACCCATCGGGCGCGACGTCACCCGCCTCCGACGCCTTCTCCTTGGGGGGCGAGAGAGCCGACATCCCGCAGCCGGGAGGAAGACGACGGGGAGAAACCCTTAGCCCCCGGCCCCCAAAGAGGCGACTCAGGCATCTCCGTTACTGCGCCCGCGTCCCGCTTGGGCGTGCTCCTTTGCTCCCCTCCACGACCCCGCCAGCACCGAGGCAGCCTCACCCGGCAAGATCCGAACCCGCAGCAAGGTCTAGAAGCGGCGATGGGTCCGAGGGAACTGAGCGCTGAAGAACTGAGCGCAGCCCGACCGACGGCAGCGGCGACGGAGACTGGGTCGGCAGCAGCACCAGCAGAGCGCGGCTCCTCCTGGCGCCGGAACAGGAAGCGCCGAGCTTCGAGCGCGCTGCCCCCGCCCGCGCTCCGCCTCTCCTCTGGTCGGCCGGGCCCGGCCGCGCGCGCGCCCCCTACAGGGCCCGGGTGGCACTGCGGCCCGCCCGGCCCCGGCGGCGCGGCTGTTCGTTGCGCTCGCTCCCGGGCGGCTGTTTTCTCTCGGTGGGCGGGAGGAAAACGCCCCGATGTTCCGGAGTTCTGAGCAGTCTGGAGGAAACGCCAGTGGCCGGTGGCGTTCTGGGCAGCCTGGCGGAAATTGTTAACTTGTCTCCTGAAGAGAAGGTTGAAGTCAGGTTCTGGATTCCCTACGCTTGCGGTCTTTAGAGCCAGGCCTCGAAGCTGGCTAGGTGTGAATGCAGCCTAACCCCGGGACACGGATCCGTTGGCCAAAATTGGAGAGAGCTAAAAGCGATACAGGAAGGGGAAGACGTTTGCAAATGGCTTGACAAATCGATATTAACTAAAGGAACGGATGTCTTTGCAGATTTTTTTCTGATCAGTATTTCTTCTCCCACAGTTCAGTTTTGAATAAACCTTTACCTACCTACTCTGTCAGGCCCAAAAGATGATGGATTGACACATGGCCCCAGCCGTCAGGGAACGTGCTAGCTACTAATGAAGATGTCATAATTACGTGGTGTACAAAATATACACACATAACATACATATATTTTAATGTAAAAATTAAAAGTATGCAATATTCTTACAACATTTTACTTCATTGTTTTCATTTGCTGTTAGTGGATCGGTGGGTGGACATTTTACTATAAACTTCTTAAACGAAGACTTGTTTGGGTTTCCTCCACAGCACACATAATTCTCATTCTGAAAAATGAGCAACAGAGAAACTTCAAATACCTAAGCCTGGGGAAGACATGTTTTTGGTTAGGGGCAGTGGTCTATGGAAAATAATACCACTAGTGTGAACTACCTACCCTGCCCTAATGGGAGGCAGTGAATCAGCAGTGCCTTGTGGCACGGGAAGCAGTGCCATAGGAAGCCTGAAGCAACAGTAAGTCAGCAAAATAGTGCTATATTTAAGTTTTTGATATTTTGCTCATCATAGGGCTTTTTTTTGCATTAATTCTGATTTTTAAATGTTGCACAAAAAATTTTCATTACTGAGTTTACGGTCCCAAAAAATTTGTGCCCACGTTGAGTGTCTCACTCTACTCCTGGTCACGTGCATTAGAGTGACCAACAACCTCCAGCTTTTCCCATGTTCCCAGTCAATAACCAAGCATGGCGGGAGTTCTAGAGGTAGGCCATTCCTGTCCCATGTAGGCTCCTACAGGTAACCTGTTGGGAACTACATCCTCGCCTAGCATTTTTAGAAGTACACTGCCCACCCTACCCAATGCTTCCTTCAGTTTCTTTCACAGATGTCAGACCTGCAGTTTGGTATGATTTCCCCACCTTCTCCTGATCTCTTCCCCTTTATTCTTTTTGTGTGTGTGTTTATATGTGTGGAAGCCCAGAGTCTTAACCACTGGACTACCAGGGAAGTCCCATTCTCCTTTATTCTTCATAGGTGTCCATCCCCCTCCAATATATCTCTTGCACATTTAATCACATCTTGACATGTTTCTGGAAGACCCAAAATGACACAAAAAACAAAGGAAAATGTGTAATACAGATTTTAAAATTTCTCATATATAAGTTGAATGTGCCAGGTAACATACAGTACAATGTTTTTAAAACTACAAAGCCTTTGGATTTTATATATGAAGTTTTAATTAATAAGAAACGAAAATTTATTCAGATCAATTTATTTGAACTCACATCCAAGAAGAAACATTCAACTTCAGGATTAGAAATAAAAATGGGAACACTCTACTTCTTTTTGGGTAAGGGGTGGATACAAGCCTGATAAGAGTACTAATAGCTTTGTGAAGTTACTACTTAAACTCTGTATATTCAAGTATATATCGAGTGTGTACTTGGTTTATACAGAATTTATCCAAGTCTAGCAAAGTCAGCATAATTTAAGTAAATCTCCTTGAGTTTTACACTCTCAAGTCTGAAAGCTTAGATTTGATTATAACCATGGCAAAAGTGATTATCTTTACTTCCTGCAAATGTAATCAACTTTTAAAATAACTTAGGCAAACATCAATTTCACACAAACCTTATTAAGGGTAGGAGGAAATTGCAACTGTTCATCTAATTGCAGAGTCTAAACCATAAATTCAAATGTACCATTATCTTTATTGTCAAATCAAGTCAAGAAAGCCTATTACAGGCTAAAAGAAGTGAATGTGAATCTGCAGGGTCCACTAAGGGAATACGTTGAAAACCTATCATCACATTAGTACTTAACAGCTGTACAGAAATTATTTTCAAGTATGCTCCAAGGGTCACCTCTTAAGAATTAACCTTCAGGAAGTCAAGAGACAAGTGTTATTATCTATATTTTATGTGCTAGGAAATGAAAGTAAAGATTTAGGATTGAGTATTCAAAATTAAAAAGTAAATCAAAAAGACTGGCTTTATTTGAAACAGGAGTCATGTGCCTTAAATTCATTTCCATTGGGTTATATCCATGCGTCTACTATTCTATTTAGTCTACATTTCTATTTAGAAGCCAAACCGTTTCCAAAAGTTACCTCCATTTTGTCTCCAATATCTTAATGTGTTAAGAATAGTATAGACAGACTCTTGTAGTGTTGCTCATTTCTAGTAGACCATTAAAGAAGAAAAACCTCTTGAGCTTTCTGTTCATTCTTTAGAAATAAAAATGGATGTAAAACTGATTATGTAAAACTAAGATTGTAAAGATTTTCTTCCAAAGTAGAAACAATAATCTGCTTGACTTAAAATCTTTTATTCATTTGGGCATTAAATTACCTAACACACAATCTATTTTACATTTAAACAGTTTTCCTTGTGTTATCTCCAGGAATGTTATATAATTAAGTCCACTTCCTGTCAAATTTCCTCTACCAAAATCAATATATAACCTATTTGACTCTGATTATAGCTAAAAGTGACAAAAAATACTTTTAATGAAAACTAAGAGTATATTTGTAAGAGTTAGGTCTCAAGGCTTTTGTTTCATAGGAAGGAAGCTCTCTATTACATGGATCTATAAAATGATCCAAACTTCAGAGAGACAGGAAGCTGATAACTTGATTTATCTTCCTAATGGCTTTGGCTCATGAATAAATGATAATGGTTTGTGTTTTTCTTATAAAAAGAAATGTAATTTGTATAATGATATGAGTCCTATTTGCCACATTTGCTCTACTTTTTAAAAAAGGATTTCTAATTACTTAGACATTCTTTATATTATTTACAATAAGAAGTCAAAATTTTTAACTGAAAGCCATTTTTTTGACCACAGTTTGCCATTAGCTGACATTCAGGAAGGAACACAGGTCTGATCACCAAATCAATAAATCTAGCCACAGACTGACTAAAAGCTTCCTTTAATCTTCTTCCTATTAGGTCTTCTTTAAATTAAACCATTCCCTCTGTGAATTATTTAAGTGAATGGCATGGTTATAGAAAGATCAGATATGATTCTTCATACAAAAATGCTCAAGGAACCTAAAACATCCATTCAGCATGTTTCAGGAATTATAGTATGAATCAAGATGCTGTAGCTTAAAAAAGGAGAGGGGGGGCTTGGGGGTATTCCTGAAAGCTTCAGAGAGAAATAGAAAAGTCAAGTTTATTTCCTGGTTAGGGCAGGATGATTCCCAAAGCACATTTAAGTGTCTGGTCTAGACTAGCTATTAGTGATCAAGTAGTCCCCTTTCACTGTCAAGGCTTTCCCCTGAGGTAATGCCTAAAGTCTTAATTTTAATATTTTATCTTGTTTCTTTTAGCCCCATCCTCTCTCATCAATAAGTGCCACACATTCCCACCATACTGAATGCTTTCTCAACTCTGCAATTTACACTTTTCAAACGCTCACCATGTCCAACTTAGTTACAAAATTTATTGGGTTGGCCAAAAAGTTCGTTCGGGTTTTTCATCTCGTACCGAAAAACCCGAACGAACTTTTTGGCCAACCCAATATATTTAGATATATGTGTATCTTCCCACATTGTTCCTTTCAAAACTTATACTCATTTACTTACATATAATTTCAGTAATTACATTTTTAATGAGTTAAGTTTCTGAATACCGAATGCTCTTCCAAATGTGTCCACAAGTCACTGAGAAAGGGTTAAACCTTTCTAAATTCCAATCCCTTCATGCTTTAAAAAATTTATTACTACTCTTCTTTTTCCTTCATGGTAAACAATTCCTTTCTCAAATCTTGCATTTCTACTTTCCCGATTTCTTTTCTGTAGCAAATACCAAAGGAAAAAATACAAACCGTTTCAGCGTAAATGAGTCTCCTTCCTGCTCTCATTTATTAGATCACCTACTTCAAGGCTATATAAATGGCAGTATTTTGAAAATGTTAACAGCTATCAATACCTTGAAGTTGAAAAAATAAGAAAGCCAGAGAAAATATATCACAAGCAACCAGTCTGAATATATGAAAGGCTACTTAGATCTTGATTTTCATATAAATACTAATTTTTTACCATTATAAAAGACAACGTAATATTTCATTTTTCTTTATAAAATTACCTTTTAACAGAATATTCACTAGATAGTCATTCCTTAGGTTTTTCTGTATTGATAAAAAGTTATTCTTAAAAGAAAAATATTTAAAACAATATTGTTTCATAGAAACAGAAAGTCTCAATATCAAATTCTGATAAAAAACTATAATTATGGGTAGAGCCTTACCATACTATTAATTTTCTTTCACCAAAGATGGACATTTAGAAGTGCTATATTGGTAAATAAGATAAGCTTCTCAGTGATCTACAAAAGCGCCACAATAAAGATGAGGTAGTATGAGACTGTCCCACTTTTGTAAAAGGGAAATATCATCTTTAGAAGAGATATTTATCCTGACATTGGTGTTGATATCCCGAGCCTCATCACTGCTAAGAGAGGTGCCATTTTAGTAGCTAACCCTCACTGGAACCAAGACAATCTTGAGATCACTGAGAAAAAAATATGCTAGAAGACAATGGTAACAGATTTTCTTGTTTAATTTTGTGATAATTGCTAAAAATTTATTTTAAAGCAATTATTTTTAAATGCCATCTTTATGTTATCAGCAGAACTGCAGGAAAGGGAAATGCTACTTCAACATAAAAGCAATGATACTTAAGAAACATCTATTCTAACGTGGAAATCTGAGTCAAATTTCTTTCAATCCAGGTAGAAGCAGCTTCCTACTAGAGCTAAATTAGCATCAAGAAATCAGTTACTATGATATTAAAAATGCCAACTTGTACAAAGGGGTAGACAACTCACCAGAAGGAATAACTGTCTAGGAAATTTATTATTCACTGATTCTTTAAAAAAGAAGAGTAGGCTATCATTCCATCTATCTTATTATATAACATTTCTAAAAATACTTCCCCGTTCTGGGGATGTTAAATTCAAAATATTACGCCTGGTGCCCAGTATTGTTCAGTATGGCATAAGCCATGTAGCTCTCAAAATGTTTCCCTGTTTTTGAAGCCATACTAAAGACATGTTAGTTCTGAAAATAGGAATAATTATCTGAAACCTGAAGATCAAAACCAATATTAAGCTCCCTGAATACTGAGCTCCATGTTTACTTCTTGAATCTTTATTCAAGCTCAATTTAAAATAATGAAAAACTACCTAGGTCTTTGGTTACCAATGGAAATTTGTGGCTGTTTATATAAACTGTGGCATCTCTCCAAACTAACAGGCTCAGAGTTTCTAAAACAGAGCTAAGCAGAAGCAACAGTTCATAAGTAAATACAGAAAAACCTCAGTTGCTTTATTACTTTAGTAATACTAGTTACTAATAGTGTTATCATTATTTTTAAAACTTCCAGTGAGAAAGGAACAATACTTATGTTCTTAAGATGGTAACTCTTCCAAGTTTGAGAGAAAGATCTACTCAAGGAATAATAAATGACCATGCCACATTATAGAAGAATAAATTCACCCCCAAAATATCATGTCCTCATTTGATTCTTACTGACCTGATTAATCAAATTTAGTAATTCTGCTTTACAGTTAACATTTAAAATGAAAACACATGAAGTTTGATTTTAAGCCATTTTGCTAACCTTTAACATCCCTATTAGTAAATTATAAAAGTCAATTACATTACTATGGATTGTAAATTACAACACACTCAGCTTTACTGAAGACTTTTAAAACAACTGAAAAGGCTGATGGGGAAACTATATCTTATGTATAGGAATGCCAATGGCATAGGTTAACAAAGCATTTTATATGTAAGGACAGGATTATTTTTAAAGAGAAGTATGAAATACAGATTATTTAACTGTGTTTGCAATGCCTACCAAACTCCAAACTTCAAATATCCCTGGATCATATGCAAATTACAGTTAAGAAAAGAAAAAAATTAAGTATACAATCTACATGGTAAAAACAAAAACCAAACACCTAGTCAAAAATATCCATTAACTCCTAGTGTGTAACAATTATTAAACAATTATTATTGTTAAACAATTATTGTATCCTAAGAAAAATAAACTGATCTGGAAGTAAAATTTAGGGCATAAGTTTATTTTGGACTTCAACTGCCCCTGTAGAAAAATTCAAAGTGGCATAATAAGAAAAATAAAATATTAAATGAAAATATGTATATAATCACTCCTGTGTTCCTACCCTTTTCCTAGCATTGTTGTTCTGGTGCATCAATCCTGAGTACTCTAACTTTTGATTTATAGTGATATTCTTTCAGATATAATTTCATGGAAGAAGGAATTGGAAGGGCATCAATGCCATCATAAGTTGTACAGTTACAAATAACTGTTCTGCATATATGCTGCAGGGGAAAGGGGAAAGTCCGAATTAAAGGAGTGGATAAAAGTGGTTCAAAGAACATACAGGCACTCGGGTCCTTATAATGCTCTAGGAGCCCAGTAATGTCAGGAGAATGGAAGACACAAGGATCATGTGCATCAAAGCTAAAGTTGTGATTCCACTGTTCAATTCTAGCATGAAGAGAACGACTATAGCGTCTAAAACTAACAGAGAATAAATAGTCTTCCTGTGCTGAATCTCGCAGTAAAAAGGTACCCTCTGGTTTTCCTTCTAGTAGAGCTTCAGCTGCATATTTATCCATAACGCCCCAGTAACATGGATTATTATTGATCTGAAGGAGGTCTGGTACAAGACAGTGGACATAATCAATCTGGGTATGGTACTTAGGAGGTGTTTCCAGTTGCAGGGTTTCTTCATCAATTTCCCATTTGGGTTTGTTTCTTTTCCTGGAACTTGTGCAAAGTGTTATAATTTCATCATCTGAATCCATATCACTATCTTCTATACTGTTATCTGAAGCCAGGTTTATTATAGAGCCAGTCCCAGGACCACCTCTACCCGAAGAATCGTTATTGGTTATGACACAGGGCTGAACACTGGTATGTGAGAAGCAGTTGACCTCTTCCATGTTTCTTCGTTGTTTTAGTTGACCATCCCTCAATTCAGTCTGAGACAAGTCTGTGCTTACCCATTCATCTGATTTGGGACTTATAGGAGCAGTGTGTCGTTTAATAAAATGCCACCTAAAGGCTAAATCTGATCGAGGTGGGAAAGGACACTTATCTAACATGAGTTCACTGATATGAATTTTTCTTTTAGACGGAAGCCCTGAAGAGTGCCGACTACTACAATTTTTTATTGGAAAACACTGCCCCACAGCATCTTGCAGTTTCTGTTTAAGAGATCGGCCTAAAAATCTATGCCCACAGGAATGATCTAAATCCAACTCGATAGATGAACAGCTGTGCTTCCTTTCTTGGCTCCTTAAAGGAACTTCAGTTTTCTCTATAGCACTCACTGTTTCAGCATCTGAACAACTTTCACTCTTTTTTGACCAAGATAACTTCTTTCCACTCCATACATAACCATCCTTTCTGTCAGCACTTCGACTCCGACTAGTTTTGGGCCTTACATCTACAGTTTTACTATTACTTTCACTATTTTCTGCCATTTTAACAAACTGTCCACAAATTCCAGTGTTATAAATACTGCTCTTTCAGTTTTTCCGGTAGAATGTTTCTTCTGGGCATTTTCTGGATATATCTAAGGAAGAAAAAGATCATTAATCGTTTGTCATTAACATTGTATAGATTATATATCAAGCCCCAATTATACATAAGATGAAAAGATGAAAAAGGACAATTAATACATTAAAAACAAACTACTGGAAATGTTGGAAGGTAGTTCCAAGCTATTTTGTTCCCACTTAAATAAACTACTTTACCTTATGCTAATAATTCCATAGTGCCATGGAGTCAAGAATCTGAGTACCTTTCCCACAGCTAGTTTCGATGTGAATCAAAAAAGCTAAGCATCCTCTCAGCTAAAAGATATGTCTGAAATGTGAACAATTTCCAGTTTTGCGGTACATCTTATGCCAATCTCTCCTCCCCTTATTTTTTAATTTCACAGCAGACCAGGAAATTCTTTGTTAAGAGATGAGAAACCTATGAGCTGGTGTTTGATGACCACTACCCTCCTTCTCTCTCCTTGTTTTCTTTCTTATTGATTGAAAATATGAACAGTTTTAAGTTATAAAAGCTGTTAAGAATTTATTAAATAAATAATCACCACTGAATAGTAGGAATGTCATGCAAGAATTCCCAACGCAATTTTTGCCAACTCATTTAAATATTTGGTCAACTTCACTATCAGTCTAGGCAGTTTGTAGAAAATTTGGAATTGGATAAAAATTTGTTATTTTATACACACATACACTTCCTTATATTCTTCTTCTTCTTTCTTTTTTTTTTTCCGGTACGCGGGCCTCTCACTGCTGTGGCCTCTCCCATTGCGGAGCACAGGCTCCGGACGTGCAGGCTCAGCGGCCATGGCTCACGGGCCCAGCCGCTCTGCGGCATGTGGGGTCCTCCTGGACCGGGGCACGAACCCGCGTCCCCTGCATCGGCACGCGGACTCTCAACCACTGCGCCACCAGGGAAGCCCTATTCTTCTTGATAATTTCAAAAAACAAGCAGATAAAGTTCTATAGGGCAATGCCTTTCCTATGAAATTGGCTAGATATACTAGAATTTATAATGTAAATAAAATTTTATTAAGACTAATAGTAATGATTAGTCGTAGGTAGAAACTACTTAACTATTCTTAGATGGAAAAAGATTTAAGCCCAGAATTGGGGGGAGGGATTCTATAATCTCAAATATTTTACCAGTGAAAGTTGAATTTTGAGACTGAGAAAATCAGTTGTACTCAACATTCTGATCATGATTAAGCTTCTGATTATATCAGAGGAACATTAACAATCCCAACAGTCAAGTAAATGTTTAGAGCTATGTGAATCTATTTTCATAGCAGTAGGGTTTGAAACAAGCATCTGCAGAGGCAAATATGATTGGGAAGTGCTTAAAAGTGTGAACTAATGACACAGGCTTGCCATATAAAGTACCCCATTACTAAACAATGAATAGCATCGGGTGATTATACTTATTATTTTGATTTAGTGAGCTCACTGGTACGTAATCATTTAAAATCCACAGGGAAAAAATATTTGAAAATCTAAATTTGAAAGAAACATCATCACTTAGTATACCAAAATTATATTCAACAGCATGCTTTGGTTGTTCATTGACTAAATTCCACTGAACAAAAATAAACTGGCAGAAGCTACAAAGTAGGCTGAAGTATACAAAGAGTCAGTGATCAGGAGAGACGCTTGTTACTAACAGCTTACACTTGTATTTTTCAAATAAAAAATTAAAAAGGAGCCCCAAGCAGATATTTTTTTGTTAACACTACATACTTTCAACTTTTTTATTCAGCATAATAATATGAAAAGTATATCATGTAAGGTTTAAAATACCTGGTGTTTTTATTTACTTTAAAAATATGAAAGTAGCAGATTATTAACTCTATGATCAACTTTACTCCACTGGGTGTGAGCATCTTCATCTTCCTTTATTTCTATATCAGAGCTAAGTTTGTATCTCTGCTCTCTCTCTTTTTTTAAAAAAACATCTTTATTGGAGTGTAATTGCTTTACAGTGGTGTGTTAGTTTCTGCTGTACAACAAAGTGAATCAGCTATACATATACATATATCGCCATGTATCCTCCCTCTTGCGTCTCCCTCCACCCTCCCTATCCCACCCCGTACCTCTGCTCTTGATGACATTCCCACCTTTACCAGGGCCTGCTTCCATTGCTAGCTCTTAACTTCTCTCTGCCTTCAAAAACAACCAAGTCTCCTATAAACTGTTTTAGTGATTCCAATGCTTCCTTTAGTTATAATTGCTGCTTTCCATATTAAATTTCTTAATGAGTAGTATAACTTGATTTCCTCTCAGAAAGAAAACAGTTTTGTTTTTCTCTAATTATAAAATAAATAATGATCCAGTTTAAAATGGCTATGTGAAAATCTTTTTGCTCCATTTCTCTCTCAGAAGTCAGCCCATAACAAGGGAAAATGAGAAATAAAAACAAACCTCATCTTCAATGAAACTAGCAGATATCTATAACCTGAGTGACAAAGTACAAGGACAGAAAATGAACAGAGGAGCAATGACTGACTCAGCAGCGGAGAGGAAGGTGAAACCAGGCACAAAGGCAACGTGGATGAGAAGCAAGCCAACAGAGCAGGCAAAGTCCAGGACACCCAGAGGTACCAGGTGCTACAGAAAGTATGGATGGAGAACAGGGCAGAAAATGGGGAGATAGGTTGAAAATTTGCATACATGCAGTTAGATGTCTCTAATTGTTACTCTCATACTTAGAGGAGATGGGAAATTTATCAATATTATTTGGAGAAGCTGAACCAGAGAGGCTCAGGACTTTGGATACTAGGCATGGTGAGGATAGATGGGAGGTTTGGGACTAAAATCAGAAAGAAAATTCCCTGCTCCCATCTTCCATCCAGCTTCTAGAACTCCAGCAGCCAAACTTACACCTCCTAATAGGAGACTGGAAGATACTATGCTGGAGAAACAGAATGGCCAAAGAGAAAAGACCTATAGATGCTGATAACTGGAAATCCTCCAATAAAAAGCTGGAGGGCCACCCAAGCATGCTGTGAAGCTCATCCATCCATAAGCCCAGCCTACTTACATAGTGCTTCCAGGCAGCACTGCTGTGCTTCATTTACTCTAGAATATGACATGTCACCAGACTTTTGAGGAAAGCCTTTAAAATAAACAAGCGAATAAAACAAAGAACTTGGAGAAATAAGTAAGCATGAAAGCAGCAGGTAATAAAATAGATCTCTTCCAAGTTAAGAGAATATATTATACCAATGAATAAAATGACGTAGGGACAATTAGAGAATAAGAAAAATTTGGAAATTAAAACCATGATTACAGGAAAAAAAATTTCAATAGGAAAGTTGGAGGTAAGCTGAGGAAATAATAGGAAAGAGGAAAAAAATGGTTAACTAGACAGAGAAGATAAGAAAATTAGAGGATCAATACAGACACTTCACAGAATATAACAAAATGGAGAGGGAAATTATAAAAGAAAATATGTTAGAAAATTTCCCAGAACTGAAGGCCATGCGTCTCCATACAGAAGGAGCACAACGAGTGCCCCGCACAAGGGAAAATACACACCAAGTTACATTATTCTAAAATGTTAGAACCCTAGAGATAAAGAGGTGATATCGAAGTCTTCCTACCTTATAGACAACAATACTCTAAGTATTGTATGCTTATAAATCTGTTAAAGAGAGTAGACCTCGTGTTAAGTGTTCAATCAATTGATTTATGTATGTAACCCAGCCAAAAAAAAAAAAAAAAAAAAAAAAGGCTTCCTGAGGGAAAAAAGTCACAAAGGACTGAAAATAAAATAGCATCTGTTTTCTCAACAGTAAGTAACAGTGGAAGCTAGAGGATAGTTTCCAACCTTGAAGATCACCAGCCTAACAATCAATCAAATAGGATAAAATAAAGAAATTTTCAGACATGCAAAGTAACAACAATTTTACCTCATATTGGAGGATGTGCTCTTCTAAAATAAGAGTGTAAACCCAAAACAAATGGCATAACAAAGGAAACAAGGTATTTAACATATGAGAAAGGAAATGTGAATTCCTGGGATGCTTAAGAAGGGAAGTTTCGGGCTTCCCTGGTGGCGCAGTGGTTGACAGTCCGCCTGCCGATGCAGGGGACACGGGTTCATGCCCCGGTCCGGGAAGATCCCACATGCCTCGGAGCGGCTGGGCCCGTGAGCCATGGCCGCTGGGCTTGCGCGTCCGGAGGCTGTGCTCCGCAATGGGAGAGGCCGCGGCAGCGAGAGGCCCACGTACCGCCAAAAAAACAAAAAAAAAAAAAAAAAAAAAAAAGAAGGGAAGTTTCCAGACAACAGGGTGTTTGGTGCTGCTAGAGAGCAACTAGTTCATATAACCACATAAGGACGTAAGGCTCTTTGTGTAATAAGAGAATGGAAAGAGACTAAGGAGACTAAAAGAGAGGTAAATCCTCATCTATCAGAAGAGGAACTCAACCAATAATGTCTAATAATTGATGCACCGAGAGAGAAGTATAAGCATATGATTTAGAAATGTGAAGATAAATATCAGAAAAACAAATTATGAAAGTAGAAGCCTTTGAGATGGGCAGGAGAGGAATGCAGCATTTCTTAGCTTATCTAAGCTTTTCAGCTTAATTTAACTTGAACCTATGTACACATATCATTTTGATGACCATAAATAAAAATAACAGTACTTTATACTCACTGTGAAAAGTTCAAGCTTAAAGCTATGAAGAAAAAAGTAAAAACTATCCATAATCCTACCACCCAGCAGTAACCATTATAACATTTTCAGTATCTCTATACATGTACATGACAAGGATGCAGTTCCATAGCACAATGATGGCAGACATAAGAAATATGGTTTGAGCCCAGTTTATTTTGTACTAGCCATATGACCTTGAAACCTCAGTTTCTTCATCTGTAAAATGGAGACACTGATGCTATCTATTTCATTAGGCTGGTGGGAATTAAATGAAATAATGTATGTGAAGTATATACCTAGCTCAGATTCTAAATGTACCAAGTATAAAGTTTAACATATTTTTTCTTTTTTAAAAAAAGAAACAGATATTACATATGTTTTATTATAGCACCCAAGCCAGTTTTATAGAAATAGTTCATAAAGGAAGAAATCACAGAAATACCTCTGTCTCTAGCCCATGCTAACTGTAAAGTTTACAAGCAAATATAATTTTCAGGATGATAACTAATGTTTCAAAATGAAAAAGGATCAATACACTAGGTATAGCTGAAACTCAACAGACCATGAAGCTATAGAACAATTTGACATTTTCCCTCAGAGAACTGATTTCCAGCCTTACTCTATACAAGTTTACATGCTAACATAACAGATTTACTTTAGCAAGGCTTACCAACTTGTACATAATAGGTAGCAATCCATCAAGTATCTCTGGACTTTAGGTTAATTGTTCTTACATATGCTAATGCTGCAGGGATCCATAAAATAAAGCAAAAAATACCATTGCCCTAGATGAATTTTCCATACATTTACTTGTACTTAAAGAGTTAATGCATAGAAAATCTTCTTTTGACTGGTTATCTTTTTGTATCTAAGAACTACAGCCTTATATAAACTTTACATAGCATTCTTGTGATAGAAAACTGAGTTCATGCTTCAGAAGTCCCACTTTTATCAACTGTTATGGTAAAAAATATATTTGGTAAAACATACCATATCACTATATGGGCCAGAATGTCACTTAATGTTGTAATCTTCAAAGCAGGAAGAAAATTTAACTTCTATTTATACTTGTCTAAAAATTAGAAAACTTAAAATTTATGAATATTGAATATATGGTTGACAATGTTCCCATCACTCATTATGAGATGGTTATTTGTCTGATGAGGTGCTATTCCTGAGGGAAGAGTGGGAGCTCCAAAAAGCTAAGGACTCGACGGCAACCCTCTCCATTTCTTTGTGCACTTTTAGTGCACCGCAACTGATTCCATGTTGCTGGAATACATTTGTGGATTATATTATCTTAGGTAAGAGAATCTTTACAATACTTTGTAAATAGACATGATCACGGAAATTTTATAACACACGAGGTTTGCTAGTTATTTCAGGGCAAAGTACTTAAGTTGCTGAAATTTTAAGACAAGTTATGTATTTTTCTTTTACAAAATGACAAATGTTCTAAGTTTGATGACCTTTATTGGGATAATAAGTGGCTCTGAGAAGCTACTTAGCAGATACATTAAGAAAAAAGGCAAAACAAAACATATAACTGGTCTCTTCATGGTTCAGGTAACTTAAAAAAAAAAACTTATGCTATGGTGACATCTTTTTAGAAAAAAAGATATTCAGAATTTCCTTCACTATCACATGATTTTATTACAAAAATGATAAAAATGCATCATGCATATAACTCTCGCATCTTTACACTTTAAACAGATGGCAAAAGATCTTCTAATCTCTTCCAAAAGTTGCATTAAATCAAAATTCATAAAATTAAAAAAATTCAATCACATTGCTCTCAATAAAAATAACATTTTTTAAACATCTTTATTGGCATATAATTGCTTTACAATGTTGTGTTAACATTATTAATTTTCAGTGAAAATTTTTTTTTATTTTTAAAGACTAAAAATGAGCTTTAAAAAAGTGCTTTTGGTGTCTTGCCTATACATGTAAAATCTGAATGTTAAAAAAAAAAGTGTAAGGTTCTCAATCTGAATGAGTCATTTCAAATACCCCATCATTAATTGTTGGAATTTTATACAAACTTCGTAGAAATGAAGTAGAAGATGAGATACAAAATGGAAAAAAAGTGACTTTAGTACCATCTTTATGTAGTATAGAAATCAATGATTATACTTTGAAAAGTGTTCACAAATCAACAATCTTTGTTAGTAACTGCAAAGAAGTTTATTTTTATTTTTATTTTTTTTAAAGCCGGTGAAAGAACCACTTGGGAGAAAGTGCTTTGACTCTTGATTCAATTATTAATTTTTTAAGAAGGCATCTAAGTTACAATGCCCTGGGGAATACACAGTGACTTTTTTTTTAAATTGTTATTTCTTAATGAGCAAGAGGCAAACGTCTAAAGCAAGTTTATTTAAACCTTTTTCAAAAAATCAAGTTCTCAGATTCACTAGCCATTTGATCCCAGGTTCTATAATCAATTGCACTGAACAGTGATAAATGAATGAATACCCAATGTGACCCTTCCATGCTAACAACAGATTTAAATAACATTTAGTTAGTACTCTTGAATAAGGTTGGGAAGGTGATTTTAATTCAAATTCCCATTGAAAACTTTTTTAAAAGCCAGTAGTTAAAGGGTTAAATTTCATTCATCTAGAAACTTCATTGTATTCTCTATGATGTTGGATAACAGAGCATTATTGTACATATTAATCATTCATTGAACTACTGTGTCTACAATGCTGATGTCTACCTAAGGCCAGAATTCATGTAAATATTAAATTTGATGTTATAAAGAATAATTTACTATACTACAAAGAATTCACAAATAAATTATTATTCTGGCAGTTATTTACCCCTGGGAATTTCCTTATCAAATCTATGTTTCCAAAGTTTACCTGCCATTATGTATCCCAAAACTCCTTGAATGCATTCTGATCATAGTCCATGTTATTTGAATTGGATTCTGTGGGTTAGAGTCCTTGATGTTTGATCATAGACTAATATTTGAGTTGGATTCTATGGGAACACTTAAGAGTCCATGAATGGAATATACTGGATAGTACAAGAGACGTAAATTCCTCGGAATGTTAATGAAAAAACATAAAAAATGGGTTTGTTCAAATGAGAAACATCTCTGAACTATAAAGTATTTTTTTCTCATTACGAAAGCAATACAGGTTCATTTTCCAGTAAATATTTTAAAGTATCTCCTTTTTCATGTTACCAAGCCATGGCTCATGGGACTTAACTGGATTTATTTGGGAAAACAAACATAAACACACACACACACACACACACACACACACACACACACTGATTAGCACCACTACACCCTTCCTTCCCTTCTCCAAACTTTCTCCACTTACTTTCCTAATTATATTTTGCTTATGTCAGTGTCCCCCAATCTGAACTCCTGTGTACACTAGTGCTAAAAGATGTTAATATATACATGTTCTAGAGAAACAGAGGTTTCCTTATTAAACAAGTTTGGGAATCACTCCCCCTCTGAAAGATTACAAGGCACCTTCAGCAAAAGGTTCCAGGAGGTCCTTCAGTTAAGAAACCTGCTTAAGCCACAGTTTCCTTTATTTAACTCATCAAGAGCCGTTTTGTGGAAGAAACTGTGGGAGAAACATTAACTTGGGCTAACATTAAAATAAGTGTACATTCCCTGAGCATGCTAGCTAAAGATAAAGAGAAATGTCCAGGACCTGTCACTGAAGAGGGTTAATTTAGTGTGAAGAGGGAACAGAAAACTAAGAGCTGGCACTATAAACTTCTAAAAGCGCAAGAACCAGGACTTCCCTGGTAGCACAGTGGTTAAGAATCCACCTGCCAATGCAGGGGACACGGGTTCGAGCCCTGGTCCGGGAAGATCCCACCTGCTGCGGAGCAACTAAGCCCGTGTACCACAACTACTGAACTTGCTCTCTAGAGCCCACGAGCCACAACTACTGAAGCCTGCCCACCTAGAGCCTGTGCTCCTCAACAAGAGAAGCCACTGCAATGAGAAGCCCATGCACCACAATGAAGAGTAGCCCCCGCTCGCCGCAACTAGAGAAAGCCTGTGCACAGCAATGAAGACACAACGCAGCCAAATATAAAAATAAAATAAATAAATTTATTAAAAAATTTTTTTTTAAATTAAAAGAGCAAGAACCTTAACAGAATCTTAGAAACCAGGATGTTTAAGATATTCGATTGTGACTCTTAGAGAATAAATTGGATTGTACAGATGTACTTTTTCCTTTCAATTTGTAATTTTTTAATTATAAAAATTATACATGCTCATTATAAAATATATGGAACATTCAGAAAAGTTCAAAAAGGAGGAAAAAAAACTGTAATTCAATTACCTAGAGGCAAGCAATTTAGACATTTTGGCCAATTTCCTTGTAGTCTTTCTTCCTAGTACAATTTAGTCTAAAGAGGAAATTTTTAAGTTATAAAGATCTATAAAAAATTAACAATCTAGTTTTTCACTATACCATATTTAAAAATGAAGCATGGTGCAGATGAAACAACAGCATGAGTTGCTAAATCATCAAACATGATCTAAAATTTAGACTTTGTCACTTACTAGCTATCTCTCCTGATTTTTAGAATCTCATTTAGCTTAAGTGTTCACATTGTTAAATCTGGATACTGTCAGCTGCCCCATGTTTTTACTGCCAGGATTAAAATCTATGAAAACAGCATACATTGAGCTTAATGAGAATACATACTACGTTCTGTAATACGTTCTGTCTTCTCAGAACCTTCCATGTAGAATAAGCTAATTTCTAAAAATGAGAGATGGGAAAGTGGCAAAATTAAGGGAAAAGAATGAAAGGAAACAAAGGCTATATATAAGGCTAGAAAATCCAGACAAAAACATATCTCAAAAACCTGAGGCTGAGGAAGCTTTGGCATTTCTGAAATATCATAAAGCACTTTCTATTACTCCTGATACTAAACATGCTCTTTTAAAAAGTGTTTTTAAGCTTTAAATTCTTGAAAAGTAGTATGGGTGTAAATAACCAAACTTAATTATAAAAAGTTTGTAATTTCTTACAAGCTAACTTAGTAAATAAACAGGTTTCAACAGTAAGAGTAGGCAAAGTTTTTTTTTAAAAAACGATCATAGATTATTCTTTTCATTGCTTTATGATAACTACGTATGCTTACATTTAAGCTTGGGTAACAAGTTTTACCTACAAACTAGTATAATGTTATTCTAGAATTAAATAAAATTGTTTTTATGTTCTGATAAAACTAAATTCTAAGTTTTATGGCAACAGTTATGACTTGGAGAGGCAGTATGGTAGACTACTTGGATCAGAAGTTAATAGACCTGGGTTCTATTTCTAGTTCAGACAGTTGGTTAGGTGTGTGACCTTGGACAACTCACAACCTTTCTGAGCCTTGTTTTTTTTCATTCCTAAAAAACAATGATTATATCTGTCTCACTGTAGTAAGGATCCACTGCCACTGTAACAACACAAGAGTCAAATATTAGCTGTCTTTGGCCAGCGGAACTGGGTAGGTTGAGAATAGGACTTTCCTGTATTCCCTTTTATACCTTAGAAAGTTTATACATGCACAAGTATTATTTACCCCAAAAATCAATTAAATAGGCTGGTAAGATTCAGGACACTTTCAGAGATATAAAAATTTTCAGATTTCTAAACTGCCTTCAATGTTTTTTTTTCAATACTCTGTTCTCAGTTTTGTTATTACTCTCTTCTTCTAGCCTTATCTTTCATAGGATTAATAATTTTTACATCAAATATCAATACATATTTTATTAAAAAGGAATTTAAAAAACTCCTCTCATAAGGCAATACTGATACGCCTCCTGGATAAAGTAAGATTATATGACATTATTATTTATACAGATAATACTGCCACAAGTAGAATGGTAATATATTCATGCTTTCTCACCCTATTGTCCTTCAGAACAACAATATTTGTGAGCCTAAGGGTACTATGAATGGTCACAACAGAGAAACGGTAACTAACCTTCACTGCAATCGAAGCTGCGACCTTGGCATGATTTTCAGTGAGTTCATTCAGCTATCCACTCCTATGAGACATGCACCTGACACCCACATTGGTGACGGAGAGCTACACTGGTTTCTTTTTAAAAGCTATATTATCTTAAATAACCAGGCAATTTAAGATTTAAGTTACACATTTCATTACCACACTATTGTCTTGTACATATTATTTGAATGTCTGTTTCCCTCACCAAGATTATGAATTCACTGAGGACATTAAAATTTGTCTTTTTAAAATCTGACTGAAACAGAAATGGACATGTGAAAACATACTGGCAAAAGCAAGAATACATCTTTTAACAGTTGAAAAAATTTACTGGATAATGATTCAAACAACTCCATTTTAAATGAAACCATTAAATGCCCACCCAAAGTACCCCATTAATAACACAAGACAATTAGTTTTATACATCCATGAGTATCTTCTATATACTATAACAATTCGATGGAAGGTGGTGTCATCTTCATTTTGGAGATGAGGAATCTGACATTCAGTAAAAGTAAAGAAGTATATTCAAGGTCACACGAGTAACTGTCAGAGTCAAAATTAAAATCTAGGGTTGTTCAACTCTAAGGCCCAAGCTCTTTCCATACATGTGAAATTTGTAAAAACAAAAACAAAAACAAAAAAAACCCCCAAAAAACCCTATGAATCAAACGTGTTCATTGCTAAAGCAGAGTGAAAGGAGAGAAGCGCAAACACCATTCATAGTTTTGAAGTCACATGGTGTTACATATTTTATAGTTACAGCATTTTATAGCTATAAATCTTGTTCCAAATTGGCAGATTCTTCTTATGTTGAGCTCTGAAAAGCACTACACTGAAATCTCATGATGATTTATTTGATGTATTACCGGACTTCTTCTTGAACCCCAGTCTATCCAGTGATATTGGATTTAAAAAAAATTAGAAATCAGTCTATCTAAACAACGAATGCTATCCAAATAAAATTAAGCCACTCGGAAAGAATCATCTCAGGTATCTTTTGCTCTTGTGGGAAATCAAGGATAGGTTGGTTATTTTCCCACAAATCCCAAGTTCTTTTTCAGCCAACCACTCTTCCTCTTCATTCACGTACCAAACCTCAGTGTCTAGCAAGCCTATTTGGAGTACTCAAAGCAACACCTTTCACAATGCCACCACGGTAAGAACTATACCATGGTTTGTCTAAATGTGTTTGCAACTTTTCCCAATGGAACTAGACTGAAAAACAATGGGGAAAACTCTACAACAGAAAAACGTTTCTCTTATGTCATAAACAAGTTCCGATTGAGACTAGAAAGTGGGTAGCAAGAAAAAATCATTGTGCAGGTTTTCATCAGAGACCGGTCTCCCAACATGGAGAACGTGAAGACCCAAGCAAAGCATAAACTTAATGGCCAAGACCTTAGCAAAGATTGTAAAGATCGAATGAAGTATTCAACAATATACTTTAGTTCTAGCTCTTCTTTTACATCTAAATATGCACTTCAGTGAACTTTAGGTGGGGTTTGAATAGGGAAACCCGAATTACTTTCTTAAGGGATATATGTAAAATGTCCTATAGAATAAGCATTAATGTACACGCCAGACCTCCAGGAACCATGAACTGAGATTAAGTCCTCCTTCCTTTACCGGTATAGAAATGACAAGATGAAGGCGCCAAGGATGCCAAGATTAAAGGCTTGAGAAGGGTCTCGGCTTCCTTTTCTCGAAAGAACATGCCCAAACATCTCGTTCTGCAGCCGGGTCCCAAGGAGGGGCTGGACCCGTACGGGGACCCGGATATGGCTGCCTGTGAGGAGCGCCCGGAAAGTAGAAGCAGACCCCGCTGGGTAAGGCCAAGCAGCAACCACCCTTCCCCCACTCACCTCTCGGAGCGCAGTTTAACTGGGTCTGTCCGAGTAACTGCCGCCATCACCACCGCCATCACTCTGGGTGCTCGCTAAGCTGGAGAAGGGAGACCCAACCACTCCGGCACCTCATGTAGGTCCTCTAAGACGGATGCCTGCCTGCAAGCCTCCGCCCTTCGGTGCGGGGTTCTCATCTCAGACGTCGCAGTCACCGCCTCCACCTGCTTCGCCGGCGCCGCCACCACTTCCGTGTTCGGGTCCCTCCCTTTCTTCCTCACTCCCCCAGCAACCGGCTTTCCCTGCCGGCGGGCGCGCAGCTGACGCCACCGCCCAGCGACCTGGGTCGGGACCGCGCCGGGCGTGGGCGGGCCGGCGCAGGCGCAGAGTGGGAGCAGCCGAGCGCGGGAAGCGCCGTGCACCCGTGCTGCTCGTCCGTCTGTGTTGCTCCTCGTCGCCTTTCCTCAGTCGCGGAGCTTCGGTGAGTGCTCCGTCCCGCTGCCCGCGTGCGTGCGGCCCAACGAAGAGAAGCGTGTCCTCTTCCCGGCTTAGTGTCGGACAGACCCACCCCTATTCCCTGTTTGTGCCCCTCGGGTGGGGGAAAAGGGGCTGCCGAGGGCGTGTCCCGCAGGAGACTAACCTCCCTTCTTCCTGTTCAGTCCCCGGCTTTCCTGTCCTTTAAAATAACACTGACTTTTATAAAACATTTTCAGATAGGTAAAGGAAGAAATGCCTGCTACTCAGAAGCCGATGAGATATGGGCACACAGAGGGACACACAGATGTCTGTTTTGATGGTTCTGGGAGGTAAGGTATTTTGAGAAACAAAAAGAACGTTTCAGGTGTGAATGTTAGAAGTTATTCTTGTATGTCATGTAAGCAGTTCTGCCTAAAATTACTCATCCAGATAGAAATAAGGTTGATATCTAAAATGGCACATAAATGTTCTTAGATTTACTGTTTAATTCGGACCAGCATGGCAGTTTTAGTATATCAGGAAAGCCAACGAGTGTGAAATCTTACTTCCAGAGGAGTTGGAATGATATGAGCTTTCCCCCACATTTCCCCATTGTTCACTTCCTTTCTGCATCTCACATTATCAGTTATTTTGTCAGAACGGTAGCTGCCTGCTTGTCAGATTTAGTGGCCCGTTCTAACTTTTCGGTATTTTATCCTCCCTTGCCTTTTGTGATGCTCTTCCCTTTTTAAAATTGTTTTTAACTTTCTGACAGCTTTTTTTTTCTAATTTATTTCCTCTGCTTGATTCCTAAATGGTGATATTTTCTCAGGGTTATTCTAGTCCCTGTGGAGGGGTATAATCAATAAACAATCTGTGCGAGAAATAGAAAAGAGTTTTATTTGAGCCAAACTGAGGACTATAGCCCAGGAGACATAGATTAAAGAAGCACTTGAATTGCATTCTGTCGAACTACAAAATGGGGGAGGCTTATAACAGCACAGACTGCAAAATTACGTAAGTTGTTTGTGAGAATTATAATTGGAGTTGCAAGAAGTCAGGGTGCTTGTTAAGTAAGGATTAGGGTCCAATATGGTTGCCTAGTTATAAGGGGAGACCTTGAGACCATAAGGTTGCAGTTGGCAGCTGCTCTCAGATATTGTTTTGAGAACAGCTTGGTGGTATCCTTGAGTATGATACAGTTCAGAAAATTCAGGTTCTCCGTAATGCAGGAACGTGTCTAAAACTGTATCCACAATGGCCTCCCAGCTCCATTATTGAATGCCTGAACTGTAGTTACTCCTTTTTGATTTTTAAGTGTATTCTTTTCTTTTATGGTTAAAGCAGGTGTGTGGTGTATGTTTGACAGGCCGTAAGACAGGCGGATCTAGTTAGCATAACATTTAAGTTAAATCGTGTATAAGCCACAGTGATTTCCCCATACTTCAATATGTGAATATTTTTTCCATCATCCCTTTTGTCTTTCTAAATCCCATTCCTATGCAGTACTGTCCAGTTGTATGGCTTCTGCTGTCACTCCTATATTGATTCATTCATTGAACAAATATTTGCATGTCTACTCCACTGGGGCTAGAGATACAGTAGCGCAAACAAAGAACAATCTTTTCCCTATTGACCTTAAGGTCTTTGTAGATTGACAGACGTGGAGTACAGATTAATCGCAAAAATAAATGTACATTTAGAATTACACTTAGAAATACTAAGTGATAATGCAGTGATAAGCATATGTGAGGGGAAGTTGGTCGAATTTGAGGAGGCAGGGAAGGCATCTCTGAGGAAGTGTTTCTTCAGATGAGATCTGAAGATTGAGTTAGACATTAAGAAGTATAAAGAGACGGGTGATGGTGGCAGTGGGGTGGTGATGTTGGCATTCCAGGTAGAGGGAACACTCTGCAAAGTTCTGGTGGGGTTAGGGATCATGATATTCTCAAAGGACTGAAAGAAAGCTAGCCATGCTTACATGTAGAGAGTGATGCACAGATTGGTGAGAGAGAAATTTGTGAAGGTATGGAGTGGGCATCCTATCCAAGGCCTTCTTTCTTTATTAAGGAATCCTGTTTTTATCCTAAAAGCAGTAGGAAGGTATTAAAGATTTGAAGCAGAGAGACGTGATCAGTCTTGTTTTTGAAAAGATACATAGAGAATGAATTGGAAAAGGAGCAGGAATGGATGCAAAGAGACTATTGGGAGGTATCTGTATTAGTCCGGTTGAGTGTGATGGAAGCTTGGACTAGAGTAGACATGGGTATGGAGAAAGAGGATATATTCAGGAAATATTTAAGAGGTGAAATCAGTAGAATGGATCAGATATTAAAGATGAAGAAGAGGGAGGTTTCTGGCATAACATCTGCGTTTCTGGATGTTTGGGGAAGTAATTGGCCATTAGGAGATACCTGAAACATTTGGAGAGGAGCATATTTCAGAGGTAGAACAGGGGGTGGAGATTATGAGTTTGCATTTGAACCTAGTTAGTGTAAGATTTCTTTGAGAAATCCAACTAGAGATGTAGACAGTTAGATAAATGGGTCTAAAGATCAGAGGAGAAACTTGAGTTAGAGATAGAAATCTACATCTTCAGCTGATACCTCCTGGAATTCAGGATTGAGGTACTGGCTGAAAATCTGAATAGGGGAGATGTCAGTATACACGTGATATTTAATGCTATGAACTTGGATGAAACCACCTAGGGAGGGAGTGAATGTATTTTTAAAAAAAGCTTCGAGGGCTAAACCCTGGGTACTCCAGAATATTTAGAGATCAAGTAAGAGAGGGAGGATCCAGCTAAAGAGAATAAGAAGGGATGGCTAGAAAAGTAGAAAACCAAGACACAAGAATGGTATCAGTAAGCCAAATATAAAGTATTTTAAGGAGGAGGAAATAATAAACTATTGTAAATGCTGCTTGTAGTGATGTGGAGGCTATGGATGAGCTTGAGCTTTTTTTTTTTTTTTTTTTTTTAACAGAGTGTTGATAAAAGCTTTGTTGCAATGGATTCAGGAGAATGGAAAGGGAGGAATTGGAGTTTTATGAGGATGACACTCAAAGAATGAGGGTAGTCGGATAGGAATGTGGAGTCAGGAAAGGTGATTTTTGTTTTAAGGGGAGAGAGATTACAGCATATATGTGAGTGGAGATGATCCAACAGAGAGGGATAAGCTGTTGTTAGAGTAGAAAGAGGGAGAACTGCTGGAGTGGTGTCTTTGAGTAGATGAGAGGAGCTATGATATAGTGAAAAGCAGGAGAGATTGGCCAAAGATAGGAACATGGTCAATTTTATAAGTAGAGGGAAGGGGCACCTAGGAGGAATAGGGAGAACATGTGAATAATATCTATAGATTGCTTCTGTATTCTGAGTGAAATAGGAAGTAAAGTCATTAGTCGAGAGTGGACAGGAGGTAGAGGTTTGAAGAAAGAGGAGTAGATATGAGATAGAGGGTTAGTAGAGAGGGAAAGTTGAATGGACTAAGAAAATGTAATTGGATTCCAGGGCAGGACTAAAGATCTAGTTCAAATTAGTGATCACGAATTTAAAGTGAGATCAAACAACCTGGTTATGTGTTTTCTCCAGCCCTATTTAGCTCTATAAGTGCAAATTTATTAATAGGCAGAGAGTTGGATTTAACCAGGGTTCGGGTTTTTCCGGGTAAGTATGACAAAGTGAAAGAAGGGCAAGGGATTCGAGAGTAATGCGAAGGAGTGATTTTAATGACAGACTATGGAATCTAAGCCAGATTAGGAGGGATGTGAGAATTTGAGGGAGTGAGAAACAGTGAAAGGTAGTTTCCATAGATTGTAGATCCTCATAGAATTTAAAAATTGTTGGAGTTAGGATATTAAGGGTATAAGATGAAACGATAAGTGATTAGGATGCTTGAAGTTGAGATTATGAAGCAGTTGCATTGTTGGTAAAGACAAAATCTAGGTTGTAACCATGGGAGTCTGAGGTGGGGTGGAGGGCAAGATCGAGTGTCAGAAGGTTTCATCTACATAGTTATTGAAAATACTAAGAATTATGATAGGAATAGTGTTGTTAGAGAAGGAATAACAATGAGCCTTGTGCCAAAAATCTTTAGGGAACAAGGGGATTTCTCTTGAGGAATTTGTAGCTGGTCTGATGACAGTTTCAGGCCTTTTTTTTTTTATTGCGGTACGCAGGCCTCTCACTGCTGTGGCCTCTCCCGTTGCGGGGCACAGGCTCCAGACGCGCAGGCTCAGCGGCCATGGCTCAAGGGCTCAGCCGCTCCGCGGCACATGGGATCTTCCCAGACCCGGGCACGAACCCATGTCCCCTGCGTGGGCAGGCAGACTCTCAACCACTGCGCCACCAGGGAAGCCCCAGGCCTTTTGTTTTAAAGAGAGAGTAGGGTGTGGCAGTAGAATGGAAGTGGTAATGAAGTGCAGGAAAGGCCCACCTCCAGATCCCAGAGGGATGTAGAAAAGAAATCAGCCACCACTTAAGAGGGCTGAAGAGGAAATGGTGTCCTCAGAGGAATGTTCAGAAAAAAGTTGATTTTGCTGGTGCCTGACGATGAATCTCATGAGGCCCAGTGGAAGGGTTAGGGAGGGGTGGTAAGATTAGGGAAAGAACATTGCTGTGGGAGGATGGAGGATCCAGATAGTGAGAAATGCCTTGGTAATCATTGGCTTCTTAGAGTTATGTCATAAAGAGGATAAAGGCATGATAGAATTAGCCCTTTGCTGGGACTTCCCTGGTGGTCCAGTGGTTAAGACTTCACCTTCTAATACAGGGGGTGTGGGTTCGATACCTGGCCAGGGAGCTAAGATCCCACATGCCTGCAGGCCAAAAAACCAAAACATAATACATAAGCAATATTGTAACAAACTCAATAAAGACTTTAGAACTGGTCCACATCAAATTTTTTAAAAAAAAATTAGCCCTTTTCTCTGAAACTTACTGTGGATTTCTTAATTTATCACCTAAACCAGCATACCTTTGAGAATGGGGAGAAGGATTTCAAAATAATTAAAAGTACAGTTTCTTAAAAATTATTTTTTGATTGGCAAATTATTCTGTTTTGGTAGGTCTGTAACATATTTCTATTCAAAAACTATTTCAAAACAATTTTTCCTAAAAAAAATTTGTGACATTAAGAAACTTCTTTACATTGAATATATATAATCTAAACATTAACATAAGTAAAATAGTCATTCTTGGCACGTATTCATGTACTTTAATCAATTTTTTTAGTCTGTCTAACATGATGTAGCTGATATTTTTCTGAAAAATGTTTTTTTCACTATACTCATTTATTTTCCTTATAAAACTGGCTCTAGTCTTCTTCAGAGTTGCATTTTACGGTTAATAAATTTGAAGTGAGACCTTCAGTTAATTCTTTTCTTTATATCATAATATTTTTCAATGAGAAAACACTCCTTTTAGGTTCTCAATACCTGGTAAGCTTAGAGCAAATTCTACTAAATGGAAGAGTCTCAATTTTTAAAAATTTGCCTTACCTGAAATGGATAAATATTTCACCTTCAGTATTTTTACAGGTTCTGTCTTTTCACCTGTTTTTAGAATACCCTTTTTCGATAATTAGGCCTACAATATTTTTTTTTTTTTTTTTTTTTTTTTTTTTTTTTTCTTTTTGCGGTACGCGGGCCTCTCACTGTTGTGGCCTCTCCCATTGCGGAGCACAGGCTCCGGATGCGCAGGCCCAGCGGCCATGGCTCACGGGCCCAGCCGCTCTGCGGCATATGGGATCCTCCCAGACCGGGGCACGAACCCGCATCCCCTGCATCGGCAGGCGGACTCTCAACCACTGCGCCACCAGGGAGGGCCTACAATATTTTTAAAGACAAAATTCATCAAGTAAGTTCTCTCTACTTATGACTCCCTTAAATGTTTCACAAATTTTAACCCTACTTCATTTCATTTTGGCACAGAACATAAATTTATATAATTAAAAAGAAGAGGTCTATCAAAAGATTCTTCCCAAAAGTCAAGATATTCCAAAGAGCAATCACAGAATTTCAACATTAAATCATTCACCATTTCACCTTTTAATATACAACTTGTTCAATTCTCATTTGCTTCTGTAGAGATTAAATTTCAGTGTCTCCTCTGTATAAGCTCTGTTTTCTTTCTTTCTTTTTTTTTTTTTTTTGCGGTACACGGGCCTCTCACTGTTGTGGCCTCTCCCATTGCGGAGCACAGGCTCCAGACGCGCAGGCTCAGCGGCCATGGCTCACGGGCCCAGCCGCTCCACGGCATGTGGGATCTTCCCAGACCGGGGCACGAACCCGTGTCCCCTGCATCGGCAGGCAGACTCTCAACCACTGTGCCACAGGGAAGCCCCCCCCCCTTTTTTTTAAGTACCAATGTTTTATTTGGGTGATGCAAATGCAGAGCATTGAGAGTGAGAAAAGGGACTCGATGCAAGGAGGAATGGGAGGTAATGCCAGGTGATAGGTTGAGTCTGCTTCATGACAAGCCTGGAAGAGGCACAGAAGGTGTGTCCACTGGCTACTTGGGAGGTCTCCCCACTGGGAGAAATGGTGTCTTGTGCCAGTTCAGGGAAGGGAGGGAAGAAGAGGGAATTTATCGGCCTGGATTTCTCCCATCTCCCATTAGTCAAATGTTACCCCAGGAGCACTAACTCTTCCACATTCCTGGGCTGCTAGTGGCTACTTGAGGTGCCAGATCCCATGTCCTGTGGGGGCATTCCATCCAAGTCTGGAAATGATGGGAGGAGGCAAACTCTGGGCATGAGGCTGGTGAGTGCTGGAGAGAATCTGATTTTGTACATAAGATGTGTTCACAGCAGTCCAATACTGTTTTTCTTTTACCAGAAGAGGGAACTTGACATAATGATCAAAGACCTTTCCCAAAGTCACATGGCTAGTAAGTGGTAAATTCAGGATTTGAACATAGTCTGTCTCTGGAAACTGTCAAAGACCAAGATAAGGAACTTGGATTTTATGTAGCAGGCAAAGGAGAGTGGCTAAAGGGTTTCAAGCTGGGAGTGACATAAGATAAAGAGCTTTTTATAAGGCTCCCAATCTCTACTTTGCTCCATCTTCCCATGTGGCTGAACTTGGCACAAAAGTAGGTGGCCCCAGAGATGTGAGGACACCCAAGACAGTTTTTGATGGGCCCCGACTAGGTCCAGAGCTATATGGGGTTCCACACTGTCTCAAAATCTTTCTGTCTTCATCAAAGCCTACACCCACCAAAGAGACTAGCTGGTCAGAGGCAGGCAGGATCTGAGCAGAGAAGCCAAAATGAGGGGAAGAGCAGATTGACCTAAAGACCAGGAGCAGGAGGACCAGCCATACGTCCACTGTCAGCCAGTGGGTCTGGGGATGTTGGCACCCGCATATGAGTCCTTTGATGTTGCCTGAGATGGTCAGATCTCATGAATTGTCGGCCTCACTGGTCACATTTACGTGGTCGGTATTTGGTGTGTATCCGAGTATGTCTTCTAAGTTCATTGGAACGGAAGAAGGACCAAGTACAGTCTTCTCACATGCATTTATAGGGCCTTTCGCCTGTGTGTTTGCGTTGGTGACTCACGAGGTGGGAGTGCTTAGTATAAGCTTTTTCACAGTTCTCATAGTTGCAGCGGTAAGGCCTTGAAAGTGCGGTTCTCCTCCTGGGAGCCCTTTCCTGGGCTCCGGAGTACTGCTCTGCTCTCCGTGGAGCAGGTAAGGGCTGCTTAGGTAGGAAGGGGTCTTCCTGGGAGACTGGCTGGCTCACAAAAGAGCCCTGGGATTTCAAAGCCAGCAATAATGGCGATCCAGCTGGGGGCATCCCAAAGTTGTGGGGTTTCTAGGAGGCAACATCTGATCCAAAGAGGGGAGCATTGCTGGGGCCTCAGTGGAAGGCATGGTTGGATCCAATAATGTTTTAGGTGTTAAAGGCCCTCTGTTAAGAAGTTACTGTTGGGAGGCCAGAATAAGGCATGGTTCACATTCTGATGTGGGACATCATTGGGATTCCACTGGCAAGTGAGAACTGGCGGCCCATTGGGGGGCATCCTTAGATTCCCACCAAAGGTCGGGGCCACCCCTGAAATACTGGGCTCTCCTAAGGGCATCGCCTGGGGCCACTTGAAAGTCATCATTCCTGGCTGGGAAGGAGACATTCCCTGAGTGTAAATCATCTGGGAAGGAGTGAAAGTCACTTGAGGGCAGTAGCTCACGCCGTGGTCAGGCAGCGACATACTGAAGTGTGGCCCCATTTCACTAGCATTCTGCCTGGGTGCCTCAGCAGAGACCAAGGGGATCCTCTCCAGCTCTGTGCACTGAGGAACATGTTGAATGCCTGATGGGCCATGATTCCAAGAGATGTGCACTCCACTGCTTCTGGGAGATGAAGACACGTCCAAGACGACATTGACTTCTCAGTATCCTGAGTGGGAATGCTGTGGGCAGGTCTCTGTGAACTGGTGCAGAGCCACATGCCACTGGCTTAGGCCCTTGGCTCCCTGCTCCATCTTAACCTGGGATCAGTTGCACATTGAGACTCCACCATTTACCATTTTATTTTTGTATTTTATTTGCTTTTGTATGTGCCCAGAGAGGACACATACCGAATGAAGAAAAGCACTCAGAAAACGATTTGGGAGTTGACAGATAGCCATTTGAATAATCAGCTTTGGATAATTGAGCTCTTCCATTCATCCATTTATTCATTCAACATTTATCAAAGCTTCTATTTGTTAGAGACTACTTTGTGCTAGAGACACAATGGTAAGCAAAGTAGACCTGGTCCCTGTTGTTAGAGAGATTACATTCATTTTTCTTACATTGTTACAAATATATAAGGAACTTTATGCCAAGGAGAAACTGTAGAAAGCATAAACTTACCTTTCATTTTACAGAATAGGAGGTTAACAGTCCTTGTTATTGAGGTTTATGTATGTAAAATGAGGAAACATATTGGCTAATACCTTGATTTTATTAGAAAAGAGATAAAGTAACATTCCAAAAAAATTAATAAGCCTAAAACTGGGTGACTTTTTAACGAGTGTGTTTCCTTCACAGTTGTATTGTAACTTGTGGAAGTGATGGTGATGTGAGGATTTGGGAAGACTTGGATGATGATGATCCTAAGTCCATTAATGTTGGAGAAAAAGCATATTCATGTGCTTTGAAGGTATTAAAACAATTACAGCAACTGATATGAAATGATACTGCCATGTGATGTTTTGTACTTGGATGAAAAATATTTTTATAGAAGTTTTGAATACAGATAAACTTTTTCATTTCTCTTATGAAATAATAATATTTAAAAATGTGTAATAATGCCATAATTTGCCCAAAACTTTTACAGGTAACATCTGAATGGTTTATTAAAGGTGATTAATGGATAGTAATGATGAGCCAATTAAAATATATGCAGGAAATTATACTTTATCTTTTAAGAGATTTAAATGTATCTTTTTTTTTTCTTTGAAGGAAAACTCAGTGAAGGAAAACTCAAATTTTTAGCTCACTAATTCAGATAACTTGAGGAATTGTACTGGAAAAAAGGACTGTTTCATTAACTTTTTCAGGATATATACTTATTTCACATTTCTGATGTTTTATATAAAGTAAATATAGGAATGAGATGTAGATTACTTGGAGAATGGAGATATGTTTTCAGAAGGACTTTGCAAACTAAGTGTCTAACCTTTTTATTTGTGATGAATTTTAAGTTGAGTGTATTGTATTTGGATAGGAAAAAAACATCTTTCTACAGAATTCATATTTTTTTCAAACCCAGACTCATTAAGGTAGATGAGATGGTCTTTAGATAACTTTAGATACTTTTTAAAAAATGGTCATATATAATGGAAAATGTATTCCTAGGAGAAAAAATATAAATGACTAATGTACATTAAATATGAGCTAAATCTCACTAATAAGCAAAGAAATGCAAATTACACAATTGGACTTTTTTTCCTGTAAGATTGGCAAGGATGAAAAATATTCCTGATCCCAGTAATAGTGAGGGCTTGGAGAAGTATTTTAAAGGAAAAACAACTCTTCTCCTGTGTTTCTCCTTTACTCTCACACTACCATGCTCACAACACTTCTGACACCAGATATATGGGGTTTTCCCCATATCAATAAGTTCTTTGCAATACTGGGTGTCCTACACTTCAGTTCAATTTTGACATTAACTGGAGTTAGCTCAGACCTCACAGGTTAAGCTCTCAGTCCCACGAGACTATCCCCCACTTCAGACACCAGTCGCGAGTATTAGGTCCCCAGATTACCTACAACTTGTGTTCAGCTTGGCTGCAAATGGGGATTTCCATGACCCCCTCCTTGGATAAGATCATTTGCTTGAACAGCTCACAGAAATCAGGGAAATAAGTTTACCAGCTTATTACATAATAAAGGATACAGATGAACAGCCAGATGAAGAGAACATGGGGTGAGGTCTGGAGAATGGAGATGTGGAGTTGGGGTGCACCACCAACCTGGAAGCTCCTTGAACCCCATGTTATTGGGATTTTTATGGAGGCTCATCACATGGGCATGACTGATTATTAACTTCATTTCCAGCCTCTCTCCCCTTCCTGGATGATAGGGGTGTGGGGCTGAAAGTTCCAAGCTTCTGATCATGACTTGATCTTTCTGGCGACCAGCCACCATCCTGAAGCTATCCAGGAGCCCACCAAGACGCACCTCATTAGAACAAAAGACATTCCTGTCACCCAGAAAATTCCAAGGGATTTGGGAGCTTTGTGTCAGGAATCAGTCAAAGACCAAATTTTGGAACAAAAGTTGCTCCTGGTGCTCTTATCACTTAGGACAGTTCAAGGGTTTTAGGAGCTCTGTGCCAGGAACTGAGGGTAGAGACCAATATATATTTTCTGTTTCACAGTATTTTCACACAACAGTTGCTGGAAGTATAACTGATGAACTTTTTTTGGAATAAATTGATAATGATGTATCACAGTTAGAATGCACACAGGCATTTCTGGCTATTTACCCTAAGGAAGTACACACATTCATTTGTGTGGACAAGAATATTAGTAAAACCATTGTTTATAATAGCAAAAGAAACAATTGAAGTGTCCCTGAATAGAGAATACGTTTTATAAATTTTGGTAGTCATATAATGTAATACTATGCAGCCACTAAAAAAATGCGGGAGTGCTGTATACCTTCATTTGGAAAGTTGTTTACAATTAATTGAAAAAATGAAAAATAGAGTTTCATAACAGTCTGTTATAGAATAGTCTTCTGTTAAAATAAAGGATTTAAGTACATAAATATTTGTAATTTGCATATGTATAGAATAAAGTTAAAAAGACTTAACCCCAACATGTTAATGGATATTACTTCACAAGAGTAGGGAAACTCACTGTCTGCTCAGGACAGTTTCGTGTTTTTTTTTTCTACAATAAGTATGTACTGCTTTTGTATACGAAAAAGACTTTAAAGGGCTAAAAAATGAAAGTGGGCTTGTGGTAGTTTCCTAGGGCTACGGTAACAGGTACCTGGGCTTAGGATTTAGACATGTCTTTTAGGGGCCACTATTCAACTGACTACAAGGCTCATATTCAGTGCTAAAATGTTTGGCTTTAGGAATGGAGTTTATAATTCTTCAATGAAATGATGTTACCAAATAGCCATGCAAAGTTGACAATTTCATTTAAAGCATAATTGCTTATAAATATGTAAATATGTACTTTATGGATTCAGTGCTATAGGGAAGTACAATTAGGTGCTTTATTTGAGAACAAAGCAGAAAAAAAATCACCCTCCAAAATAGTGAAACTGGGATATATCAACATATTTGTAGGTAGTAATAGTTAACGCTTGCATAGTATTTTACGTTGTCTTTAACAAAGGTAAGGAGAGGTACGTGGAATTATCTCCATTTTATTCTTGGGAAAATCAGAGCTCAGAGGAAAGTCAAATGACATAGTAAGGAACACAGTGGGCCCAAGTCATCCTGTGCTGGGTTCCATTCCTCCCTATCCACCAGGGAGAAGGATAGTCTAACCAGATCCAGACCACAGCTCTGATCCTTTGCATGGTTTCTTTTTTTTTAAATTTTTAGTAGTTGACACTGTATACTGGTAGTGATTTGATTTCCCTGTAGATTTGTTTGAAAATGACTTCAAAGCAAGGCCTTTATTCAGGTCTCCCAGGTGAGTTAGTGCTGTTATATACTTTAACATTTTCACATGAATAGAGGGCTAGTTAAAGTTTTGTTAAAGAATTACCAAGATTCTTTACTAGAGCTAACTGAGGGTGCTTAGTATTCTACTAAGAAATCTGTCTGCGAAGTAAAGCACAGCCAAGGTTGCAAAATTTCTGTACATGCACACAAATAAATAGTTGGTGTTTCTGCAGTTTTGCCAAAGAACACTTAGCAGCATCAGTGTTGTATTGAGTTGGTTATAGCATTTTGTTGATTCTCTTCTGGTTTTTACATTTAAGTTATTGTTAGCTTAACTTCAACATTATGAATTTAGTTTATTATGGATTTAATTATATACAGTAGTTGCAATGTAGGCATAAACAGTATTTTTCACCAGTTTTCCAGTAATTGAACTTGAAGGTGTTTATCACAGTTCAAATTTGAATCATCTATACTGTTATTTCAACAGATGTATACATTTCCCCAAATATTGCTATATGGTAACATGTCGTTGTATTACCAGGTTCTTTTCCCATTAGAATGGGAGAAGATGCTGTAGATAAGCTAAGGGTCCTAAGTGCACAAATACGGCTGAGACCTATTGCTATAGGGTAAAGTATGTTCATTAACAAACTTGAGTAGTTTGTTTCTTTTGGTAGTTATCATTTAATATAAATTAATAAGTTGACCATATGATATATCGAATTGTGTATGAGGTTGGTAGACTATGATTTAGTCCATCAGGACTTAATTCCTCCTGGGTAAGTAATAAAATTAAGGTGGTAGGGCAGATCCCTGACCTTTTATGATTCTTAGCTAAAAGCTGTGCAAAACAACGGTGTTTGGAGATCATTTTCGGATCCTAAAACTTTCTATTTAGTGTTTTTAAAACACTAAATAAGCACTGTGCTTCCACTGCAGGGGGCACAGGTTCGATCCCTGGTTGGGGAACTAAGATTCCGCATGCCCTGCAGTGCAGCCAAAAAAAAAAAAAAAAAACAGGAGCCATGGATTCGTGGATTCGCATTTAGACTTTACCCTACTCTGAAAAGACATCCAATGATTGTTTTCTGGAAACACAGGGCAATACTAATAGTGTCCATTGTGCTCTTCCCTCATTGAGATTAGCTATGTTTTCTTGTTCTGAGTCTCCTTCTTATGACATTTGGGAATCCACAAAAACACTGTTTAACTATTTTTCTTGCCAGAAGTACAAGAGAAATCAGAGGCTAAAAGTTTGGCTGATGAAGAGGGAATTAAATGTTCTAAAGGCAGCAAGTAAATTTTTCTTGCTAATAGCCATTTCAGAAAAATTATATATTGATTATTTTTCTCTTGACTTGAACTACATTTATAAGTTTTTTTTTGTTTTTTACCGGATTTTTAACTATGGAGAGACTCCCAATTAATTAATTAATTTTTGCCAATGTTTCTTTCATTTTTCTTTTAGAATGGGAAATTGGTCACTGCAGTATCTAACAATACTGTTCAAGTGCACACGTTTCCTGAAGGAGTTCCAGATGGTATATTGACTCGCTTCACCACAAATGCAAACCATGTGGTCTTTAATGGGGATGGTGCAAAAATTGCTGCTGGATCTGGGTAAGGCTCTTTGATATCAGAAAATGAAATAATATTAGAACAAAATGGCCTCATTCATTGGATTCAGGGTAACATTTTCAGGATTCTGTACCTTCTCTGTTGTTGTTATTTAATTATTATATTCAAGTCTTCTTTCTGGTAAAGGTTTTTGATGACAAACTTGTGCTTCTTTGTGAATTGAGGTATATTGCTTTGCTGACAGCCTGCTCAGTAAATGCTGGAAAAGATTGGGGAAAGATGATAGTTGGATACAAAATTTTTAAAATTATTTTTGGTACAACCTAGACTGTACAATCAGGATTTTTGTTGTTTTTCTTGTTGCTTATTTGTCATAGGAAAAAAATGTAATTGGTGAATTGCTGAGTTGGAGTAAAAGGCATAATGCTTTTAAAAATGGTTGTGGCTGTAATTAGATTAGCAAATAATAGAAGCTTAAGATCTAACTAAGGAAACCACTTTCTAAAAGTATTTATATTTTAACATATGGGAAATCTTGAGTTATGTTTTTAGCAACTTTATAGACCAAAACTAAAAGGTAATATGGGTGCCAAATTTCACATGTTGCTATAAAGAAATTATGGCATTTACTCTTATTACTTTGAAATATTTGGGTCATAGCTTTTGAGAGCCTTTTGTATTGACATTTATTGATGTACGTTACTCTTGTTCTTAGTGATTTTCTAGTCAAAGTTGTGGATGTGGTGGATTGCAGCCAACAGAAAACATTTCGAGGACACGATGCCCCTGTTTTAAGTCTTTCCTTTGACCCTAAGGACATCTTTCTGGTAATCATTTTTTTCCCCTCTCTTTTTGCATTTTTTGCGAATATGTTTAAAACTGTGAGAGAATTAGCAGAAAGTTTCACACAATTGTTAAAAGCCTCTTTAATTTATCAGTTGAACCAGTCTCCATATAGTATTATGGCTGTAACTATAGAGAAATCTATTGTTTTCTTCTGCAGGCATCAGCTAGTTGTGATGGATCTGTCAAGGTGTGGCAAATTTCAGATCAGGTAAGCTCATCAATTTGAATTTAAAACTTTTTGCCTATTTCCATCATATATTGGGCTTTACATAATGTATTATTGGACCAAATTAATAATTCTTCTTCATAGTTTGTTTCTTTTGAGTAGCATTAAATACTGGTTTTGTGATCAAATTCCCCAACAATCTAAGCAAAAGTAAATATGTTGAAGACTAATTGATTCTGTATCTAATCACAAAGGGAAATTCAATCATTATATATTTATAAGCTAACTACCATATGTTGGTCTCCAGATGTTGGGGATAAGAAAGTAAGGCATGGGCCACACTTGATTTGGAGAGTCACATAACTTATTCTGACTCAGCCTGGTAATAGCTTTAAAGGAGGTATGAAGAAAATGCTTTCTGGATTGGCAGAGGGAACAAGGAATTCTTCCTGAGGCAATCAAAGAAGGCTTGGCATTTCTAGGAATGATGTGGCTGATGAGAAAAACATCCCTCACAGATATGCTTCAGCTTATAGCCACAGTTTCTTCCCTCACTTTTGAACTATTTAAAAGGATTGACTTTGACACCTTAACATTTTGTAGTAGATCTCAAGTTTATTTTCATAGTTACTTTAAGATTTTAATGTATTGGGGTTTTTTTTTTGTTTGTGTACGTTTATTCAGTGAGTATACTGTTTGCTTATTCTACATAGGAAATACTCCTATTTGAGTTAATTATTTAAGACTTGTGCTCTTTATAACTGTGAAAAACTTAAAGTAACTTAGGTAAATCAAATATTATAATTAGGTTAAAGTGAATTAAGTTGCTTTTTTCCAAGCTAACTATCAGTTTGAAGAAACCACTTATTAAATGTACTCAGTGCTGCATATCTTTTTTTGGGAGAATTTTCATAAGGGGAAATAAATTTTCTTTTTTTTCATTTGGCATTTTATTTTTCATTTTTATTTATTTAAAAAGATTATTTTTCAGTCACAAGACTTACATTTTCTTTTTTTTTTTTTTTTAAATCAGACATGTGCTATTAGTTGGCCACTGCTGCAAAAATGCAATGATGTGATAAATGCAAAATCAATCTGCAGACTTGCTTGGCAGCCAAAAAGTGGGAAGGTGAGTGACTTTTATTTTGTTTTGTTTTTTAAATATTTATTTATTTACTTCTTTGGTTGTGCTGGGTCTTAGTTGCGGCACATGGACTCCTTAGTTGTGGCATGCGAACTCTTCAGTTGTGGCATGCATGTGGGATCTAGTTCCCTGACCATGGTTGGAACCTGGGCCCCCTGCATTGGGAGCACAGAGGCTTAACCACTGAACCACCGGGAAGTCCCTTATTTTGTTTTAATTATATATTCCAGTCCTTGTTATCTTTGTAAGAATAGATTTTTTAATTGTAACTATTTCATTTAGATTATAAATTTTAGAGCTCCAAGCAAATTAATTATTGAAATGCTGGAAGAAACACTTCAATTTTTTAAAGGTTCTTTTTTGAAGAGTACATTTGGCAGGAATGAATTGATTTTACCTTTTTCTTTACATTCATGTTTAATGGGACAACTTTGGAAACAGTCTTGTTATATCAACTCTTACTACTAGTGTTTAACATTTTGGAGGTACTAGCTGATACAGTTAGACAATAGAAAGATATGAGAGGTTTGAAAGAAGGGAAGGAGAATGCTCATTATTTGCAAATGCAATGCTTGTAATACGAGGAAATCCCAAGAAAATCAACTGGGGGAAAATATTACTAATAAGAAAATTCAGTAAGGTAGTTGGAAGCAAAATTAATAGGTGAAACCTATAGTCCTATATATAAACAATAGCCATTTAGAAAACATGGTGAGAGAAAATAATGCACTAACTATGAAATCAAAAAAGATTTAAACTTTTAAGAAAAGATAAGATAACTAGGAATAAACTTACCAAAAAATGTGAAAGAGCTATGTAAAGAAAATTTAAACATGCTACAAAGAAGAGTAAAAGAAGACTTAAATAGAAAAAATGTATCCCATTCTTTTTTGTTATTTATTTATTTATTTATTGAGGTATAGTTGATTTACAATGTTATATTAGTTTCAGGTGTACAGTATAGTGATTCAAAATTTTTATAGATTATATTCCATTTAAAGTTATTATAAAATATTGGCTATATTCCCTGTGCTATATAATATATCCAAAAGGATAAGCTAAAAAGCTTATTTATTTTATACATAATAGTTTGTGCCTCTTAATCCCCCACCCCTGTTTTGCCCTACCCCCTCCCTTCTTCCCACTGGTAACCACTAGTTTATTCTTTATATTTCTGAGTCTGTTTCTGTTTTGTTATATTTATTCATTTTATTTACTTATTTTTATTTTATTTTTTAGATTCCGCATGTAAGTGATAACATACAGTATTTGTCTTTCTCTGACTTATTTCACTAACCATAATACCCTCTAGGTTCATTCAAGTTGTTGCAAATGGCAACATTTAGAAAAACACATAGAAAAATATATCCTATTCTTAGAAATGAATTTTTGTTATAAAGATGTCAGTTCTTCCCTGAATTATCTATAGTTTTGAAGCATTCAATATAAAATATCAGTAAGATGTTTGGGGGGACCAAATAGAACTGATTCTAAAGCCATATGGAAAAGCAAAAGTCTTGAAAAAGAAAAGTGGTAAAGTCTAATTCAATCAGATATAACATTATAATGCTATGGGAATTAAAAGTGTGATACTAATTCATGAATAGACAGATATCTATTAAACAGAGAGATAGATCCAGTATATATGGGAATTTAGTGTATTATAAAGGTGGAGAAAAGGAGATTTAATAAATGTACTGGCAAAGGGCATGAATACCAGGGCGTGAGAATTACCAAGAACCATCTTGGAGACTTCCTATCACATGGTGAATCTCATTGTATAGGTATTTGCTGTATCATCTTTTTAACTTCTCTGTATATGTGAGAATTTCCAGAAAAAATTTATAAACTCGACAATATGAAAAATAAAAAAAATAAATATTTCAGTGTCAAAGAACAAATGATAAACTGAGAAAAAGTTTGAAACGATATGACAGAGCTAATTGCCTTAATATTCAAAGAGTTCTTATAAATCAATAAGATCCCAGTAAAAAGATGAACAAGGACATGAGCAGACAGTGTACAGAAAAAGATACACAGATGGCTTTTAACATGAAAATACATGCAACCTTTCATACTAAAAGAAATACAAGTTGAAATATGATTGTCTAGTTTTCATTTGTCAGATGGTCAAAGATCAAAAGTTTGGTACATACTGTGTGGAAGAGGATGTGGCAGTTTTTATTAGAATGAATGACCAGTAGTACTAGTTCTAGGCATATATTTTATAAGCATATTTATACATATGCACTACAGAGTATGTATAATGAAAATGTTGTATCATTGTTTATAGTAGCAAAAGACTGTAAACATCCTGAATGTTCATTAATAGAGAACTGGTTAAATAAACTGTGGAATTTATTCCTGAAAATGGAATACTCTGCAACTGTTAGAATGAGGTATATCTGTGTGTCTTCACATGGAATAATCAGTCTTTAGATATATTAAAAACATCAAGCTGTAGAGCAGTAGGTATAGATAGTAGATAGAATGCTACTGTTTAATTGTGTGTCTACTTGTATATAAGTACGTATGCATTCTTATATGGTCTATGCTTATGTTTTTTGCCTTTGGGAAGTAGGAATAGGATTTAGGGATTGGAGGGAGACTTTCTTTTTAATGTACGACCTTTTGTGTCATGTAAACATTTAAGGGTACATTCTGCACTAAAGTGATAGTTGGGAAATCCAGTGTATTTCTTCTTTGCTTATGAAACATTAATTAATCTAATTAATTAAAAATATTTTAAACATAGTTTTACTATTCATAAATAATACATTTTTCTTCTTTTCTTGATAAGCATGGAAAGAATATGTCAGTTTTATTTTTTCTACTAATCTGTTTTTTGGAAGTGTATTTAAGAAGATAAGTTTCCTTTTCCAAAGATATTCGAAGTATTCTGGCTCTGTTTCTCTCCTGCCAGCAAATAAGATGAATTTTTAGATCCAAAGGGCTTATATTCCTTAAGCAATAGTATTAAAAATATTAGTGACTATAAGTTCTCTGTCTTTCAGTGCAAGCAATACAGTGACCATCACCCATTCTTTATCAAAATTTTAAGTAGCTTTCTGAGTTTTGTTAGTTGCCAATTAAAATACAAATTTGCTTTTATGTTTTGTAGTCTTATTTAGATGAATTTTCTGCTCTTTTTTCTCTTTAAACTTAATTTAGTGTAAACTTTTGTTTAAATCATTTATCTTTCCTAATAGTTACTAGCAGTTCCTGTGGAAAAATCTGTTAAGCTATATAGAAGAGAAACTTGGAGTAATCCATTTGATCTTTCAGATAATTTCATCTCTCAGGTAGGTTTTGTAAGTGATACTTTCAGTAGGCTAATGGGAATACTTAATGCATACTTTGCTTTAATACAATTACAGCTAAATATTGTTGGAAATGGAGAACAACTCCGGACTGCTGTGCATGTGTCCACCTTCTACCCCTCAGCCTTTCTTCACTTAGTGAATGACTAGTAGATAAGTCTTTGCTAGGTCCTATCTGACCTTTCTCCTTTGTGAAATTTGGTAAGAAAAATCTTCTAATTTATAAGAAGTCAAATTTAACCCTAACATAGTATTAGAATAGGTAATTCTCACATTATTAGTAATAATTTATTGTTAAGTGAGTTTTATTGAGACTTGTGACTATGGACACTGGAGTTTTAGAGCAGGAAAGGTTGTTAGTCTGTGTTTCTTTCTCTCTCTCTCTCCCTCCCCCCGCCCCCTTCTCTCATGTATACCCATTTTGCAGTTAGGAAACAGAGGCCCAGTAGGTCAGCAATGGCTTAGTACGATTCACTTCACTTCCTAGTTCTCTTCATCTTGATGGTGACTGCTAAGACGATAACTTGTGTTGTCTTTCTTTCTAGGATAAAAACATTTTTTAGCTTTTGTTTTTAAAATTGTGCTAGTGTAATTTTCTTGTGATAAAGTAAAAGCTGCTATTACTTTGATTGTTGAATATTATTGAAAAAGTTAAAAAGTAAGCAGACTTTGTCTTGCTGTTTATGTATCAGATTTAATTAGAAATTGCATACAATAAGGGTTATAAAAATTTGAATTTGGTAATAAAATGAGTTTTTAGTTTTAAATTATATGAAATTATTAATTTATTGTTTTTCTTTACTAGACCCTAAATATAGTAACCTGGTCTCCTTGTGGACAATATTTAGCTGCAGGGAGTATTAATGGTTTAATTATAGTTTGGAATGTGGAAACCAAAGATTGCATGGAAAGGTATGATTCAGTAAATCTTTTGTTTCTTTTTTGCTTATTTCTATTAGATTTTTTTTTTTTTTTTTTGCGGTACGCGGGCCTCTCACTGTTGTGGCCTCTCCCGTTGCGGAGCACAGGCTCCGGATGCGCAGGCTCAGCGGCCATGGCTCACAGGCCCAGCCGCTCCGCAGCATGTGGGATCTTCCTGGACCGGGGCACAAACCCGCGTCCCCTGCATCAGCAGGCAGACTCTCAACCACTGCGCCACCAGGGAAGCCCTATTTCTATTAGATTTTTAAAAATTATTATTAAACATTTCAAATCTGCAATCATTAGATTGTTAAAATGCAGACATATAGCTATGTTTATCAAAACTTTTTCTAACTAAAATTTACCTAAAGAAATGTATAGCTTAGGGGGCTTCCCTGGTGGTGCAGTGGTTGGGAGTCCGCCTGCCAATGCAAGGGACACAGGTTCATGCCCCAGTCCAGGAAGATCCCTCATGCCGCAGAGCGGCTGGGCCCGTGAGCCATGGCCGCTGAGCCTGCGCGTCCGGAGCCTGTGCTCTGCAACGGGAGAGGCCACAACAGAGAGAGGCCTGCATACCGCAAAAAAAAAAAAAAAAAGAAAAAAAAAGAGAAATGTATAGCCTTTATTTTTCTTGACAGTGTTTTAAGAATTCACTTTTTAATTTTTAGGGTGAAACATGAGAAAGGTTATGCAATTTGTGGCCTGTCATGGCATCCTACTTGTGGTCAGATAGCTTATACTGATGCAGAAGGAAATCTGGGAGTCCTGGAGAATGTTTGTGACCCCACTGGAAAGATGTCAAGCAGTAAGGTAATAATAGGGTAGAACAGTTTCTTCAAAGTCTTTCTGTGGTCATATGAATTTGGGAAACACCACAAACTACATTACTTTCTTTGAAAATTATAATTTATGTTATTAGATGCTCAGTAATGCTCTATCACAAAGAACATTTAAACTTGTTTAACCTAATGTTTCCCAAATACGTTTTACTAAGGAACTTCTTTCTCTCCATATAATATCCATTAATATTTCATGGCTTTCCAAGGAATACCTTTGTGAAAAACTGTAATATTTTAGTATCCTGGTGTTCTAGGTGTTTTTTGTTAAATGTTTTATAGATGAAAATTAGTTAATAACTGTAACTTAGTTTAGCCTAAGTTTTTCTGTCATGAATTCCCTTAACTCTTAGAGCTAACTATATACTTCTTATATACTTATATAACTAACTATATGCTTCTTAAGCTGCACAGCCTGACTGAACTGCTTTAAACAGGCTGCCTTATTTTATACTTCCTTGTTTTTGTTCATTATTTCCCCTGAGGTGCCACTTAGCTTGCCTGAGTCCCCAAAGATTCAGAATTTGGTAGTAGTAGGTACTTAAAAGTGGGGCCGAAGGGACTTCCCTGGTGGTCCAGTGGCTAAGACTCCACGCCCCCAATGCAGGGGGCCCGGGTTCGATCCCTGGTCAGGGACCTAGATCCCACATGCTGCAACTAAGAGTTTGCATGCTACAGCTGAAGATCCTGCGTGCTGCAACCAAGACCCGGTGGAGCCAAATAAATAAATAAATATTAAAAAAAAAAGTGGGGCTGAAAACGGGAGGGTTGATTTAACAAGCAAGTGGATCCCTCCAGTCTCAGCAACAGTGGGCACAGCTAGGTAACTGCCCTCCCTCACCCCTATATACATTCTGGCAGAAAGCTGGAGATTTATTCTCTAAGATAAGGGAAAACAGAGGTCACTGATCCAGGGACACTGGGTACAATTGAGTGGTGTTGGGTGAAGGAGGAATACTGTACTGAAAAGGATTAAATGAAAATGTATATACTTGAACGTTGAAATTCCCAGCTCACTTTTCATACTTGGCTCCCAGAGCATTGTCAGCCAGTCTTATGTTTTTCAGGCAGGAGATTGAAGATCTTTGGGGAATCCGTGTAAGAAAAAACCAAACCAGAGAGATTCTTCTTTTTATTTTATTTTTATTGAAGTATAGTGATTCATAATTTTTAAAGGATGTACTCCATTTATAGTTATTATAAAATATTGGCTGTATTCCCTGTTGTACAACATATCTTTGTAGCTTATTTTATATAGTATAGTTTGTGCCTTTTAATCTAAACCCTACCCATATATTGCCCCTCCCCCCACCCCTCTCCCCTCTAGTTTGTTCTCTGTATCTGTGAGTCTGTTTCTTTTTGTTATACTCACTAGTTTGTTATATTTTTTATATTCTACATGTAAGTGATATCATATAATAGTGTTTGTCTTTCTCTGTTTCACTTATTTCTCTTAGCATAATACCTTAAGCTCCAAGTTCATCCATGTTGTTGCAAATGGCAAAATTTCATTCTTTTTTATGGCTGAGTAGTATTCCAATATCTATGTATCTGTCTATCTATATCACATGTTCTTTATCCATTCAGCTGTTGATGGACACTTAGGTTGGTTCTATAACTTGACAACTGTAAATAATGCTGTTATGAACATTGGGGTGCATGTATCTTTTCCAGCTAGTGTATTTGGTTTTTTTCAGATGTACACCCAGGACTGGAATTGCTGGGTCATATGGTAGTTCTATTTTTAGTTTTTTTGAGAACCCTCCATACTGTTTTCCACAGTGGCTACACCAATTTACATTCCCACCAACAGTGTAGGAGGGTTCCCTTTTCTCCACATCCTTGCCAATATTTGTTATTTGTGTTCCTTTTGATAATAGCCATTCTGACAGGTGTGAGGTGATATCTCATTGTGGTTTTGATTTGCATTTCCCTGATGATTAGCAATGTTGAGCATCTTTTTGTGTGCCTGTTGGCCATCTGCATTTCCTCTTTGCAAAAATGGCTATTCAGTTTTTCTGCCCATTTTTTAATTGAGTTTTTTGTTTTTTTGATGTTGAGTTGTATGAGCTGTTTATGTATTTCGGATATTAACCCCTTATCGGTCATATCATTTGCAAATATTTTCTCCTATTCAGTAAGTTGTCCTTTTGTTTTGTCAAAGGTTTTCTTTGCTATGCAAAAGCTTTTTGGTTTAATTAGGTTTCATTTATTTATTTTTGCTTTTATTTCCTTTGCTTTAGGGTTCAGCTATGAATAGCATTTACATGGTCATAATAAATCTAAATACTGTAAATTGATCCAAGCAAAATGAGAATATATCTATATTGGGTGGACAGGAGTAGGAGAATGGTGTATATGCATACAAGGGGAGTAGTGGTGGTTGAAAAATGGCACCAAATCCTCATCTTTCTTAACAGAAAGAAGTTAGTAACATCTATTAAATAGATAATTAAAACTGAAAAATCAAAAGATTTCACTGGAATATGATTTACAAGTGTGGAGGGAAGTATAAAAAGAAACAATTGAGAGCAGAGAAGTAAGTCGGAGGCTGCGCAGAGGATTGTTTTCATTTTTGTATTAAATCTTATAACACTGACTAATTTATATGCATGACTAACGTTGATAAAAAAGAAAATTAAATTGAGAAATAATTTTTAGTTCAACAACAATGTCCTGTTGTATAGCACAGGGAACTATATTCAGTAACCTGTGATAAACCATAATGGGAAAGAATATGAAAAAGAATACATATATGTATAACTGAATCAACAGAAGTTAATACAACACTGTAAATCAACTATGTCAATAAAATTTTTAAAACTTAAAAAAATTTTAGTTTAAAGGTCACCTCTTATAAAACCTTAACCCTTCTATCCAGAATTGCCCACTCTCTCCTTTTTGCTTTTACTCCTCATAGTACATGTTTCTGTTACAACACCTCTCACCGTAAGTTAAAACCCTCATTTTTGATAAGAAAGTCCGAAAAAAGTTTTTGTTTTTTTTTTTGCGGTACGCAGGCCTCTCACTGTTGCGGCCTCTTCCGTTGTGGAGCACAGGCTCTGGACGCGCAGGCTCAGCGGCCATGGCTCACGGGCCCAGCCGCTCTGCGGCATGTGGGATCTTCCCAGACCCGGGCACGAACCCATGTCCCCTGCATCGGCAGGCGGACTCTCAACCACTGTGCCCCCAGGGAAGCCCCCTCCCGAAAAAAGTTTTTGACCAACTTGAGTATATAAACTTTTAGGACTATGGATAAAATAGTTAAATATCTTCTTATAGCATTTATCAATAGTTATTAATTTAATTATTCAAATCATTTGTTTAAACATATGAATTTAGAAGTATTTTTTTCTGTTCTCTCATTTCTTTAAATGTCAACTTTCCAGAACACAGTTATATGCACTTCCATCTAAAAGATTTGTGATATAGTCCCTTTTGAATCCATTAGTGGTGTTCTCATTAGACTTTTATACCCAACTATAAGTTTCCATTGACTTAACATTGTACAGTTTTTATTCATTCTATAGGAATAATTGTGATCCTTACAATGTATCTGCTTACTATTCACTTTTTAAAGTGATCTCAAAAATTGTTTACAGTGACATTCAGTACTTGCAATGATATGTTCATATTCCTAGGAATCAATGATTAATGTTGGATTTATTTGCCACTTTTGTTTTTCTTTTGATTCTATTTGTTTACTTCTGTAAGCATCAAAAAATACCCCAAAGACGAGCTTTAACTGAGATCATCTAAAGTAAACATCTTACCTAAGCAGTATCTTGTTCAAAATAAAAGTAAATGAGAGAATATCTTATAATGAGAGACTTTGTAAGGACTCATAGGTGACTTCTTATCTGGAGAATGATTGTGAGGAATAAAATCTTGCTTTATATTTGGGTATACACATGTATTTCTTTACATGTCTGTCTTATACTTCCACCTTATCCATAGACTATAAGGCATTTAAAGTAAGGACTATGTCTTATATAAATATAAATACAATCTTCATAAACATATTTGCTCATTATTTTTACCAAGGCACTTGCTTACTTGGTAGAGTTTATAGGAGCATATTAAAAGATCGCCTTTTGAATAATTGTGTTTATCTAGGTAGTTCACTAATACTTTCTAATTTGTATTAATTTGTTCAAGGTATCTAGCAGAGTAGAAAAGGATTATAATGATCTTTTTGATGGAGAAGATAGAAGTAGTGCTGGTGATTTTCTAAATGACAATGCAGTCGAAACCCGCTCTTTTTCAAAAGGGATTATAAATGATGAGGAAGATGATGATGACCTTATGCTGGCTTCAGGTCGTCCTAGACAGCGAAGTCATATCCTAGAAGATGATGAAAACTCAGTTGGTATGAATTGACTTTGTGAATGTGATGATCCATCTTACTGATCAATATTTTCAATTTTTTATTAAAACCATTATTTAAAGTCAGTACTGGATTGGTAGAATGTAGCTATAGCATTAAATACGTATGTTGAAAAAGGTTTCAAAACAATGATCTAAGCTTCTGCTTTAGCAAACTAGAAAAAGAAGAGGAAATTAAACCCCAAGCGAGCAAAAGGAAGGAAATGATAAAGAACAGAATTCAATGAAATTGACAACCAAAAGCTATAGAGAAGTCAGTAAAACCGAAAGCTTATTCTTTGAAAAGATCAGTAAAACTGATAAATCTCTATCCTGATTGATCAAGAAAGAAAGACACAAATGACTAATATAAGAAATGAAAGGGGTATCATCACCGTGTATCCCATAGACCTTCACTATCCAATATGATAGCCATTAGCCACTTGCGGCTTTTGAGCACTTAAAATGTGGCTAGTTCAAATTGAGGTGTGTTTTAAGTATAAAATGCAACCAGATTTTGAAGACAGTACAAAAAAGAGAATGTAAAATATCTTGGTCGTTTTTTACATTGAGTACATGTTGAAATTATATTTTAAATGCAGTATATTATTACAATTAATTACACCTGTTTCTTTTTACTATTTAAAATATGGCTACTACAAAATTTTACATCACATATGTAACTCACATTATATTTCTATAAGATAGCACTGCTATTATTAACAAAAGCTTAATAGGTGAATATTATGAACAACTTTGTGTCCATAAATTCAACAACTTAGATAAAATGGCCAGATTCTTTGAAAGACACAAACTACCAAGCTAACTCAAGAAATAGGTAACCTGGCCGCAACTAAAAGATACTCGTTCTGCAACTAAAGATCCCGCACGTGGCAACTAAGACCCGGTGCAGCCAATTAAATAAATATTAAAAAAAATTTAAACAAAAAAGGTAACCTGAATAGTTTGGTATCTGTTAAAGATATTGGGATTGTAATGAAAAACCTTTAAATACAGTGACTATTACAACTTATATGCTAAAATTAGCACATTTGAACGTTACCAAGTGAAATGTCAGTGTACAGTGATAAGTTGTGCTTCATTTAAAGCATATAGGGTTTATAGGATAGCACTCCTCAAATGTTTGGTTTCAGGAGCTCATTACATTCCTAAAATTTTTTGAGGACCCCAAAGAAAATTGTGTGTGGAGTTATATTTATTGTTATTTACTATGTTAGAAATTAAAACTGAGAAATTTTTAAAATATTCATTTTAAAGTAACATTAATAAACTCATTATATATAAATGTAAATAACATTTTTTAATGAAAATCAAACAACTCTAGAAAAATGATATTATTTTACCCTTTTGCAGATCTTAGCATAGAAGACAGCTGGATTCTTTCATGTGCTTCAGGATTCAGTCTACTGCCATATATTTGTTTTTGTTTGAAGTATGTGAAAAAAATTTAGCCTCACACAATATGTAGTTTGAAAAAGGAGAAGTATTTTAATAGCCTATTGAAAGAATGGCAGATATTCTTCTTTGATGTTGCACCAAAACGCAACAAATGATCATTTCTTAAAGATTACTTGCAATGTGGAATCTGAAAACTTTTTGGTGAACTTTTCAACTCTATTATTACATTAAAATCCATTGGTCTAACTTGAATGGATCTTTTTTTTTTTTTTTTTTGGCAGTACGCGGGCCTCTCACTGCTGTGGCCTCTCCCGTTGCGGAGCACAGGCTCCCGATGCGCAGGCTCAGCGGCCATGGCTCACGGGCCCAGCTGCTCTGCAGCATGTGGGATCTTCCTGGACCGGGGCGCGAACCCGTGTCCCCTGCATCGGCAGGCGGACTCTCAACCACTGCGCCACCAGGGAAGCCCTTGAATGGATCTTTTATCATGTTTGATTTTTTCACATATGCATTGGTAATTTGGAAAATATTGTTTCCTGAGCTTTGCAGACCTTCCTAATATTGACACGTTATCCAGAATAATATTTGTTAGTATCATCGCCAGTCTCATCAGAAGTTTTTAAATATTACAAAGCAGTCAAGCTCATGGTGGCAGATACACGTTTTTCACTATTCTGATTTTCGCTTGAAAGCTCCAATTTTATCATTGACCACAAATTCTGTCAGTTATTTTTCTTAAATGACCAGCTCACTTCATTTTTAAGAAAATGTTTGCCACATACTTGATAAACCATAGTTTATCTGGTATTTCCAATAAAAATGGTGTTACATGAAAAAATTAGTTAGTTCAGCTTACAAGTCAATTGCAGAATTGCTTTTTTTTTTTAGACAACCATCACAGTTCTTTTTTTTTTATTTTAATTTTTTGGCTGCACTACGCAGCATGTTTTTTTTTTAAATTTTTGACCATGCTGCGCAGCATGTGGGATCTAGTTCCCTGACCAGGGATCGAACCTACAACCCCTGCATTGGAAGCACAGAGTCTTAACCACTAGACCACCAGGGAAATCCCCCACACAATTCTTTATGCACACTTCCCATTTTAACACAGAACATTTTTTAAAAATCTATGCAAAGATCAAGATTTAATAAAATTAATATTTTTACTGCAATTGGTTAACAATACACTGACTACTAATACAGATTGGTGCCACTGCTTTGATTCATGCTAAGGTACCAGCAGTTTTACCCTCCATTGCTTTTGAATTATTACTGCAGATGTTAACACAGTGAAAGAGGCAAATAGTATTAAAATGTTAGTATTACTAAATATGAATGAACAAGGTTATTAGATTTCATAATGCTTTTCTTTTTCAAGGTAATAGGTATTTATGATTCTCTAATTATAATTCTTTGTTTTCTAGATGTTACAATGATAAAAACTGGTTCTAGTTTTCTCAAAGAAGAGGAGGAGGATGATCAGGCAGGCAGCATTCACAATCTACCAGTTGTAACATCCCAAAGGCCATTTTATGATGGTCCTATGCCAACGCCCCGGCAAAAGCCATTCCAGTCAGGTTCTACACCCTTGCATCTCACTCACAGATTCATGGTAAGCCTTGCATCTACATGTAACTTTAAAATAGTCTTATCTCACTTTTAAGCATTTTATCTCACTGTAGTTAATTTTGTTTGGTAAAAATATTTTTTAAAAACCTTGGTTAACTGGCCTGGAACACTTTGGTTGATTATAATTTTGTGCTTGATTTATTTTATGGTTAACTCACAGTTTTAATCTTATTTCAACCTTATTATTGAATATTGTGTTAAATAAAATTCTGCTTTGCAAAATGGCATATAATGAACATAATAAATGTGACTGTATATCTTGCAGTACCTCTTGGCTATACTTCCAAACTTTACTTCTCATATTAGTTTTTATATAGGAGATTGTACTGATTCCAGAACACTAGTTAGAAGGTGTTTTTTAGAAAGCAACCACTGGTATGGTATACTATCAGAAGGTGATAAGTGCTATGAAAAAAAAGCTATCTGCCCCTTTCCCCATGCCAATGGAATATATTCTCCAGAGGCACAGAGATTTTTCTGTTTTGTTTACTGATAGCACTTAGAACAAGGTATGGCACAGTAGGCATTCAATATATATTTATGGATGAATGACTATATTAACTTTTTGTCTTAAGTTTGAGAGCTAAAAAAGTTTAATATTTTTATTTGTTGATTACTTGAGGTTTTCCACTGAGGACTTTGACAGTTGTCCTTTTTAAGTGGTATGGTCCTGGCATAAATTTGTAGATAAATATTAAAGGTGATGTTTTATTTTAAAAAAAAACCTTTTTATTGCCATCAGTAATCATCATCAAGTAATAGATCTTAATTTTTTGAATATTGTCAAATACTTTATAGTTGTATTTGTGGTAGGGGAAAGGAAACACTAGGGCCTACCCTGCCTAGTGTGAGCCTATAGTGTACGTGAGTGGAAGACAAGTTTTCCAAATGGTATCAATTTATGCTGCCTTTTTTTTTTAATTCCTGGTGTGTGTGTGTGTGTGTGTGTGTGTGTGTGTGTGTGTGCGCGTGATTTTTATTTAGTTTTGGCTGTGTTGGGTCTTCGCTGCTGCGAGCAGGCTTTCTCTAGATACAGCGAATGGGGGCTACTCTTGTTGCAGTGCGCGGGCTTCTCACTGCGGTGGCTTCTCTTGTTGCAGAGCACAGACTCTAGGCATGCAGGCTCAGTAGTTGCAGCACATGAGCCCTAGAGCATGTGGACTTCAGTAGTTGTGGCACGTGGGCTCAGTAGTTGTGGCACACGGACTTAGTCGCTCCGTGGCATGTGCTATCTTCCCAGACCAGGGCTTGAACCCATGTCCCCTGCATTGGCAGGCAGATTCTTAACCACTGAGCCACGAGGGAAGTCCTGTGCTGCCTTAAAATGTATATATGCCATAACTGTAAACCAGTTAGTTGGACCAAAAGAAATATGCAGTCATATTTGTAAGTAAATACATTTTTGAAATGTTTTGTTTGACGAATTTAATGGTTCGGTTGTCCAAAGGTGAATTGTAAAGTATTTTTTTATGACAGTAATATAATTTTAAAAAATATTAGGTAAAATATTCCATTTGCTAATAAATAAGTATATATGTACCTTCTTCTCATGAGGAAAAGAATAATTAGTGATTGTTGCTCCGATGTTACTACTGTTACCTGAAACTATTTAGAGGTAAATAAGCTGTGGTTGCTCCCATAACTTAATCCCTGATATAGACTACATTATTTGTTAATTTGTACTATTTTAGTCTGTTGATTCTAAGAACTTTACCCTTTCTCAGACTTGTATTTAACCTTACATATTTGTAGGTGTGGAACTCTATTGGAATTATTCGCTGCTATAATGATGAGCAAGACAATGCCATAGATGTGGAGTTCCATGATACCTCCATACACCATGCAACACACTTATCAAACACTTTGAATTATACAGTAGCAGATCTTTCCCATGAAGCTGTTTTGTTGGCATGTGAAAGCACTGATGAACTAGCAAGGTAAATTCAAGATTATTAGGAAGAATTTGTTACTGTTGAACTGTTGTACTAAAAACGTTGAAATTCAGTACAAAAAGTTTGTAAGACAAAAAACAAAATTATGTCTTTTATAGTATGGAATTTCAGAAGGAAGAGTTTAGTACAAATAGCAGCACACCCGTAATACCTCAGAACATATGTCTGTTTTTGCTTATTTGTCCCCTTCTTACATAAGAGTAATACACGGATTAATTGTAAACCAGCAAGCTTAAGTAGTACAGAATTTTTAGAAAATGAAAATTCCCCCCAGAATTCTACTCTCAGATATAACTACTGTTAACAATTAACAGTTAATCTAATCCCAGCCTTGGACAACTACTGATTTGGGTTTTGTCACTATAGATTAGATTTGAAACTTCTCTTTAAAAAAAAAAAAAGGAAAAACACTAAAAATGTTATTAGTATTATCTGTCATTTTGACTTTTTAACTTAAAAAACTTTAGACTTTAACTTAGATATATTGGTTGGTTGCTAGGTAGGTAGGTAGATATAGAGACAAGAAAATTATGATGGAAAAGCAGTGGATGCAGAATCTGTATTTTTTTTAAAGAAGAAAAAATATTTTATTCAGCTTTGTTATTTCAGCCAGCTTGCCCTGTTAATTTTTTCAGCTGATCATAATGCTTATACACTTGATCATAGATTTTACTAACTCCCAGGTGATTTGAATAAAATCCTTCTGACTGGATACATTAGTTCCTCGCTGCTCAAATTATGGTCCACAAACTAGGGGCATGGGTCACGTGGGAGCATGTTGAAAACACAGAATCACAGACCCAAACCCAGACCTTCTGAGTCAGAATCTGCATTTTAACAAGATCCTCAGGTGATAGAGTATGCATTAAAGCCTGAGAAACACCAAATTGGGTCATTTTAATATTTTAATTGGTTTCCTAATTTACACATTGTAAAATCAACTCAATACTTCATTTAAAAAAAATTTTTTTTTTGCGGTACGCGGGCCTCTCACTGTTGTGGCCTCTCCCATTGCGGCGGACGTCCAGGCTCAGCGGCCATGGCTCATGGGCCTAGCCGCTCCGCGGCATGTGGGATCTTCCCGGACTGGGGCACGAACTCGTGTCCCCTGCATCGGCAGGCGGACTCTCAACCACTCACCACCAGGGAAACCCAATACTTTATTATTGTATTAAATCAGTTTACTAAAATAATCACTGTTGACTCAGTGTCTCTAACTCAGAATATTTTCCATAATTAGAACATTTATTTCCATGGCAATTTTTTTAAATTGAAGTATAGTTGTTTTACAATGTTATGTTAGTTTCTGCTGTATAGCAAAGTGATTTAGCTATACATATGTATACATTCTTTTTTATATTCTTTTCCATTATGATTTATCACAGGATATTGAATATAGTTTTCTGTGCTATACAGTTGGACCTCAGTGTTTATCCAATTCTGTGTATAATAGTTTGCATCTACTAACCCCAGACTCCCAATCCATCCCCCCACATCCCCCTTCCCCCTTGGCTCCATGTGCAACTTTGATTTCGGATTGTTAAGATTGTTATGATTTCCTGTTTGATCATTGTTCTTCTCTTTGTTTTCCTAGATATATTATTTCAGAGTCATATACAATGTTATCCTTTTATTTATTTTATTTTATTTTTTAAATATTGAAGTGTAGTTGATTTACAATATTGTGTTAATTACTGCTGTACAGCGAATTGATTCAGTTATATATATTCTTTTTCATATTCTTTTCCATTATGGTTTATCACTGGATATTGAATATAGGTCCCTCTGCTATACAGTAGGACCTTGTTGTTTATCCATCCTATATATTCTAATTTGCATCTGCTAATCCCAAACTCCCAATCCTTACCTCCCCCACCCACCCTCCTGCTTGGCAACCACAAGTCTGTTCTCTATGTCTGTGAGTCTGTTTCTGTTTCTTGGATATGTTCATTTGTGTTGTATTTTAGATTCCACATATAAGTGATATCATGTGATATTTGTCTTTCTCTTTCTGATTTACTTCAATTAACATGATAATGTCTAGGTCCACCCCCCACCCCCCTTTTTTTTTCTGGCTGAGCTGCGTGGCTTGGGGATATTAGTTCCCTGACCAGGGATTGACCCGCATCCTCGGTGGTGAAAAAGCGGAATCTTAATCACTGTACCGCTAGGGAATTCCCATCCCCCTTTATTTTATTTTATTATTTATTTATTTATTTATTTTGGCTGCACTGGGTCTTTGTTGCGGCATGCGGGATCTTTTAGTTGCAGCATGTGGACTTCTTAGTTGTGGCATGCATGCCGGATCTAGTTACCCAACCAGGGATGGAACCCGAGCCCCCTGCATTGAGAGTGCGGAGTCTTACCCACTGGACCACCAAGGAAGTCCCTCATCTCCCTTTATTTTAAATTTGAATTTAAAATTACTGTTTAGGAAGTCAGTACTGCCTCTGATTCTAAATGCTATGGTATCTACGTTTTGAAGCTTAAGTTTCATAATAACTTGCATGTATGTAAATATGCAAAGAAAAAAGACTGGAAACACAAATCAGATTGTTAGCAGTGGTTGGTCATCTTGCTGGTGGGATTATGATTTTTTTTTCTTTTTCTCTTTGTTCTCCCATATTGAATTTTCTTTTTATTTTTGCAATGAGAGGACTCTTGCCTAACATTTTGATGCTTTCTTCCTTTTTAAAAATTTGGTTGTGATTTTTGTGTGTATTTGCAGCCTAGGATGACACTCTGCTGATTTTATCCTGCTTTTTTTCATTTAACATTATATTCTGAGCATTTTCCCGTATCTTTAAATATTCTTCAGTAACATGACTATTAATGGTTTTAACATAGTTCATTTTAAGGATATTTCATAATTACTTTCTTAAAGCCATTTTTGTATTATTTGTGTGTAATAGAAAAATAAACTATTTGATTGTTACTGGGTGTAATGATTAGTTATATATATGGAAGAAATGTCAAATGTGAAAGTTTGATTGTTTCTGTCTTGTTTTAATTTTTAGCAAGCTTCACTGCCTGCACTTCAGTTCATGGGATTCAAGCAAAGAGTGGATAGTAGACATGCCTCAGAATGAAAATATTGAAGCCATATGTCTTGGTCAGGGATGGGCTGCTGCTGCCACTAGCGCCTTGCTCCTTCGCTTGTTTACCATTGGAGGTGTTCAGAAAGAGGTCTTCAGTCTCCCTGGGCCTGTTGTGTCAGTGGCAGGACATGGAGAACAGCTTGTCATTGTTTATCACAGAGGTAGATTTTTTCTATTATTTGATAGTTTTACCATGACCTGAAGTAAAATGGAAATTACTTAAGCTTTTTTTCTCTCTGTTTTGGATTGTATCTCCTTTTGCATTTATTTTAGTATTTGCATCAGTATAATCTTTGTACAGAATTTTGTTGTATTCACTAATAGCAATGAAAATGGAAACATTTTATTTATAGAAAAACTGTACTATAGAAAGAATTCTAAGGTAGAGTTTGGTTAATTGCTTCCATGTCTATATCTTATAAGAATTATCAGAGTTTAAATGCCTCAAAAAGTAAACTTAACTCCTTGTGTGAAGGACCAAAGCAACTTTGAATGTGACTTAAAAAGTTGTTGCCTCCTTTTCCTCACTTCATATTCTGTCCTCAGTCCCCATTGCTGTGCTAAGGCTGGTTTTATTAAGGTTACCGATGATCTTTTTATGCTTATTTATTTAAACAATTCCACCAGAAATACTTTCTTCTCTTGGCCTCTGTGACGTCACTCTCCCCTTTTTTTTCCTTAGGAGCTGATAACTCTTTCAGCCCCTTTGCTGGCTCCTATTCCTATGCCCCCCTCTTAGCTGGAGTACTCCAGGGCGCAGTCACAGCCCCCTTCTCTTCCTTTCACTAGGTCAGGAGCTATTAGTCTTTCGACTGCTTAGCCCTAGTGAGAAATATATTCTATGTTGCTATTCTATACATACCTGCAGATATAACTAGAATGAAAGTCTCATGGACAGTATTTACTCTTTGATTTCATTTTTCTTTAAATTCTGGTTGTAACTCTGGATTGATTTCATGACTCACAGGTCAAAAAATGCAGTTTGAGAAACTACTTTGGGATATCTCATTAACACCCATGGCTTTAATACATCTATATGTTCATGACTTCTACATTAGTATCACCAGCCCTACCCACTCCTTGTGTCTCCAGACTTACATATCCAATTGCCGACTTGAAATCTCTATGTAGAGTTTTGATATTTATCTCATACTTAACTTGGTCACAATAAAGCCTCTGGGCTTTCTTTTTCCCTCCAAACTTGCTTCTTAGTTTTTCCATTTCAGTAAACGTCATACTATCAATCTAGCTACTCAAGCCAGAAATGTTAAGAGTTATCCTCTTTTTCCCTCACGTCCCCACATCACTCTGTCAGCAAAGTCATTATCATGTCAGTTCACACAACGCATTGTACATCTGTCTCTTTTTATCTCCACTAAAACCCTGGTGCAACCCAGACATCATCTCTTGGACTGTTGGAATAACCTCCTAACTAGCTTTTCAGCTTCAATTCTTGCCTGCCACAATCCATTCTCCACATAGCAGCCTAGGTGACTTTTTTTTTTTTTTTTTTTTTTTTTGCGGTACGTGGGCCTCTCACTGCTGTGGCCTCTCCCGTTGCGGAGCACAGGCTCCGGACACGCAGGCTCAGCGGCCATGGCTCACGGGCCCAGCCGCTCCGCAGCATGTGGGATCTTCCCAGACCGGGGCACGAACCTGCGTCCCCCGCATCGGCAGGCGGACTCTCCACCACTGCGCCACCAGGGAAGCCCCCTAGGTGACTTTTTAAAAACATAAATCCAATCACTTTCCTATTCTGCTCAGAATCCTCTGATGTCTTCCTATTGCTTTAGAATAAAAATCAAACTTGTTATCCCAGGTGGCAAGGTCCTACATGATCTGACCTTTGCCTGCCTCTTCAACCTCATCTCTTACCACTTTTTTTCTTGTTACTGGTTCTGGCCCTACTGGCTTCTTTGTGTTCTTCAAACTCACCAAGCTTGTTCCCAGCTTAGGCCCTTTTCATTAGCTTTTCTCTGTCTACTGTAGTGCTCCTACCCCTATCGTTTGGATGGCTGACTCCAACTTGGAAATCATATCTCAGTTTAAATTTCACTTTCTCAAAAGGCCACTTTTGTCTGTCCAATCTAAAGTAGCCACTCAGTCTGACACTCTGTATCACATTAGTATTTTTTTTTTTTTTTTTTTGCGGTATGCGGGCCTCTCACTGTTGTGGCCTCTCCCGTTGTGGAGCACAGGCTCCGGACGCACAGGCTCAGCGGCCATGGCACACGGGCCTAGCCGCTCCGCGGCATGTGGGATCTTCCCGGACTGGGGCACGAACCCGTGTCCCCTGCATCGGCAGGCGGACTCTCAACCACTGCGCCACCAGGGAAGCCCCACATTAGTATTTTAATCTTTGATAATGACACTTAGTATTTTCTTTCTTTCTAAATTAGCTTTTCCTCTCCTACCTGAATGAGTTTCATGAGAACACTGACTTTGTCTTGTTTACCATTGTAGCCTCAGTACCTGGTACAAAGTAAGCTCTCTTTAAATACTTCTTGAGTGAATGAATTACCACTTATAAACACTTTATATAAATAGTCCATGTAACATACTGTTCTGCTTCTAATCCCTGAATGGTGCCTCAGGTAAGTGGCTTATCTATAAAAAGTACTGCTAACTTAGGAATTTATCACAAAATAAAATTCAATTCAGAGAAGATAATTTAGACTACATGATAGCTAAATAACCTTTGATACCTGATTTATATTTACATTTTCTCCCTAGGTACAGGATTTGATGGGGATCAGTGCCTTGGAGTTCAACTGCTAGAGCTGGGGAAAAAGAAAAAACAAATTTTACATGGTGATCCTCTTCCTCTTACAAGGAAATCCTACCTTGTATGGCTTGGCTTTTCAGCTGAAGGCAAGATAAATTCATTTATATTTAAGTCATTTTTCAAGAAGAAAATTGCTTCATTATTTATTCCTAATTAATTTGCTTAAAGATAAATTGTCTATATTTTATGTTTAAATTTATTTTAATATATTGGCTGAACTGGAAACTGGAATTTCCAGGCGAGGTAGCCACTGTTTTATGTACAAGATCTCTTCTTCATCAGAATTCTGATTAGAACACTTACAAAGAGGGAAATAAGTTTTTCTGAAAGTTTATTAGCTAGCAAAAAGGAGATACAAATCACTGTTCAAGTTTTGGCTTTTTTAGCAGATTCTTCGTGAAGATCAGGAATTTTCTACTGATTTCCACTATAGTAACCACTAACCACATGTGGCTATATAGAGAGCACTTGAAAAGGGGCTAATTTGAGTTGAGGTGTGCTATAACTATAAAATACTCTCCAAATTTTGAAGGCTTAGTATGAAATAAAAAAAGTGTAAAAAATTTCTATAATTCTTTTACATTGATTACATGTTAAAATGATAATATTTTAGATATATTGGATTTAATAAAATATATTATTAAAATTAACTTCACTTTTTTTCCCCCTTCTGTCATGTGGCAGGAGGAAATCAAAAATTACATTTGTGGCCCACATGATATTCCTATTGAACAGTGTGCTGTTGTAGACTCACTAACAGTGGGTTATGACAAATGATTTGAAGGACACTGAGGAGTACCTTATTTTAAGACACTTGTTAACCCTATCTTCTGGCTTAAATATTTCTATTATTGGAGATTCATGCCCTTTAATTACATCATTGGAAACTCTAGTTTGTCTTTTAAAAAAACCCAACCATTTCTGGATGTGTTTTCTATTGGGATATTAATTAGTCACTTATGCTTTAATAATGTGACCATTACTAACTTCCATTCATATAGCTTTATTTTTTTCTCCCAGTTACCAATCAAATCTAGACCCTGAGGAAACTGCTGTTTGCAGAGTAAGAGGAGTGTGAAGTCACAGATAAAAAAAGGATAATTAGGGAATTTGCCACGTACTTCCTGAAATGGGAGCAGAGTAGGTGGGAAACAGGGATGCTTACTTGTTTCCTAGGTAAGTCTAGGAGCAGAACAGTGGGGAACTGTTGGGGAACAGAACAGTGACAAGGCCAAGAGATGGGGGAGGAAGAAGAGTACTAAAGACAGATTTCTCTACATCATCACCTTGCATTAGGTTCTCCTCATTTTTCCAAGTCTCTCTTGACCAAGGAAACTTCAGATTCAATTTTAACTTCTTTACTGAAATAGGCTTTGAAAAACTGCTGTATTCCAGCAGGTGGCATAGTTTTCACTGAATTGATCAGGGTTTTTTTTCCTCTTTTTTTTGAATAAATTTTAGTCACATCACATGCAATTTTTTTTTCCTTTGATTCAGTTAGGTCTTACTCTATGTGGTTAGTGAAATTTTATGGGAAATAATCTTGGATTATTTGCCTTTTGGGTTTGGCGGAGGTTTTTGTTTGTTTGGTTGGTTTTTTTTGTTTTTTGTTTTGCTTTTGAATTGAAAGTTGATTGATGGGTGTGTGTATTTGAAAAAGGATTTATTTAACAAATATGTAGCTATGTTTCCAGGTGATTTGTTTTTCTTTTGGTATATAGGTACCCCATTTAATGTGGATTCAGAAGGCATTGTTCGAATGCTTAACAGAGGACTTGGTCATACATGGACTCCTGTATGTAACACAAGAGAGCACTGCAAAGGGAAATCTGATCACTACTGGGTGGTTGGTATCCATGAAAATCCCCAGCAACTGAGGTGGGCTATTAGAAAATGCTTAGTTGACTCTTTTTTAAAAAGTACTTTGAAATTCTTTATTATGCTTATCTTTAAAGGTATTTTTTAAAACTTTAACCTTAGCTCATTTACTTGCTTTCCATATTCACTAAATTAGGAATTTGTTTACATTCACTTTGAATTTTTCAGCCAGTTGCTTGACTTGGAACCTATTGAGCAAAATAGAAACTAAGGGAATTCCCTGGAGGTCCAGTGGTTAGGACTCTGCGCTTCCACTGCAGGGGGCATGGTTTTAATCCCTGGTCAGAGAACTAAGATCCCGCAAGCCGAGCTGCATGGCTTAAAAAAAAGAAAACAAGTTTATTAGTGTGACTAGCATTATTTCAGCCAGATAGGGAGGGGAATTTTGGGTAAACATCACATTTCATCTTTTATTATAGCCTTTTATTTTAAACTTTGATTTAGAATTGAATATATAATTTAGTTGCTTTTTGAGATTTTTAGCTTAATTGTTGTTATAGGGGAGTGGGCTAGTAGAAATTTAGTAGTTGACTGCAAGTGTAGAATTCTCAGTACATATAGTCTCTATTCAGTATTGTGTTGAGTATTTAACTCTTTTTTGACACCAGATATCTTCTTGGTCTAAAAGACTGTCAGTGACATTGTACAGATACTTGGTGAACAAAGAAGTCTCTGCTTTCATGGAGTTTATAGTCTGATTGGGGAGACAGATAACAGAAACAACTAAATATTAATTACTACTTAGAATAAATACTACCCGTTAATCTGAGCAGACCCATGATGAAGAATAACAGAAGAGCATTTTCTAGATAGTATGGTCATAGAAGATTCTTTTTTTTAAATAAATTTATATATTTATTTATTTATTTTTGGCTGCATTGGATCTTCGTTGCTGCGCACGAGCTTTCTCTAGTTGTAGTAAGTGGGGGCTACACTTCGTTGTGGTGCACAGGCTCTAGGCTTGCGGGCTCAGTAGTTGTGGCACATGGCTCAGTAGTTGTGGCTCGTGGGCTCTAGAGCGCAGGCTCAGTAGTTATAGCGCACGGGCTTAGTTGCTCCACAGCATGTGAGATCTTCCTGGACCAGGGCTCGAACCCGTCTTCCCTTCATTGGCAGGTGGATTCTTTTTTTTTTTTTTTTTTGCGGTACGTGGGCCTCTCACTGTTTTGGCCTCTCCCGTTGCGGAGCACAGGCTCCGGACGCGCAGGCTCAGTGGCCATGGCTCACGGGCCCAGCCGCTCCGTGGCATATGGGATCCTCCCGGACCGGGGCACGAACCCGTATCCCCTGCATCGGCAGGCGGACTCTCAACCACTGCGCCACCAGGGAGGCCCGGCAGGTGGATTCTTAACCACTGCGCCACCAGGGAAGTCCCAGTCATAGAAGACTCTTAATGGAGGTAGTATTTAGAATGAGACCTGGAGGCCAAGGGGGTCTGTTACGGAAGAATGGATTGAAAAGCAGTCCATGAAGGGTAAACAGCATGTACAAAGGCTGTGAGGTCAGAAAGAACTTGGTGTGTTTGAGGAATTAGAAGGATGTAAACATGGCTGGAGTACAAAGAAGCAAGGGGTAGCAGGGAATATAAATCCAAGTTGGTATCAGTAAGTTAGACATAGGCTGCATTATAGGCCATGATAGAGAAGTTTGGATTTCTTTGAAGTATAACAAGAAGTCATTCAAGGGTTTTATCCAAGGGAATGATATAATCTGATTTATACTATAAAAAGACAAATGTATGTGGTAAATGGATTGGCAAGGGTAGGACTGGAAGCAGGGAGACCAATTTTTCAACCAGGGATTTTTCCACTCTTCTGGGGATGTTTGGAAATGTGGGGTATTGTTTTTAGTTGTCACAAGGATTAGGACTTACTCTATCATTCAGAGTAGGCTGGAACTAGTATGGGGCAGTGGAAATGAAGAGAAGCAGGTTCAAGATAGAAACAGGATTTGCTGGTAGTTTGGGGGTTGGGAATGAGAGAGGAATCAATGCCACCTACATTTCTAGTTAAAGCTACTAGATAAATAGTTGTACCATTTATAGAAATAAGGAAGATAAAAATGAATACTTTCTTGGGTGTGTTAAGCCTGCACAATATCCAAAGGAAGATATCAAGAAGGTGTTGGGGGCTTCCCTGGTGAAGCAGTGGTTAAGAATCCACCTGCCAATGCAGGAGACATGGGTTTGGGCCCTGGTCTGGGAAGATCCCACATGCCACAGAGCAACTAAGCCCGTGCGTCGCAACTACTGAGCCTGCGCTCTAGAGCCTGCCAGCTACAACTATTGAGCCTGCATGCCACAACTACTGAAGCCCACGCACCTAGAGCCCGTGCTCTGCGACAAGAGAAGCCTCCGCAATGAGAAGCCTGCACACCACAATGAAGAGTAGACCTCGCTCACCGCAACCAGAGAAAAGCCCGCTCGCAGCAACGAAGACCCAAAATGGCCAAAGATAAATTAATTAATTAAAAAAAAAGAGAGAGAAAATACTTAACTTTAAAAAAAAAAAGGATGGTATTGGAATATATGATTCAAACTCAGAAATTTTGGCTGGTTATATACATTTGGGAATCATCAGATTATAGAAGGTATATAAAGTTATAGTAATAAATGAGAAGGAAGAGACAAAAGGTATCAGTCCAACCCCAAAGAAATTCCAGCATTTAGAGGTCAGTTATTGGAGTAGAAGCTTTTGAATGAGAAAAAGGAAGATTAGCTAAGCAATTAAGAGAAAAATCGCCTGAAGAGGGTCATGTCATAGAAACTGTAAGTGGAGACTATTTCAAGAAGCAATAATCAGAAAGGGAAATTAAAATGGCTTTCAAATATATGAAAACATGATAGATGTCACTTGAAGTAAGATTAAACACAAATCAGAACTAAAAAGAGATTTCTCTTTTTACCTATTAAATTAGAAGAATCTGAAAATTTGATAACACTCTTAGCTGGTGAGGCTGTGGGGAAATAACCACGTTTATGTATTGCTGACGGGAGTGTAAGTTGGTCACAATCCCTGTGGAAAGCAATTTGTCAGGAACTATCAGAATTAGAAATGCATATGCCCTTTGACCCAGTGAATCTGTCTTTAGGATTTATCCTGCTGAAAAACTAGTACTTGCTATTTGAAGTATAATCCATGGAAAAGAACACATATAATAAATGTTGGCAAGGGTGTGGAGAAAAGGGAACCCACATATACTGTTGGTGGGAATGTAAATTGGTACAGCCACTGTGGAGAACAGTATGGAAGTTTCTTAAAAAGCTAAAAATAAACCCAGAAATGACCCAGAAATTCCACTGCTGGGTATATATCTGAAGAAAACCAAAAACACTAAGTGGAGAAGATTCATGCATCCCCGTGTTCGTAGCAGTGTTATTTACAGTTGTCAAGTTATGGAAGCAACCTAAGTGTCCATCAAATGCTGAATGGATAAAGAAGATGTGGTATATATACATGATTTTTTTTTTTTTTTTGCGGTACGCGGACCTCTCATTGTTGTGGCCTCTCCTGTCATGGAGCACAGGCTCCGGACGCGCAGGCTCAGCGGCTATGGCTCACGGGCCCCGCTGCTCCGCGGCATGTGGGATCCTCCCGGTCCGGGGCATGAACCCATGTCCCCTGCATCGGCAGGCAGACTCTCAGCCACTGCGCCACCAGGGAAGCCCTACATGATTTTTTAAAAGATATTTTATCAGGTGTAATGAGAGGGAAGAAGATAGGTGCAAATGCAGATAGATTTAGTGGATGAAAGGTGACAGGAATTCTTGTCTGATGCCTTCTGTTTTGGTGGCAGATTTTGAAGCAAGATAGAGGGGATTTTTGAAGGCATTGGTAGGCAAGTGTGGATGTTTGAGAAGACATAGTCTTCTTAAAGAATGTGAAATTGAACTTAGTAGAAAATCATAGAGGAATTGCTGGTTATTATTTCTGTATGTCGTGTGTTTTCAAAGTCTCCAGATAGTCCATTATTGACATATTTAGTATCAGAAGGAATTTATTAAACTTTTTAAAAATTCTAATTAATTAAGTTTTGGCTGCGTTGGGTCTCTGTTGCTGCACACGGGCTTTCTCTAGTTGGGGCAAGCGGGGGCTACTCTTCGTTGCAGTTCACCGGCTTCTCATTGTGGTGGCTTCTATTGTTGCGGAGCACAGGCTCTAGGCACTCGGGCTTCAGTAGTTGTGGCTCGCGGGCTCTAGAGCATAGGCTCAGCAGTTGTGGTGCACGGGCTTAGTTGCTCTGCAGCATGTGGGATCTTCGTGGACCAGGGCTCAAACCCGTGTCCCCTGCGTTGGCAGGCAGATTCTTAACCACTGCACCACCGGGGAAGTCCCTAGTTAACTGTTTCTAACAGTTCTTAGAGTGTAGGTTGTTCTCAGGGATTTTTTTACATGTCTGTTTCCAGGAATCAAGTTTTTAGTAACTTGAATGAAAGAATTCATATTTTATCTTAATCAGAGGTTTAGTTTTTAACCTAAAAGGATTTTTACTGTTCCATCTAATGTTTATTCAAGTAAGATTATTCATTTTGTTTGTTAATATTATTATCTTAAGGAAGTATGTGAAGTTATTCATTTGCAATGAATAATTTTGGTTTTTCATTTAATATTAAAACTATTTTATCAAGTTCAATTTTTACACCCCCTAATAATTTGTACAGCTGGCTTTTTTTTTCTTACTTGCTTTATAGTTAAGATCTGTGAAGAGTTTTAACTCTCATTAAAAGACATGATAATTACAGCTGGTAACATTTAACTTAAATTCAACATGGGCTTCCCTGGTGGCTCAGTGGTTAAGAATCCGCCTGCCAGTGCAGGGGACATGGGTTCAAGCCCTGGCCCGGGAAGATCCCACATGCCACGGAGCAACTAAGCCCATGTGCCACAACTACTGAGCCTGTGCTCTGAAGCCCGTGAGCCACAACTACTGAAGCCTGCATGCCTAGAGCCTGTGCTCCGCAGCAGGAGAAGCCACCGCAATGGGAAGCCCGTGCACCACAACAAAGAGTAGACCCCGCTCGCCACAACTAGAGAAAGCCCGCGTGCAGTAACAAAGACCCAACATAGCCATAAATAAATTAATTAATTAATTTAAAAAATTTCAACATGGGATAAAAAAAATAATGGACTTCAAATTACAGTTTTTGACTTGGAAGGATTTTAGAAATTGTCTAGGCCAGTGGCTCCTGACATTTTTAAGCATAAGAGTCCTTTTAAATGTCAAAGCATTTCATGACCTACAAATGATAGCAGCTTATACAGTGAGTATCAGTTGATAGAGAAAATCCATAACAGCAGGAAATTTCTATAGACATAAAGATTATATTTGAACCTAAATTTGTATTATAAGTTACATCATGTACATGCATGTGAAAATTCTAGTACATAAAGTAGAAACTCTTTTATTCATTCTACAGACAGTTCATGGTGCCCGTGTGAATGCATGGTCACTTTGCAATAGCTCAGCAGCCCTACAGGGATAAAAAAATGAGAACCACCAGTTTCTTTTGGTCTAGTTCCTGTGCTCTGCCTTTACTCCTGGTCCTTTTCCCCAATTTTTACAGGTGAGAAAACTGAGGCCCAAAAAGATTAAGTAACTTGGGATCACACAGCTAGCTAGTAGCAAAAAATTACTGTATTTTCTCTGTTGAAATACAGGAACAGTGGAAGTTGAGTTGATAAATAGATTGAAAGAATAAACTTATCCCTAAGGACTGGCTTATTCTAGGGGATAATTGAATTACTGAGGGAAATCTCATACCGCTGACATTTGAAACACTGAGAAGATAATGCTGAAAAATATATGTACTTGTATATACCGTGATAAATTGATCAGAATGTTTTTCACTTTTTCCTGGCTTTATTCTGGAAGAATCAACTTGAATAAGAATGTTTTTCAAAGATTGGAAGTTACATTTCTCAGTATGGCCTACTGCGCTTCTCATACCAGCTTTCCTTACATTTAGACACATGTAGAGGATGATTAATTTCCTTCCTATTGATAGAGAGGTCCGTGAAAGCCCAGGGAAGAAAACTGTACAACCATCTTTAGTAGCCTGCTGCTGTGTTTAATGAGACTTAATTATCCTTGCTATCAAGAAATTCATTCTTATATTTATTTAAATCTCACGCTTCCGTTTGCTCTCAGTGTTCGTGGTAAAGATAGCAAACCACTTGCTCCTCTGGAAAGGCAGCATTTCGTAATGGTCCAGCGCTGGAACCTGCTGCACTATCCTGGCTGAAATGTTCACTGTGTAGCCCTGGCCATGACATTTAGACACTCTGTGCCTCTGTTTCCTCATTTCTAAAACCAGGATGAAGCTAGTACCCATCTCACAGAACTACTGTGAAGATGAAGTGATGTAGTACTTAGAACAGTGCCTGGCCCTTAGTGAGTGTTCATTGAATGTCAGTTGTTAATAACAACAGTAGTTTTCTTACCGTCACTACTTTAAGGCATTTAGCCTTGTATTTCATGGATAATGATTATCTGTTTTTATAATCTTTCCATTTAAAATACATTTTCTAACCCAGATTCAGCAGTATTTTTGCTTTCTTTTTGGTGAGGAAATATATTTTGTTAAAAATAATTTTTAAAAAATTCATTTGAATCAGTACAAAACACCTGCCTTTAATTACTGATGTGTAGCGTATCTGATTTCCTACCTCTGTTTGAAATGAACTTCAGTTTAGCAGAAATTGTCTTTATGGTTTCCTCTGAAGATTTTTTTTTATTGTCACCACTGGTTAATACATAACTGAGAGTTTACTAATTTTCGTGCCACAATCTAATTTGCAGTCTACAAACATCAATGTTCCTTTTCTCTTTAGTTTAGTTTTTTACCTTATTCTGCTTTATTTTTTGATATTAGAACATATTTATTTAATGATATTTTACGCAGGCACTTCATATCAGGCATTCTCTTTGGTTTTTAAAAACTCTTAAGAGTTATTTAATGCACTTGAAAACAGACTTTTTTTTGCAAGTTATGTTCATTTAACAAGCATTTGCTAAAAGTACTGACTACATGTCCTATGCTACATGAAGATAAATTGGGCCAGCAGCCTGGAAGAGTTGGCTGGTAAAATCATTATCTGCTCCTGAGTCAGTGCTCTAAAAGAGTTAAATCCCCTCGAACACTGAAAAGAGTCCCATGCATCACAGAAGACAAGCAAAACTCACTAACTCTTAGAAACTTATTCTGGACATTGGCCCCAGTTTTCTCCGGTTTGATATTTTTCAACTCTTTAATATAAGAGAACAAATTTTGTGATTTGTTTGGAAAGGAATTGAAGTAATTTTGTCTCCTTAGTAAACTGTGGTTTATTTTTTCACATTTTATCCTCCAAATGGTTTAGCCACAGTTTCCAGGAAACTCATTCATTGTAGGCAAAACCCATCAAATTAGCAGTCAAATGAGTTTGTTTTTTCCTCTTCTTCCATGAAAGAGATACCCAACAGAGAAAAGGTCTTTTTACTTCAAGTCTTTAAAGCTAAGAAAAGGATAAGAAATGTGAATTGATGCTCTGCTTTGATGTAAATGTGGCTTTAAAAAAACTATTAGTAAAATCCTCATCAATTTTTCTTTATGATAATCGCTTACTATGACTAAATAAAGTATTAGAGTTGTAAAATGTTTTTAAACGGGAGAGTCTGAGTCACTTTATAGAAAAAAAAATGTTAAGGCAGTTAAGATTACTCCCAACGTTCCTCCTAGTTTTGTTAATGTACATATATGCATATGTAATTGCACTCGTCCTTTCTGAATGCACATGTTCTGTCTTCCGTTTTGCATGACTAAAATGGTTTTGTGAATAGGTGCATAACAGAACTGCTACAAGAGGTTTTTCCAACGCTGAGTATTCACATTGCCACCTCATACTATGTGGTGAAAACCACTGATTTATGTGAAATCATAAAAGGGGAGGAGGATTTATGTTAAAAATATTGGAACTCTAAAACCATGTTTGTTTTTATTATATTGTCGCAAAAAGAAGGAAAGGGAGTATTTAAATCTTACTAGAAAGGGAGCCTATGTCATATTCCTGGGTAATGCCACTTATTTATTTTTTAACTATTCTAGTGGACATTTGATAATATTAGAAGATATTTATGAAAAAAATTTTAAACCTGAGGGCCTAATTTCTACTTAGTATTTTCCTTCAAGAAAGGCATAACTTAAAGCCCTGGTTAAAAGGCTGTATTACCGGATGGCTGTTAGTAAGCATTGAACAAGGGTCTATGTTTTTTAAATGACTTTATGAAAATTAGAAAATTTGTCTGTAGTACTTAGAGTGTGCAGTTATGTTTTTCTTATAAATAATTTGGAGTACATACATTAAAAGAGTATTCTGCATATATAAATCACTCTGATGAATGGATACTTTTTAATTCATAAATTGCATTAGTACTCATCCTGATGGGTATATATGAGTGCCTTACATATTGTAGTCAGAAAAGTCCTTGCCAACTGAACTATTACCGCATAAGGCAACCCTTCATTTAGCAGAGCAGATACACAGTATAACCTTTTTATAATAATGATGGATTTTCTGCTTCACTCTCACCAATATCTAATAATAAACACTTATTGGGCATTTCACCCTCTTTTTCTCTTACATGACACTTTCTACCAACAGTACCAAGTGTTTTCAAACTGATGAATGAAAGTGAATATGCTGTATCAGCATTTTATCTTAGGGCAATCTGTTTTATAACATGGATCCCATGACAAGTGTTTATGGCACAATTTCTGTATTTTGGAAGTGGGCATTTTGCTAAGGAAAATCTGAAAAGCTGATTTCACTATTAGTGATTGTTCATTTAATAAAGCTGACGTGAGGAGGAATTTTTGAAGTTCTTGAAGTACGTGGAGGGGTAATTTTGATACTTAATCAGACCTAAAGTACTTTTTTAAAAGAGGAATCTTTTGTATATTATTAAGCCAGCTATTAGAATAATATTATTCCAAGTTACTAACTTTTGGAAAATTTATAATCTAGCAGTTTTTATGATATTTTGGAAAGTTTTTATGGTGAGACTGTTTCTTTCCTGACAGGTGTATTCCTTGCAAAGGTTCTCGATTTCCTCCCACCCTTCCACGCCCTGCTGTAGCTGTATTACCCTTTAAGCTTCCTTACTGTCAGACTGCCACAGAGAAGGGACAAATGGAGGTATGCACAAATCTTACCTTGACACTCTGAGTTTGAAAATACCCTGCCTGTGACACAGGCATTTAAAATTACTCTGATGACCAGTGTTGAGTATTCATTACTTGTGTAATTAAAGAAATGGCAGTAGCTGTGAGGGAGAGGGCTGCTTCCAGGGACTTTGTCTAAGAGGTAAATGGGTGTGACTGTCAGGGCCTCACTAGGGTAAGGCACTCACTCTCGGGCTTGGACAAGTGCCTAAGAGGACGTGCCTTCATGAATTTTGTACCCTTAGGCGCCAGGCTTGCCTCACCTTACTCCTAGCCCTGTGTCATCAAAAGTCATTTGATATCTTGCAGTTAGTTATTCTAAACAAGAAACAAATCAGCTTATAAAAATCTAGTTTACCAAGTTCTCTGAGCATCAACTATGATAGCTAGGAAACTTTAAAATGCTATATACAGTTGACCCTTGAAGAACATGGGTTTGAACTGTGTGGGTCCATTTATACATGGGGTTTTTTCAGTAGTAAATACTACAGTACAGCACCATGCAAGATTGGTTGAATCTGAGGATGCCGAACCTCAGATATGGAGGAACCACATATATATGGAGGGCTAACTATAAGTTATATGCAGATTTTCAACTACACAGAAGGTAGGCACCTCTACCTGCTACATTGTTCAAGGGTCACTGTATTTCCCTTTTTTTTTTTTTTAAGGATAGAAGATAAAGTCAAGCCATAATATCACATTAGAATTGTAAAATAAGCTGTAGAAAGGAATAGTTCAGAAAATATTTTATTCAGAAACTGGTGTCATATGATAAATGTTTAACACTTGCGTGGTTTTCAGCTGATAGTTGGCTCTAAGCAGTTTTTCCATTTTTGCAGGAACAGTACTGGCGTTCAGTTACGTTTCACAACCACCTTGATTATTTAGCTAAAAATGGTTATGAATATGAAGAGAGCACTAAAAATCAAGCAATAAAAGAACAACAGGAACTTTTAATGAAAATGCTTGCGGTGAGTAAAATAAGTATAGTGGGGAAGAAAAGTTAATTTTTTTTCTCTAGGTTGAATTTCTTAATGGTATGTGAATTAGCACCAGGTTCCACAACCTAAAATTCCTAAGTTGTATCTGGTGGGTGTTTTTCTTCCTTAAAAGTTCTGTTTCCCAGTTCACGTTGCAGATTAAATATTTAAGACATTGCCTTGTATCTAAGATCATAGGAAGAAATAAACTCTTCTGGTGCTACCTCCCTTTTTTGTTTTTGCCGACTGGTCTGTGTTTTAATAGGCCCTGTAGGTGATTCAGATGCTTATTAATAAAGTTTGAGGACTGGCTCTAGCTCCTGCTCTTATCATGTGCAGCAAATAAAGTTTGAGTGTAGACTTTTAGGTCTGTAGGCTGAGCAGTCTTAAGCACTTTGATCAGGCTTTTAGATATGCCTGCCTTTTGTTATCCTCTTAGGTAAAAGTTTGTCTGTAGCCAGTGACCAGGTTTGGTCCCCTGGATATTTAAGTACATTTATCTTTAAAGATAAAAAACTTTTTGAAACATAAGATTCATAAGTTTGTGTCCTCATTCCAGGTTGGTTTATGAGGAGGAGTATAATGTAATTTCTTCCGTGCTCTTCTTGCACTAGACTGTAAACACCTTGAGGGCAGTGACCATGTCCTGTTCACTACTTTGCCAGGCAGTGATGTAGTGTCTGATACATAGTGCACCTCAGTATTTCCTAAGAGAGTAAATGGCCCAGACTTTCCATTTTAAAGTTGAGGAAAAAAACTTCTGAGGGAAAAGTGATATCTGAGACCACAGAGCTTATTGTAACTTGTCTCCAAACGGTGATATTCACTATTGTCACCTCTGCAACACTGCCTTGCATTCAGTATTAAAGAAATTTAATTAGTCCACTATAGCGTCAGTTTTGTTCCATTCACAAAGTCCCATTTGTACACCAACATGAACTAGTAACCTTTTTATTTCCTACAACATAGGTAAGGAAACATGTTTGATTTATCTACCATTTAGCCTTAGAGGAGCTTTTCCGCTGGAGTGCGGTGTTCCTCAGCAGGGTGCTAGTAGCACCCTGTTAGTTCTCTAGCATTCCTGCCCCCAGGCAAATGCCCATCGTTCCACCTAATTACTGGGGAAACCACACTACTTTCATGTCCAAATGCCCTCTGAGGTAGAGTACCACCCTGACTGAGAAGTACTGCGTACAGATCAGTGATCCGGGAACACTTGAGAAGGACATACAGGTAAATATCTAAAGTGTCTGTGCTGATGAATCAGACTTGACATGCCTAAGTAACAAAGTAATACTTCTGTGAATTATAAGACCTTTAGTAGTCTTCGACATATTCGTTTTCCTCACATTGTACTTCAGTTGCCTCACTATGAGTTGTCAAAATTCATACCAAAAGAAAAAGTCATGATAAATGAATGTTTCTCATTTTATATTGTAAGTATGAAAAATAGAGCAAGAGAAAGGAGGTTGTTTGCTAATTTGGAAGTTGTATAACTTTCTGGTAGTTAGAGATCATACAGTCATACTTAAAAAGCTAATGGGTAAATCTATTTGCCCACCCACATTCACTTAGTAGCATTTGTGTGCCAATTCTAGGCAAAGTAATAACAAATCATTTACAATTTATTCTTTCTTTCAATTTGCTACCCTGTTTTGTGAGTGCAGGTGGTGGAATGGGCAGGAAAACAAATTTAGGAGAACCATTTTTGAATTTTTAAATAAATCTCTTACTCTCCTTGCAATCAATAACTTGAAATGATATTTCTTATTTCATTGTTGATTGTAAAATACACCATTATTTTACTTATTTAAGTCACTTTACTTAAGTCACTTTACTTATTTAAGTCACTAAGACAGAAAGAAATGCTGCCAATTCAACTGACTCACCATCAATTGTAAGATGCTTCTCAACTTCGGAGAGAGATGTTAAAATGTGTAAAAATGTGCCTCTTAGAATCAGGGATACAATATCTAGAAAACTTTTCTCAGTTCTACTAGTAATATCATTCTTTTATTTTTAAAAAGTTTTACTCAACATAATTTGACTTTTTTCCCCCTTTTTTTCCTTTAGCTTTCTTGTAAACTGGAGCGGGAATTTCGTTGTGTGGAACTTGCTGATCTAATGACTCAGAATGCTGTGAATTTAGCCATTAAATATGCTTCTCGTTCTCGGAGATTAATATTGGCCCAGAGACTTAGTGAACTGGCTGTAGAGAAAGCAGCAGAATCGGCAGCCACCCAAGCTGAAGAAGAGGAAGAAGAAGAAGAGGATTTCAGAAAAAAGTTGAATTCTGGGTAAGAAATGTTTGAGTTTTACCATCCTGAATATTGACTTGGTCTTTTTATAGCCCTTTATTGAATGATATCATTGTCTTTTAGTTACAGTAATACTCCTACAGAGTGGAGTCAGCCAAGGCTCAGAAATCAAGTTGAAGAAGATTCAGAGGATACCGGAGAAGCTGATGATATAGAAGAAAAACCAGAAATACATAAACATGGTAAGATAACATTTTTAAGGCAGTTTAAAGATGAGATGCGTCATGTGTGTGACTTCTCCCCTTTTACTTGGCTGAGGGAAACTGAATACCCATACTTTTCAAGACATCTTTCCTGTCTGATTGTTGATTACAGAAGATGACTTTATCTTCCCATTTACATTGTATTGTTTTATCTTAATTATTCTGTAGGAGAAAACCCATTTTTCAAAAGTGTAAATTCCTCTGATCTGCCAGCTATTAAGTCAGGTAAGCAAATTTTGATTTTGTAATATCAAGAAAATTTTGAAGTAGCCTTTACAGCGATACATCTACTCAAATACACCTTACTCTTCAGGGCCTGTTTTGTTGTTGTTGTTTTTAATCAGAAATGTTTGTGAAACAGTGGTCATTTAACAGATACTTATTAAATGCAGTGGTCAAGTAGACATGCATGTTTGATCCCTGCATAAACCTTATAGTACCAGCTGGCTTTTAAAAGTATATATATATATATATATATATATATATATATATGTTTGATTTTAATATACTTTTACATGTGTACAGATTATTAAAAGAGCATACAACACGTGGCTGTAATCTAGTCAGTGGTGGGGGATGGTTTGGGACCCCAAGGAAGGCCTCATGGAATGTTTATTTTATTTTATTTATTTATTTATTTATTTTGTGGTACGCGGGCCTCTCACTGTTGTGGCCTCTCCCGTTGCGGAGCACAGGCTCCAGACGCGCAGGCTCAGCGGCCATGGCTCATGGGCCTAGCCGCTCCGCGGCATGTGGGATCTTCCCGGTCCGGGGCACGAACCCGTGTCCCATGCATCGGCAGGCGGACTCTCAACCACTGCGTCACCACGGAAGCCCTATTTTATTTTTTAAGTTTATTTATGGCTGCGTTGGGTCTTCGTTGCTGTGCTCAGACTTCCTCTAGTTGCGGCGAGCGGGGGCTGCTCTTCATTGTGGTGCACAGGCTTCTTATTGCGGTGGCTTCTCTTGTTGCAGAGCATGGGCTCTAGGCCCACGGGCTTCAGTAGATGTGACACGCGGGCTTAGTAGTTGTGGCATAGGGGCTTAGTTGCTCTGCAGCATGTGGGATCTTCCCAGACCAGGGCTCGAACCCGTGTCCCCTGCATTGGCAGGCAGATTCTTAACCACTGCACCACCAGGGAAGCCGCCACGTGGGATGTTTAAAGCAGAGATCTAAAGGATGAATGAGTCAGCCAGGCAAAGGTGGGTGGGAGCAGAAGCAGAAGAAAAGCATGTGGGCTTAAGGAACAGCATGTGTGAAGACTATAAGAGAGGCTTGAAGAGCAGAGAGCAAAGAGAAAGTGATGCTGAATGGTTTTGGAGCAATGAGCAGGAGCCAAACCTTGCAGATCCATGTAGGCCATTGTAGGATTTTGATCTTTATTCTGAGGTTGCTGGGAGGCTGTTGTCGGTTTTAATCAGGAGCAGAGTATGGCACACTGTGAAGAGGAGGACTGCATATAAGGAGACTTCTGAGGTAGTCCCAAGTGAGATTGAATAGACTGAGGTGGTGGTGATTGCTGATAGAAAGAATGGGAGGAATTGAAGAGGTGTTTCTGAAGATGATATAGAGAGTATGGAAGTTCAGGGTGTGAAGAATAACTGTCAGTTTCTGGCTTGAGTACTTGAGTGAATGATGGTGCCATTTACTGAGTCAGGAAACACTAGGGAAACATAGGTTTAGATAGGAGGACGATGAATTACTATTGGCTGTTTGGGTCAGGAGCTCAGGAAAGTAGTATCTCTGGGGTGGAGATATAAAGTGAAAATTGTTGACATAAGTATAGCAGTTTAAGCCATGGGTATGGGTGAGTGAGCACTGGGGGAGGATCAAAGTGAGGAGAAAAATGAGGTTAGGCCTAGAGAGGAGGAGGACGAACCATCAAAAGAAAGTGAGGAAGGAGATAAGCCAGGGAATGCAGTATCTCAGAAGTCAAAGGGGAGATAGTATCAAGAAGAAAGGAACACTTCGCTATGTGGAGTGCTGTTGAGAGGTCAAACAAGGTGATGGCTGGAAAAGACCCACCAGTTTTGGCTTCATAGGGTTTACTGAGTTCTTAGCAAGAGCAGATTCTGCTGGGTAGTAGGGCTGGAAGCCATGTATTGGATGGAGGAACACATGAATAGTGAGGAAATGGGAATAGCTGTGTAGACAACTCTTGAGAAATTTGGCTGCTTAGGGGAGGTGAGAGAAAATTATGTGGGGGGCGAGAAGGGGATGTGGCAGAGAGCGTGTTTGGTTTTTGTTTGTTTCTTTAAGTTGGGAAACTTGAGCCAATAAAGAAGGAAAAGTCAAAGATGACACGTGTAGCCATTGATAGCACAAGTTTCTTGAAAAGCAGGAGTGGGTGGGATCTGGAGCATTTGTAGAGGAATTATTAACTAGCTAAAATAAGGCACCATTCTTCCCTGGTAACAGGAGAAAAGAATAATCTCTACATATTGTATCTGTCTATCTCATAGTGGCAAATTGGGATAGTTCCCATCATCTAATAGCTTTTATTTTGTCTTAGAAATAGGAAGGAGGTCATATATAGTTATTAATAGTTTTAAAGTTGCAAAGTACATTATTTTCATATAATACAGATTAAAATATTCCATAATTTTTATAGAAGTCATAAGTCTTCTGAGTTTTACCACTATTAAGTGAGTGTTTCTTTCTTATGAAAGGTGCAGTTACCTCTAGCAACCAAGGACGAATAAACCCCTTCAAGGTAAACTCTTTCCAGTGATGTTTTCTATTATTTAAATACATTTCCATATAGAGAAATATTTCCAAACTACCAGATGACCCTCCCCAGACTTAAGAGGCATTAAAGACTGCAACAGATTAAATTTTAAAATATTTAAATAAGTAAATATTTTAAAATAAACAAAGATGAAAGCAGCACTAGTTCCTGCTTGGACCAAGAGTTACGTTTTCTACTTATCTTCTGAGAACCTACAGTTTTGAAGGTTTTCAAAGCTTGGGGATGTGGTATTTGGGAATATGCGCATCAGTCTTAATTTGGATTATACCAAATATATTCAATTCCGAAGGTGAGACTACAATACAAACTTAACAGAAATTTAAAGGAAAAATAAATCTCTTGGCATTTTTTTTCTTCTTTAAACATTAAATGCTAATATTAGTTTGCTTTTTAGGTATCAGGCAATTCCAAAGAGCCATCCATTTCAATTAATTCAGTACGTTCAACTAATATTTTAGACAATATGAACAAATCATCCAAGAAATCTACTGCACTTAATCGAGCTACAAATTATGAAAAGTCTCCAGTTATAAAGCCTCTGGTTCCAAAACCAAAGTCTAAGCAGGTATGATTTCACCTGCCCCCATCTGCAGTACACAACTCATAGTCTGTTTGTCTTACTTTAGTTTTGTTCACTCTTTCAAGTATGAGACAGGAGGCTCCAGTTGTTTATAAGTGATTGTCTAGTGAGGGCAATGGTTCTCAATTCTGGTTTTGCATCAGAAACACTTTTTAAAAATATGTAGACCCAGGACAGGGACTCATGCATCTATCTGTATTTTTTTCCATTTTCCAAATGGTTCTGATGCATGTCCCTATTTAACGACAGCTGGTTTAGTACCTAGCCCTAATCTTTCCTTGTTCTGTATTCTGATTTTGCCTCCCAGATTTTGTCCCAGTTTTAGTATTTTATCACAGATTTGTCATCAGTAAAATAGACCTACCATTTGTATTTCCATTTCATATAATTTTATTCATCTAGAATACATGAAATTTGAGGTACAGTTTTTGGGGGTTTTGTGTGTGTGTTTATACATGTTTATTTTCAACAGAGAACCTCTTGGGACTTCACATGTTGGTGTAAGAATTCTAAATAATTATAAATATTTCTCCACATTTTTCAAAATTTGCTTATAACATATAAAATCATACTAGATTTTGTGGCGGTATTCATTATGTTTGTTTTTACAGGCATCTGCAGCATCCTTTTTCCAGAAAAGAACTTCCCAAGCTGATAGGACTGAGGAAGTAAAAGAAGAAAATCCTAAAAATCCATCATCTGAAACCCCAGCCATGTGTCCTCAAAACACTGAAAACCAAAGGTCGGTACATAGAGAAATTTAGTGTTCTCAAGATGTAGTATTCCAATAAAAGGCATACAGAAGTAGCAATACAAAATTATGTGGCCCTATTATTCATTCATGTAAATAATACATTGGCACAGGTAGTAGGCATTCTGAACACTTGTAACTTTAGGGAAGCCACAAATATTGATTAATGTCTATTTATATTACTTATTAAAGTATGCTTTGATAAACTGCATACATGTTTTAAATTGTGGATACGTTTTGTTGGGACACTATATTTTATAATTAGTTCATTTTTTCATTTGTTTGTTTTTAACTCGTTAGTATAGTTACATGGGAGAAACACAGTCAAAAGATAGAAAAAGATGTGTGATGAAGAGTAAATCTTTTCCCTACCCACCCAGTTTCCCCTCCACAAATAGTCACTGCACAAGTTTCTTATATAGCCTTCTGTAATTATCCTATGCATGTACACTTAGATTTATCTATTTTTTTTAGTTTTACAGAAATGGTAGTATACTCATTGTTCTGTGCCTTATTTTTTTCATTTAATAGCTTTTGCAGATGATTTCTTATTACTACATGAAGAGTTTCTTCAATCTTTTTATTTCCATTGAATGGCTATACCATAATTTATTTAGTTCTCTACTGGTGGACAAAAGGTAGTTGCTGGTCTTTTGCTAGTACAAATAGTAGTACAGTGAATAACTTTATATGAATATTATATACCTATAGCTATAAGATGGATTCCTGTATGGTTCAAGCTAATGTACAATTGTAATTTCGATAGATATTGCAAAATTGTTCTGCATGGATGTTGTATTATTTTATACATCCCAGCAATATGAGATTTCCTATTTGTCCATATCCTGTTTGTCCACCAACTCAGTGTTACCAAATTTCTTGATCTCTTGCATGCTAGATTTATTTAAAATACATCAGCTAAATTGAAAAAGTCACCATTTCATTTTTAGTGTTATGTATCTCATTTAACCAATATCTCATGTTAACCAATTTAATTTGAAGGGATAGCCGTGGTTTTTATTTTTCCTATTTTGTTCTGAATTTAATTTAGATATTAAACAGTGAAATTTTTATTTAAGAAGATTCCATTTTTTATACTATCAGGCTATACAGAAAAAAAGTGCTCAGTAAATATTAAATGTTTGCATTAAATCTTCACTTGTGATCTAAAGACAGTTTGTGTCAGAACTGAAAGCTAATGAAACTGACAAGTATGCTGTGTCCATGCTTTACATAATAATGGTACAAGAAAGGACCCACACTCCCAGGTCAGCTGTGAGGGCAGCGGTGAGGAGCTTGAGAGAAGTCGTGACAATTTCAAATAGCTGGTTTGGGAAATGCAGAAAGGCTACCAAAGATACATGGAAGGATTATATTGGGCTAGAGGGGCTAAGTAGGAGTGGAGGCCTTGAGCCTGTCAACATTCATAAAAGAGTTGAAAGTTCAGAGTTTTGCTGCACTTGGAAAATACAAATGTGAGTAATCCCTTTGAATTGATGTTATAAAGGATTTTTTCAGCTCATTATTCCTGCAGTCTCTAGGCAGCTTTAAGTAATATGTAATTATGAATATTAAAAAGTGTAATTAACTGTCTCTTACTTTATATATAGGTATGCTAATGGTTAATCACTAACCTGAAAGATCATGAACCACTTTAAGACTGTGTCTTAATTATAAAATTTTTTTACATAACTGCTATTTTAGGCCAAAGACCGGGTTCCAGATGTGGCTGGAAGAAAACAGATGTAATATTTTGTCTGACAATCCTGACTTTTCCGATGAAGCAGACATAATAAAAGAAGGAATGGTTCGATTTAGAGTATTGTCAACTGAAGAAAGGAAGGTAAGTAAGGATAATTGTACTGAGATTGAGACTTTAGTGAATTCCCAGGGGTTTTTTTTGGGTGGGGGGGCGGGTATAGTTGTTTTACAATGTTGTGTTAGTTTCTACTGTACAGCGAAGTGGAGTTCCCTGTGCTATACAGCAGATTCTTATTAGTTATCTATTTTATACATATTAGTGTATATATATCAATCCCAATCTCCCAGTTCATCCCCCCGCCCTCACTTCCCCCCCTTGCTGTCCATACGTTTGTTCTCTACATCTGTGTCTCTATTTCTGCCTTACACACCAGTTCATCTGTACCATTTTTCCAGGTTCCACATATATACGTTAATATACGATATTTGTTCTTCTCTTTCTGACTTACTTCACTCTGTATGACAATCTCTAGGTCCATCCACGTCTCTATAAATGACCCAATTTAATTTGTTTTTATGGTTGAGTAATATTCCGTTGTATATAAGTACCACATCTTCTTTATCCATTCCTCTGTTGATGGACATTTAGGTTGCTTCCATGACCTGGCTCTTGTAAATAGTGCTGCAGTGAACATTGGGGTGCATGTGTCTTTTTGAATTATGGTTTTCTCTGGGTATATGCCCAGTAGTGGGATTGCTGGGTCATATGGTAATTCTATTTTTAATTTTTTAAGGAACCTCCATACTGTTCTCCATAGTAGCTGTATCAGTTTACATTCCCACCAACAGTGCAAGAGGGTTCCCTTTTCTCCACACCCTCTCCGGCACTTATTGTTTGTAGATTTTCTGATGATGCCCATTCTAACCTGTGTGAGGTGATACATCATTGTAGTTTTGATTTGCATTTCTCTAATAATTAGTGATGTTGAGCAGCTTTTCATGTGCCTCTTGGCCATCTGTATGTCTTCTTTGGAGAAATGTCTATTTAGGTCTTCTGCCCATTTTTTGATTGGGTTGTTTGTTTTTTTGATATTGAGTTGCATGAGCTGTTTATATATTTTGGAGATTAATCCTTTGATTGTCCGTTGATTCATTTGCAAATATTTTCTCCCATTCTGAGGATTGTCTTTTTGTCTTGTTTATAGTTTCCTTTGCTGTACAAAAGCTTTTAAGTTTCATTAGGTCCCGTTTGTAAGGATAATTGTACTGAGATGGGGATTTTAGTGAATTCGCAGGTTTTAAAAATTCGTAAAGAAAGTGCCTTTTTCTGTTTTTATAAATTGAGTACATTCTGATAAGCTCTTGGTAGAAAGGAAATACAACAAGCAAAATGTCAGCTTTGAACCTATGGATATGTAATAATTATTATTTAGTGCTGATGGTTAATTTTTGGCAGATGTACTGCTTACATCTGTATAAGTTTCTGCATATTGTAAGTTAGGGGAATACCCCAAGAAAAAGTGCATTATTTATCAAAAGCAAAAAAGATTAATAAGTAAAAGTGAAATTAATTCACATTTTTGGACTACTACTCTAAAGTCCTTGTAAGCAGAATTTCTTAAAATGCTATTTACTTACACATTGAATACTAAATGAGAATACTGCTTTGTGGGGGAAAATCTGATGTTCTGTTCTAGCCTTTCGTGTTTAAATTAGGACAGGTGGCTTGTACCTATTGCTCCGCATGTCAGTTTCTGCCATGTGAAAGAAGGCTAAGAGCAGCTTTCTTTTGCAAGGGGAAGGATTGTGTGTGTTGTATCAATAAATCTCAGACTTCCCTTCCCTAGGAATGACTGCATGCAGCATGGGCACCTTGTGACATAGTTACTTACCTTGATAAGCTGGTTTTTACGAATAAAAGTATTGCAAAATGAGGAAGCTAGAAACTGGTCTTACCACCTCTAGCCTCCTTTAGAATCTCATTAGCATCTTTGTATTTCTCATTTTTTATAAGTATTTATAAAAGGATAAAAATTGTAAAGAATTAGATAAAATGACATCTGAATGAATAAGACCTTATTAGGAAAAGAGGAAGAGACTTGGCAAAAGTTGTGATTGTGTTTTTGAATACTTAAAAATGTAATCAATGTTTTTAGTGTAAACCTTAAACATTTCTTAAATCCAGTCTGTTAATGTGAAAAATACTATAGGTCAAATGGTCCCTTTTCAACAATAATGACTAGGAAGGAAGATAAAGGAGGAGGAGGAGGAATTGTTATAGATTAAAAGAGGTTTAAGAGGTAAATGAAATGAGTGAAGCTTGTTAGGTTCTTGCTTAGTGAGTAGCAACCAATCCCAAAAGAGTGTATACTGTATATAACGTTCCTGATATAACAAAGTGATGGGGATGAAGAACAGAGAACTGATTGCCAGGGGTTAGGACCCGGGAGAGGAGTGGGGTGGGGCAACATGTGGGATCCTCACGCGTATGGAACTACTGTTCTATATCCTGAATGTGGTGGTAAATACACAGCCTACAATAGAATTATACACACACACACAAACAAGTAGAAATAAAAAAGGGGATTTTATCAATGTCAATATCCTAGTTGTAATAGCGCACTACAGTTTTGCAAGATGCAACCATTGAGGGAAACTGAGTAAAGGGAACACAGTGGCTTTCTGTATTATTTCCTACAACTGCGTGGAAATCTATAATAATCTTAAAATAAAAGGTTTTCTTTTTTAAAAAGTACCTGCAGTTATAGTGTTTTGCAGTTAATATGGTTAAATACAAGCAGAGTTTAGACTGAAATATTATAGAGGTAGAATGTAAACTTTTTAACGTGCCCTGCAATTAAGTAATAAGAGATTCGTTTAAAAAAACAAAAACAAAAACAAAACGAGAACCTTTAATGATTAGTTTAACAATTCAAGTGCTAATTATGCTGCTTTACATAAATGAATGTTGCCTGCAAAAGTAACGAAATCATGTCCTTCGTACTTCTTTGTTGGTGCCTAAAAACTTTTCTCCTGCAATATTTTTATAAAGGCATGGGCTGCCAAGGCCAAAGGAGGAACTGCAAGTGATGGAGCTGAAGAAAAGAAACGAAAACGTGTGGTCGATGATAGTCACGAAACTGAAAACCAGAAAGAAAAAACGAAGGAGAATCTGAATTTGCCTAAAAAGCAAAAACCTCTAGATCTTTCTACGAATCAGAAACTGTCAGCTTTTGCATTTAATCAGGAATAGAGTAAGGAAGTGTACTTAGGAAAGTAATGGATTTTTCACTCATCTTTGATGAATCTAGACCTTTTAAAAAAAATCTTTAGGAAACTCTTTATATATTTTTAAAAGAGTGTAAAGACTGCTGTTTGTCTTTATAAGATAATGTAGTAATTATATTGGTGTAGGTAGCAGGGCATCTGTAAACACTATCATCTCTTCAGATCGCTCTGCCCCCACATGGAGGGCCATTCAAAAGCATTATGGTCATGGTCACTGACTGGAGGCCACTGTCATGTCCCATTGGAAGCTGATTTGTTTTTGTTTCTTACCTTAAAAATCATCAAAGCCAAGGTCTTAAAACCTCTGAACGTTGAAGTACCTTGTAGGGTTTTCCTTGTTTGGTTCATGTCATGTACTGGGAAGTACTACAGAAGTCCTCTTCCCAAGTGTGCTGCCATAGACTGCTCTCTATGTCTATACTGGCCCCAGGGGACCATGTTTTTTTTTTAGTATAGGCCCTAAACATGTAAATAATTTTGTAGCTGAGACCTTTTGTTTGTTTTGGCAGTTTCTTCATATATTACTTCTAATTATTTGTGTAGCCTTTTTTTAAAAAATAAAATGTTCACATTTCCATATTTAGCTTGATATGGTTTTCACATTGTATTTCCATGAAATGGAAGCGTTTCTAGAAAATATATTTTATATTTATTACCATAATTTCTACCACCCCCCCCATCCTATTACACAGTATACACACAGAAGAGAATTGAAGATACTGTTTGGATAGCATTGCAGCTCAGGGCATAATGTGCTCCTAGTAAGCTACTCTGGTTATCAGCATCAGCAGTGCTTTTCTGAGCAAGTCTTTGAAGCCTTGATAAGAGAGTGGTTGAAGAGTAATGGGAAGTGTTTAACTCCTCTTTTATTTTGAACAAACAAGATTTAATTAAGTAGTTCATACATTTTTTGGTTAGTATTCTAAGCAGAACTTAATACAAATGCAGCCACTTAATGAGGGCAAAGTACAAGGGGTGGGGTTGGGGTAGGGGGATAGTAGTAAAATAAAATCAGGTGGCTCAAAATCTAGGGTAGTTTTATAGGTTGGAAGGAACAAAATATGTTGAAAATTTAGATGTATATGAGCCAAAGGATAATCCTTGTCTCATGATGATTAAGGTTGCGAAGGAATACATTTCTGACTTTTTAGTTAGTAGCTGGTATTGAGAAACATAGTAGCATAGAGGTTAGGGGCACAGATTTCAAAGCCAGACTACCTGGGCTCAAAGGACCACTGCAATACTACCAGCTAAATAACCTTGGGCAAGTTCTAGCCTTTGTCCACTCATCTGTAAAATGGGTATATTAATAGTAACTACTTTAGAGGGTTGTTAAGAGAATTAAATGAGGTAAAAGCACTTACCTGGCATATAGTAATGTTTTATATACATACCAGCTATTGTTACTATGCTGTTGGCTGGTTCATCTTGCTTTGTCATTAGGTTTGATTCTGAATTAATTATGTATGAATTAATTTTGATTTCAAGATCCTGACATAAAAGTTTATATTACTTTGGAAAGCATGTTTATAGACATGTATTTTGTTTTTACTTCCTCAACTTGCTTATTACCACAGTGTATAATACTTAAGGATATAATCCTTGAGTGTTATATTTCAGATGCATAGGAACCTGATAACACCAAAGATTTTCAAAAGGTTTTTTCTTTCTTTTGTTCCTTTGGCCACACCGTGCGGCATGCAGGATCTTAGTTCCCCGACCAGGGATCGAACCCGTACCCACTGGAATGGAAGTGTGGAGTCTTAACCACTGGACCACCAGGGAAGTCCCTGCAAAAGGTTTTTTTAATCTCCTACTTTTGTTTGGTTGAAGGAAGGTTTTTGTATTGACCTGGTTTAACTTACAAATCAGAACTTTGAAGCCAAGAAATATCATACTTATTCCTTTTCTATATAATATTAAACTTCTTTTTTTTTTACATCTTTATTGGAGTATAATTGCTTTACAATGGTGTGTTAGTTTCTGCTGTATAACAAAGTGAATCAGTTATACATATACATATGTTCCCATATCTCTTCCCTCTTGCATCTCCCTCCCTCCCACCCTCCCTATCCCACCCCTCCAGCCGTCACAAAGCACTGAGCTGATCTCCCTGTGCTATGTGGCTGCTTCTCACTAGCTATCTGCCTTACGTTTGGTAGTGTATGTATGTCCATGCCTGTCTCTCGCTTTGCCACAGCTTACCCTTCCCCCTCCCCATATCCTCAAGTCCATTCTCTAGTAGGTCTGTATCGTTATTCCTATCTTACCCCTAGGTTCTTCATGACATTTTTTTTCTTAAATTCCATATATATGTGTTAGCATACGGTATTTGTCTTTCTCTTTCTGACTTACTTCACTCTGTATGACAGACTTTAGGTCTATCCACCTCATTACAAATAGCTCAATTTCGTTTCGCTTTATGGCTGAGTAATATTCCATTGTATATATGTGCCACTAAACTTCTTTTAAGAAAAAAAAATCTTTGGGACTTCCCTGGTGGTTCAGTGGTTAAGAATCCGCCTGTCAGTGAAGGGGGCACATGTTTGAGCCCTGGTCCAGGAAGATCCCACATGCCGTGGAGCAACTAAGCCCTTGCACCACAACTACTGAGCCTGCACTCTAGAGCCACAACTACTGAGCCCGTGTGCTACAGCTACTGAAGCCTGTGCACCTGGAGCCAGTGCTCCGCAGCAAGAGAAGCCACTGCAATGAGAAGCCCGTGCACTGCATCGAAGAGTAGCCCCTGCTCGCCACAGCTAGAGAAAGCCTGCATGCAACAACAAAGATCCAACGATGAAGACCCAATGCAGCCAAAAATAAATAAACAAACAAAATATTTTTTAAAAAGAATATTGGGGCTTCCCTGGTGGCGCAGTGGTTGAGAGTCCGCCTGCCGATGCAGGGGACACGGGTTCGTGCCCCGGTCTGGGAAGATCCCACATGCCGCAGAGCGGCTAGGCCCGTGAGCCATGGCTGCTGAGCCTGCGCATCCGGAGCCTGTGCTCTGCAAGGGGAGAGGCCACAACAGTGAGAGGCCCGCCTACCGCAAAAAAAAAAATAAATAAATAAAAATAAAAATAAAAATAAAAAGAATATTGAATTGTATTTAATTATTAGAAGTGTATACTTTTTAATACAGGAAAGAGTGAGGAAGAACATCATCCCTAATCCTAATATCCAGAGATAACCACTGTTAACATTTTAGTGTATGTCATTAGGCTTTTTTCTGTATATGTGGTTTTTGTTTGTTTTTTTACATAGGTGTGCAGTCCAAATTCATGCTGAGTAGAGGCGTAAAGGAAAAAACGAAACAACTCAAGCATGCAGTTTAAAGTGTGGCCTTTTGGGCTTCCCTAGTGGCGCAGTGGTTGAGAGTCTGCCTGCCAATGCAGGGGGCATGGGTTCGTGCCCTGGTCCGGGAAGATCCCACATGCCGCGGAGCGGCTAGGCCCACGAGCCATGGTCGCTGAGCCTGCACGTCCGGAGCCTGTGCTCCGCAACGGGAGAGGCCACAACAGTGAGAGGCCCACGTACCACAAAACATAAATAAATAAAAAATAAAGTGTGGGGGCTTCCCTGGTGGCGCAGTGGTTGAGAATCTGCCTGCCGATGCAGGGGACACGGGTTCGTGCCCCGGTCCGGGAGGATCCCACATGCCACGGAGCGGTTGGGCCTGTGAGCCATGGCCGCTGGGCCTGCGCGTCCGGAGCCTGTGCTCCGCAACGGGAGAGGCCACAACAGTGAGAGGCCCCCGTACTGCAAAAAAAAAATAAAGTGTGGCCTTTTGCTTGTAGTGTTCCTGTAATTGACATCAATTTCTACCTACTCTGGAGCTGTGTCATAAAGGGCAAAAATGTATGGAGTAGAAAGTAAACATAATGGAATCAGAAAGCCAAAACTTGGTTCTTTGAAAGACTGATAAATTAGAAAAATATCTGACAAGATTAATCATGATACAAAGAGAAAAGCATGAATAAGTAATATTAGGAATGAAAAGGAAATTATTAACTACAAAAACAGTACAGATTTTTTAAAGGTAAGAGGCTTATGATGGTCAGTTGTATGTGCCAACTGGCTAGGCTACAGATGTTATTCAGTCAAACACTAACCTATGTGTTGCTGTGAAGGTATTTTATAGATTGTTTTAAAGTTCATAATCAGTTGACTTTAAGTAAGAGATTATCCTAGATAGTCTGCGTGGTCCCAACTCAATCAGTTGAAAGGCCTTAAGAGCGGAACTGATACTTCCCTGAGGGAGAAGAAGATAACCACACCTGTAGATCGCAGCTTCCACTCATGCCTTGAGATTTTTCAGCCTGCCTTTCCTGAAGGTCTCCCCTATGGTTTGGGATTTCAGACCTGCCTTCCAGCCTCCATAATCATGTGAGTCAATTTCTTGCAATAAATCAATATATATATTCCTACCGGTTCTGTTTCTCCCCTTGAACACTGACTAATTCAAGACTTTTAAACAGCTTCCTGACAGTAAGTTGGAAAATTCCGATGAACAAGTTTCTACAAAAAAGACTAAAATACTTAGGAATAAACTTAACAAGTGCAAAACTTATTCTTTGAACTACAAAACATTGTTGAAAGACATACAAGAAGACCCACATAAATGGAAAGATCCTGTGTTTAGGGAACAGAAGACTTACTGGTGTTAAGATGGCCACACCCCCCAGTTGATCTACAGATTCAGTGCTATCCTATCAAAACCCCAGCTGGCTGCTTTGTAGAAAATGACAAACTAATCCAAATGTTCATACAGAAAATCAGGGGACCTGGAATAGCCCAAATAATATTGAAAAAGAACAAGTTAGAGGATTCATATTTCCCAATTTAAAAACTTAACTACAAAGCTATATTAATCAAGACAGTGTGGTATTGGCATGAGAATAGACCTCCAGATCAATGGAATGGAGAGTCCAGGAATAAACTCTCACACGTAGAGTCAGTTGATTTTTCACAAGGTGCCAGGGCAAGTAAATGGGGAAAGGATAGTCTTTTCCCACCAACAGTGCTGGGACAGCTGGAAACATGCAAAAGAATGAAGTTGGACCCCTCTCTCACACCATATAAAAAAATTAATCCCAGATGTATCAAGACATAAATGTAAACTAAAACTACAAGTCTTAGAAGAAAACATAGGTGTAAATCTTTGTGACCTTGGGCTAAGTAATGGTTTTTTAGGTATAGCATCAGAAGCACAAGCAAAATAGATGAAGTCAACATCATCAAAATTAAAAATGTTTGTGCTTCAAAGGGCACCATCAAGAAAGTGCAAAAAACAAGCCACAGAAAGGGAAAAGTTTTTTGGAAATCATATATCTGATAAGGAACTTGTAACTAAGATGTATCAACAACTCTTAAATGTTAAAATATATCAACATTTCTCCAAAAGACAATATATAAATGGCCAATCAGCACATGAAAAGATACTCAGTATCCTTAGCCATCAGGAAAATGCAAATCAAATCACAAAGAGATACAACTTCACATCCACTAGGATGGCTATAATGAAAAAGATGGGCAATAACAAGTATTGGTGAGGATGTGGAGAAATTGGAACCCTCAGACTTTACTGGTAGGATGTAAAATGGTGGTTTGGCAGTTCTTCAAAAGGTTAAACACAGAGTTATCAAATGACCCAGCATTTCCACAACTAGGTATAAACCCAAGAATAATAAAAACATCTCCACACAAAAACTTGTACATGATTGTTCAGAGCACCATTAATCTATAATAGCCAAAAAGTTAAAACAATCCAAATGTCCATCAAGTGACGAATGGATAAACAAAAGGTGGTATGTACATACAATGGAATATTATTATTTGTCAATAAAAAGAAATGAAGTACTGGTACATGTTACAACATGGACAAACCATGAAAACAGGCTAAGTGAAAGAAGCCAGTCACAAAAGATGATATTTTATATGACTTCATTTCTATGAAATGTCCAGACTAGGCAAATCTATAGAGACAGAAAGTAGATTGGTAGTTGCCTTGGGCTGGGGGTTAAGAAGAAAGGGTGGGTGGCTGACTGCTGATTGGTACAGGGTTTCTTTTTGGAGTGACAAAAATATTCCAGAATTGGATAGTGGCAGTGATTGCACAACTCTAAATTTACTAAAAACCACTGAATTGTACACTTTAAGCAGGTGAACATATGGTATGTGAATTATGTCTCTATAAAGTTGTTATTAAAAAAACTGAATCAAGGTACAAACTTCCAGTTGCAAAATAAATGAGTCATGGGTATGAAATGTACAGTGTGAAGAATATTGTCAATAATTATGTAATATCTTTGATGATAGATCATAACTAGATTTATGGTGATCATTTTGAAATGTATAAAAATATCAAATGACTGCATTGTGTTAATGGGAACCAACAAAGTACTGTAGGTCAATTATACTTCAAACCAAACAAACTTATAGAAAAAGAGATCAGATTTGTGGTTACCAGAGGCAGGGGTGGAAGGGAGGGGAATTGGATGAAGACAGTCAAAAGGTACAAACTTCTAGCTGTAAGATACAAATAAGTACTAGGGATGTAAAGTACAACATGATATATATAATTAACACCGCTATATGTTATATCAATATATGGAAGTTAAGAGAGTAAATCATGAGTTCTCATCACAAGAAAAATATTTAATTTCTTTAATTTTTTATCTATATGAGATGATGGATATCCACTGAACTTATTGTGATAATTACTTCGTGTTGTAAGTCAAATCGTTATGTTTTGTTTGTTTGTTTGTTTTAATTTATATTTTTATTTTTGGCTGGTTGGGTCTTAGTTGCTGCACGCAAGCTTTCTCTAGTTGCAGTGAGTAGGGGCTACTCTTCATTGCAGTGCGCAGTCTTCTCATTGTGATTGCTTCTCTTGTTGCAGAGCACAGGCTCTAGGTGCACGGGCTGCAGTAGTTGTGGCACACAGGCTCAGAGTTGTGGCTCGCGGGCTCTAGAGTGCAGGCTTGGTACTTGTGGCGCACAGGCTTAGTTGGTCTGCGGCATGTGGGATCTTCCCGGACCAGGGCTCGAACCCATGTCCCCTGCACTGGCAGGCGGATTCTTAACCACTGTGTCACCAGGGAAGTCCCAAATCATTATGTTTTACACCTTAAACTTATACAGTACTGTACATCAGTTATGTCTCAATAAAACTGGAAGAAAAAAAACTGGCTCAGAGAAATAGAAAATCAGAATAGTCTATAACCAATTTAAAAAATTAGTCTATATTTAAAATTCTGGGTGAAAAGTCAAGTTCTATCACAGTCAAGTAAAAGTTACAATCTTCTACAAATTATTTAGTATAGCATCTGTCATAACCTTCATGTTGAAACCTGACAAGGTTAGTTTTAAGAAGGAAAATTTTAAACCAATCTCACTCATGAACATAGAAGAAAACTCCTAAGTAAAAATTTTAGTAGGCCAGATCCAACATTGTATAAAAAAAGATAATATTTAGTTACCCCATTGACTTAATCACAAGAATACAACATTGGTCTAACATTAGAAAATCAGTTAATGTTGATTAAAGGACAAAAAGTGTCTTGCATAAAAGCATGTATCTTGTTTAAAGGGATCTGTGCCATTCTGGTTTTTTCTGACACTGTATGGAATTAACTTTGTATGTTACTGAACCATTTCACCCAAGGGCTCATAAACACACTAATATATTTTTATAATGAGGGTAATAATATAAGCATAAATTTAAACTACTGCCAAACTTTTTAAAAAGAGAAGAATGCTATTGTTCTTTTAGTTGTAAATTGTATTTCATTTAATAGACCTCTGTCTTCTGTTTTCTCCGGGTATATTTTTCTGTCGGATTGTATGTGTCTCTAGTATATCAATAATTGTAGATGCTTCTTGATCTCACCAAGAGACCCAGGTTTTCAAGGGCAAGAACTATGTTGGTGGGGTGATTGGCATAGTCGATACAGTATAATCTTTGGAACTCGGTAGGCTTAGGATTTATATACTGCCTCTACCACTGGAGCTATGTGGCTCTGGGAACCACTTAATCTCTCTAATTCCTATGGTCTTTGTAATAAAAATGACAGCAATTTTTTGCTCAGACCTCCTTCTCAGAGAACCATCCCAGGATAGTCACATATCACTTGCTGTCACTTCTGCAGGCCACACTGCACCAGAATTTCACGACTGACCCCAGTATTCAGTGATCCCATCTCTCTCCCTGATATTTGGAATTTGGACACAGAAGCAGAATCGTTTAATCTGAGGAACTGAGCTGCACAGGGATGTAGAAGCAAATGTCATAACAGCAGGGGAAAACTAAAGTTGTGGGAACGCAGAGAAACAAATGAGCAGAAGAAATACATCTACTGAAAGTGGAAAAGTGAGGAAAAAATTAAAAACAAACAAAAATTGTCGGGTCAACATTATCTCAGCTGCTTTTATGGCCCTGATAACAAAAATCCTAGAGAAAGGAAGATGAAGAGTGGCACTCCACTTCTTCAAGAATAGTGTGGAGCAGATAAGTGGCAAATAAAGTGTTCACCGAAGGTTGGAAACTGGCCCCCACAAAGAGTGTTCCTCTCTGAAAACAGCTGGATTGGAATTGATATAGATGGTTTTTCTAAAGAGGGAGGAGTATTAATGTGCTTCAGTGAGATAGAGACTCTTCATGACATCATTTTTCCCTCAAATGTTAGAGCAGCTGATTAAAAATAGTAGCTGGGCATATCTAGAATATATAAAGAACTCATAAGCTCAGCATTAAAAACAAAACATATAATCCAATTAGAAATTAGGAAAACACAGATTTTACTAAGAGGGTACACAAAAGGCAAACACGTGAAAAGATGTTCAAGAGCATTAATTATTAGAGAAGTGCAAATTGAAACTACAGTGAGATTTCACTACACACCTATCAGAATAGCTAAAGTGAAATATAATGATAACACCAAATACAAGTAAGGATGCAGAGAAACTGGATCACTCATGTTGCTGGTGGGAATGTAAAATGGTACAGCCACTCTAGAACACAGTTTGGCAGTTCCTTTCAAAACTAAAAGGGACTTACTGTATAACCAGCAATTGCCCTCTTAAGCACTTATCCCCGAGAAATGAAAACTTATTCTCACACAGGAACTTGTGCAGGATTGTTCATAGCAGCTTTATTTTTAATAACACCAAACTAGCAACTACCCAAATGTCCCTCAATGACTAGTTAATCTATAGTACATTCATACCATGCATGGTATACTACTCAGCAATGAAAAGGAACAAACTATTGATACAAGCAACAATTTGGAATAACCTCAAGAAAATTAAGCTGAGTGAAAGAAGGCCAATCTCAAAAGGATGTTTTGATTCCATTCCACTGCATGATTCCATTTATATAACATTCATGAAATAATACAGAGATGGAAAATGTATTAGTGGTTGCCAGAGTTAAAGATGGGGAAAGGAGGGATGTGGCTATACAGGGATGAATAAGAGCAAGTCTTGTGGTGATGGTATAATTGAGTATCTTGATTATGGTGGTGGTTTCACAAGGATTTACATGTGATAAAATTGCATAGAGGTACACACACACACACAAGTAAGTCTGTACTGGTAAAATCTGAATAAGTTGTACAGATTATTTCAGTGTCAATTTCTTGATTTTGATATTATACTATCATTCTATAAGATATTAACACTGGGAGGGGATATCTGAGGATATTCTACAACTGGAAATGAAAAACCCTAATGAGCCATTTGTAGCTAATGGAAGAGAATTTATATTCCTGACCCCCAACAGGGTTATAAGCTCTTTAAGAGCAGACCTGGGTTTCTTTGTATTGTCAGAACCTGGCACAGTGCCTCTCCTAAACAAGATAATCAGTATGTTTCTCCTGTCAACACTGATAAAGGATTTTGAGCTCACAACTGAGAAATCTGAATGTTCTTTGTCAATATACCAAGAAAAATATTCAGTATATTTTTGAAGTCATTTTATGATTAATTTGCAGAAGAATAAAGGGATAATAAGACGAAAACTTTATTAGGAATGTCCACAAGAATTAAAGCATAACAAACCTCTTCAACTCAAACACCAGTGCACAGATAATAAAAAAGATTAAAGAATATCATCATACATCATTTTGGCAAAACAAGATGGTCCAAGTTCTTGTCACAAAATATTGCATGATGACATGCTTCCTGTCAAATGACTAACTGGATGAAAATACTGCATTGCTTTTGTGTCCTTAGGAATATATAGGTCACATTAATTCTTGAGTTTGAGAAAAATTCATCTACGATAACTTGATCTGAAAACTCATAACCTGAGATTTCATTTATATGACCAATTCCACCATCATTAATAGAGTCTAGAGTGCTGCTATTTGTCTCCTTGCATTTATCTTCTGATTCATCTAATAACTTTGAAACATCTTCCCCTGTCAGTTTCCTATTCTTTGCCACTATGGATGGAAAATGAAAAATTCTAAATTCTCAACTTGTTCTATGAAATCTTAAAGCAAACTATAAAGATAATCCCTCCAGTCTTCTTTTTTTCCTTCTTGAAAATGAGGCAATACTTTGGGCATTATAATAAGAAAACTGCAAGATAGCATTTTTTAAAACATTGCATCATCCTTTTAGGTGATTCCATCATTTTTCCATTTTCTTATAATTTAATTCCTTTTTTAAATATAGCTGGGAAAAATTGAAGTGTATGATAAAAGAATTTCTTAGGGCTTCCCTGGTGGCGCAGTGGTTAAGAATCCGCCTGCCAACACAGGGGACACGGGTTCAAGCCCTGGTCCAGGAAGATCCCACATGCTGCGGAGCAACTAAGCCCGTGCGCCACAACTACTGATCCTGCGCTCTAGAGCCCACGTGCCACAACTACTGAAGCCCACATACCTAGAGCCCGTGCTCTGCAACAAGAGAAGCCACCGCAATGAGAAGCCTGAGCATCTCAGCAAAGAGTAGCCCCTGCTTGCCACAACTAGAGAAAGTCCGCACACAGCGGCGAAGACCCAACACAGCCAAAATAAATAAATAAATAAATTTATTAAAAAAAAAAAAAAGAATTTCTTAAATGATGAAATAGCAAAACCTGAAGTAAGAAAAATGAGATCAGTAAAATCCCCTAACGTATCTTAGATTTATAAAAGTGTCAGTGGCCCATATGGTAATCACCAGGATAGAATGAATTTTATTCTATTTTTTTAAATTAAATTTTCCCTTTGTTTTTTGGAAGACCTCTAAGAAAGAAAAAGTCAAAAGATTACTCCTTACAAATAGTTAGAACTGCTCCAAAAGGAAATTTAAAAACTAATATCAGGTCCAATGGAGCCTGATGGTATTCCACGGGTTAATGATGAATTACATCATTAACATATGAACAAGTTCCCTACATATGAACGAGTTCCGTTCCTAGAGCATGTTCGTAAGTCCAATTTGTTCATAAGTCCAACAAAGTTAGCCTAGGTACCCAACTAACGCAATCGGCTAATTTGCTTTGGATAACAAGGCTACAGAGACACTGTTGGTTGCCTACCTAACAGCCTTTCCCTCTTTTTACTTAGTTTAATGGCACCCTCATTTTGTTTTGTAACAGCAACAATTGATGTAAGCTGTTCTTTGCCAGCAGTTGGTCTTTGGGTGGCTGTGTTTTAACCAAAGAAATAAGGAGAAATCTCCTGGGGTGGGTGGCGGTGGGGAACTTCTTAGAAGGTCTTCCCCTCTGACAAAGAAAGAGGAGGAGGCGGTTTCACTTTCCCTGCTGTGTTTGAACACGTGATGCTCAGGGCATCAAGCCATCTGTGTCTGGAAGGGCAGGCACTGACAACATGCTGAGAATGACTAAGGAGAAAGTCGGGAAGAGCCTGGGTCCTTGATAACACTATTGAGTCTCCCAGCCATGCCTACAATGCCATCTCCAGGACTCTGGTTAAGCGAAACAATGTGCCTGAATTGTTTAAGCAGGTGGTTCTCAACTTTGGCTGCACTTGAGAATCCCTCTCAAGGCCCAAGTCATGCCCCAGACCAATGAAATCAGATTTCACCATGTAGGAGTCAGGTTTCCCAGGTGATTCCAATGTGCAGCCAATTTTGAGAACCACCAGTCCAGGCCACTTTTAGTTGGGTATTCCATTTTTGGCAGGAAAAAAATATCTTTCATGATATAGTTTCTGATTGAAAACATTTATTTCAGCCAGATAAAACTCAGATTCCCCAAATGGTGAAAAGATCAGAACCAGTTTGTTTTCTCATCAGTTTTGGTTCATCCATCTGTGAAACATTCATAACATTGCAGTTAATTTCCACAAATACTTGGATGACTGGCTGGGACAAATGTACAGTAGCAGTCGTGATGCTAAAAATACAAATACACTCAGAACAACAAAGAAACATGGCTTTGCACAACTCTGCTAAGCTGTCCCATTCCCTTTGTCTTTATTGTAATTTCCAGTTTGCTTTTTTTTTTTTTTTTTTTTTGTGGTACGCGGGCCTCTCACTGTTGTGGCCTCTCCCGTTGTGGAGCACAGGCTCCGGACGCGCAGGCTCAGCGACCATGGCTCTCGGGCCCAGCCGCTCCGCGGCATGTGGGATCTTCACGGACCGGGGCACAAACCCGTGTCCCCTGCATCGGCAGGTGGACTCTCAACCACTGCGCCACCAGGGAAGCCCTCCAGTTTGCTTTTTTAATGCTGATATCTTCTGGCAAAATGGTGGCCACCAGTGTTACAGGCAGCAATGTCTCTGAGTTTTTCAGGTGTAAAGTAATCAGCTGAAACCAGGTCCCCCTAAAACCGAGCTCCCCTGAAGAGTTTATGGTTAACCTCTCTGTACAAAACTTTATTCCCTGTCTTGTCCCCTCTGACCTCAATCCCATGCATACTGAAGACTAATCAGCCAGAGTCAGAGGACTAAAATTGCTGTTGTTAATAACATCGTTAATGTGCTCAAGTTGCTATTGTCAATTACTTATCATTAACATACAGGTTGTTTTCTCTAGGGCAGGATGAGCTAACATATCACCCGGGCCATTGGACAGTCAGACCAGAGACTCATAAACTGTAGGCATCCAGACTCTTGAAACTACGATTAAGAAATGTCACAGGGACTTCCCTGGGGGTCCAGTGGTTAAGACTCTATGCTTCCAATGCAGGGGGTGCCAGTTCGATCCCTGGTTGGGGAACTGGGATCCCACATGCCACGTGGTGCAGCCAAAAAAAAAAAAGTCACAAGACAGAGAAAGACAAATATCATATGATATCACTTATATGTGGAATCTTAAAAAATGATACAAATGAACTTATTTACAAAACAGAAATAGACTCAACAGACATAGAAAAATAACCTCTGGTTACCAAAGGGGGTAGAAGGAGGGTGGGCTAAATTAGGAGCTTGGGATTAGCATATACACACTACTGTAATATAAAATAGGTAAACAACAAGGACCTACTGTATAGCACAGGGTACTATACTCACTATCTTGTAATAACCTATAATGGAAAAGAATCTGAAAAAGAATGTATATATGTATAACTGAATCACTTTGCTGTACACTTGAAACTGACACAACATTGTAAATTAACTATACTTCAATTTTTAAAAAATGAAAAAAAAATGTCACAAGACGATGCTTAATCCCAGTTTCTTTGTTCTTCCCATTAAAAAACCCCCTAACTCAAAGACCAAGTGGCAACGGATCTGAGGTTTGTCTCCCACTCCCTTGCTTGGCGCCCTGCAGTGAACCCTTACTTTGCTGCAAACACTTGCTGTCAGACTTTGATTTTCTGCCCACAGGCACACAAGCCCTTGCTCAGTTAGTCAACCAAAGGGCATCAGGAGACTCTCACATGAGGAGCTGTTCCATCAAGATCATAAACATCTATCATCCCCTCTCACATCTGTGTTCTTACTGAGAGAACAGCTATAAAACACAACTGAGCCAACAAAACAAAACAAAAACAGGGCATAGCAACACTTTCTATTACTCTAGTGTTTTAAGACCTGTGTCTGAAAACTGTCAAACTGCTTGCTGATTTACTGACCATGCAAAAATTTTTTCCCTTTGCCTCCAGAGATCCCACAAAACAATGGAAAAGAAATGAATATAGAAAGTAAATAAATCCACAAAATTGATGATGAAGTGAAAGGGATGAGGGACATCCATGCATGAGAGAATTCAGTAAATTTAGGAGGACAAAAAGAGAGGGATGCCCAATGAAGCAAGACAGGGAAATTATAACCTAGGCCAGCTCTTAACTGGCCTACTAATCAAGAGATCTCATTAAAATGCAGATATGGTTCAATAAGTCTAGGCTGCGGCATGAGGTTCTGCATCTCTAAAGAGCTCCCAGGTGATGCCACTGAGGCTGTTCTGGTCCGAGGACTGCCTGTTGAGTAAGTAACAAGGGAGAATATATAAGGAGAGGCTATGGCCCAGGAGGGCACAGCCTGCCCTGTGGAACATGAGAGAGGCTTCTGATCAGGGCAGGAGTGAGACGTAGGGCTGGAGCCAAGGAGATTAAATCTGTATTTCAAGGGTTGAGAACCCATACCATAGGGTCCAGACAGGTAAAGGGAAGAAAGCTAGTACAGTTGCACCCTAGGCCTTTGCTGTAGAATTTGAGCCCAGAGTTACCCAATCTTACAATTTTCGGTAGAAGACAGAAATCTAGAATTTGTGTGAAGTCTCCTGAATTTGTTTCATTTTTGGCAACTAATTAAAATAGAAGGCTATTCTAAAGAAAGCAAATTTCCTAGGGGAAACCAGAGCAGTGAGTTCTGGTATTCCGAAGGCAGAGGTGGGGGGCTGAGGGGGAGGCGGAGGGTAAGGGAGTAGTGTTCCTGATGGTCACAAAGACTGAGAAGGAAGGAATAAGCCAGAGACAAAACACAGATGCCAGGACAATGACTGATCAGGTAGTAGCCAGGAGTTGGAAAATCACAAAGATACGATTCAGGGATTTGGTGGAGGTAAAAGGTAGAATCCCACTTCAGTTTGACACAGGGAACTTCTCCACTAAGTGACCAGTGGTCATGATCCCACCCCGTGGAGAAGGACTAGCATGCTACTTGGTCACATCGTCGTGGAAATGTAAATAATTAGCTTTCCACCTTGTAAGGTGAACTCATAGACAAATTATGGACGTTTGAATGGTGCTTCTAGAACAGAATGAAAATGTTATATATTGACAATGTAAAAGTAAAGGTACAGCCTTTAGGTGAAGGGAAGAGGGTAAGGAATTAGAGTGCTAATATCCTCTGCTTACTAAGCAGGTCATTTCACTTTCCTTGGTGACTGGAGCCAAAGTTGAGACTTAACTATGTTGATTGAAGATACAGAGGTGACTAGAGTAAGAACTAAGAACAATGATATCACTAAGGGAGAGAGGGATTAAATGGGCTAAATTCTTGTCTTTCGTGGTGGGAAGTTAAAACTAAATGTCCAAAGTTGATTAGTAAGAAATAGCAGTAGAAGCATATTGTTTTGAGATGTGTGGGTTTGGGAAAAACCCAAAGCAAAAAGTGTTGCTTAAAATACGCCTCTGGGCTTCCCTGGTGGCGCAGTGGTTCGAGCCCTGGTCTGGGAAGATACCACATGCTGCAGAGCAACTAAGCCTGTGCGCCACAACTACTGAGCCTGCGCTCTAGAGGCCACAAGCCACAACTACCGAAGCCCGCGTGCCACAATTACTGAACCTCGTGCACCTAGAGCCCGTGCTCCGCAACAAGAGAAGCCACGGCGATGAGAAGCCCACACACCACAACCAAGAGTAGCCCCCACTCGCTGCAACTAGAAAAAGCCCGCGTGCAGCAACGAAGACCCAACACAGCCAAAAAAGTTTAAAAACTATATATATATATATGCTTCTGATGACCAGAGCTGAGGGTGGAACTGTGGCTTCCCACATCATAAGGTCATCTTTTCTATTTGGTTTTTGGACTATATGTGTGTATCACTTTAATTATAAATGTGTGTGTGTGTAGATATAGATAGATATTTTTAAAGCATACACTGAGTGGTAAATTATAGGACAAATATAGAGAACATCTCAGTTCACATGAAGGAAGTGGCTGTAAAAGAAATGTGTTGAACTCATACACAGTACTGAGTGACTTTAAGAAGGAAGGAAGGAGCAAGCATGGTAAAACGTTCACAGGGGATCTTGTAGAAGGGTACAGGGGAATTTTTTGTGCTATTGTGAATTTCAATATAAAATGATTTCAGAATAAAATGTTTTTAAAAACTCTGAAGGGCTTCCCTGGTGGCACAGTGGTTGAGAGTCTGCCTGCCGATGCAGGGGACACGGGTTCGTGCCCCAGCCTGGGAAGATCCCACATGCCACGGAGCGGCTGGGCCCGTGAGCCATGGCCGCTGAGCCTGCACGTCCGGAGCCTGTGCTCCGCAACGGGAGAGGCCGCAACAGTGAGGGGCCCGTGTACCGCAAAAAAAAAAAAAAAAAAACTCTGAAAACCAGGTAGTTTTTCTTCCTCTTCCCCATAAAAGGCATTTAAGAATCTTTGAAAAGTAGCTTTCAATAAATTCCAAATGTGGGCTCCAAATTACAAAATTGTGTTTGGGATAACATCTAGATATTTGAAGGCTAAAGAGAAATAACAGGTCCTGTGCTTTGCAGGAAAGCATTAAGATCTGCTTGATAGCTGAGAGGGACAGGATGGGCAGGCTTGGTGGGAGGCACTGAGCTGACCAGTGCAGAGCCCCGAGATGCCGCTGTGCTGTGGTCTGTGACTCTGCCAGAGACAGAGCTGGCAGGGGCTGAGGAAGGCAAGCCTGACACTGCTGGATCAGGAGATAACATTCTCCACTGACTGTACAACTTACATTCCTTTACCTGCCCCCTACACATTGGGCAAGAGCGAAACCTAATTGAACATCTGTTAGGAAAAGTCCAACTGTTTCTTTCCCGTTTATTTTGATGGGAAATGAATCCTGTTTAAAACATACATTTATCAATAGCATTTATTGATTGCTTAGCATATGAGAGGCACTGATCTCACATCTTCTTGAGCTGGGTTCTCTTATTCCCATTTTACAGATAAAGAGGCTGAGTTTAGAAGCTAAATAACTTACACAAGGTCACATTTCTTATACTTTAGATTTTTATGTAAGTGCAGAATAGGAAAAATACCTTAGAAGCAAACAGTAACTTACTTATCAATACAAATTGAAGACCTCTCTGCTGTACAGTGAAGTGAATCAGCTATACATATACATATATCCCCTCTTTTTTGTATTTCCTTCACATTTAGGTCACCACATTGAGTAGCGTTCCCTGTGCTATACAGCAGGTTCTCATTAGTTATCTGTTTTACACATAGTAGTGTACATATGGCTGTCAGTCCCAATCTCCCAATTCATCACACCCCCTTTTCCCCCCTTGGTGTCCATACATTTGTTCTCCCTTTTTAAAAAATTTATTAATTAATTTATTTTTGGCTGCTTTGGGTCTTCATTGCTGCACGCGGGCTTTCTCTAGTTGCGGCGAGCTGGGGCTACTCTTCATTGCAGTGCATGTGATTCTCATTGCGGTGGCTTCTCTTGTTGCAGAGCACAGCCTCTAGGCGTGTGGGCTTCAGTAGTTGTGACACGCAGGCTCAGTAGTTGTGGTGCACGGGCTTAGTTGCTCTGTGGCACGTGGGATCTTCCTGGACCAGGGCTCGAACTTGTGTCCCCTGCATTGGCAGGTGGATTCTTAATCACTGCACCACCAGGGAAGCCCCATACGTTTGTCTCTTAAAGTGATTGTCCTTGAGTGATAGTCAGTGATGAAGTACTCTATCGTTAATAGATTTTATCAAATTAACTGGGTAGTAAGCCAGTTTTTTTTAAAAGTAGCTATGAAAGTTTTGTTGTAACATGGAAAAATTAATATAGTGGCAAAAGAAAAAAGTAGGTTGCCAATGGAATATAAAAATACAAAATAAAACCACCATTTGTACATAGGAAAACTATTAAAAAGAAATATAGCAAATTGATAACATGGTGGTGAGATAAGGGAATATTTTAATCCTATCAAAAATAATTGTCATCATTATTTTTCAAATTAAAAAACCTATACATCATTATTAAAAACATGATATGTTTGCTTAGCAATCACAAAAACCTATTTAATGAATATTAAAGTAAAAGTCTTGCCTGCAGGGATTCAAACAACATAAAAATTTTTTAAAAAATCAGACTTGGAAGGATAAACAGAATTTAAAGTGAAGAATATTTACACTTAAAACATGGAAAATTCATATACTGTTTGCTAAATGGTTTAGCAATAACTTGACTGTTATTTTGCTTTAAACGTATTTGCCAGCCTGCTCCCAGTGGAAAGAAAGAGAAAATGTCAGGGCCGACCCTTGTTCAGGAAAATCAGATTATTTCCTGTGTCTCTCCTGATCATCAGCAATAGTTGTTGAGGATTCACTGAGGGTACTCCTTTTCCTTCTGGTCAGAAAACCCTAGGAATAAATCTGTTCTGCTCTGTTTGCATGGCACAAAATTACCCACCCCGCTGCTTTCAAAGAGACTGTGGTGGCCTCAGCTGATGGCTCTTTGCTCAGTGTTGTAAAACCCCAAGAGAAAGATGGTGTATAAACATAACCTTTGCTCAGTTTCCCTCTAGCCAACATAATTCTAATATTTATGGAAGGTTGCAAGGAGCCACTTGATGCAGGAGCCAGGTGACCATAATGACAGAGAAAATTCACCTGAATTGGCTCAAGATGTGTGTTGCCGGGAAACTATGTCCAGGGGCAAATAATCATATTGATTCCCAGGAAATGATGACACTAAGTAAGTGAATAGACAGGTGCAGCCACACAAACACCCTTTAGGCTTTTTTTTTCTTTGAAAGACGAAAGCCTTGGTCTCATTTTGTATTAAAGCTGAAGGAAAATTTTGAGGACAAAGAGGCATAAGGAATGATCATTTACTATAATCATCATCATAATTATTACTTATGGTACTTTTGCAAGGTCCTTCGCATACATTATTTCTAATTCTCAGAACAACTTTTCCCTTTTTGCAAATGAGGAGATTGCAGCCCAGAGAGATTATTTCCCCAAGGTCACACAGTAAAGGGCAGAATTAGGATGTGGTATCCAGGTCTGTCAGACATCAGCCTGGACTATTTTTACCATATCTGCCAAATGGTCATTTCCTTGTGGTCAGAGGAAAATATTAAAATAAAAGAAACTAGGGCTTCCCTGGTGGCACAGTGGTTAAGAATCTGCCTGCCAATGCAAGGGACACAGGTTTCAGCCCTGGCCCAGGAAGATCCCACATGCTGCGGAGCAACTAAGCCCGTGTGCCACAACTACTGAGCCTGAGATCTAGAGCCTGCGAGCCACAGCTACTGAGCCCACGTGACACAACTACTGAAGCCCGCGCGCCTAGAGCCCGTGCTCCACAACAAGAGAAGTCAAGACAATGAGAAGCCCGCACACCACAACGAAGAGTAGTCCCCGCTCACCACAGCTAAAGAAAGCCCACACGCAGCAAGGAAGACCCAACACAGCCAAAAATAAAAAATAAAATTAAATAAATAAATAAATTTAAAAAATAAAAGAAACTACTTTGTGGGCCCAAAAGGATGTTGAATATGGCTTTAAATTTTGTTTATGGAAATGAGTTGGATGTATGTTTGCCAGTGAAAATTTTTTCCGATGTTTTCCTGATAATACGAGGGGAAAATATTTTGGGTCCCAGTTAGATTTCAAGTGTGTGGAGGGTAGGATCACATCTCTCTTTGTCCATGATGCCTATTGCAAAATGGGAGCAGATGGAAATAGCAAAGCCTCCAAGGTTGAAGTCAGCTAGGTGTCACTTGCTAGCTGCATGACCTTGGGGGGGGGTCCCTTACATCATCTGAGTTTCATCTACATATAAGGATAACAGTACCCATGTTGCAGAGGTGTGTAAGGGATCTGAATTTTACTTCATAATCATGGAGGCAGAAATCACATTGTTTGGGGCTTCCCTGGTGGCACAGTGGTTAAGAATCCGCCTGCCAATGCAGGGGACACGGGTCCGAGCCCTGGTCTGGGAAGATCCCACATGCCGTGGAGCAACTAAGCCCATGTGCCACAACTGCCGAGCCTGCGTGCCACAAGTACTGAAGCCCGTGTGCCTAGAGCCCATGCTCTGCAACAAGAGAAGCCACTGCAATGAGAAGCCTGCACACAGCAACGAAGAGTAGGCCCCACTCGCCGCAACTAGAGAAAGCCCACGCGCATCAACAAAGACCCAACACTGCCAAAAACAAATAAATAAAATGAATAAATTTATTTAAAAAAAAAGAAATCACGTTGTTTTCTAAATCAAATTTAACCTGACTTCAACCCCTATGTCAAGGTGGGGCACTCTTTTCTTGGAGGACTACACCAGAATGGGGTGTGGAGGTGGGTGTTTGAGGGGGTATGGAAAATAAAGATAGGTCTTTATTACTCAGTCCACCTGATTGCTGCTGAGATGCTTGCCATCTAAGCTGTCTGAATCCCCATAAGAGAGTCAGCTCCACGCCTCCTCGGAAGCTCGGATCCCACTCTGCCTCACTGCTGCCTCCAGGGCCGCGGATCATGGTGGCCAGTCTTTGGGTGGCCAGAAATAGCACTGCTCAGGAGTGGGCCTAGAGCTTCTACCACCCGGGGAGATTCCCCCCAGACTCCTCTTCCTTCGTCCAGGGAAGAGTTTCCCAACACATGTGGGTCTGTTACTGCCACATCATAACATGATTTCAGAGGTACACTGAGACAGAACATTTCTTTTTTCTTTTTTGGACGCACCACACGGCATGTGGGATCTTAGCTCTCCGACCAGGGATGGAACCCATGCCCCCTGCAATGGAAGGGTGGAGTCAACCACTGGACCACAAGGGAAGTCCCGAGACGCAAGCAATTTTTATTTTAAGGGTTATATATTTACTTAATGTGTATTAACAACTTGAGCTCATATATTAAGCCCATGATATATATAGCTTCCTTTAAAAATAACTTTAAGTAAAAATGTGAGTCAATATTAAGTACATAATAACACCACCAGTAATAGCAGATATTGCAAAAATCTTACAGGGCTCTGGGGATGCCTGGGATGTGGGAAACATTTGTCTAGGCACAGAGCTGTTCAACAGAAATATCATGTGAGCCACAAATGCAAGTCACCTATACAATTTAAATTTTTCTAGTTAGCCACATTAAAAAAGAAATAGGTGACATTAATTTTAATAATATATTTCATTCAACCCAGTATATCCAAAATATCATTTTAACATGTAATCAATATAAAAATTATTGATGATATAGTTTACATTTTTTAATACTAAATTTTGAAACCCAGTATGTATTTTACACTTACAGCATTTGTTTCTTATTCAGACTAACGATATTTCAGGGGCTCAAGAGTGATATTGGCTAGTAGCTACTGCCCTGCACAGCACAGGTTGAGGGGAAGTGAGGGTACATGCTGCCACTTAAGTTTCCAAATCCCACAGTGGTTGTCACCAAACATTTTTGCTCAAGTACCTCCAAAAGAATTTTAGAAATCTATGTGTCCGTCTACCTTTTCCCTGCCTCACACATACACTGTTAGACTGATTACTAAAAGTTTTATAAGATTGTAGTTGTAAAGGATATATTTGCAGTGTATTTTATTTTTTATTTTTACTTTATTGAAGTATAGTTGATTTACAATGTTGTGTTAATTTCTGCTGTACAGCAAAGTGTTTCAGTTATATATATATTCTTTTTCATATTCTTTTCCATTACAGTTCATCACAGGATATTGAATATAGTTCCCTGTGCTATACAGTAGGACCTTGTTGTTTATCCATCCTATATATACTAGTTTGCATCTGCTAATCCCAAACTCCCAATCTTTCCCTAGCCCTCCCCCCTCCCCCTTGGCAACAACAAGTCTGTTCTCTATGTCTGTGAGTCTGTTTCTTTTTCATAGATATGTTCACTTGTGTCATATTTTAGATTCCACATATAAGTGATATCATGTGGCATTTGTCTTTCTCTTTCTGACTGACTTCGCTTAGTGTGATAATCTCTAGTTTCATCCATGTTGCTGCAAATGGCATTATTTCATTCTTTTTATGGCTGAGTAGTATTCCATTGTATATGTGTACCACATCTTCTTTATCCATTCATCTGTCGATGGACATTTAGGTTGTTTCCAAGTCTTTTTTTTTTTTTCCAAGTCTTGGCTATTGTAAATAGTGCTGCTATGAACACAGCAGTGCATGTATCTTTTTGAATTATAGTTTTGTCTGGATATATGCTCAGGAGTGGGATTGCTGGATCATATGGTAATTCTATTTTTAGTTTTCTGAGGAACCTCCCTACTGTTTTCCACAGTGGCTGCGCCAACTTACATTCCCACCAACAGTGTGGGAGGGTTCCCTTTTCTCCACACCCTCTCTAGAGTTTATTGTTTGTAGACTTTTTAATGATGGCCATTCTGACTGGTATGCGATGGAACCTCACTGTTGTTTTGATTTGCATTTCTCTAATAATTAGGGATGATGAGCATCTTTTCATGTGCCTATTGGCCATCTGTATGTCTTCTTTGGAGATGTGGTGTATTTTAAACACAAACTTTAAAACAAAACCAGAGCAGCATTCTGAGAGTAGCCAATGGAATGTAAATACATAGTAGTTTATTACCACCATCCAGTTAAACAAATTATTGAATAAGCTCTTCTTTTTCTTCATTTTTCTCCTTAAATTTACATTTCCATTTCTCTTCCCTCTACTGAACTTTATTCAACATTCTTTTTTGAAAGTCTCTTGTTGATTGCCCTTGTCAAGCCTCTGTGCAAAAAGAATTTGTGTATAATTTTTAAAATAAATTTATTTATTTTTGGCTGAGTTGGGTCTTTGTTGCTGTGTGCAGGCTTTCTCTAGTTGCGGCGAGCGGGGGCTACTCTTCATTGCAGTGCATGGGCTTCTCATTGTGGTGGCTTCTCTTGTTGTGGAGCATGGGCTCTAGGCATGTGGGCTTCAGTAGTTGCAGCACGCGGGCTCAGTAGTTGTGGCACACGGGCTTGGTTGCTCTGTGGCATGCAGGATCTTCCCGGACCAGGGCTCAAACCCGTGTCCACTGCATTGGCAGGCGGTTTTTTAACTACTGCGCCACCAGGGAAGTCCCTTATTGATGTATAGTTGATATACAATATTGTATTAGTTTCAGTTGTACAACATAGTGATTCAAAAATTTTATAGATTATATTCCACTTAAAGTTACTATAAAATATTGGGTTGGCCAAAAATTCCTTTGGTTTTTAAGTAAAAATAAAAGACACATTTTTCATTTTCACCAAGAGCTTTATTGAACAACGTATTCACTGTTTGTTCCATTACCTTCTGCAGTTTTTCTGGCAACTTCATAATTCCATCTTCCCCAAACTTTTTTTTTTTTTTGCGGTATGCGGGCCTCTCACTGTTGTGGCCTCTCCCGTTGCGGAGCACAGGCTCCGGACGCGCAGGCTCAGCAGCCATGGCTCACGGACCCAGCTGTAACAGTTTTTGCCTGGTCATCAAAGAAACATGCGGCCTTTCATTATCCTGATGGAAGATTATGCGTTTTCTGTTGACTAATTCCGGACACTTTTTGTTGAGTGCTACTTTCAGTTGGTCTAACTGGGAGCAGTACTCGTTGGAACTAATCATTTGGTTTTGTGGAAGGAGCTCATAATAGAGGATTCCCTTCCAATCCCACCGTATACACAACATCACCTTCTTTTGGTGTGGCTGGTGGTGGTTCATTTCACTTGCCGCATGATCGCTTCCACATTACTATGCGGTATCCACTTTTCATTGCCCGTCACAATTTGTTTTAAAAACGGAACGTTTTCGTTACGTTTTTTTTTTTTTTTTTTTTTTTTTTTGCGGTACGCGGGCTTCTCACTGTTGTGGCCTCTCCCGTTGTGGAGCACAGGCTCCGGACGCGCAGGCTCAGCGGCCATGGCTCACGGGCCCAGCCGCTCCGCGGCATGTGGGATCCTCCCGGTCCGGGGCACGAACCCGTGTCCCCTGCATCAGCAGGCGGACTCTCAACCACTGCGCCAGCAGGGAAGCCCTTCGTTACGTTTTAAGTAGAGAATCACATGAGGAAACATGGTCAAGAAAGTTTTTTTCGCTTAACTTACGTGGAACCCAACCATCAAAGCGATTAACATAACCAAGCTGGAAAAATGCTATTCAATGCTTGATTTGGATATTTTTAGTATGTCGGCTATCTCCCACGTGGTATAACGTTGATTGTTCTCAATTAATGTCTCGATTTGATTACTACCAGCTTCAACTGGTCTACCCGACCGTGGAGCATCATCCAGCAAGAAATCTCTAGCATGAAACTTCGCAAACCACTTTTGACATGTTGAATCAGTCACAGCACCTTCTCCGTAGACTGTACAAATCTTTTTAGCGTTTCAGTTGTGTTTTTACCTTTCTTGAAATAATAAAGCACAATATGCAGAAAATGTTGCTTTTTTTCTTCCATCTTTAATAGTAAAATGGCTACACAAAGGTTCACCAACTTTGATAATTTTTTTTTAATGCACGCTGATATGACAGCTGTCACAATACAATCTAACAAAATTGTTTCAAATGAAGTTACAGACAACTAAGCGCTACTAGGGCCGTCTTATGGAAAAAGCTGAGTGAGCTTTTTGGCCAGCCCAATACTATAAAATATTGTCTATAGAGTCCCTGTGCTGTACAATATATCCTTGTAGCTTACTTGTTTTATACATAGTAGTTTGTACCTCTTAGTCCCCTACCCCGATTTTGCCCCTACCCCATTCCCTCTCGCACTGGTAACCACTAGTGTGTTCTCTATGTATTGGAGTCTGTTTCTATTTTGTTATATTCATTTGTTTGTTTGATTTTTTAGATTCCACATAAAAGTGATAACATACAGTATTTGTCTTTCTCTGTCTGACTTATTTCAGTAAGCATAATATCCTCCAAGTCCATCCACGTTGTTGCAAATGGCAACATTTCATTCTTTTTTTATGACTGAGTAGTATTCCTAAAAAGACTGGATTAGACTGGTGCTTGGCTGTGGTCTTCTCCCTTACCTCGAGCAAGTGTGGTGAAGGGACCTGGGGTAAGGGCTGAGTTTCTCTGCTTTCTGGTCATTTGGTTATTTCTGTCTCATCCTTGTTCAGATGGATACCATTCTCTGGCCTGGCTACCAAAGGGCCTGTTCTCTTTCATGGTTTGAATCTGTTTAAGTTTGGTGATTATGTTAGGGGAAACACTGACGGAAACCGCCCGCCCTGGCCAGGCACTATAGTAACCATTTGCATGAGTTATCTTACAACAGGAGGTCCTGGTCAAGAACGCAGAACTGACAAGCTACCACCAACCAGAAGAATTCGGGAAAGGTCAAAAGGAGAGAGGAGACACCAGCCCATATGTCCTACCAACCTCCCAGGACCCTTCTCGCTGGAATCCATCTTGGCTGACCAATGCGCGCGCCACCAGGAAAGACCCTGAGTCAGAATGATTGGCCAGAGACAACCCAGAAACTAACCCCATCACCATAAAACCCGAGACTGTGAGCCAGGTGGCAGAGCAGTCCTCCTGGGTTCCCTTGCCCTCCCCCTCTACTCCCAGGCGCCCCTTCCCAGTAAAGTCTCTTGCTTTGTCAGCACGTGCGTCTCCTCGGACAATTCACTTCCGAGTGTTAGACAAGAGCCCCCTCTCGGGCCCTGGAAGGGGTCCCCCTTCCTGCAACAGTTATAACATACAAGGCTGGGAACGTTTTTGTACTTCCCTCCAAGTGTTTGGTTGTATGGGGTGGATCCCGGAGCTTTTAAAACATCCTGAGAAACGGACAATCCTGACAGCCAGAGTATTTGAATGATTGAAGCTTGGAATATGCAGTTTAAACACATGGTCAGAAACAGGGACAAGCCTGACAGCCAGATAGTATTTGAATGAGTGAAGCTTGGAATATACAGTTTAAACACATGCTCCTATCATGTTAACATTCTGGAAAGTCTCACTGATCTTTCAACTCTGTCTTTTAAACAATACCTCCAAAATGCATTCACAAGTTTTACAAATGCCTGCTTCTATATTATTCTATGTAGATTTCAATAAGAAAAAATATGTATATGTACACACACACACACACATATATAATCTTCTCACCAGTTTGGAAATCTTTCATTTTTTAAAATAGTAATTAATATTATGTATATGATTAAAGTGAGAAGAGCAGACTTTGGCAGGTATGAAAGAAGCCAAAAGAAGAAAGAAACAGGTCAAGCAAAACCAGGGAGTTAAGAGAAGGAAAATGAGGTGACCTTGGAGAGGAAAGTTTCCACAATTTTCCTTTTATTTTATTTATTTAATTATTTACTTTTGGCTTTGTTGGGTCTTCGTTGCTGCGCATGGGCTTTCTATAGTTGCGGCGAGCGGGGGCTACTCTTCGTTGCAATGCGTGGGCTTCTCATTGCGGTGGCTTCTCTTGTTGCAGAGCACAGGCTCTAGGCGTGCGGGCTTCAGTAGTTGTGGCACGTGGGCTCAGTAGTTGTGGCTCTCCGGCTCTAGAGCGCAGGCTCAGTAGTTATGGCACACAGGCTTTGTTGATCCGCAGCATGTGGGATCTTCCCAGACCAGGGATCGAACCCGTGTTCCCTGCATTGGCAGGCAGATTCTTAACCACTGCACCACCAGGGAAGTCCCAGTTTCCACAGTTTTCCTTTTAGATTCTCCACAACTTTGCAAATACACAGACCCACCTGATGCTATTTCCCAAGACCTAGGATTCACTGATCTTGCTAGGATATCCCTTTGTCCAATTCCATTGAAGTGTCTCTCATCTCCCCTATACCTCGCAATACATGGAAGCCAAAGACAGATCTATTCAGAGGCTGAAGGTCAGGGGTACTTCTTGTACATTGGAAACTGGGGGTGGGGGGACTGAGGCTTACCTGCTTAAAAATACCTCCTGACCAGCCTAAAATTTTAACATTTTTGTCTCTAGGTTTCATCAAGAAAATGTAAGACTGATACATGAATAGGACTGAACATTAACTCAGAATTTTTTCTGGGACGTGATGGGTATGTCATATTTCTTATCACATTTCTGAGATTTAGAAAAGAAATTTGTGCTATGCAGATGGAGTGTGGAGAAATTGTTAGGGCTTTGGATTGTTAAATTAATTAAACAAGGAGGTCATTAGACTGAGGAGGCTTTAATACCTTAGTAGCCTAAGTAAGAAAACCAAATCCTAAACCTGTAAGTGCCTCAAGGTTAAGAAATCAAAACCAAAGGACAACCAATTACAAACAGCCAGCTAATCTTTCCCAAATAAGGCAGCTGCTTAAGCTATAACCAATCAAATAAATTCCTTGCTTTGCTTCTGTGACTTCTCTATAAAAGTCTTTTTGCTGGCTCTTTTCTGTGGCACACTCAAACCACTTCTGGTTTAGCACTGCCCAACTGGAATTGATTTTTGTTTAAATAAACTTAAAATTTTAATATGCCTCAGTTTATCTTTTTTTTTTTTTTTTTTTTTTTTTTTTTTTGCGATATGCGGGCCTCTCACTGTTGTGGCCTCTCCCGTTGCGGAGCACAGGCTCCGGACGCGCAGGCCCAGCGGCCATGGCTCACGGGCCCAGCCGCTCTGCGGCATGTGGGATCTTCCCAGACCGGGGCACGAACCCGTGTCCCCTGCATCAGCAGGCGGACTCTCAACCACTGCACCACCAGGGAAGCCCTCAGTTTATCTTTTAACACGATAAACTCAATCTATACATTTTTGGTTAGGAGTTTCCTTCATGGACCAAGCTTTTCCATGGATAGTAAATGACACAGGACTTCAACCAATAGGTAAAAATTGGTTGAGTAAGCTTTGGAATTTTTGAGATAATATATGTAGTAGAGGAGGGACTTCCTTGGTGGTCCAGTGGGTAAGAATCTGGGCTCCCAATGCAGGGGGCCTGGGTTCGATCCCTGGTTGGGGAACTAGATCCCACACGTATGCCGCAACTAAGAAGCCCGCATGCCGCAATGAAGATCCTGTGTGCCGGAACTAAGACCGGTGCAGCCTAAATAAAGAAATATTTAAACAAAAAGTTTTAAAAATATATATGGGGGCTTCCCTGGTGGCGCAGTGGTTGAGAGTCCGCCTGCCGATGCAGGGGACACAGGTTCGTGCCCCGGTCTGGGAAGATCCCACATGCCGCAGAGCGGCTAGGCCCGTGAGCCATGGCTGCTGAGCCTGCGCGTCCGGAGCCTGTGCTCTGCAAGGGGAGAGGCCACAACAGTGAGAGGCCCGCCTACCGCAAAAAAAAAAAAATAAAAATAAAAATAAAAATAAAAATATATATGTAGTAGAGGAAAAATATTAGTTTAATACAATATTCTTTTTTTTTTTTTTTTTTTTCTTCGGTACACGGGCCTCTCACTGTTGTGGTCTCTCCCCTTGCGGAGCACAGGCTCCGGACGCGCAGGCTCAGCCGCCATGGCTCACGGGCCTAGCCGCTCCGCGGCATGTGGGATCTTCCCGGACCCGGGCACGAACCCGTGTCCCCTGCGTTGGCAGGCGGACTCTCAACCACTGCGCCACCAGGGAAGCCCTACAATATTCTTATTTATTTATTTTTTTGGTTGGAGTATAGATGATTTACAATTGGAATTCTTTTTAGGGAGGAAAATTACCTACAATAAGCAAAATATCTTTTGGGAGTAGAAAGTCCATGTTCATCAGTGCTGAGCTAGGCTGAGGTCTGGAGTGGTAGACTGACTAATTCACAGAATAAATGGACAGGAACGAGATGGTTCACGTGGTAGGCAAACAGAGCTAAACTTGAGAAGAGGGGAAGTGGTAGGAGAGGGATCCAGCATCTGGAGGGAGATGTGAGCCCGAGTGGGATTGAAGAGGAATATGGCCAAAGGTGTCTGCTATTATCTACAATGATGTCTGCATATTTTGTACTATGTCAGAAAATTCTTACTCAATAGTAGTTGTGGGTATATGACTGTTAATACACTAAAGTTATCACTAAAAATTTGTCTTGTTACTTATAACCGTTGTGTTTAGGTTTAACTTTATACAACCCAAACCCCTAAATAGCAATGGTTATAAATACAGAAAAGATTCGTTTCCTCTCTTGTAAAAGTTCTGAGGTAGGCAGTTCAGGACTCCTGTGGTTGCTCCACAATTTTCAGGAACCAGATTCCTTTTATCTTTCTGATCTGCCACCATTAGTGCACTCATTTTGAAAGATGCCTCATGGTCCAAGATGTCTGTGGGAGTGCTAGTCATCACCTCCGAGTTCCAGCAAAACAAAGAGGATGGCAAAAGGGCTTGCCCAGCTGTCTGTCCCCTTTTTTTTTTTTTATAGACAGCCAATATTTTATTTTAAAAGATATATTTCTATTCACTTACTAATAGAGTCTCCTTGAATTTGACTATTTTTAAAATTCTTTTAACATCTTTATTGGAGTATAATTGCTTTACAGTGGTGCGTTAGTTTCTGCTTTATAACAAAGTGAATCAGCTATACATATACATATATCCCCATATCTCCTCCCTCTTGCGTCTCCCTCCCACCCTCCCTATCCCACCCCTCTAGGTGGTCACAAAGCACCAAGCTGATCTCCCTGTTCTATGTGGCTGCTTCCCACTAGCTATCTATTTCACATTTGGTAGTGTATATATGTCCATGACACTCTCTCACTTTGTCCCAGCTTACCTTTCCCCCTCCCCAGGTCGTCAAGTCCATTCTCTACGTCTGCAACTTTATTCCTGTCCTGCCCCTAGGTTCTTCAGAACCATTTTTTCTTTTCTTTTTTTTTAGATTCCACATATATGTGTTACCATATGGTATTTGTTTTTCTCTTTCTGACTTACTTCACTCTCCATGACAGACTCTAGGTCTATCCACTTCACTACAAATAACTCAATTTCATTTCTTTTTATGGCTGAGTAATATTCCATTGTATATATGTGTCACATCTTCTTTTTTCTTTTCTGGAGATGATCACGGCCAATATTTTATTTTATTATTATTTTTTTATTAGTTTCTGCTTCATAACAAAGTGAATCAGCTATACATATACATCTGTTCCCATATCCCTTCCCTCTTGCGTCTCCCTCCCTCCCACCCTCCCTATCCCACCCCTCCAGGAGGTCACAAAGCACCGAGCTGATCTCCCTGTGCTATGCGGCTGCTTCCCACTAGCTATCTACCTTACGTTTGGTAGTGAATATATCTCCATGCCTCTCTCTCTCTGTCACAGCTTCCCCTTCCCCCTCCCCATATCCTCAAGTCCATTCTCAAGTAGGTCTGTGTCTTTATTCCTGTTTTACCCCTAGGTTCTTCATGACATTTTTTTTCTTAAATTCCATATATATGTGTTAGCATGTGGTATTTGTCTTTCTCTTTCTGACTTACTTCACTCTGTATGACAGACTCTAGGTCTATCCACCTCATTACAAATAGCTCAATTTCGTTTCTTTTTATGGCAGAGCAATATTCCATTGTATATATGTGCCACATCTTTAGATCCACTCATCTGTTGATGGACACTTAGGTTGCTTCCATGTTCTGGCGATTGTAAATAGAGCTGCAATGAACATTGTGGTACATGACTCTTCTTGAATTATGGTTTTCTCAGGGTATATGCCCAGTAGTGGGATTGCTGGGTCATATGGTAGTTCTATTTTTAGTTTTTTAAGGAACCTCCATACTGTTCTCCATAGTGTCTGTATCAGTTTACATTCCCACCAACAGTGCAAGAGGGTTCCCTTTTCTCCACACCCTCTCCAGCATTTATTTTTTGTAGATTTCTTGATGATGGCCATTCTGACCGGTGTAAGGTGATACCTCATAGTTTTGATTTGCATTTCTGTAATGGTTGGTGATGTTGAGCATCGTTTCACGTGTTTGTTGGCAATCTGTATATCTTCTTTGGAGAAATATCTATTTAGGTCTTCTGCTCATTTTTGGATTGGCATGTTTGTTTTTTTGATATTGAGCTGCATGAGCTGCTTGTAAATTAATTAATGTAATCCTTTGTCATTTGCTTCATTTGCAAATATTTTCTCCCATTCTGAGGGTTGTCTTTTCATCTTGTTTATGGTTTCCTTTGCTGTGCAAAAGCTTTTAAGTTTCATTAGGTCCCAATTGTTTATTTTTGTTTTTATTTCCATTTCTCTAGGAGGTGGGTCAAAAAGGATCTTGCTGTGATTTATGTCATAGAGTGTTCTGCCTGTGTTTTCCTCTAGAGTTTTATAGTGTCTGGCCTTACATTTAGGTCTATAATCCATTTTGAGTTTATTATTGTGTATGGTGTTAGGAAGTGTTCTAACTTCATTGCTTTACATGTAGCTGTCCAGTTTACCCAGCACCACTTATTGAAGAGAATGCCTTTGCTCCATTGTATATTCTTGCCACCTTTATCAAAAATAAGGTGACCATATTTGCGTGGGTTTATCCCTGGGCTTTCTATCCTGTTCCATTGATGTATATTTCTATTTTTGTGCCAGTACCCTACTATCTTGATTGCTGTAGCTTTGTAGTATAGTCTGAAGTCAGGGAGCCTGATTCCTCCAGCTCTGTTTTTCTTTCTCAAGATTGCTTTGCTATTCGGGGTCTTTTGTATTTCCATACAAATTGTGAAATTTTTTGTTCTAGTTCTGTGAAAAATGCTAGTGGTAGTTGATAGGGATTGCATTGAATCTGTAGATTGCTGTAGGTATTATAGTCTTTTTCACAATGTTGATTCTTCCAATCCAAGAACATGGTATATCTCTCCATCTGTTTGTATCATCTTTAATTTCTTTCATCAGTGTCCTATACTTTTCTGCATACAGGTGTTTTGTCCCCTTAGGTAGGTTTATTCCTAGGTATTTTATTCTTTTTGTTGCAATGGTAATTGGGCATGTTTCCTTAATTTCTCTTTAAGATTTTTCTTCATTAGTGTATAGGAATGCAAGAGATTTCTGTGCATTAATTTTGTATCCTGCAACTTTACCAAATTCATTGATTAGCTCTGGTAGTTTTCTGGTAGCATCTATAGGATTCTCTATGTATAAGTATCATGTCATCTGCAAACAGTGACAGCTTTACTTCTTCTTTTATGATTTGGATTCCTTTTATTTCTTTTTATTCTCTGATTGTTGTGGCTAAAACTTCCAAAACTATGTTGAATAATAGTGGTGAGAGTGGACATCCTTGTCTTTTTCCTGATCTTAGTGGAAATGGTTTCAGTTTTTCACCCTTGAGAACGATGTTGGCTGTGGGTTTGTCATATATGGCCTTTATTATGTTGAGGTAAGTTCCCCCTATGCCTACTTTCTGGAGGGTTTTTATCATACATGGGTGTTAAATTTTGTCAAAAGCTTTTCTGCATCTATTGAGATGATCATATGGTTTTTCTCCTTCAGTTTGTTAATATGGTTTATCACATTGATTGATTTGCGTATATTGAAGAATCCTTGCATTCCTGGGATAAACCCCACTTGATCATGGTGTATGATCCTTTTTATGTGCTGTTGGATTCTGTTTGCTACTATTTTGTTCAGGATTTTTGCATCTATGTTGATCAGTGATATTGGCCTGTAGTTTTCTTTCTTTGTGACATCTTTGTCTGGTTTTGGTATCAAGGTGATGGTGGCCTCGTAGAATGAGTTTGGGAGTGTTCCTCCCTCTGCTATATTTTGGAAGAGTTTGAGAAGGATAGGTGTTAGCTCTTCTCTAAATGTTTGATATAATTCTCCTGTGAAGCCATCTGGTCCTGGTCTTTTGTTTATTGGAAGATTTTTAATCACAGTCTCAACTTCAGTGCTTGTGATTGGTCTATTTACATTTTCTCTTTCTTCCTGGTTCAGTCTCAAAAGGTTGTGCTTTTCTAAGAATTTGTCCAGTTCTTCCAGGTTGTCCATTTTATTGGCATATAGTTGCTTGTAGTAATCTCTCATGATCCTTTATATTTCTGCAGTGTCAGTTGTTATTTCTCCTTTTTCATTTCTAATTCTATTGATTTGAGTCTTCTCCCTTTTTTTCTTGAGGAGTCTGGCTAATGGTTTATCAATTTTGTTTATCTTCTCAAAGAACCAGCTTTTAGTTTTATTGATCTTTGCTATTGTTCCCTTCATTTCTTTTTCATTTATTTCTGATCTGATCTTTATGATTTCTTTCCTTCTGCTAACTTTGGGGGTTTTTTGTTCTTCTTTCTCTTATTGCTTTAGGTGTAAGGTTAAGTTGTTTATTTGAGATGTTTATTGTTTCTTGAGGTAGGATTGTATTGCTATAAACTTCCCTCTTAGAACTGCTTTGGCTACATCCCATAGGTTTTGTGCCCTCGTGTTTTCATTGTCATTTGTTTCTAGGTATTTTTTGATTTCGTCTTTGATTTCTTCGGTGATCTCTTGGTTATTCAGTAGTGTATTGTTTAGCCTCCATGTGTTTGTAAATTTTTTACAGTTTTTTTCCTCTAATTGATATCTAGTCTCATAGCATTGTGGTCAGAAAAGATACTTGATAAGATTTCAATTTTCTTATATTTACCAAGGCTTGATTTGTGACCCAAGATATGATCTATCCTGGAGAATGTTCCATGAGCACTTGAGAAGAAAGTGTATTCTGTTGTTTTTGGATGGAATGTCCTATAAATATCAATTAAGTCCATCTTGTTTAATGTATCATTTAAAACTTTTGTTTCCTTATTTATTTTCATTTTGGATGATCTGTCCATTGGTGAAAGTGGGGTGTTAAAGTCCCCTACTATGATTGTCTTACTGTCGATTTCCCCTTTTATGGCTGTTAGCATTTGCCTTATATACTGAGGTTCTCCTATGTTGGGTGCATAAATATTTACAATTGTTATATCTTCTTGGATTGATCCCTTCATCATTACATAGTGTCCTTCTTTGTCTCTTGTAATAGTCTTTATTTTAAAGTCTATTTTGTCTGATATGAGAATTGCTACTCCATCTTTCTTTTGATTTCCATTTGCATGGAATATCTTTTTCCATCCCCTCACTTTCAGTCTGTATGTGTCCCTAGGTCTGAAGTGGGTCTCTTGGAGACAGCATATAGATGGGTCTTGTTTTTGTATCCATTCAGCCAGTCTATGTCTTTTGGTTGGAGCATTTATTCCATTTACATTTAAGATAGTTATCGATATGTATGTTCTTGTTACCATTTTCTTAATTGTTTTGGGTTTGTTATTAGGTCTTTTCCTTCTCTTGTGTTTCCTGCCTAGAGAAGTTCTTTTAGCATTTGTTGTAAAGCTGGTTTGATGGCACTGAATTCTCTTAGCTTTTGCTTGTCTGTAAAGGTTTTAATTTCTCCGTTGAATCTGAATGAGATCCTTGCTGGGTAGAGTAATCTGGTTGTAGGTTTTTCCCTTTCATCACTTTAAATATGTCCTGCCGCTCCCTTCTGGCTTGCAGAGTTTCTGCTGAAAGATCAGGTGTTAACATTATGGGGATTCCCTTGTATATTATTTGTTGTTTTGCCCTTGCCGCTTTTAATATTTTTCTTTGTATTTAATTTTTTACAGTTTGATTAATATGTGTCTTAGCGTATTTCTCCTTGGATTTATCCTGTATGGGACTCTCTGTGCCTCCTGGACTTGATTGACTATTTCCTTTCCCATATTAGGGAAGTTTTCAACTCTAATCTCTTCAAATATTTTCTCAGTCCCTTTCTTTTTCTCTTCTTCTTCTGCGACCTCTATAATTAGAATGTTGGTGTGTTTAATGTTGTCCCAGAGGTCTCTAAGACTGTCCTTAATTCTTTTCATTCTTTTTTCTTTATTCTGCTCTGTGGTAGTTAGTTCCAATATTTTATCTTCCAGGTCACTTATCCATTCTCCTGCCTCAGTTATTCTGCATTGATTCCTTCTAGAGAATTTTTAATTTCATTTATTGTGTTGGTCATCATTGTTTGATTGCTCTTTAGTTCTTCTAGGTCCTTGTTAAACATTTCTTGTATTTTCTCCATTCTATTCCCAAGATTTTGGATCATCTTTACTATCATTACTCTGAATTCTTTTTCAGGTAGACTGCCTATTTCCTCTTCATTTGTTTGGTCTGGTGGATTTTTGCCTTGCTCCTTCATCTGCTGTGTGTTTCTCTGTCTTCTCATTTTGCTTAACCTACTGTATTTGGGGTCTCCTTTTTGCAGGCTGCAGGTTTGTAGTTCCCATTGTTTTTGGTGTCTGCCCCCAGTGGCTAAGGTTGGTTCAGTGGGTTGTGTAGGCTTCCTGGTGGAGGGGACTGGTGCCTGTGTTCTGGTGGATGAGGCTGGATCTTGTCTTTATGGTGGGTAGGACCATGTCTGGTGGTGTGTTTTGGGGTGTCTGTGACCTTATTATGATTTTAGGCAGCCTGTCTGCTAATGGGTGGGATTGTGTTCCTGTCTTGCTAGTTGTTTGGCATAGGGTGTCCAGTACTCTAGCTTGCTGGTCGTTGAGTGGAGCTGGGTCTTAGCGTTGAGGTGGAGATCTCTGGGAGAGCTTTTGCCATTTGATATTACGTGGAGTTGGGAGGTCTCTGCTTGACCAATGTCCTGAACTCGGCTCTCCCACCTCAGAGGCACAGGCCTGACACCTAGCCGGAGCACCAAGACCCTGTCAGCCACACGGCTGCTAGTGTTGGAGGGTCTCCTGCAGAGGCAGGTGCTGGCTGTAGCTCACCGTGGGGACAAGGACACTTTGTCTGTCCCTTTTAATCAGTCTTCCCACCCATCCAACAACTTCTCTTTGCATTTCTTTAGCCAGAACTACTAGAACTTGTTTCTGTGTGGGAGAAAGATTCAGATAAAAATTTCATGAAAGATAGGAAATCATGAATAATGAGCATCCTTTTCCTGGATTTGTTTTATACTGATCTTCTGTTCAGATTAACGTTCCATTAGAAAGGAAGGATTCAGTGGTAAGAGGCAACTACTCAGCAACTTCCCTGCTTGATGAATATCTAATCATTTTTAAGATGCAGATCAAATGTCCCCTTCTCTATGAAGCCTTTCCTAAATCACCCGTACCTTAAATTACTTCTTCTTCTGCATTCCCCAAATATTTCACACTTACCTCTTCAACTGAATGTACTATACTGTATTATAATTAGATTTATACATCTGTCTCCTTTAGTAGATGAAAACTTCCTGATCCGAGTACTCTTTGTACTTCTCCAACACCTAACATTATACTTGGCACATACTGGACAACAAATGACACATGAGAATGAAAGTAGAAAGGTAGCAGTAGATAAAAACTGAGAAGCTCTGAGAAAAGAAATAGGATAACATATTTTAAGTGTAACAGTGTGACCAACTATCCTGGTTTGATCAGGAATCAGGGGTTTTCTGTGATTCCAGGCTTTCAGTGCCTTTTTGTTTTTTAAACATCTTTATCGGAATATAGGTGCTTTACAATGTTGTGTTAGTTTCTGCTGTATAACAAAGTGAATTAGCTATATGTATACATATATCCCCATATCCCCTCCCTCTTGCGTCTCCCTCCCACCCTCCCTTATCCCACTCCTCTAGGTGGTCACAAAGCACTGAGCTGATCTCCTGGGAAGATTCCAGGCAAACTGGGATGGTTGTCACCTAACACTAGAACCTGGTTGTCAACTCTAGAGATTCAAACCCTGAATCAAGCAAGAAAAAAACAAAGTCAAAGAGAGTGGCAAGATCATTTCTCTAATCGTGGTAAGCGGAGTCCTTGACAGCTACAGAAAGGAATCTGGAGGCTTTGAGACTATAAGTCATCAGGAAGGGGTCTGATTACAGGAAAGATTCAGGGTTGTTTTTATTCAAATGTGGGATTTTCCCTATTCAACCCAGAGTTATACAACAGTGATGGATGTCAATTAAAGATTGCTGAGTCAGGTAAATCATGCAGTATACTGACATGATATGATTGACATTTGCATTTCTTTAGGTCTGGCTCTGATTGTATACCTCAGTTGTATTAATTAGAATTAATTAATAGGCTCTGCTGCCAATAATAGCGGTCCAAAATACCAGTGACTTCGGAATTCCCTCACGGTCCAGTGGTTAGGACTCGGTGCTTTCACTGCCATGGCCGGGGTTCAATCCCTGGTCTGGAACTAGGATCCTACATGCCATGCAGTATGGCCAAAGCCAAAAAAAACCAAAAAAGGAAACAAAACCAAAAAACCCCCAAAACCCCAAAATACCAGTGGCTTAAACAACAGAGGAGTTTATTTCTCTCTTGAGTATATGACTGGATTAATAAGGTGGCTTTGCTCTGTAATGTCACCAAAGCTCCAGGCTCCATCCATCTGGTTGCTCCACCATCTCTAGGGGACTGCTCTTTCTACATGGTCCATTATGTTCCCATTCCAGGGCATGAGAAATGAGATGCAACCTGGGAGTTGTATACATCCCCTCCGTGCACATCCCACTGACCAGCACTCTGTGGCCTCATCTAAGTGTGAGAGTGGTTGGAAGTGTCGTTATTCAGAGTGGCCATGTGCCCAGGTTAATAATAGCATCTGTTACTTTAGAAGAAGGGGAGCAGGGATACAGGAATATCTAGAATTCTCTGCCACACTAGTCAACATAGTACCAGCAAATGATTATGCCTCACTGTTATAATAAACACAAAAGCAAAAAGATTTTGCTTTTCAAAAGGCATCAAGTGTAAACATTAATCATCCCTACAGAGAACCTGCCTCCAGCGGACTATGAGGTCTGAACCCAGGAATCACCTCCTCACAGGTGAGAAGAAGAAGAAATACACAGCCTGGCAAAGCAAAGACTTTAAACACCCAAACTCACAGGGTGATAGCAACTATCACAGAAACCCAAAGGCTGCAGTGAGGAGGAGGATGAAGAATGAAGAAAAATATACTAAAGCAAAGTTAAAGTGTGGTAGTTAAGAGCTAGAACACCTGGATTAATCCTGGCTCTGCCACTCACTAATTCTGATTGTGTGATCTTGGACAAGTGACCTAGCTTATCTGTGCCTTCTGTACCTAGAAAACTACTATAATAATAGTTTCCCACCTATGGAATTATTATCATAATAATCATATGTTATAGGATGGTAGTAAGAATTAAATCAGTTAACAAATTTCTTAGAACAGTGACTGGCATATAGAGGGCATTCAAAAGCTGTTAGCTATCATCATTGTCTTATGGTTTCGTCGAGGGCTAGATATCACAAAGTCCAACCTAATTTTTTAATCAATCTGTAAACTGTTTACTTTCCTGGAGCAAGGCATAATAAATTGGCAGATAAGTAACAGTAAGACCAACAAAAGCAAGGTCCTCATTTATGTACATTCTGAAGTGAGATGGATAGAATAAGAGTTTCCCATTTAGTTATTCAACAAATTTTTTAAATTAAATTTTTATATAGCATGTTCTTACTAGTTATCTGTTTTATACATATCAGTGTATACATGTCAATCCCAACCTCCCAATTCATCCCACCACCACCGCCCCCCAACAAATTTCTATTAAATAGTTTCCATATGCCGGGTACCATGCAGGGTATTTGAATTATTCTTCTCATTTATATGCCTTAAGTAGAATGCACTCTATAATGTAAAAATCAAAGAAAATATAAAGGATCATTCTTCTCATCCAGTAAGAGGTCTGGGTGTGGCAGAGCTGGTCTAGAATGCCTTGGCAATACTCTCAATGAACAAGGTCCCATCTCTCTTCCTCTTCTGCCATCAGAGTGATGACTGAAGTACTGCAAGAAAGGTATAGCAGAGAACAGCTTGACCAAATGCTTTGCCTTGCTGAAACAGGGACCACTAGCCATCCAGGCTCCAGTAGGTGGATCTTTAAAGCCCTCTGTCAAACACTTAGTTTCCCATTTTACTTGCAGCATTCCACTACAGCTTAGGAACTGCGTTTGGCTTCTAATGACAGGGACTCAAACACCAGTGGCTCAGTAAATTGTTTCACTTTTCTCAAATAATGGCAAGCTGGGGTGAGGTGATCCAGGGCTGGAACAGAGGTTCTGCTGTGTCACTGGGGACTCAGGATCTTCATATCTTTCTGCTCAGTTATTCTGAGCATGTGCTTGTGGTACAAGATGGCTAATCCACTTCGTGACCTCTGCATTCTTAGCAAGAGAAAGAATGTGAAGGGCAGGAGGCACCTATAGGCTGAGCACCTATCTTCCCCTTTCAAAGGCCTTTCCCAGAAGTGCCACCTAGCAACAGATACCTCATTGGACAGAATATGTGATCATTGCAGCTCCAGGAAACTTGGACAGTATATGTGATCATTGCAGCTCCAGGAAACTTGGAAAATTTGTGTTTTTAGCCAAGTCCAGGCACACTGCCTCTCTGAACTAAGTTGGAGATATTTCAGTAAAAAAAGAAGGGGAGAAATAATATTGGGTAGGCATCTAGCAGTGACTTCCAGAAACCAATGGTCCACCAAGTACTGGGCTTCACCTCACTATATGAAGATGCATGACTGGCTTCTAAGATTTGATCCTGCAAAGGACCAACCATGGTCTTGAAAACATCAGATCAATACAGATTCGCCTATATCTTCCCAGACATCTCTTCTGGTAATAAAGATGTTTTCAATTTATATAGGATTCTTTCTCTGGTTATTTAACAAGTTAGTGGGATTTAAAAATGTATGAAAATTGCTTCAGATCCATCACTGTCATGAATGATGTTCGGAAATATTTGCCAGAAGCCAAACATTTGAACAGCTTTAAGCATGGCATCAGAAAAACTACAATTACATTCAGGAAAGAACTGCTTGACATGTGACACTAAAATGCAGTTCCCCAGGCAACTGAGACGGAGATACATTCAATAACTCAGAGCTTCCAAGAATTGCTAAGATCATCCAGAATTTGCAACACCATTTATTTATTTTTCATTGACAGTTAAATTACCACTTGAAAGCATCTGCTGACTAGCAAACAAATCCTTTACTCCGGATAAACTAGGCATCCTCCAGAAATAACTCCCACACTAATTGATAGAGGGGATCAGGGAGAAGGCATGAGCAGTGGAAATATGTGGCTGGATGTACAGCCTTGCCATCAGACATGGCTGTGTTGGAGATGGCACTCTTTGCAGATAAATGTTGGTCAGTGTTCAGATCATCTTTGTCTAAGATGACAGAGCGCCAGCCCAGTGTTCTCATCATACATGAGTCTGACAACCTTTTACTGAACTGTGCCATTTCAGAATGCCTGGTTGGGAACTCAACAAATAGGTGTTTACTAGGAAACAATATTCAGCAAAATGCATTGTCTAAAGTATAATTCTGTACTTCCATGATCAGGGGTTGCACAAACTGTGCTTAAAAAAAAAAAGAAAAAAACCAAACTCACAGTATTTACAATACAGTTTTACCTCACTTAACACAATCTATTACTGAAAAGCTTGAAACAAATCATATTCTTATGGATTTACATTATAATTTCAGAAATATTTTATTTCAACTTCTGATTAGTTTTCAGTTAATAAGAGATAACACTAAGTTTTTTCTGGTCTGTACTTAGGTTCCCTTAAGTAAATTAGCAGTTAAATACTCATTTTCCAAGGGATCTTTCTATAATCAGAATATTCTTTTTGTATTTTAAACACTCTTGCCATTAACAATGGCTAACATTTTTCACCCAATTGTTCTGTCTCTGGTACTGTTGCTAAATTCTCTACATAGATTATCTCAAACTCCCACAACAAGCCTATGAAGAATATTCTATTATTAGTATACTCATTTTACAGATGAGGAAACTGAGGCTTAAAGAAGTTAGGAAACGTGCCCATGGTCAACAAGCTGATAACGGATGGAGGCAAGGGCATGAACCCAGGGAGTGTGACACCTCAAATTGTTTCTTAACCACTACATGACATGGCCCTTATTTTTTCTAATTTGTGAGCTTACCCGGTTTTACTTTTTTTTTTCTTAATAAATTTATTTACTTATTTATTTATTTTTGGCTGCATTGGGCCTTTATTGCTGTGCCCGGACTTTCTCTAGTTGTGGCGAGTGGGGGCTACTCTTCATTGCAGTGTGCAGGCTTCTCATTGCAGTGGCTTCTCTTGTTGTGGAGCGTGGGCTCTAGGCACGCTGGCTCAGTAGTTGTGGCTCGTGGGCTCCAAAACGTAGGCTCAGTAGTTGTGGCCCATGGGCTTAGTTGCTCCGTGGCATGTGGGATCTTCCAGGACCAGGGATTGAACCCATGTCCCCTGCATTGGCAGGAGGATTCTTAACCACTGTGCCACCAGGGAAGCCCCCAGTTTTACTTTTTTTTTTTTTTTTTTTTTTTTTGCGGTACGTGGGCCTCTCACTGCTGTGGCCTCTCCTGTTGCAGAGCACAGGCTCTGGACGCGCAGGCTCAGCGACCATGGCTCACAGGCCCAGCCACTCCGCGGCATGTGGGATCTTCCCAGACAGGGGCACGAAGCCGTGTCCCCTGCATCGGCAAGCGGACTCTCAACCACTGAACCACCAGGGAAGCCCCCCAGTTTTACTTTTTAAGTGGCAATAAAGTCTCTAGAATTCTTGCAAAAGCAATGAAAAAAAAAAGTACATATGCCTTAGAGGTAACAACATCAAAGAACTTGTTGACTGAATGAATGGAAGCTCCTTGAAGGCAGGGAGTTTTTGTTTCTTTTGTTCACTGTTGTACTCCTTTATGCCTTATACAGACCCTGGCATGTAGCAGATGGTCACTGAGTATTTGTTGAATGACACCTAATCCTGATAGCATCATGAGAGCAATCTTTCTCCATGTCAGTAGAGCCCCTCTCTGAAATTTAACTCTGCCAGAGTAGATTACAAGCTTAATTTTTGTTAATCTTTAAAACCACAAATATTTTGCACATTGCAGGTGATAGACCAAAAAGGACAAATACCTGATTCTGGAACTGACTGAAATCCTGAGTGACTTGGCTCAAAGTGAAAACATTTGGACAATTATATGAAATTTAAAATATCTCCTTCTTGGCTTGGATTCTCAATCTCAATGTTCACATCTGGTTTGTGATCCAGTATAGAATAGAGGAAACTGTCTCCAGGGAGTCTTCTATCTGTGCCTACTGATATGGACAAGGTTAGATGGAATATGGTTGGAAAGAGGCTTGTTGTATTGTAACACACCTGTGGGTGGGCAGGTGGTCCTGAACCAGGGCAGTAAGTGGAGGAAGGGATCCCAGGACTGAAGCTCCACTCCCAGCCCCCATCATCAAGCAGACTAAAGAATGCTTCACATTCAACTCTCCCTATGAATTCTCCCTAAGGCACGTCAGGGTGTGACAGCTTGTGTTGCCTGACCTTTTTTTATAGCTCATCAGGAAACAGAAGCTTGGATTTTGTCCTCTCTGACCATATTTCCTGTGCTGCAGTTAACATGTGGTACACCCAGAGAAGAATCGTTGCTAAAACAGCCTTCAGTGTTTTAAATCAGTGACATTTACCTGATTGCTCACTGTGGGCATCAGGATCCAACAATCTTCAGTTGGGGTTCCACGTGGCTTATTCTGTACTTGGGACCTTTTTTTTTTTCAGTTGTGCTGCGGCTTGGGGGATCTTAGTTCCCCAACCAGGGATTGAACCGGGCCAAGCGCCAAGTCCTAACCACTGGACCACCAGGGAATTCTGACGTACTTGGGACTTTAAAATGATTTATAACCGAACCTACCCAGCAGGATGAGAACCAAATACAGTTTATTGGATCAGTAACTATGAATACCATGCAGTGGCATCCCAATGTGAATTTCTAACTCTTCACTACAAACTGGTTGAAACCCTTTGCCAAATGGCATCCCACCAGAAATGCTATTTTTAATAGAAACACTTAAATTCATTTTATTTGAATTTAATAGAAGAAAAGGGATCTGAAGCAAATCTGAAGGAATCTATTTTGAAAAATCTGTATTAGTAAGGATTCTCCAGAGAAATGAAGCCAATAGGATATAAATATATATATGAGGAGATTTATTATAGGAATTGGCTCACATGGTCATGGTGGATGAGAAGTCCCACGATCTGCCATCTACAAGCTGGAAGGCCAGGAAAGCCAGTGCTGTAATTCAGCCTGAGTCCAAAGGCCTGGGAACAGGGGTGGAGTGAGGGGCCACTGATAGTGTAAGCCATGATCTCAGTTGGAAAGCCGGGGAACCAGAAGCACTCACTGATGACTGAGGTCCAGGGCAGGAGAAGATGGATCTCTCAGCTCAAGCCGAGAGAGTGAATTTGCTTTTCCCCTGCCTTTTTGTTCTATTTGAGCTCTCAAGGAGTTGAATGATGCCCACTTGCATTGGGGAGGGCAATCTTCTTTACTCAGTTCACTAATTCAAAGGCTAATCTCTTCTGAAAACACCCTCCCAGACATGCCTAGAAATGTTTTACCAGATATTTGGGCATCCCTTAGCCCAGTCAAGTTGACACAAAATTTCTTCACTCCCCCAGTAATATTTCTTTACCAATCTCTCTGAAGTTAAAAATAAAAGAAATTATAAACTCCATGAAGATTTTTTTAAATTTTTGATATTTTTACTACTGTGTTTCAGTTTAAAGAATATTATTGACTTCTTTTTATGAAGGGTGAAGACTGTGCCTATCTCCTTTTCTCCAGTTCTTAGTTTTGGTTGGTTGTATTCTCATTCTTATGTTGTCCAGGTTCACACTGTTCATGTTCTTCTGTTTGTAATGATGATTATCAAAGTTATTTAGTATTGGCTTTATACTTAGCACTGTTTTCATATTTAAATATTTTAAATATTTTAAATTGGTTTTACACTTAAATGTTTACCATAATTTCTTCACTCTTGAGTTCTTTATTTTGATTATCTCAATTAGCAAGATCTCATGTCAAGTGGTTTTCTCAATAAGGAACTTATAGGAGTTGTGCTTTCTGAGTTCATACATCTTTGAGATGGTGCACCCTTCTAACTTGAATACTTTCTTCATTGAGTATAGCTTACTTTCCTTAAAGCTATAAAGCTGTCTCCTCCAAATTTTTGTTTGTTTGTTTTTTGGCAATGGACGTTGCTGTGGAAAATTTGGAGAGTAGCCTATGTCCTTACTCCCAACCCCTTTCTTTTAGGCAATTTGTTGTTTTGGGTTGGCTTGGTTTTTGCCTGGATGCTTAAAAAACTCTATTCTTGAAGCTGTCTTTATCCTTGAATTTTATCTAGCTTGGAGTTAAGTCTCTGTCTCAATGTTTTCTAGAACAGTATGTTCTAGAAAGCTATTGAGTTGGCCAAAAAGTTCATTCGGGTTTTTCTGAAACATGGAAAAATCCAAACGAATTTCTTTTTGCCAATCAAATGTATATATTTTTTGCCAACTGTATTTTTAAGAGAACTAATTTTTTTATTGAGATATAATTCACACACTATGTTATAGGTTATGTTAGTACTCAGTACTTCATTTTCATGGCTGAATAATATGCCAGTGCATGTATATATCACACTTTGTTTATCTATTCATCAGTTGATGAACATTTGGGTTGTTTCCACTTTTTGGATATTATGAATACTGGTGCTATAAGCATTCATGTATAAGTTTTTGTATAGATATATGTTTTTATTACTCTTGGGTTTATACCTGCTGTAGAATTGCTGGGTTATATGGGAACTCTATGTTTAACCATTTAAGGAACTGCCAGACTGTTTTTAAAGTAGCTGGACTATTTTATATTTCTACCAGAAGTGTATAAGGATACTAATTTCTTTAGTTCTCAGAAACACTTGTCATTACCTATCTTTTTGAATATAGCCATCCTAGTGGGTATGAGGTAGTATTCAGTCATACCCTAATTTACATCTCCTTGATGGCTAATGATCTTGAGCATCTTTTCTCATGCTTATTGGCCACGTGTATATCTTCTCTGGAGAGACGTCTATCCAAATCCTTTGCCCATTTTAAAATTAGATTACTGGTGCTTTTATTATTAAGTAGTAAGAGTTCTTATATATTCTAGATACTAGTCCCATGTCAGATATATGATTTGCAAATATTTTCTCCCAACTGTGGGTTGTTTTTTCCTCTCTTGATAGTGTCATTTGAAGCACAACAATTTTTAATTTGGTGAAGTCTAATTTATCTTTTTTTTTTCTTTTGTTGCTTCCACTTTTGGTGTCATTTCTAGTAAATCTAATTTCCTAATCCAAGGTTATGAAGATTAACGCCTATGTTTTCTTCTAAAAGGTTTATAATTTTTGTTCTTAGATTTAGTCTTTGATCTATTTTGAGCTGACTTTTGTATGTAGCATGAGACAGAGATCCAACTTAGTTCTTTTCCTTTATTTATTTAATTAATTAATTTACTTATTTTAGGCTGCATTGGGTCTTCGTTGCTGCATGCGGGCTTTCTCTAGTTGTGGTGAGTGGGGGCTACTCTTCATTGTGTTGTGCAAAATCTAGGCCCACAGGCTTCAGTAGTTGTGGCATGTGGGCTTCAGTAGTTGTGGCTCGTGGACTCTAGAGCGCAGGCTCAGTAGTTGTAGTGCACAGGCTTAGTTGCTCTGCAGCATGTGGGATCTTCCTGGACCAGGGCTCAAACCCATGTCCCCTGCACTGGCAGGCGGATTCTTAACCACTGTGCCACCAGGGAAGTCCCAACTTATTTCTTTTGCTACATGCAAAAGGATATACAATTGTCCCAGTACCATTTGTTGAAAAGGCTCTTCTTTACCCCCATTGAATTGTCTTGGCACCCTTGTTGAAAATCAGTTGAGATTAGGAACCAAGATGGCGGAGTAGAAGGAAGTGCTCTCACTCCCTCTTGTGAGAACACCAGAATCACAACTAGCTGCTGGACAGTCATTGACAGGAAGACACTGGAACTCACCAAAAAAGATACCCCACATCCAAAGACAAAGGAAAAGCCACTTTGAGATGGTAGGAGGGGCGCAAACACAGTAAAATCAAATCCCATAACTGCTGAGTGGGTGACTCACAGACTGGAGAACACTTATACCACAGAAGTCCACTCACTGGAGTGAAGGTTCTGAGCCACACGTCAGGTTCCCAACCTGGGGGTCTGGCAATGGGAGGAGGAATTCCTAGAGAATCAGACTTTGAAGGCTAGTGGGATTTGACTGCAGGACTTTGACAGGACTGGGGGAAACAGAGACTTCACTCCTGGAGGGCACACACAAAGTGGTGTGTGCATCGGGACCCAGGGGAAGGAGCAGTGACCCCAGGGGAGACTGAACCAGACATACCTGCTAGCGTTGGAGGGTCTCCTGCAGAGGTGGGCTGTGGCTGTGGCTCACAGTGAGGACTAGGACACTGGCAGCAGAAGTTCTGGGAAGTACTCCTTGGCGTGAGCCCTCCCAGAGTCCGCCATTAGCCCCATCAAAGAGCCCAGGTAGGCTCCAGTGTTGGGTTGCCTCAGGCCAAACAACCAACAGGGAGGGAACCTAGCCCCACCCATCAGCAGTCAAGCAGATAAAAGTTTTACTGAGCTCTGCCCACCAGAGCAACAGTCAGCTCTACCCACCACCAGTCCCTCCCATCAGGAAACTTGCACAAGCCTCTTAGATAGCCTCATCCACCAGAGGGCAGACAGCAGAAGCAAGAAGAACTACAATCCTGCAGCTTGTGGAACAAAAACGACATTCATAGAAAGATAGACAAGATGAAAAGGCAGAGGGCTATATACCAGATGAAGGAACAAGATAAAACCCCAGAAAAACAACTAAATGAAGTGGAGATAGGCAACCTTCCAGAAAAAGAATTCAGAATAATGATTGTGAAGATGATCCAGGACCTCGGAAAAAGAATGGAGGCAAAGATCGAGAAGATGCAAGAAATGTTTAACAAAGCCCTAGAAGAATTAAAGGACAAACAAACGGAGATGACCAATACAATAACTGAAATGAAAACTACACTAGAAGGAATCAATAGCAGAATACCTGAGGCAGAAGAACGGATAAGGGGCCTGGAAGACAGAATGGTGGAATTCACTGCTGTGGAACAGAATAAAGAAAAAAGAATGAAAAGAAATGAAGACAGCCTAAGAGACGTCTGGGACAACATTAAACACAACAACATTCTCATTATAGGGGTCCCAGAAGGAGAAGACAGAGAGAAAGGACCTGACAAAATATTTGAAGAGATTACAGTTGAAAACTTCCCTAACATGGGAAAGGAAATAGCCACCCAAGTCCAGGAAGCACATGCCATACAGGATAAACCCAAGGAGAAACACACCGAGACACACAGTAATCAAACTGGCAAAAATTAAAGACAAAGAAAAATTATTGAAAGTAGGGAAAAATGACAAATAACATACAAGGGAACTCCTATAAGGTTAACAGCTGATTTCTCAGCAGAAACTCTACAAGCCAGAAGGGAGTGGCATGATATACTTAAAGTGATGAAAGGTAAGAACCTACAACCAAGATTACTCTACCCGGCAAGGATCTCATTCAGATTTGATGGAGAAATCAAAAGCTTTACAGACAAGCAAAAGCTAAGAGAATTCTGCACCACCAAAGAAGCTCTACAACAAATGCTAAAGGAACTTCTCAAAGTGGGAAACACAAGAGAAGAAAAGGACCTACAAAAACAAACCCAAAACAATTAAGAAAATGGTCATAGGAACATACATATCGATAATTACCTTAAACGTGAATGGATTAAATGCTCCAACCAAAAGACACAGGCTCGGTGAATGGATACAAAAACAAGACCCATCTATATTCTGTCTACAAGAGACCCACTTCAGACACATACAGACTGAAAGTGAGGGGATGGAAAAAGATATTCCATGCAAATGGAAATCAGAAGAAAGCTGGAGTAGCAATACTCATTCCAGATAAAATAGACTTTAAAAGAAAGAATGTTACAAGAGACAAGGAAGGACACTACATAATGATCAAGGGATCAATCCAAGAAGAAGATATAACAATTATAAATATATATGCACCCAACATAGGAGCACCTCAACACATAAGGCAACAGCTAAGAGCTATAAAAGAGGAAATTGACAGTAACACAGTAGTAGTGGGGGACTTTAACACCTCACTTACCCCAATGGACAGATCATCCAAAATGAAAATAAATAAGGAAACACAAGTTTTAAATGACACAATAGACCAGATAGATTTAATTGATATTTATAGGACATTCCATCCAGCAACAGCAGATTACACTTTCTTCTCAAGTGCACACAGAACATTCTCCAGGATAGATCACATCTTGGGTCACAAATCAAGCCACGGTAAATTTAAAAAAACTGAAATCATATCAAATATCTTTTCTGACCACAACACTATGAGATTAGAAATGAATTACAGGGGAAAAAACGTAAAAAACACAAACACATGGAGGCTAAACAATATGTTACTAAATAAACAAGAGATCACTGAAGAAATCAAAGAGGAAATCAAAAAATACCTAGAGACAAATGACAATGAAAACACGATGATCGAAAACCTATGGGATGCAGCAAAAGCAGTTCTAAGAGGGAAGTTTATAGCTATACACCCCTACCTCAAGAAACAAGAAAAATCTCAAATAAACCATTTAACCTTACACCTAAAGGAACTAGAGAAAGAAGAAAAAACAAAACCAAAAGTTAGCAGAAGGAAAGAAATCATAAAGATCAGAGCAGAAATAAATGAAATAGAAACAATAGCAAAGATCAATAAAACTAAAAGCTGGTTGTTTGAGAAGATAAACAAAATTGATAAACCATTAGCCTGACTCATCAAGAAAAAGACGGAGGGCTTCCCTCGTGGTGCAGTGGTTGAGAGTCCGCCTGCCGATGCAGGGGACACGGGTTCGTGTCCCGGTCCGGGAAGATCCCACGTGCCGCGGAGTGGCTGGGCCCGTGAGCTATGGCTGCTGAGCCTGCGCATCCAGAGCCTGTGCTCTGTAACGGGAGAGGCCACAACAGTGAGAGGCCCGTGTACCACACACACACACAAAAAAAAAAAACAGGGAGAGGACTCAAATCAATAAAATTAGAAATGACAAAGGAGAAGTTACAATAGACACCGCAGAAATACAAAGCATACTAAGAGACTACTACAGGCAACTCTATGCCAATAAAATGGACAACCTGGAAGAAATGTACAAATTCTTAGAAAGGTATAGGCTTCCAAGACTGAACCAGGAAGAAATAGAAAATATGAACAGACCAATCACAAGTAATGAAATTGAAACTGTGATTCAAAATCTTCCAACAAACAAAAGTCCAGGACCAGATGGCTTCACAGGTGAATTCTATCAAACATTTAGAGAAGAGCTAACACCCATACTTCTCAAACTCTTCCAAAAAATTGCACAGGAAGGAACACTCCCAAACTCATTCTATTAGGCCACCATCACCCTGATACCAAAACCAGACAAAGATACTACAAAAAAAGAAAAGTACAGACCAATATCCCTGATGAATATAGATGCAAAAATCCTCAACAAAATACCAGCAAACAGCATTCAACAACACATTAGAAGGATCACACACCATGATCAAGTGGGATTTATCCCAGGGATGCAAGGATTCTTCAATATATGTAAATCAATCAATGTGATAAATCATATTAACAAATTGAAGAATAAAAATCATATGATCATCTCAATAGATGCTGGAAAAGCTTTTGACAAAGTTCAACACCCATTTATGATTAAAAACTCTCCAGTAAGTGGGCATAGAGGGAAACGACCTCAACATAATAAAGGCCATATATGACAAACCCACAGCAAACATCATTCTCAATAGTGAAAAACTGAAAGCATTTCCTCTAAGATCAGGACCAAGACAAGGATGTCCACTCTCACCAATATTGTTCAACATAGTTTTGGAAGTCCTAGCCATGGCAATCAGAGAAGAAAAAGAAATAAAAGGAATACAAATTGGAAAATAAGAAGTAAAACTGTCACTGTTTGCAGATGACATGATACTGTAAATAGAGAATCCTAAAGATGCCACCAGAAAACTACTAGAGCTAATCAATGAACCTGGTAAAGTTGCAGGATACAAAATTAATGCACAGAAATCTCTTGCATTCTTATACACTAACAATGAAAAACCTGAAAGAGAAATTAAGGAAACACTCCCATTTACCACTGCAACAAAAAGAATAAAATACCTAGGAATAAACCTACCCAGGGAGACAAAAGACCTGTATGCAGAAAAGTATAAGACACTGATGAAAGAAATTAGAGATGATACCAACAGATGGAGAGATATACCATGTTCTTGGATTAGGAGAATCAATATTGTGAAAATGACTCTACTACCCAAAGCAGTCTACAGATTCAATGCAATCCCTATCAAATTACCAATGGCATTTTTTACAGAACTAGAACAAAAACTCTTAAAATTTGTATGGAGACACAAAAGACTCCGAATAGCCAAAGCAGTCTTGAGGGAAAAAAATGGAGCTGGAGGAATCAGACTCCCTGACTTCAGACTATACTACAAAGGTACAGTAATCAAGACAATATGGTACTGGCACAAAAACAGAAACACAGATCAATGGAAGAAGATAGAAAGCCCAGAGATAAACCCACGCACCTATGGTCAACTAATCTATGACAAAAGAGGAAAGGATATACAATGGAGAAAAGACAGCCTCTTCAATTAGTGGTGCTGGGAAAACTGTACAGCTACATGTAAAAGAATGATATTAGAACACTCCCTAACACCATACACAAAAATAAACTCAAAATGGATTAAAGACCTAAATGTAAGACCCGACACTTTAAAACTCTTAGAGGAAAACACAGGAAGAACAGTCTTTGACATAAATCACAGCAAGATCTTTTTTGATCCACCTCCTAGAGTAATGGAAATAAAAACAAAAATAAACAAATGGGACCTAGTGAAACTTAAAAGCTTTTGCACAGCAAAGGAAAACAAACAAGACGAAAAGACAACCCTCAGAATGGGAGAAAATATTTGCAAATGAATCAACGGACAAAGGATTAATCTCCAAAATATATAAACAGCTTATGCAGCTCAATATTAAAAAAACAAATAACCCCATCCAAAAATGGGCAGAAGACCTAGACATTTCTCCAAAGAAGACATACAGATGGCCAGGAAGCACATGAAAAGCTGCTCAACATCACTAATTATTAGATAAATGCAAATCAAAACTACAATGATGTATCACCTCACACAGGTTAGAATGGGCATCATCAGAAAATCTACAAACAACAAATGCTGGAGAGGGTGTGGAGAAAAGGGAACCCTCTTGCACTGTTGGTGGGAATGTAAATTGATACAGCCACTATGGAGAACAGTATGCAGGTTCCTTAAAAAACTAAAAATAGAATTACCATGTGATCCAGCAATCCCACTACTGGGCATATACCCAGAGAAAACCATAATTCAAAAAGGCACATGCACCCCAATGTTCACCGCAGCACTATTTACAATAGCCAGGTCATGGAAGCAACCTAAGTTCCCATCGACAGACGAATGGATAAAGAAGATGTGGCACATACATACAATGGAATATTACTCAGCCATCAAAAGGAACGAAATTGGGTCATTTGTAGAGATGTGGATGGATCTAGAGCCTGTCATACACAGCGAAGTAAGTCAGAATGAGAAAAACAAATATCGTATATTAACGCATATATGTGGAACCTAGAAAAATGGTACAGATGAACCGGTTTGCAGGGCAGAAATTGAGACACAGATGTAGAGAACAAACGTATGGACACCAAGGGGGAAAGCTGCGGGGCATGGGGGTGGTGGTGTGATGAATTGGGCGATTGGGATTGACATGTATACACTGATGTGTATAAAATGGATGACTAATCAGGACCTGCTGTATAAAAAGATAAATAAAATTTTAAAAAAAGAAAATCAGTTGAACATAAATACAAACGTTTATTTCTGGTAGAGAAATATGCTTATATTATATCTTTGACTACATTCTCTCATTTGTTGGGTTCTCTACCTCAGAAACACTGATTATTCTTATGCTAGATCATCCTTGTCTTCTCTAACAGCTTTCATCTTCGTCTTTTATTCTGCATTCATTCCCATGCCTTTCTTCATGTCAACAATTACATTTTCAACAGTGTCTATTTTGTACATGGTTCTAATTAATCCCATAATAATGATGGTCCTCTATTTCCTTAGATCTGCAACTTCTTTTTCAATTCTATCATTTTATTATATTGGTTTTTATCTTTTTTTTTTGCAGTACGCGGGCCTCTCACTGCTGTGGCCTCTCCCGTTGCGGAGCACAGGCTCCGGACGCGCAGGCTCAGCGGCCATGACTCACGGACCCAGCCGCTCCGCGGCATGTGGGATCTTCCCAGACTGGGGCACAAACCCGTGTCCCCTGCATCGGCAGGCGGACTCTCAACCACTGCGCCACCAGGGAAGCCCTTGGTTTTTGTCTTATTGAACTCAATGTTTTTATTAAGTTTTTCTGTAGCAGAAAACATTTGTGAGCCTCCATCTCCCGCCCTGCGCCAGCTGTCAGTGCGACCATAGTCATGTTCCATCATCGCTCTGCCCTTGCAGCACCCCAGCCTGCAATGTTGGGCCCCAGTGGGGACCTGGGCATGCCGGTGGAGGCAGGCGTGGAAGGCGAGGACAGTGACTTCGGGGAAGCAGAATACACTGCCATTAACTCCATGTTGGACCAGATCAACTCCTGTCTGGACCACCTGGAGGAGAAGAATGACAACCTCCATGCCCGCCTCCAGGAGCTGCTTGAATCCAACTGAGGAGGCCCCCAGTGATGCCAGCCCCTAAGCTCGGGAGCCCCCAGCCAGGCCCCAGCCCTGCCTCCGTGGGCCAGGCTCTGGCCTGAGCACTCATCCTCTGGCTTAGACACCTTCTTCAGGGCTGGCCTATGGGTCTCCTTGGGGGTCTGCCTGCCTAGGCCACCCTCTGGTACTTCCCTTGGCATGCCTGGGTCAGCCCCCACCTCCAGCATCCCCTCTTGGGGCCAGGTGTGGGCCAGTGACCCACCCACTTTGCCCACCTGCCCAACTCCTGCGTGCTCCCTAGTCTGCCCAGGCCTTGAGTGTCCCCATTAAACGGGTGTCAACACCAAGCAAACAAACAAAACATTTGTGAAGAATTTTCTCCTGTGAGTTTGTTTTCAGTTGTATTTTTTGATGTTGTGCTTTTTACATGCTACATTATTACCTTTGTTTAGTTTTGTTCCATCTGGCCATTGTACAGTATGTTTGCACGGTTGCCATGCTGCTTCTCTGCCTCCTGTCCCTGTCTCATTTTATTGAGGGTGACTTCTTTGTGTTTCCTGTTACAGTGGAAGCCTGTTTGTTTCCCTCATTCTGCTACAGTTTGGGGCTGGAGGAGATTGTGTTGTATCTCATTTTCCCTGAGGGATTGTGACGATTAGGACAGAATTCAGCTGTGGTGGCTGGACTCTCCATTAACATCCCCTTTTTAGCATCTGCCCTTTCTTCCGAGATGGTATTAAAGATCCTTTACCAGGGACAGGTGACTATCTGGGGTATGTCTATTCTTCCCTTGTGAGGTACCTTTGGGCTGTGGATAGTTTTCTCAACTCAGTGAGGTGCCCTCGAGCCTTCCCTTCCATCTCAGAAAGTCAGCTCAGTGTTCACATCCTCCCATTTTCTCTCTTGTTCCATTCCTCCTCATTCAGAAGAGAAGAAACGTAAGGGCTTCCATTCACTTTGCTTCTCCCTACACTTGGGGGATTTAGTGAGACATCTCAGGATTGCATTGACTCCACAGGCTAGCTTCTGGAAGTTAGGAGTGGAACAAGGACACTTTTCTTGTGTCCACCTTGTTATTATCTATGTCCAATCTTTAAATTATTTTATTTATTTATTTATTTATATAAATTTATTTATTCATTTATTTAATTTTTGGCTGCATTGGGTCTTTGCTGCTGCACGCCGGTTTTCTGTAGTTGCTGAGAGTGGGGGCTACCCTTTGTTGCAGTGCATGGGCTTCTCATTGCGGTGGCTTCTCTTGTTGCGGAGCACAGGCTCTAGGCACGCGGGCTTCAGTAGTTGTGGCACACGGGCTTCAGTAGTTGTGGTGCGCAGGCTCAGTAGTTGTGGTGCACGGGCTTAGTTGCTCTGCGGCATGTGGGATCTTCCCAGACCAGGGCTCAAACCCATGTCCCCTGCATTGGCAGGCAGATTCTTAACCACTGTGCCACCAGGGAAGCCCTATGTCCAATCTTGATCCAGAATCTCCTCCAAAGTTTGGATTTCAAATAAAGAACCTTCATCAAGCACACTTAGAGAAATTTGCATTTTTTCCAATTACCATTGCCAAATGCCTAATGTTAGTTTACCTGTTACCCTTGGCAAGTGACTACATATGTCTGTAGCCCTGCAGTATTTTCAGTCTTTGGTGCTGTGTATCTCACTCATCTGCCTCTCTGTTTTGCTACTGCCCTAGAAATGGGAGAACTTAAAAGAAAAATTCCTTGGGTTTTTGACAGAAAGCAACTCACAGGTTGGGTCCAAGGTGAAAATGTGTCCCCTTACTGGGTTAAAAACATGAATGCTGTTGTAATTCCTGGTTGTGAATGCTCATAGTTTCACTGCTGAACCATTTTATGCTAATTAATTCTGTGGGATATATCCCTCCTCTTTTAATTTATTCCCTCTTCTTCTCCCTGCCAACTGCCAACTACCTACCTCCCAACCATCCCTGCCAACTACCTACATTTCACTGTTAAACAGTTTGCATAGTGTTCATGATTTTAAAGCTTCCTTGTATTGCCTTTGGGCATTTGGCTGAAATACACTGCCTCTAATTTACAAGTAAATATGGAACAAATCCAGAGACCTTGTACTAGTAACTGGCAATAAAAATGCTAATGCCTTAGTGGCAGTGTTTATAAGAAAATGTTAATTTTTAGGGTAAAAATTTCATTAGAAATTGCTTTGGGAAATATATTAGCTAATGTTTACAAGTGTTTTTAAAGGAAGGCAAATGATTGCCACTAAAAAAAAAAATCTCATGGAAAGCATCTCCATTGAATCCCTCTGTTTTAAAAATGCTTCACTTGGTATCTTTATTTTCATTTGTTAAATACAAGGCCATCCTTTAATGTTGTCTCCAGCTTGAAATAGTTTGAGACCCAGTGGATAATTCTGACCAGGAAGTATCATTGGACAGTGGGCAGTGCAGTTAGAGGGAAAAAATATTATAGGACCTTGACGATGGGGACAGGTTGGAACACTGACAATAAATAGTAGGAGAGTGACAAAGAGTGACAAACATCCCTTTCCAAGGGATGTTCATATTTCTTGATCTATGTAATTTGATATTTAATGTATCTAGAAATCCAATAACTATTTTGAAAAACCCCACTTACACCAATAATTCTTCTACTTCAGACTAAAAGTACCTAGGAGGCTAGGTATTTCCCATATTTCTTTCCTTAATGTCTAGAACAGGAATATGCCTGGAGCAGACATCCAATAAATACAAATTACTAATAATAATGACTGAGCTACTTTATTAGCATAGAATAATTCCAGGGGCTTCCCTCCTGGTTTGTCTGATCCTAAGCCTTTAAATACGTGTTTATATGTCACAAAATCAGCATTAGAAACTCTCTGGGGCAAATCATAAAATATTAACTTGATACATGTTTAAAAACTCATCTTTGGTGTTATGAAATAAACCCTCTAGTAAGAAAAAAAAGTCCATTTAAAAAAATCTTAAACAGTCAAAGCAGATGTCACTGGTTAAGAGTCCAGTTGATCAATAACGTTTCACAATCTCTATCAGCATCAGGAGAAAGGCACTTAGCATGTCAGTCTTAAAACGATCAACACCAAATTTCCACAGCTGCTTTTCCACAAAGCGCAAATTGGTTTTTAATGAGACCCCTAATTTTTCTTCGCTCGCAAACCAATTTCTGCAGGGTCAAAGTTCTGGCCACCACAGATACCGTCCTCCTAGATATAGGGACTCACTTAAGGACCACTTGGTGTAACATTCCTCCTTACAGCGGCTGGAGGCAGGTGCATTGGACATGTTTTTAACTAACGAAGCAATCGTTTCAATTCATATTATTCTCCTGCCCTAAAAGTATGAGTTGGTTTCCATACCTACATTTTAACCCAGTCTCTTCCCCGGCGAGGCCACCTGTTTGCTCATCTTTCACAGGGCGAGGCGACCAGAACACTCTTGATGCAGTGTACTCTTTGCCCTAAGAGGAGAGGGCTGACGGGGCACCCAGACCTTGCCACCCCTCGCCGAGGTTCCAGCTCCGAACACCTGCCCCCTTTAGGATTCGGTTCATCCGGCAACGGCCAGAGGGGTCCAACCCAATCCTCCTGCCTGACGCGGGAGGGACTCGGACAAGGTCTGCGCCACGGACTCGGACAAAGTCCACGCCACGGACTCAAAGTCCGCACCACAGGAGCCGGCTTCCAGTGTACCCGGCGGAGGGCAGGGCGAAGGGGCGGAGTGAGCGTCATGACGCCAGGAGCCTCGGCCAATGGAAACGCCCCGCGGCGCCGGCCGAGCCGCCAGCCCATAAAAAAGAGGCGCTCCGGCGCTCTCGGAGTGTACACCTAGCCCGAGGCCTGCCTTATTCAGGTAACTGCGGTCACAGTCCACTGCCCGCCGGCGAAGTTCAGTTGCAGCCCCTGACGCGTCCGAGGGTCCCTCCGGGGCGGCAGCGGCAGGTCCATGGAGAAGGGCCCGGGGAGGGTGCAGGCGAAGCCGCGGGACGCCCGGTGCAGCAATGGGTTCCCCGAGGGGGAGCCGCCGCGGCCCAGGCCCAGCACGCCCACCGAGAAGCAGCCGCGGCCGGAGAGCAAAAGCGTCCAGCCGGCGGACGGCTGGAAGGGCGAGCGGCCCCGCAGCGAGGAGGACAACGAGCTGAACCTCCCCAACCTGGCGGCTGCCTACTCCTCCATCCTGCGCTCGCTGGGCGAGGACCCCCAGCGGCAGGGGCTGCTCAAGACGCCCTGGAGGGCGGCCACGGCCATGCAGTTCTTCACCAAGGGCTACCAGGAGACCATCTCAGGTCAGTGCGCCCGCCGGCCGGCGTGCTGGGCACTGGGGAGGTGGCTGCAGGAAGCGCGCGCCGGCTCCGGGAAGTTTCCGGAGTTCCTCACTCTTGGCGGAGGAAGCCGAGTGCTGTCACTTTCTGAACCCCGCCCTCGGCCCTGGCCCAGCCGTCCGGCCAAGGAGAGGGCCCTGCGTGGGACGCATTTCGGGCGCGGTGGGAGTCAGCGGCCTCTCCACCCGGGGACTGGTTCAAGCGGCCCTCGCGGGGTCCTCCCCGCTCGCTGCACGCGGCCCTCTCCTCCAGCCTCGGGTTGGCGGGACCGCAGTCACAGAGCCTCCCCACGCCCCTTACCCCCGCCCCCGGGTGGGAGCCTGGAGCTCTTGTCGCCTGAGCGCCCAGGGCCGGATGCCCGAGGAACGTGCACCTGGGCTCGTTGAAGTGACGGCTTCCTAGGTCATCTCTGCTCTGGAGGTCTCATTTTTGGTAGGTCTGGGGTGAAGCCTTGGCTTTATGTGTCTGAAGCCGGGGGTGATTCTTTGCTGCAATCTCGGGGACCCTCACTCTCGCTGACTTGCCAGGGTACCCGGGTGTTCCGAAAGTCGTAATTCTCTTTTGTTCACATCCAGTTCACTCGAGCTCAGGACTTTGCAGAATTTGGCATAGTTCTGGGCATGGGCTTTCCTGGAGTTTGAAGTGTGAGGTTTTTGGGGGGTTAGTTTGCTGCTTAAAGCCTTCTCCGCCTTTTCTCCCCCACTCCCTAAACCCCAAAGCAGGAAAGCGACTTCCTGGGAGTCGGGGAGTTTCGCTGGGCTGTGGGACCCGGAGTCCCTCTATCACCCACTTCCCACCCACGCATCCCAAAGGAGCCGGTTGGCCCAGTGCTTTCGGCGCTTGAGGAGGGTCAGGCTTTTGCCCAGGAGGCCGGGAAGTAGGGGGCGCGGGGTGGCGGTAGAAAATGATTGAGGACTTCGCTGCCTAATTGCTGGGTGAGCGATGTTGGTCATTAATTAGAAAAAAAAAAAAAGTTAAAAAAGATCTGACTTGCACAGCTCGGACCAAGGGCGTTGTTTACCAGTTCACATCTTCTGTAACTCTTGGTGACATTTATTCCTTTGGCCTAAGAAGCCTTCTGCCTTCACCATTTCTCAAAGAATAACAGTGCTGCTTTGCAAGGTAACCTCCCTGCTCAGGTTATTTCCCCAATCAAGTTTCTGGAGGCTTCCTGGATAGATTCTGGGAAGAACAGTTATTTTTGCCCAGTCTCCCCCACCCCAAAGGAAGGGTGAGAAATCAGTGTGAGAGGGGTGAGGCACATAAAGGAAATGACACTACATCTTAAAGCCAAGAAATGGATATCTAGTTCTGTGTCCAAGTTTACTTTTTAAACCTTTGTTGGTAAAAGTTTGGAGCCTCAAATACAGAATTTCAAAATGCAAAGACTGAAGAATAAACGTTCTTCATTTGGTGAATATTCTACCATTTGGTGATATTCCACGATGTAATGAAGAAACATCTTCTTAGGGCCTTGCTCAGTCTGCCCCTTGTGGACACTGAAAGTGTCCACCGCACTTGGTCAGGCTTTGGGAATCGCCCTAATAGAATTCACAGGAGAGAGGGATTTCTGACCTCGAGAGTCAGGTCCTCCTGACTTTTGAGACCTAAAGTGTCTCAAAAGGTTTACTTAAGAAATGATTAGCAGAAGTTTGTCTCATGAGCCATAGGAGTATTGACTGCAAAGAACACTTCATTCTACCTTAGAAGACAGTTCTAGTCAAGTATTAATTTATTATTTAAAAAGTCCATGGACCTAGGAACAGAAATCAGATGAGGGGGACTCTAATCATCTCCCTACCCAAGAGGACCTGGGGGACAGGGTGGAATGATGGGGAGTGACTGCTTAATGGGTTCCAGGTTTCCTTTTGGGAAGATGAAAATGTTCTAGGACTAGAGAGTGGTGATGGTTGCACACATTGTGAATGTGCTAAATGCCACTGAATTGCACATTTTAAAATGGTTAAGATGATGAGTGTTATATGTATTTTACGATAGTAAAAATGTCACACACCATTTAAGAATTATTAATAGCCATTAATTGAATACTTTTTATGCTCTAAGTGCTTTATGTGGATTGTCTTTGGTTAATCCTCATTTTTGAGGTAAACACTATTCTTTTACCCCATGATAAGGAAACTGAGGCAGAGAGGTTGACAGCTTCAGATGGTAGAGCTGGTGTTGGACTCTAGGCAGCCTGAATGCAGAACTCTCACCTGCTTCCTTATGTTGCTACTTGGTGAGATATGTCAGTGTATCTTCTCTACTAAGCATTTCAAACTGAGTTTGGACCTAATACTTGGGTCACCAGCATTAAAATAAGGTGGAGTAGAATGGAGAAAATCGGTCTATCATATGTAGTAAGGGTAAATGTTTTGAGAAGCTTACAAGTAGGTTTTATAGGTATGATTTTTTCTGGTATGTACTGGCTCCAGTGTAGAATGTAGTATTTCTTGTATTTGTTGTGGCCAAAAGTTTGAAAGCCTCTGTCTAGAGGATCACACTTAAGGGCTTAATATTGATTTCTTAGAGGTACATAAATAAAAGACAGAGAGGAGAGGATGACAAGGATGATGCTGAACTTAAAGGAATGAACCTGAAATGGTGGTGGTCCAGGCCTTGGACCAACCTGGGTGGGAGAAGGAAGGATACTTTAAATCTATAGGAAATACAGAAGTAAGTAATAGAGAAAACACTCCTATCCAATCCCTAATTTTTATTCCTTTAGAGAGTAGAAGTCAATGACCACTAAAGATTTTTTTGGATAGAAGCAAACTTCTTTGAAACTGTCACTTTTCTATGCTTGTAGATAAGATACTTAACATCTTTTATATCTCTGTATATTAATTAGTTGTTACTCGTGTTGACTTAAGTTTTGTAAAACATAAAATAAGTTGGTACTTTACATTCCCCAAATTATTTTTTTTAGCTCCTCTTGAGTGAATTGATGCTGATTTCTGGTGTTTGGGGAATTTGTCAGTTCTCCCTGCACTGCAGCGTATTTTCATGACCCTTGCGTGGTACACCTTTCTTTACTTCCCAGTATGTACCTTATTATGGGTGCATCTATGGTCACCTGTAATGGGGCTCTGTCAAGGTTGTGCAAGTCTCCTGGTTACTGTTCACCACTGAGCTGTAGCTTGTAGTAGAGGGAGGGCTGGAAGAGACACGATCACCTCTCCCAGGAATGGCTGTCCTTTGAATAGCATCACAGGGTGATCCTTGGACCAGCTCATCTTTATCTGTTGGTATCCCATTTCAATTTAACCACATCCTAGTTCTCTTACACATTCAGAGAACCTTTGATGAGGTCTTCTTTTCTATATATTTCCTGTATTTCCACTATTTTTTAAATTCAGAATCCTAATTAAATTGGAGGGTCTGCTGTTGCCTGAGGTCTTTGATCTTCATGTTCTTGTGTCTGACCCTTCCCTTTCCCTGTCCTCTCCTGGCTATAAATGGGAACAACCTCTTAGATCGTATTATCCATCAAAGGTTAAGTGAATGTAACTTGTCTCATCAGTTGTCCTTTTTATAAGTTTATGGGAGTACACAAGAGTCTTGAGTCTTCTGTCACATTTCTAGTTGAAGTAGGTTTTAGCTTGTCTTATCCAGTATGCCAAGGCAGTTTTCATGAGTCAAGTTGACAGTGTCCCAAATTTGGGAAGCCTGTGAGCCTGTATATAATGCAGGAAGAGGGGATGGTATCACAGGTGATGGACTTCTTATAAATTTATTTATTTTAATTTTTTAATTTATTTTTTGCTGTGTTGGGTCTTCGTTGCCGTGCGCGGGTTTAGTTGTTGCGAGCGGGGGCTACTCTTCACTGCAGTGCGCGGGCTTCATTGCGGTGGCTTCTCTTGTTGCGGAGCACGGGCTCTAGGCATGCGGGCTTTGGTAGTTGTGTCACACGGGCTCAGTAGTTGTGGCGCACGGGCTTAGTTGCTCCGTGGCATGTGGTGTCTTCCTAAACCAGAGATCGAACCCATGTCCCCTTCATTGGCAGGCGGATTCTTAACCACTGCGCCACATGGGAAGTCCCAGTGATGGACTTCTTGACTGTTTCCCCACCCGCCTCAACCATGTTGACTACAAGATGACAACTATTCTCTAAAGCTAAAGCGAGGCAATTAGATAGTTTATTTACACAAAAATGAGCCTTAGCCACTTCATACTGAAATGTGCCAGCACTCACAAAAGGTTTTTCTTTTTGAATCATGAACATCTGTGATTTACCAAATCAGACTGCCATGATGAATTAAGAATTGTAACAACTTCTAAGATGTGATAATACTTATTTATCATAGCCTCCCATATTGTGGCCAAAAGATGAGTTTATGTCCCATGTTTTAAAGTAGGTTGTAGAAAAGTTAATCTCATTATTGAGAGGTGCTATTTTAGATGTGTATAGTTCATTTAAATCTTGATTCACTAATAAGTTTCATTTCCATTTTGTTAATAAATACTTCTTACATAGGACTTAGTTCTGTGTATTGCCAGAAAAGGTACTATGAATAAAGAAGAAAAAATAACAAGACTATTGAAGTTTATGACTGGAACTTGGGAGTAGTCAAAGTTGATTAAAGCTGTTAAGAGTCATTGAGAATGGAGGAGAAAATCTGGTCTTACTAGTCTCTTTTAAAAGTGTATTATCTGTTAACATTTTTTTCTGGCCTGGGAGGAAAAGTCCTACACATAACTTTGCAATACTAAAGAAACTGGTACTTGTTTTTGTTTCACTGGACTGCCGTAAGAAAGTAAGTACCACATGGGGCTTCCCTGGTGGCGCAGTGGTTGAGATCCGCCTGCCGATGCAGGGGACATGGGTTCGTGCCCTGGTCCGGGAGGATTCCACGTGCCATGGAGCGGCTGGGCCCATGAGCCATGGTCGCTGAGCCTGCGCAGAGCCTGTGCTCCGCAACGGTAGAGGCCACAACAGTGAGAGGCCTGCGTACCGCAAAAAAAAAAAAAAAGAAAGTACCACAGACTGGACTGTTTAAACAACAGAAAGCTATTGTCTCACAGTTCTGGAGACTAGAAGTCTGAAATCAAGGTGTCGGTGGAATCATACTCCCTCTGAAAATCACAGGGAATGGGGAGGGGAGTGCGGTCCTTCCTTGCCTCTTCCCAGCTTCTGATGGTAGCTGTCAATCCTTGGTGTTCCTTAGCTTGCAACTGCATTACTCCCATCTCTGCTTCTGTCGCTGTCCAAATTTCCCTCTTTTAAGGACATCAGTCACATAGGAGTGAATCCACTTTATGCCTTATCTTACCATACAGTATGCCTTATCTTAAGTTAGCTAATTACGTTTGCAGTTACTCTATTTCCAAGGTCACATTCTGAGGTACTGAGCTTTAGGACTTCAACTTAACCTTCAACACAGTTTAACCTATACCAATGTTAAATGCTATTATTCATAAGACTGACTGGGAACTTTATAATTTCATTTAATTTATTCACTGAGTGCCAACCACTGCACTGAATGCTGGGAAACAGGCTCAGCAAAACCAGATATGGTTCCTTCCCTCATGGAACAGACAGTCTTTTAGACTAAAACAGATATTCATCAGAATCACATGAATGAGTGTGATTATAGATGGAGAAATCTAGTGATAAAAAGAACACAGCGGGGCTTCCCTGGTGGCGCAGTGGTTGAGAGCCCGCCTGCCGATGCAGGGGACGTGGGTTCGTGCCCCGGTCCGGGAAGATCCCACATGCCGCGGAGCGGCTGGGCCCGTGAGCCATGGTCGCTGAGCCTGCGCGTCTGGAGCACAGGCCACAACAGTGAGAGGCCCGCGTACCGCAAAAAAAAAAAGAACACAGCTCAGTGAGAGCATTTACCAAAGGAACTTGATCTACGCTAGGAGATGGGAAGTGTGGATGCTTGAACTGACATCTGAATAACAACAAACACTCCTGATTACTATGTGCTGAACACAGTTGTGAGTTCTTTACATGTATTGCCTCACTGATCCTCACAATAACCCTACGGGGTAGGTAATATTAGCCCTGTTTTTAGGGATAAGGAAACTGGGGCACAGAGAGAACTTGCACAAGATCATATCTGAAAAGTAGCAGCACTGGGAGAATGATAGAGAATGAGAATCATCATAATCTATTTAATTTTAATCATAATATTGTACTGATTTATTTGAATCACCTCCCCTCCCCTTCCCTTTTTGTATCTTCTCTGCTGTTTTCTTTTCTTTTTTCTTTTCTTTTCTTTTCTTTATTTTTGGCTGCGTTGGGTCTTCATTGCTGCGTGCAGGCTTTCTCTCATCACAGGGAGTGGGGGCTACTCTTCATTGCAGTGCGCGGGCTTCTCATTGCGGCGGCTTCCCTTGTTGTGGAGCACAGGCTCTAGGCACATGGGCTTCGGTAGTTGTGGCACGTGGGCTCAGTAGTTGTGGTTCGTGGGCTCTAGAGAGCAGGTTCAGTAGTTGTGGCGCATGAGCTTAGTTGCTCCGCGGCATGTGGGATCTTCCTGGACCAGGGCTTGAACCCGTGTCCCCTGCATTGGCAGGCGTATTCTTAACCACTGTGCCATCAGGGAAGCCCTCTGCTGTTTTCTTTGTCCAGCTCTAGAAACTCTTCTATGCCTGGGCATTCCCCCACTGACTCATTTGCAGTATACCTCTATTTGAGTCCAGTATTTGGTTGAGTCAGACTGCAGTAATAAAATTTGCCAGGAGAGGGCAACTATCTAATCTTTGATGAATCCTAGGTTATGAATCCTAGATTATATGAACAATTCATAACTCCAGCTTATGTAATGAATATGTTCCCTATGGTTATACATTCTCTACTGAGTTTATGGCAATTAGGTTGAGGGATAATTTAGACTGGGGTTAATCAAAGATTGTCTGAATCAAGGTAAATTTGTTATACTCAAGATTGAGAGGACATTTACTCACTAGAATTTGGTTGTTGTAGCCTCAGTCACAGTTTTTTAGAAGAGGGACTGTCTGTACTCATCTTTGAATGCCTAGCAAATTGCCCAGCACATGTAGATGACTTGATAAATGTTTGAATTAATTTATTAAAGACAAGGACCCCTTCTTGGGACTTCCCTGGTGGTCCAGTGGTTAAGATTCCGTGCTCCCAATGCAGGGGGCCCGGGTTCGATCCCTGGTCAGGGTCTAGATCCCACATGCTGCAGCTAAGAGCCCGCATGCTACAACTAAAGATGCCGCAGGCCACAACTAAGATTCCGTGCGCAGCAACTAAGACCTGGCGCAGACAAATAAATAAATAAATAAATATTGAAGGAAAAAAAAGACAAGGACCCCTTCTTAACACTTGTCTTTCTTCTACCACAGTGCTCTGTGCATAGGTGCTCAATAAATGCTGGCTTTTTTATACACTGAAGAAAAACATAGGGGATTAGCTTTATGGAAAAGCCATGGAAGTTATCTCTACTGGATCTCCTGAACACTTCTATTCTAGGCCAGAGGTCATCCTTTAGACATCTTTGTGTCCTTCATAGAGTCCTGTGCCTGTAGAAACTCACCTGTTTGGCGAAATGGCTTCTTCTATATCCAGCCAACATATTATTCCAAGGTATCAATTGAAGCAATTGGGGGGTTTCCCTGGCACATCAAAATTCTCATGGGGAAGAATCTCTAGAAAATCTGTCAGGATTGCAGTCAGTTTTTAAATTATTGTAGACGTGTTCAAATGTACACAAAATTAGAATAGTATAATGAGTTTCTATGTGCCCATCACCCAACCTTTAACATAAACATAGGTCTTGCTTCGTTCCTCTTGTCACACACCTTCCCCCACTGAATTATTTTAAAGCAAATCCTAGGTATGTCACTTCATTGATAAATACTTTACTATATCTTGAAAATAGAGACTTAAAAATATTATCATACTTGAAATCAACAGTAATTCCTTAATATCAAATATCTAACCAATATTTACATTTCTTTGATTTTTCTCACAGGTATCTCTTTACAAATTGGTTTGTTTGAATAAGGATTCAGACAAGATTCACGTATTATATTTGATAAATGTCTTCAAGTTATTTTAAAATTTGTTAGTTTGGTATTCTTTTTTATCCCCTAACAATTTGTTGAAGAAACAGGGTCATTTGTCCTATAGAATTTCCCACATTCTGCGTTCTGCTCGTTATTTTTCTCACGATTTAATTTAACATGTTCCTTTAGCGCCTGAGTTGCTTATATACTAGCAGTTAGATTTAGACGCTTGCCTTCCTGCTTCTCCCCACTCCCTCCCCCACCAAATAACTCTTAAATTTAGTCAAGAATACTTCATAGGTGGTGGCAGGTACTTCCATCGGTAAGCAGTTAAATATCTAGTTGTCTTTTTGTGATGTTATAATCGATTAGCTTTAAGTGTTATCAGTCTAAGTTGTCCATTACAGAGCTTTTCACTGGCATTTCACTTCACTTTAGAAGCCATTGGTGATTGCCTAGATCCAGTATTTTTTAGAAGTTGAAAAATAATGATGTTTGGTTCTTTAATTCCTTCTGAATTTATTAACTGGAGTTCTTCTATAAAGAAGATATATGGGAACTCTTTAGGCCATCTTTGCAACTATTCAGTAAGTTTAAAAGTATTTTAAATAAAGCTTAAAGATATATAAGGTTGTTAATTTCTCTAATATATTTCCTTAATTCTGCACTGGAGATTGACCTAATTATGCCTCAATCTAGAACCCATAAAAGAAAATAATTGTTACTTTATATAAAAACTAAGAACTTTCACAGGTCAGATACCAACAGAAATGACAAACTGGGAAGAAATATTTACAAGTCATATTGTAGACAACAGGATAATCATACTAATATAAAAGAGATGCTAGAAATTAATGTGAGAGAAAGGCCAAAAACACAATTGAAAAATTGGCAAGACATGTAAGCAGAGAATTCACAGGAAAGGAAATACAAATGACTTTTAAATACATGGAAAGATGCTTGACCTCACCTTCAATAAGAGAAATGCACACAGACCACCCAAAGATATACTTTTTCCTTGTTTGATTGGCCGAATACTGCATTACATTATGATTGATACTGCATTACACTATGGAAGTTATAGGGAAACAAATATTACTGTTGAGAGTGTAGCTATCTTTATGGAGGATAGTTTGGCAACATCTATTAAATACAAATACACATATCCTATTTGAAAATCCTCCCTCTGGGAATTGCATACACGAAATGACATATGCTCAAGGTTAGTCACTGCCGTCATGAAAAGAACCATGCTATATGTCTAGTCCCTTAGAATGGCTAAATGATGCAGAGGAGTTATGTTGGGGGGGACAATAAAATGTTTATATTGACATTAAGAATTGGAGGATACACAAGTGGTTATATGTTAATCAGGGATATGAACTGGGCAGATGGCAGACCAGAGTAGAAGCAAGACTTTTCACTATATTTTCAGTTTTTTATTTTTGAAGTATGTACATGTATTTTCAGATAGATAAACTAAAAACGTTGTGACAAAGTTGTTTCAAATCTAGGAGCAAAGGAAATACAACGTTTTAAGGGCTAGCTAATAAGAAAAATCTGGTTACTGAAAACCTTTACCCTGGAATTAGAGAAAAATAGTTAAATGTATATATTTGCAAGCTTGATCTTCATTGTGATCCATATAGTGTAAAGAAAGAGACTGAGTCTGAATGTGACCTTGTCCCTTAACTATCTGTATAATTACTGGCATGTCTCCAAACTTAACTTTCATCTTTCTCTTTTTATAAAGAATGGTAATACCTGCTTTGCCTGGGCTCTTACAAGAATTAAGAAGGTATGCGAAAAGCACCTGATGCTTAATATATTCCTTCTTTTATGATGAGGAAGAACTATGGGGTTGGATTAATTGGAAAGTGTTTTAAGAATGTGGGATACTCTGGAGCCCTGAGCCACCATGTAAAAAGTCCAGTTACTCTGAGGCTGCCATGCTGTGAGGAAGCTCTGCCACATGGCGAGGCCACAACTGGGTGTTCCAGCTGATGGCTTTAGCTGGGGTCCCACCCAACAGCTAGCACCAAACACTAGACATATGAGTAAAGATTCCTCCAGGTGATTCCAGTCCCCAGCCAACTAGTCGTCCCCACTGAGCCCCAGACGTTGTGGACCAGAGGCCAGTCATCTCTCCTGTGCCTTGTCTGAACTCCTGACCCACGGAATCCCAGGACATAATAAAATAGTTGTACACCACTAAATTCTGGGATGTTTTGTTATGCACCAAAAGCAACTGGACCAGATTTTGAGATGAGGGTGGTTAGAATTTGCATTTGTGCAGAGGAAAAGGGAGTGACTTAAACAGGCCAAGAGATGGCATGGTGGTTTAAGGATAGAAATTCAAATTTGTGAATTATCAGTATAAAGCTGAGAGTTAAGCTTGGAGAGTGCCTGAGCTCCTCAAAGGAGTGAGAAGAGGAGATGTCAGCATTCCGACACTAAGGAGAGCGAGAGGAGAACCAGCAGAGACCGCCCTAAAGGGAGACGTGAGAGGCAGGAGATCCAGGAGTGTAAGTGTTGGCAGAAAATGGTTTTAAAAGGAACGTGGAACAGAAGGAAAAGGTCCCGAGACATAGTAGACTTGAGTCAGATTGCCTGGCTTCAAATCCTGTTACTGACCAGCTGTGCCTTAATTGCTTCATCTGTAAAATGGGGCAGTTAATAGTAATCATCCATCTTATAGGGCTATTGTGAGGATTAAGTGAGTTAATACATATAAAGTGCTGAGAGAAATGCCCAGCATGTATGAAGTGCTATAGACATTTTGTCTGTGTAAGCAATGAGTACTGAGATTTTATTTGAAGGTGTTGTTAGTAGTTTCAATAGCTTAATGTGCTCAGAAGCCAGATTGTAGGACTTTAGGGAGTAATTTAACAAATTACAGAAAATAAAATTTTTGAGGTATTTTTTCCTGACTGGTAGGATCATGTGAGCTTCCCCTTGGTGTGTATCAAGGCAGCAATGTGCTGGTTGCTGGTGAATGAAAGTGTTAGGTGTTGAAGAGAAGAGTATGGGGACCCAAGCCCTGGGAAGTGGGCCAGGTTGTATGCGTGTGATCTCATATGATCCTCCTGTCAACTTGGAGGCTGTACTCATTATAAAGAGTTGGAAACTGAGAGGCCTCTGGTCAGGTCACTTGCCAGAGGGCACAGAGCAAACCCCAGGTGTGTGTGATGACAGTGCTCATGTTCCAATGGACACCGTGCCCCCTCAGGTTTTAAGTGCCTATGTTACATTTTCATATGAAGATCCATTTAAGATGTGAGCAGTGTAATCCATAGGCATTCTGTTTTTCTTCTTGAATTCTAGCAAACATAAAGCCAAGTAGTTTTAGTTTTGAGGCATTTCTTAACATCCTGACTTTAAGATAGTTCATGAAATTTTTAATCAGGGGAATTTGTGAATAATTGCAAAAAATTTCGCTAAATTACATTCAGTTCAAAGGTGGATTAATACCTAACAGACTTTTCCCCACTTAATCTTTTGAGGGAGATATTTGAAAACCGAAATTTTATACATTTTGTCTAAAGCACATTTAATTATATTTTGATCATTTATACTTTACAAATGTGAGTCTGTTTTAATGGTTTTACTATTTGGAAACTTCAGTTCTGTTTTAAATCTTTGTTTCTAGGGTTTGTACTTTTTCTTAAATGCAGTTATAAATTCTTAATCTTTCCTTTTATTTAAAGTAATTTTTTCTGTAACTACAATGGTATGTAAATTTGAGATACAATTTATTTTATCTTCTCTTTGAATAATTAGGCAAAATAATACAACATAATTATGTTGCATCTCTACCAACTTACCCAGTTATGTTTCCTACTGCATGTTTGCAACTGTGTTGAAGTGCATACAGTTGAATGTTGTATATTCCTTTTTTTTATTTGTTTGCTTTAAAACATACACGACATAAAGTTTACCATTTTTAAGTATATAGTTCAGTGGCATTAAGTACATTCGCATTGCTGTGCGACCATCACCACAGTCTATTTCCAGAACATTTTCGTTATCCCAAACTGAAACCATATTCATCAACCAATAATAACTCCCTGGTCCCCTTTTCTCTCAGCCCTTGGTAACCTCTATTTTACTTTCTGCATTTGAGTATTCTAGGGACCTCATATGAGTGGAATCATACCATTTTGTCCTTCGTGTCTGGCTTATTTCAGTTAGCATAATGTCTTCAGGGTTCATCCGTGTTAAGAGCATCTTTTTAAAGTTAGAAAAGAACCGTTTGGTCCTTGTTTGAGCCAGTAACTCATCTGTAGAATGTTGTATGTTCTTAAATTTGTAAGGATTTTATTTTCTTATTTTAAGAAATCTTTAGAATTGAAGATATATTAACTGTGTGCATATTTTTTATTTATCAAACATCAGGCCTGTGAATGACCCTGAGCTAACTGTTAAAAGGGAAGCAAAACTGGTTGGCCTTGGCTTGGCCCTCAGGGAGCCTCTGGTCTGTGCTAGCTGGGACCAGACACTAAGTTCCTGCAGAGAGGAGCAAGTGGGGTCCTGTGTGGTCAGAAGCAAGGTGGGTTCTTATGGTGGAGAGACTTGAAATCACAGATGGCTATGGACGAGGTAGATTTTGAGCTGAACCTAGAAGGAAATTCATTTTGAATTTTTTTTTTTAAACAAATAGTCCATGATAGTTAAGAGAAGATTATGCTTTTAGCTGTTCTGGAATAAAAAGAATACACTAATATTCATAGTTGTCTGTACCATAGAGTTAAAATTAAATGAAGCTTTCAAAGCAGGTTTACTTTAAACTTTTTTTTTTTTTTTTAACTTTTTAAAGATCAGCATGGGAAGGCATTAGGGCTGGCTTCTTTCTCTGATGTTTCTAAAGTCCATTTTGACCAGTCAGCCCTTCTAATGAGCAACTTTACCTGAACACATGTTGCTTGTCCAGGCTTTATAATCTGGTCGTTCATTTCCTCTCGCAATTCTTCCTTCTCATTAATCCCTTTGGTCACTCATGCCCCAAGTCCTGACTCTTATACTTCCTGAATATCTCTAGACTCTCTTACCTTCTCTTGCTCTGGCTCTTAGTCATCTCTCACTTCTTTACTGGCTGTCTTGCCTCCTAGCTTGTCCTGCTCCCATCCATCAGTGCCACAGTGATTTTACAGACATCGAGTAGATCTCTTCCTTTCAAAAACACTTGACTGATTTCCTCCTGTCTTTCCTCACCATGGCTGTAATGTTTTGTTGTGTTCCAGCCTCTTGTCTGCATTTTTAAATTCTCTTCCATCACCACCTCCTTACGAGGGCAAGTGAGCATTTTAGTTTATTGCATAGCTTAGTGCATAGCTTAGTGCATAGCTTAGTGCATAGCCTGTTTTGAAAATCCACTCTGTCTCCTTCTCACACTGGAGCTGGAGACTGAGGCAGAAGTCCTACATGAGCCTTGTTCTGCACTATTTGGCCCTTATGCCTGCTCTCTTCCTCTAATTGTTCCTTTTTTTTTTTTTTGGTTTTGGCTGCTAACCATGAGAATCCACCCCCCTGCCACCTCCACCAGTCAACACCTTTTGCCTCTCTAGAGTTCTGTGAACAAGCATCCAGGTGTAGGTGAGGAAATTGGCAGTTGCTGAGTTCTGGGTTGAATTTTTTTGAGATCTGGTTGGTCCAGATGCTGTTTCAGTGAAGTTCATGGCTATTGATGTGAGGCATGATCATACATGTATTAGTTTTTATTCTAAATAGGAATCAGAGCCCAGTTCAACAGAGGCCATTGACAAATGTCCCAAACAAGGAATTTGTCACTAAAATAGCTTAAAATACAATTACACCGATGGTATAGTTTATGCACTCGTAGTAAGATGTTCACGAGCAGTGATGAAGGTACTGGGTGCTGGAGTTCAACTGAGAGGCTGCTGACTTGGCGAGGACTCTGCCGAACTCCAGACCACTTTAAGGTAGAGCTGCTGTAGATCACACCTCTCTAGCTCACCACCCTTTCAAGATATAAGTGCTTCTGTTAATGCACAGGCAACTGTGGACGAGTGCCACTCTGGTTGCCCATCAGAAACAATTTGCCTTTCAGCGATAAGGGTAAGGTGCAGTTAGCTGACAGCCTCCAGCCGTCAGCGCCTTCAGGATTTGCCTCAGTGGAGGCCAAGCTTAGCCCCTGCTGTTTTTTTCTCTCATTTTAATATCTAACTCTTTCTTTCTATATCCCTCCAGCACAATAAACTGAGCCTTTTCAAGGGTGGCCCTTTACAAGTGAAGTAGTTCATAAGAGGGAGACAAGTCTTTTAGCTACATATTTAGCATGTTAGAAATGTTCACTGATATAATATTGATGCTAAGGGTCCATTTGGTGTTTCTCAAACCATTTTAGTGTTAACAAAGACTCATCCTGGTATAATGGGAAGAACAACTACTCTGGACTAGTCACAGCATCTGCACTAACTAGTTTATGACCCTGCGCATGTCACTTTCAAGACTATTGTGGATCTGGTCTGCAGGGAAAGGCAGTTAGACTAGAGTTGGATCGTCTCGCCGAGGTCTCTGTAGTATGGGCACGCTTGTTGGCATTCTCTCTTTGCTCAATCTGTTGACTTCCAGCAGCTGACAGGTGAGGTCCTAGCAAGGACCTTAGGCTTCTTTTGTTGCTAGAGGTGCTGTTTTCCTTTGAAACATTCAAGCCACACAGATGGTTTCTATGGTAACAGGTCTCTCATTTTTCTTGTGATGCAGATTTTTTAAAAGGTTCTTCATTGATATGCTCTTTAGGGTTGGTGATCTTCTAACCTCTAGCCCCTTTGCTTGGACAAAACATTTATTTAAAGACTTTCCCCTCAGGAGTATTGTAGACATTTCTCCAAGAAGAGTAAGTAGTTGCTAGTCATACTAGCACTTGAGGTTTCAGTCTATTAATAAAGCTTTATATCAATTAGAAGAGGAACTGTTGGATTCGTTGATTAAACAGTAATACCAAGAAAACTGATATTCTGTTAGAATCATGACATTTTATTTTACTTTTAATTTTTATTATGTAAAATTTCCAAACACAAAAGTAGACAAAATTGTATGAGGGACAGCTGTATACTTACTACCTAGATTCAAAATTAACATTTTGTCATATTGGTATGGTCTGTTCTTTTACTGAGAGCAAATCAGAGATGTGTATTTAGAGGTGAAATGTCACCCTTGAAGGTGTTTTTCTTCTTAACCGTTTATACTATCCTTAGTAAAACTAACTATTAATTCCTTCATATCATTTAGTACCTAATCTACATTCAGATTTCCCCAGTTGTCCCAAATGTCTTTCACTCATGATTTGTTCAAACTAAGACCCACTCAGTATCCATACATTTGCATTTGATTGTTAGGTTTAAATCTAGAAAAGTTCCTACTACCCTCCTCTCCCCGATTTATCAGAGGTCAGATATCCGGTAAGATATTCCACCTTTGAGATTTGTGTGATTCTTTTCTTCTTGTTTTCATTTAATTTGTTTCTCTATCCTTCATATTCCTGGAAACTGGAAGTTAGGTCTAAAGACTTGATTAAATTCAGGGAAAACATTTTTATTAGGAATGCTGTTTTCTTCATGCAATATCACAATCAGGAGAGACACAATATTTGGATCTTGAAGACTGTAAGACTAGTTGGTTTGAAAAGCTATCTTTTCCTGGTTTCCTAGGATAAACTTCCATAGAGAAGTTCCTTTTTTAAAAAAAAAGCCTTTTTATTAGTTTGAAGATTTAATGTGATTCTCCTTTCCCCTGAAACTGTTCCAGTTTGATTTCGGAAAGTAAAGGTCAAAGTAGCATTAAATTACTGAATTTTCCTGCATATAAACCAAATAAATAGTTGGTTAAACAGTATTTTGCAACTGAGGTGCAGCGGCTCTGGGCTCTAGCAGATGGTTGTTATCAGCCCACTCTTTCTAACTGCTCTCCTGGGCTGGCAGTTAGCTTGACCCTCTCTTCTCCTTCAGCCTCCGTATACATAACTATTGATATTTTATATTTCTTTTAGAGAATCTGATTTGCTTTCTTCATTTCCTTTGCTGTTCTAGGCCTTGTCACCTCATGGCTGCAGCAACTCCTGATTTGGCTTTCCAGCCACTGGACTCACCAGGTTCAGATTTCTGGTGGCTGGTGATCAGGCTCTCATCTGGAAGTCAGAGGACAGGGGTCAAAGTCCAGCCCTCAAACCAGCAGTTGGCTCTTCTTCAGCAGGCACTTAGTGTTTCCAAATAGAGCATCCGTTTCCTCATCTGTCAAATGAGGATAATAACTTTTGACCAATGCAGAGTGTGGCAGGACTTGAAAGAGGTTATGAACTAAATGTAAATTTTAACTTGAACAATGCTCTAAAACAGAGGGGAATTTGGTTTCCGCCCAGTGCATGCATGACCCATTCAGGCAGTGTACCTCTCCTTTTATTGTTTCTCACCTCTGTATTTCATCTCATATAGTACCTCCTTCCCTCACGCCCTCTAGAAAACCCTCTCTTCCTTTCCTCGTATCCATCCTTAAGGCCTGGCTCAAATCTTTATCTTCAGTTTAGCCGTATTTCTTCTCCTGGCCCTTATTTTTCCCTTTATGTAAACTATTGCTTTTGTAGTTTAACTATAGTCATTCTCCAGATATTTTTACACATAGACGTCTTATTTCCTCAGATCTTAAGGTTCTTGAGGTCACAGTCTGACATATTTGTGTCCAGCTTGGAAATTAGTACAGGACTTCTATGAAAACATGATCATGTTACCTTTGAAACTGATTTCTAGTGCATTGGCTTTAGGGGCCAATTGGTTTCTTAAATGGCTGATGTTTTTTCTGGGAGATGGGTACAACTTTCTTGTGTGAGGTCCTCCTTCCTCTATTTTTTGCTGGGCCATGTGGTCCTCTCTGTCACCTGCTCTGAAGGTGGCTCCAGCTTCTTCCCTTTGTCTCTCCTTGTCACTCACCCCACCACCTCCCACCTCAGTCTCTCTTCCAGGCCTCCTGTGCAGAGCTCACAGTGTTCCGTGCAAGTTGTCACCCTGTGACTTGGTGACTGCAGTGAGGGTTTATGGTGAGGAATTATATTGCCCACTGTTTGGCCTTGCTGAACAGCAAATTAGAGCCGGTAGTGGGTCCATTTTCAACCTTCATCCACTCTCACCCCTTAAAAACCTACGCTCCCAGCTTGACTGGTTATCGGAATCATTTGGGTTTTTAAAAGACGTAATCCTGGGGTCACCCCGACACCCAGGGAATCAGACTTTGTCAGGGTGGCTTGGGAAGCTGTATTTTCCAAGGCTCCCTATGATTGGCTGCATTTGGGACCCACTGTTCTAAAAGATGATCCCTTGTCCCTTAATCATTTGTCATGAATGATAGAGACTTGCACACCCTGCTGGTACTTATTTGTCGGATAGCATTACAAATGGTTCCATAACATCCGTCAGTGTGAAATCTCATGGCATAAGTGAAAGTAGGATGATAAGGGATGAGCCTATTAAAGGCTTTGAAGCAAATGGATAGTTTATCAGATTGGTGTGCTCTTTCTTTAGAACTGCTGCACACCAGACCTTGTTACCACCGTCTGTTTCGTAAATTTCATTTTCAGTGAAACAGCTGGATTGTGAAAGGTATACAGAATTATCCAATTAAAAAACTAAATTTGACAGGTGTGTATTTTTTTTAATGATTCCTTGAATACACTGTGTTTCTTTCTTTAAACAGCCTTTTAAGGATCTTATTTTCCACAAATAAGAGTAGTAAACTGTGACTAGAATGAGAGTTCTTTGGCTTAGGTAACTTTGAGAGTTAATAGTGTATATGATTGGGAACCTTCAGTTTTATCCATGAATAAATCTGAATAGTTTAAAACAGGTGCTTTTCTCTTCCTTAGTACAGAAAGCCACTAGCCATTGCTGTGCACATCTCAGAAGCTCACCAGTGGAGTGGGAGGGGTAATTCTGTTGTAATTTGGCATCGATTTCCAACACTCGCAGAGTTGTGCAAACCAGGAACCTGGGAGTCATGTTGAATTCCTTTTTCAAAACCATCCTCTTACTTGTGAGGACCCTGCCACCCAGGTCACAGACTGCACAGAGCTTGAAAGAGAACTCGGGTCTCTGGACTCTTTTAACTCATTCCTTCTACTTTACCATACTACTTCTTGAACTACTGTGCATGTGGTTCCCTAAGACCCAGTTAAGTAATTTTGGGTAGAGAGATTTTATGTGCTTCCATTTTCTCATTTCAGTGTTTTAATGTCTTATAGATAAACTGTAACAGACATTACTGTTGTGATCAAGAAAAAGGTCTTAATTAACTTCATATATGAAACTTGTCTCTCAGGGAGAGATGTTGTGTTCATAAAAACAGCTGCTGAGAGGATGGGAAGAGCATACTGCTACTGTATTTGCTGAAACATGCATATCAATACTCTTTTGAGGGCAGCCAGCATATTTATTTCCATAGCCTCGGCTATGTATTTTTTTCCCCAGCTTCATTAAGATATAATTGACATGTAACATTGTATAAATTTAAGATGTGCAATGTATGGATTTGCTACACTTATATGTTGCAATATGATTACCACCCTTTTAAGATCTACTCTCTTAGCAACTTTCAAATATTTAATACAGTATTGTTAATTATAATTAAAAAGCTGTGTGTTAAATCCCCAGAATTTATTCATCTTCTGACTTGAAGTTTGTACTCTTTGACTAACCTCTTCCCGTTTCCTCCACCCTCCCAGCTTCTTGTAACCACCATTATACTCTCTGTTTCTACAGGTTCGGCTTTTTTAGATTTCACATGGAAGTGAGATCATACACTGTTTGTCTTTCTCCGTCTGACTTATTTCACTTAGCATGATGCCCTCAAGGTCCATTCATGTTGTCTTAGCTATATTTTAGTTGCTTAGATGCAACATAGGAATTTATCTCTGCCAAGGATGGCAGGAAGGAAAATTTCCAAAATAACCGAACTTTGACTTTCTTTGCAATGCACTGGATCTTTCCTGCTGACAAACTTGCAGTTTATGAAGTCAGTTCATGGAGCATATCAAAGCTGTGCAGCTGCTCCGCCTACTTCAGCAGATGGTGCGAATGGTTGTCTAAAGTCATCTTAGTTTCTGTCATTATGTCAGTCTGTGGAATGTTCGGGTTCATGCTTATTTTGGCCAGTTTACAAATGTTAGCTCTGTCTTGTTAAGTGCAAAAAGCTGTGCCTGTTGGAATACTAACAAGAGGTGTATTACCGTGATGGAAATGAAAGCAGAGATAGTGATTTTCTTTTCTCTTTTAATTTGCTTTAATGTTGCTCTTACTCGTAGGACAAACTTTTCAAACAGGAGGTAGAAAACAGAAAGTTTCAGTGCCACACTCAGGGCAGAAGCCTTTGTTTTAATTGCAGAGTGTGATTTAGGGAGGTTTCTGAAGGTGTTTGCAGCATTGCGTGAAGCAGGCTGTGTCTTCCCTGTGGAATCCTTCTCTAGTCCCAGTCCTGTGCAAGGGTAACCTCAGTTGCCTGCTTTTTTTTCAGGAGAAAAACAAAACACCAGCCTGTGTATGAACTCCTCAGTTTAAAAAATCTTTTTTTTATTAATGAAATATCTCAAATATACAAGAAAAAGTATAAAGAACTAATTTAGCCAACATTCATCCAATTTTAGCAAACCTTAATATTTTACTATAATTGCTTTAAGAAATACAGATAAAGCTCATAGTTATCTCTCTCTGATCCTGCTAGCCTCCCTCTGCAAAGTTAACCCCTATCCTGAATTTGATCTCTTACTCTCATGCCTATTTTTATACTTTCATTTTATGTGTGTGTCCACAAACAACAGGTAGTATTGTTTCTACTTCATTTAAATGGACATACTCTTGTCAATGAAAAAAATTAATCAATAGTCAATCTAAGTAAGAAATGGAAAATTTTATTTGAGCCAACCTGAGGATTATAACCTGAGAGACAGTCTCTCAGAGAACTTTGAGAACTGTTCTGAAGCGGTAAGCGGGGAGGTCAGTACATATGTGATTTTGACAAAGGATAATCAAGCACACATCTTGGTCAAAGGTTACTGCTACTCACAAGGAAGAGATACCTTAGTTAAAGGTTTTAGTGCTTTTCTAAGTAAGATGTATAATTGTCCTTCTGATGCACATTTAAATTCCTATTATTTGTTATTACCAATAATGTTGCCATGAGAAGTCTTATGTTCCCTTGACCATGTGAGTTTCTTTGGAGTCTTCTATTTTAAGGAAGTAAATCACAGGGTAAAGACTGAGATATTAATTAGATAAAATGGAAGATCTCAGTTTAGCTCTGGCTCTGTGCGTGGTGTGTAGGGTACTGTGTGGAAACGCCAAAGCCTTCAGCTACAACACTTACCTCCAAGGTTGGGAGAAATCAACCCAGATAACAGTGGTACCTGGAAGTACAATGAAGTAAGTACTCTATGCTGGTTGAGGCAGCTCTAATGTTAGAGGGTTTGGGCCAGTGATTCAGATCTTTCTCCACGAAATCAGGTGGGCTTATCTTTGTTAGCCCCTTGAGTTGATTTAATTCCAGCCAAGAGTGAAGAGGCCTGATGCCTTGTTAGGTCTCACTCTCTGCATCTTGTTCTCTCTTAATTCGAAAACCAGTGAGCAGACCCCATTCTCTCTTTCCTGTCCCTTAGGATGGACGCATGTTCAGCATTCCAGGTCTTCTTCCATTGTCTTTAAATGCTGTCCTCCAGGAAGATGGATCATCTGTGCAATTCTGACTTCCTCAGAGATCTCTAATTTTTGGTGCTGATCACAAAACATCCAGGATAGTGCTAATTACTGTTAACGCTCATGCAAAAGAATGTTCCTTAGATATAATTTTCCTTTTTTTTTTTTTTTTTGGTGGTACGTGGGCTTCTCACTGTTGTGGCCTCTCCCGTTGCGGAGCACAGGCTCCAGACGCACAGGCTCAGCGGCCAGGGCTCACGGGCCTAGCTGCTCCGCGGCATGTGGGATCTTCCCGGACTGGGGCACGAACCCGTGTCCCCTGCATCAGCAGGCGGACTCTCAACCACTGCGCCACCAGGGAAGCCCTAATTTTCCTTTTGTGTGGAATTTCCCCTAGGAGTTTCCTTTTACCCCAGCAGAAACAGCTCTGTGTTCCTTAATATATATGATGTATCAGTAGGAGCATTTTCAAGGTGTAAAGATTCTATGTAGCAGCACAGAACATGGAATACCTCAAAACAGCAGCTCTCAAAGTGTGGTTCCCAGACCAGGAGCATTAGCATCTTCTGGGAACTTGTTAAAAATGCAAATTCTCAGGCTCACCCAAACCTCCTAAATCAGATGCTCTGGGGGTGGGGTCCAGGGATTTGTGTTTTAACAAGCTCACTGGGGGAGTCAGAACTTCTGCTTCAGAGGGTGCTTAAATACTTACTCTGGGTCATTTGTGGGCCTGCCTTAATGCACTTTCAGGAAGGGACAAAATGCTTGAGGGATGGCTGCCCAGCAGGGTTGTTTGTTGTCATTGCTTAGTTATGAATGACATGAGAAAGGTATACTTTTATACTTTTTGTGTGTGGTGTTGTTATAGATAGGCCTTCAACTTTTGGAGGTGGCTTTGGTTTCTTTCGTTGGTTATGACCAACAGTAGGAAATAGAATGCCATAAATCCTTGTTTCCAGGGTTACCTCCTTGCTGCTGATAACAGACAGGAAATTAAAACAATCCGTGATAGTGTTTTGTTCTTATTAACCACAGATGGTAGCTTTCAGATATGTTGGAGCAAAACATAAATAAATACAGCAGGGAGACTTCATTACTGAAGAAAAATGATTAGGCTGGGTCAAGTTTATAGTCTGGGTCCATTTTAATGAAATGGGATATAGGCAAAGCATCAAGGCTCCGTTATCACACAAAGCATCACAACGTATGGGGTCGCTAGTTGTTTTCTTTTTAGTTTAGTTTTGAGTATGTAAAACATTTACATGATTTCAAAGTCAAAATTATGTAACAAATTTTATTCAAAGATGACTCATTTTATCATATCCCTTTTTGCCTGTTCTTTTAGTCCTTTATGGGTAATCATTTTTATTTGCTTTTTGATTTATTCTTCTAGTGTTTCCTTTTGAAGATAAGTGTATATATGTGTGTATATGTTCGTATCTCCTTTCGACTTTCACACAAAAGGTTTCATAATATACCACAGCTTTTAAGCTTTTTTTGTTTTTTATTATTTTTTTTGGCCACACTGCACAGCACGCGGGATCTTACTTCTCCAACCAGGGATAGAACCAGTGGCCCTGGCAGTGGAAGTGTGGAGTCTTAACCACTGGACTGCCAGGGAAGTCCCTGTATGCCACAGTTTTTTTTAAAGTTAGCTCTATTAAGGTGTAACTTATATTCAATAAAATTTACCAACTTTATGTGCACAATTTGAATTTTGACAAACTCATAGCCACCAGTACAACAAAGGTTTAGATGGTTTCCATCAACCAAAAAAAAATGTCTTTATATCCTTTTGCAGCCAATCCTCTGTCGCACCTCTGTGGTCTCTGGTAAACTTTCTGTCTGCTTTCTATCACTATATTTGCTTTTCCTAGAATCTCACATAGTTTTTTGTGTGTGTATGTCTTTGACTTCTTTTACTTAGTATAATTCTTCGGAGGTTCAACCATCTTAGTACATGTATCATTATTTTATACCATCTTATTGCTGAGTAGTGCTCCATTGCTTATATATTCTAGTTGATGGGTATTGTTCTGTTGTGTGTTTTTTTTAGGTTAATTTATTTTTAAAAATTTATTTAGGGCTTCCCTGGTGGCGCAGTGGTTGAGAGTCCACCTGCCGATGCAGGGAACACGGGTTCGTGCCCCGGTCCAGGAAGATCCCACATGCTGTGGAGCGTCTGGGCCCGTGAGCCATGGCCGCTGAGCCTGCGCGTCTGGAGCCTGTGCTCCGCAAAGGGAGAGGCCACAACAGTGAGAGGCCTGCGTACCGCAAAAAAAAGAAAAAAAAATATTTATTGGCTGCATTGGGTCTTTGTTGCTGTGCACAGGCTTTCTCTAGTTGCAGTGAGTGGGGGCTACTCTTTATTGTGCTGTGCGGGCTTCTCATTGTGGTGGCTTCTCTTGTGGAGCACAGGCTCTAGGGGCACGGGCTTCAGTAGTTGTGGCTCGTGGGCTCTAGAGTGCAGGCTCAGTAGTTGTGGCGCATGGGCTTAGTTGCTCCGTGGCACATGGGATCCTCCCGGACCAGGGCTTGAACCCGTGTCCCCTGCATTGGCAGGCGGATTCTTAACCACTTCACCACCAGCGAAGTCCCTCTGTTGTGTTTTTTTAAAGTTTTTATTCTGAAATAATTTTAGACTTACAGAATAATGATAAAAATAGTAAAAGAGATTCTCTATATACCCTTGCCCCAGCTTCCTCTAATGCTAACATCTCCCATGGCCATGGTGCAATCATCAACACTATGAACAAAACTACAGGCTTTATTTGGATTTTAGTTTTTCTGTTACTTTTAGTTGTCATGTGTCTTTAGTCTCCTCTAGTGTGGACAGTTCCTTGGTCTTTCCATGTCTTTTTATTTTTTAATTAATTATTTATTTTTTTGGCCACGCCGCGTGGCCGGTGGGATCTGAGCTCCCCGACCAGGGATTGAACCCAGGCCCACAGCAGTGAGAGTGTGGAGTCCTAGTCACTGGACCACCAGGAAATTCCCTCCACATCTTTTTAAAAAGAGTTCTTCTTTAGGTATTTTGTAGAATGTCCCTCAACTTGTGTGGTGATTAGACTGCAGTTACAGATTTTGGGGAGGAATTCCACAGAGGTGATGTGCCCTTCTCATGGTCTTATGTCAGGAGCTACATGATATCAATATGTCTTATTACTGGTAAAGTTAACCTTAATTATTTGATTAAAGTGGTGTCTGCCAGGTTTCTCCATAGTAAATTTATTACTTTTCCTTTTCTGCAGTCTGTTCCTTAGAAGCAAATTATTGCTTTTTAAATTCTGGTGTACATCAATGTGTATGGGAACATAGTTTAGCAACTCTCTTAATTATAGTAATAGTAATAATATTATCTGTCGCATACCCCACCTGCATATTTCTAAACACAAGTGGATTATCTCATTTAATCCTCAGGATACCTCTTTGAAGTAGATACTTTTTTCATGCCCATTTTTTTTTTTAATATTTGTTACTGTTTTTCTATTTCGCTGTCCTTATTCTTTGTTCCTATTTTTTCCACTTTTTCTGCCTTTTGTGTTTTTAAAAAATTTTTTAAGATGTTGGGGGTAGGAGTTAATTAATTTATTTATTTTTGCTGTGTTGGGTCTTCGTTTCTGTATGAGGGCTTTCTCTAGTTGTGGCAAGTGGGGGCCACTCTTCATCGCGGTACGCGGGCCTCTCTTGTTGCAGAGCACAGGCTCCAGACATGCAGGCTCAGTAGTTGTGGCTCACGGGCCTAGTTGCTCCGCGGCATGTGGGATCTTCCCAGACCCGGGCTCGAACCCGTGTCCCCTGCATTAGCAGGCAGATTCTCAACCACTGCACCACCAGGGAAGCCCCTCATGCCCATTTTATAGCTGAGAAGATTGAGGCACAGAGTGCCTTGCCCAAGGTTCAGCAGTTAGCAATGGAGCCAGATGCTAACATAAGCCTAACTTGAGGGCCAGCATTTAACACGTGCCACATGGTTGTTGTCAGAGCTTAGAATGGGGTTGCTCTCATTTTTTGCCAGAGAAAACAAATGAACACTTCCTATATTTGACAATTCTCTTTTGTTCTTTAAGAAAAATTTTTTTGTTTTTACTTTCAGGAAGATTCCTTGTGTGACTAAAGATTTTAGTCAGCTATGCATGGCAGTAACATTACATTAAAATCATGGAAAACTCCAAGATACTTCGGGGAGCATTGAGGATCTATTTTTGGACTTCTTTCAAAAATAGGACTGAAGGTTAGGACAGAGTATTCAGAAGAGAAAACTGCTTTTGGAGGAGTATTTACTTAAAGAATGGCCCTGAGCCTTTTCCTCCCTGGATTTTTTTAGCCTCTCTTAACCAGGGTGTCATGTTTATCTGTGTGTCCAAACCCCACATGTTCACTTTTGTTTACCACACTAATAACTGCTGTATTACACAGTCAAATGTGTCTCTGAATAGCCTAAATCGGGGGATGACAACTGCGGTTAAATGATAACTCAGTATCTGTGAGCCTCTCTTCTGGTAGCAACGGAACCACTGAAGGTCAGGCTGTGTGGGTGTACATTTGCACATCTTCCCTGTGACTCACTCAGCAGCTTGCCTTTCCAAGGGGAAATAGCAGTATGTGGATACAAAGCTCTGTTCTCCTCCCTTCTGTCTCATGCTGTGTAGATTGGGTATCCCCAAATCCTTGAAATCACATACCTAGATGACTTGAATGTATCTAGTCTGCCAAGCTGTTCAGATATGAGTGCAGTTTTTAAAAATAAAGTTTTTGTTCTAATGTCTGTTGTAAGCCTGGCCATATATGACAGAGTCCACAGGTTAAACAAGACACTGTTCATCACCCAAAGCCAACCTGGACAGGCACACACGTAAAAGCTATAGAATTAATTTCCCTAGGAAGGGAGGAGGAAGGCAACTGTTTAGAATGAGTCTGATGCTTGCATACAATAACTAGGAAATTTTATAAGAATAGAAAATTATTTGGGGTGGTAATAACAGAGGTCAAGTTTATGGGTATCTGGATCTAGCTTTAGAAATCGGAGAGGTAAGAATTGTTTTTTTCTCAGATATAGTTTTCTACACATTTGTTATAGAGAAAGTGTTAGGTACAGGAAAATGTAAGGAAGGGAGTGAAAGTAGACCATTCCTATCACCAGAAATACCCACTCTTTTGTTTTGCATAATCTATCTCCTTTCTTCCCTCCCTCTTTTTCTCTCCCTCTCCTATGCTACAAATACATTGGTAATCCTGCATTTTCTATGTAATACCACATCATAAGGATTTTCCCCACCATTTAAAGAAAAAGACTTTGCTAATGTGGTGGGAGAAAAATAACTAGTTTTAATTTGCATGCCATTAATATTTTAGTTAGGATTAACATTCTTATGTTATTCTTATGTTGAGTGTCAGTTCACACGTACCTACAGGGTGTTAGCTTTTCTATTCTTCATCTTACTATAAAATTGGAAACGTTACTAAAGCAAGCCTCTGATTTCAGATGTCCTAAATGATGCTATATTTGATGAAGATCATGATGAGATGGTGATTGTGAAGGACATAGACATGTTTTCCATGTGTGAACATCATCTAGTTCCATTTGTTGGAAAGGTAAGTTTTTCTGTGTCGTCTCCTAACAGTGTTTAAAAGCACAATGACAGTTTTAAAGTTAGGATAATTATATTTTAAATTGTCACCTGCTAATTCCTAATATCGCAGATATTTAGAATTACACATAAACATTTACTCTTTATCAACCCTACTAATCTAATAGCTGGAAATTAACAAAATAAAAACAAAGTAGCACAAGGCCCTCTGGGCAAGCATTTCACAGTAAATACCATGTTAATAGGTTAAAATAATGAGATTAAAGACCATCTTTTTTTTTTTTTAGGTAGCTGCTGCAGGCTCTGAAAACCTTTGTCCTTTATTTTGACTTGATCCAAGATATACTTTTGTATAATATGACATGAGCAGTAATGATTGCAGAATATCTTGTGGCAGAGGTTATAGTATTAGTGGGTTTAATTTGTTTCCAACCCTTTCTATTTTAGGAAAAATGAATCTGTGAGCTAGATAATGTTATCTAGTTTGCCGTAGTTAAACATTCTTTTGAGAACATGTGGGTTACCAAGAGTTGTCCTTTTCTCTTCCCTCCCCCCATATCATAATTTTATTTTATTTTGACTTTATATTAATAATTTTCAAATAGAAGACTTACAGGAAATAGTGGTATGAATATCTAAACACCCATCACCTAAATTTAATGTGTTAACAGTTGCTTCATATTTGTTTGACCGTAATGGCTTTTATTATGTTGAGATATGTTCCCTCTATATCCACTTTGGTGAGAGTTTTTGTCATGAGTGGATGTTGAATTTTTCAAATAATTTTTCTGCATCTATTGAGATAATCATGTGGTTTTTGTCTTTCCTTTACTTAACGTAGTATATCACATTGATTTGTATGTTGAACCATCCTTGCAACATGGTGTTGATCATGGTGTATGATCCTTTTTATGTATTATTCGATTCAGTTTGCTAACATTTTGTTGAGGATTTTTGCATGTATATTCATCAAGGTATTAGCCTGTAATTTTCTTTTATTTGTAGTGTCTTTGGTTTTGGTATTAGGGTGATGGTGGCTTCCTAGAATGAATTTGAGAGTGTTTCCTCCCCTTCAGTCTTTTGGAATAGTTTGGGAAGGATAGGTGTAAGTTCTTTGTATGTTTGGTAGAATTTCCCCAGTGAAGCCATCAAGTCCTGGACTTTTGTTTGCAGGGACGTTTTGTTTTTAAATTTTTTATTACAGATTCTGTTTCACTTCTAGTGATTGGTCTGTTCAAATTATCTTTCTTCTTGACTCAGTTTTGGCAGGCCACAGGTTTCTAGAAACTTGTCCTTTTCTTCCAGGTTGTCCAATTTGTTGGTATACAACTGTTTATAGTATTATGATTTTTTGTTTTTTGGTATTTCTGCAGTATTGGTTGTTATTTCTCCTCTTTCACTTCTTGTATGTTTGGGTCCTCTCTCTTTTCTTCTTGGTGAGCCTGGCTAGAAATTTGTCTATTTTATCTTTTCAAAAAACCAGCTCTTGGTTTTATTGATCTTTTCTATTTTTTTTAATCTCTATTTTATTTTCTTTCTGATCTTTATGATTTCCTTCCTTCTGCTTACTTTGGGTTTTGCTTGTTCTTCTTTTTCTAATTCTTTAGGTGATAGGTTAGGTTGTTTGAGATTTTTCTTATTTGAGGATATCCTGTATTGCTATGAACTTCTCTCTTAGAACTGCTTTTGCTGCATTCCATAGATTTTTGTAAGGTTGTGTTTTTATTGTTGTTTGTCACAAGGTATTTTCTGATTTCTTCTTTGATTTCATCATTGACCTATTGGGTTTTTAGTAGCATATTATTTAGTCTCCATGTGTTTGTTTTGTTTTGTTTTTTCCTGTATTTCTTTGTGGTTGATTTCTCATGTCATACCATTGTGGTCAAAAAAGATGCTTGAAATAATTTCTGTCCTCTTAAATTTGTTGAGGTTTGTTTTATGACCTAGTGTATGGTCTATTCTAGAGAATGTTCCATGTGTGCTTGAAAAGAATTTTTTTTTTTAATGTAGTGTCCATCCTATAGATATCAGTTAAGGCCAACTGGTCTAGTGTCATTTTAGGACTTCTGTTGCCTTATTGATTTTCTGTCTGGAAGATCTATACATTGATGTCAGTGAGGTGTAAAAAGTCTCCTACTATTATTGTTTTCCTGTCACTTTCTCCCTTTGTTACTATTTTTATATATTTAGGTATTCCAAAATGGATGCATATACATTAATGAGTATAATATCCTCTTCTTGTATTGATCCCTTTATTATACAATGTCCTTGTCTTTCTTTATGGACTCTGTTTTAAAGTCTATTTTGTCCAATATGAGTATTGCTACCTCTGTTTTCTTGTCATTTCTATTTGGATGAAATATCTCTTTTCATCCCTTCACTTTCAATCTGTGTGTGTATTTTGCCCTGAAGTGAGTCTATTGTAGGCAGTGCATTTTGGTTTCTTGTCTTTTTATTCAGTCTGCCACTCTATGTCTTCTGATGGGAGCATTTAGTCCATTGACATTTAAAGTAATTATTGATCAGTATGTACTTATTGCCATTTGAAAACTTGTTTTCCAGTTGATTTTGTAGTTCTTCTTTGTTCATCTCTTTATGTTTTTCCTTTTGTGGTTTAATGGTTCTTTTTTATATTATGCTTGAGTTCCTTTCTTTTTGGTTGTTGTGAATCTGTCATGTGTTTTTGATTTGTGGTTATCCTGGTTTTCAAGTATGTTGACCCATAACTATATCTACTTGCTTTAAACTGATAGTCATATCATATAAGTTTGAACATGTTCTAAAAGATCTACATTTTTATACTCTCCTTTCCCATATTTTATGGCTTTGATGTCCCATTTTACATCTTCATGTTTATTCTTTTGCTGTTAATTGTAGTTATAATTGCATTTCAAATTTTTTTGATTTTTTTGCAGTGTAAATAAGGTAAACATTATTTACAATGTCATCTTAGTTTCAGGTGTACAGCACAGTGATTCAGTTATTGTTTTTTACTCTATGTACTGGCTTATTTAAGTGATCTTCAGTCCTTTTATATAATTGCTTTTCTTATTTTTTATATTTTATTTTTGGCTGCATCAGGTGTTAGTTGTAGCATGTGGGACCTTTCATTGTGGCATGCAGGCTCTTCATTGCGGCGCTTGGGCTTCTCTGTAGTTGTGGCACACAGTCTCCAGAGCACATAGGCTCTGTAGCTGCGGCACACAGGCTCATTAGTTGTGGAGCATGGGCTCAGTTGCCCCATGGCATGTGGGATCTTAGTTCCCTGACCAGGGATCGAACCCACGTCCCTTGCATTGGAAGGTGGATTCTTAACCACTGGACCACCAGGGAAGTCCCATATATTTGCTTTTCCTATTGTGATTTTTCCCTATCCTATAGATTCTTTTTTGTTTTAATTGAGAACATTTTTTTAAATTAATTTAATTTTGGCTGCATTGGGTCTTCATTGCTACACACAGGCTTTCTCTAGTTGTGGTGACTGGGGGCTACGCCTCGTTGCAGTGCGCGGGGCTCCCATTGCGGTGGCTTCTCTTTGTTGTGGAGCACGGGCTCTAGGCGCGCAGGCTTTAGTAGTTGTGGCTTGTGGGCTCTAGAGCACAGGCTCAGTAGTTGTGGCGCACGGGCTTAGCTGCTCCACGGCATGTGGGATTTTCCCAGACCAGGGCTCGAACCTGTGTCCCCCTGCGCTGGCAGGTGGATTCTTAACCACTGCGCCACCAGGGAAGTCCCCCTATAGATTCTTGCTTCTCTGCTATTTAGAGAAAACATTTCAATATTTCTTTAAGGGTAGGTTTAGTATTGCTGAATTCTTTCAGTTTTTGCTTGTCCGAGAAATTCTTTATCTCGCCTATTCTAAATTATATTCTTGCTGGGTAGATTTGCAGGTTTTTCCCTTTCAGGACTTTGAATATATCATGCCACTCCCCTCGGGCCTGCAAAGTTTCTGCAAAGATATCTGCTGCTAGCCTTATGGGGGTTCCCTTGTAACTGTTTTTCTCTTGCTGCCTTTAGAATCCTTACATTAACTTTTGCCACTTTAATTATGATATATCTTGGTCTGGGTCTGTTTGTGTTCATCTTGTTTGGAACCCTCTATCCTTCCTGTACCTGAATGTATTTCATTCTTTAGGTATGGAAAGTTTTCAGCCATAATTTCTGATACATTTTTGATCTTCTCTCTTTTTCTCCATCTGAAACCCGTTACGAGTTGGTTGGCACACTTTATATTATCCCATAGTTCTCATATGGTGCTTTCATTTTTTTTGGTTTGTCTTTCCGTCTGCTGTTCTGATTTCCATTATTCTAGCTCTCAGATCACTTATTTGTTCTGTTTTATTGCTTCTAGATTGGTTTTTGTCTTGGGAATTGAGTTATCTAATTTTGATTGGTTCCTCTATAGTTTCTAGTTTCCTGTTACAGTGATCTGCATTTCTATCTATAATCCTTTAGCATTTTTATTACCTATATTTTAAACTTGGGGTCTAGTTGACTGGTAAAGCCTGTTTCATTATTAGTTCTTTCAGGGGATTTCTCTTCTCCTTTTAATTGGGAGTAGTTCCTCTGCTTTTTCATTTTACTTAACTGTTGTTTCTCCTAAATTCATAAAGTTAATCTACTGTGGTCTTGAAGGGGTGTTTTAATGTGGGAGTGTCCCTGTGTGAGTCCAGTATTTTTTGATGCAAGGGCTGTTTTTGGTATGCATGCCAGCCATGTCTTTCCTTAAAGTGTACTGGCTGTCATCCTCCTGATAGCGGATGTGATTGGTGCGTCCAGAGCCTGAGCTGGCTGTCGGGTGGGGCCTCCTCTTTGCTCCGTGGCTGTCACATACGGGGTGGGGTGTGCTCCCCAGTGTTGGAGCAGAAGCCCAGAGGGTCAGGTTCAGTAAGGCTCCATGGCCCTTGAATGCATGCCCTGTCTCAAAGCATGTGGCTGCTGAAGCAGGTGAAGCCCACATGGTCACAGTGAACCCAGGCACCACCCATGCACGTATCCGCACCTCTGCTCAGCAGCAGCCCAAGGCCACGTCCCTTTCTCCGTTGTGTTCGTCCCAGGCCTAGCTCTAGGCTGTGATGTGGAGTGGGCTGGTGAAGGGGGCCAGAGTGCAATGACTGCAGGAATCCAGGTGCTGCTGCCTGGGACCTGGGCTGCCTCTGTGGTGGACCTCTTCCAGGACCTATCTGCCCCAGATCTGGCACCGAGCTGTAGTGTGGGGTGGGCGGACCTGGAGTGCTCCTGGCAGGTAGTGAGCCACTGTTTACTCCACCCCAGAGGCTGTCCACCCCAGACGTTTCTGTGGTGCCACCCAGTGTGTGTGCTGACCAAGTCTGCCATGGCTGGACTGCCCCTACTGTGTGAATGCTGACAGTGGACTTTGAGTTTTGGCCCAGACCACACCCCAGGCCCTCTGGACTATCTCTTTGAAGCTAGGCTGGGTCCTCTCTCAGGACTTGTCCATCCGGGATTCAGTGCCTAAGCCCTGTGTGTACTAGCAGCACCCCTCCCGGCCCTGGCAAGCGTTTTGGACTGGAAGTGTGGCCAGGTGGAAGCCAGCGGTGCCCTCTCTCCCGATTGCTGGCCAGCCAGCTTGCGCACTCCTTGCAAGCAGAGTCCAGGCCCCTCTAGCCCCTCTGTCTATTCCAGCAAACCTCCCAGTAGGCAAGGGGGCCCCTCAGGGCTTGGGCCTGCCCCTGTGGACCTTCCCTCCTTCACAGATCCCTCCCAGGGGCACCGGTCCTGTCCTGATGCCTTTTTTTTTTTTTCCTCATCTTACCTGGTTACACAGAGAACTTTCTTATAGCTTTGGTTATATAAGAAATCTGCCAGTTTCCAGTTGGTGTTCTGTATGAATTGTTCCAGGTGTAGATGGATTTTTGATGTGCCTGTTGGGGGAGGTGAGCTCTACGTCCTTCTGCTCTGCCATCTTGATCCTCCTCTTGCATGCATTTCTCTTGGAATATACCTAGGAGTGGATGTACAGGGATACAGGGTATACCTGTGTTCAACTTATTAAATACAGACTTTTAGTTTTCCAAATTGGTTGTACCAGTTTACATTTCATATACTCTCATGAGTCCTAGTCACTTCACATCCTCATCAACATTTGGCACTTTCAGTCTTTTTAAGTTTAGTATTCTGATGTGTATGTAGTGGTATCTCTTTTTAAAACCTTTTATTACAGAAAATTTCAAACATATCTAAGAATAGGTATATTAGTATATAACGTTCCACGTTCCCATCAACCAGTTTCAACAGTTATCAGTAAAGGACCAGTCTTGTTCTATATACGTCCCCACTGGACTATTTTGAAGCAAGTCCTAGATAACATTGTTTTTTTCTATAATTTCTTCCAGCATATTTCTCTAAAAGATAAGGATTTTTTAAAGAAACATAACTGATTTGATTATCAACCTAAAAAGTTGGCAGTAACTCCTTCAATATATTGAAGTATGTTATAGACAACATGACTCTTCATTACTAATCATTAATACCTATCTCTAAAATATTCTTACTTATCCTCAGTAGCACTACCATAGACAAAAGTAACAGTAATTCCTAAATAACATCTAATAACTAACTGATATTTACATGTTTCCAGGTGTCTCAGCTGTCTTGTTGGTTTAAACCAGAATCCAAATAAGGGTTACACATTTGCACTCGCATTGCATTTGGTTGTTATGCATCTTCTTAATCTACAATAATCTCCTCTGACAGCCCTACCTCCAGCCCCACCCCAATGACGTTCTTTACTGGAGAAAGTAGGCCAGTTGTTCTGTAGAGTGTCTCAGTTTCTGTGTTTGCTCCATTCAATCTCTGCCTTTTTCTATAAACTGGATTAGATCTAAAACTTCCTAAGTTTAAGGTTAAACATATTTGACAAGAGTAGTTCGTCGGGGTGGGGGTGCTGAGGATTCCGTATTCCATCACATGAGGAGGCACACAACTAATGATGCTGGGCCGTGACAGCAGGGTTATGTATTTTCAGAAATGAGGGAACCTTTGAGCTCATGGCTACCTTTTATTTTAAGTGAGAATATCAGGCTCAGGAAGCTGTGAATTGTCCAAGAGGACATAGGGAGTTAGTGACTTGGCTGGGGTCAGACCCAGGAACTTGATCCTGTACTCAGCCTCTCTCCACTGTATCCTCCTACCTTCTGCTCTGATTACTTCTGTGTCTGTGTTCTTACTAACTCGGTTTTTAAACATACTGTTCAGTGATCATTGCCTAAAGTGGCCATTTACAGGAATTCCCTGGTGGTCCAGTGATTAGGACTCTGCTTTCACTGCCAAGGGCCCAGGTTCGATCCCTGGTCAAAGAGCAAAGATCCCACAAGCCACCAGTGTGGCCAAAAAATTTAAAAGTGACCATTTAAATGACAGGATCTTTGGGAAGACTAAAAATAGTATAAACAAATAAATTATAGCTCTGTATATAAGTGTATAAATTTCAAGTGGTACTTCTGTACCTTGGTTCTATGGGAAAGTTTCAACTCTAATTTTCCTTTGAAATACCCAATGTTCAGGTGCTACTTACCTTTGTCCTTCTGCTGAGCAGGAAGGCAATGAATTGGTATTCTCAGACTCCCAAAGCATAGTGCCTAACAGATGAAAAAAAAAGAACAAACACTAATTACTCCTGGATTATTCAAGTGTACGGTAAATATTAGGTGAACAAATGCAACAAATGCTGGCAAACCATGATGCAAATTAGTTGATCGTTTTATATTAGGTAAATTGATTGCCTATAAGTGACCATTTGTTAATCTTTTTGGAGAACTAATATTCTATCATACTTAACACTTGGCTGAAAGACATGTAACTTTTTCATATTAGATATTAATCAGTGCTTTTTAAGATTATAGAAATGGCTTTGCCTTATAGTAGGTCCTACAAGAACTTAGGTCTTAGGATCCAGATTCTTTCTGAGTCACAACTTGTAGCTGTGTCCTTTTCCTTCTGTCAGGAGGATGGTGTTCTCTAGCAGCTTAGAAATGGGACTGCCCAGGATGACAAAGAGCACAGAGACCCTCTTTCTGTGCAACAGGGCAAGATTTTTAAGGCCACCATGATGTGTAGAATGGCAATATTTATACTTACAGTTTCAGCCATTTAAAGGAGGTTTTCTTAGCTACATTTTAATGTTGCTGTGGGATAATTAGCACTTTCCTGAGAAAGTTTCCCCTCAACAGAGGAAAGATTTTCAGAATTGTATCAAGAGCTTAACTCTACCAGGAAATACCACAACTATACTTCAAATTTGTCATTTTATTAATAGTCATTCTTATTTTCCTTTTAATTTATGTGATTTTTTAACTGCTTATGTAAGTGCTTCATTTTCTGTGTCTTAAAGCTTCTAGATGTTTTAAGAATCTGTTTTCATTGTGTTGAACTGCACTGTAAGTATACTGTGTTATGTTTCCTTTCGTCACAGAGAAGTACTGTGTTTTCACTTAGCTCATGATTTCTGTCTCTTCTCTGAAGGTCCATATCGGTTATCTTCCTAACAAGCAAGTTCTTGGCCTCAGCAAACTTGCTAGGTAAGTATGACTGTGTAGTGAATAAGAGGACAGGTTTATAGGACCTGCCCCTACATGGTGAGAATCTTTGTCTCTTGATCAATGTGGATCTAACTTGGAAGGTACATTCCAACTTACTTTATAGTTGCAGAGACAATATATAGACAATAAGTATAATCTAAGACAGACTAAGAGGACCTGAAAACACAAATGCCCTTTCCTTCTCGCTCCCCTATTGCCTGCCTTCCTTCTCCACCTCCCACCTGCACATCCTTGAAGCCTTACCTCACACTTCTCTCAGTAGAGCCTTCGCTGACTGGAGAGGACCGGAGGGTGCATTCAGTTCAGCCCCCATTTTTTAAGGGTGGTTTAGCTAACTGCGGGGGAGAGGAAACTGGCACAGAGGTCTAACTGCACTGCTCTTTGAAGTGGGGGCCTCAACCCTGCCTTCCACTGTACCTGGGTACCTCCACACATCTCTGCATCCTGTAGGGCCAGTTGGTTCACGTCTGGTTCCGTTGCTTCTACAGACCCAAGACCATGCCTTCCTTGGCTTTTTCAGCTTTTTTTTTTTCGCCCTCAGCTTTATTCTGAGACAATACTAACTCTCTCTATTTCTCTTTCTGCTACAGTCTTTTTTCATTCTTTATCCTGTGGGTTCTGGCCTTTGCTACCATTTTTGAGTTTTAGGAAAGAGTGGTGATATATACAAGCATGGTCTCCTGTGTTTAACTAGAAGTCAAATTGAGGGTCAGTGTTCATATATCTCTGATAGGGACAATAAAATATTGGGGACTAGACCTAAATACCCTTTTGTGTAGTTTCCTTGTATAGAGTTAGCGAGTTGTGGGTGATGGGGAAATACTGGGAGGCGTATGTGTTAAAGGAGAGTTAAAATGAAGGAGTAGGTAATGAAATGCCATCAAGAGTCCCCCTCCTTCTAAAAATAAACCAAGCTAAGTTTGGATAACTTGACTGAGGTAAAAGTGACCATATCAAAATTGGAATAAACATACCTTTGTGATCAACTGACTATCTGTGGCTCTGATATGTTCCTGCTTCTTCTCCACTTAGACGGTCCTGAAATGGTGGTCCAGATCTTTTTCAATTCTGTGTTGGACTCTGTAAACACCGCCCCTGCAATCTGACGCCTGCTCTCCACAGCTGTTCTTTTTACTTTGTTTTCACTTCCACTTTCTTACTCATTTCTTCTAGGGATTAAGGAGAAAGTAGGTAGAAGAGACAAATTTAACTTCCCTAGTTTCTGACTAGTTTCCCTAGCTTCATTCCTACTTGGCAATCTCACTACCACACAGGACTACTTGGTAGCATGAAAGGATGTTCTTACATCATAAATATAATTGCTTCACTGCAATCAGGCTCTTAATACAAATGCAAACATGTTGGTGCCTTTCAGTGATCTGTACCCAATGGCAGTGCCAAGGAGTGGCTGAAAAATAGTATTGGTGGTGATGGGGGTAATCAACCTTATTATAATTTCTATTAGCGACCTCCTCTCCAATAACTTACTCCCAAGCAATAAAGTAATATCAGCTGCATACAAGTGTCTTTATTATAATTGGTTATCCTTACCATTTTATAATACATAGTCTAAGATCAGCAGGCTTGCTGTGCAGACACAGCTGTAGGCTCACTCCCCTGGTTCCCTCTCTTCCAGCAAGATTGCCAATCCTCCACCTTATATAGAAATCCTGGCACTGCTCCTGCCTGTATCAGACTGCCCATGTGTGAAAGGTGTAGCATAGACAGTTTTCATATTATAAAAAGCTTGGCAGACCACACTAGGCCATGGTCTTAATGTAAGCAGTCTTCTCTAGAAGACCACACTGTGTAGGCTGTGGGTAACACTTTATAGAAATGGATTCGAGAGTGATCTAGTGAGATCTTGGAAAAAGTGGTGACTTGGAGGTAGAAGGGAATAGTCTTTGGTTATTTCCTTTCCTAGTGAAAGGAAAAGCTCTCCAATAATTAAGCTTTTATGAACAATACAAAGGAGTTAATTATTAGCATGTGGATTTGTCCTTACACTAATAGGATTAAAATGTAAGAAAAAAAGATGGAGCAGTAAACCAAAGAACTGAACTCAGATATTTTGTAAAAATTTTGAATAAAGCATCTATTAAATGAAACAGGAGACTAAGATATTATCCAACTGCTTATTCCTTATAAGAAGTTGGAATATTTAGGGAATGAAAAGGAATAAATAAGGCTAAATGTCTTAGCAAAACTTCACTGCTCATTTTAATCTTGTATGTGAAGTTTGTTATATGCTTACCTTTAAACGACTGACCTTTCAGTGCCAGGGAAGTCAAATATCAAACAGTAAAGCTTTAAGTAACAAGAAAATGCCAAAAGTGAGTTGATCTGGTTTAACTCTAGTAGAATTCTAGAGTAAATTTAGTTTGAATAGAAACTCCTTCTGTTGCTGAAAATCCATTAAACATGTATTCATTTTCTTGAATCAGAAAATTGAGTGAACACAATTAAATCTTGAATATAGAACTGTAGTGCCTCAGGTAGCCATGGTTCAACTGTTGGGCACCTACTGTGAAAGGACAATGTGCCAGTTATCATGGCTGCTAGAGAGAAGTAGGACAGAGCCACTGCCCTCAAGGAGAGTGGACAGTACTCGGCAGCAGGAGCCACAGACGTGCCTGGTTAGGAGGTCTGAGTTCAGAGAAGCCAGGATGGCTGTGGCCAGGCAGGACTGAGGAGACCCAGAGGTAGAGGGCTGAACAGAATTCTTAACAGAAGAGAAATTCCTGTAGGTATAGTTAATGTATAAATAAAGGCAAATCAGAGGGTAGGAGCAAGGCATCTCCCAGTGGATGGGGAGCAGGTTGATTGATACAAGAGATTTAGGCAGAGGTGACTGGGAGATAGTTAACAAGGGTAGATTAGTTCACAAAGGGAACATTAGATTACAAAGGGAACATTGTTTTCTTGTTTCTCTATGCTATAAAAGTAACTTACCAGTTAAACTTAAGTACAAGTGAGTGAGTAAAGGGAAAACTTTTCTTTCCTATTTTCATTCCCCACTAGAGATCTTTCACTATCCTTCTGGAAGATTTCAGTGTAGCCTTAAAACTACTAGCTAAACAAGGCAAAAGGGGATCATATCCTATATTCTATACTACTATTTTTTTTTAAACTTAAAATACCTTGAAATTCCTTGGACATCTTTTAGTCTAAAAAAGTTCCTTTTAATGGCTACATAGTATTTCTTTAATATAATTCATTTAACCAGTCTTTGATATAAGTATAGCCTACAGTTTGAGACTACTGTCAAAAATGGGAAAAAGAAGAACTTTGGTGAACACGTCCTTATCTGTTTCCTGACTCTGAGTCTGTAAGATTGGAGTAGGATTTGCTGGGTTAAGGGTAGCTAAATTTTTGATGTTACCAAATCGCTCTCCAGAAAAGATCATACTGATCTATACTCTAATAATAGATTAAAGGTGTGTGTTTCTCTACCCTTTTGCCAATACTGGCAAACACTGAAGAGTGTGAAACCCAAACAGGTAAGTAAAAAATGGTACCTGTTGTTTTAATTTGCATTTAATCAGGTGAGGCTGAATTTTTTCAGGAACTTCCTGCTCTTAGTCTTTGCTAATTTTTCCATTGGGTTGCTTGTCTTTTTATTACTGATCTGTATGAGCTCTCTGAATATTAAAGCTGCAAATAATTTTTCCAGGCTTGTCATTTGTCTGTTTTCTAGTAGTAGTTTTCATGAAGTTTAAAACCTATGTAACCATAAACTCATGTTTTTGGGGGTTATTTTTATGGCTTTATTTTTATATTTAGATCTTTGCTTCATCTGGAAATGTATTTTGGGGCAAGGAGTAAGGGGGAATCCATCCATTGCTGTTGTATGCTCACTGACCCCCTGTAACACCTCCACTTCCCTCACATCATCACCACGCTGCCTTCTTGCTATCCTCGCTGCCACTCTCTGGGCCTTCATGTTCCTCCTGGGTTATGTGTTAAATTCCTAACTCCTGTCCTCCTCATATGCTGCTAGGATGTTCTTTCGCAAGTGTGGATTTGACAAAAGCTATGGAGCTGCGAAGGGGCAGCATTAATAAAGTTCAAGCTTCTTACCTTAGCTGACAAGTCCCACTGTGATCTGGCTCTAGTCTTGCTCTTCTTTCACTTTTTGCTCTAGCCACACTTGAGAATTTGCAGCCCAGTGTCAAGTCTAGCTTGTCAAGTTATATGAAGGCATCAGAAATACTTCTAAGGTTTGCAAGGGTTAAATTATACCATCCATCCATGGGTTCTTCCTGCAAAAGTATCACCAGATTACTTTCCCAGTTGCCAGAGGAGGAAGAGGAGAGAAAGCATAATGCAAGAGAAAACAGATCAAGCACAGATGTTATAAGACCAGTAAGTAGGCTATTTAAATAAGCTGTCCACTGGGTTAAATCTAGTATCCAACCATGTCCCCCTTTTAAAATAATAAAATGTTAATAAAAATCAAGGCAAAATTTGTCAAAGGGGATAAAGTGAGTCCTCTTATTTTGAGAAGGTTGTATAATAAAAGTGGTCATGAATCTTCATCATATGGGTTCAAAACAAAACATGAACTGGCTGAAATGCATAGAGAAACTGACAAACCTGAAAGGAGTAGGAACACTAATTACCTCTCAGTCTTTGAAGTGGACAAAAAGGATATACACAGCAGAGTAATAGAATTTTGGCCAAAAGGTAAGCTTAAACTTAAAAAAATTGAATAGGCTGTTGTGTAACAAGAAAACTAGAAATTCAAGATTAAAAACCCAACTATTTAGAAGTCAAAATTTTTAAAAATTCCTTAGACATGATAAAAAAATCATGATGCTAACACTATATAAATTGTATACAGTCTTTACTACAAAGCCATTCTTTGGAACTAACACCAACCCTCCCCAAACTCTTCCAAAAGATTTAAGAGGAACCCTTCCAAACTCATTTCAAGACATTATTCTGATACCAAACCAGACAAGGCCAGTACAAGAAGAAAATTACAAGCCAATACCCCTGATTAATATGGATGCAAAAATCCATAATATATTAGCAAACTGAAATCAGTAATTCATTAAGAGGATCACACACTATGATCAAGTGGGATTTATTCCAGGGGTGCAAGGATGGTTCAACATTTGCAAACCAATCAATGTGATATACCACACTAACAAAATGAATGATAAAATCATATCTCATTAGATTTAGAAAAGCATTTGACAAAATTCAGTATCCATCCATGATAAAAACTCAAGAATAGAAAGGCAACCTACCTCATTGCCTGTGTAATAAAGGCTATATATGACAAGCCCACAGCTAACATCTTACTCAATGATGACAAGCTGAAAGCATGAAAATCTATCATAAGTTGCTTATAAGTCTGAGAGAATAATTCTATTTAGAAATGAGGGGTTATGTAACTAAGAATATGCTTTAAAAACTTTAAAAAACAGGTTAAAGAAAAAGATGGACAGGAATGAAGCAAGCATTAGAAAACCTGGATCAGCTAGTAACCATTAGAAAAAGTAAAATTAACGTTGGGAGAGGGGTGGAGGGGAAGGGGCTGGACCCAGTCAATTTACTAGGCATTCTTTCAAACTTCTAAGTAACCACTAGTTTTCATGTTGTGTAGGTAATTCAAGAGCATGGAAAAACCTGAAAAGCTATACAATTAATTAGATGAAGCTGTCTGTCCCTGATAACAAAGCCTGATAAAGCTGTTAATTAGAGACTACCCTCAATTATGAGTAGTCATAAAAATCCTAAATATCAAAAAACCTACTTCAGTAGGCTACAAGCACTGTTTTCATCATCCGAGGAGCTTTACTTCAAGAATACAAAAATAGGTTACATTAAAATTTGAGAACTACTGATTCCCAAGAGTATGGTAAACTAGATTGTAATGATATCTTGGTATAGCATACTAAGATATAATGTGTGTTAACATTTCACACATTAGGGGAAATATGAAGCAGTTATTGTAAGAATCCACAAGAATTACCCAACACTGGGGCCAAAGTCAGGGTTTTGTCCTCCCTATCTTCCCCTAAATATTCTGGGGAGAGCAGGAAGAACCACCCCTAGGCACATAGTCACTTAGGTGTGGGGTCAGAATTCACATTACCTGTGTGGTCCTCAAAAAACCCAAGGCAGTTATTTAAGATGTCACTAAGGAGGTAGCCTGCTAGCACCTAGCAGAAACAGTGCATGTTTGGATACTTTTATCCAGGCTTCAAAGAATTCCCACAAATGTTCCTAAGAGCATGTGTTCACTGAAAGTAAAAGAAAGTCACCATGAGCCAGATTCAGCTAAAACAATTGGTCAAATAGGGCAGATACCAGAGTTATCAGATACAGAATATACAAGTGTGTTAGAAAAATAAGAGTACTGAGGGGGCTTCCCTGGTGGCGCAGTGGTTGAGAATCTGCCTGCTAATGCAGGGGACATGGGTTCGAGCCCTGGTCTGGGAGGATCCCACATGCCGTGGAGCAACTAAACCCGTGCGCCACAACTACTGAGCCTGCGCGTCTGGAGCCTGTGCTCCGCAACAATAGAGGCCGCAATAGTGAGAGGCCCGCACACCGCAATGAAGGTGGCCCCCACTTGCCACAACTAGAGAAAGCCCTGGCACAGAAACGAAGACCCAACACAGCAAAAATAAATAAGTTAGTAAACTCCTAAAAAATAAAAAATAAGAGTACTGAAAGTTTGACAAAAGGGCAAGAAACTTTCAGAATTAGCTAGGCAGATTGGAAAAGGAACCAAATATAACTTGTAGGAAGAAGAGATGTGATAATGGAATCTGAAGTCCAGTACACTCACATCAAACAGATTTGGCACAGCTGAAAATGAGTTAACCCAAAGAAAGGTCTGAAGAAACTACATGGAATACAACACAGACAGGTGGGAAGTATGAATGAGAGTGTAACATATGGAAGACTAAGAAGGTATAATATGCCGTTCATTGAAATTCCGGGGGTAAGAGGCAATGGGGTAGGTGTAGTATCAGAGAAGTTAACAGCTGAGACGTTTCCAGAGCATATGCAGCCTATCAGTCTTCAGATTCAGAAAGCCTAATGGATCCCAAACAGGACAAATGAAATTAACCCCCCATCTAGTCACAACATAGGCAAGAGTGCACATACTCAAATACCATAAAAGCAGCCACACAGAAAAGTGTTACCTACAAGGTAATAGCAACTAGACTGACCGCTGATTTGCCTATGGCAGTATTGAAAGGCAGATCAATGTCAGTGTCAAACTAGAATTCTATTCCCAATAATTACCTCTCAGCAAGTTATCTTGACAGATGAGGGCAAAATAAAGTTTTTTTTAAATTCAGTGAAGCTATATGTTGGGCTGCACCTTACAGGCCTGCAAGCCCTGTAGTTGCCCAGCCTCAAAACTGAAGAAAGAACCTAGAAACATCAACAGTTCAGTGGACAGAGGGATCTTCCTAGTCCGAACAAAGGTCCTGGAGCAACACCTCACCGTGCTCGGCAACAACCTTCTCTACTCGGGGTAGAAGGCTACCACTTATAGGGGAAATTGATGTCAGGTTGGCTCATCAGTTACCAGGGAAACTAGCGGCTAGGGCAGGGGGCAAGCACAAAGGCGGAAACTGATGAAGCCCTATAACTAGGAGGATTGGATAGTCATGTGAGTGAAGCAGGGACTGATCAAGCAAGAGGACAGCCATCTTGAATGGCCTGACCATACCCTCTACCCTTACATACCCTGCACGACCCTTACAATCTTGGTCCACCCCTCTTTCGTAGTGTCCCTGGGGTAAGGTATGTAGAGGGGCACTGCAGCCAGATACCAGAAATGCAGTACAGACAGCAGCAGCTAAAGAGTAGCAAGAGAAAGCAAGGTGCTTAGCAGGTCCATTTACCATAGAAGTCCAGAGGAGGAGGACAACGGCATCTCACCGTAGACCCAGCAATGAGACTCATTTTGCGGCGAGCCCACTGTTGCCTCCCAGCCCTGGAACAGATTCCCTCCCCTCAGGCAAGGGATAAAATATAAGATGTTTAACAGGCACAATACAGGGGAGGTCATGACCATTAAGCAAAACATAAGCAATAATAGCATCCTGAGATAACGTGGTTTTTGTCCTGGCCTGCAGAACCACACCGCCTGTCCACCCTCAGTCCCCACAGCCATGCCTAGTATTGGAGAGGCGGTGTAACAACCAACCACAGGGTTAATATAAATGCTGCCTTTCTCCAGTAGGGGCCCAGATTAATTACCTCAGCAGTCTTAGGTGGGGCTGGGTAGGAGACAGGTGAAATCACTAAGTCCCTTTCTAATCCTATTCCCCAATGGAGCGGCAAACCCAAACCACCTGGGACTTACTGTCAGTTCCAGGGCCATTTTATAATGTGTTCCCCTTGGGGTTAGATCCTGTGACAAGGGCAAAAACGAGTTATTGTCCTTCTGTGGTCAACAGCTGAACTCGGATGGTGTTGACTAGTTACCTCTGGGTGAACATGATGTAGGCACTGGGACCACTGATCCTGGGATGTTCAGTTATAGTTTGTAGGGCTTGAGGTAGCCTCCTGGCCCATGCGTTGAGAGGGCCAGTTTCCCATCTCAGTTGGTAAGTAGTCCATTCAGCCCTTCAATTAGCCGGCAGCAGTGAGGTTGTAGGGCAGGTGGAAATGCCAGCGTGTCGTTTCTATCAGCCCAGTCCTGAGCTTCACAGCTGGCAAAGTGGGTTCCTTGGTCGCTATCGATGTCCACCAGGGTCCTGTATGTCACAAGCAGCTGTTCTAGACCCCAAATCATGGTTTTCTGCATTGCTCGATGACTCGAGTAGGCCTTTTGTAGTGTCTTCCACCTACTGTAATGCACTGTAGACTGCATATGGCTGTTGTTCCATGACACTATGTGGTTGCTCCGCCCCCTTCCACAGCTGGGACCAGAAGCCCATGGGTACTCGTATTAGTTTGCCGTTGCCACAGACCCCAACCAAATCCTCCCAGGTAACTGGCCACGTCCAATTCGCAAGCCTGCCCCTGAGTTAGTATCCCTAAAGCCTGTGTCTGTAATTGTTTAGGGATGGTGAGTTGGGGTATGCTTGTATATTCTAGATATTCCAGGTCCTTGAGTTTTGTCTATGTTCACCAGCCAGCCCAGTGCAGTCAGATGAGCTATGAGCGCGGGGCTGCTACTTTTAAATTGGAAAGAGACTCTGAGGATAACAGGCTATCATCAATATAATGGAAGAAGAAGGCATCTCTCATGGTAGTCAGCTGCCACAGGGCCCCACATGGCTAGTGGACAAACACCTCGCGATTCTCGCCCCCCCCGCCAAACTTTCCGTTCCCCACCCGTATTTCCCAAACTTTCCGTTCCCCACCCGTATTTCCCGACATCTCTGCATTCACGGGAGTTTCCTTGGCCTCCTGGCTGGCTCAGCAATTATTGGGCTGCGCCTCGAAGGCCTGCAAGCCTTATGATTGATTGCCCAGCCTCAAGACTGAAGAACGAGCCCCAAAACAGTGACAGAGACATCGACGGTTTAGTGGAGAGGAGGCTCTTACCAGTCCAAAGCCAGGTCCTGGAGCAACACCTCACCGTGCGCGGCAACAACCTTCACTACCCCGGGGGAGAAGGAGGCTACTATTTATAGGCGGAATTGACATCAGGTTGGTTCATCAGTTACCAGGGAAACCAGCGGCTGGGGCAGCGGGCAAGCATGGAAGCAGTTACTGATTAAGCCCTATAATGAAGAGAATTGGATAGTCATGTGAGTGAAGCAGGGCCTCATCAAGCAGGAGATGTAGAGAGAGCAAGACAACAGCCATCTTGAATGGCCTTCATACACTATGTGATTATCTTTAATGCTGAAAAGACAGAAATCCGACACCTATTCTTTACTTGAAAACGAAAAACAAACTAGGAATAAGAAATGATAAACTCTGAGCATAGGGGCCCTGTTCGCCACATAATCATATACACAGTAGGCACTCGATAACGAATGACCCTCTTCTGGCACGGTCGCCAGCAACAGGCAGGCACCCGGGCTGGCAGTGAAATGTTAGAGGCATTCCTGTTAGGGTAGGCAGCCCACCTGTGACTGACTTCATTGGCTGTCGCAGGTATAAAGAAGCAAGTCATCAGTTCTGAGTGGCACAGTGGGGGAAAGGGCCATAACATACCTCATAGGTAAGCTGATACTTAAATTAAGTCCAAATTCATGACTAAAAGGCCAAATTTTAAAGAAAAGACCCTTCCCGTGAATTGCGATCCTCAAATGTGTAATTCTGTAGCCATCTTTACATTTTACAGCCAGAGTAAAAGATGTTGAAAGGGGAAATTCATCACTTGACAGATTGTGTTATGAGCTAAGATCAGGGGCTTTTATTTGGAGGGGGCGGTTAATCCTACTGAGTGCTTATGTAGACCTGTATTATAAAGAGATGTCTGAAGAAGTCTGTTTAGCTCTAATCTGATTATCCTAATAGGTTTAGTTGGTACATAGTTGATATTTGTCTGCTATTAATTAACAAATAGTCTTTATTTTTAACTTGAGCTTTAAGCTCTTATTAAACAATATGATTAATTAGAACACGTGAGATGTGACCTAAAATTGATGACATGGGAGCTTGAAAATTACTCACCTCTAATTGTTGTTTTTCCTAAGTGAATGTTTCACTTAATTCTCTCTGTCTTTGGGGACTTAGGGAAGCACCACTGTGTCATGGTTGGTGGTCTCCTTTAGACCCTCCCTCTTCTCATTTACTTGTAGTTTTTGTATCTTTCTGTCCTCCTCCTATAAGCATTTATCTCCTGCCCAGACCCTACAATTACTTCAATAAAGCAATTATTCTTTAGACTTATGGGGAAACCTTGCCAATTTCACTTCAAACAATTTATAATTAACTAAAACAATTCTTTCTTTTCTAGGATTGTAGAAATCTATAGTAGAAGATTACAAGGTAAACTTTGAAACTACTTTATTTACAGAAAAACATTTTTTATTAAGGAAAGAGTATTTTTTGTTCTTATTACAAGTGTAATATATATGGCTTATAAAAATCAAGGGAATTCCCTGGCGGTCCAGTGGTTAGGACTCGGTGCATTCGCTGCGGTGGCCAGGGTTCAATACCTGTTCAGGGAACTAAGATTCCCCCAGGCCGTGTGGTGTGACCAAAAAAAAAAAAAAAAAAAGAAATTAAAACTTCATAGGAATATAAAACAGAAAGTCTGCTGTGTTTCAAGCCTCCAGAACAAATCATTGTATTTGCACATTCCTTCACATTTTATTGCATATAGCAACACTTAAAAAATCAATCTACTTTTATTATAGTATTTGAAAATCGGTGTCACCTTCTTTTCCCCCTACTTTTTCACTTACCAAATCTTAAACATTTTTTCACATACGTGTAACCATCTCATTCATTTTGCTGGCTGTTCAGCATTCCATTGTACAGCTACGCTGTGGCTTGATTTAACCAGTTCCTTCTCTGATATTTGGGGACTTTGTCAGTTTTCAAATAGAGGCAGTGCTGAACACTTAATGTTTTCAAAGATGTTGTTTATTCAGCACAGGAGCTACATTATTTAGGTTAAATCGTTGATTTTCAACATTGCTCTAAGTACAATTCAATAATTGGACTGTAGCTCCTTTGTTAACCCTGCTTCAAGCTATTTATTCATTTACTTTACTCTGCCTCCACGGGGGTGCTTGTTATCAATATTTGGTCAGTCTTTCTGCACACCTAAAGAGACATTCATCATCCTGATCTGTTCCCTTCAGTGGTGCTGGTGGGCACCAGGGGTTCCTTAGTTCCCCTTGGCACCTGTACTGCAGGTGAGGGGACTGAACAGGGGCATCCTGTGTCCCAGACAGCAGAGCAAGCAAACTGGTAAAAGGTGGTGTGTCTTGGCTCTTAAACCTCACCAAAGTCTTGCTTTTTAAGATGTCAGATATTCTAGAGACAACAAAAGCTTCCAGGTCTCTGTTCGTGTCAGACTCTTAAACTGAGCTCCTTGTCACATCCACAGTTCAAGAGCGCCTTACGAAACAAATTGCTGTAGCAATCACAGAGGCCTTGCGACCTGCTGGAGTGGGGGTAGTGGTTGAAGCGACGTAAGTCCGTGTTTGCCTTTAATAATGTCCCAGTGGTGTTTTGGTCTGGAGGTGTAGAGAGTCATAGACTTAGGCGTAGTGAATTTGCACAACAGTGCAAATCAGTCTTCTCTTGATTTCTTCTTTAGCTCTTTGTTGCTACGAGCAGAGTTTTCCCAATATTTTGTGACACATTTGAAAAATAAAGAGTTGTACTTAAGAATAGGTACACAGGGCAACTGAAGACACTTCTTTAAGTTAGAATGAATTATGAGAATTGCGAACATCTTGTGGGCAGTCTTCACCCATTCTTTTGTCATGGCGTGAACTGTGCACTGTGGGTGCCGTCCAGCTTCACCCACTGGGGTCACCGATCTCTGGATTCTGCCTGGTGAGACCAGCATGCCTCAGTATTTCTCGGAACACCTAAGCTAGCTTAGTGCTGTCTCGGTCCTGAAGATGGATCAAGTGAGAATCCTGAATTTCTTTTTATCTAGAAGTTGAGTATCTCTGTAGACACTTTGTATTAGTTTCACCCAGGAAGAAAATTCTATTTTTCCCCCTCTGACTGGATGCCTTAAGGACTCAACCACTGATAAGGATAAGAGCTGTAAGGCTTAGGAACTTAAAAAAAAAAAAAAGTTTTAGACCAAATTTGTCTAAGAAGTGACATTTTGATTTACTTGGTAACTGTGAACTCAGTTGAATCAGATTTAATCTTTCGGGCTGCTTGTATTTTAAAAACCAAACCAGCAACTGTCTACTCCTTGAAGCCACGTTTGTTGCCTTGTTTTGTAGACACATGTGTATGGTAATGCGAGGGGTACAGAAAATGAACAGCAGAACCGTGACCAGCACGATGCTGGGGGTGTTCCGCGAGGACCCGAAGACCCGGGAAGAGTTTCTGACTCTCATTAAGAGCTGAACCTCAGCGTGTGCCACATGGTTTACAGATTGTGCAGCTCGTAGCCTCATTCGGTCTTAACTGTTTGTACATTCCATTTCCAGTTGTTGTTTATCCCTTGTCATTAATTGTATTTAATAATTATTTAAAGCAAGTCAAATAAAGATAATTAATAAAGGGGTAATTAATCTACTTTCTTCTCGCCACTTTTTAGTGGCAACCTTCAAGCAAACTGCCAATAGTGTAAGTTACTTGCATAAAACCACTGCCTTTCAGGTAACCTGAGGGTGCTGGGAAGGGAGAAGAATTCATGTGTTTTGTTCAGAGTATGGTAATTTGATTCAGAAGCACAGGTGTGTTGGGAATGGGAGAAAACTATGACCAATATATTTATTTTATTCTCCCCAAACAAAAATGGCATAGTGCTTAAAATAATTAATGTACACTGTGCAGCATTGCTCTGCAAATTCAAAGTCCAACAGGCTCCACTTTAATCATGTTTATTTAACTGCCAGTGATACTTTATTTTTTATATATTTATTTTTTAACTATCCCGTTGTAACATATGTCACCAAGGGAAGGTGGTGGAATATCTATGTTTTTTAATTTCACTGTGAGTTAAAAAAAAAAGCAATTTCTACCTTCTATTCTTTTTAAAATTCAAGTACAGGGAATTAGTTCCTGGAGTTGTTTACGAGTGTATTCTCATGTCAGTATACAGGGATTTAGACATTTAACTCTCTGTGCCTTGATGAGAATATCACACCATTTAGAGTGTAGATACCTTTGCCTTTTTTAAAAAAGCCATTATTTTGTAAGGCTTAGTACTGACATTGCAAATAACTAGCTCTCACAGTTCTACCTTTACACATTTCTTGGGAGCTTACTTTGTGAGTTCCTTGTAGATGCCTCAAAACTTTTTTTTTAACTTATCAAATATTTTTCTAAGTATTTACAGAAACTTTTGAAAGTGTCCATCATTTTCAGGTCTGCAGAACCATAGCTCCTGTGAATATGAGAGAATGCAGAATTGCACTGTGGACTGCGTTGAGCTATGTCCCATGTCTAATGAAAGCTGTATTGTTCGTGTCTGTAAAAATGCACCGTCATTATCTGGAGTGATTGGAAGCTACTGGAAGTCGGTGTTCTGGTTTCCTTTGTGGTCCATGTGGATCTTGTCTTCTGTGTAACTGTTCAAGTGGGATAGGTCTTTTAGTCCAGGAAGCTGCTGCCTTATTAATGATTATCTTAAAATTTCCTCCACTGGGGCAGTGTGGGCCAAATTAAAACAAACAAACAAAAAAAACCCAACTCTCTGCAAAAACAAACACAATTATTCTATGGAGAAGTCTCTTATTTGGTTGACATTGTGCTCTTCAAATTTATCCTGTTACCTTAACAAGGATTAACTACAATGCTTGCTGTAACTCTGGTGGTCCTGTCTCTGCCACTCTGATGCCATTTGGCTTATGCTAGGGCCAGATGGCATTTTTTTGTTTGTTTGTTTTTTTAATTTTAAATCTTCCCTACTTCTAGTTCCTATATATATATTTTTTACTTGGAGTTTCTAAAGTAGAGTGGTGGTTGATTCTGAGTTCCTTTTAAAATCTAACCTGATATAAACATTATCCTGCTTAACATTTAGAGATAGAATTAAACATTCAGCTCACGTTTGGTATTTTAAAGTTTTTACACCTGTGACTTGGAGGACCAAAGAAATTGTTAGCTGTTAATTCATCTTTCTGAGATCAATTGTATTCCTTTTTAATGACTATTTATTCTAACATTCCTTAGAAGTGTTCTCATAAAGGTCTACAGTATCCACAGTATTGGTCTAGAGTATTGATAAATGCAAAGTAATTACCTTGTCTGTTTTACTCTGGTCTGTAGTACTTCAAAATTACCTTTTCATATCCGTGGGCTTGAGTTCATTTTGGGGATTTTTAAGAATTTGATGGATTTAAATACACTGTTCAGTTTAATTGTTCAAATTGTATGTATATTGTTCCTGAAGTTGGTTTTATTCAAATTATTAAAGTGTTATGACTGTTCTTGTGAAAGTAGTTTCTTTTTGAACCACTGCTATAGATATATCAATAAATTCAATTATTTTTACTACAGTCTGTTTTAGCAAAGATACCATTGGTAAGGGCTTCTCTCCGCCATCAAGCTATTAGAATATAAATCCCAGGCATAAATTTACCCCAGGCTCTCTGTTTCCCTTTGGTATTCAGTTTGGGTATTTCTGTCCTCACCCTATTGCAGTAATGGGAAGGACAGATCTGGGTTAAGAGTAAGGAATCGGAATGGCCCACGTGTCCCTGTTCTAAGCCTAACTTTGCATAACTGCAGCTCCTGAGAACTCCACTTTTTTCTGTGTGGGAGCAGCTGAGGAGGGAAGAGCTGGCTGGGGTAGGGAGCTGGGCAGTGCAGGGAGTGGAAGAGTTTCCCTCCCTTTTATAGGAAAGAGCCTGCCTGGGCAAAACTTCCAAGTAGGAGGAAAGGTTTTGCTGCCTCTTTTCTGTCCATGCCTGGTGACCACATCATTCCCTCTATTGGGTGGACTTCCCATTCCCTGCTCCACCTAGGCAGAGGCCACAGCCGTCACTGATTGTCAGCCTGTCCAGGTGCTGGGGCCACTGGAGTGGCCTGCTGCTCTTTGAAGGACCCTGTAGCCTGTAGGTAGTGAACCTAATCACCTAAACTAGGAATGCAAGAAACATTCCTTTTCTTTTTTTGCCCCACCACACAGCTTGTGGGATCTTAGTTCCTCAATCAGGGATCGAACCCGTGCTTTCAGCAGTGAAAGCGCAGAGTCCTAGCCACTGGGAATTCCTAAAACATTCCTGAAACCACAACTCACGTGTCAATAAAACAATGAGCTGCTCAATAAGCCCAAGTTGCTGCTCCTGAGTTTTTTCACTAAAGACTGAATTGGCTGAAAGAAGAACAGAGCTGGAGAAAGTACACTCCCTGACTTTGGACTATACTACAAAGCTACAGTAATCAAAACAGTATGGTACTGGCAGAAAAACACAAATAGCTCAGTGGAACAGAATAGAGAGCCCAGAAATAAACCCATGCACTTATGTTCAATTAATTTATGACAAAGGAGGCAAGAATATACAGTAGAGAAAAGACAATCTCTTCAATAAGTGGTGCTGGGAAAACTGGACAGCTACATGTAAAAGAATGAAATTAGACCATTCTGTAACACCATACACAAAAATAAACTCAAAATGGATTAAAGACCTAGATGTAAGACTGGATACTATAAAAACTCCTAGAGGAGAACATAGGCAGGACACTCTTTGACATAAATCGCAGCATATTTTTTTTGGATCTGTCTCCTAGAGTAATAGAAATAAAAGCAAAAATGAACAAATGGGACCTAATTAACTTAAAAAGCTTTTGCACAGCAAAGGAAACTATAAACAACATGAAAAGACAACCTATGGAATGGGAGAAAATATTCGCAAACCATGCAACTGAAAAGGGATTAATTTCTAAAATATATAAGCAGCTCATACAGCTCAATATCAAAAAATAAAAATAAAAAAATGGGCAGAAGACCTAAATAGACATTTTTCCAAAAGATGTACAGATGGCCAGCAGGCATATGAAAAGATGCTCAATATTGATAATTATTAGAAAAATGCAAATCAAAACCGCAATGAGGTATCGCCTCACACCAGTCAGAATGGCCATCATCCAAAAGTCTGCAAATAATAAATTCTGGAGAGGGTGTGGGGAAAAGGGAACCCTCTTACACTGTTGGTGGCGATGTAAATTGGTGTAACCACTATGGAGAACAATATGGAAGTTCCTCAAAAAATAAAAGAGTTACCATGTAATCCAGCAATCACACTTCTGGGCATATATATCCAGAAAATATGAAAACTCTAATTCAAAAAGATACATGCACTCCTATGCTCACAGCAGCACTATTTACAATAGCCAAGACATGGGAACAACCTGAATGTCCATGGACAGATGAATGGATAAAGAAGATGTGGTATATATATATATATATATATATATATATATATATATATATATATATATGAATATTACTAAGCCATAAAAAAGAATGAGATGATGCCATTTGCAACAAGATGAATGGACCTAGAGATTATTATACGAAGTGAAGTAAGTCAAAGACAAATATATATCACTTATATATGGAATCTAAAAAAAATGATACAAATGATCTCATTTACAAAACAGAAATAGACTCACAGACAGAAAACCAACTTATGGTTACCAAATGGGAAAGAAGGAGGGAGAGATAAATTAGGAGTTTAGGATTAACATATACACACTACTATATATAAAATAACAAGGACTTACTGTATAGCACAGGGAACTATATTCAATAACTATAATGGAAAAGAATCTGAAATATATATATATGGATCACTTTGCTGTACACCTGAAACTAACACAATATTGTAAATCAACTACAGTAAAAAATTTTTTTAAAGATTAAATTGGGTGAGTTCCTTGTTTTATCACTTAATGGGAGAGCAGTTGCAGACACCAAAGGTTTTAGAGAAGGGTGTCCATCAACACAGAACACCAAGATTCACCATGATGAGCCTGGTCCTGCTGATGGTGAAGAGGAAAGTCTCAGTAGATGAGCTCAAGGGCACAGTGTAGATGCCTGACAGCCCCAACCCTTCCAGGGGCACTTGCTTTGTGTTTTAGTCTTTATTATGGAAAAAACGTACAACAGTAGACAGTACATGAGTACATGAGCCTCGCGTACCCATCATCCAGCTTCAGTAAGTCTCAACTCATAGTCATCATGATTCCTCCATCTGGATTTAAAAGCAAATCACAGACATCCTTTCACCCATAAATATTTCAGATTAACTAAAAGAAGAGGAGAGACTTCCCTGGTGTTCCAGTGGGTAAGACCCCGTGCTCCCAATGCAGGGGGCCCGGGTTTGATTCTTGGTTGGGAACTAGATCCCGCATGCATGCCACAACTAAGAGTTTGCATGCCACAACTAAGAAGACTGCACGCCGCTACTAAAAGTTCCCACGTGCCGCAATGAAGATCCCGTGTGGCATAACTAAGACCCGGCGCAGCCTAAATAAATATTTTAATTAATTAATTAATTAAAAGAAGAGGAATCACATAACCCAAATACCTTCATTATCACACAAAACAGTGCTGTAATATAAAATATTCAGTTGGCATTCAATTTTTCTCTATTGTCCCATAATTTTAAAAAATAGTTATTTGAATCAAAGTACAAATGAGGTCTATACACTGCAATTGCTTGATCTGAGTTTTTAAACTGTGGTTAAAGACACATAAAATTTACCATCTTAACCATTTTTAAGTGTATGGTACAGTAGTAACTATATGCACATTGTACAATAGATCTCTAGAATTTTTCATGTTGCAAAATTGAAACCCTCTACCCATTGAACAACTCCCCCCCTTTTCCCCTCCTCCAGACCCTGGTAACTGTTATTCTATTTTCTAAGAGTTTGCTTCAGATTCCTCATATAAGTAGAATTAGCAGTATTTGTCTTTTTTGTGTGACAGGTTTATTTCAGTTAGCATAATGTCCTCAAGAGTCATTCATTTTGTAGTATAAGGATTTCCTTTTTTTTTTTTAAAGAATTTCCTTCTTTTTAAAAGTTGAATAATATTCCACTATATACATATATACTATATTTTCTTTATCCATTCATTTGCTGATGGACATTTAGATTGTTTCCACCTCTTGGCTATTGTGAATAATACTGCAGTGAACATAACTATGCAAATATCTCAAGATCCTGTTTTCAATTATTTTGGATATATACCCCAGAAGTGGAATTGCTAGATCATATAGTAATTCTTTAAAATTTTTTGAGGTAACGCCATACTGTTTTCCATAGCTGCTGTACCATTTTACATTCCCACCAACAATGCACAAGAATTCCAATTTCTCCACCTTCTTGCCAAAACTTGTTATTTTCCAGTTTTGTGATAGCGGCCATCGGAATGGGTGTGAAGTAGTATTTCATTGTGGTTTTGATTTGCATTTCCCTGGTGATTAGTGTTGTTGAGCATCTTTTCATGTGCATATGACCATTTGTGTATCTTCTTTGGAGAAATGTCTATTCAAGTACTTTTTATAAATAAGGTTATTTGATGTTTTTGTTGTTGAGTTGTAGGAGTTCTTTATATATTAATCCCTTATCAGAGAAATAGTTTGCAAATGTTTTCGCCAATTTTGTAGGCTTCCTTTTTACTATGTTGATTGTTTCCTTTGCTGCACAGAAGTTTTTAGGTTTGGTGTAGTCCCATGTATCTTTTTGCCTTTGTTGCCTATACTTTTGGTGTCATATCCAAGAAATCATTGCCCATTCCAATGTCATGAAGTTTCCGCCTCTGTTTTCTCCTGGGAATTTTATAGTTTCAGTTCTTAGGTTTAGGTTTTTAATCCATTTTTAGTTAATTTTTGCATATGATGTAAGGTAAGGGTCCAACTTCATTCTTTTGTATGTAGCTGTCCAGTTTTCCCAGCACATTTGTTGAACAGACTGTCTTTCCCCCATTGTGTAGCACTTGTACCTTTGTCAAAGGTCCTTTGATCATACACTTGAGGATTTCTTCTGGACTGTTTGATTCTGTTCCATTGGTTTATATGTCTGTGCTTATGCCAGTACTACATTATTTTGATTACTGTAGCTTTTTTTTTTTTGCGGTACACGGGCCTCTCACTGCTGTGGCCTCTCCTGCCCCGGAGCACAGGCTCCGGACGCGCAGGCTCAGCGGCCATGGCTCATGGGCCCAGCCGCTTCACAGCATGTGGGATCCTCCCGGACCAGGCACGAACCCGTGTCCCCTGCATCGGCAGGTGGACTCTCAACCACTGCGCCACCAGGGAAGCCCTGATTACTGTAGCTTTATAATATGTTTGGAAACCAGATGAGGCCTCCAGCTTTGTTTTTCTTTCTCAAGATTGTTTTGGCTATTTGGGGGTCTCAGAGGTTTCATATGAATTTTAGGATTTTTTTTCTATTTCTGCAAAAAAAAAATGCCATTGGCGTTTTGATACGGATTGCAGTAAATCTGTAGATTGCTGGACATTTTAGCAATATTAAGTCTTGCAACTAATGAACATGGGGTATCTTTCAATTTATTAATGTCTTTAATTTCTTTTATCAATGTTTTATAGTTTTTCAGTGTACAAGTCTTTCACCTCCTTAGTTAAGTTTATTCCTAAGTATTCTATTCTTTTTTATTAGCAAACTTTATTTTCTAAAGCAGTTTTAGATTCACAGTAAACTGAGTGGAAGGTACAGAGATTTCCCATATACCTCCTGCCCTCCCCCACATGCCCAGCCTCCCCGTATCAACATTCCACACCACAGTGATTCATTTGTTACAACTGATGAACCTACACTGACACATCATAATCACTCAAAGTCCATAGTTTACATTAGTTTTCACTCTTGGTGTTGTACATTCTATGGATTCAGAGAAATGTATAATGATATGTATCCACCATTATAGTGTCATACAAAGTAGTTTCACTGCCCTAAAAATCATTCATGTTCCACAACCGTCACCTATTTTATTCTTACTGATGCTATTGTAAATGAAAGTATTTTCTTAATTTCTTTATTTTTTATTTTTTTAACTGCATATTTATTCATAGCAAATTCAAGGACATTCATTTGCAGTTGCCATTCATATAGATGTCAAAAATGCCACTTTTTGTTGTGTATACTGTGAGAGGTTAATTTCCTCTGTAGATTGTTCATTGGTTGATGTGTTTTCAAAGCCTTTAAAAAAATATTTTATTTATTTATTTATTTGTTTATTTGGCTGTGTTGGGTCTTAGTTTTGGCACGCGGGATCTTTGTTGCAGCATGCAGGATCTTTTCATTGCGGTACGCAGGCTTCTCCCTAGTTGTGGTGTGGGCTCCAGGGTGTGCAGGCTCAGTAGTTGCGGCATACGGGCTCTCTAGTCGTGGCGCACAGGCTCTAGAGCGCGCGGGCTCAGTAGTTGCAGCACGAGGGCTTAGTTGCCCCATGGCATGTGGGATCTTAGTTCCCCTACCAAGGATTGAACCCGCGTCCTCTGCATTGGAAGGTGGATTCTTAACCACTGGACCACCAGGGAAGTTCCTCAAAGCCTTTTTTAAAGCTGTAGATTCACTTCTTGCTCCCTCAGTCCCATATTCTCCTTTACAATTTATTTGGTCATTTGCTTTTGAGAAGCCCTATGTTTACCCCCAAGGAATGTCAAATGCTGGAATGTCCATGGCTGTCCAACTAAGTGAAACTTCAGCTGACCAGAAGACAAAAGGGTTGTTCTCTTCTACAGTACTCCTCCATGACCTTGTATTCCTACTCCTGAGGCAGCCCCCCTCAGCCTGGTCCTGCTCAGCCTTTACCTTAGACACAGCCCTCCTTTGTTTTGTAACTCAGAGTCACCCTCCGAGGTATGGAACAGAGTTCTCTCCCTTTTTGGGAGGGTTTGTCCTTTCTGGACAGGCTTCAGTTTTTTTGTTTTTTTGGTTTTTTTGCGGTACTAGGGCCTCTCACTATTGTGGCCTCTCCCGTTGCGGAGCACAGGCTCCGGATGCGCAGGCTCAGCGGCCATGGCTCACGGGCCCAGCCGCTCCGCGGTATGTGGGATCCTCCCAGACCGGGGCACGAACCCGTGTCCCCTGCATCGGCAGGCGGACTCTCAACCACTGCGCCACCAGGGAAGCCCCAAGGCTTCAGTTTTAAAACATCTACCACATGACTTCCTTGGCTTCACTGTGGTGTGTTCCTTGGCTGTCAAGATTTGGGTTAAGGAAGAAGTGTTATTGTAGGACTGGAATTGGTGAATCCCACAAGACTGGACATCACTTTGTGGGCCTATTCCTGGGGAATTCCAAGGTTTGGGGGACGGTCGGAGTGTTTGGTTGCCTGACTTCAGTTACATGTCCATGGCCCTCTGAGTAAGAATACCAGGCTCTGGCTGACTGGGGTGGGGAGGGAAGTGACACACCCAGTCTTGTATTTAAGTAGCTTCTTTTATGCTCTCCGTAACAGTGTAGTTATGACTTGCTTACAAATCCTGTTGGGATGACTCCTAGCACATGCAGTACACAGCCCTAATGCGTCCATCTGCTTTTCCTCTTATTTCTACATTCTCCTGTTTGGTTTAAGCAATGTGTCCACAACTCTGACCTTTTGAGAAATCCTTGAACTTCAGGCACTGACCGTGCTGCCCAGAGAGCCATGGTTTGGCTGTTGATCAGTGTTGAGAAGGCTGTGTTGAGGGAGAGCTGTGATGAAATGCCAGGGCGTGTATGAAAACTTCCTCTGAGGCTGTCACACTTAGGCTTTGTTGAGTTTCTCCTGATTTTAGAATGAGTTTCTTCTTCTTTCTCCTTTTCCTGGATCTTTTCATGTTTGAAAATGTGCCAAATGAATAGACAGATGAGATACTTTTCTTTCTAATTTGTCTTTTCGCGGGGTTTCCAATGTCACCCATGTGATGACACTAATCTTTAAAGTCATATTTGATCTTGACTGGTAAATTTCTTTATGGGGATTTTTCTTTTTTGCAGGGCCATTTCACTTCTAAAACCCAGAGATAAACTGAATAAGAAACAGAAAAGCTAGTAGATAAAAATCAGTTTAAAATGATCAGGGACCACAGAATTATTTCATAGTGGCCATTTGGAAAGTACCTTTAACTAAGGACAGCTAAACTCAGAGAAAAATTTCTCATTTCTGGGTCCTTCTGAAAGCTGATTCATCTGTGAGCAAGGAACATGTGAGCTTGAAGTTCTCATCCAAATCTTATCTGACCTTGTCTTGCTTAACAGTTGTCAAAATCACCATTTAATGAAGGGGTAGGAAAGAGAGACTTCTTATGTCAGTGCTTGATTATTGTAACAGAATTTCCATATAAATTTAATATTTAGAAAATAATTAGAACATTAAAAGTATCTGGTGTACTTAAAGTATCGATAGGTCAACAATGAATTCTCGGGACTTCCCTGGTGGCACAGTGGTTAAGAATCCACCTGCCAATGCAGGGGACACAGGTTCGATCCCTGGTCCGGGAAGATCCCACATACCGTGGAGCAACATGCCCATGCGCCACAACTACTGAGCCTGTGCTCTAGAGCCCGTAAGCCACAACTACTGAGCCTGCATGCCACAACTACTGAAGCCTGTGTGCCTACAGCCCGTGCTCCACAACAAGAGAAGACACCGCAATGAGAAGCCCAGGCACCGCAACGAAGAGTAGCCCCTGCTTGCCACAAGAGTAACCCCTGCTTCGCTGCAACTAGAGAAAGCCCGCGTGCATAGCAACGAAGACCCAATGCAGCCAAAAATAAATAAATAAATTAAAAAAATATAAAATCAAGGTGGAACCCTGAATCCTGAGAACTGATAATTTACGTTTCCTGCATTTTAGTTTTTTTGAGGATGGAAGAGAAATCTTCCAGATTTAATGTTGTGTGTGTGTATGTGTGTACATGTGTACGTGTGTGTTTGTACCCTACATTAAATCTGGAAAAATTGTTATAAAGTGCTACTTCTTTTATGGGATGTATTAAACTTTTAATAGTACTTTCCACAAGTAGTATTTCCTCAATAGCTTTCTTAAGAATATTTATTTCATTTTATCGGTGAGCAAGTTGGGCCTCAGGGAGGATTAAATGACTTGCGTTCCTGCCACTGGGTTAAAGAGTGGAGGTTCCTGTCTTGACTCTCCATCTGTTGGTCATCTTGTTAACCAATGGGCCTAAACCATGAGGTCACCTCTAGCTCACCATTGTAGCTGGTTAATCTTTTCCAGTTGACCTCTGTAACTCTGAGGCCCCACTTTTTTGAATTGGAATCAGATTTCTTTTAAAATTTTAGATTGTATGATCATGGCACAGCCACATTTAATTATTGTGCGGTATTTGCTAAAACTGAATTTCCTGCCCACAGAATGTATTGGCCTCAATCTGTGGAATCAGATTTTTGAAGATGTATGCAATTGGCTTTGCCCTTTGAACTCAAAAGTGCTGCTGGGAGTAACTTTAAGATAGGGGTGTGAACTGGCCACCTGTAGTTCCATCTGATCACACAGTCTTAAATGTTCATATTTTAAAAATACTGTGTAGAGATTTTAAACTGGTAATGTGTATACTTAGCACAAAATTCAAACAGCACAAAAGGATGTTAAGGAGAAGCTTACCCACCTCCACCCTTGAGTGAGCCAGGCAACTGCTATCACCAGGGGTATTTTATGAAATGCTTTACTATTACTGCACAATGAGAACCCTTCCCTTCTCCAGCCAGCTGACTGTATGTTCTTCCCGATGGTAGGCTGCGTGGCTCTAAAGTGGTGAGTGGTCTCTGTAACTGTCAGAATGTAAGATCCATTACAATGATTATTTCTAGAGTTCTTTTTAAGTCAATGTTAGGTGCTTTCTCAAAAAATTGTTTAGCAAAAACTTCTGCCCCCAAAATGTGTTCATTTTACAGAACTTTGACTATCTTAGCAAAAGAAAAATGCTTCTGGTGAACTGAGTGTCTGAAGCAGAGACTCTTAAAATTTGGTTTTCTTTCACTTTTCACCCTTTTTTTTTGGAATAGGCAATACATTCGTTTGCATAAAATGTGAACGCACAAAAGGATATACATTGAAAAGTCTCTCTCTTTTCCCAGCCACTGCTGGGGACACCCAAAACCACTATTTTTGTATCACCTTCTTAAATATACTTCCAAAAATGTTTAAGGCACATGTAAGCAAAGTCATACACACAAAATTATTTCTATATTATATATATTACATATCTGTTTGCTTATTTAAATCAGGGGTGCTTGACCATGTGTGTCCATCAAAATCACATGGGGAGCTTTCAGATAATCCATGTGCCTGCACCCTAGGAGGACTTATTCACTATTTGTAATTGTTATTTTGAAATAAATCACAGGACTTCCCTGGTGCACAGTGGTTAAGAATCCACCTGCCAATGCAGGGGACATGGGTTCGAGCCCTGGTCTGGGAAGACCCCACATGACACGGAGCAACTAAACCCGTGTGCCACAACTACTGAGCCTGTGCTCTAGAGCCCGAGAGGCACAACTGCTGAGCCCACGTGCCACAACTACTGAAGGCTGAACACCTAGAGCTCGTGCTCTGCTACAAGAGAAGCCACCGCGATGAGAAGCCCGCGCACTGCAATGAAGAGTAGCCCCCGCTCTCCGCAACTAGAGAAAGCCTGTGCACAGCAATGAAGACCCAATGCAGCCAAAAGTAAATAAATAAATTTATTAAAAATTGCCCTTGATTATTGTGGTGGGCTCCCCCAGTTGTAAACCACCAGCCTAAGATACAACCATTCAGACCTGTGGAACCCACCAGGAAGCTACTGGGCCCATACCTAGGCGATTTGGGCAGGAGAACAGCTGCGTGGATCACTCTGTGAGAGATCGGTTCCACCACCCAGGGTTAAGGGCATCTGCAACCACTCAGTTGATAAGTCTAAAGGTAAATTGCCTCTTAAAAGGGACTGTCTCCAGATTAATATGATCAGTGCTGCAATTACCTGTGTATAAATCACTTAGTTCTCTGGCCTGATTTTTCTAAACATATCCTACTTTTCTTCCTCTGATTTTTAGTTGTTCATCATACAAAACATAGAAAATATAGTAAGGCATAAAGAAAAAGATGAGGTACCCATAATTACATAGCCCAGAAAGAACTACTGTTAACACTTGTTTTATTTTACTTACTTTTTAAATTGTGCAAATAATATATTGACACTTCTGGAGTATTGAAGCAAATCTATCCAGACATAACCTGTATGTGCTTCAGTATGTAACAGCAATGGATAAAGGGTAAGGAAGGATTTAAAACACACACACACACACACACACACACACACACATTATTACACCCAACAAAAATCTACCATGATTGCTTAATAACATACCCATACTGCATTGACTCCCTGGATTGTCTCAAATTTCCTTTTAGCATTCATTATTAACACTTTGATGTCTACTCTGCCAGTCTTTGCCTCCTGCTTCTCCCCATGTAACTGTCTACAATACTTGGATACTGTAAAGTACACATAGCCTTTCCCTCTCTTATCTTGGTATCTTATCCTGTAGATTTGTTTAAATGGTTACATGACATTCCATGGTAGAAATGTCCTAATGTTGTGATCAATTTCATAATGATGGACTTTTAGGTTGTCTCTGGTTTTTTATTACTATAAATAATGCTACAGTAAACATCTCTATTTCTCAAGAATAAAGCTCTAGATATGGATTTACTGGGACAAAGAAGTCACCACCTTTTCTCTCTTCCCTTCCCCTAAGTGACAAGAATAGATGGCTTAGGATGAGCTATTCACTGCTCATCCCCTGCAATGTATAGCTATCCTCTGTCTTATAGCTAAAATTTTTATAGCACACAAATTAATTTCTTTCTTTACCTAAAGGTACTTTATACCTCATTTATCTTGGCAGGTTCACATTTTTAAATGGAACATTTTATCAAAACGATTGTAGATTTACATACAGTTGTAAGAAACACTATGCAGAGATCTCTTGTATACTTTGCCAGGTTTTCTTTCCCCAGTACTAAATTTAGCAAAACTATCATACAATCTCTCACAACCAAGATGTTGACATTGATAGAATTCGCCAGTCTTATTCAGTTTTCTCCACTTATACTTGTACTGACACATGTGTGTATTAAGTTTAATGCAATTTAATTTTTTTATTTATATATTTTTAAATAAATTTATTTATTTTGGGCTGCATTGGGTCTTCATTGTTGCGCGCGGGCTTTCCCTAGTTGCGGTGAGCGGGGGCTACTCTTCGTTGTGGTGTGTGGGCTCCTCATTGCGGTGGCTTCTCTTGTTGTGGAGCACGGGCTCTAGGCACACAGGTTCAGTAGTTGTGGCTCACGGGCTCTAGAGCGCAGGCTCGGTAGTTGTGGCGCATGGGCTTAGTTGCTCCGCAGCATGTGGGATCTTCCCGGACCAGGGCTCGAACACACATCCCCTGCACTGGCAGGCAGATTCTTAACCACTGTGCCACCAGGGAAGCCCAAGTTTTATGCAATTTTATCACACGTATGGGTTGGTGTATCCACCACCATAGTCGATATTGAATGGTTCCAATGCTGCAAGTCCAGAGATAAAGTCACGCACCTATGGTCACCTAATCTATGATAAAGGAGGAAAGAATATAAATGGAGACAAGACAGTCTCTTCAATAAGTGGTGCTGGGAAAACTGGACAGCCACATGTAAAAGAATGGAGTTAGGACACTCCTTAACACCTTACAGAAAAATAAACTCAAAATGGATTAAAGACCTAAAGGTAAGGGCGTATACTATAAAACTCTTAGAAGAAAACATAGGCGGAACACTCTGACATAAATCGCAGCAAGATCTTTTTCGATCCACCCCCTAGAGTAATGAAAATTAAAGCAAAAATAAACAAATGGGACCTAAACTTAAAGGCTTTTGCACAGCAAAGTGAACCATAAACAAAACGAAAAGACAACCCTCAGAATGGGAGAAAATATTTGCAAATGAAGCAACCAACAAGAGATTAATCTCCAAAATATACAAACAGTTTGTGCAGCTCATTATCAAAACAAAGACCCCAAATAACCCAATGAAAAAATGGGTGGAAAATCTAAATAGACATTTCTCCAAAGAAGACATACAGATGGTTAAAAAGCACATGAAAAGATGCTCAACATCACTAATTATTAGAGAAATGTAAATCAAAACTACAATGAGGTATCAGCTCACACCAGTCAGAATGGCCATCATCAAAAAATCTACAAACAATAAATGCTGGAGAGGGTGTGGAGAAAAGGGAACCCTCTTGCACTGTTGGTGGGAATGTGAACTGGTACAGCCACTATGGAGAACAGTATGGAGGTTCCTTAAAAAACTAAACATAGAGCTACCATATGATCCAGCAATCCTACTCCTGGGCATCTATCCAGAGAAAACCATAATACAAAAAGATACATACACCCCAGTGTTCATTGCAGCACTATTTACAATAGCCGGGACATGGAAGCAACCTAAATGTCCATCAACAGAGGAATGGATAAAGAAGATGTAGTACATATATACAATGGAATATTACTCAGCCATAAAAAAGAATGAAATAATGCCATTTGCAGCAACATGGATGGACCTAGAGATTGTCATACTGAGTGAAGTAAGTCAGACAGAGAGAGACAAATATCATATCGCTTATATGTGGAATCTTAAAAACGGCTACAAATGAACTTATCTACAAAACAAAAATAGAGTTACAGATGTAGAAAATAAACTTATGGTTACCAGCGGGTAAAGGGGGAGGGATAAATTGGAAGATTGGGATTGACAAATACACACTACTATATATAAAATAGATAACTAATAAGGACCTCTTGTATAGCACAGAGAGCTCTACTCAATGCTCTGTAATGGCTTATATGGGAAAAGAATCTAAAAAAGATTGGATATATGTACATGTATAACAGATTCACTTTGCTGTACACCTGAAACTAACACAACATTGTAAATCAACTATACCCCAATAAAAATTTTTTAAAAAATCCTTTGTATTCCCTTATTGTAATCACACCCCCTCCCTTCACATTTTAAAAAGACTTGATAAATATTCCAGATTACTTCCTGGCAAGGTATTACCAGAATTGGATATCATTTAAAAATGTAATATATTACTAGGGGGACAATATTTTCACTGTCCTACCTTTATTTAACATAAAAGACTTTAACAGTCTTTTAATGCATTTATTATCAAATTGGGTCTCAAAGAGTATTACAAATCCTCTCCTAGAGAATATGGGACAGCCCTTTCTTTCATTTCTCTGGTTATCCAATACTTTGAAACATTATTTTCAGCAAAAATCAAATCACTGAAGCTGCCAAATGCAATAAGCATACAGACTTCTACCTTCAACAAAACTGGTACTAACTTTATAGAAATACTTTTCATGGAGTTGAGACAATAGTATTTTGCTTAATGGGGTTTTCTGGCTAAGGACAGACTGGAAGACTTTGCTAAAAGTATTTCTAAAAGGGATTTGATCTAAATCAAAGGATATTTACCTTTTCTAAGTACATCTTAATGAAAAATAATTTTAGTTTCTTCGAGTGGGAGGTAATCTCTGGGAGGAGGGGCCCTCACAGTCTCTGTCTCTGAGAAATGAGCATATTCTTTCTGCTTGTTACTGGTCAGGGTAATCCAAGTCATCATGGCAGCAGGCTCCTTTTTTTGGGGTCAGAATTCTTACTGGTCTAAAGTGAATCAGTGGGGATCTACCTTGTATTATAAGCTATCATTTCTCCTAAAGGCAGAGCATTGCTGAACTTGGAATTGAGGCGATCATAAACCACAATATAGGGATGAAATTGGACTAGAAGGGATCTAAAGAAGAGTGTAGCGGGGGATAGGTGGAATTAGAAGGGACTGTCCTCAAACAAATACATCATGGGGAGTTATGTGGGCCAGAAAGGCAATTTAGGATAAATCATTCCCCAGTTAGCCTGGAAAAATGAACACATACAATGCATAGAAGATACAATTTAATTTTAGCCATGTAGTCGTACACATTTTAGATCTAGAAATCATATATGGAATATAAGCAAAGAAGATCTGATTCTGAAAGACTCTCTCTCTCTCTCTCTCCATATAGATATATTCAAATTTAAAATATTAAATGCATATATCCCTTGCCTCAACAATTCTACTTTTGGGAATTTATCTTCTACATGTATTTGCATACATGTGAAAGTGACATTTGTGTACAAGGTTATTTGTTGCAGCATTGTTTGTAATAAGAAAGCTCTTATTTATAAGTCAGCTCTGAACCCAAAATATGTGAAATGACCTCATGAAGTTTGGGTTGTGATTTTTAACATCCTTCTACCCAGAGATAGATCAGAGTTTGAGCCACTGTCCATTTTTATCCCTTGGGCTCCCATGGAACAAAGTTCTGAGGTTGGGCAGGACTCTTGGTTGGTTCTTTTTGAGAACCCTTCAAGGAGATAGTTAGCTTTTCATTATAAGTGTAGCACGTGGCCGGGAGCTGTGGCATTCTCGACTGTATTTTACACTAGAGATTTGAGCAGGGAGGTTTGGGGGAATTTGTTCTTTGATAAAATGTTCTGTAAGCAGAGGAAATGAGGGCTGCAGAACTGTCTTCATCATCATTTTCTTCTTACTCTTTTCCCTCAGGATCAGAAGCAAAAGGCCAAAATCTACCTTATATAAATGCCACATGAGATATTACAATTTGGAAGGGAAGTTCAGGCCTGAGTTCCTGTAATTTTGAACAGACTGTTTATTTTTTTTAAGCAACATCTGTGCTTCATAGTCTGTTTTAAAGACATGTAATTGCTCTCATAATTTGCAGCGTCCTGAGTTTGGGGAAGATCATTGTTGGAGGTCTAGAACTTCTGATAATATTGGGACACAGCGTTCCCCTTCTTAGCTTTTAAATACATGGAACAAAACAAAATGAGGTATAACTTAGAAATATAACCATAGAATACTACTTGTCTCTGTGGTGAGAAATATTTACATACTCATCATGTAAACACTGATTACTGAGGTATCTAAAAATTGCGAGAAAAACTCTCTTAGAGGAAGGAATATGAGTTAAATCCTCATCTGTCATGACGCAGCTTAGATAACATCTAAATTGAACAATCAAGAAAGAGCAATTATGCTCAATTTTTAGGTAATAAATACAGGAGAAACAGCTAACTTTTCAACTATTAAGATTTAACAGCGACTTTTAAGGTGTTGTCTGTTTAACTGGGGCGGTGGGGAGGACTTTTGCTTAATTACAAGCCTTCTGTCACTATTTGACTTTTTAAAAAATCATATGCCTGTACTTAATTAAAAGTTAAAAATATATCTATATCTTTATCGACATATATAGAGCCAAGAGAATAGGGTGACTACAGTGTCTGTAATGATTATTTGAAATATCTTTGAATGTTACAACTAAAGTAAAGTTTTTGGGGAAAAATGATAGAAGTGAAGTATGTGAATTCTTGGATGAAATAAAGGAGTCATTGCTTTCATCTAACCTTAGTTGGCCTGAATTTTCACATCTTTATTTCTCTGTAATTCATGGGCCTTCTGTGTTCGAGATCAGGGCTTGGCAAACGTTTTCTGCAAAGGGCCTAATAGTAAATATTTCAGGTTTGGCAGGTTACATGGTTTCTGTTGCAGCCACTCTTTATAGTATGAAAGATACCCTAGACAATACATAAGTGAATGAGTGTGGTTGTGTTTCAGTATAACTTTATCTATGGACACTGAAATTTGAATCTCATATCATTTTTATGTGAATATCTAATATTCACATATAACTTAGTGTTCTTTTGGTTTTTCTTCTTTATCATTAAAAAATGTGAAAATCATTCTTAGCTCCTGGACCTTACAAAAGCAGGTGGTGGGCAGGATTTGGCCAGCAGGCCATAATTTGCTGACCTCTGCTCTAGCTGTAACACAGTTGTGTGGTTCCCCACAAGCATAGCAAAGAGCTGTGGCCATCTGGGCTTCAAGGAGGAATTGGCATGGAATAGGTCAGCATCGGTTCCCCAGCATTCACAGTTATGAAATGATCTTTAAATTCCTCACTGGCTGTAAAGAGTTAAACTCTGTTTCTTGTCTCCTGCTCCCTTATTCTCATTTATTATGTTTCTAATTACAGAAACATCTCTGTGAATGAAGCTATATTTCAGTGAGTCCATCATTGCTGGAAATTTCATTACCAGAGATAGGAACAATAAGGTGGTCATAGATGTAGAGCCCTGAGTTCCCTTTGTTCCAGGAGAGCTGGATTGGGCCACCTTGGCTCCAGCAGCTTCTGAAGGGTTGGGCAGAAAGGAGGCTTCATGGATGTCAGGCTCTGTCTCCACCCACAGGTGACCAGCCCAGGTGAGTCCTGGGAGTGAGGTCCTGCCTGCCCTGAGAAGACCTCCCTAGAGACAGCACATAGCCCCCTTCCTTGTCACCATAGTTGCCATCAATGGGGAGGACACAGATCTTTCCTACATGGCTTTGTTCCCTTCAGTCTGTGTTGTGTGTTGGAATATAAAGATGAGTGAGACTGCTCTGTCCTCAAACCTAGTGAAGGATGCATGTCAATAAATATTTGAAGCACATAAAGAGCTCCAATATATGTGGAACCCACAATGGAGGGCGAGAGTGGAGAAAGAATGTGGAAGAGGTAGGCAGAGGCCCAATCACAGAGGTCCCTGCCTATGTCCTGCCCAGGAACTGATCTGGAAGCTGTGGAAAGCTGGCAGAAATGTGGATTGTCATCAGAGTTGGAGGACAGTGAGGTGAGCTATTTCATTAATTCAGAGAGGATAATGAGACCTCAACTAGATCAGTGACAGTGGAGGCTGAGGAGGGGATAGCAGACAGATTTAGGAGGTAGAACATGAAAGAGCTTGTCTGCAAACAGCTGAAGACAATTAGTGCAGGACAACCCCCAGTTTGGGAGACTTGAGTGTCTGGGAATCACAGCATCACTGATTGCTGAGGTAATGATAATAAGAGAAATGGGCTTCGGAGGGTACTGGGAGTGGGGAGAAAGGTGGCTGTGGAGCCTTCACTTAGACATGACCATTGAGATGGAACATCCAAGGGCAGATGTCTAGTAAATAAAGTTTAGGAGTGAGGTCTGGGCTGGAGGCAGAGATGTGAAAGTCAAGTGCAGACCAGTGGAGCCGAGGCCAGCCAGGGAGAGGATACAGAGTGGGGAGACTGGAGATGTGAGAACTCCCCAGAGACCATCCACAAAGGGACTCAGGAAACCCTGAGAGATGGGTGTGCCCAATGCAAAGATGGGGTTTCCAAAAAGAGTGAAAATGAGGAAATCAAGATGGATGTGTGCATAGATATGTGTCTGTGAGTATGTTTATTCTGGAGTTGTTCATAATATTGAAAAGTTGACATTGCTTAAATGTCTAACAACAGGAACTAAATCATGGCATGACCCTATGGTAGACTACCATGCAGCTGTTAAAATATGAAAATCTATATGTAAAACATCAGCAGCAAATATACCAAAGTGAGTAATAGAAAATTCTCTTTTATTATTTATTTAGTACTCATACAAGTTTTCCTATTTGCCTCTTCTCTTTTTCAAATTATATACCATGAACTTGTATTGCATTGATAAGCACACCCATGTAAGTAGGCAGGACCACACTGCAGAAGTGCTCTTTGGGTCTGGTACCGGGGAAATCATTAACCTGGTAGCGCCAACGCTGCTCGAGGAGCGGATGGGAACACAGGAGGTAGAGGCTGCAAGTGTAGATTCCTTTTTGAAGAGGGTCGGTTCTAAAGGGAGAGTGAGATAAAGGGGCCATATCTAGAGTGGATGAGGAGTCGGGGAGCTACTTATTCAGGTAGGAGAGTCTTGACCAGGTTCATAGGTTAAAGAAAAGAATTAGTCTCTAGGGAGATGTTGAGGGTTACAGGTATGAGACGGGATTATTGATGGGCTAGGGGCTCAAGGAGAAGGAAGGAGGAAGGGTCTAGAACTTATTTTAGGGATGACTTGTGGGCAGGATATGGGAAAGAGGATGGAAAGAATGCAAAGACATTTGATGGTGTATGAGTATGGGGAGCAAGGGTGGAGCCGGGTGCCTACTGAAGCATTTCTGGGTGAGATGACTTCATGTCTGGGATTTGTTTTTAAATACTCTGTTGCGGGTGGGGTCAGGATGGGGGGTTGGGATAGATGAGACAAGATTAGCAAATTATTGATAATCATTGAAGCTGGATAATGACGGTTGACCATATAGTCCTAAATACTTTTGTGAACTTTCAAAACATTCCAAAATTAAATATTTAAAAAGCAGTCTTCTTACCCGAGGATAGCTGCTGAGTCTGATCCGACTCCTACCTGTGGCTATTAACCCAACTGTTCCCATTTACCTACCCCTGCATCCCAAAGAGTAGATGCTTCAGCTTCCTGGCTGCCTCATTCTTGTCCCAGCCCCTCTGGGCAGAAAGGGGCCCAGGGAAAGTCCCTGCTACAAATGGCTGGCTGTTTCTGAAGCAAGGGTTCAGTGGCCAAACTAGACACCTTAAAAAAGAAGGGAATCTTGAATGTAGAACCCCCAAGTAATCTTGGGCCAATAACATCGAAACATGCAGTAAACAGTGGGCTGTGGCACCACTTGAGCCCCCCTTTTACCCCCCCACCCCTGTATTATGCTGTCCAGAGGTTCTGTGGGCTAAGGGGTCTCTGGGCTTGAAATCACAGTAGAATGATAATTTGGGGAAGAATCAGCACATTTGTGCTTTGCTCAGATGTCCAATTCTCCGCCCCAGCAGCCGGGCATCATTCTTAGAAACTCATCTTCTCATGCAATTATAGTACCCAGAATAAAAACTTTAGACCTTTTTTCTTAAGATGATGCTTTTAAAGATTTTGTCACAGAGTGAACGTTCAGTGAATGCTACCTCATCACCATCATTCCCTGACTGCCTAGAATAGAACTTTCAAGCGTCATAAGTTTTAGGGCCGATACCTCAGAGCTCATTCCTTCCAGATGACTCATTTTGTAGATGAAGAAACTGGGGGAGCATGACTGACTTGTCCCAGGTCACACAACTGTTAGTGGCAGGTCTGATGACAAACTTTTCTCCTTGAACATCCCAGAGTGAGTAAATCTGTTTGTAATCCTTTCAAAGCCTGGGCCCAAGTGAAGAGTGATATGGTAAAAGAAACAGTGTCCAGGATCCCAAGGCAACTTACAAACAGCTCAAGTCCATTGCTTAGCCTTCTTTACAACTGTCAAGAGGAATACTACAAAGATACACTAATCAAAACAGCATGGTATTGGCACAAAAACAGACATATGGATCAGTGGAACAGAATGGAGAGCCCAGAAATAAACCCACACACTACGGTCAATTAAGCTTCAATAAGTGAGGCAAGAATATACAATGGAGAAAAGACAATCTCTTCAGCAAGTGGTTTTGGGATAGATGGACAGCCCTGTGTAAATCAATGAAGTTAGAACACACCCTCTCACCATACACAAAAATAAATTCAAAATGGCTTAAAGACTTAAATATAAGACATCATAAAACTCCTAGAAGGGAACATAGCCAAAACATTCTCTGACATAAATTGTATCAATGTTTTCTTAGGTCAGTTATCCCAGGCAATAGAAATAAAAGCAAAAATAAACAAATGGGACCTAATCAAACATAAGCTTTTGCACAGGAAAGGAAACCATAAACAAAACAAAAAGACAACCTACTGAATGGAAGAAAATATTTGCAAATTATGCGACCAACAAGGGTTTAATTTCCAAAATATACAAACAGTTCATATAACTCAATAACAAAAAAATGAAGCAAAACAAAAATCAAACAACCCAATCGAAAAATGGGCAGAACACCTAGATAGACATTTCTCCAAAGAAGACATACAGATGGCCAACAGGCACATGAAAAGATGCTCAACATTGCTAATTATTAGAGAAATGCAAATAAAAACTATAATGAGATATCACCTCATACCAGTCAGAATGGCCATCATAAAAAAATCTACAAATAACAAATGAGGGAGAGGGTGGGGAGAAAAGGGAACCCTCTTACACTATTGGTGGGAATGTAAATTGGTGCAACCACTATGGAAAATAGTATGGAGGTACCTCAAAAAACTAAAAATAGAGTTGCCATATGATCCAGCAATTCCACTCCTGGGCATATATCCAGAGAAAACTATAATCCAAAAAGACACATGCACCCTTATGCATAGCAGCACTATTCACAGTAGCCAAGACATTGAAACAACCTAAATGTCCATCGACGGATGAGTGGATAAAGAAGATGTGGTACATAGATACAACAGAATACTACTCAGCCATAAAAACAAATGAAATAATGCCATTTGCAACAACATGAATAGACCTAGAGATTATCATACTAAGCAAAGTAAGTCAGAAAAAGAAAGACAAATACCATATGATATCACTTATATGTGGAATCAAAAATATGACACAAATGAACTTATCTACGAAACAGAAACAGACTCACAGATATAGCGAACAGACTTGTGGTTGCCCAGGGGGCTGGGGGCTGGGAGGAGGGATGGATTGGGAACTTGGGATTAGCATATGCAAACTATTATATATAGAATGGATAAACAGCAAGGTCCTACTGTATAGCACAGGGAACTATATTCAATATCCTGTAATAAACCATAATAGAAAAGAATATATATACGTGTATAACTGAATCACTTTGCTGTACAGCAGAAATTAACACAATATTGTAAATCAATTATACTTCAATAAAATAAATTAAAAAAAATAAAACTGTCCAGAGGATTCCATAAATCACATAATAAATCATAAATCACAGAAACAATGATAAAACCTCTTGCCTTCATCTACCATGTGCGCAGTGTTTCCAACTGCCCAGGAACATCCCTCCCTGTAATTCAAACTGTCGCCAAGTACTGCTCCTCTCTCCCTCCTCTCACCCATTCTTCCAGGAGAAAGGACCCTCCCTGTTTGGGAGGGGGAGGCAGAGGCGAAGTCTCTTGGCATTTGCAGGCTTGGTTTTTGCAGGCTGGCAGAGGAGGCAAGGCTGTGGACACTTTCATAATAAGATCTTATCATATCCTTAGAAGAGCAGCTGGGGGTGAGAGGGTAGTGATGATGGGTGGGGTATACATGCCCAAAGTGAGAACTTTTCAACGAACATTCAAGGAAAAAACATTGACTTGCAAGTTCTGAGACAATGATGAAAAGGTGTTGAGAGAGCAAGACTGTGGGATACAGAGAAGGTAGTCAAATGGAGTTGCTTTTTTCACATGCTGGGTCCCTCAGCAAAATGACAAATGGTCCAGTGCATCCCCCACCCATGGCTTAGGACTAAGCTACACATCTATACACCTTCCTAGATCCTCTTCCATCAGCTTTAGAGTTGGTGCTGCTAGATGAAGCCTTTCCCTGCCACACATGGGCATGTCTTATTGGGCCTCTTGGCTATGCTTCCTTCCCAAGTAAACTTGAGATTTGGGGCTGGTCATCCTGATGTCCTGGCTTATCTTCTTGTTGAGCTGGAGCATTTAGTGGCCAAGGAAGGATGAATATCTAAGACATCACCTATGGCTAATCAGGGCGGGCCCTGCCCTCTAGGGATCCTGTGGAGGGCTGACCATGCCATGCTGGGTTCATGGAGGTCCGTGGAGGGAACATGTGTTGAATTACTGCAGCTCTGTCCAGGCTTTCTGGAGAATTTGGATGGAATTGGAATCATTCAGTCTATAATTCTCTGTTTCTGTCTATGTGAAAGAAATATGAAGGGCTGAATCATATTCAGTCCTTCCTAGAATATATGTGCTTTCAAATAAATATGAAATGAAATTAAGGCCAACAAAGAAATACACACATTCTGCAGATAAATGAGTAAAGAGCTTTTATCTAGTCTTGTAATTAAGGATTAAAATGTTCTACTCTCACGCAAAACCTGCCATGTCTCATCCAGAGTAATTATAAAATTCATCAACATCGTGACTGAGCCGTGGCTCCTTCCATCCAGGGCAAGATGCTCCCAGATCACCAGCTCCTATTCTACATGGCAGGTGGGCGAGAGCGAGGACTGTCTCCTGGTCAATCAACCTGGCACTCTACTGAGCTGGGATTGTTAAGCAGCAGCCGTGGTGGAGACAACAGTCCCCCAGGTGCACGCAGAGTGTAGAGAAGATGGGACCAAGGCGTGTATAGCGATCTGAGAAGGGAGCGTCTCTCATAAGCGCCCACTGTGTTCATTTCTTCATTCGTTCAACAAATCTTTAATGAATGTCTACTATATACCAGGCACAGTTCTAGACACCAGGGGCAGACCAGAGAAGAAAACAAATTCCCACCTTTTATGAAGGGTGCTTTCTAGTGGGAAGAGAGAAAACAGGAACAGATGATATATGGTCTGTCCTAGGGCTGAGCGAGAAGGACCAGGGGAGGGAGAGGGATGGGGAGGTTTGCTATTTGGGGTAAGTGTCCAGGAAGATCTTTCCAAATAGGTGGCAATTGAACAGAGTGAAGAGAGGATGAGAGATAAGAGGATACCTGTGGGGAGAGACTCCGAGGGAGTAGGAGTGCCAGGGCCTGAGGTGGGAGCGCATTTGAATTTGGTATATTTGAGCTACAGCAAGGAGGAAGCAGTGTATCTGCAGTCCAGGGAGAGAGAGGTGGGAGGTGGGGCCAGTCCGAGGGCCGTTTAGGACTTTCACTGAGTGAGATGGAGCCATTGGAGGGGGGTGATCAGAAAGGTGGCCAGATCTGACTTAGGTTTTACAGGGGCAGGGTAGCTGTTCTGGGGAGAATGGAGTAAGGGGGGAAGCTGGGCGTAGTTGGTGGCTCATTGGCTCATGATTTCCAAGTAAGAGATGATGGTGGGCTTCCCTGGTGGCGCAATGGTTAAGAATTTGCCTGCCAGTGCCGGGGACACGGGTTCGAATCCTGGTCCGGGAAGATCCCACAGGCCGCGGAGCAACTAAGCCCGTGCGCCACAACTACTGAGCCTGAGCTCTAGAGCCCACGAACCACGACTACTGAGCCCATGTGCCACAACTACTAAGCCTGCATGCCTAGAGCCTGTGCTCTGCAACAAGAGAAGCCACTGCAATGAGAAGCCCGCACACCGCAAAGAAGAGTAGCCCCCGCTCACTGCAACTAGAGGAAGCCTGCGCACAGCAACAAAGACCCAACGCAGCCATAAATAAATAAATAAATAATAAATAAATAAATAAATAATAAATAAAAGTCCCTTTAAAAAAAAAAAAGAAGAGATGATGGTGACTTGGATCAGGGTGGTTTTGGTGGGGGTGAGAAAAGTGGAAGATTCTGGATAAATTTTAAGGGAGAGCCCACAGGACCTGCTGACAGATTGCCTGTGAGATGTGAGAAAAGAGAAGGTTCTGAGGGTGACACTAAGACCGTTATCCTGAGCTACTGGAAGAATGGAGCTGAGGCTCTAGAAGGGACACAGCTAAACGAGGCTGATCCAAGGGCTGGGGGGCCAGAGGCACATGGAAGCAAGGCTGAAAAACTGGAGTGTACCTATTTATTTATTTATTTTTTACATATACATGCATCTCTTCTTTTTCAAATTCTTTTCCCGGTTAGGTTGTTACAGAATATTGAGCAGAGTTCCCTGTGCTATACAGTAAGTCCTTGTTGCTTATCCATTTTGGAGTGTACTTATTGATGTACAAGTGTACTTGTTCTAATGAGGAAGAAGTTGCAAACTGGTGGCCCATGGGCCAGATCTGGCGGGCAGACGTCCTTGGTTTGGTTCTCAAAGTATTTATTAAACAGCTGTATTAGCTGGTGAGGTTTAAAACTCACGGCATTTTATATAAAAATCTGGATTTCCTGCTCTTTTAGAAAAGTGGTGGATCTGGCAACCAGGTAACTGCTGATTGGCCCTGAATGACAGCTGTTCCCTCTGGCGGGGCATGCCCTGTTTAGTGGGCAGTCACGCCACTACTCCTATTATCTTACAACTGAGGCTACTCTTTCAGTGCCCGGTCTTCTCATTTGAAAATGGGAATAACAGTAGTACCTACCTCTTGGGGTTGTTAGGAAAATTAACGGAGATAATTCATGTAAAACAACTAGAACGGTGTCTATTAATTGTTCAAAAATGTTTGCTCTTATTACGGTCATTCCTATTGTTGTTATTATTAGCTGTCTGTTCTTACAGGGCTCTGAGTTTGTAATGCTAGCAATGAGGATTTCAGAAAGCTGGAAGAGGATTCTGACAGGGGTTAAGAGGTGAGTGAAGCTTCCCTTAATAACCGATGGCACCAAACCAGAAAGCAGGAGAGGAGGCAGCACAGCTCCCAGACGCTTTAGAAAACCGTGACCGCCCGAGCGCCATTGGCCCCACAGATCAGGGTTCATTTCCCTTCTTCTGCGGAGCTCGGCACAGTGGCCTCAATCACCCGGTGACTCATCTAATAGCCCCGTGAGTTTGCCCAGCTTGCGGCGTCACAAATTACATTTGCAGCCTGCTTATCAGGCAAGCTAGGAAATTAAACCTAAGCGGCTATGGTGTTGCTAAGTAATATGGCTGCATACACAGACGCCCGAGGCTCAGACCATCACAGCCCCATTAAAGCGTCATTTCCCACTGTGGCTAATAAGGTTTGAAACCTTCAAAGGAAACCTGCTGTTCTTTTTTAAGGTCAGAAAATGGGGTAACTTGGTTATAAGCAAGAGATAGAATTTCCCTTCCTAGATGCTAGGGGTGTGTGTGTGTGTGTGTGTCTGTGTGTGTATGTATGTCTGCGGGTGTATGTGTGTGTGTCTCTGTGTGTGTGTGTCTGTGTGTGTGTGCTGGCGATACTAGCTCATGGCTGATGGAGGCGGAGGGTGGGGGTGGGGGGAGATCAGAGACAGCCATCTTGCCCTCAGGACCCCTCTGCCCTGGGCCATGAGGGCCTGGTCAAATCTACCTCTGTGTCTGGCACCTGGCCCTCTGGAGATGTTTGCAGAGTGGCTGTTGGCTTCCTTCTTCCTGGGGATACTTCTCAGTGGGTGTGGCACTAGGTGATGGGAGCATTCCTGGCGATTTCTCCCTCAGGGCAGTTTTTTCTTTACGGGCCTTTTCTCTTTCTACAGCAGAGCCCTCGAGCCCAGAGTGGGGATCCTGGCCCATGGGATGCTTGGGCAGCTGAGCTGGTCCAGGGGTTTCCTTTCCTCATTTCTCTCTGGTCAAACCATCTGTGTCCACTTCAGGGTTCGGCTCCTCCTGGATCCACCAAGTTTAGAGCTTGAGGGCACAGCTCCCGAGTGGGGCAGTCGCTCCATGGCCGCCTTAGTTCAGGCAGGTAGGGACTTAGCATCTTAGTATCTTCACCCACCCCACGTAGCTCTTCTGCAACCCCATAGTTACACTGGGCGGGGAAGTTGTCCAACGATTTGGGGCCATGTGGTCAGAGGTTTGGGGCATCTGGAGCCCTCCCCAGCTCCCCTCTCTGAGAGGACTCCCTCCGTCTTCTCTGATTTGGACTCCTGGGATGGGGCAGGAGGGTGAAATTCCTCCTCCTTAATTTGTATTAAATCACATCTTCTCCACAATGCTGAGGATTATTCTTCAAGACTCATTCAGATAGGCTGGGCCTCACAGGACTTCTGGTTGCTGAGACTGACTTCTGGTTGCTGAGAAGAGGGTGGGGCTCGTAGGCACCCTGGAGGGAGATTCCTGCAGCACAGAGGATGCGGCCAGATCTGAGCTGTTGTTAATCTGGCCTAGCCAGTCCCCATCTTCGCCAAACAGAAGAAAGTGGAAGGGAATTCCTTCTGGCATTTGTTGTATGATATGAGACTTGGCTGTGCCCAGAGGGGACAAAGACTTTCAGACTGGGGATGTCTCCCAATCAAACTTTCCATGAGGACGCATTCTTTCCATTTTTTTTGGCCAGCTGCAGGCTTGGAGCCATCTCCCTGGGGAAGAGCTGTTCTTGCTCGAACCAGACTGCCCTGGGGGACTATCTGGGCTGGTCAGTGGTCTGAAGGTTTTTCTGACATCCCCCTGTTCCACCCTCGCATATCACACCAGGAAACACTTCACCAAGCAGGGGTCAGATTTCAGTTCAGCCTTTTGTTTTAACAAATAATCGAGTTTAGATATTGACATTCAATCCTTAACTGCTAACATCCCCTTTTGTAGTGCTTTGCAAAACTTGTGTAGCTGTGGACTGTGATTTGTTTCATAGGAATGTGCATTGGTGCTTGGGTCTCATTGGTTAGTTCTAATATAACTATTTTTGCCAACTGTTTTCACTACTAATTGGCTACTTAATAAGTTAAAGAGCCGCATGATTTCTATCTCCTCTTCCACAATTTCCATGGAAGAAAATGCTGGCTATATTTAAACAGCACCCATTTTATTTCTCTGGAGAGCAGACACTAGCTGGGTTGAAAAGATGTGTTTCCTTGGATGGTTCCTTTATGACTTCTGTTTGTCCTGCTGCTGGAAAAACTTCCAAAGTGTGAGCTGGCTCCAAGCTGAGTGTCTCCACGGCTCTGCTGACCTTCTGGTGAGTTGCTAAGCACCTATATCTGCCTGTCTATGTACTTGCCCATTTCCAAGATTGTCAACTGCAGCTGAATTCCCTGGGCTGGTAAAGGGACAAGGGGAAGGGACCAGAGGCCCTGCCCACACTGGCAGGGTCCCAGGCCAGGACAAGAACAGCTTCAGGGCATCCTGATCTTCTGAGGGCCTTCAAGGCATCACTCTCACCTGTGGATAGCAGCTCCTTAGTGGAGCAGCCTTTCATTCTTGAGACAGTCCCACCTCATTTAGAACTGTTTCCATCACTACTGCTGTTGGAATATCCTGGCCAAGTCTAGGGTACCCACCCTTCCTTCCTTTCCTTCAAAGTGAAGACTGGTAAGAACCCTAGAGATGGTGATGCACCTTTAACAGTGATAACCTTTTACGAAATTCAGATCATAAACTGTTGCATATTCATGGTGGAAAAATGCTGAACAAATAGAAAAGCACTATAAAGATGTAAAAATCACCCATAACCCAATGTTAACCCATAGATAACCACTAATAACATTTTGAAACATTTATCTCAGAATATATATATCTATATATACTCATATTTACATAGGTATATATATAATTTTAAAAAATGGGATCATACCATTTTGCACCTGCTTTTCCCATTTAACATTGTACTATAAACATTCTCCCATGTCATCAGATTACACTACATCATCACTTTGATTGCCTAACGTTCATGATATGAAAACGTTCTGATTTATTTAACCAGGTCCCTGTTAGGTGAACTTTAGGTTGATTCCAATATATATATTTTTGCCCTTATAATCACTGCTATAATGAACATCCTTGAGGTTTCCTCTTTATGTCAAAGTTAAGCACATTTTAAAAGACTTTGGGGCTTCCCTGGTGGCGCAGTGGTTGAGAGTCCGCCTGCCGATGCAGGGGACACGGGTTCGTGCCCCGGTCTGGGAAGATCCCACATGCCGCAGAGCGGCTAGGCCCGTGAGCCATGGCTGCTGAGCCTGCGCATCCGGAGCCTGTGCTCTGCAAGGGGAGAGGCCACAACAGTGAGAGGCCCGCCTACCGCAAAAAAAAAAAAAAAAAAAAAAAAAAGACTTTGATTGATATTCCTAAATTATTCTGAAAGTGCATATTCCTGACCAGCTGTGTATAGACGCAATTTAAAATATACTTGTCGGGACTTCCCTGGTGGCGCAGTGGTTAGGAATCTACCTGCCTAATGCAGGAGACACAGTTTCAAGCCCTGGTCCAGGAAGATCCCACATGCCGCGGAGCAACTAAGCCCATATGCCACAACTACCAAGCCTGCGCTCTGGAGCCCGCCAGCCACAACTACTGAGCCTGCGCGCCTAGAGCCCATGCTCCGCAACAAGAGAAGCTACCTCAAAGAGAAGCCCACACACTGCAATGAAGAGTAGCCCCTGCTCGCCACAACTAGAGAAAGCCTGTGCGCAGCAACGAAGACCCAACACAGCCAAAAATAAATAAATAAATTTATAAAGTTAAAAAAACATTTTAATAAGAAAATAAAATATACTTGTCAATCTTATAGGTGAAAAATGAGCATCTCCTTGTTAATATCTTGGATTCTGCGAGGTGAAACATTCTCCTTGTGGTTAATTGGCTGGCAGAGATATCTTGTGCTCTCTTGCTTCCAGACGATGGAATTTAAGTGTCATTACTTATCACTTAGCAAGATGAAATTGGGGCGTGCTGCCAGGGAGCTGAGGGCAGTTAAAGTAGTTGCTAGTAGCCTTCAGAGCCTAAAACCAATCTTCCTAAGTGTCTGTTTTCAGTCATCCCTGAGTGGGCCTTCTAATCTGAGGGCAGGGCTGGATGGAGCATGATTTGGGATGCAAGAGGCTTGGGGTGGCTTTGGGATGCAGGCAGGGTGCCTAGCTAACTAATAGACTGATTTTCTACAGCTCCAGTCCTTGCCCCTTTTCTTCCCCTCATTCATGCAGAAAATCATATGTCAAAAGTTTTTCATTGTGTTTTGTGGTGTCTGTTTCCTTGATGATGGGGTAAATAGAGTGTTTGGGGCCAGGGTTGATATTTCGAGTCTGAGGTTTGTGGATAATCTGTTGAGTAGGTAGTTTAGGACCAGCTGTGTATGGATGCCAGGCTTCTGGTGTTTCTATGTATGCAGGTCCTCAGGCCCAGGTGATGGGCATGGGATCCACTCTGAATCAGACCTATAATCTGTAATATGTAACCAGCAATGTGTGGGGAGAACTAGCAGTCCTGGGGTGGTGTGGCTGGGCTTTGAGGAGAAGTAGAGACTCTGTGCTCTTTTCATGATACAAAAATGACTTTAGTGCAACTCATTCTAGTTAGAAGGTCCAGGGATGAATCTGGATGGCAAAATCACAAGGTGTTTTGCCCCCAGTTCCAATAACTGAGTTTATGAGGAGAAAAGCAATGGCTGTGGCCAAGGCCTGGGAGGCAGGGAAGTCGGAGGGGACACTGGTTTCCCTCCAGCCGAAGCAGGTGGTGTGAGCTACGCACGTGAAGCCCGGGCTAGAATGGCCCCTCCATCATCCCAAACCGGTAAGTGCTCCCAGAAGAGCTGCCAAGGTGTGAGAGAAACTGCATCATTACCCGGAATGTGGGAAAGAGGATGGAGGTTTTATGTATAATTTCCTGTCATCAGAATCCAATATAGTCATAAATAAGCTCGGAGAGGCAACCTGTAGGAGAACTAAACACGAATGCCTCTCGTTTCTGAGGCGCTGGAAACTGAGAGGAATTCAAATTGCATCTTTCACGTTGGGTTATGACACTCAAGTAACTTGGCCAAAGCTAACTACAGTCGGCTGACGTAAAGGGTCCTGCAAGGTGACATAATGCCATGGGGGTGAAGACTTTTCACAATGGAAAAAGCAGGTGTGGCACAGGTAAGCTCTGAACTCTTCTGAGGTGATAATCCTGGACACCCTGTAGTTCTTTGAGGGTCAGGGGATGAGGAACCCAGCAGGAACCACCTCACACCAGAGGGCCCATATCACAAAGGGGATGGAAACCCAGCAGGAACCACCTCACGCCAACGGGCCTGCATCACAAAGGGGATGAGACTAAGAATATCAGAGCATCATGCGGGGATGTAGTCAGCCCTCCTTGCTGGGAAGGGACTTGGGGTCTTTTGGTGTTGAGTGCACAGAGGAGAGGCTTTGGGAGGATGGGTGGCACACACAGTTGGCTGCCATGGAGAGGAAAACTGCCTCCTGGAAGGCATTTGGTCAAACTTAGCACTGTGCCAGTATTTATTATTAATCACCATGAAACGGCTTTGTGTTTTTCATAGGGCTTTCTTGTAGATCTGGTTTGATCTTCCTAATATAGAATATTTTCCACAGGGTTATTTAATTTCAGTTTTTCAGATGGTATTTGACCAACTGCTCAGCCTCATGGGATGGGCAGTTTTATAACAGGCGTGTTGAGGAAGCTACGTGTGTTTTCCAAGCCATGGCAGTGCATGTTTGAGGAGTCGGGCATGGACCCCCAGTCCTGATGGGGGCTGCGTACGGCAGGGTGAGGATCACAGAGTCAGACCACAGTAGATGCCATTGGAGGCTTAGCTTCCCTCCGCCTTGTAGACATTGAGACCTTGTTTTCTGCCCCAGGATGTATATGTAACTAGAATAGAGATCCTTTCACCTGAGAGCTGTTGTCTTTGCTGTTTCTGGCAGGTTATTTAAGCTCTCCAGCCCTTAGTTCTCATTTGTAAAATGAGATAATAATAGTATCCGTCTCAAGGAATTGTGTGAAGATTAACTGAGTTAATACCTTAAAAAAAAGAGCAGTTAGCACAGGGAGTTTGCACTCAATGCATATTAACTATTATAATGACGATGATGATGACCGTGAATATTGGATTTCACAGATGGAGGCAGCCTAGGATCCTTAGACAGTTTCCCTGTCTCCAAGCAGGGTTCTAACCAATACTTATTTTACACCTTCATGGCCTTGCCAGGGACACGGTCAAGAGCGTAAGGGGAAAGGGCTATGGTTCTATCTACTTCTGGAGGGGGCTGATGGAAAAATAATCAAGCCTGTGAATTCACGAAATAAAAGGTCAAATGGGAAACTTGACCTTGAGAATTTCATTAATCTCTCCAACTACACTGAAGGCAGCAGAGAAGTGACTTCTCACAAGGGACCCCAAGAATTGAAAAAGCAGATGCTGTCCTCAAACTCTTGGCTCTGCTACTTATCAGCTGTGTGACCTTGGGCCAGTTACTTAACCTCTCTGAGATTCAGTTTCCTCATTTGTAAAATAAGAATAATACATTACAGGATTGCTGGAATTACTAAATCAGACGATATCTGTAGAGTTCTTGGAACCTGCTGAGGGCTCAATAAAAGCCAGTTTTCATGTCTGTTGTTGTGTTTATTATAAATGCTTATTATTATAAGCTACTTTATAGCTTACAGTTGACAAGTTGGAAACTGGTTACTTTCACAACAGGGATTGTCCTGTGATGGTCCTCTCTCTCACCTTGAAAGATGTTAACACTCAGGGGAGTTCCCCCACCTTGGCTGGACCTGACCCTCTGAGCCTGGTGCTTGTGCATGTGAAGATGGGGAGAAGGTACTTCCCACTTGGTTGCACAAGGGACCAAGTCATCTTGCCTCTGCACGGGTCAGAAATGGGGAATGGCACATGGTTCCTGTTGGATGATAGGGACTTCTGAGGATTTTTTGAGGTGTCCAGACTCAAATCTTCCTCATCATTGGCTCATTTTGCTGGGCAAATACATAGGAGTAGAATGGAAGGATTACGGGGTAGATGTGTGCTTAACTTTGTAAGAAACCGCCAACTGTTTTCCAGCCTGGTTGTCCCACTCGATGTCCCCACTTGTTCAGCTTTATAGTCGCTTCGGCCACATTTTCTGGTCTTCCTCATATATCAAAGTCAGTTCTTTCAAACTTTAAAAAATAGATATATATTTTTAAGAAGCAGAGCCTTAAAAAATAAAAAAGGTCATACCTACACCCTCAATAAATAAAGCAGATAAGGAGGTAGAAGTTTGGCTGAAGGGTTGGGGAGGTGCATGGAGCCTGAAGGCCTCTGTTTGCTCCGGGGCCCAGGGGAGCCCAGAGTGATGAGCCCACTCTAGGTACAAGTTTGAGTCAGCTTTCATCAGATTTAACTTTCAGTTGAGTTCTGAGTCGACCACAGGAGCAGTGATACTGGCCAGGCCTGGGCTGCCCGCATCTCTGCCTGCCGTGCCCAGAGCTCTCCTTGGGGCCCTCCAAGCGGGCGGCGGAGCCGAGGCCCCCGGAGGCTGACCAGGCACAGCAGCCCGGCTGTGGGGATGTTTCCTGCTGGTTGGCATTGGTCTTTCCACCACCACGCTGTGTCACTTAAACTAGCTCCATCTCCAAGACAAACATCAGAAGCTGTGCGACTCCAGATACCAGGAACAAAGAAACAACTTGGGAACATCGTGCACAAAAGAGATTTTAATAAAGATTAAACTGGCTCCGTGCGCAGATGCTGCCCCTCTTCTCATTGGGGTCTTGACAGTGATGTGGGGCAGGCAGGCAAAGGCTGAGCCCGAGGCGGTTCGCATTCCTGGCACTGACGCCGAGTGTAGCCTGAGTGGCGGCTGACAGCAGACGGGCCTTTGCAGGGGTGCTCCAGGGCTCCAACCCTGAGCTTTCTCAGGGCGTCTGTGAGGGCAGATGCCTGCGCCCTCAGCTTCACTCAGCAACCCCGGGCAGGGGCCTGAGACGCTGCATTTCACCAAGCTCTCCGCACACTCCCTCCTCCTCCTTCTACTTTTTATTATGGAAACATTTAAACATGTACAAAAGTAGATAGAATCGTATCATGAACCCCATCTACCCACAGCCCAGCTTCAGCAGTTACCGATATGATAATCTTGTTTCATCTCTACCCCGACTCATGCCCCTCCAAGTTATTTTGAATCAAGTTGCAGACATCCGATTATTTCATCCATAGACAGCTCAGTACATATGGCTAAGAGATACCTTTTTTTTTTTTTTAAGGCATAACCATTGTATCATTATTATGCCTAAAAAATGAGCAATGGTTTCTGGGTGTTTCTAATGCAGAGTCAAGGGTGAGGACCACAGGCCAACTGGGACATCACATCCTCTGGTGGTAGGAGGCATGCCTGACGTGTTAGAGGAAGCTTGACATTTTTAGGGGAAGCTGGCAGGAGTCTGACTTCTAAAAATCCACACTCACAAGACAAAATAGAGCAAAGTCAGGCTGACAACTTGCACTGCACAAGGGTCCCTGAGTATTAGGCCCAGGAATCTTGTCATCTTGTAGTTGAAGACTTCTAGTTAATTTTCAGACAAATTTTGTATTTTAACCTAAAGGGCAACTGATGTTGGGTTCCATTGGGGATAGTCTCTTGAGGGCTACCGGTCTGATGTCACTCTGCGGGCTCCCTGGCATGACCCTAGGTTTCAAATGTCCAGTCAGAAAACTGGGATTTGATTTGTGGCTCTGCCGTATAAAGGGCTGGGTAGTTTCCTTGTCTGTGTTATAAGGATGACAACATTGCCCCAGTCAGCAGGCAGGGGTGTGTGCTTGAAGTAATGACAGTAGCTGCTGTGCCAGGTGAGCATGCCAGGAGAGTGCTCCCCTGCCTGGCTGTGCTCACCGCCTGCCCCAGAGCCTGGAGCCCATCCAGGCAGCTTTCCAGGCCTCACCTCCACTCCCAGATCTCCAGTCATGGCTTCTTCCAGGTGCTGAGCGGGAGCCAGCTGGGCTTCCCTGACAGCCAGAGCCCCCAAGGCTGGTGGGCTGCACAGGCCCTGCTGGGACTCTTGCTTCACCTCCCCACCTTCTGGAACCCTCCAAGTGTATGGTGTGGATCTCCTTGGCTGACTGTCTTCTGTGCTGGTGAAGGTGTCCTTGCCCACACCTCCCAGTCCCCTCAGCAGTAAGACTGCTTTGGCCTTGACTCACCAGGTGTCCCTGGATTCCAGTGGGGGACCGGGAGAGAGGAGAGGGAGCTTTGCTGGTGAAGGAGGCTGCACAAGGGGGCAGCGAGTCACCAGGGCCTTCTTTTGCCGTCTCTCACAGGCGCATGCTGCTTGGTGGTAGAGGCATCCAGCAAGACGGGCTCGTCCGTGTGGAACACAGTGCAGTGAGGCCAAAGTCTCAAAGGCTCCCTGGTAACAGAGCTTCTTCCTCTCAGCAGAGACCAGAGTGTGTGCAGATCCTGGGAGAGTGGCCGAGGGAGGGCCTGGTGACTCTGAAGTCCGGAGATAGAGGTCACTTCCCTGCCTCCTTTTAGATGCTTGGGGAGACCAAGGTGCATCCCCAAAGGGCCATGTCTGTCCAGGAGCTACGGCTGGAGGGACATTCTTCTACCTTTAGAGCCGGGAAGGCTCCCCTTCTCCATGAATCCCGTGCTTCCAAGGTGGTTCACGAGAGCCTCCTGGCACAGCTCTGGCAAAGGTGTTTAGGGCCTGTCCAGCAGGTCCGAGTTGTGACTTTGAGGGTTTGTCGAGCAGGGGCATGCTGTAGGAGAGACAGCCTTGGCTGTGGAGTCAGGAGGCCCTGGGTTCCATTCCCTGCCAGTGGTGGAGCCTGGGGTCATGTGGTACAGCCATACTGGAGGGAAGAGGGTGACATCTCTCAAAATCACAAATGCACATATCCTTTGACGCAGCAATTCCACTTGTGTGAAAGGGGCATACGTGCAAGGAGGTTCATTGTGCTGTATTTTTTTTTTAAAGAATGGATGCACTTATAAATGTATTTTATTTTTGGCTGCGTTGGGTCTTCGTGCACGGGCTTTCTCTAGTTGCGCTGAGTGGGGGCTACTCTTCGCTGCAGTGCGCGGGCTTCTCATGGCGGTGGCTTCTCTTGTTGCAGAGCACGGGCTCTAGGCGCGCAGGCTTCAGTAGCTGTGGCATGCGTGCTCGGTAGTTGTGACTCACGGGCTCTAGAGCGCAGGCTCAGTAGTTGTGGCACATGGGCTTAGTTGCTCCGCGGCATGTGGGATCTTCCCGGACCAGGGCTCGAACCCGTGTCCCCCGCATTGGCAGGCGGATTCTCAACCACTGCGCCACCAGGGAAGTCCCCATTGTGGTGTATTTGTAATAGCAGGAGACTGGCAACATCAAAATGCCCATCCATGGGCCATTAAATGACCTGTGGTTATTCCATACAATAGACTCTTGAAAAGAATGAGTCAGCTCTGTACATTTACTGCTACAGAATGACCTTCAGTGATATTGTTGAGTGAAAAAGGCAAGGTTGAAAAGAGCGTATAACATGCTACCTTTTGTGCTTTTTAAAAAGGACTCCTTTGATACGCATGGAATATTTGTGGACAAGTTGCAAGAAACTAAAAACGGAGGTTGTCTCTGGCGTGGTGACCCGGGGGGACAGTGGTGGGGGAGATGTGTTTTTACTGTGAACTCCTTTGTAAGATTTGAGTTTTGCACCAAGTGTATGCATTTTAAATAAATACATGTAAATAAAATCTCTGGCATTTCTCTGGTATTTATGGGCTGGCTGTGTGACTCTGGGCAAGTTGCTTACATGCTCTGAGCCTCATCTGTAAAATCAGATAAGATTAAAGTCACAGTGAGAAGTGGTGGATGAGAAGAGCCTTGTGCAGGATGTGGACATAATGGGGATTCGGTGAGAGGAGCTTCCATGATTGTTTATTGGTTATGTTTAAGCTGTTACCATCCGGATGCCGGGGCGGGGAGAACAAGTCAGGCTAGGAGAGACATGATGGGGGAGGCTGTGGGCACCTCAGAAGCGAGCGTCGCCTCTTTCTCACCCTCGCCTTCTCTGCAGCACCCCCATCAGGCACAGAAACGTGTGCTGACTTGTGTTGTGCTGTTGATTTGCGCTGTGCTGTTCCCGCGCACATGTACGGGCAGCTGAGCCAAGACTGTCCACCAGAGGGCATCAGCCGCCACGCTGTCTCCCCTCCCGTTTCTGGAACCACTTCTTCAGCCGCCAGAATGTGACAGGAGGTTTGCCAGGGAAAAGATTTAAGGTGAGATTTTCTTCCTTTTTACGTCCACTGAATACGCTGATTGGTTTCACTTAAGCCTGGGGGATTCTAGTCACCAAGCTGCTGCAGGAACTGGAGTAACACCCCTGGGGATGGGTGTGTGTGTGTGTGTGTGTGTGTGCGTGTGCATGTGTGGGCTCGCAAGGTGTATGACGTGTGTGTGTATGTGTGTGTGTATGTGCATGCATGGGTTCGCAAGGTGTATGACACATGTATGTGTGCGTGCATGCATGGGCTCGCAAGGTGTATGACGTGTTTGTGTGTGTGCATGTATGGGCTTGCAAGGTATATGACGTGTGTGTGTGTGTGTGTATGTGCATGCATGAGCTTGCAAGGTGTATGACGTGTGTGTGTGTGCACAGGACCCTGGGTTGTGAGTTCCGGGTCAGTTAGCATCTGCCTGGAGGTTGAGTCTGCCTGGAAACAACCAAGCCGCCCCACGCCTCTCTGCCCCCAGCAGTCAGAATGCCTTACGTTCCCAGATCCCACCATCCCACCCTGGACCGTGACCTCTCCCTGGCTCTGAGTCTCCCTCATTTCTTACCTCCCTGTGGCTTTGTCAACAACCTCTGCCCAGACAGGAGAAGGAAGGAATCCCCAAGGAAATGCCATGTCCCAGGTTCATCACACTCCAAAGGTTCTTCCCCCCTGCAGGATGACGTCCCCCAGCCCTTACTGGCTGGGGCACTTAATAGGCTGTGTCAGTGCCCTTTGCCTCCACCTGCCTGCTCACAGGAGATACAGGGGGCTAGAGGACGTTTTCTCTCAGCAGCCCCTGGGTGGCATCATCGCGGGAGCTCACGGTTCCCGTCTCTAAGCCTACAGCCACAGCTGTAGATTCCAAGGAGAATGAAGAGATGGTCAATCCATAGGATGCCTGGGTTTGTGGGTTTTTCTAGGCTGGGAAGAGTGCTGGGAACGGCCCTGAGTTCTGACTTTGTAGCTTATGACTCTTGCCATTGGCTGGTGAGGCTTGGACTGGACCGCACTTGGGGTTTGTAATAATGAAAATAATGTTAGCCAGTAACAATCAATAAGAGCACAACCTATGGGACGGGCACTGTTCTAGGTCCTCTGCACACATCAGCTCATTTGCTCCTCTGAACAGAGGGCTAAATATTTACCTCACTACGTATTTAGAACCCCACTGGATACTACCCCTATTTCACAGATGAAGAAACTGAAGCACAGAGAGGCAGAGTAATTTCCCCAAGGACACAGAGCTGGGGAGAGGCATAGCTGGGACTTGAACTCAGGAAATTGGGCTCTGAAGCCCCAGGGATTTGAAGCCGGTCTATTCAGTCCTGCAGCACTTTCTTCAAGGTACCCAGACAGGGAGTAATCCCATTTTCAAGGTGAGAGAAACTAGATTCCAAAATGGGTACAAAGCTTCTGCGTTCCTAAGATCTTCCCAGAGTCCTGGTCAAGGGACACCCTCTTTAAGAAAAATATGAAGAGCAAAGTGTCTTGAAAATGTGCCTAAATTGGGATTTGGGGCCCATCTGGTGGAGCTGAAGGCCCTTTCCAGCTCAGGGCCAGGGTCCTGTGGGCAGCTTCTCTGAAGGGACATCTGAAACCACAATAGGCACCAGGCACCTCCCACACCTCTGTCAGCGGCAGAGCGGAAGTAGGAAGCAGCTCGTCCTCCTGGGGCTCCGCTGGCTGCAGGGAGGGGTTGAGCTGAAGCCTCTTCACTCCCGGCACATCCAGTGGAAGTGGGTAGGAGGCCGCTGCAGGCACTTCTGCTCTCTAGCACTTGTTCCTTTTTATTTTATTTTTTGGGTCAGACCCTCAGACGGTCAGGTTGCTGGCTTCCTGCTGGCTCTCCATTGAACCCAACCTTTGAATGGGAGATTGAGTCAGAGCTGCCTCAAATGTGCCTGGAAGGTGAGAACCGCTGCTCATAAAAGCACTTTTCCTAGCATTAAATTCCTCTGCTTTGGAGTCTTTGAACCTGGAGTGATCCACAGGCTGCAGCCCAGCTGGAGACGCGTGATAAAAGAAATTGGCCTGCTCAGAGCCCAGGGGGAGCTGGCAGAGGAGGAGAATTTAATACAGTTGAGGCTGGGGCTGATTCTGAGGTCTGGCGATTCCACCGTGTGCCACGGGTGGGACAGGAGGTCAACCGGTCAGTCAGGATACCACCTGGTCCCATGAGGCCACATCAAGCTCCTCCAGATTTTGAGAGCTTGAAGAGAGACAGTGAACTTAGATAAAGTGACCAGTTTGTCTTGCTAATGTGCCCAGGGGGGTAAGGACACTGGCCAATCAGGGATCCTAGGACCTCACCCACCTGGGCAGAGGGAAGGATTACACTTTCTTGTGCCTGTGAGGAGACAATGAGGAGAACTTGGGGCTGAGCCGCTGAGCAGTGGCCGAAGTGTTCGTGGCGGAGATGGCAGGAGGCCCGACTACCTCCTGAGGGCAGTTCCAGGCACCCTGGGAATTGGGAGCTGCACTGACCATTGCCTCAATCTCTCTTATTTTTGGCTGCACCGTGCGGCATACAGAATCTTAGTTCCCTGACCTGGGATAGAACCTGTGCCCCCTGCAGTGGAAGCACAGAGCCCTAACCACTAGACCGCAAGGGAAGTCCCCAGTGTTGCCTCAGTCTTAATGAAAGTGTCCCTGACAGCGTGGAGTCAAGGCCCCTTCTCAGCCCATCATGTCCCTGAGTTCTACTTGGTGTTTGTTCTCTTGCACCGACTGTATTTTAGTTCCCTAGGGAGCGCTCCATTTCACCAAAGCTGGATGCCCCAGAGCGCCCTCCTTTCTCCACCTGTCTGGCTTCACCTACTCTTGCTGCTCTCATTCTGCAGAGGACTCTGCAATTCCTCTTGAGGAATTGGGAAGAATGAGTATTTTTTAGGCACTGTCATAGTCTTCATTTAAACATATATTTTAAAATGCCTGAGCACTTATTAACCACCTTTGTGCATGCTGTGGATTTGATATTTGATCTCAGCTACCTCATTAAATATTTTCGGAAAAATAAATCCTCAACAGGAGATCAGCCAAGATGGCAAAGTAGAAAGACCCTGAGCTCACCTCCTCTCATGGGCACACCAAAATCATAACAATTTGCAGAACAACCATAGATGAGAAAGACCAGACCCTACCAGAAAAGATGTTCTACAACTAAAGACATAGAGAACGAACCACAGTGAGACAGGTTGGAGGGGTGGACTCGCGATATAGTCAATTCCCATATCCCTATGGGTGATCCACAACCTGGAGAATAATTACATTGCAGAGGTTCTCCCACAGAAGTGAGAGGTCTGAGTCCCGCATCAGGTTCCCCAGCCTGGAGGTCCTGCACTGAGAAGATGAGCCCCCAGAGCATTAGGCTTTGAAGGCCAGCAGGGCTTACCTTCAGGAGTCCCAGAGGGCTGGGCAAAATAAAGACTTCATTGTTAAAGGGTGCACACAAAATCTCACATGGTCTGGGACCCAGGGCAGAAGAAATTTGATAGGAGCCTGAGTCAGACCTACCTGCTAATCCTGGAGAGTCTCCTGGAGAGACAGGAGGCAACTGCAGCTCACCCTGGGGACACAGACACTGGTGGCAGCCATTTTGGGAACTTGTTCTACCATATGGACACTGATGCTGGCAAGTGCCATTGTCCCTCTAGCTTATTAACCCCAGGACCCAGCCTTGCCTTGGCCCTACAGCCTGTAGGTGCTGGTGCAGGGACACCTCAGGCAACTAACTGGTGGGGACACAGCCCCACTCATCAGCAGACAGGCTGCCTTAGGACCTCCAGACCCACAGCCACCTCTGGACATGGCCCGGCCCACCAGAGGGCCCAGGACCCAGCTCCACCGACAGTGGGTAGGCACCAGCCCCAGAATCTCCTGGGCCCTGATCCAGCCCTCCAGAAAGCCTGCTCTAGCCCCTCTACCAGCTTCAACCATCAGGGGGCAGACACCAGACTCAAGAAAATCACTATCCCACAACCTGTGACCCCAGTCTACCCACCAGCAGGCCAGAACCTGCCCTGAGAGCAGCTAGGCCTTGAACCTGCCCACTAGCAGGTCAACACAAGCTTTGAGACACCCCAGACAGTGTACCCAACTGTGTCAAGAACCACCCCACCCCACCCCCAGAAATCTGACACCAGCTCAGGGACCCCTGGGCCCTGAAACCAGACACCAGGACTTGGCTCTGCCCACCTGTAGGCCAGCACTAACCCCAGGACCTGGCTCTGCCCACCAGGAGGCAGGCAACAACAACAGAGTCTTTTGGACCCTGACTCCATCCATCAGTGAGCCAGCACTAGCCCTGGAGCCACCTCCTGGAGTTCTGTAATCAGCCACCTCATGACGTGGTCCTGTCCACCAGCAGCTGGCAGCCTCCACAGGAGGCAGAGCCTGGCAACCAACTGGAATGGGGGCCAGCCAAGTCTACCAGACCACCCACATAGTCAGCCCGCCACAATAGAAGGACACACACAGCCCTTGTAGGGGGAACCCTTAGGGCATACAACTCAGGTGATGAGGGGAGTGTGCTGCTGGGAAACATAGGACATCTCCTACAAAAGGCCACTTTTGCAAGGTCGGGAAACATAACATAAAAATACAAGATACATAAAAATACAACAGCAAATTAGGCAAAATGAGGTGACAGAGGAACATGTTCCAGATGAAGGAAGAAGATAAAACCCCAGAAGAAGAACTAAGTGAAGTGGAGATAGGCAATCTACCCAAGAAGGAATTTAGGGTAGTGATTGTAAAGTTGATTAAAGAACTCAGGAGAAGAATGGATGCACAGAGTGAAAAGTTAGAAGTTTTCAACAAAGAATTAGAAAATATAAAGAACAATCAAACAGAGGTGAAGAATACAATAACTGAAATGAAAAAATACACTAGAAGGACTCAACAGGAGACTAAATGATACAGAGGAATGGATCAGTGAGCTGGAAGACAGAGTAGTGGAAATCACTGATGCTGAACAGAAAAAAAAAGAATGAAGAGAAATAAGGACAGTTTAAGAGACCTCTGGGACAACACCAAATGCACAAATATTTGCATTATAGGGGTTCTAGAAGGAGAAGGGAGAAAGAGAAAGGGGTTGAAAACATATTTGAAGACATAATAGCCGAAAACTTCCCTAACTTGGGAAAGGAAACAGACATCCAAGTCCAGGAAGCCCAGAGATTCCCACACAGTATTAATTAAAGAAGAACACACCAAGACACACAGTAATTAAAATGACAAATATTAAAGATAAAGAGAGAATATTAAAAGCAGCAAGGGAAAAGCAACAAATAACACACAGGGGTTCACATAAGGCTATCAGCTGACTTTTCAGCCAAAACTCTGCAGGCTAGAAGGGAGTGGCATGATATATTTAAAGTGATGAAAGGGAAGCACCTACAGTCAAGAATACTCTACCCAGGAAGGCTCTTATTCAGATTTGATGGAGAGATCAAAAGCTTTACAGATAAGCAAAAGCTAAAACTTCAGCACCACCAAATCAGCTTTACAAGAAATGTTTAAGGAACTTCCCTAAGTGAAAAAGAAAAGGCCACAACTAGAAACCCAAAAATTATGAAAGGAAAAAGACCATTGGTAAAGGCAAACATACAGTAAAGTTAGGAAATCATCCACACACAAAGCTAGTAGAAGGGTTAAAAGACAAAAGTAGTAAAATCATCTAGATCCACAATAAGCAGTTAAGGGATACCCAAAACAATTAGATATAAAATATAATATCAAAAACAGTAATCATGAGGGAAGGAGAGTACAAATGTGGGGTTGTTAAAATGCATTTGAGATTAAGAGATCAGCAACTTAAAACCTCATGGTAACCACACGCCTAAAACCTATACTAGATACACACACACACACACACACACACACACAGAAAAAGGAATCCAAACATAACATTAAAGATAGTCATAAAATCACAAGAGAAGAGAACAAAGGAAGAAGAAAGAAACAAAAATAGACCTAAAAAAAACCCTCCAAACAATTAACAAAATGACAATAAGAACATATATATCAATAATTACTTTAAATGTAAATGGACTAAATGCTCCAATCAAAAGACATGGAGTGGCTGAATGGATACAAAAACAATACCCATATATATGCTGCCTACAAGAGACTCACTTCAGATCTAAAGACATATGCAGACTGAAAGTGAGGGGATGGAAAGAAAATCAAAAGAAAGCTGGGGTAGCAATACCTTTATCAAATAAAATAGACTTTAAAATAAAGACTGTTACAGGAGACAAAGAAGGATACTACCTAATGATCAAGGGATAAATCCAAGAAGAAGATATAACAATTGTAAATATATATGCACCCAACATAGGAGTACCTAAATATATAAAGGAAATATTAACAGACATAAGGGGAGAAATCAACAGTAACACAATAATAGTAGGGGACCCCACTTACATCAATGGAAAGATCATCTAGACAGAAAATCAATAAGGAAACACTGGCCTTGAAGTAAGTCAGAAAGAGAAAAACAAATACCATATGCTAACACATATATATGGAATCTAAAAAACAACAACAACAAAATGGTCATGAAGAAACTAGGGGCAAGACGGGAATAAAGACGCAGACCTACTAGAGAATGGACTTGAGGATATGGGGAGGGGGAAGGGTAAGCTGGGACAAAGTGAGAGAGTGGCATGGACATATATACACTACCAAATGTAAAATAGCTAGTGGGAAGCAGCTGCATAGCACAGGGAGATCAGCTCAGTGTTTTGTGACTACCTACAGGGGTGGGATATGGAGGGTGGGGGGGAGGGAGACGCAAGAAGGAGGAGATATGGGGATATATGTATATGTATAACTGATTCACTTTGTTCTAAAGCAGAAACTAACACCCCATTGTAAAGAAATTAGACTCCAATAAAGATGTTAAAAAAAAAACTGAACAAATTTTTAACAACAACAACAAAAAGGAAACACTGGCCTTAAATGATACATTAGGCCAGATGGACTTAATAGATATATAGAGAACATTCCATCTGAAAGCAGCAGAATACACATTCTTTTCAAGTGCACATGGAATATTCTCCAGGATAAATCACTTGCTAGGCCACAAAACAAGCCTCAGTAAATTTAAGAAAATTGAAATCATATCAAGCATCTTTTCCAACCACAACGCTATAAGACTAGAAATCAACTAAAAGAAAAATACTTCAAAAGCACAAATAAGTAGAGGATTAACAATATGCTACTTAACAACCAATGGGTCACTGAAGAAATCAAAGGGAAATAAAAAATACCTGGAGACAAATGAAAATGAAAACACAACGATCCAAAATCTATGGGACACAGCAAAAGCAGTTCTAAGAGAGAAGTTTGTAGCACTACAATCCTACCTCAGGAAATAAGAAAAATCTCAAATAAACAACCTAACATTACACCTAAAGCAACTAGAGAAAGAGGAACAAACAAAACCTAAAGTTAATTAAAGGAAAGAAATCATAAGGATCAGAGCAGAAATAAATGAAATAGAGACTGAAAAAACAATAGAAAAGATCAATGAAACTAAGAGCTGGTTCTTTGAAAATATAAACAGAATTGATAAACCTTTAGCTAGACTCATCAAGAAAAAAAGAGGGCCCACATCAATAAAATCAGAAATGAAAAAAGAGAAGTTACAACCCATGCCACAGAAATACAAAGGATCATAAGAGACTACTATGAAAAACTATACACCAATAAAATGGACAACCTAGAAGAAATGGACAAATTCCTAGAAAGGTACAATCTCCCAAGACTGAACCAGGAAGAAATAGAAACTACGAACAGAACAATTACCAGTACTGAAATTGAATCAGTAATTTAAAAATTCCCGGGCTTCCCTGGTGGCGCAGTGGTTGGGAGTCCGCCTGCCGATGCAGGGGACGCGGGTTCGTGCCCGGGTCCGGGAAGATCCCACATGCCGCGGAGCGGCTGGGCCCGTGAGCCATGGCCGCTGAGCCTGCACGTCTGGAGCCTGTGCTCCGCAACGGGAGAGGCCACAACGGTGAGAGGCCGGCGTACCACAAAAAAAAAAAAAAAAAAAATTCTCAACAAACAAAAGTCCAGAACAAGATTGCTTCACAGGTTAATTTTACCAAACACTTAGAGAATAGTTAACACTTATCCTTTTGAAACTATTCCAAAAATTTGCAGAGGGAGGAACACTTCTGAATGTATTCTATGAGGCCACCATCACCCTGATACGAAACCCAGACAAAGATATCACAAAAAAAGAAAATTATACGCCAATATCACTGATGAACATTCATGCAAAAGTCCTCAACAAAATACTAGCAAATCAAATCCAACAATACATTGAAAGGATCATACACATGATCAAGTGGGATTTATCCAAGGATGCAAGGATTCTTCAATATCCGCAAATCAATCAGTGTGATACACCACGTTAACAAACTGAAGAAAAAAATCATATGATCATCTAAATACATGCAGAAAAAGCTTTTCATAAAATTCAACATTTATTTATGATAAAAACTCTTCAGAAAGTGGGCATAGAGGGAACAAACCTCAACATAATTAAGGCCGTATATGCCAAAACCACAGCAAACATCATACTCAATGGTGAAAAACTGAAAGTATACTCTCTAAGATCAAGATCAAGACAAGGATGCCCACTTTCACCACTTTTATTCAACATAGTTTTGGAACTCCTAGCCACAACAATCTGAGAGTAAAAACAAATAAAAGGAAACCAAATAGAAAGGAAGAAGTAAAACTGTCACTGTTTGCAGATGACATGATACTATACACAGAAAATCCTACAGACACCACTAGAAAAGTACTAGAGCTCATCAATGAATTCAGTAAAGTTGCAGGATACCAAATTAATATATAGAAATCTGATGCATTTCTATACACTAACAGGTACTGTTAGAAAGAGAAATTAAGGAAACAATCCCATTTACCATCACCTAGGAATAAACCTACCTAAGGAGGTAAAAGACTTGTACCCAGAAAACTGTAAGACACTGGTGAAAGAAACTGAAGACAACACCATCAGATGGAAAGATATTCTGTGTTCTTGGATTGGAAGAATTAATATTGTTAAAATGACCATATTACCCAAGGCAATCTATAGATATTGCCTTGGGTAATATGGTCATTTACCATAATATTTCTGTGAAAAATACCAAGGGCATTTTTCACAGAACTAGAATAAATAATTTAAAAATTTGTATGAAAACACAAAAGAACCCAAATAGCCAAAACAATCTTGGGAAAGAACAGAGGTGGAGGAATCATGGTCCCTGACTTCAGACTCTATTACAAAGATACAGTAAGCAAAACTGTGGTACTGGCACAAAAACAGACACATAGATCACTGGAACAGAATAGAGAGCCCAGAAATAAACCCACACACTTATGGTCAATTAATCTATGACAAAGGAGGCAAGAATATACAATGGAGAAAAGATAGTCTCTTCAATAAGCAGCCAGCTACATGTAAAAGAATGAAATTAGAACATTCTTAACACCATATACAAAAATAAACTCCAAATGGATTAAAGACCTAAATGTAAGACTGGAAACCATGAAACTCCTAGATGAAATCATAGGCAGAACACTCTTTGACATAAATCATAGCTATATCTTTTTGGATCTGTCTCCTAAAGTGAAGGATACAAAAGTGAAAATAAACAAATGGGACCTAACTAAACTTAAAAGCTTTTGCACAGCAAAGGAAACCATTGACAAAACGAAAAAACAATCTACTGCATGGGAGAAAATATTTGCAAATGATATGACCAGTAAAGGGTTAACATCCAAAATACATAAACAGCTCATACAACTCAACAACAAAAAACAAACAACCTAATTAAAAATGGACAAAAGATCTAAGTAGACATGTTTCCAAAGACAAGCAGATGGCCAACAGGCATATGAAAAGATGCTCAGCATCATTAATCATCAGAGAAATGCAAATTAAAATCACAATGAGATATCATCTCACACCTGTCAGAATGGCTATCATCAAAAAGAACACAAATAACAAATGTTGGGAATTCCCTGGTGGCTCAGTGGTTAAGAGTCCACCTGTCAATGCAGGGGACACGGGTTCAATCCCTGGTCTGGGAAGATTCCACATGCCACGGAGCAACTAAGCCCATGCACCACAACTACTGAGTCTGCACTCTAGAGCCCACAAGCCACAACTACTGAGACCTCGTTCCGTAACTACTGAAGCCTGCATGCCTAGAGCCTGTGCTCCACAACAAGAGAAACCACCACAATTAGAAGCCCACACACCACAATGAAGGGTAGCCCCTACTCGCCACAACTAGAGAAAGCCCGTGTGCAGCAACGAAGACCCAATGCAGCCAAAAATAGATAAATTTATAAAAAGAACAAAAATCAAACAAATGTTGGCAAGGATGTGGAGAAAAGGGAACCCTCGTACACTGTTGGTGGGAATGTAAATTGGTGCAGCCACTGTGGAAAACAGTATGGAGGTTCCTCGTAAAACTAAAAATAGGGACTTCCCTGATGGCACAGTGGTTAAGAATCCGCCTGCCAATGCAGGGGACATGGGTTCGAGCCCTAATTCGGGAAGATACCACATGCCACGGAGCAACTAAGCCCATGCACCACAACTACTGAGCCTGTGCTCTAGAGTCCACCAGCCACAACTACTGAGCCCACCTGCCACAACTACTGAAGCCCGTGTGCCTAGAGCCCATGCTCCGCAACAAGAGAAGCCACCGCAGTAAGAAGCCTGCGTGCCACAATGAAGAGTACCCCAGCTCGCCTCAACTAGAGAAAGCCCACTTGCAGCAATGAAGACCCAATGCAGCCAAAAATAAATAAATAAATTTATTTTAAAAAAACTAAAAATAGAGTTGCCATATGATCTAGCAATTCCACTCCTAGGTATAGGTCCAAAAAACAAAGCAAAAACAAAAACAATAATTCAAAAAGATATACGCACCCTGATGTTCATAGCAGCATTATTTATAATTGTCAAGACAGGGAAGCAACCTAAGTGTCCATCGACAGATTAATAGATAAAGAAGATGTGGCATATATATATATATATATATACACACACACAATGGAATACACTCAGCCATAAAAAGAGTGAAATTTTGCCGTTTGCAACAACATCGATGAATTTGGAAGGTATTACACCAAGTGAAATAAGTCAGAGAAAGACACTGTGTGATATCACTTATATGTGGAATCTAAAAACTACAACCAACTAGTGAACATAACAAATAAGCAACAAACTCACAGGTATAAAAAACAAACTAGTGGTTACCAGTGGGGAGAGGAAAGGGTATTATTGTACAACACAGGGAATTTAGCCAATATTTTATAATACCTATAAATGGAGTATAATCTTTAAAAATTGTGAATTACTATGTTGTACACCCGTAACTTACATAATATTGTACATCAACTATACTTCAATAAAAAAATAAAATTCCCCAACAGTTGGGAATTGGCCAGACAGGGACCCCAGGGCCTTACCTACCTGGGTGCAGGGTAGGACTGTGCATCTCAGCTCCCTTGAAGTCAGACGTGGCCATGTGACTAGCTTTGGCGGATGAAGTATGAGCTGCCGCGATACTTCTGGTGGAAGCCTCATCCTTCTTTTCCTCTGCTGTGGTAAACATCAACGCTCCAGGTGGTGGCAGTTGTGCCAGCCTCAGTTCCAGGGTGAGCTGTGTGGAGTAAAGGCCCCAGCTGAGCTGGGATGGACGTACTGCTCGGTGAGAAATAAGTCTTTGTGGTTTTAAGCCACTGACATTTTGAGGGTGTCTGTTACTGCAGCATAATCTAACTTACGCTGACAGATACGTGGATAATCAGATGGATGAATTCTGGCAGATGGATCCTTCGGCTAATGTGTTATATATCCCAAGAAACAACATGGATTAACCTAATTAAAGTACAAGTCATTTCCAAAAGTGAGTCTTTGTGGTAGGCATTGCAAGCACAGTTGCAAGTTAGTGGGGGGGAGAAATTTCGGAAGTGGCTCTGAGCCTGCTGAAACCCCACTGCTTACTCTGCCGGGCCTAGAGGATTCCCATAGGTAGGACGCCCAAGGACTGTGATGGGTCAGGTGCTTAGTTCTCTAATGAGTGAGTGGAGACAGCTGCCTTTACCCTCATCTACTAAAGAGGCAGAAACACAGTCACAGACCACTTCGCTAAAAGAGAAGCAGGTCCCTTTAATGGGTGGGTCTCACCCTTGGCTGAGCATTAGAATTACCTGGGAGCTTAAAATCCCCGCCCCCGGGTCATGCCCCAGGCGAAGTCAGAGTCTCTGGAGGCGGGATCAGCATGAGCAGCTGGTGAAGCTCCCTACGTGATCTGTGTGTGTTCCAGGCTGAGCACCACAGCTGTGAAGGCTCCTCGTCCTCCAGCAGGGGCCATATTTTAACCAATGTTTGAGGCAGTCATTTTATAGAATTCTCCTGCCTATACCTGTGGCCTGTGTCTCAGGTTGCGACAGATGTTGGAAGGAAAAGGCCTGGAGATTCACCGCAGTCTCCTAAGTGCAAGTGCTCATATGGGGAGATCTCGGAGCCTGACAGCCAGCTATGGTCCCCTCCTAGCAGGATTTGAGAGTAGACAGACCTGGACGTGAACCCCTGCCCTGCTCTTCCCCATGACAGTTCTGTGACCTCGGACAAGTTGCTTGACATCTCTGAGCATCAGTTTCCTCGGCTGCAGTGTGGGGATAAGCTAATACCAACCTAACTGACTTAGCACAATTGTCTCTGCATAACTACCAACTAGTACTTATTTCTCCCAGGTGACTTATCTTGAATGATGAGGTAGGTCCAGTAATATAACAAATTCCACCTGCTGCCCTTACCTGTAGCTCACTCCTTCAGGGGTGAATGGAACCTCGTCTCCCCAGCTGCCCTAGTCAGAAACTGGGGAGGATTCTGGACCCTTCAATTTCTCTTTCAATCCCCACATCCAGTCCGTCATTAACCATGATGCTGCTGCCCGCTAAGAATCTCATAGATCCATCCAGTTCTCCCTATCCCTCCCACCACTCACTCAAGCTTGTGTGTCGTCTGAATAATGCAGTAGCCCCTGGTGGGTCTCCCCAGCGTCACTCTGCCTCTCCTCAAAGCCATTTCCCAGAATGCAGTCAGAGTGATCTTTCTAAAATATAAACCTGCCTATTAGATATTAAAGCAAATTTTTAAGTTGTAATAATTAAAGCAGTGGGGATGCTGGTAGATGAATAGGCAAACTTATCAATGGAAAGAAAAAAAAGTAAGTCTAGAAATAGACCTACATACACAGAGGAAGTTGGTATATTATAAAAGTGACATTTCAAATCTGTGGAGGAAAGATAGATTATTCAATAAACAGAATAGGCACAACTGGGTAGCCATCTTTGCATAGAAATAAAATTGGATCCATACCTCATACTTTACACAAGGAATGGTTCAAATGTATAAATGTAAAAAAGTGAATCCATAAAAGTACTAGAGGAAAAATAGTATATCTCAAAGCAAAAAGGGCCTTTTAAAATAAGATCCAAAATACAGAAGCCAAAAAAGAAAGGATCAAGAAATTCAACTACCTTAAAAAAATTCTCAATGGAAACAATCACTATAGGCAAAATCAAAAGACAAACTGGGAAAAGTATTTTAACTCATATCATAGACCAAAGGTAATTTCCACAATATAAAAAGAGCTTCTACCAATTATTAGAAAAAGACCAACAACCTGATAGAAAATGGGCAAATATATGGACAGACAGTTCAAAGGAAATTATGAATGACTATTAAGCATATAAAAATATGCTCACCCTCACTCAAATAAGTGAAATGCAAATGAAAAGGACATATATTATTTTTCACCTATTAGATTGGAAAATATTTTTTAAGTTGGTGACATAGGAATTGCTGAGAGGGTAAGAAATAAAGCACTGTCATCCATTGCTGCCAGATGTATAAATCTATGGAAGACAACTTGGGAAAAGTTAGCCAAATGACAAATGATAAATGTGATGGTTATCAGCTTGGCAAGGCTCTAGTACCAGTTATTTAATCAAACACTAATCTAGGTGCTGCTGTGAAGGTATTTTGTAGATGTGGTTAACAGCACCTAGAGTCAGGTGACATCAAGTAAAGGAGAGTGCCCTTGATGATGTAGGTGGGCCTCATGCAATCAGTTAAATGTCTTAAGAGCAAGAACTGAAGTTTCTAGGAGGAGAAATTCTGCCTCAAGACTGAAGTATCAGTTCCTGCCTGAGTTTCCAGTCTTCTGGCCTTTCCTACAGATTTCAGACTCACCAGCCCCTACAAATGAGTAACTGCTTACAATAAGTCCCCCATATCTATCTATCTATCTATCTATCTATCTATCTGTCATCTATCTCTCTGTAATTTATCTATCTGACTGGTGTTTCTCTGGAGAACGCTGATATAATACCCTTTAATCTAGCAATTCCACTTTCCCACTTGTGGGAACACTTGTACATATGTGAAACGACCCATGTACAATGTATTTCATCATAGCAGTGCCTGTAACAGACAGAATGAAGGCAGCGTGAGTGCCCATCAGCACGGGACTGGTGAGATCCCACTAGCCCAGAGAGTTGAGCCCGGAGCAGTCCTCAGAAAGTATGAGGCAATGATAGAGAGTGGTTTCCAAAACTGATCTAAGCGGAAAAAAAGAAAAATAGCACACAATGACAAACACTGTGCACATTGTGCTCTTTTGTGTGTAAAAAGAGAGAAAATATATCAGTGTTTGTAAATGTATAAAATATCTCTTGGTGGCTACAGAAGAAACTAACTCTGAATGTCTGGGGGTGGGGTGTGCTGAGTGCCTGGGGCAGGAGGGAGGCTTTTCACTTAGGTTCTTTGTTCTACAAAACCAAAAACCTCATATGTGATCACACTGCTGGCAGGCAAGGGCAGCTACAGTAGTTAAGGTGGAGTCTGCACTTTTCACCACGGTTAACAAGGCCCTTTATGACTCTGCCACTGGTGCCAGCTAGTCCCCAGGCCCTAAACCCACCACTCCCCATTCTCCGTTCCAGTTGTCTGTTTACTTACTTCTGTTCCTCAGATTCACAAGCTCTCTCTTGCCTCCAGATCTGGAATGATCCCAGGCTCTCTCCAAGAACTACTTTTCATCAGGGTTGCTTCCTCTCTTCAGAGGAAGCTGGGAGGTTTGGTGGGTGTTTGACTTCCGTCTGCTGGGGAGAGAGCAGCAACCCTTATTCCCCTGCTGCCCCCTCGTGGACACCCTGAGCCCTGGGCTCATATCATTCAGGCTAAGAGACTAAAAAGACCCCCAGGGGGCCTGATGGGGCATCTCAGGTTTTCTCTGGGTGGCACAGGACAGATGGCTCACTGTCACTGGACTTTACCTACTGGGTCCAGAAGGACCTTGGTGCTTGTCCCCTGCAAAGTATCCTCTGTTTCCAGACATGCAGCTGGTCAGCACCTGGTCCCCAGGAAATCCTGTTGTAGGAGGAAGACAACAAAATGGGGGTCTGTTTCCTGAGGCCTTTTCTGGGAGATGGGTTGGATCTGAACACTTTGGAAGCACCTCTGGATAAATGCAGTGACTGCAGGTGAACGAGGGCTTGGGGTCTGTGTCTTAGGAGAGCAAAGTGGAGTCAGTTAGGAGATGAAGCCATCTAGACCCCAAAGCACTGAACAGGAGAAAGCACATAGGGTGTGTTTTCTCCGCCCCGGGTGGGATATGCACCTTTGGTAATGGAGGGAGGGAAATGATGTCATGTATGCATTTTATTTCTCTCATCCACAATTTGCTGTCTTTGGACATATTCCATCTTGGATGAGTAACACAGGTATAGGTCAATGCCAAAAGGGACTCAGTCAGGTAGAGGTACTGGAAATCCATGTTTAGCTTTTTCCCAGTGAACAGATCTGGGATAAGCTTAACAGAAAGCAAAGTGGAGAGGTCCAATTGGACAGATTTGATCTTGGGGCTTTGTAGGTTCGCCTGACTTCACTCCAAGCCTGTTAGAATTTTATGGCATGGAAAACTGGAACTATCTCCCAAGGATGTTGGCACAAACAGGGACACCCAGTCCCGGCTGTGGTCCCCACAGGGAGGTTTAACTGGAACCTTTCAGCTGTCTTGAGTTCCAATAGCTCTGGTGGGACCGTTTCACTCACCAAAGCTCCGATTTTGTTTCTCCTGGATTGGACTTAAAAACATAAAACCTCAAAAAACTGTGGAACACACTATTTAAAAACATGCGCTCTGAGTCAAATGTCAACACAAAGCTGTCTTTTTATAAAGTCTGAGCTTTATAACGTTGCCAAAATATTTCTCCGTGGGTTTTAAAAGTTGAAGTAGAAACCACTGAAGAATGAAAAATATTCCTTGGAGGAAATTCTCAGTCATCAAATGGCCAGGTTCATATCACAGAGAAGTCACTGTCTGTGCACAAGGGCCCCTTGGGCAAGGCTGGTGGGCTGACACCCGGGAGGACAGGGAAAGATCACGCGCTCCAGCGGAGCCCCTTGGTCGTAACTGAGATGTCGTGCTGACGTTTGCCAAAGTTTGCAACTTCCCAGGCACCCACATTTCCTACTTTATGTACCCGTGTCCCAAATGCGTGGGCAGACCCCCCCCTCCACACACACACACACAGAGGGGCCACCCTCCGGTCTCAAGACACTGGGCCAGAAACTGAGAGGAGGAGCATGAAGACCACTGCTCAAAGTTACCATGGAAACGGTGCTCTTTCACGTGACCCATTTCCAAGCCCTTTAGGTTTGGGCTCTAACCTCCCACCACCGGTCCCATTACCTTCTGGACCCTCCTCTTCCTTCCCTGCTGACATGTCCCCTTTCTCAAGGATTGCGTTTTTAGCTCTTAGAAATGCCCAGTGAACAAAGCACTTGCCACTTGTTTAAAAGATTTTTTTTTTTTTGATGTGGGCCATTTTTAAAGTCTTTTCTTGAATTTGTTACAATATTGCTTCTGTTTTATGTTTTGGTTTTTTGGCCGTGAGCCATGTGGGATCCTAGTTCCCCAGCCAGAGATCGAACCCGCACCCCCTGCACTGGAAGGAGAAGCCTTAACCACTGGACCGCCAGGGAAGTCCCAGCACTTGCTGTTCTTGGGCCAATGTCTATGCATCTCTCAGATGTGATGCGATGGTTACTCCTCTGCTGTATTGCAGGCATTGTTAGCCCAGCGGAGGGAGATGTTGGCGTCAGGATTTCCACCGTCTCATCCTGAGGGCAATCTCCCAGTCTGATTTTGCAGGCTGATCCCAGAACTTAGGGAGCCAGGATAGGACTACTTTTTAGCAATTTGACAAAATAATTTTGTCTTTTGAATCCAGCATGAGATTGGGGGACTGTGATTTTTTTCTTTTATTTTTCTTGTATTTTAAAAAAGAATTAGACTATGTGGGTTGGAAATAAACAGCCACCCCCTACAACTAAAATTCACAGGTAGTTTGAGAAGCACCGAGTGAGCTAGGCCATCCTAGAGCTACAGTTAAGCATCCAGAGGCTGAAATGCCCAGGGAAGGGGTAGTTTTCAAGTTGTGTGATGTGTGGATGGAAGATAGCAAATGAGAGTGCTTGTAGAAGCCTGTGGAACGGTACCTGTGAGATCAGTGCCTGAGCTTGATGTGCCACCACAGCTCACTGGGAAAAGGGGCCTCTGGACAAGGCGTGGGCTGACACACTGTGCTTCGGGGGTGGGGGGGTGGGGGCCAGATCCACCCTGACTGCTCATCTGTCTAGAGGATTAGGTTCTGGTTATGGATGAGAGTTTCGCTACCCCCAGGCCCTCCCCTCAGCCTCTGGGGACAATAGGTCTTGGGCTGATCAGGAGTCAGGGCTACATACAGATGTAGTGACTGTTCAAGGGACAAAACCAAGGTACTTTCACAGGAGTTTGGTCCCTTTTTCTGTTCCCCTGGGCCGCCATTCTCATTAGCTTGGAGAGTATGAGTTGATTGTACCCATCTGTGCTCCTTCTGGATTCCTGGCTCAAACCCATTGCAGCCTCTTCCGAGCCAGTACGCTATATAGATATCCATCCCCTTTCAATAAATGCAATTAAATCTCTTTTTGGGAGGGGCTGCTAGGGGGAGTCCTGAAAACTTTACTACAGGAGTAACCATTTATCTAGGATTGAACATTCCATTACAAAGATGGCTGACAAAGAGCTATGGCTCTACTGATAAAAATTGCTAACTAACCCCGTTTTGGGCACCGTGCTGAGCCCTTTATGGTCCCTCTAATCTCACAACTCTCTTATCTCCCCTCATTCCACACATTTCAAAAATGAGGCTCAACTTTTCTCTTATACACTATCCCCTCCTCACAGAATACCGAGATAGAGCTCATTTGGGTTATGGGAATTTAACTGTAGGAGGAATTTCATTTAATGTCTCAGCTTACAAGGCATTTCTTCACTTTTCCAGGGATCATTTTGGATTTTGTCAGTCTCTTGAGCAGCTTGAGCCTGGCGGAAAGGCAGTCACCGGATGGTCACTGTCACAATGTTAATTTGTGGTTGCCTCAGAGAAATCTCAGGTTGCTAGGTTTTGGTGGTAATAACCTCTGTATCCTATGTTTTATTTTGTCTTTACCTTTCTTTCTTTTTTTTTTTTGGACTAGAGTTTTAACTACACAAACCTTGAGTGTCATAGGTCAAAACCCAAACCAAACCCAAGGCTCAGAGAGGTTAAGTAACTTGCTCAAGATCACACAGCCAGAGAATGTTGGAGCCAAATTCAAACCCAGGTTTGTCTCTCCAACCATATGCTTAACTGACACATTATTTAGAATTTATATTGATGTATATTATATATCTTACTGGAATTAGAAGTATTAAAATAAGATTCAAGCCATGTGTATTGAAAACCCCAAGGCTCCAAGGAGGCTACTGTTTATGCTGTGGTTAAGGGGTAAAATATGATTTCAAAGGCACTGAGGGTGGAGAGCAAGCTATAAACAGTACCACCTGCAAGGTTAGAGTTTTTATTTAGAAACATGCCCCTAAGTCAGGTGATACATTTATTGGTTACTCTGGGCACAGATCAAGCTGCATAAAATTTTACACCTCTCTCCCTACCTTTTTGTTAAAAAAAAGTAGTAGCTCATGGTTGGAAGACACAGCTTTCATAGAACGGTCAGGGGGGACCAGTTTACAGGGATGTCAGGCTTATTCTTCCTGGCTGGCTTATTTCTAAGATTCAGTTCTTGTTTTCTAATTGACCATATTGAAGAAAATGAAAAAAGACGCACACCAGTGTTACAAAACCTTGTATTAATCATTTCCCTTCACTTTCAATATAACGTTGATATGAAATATAGCCATGATTCTTAGTTACATGGGAGGAAATGAGTAATAAATACATTGTAGCAAGTTTAAACCACAAGGGTGTTTCACTGGTAACATTTGAAAACTGTACACTTGCAAAGAACAGCTTCTTCAAACATTAGTATATCTGTATATCAGTAAAGCTTTTACATGTAACAAACATGCTATTTCCATATATGACAAATTTAAAAAATATGCATTGCTTGGCAACATGAACTAGGCAAAAATAGTTCTTTGTTCACTAACTTTATACAGGAAAACAGGACGAAAGGCATGCATGTACAATAGGGATGCCTGCACGGGGCATGCAACAAAAGAAAGCTTTTTAAAAGTCAGCTTACATTAGGCATAAATACATGAGGGTTATATATTAATAAGGGAGGAAGTCTTCTGTTTGACATTATTAACATTCCTGTTTTCTTCCTATTCCTCCCAGAGGAATACACATTCACCTTTAAGTAAAGATAAAGGAATTACAAAAAAATAAAACTCACTTTGCAAACATCTCTGATGACTTGTAAAACAAAAAATCAACATTAGTGTTATCACAGCCCCATGTGCAAATTATCCTTCCCCAGGGCCTTCTTGTAACAGGCACACCTGAACGCCTTGGTTAGGCTGCTTCCCTGCACCCAAGCTGGGGCCACCTGCCCAAGACATCCCCAGAGGGCCACCGAGATGGGGGCTGCTTTCTCCTCCCCTCGCTGCCCTTCTGGTTGTGCGCCTATGCATTCAACCCAGCTCAGCCCCCAGCCCAGGCTCTCAGGGAGATCCCGGTTCCAGAGGGGGAACGTGCATCTACAAACCTTGCACTGGCAGTAGCTACAAGACGGGTAGAAGAACAGAAGACCCGGAGAAGGTGCCCATTCCGTAAAAGGCAGCCAACGACACCTCAAAAGAAAACCTTGTTTCCCTCAGTGTCTCTTCAAATGAATGGGAGAGGGGGCCCAGCTCTAGCTCCAATCCTGAGTACCAAAAAGGGACCGTCAATACACAGCATTGGAGAGCTTGGTGCAAATAGCCGCCCGCTTCAGGGCATCTATTTTGCTTGCTGGCCCTTGGTTTAAAAAGTGAAACTCAAAAAGCATGTGGAAAACAAAACAAAACATATCAGCAGCAATGTTTCATTTCTTGTACACAGTTCATGTGTGTCTTCCTACTGTTTCTGGTAAGAAACCACTATGAATAAAAAGCACCAATAAAACATCATACATGATAACAATATCGTAGAACACCACTGTCCCTGGGACAATGTAGAGATGTCAAATACACACTGCTTAAATCAGAACAAGGGGAGAAAAAAAACCCATGTAGTGAAATAGATTTTACTCTGAGATTTTTAATGTTTACTATTTACTTAATATAAAACAGTTGCATTTGGGGGTCAATGGGTAAATACAAAAAAAAGGCACTGCCGCTTTATTACTAAATATCTGACTTCACAGCCTTATATGCATGCAACTGTTTGATTTTTTTTTTTTATAAATAAAGTTCTTTTGCTTTAGGATTTTTAGATTGAGCTGTATACCTGCAGTCAACACAGGACTCAAAACAAGGTGGGGACAGGCTCCCAAAATTTATCAGAACACTCAACTTAAAAAAAAATTAAAACACTAAGAGCAAAACACAACTAAGTAGATAAATCTATACACAGTCAATGAAAAATAAGCTTTTCTTTTAAAAAAAGAATTATGTTGTTATTAATAACAGACTTTATCATGGTTACCAGCCATAGCAAGTTAATAAGTAACATATCCAAAATAATATCTCTAATAATCAGATAACCATTGTTTCTATATTCAGTGAAGGAATAAATAGAAATTCAGATTTGCAAATACTTTAAGGTCTTCTTCCTTTTAAAGGACTCATGCTAATGTGATTGTGTTCACAATCTGTTTTCTGAACAACCCGAGTGTTTATGGATATACGTGTTTTGCAGCAGATCTGAATGCTTTTTAATTTCTCCACAAGATGTGTTATACCATTGTTCTTTTTCTTCCATTAACGTTCTTAGCATCCAAAAAACACCTTCGCAAACCCTCTGGTCTTGCCTTTGGCCTTCAACATCTTTGACTTGTCCTTCCCGGCTCACACGATTGTCCATCCCAACACATTCCCCAAGTAACCCTAAGCTTGCTTAGAAAAGGGGAGCGGAGGATGAATGTTAATGGCACTTGGTTAAAAAATATCAACTAAAAAATGCTGCCTCTTTCTGCAAATGAATTTGCATCTTTAGAACATAGTCACCCATGGAGAGCCCCCCACCTTTTTAAAAAACGCAGTGCAGGATGTTGTGGATTCAAATGTTCTTTGCTTGCTAAAGGCTCTCTGTGGTTAAGATGGTCCCACATTTTAGACCTTAAGAAGACTTTGCAAGCTTCACAACATCCAAGGCTGTGCTGGGTGTACATTTTCAATCTTGAAGGTAGAAGAAAGCTGTTTGGATTTCATTAAGGCCTTTTAAATTGTATTTACTTCATTATTTAAAAAAAATAACCCCAAGCAAACGCAGTGATTTTCATGGTCTGATCTCTTTAATTTCGACTCTGACTTTGCTAAAAATCAAACCCAAAGAAATGGTACCAGACACCCATTCAATAACCAGGCCTCCTACCATCTCCCTGATCTCGCCTCTGGCTGAGCTGTCACACCATCACTTACACAACCCAATTTTCCAGCGCAGAGCACAGCTCCTCTTGGATTTCCTCTAATACCCTCCATTGCATTAAATTCCAAATGTAGCCTTTCTTGCCCTTAAGAAATAGAGCTATTACTTTTTGGTAGCGTAGTTTGTTAATCTCTCACCATGTAAGCAGTAGTTTTGTCTCCCTTCCATGCGGGTGGATAGATCAGCCGACAACACAGCAAATCCCTGACGTGCGTGATAGAATCATCATTTCCATCATGAAGTCGACCTTTCTCACATCTTCTTCCACTGCCCACCTGGGACGTCTCCCCGCAGCTCTCTCTGCCACTTGCTGACTGACCGTTTATACACTGTTGCCGGACCTTGCTCTTCTCTTCCTCTTCCTCAGCGGTGAGCGAGCCAAGGGGCTGAAGCCCCCAGGCTGGGGTTCCTGAGAGCAACCCCCCAAAAGCGGCCTTTTGAGCTTATTATCTGGGTATTAAGGCCTCTTGCTAGGGAAAAATATCCATCCTTGCCTTTTCTCCTCCAGTGAAACTTGTACCCACCTGTGTGTGTGTGTGTGTGTGTGTGTGTGTGTGTGTGTGTGTGTGTGTGGACGAGAACAGGAGTGATAGGATGACACCCCACGGTAGGGTGGGGAGAAAGAGGTTCTCCGGGTGAGAAGCAAATCCAGCGTAGAAAGGGCAGCAGGATTCCTTTAGACTCTCTAGGTGACTGCGCGCAATCCCATAACCGATCACATGGTGGCGCCCTTCCCAGTGCTCCGCCCACTCCAGCCACATCCTCAACTCCACCGACACACCTCTCCCACCCCCACAGGTGGGAGACACAACTCAGGCCTACGTGACCGCTCCGTCTTCCCGAGAAGCAGAGCTTGGCAGCCATTTAAAAAGACAACCCTGCTGCTATTATAAAAATAGAGGAAAAAAATGAATCCATAGCGACAAATCCTTTACAAAAACCATAGTATGAAGAAAAGTTCTATCCCAACTCTTTACACATTATGTACCCTTTAAAATTGTTATGTAAACAATACACAAATCAAAGTTTATCTGAAATTTTGTTGGAGGGAATTTCTCCCTTCCTGACCCCGTTGCCATGTGGACTTCTTCTGCGGCTGGATTTCAAGCAGGGGCCTCAGGGAATCCAATCAGGGGAGACATAAAAGAGCGAGCCGCCGTTGTGCTTTGGTCGCAGGCATCCGTGCCTTCCTCCTGGGGCCTGACTCTGAAGGCAGGCTTCTGAGAAGGCTCCCAAGGGCTGGGGCTTCTGCCTCCCTCCCAAGTCTCTCATCTCTTTCCAAGCGGTACCCTCTTTTTTTTTCCCCCTCACTTCCATCCAAGAAGCCACTTGCATTCCCTCCACCCGTTCCCAGTCCTATGTTTCCCTTAGAGATCCCTCCCCATGCCCCACACCAAGCCATCCCACGACAGAAACAAATGACAAAATAACCAGTCCCAGGTCTACTGATATGTTTACAAGGACGACCTACGCTCTCACAAAATCAAAATGGGAGAGGGACCAGGGGGAAAAAAAAGGCTGCAAAGTATCTGGAGGATTCTGTGCAACCCTGAAGATGGCTAACACTGGACCCGCAGCAGTCGATTTCACGGCCAGCGCGGTCACTCTCATCTTCAGCTCTAGATTGTGGAGGTCCGGTCAACCCCGTCTGGGAGAGAAAGGAGGACACAATGGGCACAGGTGAGCCAAGCAATTCCATTCATGCCCACCGATTCCAGCGTCATGCTCGTTGGACCTCCCAGTCTCTGAGGACAGATAAGGGTTAAATTCATCCATCCATCCATTCACTCATTCTTCACATACCCACCCACTCAACATAGCTATTTTTGCCAGGAGCCATACTGAGCCTGGAAACCAAGATGAAAAGACCTAATCCTCACACTTAGTCCAAGTATATATATATCCTAGACAGGACACAGACATGTAAACTGACAATGACATATGAGGGATGGTTGCTGTAATGGAGTAGGTACCAGGCACAGCAGGAACATGGGGCAAGGAGTGTTTAGGTTGCCCTTGGAAGTCAAGGATGGTTTCACAGAGGAAGAAAATGACTTTGTAGATGGTCTGGTAGGAGAAGAAAAGAGGAGGCAGGAGAGTATTAGGGTGAGGAGGGCATACAGCTCATGTACAGGCGTGATGCTGTTCATCAAATGGTGGGCCTGGGGGCGGGCTGGAGGTTTAGGATGAAGGACAGGAGGAGTGGCAGGAGATACGGCAGAGAGCCAGCTAGGTTTTGCAATACACATGCAGGTGGACCTGTCCAGCTCATGTCCCTTTCTTTGGGAGCATCTCCCTTTCCCCGTGAGTCCCTGCTGAAAGGCCGGGGATGAGTGGTGGTGACTGCGATCCCTGATCACAGCTGAGCAGACCAGGGGGATGCAGCTGACCCAAAGTGATCCAGATTCTCTGTCTCAAGAATCTGATCAGGGGCAGAGACACCAGGATGAGATTTTTTTTGGGCACCTGGAACTGACAGATCCAGTGGACATGCAAGAGTGCCGAGGCCACCCAGCATATGCCATGTCGGTGTTATGGAGAATCGGTGAAACCAGGCTATAGAGAAAGTGGGGGACATGCCTGTCAGAGAGGAGAGTCCATGAGTGAGCCAGACCACAGAAGGAGTCGATGCCTGCCCAACCCCTTTTCACACGGGACTGTGGGAGAGTCCCCAGAATCAGACCATAAGGGTCTTGTGTACTATTAACAGGAGCTTGGACATAGGTAATTGGGGATTTATAAGCGGTAGAGTAACCAGATTTGACTTCAGAATGGTTTCTCTGGCATGGCTGGTGGCAGGTGAACCAGTTAAGAGGTCCCTACAATGGTCCATGCTAGAGTTTCTCCAGTGAGCAGAGAGAGGCATGGATTAGTCACAGGAGGTAGAAATGACGATGTTCAGTGACCACTAAATGAGGGCCAGGATGGGATGCAGGATGCCCCCCTGGTTTCGCTGATGTCCACATGTCAGTAGATGTGTCTTGGTCTAAACCTCCGCATCACAAGGCCCGTCTAGCAGAGGTGCGTCTAGGTGCAGTGGGCAGAGCTCAGGTGTGAGAGGGGCGTGGCCGACTGTTCCAGGGAAAGCTGGGGGACCTAAGTGATACAGGGGAGTACTGAGCCCACTGCAGGGGTCTCCTGGCCGCCTCATGGGTGGTGCCAGGCTAGCATCTTGCCAGCAGGGACTTGGAGGAAAAATGTTTCTTTCATTCAGATTTTTAATGAGATCACTGTCGGTCCACATAAGAAAGAGCACCCTGTTTCTGAGTTTGCCCCTAAGGTAACATTTTGCAAAAGCATAGTATAGTATTACCACCAAGATAGTGACATTGATGTAATCTACCCATCTTACAGATTTTCCCAGTTTTACTTGTACTCATGTGTGTGTGTGTGTGTGTAAAGTTCTACATGATTTTTTGAGAGATTTTAAAGAAGGGAAGCAAATGGCCCCTGAGAGCATCTGTTGTTTCAGATTATCAATCCTAGAGGTCCCCAGATGTGAACAAATCACCTCTCCCTGCCTTCCACGCGTGTCAACCTTAGCCTCTTGAGTGGTGGCTCAGCAGTGGTAACTGGCTGTGGGAGAACAGTGAGTGTGTGTATGTGTGCACACACACGTGTGTGGGTGGGGTGAGGGTGCGGAGGCCACTCCCTCGTCTGTAGAAGCACAGTGCACACTCTTGCTGGGCCTCACTCGTCCATTCATTAATGTCAACCTTTCATAGTTGTTGAAGTAGGAGCTGAAAACAAGAAAATCTCAACTAACCCAGCCCCAAGTTGCATTTTCACAGAATTCTCACCCTATACCTCATCCTCCAAGGGTGATGGTCAGTGTTCACCTGCAGGGGAAATGACCAGTGGATTAAGTCCAGACTCACCATTTACAGTTGTGCGGGTCGTGCACTGCAGAACTCAAAGGGGCACCATTCACACGCGCCCATCATAGGTTTTATCATTATTGTGGCAAATTTCAAATGAAAGGCAGAATAATGTCTTGAGAAAGTGGAGCCTTTTCCCGATTTGCACTTATATCGGCTATAAGTGGAGCCTTAAGTCCCAAGAAGTGAGGAGAGAAGGTGAGGAGGAATGACAACGGGATCAGGTGAAGCACAAACCCCAGAACATCCGAGGATGGACCGTGCATTCCTCTTTATGGTTTGATTCACTATGGACGCCATTCTGCCGGGCGGAGCCTCGCAGACTCATTCTGCTGGTACTGAGACTCCCTGAACACCTGGGGCCACCAGTCTCCTAGGAGCAAGCCCAGCGGAGCCAGATGAAAGCCTTAAATAAAGACTCACACACCAAGATGGCAGAGGCAACCCACCCCCTGGGCTTCCTCACCGGTTCTGTCGGAGGGGCCTGGGGAGAGAAGAGGAGAGATGGATAGGGAAGGCTAGGGAAAAGTAGCTGAGACCAACACCGAGAGGGCAGCAGTTACTGGAGGAGACTGAAAGAGCAGAGATGCCAGCACAAAAGGATGGGCCCCAAGGCTTGGGGCCCCGGGGCGCAGCCCCATTAGAATGGCCATCCTGGGATGTGGTGTCCTAGGAACTTGGACACCTCTCCCCCTCTTTTCTTGAGATGCAAGCAGAGGAACATCTTTTTATTTTTTTAATTTTTTTTCTTAATTAATTAATTTATTTATTTAGGGCTGTGTTGGGTCTTCATTTCTGCGCGAGGGCTTTCTCTAGTTGTGGCAAGCGGGGGCCACTCTTCATCGCGGTACGCGGGCCTCTCACTATCGCGGCCTCTCTTGTTGCGGAGCACAGGCTCCAGACGCGCAGGCTCAGTAGTTGTGGCTCACGGGCCTAGTTGCTCCGCGGCATGTGGGATCCTCCCAGACCAGGGCTCGAACCCATGTCCCCTGCATTAGCAGGCAGATTCTCAACCACTGCGCCACCAGGAAGCCCCGGAACATCTTTTACTGCCCTGCTTTCCTCTCCCTAATCATTCGTCCTCGTGTAAGATAACTTCACTCACTGGCAGAAATTCTGTTCCCAGCAAAGTCATCTCCGTTGGCACCTGGCAGGGGTCGGCCAGCAGAAAGGTGCCGTCACAGTGGGAGGGCACACCGCTGCCACCGCACCCAACTGGGCCACCCTGAACCTAATTTGCATTCCCTGCTCAGGAAGCTGCTTATGAGGCTTCCCACCAGAGAGGATTATTGAAAAAAAAAAAAACACAGCAATAAAAAGACTTAGGAGATTAACAAGATGAAAACATTAGCAAGCAAAAAAAAAAAAAAAAACAGTTCACAGATGTTTCCTGTAAAAATAGAAGACCAGGCTAAAAATGAAGTCTTTCAATGAAGACCTCCCTTTAATAAAGAGCATTTGGCATTACTGCTATTAATGATGCTATGTTAGTACTTAGTAGATTGATAACAGCTCCCAACACACCAGTTACCTGAGATCTGTCAAGCCCGGGGGGAGGTCAGTCCTCCTGGGTGACTCTCACAGGCAATGCAGGACTCAGTGGAGTCACCCTGCAACCCAGCGCCTGTCAGGTGTCAGGTGGGAGGGCACCTGGGCTGCCTACAGGGGGCTGAGCTTGGCCTGAAGGCTCAGGTCCGGAGGTCTTCCGTTTAGGACAAAATTGAGATATAATTTGCACACCACAAATTTCACTCTTTTAAACTGTACAATTTGGTGGTTTTGAGCATAGAATACAAGGTTGCACAGCCATCACCACCATCTAACTCCAGAATATACTGTCACCCCCAAAAGAAATCTGGTGCCCATTAGCAGCCACTCTCCATTCCCACCTCCCTCCAAACCCTGGCAGCCACTCATCTGCCTTCTGTCTCTGTAGGTTTGTCTATTCCGGACACGTCACATTAAGGGAATCATACACGGTGTGGCGTTTTGTGTCTGGCTTTTTCACCCATTAGCATAATGCTTTCACAGATCAGCCAAGTAACAGTACTTCATTCCTTTCCAAGGCTGAATGACATTCCACTGTGTGGCTATAGTGCATCTCGTCCATCCACATTCATCTGCTGATGGACCTTTGGGTTGTTTCCCATTACACCTCAGGGGCCGTCAGGGTGCTGACCCAATCTCCTCGGTTACCTGGAGAAGGGGAGCTGGTGGCACCACACGCGGAGGTACCAGGAGTGAACCAGTGGTGCTGCAAAGCTCCTAAGATCTGAACTGAATGGCCAAGGGAGAGAGAGTGGTGCTTGCAAATGGGGTTCCCCGGAACCCCAGCGGGGGGTCACGGAGGGAGCTGTGCACCCCACCGTCTGTCTGCTCAGAAGCCCTGGGAGGCCTTCAGCTAGCTCCCTTCTGGTATTGAGTGGAGGCTTTCTCCAGGCTATGGAGAACCTTGCATGGGTGAGGTCAGGTGGGTGCAGCCCCGGCCTGTACTCTGCTTCACACAGAGCATTTACCTTTGTCCTATTTGGTTTCAGGATAAGACTGTGTTTGTAGAGATTGAAAATCTAAACACCCCTGGTCAGGAGGACAAAGCTCTCTGGAGCAGTGGCTTATGACAGCCTGTCTTTTTGCTGCTCCTGGGCTAGCACAAATTGTGCCTCTCCGTGTACCCGTCTCTGGCTCTGCGGTGGGTGAGCACGTCCAGACCGGACAGGGCTGTCGGGAAGGGTCACAGGAGGCCTGTCTCAATCTCCATGACTCACAGCCTCCCTGGAGGTTGGCAGGAAGGGGCGGATGTCTCTTCTCTAGTCTGCCAAACATCCCCAGGGCTGGCAGTGAGTCCAGGCCAGAGGAAGGCACCCGTTTAGTACCAGGAGGGCACTGAAGGCCTCCCAGGGCTGTTGTGACAATGCAGGGCTGCAGACCAAACACACAGTGGGACGACCCAGCTGCTTCTGGGAGCTCCTCCAGGGGCTGCAGCCCTGCACACCACTGGCGCATCCAACTAGACCGTCCCTGTCACACTGCGAAGGACGCCTCGGACGGCTTGGGGCTCTGGGCGTCGTGGAAGCCATTGGAACAGCGAGATATAAAAACAAGGAGGGATTTTGGTTTCAGAAATTCTATTTTTAGAGCAAGTTGGGATACGCTTGGACCGGACTGGGGGATCTAGTGCCGAGAAGGAAGGAATCCAGTGCTGTGGGGGAATGTTTCCACTAAAAGCCACGTCTTGTGTTCCTGGCTCCTCCAGTGCCCGCATTGGGCTAGGACAGCTGCGGGGCTGGGACTCCAGTGTGCCCTGGGAGGTGGAGCCCCTGGGGAAAGAGGGCAGCCTTGGTCTCCGGGGCCCCGAGGCACCTCCCAGAGGAGGAGGAGCAGGGCGCTGGCGGCCACTGTGTATCGCGAGGCTTGACGAGGGTCCGACACCACCCTGCAGCCGCTCTCCCTCTCCCTCGCTGTCCCCTGCCTCCTCGGCCTGTGCCCTTCCCTCTCTCCCGAGCTGTGGAGGATGGCACGTGGCTGGGGGTTCTCGCAGGGGTGCAGTGCCGTGCGGGGGGGGGGGGTGCACTCACCTCCCAGGGCGTGCTCGGTCATACTGAGGCACAAGGACTCCAGCCTGTTGTTGATGTCAGGTTCAGTCACGGGAAGCTGGAATTCTGCAAGGGACAAAGGGTTCCGTTGGTGACAGGGACTCTGAGAGCAAGGAGGAAGTAGGCATGGTGTCGCTGGCTCCACCTGCCAGGGTGAGGGTTTGGAGTGCCTCCCTGGGAGGACTCGGGGGGCGGGAGAGACCAGCAGGGCCGGCGTGGAGGGTGAGCTGGACTCAGGTTCAACCAACCTCTGAGTCTGTTAGACACACTGAGTCCATTGCAGCTGGAAAAAAACTGGTGACTAAAAATAGCTGTCATGGTCACAGTCTGCCAGGCCTCTGCTCAGACCCCTCCAGCGGCTTCCCATCGGAGTAAAAGCCAACCCCTTGCCATGGCCTGCAAGGCCCCGAAGACCTGGCCTCTTGTTACCTCTCTGCCCTCGTACAGCAACCCCTTCCTTCACTCCCTACCAGGCCCTTTTCTACCCCAGGGCCTTTGCACTGCTGTTCCCTCTGCCCAGAATGCTGGTCCCTGGACATTTCCATGGCTCACTCTCTGCCTGCTCTCACGTCTCTGGCTCTACTGTCTCCTTGGAAAGGACTTTCTGTTCATTGTATGTGAACAGAATTTTTCCACCCCATCCCTTTTCTCTGCTTTATTTTTCTTCATAGCCATCACCAACATCTGACATGTGTGCATTTGTCACCTCCTCCCAGTTGAACGTTTGCTTCATTGGAGCAGGACTTGGCTTTGCTCCCTGTGCCTAGAACTGGGGCCTGGTGCATTTCTGCTTCATTGCAAGGAGCAGGAAAGGGAAACCACAGCCTGTCAAGAGCCTCTTCTGAGTCCAAGACCCTGCTGGGTGTCCAGTTCTCAAGTGGGGCTCCCAGAGGCTAAGTGACTTGTCAAGGCTAGCCAGCTGACACGGAGCTGGGACAGGAACCCACATGGGTCTCACCCCAGAGCTGGTGCTCCACTGCACACTGCATGCCTGCCATGCCTGTCAACACTCTTAAACTCCAAGCACTGAGAAGCAAGGGCTGAGACGTCTGCTCTGCGGGTTCCCGCTACCCAGGACAATACTGTGCATTCTAACCACAAAGCCCCCTCTACCATGTGGACCCTCCCTATCTCTCCAGGCTCTGAGCCCTCCTCCTCCAAGGGGGAGGCACCCCTGAGCCTCCTCTGTCGTGCTAGGGCTCACCATCAGCACCTCCCCCATCCTCCCCATCCTGTGGAACTCTTGCACATCCTTAACTAGTTTGGAAGTGCCTTGCAGACAGCGACGATGCTCTCAGATTTCTCTGACCCTCCCATGATACCCAGCCATGGCCTTCTGCACCCCTCATACCTGTCTATGGAGTGATGAAAAAGATGGAACTAGAAGGAAACTGACAGCTATTGTGAAACTCGGACAGAAGTGTGAAATCCTATGGGGGAGGGCAGAAAAAAATCAGCAGTGGGATATGTTCTGAGTGCCTGGGGAGTCTCAGCGTTGCCACTGCCTTCCTGTGACACCCTGGGAAGCTGTTCCCTTCGTTGGGCCTTAGCTCTTCTCTCTGTAAAGTGGGGAAAGGATCCTGCGGCCCAAACTGCAGGCCATTTCCTGGCTCCCTCACATCTCCACTAGGGGGCGCTTGGGGCCAGAGCGGGGAGGGAATGAAAAATGAGGTTGATGGTTTGGTGGGAGAGGAAGTTGAAACCAATGGCTAAACCAAAGTATTTGTTTTCCTCGAGGAGCTATACATTTCAGCCTTCCCTGCAATCTGTGTTCCCCATTACCAGCTAATTCAGAGGCAGATGTCGTTTCCGTTATTTAAAATTCTCAAAGAGAAGGTTGGCAAAATGGATCGATATGAACACTGGGGAGAAGATAAGGTTCTTTCTGACACCGGTTCCAGCATCGATGGGTCTGAAAGACAACTGTGCCAGTTCATGAGCAGACAGAGGACGACTGGGCTTCTAGGGAAGCTGGTTTCCCCACACCCCTATCCACCACTGCTCTGAGTAGGGTCGGGCAATTAGACAACCCAGAGGGAAGAGTATTTTAGTATTTTCATCCATTCATGTGAAAATCATATGCATGCAAAAATTAGCAGCCTTCAGGGTGTGAAATCTATAAAATAGAAACACAATTTTATATATAGCCAGTTAGCAAATAAAAAAAAAAAAAACCCCAGCAGTTACAGCCATCCATATGCTCATTGTAAAATTTAGTTTACTCTCTAGCACTCCCCTTTAAACAAACACTGTGGAGAGATTTGGATAAATAAAGATGCTCGACATTTGGAGAGAAGTGTTTCAGCTGCAGGATTTCTTGCCAACACGCAGCAAAATGGCATTTTCCAAGCCTGGGATTGCGTGTTCCAAAAAAAGGGGGGCTGAGAAATGTGGGGCTCTCTGCTCCAGAATCTCCAAACCCTAGTGGCTGCTCTTTTAGGTTGAAAGTCGGCATGCTTGCTTTTTATCCTCCAGCTCTTCCCTCTGTTGCACGGGAGAGTCGTGACTCCCAGCCACTCTCAGAGCAGCTTTGAAAAATCCTAAGTCTTGGGAGAAGCCCGTATGTTCACACTCTAGAGTTTCCTAATAGTGTGACTTTTTAATTGTGTATTTGATAAAAACAGATCCGTGGCATCTCCCTGCACACATGAGACAGAGGGAGACCAGACGGGTGAAGAGAAGCTTTCCATCTCGGCTGGAAGCCCTCAGCCACGGGTGGCTTGGTGGGCAGAGCTCTCCATGCCCCGACTAAGCGTGTGGGCAGCTCCTGCCCACAGGTCCACTTGGACCACAGGCCTACTCTTGTCCTTGCTCCTGCTCAGCCTGGGGGCTCATCGCGTTTATCCTGGGCCCCCAGCTGTAACGGACCAGGCAGGTGTAGTTTCGAGTCTTCGGGAGGGCAAAAAGGATAGACTCTGAGCCTTCTGTCCTGTGGCCTGAGCAGGCCTGTTGCCTTAGCTCGGATGGCATCTCTGAGTACGAGGGATTCTTCCCCTCCCCATCAGACCCTTCCAGTATTTAGGATGTATTTGAGGATCTCCAGTTCTAGGATGCCCAAAGTCTAGGCTGACGTGGGACTTTCAAATCGTGCCTTTTCAGAAGTCCCACAAGAACAAGGACTGCCGTTCAGGCCCAGGGTCAAGAGGATTCTGGAAGGAAGCAGCGCCCATCCCTAATGAGGTGTTGCTGCAGGGTCCACCTGGGGGACCCCCACGTGGCTTTTCCTTGGCCGAAGCAGCCATTGCAGCTGAGTCTCATGGCTGTGGCACCTGAAGTGTCCTTCTGCTGCTCTCTCCAAGTCCCTGAGGCTGAGGTAGAGAGGCCAATGTTCTTAGGACCTTAGAATAAGAAAGAAGTTGGGGCATTCTAGGAAAAACCTTGGGAATCCCACTTTGCCAATGACAGCTGAGGCCACTCTGCTGAGTAAACCAGGAGGGCTTTGAGTCTGGTTGAGTGAGAAGTGGGTGGCTGGAAGGCGAGAAATGAGGAAAGTCAGGCTCTTGAGGAAGGGGCAGGGAATGCAGGAGTGGGAGCTACACAACTGTGATGAGGGGAGGAAGGAAGATAAAGGGAAGGCGGGAACCAAGAGGAAAGGGGGAGAATGGTGTCAAAAGGAAAAGGGATCAGTGCGGGCAGGGAAATGGGCCGATGCGGCCGTGCAGAGCTGGTAGTGGTGGGCAGGCGGCAGGGAACACAGGTACGCAGTTGCTCCCTGAATCTGCTGTGGGGAATGGAGCTCTTCTCTGGGGACCTCACTCCTAGATCTGCAGAACTAAGTGCTGCGGAAATCCTATGGGACCCACATTTTCACAAAAAATGATGAGGAGGGCTTCCCTGGTGGCGCAGTGGCTGAGAGTCCATCTGCTGATGCAGGGGACACGGGTTCGTGCCCCGGTCCGGGAAAATCCCACATGCCGCGGAGAGGCTGGGCCCGTGAGCCATGGCCGCTGAGCCTGCGCGTCCGGAGCCTGTGCTCCGCAACGGGAGAGGCCACAACAGTGAGAGGCCCGCGTACCGCAAAAAAAAAAAAAAAAAAAAAAAAAAAATGATGAGGAGACTATGGTACATGACACTATTGTACCATCTTGCCCCAAGTCGGTCTCTCTGAATTTGGCTCTCAGAAGCAGGGGGGCACAGACCCAGCTGGGCTCTTGGCTGTGATAGAACTGATTCATTTGCCAACCTCCCTGCCCATTCTCTGTCCGTCCTGAGCAGGGCTGTTTGCCTTGGATTACTAGAAGGAGGGAGCAAATGTTGATCAGGTACTCTAAGTGGGTCCCTGTTCTGGCCTCTGCTTCTGCGGGGCAGCCCCTTCCATCCCCTCAGTGGAGCCAGTGCACTGACGGCACTCCCCCTCTCCCCTCTCTTCCTAAAGGCAGTTCTCTGGAAGGAGTCTGAAACTCACTCACACTAAGGAGAAGGGAATGATAACAGCTTCGTGCCCTACGCTCCCAGGTGTTCTAATGATGGAAGGATTCCAGTCATGAGCCGCTGCATAGGGGAGGTTTGCGATGCAGAACAGATATGTCACATCATGAAATGCTGCCAGGTAAGGCACTGCTTTACCCATCTCACATCTGGGTGGTCCAGCACCAAAGGTAGTTTGCACATGGTTTTGTGCAAGGGAAGGATGAGGTCCCCTGTGAGGCTGCCCTGTCTACCTTTCTCCATGCTTTTCCTTTGAAGTCAGCTGCTGGCCCCCTCTGCCCTTTCCTGTCGGGCCCTCTAGGTGGCGGGGAGCCTCCGTGGCCTCCTAGTGTCACGCCAGGGCTGCTCTGAGATCCTCTCTGATCCCAAGGGTGGAGGAGCCCGGGTCAGCAGGGTCTGCTTCCAAGATAAGGTGTCATTCTGCGAGCAGTTTCCAAACTAATTTTCCAGTTGGGAAAACACCCTACCTCTCAGAGAAACATGATCCCTCTCGCCAGGCACCACCCTGATTTTGAGCTCATCACCCCTTGGTGATGGTATCAGACCCTGTCCTCCTCTCTCTGGGAGGACCAGCTTCATGTTTCTTACTCATCCCACAGGCCAGCAAGAGGCAACAATCACCGATGGCTCTCCTGGCTTGTCCTGGGAAACATCTCAAATCTGTCCACATGGGAATGAAGTGAAGAACCACCCCTCCTGCCCTGGCCTCCAAGGGACCCACGGATTCTGTAGGTCCAGGAAAGAAAGAAGTGTCTCGCAAATTCAAGCAAGGTGACTGATGAATTGATATACAACTTGGAGGCTGGTTCTAGCCCCCAGGCTTTTCTTTATTCTTCGGAGACATTCCATCATCTTGATGGGATTATTTTAAGTTTATAGAATCCAAACTTCCTTAGAATGTATTGTAGTCTTCAAGATTTGCTCAGATGGGTCAAAATGGGTGCTTTGAAGACATCTAATGGCCAGGAGGAAACCACTATGTTGGAATGTAGCACAGTTTTCTGAGTATTTAATTTTGGGTTGGTCGCACATCTCTATTCCATTTTGCCTTCAAAATTACTACTGCTTGTGTATAGATGAAAGCCACTTTCTGCCTTCCTGATTTCTGCCTACCTGACGTGATGCTTATGGTCTGGTCCCAGCCCCTGGCCCTCAGGCCCTAGATGCAAAGGCTGAGGAGGAACTTTCTGCAGCCTGCTTTCCCTTTAGCCAGGGATCCTGGGTCACAGCTGTGCCCTGCCTTGCCCTTCATGGCCATGTCTCAGGAATAGCCACCCCACATGGGCCAAGGGTGCTGGGCAGGACTTAGGAGTGGCTTCTGCTGAGCCCTAACCAGGGTATTTGCAATCAGGAAATATGGAGCAGTCCTGTCCCCGTGCTGTGGTTACTAGAAATGCCGTGCCTCATCAGGGCCTTGCTGGAAGTGGGTTTGTCATGCTCGGGTGAGAGGTTAATTAAAACAACAACAATAACCCAAGGGTTCTAGAGTTCTAAGTCCAGTATGTGAAGAACATTATTGAGAGACCTGCAGATAACTACCAGGAAAACTGAAAACAGTTGGAAGTGCTGCTTCTGGAGATGGGACTATGGGCTGGGAGGGGAGGGCAGGGGGAGTCATTTTCTCTTACAAGCTGTTTGGTATTATTTGATTCTTTAACTATGGGAACAAGAGGCTTCATGGGAAGAGGGTGGAAACAATCTTAGGGTCATAGCTGACCTGAGCATAAGCCACTGTTCAGCATTGCTGTATAACAGCAGAGGGGAAACATAGTGCAGATGGAAGATTCATATCAACAGACCCAAATGGTTCTTCTCCCAGGGAGGACCCAGCTCTTCCTGGTGGGCCTGGTCTGCCCAATTAAGATGGGGGACAAAGAGGATGACTGAGGACTTGGAAGAGAGCTGCAGGGAGGAAAAAAGAGGTAGGAAAGAATGGAGAAGTCTACAAGTATGTGAGGATTGGAAGAGAGTGGTTGGCTAAGCGAGGGCTCCCGTGAGGTTGCCCGGTGGCTGGGCTGCAGTCCTGGGGCTGAGGTCAGGGTGAACTATTCATTTAAGGTGAAAGGTCTCGTGCCCAGTATGTCTTCAAATCTTGTCCAGATTCTCTTTTTACTGGGAATGGATTATACATAATTCTACATGCAAACAGAGGCTGGGACTAAATGACCCAGGGAGAAGGCCTTCACACCCCCCAAATTTTATCAAGTATTTCTTCCTGGGAAGAAAAATAGCAAGTATCAAAATGAAGAAAAGGAGCTTTAAAACAAAAATGAACAAATAGGTATAGAGTCCTAGAAGTCAAGAAGCAACTTTTTTTTTTTTTTTTTTTTTTCAGTACGCAGGCCTCTCACTGTTGTGGCTTCTCCCGTTGTGGAGCACAGGCTCCGGACGTGCAGGCTCAGCGGCCATGGCTCACGGGCCCAGCCGCTCCGTGGCACGCGGGATCTTCCCGGACCGGGGCACGAACCCGCGTCCCCGGCATCGGCAGGCAGACTCTCAACCACTGCGCCACCAGGGAAGCCCGTCAAGAAGCAACTTTAAACCAGCCTCTGGACTATGTGGACGTCCCGTCCTTTCCTGACATACCTTATGCCCTGGTGGCTCCCTGCTATCAGCCCCCGCCCTTCTCCTCGGTGGCCTCTCCTCCTCCAGCCTGCCTTCCCTTCACTCCTCCATGCTTAGCCCTGTCTGACGCCCCTGCTCCAAGTCTTTTATCGATTCCCCACTGAGAGCAGCTGAAGTCTGAGCTCCTCGGCCTTGGATTCAGGGCCCCACCTTTGGCTGCAGTCTTTCCAGCTTCCTCGGTCTACTTGCTGCTACTTCAGCCTGACCCCTCTGCCGAGCCGCCGTGGGACTCGCTGTGGGACTTGATACCCTTGCAGTCTTGCTCTCTTAGCTCCTTCTGCTTGAACTCCACCCTCCTCTTTCCATCCCTTCACCCTCTGCTCCCTGAAGCTCACCTATGGCTCTAAGAAGCTTCCTTGCCCACCCAGGCCACAGTGACATTTCCCCTCAAACTCCTATAAGACATGGTACAGAGCACGTCTACCCAGGGTGAGGACCTTCCTCTAGGTGCAACCCATGTAGTAATTGCTTGCGGGGCTTTGCATTACTCATGGAGTCTAAGAGGTCACCGTCTGCACAGAAAAACGTGCAGGCATCTGTTGGCTGTATGTAATTCTGGCTACTCTGTTTGAGGAGGCGTGGTCAAAGGTGAAATTGACATGAGGTGCACCAAGCTGCTCTTTAACCAAGTAAAGGGAAGATGGCTGGATCAGCGGTCACGTGTGCAAGGAACTCCCAAACCAGGGAGAGGTGTCTCAGCATCAGCACTGTCAAGTTTTCTTCCTCTGTCTCACTATCTACACATTCCCCCACGTATATACCAACGACACACACGCAACCCATGAAACGCCTCCCAACTCCCCCCTGAAAACTCCCCAGTAATATCTCTGGGTGCATCAATCTAGAAATATAACTAGGATCAAAAACACCCCCAACAGATCGCAACCAACTCGAGCTCCGTGTGCTGGCTCCCAGCCAACCAGCCGCTATTCACACTGGCAAGGCACCGTTTAAAAAAGGAAAGGCTTCTATAAGCTCAAAAGAATGCACGGTGACAGTTGAGGCTAAGCACTTTCTGCCTGGGTTCACTGGGGCATCTATTTTGGCGACCTGGCCTCCCCGAGAGGAGAGCGAGGGATGGAGGGCCGGGTCCTACCTGGCTGCTGGAACATCAGCATATTCTGTGGCGAAGTGTGCACAGGCAGCGAGCGGGTCCTTTGGACTGAGCTGTGGGTGCGGCTTGGCATGCTATTGCTGCCCCCGGGGTTGGCGAACCAGAGGTTCTAGGGAGAAACACGAAAGCAGAACCCGTTAGTCCGGACACCTGGGGGGGGGCCCCAGCCAGAATCCAGGAGGCAAGTACCCTGGGAGGACTCTCTGCTAACTTCTGGGAAAGGGCTTATAGGCCAGCGCAATCCATCTGCTTACTTAGAGAGAGGGGCTTTTGATTCCGTTCAATCCCCCCCTTCCCCCCCGGTGAAACGTCCTCAGCCCCAGCCTCCTCTCTAAGCCTCAGCTTAATCTGGACACCAATCTCCCTTGCTAGCTCCAAAACTCTTTTTATCCCTTCTGTTGCCTTTGCTTTTCCTATCACTTTTCTAGGAAATGGGGGGAGTTCTATAAATGTCTGCAACGAAGAGCACAAACTATTTCAGGGCTCTCATTTGATTTTCTCTGCGAGAGTCTTACAATTTACTACAAAGCAAGGAGGAGAAAAAAGAACCTCTCAGCTGGCAAAGAGCTGGCACAACTCAGCTTGTGTGTTTATTATTACGCGGGTGTCCTAGCAGTGATTTCCTCTTGGACCCATCTGGGGGCTTCCCACAATGGTCAGAGAGTGGGACTTTTTCCTACCCTGTGCTGCTTCCCTGGGGGGAGTGAATCCTGCCTGTCTTGCCAGGAACTGTTTCCTGTTTTTAAATCAAGCTCTCATCCCTTAGTTTCTCGTGACAACCCAGAACCTCAGACTCACTTGGTGTCCCTCTAACCCCAGCCCCGACCTGCAGAGTCCCCACAAAGCAGGGGCTACACAGGTGGGAGGTGCTGGGTGGGAGGGTGGGAGTACTGGGACGAGGACCCAGGGGACAGAGGTTGTGGCTCTATATCCCACGGCGAGAATCTCTGGGCAGCCTGGCCTTGACTGCCTGAGAATGTTTCAATTCTCCCTCTGACAGCCTTTCTCAGGCTCCTTCCTGTGGGTTCTCCACCACAGCTGGGACCATGACAAAGGAGCTATTTGCCTCAGATAAAAAGGCTAAGAAAGCCCTTAGATGCTCTGGAAGCCAAATTTGGAAGGCAGTGGTATCTGCTGGGGCAGGTCAAGGATCAAGGCAAAGAAGAAACAGGTCTTGCATTTCTTCCTAAAGGCCCCCCGTGTGCAGGGCCCCCAAGGTTAAGGCGGTCATGGGGCAGCCTAAACAAATCCCCACGAACCCAGTTGCTGCTGTGGCCTCGCTTTGTCTTCCCGAGAAACAGTGCAAACGACCTCTGAGCCACAGGGACAACTGTCCTCAGTCTAGCCCCCCTGGGCCTCTCCTCTCGCCTTGGGGTTGCCTGGGGGGACGTCCGGAGCCTCAAGCCCTGAGCTGGGCCTGCCCACCCTCCTCCCCGGGGCCGAGCAGACCTGTCTTCCTTGTTTCATGATGGTGGGGTTGGCTGCGGTGTTGCGCTGGGTGGAGCTGACGAATCCGCTGGTGCCCAGGAGGCCAAGGCGGGCGGAAGGGACGTTCCGGGAGGGGATCTGGTACTGGCGTGGGTTCCGTCTGCCCATGCCGCCGCCCACAGAGCCAGCCGTCGGGAGGGAGTTGGACTGCCCGAAGCCGCGGCTGTGAGAGCCAAGAGGAAAGAACAGGGGCCGTCAGTCACCCTCAGCCCTTCCCAACCCCCGGGCTGCCAGCAGGATGCCTCCTTGGGGTCTGCTCACATGTTGACCATTATGAGGTCTACGGGGGTCAGGGTTCTATGACTAAATGACAGCTAACATCTGAGAGCTAACATCACGTGCACCGCCCTGGGACTTTGATGTTGATTCTTCAATCCTCACGACAATCCTATGAAGTAGGCACTCTACCTCCATTTACAGCTGGAGAAGTAAAACAGAGAGCTTAATCATTTCTCAAAGGTCACACAGCCATTGGCGGGCAGTGCAGGAATACGAGCCCAGAAGGTTAACCCGTGTGCTCTACAGCCTTCTTCCACCGTGTCACGGGCCTTGAGCACTCGCGTTCCCGTCAAGAGGCCACACAGTAAGAAAGCGGCAGAGCCAGGATCTGTGCCCCTTCCTTCAGACCACAGTCCGGTTCTGATGTCTGTCTGTCCAGCAGACTTGGAAGGAGTGGCCTCTGAGCCCCACTAGGACGTAAGCTCCATGAGAAAAAGGATGGTGTCTGTCCTTATCAATCCTGCAGGTCCCTCCTGCCTGGATCAGCTCCTGGCAGTAAATGCAGGTGGAGTGAACAAATGAGTGAGTCTCTGGCATTATAATCACCTCTCCAAATGGGAGAGCTGACCCCATGTCTAGGGCTCTGACTCCAGGTGAAGAGGAGGGATATGAGAAGGAAGATGATGATGTTTGCAATCACTCTGGACCTAGGACACCGACTGTTCCCCACTCCTCAGGCCCTCCCCACAGAAAGACCCGGAGGTCACAGGCTTCGCCTGGGTCCACGCAGGGAGGCGGCTGTGGACCCGTGGCATCATGCTCGGACACCGTGCTCCCACTGGTCTGGTGAGCTCAGTGCTGAAGAACTCGTCCTCTCCAGCAGGCCTCAATTTCTGGGAGGGTGCACAGCAGCCAGCAGGGTTTCAGGAACCAGCACATTCTTTCCAAGAAGAGTCAGCTTTAGTCATTCACCGATGTTTCAGTCAAAATGCTTTACCTCCGATGGCCACAAGATGGAATAGACTTGCTTTCCCAGCCACACAGGGGAGGTTTGTACCAAGCCTGTGTGGAGACTCCAGGAGACAGGGCTGACGTAGTTTAACCAGATGATGGGGAGGGGAGGTGCTGCAAAACAGTTATTTCCTGAGGGAGAAAGGGGTGTTTGTGTGTGTGTGTGTGTGTGTGTGTGTGCGTGCACACGCGCGTGTGTGTGGTGGGGTGGAGCATCTAAGTCATCAGCACAGTTGATCTCAGAAAGTGTCTCTTCCTTCGAATTCCTAAATTTCCTGGGGGTGGGGGGGGGAGCAGGGAAGAGAATGCCACGGTGAGCTGGTGGCAACTGATTTCTGGGCTATGTTTTTCCACTTCTAGGCTTTTGTGACCCAAAAGAATGGTTCCCGATTCCAGTCAGAGGCTCATGTACACGTGGTGAGAAGGACACTCACGGGTTCTAGGGCTCTTGGTTTATCTCATTCTTTCTCCCATTCTCCTTTTACTAAGGTTTAAAATGTTTGGTTTGAAAGAAGAAATTCGGGCCCAGAGGAGTCGAAGTAATCTCAAGGGATGGAATAGACCCCTCTGGAGTATGGACAACATGTGACAGGTGGACACAAGGATCAGGGGGCTGTTTTTTTTTTGGGGGGGGGTTGTTTTTTAAACTATGAAAACTAGTCCTTTGGTTTTTGGAGTCAGAATTTTGGCCACCTGGTATGATGATTTAGTATTCTCCGAAGATTTTTCCTTATTTAGTGCAGACAGCTTTTTTGCTCATCTTCCTTTTTGGTTGGATTTTTTAAAAGTTATTTCATATGCAAAACAGAGCAGTCAGCGAGTGATGCTAAAATGATTTGTGCTTCCAGGCAGGCAAGACTATATTCTTAAGCAATATAATGTAGGCAGAGGATTCTGTAATGGGACATTTAGTCACGGGAGAAACGTGGACTCCTAAAGTTAGCATTCACAGAGCTGGTAGAGCCCAGAACAATTTGGGGATAGGCCGGATGGAGGGGAGAATTTGGTTAGGCCGTCGAATGACGGTGGATCTCACCATGGTGTCCTAAACTTGGTTATTACAAAGTCAGGCTTATTGAGGGTTGCCACTGCTGGTAACCAGAGTGAAAGCTTAAGTCACTTAAGATCACGAGGCTTAATGAAATAATCATTCTTTCTAGGGAGAGAACAAAGTGACAAACGTGAGTTTTCGTTTCTCATTCTCTAGCTCTGCCCATCTGTGTCTTTCTGTGCTTTCCTGAATCTAACCAACTGAGTTCATTTCCTTGAAATGCATGAAAAGACTGATCAAATAACATTAATAAGAACCAATTAATTTGGGATTTGTGGTAATTCAAGGAGGGCCTGGGCTGTAGTTACCTTTGTATTATGGGAAAAACAGGTCTTCAAAGCAAATTAATAGCATGAAAAGATCCCAGAGGTAATATTTATGAGAATGAGTTATTTTCTGGAGCTTCAGCAACTTCCAGTTGAACATCCATAATTGATGACTGAATTCATTCTGATCTAATCAATAAAAGGAGGACCAATCTGGCAAACCTTGGGTTAGCCCAATTCAAGCATCAGTTAATAACACTGTAGAGGAGTCAAGGTTAAGGGGAACAGTGATGTGGACCAAGGACAGAGCAGGGCAGACAGAAGCAGCGGATGGCACTTTGTGGGGGGGAAGAGCAAAGAGCTTGAAAGCTCTGTTTTCATCTTCAACTTCTGAATTCCTTCCTCCTGTTGGAACTTGTCTCCCAAGCGCCTGGTGTTGCAAGAGGGGTCCGGATCTTCCTCCTCTTTCTTGGGGGTTTTGCTCACCTTACGAGAAGAGGGAGAGCCTGGGAAGGGGGCAGCCCCAGGGAAGAAGGCTAAGGAGCAGGCCTCGCCTTTCATCTGGGCCCCCAGGAATCCTCAGGGTGCACAGGTGGTCCAGCCCAACCCTCCAGGGAGGCTTGGGGCCAAGGAGCTGGCAATAGAGTATTGTTTTGTCTGACTGTCTTTTCTGCACATCCTCCGGGGACCAGGAGAGCTGCCCGGCAACCGCAGTGGTTAAGAGCACTGACTCTGGAGCTGACGCTGGCCGGCCTGGTCCAAATCCCGGATGCCATTGCCTCCCAACTCTTCTGTAAATTGGGGTTGATAATAGCACCTCTACCTCACATGGCTGTTGCAAGGATTAAATGTATTAATCTTCTTAAGTGCTTGGATACCCACTTGGCACAAAGTACATGCTAAATGTTTGTTTAATAAATAGCTGTGCTATATATGCTGGAATATGATAACACTTCAATTTTTACATTAATCTTCAATGAAGACTTTTCACAAATTCCAACTGGCCTTATCTCCCTGAAGTAATTTATAAAACAGTGATGTTTCAAGGCACACTTATGCAAATAAATGCCCAACATTTTAACACAGACAGAGCTTCTACATATGCACTGAGAAATGAACTCAGAACTTGCTAGGTGCAAGCGAAAAAAATGAGTATTTAATCTGCTCATGTTGAAAAAAGTAAAATAGAATGTTGATTTTTCAGCATATCTGCATCATCGGCATTCCCTTGTCTCCCCCAAACTCCCTGTCATTGTTCAAGGCTTCACTGTACCCCTCCCCGTGATTCCTCCCCCAGATTGTCACTGTAATTCACTTTTAATATGCAATTAGATTCCTCAATTTAAAACCAGATTAAGGTAATGGATTCTAAAGTACAACGAGGCTTATTTTTAACTGCATCCAAGAAGCTGAAGTACTATGAAAAATCAAGAATGGTACGGCTCCACTCTTAGATTGCAGCTCAGACCAAAATAGACTAGCACTGGGCTCTTCACCCTGCCACCAACTATAATTAGCTTGTCTGCAGCCAGAAGGGAGAAAAAATTACACTACCACTTAAGGTGCGGAGAGAACAACCCGTTTGTGTCCTTTCAGAGCCCCCTGTTGTGGATAAACCACCAGGTGTTTTGTGGGCATTCATTAAATCATACCCACTCCCCACTCGATGCCCATCCAGACTCATACCGTCATTTTGACCATGTAAACTGAGTTGCCACAGATCACATTCAGCTCTTCCTCTGGGAATTCTTTCCCTCTACAGCTTTTTCCCAACCCCACCTGTTTAAGGAATGCGATCTGGACTTGTCATAGGGCGCCCAGATAAACAAGGGATGATGCCCTGTGTAGTCCTGCCCCTGGAACCTAAGCAGACAGTGAGGTACTGGAACCACCATGCAGTACAAAGGCTGAAATTCCAACATACTTTCTTTGCTGTCGATATCCTGATATGTCTAGAAGGGTTTTCCGAGGGAAAGACCGAAAGAGCTTCTGCACCTGCTGTTTCCATGACAACAATCGTTTTTTCTGTGTCTCTGTAAATGCCTGCAAAACAAACAAGACTTTTTAATGGGTGACGCAGCCTGGCATTAGAGGGAGAAACACGCGATTAATCGGGGAAACATCGGAGTCCTGCAGCTGCCTTTTCTTCACCTTGTTTCCAACCTGCTCCAAACAGCAGTCAGTTTTATTTGGGCACTGCCTGTACTGAAAATTCAAGTTATTTGACATTGGAGGTGCCTGGTAAGGTACATGCATTAAGCTTTCTTTTTTTTTTTTTTGTGGTACGTGGGCCTCCGTCTCCCTTGCATCGGCAGGCGGACTCTCAACCACTGCGCCACCAGGGAAGCCCCGCATTAAGCTTTTGACAACCTCGATTTTGGTTGCATTTCTGGCAGATCCATACCCACTTTCCACCTTCCCCTGACTCCACTCTGGACTCTGTTTATTAACCAAGAATGAATTGCAAAATTGATTTTTGACTACTAGGGCTTTTACAGGCATTTTCATAATCCATGGAAATGCTAAACCACTCCAAAAAATCAATCTGCTTGACGGTGTGTGTTCACCCTGGAGTGGTCTGTGGGGCTTCAGAAAAGGGAATGTACGCTCGGCGTGTCTGGCCTCTGCTGAGAAATCTCCAGTTAAAGGGCCCCATGCTCTACATAACCCCAGTGCACCATTCCTCACCTAAATTTTGTCTAAGGTTTAGGAAAATGGGTAGATCTGATGCCTTCTCAAGTCTTTTCTAGTAAAATCGGTGTTTGGGGTTGCTTTACCTACTACTGCTCCATACGTAATGCACTCTCACCTATATCATGTGTCTTTGTGTGTACAGTCTATGTACTCAAGCGAAGCCCAGGGAAGGACTTCACAGGGGCTATGAGACCCCAAGGCGGGGACTCTCAAATTCATGATATATTAGGATCCCCCCAGGATACTGTTAAAATGCAGATTTCTGAACCTCCTCTCCCCACCAGAGCCTGATTTCATAGATATGGAGAGGAGTCTAGGGGGTTTGTGTTTGCAGCAAGTGCCCTGGGAATTCTGCTGCAGATAGGCCATGGCCATGTAGTATTCTAGATGGTGAGGACCACACATGCAATATAGGAAACCCCTGTCAAGTGCCTAGAACTGTGGTCCACGCACTGTCATAAATCCACCGGATCTGACTGATTAGCAATAACAGTGATGGAGATACCATACCCAAGTAGTTCTGTCAATAAAGCATGAAATACTTTAAGCAGAAATAAATGAATACTTAGAGTAACAGACTATATGTCTGTTTCCCATAAAGGAAACAGATTCCTTAAACAGACAGAAAAAAATGACAGCTTTATTTTCTTCCAATGACATTTCATCTTTAAGGACCTGAACCCAGGAGAGTTATGTGAACAAAAGCAAGAAGACGTTAGTCATATTGTGGAAAAGCTACTGACGACTTGCAAACCCCTTCCTCCTGGCTGACCTTAGCCAGACGCCACTGAGCACAGTCATCAAGAAGGACTTCCCCAGCAGGCACTCAGTGCCCCGTTAGAGAAAAATGTGCTGACACGCCTTAAGGTGCATGGTGGAGGGTCTCACGGCTAAAAGGTGAGGATGTGGTTCTCCTCTGTGGTCCCTCTCACTTGCTGGTGATGCTCAGTGAGTGTCCAGCTATATAGGAATAGCTCCAAAAACTGCAAAAGTCAAGCATTTCTGCTAGACTAATAAAGGGATGGGTAGATTCTGCTTCTGACCAGCTTATTCAGTGAGGACACAAGATGCAGGTGCGCTGGCCAAGATGACTCGGGGAGGAGAGGAGAGTCCAGCCCAGTGGGTCAGTGGAAGCCTCTGGATGCAAATGGGCAGGGCTTGAATCCCTGCACATGTTTTTTTTTTTTTTTTTTTTTTTTTTTTGCGGCACGCGGGCCTCTCACTGTTGTGGCCTCTCCCATTGCGGAGCACAGGCTCTGGACGCGCAGACTCAGCGGCCATGGCTCACGGGCCCAGCCACTCCATGTGGGATCCTCCCGGACCGGGGCACGAACCCACGTCCCCTGCATTGGCAGGCGGACTCTCAACCACGGCGCCACCAGGGAAGCCCCCCCTGCACATCTTTATGCAAGTTACTCTACCTGAGACTCAGCTCCTTCTAAAACCTCAGGTTAATAATACGTCATCAAAGGGATCTTATAAGGATTAAATGAAATTCACACACGAAGGGCACTTAGAATACTCAGAACATGCCTGGCTCTTCGTCATGGTTCACTGTGTGCTGCCCACAGACACCTGACTAGGTTTTTCGGTTGCATGGACCAGCCCTTTGGTGGCGGCATATGAATGTCCATCACATTCATAAGGTTTGGTATTTAACCACGGCCTTAAACTCCAACCAATGACTTCGAGGTCTCAAAACTACAACATTGAGCTGGTCTGGAGCCCACCTGAGTTTCCAAGTGACAAAGGAGTATATGGCTCACTTTACAGATGTGCATTCAAAGTGCTTCCAGGGACACTGGTTCATATGTGACATCTCCCACGGTGGCAAAGAGTACCCAAGAAGATGGAAATGTTTATGCCCCCTCAGAGAGGTCAGCTCATCCACTCAGCCGCGGGGCAACAGGCTCACATAGTTGGGGCTGCAGAAGGGAACGGGCCCCTTAGGAGTGCTGAGTATGTGGCTGTTCCTCTCAGTCCTGGGAGCTGCAGCTGGGAGGCCTGGAGAGCAGCTAGACCATGGCTGGTAATGAGTGATTTCTGAGGGCTGTGTGTGCCTGCAAATAGCACTCAGTTGTGGGAGCTCTGCTATCGGCTGGGATGCCAGTGCCTCACCTCAGCCCGCGCCAGGCAGCTCTGGGTTGCGCTGGCAGCAGCTTCCTCGGGGGCTGGAGGGGAAGGAAGACTCCACACTCCAGAATGCCCAGACACAGCCGGCCAGCCACTTCTGAGTTCTCTGTCCCTGTCAGGCCCAGACCCATATGTCTGTCTGGATGAAGATGTGTCCTACAGCTCTTGTGGCTGGATTACAAGGGTCATAAAGGGGGCAAGAGCTCGTCTTCCCAGAACCTTCTCAAGACGGCAAGGAGGTGAGAAGCCTGGGCTTATAGTCCAGGAGACGAAGCGACTGGTCTCAGAAATAAGACTCAGAACTTTCCTGTCCTTTTACTCCTCTAGGGAGTTGGCTCCTTTGTCCCTGGGGAGGAAGGAAGGTGTCTCTGCAGTCAACACCCTCCCATCCACTGGCTAAAGAACAGCAAGATCGGGCTGTGAAAGGGAGCCCTGTGTCTCGGAGCCCCAGTGAGTCTTCAGTCCGGATGGAGGCTGTGCCTCGACAGGGCCTTGCAGGGAGGGTGGGTTCTGCATGCACAGAATAACCCGAGGCTGTGTAAAATTATTCAAACGTGTTTCCTCTACTCAAACTCAAATCATAAAAAGCCTCACACACCATTTTCCCTCCCGAAGCAGAGAGCAGGCCCCTCCATCCTGACACGAATGCAGGCAAGCAGACAGGGCACAAGCTCCTTTCTGCCCGTGACTCCCGTCAATGACGCACCCCCTCCACTGCAGTCAGGGGAGATGAGCCCACACGGGGCCACCCTGGCACCTGTCACTTGGAGCTCCAGGGAGGAAAAGGGGAAAGACACAGAAAGGAGAGCCAGGATGCCCAGGGAGGGCATGCACGACGGCAGGAAAGGGAGAAGCACCAGGCCACAGCGTCGGGGCTGGCGTGGACCAATTAGGAAGCTACTGCACCATCCAACGGAGGCAGCTGGAGGACTCGTTACTTTGTCTCCTGGGCTCAGTAGACTGGAGGCGAGGTGGGAGGGAACTTGTCCTCCAGTACCTTCAAGGCTCAGTGCCGAGCGTGGGTGTGGGAGAGGAAGCAGGGTTCCGGTTTGCTTTTCCAGAAATGTAAATGCTCCCCTGATCAGACCCTGCTGAAGCCTACTCCAAGCATCCTCCGCCCCTCCAAGCGCTGCTCCCTCTGCCTGACTGCTCTCTTCCGCTTCCTCACGGACCAAGACTTTCCCACTAAGATTCTGCTCGCCTTTCAGGTCTAGCTTGGATGGAGTGTCTCTGGGCTCTGGGTAGGTACCCGCCACACCTCCTGGGCTCCAGTTCCTCGGAGGTGGCCTTATTGTCATATGTGTGGTGACCTGTTTTCCTTTTGTCTCACCCACTCCCCTCCCACAGGAAGCTCCCTAGCCAGGGGCAGGACCTAGGTGCTTAATAAGTATCTACAGAATGAATGAGCTCTAAAATCCATCCCCTATTCTTGTCTTCTCTCCTTCCTATTGTTTTTTTGCTGGCCCAAATGAGAGCAGTGTCAGGATTGGACATTGAAAAGGGTGAGTGGGAGTTTGGGTGGAGGTTATCTAGAGATTGTCACACTGAGTGAAGTAAGTCAGAGAGAGAAAGACAAATATCGTATGTTATCACTTATATGTGGAATCTAAAAAAAAATGTATAGATGAACTTATTTATAAAACAGAAACAGAGTCACAGATATAAAAAAAAACAAAACTTACGGTTACCAAGGGGGAAAGCGGGGTTGGGGGGAGGGATAAATTGGGAGATATTGGGACTGACATAGACACACTACTCTATATAAAATAGATGGCTAATAAGGACCTGCTGCATAGCACAGGGAACTCTACGCAATACTCTGTAATGACCTCTATGGGAAAAGAATCTAAAAAAGAGTGGATGTATGTATATGTGTAGCTGATTCACTTTGCTGTACAGCAGAAACTAATGCAACATTGTAAATCAACTATACTCCAATAAAAATTAAAAAAAATAAAAACAATTCTTATAAGAATCACAAGTCAAAATACAGCAGAATAACCACCAAACCACATACAACATACACACGGACACACATTATTTCTTCTGAACGCTCTCCTTTTCTCCCCGCCCTCCTCCAATTTTCCTGAGCTCAAAGGGAAAATGTTTCCACACCCCCGGGGCTAGGTGGCAGGACTGTGGTCGGCCACCCCAGGCTTGGTCCCTCGGGCAGGCTTCTGGAGCCAGACGTTTCTCTCAGGCATTTGCCCCCAAGTCAGAGCTCAGTCCAGGTGAATCTTTGGACCCCAGAGTAATACACAAGCTGCGTTTAGGTTTGAAGCCACCACAGCCAAGTTCTGCCAAGCTATTATTAATGACCGCCCCCCCCCCACTCAAACACAAGGTGTTGGAGACCCAAATGATCACACCACAGAAATTCTGAGAACCACTTTTAAGCAATGACAAAAAGCAATTTCGTGAAACCTGTCACTACTCACCTCATGGATTAGACACTTGTCTATGAGCTGTAAATAGGAACTTATATTCTCCTCGTCGGGTCTGGAGACCAAGAGCTGTGTGCACACTGGGAATTAAGAAAAAAAAAAAAGGGAAGGTGAATTAGAGAAATGTACACCCATCCTGACCTCTGAGATCTACCTCTGATTTCCTTTCAGGACCAATATTTTGAGAGGTATGTGTGACTGTGGGTTTATGTCACGTACACAAAAAAGGCCAAGAGGCTCCTCATTCCACTGAAGTCAAAGGCTTGGTCACCACAGGAGCCCTTGCCTCCAGAAGCCCCTTTGGTTAATTCCACGCATACCATTCTATATTAAGCCTTCTGCAACCCTGCCCACTCTGGGAGAGGAAGAATGCAGCAGCATCGGAGCCCTGTCTTTGAAAGAGGTTCCTTTTGAGAGGGACTTTAAAGGCATTAAAGACCATCAGCCCTTATCAGAGAGCAAGAGCCATAATTTTATGAATGAGCCGCACATCTCATTTGGAGGAGTGAGGCTGGCACGTCTTGTAGGATGTCAGGTGTGTGGGCACGCACATGAGCAGGGAGCCTGCTACTCAATCACAGGAGGGTGATTTTCTCAAAGCGACACCCACATTGATACATGCACACCTACACACTCCAGGAAGTTCTCGTAGAGACAGAGCAGAGCTAGTCTGCAGGTGGAGGATACAACCCCCCCGGACAGGTCATGGCCACGCTAGTGTAGCCCATTCTATTCTCATCCTAGAGGTCCTGATGCTCTGATTTTGATGGGAACGTTTAGAAGGCCAGGTGGAGATGGTTGGACAAAGACGTCAGTGAGAAGTAAAAATGCCTCGCCATGAAGCTTGAAACCGGGCATCAGGATTCCTTTCTCTCCCTAATCCTGCATAATGAATCTGTCATAGAATCCCATTTATACCGTTTCACATAGATTTTCAGTATAGCATTGTTGGTAATAACAAAACATGGAAACCATCTCAGTGTCCATTGTGGCCCTGTTAAATTATGGTTTATGAACACAGGGGAATAGTACGCAGCCTTTCAAAAAGAATGAGGTGGTGCTTTTGTATTGCTAGAAATACTGAAAGCATATAATGTAAAAAAAAACAAGCCGCAGAGAAACATGTAAGCAAGACCTGTGTGTGTGTAAAAAGGATGCTCATGTGCTTGTATATGATTATAATGTTTCTGAAGGGATATTCTGCACCGTTTAGAGTGATTACCTCTGAGGACGAAGATGGCAGGGCCTGGGGTGGACGTGGGCATATTTTTCACCTTTCACTATTTTGTTTAGCTTTGATTTTTTATGTAGAGCATGAATTAATTTTATAATTTATTTGAAAGTAGTTAAATTTTAAAAAGACACCATGTCAGAGGACTGCGAGTCCCCTGAGGGCAGAGCCCACATGGTCTTGTCACAGGGAACGGGGGTGACGTACCACACTCTCAGATAACCACGCCCACCTGTACCTCCACCCACGGGGCCATCTGCTCTAATCCACACAGCGAAGAGCCCACTTGGGGGTGGGGGAGAGTGAGAAGGTGGCGGGACCCACCCTGACCAGGAAGCTACTGGCATTTCAGCTCCAAGGGATGCTACAAACCATCTCCTCTGAGCCAGATTTCTACAGATTTAAGTCTTTTTAAGGACGTGTACTACACGGAGTATCTCACTGCACCTGTAAGATTCAGCTGTCCTTTTCGTTAGAACCCAGTTTTAAATGGTCTGAAATATTGCACAGTGGAAGAGAAAAAACTTGTTTCCCCTTCCCAAAGGAAAAGTACTGGTATTCACTACATTTTAAAAATAATCGAGACTTTTTGAGAAATACCCCATCAAGCACAAATTATTCTAGTGTCAGACAGGGTCAAGGATATGTGCATAAGGGCCGGGCACAGGGCAGTCACAGGCAGAAGGGGCGCTCTTACCCAAAGGACCATGTGGGAATTCTATGCTGCCTTACAGACACACACCGCGTGGATGTGGCACCTTCTGCGGCCCGTGGGAAGGCTGCCTTCAGCCTGAGCGTCCAAAGGCCCAGTGAGTGCTCCGCTAGCAGGGCCCAGCAGGCCCTGGTCTGAGGAAGCGGGAGAGAAGGGAGCCAGGGGGAGGGAAGACGCCTTTGGGGATCAGAGAGCTTGGAATTCAGATCCAAACACCTGAACCTCTCCGGGCCGCACTTTCCTCGTCTGTAAAATGGGCTAATGACATGTACTCTGGTAGTTCGCCTAGCACCCTGGGGAAGGTCCTCGGGGACTGGGAGCTCTGGTCAGTGGTGTCGAGAAGAGGAAAGGGGAGGCGGGAGAATCGGGTCCTACCTTTCCCCATGACACGTGTGAACTGCCCAGGGAGATCCCCCTCTGGCAGGGGGGTGACAGCCAGCTCCCCGTCACAGCTGCTCAGCTGGTGCGGTTGGAGCCCGCCACTGGCCCCAGCCGAGGCAGTGGCCGTGGCTCCCGCGGCCGCGGCGCTGTCTTTGCAGTCGGGGCTCTGGCTCTCCGGGCCCATCAGCGAAGGAGGGTGTGAGGCCTGGGACTCCCGGCGGCGAGCCTCGGGGGTGGCGCTCGGGGAGCTGTAGGCTTTGATGGGAGTCAGGATCATTTGGTGCAGCTCCTGGAGGGGGATGCGCAGGTTGCCCCCCTCGATGATGTCCTGGATGGTCAGAGGGAGAAGACCTCCATGAGGGTCAGGAACTGGGTGACCCTCCTCCATGCCGCCCCGCCTCTTCCCCGAGCTGTTCCCACGCAGGGCTCAGGGCTGCTGACCCCTTCATTAGAATGTTCTTTGGAAGAGCAACCATTTAAAACTGAATCATTCTATTGTTAGCCCAGGTAGAAAACTTGGAAAATACATACAGGTATAGCGAGGAAAATATGATCACTTTAAAATCCCACTATCTAGTGATGATCACTAAAATGATTTTGGTACATTTCCTTCCCTGGCTTCCTCAATGCCTTTCTTTAAAATGCATTTATTTAGTTTACATTCACACACTTTAGAAGCTGTATAACAAAGTTATACAGGGTCACATGGTGGCTTCCTGACCTGCGTGTGATTTGTTTTAGATGAAGGAACACGCTAATTCACACCTTCATTCAGCGCATGATACAGGCAACACAGGCAGTGGTTAAAAGCACAGACTCTAGGACAGATGCCTGCGTTTGAATTCTGACACTGCTGGGTGACCTTGGGTAAATGACTTAACCTCTTTGTACCTCAGTTTCCCTGTGGATAAAATGAAGTTTACAGTAGGACCTGCCTCATCAGGTGGTTGTGATGATGTTAATATTTGTAAAGCTGCAGGTTTCAGTGTTATGTGCTTCTTTGTTAAATCTATAGGTATGTTTTGGGTGCTCTGACCTGCTGTGCACTGGGCTAGGCATGGGGATATGGCGGGAAGGCCAGTAGGGTTCCCTCAGGGAGTTCACATCCTGCCATGAGATGAACATTCGTCATGCTAGAGACTAAGGCACAGGGCAGGGCTGCTGGGAGGGGAAGCTCTGTGACGGGGTGACATTGGAGCAGGAACCCAGTTGAGCCTGAGCTGCAGGTTCCCGGGAAAGAGCGCTCCAGGCAGAGGGCACAGGCACTGAGGTGGGAGCCTGGAGTGTGTGAGGAACAGCAAGGAGGCTGGGGTAGAACGGGGTCAGGGAGGGGAGGGGGTGGAAAATGAGGTCCAAGGAGCCAAGGGGGCCTGAGTGTAGGAGTCAGCAGTCCGGGGCAGGGACGCAAGAATTTCTTCTACATGAGATGAGAGCTGTATATAGTATACAGGCAGACCTTGGACATATTCCGGGTTTGGTTCCCAACTACCTCAATAAACCAGTTATCTCAATAAAACAAGTCACACAAATTTTTTTTGTTTTCTCTTGTATATCAACGTTATGTTTACACTACACTATAGTCTATTAAATATTCGATAGCATTATGTCTAAAAAAGACAACGTACATACCTTAATTAAAAAATACTTATTGGGGCTTCCCTGGTGGCACAGTGGTTAGGAATCTGCCTGCCAATGCAGGAGACACAGGTTCGAGCCCTGGTCCGGGAAGATCCCACATGCCGTGGAGCAACTAAGCCCGTGCGCCACAACTACGGAGCCTGCGCTCTAGAGCCCACAAGCCACAACTACTGAGCCCGCGCACCTAGAGCCCGTGCTCCGCAGCAAGAGAAGCCACCGCAATAAGAAGCCCGCGCACCGCAACAAAGAGTAGCCCCTGCTCACCACAACTAGAGAAAGCCCGTGCGCAGCAATGAAGACCCAACACAGCCAAAAAATAAATAAATAAAATAGAAATCTTTTTTTAAAAAAAAGACTTCATTGCTAAATAATGCTAGCCATGACCAGAGTCTTTAACGAGTCATAATTTTTTTTGCAATAGTAACATCAAAGATCACAGATCACCATAACAAATATAATAATAATGAAAAAGTTTGAAATATTGTGAGAATTACCAAAATGTGACATAGAGACATGAAGTAATAAGCAAATGCTGTTGGAAAAATGTCCCCAAAAGCCTCGTTCAACTCAGAGCTGCCACAAACCTTCAGTTTGTTAAAAAGAAAAAAGCAAAAGGCAGTATGTGTGAAGTGCAACAAAGTGAGGTATGCCTGTAATGTATATAGTTGTCTGTAATACATACATGACTTTATATAATAAAATTAGATCCTCCTATACATAGAGTTTTATATCCTGGGCATTATTTATTAGAAAAGGAATGAAAGTTGATTCTGATAGACATCTATCTGTTTGCCAGGTGCTCACAGAGGCGCAGAACAGGCTCAGATGCTTGGGGCTGGAGGTCAGGGGTTGGAGGGTCTTCCCTGGTGTGGTGGGTGGACCTGCCTTGCCACAGTGCTGCCCAATGCTTATGCAGGAGACCTCTGCCCGGGACCCGGGAAGGACCGTGACTATCAGGGCCCTGATTACCAATGAAGTATTTAATCTTCTGAGAGCCCAGAATAGCAAGGATCCTCTCTTACCAAGAAAAATTGCTTGATGATATCAAGGAACACAGGCTCATGGAACGTGATCATTTCTACACCCAGACTGCCCATCAATCAGTTAGAAAGAGGAAATCTGAGGGCGCAGCCTTGGACAGGCATGTTTCAGTTCTGGGCAGCAAAACACCGACAGCCTGCCCCGTCGCTGGCGGGAACCTGCTTTGTTCGTGGGTTGGAAGCAGAGCCTGAACTGTGCCTCGGCCTAGTTGGCACCCAGGGATTCGGAGGGAAGTGAAATGTTAAGTAGCCACCAGAACTGTCTCAAACCTGGCCAGGGCCACTATCCGGCCTATTTCAGGGGAGAGAATCCCATTTTCCTTTTAAAGAGGCAGACTTCTGAGAGTCTACCCTCTTCCTTCTAAACCTGGCAGAGAGGGCTGTGTGTGGTGAGACCAGCCTGCAGCCTGTGTCTGCCAGCCTGATGCGTGAGTCAGGACGCTCCTGGTCATTCCCAGTTTTCCCACTGCCCGGGCTGGACCAGCCCTTTCCCAGAGTCTGATGCCGTCACGTGACTGGTTCCTTGACTTTGGACCTGGTGATCTATCAGGGCATGACACAGGGAGGCAAGCTAGCTGACCTATGCCAGGAGAGCCCCTGCAGCCTTTTCTGACCAAACTGTGTGCCAACTGGGCGACCCCTGCCTCGAGGTCCTCCAGTTTCTGCCAGCCGCCCAGCCAGCACCTGGGTGTGGAAGGTCAGCCCTGACTGAGGAGGGGAAGGGAGAGGAGAGAGAAGGGATGAGGCTTCCCCATGAAAGCAGGCTGGGCAGGCGGAGCTGGCAGGCCCCTCTGGGTGACCACATGTACCCCTGCTGTGCCATCCCACGTGGCAGCTACCACTGAGGGAAGCTAATGCACACTTGTGATACTCTGTCAACTGCCACTGAAACCTTGTCTGCTCTCGTCACATGGCATGAAGGCTTCTGTAGTTACTCAGTGATGGGGAAGGAGACCTGGGTTATGCTAAGAGCTGAACTGCTTCAAACAGGGAGCATATTCTTGTCCCAAGTTCAGATCTTATTCTACTGGGGACAGCTACACCAAGAAGGAAACCATAAACATAATGAATAACATTGGACACTTTCTGAAAATATCACAACCAGGAATCATGCTTTGTTTGACTTCTGTTTTGACTTCAAAGCCACTGTCTCAAAGACAACACCTGGCTTGTGACCAGATGGCAATACTCCTGCTTATGCCAGCCTCCGCGGGGTGGCACTATGACCATCCGGTTACGTTCCTGACTCCTCAGAGTAAAGTCTAGAACTTAGCACTGAGGGCCCAAGCTGAGAAGGAAGCTAGCTCAATCCTGTACCCTCGACTGGCTGTGGGAATGAATTCTCCATGTTGACAAAAACAGGGAAGCAGCCCAAGTCTCTACTGATCCTTCATACCATAAATATAATCCTGTGTTGTGAACACAAAAAGAAGCAAAGCTGCCTGTTAACTCCCGTGTGGAGCCAAGGAGCTCACGTGCGAGCAGAAGTGGGAAGGCTGGTCCTTCCTGCACAGCAGTCCACTCAGGTAGGTACAGCTCAGGGCCGACAAGTGGGAAGGAGGCTACAATCTGATGATCCCAGCCTTCCTGGCCTGGATTTCTTGGGTCTTGGAGGAAGACTGGTTCAGAGCCTCTCTAGGGGCATGTAACAGACACAAGTTGCACGTCATCTGCAAGCGAGAGCTTTGGCTGCCAGTGGCGGCCCCGGCACTTATGTAACTTCCCACGGCTCTTCCTTCTCTCTGTGGGAGAAGAACTGGACTCCTCACCCAACAGATAGCACTCCTGCATCTACTTAACTGTATTCTCCCTACGGGCCGGGCACTGTCAGACACTGGGGGTCTAAAAACAAATATGAGAGAATCTTTGCCCTAAGATGCTTACAGTTACCGGGACCCATGCAGCGCGAGGATACTGCCAGGACAGGGAGCAGCGGGAACACAGAAGTGTGTGTGTGTGAGTGTGAGTGTGAGTGTGTGAGTGTGAGTGTGTGAGAGTGAGTGTGTTTGAGTGAGTGTGAGTGTGTGTGAGCACATGAGTGTGTGAGTGCACGTGTGAGTGTATGTGTGTGTGTATATGAGTGCACAAGTGTGTGTGAGTGTGAGTGTGTGAGAGTGAGTGTGTTTGAGTGTGTGTGTGTGTGTGTGTGTTTCCTTTCTCCAGGCCAGGTTCCCAGGCTCAGAGAATGGTTCAGCTTCATCATTTGGGAGTCAGTTGAAAAAAGACAGTAAATAAAAGCACGTGGAAACATTTTCATTATTAAAGATAAATGCTGGAAAATCTGCCCTAGTGACCATTCTAATCTTCCCTTTTCCTTTTCTACCAAATACCTTGAGAAGTCTACACTGCCTGACCCCACAGCCTCGATATCCTTTCACGCTCCCCGGTTCTTGGGTTTCTGCTTCCCCTCCCATCTCTCTGAAACCCTACTCATCACGGCTACCGGTGAGCTGCTGGTGGCCACTTCCAGGGGGCAGTGACAGTCCTCATGGGATGTGACCCCTCCAGGGTCGCTCCTTCACTCTCTGACCCTCGGGGGTCTGTTGCTGTTTGGCCCCTCCATGTCCTCTGCCGCTCCCCACCCAGGGTCTGTTCTCGGCTCTTACCACTCGCCACACACTTCTGGGGGTACCAACGACCATCCACACACAAACGACCCACAGCTGAGCCTTTCCTCGCCTTGTGGACTCTAGACTTGTTCTCCTGGACACTGACTTGCCGTTTCTGCCTGGGTGTTCCCCCAGGCACCTCAGACTGCACCTGCCAAACTCAACTCCATTTCTCCCACACTATAGCTCCTCCTCTATTTTCAGTTCCCAAATGGCATGACACCCAAGCCCACACCTCCTGCCAATGCCCAGACTCCCGCTAACTGACCCTCTCATCCTTCTCCACCGTCACGGCCCCTGCCCTGGCTCAGGGGCCCACCACTGGCCACGGATTCCCAGCGAGTCCTCCCGCCAGCACTGGCTCCCCTCTGCTTTCCATCCTCACCGTGGTGGAGTGGTCTGTTTCATCCCAGGAAGACGTCCCCACCAGCCTCAGCGAGGACGCGGATCACGCTGGATTCTGAGAGCACCACTACACATCTATCTGTGGTACCTCGTGTCCCGAGCTCCCCGAGGGTGGGAACCACCGGTTCCTCACGGTGAGCCTCCAGTGGACGGGGGAAATCTAGTCCAAGGCAGCTGGTTAGTCAGTGTTCAGTAACTGAGCAGAAGTGCTCTGGACCTAGAGCTTATCTGCAGTGGCTGCTGATTGTGAACTAGCCACGGGCGGGTCCCGGCCATCTCCTTAGAAACCTCTGGGTTCTATGTGAGGTAAGAATGCCATAGGAGGCAAGGGCATGATGACAGCGTTTCCAACAGCATAATCAGCTGAGGATGTCTGGAATGTCAGAGAAATGGCTGATTGGAGCCTGTCGCTGGTGGCCTATGTGGGAACCGGTTACCGACAACCCTCTCCCTGGCAGAGCGGGAGAGGTGCGGCTCCCAGAGAAGAGGGAACAGGGCCAGGGGCTGAGTCCTCAGTGGATGCTGAGGAGAGCTGCACTCCCACCCCCAGGCCATCAGCTCCTGAAGGGACAAGCTCGCAGGGGTCTGGACTCGGGTGTTCCCAAGCAAGCCCAACGTGGTGATCCACAGCTTCCGTCCTCAAGGAAGTCACACCGAGTAAACTCACCATGCTTTCTGCTTGGCCAGTAGCTGCTTTCAGACTCTGTATTACAGCTGTCATCTTTTTTTTTTTTTTTTTTTTTTTTGCGGTACGCGGGCCTCTCACTGTTGTGGCCTCTCCCGTTGTGGAGCACAGGCTCCGGACGCGCGGGCCCAGAGGCCATGGCTCACGGGCCCAGCCGCTCCGCGGAATGTGGGATCTTCCCGGACCGGGGCACGAACCCGCGTCCCCTGCATCGGCAGGCGGACTCTCAACCACTGCGCCACCAGGGAAGCCCTGTCATCTTTTTAACATTCCCAGTCCAGTGACCCAGGGAGAAGGTCTTTGTGTGGAGTCAACATTATTCTAGGTGTGAAATATAGGACACAGAAAGTGTCACGGACTTATGACAGGCTAGATAGGAAGTCAGTGGCACGTGAGGGCCGCCCGAGCCACCTTGCTGCCCTTGTGTTTCCACGTGCTGATTTGGTCCAGTGTTGCATGGAGTGCAGCCGACAGCAGCTCCATCTCTGTCCCCCAGGCGGGTGCATATCCTCAGTGACAAGAGGATATGGATGAGTTCTCGAAGGATGCTCCAGAAATAAGTGCGGAAAACATCGCTCTGTCACCAGAATGCTTAGCAATCTAATCCTTATGTAAAATGTTTTCTGTGCTTTTTAACAGATAAGGAGAAAACTGGCCTGTTGAATGTTCTCCCAAAGAGAACAGTTATATAAAAACGGCAGTACTCACTCCGTTAGACAAACTGCCTGGTAAAGGAGTTGATATAAAATTAAGAACAACAACAACAACTTCAAGGTCACTTGGATAGGTTACTTGTCATTTGTGATGCACTTTAATTAAGAACAGGCCTTTCATCAAGGAGGCGCCTATGAGTGTAGCCTCTCTCTATCCATCCAGAGGTTTAAAAACCCACCTTCCTTATAAAGATGTATATTCTGTAACTACATATTACTTTATATATATATATATTTTTTTCTTTTTGCGGTATGCGGGCCTCTCACTGTTGTGGCCTCTCCCGTTGCGGAGCACAGGCTCCGGATGCGCAGGCCCAGCGGCCATGGCTCACGGGCCCAGCCGCTCCGCGGCATATGGGATCCTCCCAGACCGGGGCACGAACCCGTATCCCCTGCATCGGCAGGCGGACTCTCAACCACTGCGCCACCAGGGAGGCCCTACTTTATATTTTATAAGATATGCATTCAGCATAATTTTATGTTGTCACACATCTTTGTGAATAAGGTAAAAAAAATTCCCATGACATTAAAATGTTTATGTGCTTACAAAACTTGCTTTAGCCTCACCTACCTCCATACTTTGCTCCCTTCCAAAGGCACCCTGGGATTACTGGAAGAGATTACAACTCAAGCTCTGAAGGCAGCAAATATCAGTACCTTCCCACCCACCACTCCCAACTGCCTCCCGACAGCAGTATACAAGGATCTCCACACCGGGGCCGAGGCAGCACTGGCTCACAAGGTCTGCCCTCTTTAGGACCTTAGATGAACTCATAAAGTCACCAAGCCCTAAAAATGACATCCTTACTATGGTGACATCCAGATACAATGACAGGAAGAGAACATGCTTAGGCAGCACACAAAAAGGGATGGTAGCAGCGAATAAACTGCTTTTAACAATGGAATAAACTCTTTTTCAGCGCTGTGCACTTTTGAGAGGGTTCCTGTCAGAGTCATAGGGACCCATTCTGGTAAGTTAATGTCTGAAATTTTTCTCTGGAGAGCCTACCATGCCTGTCTGTCAAATGATTTTGATCCTCTCTGTTGAAGCCTGGGGTTTACTTGCTGTTTGCCACTCTGGGGGCAGCTTTTCTCAAAATAAGATCCTTCCCTGGGTGGACAGCAGGAATGAAGCACATCTGTATGTTCGCTACACTGATGTGTCAAGATTGCAGCCTCTAATTGTGGGCTGAACACTCCTTCATCTCTACAAACATATAAAAGGCAGAAGGGAATATATATAAAACATTTCCTCAGAGCTCTGGGATGGCCAGTTGTGGGATGCCTGGAGGCAGGGAATAAGTACATTTCAGTGGTTAGATTACACAGAAGCATGTATAACCAGGAAACGTCACTTGAAAATCATTTCATTTTTTTCTGACTTTGGTAAGGAAACAGCATGATACTCTCTACAAGACCTGCTGATGACACTTTCAACTGAGAATCTCCCTTGGCCCAATTTCCCACGATGAAGGTGGAAGGGGTCCATCACCCGGTAATAACTTACCCTTTCCAAAGACTTCAGGAGGTTTTGTCTCTCTTTGAGCTTCTGAATACTGATGACAATTTTGTGTCTTGCACCTTTGGTAACATTCTATAATGAAGTAAAAGTTATATTTAAAAACATATTTTTAAGCATCAGCTTAGAGATTCTTGGAAGCTATTTAGTACTTTACTGCCTTCTTGGTTCCCACATGTGTGCAGACTAGTAAATATCCATTTGTCTCTCTCTTCAACATCCATTGTCATCAACCTCTTCTTACTAAATATTATAACTCCTCAATATCCATTATCATCGACCTCTTCTTACTAAATACTTTAACTCCATCTGGCTACACATCTGCCTGTGGCCTTTAGGAGAATGAGAAATAGCCAATTATCCCATCCAGCATGAAATTTCTTCATAGTCTTAAAAGATCACTTTTAGGTCATAGACTCACTCCTTGTGTCCAGGTTTTATCATTTTGGTCCCTTGCAGTTTTCCTGAAGGTTCCAACCCCACACAGAGATATGCATTGCTTTCTCAAAGCTTTCCTATGTTTACCCATCTCGAGGAGACATGAAATCCAGTGCAGTTCTCACCTGGTGTCAGACAACACAGGCTAGTTTTTGTCAGTTTGCAGCCCCTCTTGGTTCTCCATAAGGAAAACTAGAATAGAGAACTTAAACCTATATTTCAGTCATCACTTCAGATAGAGGATTAGGATTCACAGTTAGGATTATGGATTTTATCTCCTTAACTGTGCATCAGTGGTGAGCCCAAGGATTGATTGAGTTAGACATTTGTTGACTAGAGAGACTGCAAATTTCCAAATAGAAGATTCTTTCTCAAATCAGGTCTCTAATGTAAACTTCTGATGACTCTTGCAAATATTCATAAAATTTCCCTTAAAAATGGGAACACCAGAGGTATTGCCTTTACTGAGGAAAACTAAGACTCAAATGATGTCTAAACCCACTCTTTAAGATGAAGCACTGGGGGCATATTTCTGTTTAGCCTTGACTTTGGGTTCAAGTGAATTTTTACTCTGAAAAGTCTGTGCTGGCCTCTGGCTTTGCCCTCTGTGTCAATTATTTCTGGTTTTTTCTCAAGTCGAACAACTGATGACTGAGATTTTTTTCTCAACTCTGACCCAAACACAAGAATGCTCTTAGAAGAGGTTCTCATCAGTCCTGGGGATCTCAAGGAGTGATCGAGATAAACAAGCAGTGGGAGAAGTGTTAGGAAGTTGAAATTAGGGCCTTTCATTCTCTGAGAATGTGCAGTGACTCTGGGCTTTGTCTTACAACTCAATACTGGTATTCAGCCAGGCTTGCAGAGGTTAACTGTGGATACTGAATATGCAGTGGGAAACCAGGATCTGCTGGGAGGTCTGCGTCCAGACCAGCCATGCCCCAAATGGTATAATCTCCTCTTCCTGCAGGGGAAATACTATTAGCCCATTCAGACCATTAATTCTCTCAAATCACCGCTCAAAGGAAACTGAGGTCAATTTGAAACAGGCAAATAGCATTTTAAACAAGGGAAACAAAGACATTGGTCAGATCTATTTGCCCGAGCACAGCATGGTAGGAAACGTGCTTAGTTTCAGGGGCTCTGCTGACTGGCCTGGGCTTCGGTACCCACAGAGGGAAGGAGGAACTTTGTCCTTTTATGGCACACAGAGGGAACTGACATCTGAGACCTGGGGTAATCCCATGCTCGATGGCTGTCCTATGCTATTTAGGGTGGTTAGAAGAAAATATGTTGTACAACTTTCTCCATTCCAACTAAGACCAGTCTGAATGTGGTTTTGGACAAGTGTTGGGGAAGGTCTGAGACAGGAGCTGGTGCTTCGACTTCCTAACTACTAGAAGTCAGGTGATTTGTAACCGGACTGGACAATACACAACCAATCTGTCATCCTCCAAACCAGTCCTGGCCGGGCAGACAGAGGGAGGGGCCCAGGAAAACAAAAGCAGGGACACGGACTCTTTGAGGCCTTGGTCAATGTTACTTCTTCTGATTCCCCCCAGCCCCCTAGAAGTGTGCACCTAGGTTATTTCTTTTTCATATCACTCCTCCTCACCCTCATTTGCCCTGTGGTTACCCATCTCCTACTGGACCCTGAAGGCAAGAACCCAGCCCTACTCACCATGGCATGCTGGCCAGCACCTGGCAGTTCCTAGAACAAGGCAAGCTACTAGGTGGGTACAGGTATGGATTCAAACAAGGTCTGCCTTGGACTTGAACGTCAGATTCCACCCGGGGTACCTTCTCAGGGATAGCCAGCCAAGCACATACCTGAGCCTCCAGCTGGCACTCAGTGAGGGCCATCATCTCCTCGTAGGTCATCTGGGAGAAAAGCGCAGCATACTTGTGCAGGCGGAGGCTTTTTAACCAGGCTGGAACATCTGTGGTGCGAGATGCACAGGAGATGGGAAGAGAAATTCAGAGGGAAACAGAAGAGATGACAAGAGATGTGGGAAGGGAGAAAGGAAAAGAAGGTGGTGGTCAGAGGGAAAAGAACGAAAGAAAAAAAAAAACCTTTATGTTACTACTTGTTTAATTTTGTCAGCAAATTACAGACTTAGAAGTCTTGATCTAGTTCTGATATTCCCACTGTTGGGCTCCCTTACTCTTTACACCAGGGGGCGGCTGACTTGGGGTCCATGGGCTTCAGAGCATACGGCAATTCTCTAAAATTACATCCCAATTTGTGAATACATGGGTGCTTTTCTGGGCAGAGGGTCATCCACAGCTTCTATAAGATTCTCAAAGGGATTCATGACCCCCACAATGTCAGGGATTCACTGCTTTAGCCAGACTACTTCATTTTTGATTTCGAAAGAAATGACTTAGAACGTAAACTACATATGATGAGTCTTCATCCTCAGGATAATTTCTTTCTAGGTTTAGTGCAGATCCCCATATGCTGTTTCTGCCACTTCCACGGTGATAGGAAAAAATCCAGGCAGCAGCACTTTCCCCATGGGGGGCTGCTGTCATTCTTAGCCTGACTTGTCTTCTGACGTCCTATACCCCAGTGGGAGTAAGGGCATCCTGCACTCTAAAACTACCACATAGTGTGTGTGTGTGTGTGTGTGTGTGTGTGTCTGCTGACCATTTCTCCTAGCTAAGTCATGTATCTGGATGTGTCTTTGACCTTCTCCTCGTATGTCAACCACATATCAGGACTTGAAAGGTCCAAAGATTGCCTAGACTATGGGATAATGGGAATTCCAAAGCACATCTGAAATAATTCCTACATTTGGGATTCTAGATTTAGGAAAATTAAACAGTAACTGTATTGAAAATCCACAGGAGAATTATTACCTTGCTAAGTGCAACCAAAACAAAGCACTTGCCCATGCTCTTTTAAAGTCAGGGTTTTTGAGCTGATAGGATCTTTGAGAAGTCTCTAGAATCATCTTCCCCCACCCCAGCTCATTCTACAGATGGCAAAATTAAGTCATTAAATCTAGATCACAGGGCAACCATGTGGTGAAATAGGGACTAGAGCCAGGTTGCCAGATTCCCAGATTTTTCCTACATTGTATCAACTTTTTGTAGAATGAGGACCAAATAGCCCATCAGTGGGAAGGCTGAATAAACAGTGACTGTAAAGTCTTTGAAATGCTGAAGCACTGGATAAACATTATTCATGCTTTCTATGAATTATTATCCATTACTAACCATGTTGATCGCAAGATACTATCTATCGCTAAGTGCTTTATTCTGAGGTGCTGACAGAGTCCACAAACACTACAAAATAAGTGGAAACTTCTAATTTTTTAATGTTTAGAGTAGGTAACAGGGATTGATTAAAGAGGCCTGGCCTACTCTGATTATCAGGCCCTGCCACCTGGGTGAACCCAACCTAGTTTTAGGGAATGTGGGTATGGGGCGATCACCTGAAACTCAAAGATATAGCAGGGGAGAGTGGGCCTGGTGAGGTTACTTCTTGATTTGCAGTAATGTGAAGACCGAAGAGGAGGAATTTCTGGAGAAACAGAATTGGATGGCCAATGGCATTTTAAGAACAGACTCAGTCATCTCAGGCAAGAAGTCACTTGACTCTGTGCTTGCAGGCCCTTCATTCTACTGCGACAAGTGGAGAGTCCTTCTGGGACCATTGTTAACCACAAGAGACAGGGCTTCCCCAGACACATAGTACCAATCCTCACATCCTCCTCAACTCAAGCTGTGGTTGGATCAAGAGTTCAGGACATCTGCTTGCCTCTGGTGACATCCTGGAACTATTCGACCAGACTTGATTCTCCGTCATGCTTTTGTTGCTGTTAAAACAATGCTAATACTTCCACAAAGTGAGCAGCAAATAGATATATCTCTGGCTTTTAGGCCACTGACATGTTACTGCTTTATCACCAGGTTTCACGTTTGTTGTTTACATCTTTGAAAGGTCCCAAGGAGCTGCTCAGAAAACTCAGTGATCATGATTCAGAGAAGTCTGGGTAACCCAATGCCACGCTTGGGTACAATCTGTCATAAAAGAATATGGAGCAACTTCATGGGCTAAATTTTCACTGGGTGCCCTACAGCTTAATCATGCAAAATCCACTGATGATAAAACAAATAGAATCCCAAGCTACTAAATCACGATGCAAACTGGGTGCTTTATAAGCCAAGGTGACAATACGGTGTTTTAAGAGCCGGGGAGAGTGGGGTGCAAATCTTGGCTTGGCAAGTCTCAGTCCAGTCAGTACTCATTCCTTTCTATAAAGGTATTTCGACAACTAGAATTTCCCTGGTTAGAGGGATGAAGAGCCTGCCTCACTCATTTAATCAAAATGTAGGTAGGTCACTGGGAGTCGTTTCCCCAGAAAAGGTTCCTACACAGCTTTAGAACATGGTGAGTTAGGCCTTCCTGAAGAGTTATTTCTGGCTATGTTCCGGAGAAATGCAAGCTCTTCTTGGCCATATGTGCCTTGGGTAGGCATGTTGAACCTGCTCCTAGAGGGTCAGTTCCTAGCTCAGTGCCATGTGCCATCTCCTCCTGCAACGTGAACTGATGAACAAAGAAGAGGAAATCCCAGTTCTTAAGAACGTAGTTTACTAACCTTTCACCCCCTGGTTGGCGGTGAGGCACCTTCCTTTGCCAGGGATTAAAACAAAACTCCATTAAGAGGGAAACACACCAGAGAACTGAGTGCCTTGACCATTTCACTCCTCTGAAGCCAGGAACTCCAATGACTTGGAGGCTAGATTCTGTAAGATGTTGGCCAGGGACGAATTCTAACTAAAAGCTCAGTTCCTTTCCCATGGTCCAGATACTACATGGTTGGATGCAAAGCTGAGAACCAGCTAACATAACCTCAGGCCTATGGTTGGAAGACACAGACCAACAGGGGTGTTTCCTGGAGTGGCTGATATGTGATTGAAAGCATGCATGCCGCCTGGGCTCCTGCCTCTGGCTGGTACACAGCCATTTAACTTCATCTGGGCTGTTTCTGACGGACATGCCAATGGAGGTCCCAGACTAGAAAGTTATTCTCTTATGCAGTGTGAGAAAGATAAAGATGATTTTACTACACGCTGGAACTGACTTCCTTGCCAAGTGTGGGAATCCTGATATTTGCTCACTCAACATTTATTGAATGCCTATAATGGGGGCTAGGCGTGGCCCTGCCATCAAGGAATTTTTAATACAAAAAAACAGGTAACTCACAAAAAAATTATAAAAGATGCAGGACAAGTGCTAAGTCTACTCAAGGTTCTGCGGGGGGGGGGCGGGGGGGGAGGATGGGCACAGAACAATGGGCATTTGGGTTTGCCTTGGGGAGTGGGATAGCTTCACAGTAGCATTGGTCCGGGAGTCACTGGGCAGATCATAATGAGGAAGCCATCTCAGGAAGCAGGAGCAGTGCATAAGCAAAGCAGAGATGCAAGAGAGCATTCCAGGCCAAGCAAAGGCTTGGGTGAATTCTAGAGAAGAGCTTAGACATAAGACGGGACAAATAGGCAAGGGTCAGATGATTGGGATTTCTAATGCCGAACCAAGGAGAGTCAACCTTGGCTTGGGTGATGAGAAACTGTTGAAATCTGAGCAGTAGAGGCACAATCAGACGAGTATATAAGAATGATGATGGCTGTCGATGTAAAGGCTGGGCTGGATGAAGTGGGAGTGGAGGCCAGGAGATGAGTCCAAGCTCAGGAGGGCAGTGGCAGAGGAGAAGGATAGTATGTAAATCCACAGCACTTGAAGGTTAAGGAAGTACAGGGAATAAGGGAGAGAAAGGAGCCTAAAATGGTTCCTCTGTGTAGGTGTGGTAGGAAAGTACAGGGGAGCATCAGATTTGGGGTAAGAGGAGAGAGATGGTGAACTCCACTTTAGGTCAGCTGAGTGTCATCACCTTTGAGCCATCCAAGTGGAGAAGTCAACTGGTCAAGACCTCTGAAGAGGGGGCTGAGCTGGAGAACCACTTTCCTTGTCAGTAGCACATGGTACTTGTTTTAGCCACGGAAGTGGGTGAGATTACTCAGGGAAGAGGGGAGAGCCAAGGTGGAGCCCTGGGAGCACCAGGCTTTTAGGGGAAGGTGAGGGAAGAGAAGCCCATGAAGGAAACTGACAAGGGCAAAGGGTAGGAAGTTTCTGGGAGAAAGCAGCGCCACCCATGTGTGGACAGTGGGCTCCCATGCCACAGTGTCCATCCTTATGAAGCTCCTCTACGTCTTGCTGCAGTCCACGGTAGTTTATCTTCTCACGGGCGTTTTTGATAATAGTGCTTCACCCATCTTTTATACGCTGGTATGTCTACCTGTTGGCCTTTACCAATGGGTCAAGTTTCCAATTACGCTTTCTATTTACCTTTTAGAGTTTGGATAAATCAGCCCCCGAGAGGCTTTGTGGTGCATATTACAGCTCACACAGAAGCTGGGCTCCAATTAGAACTTGGGCTGCTTTGCTCAAATGCCTGCTGCTGGAATGGCTGCAAATATCATTCAGGTCAACAGGCCATGCAGCACCTGCCCCACAAACAAGGAGGTCCCGCACGAGAGAAACATGGAACCAATATTGCAGAAGAGCTCAATATGGGGAATGATGTAAAGGGTATAGGGAGTAAGGCATCCCTGGAAGACAGAACCATGAACAGCCGCCTTTTCCACAAGAGGCTTCACTGTGGTGGTCCTGGTACCTGCAAATGGAAGAGCAACTCCCATTCGCCATGGAGAGCCAGGCTAATCTCAAACAACTCCCTCTCTCTCTCCAAGACATGACTACATCCTTGGTCGTTGAGGGAGAAGAACCAATGTAGGAGCAAGAAGGGACTAACTCTTCAGGGTTGAAGCAAGAAGGAAAACATGTCTTTCGAAAATGAAGAAGTCTAGCAGCACCATTAAGATAACTGAAGCCTGTCTATTTTTGGCCAGAGTGGAATGAACAGCCCCGTTCTGTACCAGCCCCTGAGCAAAAAAAAGAAGGTGCCTTGGTCTCGGGTCCCTGTGGAGCTGGAGCAGGCTCCGCCATCCTGGGACGTGTCCATGGTGGCCTCCGGCTTCCACGCTTGTGGGGAGCATGTGTGGGTCTTGGAAGGCACAGAGATGGTCGAGTTTGGGTAAAATACCCTCTTTGAAGTGTCTGATACAAACAGAAGGACTAAATTTCTCCCAGTTTCCATCGGCTGTGACACCCGTAAGTCGTGTTCTACTCTTAGCCTGCTTTGCGTCAACAGCAGCTGGGTTCCACATTGACAGCTGTCCTTAAAGCACTTTAGCTGAAGACACACACTTTGTAAGAAATAGCAGCTGTAAGTCTCACAACCTTTAGAATTTGGGGGAATCCTGGGGATTTACTTTTCAAAGATATCAGGGCCTCTCAGCCTATCTAAAAAGAGGGAGCACAAGTCTGAGCCCATTAGGACCTATCCACACAGGTCGTATGTTGGCATTTGGGAATAAAGAAAGGGAAGTAAGTTTACTAAATCCTGGCCTTTAAGTTAGGTGGATTCGAGACAGCATCTAGAAAGTCAGCATTCAGAAAGTAGTAACTTGTTCCCATGACAGCCATGCTGAAAAGTGTCCCAGCCACACAAGGGGCTGTGTCGCTCCTTTGTCGTCACTCACATCCTTATGACCCTCAGAAATGCTGTATTCACAACCTTTCTTACAAAGGTTTCTGATGGGTTCCTTTGTCTTACAAAAATAACACTTCTCCATATTTTGTTTTCCTCATCTCATTCTAAGACAGGCAGAAGTTCAAAGGTCTACAGCTCAAAACCCCAAACCAGCTATTTCAGAATAGGCAATATATTTCCTTTGCTATGGAGAAAAAAAGTTTACATAAGTTTCATCTAAGAAAGGTTCTTTAGAAAAGAAAACCTGAGCCTATTTTCATGGTTCCCTCCGCTCTTAATCGCTATGTTTCTATCAAGGTTACTGGACCCAAAGGTTTCTTTTTTACCTTTATCATGTCTATATGCAAACAATGTAAGTTTAAATTACCCCTATATTTTTATACTAACGTAGTGCCATACCTCATAAGTATACCAGCCAATGTTCATTCATAATGGTGAGGCTGAAGCTCATCTCAAGAGAAACAGACCCCACCCCCCATCTCTACCCCTCTCACACCGACAACTGCAATGAGAAAATCATGGAGCTTCTCAGTCTTAGGAGACTAAATCTATGGGCCTTACTAGCCAGAAGTCTAGTGAATTCCCCACATGAACTTCACCACAGGGAGGCAGAATGCTTACTGTGCAGGTGAGGAGGGGAGCCAGGGCTCTTAGGGAGGCTGAGCCAGGGGAGAGCATGGTGCTCTGTGGGCCTGGCTGGCGCGCCTCCACTGGAATCTTCTACAGGGGCCCACACTCAGCCGGCCGCACGCTGTCCTCCCAGTCTGTTTCTTTTCCGATTTACTCTTTGCTGTCGATGACATCACGGGCTACCCAGATGTCCCAGGCAAAAAGCTGGGCATCGTCCTAAATTCCTCATGCTCCATCCCTGTCTACATTCAATCAGTGCAATTCAATTCAGAGCTCTCTCAGGTCTATCTTACGAAGACCCCACGAACACGCTACCTTGTCTCCTTTGTTCGGCTTGGTCCAAGTTCATTTTCCTCCTCAGGTACTGAAACATCCCCCACTGCCCAGCTGGCCTCCAAATCCAGAATCCCCTGCCCCTCCCCTACTTTGGTATGTCTCCCACTCTTCTGTTCAGGTCCTATTTCTAATATGTAAATCTAAGCAGGTCAGTCTGCTGCTAAATTCCTTCCATATCAGGAAAAAAGCTCCAATCTTTTGCAATGCCTAGCATCCGGCTCGTCCCTCTCCAGACATTGTTCCCATGTGCCCCTAACACACAAGCCATCGGATGATGCACTTGGTCAAGGTGTCTCATAACCATGCTTTCACGAATAATATTCCCTCTGCATAGAATGCCCTTCCCTCACCTTATATATCTGGCTAATCTGTAATCCTGCTCCGAGCTGAAGCTCCAGGCCTCTCCCCCTCCAGGAACTTCCCTTGACTTCCCTCCACTTTGAATTAGGGCCTTCTTTGCTGCCTGCCTCAACCCAGGGCAAGTCTCTGAGACAAGATGTTTTCACAGATGTGTACATGCATCAGGTCTCTGTTTGTGGCTCGCATGATAGTGAGTCCCTTGAGACAGGGACCATCTCCTTCACCTCTGTCTCCCCAGTAACCAGTCCAAAGCCTCTCTCAGCAAGGGCTCAAGAAAGGCAGCTGACTTGCTGAGGACAAAAATGAAACCTGTTAATCGGTCTTTCTTCCCTCGTCTCTGTTCCCATAGAACAGCCATATAACTCATGAACAGCCCTTGCCTTCGGATAAGTCTTTAGGTGTTGGGTTTATACAAAATTTCTGAAGACATGATGCTAATAGGAGGGGCAGATGTACTTCTCCCACCAATGAAATTCTGTTCTCTATTTTCTTCTCCTTTCAGGAATTTATGGGAATGTCATTTTTTCCCCTCTTGGCCACCTGGAGGCTTTGTATGAGCAAAGGGGTAAGAGAGCACATTCTACTCATGTGATATGGGGGGGAGAAGAATAGAATTGTGTGTCAACTTAGAATCAAGAATCTTTCCCCTGGGATAAGTCACAGTGAAGCTTTTGCAAGGAACAAGGACAACTGAATTTAGAAACCACAGTCAGCCTATTCCGTCCAAACATGTATTACTAGTAGCCTCCACAGGGCATGTTGAAGGGGAAACTTCCATATTACCATTCAGTGTCCCACTTCTGTTCATCAACTTCTAGTTGAGTAGCTGATCCCATGCTTCCCTGAGCCTGAGATATTAGTTTGAGATCTCTACTGCCAGGGACATCCGCTCTGTGCTTCGGAGCTGACTTAAACCTTCAGGATGTGTGTTTACTATAAAAGGAAAAACAAAGCAAAGCAGGCAGATGATGTTAATCCTCTGAGAGCAGGAGCTGGTCTACTTGGGAGAGAACTTAGTGACAACCCCTGGCAGGGAACGCTGACACCAAGACAAAAAGAGGGAGAGATGGATGTTTGTGAAAAATAAAAAGGGCAAGAATGCTGGGCTGTGAGCTTTATTTCCCACTCTGGACCCAAGAGGCACATTCCTAAGGGACGATGTGTAGCCAAACCTGGCTCATCTGTCTGGATGAAAAGGAAGCCTCGGATGAACACAGCGTTTCGGCAAAGTACGCACAGCTGCTGTCAAGAAAGATGAATTCACACTAAATTAAGCTCCATTACGGGAATTTTTATTCTTTCCCCAAGGTGTGGGGTGAGGGCTGACATGCATCCCCTGGAGACTTGGAACTCCTCCAAAGTCTACTACAGATTCCTTGTTGTTCTCGTAAACTGGGTGTCTAAAAAGTAGGAAAATAGCAATTAGATGATGGCATCCTGAGGTGGACCAAAAAGTAGCTTTAAAAGGCCGACACTCCTGCCAAAGGGCCAGGTCACAGAAAGGAAGAGACATGGATCCAAGAGGAAGAGCTAGCTCTCTTCAAAAGCACTTCATTTGATTTCAGATTTCATTTCTCAGAAAAATACAAACGAATTTGGAAATTTAAACCGGTGTCTGCTCTTGGACAGGGGAATCGGATGACACACTCTTAGGACTGGCTTGTTAAGGGTTGCTTCTGCGCTCTCCTGGGAGGCCATCCTGAGCAGCGCTTGATGGTGGGGGTCCTCAGGGGTGGCCTTCGAGGGAAGCTGTTGCCAGGTGCAGTGGGGGAGGGGCATTCGGGTGGCATAAACACTGGCCCCGACACTCTGGAATGATGCTGTTTTCAGGTGTGGATGTTTCTACGGCTTGACCTACCAGCTGAACTGCAAATATACTTTTCCCACACATAGAACCCTCATCGTCTATTATGTTCCTTCCTTCAGATAGGTTTTGCCAGTTAATTCACTAAGGACTGTATACTTTGGGAGAAGGACCATTCAATAGGTCAGCAGAAGGTGGATATACACAGAAGAGGGTCCTCTGTTTAGTCCTGTCACCAAAGAGCCTGTTTTCTGACCACATGCCTTGGGCCTATAAAGTAAATCTTGGCTATCATATCTTATCTGTATCATTTTCAGATCGAAGAAGCTCTGAGGGGACAATTCTCACCAATTCTAAAAGAAGGAATCAAAGAAGCGGATATATGGCATGTTCCTTGAACTTTGGAATATTTTGGCTTTTATTCTAAAACAGGGATAGGACATTTATTCCATTTTTCTCTCATTCGTTTCTCTTTAAAAGCCTGCTCTCATGACTCATTTCTCACCTTGAAAGGCCAGCATGCAATGAACACACATTTACCTGCTTTGGGAGAATGTCTAAGGTATACAGAGGGCTTCACAACCAAAAACAAAGAAAGAAAACCAAGAAAAGAAAGCAAAAGGAAACAAGAAAAAAGATAACGAAGCTCCTATAAGCAGACAGCAGACTCAGCATTCCTCCTGGAGAGGCCTGTGTCCTGGAGAACAATAGGCTTCCCACAAGACCCTCCAAGCCCTTCAACGTAAAGGCCAGGCCTCCTTCCCACAGTTACCAATTAGAACCACATGTAGCTTTCTTGGAAACCATCTGTCCAGACACTCCACTTGTCCAGATGCTCCATTTCACTCGGCAAGAAGCTAGTCCTGAGTAACCATGGCTTCTACCCCTCTTGGGCCAAGCGTGGCTGAGCCTCCCCTGCTACTCATCCCCCGGGGCTCAGCTGCTTGAACACAGAACCATGTAGCATAAACTCAAAAATGGGTTTTGGTAGGTCTCCAAAATTATGACACATTTCCCCGAGAACTGTGAAAGAGAAAGAAAAGAGGACACACATCCCCACCGTGCCAAAAGGAGCCATTGTTTTTGCTGCCTGTTAAACACCTTTAATGACCGATTTGTATCACCAGAGAGAGGAAAACATCAAGATGTGTCCCACCCACTCTGGGCACTCAGCACAGTATCCACCACAGATTGTGGTGGGTTGGGAGGATGCTGGCCTGAGCAGCTGGGAGGGAGGAATGCTCCAGGGAACTGTCTTTGTGTCAGATTCATGTCCCCTGGTGGGCAAGCTCCATTTTTCAGCCTGGTGCTCACTTACAACCAGCACCTGGGCAATGGCGGGCATCTCCCTGTGCCACACTCCTGTGGTGGGGAGGAAACTCAGTACACAGCCTCCTATGTCAACACTAGTTCTTCTCAAGGGTACGATCAGAAACAGCACAACCTCAGGACTATGCATGCCAGCAACGAGGGCACCCTCAGAGCCGCCCCTCAGCATCGTAGTCCCAGGAGCACGACTAGCTCTTGTTTCTCCATCTAAGATTGTTATTAATGTGTCTCTGATGAGCATCTTTCCCTAAGGGCTTCCCAGCCCTTGAACAACTTGCATCTGAAACTACAGAATGTGCGTATCTTCTCTGAACCTACCATGGGTAATTTGGAAATCTCTATCTCCCGATGAGTATCTTTAGAAGAGGAGAGATTTACAGGGCAATGTAGGAACATTTACTTATGCTGCACAAAAGGCCTTTATCACCTGTATGCAAATCTGCTATCAGGCTTACAACACTGTCAGAGAGTCTCAGTGGTATTTTTTTCATGTCCCTTCAACAGATGCAGAGAAAAAGGGTTTGCAAGCTTCTTTGGATATCAAAGGAAAAGGGAGAGAGGAGAGAAAGCAACACTGCGATTGTACACTAAGAGAGATTTGAAAAAAGATCCTGTGGTTTGTTTTGCTAAATTATCGACGGTTCCCTGGCCAAAGCAGTGAGGTAGAAGGCTGGAGCAGCTCAGCGTCTTTACAAACAGGGCAGACGGAGGAACGTACATGCAAACAGTAGATGCTATCACCGCCAGCTGTGACACATTTAATTGTCTGCAAGTCACTGCATTCGGAAAAAAAAAAAAAAGAGGGTGTTGACCTCTCTTGCTCTTCCCAGGTTTTGGCAAGAAGCCCTGGAAGGGGAATCCGAGCCCTTTCCTCCGCAGTCAGCTCCGTCAGCCTGGGGAGCAGGGTGGGGGGGGGGCTCCTTCCTCTTCACTGCCTATCTCTCTTCTCACCCTCCTGATTCCATATAAAGGGATGGACTCTGTTGCCAGTGGCAGTCACTCACCTTTCATACCACTACCTTCTTCTTGGAATGTGTTACGAGCAGTGGTCTGATCTTCTAAGTGTTCACTCCCACCACTTCCTGAAGAGGCTACACTGCTTTGTGGTGACAGGGGGGCATGATCGGAGGGGAGGCACTGGGGTCCTCTAGCTCGTAAGTCCTCATGAGACATCCATCCATGTCCTAGAGGCTGGCTTGGCACATTGATGGGTGGGGTAAGGGACACAGATCGTTTCAAAGGGCTGTGGTGTGCCTGGCCTGAGAGAACTGGAAAAAAAAAATAAAATGAAATAGGTTATTCCCCCCCCTTTAGCCTGGGTCGCAGAAGAACCCACAGTACCTCTTCACCCTGAGACATGGCGCTGTCTTATTACTGCATCCGTGGGCATGGGGTGGCCCTTCCCTTCGGGGGTGATTAAAAAGGATGCTGTCTGTACCTCTGGGTGGCTTGGGCTTCTCCAGGGAGGCTACACCTAGAGTGCCCAGACCTGTGCTTTTGTGGGTTGGGATCTGGGTTCAGTTCCAACTCTAGAAATCAGGATTTGGAGTAGTAGCCCCATACATCAGGTGAGGCTTGACAGCCTGGCTAAGTGGCCATCTGCCAAGACTGAAAAGAACATGTCCTGGATAATTTTTTTTTTTTGCAGGGGAGGAAACACACAAAACCCGACATTACCCATGTCGTTAAGGGTGGACTTCTGGAAGGGCAGGCAGGCCGGTCATCGTCGTTGGGGATCTTTGCTGGGCTGAGCTAGACGAAGTGGACTAGTCCTTCCAACCAGGAATCGGGGGAACCATCACCTCTGAAGGGGGTGCAGGCTCAGCCCAACACTACCAGGGGTACGGGACACAGCAGCTGTCCGTGAAAGGGCCGATTCTTTCTCTTGGCTTCGCAGGTTAACGCCAAGCTTTATATTGAAAACACTTCCAGGTAACAAGGCGTTCATTCAGAAGCCAGTGGGCTGCTCTCAGTAAGCCGGGACTGGTTTCTACCAGCGTGCTCAGCCCTTCCGTGCAGGGGGCAACATCTGCGTAGCCCCCATTTTTAATTTCTTTTCCAGAAAACCAGGAAAAAGCAACAACTCACATATAACTAGCCAAATTAAATTGAGGTCATTCAAGGCAGGGATTTAACCAAAATCAACGCCGAGGGAGCCGACGTTACCCTTGGTTGGTTTTTCTGGGCGTGTAAAGTGACAACCTTACAAAATAAGTCTATTCATAACTTTCTCTCTGAGCTGGCTACTGACAGGTCCAGTTTATTTTGACTGCTGCAGTGTTCACATGGAATTGAGCCACATGCATTTTTAAACATTTTTCAGGGAAGCCATTAAGTTCCATCTCAGGCTCTATCCCCTCCAATGAGGTATGTACCCTCCCAAGTTCGGACTAGCAATGCTTTGCTGGCGTTCATCTTTGTGCGTTTTTTAGTCAGCGGACCTGACATCCCAATGTAAGAAGTTCTGCTTTCTGTTAAACCGCATTCTGGTGGGGCAGCACCGACACAGAGACCTGAACAGCAGGCTCCCTTGCCACCCACTTAAAAAGATAAAGACCAGAGCCGAAAGCCTGAGTGTTTGCAAAAAGTGTGTTTGGGGCAGTAGAGGTGAGGGCAGGCTGCTCCTGGTCAGCTGGCCTTAACCAGGCCCTGAGAGCCATGGGGCTCACACCTCTGCTGTCAGTGTTTCCGTTTGGCTTCATGTGGCCAGAAGGGCCGTCTTGTGTGTGAAAGAGGGACAATCAGAAGGGCTAGACACTTCCTTATTAAGAAAAAAGGGAGGGAAAAAGGGAGCTGCCGCGTTTAGTATCTGTAACCTGAGAAATTTCTAATTTGGGTCAATTCTATCAAAGGCAAGGAATTATCATCTAACTTCAAAATATGCAAAGGGAACACTGTTAAGAACTTTTTTGGATCCTAACAGGCTGAAACAGCTTGCATTTCCACTAAATTAGACTATGGAAGAAACTATTTAAAAAGGCTCCCTGGAAAATGCATTGCTACCTGGTTGGATCCGAATTAGCAAGAGAAAAAGAAAAAGAAAAAAGAAAAAGCAGAAAAAGAAAAAAAGAAAAAGGAAGCAGCAGCAAAAATGAAGAGAGAAGCCAATAGGAAGAAAAGCCAGACATCCAGAAAATTCATTTCATGCCTGTCTAAGTATTTATACAAAATTGGGCAGACTTGTTCAGGGCTGCCCCAAGTGCTGGGACTTTCCAGCTTAGAGGTCTTTGCTTCCTGGTACCTCTGCAACCATTTCAGAATATCTGGTGGATGCTCTGAATGGTGCCAGCCAGGTGTGCCCAGAGGGGAAACGGGGGCTCCTCTTCACAGCCAGGATTAGAGTGAGCCCGAAACCATAAAAACAGGCCTTGCCAAAGAGACACGCACAGCTCAGAGCTGCTGGAACCCTTAGCATTCCACCTGGTCAGAGGCTATAACTGAATCCATAACCATGAGTGGTAACACCGCTCAGAGAGTCCCCGTTTCTGGATGTGGAGAACAATACCAGACACAGGTAGCAGTTGAATTCTGTTATTAGATGAAGCCAATTTGTTTCTTTCCACCGAAAGTTTTCTTAAAATCCATGCTACCTTCCCACTGATGGGTGTCCTTGGGGAGGCTGTCAGTGTCCAAGGAATCTACTAAATGTTTACCTAACTTCCCAGGACTTATAGGGATTTGTTCATAGAAACCTACACCCATTTCTTCATATAACCTTGAGCTTGACCGAAACTACAGGGATTATGGCACAAACTTGGTTGGTCTCTGTCTCCAATAAAAATCAATTATACCTGAGGTACCAGGACCTTTTCCCAGGGACTTTCTACCTAAGGCCCCACCCTGTCTGTATCATAAAGATTCCCACAGCTGGCACCAAACTCAGAAATGTCCCCGTAGGAGCGAACCTGCCATAGCAACCAAGCACAATGCCTCTCGTTAAGCTTCTGGTTTGGTTTGCAGAGAGGGCCGTGGATTGAGAGCCAGCGGGGGCCCACACCTACATGAAAGCCAAGTTGTGCGGGGCGGACACCTCATTTCTCCAAAGGGAACTGAGGCCTGGAGGCAATACAGGCTCACCTTCCTGCGGGAAGGAGACTGGAGCAGGTGACAGGTCACCTGCCAACAAGGCCACTTTGGCGTGAAGACAAATCTTGAGGTAGAGGTAATGGTGATCGCGGAGCCGAATTTGGTATTACTTCAGGTGCTGGAGTACTTTGTTTGGCATAAAATAGCAGACGAAAGAATAAACGCCATGGACAGAAAGAGTGTGAGAAAACAGGCCACACAGCGGTGGAATGAATGAGGTGGCCCGGGGCAAAGGGTGGATGGCTGTCCCATGGCTCCTTTTTTCTTTTCAACCGAAAGAACTCATTTGAAGTGGTGGTAAATAGAGGAAGAATGGATATTCAGGCAAAAATAAATAAATAAAATTCCTTTCCCTATGAGTAGGGAGGCGAGAGCAGTGAAGTCAGGCTTCTGAGAAGCTCTTCACACTGTGTTAGCTGCCCCAGAATAACTCTAGCTAGAGGCAGACCTTTGGAATGTTCTCGCTTGCTGACTGCTGCACGCCAGACAACAGCAGCGCTCCATTCAGACTTAAGCTGCCCCAGAGTAATATTCAAATGATGCAGAATTAAACACACCTTGCCAAAAAATCTCACTATTGATTAGAAGTTGGCAAGTTCCAGCTGAACCGAGGTCCTGAATTTTGTGACTTTATAATAATGAGCGCTGGAGGGACAACATATTTCAGGGGGGATTCATTCTAACAATTGCCCAGGGGGGCAAAATTGTGACTCTTGCTCTTGAAAAAACTGAAGCTAAAACTTAATACTGTGTAGAGTGTATAGAGCCCGTATCGCTTATATTTTTAGGAATAGGAAATCTCAGGTATGTACACATATGTATGTATGTATGTGTACATATGACAGTAGAGTACTATAATAGCTGGAACATTTATAACTTCAAGTGAACTAAAAATAAATAATAAATATTGAGCAAGTCTAGTTGAAATATGGGAAAAGCAGCTAAAAATAATCTTGCTTCAGCAGTGGAGCAGTATGATGTGAGGGCAGAGGGTCTTATAATCTGGCAATAAGCTCTGTCATACCTTATGATTTCTTTTTCATCTCCAAGCACCTTTCATGAGACTACTTTCAACACATTTTTAGGGGAAAATACGATACCTGGCGCTGGGTTCTGTTCTTTTAAGTATTTTCTTGAAAGCCTGGAAATCAGATTTCTTTCCCCTTTCCTTTGACCAAACTTGACTTTGCCTTGATTTTTAGCTATTGAAATTAGGTTCAGGAAAAGACTTTTCAAGATAGACTCTTTTAAGAAAATTAGGTATAACTACTTCTCCTGCCTTCGAATATGACAAATAATGGGGTGTGTGGAAAGAGGAAGGTTTGGGATATGGGCCCAGCTTTTCCTTGGTCCACTGTTAGGTTAAGGATTGTACCCCACTGTCAAGGAGTGAAGTGATCCTCATACACGAACAGTTCGGACGACTGAAGCTCAACTCTTACACTGAAACTTTCTCCTAACAAACAGTAATGGAGATCTTTCAAAGATACATTGCATACTCCTCTGTTTTCCTTAAACTTATACAGTGAATGCAAGTAATGCTTTAAAATTAGTATTATGAGCATGGATTAATAACATTTCAGAGCTGCAAGGCCCTGAAAGGCAATGTAATCCAATAATCCCTATGTTGTGAGCTGGGGGCCCCTGGGTAGTGGAAGGACCTGGGAATCCCTATGTGCACCGGTTAGTAGATGAGACGCTGTGCTATACGTGGTTTTTATACGTATGTAGAGAGTATTAAAATTAATAAAATATAAATTCATTTATAGTTGCTGAATTCATAGCTCTTTTTGTCATTTTTTTATCATCAGATTTGAAGTACAATTATTGTTTTACGGGGATCCCAGTTTTTTGTTAAAAACTGAGGCCCAAACTCAATAAATGATAGAGATGACTGCTATTCTCCGCTGTGTTTGCTGAGCTCCACGGGGAACCTAGTGGCCTCGGGAACTCGTATGTTTAAAGTCCTCTGGTGCCTTTCACAGTTACACTACCTCCTCAAGTTCACTCCACCACCAGGTCTCATTGCTACCACTGTGAGTTTCCACCTATCTCCAGGCTCAGCATTTTGCCCTGGAGTCTAGAAGCTAGACTGCTGAAGCTGATTTCCTTTTGAATAAGGGCATTAAGTACACCCATACTCCTAATGTCATTCTCTTTCATCAAACCCAATAACCTGTCTTCTCAACCCAAGGTTGGGCTCTGCAGCCTCATCAGGCCCTCATGAGTTCAGCCACATAGACATGATTTGCAATTTCACTCTTCTTTCTTCTTAAGCCAGTCTCTCCATTTCTAATTCAAGAAGTTGACCTTCACAGAAATACTTAATGCTTTGTTAATTTTTCAAATTCTAGACGCTCATGTGACAGAATTCAATCTAATTGCTAGTATGACTAAACTTTACAAAAACAACTCATTCTAATTTAGGGATTTTAAAAAATAGAATGAGGAAATCAAATATTTACATATTATTTTAAAATATTAACTTAGAATTTCTTTCCTGAATGAAAAGGTCCAGGTCAATTCCCTATTCGGGTGATACATGTTACATGTGTCAACAGGCTATGAAAAAGCACGGGGAATATTCTACTTACATGTTGCTAATGGTGTACTTTAACAATATTTTCTAGACCTACTCCCAAAAGAAATTCAGAAGCATCAGCAGAACCTTTGGTGAATACACCAATTTGAGAGTTTTGCTGCAGGAGGTGGTTTGATACTTGTCAAGTTTAAAGGAGAAAAAGCTCAAGCCATTGCCAGCTATAAAATAGCTATGGCAATTGTTTCAAAGTTACTGGGGAGAGTGTTTCTGTTCATTCCCTTAGCTTAGGCCTGCTTAACAGGCATCTTTCGGGTGCCATCCCAAGAGTTTCTTCTGAGAACACTGATTTCAGAGCATCTAAGGAACTGTTACTGAAGGCTTTCCATTTTCAAAGAGTAGAGTTCTGCTAACACCACTTGTATGCATAATTCTAGGCATCTGCTTTTTAAAAAAGCCAACATCTTTGAGTAAGGCTCAGTGGCGAAATGACATTAGACCCTCGATTCCTCTTCTTTAGTTGGTTTTGTGGTGCCACAACCAGTAATCTGAGGCCCTGTGGTGGGAATCTTTGGGGAAGAAAAGATTAATAGTACTGCAACAATACATTAAAAAAAAAAAAACTTGGGTATTTAATCAGTGACATCATGCAAAAAAAAGACAACACCAGTCACATTCATGGCCAAGAACAGATTTGTGTCGGGGGTTGGAGGGGGAAGGGAATATTAATTATTACAGTTAAAATTAACATGCTCCGTCTCATTGCTTCAGGGAATAGATTAAAAGCAAATCTGAAAGGTTATATGCCTCCACTCTGCATGCTTGTGCTCTGCTTCTTGTCCAAAAGTTTGGAAAACCAGTGCTCACAACATCTGGACACCAGAAGATGATTCCCCCACACAGCTTTAGACTCCACCTCATCCTGGGGGAAGAAGAAAGAGCATGCTACAAAGCAAAGATGTAGGGGGCGGACCGGGTGTTCCCAACAAGCCCAGGGAGGAAGCCACACGCTCTCTGAAGAGAAAGTATACACTCGCCTATGCAACAAAACAAAACAAATGGAGGCTCTAGAAGAAGACAGAGCCACAAAGAACATGCCAACAAGGCTGACAAATACACACTGCCAAATCTCTTTTTCCCCGTTCAGTCTCATTTTCATACCACATTCAAGTGAACGCATTCTGACGCAGGGAAAAGCACCTGGAGAGGTTTTTCCATGATGTGAGTCCTTGTCACTGGTGTCAGCCCTTATTACTCCACAGAAGGCTTGGCCTTTGGGCAGAGCAAAGATGTATGTTTCTGCCTTCACATTATCACTTAAACATTTAGGCTTTTAAGAAGTAAATTAGAATGTTTCTGGCAGACTTTTATTGCTGCATTAATCTTTTGTACATTTCATTTGTCCTCTTTTGTCAGTTTCTATAATGGCAAAACTGGGTGTCATCCAGTAGAAAATCCATTTTAGAAAACTGCTGTTTGACTTTACATTGTCATTATTTATAAGTTAGACAAGAAGCCAATACATACATTTTATAGAAATCAGTAGAATCTTGCAAGTTGAACTTCAAATCAAGCAGCCCTAAAAGGAAGCTGCCCAAATCCTCTCATTCCATTCTATCAAAACCAATGACATCAACTATGGAAGTAACTTGACACCACTGAAGCAGATGTTTCAGCCAATTCGAGGGACTGTGGAATCAACCCAGCCATTTGTAAGGTTCCTGTGTATTGGGTTCACTTCTACTTCCCTGAAATATGTTCCTTTTCATATCTATAGTTATATCTATATGTGCTTAACCCTTAGGCTTCTTAGACCTTATGTTTGTCCGTGGAATTTCTACTCATGTGGTGAGTGAAGAGTTTAGACAGAGTTGCAGAATTTGAATCATTTTGGTTATGACACCAAGTAAAGAAAATATTTGAGCCAAGCAAGTGGCTAGGAGTGGACTGAAGCAGCTATTTCCTTTTTTGTTTACCAGTGTGTCCATAAAAATGCTCCAGTCACTGTGTTTAAGGAAGAGACTAGAGAAACTCAGAAAGTTAGATGTTTGATGACAAAACTACCCTCCTACCCCTTTCTTAAAAGATAACTCTCAAATTGTAATCACTGTTACCTCAGCTCACATGTCTATCCAAGAAGTGCTTCTTAGGTTTACAAAATGCACTGTCCATCCCGTGTTTAACACTCCCCAGCTGCTGACTGAATGCGGGTACCAGCAAAGCAATCCAAGTTTGGAACTGCAATAGCCAGGGTTTCATGATTGAGCAACCAAACCCCCCCTCAGAGCATCAATCCCAAGGCCACTACCAGAGTCACTGAACAAATCATCAGGGTATCCTTTTGCATCTTGACACCACCGGCAGCACTTGTCCAGAGGAGAAGGGGGTCACACTTAAAAGGGGCTTCCAAAGGATACTTTGGAGTCTTGTCTACTAACTCCTGTCTGGAGCTGAACTACTGGCAAAGTCTTCACTGCCACTGGAGCTTAAAAGGCCCCCAGATAAGAGGGCAAGGTGGCTCTTAAATGCAACAGCACTGATTAGGCAAGGACTGGCATCATTAGAAGATGCCGAAATCCTACTGCCATCAGGGTCTCTACTCAGCACCAGCCAAACGCAGGACCGGTGCCAGGATTTCAGAGTGTGAAACTCTGAACTTGGCCTTGATTAAGCAGCAATCTTTTTTCTTTTCTTTCTAGTGTTAGGAGACGGGTTATAAATAATTAGAAATGTATTATGCAGTCCTGACTAATTCTTAACTTAGTTCCTTGATAGAAGAATGAGAACTGGAGATTCTCAGCATTTCGGCCGGCAATTTACTGATGAGGGAATTGGTTCTTGTTTTCATTAAAGCATTCAATCAAATGTCAAGTGTAACAATACACATAAATGACCATTCAAGAAAAAAACCCCCACAATTTGAGCTTACACTGCTAATTAGATTATTTGGGGGGGTGTTAATTAAGAGAAATTGGATGGTTTGGGTTCTCCTGGTTTCTTAATTATATTTGATTGCATCACCATGTGATTCAAGACAAGCTATTGAGGCTTCACGCATCCCAATTCCCACCTTCTCTTCACCTTCAGCCTCTTCTCAAATCTTAAACGGTCACAACCTGACCCTGTGGGTGTTGGGACACAGTGAGATTGGTACTGTGTTTGTAAAATTGATTTACTGCGGTCTGTAATTACACATAACGATTTGAATTTTTGACTTGGCACCGCATTTTTCATTTAAACCGGACCGTTCTTCTCTATCCCAGAGAAACAGCGTTTACGTAATTGCTCTCAACTCATCGACTTGGGTATTATAAATCAGTCCTGCAATAAAAGACTTCCAGAGACACTGCAAGCATGAGGTTCCTGGCATAATTCAGGCCCCAGGACTGTTCTAGTTTAAGGACAGGAATTGAACAGCATTCATTTCTTATTGGGTATGAGATGGGGAGGGCTGTCTGGAGCCTTAAGATCCGGGCAGCAAAGAGAACAGGCTGTAGGGCGATCAGGGGGGCTGGGCTGACCCCAGACAGCCAGCTCAGATCCATAGGTCTCTTTGCTTGTCTACTTCTATGTCCACCTTGACCTGCATACAAACTATACAGTGTGTGTTCCTCTATTATGTCTTATATATCACTGATCCTCCGTATTCACAGATTCTGTATTTGCGAATTCACCTATTTGCTAAAAATTTCTTGTAACCAAAAATCAACATTCGCAACATTCTCATCGTCATTCACGGACCTGTGCAGACTGGCAAAAAATGAGTCCTTGGAGCACGTGTTCCTGGCTGGAGTCGAACAGGCCTTGTTGCTCAGCCTTCCCATGTCAGTTCTCATATTGTAAACCAGTGTCCTTTACAAGGTTGTTCAGTGCCATGTTTTTCTAACTTCGCTGTTTTTCGTTTGTGATTTACTGTTTAAAATTGCCCCCAAGTGTAGGGCTGGTGTGCTGGCTAGTGTTGCTCAGTGCAAGAGGCTGTGATGTGCTTTAGGGAGAAAACACATGTATTGGACAAGTTTTGTTCAGCATGAGTAAGAGTGCTGTTGGCCTTGAATGCAGATATTAATGAATCAACAATATATATTAAATAGGATGCCTTTAAACATATATAAAATAATGTTATGTATTGATAGGTTAATGAAAATGTCATGAGGTTTGCAGGAACCTAGCCTAGTATTTCCCGTAGCACATGGGGGTTCAGTGTTTGCTAATTCAGTATCCACAGGGATTTCATAGAACATCAGCACTGCAACTAATGAGAACAGACTAATATAGATATGGATAAAATTCTTCATTCCGTCTTCCATCCTGGAGCATTTTTGTCTTAGGCTAGCAGTTCTCAACCTTGGCTGCACATTCAACCCCTCTGGAGCCTTAAAAAAAATCCCAGTGCCCAGATCCCAGCCCAGACCAAGTAACTGAAAAATCCCTGTAGTGGAGTCAGAGCATTCATACTTTCTCATGCACGTGAGTGGTTTTAATGGCTAGCCAGGCTGAGAACCACCGTCCTGGGCTGTCTTCTTACCTCAGTGTTCCCCTCAAACTCTGCCCACATCCTGCACATTGCAAACCTCCCCAGGTTGGCCGCCTGGTCTTAATAAAATGCCCCCAAAGAATGGGCATTTTTTTACTCTTTAAGTCACTTCAAAAGAAAACATACACATCATCGCTTTGGCTTCACATGCAGAATTCTGCTCAGGCTCTTCAGCCCAGGATTTTATCACTCTTGTCCTGCCCTCCAGGTAAAATAGATATTTTGGAACCAGAATTCCAACGTGAATGATATCTGGGCAGAAATTTCTAAAGACTCCCTATACAATGTTTTGACTCCTGGGCAATAGTGCCTGCCTCTTGCTATGGCCATTTCATCCTTGCTAGGCAGGAAGAGAGGGTCAGGGGTCAGCCTCAGGCTCTCTCTGGGCATGAATCAGCTGCAGAAAGCTCTGAGTACATTTTCTCTTGGTCTGGAAATTCGGTAGGTGAGAGCATAACTGATTCACAAACAGCAAAAAATGTGTTCTAGATCCATGGACCAGTAGCATCAGAAGCATCTGGGAACTTGTTAGAAAGGCTGGACTCTCAGGCCTCACCCCAGACCCAGAATTAGGACCTGCATTTTAAGATCCCAGGAGATTTGTGTGCACATTTGTGTGCACATTCAAGGTTAAGACGTACTGGCTACACACCCAGCTCTGACTTACTGGCTTGACACCTGTTCTGTTGACACTGGGGGAGGCATCATCTACAGCAAATGCAGCCTGCTGAAGTAAGAATTTGGGACTTGGGTTGGAAGACATATGGCCATTCTGTGCCTCAGTTTTCTCCAGCAGTAGCTATCAAAGGCTCCATCATAAGACTGCTGAAAAATTAAATCATTTACTGTACATGAAAGTAAGTGTACAGAAAGTCCTACAGAAATATTAGTTATTAGTCGTCAGAGTAAGAATAACCCAATATAAACCAACACTGCTAACTGAAAAATCAATTCAAATTACTAGCCAGTCTAATGATATTCATAGAGCATTTTCAGTGTATTATGTGCAGTATGAAAAATATCTCTGATTGCTTGATAGTGTTTCACAGATTTACAAGAGATGAATTTTCTACCATGGCCTGTCATACCAAAAGAAGTGTCTTTCTTGTTCTTTTAGAATTCTTATCTACAGACAATCTTTTCTCTGCCCCACTCAGAATAACGTTCCTTTGATTCAGACTCAACTTGGTCTTTCCTTTCCTCCCACTCATTTTGTGTTCGCATTTCATTTCCATTTTGGAGGGTCAGGGCACGTGAATCACCTTCTTTTCCATTAAAGAAAAGAGCCCCTCGGGCTTCCCTGGTGGCGCAGTGGTTGAGAGTCCGCCTGCCGATGCAGGGGACGCAGGTTCGTGCCCCGGTCCGGGAAGATCCCACATGCCGCGGAGCGGCTGGGCCCGTGAGCCATGGCCGCTGAGCCTGCGCGTCCGGAGCCTGTGCTCCGCAACGGGAGAGGCCACAGCAGTGAGAGGCCCGCGTACCGCAAAAAAAAAAAAAAGAAAAGAACCCCTTACGAGACCTTCTCTTTGTCCTGATAGTGGTAAGCAACACCGATTGCCAGAAGTCCTTATTGAAGATTCTAAGTACTTCCATTATATTTAGAAATTCAAGCTAAGAACGTATAACACAGCTAGGTGACACTGGGTTCCTCATATACAAAACAAGGAGGTTGGACTAGATGACCTCCTTCCTTCCTTCATTCATCAGACATTTGTTGGGTGCCCATGTGTCAAGCTCTACAAGCTGAGGGCACAACATTGAAAAAGCCATTACAGCCCAGAGGATGATCTCTCAGCCCCTCCCTAAGCCAATCTGCTATGATGCTATTAGCATATTTATGCAGTGCCATTCTCATTTGGACAAGATATTTTCCTCACATTGTTTATTTCCCCCTATTTTTAAAAAAGTCTGCCTTGTAACACCGATAGGACAGCCAGCGAGGGTGTTAGGGGAAGGGAGCTGCCAGCTGCTCACCGCGGACTACATTCTGCACCAGGGGAGGCACTAGCCGATCTCATCCCTCCCCTTCCTGGCTCACCCCAACGCTCTCCTTTCTCCCGCACGTTTTAGGCTTTCACGGAAGGGTGACTGAACGAATGAATGCTCTGTCTCTTTAGGCTCTTTCTTTCTTCCCGGCCCTAGGCTGGGGATACTGTACTGTCCTTTCCCCAAACACAACCCAAAAGCACATCCTTAGGACCACCTTTCCTGAACCTTCTCCCTGAAGAGGAGGTCACACGAGGGCGGGCACCACCGCAGCACCGGCTACCATCACAGAGGCCGGCCGAGTGTGGAGCACTGCCAAATGCGTCCTCACACTGTTCCAGCCACTCCTCAGTTAATGCCCTACGCAGTGGGTCTATCGTTACTCCTCCCCCACGTACAAACACACAAACACACGCTTCCCCGAGAGGAAGCTGAGGTGCAGAGGGTAAGGGGCTTGGCAAAGATCACACAGCTAGGAAGGGGCGAGGGCCAGGTTTCAAAGCCCAAGGTTCTCTGACTTGCAAGCTTGCCTTGTGTTCTTCAGCCCAACTCCACACTGTTTCTCATGGAAGAAAGAACTCCAGCCCTGACACTGGGCCTTGACACTGAACACTCAATATCCAAAACCCCGAGCAGGTCCACTGCCTCCTCATTCAGGGTCTCATAGTATTCATCTGGAAAATAGTTATAACGATGATAATACCTCTCCTACCCACCTCCCAGGGTTGCTGTGGGATCACATGCTGCCCGTATTATCCATCCATCCATCCATCCATCCATCCATCTATCCATCAATCCAATACTCGCTGAGCATCTGCTCTGTGTACGGCATATGCTGGGTATTAGGAAGGATGACGAAGGCCCACTAAGATGATGTATGCAAGATCCTTTTGAAATAAACTTTTTACCTTCCTGCAACAAGGGTTTAAGCTAACTGCCTTATTCACTCACTCATCCAACAAACACTTAGCTAACATTTCTATGCACAGGGCACTATGCTAGTGACTAGGGCTACAGGCGCCAAAAAAGAGAATAATAAAAGACAGGGCAACAGATGCAAACAGTATCTTCTATCACTTATTAAGCCATCACCTTCTATCATTCAGAAGCACACAGCTGCTAGGAGCTGTAAGGCAGTGTTAATATTTTAAGTAACACTTTGCATGAAGGTGAAGAATTGCTGAAGGAAGTAAAAATTTTAGGTGACTTCAATTTCAATGAATTTGCTACAGTATCTCAAGGACTAATCAGAGTTTTTGAGGAGGTGGTAATGCACCAGGACCAAGAAGCCTCTCTGAATCCTGGCTCTCCATTTTAGAATGACAGTGTCAGGAGAAATGCATTAAAATCAGAAAAGATCTTCTCTTCTTTCTTGCTTCTATGGTAAATGTGCATGTTGTTTCTTTGGCTATTCCATGCAGTCACTTAAAATCCGCAGCTCTGAGTAGCATGAAGATTCCCTATAACTGAATTAGAAATCACCTGCTCAGCTGCCTGGGAAGCATCTCTTTTCCACTTGGGCTTTCCCTGACTGGCTCACAGAGTTTATGGCTTTGGTCTTCTGTGGGTGTTCTGAGGACAGAGTCAGATGAGCATTTGCATAAAAAAGCCAAACCAAGATCCTTTCATTTTAAGTTAAAGGCTAGAGGGAACTCCCTGGAGGTCCAGTGGTTAGGACTCCATGCTTCCACTGCAGGGGGCACATGTTAGACCCCTGGTCTGGGAACTAAGATCCTGCATGCTGCACAGCATGGCCAAAACAAACAAACAACAAAAAAGTTAAATGCTAGAGGAGCAGCAGACTTAAGAGAAATAACCTAGTTTTTTTTCCCCCTTCAAAGATGTAAGATAACCATGAAGTTTCCCTAAATAGAAAGCTGTGCTTCAAGAAGCATCCCCATAAAATGAACACGGACTCACCAGGTGCCCAATAGGGTGGCTATAGAGCTTCTCATTCCTGAGTCAAGCCCTTAAGAGAATTGGTAGAGGCATAAAACAATGCCAATGTTTTATTTTTATTTTTACTTTTATTTTTTTTAAGATTTTTTGATGTGTACCATTTTTAAAGTCTTTATTGAATTTGTTACAATATTGCCTCTGTTCTTTTGCGTTTTGTTTTTTTGGCCATGAGGCACGTGGGATCTTAGCTCCCCAACCAGGGATCGAACCTGCACCCCCTGCATTGGAAGGTGAAGTCTTAACCACCGGACCACCAGGGAAGTCCCCCTATGTTTTATTGAAAAGTCGTTGTTGTTTAGATACCCAATGGAGTTGGTCCTGATGGGGTTTTAAAGATGGTGTTGCATTTCTTAGGCCCTTCCTCCAAGAATATTATTTTCAGAAGACTGGAAGGTGTCAGGAGCACCAAAATTTGTTTTCCTCATTTATTTAATCCCCAACTATCTCAGAATTCCAGAACTTTAAAAGAGGAAGGGACTTCTTGAAGAATATGATTTAGAAATCATCCAGTCTACCCCCTTGCCATTTTATCACTTAAGGAACCAGAGGCTGAAAGAGATAACGGCAATTGCCAAGGTCACTCAACAAAATTGATATTGAAGCTAATACTAGAGCCCCTATGTTTTTGGTCTTTATCATTCAAATTATATCAATGGTCATTAGTCTTTATATCAATGTCATTGATAGAGAGGGGGAGATTAATAGATCTGTGATTTAAAACAGATAATCCCTCGTTTAACACCAGAGTAACACACTGCAGGACCCCAATGTTGAGGCCTATGTACAATGTCATAAACAATGTAACCCAAACACAGCAGGGTCTAGGGTCTCCATAAACAACAGTATGCCATTGGGTTTTTCCAGAAGCAGAGCTGTTGCATCTTCACAGTGGGTTGGCATTTTCCAGTTCTGGGCACTCTGTGCACCTGTTTTTCTCATATTGGCTGCCTACCACTCTTCAGCCATCCGCCACTCAAGACCTGCCACAGGACGCTCTTGTTTTTGCCAAAGTGGTCAGAGAGATTGCCAGCACTGATCTGAAGTCAGGTATTGTCTGGAGATTGGAAAAAGCAACACCTTCTTCGGCCAGAATCTTCACCAGTGGAAGGCTGGTTTCTCTACTACAGTTAATCTTATTAATCAGTTTGGGTTGTATTTATTTAATTCTGTGGTTTGTATTGTGACAATATATTTATGCAGCTGTTTAAAACTGGGATGTCTATATGTATACCTGGAAGCCATCATTTATATACCTAATTATCTAATGAATTGACCAATCTGCCATTTGAAAAGATGGGGCAATTTCACAGGGATGTCACTATCGTAACACCTGGGCCCTAGAGATGGTGATTTATTGTTTATTGACAGTTTGTAATGATCAGAACACAGAATCTGTCATTTTAGAGCCTGCAAAAGCTTCAGGGATCATTTAATCAATCTTTCTGTTCTCCCCAGCCTACTTTCCAGATAAGACAATGGAAACTGAGGGAAGGTAGGTGACAGGCAGAAGGTCACATAATGAATGAGGAGAACTAGTTCCAGGAGTGCTTCTACTTGGAAATGGGATCTTCAGGCAGTCTCTTACCTTTCAAATGCAGACCTTAATTTAACAGTAACAGGTGACATCCTATTAGTAAAGAGATCACTATCAGGAAAAGTTTGGGCTTGAAGAAGGAGCTCTAGGGGAGGTAAGATATTTCAGATGCTTCTCAGTAAAGATTTTAACTTAAGAGATAGATTTGTCCCCATTTAAATCAATGGCTGTGAGTAGCATAAAGTTTGGTTTCAATACTTAATCTTCAAAGATTGAAATAATTATGCTTAGGATAGTTATCATTTATTGGGCTGTAAGCATTGTACAAAGAGATCTATATTACATGTCATTCATTCATGCATACATTCATTAAGTATTTATTCAACACCCATGATATGCCAGGGAGTGTTTTGGACAGTAGGAATACTATAGTGAACAAGGCCAGGTTCCCGGCCTCCTGGAATTTATAATCAAGTGGGAGAGATAGATAATAAACAAATCAACAAGTGAAAATAGACTTCCAACATATGGAGATGTTACTGTTCCTTCTGGAAACTCACTAAAAAGATAGCAAAGGCATAAATGCACAAGGAAAAGGACACAGAGAAATGACGGGAGATGACAATGGGTATCAGCAGACCACTGAAGTCAACAAAATTTTGGAAGCTGGGAAACAGAAGGACATGAAGGTAACTGACTCAGTAGACCAAAGAAAGGGGACACATATGCCCACAGCAATGGAAGCATGACAATTTACGCTGCAGAATTCCCAAGAAGTTTAGGACTCCAAGATCAGGTACCTCTGAAGGCAGAGGTGCTGGGAGGGGCTGAAGACAGGAGGTTTGGTAGAAAGTATGTCTAAGGTACAGGGACAACCTCAGATTCTCTCTCCCACCCCACAAAATCAGTCAACTATCCTATCTTCTTAGCACCTTTCTCCTGACAGCCCCCAGGACCCAGGCAGCCAGGCCTGTATCTTCCAGAAGGAGAAAAGGATTCCTCTAGGGGAAGTGGACTAGTTCATGAGAAAAGAATTACAGCTGTGAGTCCCCAGGAAACAGCCTGGCCAGGCCCAAACAGATCTCTCCATGGTGAAATTCATACACACAAGTTCTAGTGCCTTCCTTTTAAATGAAAGGACATTTGCTTGAGATACAGGGTCCAAAACAAACAGAAAAATTAACTCAAGGAAGCACAGACAATGTTGGGAGCTGAAAAAGACTCCAAAACTCAACTGTAACATCTTTAGAGATATTAGAAAAGGTTTGCACTCATGAAACAAGAACAGAATGCAATACGAAAAGGAACATTCAAAGAACAAGAACACTTGCCATTTGAAAATATAATAGCAAAAATTAAAAATTATATAGTAGGTGTAGAAGATAAAGATATCAACCAGAAAGTAGAACAAGAAGACTAAAAGTAGAGCAAAAAGATTGAAAACAAGAAAGGGAAAGTTAAGGAAATTAGATGATCAAAAGAGAAAAGCTACTACCTGATTAAAATCAGAGAGAATTATTTTTAAAATTTGAGAAAATTTCCTAGAACTGAAGGAGCACAAGTTTTTAGATCAGGAGGGTTGGTGTAAACTCTTTGTCTTCAAAACAAAAAGGACTGTACTTAGGTTCAGAGAGGAATTTCACAATCACTCATGGGTGGGGATTATTACCCCCTTCTTAAATATGAGAAAATAAAGGCCAAGAGAGCTTAAGGCATCTCTCCAAGGTCACACAGCTAGTCATCAGTGGAACTGGGAATCAGTGGAATCAGTCAGACCCAGGTTGGTCTGACTCCAAAGTATGTGCTCTGAACCACAAGTGGATATTGCCTGAGACCTTTCTGGACTCTGATTCTGCCATCAGTGTAAATTAGCAACCCTGCCAGATCCATGCCACCATCATGTGTTCTTGAACTAGCCAAAGTATAACAGAGGAGGGAACGTTGAGAAGTATGGGATTATTTGCCCAAACTCTCCCTTCAATCGTAAAAACTAGGCCACCTCCATGGATAGATTTGGGTGGTGATGCAAACCGGGGCAATTCTGGAGAGTCAGACTCATATTTGAACTGTGGGACTTGAAGAAAAGCAAACTTCTCCAGCACCAAAGGAAGACCCAACTCTGCTTGTGATAGGCTTAGAGATCAGGTTCCCAATGGGATCCTTATGACCATCATGGATTTGTTTGAGGTAGAGATTTCATCAAAGTTCCCATTGGAAAGATGTGGTGTTGGGAGTCTATAGATTTAAAAAAATTTTTTTTAATTTAATTTTATTTATTTTATACAGCAGGTTCTTATTAGTTATTCATTTTATACATATTAGTGTATACATGTCAATCCCAATCTCCCAGTTCATCCTACCACCACCACCACCACCCCTGCCACTTCCCCGCCTTGGTGTCCATATGTATGTTCTCTATATCCGTGTCTCTATTTCTGCCCTGCAAACTGGTTCATCTGTAACATTTTTCTAGGTTCCATTAATATACGATATTTGTTTTTCTCTTTCTGACTTACTTCACTCTGTATGACAGTCTCTAGGTCCATCCACGTCTGTACAAACGACCCAATTTTGTTCCTTTTTATGGCTGAGTAATATTCCACTATATATATGTACCACATCTTCTTTATCCATTCATCTGTCGATGGGCATTTAGGTTGCTTCCATGACCTGGCTATTGTAAACAGTGCTGCAATGGACATTGGGGTGCATGTGTCTTTTTGAATTATGGTTTTCTCTGGGTATATGCCCAGTAGTGGGATTGCTGGGTCATATGGTAATTCTATTTTTAGTGTTTTAAGGAACCTCCGTACTGTTCTCCATAGTGGCTGTATCAATTTACATTTCCACCAACAGTGCAAGAGGGTTCCCTTTTCTCCACACCCTCTCCAGCATTTCTTGTTTGTAGATTTTCTGATGATGCCCGTTCTAACTGGTGTGAGGTGATAACTCATTGTAGTGTTTTTGTTTTTGTTTTTGTTTTTTTGCAGTACGTGGGGTTCTCACTGTTGTGGCCTCTCCCGTTGCAGAGCACAGGTTCCGGATGCGCAGGCTCAGCAGCCATGGCTCACGGGCCCAGCTGCTCCGCAGCACGTGGGATATTCCTGGACCGGGGCACGAACCCGTGTCCCCTGCATCGGCAGGCGGACTCTCAACCACTGTGCCACCAGGGAAGCCCCTCATTGTAGTTTTGATTTGCGTTTCTTTAATAATTAGTGGGGAGTCTATAGATTCTTTACATCGAAGACAAATCTGGCTTTCAAGCAGGCTTCTTCTAGAGTTCTAACAGCTCAACCAAGGGCCCCAAGTCTTTGCCAGTCTAGATGATTCCAACAGAATCTAAGCTGATTGATCTAAAGGAGGGAGGGGCAGAGGGGAAAGGTATTTCTCTGTATCCTCTTCCCAAAGTCAGGATTCTTAAGTGTTTCGTATCTCTCAGCCCATGCCATTTAGTTGGCAGAGAGGTCTCATAGGGTCAACATCTCCAGAAGTAAATCAATTACCTGATATGGTGAAGTGGAGTTGAAAAAACTGACCTGCAGGCAAAGCAATCTCCTGGGTCAAGGAATTTCATCAGCCCTTTTGCTTGGAGTCACACCAGTTTGAGAGTTTGACCCCTGAGTGTATAAAGCTTCTTGCTCCTAAGCCAGTGCAGGGGCAGCCAAAAATACAAAACCTGGGTTAAGTATAGGAACATATCTTTGTTCTCGGCCACTTGGTGGCTATTTTTCCAGTGAAGACCTAAGAAGTAAACATGAAATCCTTTACTTGCTCTGTCCTTTAAGAAAAAGCACTTGTTTCTCATGTTGACCTTTCTAAAAAGTTTGTTCATGCAACTGCAAAAGGATGGAAGGCAGCTCATAGGCAGACGTGTGGACGTGAATGAGGAGATGGTCACGAGCATGACCCCGGCGTTGAGCTACCCCAGTCGAGCGCTTAAAGAGCTTTTCTCTGAGCAACTGCTTCTCCAGTACCCCATAATTAGCCTGCTCTCTGAACTGCATACAGATGGAGTGGCTGGGGAAGAGGATCAAGGGAATAACTCTAGAAGCAAATAAAAATTATGCAGCTGTCTCCAGCTAGAGAGAGATCATCACCAACAGAAAATTAGGGAAAGAACTGTGACCATACAAAGCTTTAAATTCTTTCTCACAAATCACACAGATTAAAAAGAAAGCATTCAAGCAACACATCTTTGCTTGCAAGACATCCACCCTCACTGACTATTGACAAAACTCATTCCTGAACAGCCGTGAGCTATATGACAAGGCTTACCTTGAATTTAGGGTCTGCAGCTCAGATCCCGATTCAGGGACTGGCTGACCTCAGTCACACTGTCAGCCTTATAACCAAATTAGAGATACTCTTGGGAATCAAAACCTCTCAGACTTCGTAGGGGAGCCCACAATGCTTTGAGATTCCAGGTGAATTTGGAGCTACCTTGCCAAAATTTAACAAACAGTCATTTTTAGCCAAAGATGCCATCATTGTACTTGCAGAGAACTCTGACTTTTACAACAATATTTATATATAACATTCAGTCGGGATATTGAAATTATCCTGCTAAGCCTGTCAGAGTTAATAACAATATCGCAGGCACCAAACAATTTCTTGGATAACGATGAACATGTGTGAATAATCCCCTTTCTCACAAACTATCTCCCTGAGGCCTAATGACTACTCCAAAATTCTTCCAACTTTCCAAACATGCTGCAGTCCTGAGCTTCCTCCCAATGCACCCAGTGGATGCAGACCAGGCATCACTCTAGCCAGGCCCTCACATCCACATGTTTTCTCAGCAAGTTCTCTCTCCAGCTCCTGAAAGTATTTGGGAAGGCCACATTCTCTGTGTTTAGAAATGCAGCTTGAGGTGGGAATTAGAGCCACCTGCCCACTAAGTCTGGAAGCATAGAATGAAAGACCATACAGGATCCTTAGGGGTCACCCAACCTCATGCCTTGATAAAGAAGAGTTCCTGAGAGTGAAGGATCCCACACTGAGTTGGAGAAATCTTATTCTGTTACTTAAGGATCATTTTAATAAATGTGAATAAAATCCTTACACTTATTGCCAATTAAAAAAGTTATTCCTGTTAGCAATGGATCCCAAAGAAGCAACAACAAAATTTTACCTATTCTTATTCTTTCTTTTTCTTCTGGTCCATTTTAAGCTATTTAGTAAGATACATCACTGCCACAGTCCTTATGGGGATATAGGTATTTGGGGAAGGCAGCTCTCTACAGAGCTGACTCAAAGTATCTTGATTTCAATTGAGCCTATTGGAAGAGCCGTGTCATAGAGCTGCCCTAGGAAGCCTATTCCACCCTAGTTTACCGCAGAGCCTGGGCTGGTGGATGAACCACCCCTTACTTGTATCAGCATTAACAACCAGTGCAGAAATAATAATGATTAGGGCTATTATCTGTTGGGTATCTCCTATTGGCAAGTGCTTTACATGCATTTTTCATTTAATCCTCACAACCCTAAGAAGCTCTCTTAACTCATCTTCACTTAACCAACTTACTGGACCAACCAGTACTTTCCATTCCCTTCCAACTATTCACAGATGCCCGTGGCTCATGGACTCTTTACAAACTAGAATTTACTTGTGCACTTCTGCTCCCATCAGCTGACTTATTGGTGTACCAAGAGAAGCTTGAATTTGTCACCAAATCTATTTATGCCAGTTGTACTTACTATTGTAAATGTATCACTTTAAAAAGTATAACAGAAATAACATATGAATTATAAATAAAGTTAACTGCTTAAAAACTTTGTTACAAGCTTTAGAAATATCCATTGTTTTACTTTAAAAAAAATCTACTGTGGAATTCAGTGTTAGTGAGAAAACTATAAGCTAAATTATAAAAAGAGAAAAACCAGAATCTAGAAAGATTCTGTGCTCTGTTTTTGCAAATGTCTTCAAATTCCGGTTCCATTTTAAGGAAATCACAGACCATAATGCATCAAGGGTGTGATTTATACAGGAAAAACCAATAGCAGCCTCAGTCAGGAACCCTATCCTCAAAGAAAGGACCATCTCACGATACAAAAGATGGCACATGAATGTATTTACACTTTAAGTTAAAATAATATGTTTAAGGTCTTAAGCCTTTTTAATGATTTCCTGCTTTAAACAGCTATTGCAATTAACACATCAACCATCCACCCTATCAAGCCAATTAAGAGATCTCCTACCGAAGTGTATTCCCATTTTATGGATGAGGAAAGGAGGTTTAGAGGTCAAGTAACTTGTCCACGGTCACATACCCAGTTATTGGTGGGGCTGGAATTTAAAACCAAGACGTCTGACTTCAAAGCCACGTTCTTGATTTTGATCAAGACTGCCTCATCATTTATACCCCAAACTTGAATATCTAAAATGTCACTTATAGCCTTATAATTCCCTTTGCATTGCAATGTCTTACCGTGCAAAGGAGAAGGCTAAAGTATAAAATAATCTGTTATAAATTTTTAGCTCTGTATGGGTTTTGCTGGGCTTTTCCAAAAGGATGCATCTCGGCAAGGTTGGCTGTGAAACAAATCTCTAAAGCAAACCCTGTGCTCTCATTGGCTCTACTCGCTAACTGTAGCCATGGAATTTGTCTGTGGGAATAGTCCAGACTTTTGGCAAAGAATGACTATCCCAGGGTATGTTGGGAGTTTTAGCCTTTCTCCAATCCACAAAAATCCTTTATAGCACTTTCCAGATTTTGGAAGTCCCCTGCCTACCTCACTTCCCCATCTGCATATCCCTTCTCTTACTTGACTTACACCTGAGATTTTCTAAGACCGTATTTTACCTAACAGAATGTCGAGGACTGGGGTGGGGGTAGGTGATGGCAGGAATGAAACCTACAGTGTTCAAGAGTTAGAAAATATACCTCAGATTAATAGTAATTGCTTCTACTAAAATTTATCCTCACCTGTCACCATGAAATTCAAGGGTTTAATTTGCTTAATGTTAACTACATCAAAGATAAGCTACACTCATGATACATCTTTCCTCAGTGTAACCTGAGTTTGTCCCCAGAAATTTTAAAAGTGAGAAAAGAAAAAAAATAAGTAAATGCAAGATTAAAAGATTTTTTTGTCCCATTGTTCGTGGAGTAGCCACTGTTAGACTATAACTCTAAATCTTGTGAAATAATAGAAACTCTAAGACTACAGGGCTCAGAAAAAGTCTTAAAGAATCCAGCCTGTTCATCTTCTTTCTCCCCTCTTCCAGGCTAGTCCAATTTAAGCCATTTATTCCAGCCAGAATCTATCCTATTTTTGAAGTACAGTGGGGAATTAGAAACACTACTGCCTTCCTCTGGAGCTCATCTAGTGTTTAATAACCCTCACTGTCATTAGAGTCGAAAAAACTCCTCCCGGATAGGGGCCGGATGGTACAGCCTCATGACCCAAGGCATGTGTACCATGGAGGTCTTTGACTTTTCCCAAGCAGTGGGATCTCCGATGCATAATAAACTAGCAGGCTTCTTGCTTACTACAGTGTTTTTTCTGATTGTTCTTCCCCAATCCCCAGAAAACAAACACTAGACACAGCGAGGAAAAGCACTGTCCTGTAAAACTTTTGGACTCTTGGAAACAGGAGAAGGATCAGGCAGTGGCAATATTGGGTCCTCCGAGATATCACTGAGCCATCTTCACAATGTCATATCAGGAAGGCCAGGGCCATATTTAAAAAAAGGTTCCCCCAAAGGGGAAGGAAGCTGAAGCTAAAAATATATCATGCCAGCTGTTATAAATGCTTCTCAAAGGAAGCAAAGCAACTAGAGTTACCTCTTTGAAGAGCAAATGAGGGGTTAAGGATCTAAGGGAATTTTTCAGTTACATGCCAGGTTGGCTATGTTTTGGGGAGGAAGAAATTTTCCACCAAGAAAGAAAGTCTGTTGGTAAAAGACAAAATAATTCCATGAACATTTTAAAGGAACTCCAAAGGACACCAGTGGCTCCCAAGGCTTAGGATGGGGATGACCTGCAGCCTGCAAGACACAAGCAAGGTCTCCAAGCCTTGCCCCTCTTTTCAGTTTCCAGGAGACCACTTGCCAAGACCTCTTCTTATCAGGCTTGCCCAAAGTTGAGTGTTCTCTCTCCTCCCCTTGAGTATTGGTGTTCTAATGGGTTTTTACAGGATGGCTGGAATGAGCTCGAAGTAGCTGGCAGCCTTGTAAGAAAATGGGAAGGGCAGAGAGAAAAGGACTTCTTGCGCCAAATGGGCATCTTTGAAAGAGCTGGCCTTGGCTGCCTAAGGGGCTGATGGAATTGGTTTTTTTTTTTTTTTTCAGTTGCAGATTCAGGGTTCTCAAAGGAGCCCCATTTCCTGAGATCCACAACATCCCTCCTTTTCACCTTGCCCTGCTGAAGTAGTTTTGTTTCAGGTGTTGGCTCTCTGGGGCCCAGCAGCCATCCTTTCCATGAAGGGATGGACCCTCCACCCCGCAGGAAGGCTGAGAAACAAGGATCAAAGTCCAAGAAATATCAAGGCACAGGATGCCCCAGTAGTTTTTACATTTTAACTTTCAATTTGAAATAATTACAGATCTACAAGAAATTGCAAAAATACTACATAGAGAGGTCTCATGTACCCATCCCCCCAGCATCGCCCAAGATGACATCTTACACAACTGTAGTGTATTACCAAAACTAGGAAACTGACATTAAACACAACACCCTTAACAAGACTATAGACCTTACTCAGATCTCAGCAGTTTTTGTACACACTATTTTTTTGGGTATATATTTGTGCATCTTATCACCTATATAACTTCATATAACTACCTCCATAATCAAGATCACAGTATTTTACTAAAAGCCTGTTAGTATTGAGACCAAGTTGGTAACGTAAGTCAGGATGACTGTAAGGATTATGACAGAATGCTAAATGATCAATATTATCGCCAAATATTTAGTGAATTCCCAAGGACACTTTCTTATTTATTTTGGAAATTCATTAATTTCATGAACATTTGCCTAGTGAGCCCAGGAATTTATTAAGTCCCTACTGTTCAGCAAACGTTTCTGGCAGGGCAGGCAGACAGGCTTCAGCTCACATGCCATCTCTTATTGAATTATAGTGGCTGCCTTGAGGGGCATATTGAGGAGGACGCAGAGGCCACATCTGGGTTTAGCAGGAGACAGCCATTATCTAAGAGATGCTCTACCACAGGAGAGTGGCAGCTGAACACGTGCCAGGAGTTTGCCATCTCCAACATTTCTGTGACTTTTTGAGGGTGTTCGAGGTGCTGGGAAAGAGGGATAAAGAAGACAAAACCCCTGTCCCTAAAGAGTTCATAATCAGGAAGGGGAGGCAAATATGTCAACCAAGAACTGGGACACAGAATGCTCAGTATATGAGTCAGTGCAAAGCAAGCATACTTGGGGTATAAGACTTGGATGGTCTGTGACATTGGTCAAGTTGCTTGGCCTCTCTGTGCCTCGGTTTCTTTATCTGTCAAATGGGAATAACAGTAATAGCCACATCGGGGGATTATAAGAATTAAATGAACTAATATTTATGTAAAGCGTTTTGAAGAGTACCCAGCATGTAGTAAGCACGATGCAGCGATTACTGTTAATTTACTTTTCATGATCTATGGTACCCTCAAATTTTTAATGTATTGCTTTTATCATCATAAAAATCAATTTAGATTAATAAAAGAAATACTAAGGTTCCAAGCTACACCATGAGACTGTAGAAGAAGTGGGCAGTTCAAATGGAGCACTTTGGAATAATTTTTGTAACGCAAAGCTTCTGAGTTCTTGCCTCAGTCTAGGCTAGCAAAGGTTGGCATGTTTTCAAATCCAAATGTAAAGAATGCTAAGAAAAATCATGTATTGGCAATGATTTGAATAGAAACAAGTTCCTTTCATTTGTAACTGCAGCACATGGTTTTCTCCCAGGTCAAATTCTGCCAGTGAAGAGTAGAACATGGTTAGAAAGTCAGTCTGGGGCAATGGAGGTGGCACTGACCTCCCCACAGCGAAATTCTGTGGGCTCTTAAGAAAACCTGGATGGTTCTTTTCCTGGACAGTTTACTTTTTCTATGGAAGACTTGAGACAGAAAGCAAACCTAAAGATGCTAAGCCAGGTTCTAGGCATGTTGTACTTGGAATTGCTTGTGATGGTCAATACAAAGGCCATGATTTGTGACAGCCAATACCTTGGTCCTTTCTGGTCCCACAGGCTCATGATGAAGAATCTGCACATTCTTGCTCTGAGTCATCAGACCCATGAGTAGCCTTAAAAGGGGAGCTAGGTACTGAAAATAGGTTCTCCCCTCTCGTCTGAAACACCTTGATGCTCTCCAAAATGGTGCTTCATAGACTCTCGATTGTCTGAACCCATTCTTCTCTTATCTCATGGAAGAAAAGCCCCAGCTCAAAGATCCTGTGAGATCTCATTTGATTTAACTTCTGTAATCAATAAAAGGTACTCTCTCCTCTGTCTAAATGGATGAAAATTGGTTGATCCTTGTTAGATTAGGACATAGTTTTTGCCCTCTACTCTTAGCCTCATCTTAATCCCTTCCTTCAAAAAATCTGTGTGGTTCCATCATCTATTTTTTAATGTATCATTTTCTCCATCTCAATGTGCCAGCACCTTCTCAAAGTCAATATAAATCCAAAATCAAGCTTATAGCTAGTTTCTCTCCCTATCTTGTTTCTTATCTCTTTGGAATCACTAACTCAACTTTCCTCATCCCTTAAATACCTATCATGTGTGAAGCATTTCCAATTGATCTCTAAGATCTCTCTTTGAGAAATCCAATGGTCACTTCCTGGTCCTCATCTTATTGGACCTATCAGTAGCATTTGACTCAGTTGATCACTTTTTCCTTCTTGAAACCTTTTCTTCATTTGCCTTGACACACACACACACACACACACACACATATACACTTGCGTTTTCTCCAACTTCAATGGTTTCTCCTTGGTTTGTTGCTTCCTCTGCTTTTTCCCAGCCTTCATGTTGATGTGCTCAGGCTCAGCCCTTGGTTCTCTTCTCTATCTGCATCTCTACTATGGTAATCTCATCTCATAGTTTCATAGCTTTAAATATCACCCATGTGCTGAACTCCCAGATGTCTATCTTAGGTCAGTCTTCTCTCCCAAACTGCATGCTCATATGTCCAATTGCTTACTAGACATCTCTGATTGTCTAACAGATGTATAAACTCACCATATATGAAACTGAACACCCAATCTTACCCCCAAACCTCCTCAATAAATAGAGACTTCCTCATTTCAACTGATGGCAGTGCCATCCTTCCAAGTTGTGTAAGCAAAAACCCTGAAGTCATTCTTGAATTTTTCCCCTCACAACTCATTTATTCTGTCAGGAAATCCTTTTGGCTGTACTTTCAAAAACACATCTAGACTTGACCACTTCTCCCCCCTTCTACTGCAGCCATTCTGGTGCAAGTCATCAATGTCTTGCCTGGATTACTGCAATAGTCTCTTAACCAGCCTTCATGTTTCTGTCCTTGTCCTGGTACAATCTATTCTTAACACAGCAGCCAAAACAATCCCTTAAAACATGAGTCAGATCACATCACTCGTTTGCCAAAAATCCTCCAATGGGATTGCTGAGAGCAAAAGTCAAAGTTCTTGCAATGGCCCACAATACCCTGTAAGATGTCTCCCTCCCTGTTACCTCTGCAACCTCTCCCACTGCTGTCTACCTCACTCACTCTTTTTCAGCCAGCAACCTCCTTTGCTTCTTCTCAAACAGCTGGTACTCTTCTACCTTGGAATCTGAAGACTTAAGGCCAAACCATTTTCTATTGCAGTGAAATGGTCACAGGAGACTCAAGTCCCCCTAGACCATGCTGCATGGTCTGGGCTCAGGAAAGATACAATGCAAATGAGGGCACAGAGTCTGGGGGTTAGTGCTAGCACTTTGCTTCTCACTGTCTTGCCCAGTCTCTCTCATTCATTTAGCAGACACTTACTGAGTGCTTACTGTTGCCAGCCCTGGCCAGGGCTGGGCATTTATGTACATAATCTCATTTACCCTCACCACAACCCTCGCTGGCAGATATCATGAATATTCCCATTTTACAAGTGGGGACCTTGCTCAGAGACGTGAAGTAACTCAGCCAAGTTGCAGTTAGCTAATTTCAGGTCTGAGATTTGGATGCAGGAAGCAGTGACACCAAAGTCCTTGTCCTGCCCACTTTGTCAAGCTGCCTCCCAGGTGCTGAGAAGATATTTGATAAAAGCACAAGCGAATGAATGACCCAAAGGATTGCAGTTTTGATAAGCACAATTTAACCACTATCGACAATGCAGAGGGGTAAAGCAATGACACTAATGTTTTGTTAAAGAGATGTTCTTGAAATGCAAGTGCTGATATGACCTAAGTGTTTGAATGAAACTTTCTGGAGGAGAGATCTGAGCTGTTATCTTCTTTAGTGATGCTCTGAAAAGGGGCTCTAACCCCTTTCTTCTCAAGATACGTAATATAGTTACTTTGTTAAACCTCCAAGTCCTTTTCAGCTCAAGTACTACACTGGGCTCAAAGGCCTAGGAGGCCATGACAATCATCTAAGCATTTCCTCCCCTCTGCTGGGCGAGGTAGCCACAGTGAAATATGAAAGTGTCTGTTGACTACAATCTGATAAACATCTCAAATTGTACTAATCTTATCAAGACCCCGGAATGTGTAAATCAGCAGAGATGGAAATGTGATGACCCAAGACTAATTTCAAGACAAATGACATAAAACTCAACCCCTTAAAATACAAAAGACCAAGTTTTGAGAGGGTAGGCAGCTCAGAGCCCGCGTCTCTCCCAGCTATCAAAGAGTTTTGTAACAATTACTGGATTCTGTCACTGACCCAGGAAACTCCGGCCAAGAAGCTCTGTCATCCCAGCCTGCCTGTGTCTGCTTGAATAGTTCAAGCCATCACTCTCTGTCACACAGAGGTTAGTGAAACTGTTCCCTGGATTACTAGTCTGTGAAAAAAACTGTCACCAGAATCTCTTACACAATAAACTAATGATGCAATAATCACCTAATTCCCCAAATTTGAAAATTATCAACATCTAAATATGAAAATGGACGAAAGAATTTTAAACTCTCATGTTGTGGCATTATCAATGCGGTATCTTAAGTACTTCTTTGATTATTCCACTAAAGTACTGTTTCAATCAATGTAGTAAAAATTCAACACTCTTATGTATTTGAGAAAGCCATTTAAAAAGGCCCATTAGCCAAAAGATCCGAGTGGAGGTAGAGGCCAAGAAACTGTCACTGACAATCCTTAATCCTCTCAGATCTTTTAATTGGGGGTTCCTGCATGTTGACAGGCACATAAGGTCTAACCGCAAAAGCTTTTCCCCAAGAAAGTTATCTATGCACTGACGCTGTCTTCAGGGACACATGCAAACTAGCATCAGGGAACTCTGTTTAATGGCAGGCCACTCTCCCACGTTGCCACTTTGCAAAAGCACCAGTGGCATGTTTGTCACTTTGCTCAGCCTAAGTGGGGAGCCATAGAGAGGAGGACTCCTGGCCCTGGTCCCAGCTGTGGGCAGAGTACTTTGCTTTAGTGGTCAAAAGAGGAGGAGGCTGTCCTCTGCTCTCCCCTCCCGCAAAGCCATCCCCGCCCCACCTCTCCTAAGGGGTTAGACTGAGCAAGAGAAGGCCACAGCATCCACACCAGGCCACAGCACAGAGCAGCATTCTCAGTTAGCAAACCTGTTCCCCCTGGTCAGGAGGAAAAGTGACCCTGACAACTGGGGATTAAAACCAGGAGATGCAAGGGAGGGAACATTCCAGGGTGAAATTAAAAAAAAAAAAAAAAAAGAAGAAAGAAAGAAAAAAAGAAAGGAAAAGAAACAAAAGAAGTGAAAAGAAAGGAAAACGCACAAAGCCCATGAGGCTGTCTGGTTAACCATGGGTTAGAATCAGGTTTAGAGAATCACAGGGGAACTCAGTGTCTCAGCAAATCCAAAAACCCCAGGTGAAAGATAGCGGGTGAAAGGCATTTCTGTTTGTGGAAACAGGAAGTTTCCTTCTTTCACCACTTAATCTGTCTCATTTAATTTTTTCTTTTTTCTTTTTTTGGTCTGTTTGTAACCCGAATTTGGACCATCAATCATTTTTAGCTGCCCAGCATTTTTCTCTTTCCAGAGTTGAAAGAACGACAAAGATGGGGTCCAAAGAGCCCTTTCCCACAGCCAATTCCAATCGGCCCTTCTCTCCCAGGGTTACAGGGTGCTCAGAGCAGACATTCCCAGTGGGACATGCCTCACACAGCAAGTCGCCAAACCAGACCACGCTAAAGGGCTTCTCGGGGACTTACTTGTACTGGTGCTGGTTCCAATCGTATTGATTGTGGTGGGGACGGATGAAGAGGAGTAGAGGGGCACGTGGCCATTCTCACACCCCAGGCTTTTGTCCTGCCAGCTGGAGGCATTGATGCAAATCCCAGAATCCCGAGAGTTCTGCCACCCATTAAGCTTGTCGTCGGAGTTCTGTCTTTGGTGATAGTAGTGCGTCTGCCCGTAATCCACAGAGTCCGAGCGGCCTCGGTTCTGGCCGCCAAAGCTGGTCGACGTGCGGTCCTCCAAGTGGTTCAGCCACATGGCCAGAGCACTGCGGTCTTCCAACGAAGTGGCCGGATGGATCAAAGCATAGGACAGCAGCTGCCTGCTCTCCTCGATGTGCTGGTTGTGTTCAATGGAGTGCGCCAGGATTTTGGGCAGCAGTTTCATATACTCTACTTTTGCGTCGAGGTTTCCTGGCTTCAGCAAAGGCAGGTGAGTTAACAGGAGGGAAATCACTTTATCCTTGGACTCCTGTTGCCATTGGTTAATGATTCCTGAAAAGGAAAATATGCAGGGCAAATAAGCAATTACACCCACAGTGGCACCAAGCACCACGCTGTAAAGAGAATTCCTGGGGATTAGAGTCTCAACCTACGTACCCTGCATAAATTTTCTCAAAAACAGTCTCTGCATTGAGTTGGATAACTGACCTCAGGTTGTCAGGGGGCAGTGACTTCAATGAAACGTGAAACAAACGCTCTGAGATGTTTGGGTGCTCAATCTAATTCTCATGCAGGTCTCCAAAGAGGCTATGACCACTTCGGTACAAACAAATACAATTTACAGCCATTTTATTTCTTAGGAAAGTCTAGGCATACCCTCAGATAGGTGAAGAAGGAATAAGAAAATCTCCATGGAAAAGTGAGTATAATCAAGGGTCCATATAGTGGAGTCCGCGAAGGTATGGCTGCTTTCCCTTCCCCAGACATTTGTGGAAAGTGGCTGAGGCCCAGGCAAAGGCATTTGTTTGAAGTTGGTAAAACTTCCTAGATGGAGAAATCTGTCAGGGATAAAAGGACACCCCTCAGCTCGGTGAAGTACGCCTGCACCTTCCTCATGAGAAACTAACTCAGAAAATGACTGTGATCTCAAAGCTAGAATGAACAATAGACCCAAGACTTCGCTACAGTGGCACCTCTGATCACACATGCTAAGCAAGCTATTTTTCTTTAAATATAGAAGATCTGTTTGGTTATTTTTATTATGATAAAATATACATAATATTTGCCATTTTAACCATGTTTAAGTGTACAGTTCTGTGGCATTAAGTACATTCATATTGTTGTGCAGCCATCACCACTATCCATCTCCATATCTTTATCTTCCCAAACTGAAACTCTGTACCCATGAAACACAGACTCCTCATTCCCTCTCCCATCCCCTGATGACCATCATTCTACTTTCTGTCCCTATATATTTGACTACTCTAGTTACTGTATTTAAGTGGAATTATATAGTATTTGCCCTTTTGTGAGAAGCTTATTGCACTTAGCATAATGTCTTCAAGGTTCATCCATGAAAAGATTTGTTTTTCACACTCTCCCAAGGAACCCTTCCTATTCCCTACTATTCAAAACACAAATCTTTTGCTGTTAGGTAAACATGGATTAATTGCCTTAACTGGCCTTTGAAAAGTAGCTTGTTTTGGAGACTGATAGTTATCCATGGGGCCTGGGATGATAGGAAAGAAAGCTCCCTTCAGAAAAGTCATTCCGAACACCTGAACACATCAACTCTGGCCCAGTGATGACTGTAGAAGGGCTAGGGCTTTCACAAAGTATCTGCAGGGTTGAAAAGGCATTTCTGGAATTTAGCAGAAAGGCTTCACAATTCTAGTGAGGCACAAACATACCAGAACAAGCTCAAGAGTCAGTGTTGACCATAAGCTACAAATGCACCAGCTGTGTAGGATAAGGCCTCTCAAGACGAAGGGGTGTATTCAATGAAAAGTATCAGGCGAGAAAGACATGGTAGGTAATGAAAGAATGGGCTTCAGAGTCAGGCACACATGGGCATGAATCCCGGCTCTGTCACCTAACTGGCAAAGGAACTTCGCTAAGTTACTCAACCTCTGTGAGCCTCAACTCCCTCATCAGTGAAGAGTGCTACCAAGAGCACCTGTCCCTCCTTGTGTTATAGGATTCAATGAGGTAATGTATCAAAAGGACCAGTCAAGTACTTGATAGTGGAAATAATTCCTTCTATTTGTCTCTGCATTAGTCAGGCCCATGTTAGAGCCATGCTGGGTGGTTTCAGATACCAAGTTTTAAAAATAATAAAGGCCAGATACTCCAATAAATTTCTATTAAAAAAAACAGAGACCAGAGATGACCCAGGGAAGGTCATTAAAAATTATCAGAGTTGATACAAAGCTACAGTAATCAAGACAGCATGGTACTGGCACAAAAACAGACACATGGATCAGTGGAACAGAACAGAGACCCCAGAAATAAACCCACACACCTACGGTCAATTAATCTTCAAGGAAGGAGGTAAGACTATACAATGGAGAAAAGACAGTCTCTTCAGCAAGTGGTGCTGGGAAGTTGGATAGCCAGCCAGATGTAAATAAATCAATGAAGTTAGAACACACCAGCACACCATACACAAAAATAAACTTAAAATGGCTTAAAGACTTAAATATAAAACATGATACCATAAAACTCCTAGAAGAGAACACAGGCAAAACATTCTCTGACATAAATCATACCAATGTTTTCTTAGGTCAGTCTCCCAAGGTAATAGAAATAAAAGCAAAAATAAACAAATGGAACCTAATCAAACTTGCAAGCTTTTGTACAGCAAAGGAAACCATAAACAAAACGAAAAGACAACCTACAGGCTGGGAGAAATATTTGCAAGTGATGTGACCGACAAGGGCTTAATTTCCAAAATATACAAGCAGCACATATAACTCAATTATGAAAAAAAACAAACCACCCAATCGAAAAATGGGCAGAAGACCTAAATAGACATTTCTCCAAAGAAGACATACAGATGGCCAACAGGCACATGAAAAGATGTTCAACCTCGCTAATTATTAGAGAAATGTGAATCAAAACTACAATGAGGGGGCTTCCCTGGTGGTGCAGTGGTTAAGAATCTGCCTGCCAATGCAAGGCACACAGGTTCAAGCCCTGGTCTGGGAAGATCCCACATGCCATGGAGCAACTAAGCCCGTGCACTGCAACTACTGAGCCTGCGCTCGAGAGCCCGCAAGCCACAGCTACTGAACCTGCATGCCACAACTACTGAAGCCCGTGCACCTAGAGCCCGTGCTCCTCAACAAGAGAAGCCACTGTAATGAGAAGCCTGCATACCTCAACGAAGAGTAGCCCCCGCTAGCCACAACTAGAGAAAGCCTGTGCACGGCAACAAAGACCCAACAAAGCCAAAAATAAATAAAATTTTTTACAAATTTAAATTGGTACAGCCACTATGGAGAACGGTATGGAGGTTCCTTAAAAAACTACAAATAGAACTACCATATGACCCAGCAATCCCACTACTGGGCATATACCCTGAGAAAACCATAATTCAAAAAGAGACATGTACCAAAATGTTCATAGCAGCCCTATTTACAATAGCCCGGAGATGGAAACAACCTAAGTGTCCATCATCGGATGAATGGGTAAAGAAGATGTGGCACATATATACAGTGGAATATTACTCAGCCATAAAAAGAAATGAAATTGAGCTATTTGTAATGAGGTGGATGGACCTAGAGTCTGTCATACAGAGTGAAGTAAGTCAGAAAGAGAAAGACAAATACTGTATGCTGACACATATATATGGAATTTAAGGAAAAAAAATGTCATGAAGAACATAGGGGTAAGACAAGAATAAAGACACAGACCTACTAGAGAATGGACTTGAGGATATGGGGAGGGGGAAGGGTAAGCTGTGACAAAGTGAAAGAGCGGCATGGACATATATACACTACCAAACATAAGGTAGATAGCTAGTGGGAAGCAGCCGCATAGCACAGGGAGATCAGCTCGGTGCTTTGTGACTGCCTGGAGGGGTGGGATAGGGAGGGTGGGAGGGAGACGCAAAAGGGAGGGGATATGGGAACATATGTATATGTATAACTGATTAAATTTGTAAAAAAAAATTAAAAGGCAAAGTTCTTAGATAAAAAAAAAAACAAAAAAACTACAAAGAGGTACCACCTCACACCAGTTAGAACTGTCATCATAAAAAAGTCTACAAATAACAAATGCTAGAGAGGGTGTAGAGAAAAGGGAACCCTCCTACACTGTTGGTGGGAATGTAAATTGGTGCAGCCACTATGCAAAACCATATGGAGGTTCCTCAGAAAGCTAAAAATAGAGTTGCCATGTGATCCAGCAATCCCACTCCTGGGCATATATCTGGACAAAACTGTAATTCAAACAGATACATGCAACTCTATGCATAGCAGCACTATTCACAACAGCCAAGACATGGAAACAACCTAAATGTCCACTGACAGATGAACGGATAAAGATGTGGTACATATATACAATAGAATACTACTCAGCCACAAAAAAGAATGAAATAATGCCATTTGCAGCAACATGGATGGACCTAGAGATTATGATACTAAGTGAAGTAAGTCAGAAAGAGAAAGACAAATACCATATGATATCACTTATATGTGGAATCTAAAATATGACAAAAATGAACTTATCTACAAAACAGAAACAGACTCACAGATGTAGAGAACAGACTTGTGGTTGCCAAGGGTGGGGGGGGGTTGGACTGGGAGTTTGGGATTAGCAGATGCAAACTATTATATATAGAATGGATAAACAACAAGATCCTACTGTATAGCATAGGGAACTATATTCAATATACTGTGATAAGCCATAATTGAAAAGAATATGCAAAAGTATAATATATGTGTGTGTGTGTGTATGTATAACTGAACACTTTGCTGTACAGTGGAAGTTAATACAACACTGCATTAATAAATCAACTATACTTCAATAAAATAAAATTTAAAAATATTATCAGAGTTGGAAAAGAGGTAGAAAGTCAAAGGTAAAAAATAATGGGCTTATAACTGAATAATATGAAGAGATACTTGACTTTTTCCAAGTAGGGATTTCATAAGGAGATGGACAGTCAACTACTTGAAGCAGAAGTCTTCAAATTGAAGCATGAGAGAATAAGATTGGATGTGAAGTGCCAGAATGACAAAAGACTCAGAGGAGTCACCAAGGAAGTCTCTACAACCTCCATCCTCGGGGCTTGAAGAATAGAGATAGATGGTCCAGAGAAGCACTGTCAGATAGAAATATAATGCGAGCATACGCAATTTAAAATTTTCTAGTATTAAAAGAAAAGTAAAAAGGAGGTAAAATTAATTTTAATGATATATTTTATTTAATCCATTATATCATTGTATTATTATTTCAACTTGTAAGCAGTAAAAATTACTGATGAAACATTTTACACTTTCTTTGTATTAAGTCTTCAAAATACAGGGTGCACTTCAGACTACCCAAGGCAAGCTACAGATTCAGTGTAACCTATATCAAAATACTAATGGCATTTTTCACAGAACTAGAACAAATAATTTAAAAATTTGTATGGAAACAAAGAAAACCCCAAATGGACAAATCAATCTTGAGAAAGAAGAACAGAGCTGGAGGAGTCATGCTCCCTGACTTCAGACTATACTACAAAGATACATTAATCAAAACAGTATAGTACTGGCACAAAAATAGATGCATACATCAATGGATCAGAATGGAGAGTCCAGAAATAAACCCACACACATATGGTCAATTAATATACAACAAAGGAGGCAAGAATATACAATGCAGAAAAGACAGACTCTTCAATAAGTGGTGCTGGGAAAACTGGACAGCTACATGTGAAAGAGTGAAATTAGAACATTCTGTAATGCCATATACAAAAATAAACTCAAAATGGATTAAAGTGGGAGGGAGGGAGATGCATGAGGGAAGGGATGTGGGAACAGATGTATATGTATGACTGATTCACTTTGTTATAAAGCAGAAACTAATTAAAAAAATAAATAAATAAACTTAAAAAAAAAAAAAAATGGATTAAAGACCAAATGTAAGACCAGAGATGATAAAACTCCTAGAAGAAAACACAGGCAGAACACTCTTTGACATAAATCACAGCAGTACTTTTTTGGATCCATCCCCTAAAGCAAAGGAAATAAAAGTGAAAATAAATAAATAGAACCTAATTAAACTTAAAAGATTTTGCAGAGCAAAGAAAACCACTGACAAAATGAAAAGACAGCCTACTGAATGGGAGAAAATATTTGCAAATGATATGACCAATAAGGGGTTAATTTCCAAAATATATAAACAGCTCATACAACTCAACATCAAAAGAACAACCTGATTAAAATATTGGCAACATTTTTCCAAAGAGGAAATGCAGGTGGCCAACGGGCACATGAAAAGATGCTCAACATTGCTAATCATCAGGGAAATGCAAATCAAACCCACAATGAGATATTACCTCACACCTGTCAGATGGCTATCGTCAAAAAGAACACAAATAACAAATGTTGGTGAAGATGTGGAGTAAAGGGAACCCTCTGTTGGTGGGAATGTAAATTGGTGCAGCCACTGTGGAAAAGAGTATGGAGCTTTCTCAAAAACTAAAAATAGAACTACTATATGACCCAGAAATTCCACTGCTGGGTATATATCCGAAAAAACCAAAAATGCTAATTTGAAAAGATACATGCACCCCAATGTTCATAGAAGCATTATTTACAATTGCCAAGGTATGGAAGTAACCTAAGTGTTCATCAACAGAGGAATGGATAAAGAAGATGTGGTACATATATACAATGGAATACTACTCAGCCATAAAAAAGAATGAAATTTTGCAACAACATGGATGGACTTGGAGGGTACTATGCTAAGTGAAATAAGTCAGAGAAAGACAAATACTATATGATATTACTTATATGTGGAATCTAAAAAATACAACAAACGAGTGACTATAATAAAAAAGAAACAGGGCTTCCCTGGTGGTGCAGTGGTTAAGAATCCACCTGCCAATGCAAGGGACACAAGTTCAAGCCCTGGTCTGGGAAGATCCCACACGCTGCGGAGCAACTAAGCCCATGCGCCACAAATACTGAGCCTGCGCTTTAGAGCCCATGAGCCACAACTACTGAAGCCCATGCGCCTAGAGCCCATGCTCCGCAACAAGAGAAGCCACCGCAATGAGAAGCCCGCGCATCGCAATGAAGAGTAGCCCGTGCTCGCTGCAACTAGAGAAAGCCTCCTCGCAGCAATGAAGACCCAACACAGCCAAAAAATAATAATAAATAAATAAATTTTTAAAAAAGAAGCAGACTCAGATATGGGGAACAAACTAGTAGTTACCAGTGGGGAGAGGGAAGGAGAAGTGGCAGTACAGGGGTAAGGAATTAAGAGGTACAAACTATTACGTATAAAATAAGCTACAAGAATATCTTGTACAACACATGGAATGTAGCCAGTATTTTATAATAACTATAAATGCAGTATAACCTTTAAAAATTGTGAATCACTATGCTGTACACCTGTAATGTACACAATATTATACATCAACTATACTTCAATAAATTTTTTTTTTTTAATCCAGGGAGTACTTTACCACTGACAGCACATCTCAACTTGGACTAGCCACAGCTGAAATGCTCAGAGGCCGTGTGTGGCTGGTGACTCCTGAATTGGCTAGCACAGGGCTGGAGACATTCAGATGGGGAAGGCGGGTGGGAGGGCACAGATGACCTCAGCAGGTCCCTGCAAGCTCCCTATATTTAGCAAATTGCCACCTGACACAAGACAACCCTCATGCATTCCACTAGGTATACAGCCTTTCTTTTAAAGTTGCTCTGGGAGATGAAGAAAGCATCAGTTCTAACTTTCTCATCAATACCTTTTCAGCAAACACCCAGCATGTTTTAAATTATGAACATGCTTAGGACAAAGATAAAATCTATTCATTAAGCCCAAGGAACTAAAGAGGCACTGACAAGAAGCAAAGGGGCCTGAAGTAAAGATGGATCTATGTCCAACGCCAACACTGATCACACATAGCCAGTGTATACCCTGAAAAATGTATGTTTAAAAATAAAATTTGGGAACAACCTTTAATACAAATCCTTGAGGCTGAGGAACTCCCTAGCTTTTTGCCAGGTTAGTTCCCCGTTTGGCTATTCTACCCTTCCACGAAAGGTCAGCCTAAAAACAGTTTAGGAACAAAAACAAAATTTATCAATAAATAGGACTCAGAGTACAAACTAAACATGTTATCTCCAGGTAAGCCCTCTCTGGCAGGGATTAACCTGGGATCCAGAGGAGGAACAAGCACAGCAAAGAGGCTGCTGACCCTTGGTCCCTTCCAGGCCTGAAAAGGTTTTTTCTCTATCCTCGGGACAGGGCTTGGATGCTGTAGGGCTGTGGCATGGCCATGAAGACAACTATGACTTTTGTTTAGTACCTCTGGGAACATGGAAATACGATGGCCTTCTGAGGGCTAACTACACCTACTGGATCAAACTGTTTCTGCCACTGCTCCAGCTGCCATGCTGAGAGCTAAGAGTACTGAATGTTTTCTGTGTGCCAGGGACTCTTCTAAGCTCTGTGCATGTAATTCCTCGCTTAATCCTCACACGAAGCTTATGACACAGGTCCTATTACAGCCTTACTTTACGGATGGGGACACAGAGGCACAGAGAGGTCAAGTAACTTGCCCCAGGTCCCCCAGCTAGGGAGGTGGCAGAATGGGGGTATGCAAAGTAGCATAAAGATGCATAATGACTATCATACTAGAAGAGCTTGGCTATAAGCTAAATATATTAATATTTATAATGCATACGTAATTATATACTACGTACATAATTATATACTACATATATAATTATATACTACACATGTAATTATATAATACATTAAAATATAATTATATAATATATAATTACACATACAATTAAAAAAATTTTTTAATTAAAAAGAAAAATTTTGGCCGCACCCCATGGCATATGGGATCTTAGCTCCCCGACCAGGGATCCACCCCGCACCCCCTGCATTGGAAGGTGGAGTCTTAACCACTGGACTGCCGGAGAAGCCCCCAAAATGTTTATATGTACATTATATTTACAAATATAATAATGTAAAAAAATTTTAAGAATACATGGATCAGCAGAAGAGTTGGGTCGGCTATGGAAGTGTAGAAAAGAAGAAGGTAAGAGGACAACGTACCTTCTGTGGTTTTAAACTATGTCCACTATGTCTTGGTCAGTCCTCTCCAAAAGGTGGAGCCAATCAACTCCCTCTGAGAGCAGGCTGGGGTTAATGAGTCACTTCTATCAAATACAGTGTAGCAGAAGTGACAGTGTGTGACTTCATGGATTGGAAGAGGCACTGCAGCGTTTATCTTGCTCTCTCCTGGGTTACGCCCTCTGGGGGAAGCCAGCTGCCATGCTGCGAGGACTCTCAAGCCACCCAGTAGGGACAGAGGTCTGGATGGTAAGGAACTAAGCCCTGCTGCCTGCAGCACCAACTTGGGAGCAGAACTCTTAGCCTCCGTGAAGCCTTCGGGTGACTACACTCCAGAGAACATCTTGAGGGGCCCTGCGTTGTATTCCTGAGCCAGAGAAACTTGTGTGCGATAACATGTTTATTGTTGTATTAAGCTTCTACGTTTGGGGTAAAGATAACTGATACACCTATCTAAGTACCCCTCTAGGAAAAAGGAAGTTTTAGCCCTTTGGCTTCTAGCAATTCAGTCCTTAGTGCGAGGTCATTCCCATTCTGAGCTGGACTCATGAAGCTAACCTGTTGCCACTAAACATTCCCCTCACTTAGCTTCCCTCATCCTGGTTATCCACTCACCAAACAAACTTCGGACTATGATTTAGCTCGCCAGGTACCTTTAGGGAGAGGATGAACTGACCATACAGACAAGGGATTTCTAGATTCTGTGATGATGATTTTTCAGGACAACTGAATAAATGGTTTCTGATTATGATTTGGCTTCCTGTGGAGGTCTTCCTGGACTGAGTATATGGACTTTGAGAACACCTAGTCTCTCTGGCTCCTTTGAGTACATAAGGTCCCTCCTTATGGCAAATTAATCAGCCAGCACTGATTGGCTGAATCAATCTCTCAGGGGGAGTATCCCCAGAGCACTGACGAGAGTGAGAATCTCCACCTTAAAACAGAAGCCAGGCCCTGCGTGCGGGGACTTGGTATAGGAATGGCAGGTCCCACCCAGCTGCCCACTGGCCTTCTTTGTGTCATCCACACCACCTTCCAGGCAGAAGGAGCCTTTACTGAGATGTGTATTCAAGGAATTCTCCTTACTGGGGAAGACCCAGGAATCCTCAAAATGTTCAACTAATCGATCACTTTTGTGATGCAGTTTCTATTATCATTCACCCCAATATCACTCTAGTCGGTAGACAGTCTAGAGAACGAAGTCCAAGAACAATAAGGTTCAGTGATGCCAACTCACCTCTATTACTTTCTCTGAATATTTTCTTTATTATTTCTCTGGATAAGCAGCAGAGATAAAAGTTTTCTGGATGTTTTATGTGGGTAAAAGCTAATGATTTATAATTTATAAACCAGTGACATAGGAGTAGTAAAAAAAATCTTGAAAGAGCTATAATTAAAGACCATGAGGATTAGGAAGCAGTCCCAGTGATTCTTGGAGTGACAAAGAAGGTGTTTAAATACCAAGTCTGGTATTATTACTACACAATGGTATGTCAATGTTTAAGGGCTCCAGTTGTTAGTAAATTACCTTCAAATTGTTATTTTATTATACCCTTGTTTTCAGTTTAATAACATTTACCATAACAGAGTTTCTCACAAGTGTATTTAGGCAATTTGCTCACGCGAGAAATGGCTGGAAATTAAATGCACACGTACAAGAAGCACTGGTTAAATAAATGTGCTAAAAAGGCAGGAATACAGTGGGTCTTAAATGGTCAAAAGCTCCCTGGAAGAATTTGTATTACAAACTCAATCCTAGACACATCATGTAATAAAGGCTTCTAACTGTAGTGCATCTTTGCACAAATCAGGGACCGAAGGACAGTGGGAATACCACATGCCATGCATTTGGTAGGGATGGGAGCTGAGAGGGCACCTAAAAAGTCAGGGGGAATATAGCAAAAACCAACATGGCAAACAATGGGATTCCTGTGTTGGCACCTGCATTTGCCTACCATCTCCCAAGGGATCCTCTTGAGCTAGGGATGGCTAAAGTAACATCCCAGTAATTTGGTGGAGCCCTGCAAGAGATGTGGATTAGACCAGTTGTGATGGGGGACCCCAGATAACATGGAAGTGGTGCTCAATGCTTTGAGCAGATACAAAAGATTGAGGAGATAGAAACCTCCTCCCTATTTTCAAGGAGGGTGATTTCTGGCTGGCGGTCCCCACGGATCCTTGCCTCCTGGTCTTCATGCCCTTGTGTACTCTCCCTCAACACCGAATCTGAACAGTTGTATGTGACCAACAGAGTGTGAAGGAGGTGTTCTGAGATCAGGTCATAAAAGGCATTGCAGCTTGCACCTCACTCTCTTGGTTCACTCTCTCTGGCGGAAGCTATAGCCACCCCAATTATGAAGACACTCAGGCAGCCCCAGGGGAGGCCGCCATATGGGGAGGAACCCAGGCCTCCTGCTAACAGTCAGCACCAACTTGCCAGCCATGTGAGTAAGCCACCTTGGAAGTGGATTCTCCAGCTCTAGTCAATATCTTGATTGCAGCCTTGCCAGAGACTTTAAGCCAGAGCCACCCAGCGAGGCCATCTTAAATTTCTGACCCTCAGAAAACTGTGAGATAAACATTATTATGTGAAGCCATTAAGTTTGGGAGTAATTTGTCATATAGCAATAGTTAACTAGTACAGGGAGCTTCATGTTACTTGGCAAAAAGAATCACTCAAAAATGCTACTGCAGGGCTTCCCTGGTGGCGCAGTGGTTGAGAGTCCGCCTGCCGATGCAGGGGACACGGGTTTGCGCCCTGGTCTGGGAAGATCCCACATGCCATGGAGCGGCTGGGCCCGTGAGCCATGGCCACTGAGCCTGCACGTCCGGAGCCTGTGCTCCACAATGGGAGAGGCCACAACAGTGAGAGGCCCGCGTACCGCAAAAAAAAAAAAAAAAAAAAAAAAAAAAAAAATGCTATTGCCCCTTGAATTCACTAGAAAAGGCAGGGATCTACATAGTGGACTCTATAGCCCATTATAACCACCAGCGATTTCTCTGAAAGTACAATGGTGGTTAGGGGCTGGTCATTCATAGGCACCTGACCTTCCTCAAAGAGCAAGAACCAGACACCTCTGGCCCCAACAGATACCTATAATAATCCCTTACTGCTCCCAAGTGATCTTGTCATCTCTTCAATGGGGACTTTCCATCTTGGTCCCTTTTCTCCAGGGTACCAGCATGGCTGGGCAATCCAGGAGGTCTCCTTTGCTCCTGAAGGACCCAGGTCAGCAGTAACTAGTCCTGAAATCTCAAGTTAGGGTTGGGATTCACCTTCAGGCTTCTGACCTCCTCCTGGCAATGGCTAACTCTCATAGGTCTGAGGCTGCCCCACCCCTGAGGGCACATAAGACAGGCCAACTCCCCCAGCACTTGCCTCAGTTCTGACCTCTGGCGTGACGAGTATGCAGACAACTCCTAGAGTTGTATCTCCAGCATAGGTTAACAAGTCCCAAACTGAACTCTTGCTTTCACTCTCACTAGACCTGCGCCTTTGGTCTTCTTTTCTATCTCAGCAAATGGCTTTTCCATCTTCCCAGTAGTTCAGGTGGAAACCTTGGAGTATCCTCGACTACTTTCATCTGTCAGCAAATCCTATGTGCTGGATCTTCAAAATATTTCCAGAATCTAATTATCAATATAATAAGCAGAATGATCTTTTTATACCAGAAGATAGGTCATGTCATTTCTCTGATCAAACATTCCAATGGTAAAAGCCATAGAACAGACTATTAGCCCCTCTGGGATCTAGCCCACCCCCTACTACTGTCCTTCATTCATGTCAGTCCATCCTGGCTCCCTTGCTGTTCCTTTACATGCCAGACCTGGGCCGACCTCCCAACATTTGCACCTGCCTGGAACGCTCTTCCCCCAGACCCACATCCAGCCTCTCTCAGTTCCGTCTTTGCTCACATGTTACCTTCTTAGTGAGACCTTCTCTGTACACAATCTTCAACTGCCCACATCGCCCCCTCACCCTACACTCCCTATCCCCCGTCCTGCTTTATTGTTCTCCACAGCACTTATCATGTGACCTGCTGTGTACCACACTCAGTTTCCATCTTTCTCTACTAGAATATAAGCTTCATGAGGCTAGTGATTTGTCTCCATTTTCCCTTGCATTACCATTTCCTTATTAATCATGTTTTAAAATGGCTATATAAAATTGTCCCCAGGTATTTTATTTGATCGTTTATTAGACTTCGGGATTTCTTACTCAAAATCTGAGGTTCTCCCTAGAAATTTCCTTTAAACAAAGACTGATGGACTGGGTGACCTGCAAGCAATAGAAGGTACCAACTGTCACCCCAAAACTCTTCAGTCACCTCTTTCTTGTTTGGCTCTGTGGAATTCTGATTAATTTTAGCTTTAACGTCAAACAGAAACAGGAATATGTAAAAAAGGAAAATAAAATGATTAGCTCAGTTTTCAAAATCTTTACTACATCCCCCATTTCAATATTCTATTTAGGATGGAAAATTTCCCCAAGTGCTAGAAAACAAAAGCATAATGGGAGCTTTTCCTGCTTGTAACTGACACCAATTAAAGTAATCTTCATGATAAAGATTTGTTAGGCTGAGACAGCAGAATTAAATGCATTTAATGCGACTCTTTTGCAAACATCTGTTGAAGAAAGAGACAAAACCAATGCCAATAGGGCTGTGTTAAGGCTGTGGCGTGTCCAAATTTTTTTGGCCATAAGTGATTATGCTCTAATAAAACCTCATAGGAGTGGGCCTCCTAAGAGTCATACAAATTAGAGATGAAGAAAATGTTACCTTACTCTTGACAAATGCAAGACAAATCTTTGCAAACCACATTCGGCTAGTTTTTTAATACCCAAAACCCCTCCGAGGAGAGGCGTTAAATGTTCCCAAAGCAGGAAGCTTTCCCAGTCGCTAATCTTCAGTGCCCCTCTCGCCCTCCCAGACCACCACTGACAAACCCCACATACCACAAAATGACTTTCCAATTGTATTTCAAAATAATGAATTAGCAATCCTCACGCTGACCTTGCAGAAGAGAAAAACAGGCTTTGCACTCCTGCGCTTAGATTCAGGCCTTCCTCTATAAGCAGCACTGGAAATGAGAGCATGAAAAGAAGCACACTGTGGTCCAGGGAGCCTAACTGCCGTGAGATTTGTTACCGAAGAACTCCAGGACCAAAATCCCTGGCAATGTCCAGACAGAGTCAACCAAGGAGTGTCAGGAGGACTATAAACAAGGCCAAATCACAAAGGAATAGTCTGTGCTCCATCCAGCAGACCCAACTGAACAACAGCCACTTCACACAATAGGTTTGTAAACCTCACAGGTCTGGCAAGGGTCAGAGTGAACCACCTCTGACCACGTGGAGACGTACTATGTCTTGAAATGAGTCTGGACTATTGAGTCACCGGGTCCCACACCTTCTAAAATAATGAGGAAGTTGCTCGACAAAATTTCCCATCTTGAGAGATGGGAATCCAAAGTGTGAGTGTGAATGTGAGAACCCTGGGATGCATGTAAATATTGTCACCAAGGAACAGCACACACATATGCCCAAAATACCCATGTTGGAAAAGTTGATAGTAACATGTTTGCATCACTCCCTTAGGTAGGAATTCTTAAATACATGTACAAGTTATTCGGCAGAGGATAGAATGGACAAATTTGTGAAAGCAGGATATTTGAATCCATGGTCACAAATTAACTGTTAATGTATTTGAAAAGAAGGGCCTGGTTAACCGCCCAAGGACAGAGTTGGGTGACTAACCCTAGGACGGAGCCAATCCCACCCTCTGGTCCTCACTACCCACAGCCCTGCAGAGGGAGTTAGAAGCACACCTCCCTTACTGGGAGTTAGAAGCCCACTTCCCTTACTGGATCTCTTGAGCTATTAGCCAACTCCAGGAATTTATGCAAAGGCAAGCAGAAAAGGCAGGTCATTTTCACCTCTTACTTGTGCACTGAACTCATTTTCAGGTTAGTAGGTCTGTCGAGGCAATCACACAGAATAAGACTTTTCAGATTTTTTGAGAAGGAGGGCTACTTTTTAATTTCTGAAGTTCTCCCGGGCAGTGGGGTCTGAAGGAGAAAAGGATGGTAAAGGATGTGATTCTCTAATCAGAAAGGAGAGGCCATTTCCCTCCTTCTGGGCATCTCACTGTGAAATTAAACAGACCCACAGGCCAGCGGCTGGGCCAGAATCAGCAGGACTGACCAGATGAGGGCACTCTGCTTTAGGAGACTTTGTGGGAATGCTGCAGGAGAAGACAAGAGCTCAGAGCCCATAGTTATAATGTCTGTGGACAAGGGCCTCTTGCTCATGCTTCCTGAGTCTCAAACACAGCGTCTAGAATTCTAAACCCAAGGAAGACACGAAAACAGTGAGAGGACTTAGGCCACACTAATCTAGAGCAGGGAGTGACAGCAACGGCCTGTTTTGTTTTAATCTGGCTTTATGCCACCACCTTTGGAGGTGGATGTATTTATCCACTGGATATTTATCTTTGGTCCCTATCAGTGTATATGGCCTGGTTCTAGGATCCCTCTTTTTCAATGGGGTGTGCAGGGTCAGAGATAGCCATGGGAAAAGTTTTGTACCCCATAGAGAAGTCTGTAATACAAAGAATTTGGAAAGAATCAGACCAGAGGGGTAGAGAAATACTTTAAAGAGCTCTCCATTTATAGAACAGGCAACTCCGTAAGGAGTAGAATCTATTTTCTAAAGTAACTCCAGAACTTCCAGTATACCTCCAGCCAGCATCTGACACATTATTTACTAGAAAAACATGAAGAGCTTAATCAGTTACAACTATACCAAAAGAGACTTAACCTTGGCTGTTCAAATCCTAAGAGACTATTATTTATCATTAAATATTCTTTGCTGTAGATATGCCCTGTATACATCCACACTCGCTCCCTCCTGCCCCTGCCATTATCCATGACGTGGTTTAAGAATCTACCTCCTTCCTTGAATCCTGTTGATCTACTCTGGCCCTCACTGCTTCTCTACCACACTGTCTACCTCAGTGACATACGATACTCTTTCTCCTCCATTAGACCGTGGGCTCCTTGAGGGCAGGGCCAGTGCCTCCCACTTAAGTCTCTACTGTTTGTTTGCCAAGGACAGTGCTGATCACACATGCTTGCTGGATCAGACTGGAGAAAAGACACATGCACTTTTCTTTTTTTTTTTTTTTTTTTTTTCGGTATGCGGGCCTCTCACTGCTGTGGCCTCTCCCGTTGCGGAGCACAGGCTCCGGACGCACAGGCTCCGCGGCATGTGGGATCTTCCCAGACTGGGGCACGAACCCATGTTCCCTGCATCGGCAGGCGGACTCTCAACCACTGCGCCACCAGGGAAGCCCCACATGCACTTTTCTATCACAGCTGATGATGCAGATCTGTTCCTTCTTGGCTTCATCTGTCTCTGGTTAGGGTGCTAAGGGTCCATAGCAGAAATCTCCGGACCAAGGCAGAATGGTGAGGGGACACTGGGCCGCAACAGAAGGGGAGGTCTGGCCTCTCTTCACAAGTGGACGCCCCCCCGGCGTCTTCACATCAGCCCCCTCCCAAGGTCCTATCCACTGAGAGCCCTTCCCACCCACCCACCTACACACACACACACACACACACACACACACACACACACACACACACACACACACGGGGAAGCCGAGCTGCCTGGAGACTCGGGCCCCAGTATGCAGATTACAAGTGCCTAAGATGGGCTCAGTTGTCTTGGGGCTCCTTTCTGAGGTATTCGCTTCCAAGAACTGTAGGAGTACCAGGTGCTCTAAGTAACTTGAGGAAAAGGAAAAGAAAGATAATAAAGCATTGAGAGCACAGATTCCAGCTCTATTGTTTGGGTCTGGACCTCGACCTTCCTTTTAGTTAGCTGTGTGACCTTGGGCAATTCTGTACACTTCAGGGCCTCATCTGGAAAATGGAACACTTCATAGGATTGCTGTGCTGTTTGAATTATTTAATCTGTGTAAAGCATGGAGACCACTGTCTGGCCCACTGTGAATGTCCTCTAATTGTTAGCAACAGTCCCCATTATCTGAGGAACGAGGCTAAGGCTCCATGGGCCCCTCCCCTACAGGCTGGGGAAGGGGGAGGAGGGGAGAACAGGAGAGCCAAAAAGACCTAACACACTGGTTCTCCAAATGTAGGGGGCTGCACACCTGGGAACTTGTAAGAAATGTAAATTTGGGACCCCTCCCTAGATCTACTGAATCCAAAACTTTGTGATTAAAAACCCCTTCAGGTGATTCGGATCCAGGCTTAAGTTTGAGAACCCCTGGTCAAAGGAACTAAGAGAAAATCGTAGCCTCCTTGGTTGAGGCAGCTCCAATTAATTTCCAGCCCTGGGATGATCTGCAAGTTAAGGCTGGTGTGAAACCAGGTGGGAAAACTAATTTCTTACCAGGAGAAGGGCTGAGAGGAATCAATTCAAAGGGCAAAAGGAATCTTTTTTTTTTTTTTTTTTTCCGGTACGCGGGCCTCTCACTGTCGTGGCCTCTCCCGTTGCGGAGCACAGGCTCCGGACGCGCAGGCTCAGCGGCCATGGCTCACAGGCCCAGCCGCCCCGTGGCATGTGGGATCCTCCCGGACCGGGGCACGAACCCATGTCCCCTGCATTGGCAGGAGGACTCTCAACCACTGCGCCACCAGGGAAGCCCAGGAATCTATTTTTAAGGGGAAGTTGCTGGATTAAAAAGTTAACCAACAAATAAGCCAGCAAAATGCCATAATATTTCCAAGACAGGGCTGATCTCTCAAGTTTTCTATTCATAGCCATCTAGCCAGATAAAAGGAGTGATAGCGCCTTCTAAGACTACATGGGGGAGCCACGATTTGGGCCATGTGGGTTTTAAGAGCGTTGTCAGAACAAGAAACAAAGTCTGACCAGGCCTGGGATGGCTCATGAATACAAAGAAGGTGAAAATTCCTGTTTTAAAGCATTGTTACCATAGAATCACGCCTTCACAAGCCACCCCCTCATCTTCCCAGAGTTCTGTGCGGTCCCATGGAGGAGGGTGGAGAGGGGTCTGCAGGAGACCCAGAGGAGCCTGGACCACAAAGCCAGGGCATTACCTCTAAACGGTTGCTCCGGAGAGCCGTTTAGTGAAGAAGTTATCAACTTACGGGTCTGACAATGAACCACGAGACACGTGCAGCAACAGGAGCAAAATTCTCGATTAGAGGACGATGATATTTTGCTGAGTGTGGGAGGGAGGGCGCAGACGCTGTACAGGTTGTATGGGGCTGAACACATTACACCTGAACCAGATGTCAGGTGAAAAAGTTGTGAGTTGATGGGATGGTCACATAAGGGATTGCGCCAACTCCTCCCTCTCCACTTCGTCCTCCGCCTTTTCTTTCCTCCTCTGGTGTCCACTGGGCACAGATCAGCACTACTGAGTGTCCAGCTGGGTATTGTGATATCAGAGGCATCACCCAGAGTGGATGATGCCTGAGGAGACTAGCAGCCCAGCCCTGTTTGGGGACACAGGCCTGATTTGAGCTCCCGTGACACCAAGCTCCCTCCATCTACCTGATCACATCTCACATCTCCTACATCTCCGGAAGTCCTTATCCTCCCCTCCCAAAACCAATATGGTGCTTCAGGGAAACTGAGGCACAGAGAAGCTCAGCCAGGGTCAGGCAGCCATACCCTAGTATGGCCATGAACAGTGCCAGAGCTTCCTGACCGCTTGTCCACACCAGTCCAGGGGACCCAGCTGCCTTTTATAGAAAGTTTCCACACACCTTCTATTCCTAACCCCGATCACAAGCATCGCCAGTCCGCATGCCTCCGAAGCACCAGCAGACTCCGTGTCACAGCCTTAGTAACGTGTCTCATTTAGGACCATGAGCACAACTTGTTTGCATGGGACACTGAATTCCTGATATTCTTCCTGGGCTGCTTTTTTGTTTTTATTTCAAACACGGCTAACTACTCAGGCCTTTTATATATCAAGAACGCTGACTCAATGCTCCAAGAAAAATGAGCAGTTTTACCACACACACAACTGTTCTTGGTCATCCCCAAGGTGCCAAGAATGTCAAGAGTTTGCAGTTTGAGGGTAGGAAGAATACTTTGTTCCTAACGGCCCATGGTGAGGCAGGACCCAACTAACAAGTATTTGTTTTTATTTTGCAAGTTAACAGTAACAGTACTGATAAAATGAAAGGTAATCTAAGAAATAGATAATCTAATACATAAACATATATATGTACATATACATGCACACATAAACACACATATATGTATTTTAAAGTTACCAGAATGTCTTGATTGAGATCTAAAATGGCTAGAGCCTTTGGAAGAAAAGGAAGCAAGACCCTCAGAATAAGATCTGCATGTGAAGGTGGAAGAACAGACATATAACCTTCAGTACATGGCTTGCTCTACTAATCACTGAACAGATTCCAGTACCTAAATAAAGCCTCAGAAAGCACACATATGGGAAGAACTAGCTCATTTATAAAACAACTGATGGGCCAAGACAGGGAGTGCTCACCAGCCAATAAGGTGACTTGGTTCCTCAACATGACAGAAGTGCATTTTAACTGTGTAGTAAATAAAATAAAACTTCATTGTAAAAGAGCCCCAGTGTCCCCCATGTGATCCGTCTTTGCTGCCTCCTCATGTGACCGGCCTCCCAATTTAGAGCGTAACCAACTCCCAATGACCTGTAATAACACCATTCCCAAATTAGAGCTCTCAATTTGACTTGGCCTCGGTCCCTCCCTCAAAGCAAAATAAAGCATCCGTTTTCTTTTTTTCACATTCATAATACTCTCCTTTTGGAGTTGCCAACTCAAACCCTGTTCCAGTCAGATTGAGCCCTTCCTCTATTTTTTTTTTTTTTTCTGGTTAGCCAAAGAGCCTGATGGAAAAACACCAAGAGCAAAAACAAAAACAAAATCAGATGAAAATTCCAAGTAAGTGACATTCAGCTGGAAAAGCGATGATTCACATGCAAATAAAAATCTCCCTGAATTCACTGTTGTATGACGCAAGCCCCTGGCTTCAACATAAAAAGGGCAGAATGAAATCACCCACAATTAAACTCACTGTGGAATACTGGAATTCTCTGGCTAGGCCTCCCCAATTAATGATAAGAAAACCCCCAACTGTAACAGAATGAAGCTAATTGTGCTGGATCCCAGGGCATCCCCACCTCAGCTGACATTCACTGTTGGATATTCCCCATTCCAGCTTTCTCCACCTTCCCTCAGCCCTGACCTGGACCAGCATAGCCTACATGAAGATGGGGCTCCGGTCTCCCAGGGGCAGCCCTCCTTTCTGGGAAGACATCAGGGGATTGTGCTGAGAACCCCCACTCACCACCACCAGATGCTAGTGTGCAAAGGAGCTTTCTTAGGAGCTCTGGGAAACTCTCCCCAAGACTAAACAGAGCCTTTGTCTGAGCTTCACACCATCATCAGCCTCTGATCTCAAGTCCAGCCAGAGATAGTTCAGCAAGTCACCTCCCCTGGTTGATAAATAATTTACCATTTCACTTTCCCTTTTGTTCCAAGGGAAAGTTGGTCAGACACCACTTTCTTCTTCTCCAGATGGTTCCCTTTAGGATGCACAGTCCATCTGCCTGAGACTCACAGAATTCTGGAGATGCAAGGGCCCTCAGAGATTCTCTGGCCCTTCCTTTACTAGTTGTGGGCCTCCCACCTTTGTTCCTCCCTGATGGTCACCTGGGCTGAGCCTAGCCACGGGGAGCCCACTTCCACCATCAAAGAGCTAGAATTATCGGAGCCCTAATCCATCTCTCTGCAACTTCTTTCCATTCAACAAAGGTCAGTTTTTCTGAAACTACAGAGAATAAATCTACAGATACTTGTACACTCGTGTTCATAGCAGCGTTATTCACAATGACCAAAAGCAACCCCAAAATCCATCAATAGAGAATAGAGGATGGATAAACAAGAGTGGGCCATACATACAATGGAATATCATTCAGCCCCTAAAAGGAAGAAAATTCTGACACATGCTACAACATGAATGAATCTTGAAAACATTATGCTAAGTGTAAGAAGCCCCATACAATAGACAAATATTATATGATTCCACTGAGATGAGGTACTTAGAATAGGCAAATTCATGGAGACAGAAAGCAGAATAGTGGTTACCAGGGGTTCAGGGGAGGGAGGATGCTACTGTTTAAACTGTAAAGAGTTTCTGTTTGGGATGATGAAAAAGTTCTGGAAATGGAGAGTAGTGATGGTAGCACAATATTATAAATATAATTCATGTAGTAGAACGGCACACATAAAAACTTTTAAAATGGCACATTTTATGTAATGTCTATTTTATTACAATGCAAAAATACAATAAAAAATCAACTTCCCCTTTCACAAGATAGCCATCCCCCTAAATTTTCTTTTTCAGGCTAAAACTCCCCAGTTCCTTCTAATAATCTTTTGGGGGGGGGGCCGCACGTCACGTGGGATCTTAGTTCCCCAACCAGGGATCGAACCCGCGTCCCTGCTGTAGAAGTGCAGAGTCTCAGCCACTGGACCGCCGGGAAAGTCCCATCATCTTTAGATAATAGGATTTCTAGACCCCACGCCCCCCTGGCCACCATCCTCTTGGTCCAGGGTCCTCAGTGTCTCCCCAGGGTCTCCCTCAGAGGCGCTCAGCTTAACCGCCAATCAAAAGGCTCACAGAATGGGCCCACGGCCTGCCTGTTTTGGCTACCAGGACAGAAAGGTCTAGGTTCAAAACACATGACCTATCCCACCCCACCCACCCTGCGGCTGCTTCCCCAGGCTCAGATCCATTTCCCAGACAGCTGTGGGCAGCTGCGGCTGAGAAGTGAAACCAGCAGAGGCAACTGGCGGAGGGGTGGGAGTGGGGGCAGTATCCCAGCTGAGCACACTCTGGCCTTTACACAGATCTCCCTCGTTTCTGTGGGTGTCTGGCAGATGAAAACGGGGCAGGCACAGGAGGCGTTTCTCTCCAGGCACTCGGGGATGCCTCTTATCAGCCACCCAGCAGAACACACCAGCAGCCTGTGGCCAGCATCACGGGGGGCTCAGCCACCCCGGCTAGACCAGCCTCACTGGGCTTGAAGCACTCGCCCCTATCGGACCATCTGGAAAAGGTTTGAAAGTTTGAGGCAGGGAAAGTTCCCTTTTGCATTTTAAAGGATGTTGAAACTGAGCAGCCTGGGTGTTGGTCTGATTCCACAAGTGAGTAATCCATTTCCTGAAAGTAAACTGCTCACCCTTTGGAAGTGGACCAGGGATTTTGGGGTGCCATTTGAAGTGTCACTAGCTGGGTAAATATTTACTGGCACAAGCCATGGAGCTTTTCTAGGAACGTCAGTTAATTTACTAAATTAATGACCCTTAAGGTGGCACCCTTAATAAAAGTTAATTTGTCTTTTATAATGGGTGAGCAGTTTATGCCTGGGACGGGGTATTGGGGGAAGGGTGCTTCTCTGACTGCTTAGAATAACCACATATAAATTAAAACCAGGCCTGACTTTAAAGTCTCTACCTTCTAACTTTTCTTGACTCCTGATTTTCTATTAAAATCTGAGCCAATGATGGGTTGACTTTGGAAAACTCTGTTTTCTCTGCCAATAATTTGCCTGGAGTTTCAAATGACAGGATTTGAAAAATCCCTTCTCTGTGAGTCTAGTGGCCTCAGGGATTCCATACAGATCTCCTACATCCCCACTTATTCAAAGACTGTGAGCCTCTGGATATACCTGGAGACATGCCTCCCATGCTCCTGTGTGGAACAATTTAGACTTTAATCAGGTGGCTTGGAAAAGCCTTTCACGTTGAAGAATAAAAAAGGTGATTTCTTTTTGGTTCAAATGATCACTTAAACAATCCTCTCAAAAAGACTCCTGTGCCTCATGCTTCATGAAACAGGCAATCTGCAGGAAGTAATCTAAATTTTCTGATTAAAACTGTTCAGACGGAAGAGTGTTTTTGGAGCTCTGCTGGAAGAGGAGTGTGTGTGTGGTGGCCTCTGAGGTAGGAATAAAGCAAACTGAGAAGCGATTCTCAGTGGAAGAATCATAGAAGTTTACGAAGCTGATAGAGAAAAGGTCACTCTGGATTCCCAATCTCATGCTCAGCCTCCCGCCAGCACTCTTCAACCTCTCTCAGAATGAGCCCTTTTAGTAACGAATTTAGGATCCGTATGTGACTGTGTTGGGCTCAGGCATCACCGCCGCCACCCTCGGGGGTCTTCCTAGACAGAAATGGGGGTTTCTGTGACCCTGCCTGAACCCTGGCGTGGTCCTGCGCCTCCGACTGTGTTCTACCTCACAACCACTTGTGCCCGGGTTTTAGGCCAACCCTACAGTATCCTAGCATCAGATGCCATCTACCTGCTATTCCAACGCCATCAGGGGTACCCCGGGAGGGAGATGGCTGTGACTCCGAGAGACGACAGCTCTCCCCCAGTGTTCTGGAGCCTGAGCCTGTAAAGGCCAGAGCATCAGCACATACTTCTATCCATGGAGAACCAGGCAGGGTGCTCGCTTGGGTACACAGCTTCCCCCAGCAGGGCCCACCTTTCACAGCACTGCACAGCGGCTGGCTACGGAAGAAAACGATATGCTGGCTGCCAAGAACACAGGCTTGGTGATCCAGGTAGCCAGTGATGCTGAAAACGGTGTTTTTCCTTGTTCATTCGTTTCCTTCCTTTCCAACAGGCCTATGTACAAGGCAGCCTGGCTTAAACAGAAGTCACCGAATGCCTGAAAAATAGGGCTGGCCTATCCTGTTAGTAGAGTGGAAATTTGCTCTTACTTTATTTCCTTTTATGCTTTAATTTGGCACACATTTATTCTCCATTGCATTATCTTTCGTATTTATCTTTTGAAGAATGCAGCCATAGTCAGAGTACAGATACGGAACAGAACATCATGGGATGTTGACTGTGTGCTGAGAAACTCCATCTTCAATACTTTTTGGAACAAAAGTAAATGCTTAAAATACAAGTGATGATCAGTAAGCATTAATATCAACAGGGTTACCAGGAGTTGGGAAATGTCAGAGAGATTCACAAGATGAGCCTTCAGTGGGATGTGTGCTGGGATGGACACTGGATGAGAGTTAGGGGTCCATGTATGGTGTGTGTCCCTTGGTTACCATTGGCACCAGCACTCAACAGCCCTCAGGAAACCACCTTATTCTATTTTCTGTGACTCTCTCCTGTACAGACCTGGCCTGGGAGATGAAGAGGTCACAGAAGAGAGCAAATGGACTGAAACAGAAGAGACAGGAGGCCGACAGGGAACTGAACAAGCCCCAGCTACTTCTGCTGCTTTCTGAGTCCTGGGAATAGGTATAACTTACAGATGTCTCCCCCTATAAACTCATACCTCAAGATTCTTCCATGCATGCAGCAGGCTCCCTACGACCTCAGACATTAAAGCCCATGTTGGGGGATGAGAACAGGGCTCCTTCTTCACCCAGGGATTCCTGAACCACACGCCCCTTTAATGGAATACCCACCTCAGGGGTATTCATAATATTCACCCCTGCACTCCCTGTAAGGCCAGTCCTGTGACCAACACTGGATGTCATGATAGCTCTCTTCAAGAGCTCTGCATTTCTTCTTAAAGTGGGCTATTGCATCCGTCATAAATCTTTTTCCATCATCTGGAGCAGTGGTCCGTCACAACTTACTTCTACTGCTTGTCATTGGGGAGATTTCCAATTTCCACTTTGTTTAAACGTAAGGGAACTGCTGAACTGGTCTCCCTGAATATTTTTCACTTGGGGCTCCATCAAAAAGTGACTAAAAACTTTTCTAAAATCAGCGGTGCCCCACACACATAATGATCAACATGCACACATAATTACGTTTACCTCCTCAACCTCTGGTTATGAATATCTAACATCTGTGGAGGACTTTCTTTAAAAGTTGGCAAAATCTCTATCTAAACATTAGCACACCTAATTTTCAAGACAAGTGTGACTAGGCAGGCGGTGAGAAGCTGAGGTTGGTGGAGGTGAAGCAATGCGCCCCGGGTCCTCTGTGCAGGCTTAATCCCCGCTCCCCAGCCTGGCGCTGCTGTCCTCTGGCCTCTCACTGTGAGGCTAGGCTAAGGCTTGCTGGAAGAAGGTCTGCACCGCTCGGCCTGACCTGTTCACTGTTTTCTTAGTTCTTACGAATGACTCTAAATGTCCTGGATGGACATCAGAAATTTAATAATAGTTTAAGCGCACATCCCAGCATGTCTCCAAAGCAATGGAGAATCAGATTCTAAAAGCAAATAAGACACTGCTTTATTCTCCTTTCTCTGGCTCTGCTGGCGGGGTGTGAGTGAGTTGGGTGTGTCCGGTGAGGGGAAAGAGCCTCCAGAACATACCATTATGATTATCTAACAATAACAACACTCTCACTGGCAGCGTCCACTGAAAAGATTAAGAGCCTGAGGCTTCTTTTACTCTACGTGGCCACAAGCTTCTGAAGTAAAAAACATAAAGTAAAAATATAAACTGCTTCATTAGGTCTCAGTGACGCTGGGTACTTTGATTGAGTTTTCTTCAAACTTTAACATGATGAACTGAAAAATGTGTTGGAACAGAAGTTTCTGGATCTTGTTTCAACTAAATCACTTTTCAGTTTGCCAGAAAAGGATATTTAACAAATGTGGCTATATTTTAAGTAACTTAATTGAGTTAACTTTCCCTTAAAATAAGCCTATCAAAAAGTAATCATACGCTAAAAAGGCCTCAATACCCACATTACAACCCTAAATATCACCTCTGCTCACAGGCCGGGGACAAACACAATCCAAGTCTCTCAGCCACAGACCTCAAAATTACACCACCTTGGTAAGATGCAACTCTGCGGCAGAAGCATTCAAAAGTGAGCGGTAGTTATTAAGGCCCAATTCTCCACGCATTGTCTTATTAAGTTTTATTTTCTCAGAAGTAACTATTTTTTGTCAAACCGAAGAGCTGGCAGTTGTATTAAGACTGTTACTCTTTCACTTGCATAGTTCTTATTCTACAGCTCCATAAGGCCTAAGAAAAGACTTCTGTCTAAAGAAATACACAGCGATGTCAGACATGCTGGCGAGGTTTCCTGCCAAACAACATGGGAATGAATGATGGTGAAGGACTGTGGAACAGTACACACACAAGGGAACGTGGCCCAGCGGGACTCTGAACACACACACTGCATCTTCTCTGGATACACACACACCTGTCCCACCATCTCTGCCTCCAAATCCTCCAGGTCACCACCCCATCCTGTCCTCTCTACCTCAGGTCGCAGACAAGATCCTCTTGTCAAATCCTGAAGGCTATCAAACAGAAAGCAGTACTTCCCCTCACACATTCTGAGAGATGGGTGGATCTGGTAAGGAGAAACAGATGGAAGAGTTACCGTGTGGAAACCAGCAACACGAAACAGCTTGCTTGGAAGTTGTTTCCCAACTGCACACGGGGTCTTGGGGTCATAGCCTTAGGTATTCAGCCTAGGAATGTAATAATCTCTTGTGCCTCAGTTTCCTCATAAGGAAAAAAACACCCTTCCATCACCAGCCACTTCCAAAGAATGACATGGCAAACATGATTTGTACATCTAAAGTCAGCATGAAGTGTAATGATAAGGCATTTGCTCTGAAAGTCCTTGTCTAAAGATCTTTACACCTATGAGCTAAAAGCTTCACTTGGGCTCAGGCCCCAGGGTACACTCTGAAATCCAGTCTTTGCCTAGGATCCTGCATCATCTGGAAAGGGAAGAAAGTTTAAATGTTCTTCGTTGCACATTGGTATTTTTAGCACACTTGGAAAAGATTAGACTGTTTTTCATGTAATTCATTTCTCATAATATTAGCACTGGTGTTTTAAGAGCATGTAGCAGGGACCTATTGTTAGAGAAGACAAGATTAGAATAAAATGGCTGAGTTATCAGGTATATTGCTCATTCTCTTCTGTTGCTGAAAATATCTCCTCAATGGCTACTTTCCAATTAGCAGCGCCCAAATATTCTTGGTCCAATGGACTTTAGACATATAAGAATCACCAAAAGCCAACTTTAAATATTTGACCTTCAGGGCTTCTCTGGTGGTGCAGTGGTTGAGAGTCTGCCTGCCGATGCAGGGGACGCGGGTTCGTGCCGCGGTCCGGGAAGATCCCACATGCCGTGGAGCGGCTGGGCCTGTGAGCCATGACCGCTGAGCCTGCGCATCCGGAGCCTGTATGCCGCAACGGGGGAGGCCACAACAGTGAGAGGCCCGCGTACCACAAAAAAAAAAAAAAAAAAAAAAAAAAAATTTTAACCTTCAGTCCCAATCTCCAAGAATGATGGGCAGCCGGCTCATCTGTGAGTTTCCACAAAGTCCAACCAGTCTGTCAGACCCCAAATTCAAACCCAAGTCAGTAAAAAATAAGCGTTTGAGTATCTGTCTTCCTTGTTTCTCCCACTTCTTCCTGCTGTCTATTTTTTTTGTATTTTTAACTACTTTTAAATGTTACATAGCACAAAGAATGGGGAATGACACTTGAAAAATGTTTGGGGACAAGTTTGGGTCAAGCAGAAGGTAAAATAAAAGGTTGGGGGCTTCCCTGGTGGCGCAGTGGTTGAGAGTCCGCCTGCCGATGCAGGGGACGCGGGTTCGTGCCCCGGTCTGGGAGGATCCCACATTGCCGCGGAGTGGCTGGGCCCGTGAGCCGTGGCCGCTGAGCCTGAGCGTCCGGAGCCTGTGCTCCGCAACGGGAGAGGCCACAACAGTGAGAGGCCCGTGTACCGCAAAAAAAAAAAAAAAAAAAAAAAAAATTAAAATAAAAGGTTGGGATTATCCAGGGTTTCCATCATCCATGCTCTCCCAGTAGACTGTATATATATATATATATATATATATATACGTGTGTGTGTAAATAAATGTGCCACATGCACACACAATTATAGATAGGTAGAGAGATAGAGGGATAGAGAGAATAAATGAATGATATTTGGCTGTAAGTCATTAGAGACAATTTAAAAAGAATTCAGATATTAGTATAACCCCCAGGAGACTAATTCAGTAGACAAAAATGCCCTTTCAACCAAATAGTTCCAACATATGAGAGAATTTCCTCCTTTCACCAAAGCCAAATATTTTACTGTGCTTTAAAAGACTAATTAAAACAACATTGTGGTATTCAAGCAAGCGTGGGTTGTGGAGAAGAACCTCCACTTCATGAGCAGACACTGAATCTATGGCAAGAGTTATGCAGTAGGACCAGAGACCTTGCTTTGTTTCATTAATATTCACACATCCACTTGGTAAGAACTGTAGCTTGGAACTATGATTTCCATCACAAAGCCCCTGAAATGCCAGGAATGAGTCATGGCATTGTGCCTGGGCAGTGCACTGATTTTCTCCATTAACCAGGCGTACATACTGACCATTTCCAGGAGAAAAGCTGAATGAGTCAGTTTCAGGAATAAACCACATCAGAATGCTATGTGCGTGGGGGAGGTAGGGTAATAAGAATGGCGTGTTTTGGTTATTGTTTTGTTCTCTTTAAATAGAAGCATTCATAAAATGTATTTCTCCAAAGATTGCCAAAAGCATAGATCCATCCAATTACAAGGATTCTAACACCATGATCCGGTAGTTACCCAAACACTACGCAGTGTGGTAAAACTGCTAGGACCAATAATAGCTTCTCAAGGACAATTCCACAGCCCCTTTCACACACACTGCACTACCTTTTGACCACTTCCAAACACCTTCTCTTGTCCTGACTTTCTTCTTCAGGTGTCTTCCACTAGCCGGCTTTCACAGAGAAATGGGAAGGCGCTCGAAGATAACAAGTTGGATAACAAAATGGCCAGAATTCAAGCAGGTCATGGGCAGTGTTTCAGCAGGTACACACAGGCCTCTGGCTTCAGTGGGAAGCAAAATGCATAACGCAAGGCTCTAGACCATGGGGACCTCTTCTGCCTCCTGGCATGCTCCCTCTTGCCATTCTAGCTAAGGAAATTGGAGTCCAGATGCCTTTAGCTGTCCTCTTTCTTGAGAATAGCTTCCTAGGTTTAAGAGATAAAGACCTAGAACACTGTCATCCTGGCTATCTATTAAGAAGATTTTTATTTGAGTGTATTTTGGGAAGCCCAGCAAGGTAGAAATATTGAAACTGAGAAGAATCACAATAAACGGAGAATTGTGAATACACCAAAAGCACCTGTAAAGCCAGAATGAGCAGTTAACGAACAAGGGTGATTATGAAGAGCCAGCCTATCTCTTTTCTAATAAGGACCTGCTGCAGTATTCAGGGGCTCCTTTGTCCAGGATTATACTCAGTTGTTCTACATCTTTCCTAGGACTGAGCCACAGGCTTGCTTTTTCTTTTTTTGGATTTGGCCTCCAATGTTTAGGCACGAGTCAGTACACAGATGAATAGATTAGCTGAGCTAATTTAAGGGAGCCCTACCATGGAAGGATTCTTTTTTAGCCCTCTATATTTAGGTTAAGGTTTGTGCCTGACGAGCAAGACACTAACTGAAGGGCTGAATTTTCTAAACCGTGCAAGGGAGGAAACGCTTTTATGAGATCTTCCTAACAGGCTACTCGCTTGTTCCCTGGGCTCTGATGTCCCCATAGCCACAGAGCCTTAAAACAGGCCAATTAAGGTGACCTCACTGATATTACGGGGTGGCTCTAGCCTCGTTTTCATAAATGCAGTGAGCACACACTGTGTTGGGGAACCCTGGCTGGTAAATATCCCTGCCAGACAAAACTTGATAAAACTTCATTTGATATGACAGCTTGATTGAATTGCTGCCAGAAGTAATCATTGTGATTAAATCACAGAGTTCCTAAATCTTACAGTTGGTAACAAACTCAAGACTTTGAAGCTCTTCACTGCTGAAACATCTATTCGCATGTTCTCACCCTGTTGCTTAATCAGACCTAATGCGTGGCTAAGGAATAAGTTTAAAGTTTGGCCCTCAAGCAAACACTTCAGAAAGATTCCGTGGCTTCCTGGGTATAAAATAAGCTGCTCTCCATGGTAGAGGATGCTGTGCCTTCTTTTAAAATCTCTTCCCATCTCATTGATTTGGGTGTCATTTGGGGCATGGCTACATCGATGCTAAGGGATATACTGCACTGTCACTATGACAACGTGTCAATGGATTTCCTTCTCATTTAAAGGCATCTGCAGAAAGGTAGACTCCATCTGTGTCCTCCTGCTGGCAGAGACTAAACACCCGTATGGTAGAAACCAAGCCAGGATCCACTCAGTGTCAAACGGGCCTTTGGAGAACAGAATCAATTACCCACTGCCTTTTCTTTTGTTTCTCAAGTTTTAAGCAAGCTGCTGTTGCATTCTTACTTGTTAAGAGAATTTATATCCAAAAAGCAACTTAGAAGAGCAGCAAAGCTCCTGCTTCTCTCCCTAAACGTGGACTAGATTGACTTGGCAGCATCTTTGATGCCACTGAATATATTAACTTCTTAAACGAGGCAAACCTCTTTCCAGGTTCTTCTCACTCATCCCACAGGAACATAAGCTTCCTTTGCATAACCTCCTCTTCCCATTGAAAAGAATGAGAACGCCATGATTTAACATTTTGGCGTTTCTTTCTGGATGCAAGTGGAATGCTAAAATGGATTTAGGTCCCAGTGGGAAGAAGTAAACGAATTTTTCACACGCCTCCCCTCCTTAACTGCATGTGCCCTAAGCACGGCTTTGTAAGACTCAGAGAGTAGGTTGCATGCTCAGATAGCATCGGAGGCTTCAGAAAGCAGGGAAGAGTGGTCCCCGGAGTTAAGGTCTGAAAAAGAAAGCAATCCAGATCCATGGGCTGAGGTCTGAAGTTTAACAGTAATGGCTGTGACTGTTTACACAGACAGAAGACAGTTATTTAAGGGTGAAATTTGATCTACCTTTAGCTCAGCCAAAATGATGATCCGAGAGAAGCGTTACGCTATTTCTTCTTAGACTCAGCTGCTGAAGGGCCCGCACAGCGGCAGGGCTGCCAGGCGAGAGGCCGCTGCTTCTTCCCAAGGGCCACAGAGCCACCCACCCTCACCCCAGGGCACAGGGCTCCACTGTAGAGCTTCCCCCAGTGATGCCTGGGCACCCTGACAGCAGGTGGGGATTCAGTGGACTTCCCGAATGCCGGCTGAGAGGGTTAATGAAACCAGTCCAAACTTCAAGTGCTAAAAGCAACAGGCAGCCTGCTTTGCTGACACCATCACAAAACCCACGGTCAAGAACAAGACAGCCATTATTTCTTCACGATCCTGAGGGAGCGTCTATTGCCTGTATTGTTTTCTAACTTTGGAAGCACTAAATAAGGATAACTTTTGGTTCAAGGTATGAGACTGAATGTTTCTATGACCTCACTCTTTCTTACATAATATATTAATCAGGACCTTTAGGCCTAAGTTTGATAGAGCCAAATTCTGCCTCTGGACATGTGTCACCCCCACTGAAGTTGATGTGACTTGGCCGTCAGACAGCTGGGGGCAAACTTCACTCTTCATCAAGGATGTGATGGATAAGCAGTGGTTTCCAAGAACAGAATACAATGCTCTGAAAAAGAGCCACCAGAGGCGGATGGAAAAGATGCCTTTAAAGCTCACATCAGCAAACACTCCCCACCATTCCTGAATGTGCATGTCTACCTTCCTAGCTTGCAAGGGAACCTTTGAGCAACGGCCCCAGGCACCTCCCTGGAGATCATTCTAGATCTCAGGTGCACCACGGCTGCAGGCAGAATGCAGCCTGGGCCAGAAGATCTCTCTTGCAACCGTTAATATGGTGATATTTCACTCTCAGTCACTTTGTGGGAAGATGCATAGCAGGTTTCAGAGCCACAAATGAATGTACAGTGGCACTTTATCATTTCATTGTTCCCACTTTACAGACAGACTTTTATGGAAATTTATCTTGATTTGGTACATATATAGATGTATCGTGCTTTACCTTGTTCCAAAAACAATTTTAAATGGCTTACATGTGGTCTTAGGAACTGCTCCCACATCCCCATAACACTTAAAAAACAATACAGTCGGCCCCGCTATCCACAGGTGCTGCATCCTCAGATTGGAATTGCGGTTCCGGGACCTGAGGACACGGAGGGCTGACTGTATTATCCTGTTGTAACATGGACGATTCCTTAAAAATTGCATGTAGCCTTTACATAGCTAAAGTTGAAAGCAAATCAAACCTAAGGCATTCCAACCCTCCAATTTTTCCCTTAAAAACAAATCCCAAGATGACGGGCATCCTCTCAGGGGCTCTGTGACTTTCTGCAGCCCTTTCTGAAGTCCTACTGACCCAGCTATGAGTGCGGAGAGAACGCGGCAGAGCATGACAGATTCCACGCCCGCACAAAGCGCAACAGCCACAGATGACTGAAAACAAAGTCCCCTGTGATTGGTTTTGATCATCCCCACCTCCCCGCCACCCTAGGAAAGAGAGTAAAGATGACTGGGTGCATCCCGAGGCTTAAAAGAAATAAAACAACAACGAAACAGCTGACTATACGCTAAAGAAAAAAATCTGTAATCTGAAAAGGAAGCAATAGCTGGGGGCAACGTGTAACGTTTCCTGCCCTCACCCCCCACCCCCACCCCGCCATGCCTCTGCACCTCCCACCTCTTTGTCCCTGACTTTAACTTCCTGCCGGGGCTCTGCTGCACATCTTCCCTGAGGTGTCAATTCAGGCCTGATAATCCAAGCTTCGATTTCACGGCCACTGGCATCTGGTTCATCGCCAGGTTCACTGGAACTGAGATGTGGAGACCTACCCTCAGACAGGTTCAGATTCTGGCTTCATGCACACTGAATTCCGGAAGACTGAGTACGTTTCACATTTTCGGTAACGTCCAAGGTTCCTGGCCTGACACTCAAGACCCCCCATGGTCTCATCTCGAGCTGCCTTCCCCCTCTCTCACCTTCCCCAAGCCCGTGTCTCAGTGTGGACTCTGCCTTGGTTCATGCAACCCTCCATGTGGAAGAACACCACCCACCTTCCCTTGAAGGGTAAATCCATAGCTGTCCTTTGGCAAATTCATTTAACAAACACTAACAGGGGACTCACTGTGTGCCAGGTGCTGTGTTAAGTACTTTACCTATCTCCCTTAATCCTTGCAACAACCCTGAGAGGTAGGTACTATCGTTATCCCCATTTTAAAGATGAGGAAGCAGAAGCACAGAGATGTGACCTAGCCTAGCACTCAAGGAGCCGCAACCAAGTAGCAAAATGCCAAGGTTCAAACCTGGTGATCCAACTCCAGAATCTGCATTCTTAAGATGAGGCTAGGCTGCCTCTTTCATAAAACCTGCATGTCCCAACTCCAGCTAAAATTTTTCTCTCCTCCTAAATTCCATAGCCCTTTAGTGCTCTCTCTCTTATGGTCCTACCATTTTCTTCCTAACTTTCAAGACGTTTATGGGCCTTTCCTCTTTCCTGGTAGCAGGTAAGCTCCTTGAGGACAGAATCCATGTCTGATTCAACGTTGGCCCCTACGGTTCGCCCCCAAGTCCTGCACATGCTCCGTGGGTGCCTGTCAACATTTGCGTGTTTGTAGGTGGAAGAGAGCAGACAAGGAGGGAAGAAGGGACCCACTCGGCTAAGGGATCCCCTGCTAGAGTGAGGAAACACCTCCTTCTTTGTTTTCATCCCTATGTGGCTGTGACTTTTATGTTTACTTTGGTTGTTCTTTTTTTCCTTTTTGGCCACACCGTGCAGCATGTGGGATTTTAGTTCCCTGACCAGGAATCGAACTCACGCCCCCTGCATTGGAAGTGTGGAGTCTTAACCACTGGACCACCAGGGAAGTCCCTACTTTGGTTGTTTTTGGAGCAACTGTAGCTGCTGTGGTAGGGAAGGCAGGTAGTTTTGAAGACTAAAGCTGTGTGCTATGTGCATGCGAGGCATCAGCAGTCAAGTTCCCCTTTGTTCTTCCCAAATGCACAAGATGCTTATAGAGGCAGCGCTAATGACAGTGATGTCAAGATCAGCAATAACAACAACAAAAACTCTTATCAATTATCATATACCCATGCTAGGAGCTTGCTATCCAGTGTTTGCAATCCTTTCAATAACCCTGCATCTAGGCCTTATCATCCTTATTTTACAGATGGGAACCGAGATTCAGAAAGGCTCACTCTTTTGGCCAAGGTCACAAGCTGGTAAAACATATAGTACAGAGTTATAAACCCAGCTCTGCTTCCCTCAGGGTTGATCTGGGCTCCTGCAGGAGCTAAGAAGAGCAAGTCACCTGGCCTGTTCTTTCCCTACTTCCTGGACTCTGTGTTTTAGTCTTTTAGGTGAAAAGCTACCCTCACACACGCACGGTTCTTGCAAGAAACTAGATGAACAGTAACCTACTCTCACATTGCTCAGAGAGCCCTTAATTACTAGGAACAGACAGGATCACGGTCACAAAAATGTACCATGACATCTACAAGAGGGGGGTGCAGGTGGGGACGGGGGGCAAGGGATGGGACCAGACAGATTTGTTTGGAGTCAAAGAGGCAGAGAGAGAACTAAATGTTTTGCTTAGAAGAAAGAATAAATCACTTTTCATTAATCTATAAAGTTGTCTTAGTTGGGCCACAACAAACACTCAATGCATTCAGAACTTCGCCACAAAAACATGTTACTGGTCTGGGGCATAAACAACTATTTTTCCTCATATAGGAAAAGCAGTGCTTTTCACCTCGCAGGGGCGGGGCAGGAGGGAATCCCTCAAAATACAGCACACACTTAAACATGGTTCTGCTCTGATTTATCAAATCTGCAATAGTATTCAATTCACTTTAGGATTATTGGTGCAAAGTGTTCTTTAAATGCTTGCAAAATCATCTTTCCAATCTCCTAAGTGATAGGCTACTTCCCCTAATGTGCTCTTAAGCTCACGACAAGTTTAAATTAGACTTTTCTGTGTGTGAGAAAAAAGTGGTGCTATCACAAGCAGAAATACTAACAGCTACTGGGGGTTGAGTTAAAAACCAACCACGTTGCAGCTCAGTATCAAAAAAAACAAACAAGCCAATCCAAAAATGGGCAGAAGACCTAAATAGACATTTCTCCAAAGAAGATATACAGATTGCCAACAACACATGAAAGGATGCTCAACATCACTAATCATTACAGAAATGCAAATCAAAACTACAATGAGACATCATCTCACACCAGTCAGAATGGCCATCACCAAAAAAATCTACAAACAATAAATGCTGGAGAGGGTGTGGAGAAAAGGGAACCCTCTTGCACTGTTGGTGGGAATGTAAACTGATACAGCCACTATGGAGAACAGTATGGAGGTTCCTTAAAAAACTAAAAATAGAACTACCGTATGACCCAGCATCCCACTACTGGGCATATACCCTGAGAAAACCATAATTCAAAGAGAGTCGTGTACCACAATGTTCATTGCAGCACTATTTACAATAGCCAGGACAAGGAAGCAACCAAAGTGTCCATCAACAGCTGAATGGATAAAGAAGATGTGGCACATATATACAATGGAATATTACTCAGCCATAAAAGAAACGAAATTGAGTTATTTGTAGTGAGGTGGATGGACCTAGAGTCTGTCATACAGAGTGAAGTAAGTCAGAAAGAGAAAAACAAATACCGTATGCTAACACATATATATGGAATCTAAAAAAAAATGGTTCTGATGAACCTAGGGGCAGGACAGGAATAAAGACGCAGACCTAGTAGAGAATGGACTTGAGGACACAGGGAGGGGGAAGGGTAAGCTGGGACGAAGTGAGAGTGGCATGGACATATATACACTACCAAACGTAAAATAGATAGCTAGTGGGAAGCAGCCGTGTAGCACAGGGAGATCAGCTCGGTGCTTTGTGACCACCTAGAGGGGTGGGATAGGGAGGGTGGGAGGGAGAAGCAAGAGGGAGGGGATATGGGGATATAAGTGTATGTATAGCTGATTCACTGTGTTATACAGCAGAAACTAACACCCTATTGTAAAGCAATTATACTCCAATAAAGATGTTAAAAAAAACCAAAAAACCGACCACACTAACAGTGGGCTTAAATAAAAGAGTCAAGGTCGCGTCTAACGATAAAAGCCCCCATTAAATAGTCTTCATCTGCTTGTTTCGCTGAAGTTGACATATAAGCTACTCATTACGAGTCGTGGTGATTTCAAGTCTATGACTTTTTCTTTAAGAAAGCATTCCACGGAAAGCACACGTTCTAGAGCAGCGGTCCCCAACCTTTTTTGGCAGCAGGGACCAGTTTCAGGGAAGACAATTTTTCCAGGGACCAGAGGGGTGGGGGATGGTTCAGGCTGTAATGCGAGGGATGGAGAGCGGCCCAGGACCCAGGGGTTGGGGACCCCCGTTCTAGAGGGAGCCTCAGAGGAGAAAGTGGCAACCTTCCCCTCTCTAAGGGACTCTGAGTTGGGGGTATGTAGACTCCTTAACAGACCCTGGACTAAGTCTCCTATAATGAAGAGACTATAAGGAAGAAGATGTGGAGCTGTGTTTGGGGAGTTTCACAGTAATTACCTTGCAACAGGGATCCAGGCAGCAGTTACAGACTCAGCAGCCTGGCCACTGCTCTGGCTTATAAGTGGTGCTTCTTCTCGGTTTAAATTAAAGGAAGATGAAACACAGCAGCCTAATCCAAATTTCCTCTGCTCAGTCATCTTGGACACTGAATTAAGCTCCCTGCTTCTTTCCGTTTCCTTCCCTGTCTGTCAGTCCTCCCTGACCCTACAGGGGAACACGGTAGAGGAGGAGCACAGACTCGGGGGCCAGACTCCCTGGGTTCAGGTCCTGATAAGTGTCACTCACCAGCTCTGTGACCTTGGGCAAGTTACTTACCTCTCTTGCCTGTAAAATGGGGCTGGTGATAACAGTACCTATTTCATAGGGATGTTATAGGGAATAAACTAGAAAGGGGATTAAATTAAAATAAAATACCTGTATATGTATAACTGATTCACTTTGCTGTGTACCTGAAACTAACACAACATTGTAAATCAACTATAACTATACTCCAATAAAAATTTTAGAAAACAAAAGAAACTTAAATAAATAAAATTAAAATAGAAGTGCATGTCAGTGTTAGCTATTATTATTTTTTTCTTCCTATCTTCTTTCATTTGCTTTCTTTCAACAAATAGCTGCTGACTATTCCCTAGATACAAGCCTCTACACTGGACGCTACATGAACTTTAAATATAGACAGGATAAAGTCTGCGCCCTCCAAGGAAGGACAGAAGGTAAAAAGTTATCACAGGAAAAAATCACCGGTCTGGGATTTGGGGAAACTGAACTCCAGCCCTAACACTGTCAGTAACTTCTTTATGGCTTTCTCGCCTGTGGACAAGATCCTTCTAGGGATCTTGACCAGAGCAAGGAATAGTATGCAGCCAGCCCTTATGTCATCTACCATGTCATCTGAGTGATTACACAGCCAGTACCACAAAAACTCAGAAGGAAGAGAAGAGGTTTCCTGTCCAGCCAGTCACAGAAGGCAGCACAGGCTGCCAATCTGTGCTCGGCCCTGGAGCAAGGGGCGGAAGTAGGGAGATGGAGATAGAGGCAGGCTGTTTCCGGTGGAGGAAGGCACACGTGCAGACGCACAAGAGTATTTAGGAACTAGGAAAGACACTATTTCGGCTGTTGCCGAGAACTGGTTTTGGGAAAGCAGGAGCGAAGACACGCGAGGTCAGCTTTTGAAGGGCTGGTGCGTGAAAAAACAAGTGGCAGTTTTTGAAGCGCATGGCACGGTATGGGGAGATCCACCTGCTGGTGGCCACAGGAGGGAGCTGGGTGGAGAGAGAACAGTTGGAGGACAACTGCACCAAGAAGGCACAAGGACACAGGGTGAGGGGTGTCTGCAGCCTCGGGAGAGAGGGGGCCCCCATGGAGCAGCTGTCAGGGGGGTTCTCTTAACCTCTCTTATCCACAGTTCTCTCATGTTAACAAAATGATAACACAGTGGAGTGTAAGCACAGTGCCTACACGTGGTAAGGACTCAGTAAACGTTATCAAGAACATAAAGTGATGGATGTGAGAAAAACTGTCAGTGGAGAATTACTATTCCCCTAGAAGTCCCAGTTACTGGTGAAACAAATAGCAGGTGACAGCAAGAAAGAGGGGGACCATGGAGACTTCCTCCAAGTCACCAGCACAGTGGGCTGGGAGAAGATGACCAAGAGAGCAGGTCATCCAGGAGAATGTCAGGATGTGGAGGCATGGCATGCACCTTTCCTTGACTCTTCAATCAGAATGACCTGGGGTAGCAATACTGCAGTTGCCATGGAGACTAGGGAGAGAATAAAAGCCAATGCCCTTCCTGGCCCTGGAGCCCTGATCTCCACACATGGTCCCTGAGGAAGAGATGAGGGGTTCTACCCTCATCTCTCAGCACAAAGCCACTAATGATGCCAGTCACAGATATCACTGCATCCCATAAGAAGACAGTAAGCATTATTGTTTCCATGTTCAAGGTGAGGAAATTGGGCTGAGGTCACTTGGTGAGCTGGTAACAGCTGAACCCAGAGCCTGGACTTTGTCTTGGACTTGAAAGCCTGTTCCTCTCCCAGCTGTTTCTCAGGCTGTTTTTACCCCATTCAGGCTTCACAAACAGATCTAAAACCATACTGCAAAATACAAGAGCATGAAATTGGAAATAAAATAGGTGCGTCTACATCTATTTAAATCCCATTTATTTTTAATAACTACTGAGGCTAAGCTTTGCGTGATAGGTGAGAAGTTGGTTTAAATCTTGATTTATCTCTCGGTTGACTAGTAAAATATTGTCATTCTGCTCAAGTGAAGAAAAGCCCCATCGAAAATGTCACACTTATTTAGCTTTTCTTAAAACTAAGTGTACACCTCTGGGGCACTTTCTTCCAGGGTCTTAAGCACCTGTGATTTGCCAGCTTTTAGTTTGCTGGTATATTCCATTCCTCCAACATGTGGGAGTACATATGTGTCCAAAGGCCTACGGTGACCAAAAGGCCAATGCTTACTCTGTCAATCACAGAGAAATTCTCATCTTAAGTGGGAATCATTTGTCCTTCTAGCTAAGTGTCTTTGGCAATATATGCTATTTATAAATCAAAGGCATCTGGCTCTGAATGGAGGCTAATTACAACCACAATAAAAATAATAAATACAAACTGGTTAGCAGGAGGGTCTCCAGTATGAGCAAAAACAATTACGTCAATAGGCCTACCTTAACACGGAAGTTAATGAGACTATCAGGCTGTCGATCAAGGACCTCACAAAGACATTTTAAAATTAAATCCACAAGGCACTGCTGTCCCTAGTACTTCCCATAGGTCCCTCCTTCCATTGATCTTGAGGGTCCCCTCTTGACCTCAGTGGCCCAGAACAACACTTCTGGGGTTTTCCCACAATCATCTGCTGCTTCTTATTCCTTGTTCCACAGTTGGGGTAACCTCTAACTCTCAGTCTTGCTTAGTTACGGGGAACTTCGTGTCTCTCACCAGACTTAATCTAAGAACCCCGAAGTCTCTCTTTTACTAGGTTTTACCTGAACAACAGTGGAAGCAATTTGTCTCTTAAACTCACTCCCTGAGCTTTACGGTTCACACCCTGCCCAGTTGTGTCTTCTTATTACGAGGAAAGAAAATCCACTATTACTCGAAGTAAGGAAAACAAGATTCCAGGTTGAGACAGCCCCTTTCTTCCAAAAGCCTGAAATATCAGGTGAGGGGTTCTTTCAATCTGTTCAGAGTTTAGTCAGCACATTTTGGTTATTCTGGACCCAGAAAATCCTCAGAAACCAGGGTCCATTATGTAGGGTCAGACAGATGGACATAGATGTTGATCAAACAGGAATTAAGGAGGATTGAGGAAATCCAACCAATTTCACCTGGAGATCTCTGTGGCCATCCATCTTTTCCGCCATCTGCTCCAAATTTGGACCTATGCCCTGAGAGGCAAAAGAAAAATCCATCCATCTTAAAAGTCCATTCAGGTGAAATGCCATTAAATTGCATTATTGTCCAGAATTGCAGAGAGAAACATTTCTTTTCTAGTTTATCTGGCAGCCATCAGTTGTTCCTCATTACCTTGAGAGAAGCATCTGGTTTATGCTCTAGAATAAAATACCTCACAATCTATCAAAATCAAACCCCTAAGAGCTAATACTGAAAGGAAGGACGGCCCTTTACTTGTTGGAGGTGGGTGGATTCATGCTTTCCTATGAAGTTCATATTCTGGCGGACTTATCTTTGGGAGCCGCATTCCCTGGGTGAACAGGAACCCAATCGTCATAACTGTTTTATGATTTTAAGCATTCCACATTAGCATAAATTAAAGCACATTCATATGGCTTCTATTGTTCAAGACGACAGCCACCTCACTGTAAAATATTATTCTTCCTGAGGTTCTCAGATACCTCTGTTAACATGTCCGGAATCCACAGGCATTCTCACATTTTTCCTGCAGTTGTTTGTGCTCTGATACAGAGTCTAGACACAGCACAGAAATAGAGGGAGGTCCTTCCACAATGTTTTTAGACCAAAGAGGATAAAAAATGACTTAAAACACACTGGATTTTAGGACACTTCAAGTAAGATTTCTTTCGCTATATCCTAATCTCACTTCATAAGAAATAGGTATATTCCTAAACCACCTAACGTAAGCCACATTGTAATAAAGCAAAGCTCATTATTTAAAGGAATTCCCTCTCCTTCTCTCTCTCTCTCTGTCTGCTTAGTTCACATAAATAAACATATATTCAAACCATTTTAAGCCAAAGATCTTATCTTTCTTGGAACAAGTGCTTTGAAATATATTGTTGTTCAACTCCAAATGGTTTCTCCTCTATTTCAGAGTTCTTTGACCTCAACTACATTTGCGTAGGGAGAGAGGAATAGAAAGAAGAATGGGAGGTGGTAGAGAGGGGAGAGAGGAAGAAGGGGAGAGAGGATGGGAGACAGAAAGTGAGTGTGCTCCAGAGAGCTTGCGCAAAGGGTTCAGCCTACAGTTTCCCTCAATTAGCATGTGTCCTTGGATGAGGGTGCTAAAGGAGGTGTGTCTGCTCTCTCCTCAGCCTGGCTCAGCTCTCTTGTAAATCACATAGTATAAGCATCTTGATATGCTCAGTAGACATGTATATTTTACACAACATGCCGCAACTAAAAAAGAAACTCTCTAATCCAACACATATAGTAGCTTGGATTGGGTTGACAATCTAAAAAAAAAAAAAACTGGTTAAAGCATGGAATCATAAAAATGATACTCTTGTTATATATATCAACTGACATTTATTCATAGATATTTAAATATATGAGCGTACACTCATTCACAAATTTGGTACAGGAGCAATGCCTTGTCTTTGATGATGGGTCCAACTGTCTGGAATTCCCAATTGTCTTTCCTGTATAAACCAGAGATCTACTACGATTTTCAGGTTTAGTTTCTTAAAGAAGAAAACAACCCCCAAACAACTGAAAAGCAATCTGACTGGGGAAGCTGCCTAGATTTCTATAAATTTTCCCCTAATCTTTTAGAATTATCTTGTTTATACTTAATTTGGCCACAGTTTTTGGTTTTTAAAATCAAATTCATCATTGACAAGTCTTTCCAAGACAACAGTATAGTTTTCATAGAAACACCTCTCCTTTTCACACTCATATATATCTGTTTACATAATATTTAGCTACATGTCCTAAATGGAAAAAGTACAACTGGCATAAACAGGTTTGGCAACAAGCAACTCTCAACTGGCTTCCAACTGAACTGACTGGAGAAGGAGGAGGGCCCACAAGAGACCAGCTGACTACCCCAGCATGCCACAGACATCTGGCACTTGCCAGAGGGAAAAGAGCACAGCTTAATGGCTGAGTGGATCCAATGAGCTTCTCTGTACCTCATCAGAGGCTCATCCAAAGAAATACCTAATGATCTATTCCAATAATGGAGGGGGGAAAATGACCAAGTTGGACCTAGGGAGGAACTGTAGGTCGGTCTCTAACTTGGTGCCTTCCTAAGACTTTGAAGGATAATTTGGGCTTAATTTTTTTTTTTTTTTTGCCATTTGGAAGATATATATATATATTTTTTGGTCTGCTTAATTTTTATCTTACAGACTATTGGATAAGCCTCCTCATAAGATGCAATAAGTAACACTGCTATAAACAGGACAGAAAGAAAAAGTAGCTGTGCTTTTGGCTAAACAGAAAGAAAAATGAAAAGACAGGATATACATTATATAAGTATATAAATATATAAGTCTATACTATACAGGTATGTATATACTTTTAAATATATAGTATATTATATGTAAAAGTACATATACTATGTATTTTAAAGTATATGTAGGGCTTCCCTGGTGGCTCAGTGGTTAAGAATCCGCCTGCCAGTGCAGGGGACGCGGGTTCGAGCCCTGGTCTGGGCAGATCCCACATGCCGCGGAGCAACTAAGCCCGTGCGCCACAACTGCTGAAGCCCGCGTGCCTAGAGCCCATGCTCCGCAACAAGAGAAGCCACCGCAACGAGAAGCCCGTGCATGGCAACGAAGAGCAGCCCCCGCTTGCCACAACTAGAGAAAGCCCTCGCACAGAAATAAAGACCCAACACAGCCAAAAAGAAATAAATAAATTTATAAAAAAATAAAAAATAAAAAAATAAAGTATATGTATACTATATACTTTCTATAATATATACTATATACTTAAAAGTAACTATTGTATTTATATAAAAGTATATATGTTATACATTTTAAATACATAGTATCTATTATATAAAAATATATACACTTTAAAATACCTAGTATGTTATATATAAAAGTATATATGCTATATATTTTAAAGTATATATACCTGTCTATATATTATATATAATATACTGCCTTTTAGTTATACATGTATATATGTTATATATATAAGTGCATATACAGATGTCTATGGCATATACGTTATGTGTGTGTGTGTATACTTATCTGATGGTGCTTTATGAGGTGTGGAAGTTCACACTGTATCTTAAGATCCTTTGACTAAAAACTTGAATCCGTAAAATTCCAGCTGGATTGAAAAATCGACTTAGTTGCCTTGGTTCAGTACTTCAGATCTCAGTCTATCACTTTACTCATCATTGCTACTATACAGGGTTTGGATAAAAATATTCTGGATGAAAAGTATCTGAGGCTGAATCCAGTCTCAGTGTTGAGGAGTGAAAGCCCTTAATCGTCCATCCTGGCTAATTCCGCTTTGCAATACTTGCAGCTGTGAGGGATGGTATATTTAAAGGGGGTTTTATTTAGCTCTGGAGTTTTATTTATTTATGATTTATTATTTACATCCTGCCTACTTCCATGAAGGATTTGAGGCAGCTTGGCTCTTCAGTTAAGCCCGTCCTAAATCAGTTCAGTCACTTCTCCATCATACTGCTACATCCAACTTCAATGAGTAGTTTTCCCAGTGTGATCAATTAACTCGGACCCCTGTGGTCCGGGCCTTCCACTGAGCAACAAAGGCGGTGCATTTGCAGAGTCTGTGACCTTTGGTTTGCTGCCCAGTGCAGGAAGCCGCCCCAGCAGCACAGGAAATCCTGGACGAACTTCCCAGGGCATCCCCTTTGGAGGCCAAACCTCTCTGGGGGATGCATGGAGTGTGGAGACCCACAGGGTTGTCAGCAGCTCCACATCCTGTGTAGAGGGAGCAGAAAAGTGGTCTCAGGATCCTCCCTGGTGAGAATGTAGGGTATCAGTAAGTGTCCCAACCAGTAGGGGTCTCCACCGATATGTTCTATGATCACACACCCTTCTGTGTGAAGCAAGAGAATAGGTAAAGCCTTGACCCTGGCTACTATGGATCTCCACTCTGTCACGTCTCTGACTTAAATGGAATAAACGCTTACACAAAATTTTTTAAATAGCCATGATAAAAATGGATACCACCAGGGAAGGTGGCAGGTCTCTTGTGAACTGTGAGACAGTTCTCAACCATGACATGTCTCAAATGCATCTCCATAGGCTGTGGAGATATTGATCCCCTCAGCCCTCGAGCAGTCAGGGACGGACGGCCCAGGGTAGCTGGGTGACCCCAGTGTGCTGAACAAATGTTAGCACTTTCTCACATGCCCGGGCACATAAGGGATTGAGAACCAGCCACAGCCATGTGGAACTGCAATCCTAAACATCTCTCTTTTGTACAGAGCCAGAGATAAGATGGATGCTACATTCCCAAGTGTCATTAATACTTCCTTCCCTGATTCCTCACCTATGATATCAGGCCTTCACAAGCACCCTGTGAGCAAGGCATCCCCAATTTACAGGTATGCAAACTGAGCCTCAGAAAAGCCAAGCAACTTGCCCAGAGCCATCTTTTTCAAAGCATCAGACTGGCCCAGTTCTGCTCATTCTCTACTTCCTGCACAGTGTGTAGGACATGCCCAGCCATGAGGTGCACCTAATTCCCCAATCTGACTTCTCTTCTAACGAATAATCTTAACGAATAAAATTAACAGTGGAAATAAAAAATGAAAAGTAAGGACATTATGCTGGGAAGAGTTCCTTGGAGGAAGCCTGTGAATATGGACTGACCCTCATTTGGAGACTGAGTGGACACCACAGTGGGAGCATCACAAATGGCGGAGAGGGCAGGCAATACTGGGTGAGGAGGAGATTCTTCTTGTTGGGCAGGCTGTGATAGGGCCATGGCAACCCAGAGCAGGATGTCATACAAACTTTTGGAAATGTGGGTCTGAGGCTTGGGAGAGGGGCAATCTAAAGATGGGACTTGGCAGTCATTTGCTCAGAGAAGAAGGCTGAAACTTTGGGGCTGGCTAAGGCCTGGCAGGAGAATATAGCCCAGATCCAGACCATGAGGGGGTGTCGCTGAGCCTCTGTGAAAGGTCTGGGAGCTCTGCAGCTCCAGGTTAAAATTTCTAATGAATTAGAAAACAGATAGTTACACCTTCTCTTTAAGCACCTTTCACATCTACTTTGTGGGATTCAATGTAAGAAAATTCTTGATCTCAAGATCCTAGAACCTAAAGCTGAGCTGGGTTGTTAAGGGTATCTTTACCCCGCAGAGCCTCAGCTCCTGAGCTGAACGGAACAATCTTCAGACTATCCACGTCTACCAAATTGCAAAGTAGAACCCAAAGAGGACATTCTCATGCCCAAGGTATAGGTGGGAAAAAGGCTGGCTCTTCATTGGCTGATTTCAAGTCTTCATATGAAGTTTCTTGACATTGTCACTTATTGCACATGGCTGACCTGGACTACAGGTGCAGCTGACCCCTAGGAAGGAGCTGGTGGTCATTTTACATGACTGCACCACTGCAGAGACAGACAGGCGCCCATGCCTTAGTAGAGAACCCAGCACAACTTTGACAGCAAGATTGCAACACTCTCTACAAAAAATCTTGACCACAAAACTAGAAATAGTACTTCCAGCTGACCCCAACTCTTCCCCTCTGAAAACCTAGCATCTGACTTCTCAACTGGCAATGAACAAGCAAGACCAACAGCCCAATCACATTGCTAATTCTAGCTGCCTTGGAAAATAAGGAAGGGGTCAGGGAGGAAATCTGTGCTTACAGGGATGGGAACACAACAGAGTAGTGAGGAAAAGTATCTATGTGAGCCGATAGTGTTACTTACAGAAGGAAAGTTTTACAAACTTATGGTTACCAAAGGGGAAAGGGGTGGGGGATGGATAAATTAGCAGGTTGGGATTAACATATATACACTACTATATATAAAATAGATAACCTTGGGCTTCCCTGGTGGCACAGTGGTTGAGAGTCCGCCTGCCGATGCAGGGGACACGGGTTCATGCCCCGGTCCGGGAGGATCCCACATGCCGCGGAGCGGCTGGGCCCGTGAGTCATGGCCGCTGAGCCTGCGCCGGAGCCTGTGCTCCACAACGGGAGAGGCCACAACAGTGAGAGGCCCGCGTACCGCAAAAAAAAAAAAAAAAAAAAAAAGATAACCATAAAGGACCTACTGTATAGCACAGGGAACTATACTCAATATTTTGTAATAACCTATAAGGGAAAAGAATCTGAAAAAGAATATATACAACTGAGTCACTGTGCTGTACACCTGAAACTAACACAACATTGTGAATCAACTATACTTCAAAAAAAAAAAAAAGGAGAAGGATTAGCTGATTATCAGTTTTAGTTTCTCATTACACCACAGATAGGTGGTAAGTGGATTAATTTGCTTCAGTGGCCAATGTACCTGGAATATTTATAGTAAAATATTTTAATGGCTAAAAACTTGTAATTTATCACTGTAAGTTTAGTGAAGAAATTGAAAAATGATCACACTACAGGTGCTAAACACATCTATAGATTAGATGGAATGCATGCATTCCTATAAAAGGCATCCTGAATACCAGTCAATCTGGCACTGACTCCCACTGGAAAATAGTTGTTAAGCTTCTCCAGGGGATGGAGAAATGGAATATAATCAGGTTATTTGTCACCTTCCCCTGTGGCTTAGCAAAATATGAGGAAGCACATAAAAAGCTAGTCACAGAATCAGCTTTACAATGATTTTTGCTACTTATTTTAAAGCACATCTACACAAGTGTCTCAGCATCACCCGCTATCTTAGCAGGCCAGGTTCATGCCCGTCTGGTATGTCAAGAGCTACCACCTCCAGATAAGGCAAGTTCAAACTCAAGGGGAAAAGTCCGGGAAACAGTGACCTATGGAAGAGACCCATACAGGAGTCCACCGCACTGAGAACAGAAGCCTCTCCAAAGGTGCACGTTGGGAAGAGAAGACTTGACAGCTTCAGATCAGAGTATCTCTCCATGTCAGCAGGGAACAGTACACAGTGAAAAACAATCTAGACAGAGTGACACGATATGAAAATCTACTGAAATGGTGAAGGGTAAAAACCGAAACCAAAGGTTACCAGAGAGTTGAATTCTACAGTAAGGAAAGTTAAAGGGTAAGAATCTAACCAATTCTGCCCATCTAATTTGTATTCATTTTTCCATGTCCACTAGCTTCCTCAATAATACTCATTATAATAATAATACATATGTATTGATCATTTATTATATGCCAAGCACTCCTAAGCACTTTCCACGTATCAACTCCTTTCCTCATCAAAACAAACCTATGAGGCAAATTCTATTAATATCTCCATTTTACAGATGACAACATTGAAGCAGAGAGGTCAAATAAATTACCCAATGTCACACACCTAGTAAGAGGTAAAGCCCGGATTTCCAGACATTTTGGCTCCAGAGCCTTTGCACGTAACCGCTCTGCTTCACTGTCTCTCAACGAGGAGGAATGTCCAAAGGAGAGAAAAAGAAAAAAAAAACAATGGCAGTGAATACAATAGGCTCCCTAAATTGCTGGAATAAATTCAGTCTACCAGTTCCTGCTACTCTGAGCCTGTCATCCCCAAGGAAAGTGGATGCCATGATTGCCCTCTCCCACACCAGCATCCATCCTCCCTCACCCCCACTGTAGGGAGGACATGGGATTTGGGCAGACTGATTTATCGAGGTGGTCTCTGAAAAAGCATATCTTCTACATGTAAAGCAACAAACCGGCATTTTTGTTCTATGGATTAGCCTCCTCTGAACTTGGGAAGTGTAAGTCTTCCCAGATCATCCATGAGGTAACTGATCAAATCAACCTTCAGATCTACAAAGCTGAAGATCAGATCAGTCTACAAAGAAAAGAAGCAAAGAAAAGCAGTGTCCCTTGAAGCCCAACCTGAAATAGTCATTCTAATGAATAGCCTAATTCGCTTCTCCAAGAGAGAATAAAAATAAACACCATTTACTGAACACTTCCTATTACTGAGGATCTATTTCATAGGCCATCTTCCTCGTGCATTCTTCTGTGCTCTCCCCGGAGAGGGGGCAGGAGTCTACTAGCCATGGAGTGAAGGCTGGCAGTTCCCAAGTATCACAGGTCAACACTGCTTCTAGGACAAAATTTATACTGGCCTGTGGTTTAATAAGAAAAATCTGGACAACCCAATATGAGTTTTTCTGGAAGCTCTATGTGTGTGGTATAGAAGACTCTCCTTTATTCTGAGATTATATTCTTCCTACTTCTGGTGCTGAAATATCTTTTCTTTTATGAAAAGATTATAACATTATATGACAATTTTTCTACTGCTGTTTTTAATATCCTTACTTCCCAAGATGAAAGCTAACAACCCTATGCTGAGCCTCCTGAATTAAAAAAAAAAAAATTGTTGTTAGATCATAAAATACCAAAGTGTAGGGTTCCTAGCCCGGGGGCTGACATCCTGGGTTTTGCTTGACCTCAACCACAGAGAAAATTTAGAAGACAAGGAGACAATTGGGTGGCTGGAATGTCCCCTGTGCTGATGTCTTCCCTGCTAAGTTCCTAGCTGACCTCCAGTTACTCCCTTAGTCCCCGGTGGCTGCTACCAATAGGGTTTCCCTATCCTTCCTGGCCAAGCTGACGTGCTGGGCAGAGTTCAGGACACAGCTTTAACTGTGGTTTCCTGATTAGCAGAGAGACTCCAGTTAGGCAGGAAGGAGTTCAAGTTTGAATATTATATGTCATAGTCATCTACCAGTTCTTAGGAATGACTACATCAACAGAAATGACCTGGAGCAAAAGAGTATTCCTGAGAAGATCCCCAACAACTCAGAGAGAGACTCTTGTCACTGCACTTCATCTTTTGTGTCTTCTTTTGACAAGAAAGTGACACATTTAAGACTCAGTTACTCTAAAATGTCATTTAAGCCAAACAATATTTGAGAAGGTTAACGGTGATTGAGAGACATGAGTGCTAACAGGAACCAGACAAAACATCTACATGACTTCCTGGCTAAGGAAGAGCGTGATGAGAAGAGACCCCAAAACAGGAGTCAGGAAATGGGGTAGTTGAGTGGTTCTGCCATTAGATTGCCTTCGAATCTTAGGAGAAACCATTCTCAGGTCTTCTACTTCCTCACCTGCAAAATAAGATGGCTGGTCACTCTGCATCCTAAAATTCCCTGATTCTGTTCATAGTCTGGAGAAAAGAACAAAGGACCTTCGTGTGTCAAGAAGGATTGTGAGAAATAATACTGAAAACAAAACCTTGAAGGTAAAGTGGAAAGTTCCTCAGGGGTCTCAAGGCCCTGATCAGACACTGATGAAAGATGAGCCCCAGGATCGGAGCCCCAGGAACACCTCCAGAGGGGTTCTCCCCGGAACAAGCTTCCAGCCAGAGCTGAGAAATGAAGCATAGGGCCTGTATTGCTGAGACCAAGAGGGAGAAGGTAAGGAAGAGAGCAGGAAGAAAATAGGAGGGAAAGAAACATAGAAAAGGCAAAGGCCTAAAATAAGTGGGATCCTATGAGTATCAAAGAGTATGTGAGGAGAGAGCATGGATGAGTAGAACTCTGTAAGAGGTTGATAGCATATGGGGGAGGAGTGGAGAAGAAAGAAGAGAAAGCTGAAAAGAGAGACAGGGCAGAAGAGCAGAGGGTGAGCAAAGAAAGAAGGAGAAAAGATAATCAAGACCTCTGCCTCTCATTTTGAATACAAGTAGAACTTCTTAACTCTCCCATCACCCATTCATCAAAAAAAGTCACCAGATGTGAGGTCCCAGGGCATCCTGCCAAATTAAATAGAGAAAAGCTGCACCCTTACAAGATAGTATCATTTTCTATAATTCAGTGCACGCAGAGGCAGCCCATCTACACACAGATATGGAAGAAAAAAGTCCACAAAGGGTCCATAGCCTTAAAAAAGAAAAAAAAAAAAAGATTCTGGTCTAAGCTATCCAGAAATAGAACATTTTGATTACAAAATAAAAACTAGGTCAATAAGATAATGGACATGATTTAAATGAAAATCACAGTATTTGTAATGGGCTAAAAATGGTATCAATATTACTGCAGAGAAGGAATATAATTAAATGTATTTTTAAACAGCAGCTCCCCGACCCAGCCCTACAAATCCCAGACCGCCACCAGTATTTCTCCACCTCATCGCAGAGGAATGTGCTGGCATGCCACAAGTTGGTCTGAAGAATGCAGAGTTTCCTACTACTTTAGAAGATCCCAAATGACACTGGTGAGCTACATTCTTTCACTCATAGATCACTGTGATTCATTTATAAAGCAAAGAAATGGAAAGGTTAGAGATCTGACCATTTCATTCTTTTACCATTTTGACTATATGGCCAGGAAATATGCAATGGAGGTCTGACTGCCACAGTTCTCTCTGGTCCACTGAAACCAGGAGAATTCCAGACCATCATATGAGGTGGTTATAGATCCTAGGAGTTTAGCACAGGCTAGGAATTAAGATAAAGGGTGGAAGTGTAAATTTCTGGTTTTCTTTCTACAATTTGCGGTGTGAACTTGCAGAGAACTTTAACTCCTGAGTATAATTTATCTTCTAAACCCTCACATGGAAGGAAGGAGGCAAAAAGGAGCAAGATGAATTAGCCGGAAGGAATAATGTTCTGCACAGTGAAGACAATTACTACAATAAGCACACAGAAGTCCTTGGGCATTTCCTCCGATGTCTATACAGAAGCCAAGTCCTAGGACTTTGTTTATGAGGAAATATCAACAGCCCTTCCAAATTTGGGAGGCCTTCAGAGGTCAAATAAAGATTAAGTTGAATATATTACCACTCTGGAATATATATGCATACACATATAATGTATAGTATTCCTTATTTAAGGACATTGCATCAATATTTATATCATGGATATCTCAAATAAGCTATCAGCACGACTACATATACATATTAATCATCCAGAAGAGATTATTTACAAAATCTCTTCGTGGGTAGTGCATTTCTACTAGTAAGTTTTTAAAAAGAATCAACTCTTTAATATGCTTAAATTCCCACACACCAATTTAGTTGCAAGGCATTCATTCATCCGTAGAAAGCATAAGCTTACCTCCCATAAGGAAAATCTGTTAAATGACAACTGAACTTGTCAAACAAAAGAAGAGTAGAGAACTTAGTCATTTTATGTTACAACTCATGTAACTGAACTTCCTCAGGGCAATTAAGTGTGTGTGTAAAATATCATTAAGGTAGTGTCCACTTCACCCCCTCTTTACTTTGAGCATTATAATAAAAGGCATTTCAATAAGCAGTGAGTTGACAGATATCATAGCCATGATATGTCACTTTCTGTAAGTGACATAAGGAGCTCTAAAGGCCTGGTATTCTGAGTCAAGTGAAATAAGTCACTATAATAGGTCTTAAGGAATTCTAAACCAAGAGAAAGGCCAAAAATTTAAGGATCATCTGAGCTCATCCTATCACTCTCGGGGTTGTTCTTATTTATAGTTCCTCCCTATCACCAGGGCCTCTAAACCTTGAAACGGAAATAGTGAAGCAAAAGTATGGCAAGGGTTGCCGCAGACAGGGGAAACTTCTGCAATATCCAGAAAGCACGGAGCTCAGTTTTTCAGATGAAAAGCACTCAGTATCGGTTTTAACTCTGACCTTCCACAACCTCAGTCTGGAGATCCTGATAGGGATGAAAGAAAAGAACTAAAAGGCCAATCAAGTAAAAACTACAGAAAGAATGCTCAGTTCAGGCATATGACATGGGCATGCCTCTCTCTGTTCCGTGAGTCTGGTGGGGGGGAAATGGATTATTTATAGGGGAAGGGAAGGAGGATGACAAAATAAGCTCTTGACAAAGAGGATAAAAGCTTATGCTGGGGGCTTCCCTGGTGGCGCAGTGGTTGGGGGTCCGCCTGCTGATGCAGGGGACACGGGTTCATGTCCCGGTCCGGGAGGATCCCACATGCCACAGAGCGGCTGGGCCCGTGAGCCATGGCCGCTGAGCCTGGGCGTCCGGAGTCTGTGCTCCGCAGCAGGAGGGACCACAACAGTGAGAAGCCCGCGTACCGCAAAAAAAAAAAAAAAAAAGCTTATGCTGGGAAAAGGCATCGCAGTCATTTGCACTCTCATGGGATGAACTTGGTCTAGCAGTGACTTGGGCATATTCTGGCTTCTCAGCAGGGAGGAACCAGCTGGGGCCTGGGGAAACTGGTGTTTTGGGAGAAACAGCTGCTTGAGCACGAGGGTCGGAAGGAAGTCCTCTTCCCTACTGCCAACCCACAAGACACAGAACTGTAATCCAGTCTCAGGAGCTACTATAATGAGACAAAGGGGGACAAGATTGAGTCAGTGCCGATTAGTGACCCAAGAGTTTGACAATGGGACCATGCCAACAAATGCAAGAAGGGAAAACACCAGCCAGTAACAGTGGGATCCTCATCTAACAACAGGACTTGGGGAAGGAATTCTAATTTTATCTATTTAAGCAACTATTAATTACTTATACAGGTTTAGGAACAGGATGGACTGGTGAGTCAATAAGGGATGTAAAGGTTTCTCTATAAACAGTATGTAAACCCTCTATTCCAAGTCTTTTATCTGATAAAAGTTGTGAGTCTGACGGATTTAATTCACTTTCATTCTCTTCTGTCAACTTGTCAGTGAACTACTAGAGAGGAGGTAAGTGGGAAGACAAGAAACTTCTCTCTAGAGCAATCTTCCCGTTAGTAAGAGTTCTCGATAACCCTTCCCATTACCCTATTTGTACGTTATAAGCCAGTAAGAATAATAGAAAACCTTCTCCTCCTTTTTAATAGCTATTCTTTCCAATGGCTAGAAGTCTGAATAGACTAGGAACTAATACCGAGTATATCAACACTGGCCATTTTAATGGGAAAAAATATGAAATATATACATTCATGTACATGGAAATCCTACATTATAAAAGCAGGCAAGATGATTATGTGTGACAAATACTTACAGTCAAATGAGAAAAAGTAGAAAAAAGTTCCCCCTTCTAAACTAATCTTTTTCCAGCGTACAATTCTCCTAAATTCTGACATTTATACTTGCTTCAAAAAACAATTTAAGTCAACACTTCCCACTCTGTTATTCTACCCTGAGGCATAAAAATTTATTAAATAGCCTAAAAATGCTTTCATGCACAAGGAGCAGGCAAAAACTGACTTGCACCATGACAAGGTCAAGCTATAGCCTGACTTCTACCCCGTCCTTGTGCTGGCACCACACTAACCTTCAGTTCTGCTTGCCCACTCTCTCTCCCTACCTTCCCCCTTCTTTGAGAACCACACCAAAGCCTCCCAGTGGTGACCACCACCACACTATGCCAGTGTCTTCAAAACACCTTCTCTGTTTCAACAACATCACAGTCAGAATTACATGTTCCTCTCCTGCTCAACGCCTCCTTCCCAAAACAGGACCCTGCAAATTCCTAAAACCTCTGTCCCACTCTTTTTTTTTCTCGTTGATTCTTTTTTTTTTTTAACATCTTTATTGGAGTATAATTGCTTCACATTTTTGTGTTAGTTTCTGCTGTATAACAAAGTGAATCAGCTATGCATATACATATATCCCCATATCTCCTCCCTCTTGCGTCTCCCTCCCACCCTCCCTATCCCACCCCTCTAGGTGGTCACAAAGCACCAAGCTGATCTCCCTGTGCTATGTGGCTGCTTCCCACTAGCTATCTCTTTTACATTTGGTAGTGTATATAAGTCCATGCCACTCTCTCACTTCGCCCCAGCTTACCCTTCCCCTGCTGTGTCGTCAAGTCCATTCTCTACATCTGTGTCTTTATTCCTGTCCTGCCCCTAGGTTAGCCAGAACCTTTTTTTTTTTAGATTCCATATATATATGTGTTAGCATACGGAATTTATTTTTCTCTTTCTGACTTACTTCACTCTGTATGACAGTCTCTAGGTCCATCCACCTCACTACAAATAACTCAATTTCGTTTCTTTTTATGGCTGAGTAATATTCCATTGTATATATGTGCTACATCTTCTTTATCCGTTCATCTGTCCATGGACACTTAGGTTGTTTCCATGTCCTGGCTATTGTAAACAGTGCTGCAATGAACATTGTGGTACACGACTCTTTTTGAGTTACGGTTTTCTCAGGGTATATGCCCAGTAGTAGGATTGCTGGGTCATATGGTAGCTCTATTTTTAGTTTTTTAAGGAACCTCCATACTGTTCTCCATAGTGGTTGTATCAATTTACATTCCCACCAACAGTGCAAGAGGGTTCCCTTTTCTCCATACCCTCTTCAGCATTTATGGTTTGTAGATTTTTTTGATGATGGCCTTTCTGACCGGTGTGTTGTGACACCTCATTGTAGTTTACATTTGCATTTCTGTAATGATTAGTGATGTTGAGCATCCTTTCATGTGTTTGTTGGCAATCGGTATATCTTCTTTGGAGAAATGTCTATTTAGGTCTTCTGCCCAGTTTTGGATTGGGTTGTTTGTTTTTTTCATATTGAGCTGCATGAGCTGTTTGTATATTTTGGAGAGTAATCCTTTGTCAGTTGCTTTGTTTGCAAATATTTTCTCCCATTCTGAAGGTTGTCTTTTCATCTTGTTTATGGTTTCCTTTGCTGTGCAAAAGCTTTTAAGTTTCATTAGGTCCCATTTGTTTATTTTTGTTTTTATTTCCATTTCTCTAGGAGGTGGGTCAAAAAGGATCTTGTTGTGATTTATGTCATAGTGTTCTGCCTATGTTTTCCTCTAGGAGTTTGATAGTGTCTGGCCTTACAGTTAGGTCTTTAATCCATTTTGAGTTTATTTTTGTGTATGGTGTTAGGGAGTGTTCTAATTTCATTCTTTTACATATAGCTGTCCAGTTTTCCCAGCACCACTTATTGAAGAGGCTGTCTTTTCTCCACTGTATATTCCTATTTTTTTTCAATAATTTTATTTATTTATTTTTGGCTACGTTGGGTCTTCATTATTGCGTGTGGGCCTTCTCCAGTTGTGCGAGCAGGGGGCTACTCTTGTTGCAGTGTGCGGGCTTCTCATTGCAGTGGCTTCTCTCACTGTGGAGTATTGGCTCTAGTCACGTGGGCTTCAGCAGTTGTGGCTTGCGGGCTCAGTAGTTGTGGCACACGGTCTCCAGAGCGCAGGCCCAGTAGCTGTGGCGCATGGGCCCAGCTGCTCCGAGGCATGTGGGACCTTCCCGGGTCAGGGCTCAAACCAGTGTCCCCTGCATTGGCAGGCGGACCCTCAACCACTGCGCCACCAGGGAAGCCCCTCCACTGTATATTCTTGCCTCCTTTATCAAAGATAAGGTGACTATATATGCGTGGGTTTATCTCTGGGCTTTCTATCCTGTTCCATTGATCTATATTTCTGTTTTTGTGCCAGTAGCATACTGTCTTGATTACTGTAGCTTTGTAGTATAGTCTGAAGTCGGGAAGCCTGATTCCTCCAGCTCCGTTTTTTGTTTTCAAGATTGCTTTGGCTATTCGGGGTCTTTTGTGTTTCCAAACACATTGTGAATTTTTTTGTTCTAGTTCTGTGAAAAATGCCATTGGTAGTTTGATAGGGATTGCTCTGTATTTGTAGATTGCTTTGGGTAGTATAGTCATCTTCACAATGTTGATTCTTCCAATCCAAGAACGTGGTATATCTCTCCATCTCTGTGTATCAACTTTAATTTCTTTCATCAGTGTCTTATAGTTTTCTGCATACAGGTCTTTTAACTCCTTAAGTAGGTTTATTCCTAGGTATTGTATTCTTTTTGTTGCAGTGGTAAATGGGAGTGTTTCCTTAATTTCTCTTTCAGATTTTTCATCATTAGTGTATAGGAATACAAGAGATTTCTGTGCATTAATTTTGTATCCTGCTACTTTATCCACTTCATTTATTAGCTCTAGTAGTTTTCTGGTAGCATCTTTAGGATTCTCTATGTATGGTATCATGTCATCTGCAAACAGTGACAGTTTTACTTCTTCTTTTCTGATTTGGATTCCTTTTATTTCTTTTTGGCTAAAACTTCCAAACTATATTGAATAATAATGGTGAGAGTGGGCAACCTTGTCTTGTTCCTGATCTTAGTGGAAATGGTTTCAGTTTTTCAACATTGAGAATGATGTTGGCTGTGGGTTTGTCATATATGGCCTTTATTATGTTGAGGTAAGTTCCCTCTATACCTACTTTCTGGAGAGTTTTTATTGTGAATAGTTGTTGAATTTTGTCAAAAGCTTTTTTTGTGTCTATTGAGACGATCATATGGTTTTTCTCCTTCAATTTGTTAATATGGTGTATCACATTGATTGATTTGCGTATATTGAAGAATCCTTGCATCCCAGGGATAAACCCCACTTGATCATGGTGTATGATCCTTTTAATGTGCTGTTGGATTCTGTTTGCTAGTATTTTTTTGAGGATTTTTGCATCTATGTTCATCAGTGATATTGGCCTGTAGTTCTCATTTTTTGTGACATCTTTGTCTAGTTTTGGTATTAGGGTGACGGTGGCCTCGCAGAATGAGTTTGAGACTGTTCCTGCCTCTGCTGGTGTTAGCTCTTCTGTAAATGTTTGGTAGAATTCGCCTGTGAAGCCATCTGGTCCTGGGCTTTTGTTTGTCGGAAAAGTTTTAATCACAGTCTCAATTTCAGTGCTTGTGATTGGTCTGTTTATATTTTCTATTTCTTCCTAGTTCAGTCTCAGAAGGTTGTGCTTTTCTAAGAATTTGTCCATTTCTTCCAGGTTGTCCATTTTATTGGCATATAGTTGCATGTAGTAATCTCTCATGATCCTTTGTATTTCTGCAGTGTCAGTTGTTACTTCTCCGTTTTCATTTCTAATTCTGTTGATTTGAGTCTTCTCCCTTATTTTCTTGCTGAGTCTGGTTAATGGTTTATCAATTTTGTTTATCTTCTCAAAGAACAAGCTTTTAGTTTTACTGATATTTGCTATCATTTCCTTCATTTGTTTTCATTTATTTCTGATCTGATCTTTATGATTTCTTTCCTTCTGCTAACATTGGAGTTTTTTGTTCTTCTTTCTCTAATTTCTTTAGGTGTAAGGTTAGGTTGTTTATTTGAGATGTTTCTTGTTTCTTGAGGTAGGATTTTATTGGTATAAACTTCCCGTTTAGAACTGCTTTGGCTGTATCCCATAGGTTTTGGGTCCTCGTGTTTTCACTGTCATTTTTTTCTAGGTATTTTTTGATTTCCTCTTTGATTTCTTCAGTGATCTCTTAGTTATTTAGTAGCGCATTGTTTAGCTTCCATGTGTTTGTATCTTTTACAGTTTTTTTCCTGTGATTAATACCTAGTCTCATAGGATTGTGGTCGGAAAAGATACCTGATGTGATTTCAATTTTCTTAAATTTATCAAGGCTTGGTTTGTGACCCAAGATATGATCTATCCTGGAGAATGTTCCATGAGCCCTTGAGAAGAAAGTGTATTCTGTTGTTTTTGGATGGAATGTCCTATAAATATCAGGTAAATCCATCTTGTTTAATGTGCCATTTAAAGGTTGTGTTTCCTTATTTATTTTTACTTTGGATGATCTGTCCATTGGTGAAAGTGGGGTGTTAAAGTCCCCTACTACGATTGTGTTACTGTCGATTCCCCCTTTTATGGCTCTTAGCCTTATGTATTGAGGTCCTCCTATGTTGGGTGCATAAATATTTACAATTGTTATATCTTCTTCTTGGATTGACCCCTTGATCATTATGTAGTGTCCTTCTTTGTCTCTTGTAATAGTCTTTTTTTTTTTTACAACTTTATTGGAGTATAATTGCTTCACAATGGTGTGTTAGTTTCTGCTTTATAACAAAGTGAATCAGTTATACATATACATCTGTTCCCATATCCCTTCCCTCTTGCGTCTCCCTCCCTCCCACCCTCCCTATCCCACCCCTCCAGGCGGTCACAAAGCACTGATCTGATCTCCCTGTGCTATGTGGCTGCTTCCCACTAGCTATCTACCTTACGTTTGGTAGTGTATATATGTCCATGCCTCTCTGTTGTTTTGTCACAGCTTATCCTTCCCCCTCCCCATATCCTCAAGTCCATTCTCAAGTAGGTCTGTGTCTTTCTTTCTGTTTTACCCCTAGGTTCTTCTTGTAATAGTCTTTATTTTAAAGTTTATTTTGTCTGATATGAGAATTGCTACTCCAGCTTTCTTTTGATTTCCATTTGCATGGAATAGCTTTTTCCATTCCCTCACTTACAGTCTGTATGTGTCCCTAGGTCTGAAGTGGGTGCCTTGCAGACAGCATATATACAGATCTTGCTTTTGTATTCATTCAGCCTGTCTATGTCTTTTGGTTGGAGCATTTAATCCGTTTACATTTAAGGTAATTATCAATATGTATGTTGCTATTCCCATTTTCTTAATTGTTTTGGGTTTGTTATTGGACGTCTTTTCCTTCTCTTGTGTTTCCTGCCTAGAAAAGCTCCTTTAGCATTTGTTGTAAAGCTGGTTTGGTGGTGCTGAATTCTCTTAGCTTTTGCTTTTCTGTAAGGGTTTTAATTCCTCCATTGAATCTGAATGAGATCCTTGCTGTGTAGAGTAATCTTGGCTGTAGGTTTTTCCCTTTCATCACTTTAAATATGTCCTGCCACTCCCTTCTGGCTTGCAGAGTTTCTGCTGAAAGATCAGCTGTTAACATTATGGGGATTCCCTTGCATGTTATTTGTTGCTTTCCCCTTGCTGCTTTCAGTATTTTTTCTTTGTATTTAATTTTGATAGTTTGATTAATATGTGTCTTGGCGTGTTTCTCCTTGGATATATCCTGTATGGGACTCTCTGTGCTTCCTGGACTTGATTCACTATCTCCTTTCCCATATTAGGGAAGTTTTCAACTATAATCTCTTCAAATATTTTCTTCGTCCCTTTCTTTTTCTCTTCTTCTTTTGGGACCCCTATAATTCGAATGTTGGTGCATTTAATGTTGTCTCAAAGGTCTCTGCGACTGTCCTCAACTCTTTCATTCTTTTTTCTTTATTCTGCTCTGCGGTAGTTATTTCAACTATTTTATCTTCCAGGTCAATTATCCGTGCTTCTTCCTCAGTTATTCTGCTATTGATTCCTTCTAGAGAATTTTAAATTTCATTTATTGTGTTGTTTATCATTGTTTGTTTGCTCTTTAGTTGTTCTAGGTCCTTGTTAAACATTTCTTGTATTTTCTGCATTCTATTTTCAAGATTTTGGATCATCTTTACTATCATTATTCTGAATGCTTTTTTTTTTTTTTTTTTTTGTGGTACGTGGGCTTCTCACTGCTGTGGCCTCTCCCGTTGCGGAGCACAGGCTCCGGATGCGCAGGCTCAGCGGCCATGGCGCACGGACCCAGCCGCTCCACGGCATGTGGGATCTTCCCAGACCGGGGAACGAACCCGTGTCCCCTGCATCGGCAGGCGGACTCTCAACCACTGTGCCACCAGGGAAGCCCCATTACTCTGAATTCTTTTTCAGGTAGGCTGCCTATTTCCTGTTCATTTGTTTGGTCTGCTGGGTTTTTACCTTGCTCCTTCATCTGCTGTGTATTTCTCTGTCTTCTCGTTTTGCTTAATTTACTGTGTTTGGGGTCTCCTTTTTGCAGGCTGCAGGTTCGTAGTTCGTGTTGTTTTTGGTGCCTGCTCCCAGTGGATAAGGTTGGTTAAGTGGGTTGTGTAGGCTTCCTGGTGGAAGGGACTGGTGCCTGTGTTCTGGTGGATGACACTGGATCTTGTCTTTCTGGAGGGCAGGACCGCATCTGGTGGTGTGTTTTGGGGTGTCTGTGATCTTAGCCTGGTTTTAGGCAGCCTCTCTGCTAAGGGGTGGGGTTGTGTTCCTGTCTTGCTAGTTGTTTGGAATGCAGTGTCCAGCACTGGAGCTTGCTGCTCGTTGAGTGGAGCTGGGTCTTAGCATTGAGACAAAGATGTCTGGGAGAGCTCTCACTGACTGATATTATGTGGGGCCAGGAGGTCTCTGGTGGTCCAATGTCCTGAACTCGGCTCTCCCACCTCAGAGGCTCAGGCCTGACAGCTGGCTGGAGCACCAAGACCGTTTTGGGAAGTCTGAGGTCTTCTGCCAGCATTCAGTAGGTGTTCTGAAGGAGGTGTTCCACATGTAGATGTATTTTTCATGTATTTGTGGGGAGGAAGGTGATCTCCACGTCTTACTCCTCCACCATCTGGAAGGTCCTCCTGGTTAAGTCTTAAAATGTATGGATTTCTAGCCTCCAAAGAAACTTCTAAAATTCTCGGGCAGCCGTCCTGTCACGGAGTCACCTGAGGGCCAGGCATCCTGTTGGGGGCTCCTCTCCTTGGGCCCAGAGACACCTGAGGGGCGGCCTCCTGTCAGGGGCTTCCCTGTCAGGTGCAGTCGCCTGAGGTCCGGGCGTCTGGTCTGAGTCATGCGGGGTGCTGGGGTACTCGCCTTCTCTGCTTCACAGTTCAGCGTCAGGGGGTTCGGCCAGCTTCTGAGGCCCAGGTTACGGCTTCCACCCAGATTTACACCTGGGACCCACATTTACGACTTGCGGGGGTGGTGTTTATGTCTCCCACGCTTGAATACTCTTGTCAGTCAGCTTCTCTTTCTCTCTTCTGGCTCCTTCCTTCCCCTAAAAACCTTAATAAACCACAACTCATCAAATCATGAGACAACTCCAGGATCACATGTTCAACTGCCCACTTGACAGCCCCACTCGGATGTCTCATAGGCATCTCTAGCTTAATATGTCCAGAACTGAATTCTTGATTTTGGTTGTAAACCCCCAGTATTCCTTCCATGGTCCCCATCTCAATAAACGGTACCACTCACTTACTTAGCGCAAAAGCTTAGAATCACCCCCGACTCCTCTCTGTCTCTCACACCACATATTTCCTCCAACAACAAATTCTGTTGACTCCGCCTTGAAAAATTATCTCCAGAACCCACCGACTTGTCTCCACATCCACCATTGTTATGCTGGTCTAAGCCATCAGCATCCCTCACCTGGAATACTGGAGTAACCTACCTGAGCTCCCCGGTTCCATACTTACTCTTTCACTAAAGTCTATTCTCTGTACCACATTCAGAGTGGTCATTTACAAAGTCCAATGAAATTCACTGTTATCAAACTTTTCCAAAGGCTTCCCATCACACTTAGAATAGAATATAATCCAAAGTTTTACATGGACCGTACGGCTCCTGGTAGCTCCATAGCCTATAAGGTTACGCCTCTAACTTCAATTCCTACCACACTTTGCCTCACTCACTCCACTCCAGTCACTGACTTTGCTACTATTTTTTAAATGCTGTACAATAACTCTGAATGTTTTCTATGCACATGGATTAAATATTATCACTATGCAAATGTTAAATCTATTTATCCATCTACCAACCTGTTTCTCAGATATAGCCTCAGGATACATACTCTGTTTATAAGGCATCTCAAGCTAGATGTCCCTCTGCCAACAGAAATTAGTGCAGAAAGGAGCTGTTTTTCCATCACCAGGCTGGAAGCCTTGAAGTAGCTGCCAACCTCCACTGTACTTCAACCCACAATCAGTCAGCTGCCAAATCCTGCCACGTTCCCCACCACAGAAGTCCTGCTTGGTCCGTCCCTCTTGTTCCCTCTATTCAGTCTTGTGTCTGCCCCACTCATCTCATGCCTGAAATCCCACACCTCCTCCAGTTGCCCCTTTGCTTCCTCATATTGCTGTAACAAGTGTCCTTCCAGAGGGCTGACAAGGGCTTCTCTCTACACTCAAGTTCAGGTCCATGCATCTCAGCCTCCATTCCTGCCTCCTATGGCTTAATCCTTCTACTGCCTTCTACTGTCCCTCTGCTTTCCAGTATGATAGCCACTAGCCACATGTGGCTATTTACATTTCAATTAATTCAAATTTAATAAAACTAAAAATTCAGTTCCTCAGCTGAGCTAGTCACAGTTCAGGTGCTCAGTGGCCACATGTGACTGGTGGGTACCCTGTCAAGCAGCACAGCTATTCAATTAATTGAATATTAATTCAGTTTATATCTTTTTTGATGCTTGCTCAGCTGTTACACCCTACTATCTGCTCAGTAAAGTTTACTATTTTAGACTGAATGCTCTTGGGGGCAAGGCCAATAGTTAATGATGCCAAGCATAGAGAGCTCTTTAAAAAGTATGTTTTAATAAGGGTAATAGCATAGTGGGAAAGCACTTAGGCTTTGGAATTACCCTGCATCTGAGTTCCTTTTCTGCCACTTGCTAGCCAGGGACCTTGGGCAAGTTATTTAATCCCTCATCATTCTTGGTTTAAGCATCTGTAAAACAGAGAAAATAATAACTGTCTTCCTCATAGGGTTGTTGTGATAATCAAATGAGATCAGACCTGTTCATCTCTTAGCAATGTTTGATACATGACGACCCCTCACTTATGTCAGCTGCTGCTGATGATATCAGTTATTTTCAATAGTTGTAAACAAAATAAACTTCAATACTTGAGGAAGTTGGAAGCAAGATGAAAGAGAAATCCTGAATACAATTGCTCTTCTTAGAGAGTCAAATGAATATCTTCACATACAATGTGATGGATATTACTTAAATATCACACTGTGGAAAATATGTATCAGAGTAACATAAATTTGAACATTTCCATTCTGCTTCTTGTATAAAAGCTGCATAGAGTTTCCAGTTCTTTGGAAAATTTATTTCAGGGACAGTGGAACCTTGCTTGGCAAGTGAAACAACTTTCCATTAGTTAAATGCAAGAAGGATGATTTCATTTTAAAAGTGAAATGTGGAAAGTGGTTAAATGGGCAGGATATAACTAATCATACTAGTCTTTTAAAAAATCTGAAAAACAAAACAATAATAGAGAGAAGAAAGACTTATAATTGAAAGCACATGTGGGTGTTATTTTATATTGAGTGCTTAAAGGTTCATCATCCCAGTGAACAAATAAAGTGGGTACACACATTCCATGCATTTGGAGCATTAAAATCTCTCTCCCTGTCTTCAGTAGCTGAAATTCAGATGTGGGCCCTGAATGTGGGGTAGCTCAAGCAGAGAAGCCATTCATTAGGCCTCCTCTTGGACAGGTAGTATTAAAAGATCTTCAACTAGCTCTCCCCTGTATAATTGCATGGTTTGGATTCAGCCTCCCTCACTAAAACTTGACTATCTGATGTGAAAATTAATGAAGTCATTAATGATACTGAGCAGAACCCAGGCAGCAGGGACTACTGTGGCTCTAAGGCACCAGCAAGCTAAGCTGGGTCATGTAGAGGAAGCTAACCCTGGAACCATGCATTCTATCTACACAGAGAATGGAGTCAAAATCATACAGCCCAAAATCGCACGATTCAATTTACTTGAACTTTAGAGGAAGAGTTACTGATTTACAATGAGACACAGAGTAACAATACAAAGGATGGAGTACTGCAACTAATTTAGGAAAGCCCCCAACACTTCTTTACTTTTGATCATTGTGAAAAACAAAAAAATCAAAGAATTATATAACAAAATCCTACCAGCTATACGAAAAACAAAAAAGAAAGATACAGGAAATCCTCTCCAGAGGTTTTTCAAAACATAATACTTCTTCACAGTCAAAACTCATTTAGAGGGAAATGGAGAAGTATCCTGGATTCTCAAAACTTGAATCATCATGCGAAAGTTTTTTTAAGTAAGAATGCCTTAAATGACTTTTGTTGTCATTTTTTAAAAGACCTAAAACAAAAGGAAAGCTTATTTTAATACTTTGATACTTCCATAATGTTGAAAGTTATATTTTCTCAATTCTAATATTTTCCAGCAGAGTGCCTTATTCATTTTTCAGTGGAAGGAAATAAAATTCAATATGCATAAATTTAAAGTCTTGTGCTTTTTTACAAACAGGTTTTGTTCGAAATGTTTTTTTTACCAAGTGCATACAGTCACATATTGTTTTTATAATTAAGATAATTTAAAGAAACTAGCAGAGTCTTTTATAAATTCACATAAAAGATGTGTTGCATAGTTGTATATGTAGAGCTAATTTCTAACGCTAGTTATGTCTGGGCAGTGGAACTGGGGGTTCCACTGGGGGTTGGGAGGCAGAGAAATAAGACTATTACTTTTTCTTTTTTTCTTTTTAACATCCTTATTGGAGTATAACTGCTTTAAAATGGTGTGTTAGTTTCTGTTTTATAACAGAGTGAATCAGCTATATGTATACATATATCCCCATATCTCCTCCCTCTTGTATCTCCCTCCCCCCCTCCGTATCCCACCCCTCTAGGTGGTCACAAAGCACCGAGCTGAACTCCCTGTGCCATGCAGCTGCTTCCCACTAGCTATCTATTTTACATTTGGTAAAGACTATTACTTTTCCACTTTAAATCCTTGAGGCCTATTCAAATTTATTTTTGTACCTATTTTGTATAATTCTTTTAACTGTACTAGTTAGAAATCAAATAAGTTAACTTGAAAATAATTAATCCATATTATTGGACCATTAACCTTTTGTATCCATTTCACTGACTGTTACTTAATAACTCTAGGTAGCATTTTCAGCTAACTTTTCCTACAATTTGAGTATGGGATCACCAGATGACAGAGGCTCTCAACTGGTACAACTCAGTCGAGCTGCAAATGAAGAAGCTGAGACCCAGAGAGGTTAAAGGATTTGCCCATTTCTTCAAACTGCCTGACTCTGGAGGCAAGGCTCACCCTCAGCTCTTGGGCTTTTTGGTTTATGCTCCTTCTTTATCATATAGTGTTGCCCGTCACAGGTTCTACAGCACCACTCATGGGTTAATCGAAGGTCTGAATCATAATCATGAAGTTACTACAGTGTTACAAAAACATAACTCCTCTACAACTAAAGTTGTACACTGTAATTAAACCTTGAGCTTAAGGATGGTCTTGTGCAGAGGACCTGTATGCACGCAGTGATGGGAGGACTCAAGATCAGGGATTCAGCAGTTTTCTGCCTGAATCTGACTCCTCCAGTTCCTAACTGTGTGACTAACTGCGTGTAACTTCTTTTTTTTTTTTTCCTGAATGGTTCTTTTGTTCATTTGTTTATTTATTTATTTTTTGGCCACTCCAAGCAGCATGAGGGCTCTTAGTTCCCCAACCAGGAATAGAACCCGTGCCCCCTGCAGTGGAAGCGTGGAGTCTTAACCACTGGACTGCCAGGGAAGTCCCTGCATGCAACCTCTTATGCCTTCTTTTTCTCATCTGTAATATCGTGATAAAAAACAATATCTACAGGGCTTCCCTGGTGGCGCAGTGTTTGAGACTCCGCCTGCCGATGGAGGGAATATGGGTTCGTGCCCTGGTCTGGGAAGATCCCACATGCCGTGGGGCAGCTGGGCCCATGAGCCATGGCCGCTGAGCCTGAGCGTCTGGAGCCTGTGCTCCGCAATGGGAGAGGCCACAACAGTGAGAGGCCCGTGTACCGCAAAACAAAAACAAAAACAAACAAACAAAAAACAGTATCTACCTACTTAATGGAATTGTGAGGATTAAATGAAATCATTTATGTCAAGTACCTAGCCAAATGCCTGGTATATAATAGGTGCTCGATAAAAGTTAGTTATCATCAATCAAAATTTAAATTCATAAACTAGGTATAATTTAGAACCTTCCACACTAATTCCTGTTTTCAATCTATTACAACCATAGCCTCTTCCCCCAAATTTGATTATAAGTGCTCATCTTTGAGAAGATCTGCGTTTACCACAAGTTAGTAACCTCAGAAATGGCACACCTCCCTGTCTCATTCTTCCCAGCAGTGGGACAGACAAGCTCAAATTTAATAAATATGTGTGAAAACTCTACAGAATGGTAAAGTTTTCTAAACAGAAGATATACTTTTGTTTGTAGCCACCCCTGCATCATGGCTGGTCATTATGGTTTGCTCTCAAGTCTCCAGATCACCCAACTGACCTCTGACTGTGTCCCCAGCTCGCCACCAAAATGAGAGCTTGTCCCAATAGGTCTCTCGTGGGCCTGCCTGCCTTCCCAGCGCTGTGTGAAGCCTCTTCGCTGGGCACCTCCCATCCATTAGAGCCCTTCTTTTCTCCTTCCCACTGGTGGAGAGGGCTCTTTTCTCTAAGCCAAAAGTGAAAAACAAAAAACAAACAAACAAAAAACCTGTGACTCATTTCTTTTCAGTTCTCGAGAAGGCAGTTTTCCACTATTCTCTTCAGTAAAGAAGAAGTCAAATCCCTGTGACCTCCTTAACAAAAACACTCTTTGAAGGCACAACAGAATAAGCAATAACTGACAATTTAAACATACCTGGAATACTTTGCCACACATATTTCTCTGAGTGTCTCATAACACCACAAAACTTCAAACAGCATACCAACCCCTGCCTACCGGCTTAAATGGAAATTAAACTTTCTAAGCCCATTGTCAAGGCATTTCAGGGATATTTTAAAATACTTTCTGGATATGATAACAACAACCTATTGAGAGCTCCGGCTATAAATCTTCGGGCCTAAGGAGACTTCCTAGCTCCAGGCTGGTACTTCCATTAAAGGGCAGACATTTGCCAATGTCTGGTTTAGCAACAAAGTCAAAGGAGCAGCTTTGGGTTTTGAAACCAAACAATCATGGGTGTGAGGCATGCACTTGCTGTGACCAACAACTGGGTTGAGAAGAAGGTTCACAGTCAATTCATTCGCGTGGAGTTAGACCAATAATGCGCTTACTCAGTGAGTTTCACAATTAGGGCAAACAATTCTGAAGGGTGTATTCCTTTTTTCCCTTTCTTATTGTTCTTTTTCAAAATCAGATTTGTTGAAGAAGAGTAGAAGTAAAGTCAACAGAGCAGGGGATGGAGTTCTTTTTTATAAATTAAGATATAATGGACATATAACATTTTATTTGTTTCAGTCATACTACATAATGATTTAGTATGTAGTATAACTGACACACACACACACATGGAAATGGTCACCACAATAAGTTTAGTTAATATCCATCACCACACATAGTAACAAATTTTTTCTTGTTCTGAGAACTTTTAAGATCCACTCTCTTAGCATCTTTCTGATATACAATACAATATTGTTAACTATAGTTACCATGCTGTACTCTACACCCCCATTAAGTCCATAGTAAAGACATTTATCTTGTAACTGGAAGTTGTTTTTTTTTTTTTTTTTTTTTTTTGCGGTACGCGGGCCTCTCACTGCTGTGGCCTCCCCCGCCGCGGAGCACAGGCTCCGGACGCGCAGCCCCAGCGGCCATGGCCCACGGGCCCAGCCGCTCCACGGCACGTGGGATCCTCCCGGACCAGGGCACGAACCCGCGTCCCCTGCATTGGCAGGCGGACTCCCAACCACTGCACCACCAGGGAAGCCCCTGTAACTGCAAGTTTGTAACTTTTGACCACCTTCACCCATTTTACCCACTCCTCCCACCTCACCCCTACCTCTGGTAACTACAAATCTGATCTCATTTTCTATGAGTTTGGTTGTTTTTTCTTTGGTTGGTTGTTTGATTTTAGATTCCACATATAAATGAGATCATACTGTATTTGTCTCTCTCACGTATCTCACTTAGCATAATGCCCTCAATATCTATCCATGTTGTTGCAAATGGCAGGCTTTCCTTTCTTAAGGTTGAATAACACTCCATTTTAATATGTACATCTTCCTTAAGGGATGGAGTTCTTGGAGCGAGGTTCTAACTAACTCCCCTGCTCTTGCCTGTTGTCTACATGATTTTTACCAAGTTGCTTGCTGATTCAATGCCTTATTCTTACTGAATATATGCCTTCCTACCCAGATATTAGAGGAACTAAAGATACAGTTGAATCAGTAAATTGCCTTGAGAACTTTGAGGAAAGGAAGTTATTTTCCTTTACAGTTCAGGGCTTTCCAACTGCATGTTGGATTCACTGCTGGGTTCTCCATCATTCAGAGGTTCTGGCGGGCCAATAACACTGTGTGATATATCTCCTAATATTTATTAGTACTCACCGGCATATGACACCATGTTCAGAAATGCAGGGTTTGCAGGTATGGTTACGGCAGACTTGCCTCCCCCTTGATTCAGAAAGCTTTTCTCTTCATCTGACTCTCTGCCCTTCCTCCTCCTCTCCCTCTCTCCCCCAACCCCCCACCCAGGAACCAGGAAGCTGGATCGTCCACTCCACAGGATCTTTCATCCCTGTTATTTCAGTGACTAACACAGCACCAGGCACACGGGTGGTATTGAGTGAATGTCCGCTGAATGAATGAATGAATTTGGTATCTATTGCTGCCCAGGTAGCAGAGCAAAGATTTTCCTGGATTTGGGGCCAGGTCAGCACCAGATGAATTAAAAAAGGATTCTTCTACAGCCAATGCCAGGCCAATTTGAGGGCAGCAGTTATGTCAGGTTCGCAGACATCTTGTTTTTGTGTCACCTATATCCACCTCCAATTCTCAGAGTATACCTGGTGCCACTCTTGTTGAATGGAGAGCCCTTGTATCATACTCCACTAAGACTACTTTTCCAGCCTAGACAAAGTCTCATCCTTGGTGTCATGACCTCAGTCCTCAGTGTGATGCCAGGAAAGAAACCTGGTAAGTAAGTTCAAGGCATAGTGCTAGGAGAAGACTAGATATATGCATTTTAGAAAGAGACTTAGAACTAATAGTTACCTTCCAACAACTTAAAATTTACCGACTTTTTAGTTAAAGCCTTGATAGAAAATTAAATGTCTTTGCTCCTCCACACACAATAAATGGCTCCATACGGAAACTACACTAGACTTGCAGTCAGAAGATGTGGGTTTGCATCTTGGGTCTGCCTTTTACTGGCTGGTTATCATAAGCAAAAGATGTAGTCTCTCTGATCTGAAATGTTATCACATGTAAAATGGAGAAGGTAATGCCCTCATCTCATAGTGCTGTTATATTGATTAAATGCAGTTTAATTTATAGAGCAGCTTTGTTAAATATGATGTAGTAAATGAATGAGTGAGGTGAAAACCGTACAGAAAATAAGGGTCAAGAAGACTAGTCCTTGAAAATCCAAAATATAAGATAGAAGGGAAAATTAGTACCACATGAAATGAGTTCCAGAGGAGACTTGGGTTGTGATCTGTACAGCCTAACACATAATCATACTATCAAAATTACGAGGGGTCCCTGCCTGTAGACCCAGAATTGTTGGTGATGCTGGTGATGAAAAAAGAGATGATGATGATGATGATGCCTTTACTGAGTGAAGACCATGTACAGCACTATTCTGAGCACTTTATATGTTTTATCTTGTTCACACTGACAATAACCCTAAGAAGTAAGTAATACTATTATCTCCATTTTACAGATGAGAAAAGAAACAAAGGCTCAGAGAGTTTAATTCATCATACAGCGCAATTCTCTCCGAGCACATATGTTTCTTTTCAATAGACTGTTGAATGAGAGGAGAAAAGCATCAGGAAGTAAAAGCAGACTTTTATTCATCAGGACTGAAAGGTTGAAACCCAGAGTGGTGAAGTTCAAGAGCAGGGGTGGAATGAAGTTATAGACCCTGAGAAGAAACCTGGGAGAAAACTAGTGGAAAAGACCAAAAGGAAATTCTTTATTATGGAAGACAAAACCTAGTCTGCCTGGAAGGCGAAGGCCAGTAGGAAGCAAGGAGAATGTAACTGTTGGGAAATCAACAGAGATCAGACTGTGGCATTTCCCCCACAGCCTGCCCAATGCACCAGGCACACTAACTAGCAGGTGTTATTCTCCGAGGCACGACCTGCTGCTGTGACAATTGAGGACTGGGGTGAGGGCACACTGATGAAGCTGCTGCCATCCCAAAGCCTAGTGCCACCTCTGACTATTCAGCACCATTCCTGTGAGCGATGACACGGGGAAACAGCTAGAGCTAGCTGTCACCACCAGACTGCTCAGGAAACCAGAAAGTCTGCAAACAAAACTGCCAGCTTCTTCACGACCACCCGGAACAGTCTAAATTCGGAAAAGGAGCCCCTTCTGCTGGGAACAGTTTCCCTCAGTGGTGAGTCCCCAAACAGGCTTGTCTTAGAGACCATCAACCAAAATGAGATCTATAAATCCTGACAATGTCTTTGCTGTTCTGTATTTTTCTCCTTCTAAATCAATAAATAATTGATTCTGTGTCAATTGGGACCTCTTACATCCCAAACACAGGTTAAGAGATTTCAGGGATTAGCTACAGATCTTTATGGTCATGAAACAAATTTACAAACCAGAGTAAAATGTGGAAATCCATGGCACAAAAACTGCCAGATACTGTTATGAGAAAGAGAGAAAGAGACACAGAGAGGCAGAGAGAGATAGAGAGGGAGGGAGAAAAGAAGAGAAGGAAAGAGAAAACACTTCTGAGGAAAGGGTATTTGGTCTTGTTTAATTGGGGGAAGGAAACAGAAGCCACTCTCTGCCTTGACTTGCTTGGGTAAAAGGCTTGCACTGGTGATTTGAAGGCACACGGAAAACAAAATACCAAGGTTATTTTTTTTTTATCAAACACAAGTACTTTCCTCTAATGAGCCAATTTATGCAGACTTTTTGGCCAAACAGATCCAATGAAAATAAACACAATCACAAGGATTTGGCACTTTTATCAGGGAGTAGTTTGTCAATAGAAGAATGTTAGACCTCTTTACATTCTCATCAGTGAGCCAGATGTATTAGAACTAGAAAGTGGTAGCATGTAAGCATGTGTGTGTGAGTGCGTGTGTGTGTGCGTGTGTGTGTGCGTGTGTGTTCTAATCAATGCTGACTTGACATTCAAAACATCTAATCAACGTAGGCAACTAGCAGGCACCACTAGCATCCTGAGGAAATGGATTCAGTGATATGAGCTGGCCTGTCTGAAACCCCAAAGCAAAGGACAAACAACCTAAAAACCGCGGGGTTGAACATGGGGAAGCAGGTTCTGCAGAGAAATGCTGAGAGATTCTGAGAGTGAGAGGAGCCTGTCTGAGGGGCAAGGAGGGAACTGACACCACCACTGACACAGGTCACCCTGGCTGCTGCTGCTTCATGTGGCCCAGCTGGTAGTGGCTGCGAGGGGCGGCCCCCACTTGTGAGGCTGGCTGCCCCCCACCTCCTCCTCTGTCCCCTCACTCCCAACCCTGATGCCTCCATTGGAAGAGAAGATGGGGCTAGATGAGAGCAAGGTGTTTTAGACAAGCATGTAACACACACGGCAGAAACAAAGATGCTGAGATAGTTCACCAAGGCTCAACCACCATGTTTCTCTTCTTACATCTTCAAGACTGCAGGGTAGAGGAGACCACAACAAAAATAATAATAGCTGCCATGTATTCCATGCCCCTATGCACCAGGCACTGTGCTAAGAACTTCACATAAAATATTTAATCCAGTTCTCACGATAACTCTGTGATGCAGGTTATCTACCCCACAACAGAGATGAAGAAACAGGTTTAGAGAGATAAAAGTCACTGCTGGGAGCAATAAGTACCAAGTGGCACAGTCCAGAGCTGCTAAGCCATGTCCCTTCCTCTAGTGTGCCAACCTTGCTCAGCCATTTAGAGAGAGAAATGGGATTCTGTGCCCTAAGGTTAATAAACCTAAACTTGGTCAGATGTTAACAAATAATAAATGCCAAAAGGCAAAATCAACCCTGTCTAACATAAGGAGGAATGTTTTTCAACAGCAGCATTTATAATAGAACTGGCTACATGTCCACTCTCCTAGAACATCAGTAGACACTGGATCCAGATAATAAAACTAACTTTTCAATTTCTAGCTTAGCTACAAATTATTACAAACAGTTTTCATGATAACAGAAATTAATTTCAGGATTCTATTATAACTCAAAGTATAATCTCTCCTGAAACAGTAAGTGACTAGCTTAATCTCCTAGAGAAACCTTTCTTGCTGCTCAAAGATAGTAACGGAAACTGTTTTTTGTTGTTGTTGTTGATGTTGTTTTTTATTGGAGAAGAGCTGATTTACAATGTCGTGTTAGTTTCAGGTGTATAGCACAGTGATTCGGTTATATATATATAGTTATAGTTATACATAGTAATATATATATATAGTCTTTTTCAGATTCTTTTCACTTATAGGTTAATACAAAATACTGAGTATAGTTCCCTGTGCTATATAGTAGGTCCTTGTTGGTAGAAACTGTTTTACTTATAGACGAATCTGCTTTTAAATCAGGAAATTTAAAAAATAGCTTATTTGATCATTTATTATAACTCCTCTTCTTCTTTCACGTTTATTCTCCTTAAGAGGGACTATCCATAAGACTAAAAGTTTATAATATCCCTCACTAAATATTCACCTTCAGAATGGCAATATTCTAGAATTCTACTACTTAGGTTCGAGGTAAAATATTAATGTACACAGAAATTTGGGTAGGATTAACAGTCATCCTAGCATGACAAATGGGGCAAATTCCATGCACAACATTTTGGGAAACATCAGGTTAGAATGCTCCTCAGACCAGCTGCTCTGTGATGTGGCTCCCTGGTACAGTCACCCATGAGTCACGAGGATCGCAGTTGCCCTAAGCCTGTGGCATTCACCAAGTGGCCTGCTTAAGCAAAGACAAGACTTTGCTTCTGCTCCTGGAGGGTGAAGACTCCATATGTTGTGCCATATTTTCCTTGTAGCAAAAATAGCCTTGAGGATTCACATCCCTTCAGGAAGGAACGATGTACGGATGGTGACCATTTGGCAAAAAGCTACGAGCGTTAGGTCTCTGTGCAATAACTGAGCTGTTCTGTTGCCCAAGACCTTCCTTAAACATAAGCGCAATGTGTTAGCAGAGAGGCTCTTGAGTCTGGGCATTGTTTATTGGCGTATGAGGAATTCTTAATAAAAATTTCAAGAATTCAAGAGATCCTCAGTGGTACATGAAACAAAAGGGAAATAAATTTCATCTGCTGGGGATTCTAAAAGGCCATTTAGAACCAGTTTAAGACAACCAGTGTCAAAAAAGGGTCAAGAAGTCATTACTGTGTCACTAACCAACCTACCTTCCATCCCTGCTCATTTCTCTTCTTGAGAAGCCAGAACTGCTGGAGGAAGATGCTTCCCTTTTCTTCTGAGGATGCTGTTGACAGCTCTGCATCTACTAGGTGTCTTCCCAGTCTCCTCTATGCTGACACACAGTGCTGACTGCTAGATCTCTATTCCATGTGGAAGAAGGTAAGACTCTCACTTGACCTATGAGCAGCTCTGGACACAGCACATCATTCTCTCTTCTTTGGTGATCCTTCTTCATTTGGCTTCTAGGGCTCCACGCTCTCCTGGCTTTCAGCCAACCTCACTGTTGGCTCCAATTCACCCTCTTTGGCTAGTTCCTACACTTCTCTCTGACTCTTGATACTGAAATGACTCAATTCTTAGTCCCTGTCTCTCCTCTATCTTCCCTCTCTCCCTTGGTGATCTCATGCAGTCTCATGCCCTATAGATGATATTTAAGGCAAACAACTTCCAAATTTATATCCCCACCCTTAATCACTCTCTTGAATTCTAGACTTGTATATCCAATTGCTTATTCAACACTGGACTTGGAGATATAATAAACAACTCAAATTCAATATGTCCCAGACTGAAAGCATTTTACACATATTAAGTCATTTATTCATAACCACCAGATGAGAATACTGAAATTACTCTCATTGTATAAAGAACAGTGAAGTACAGAGAGGTGAGATTACCTCCCCAAGGTCATACCTCTAGTGAGTGACAGAACCAAGAAGCCACCATCATCCTGAGTCTTCTCTCTCCCTGTCTTCCTCCCCTCTGACCCCCACACCCAAGCCCTTAGTCCTTTGTGTCCAATCCATTAGCAAAGCTCACAGGTTCCACCGCCCCCATCTCTACCACCACCCCAGGCATCCAAGCACCATGCCCTCTCCTGCATGGGTCACTGCAGTAGCTCCTAAGTAATATCCCTGCCTCCCTCCACTTGCCCCCAATTGTCTACTTTCAACCCCACAACCAGAGTGATCTTATAAAACCAAACTTTATTCCCTCTACTGGCTTCCCTTGCATGTACCAATAGAACACACTCCTGAGTAGAGTCTATGTGAACCTTGTCTTCCTGTCCAACTCACAGCCTGGTACCCTCCTCCTCCCCTGCCAGCCTTCAGCCACACTGGTCTGCTTTCATGCCCTTGGACACACCAGGGCCACTTCTGCCTTGTAGCTTAGCCCCAGCTGTTGTGACCCTAGATCTTACATGGATGGCTCTGTCTTATCATCTAAGATTTAATCTCAATGTCACATCCAAGGAGTGACCTTCCTTGACCACTCAATTTAAAGTAACCCCTCCCTCTACCCCACATACTTTCCCTTATATACTCTAGTTAGGACTGTGGATTGATACAATCTCTTCAGACAGCCAGCTGGCAATATCCATCAATACCTAAAGGCACATACATAGCCATTTGACCCAGCAATTCTACTTCTAAGAATTCATTCTAAATATAAACTTGTACATGTGTGAAATGATATATTTTGCAGGGTTATGTATTGCTGTGCTGCTTCTTATAGACAAACACTGCCAACAACCTTAATGTCCATCCATAGGAGCTCCTTAAATAAACAAGCCTATTACAAAAAATGGGCAAAGGACTTGAATAGACATTTCTCCAAAGACATGCAAATGGCTAATATACACATGAAAATATGCCCAACATCACTAATCATTAGGGAAATGTAAATCAAAACTACAATGAGGTGTCATCTCATACCCATTAAGACGGCTACTATAAAAAAAACCCCAAGTGTTGGCAAGGATGTGAAGATATTGGAATCCTTGTAGACTGCTGGTGGGAATGTAAAATGATGCAGCTGCTATGGAAAACAGTATGGCAAGTCCTCAAAAAATTAAAAATAGAATTACCATATGATCCAGCAATTCCACTTCTGGGTATACACCCAAAAGAACTGAAAGCAGTATCTCAGGGAGGTATTTGTACACCCACGTTCATAGCAGCATTATTCACAATAGCCAAAAGGTGGAAGGAACCCAAGTGTCCGTTGACAGATGAATGGATAAACAAAATGTGGTATACACATACAATGGAATATTAGTCAGCCTTAAAAGGAAGAAAATTCTGATGCATGCTACAACATGGATAAAACCTGAGGAGATGTCAAGTGAAATAAGCCAGACACAAAAAGACAGATACTGTATTATTCCACTTATATGAGGTACCTAGAGTAGTAAAATTCCTAGAGACAGAAAGTAGAATGGTAGTTGCCCAGCGCTAGGGGTTAGGGGAAAATGGGGAGTTTTTGTTTAATGGATACAGAGTTTCAGTTTTATAAGATGAAAAGAGCACTGCAGAGGGCTACTGGTGATGGTTACACAACAATGTGAGTGTACTTAATACCACTGAACTGCACACTTAAAAATGGTAAATTCTATGCTACATGTATTTTACAATTTAAAAAAAAAGCTAAAGACTTAGAGATCTCTAAGATACATGTGTAAGCTTTAAAAAGAAAACGTTGCAGTAAAATGCATACAATACAGTCCCATTATATAAAAATGAACGTAAATATACATGCATAGAAAGGAGACAAATTGTCACCAGCAGTTGTCAGTAAGATAGGAAGGGGGAGATGAAGCAGAATGGGAATGTTCGTGCATCACTGTGTGCCTCTGTATCGACTGAACCTGGTACAATAAGAACATATTTGTATTAGCTTCCTGGGGTGGCAGTAATGAACTGAGTGGCTTAAATAACAAATTTATTCTCTCCCAGTTCTGGAGGCTAGCAGTTTGAGATCAATGTGTCAGCAGGGCCACACTCCCTCTGAGACTCTGGGTGGAGTCCTTCCTTGTCCCTTCCCAGTTTCTAGTGGTGGCTGTCTATCCTTCCTTGGTGTTCCTTGGCTTGCAGCCGCAATCACTCCAACCCCGCTGCTGTCGTCATACGGCGTTCACCCTGTGTGTCTCTCTTCACTTGGCATTTTCCCTTCTGATAAGGACACCAGTCATATTGGATTAGGGCCCACCTTAAGGACCTCATCTTAACTTGATCCCATCTGCAAAGACCCTATTTCCAAATAAGGTCACATTCATAGCCACTGGGGGTTAGGACTTCAACGTTTTTGAGGGGACACAATTCAAACTATAATAATATCTGTGCTTAAAAAAACTATATTGTGTGTGTGTGTGTGTGTGTGTGTATATATATATATATATATATATATATATATATATATATATATATATACCACATCTTCTTTATCCATTCATCTGTCGATGGATATTTAGGCTGTTTCCATGTCTTGGCTATTGTAAATAGTGCTGCTATGAACATTGAGGTGCATGTATTTTTTCTAATTAGAGTTTTCTCCAGATATAGGCCCAGGAGTGGGATTGCTGGATCATATGGCAACTCTATTTTTAGTTTTTAAGGAACCTCCATACTGTTTTCCATAGTGGCTACACCAATTTACATTCCCACCAACGGTGTCGGAGGGCTCCCTTTCCTCCACACCCTCTCCAGCATTTATTGTTTGTGGACTTTTTGACGATGGCCATTCTGACCAGTGTGAGGTGATACTTCACTGGAGTTTTGATTTGCATTTCTCTGATAATTAGCGATGTTGAGAATTTTTTCATGTATCTATCTGCCATCTGTATGTCTTTTTTTGGGAAATGTCTCTTTAGGTCTTCTGCTCATTTTTCAACAAGACATGGAAGCAACCTAAATGTCCATCAACAGATGAATGGATAAAGAAGATGTGGTATACACACACACACACACAGACACACAAAATGGAATACAACTCAGCCATAAAAAACAGTGAAATAGGGCTTCCCTGGTGGCGCACTGGTTGAGAGTCCCCCTGCTGATGCAGGGGACACGGGTTTGTGCCCCGGTCTGGGAGGATCCCACATGCCGCGGAGCGGCTGGGCCCGTGAGCCATAGCTGCTGAGCCTGCACGTCCGGAGCCTGTGCTCCGCAACGGGAGAGGCCACAACAGTGAGAGGCCCGCGTACTGCAAAAAAAAAAACAAAACAGTGAAATAATGCCATTTGTAGCAACATGGATGGACCTAGAGATTATCATACTAAGTGAAGTAAGCCAGATAGAGAAAGACAAATATCATATGATATCACTTATATGTGGAATCTAAAATATGACACAAATGGACTTATTTACAAAACAGAAAGAGATTCACAGACATAGAAAACAAATTTATGGTTACCAAAGGGGAAGGGGGTGCAGGAGGGATAAATTAGGAGTTTGGTATTAACAGATACAAACTACTGTATATAAAATGGATAAACAACAAGGTCCTACTGTATAGCACAGGGAACTATATTCAATATCCTGTAATAAACCATAATGGAAAAGAATATGTATATATATGTATAACTGAATCACTTTGCTGTACACCAGTATCTAATACAACACTGTAAATTAATTATACTTCAATAAAAAAAAGTTTTTAAAAAACTAATTAAAAAAAACTACAGTTAAGCTCCCTTGAACACTCTACCTATGAGCCTTCAAGAGGATAAGTAAAGATCCTTTAGAGCAGCAGTCCCCAACCTTTTTGGCACTGGGGACCTGTTTCATGGAAGACAATTTTTCCACGGACCAGGGGTGGGGGGGGATGGGTCAGGCGGTAATGCGAGGGATGGGGAGCGACAGATGAAGCTTCACTGGCCCACCCGCCGCTCACCTCCTGCTGTGCAGCCCACTTCCTAACATGGGTCCCCGGGGGTTGGGGACCCCTGCTTTAGAGGCAATATTTCAAGAATCAAGAGCCTGGATTCAGGAGTCACACGGCAAAGGCTCGAATCCCAGTCAGCCATTTACAAACTACGTAACCTTGGGGAAGTTTATTAACGTCTCCTTGCCTCAGTTTCCTTGTTTTAAAATAACAGCATCTAGTTCAGATTGTCAGAAGGATCAAACGAGGTACAAAGCGTTTAGGGCAACCTAAGCGCTCAATCAATGTGAGCAATTGTTGTCATGGTTATCACCATTTATAGGATCTCGAAGACCCCTAGAAAGCATTCCTGGGCACAGAGTGCCTTTATGTTTGCAGCACCTACTGAATGCCCTTCTCCATCATTCCTTGCCCAAGAGTGTCATGCCTGACTTCACAGCTCCAGCAATTTCATTTGATATAGGGTTACACTACTGCACTAAATACTCCTCCACACAGCTATCCAACTCTCATCCTGGGTGTGATCCCATCTGCAGTGTGGCAGTTGAGCTCTCCGTGGCTGACAGGGTCTCTGAGCAGTGCCACCTAAGCCATCAGGGCAGAACGCCCATCATATCACGTGCAGCCCACAGAGGGATGCAGAGTGGTCCTTGGCCTCAGACCTCCCACTTTCTGTGATCAGTGCCCTAAATTTGGATTTTGATCTTGGCCTCACTTGCTGCTAAATCTGTATCCAGTTAATCTTACAGGGTTGTGGGGGAGGAGTCATGTTGCTATGGCGACCCAACAACTCTGGGCAGAAGAAGAGAAGAAATGGAATCTCAGGATGGAGACCACCAAAGGTTCAGAAACTGCCATTTCTGCCTTTGTTTCACAGAAATGAATCTTGATATGCTAAAATAAACAGACCTCTCTTTTCTTTTTTTTTTTACAAGTTTCCAGCCATTGACAAAAATAAAAGCCTGCTCATACAAGTATTCTATTCACATGTCATTTCCTAACAGGATAGAAACTAAAACTCACACTTCATTCAGCAAGTCAGGAAGTCAGCTGATTTCCTTTAAAGCTCTCTCTCTGCATGAAACGAGCAATTGTCCAGTCTGGATTTTATACATAATATTACTTTTTGACCTGCAGTTTACAAATAAACTAACAGACACAAATAGAACTTGGGCCCTCTCATCTCCCAGTGGTTTAGAGGAGCCGGGGGAGGGCAGAGAAAGATGAAAGAAACTGCCTTGGGACGCTGAGACCTCATCTTCCAGCAACTTCTATGCTGTCCACACTGTGACAGAGCCGCTCACATACAGCAGAGCTGACTCACTAGATTTTCCTGTCTTTGTTTTCCTGTCTACATTCTGGTGGAGCTTCTAAGGAATAGTAAACGATTGAAAAGGTAAATCTCAGTCAAACAAACACATGAACGCAAAACACAGATTGTGTACCAGATATGCAGGCACTAAGTAATCGAAATTTGACCAAAAGGGACTTCCCTGGTGGTCCAGTGGTAGAGAATCTGCCTTACAATGCAGGAGACATGGGTTCGGTCCCTGGTCAGGGAACTAAGATCCCACATATCGCGGGGCAACTAAGCCTGCGTGCTACAACTACTGAGCTCGCGTGCCTCAACTAGAGCCCATGTGCCGCAAACTACAGAGCCCACGTGCTCTGGAGGCTGTGCACCACACTGAGAGAAGAGAACCCGCAGGCCACAACTAGAGAGAAGCCCGCGCACCCCCAACGAAGAGTCTGAGCGCCCCAACGAAAGATCCCGCGTGCTGCAACTAAGACCCGATGCAGCCAAAAATAAATAAATAAATAATAAATCTTTATAAATAAATAAATAAATAAATTTTAAAAGCCGACTAAATAAAGTTCTGGTACACTAGCTCAGGCTAGGACCAGCCAGAGGACAGCAAACGTAACTAACACGTTTTGTCTCTGAAAAACTACTCTGGGTTAGACTGAGAACTGACATCTTAGGCAGCAGTTAAAATTTTCTTTAAAAGAAAAAAGGGTCAGAAGCACCCCTTGACCTGATTTTCTTTACTTTCTATCATTTTTACCTCCTTTTCAAAGACAGTTTTATTTTTGAGCTTGAGTGAAGAACAGAGTCAGTACTGGAGTAGAATTTGTTAACTCAGGGGTCTGGGAGTGGGAAGGTAAAAAGATGATGAGTTAGCTTGGTTATGATTATGTAACTTTTCTGAATTTCTAAGGGAATGGCAATTGCTCAGAATTACACAATAAGATTTTATGCGTAAACAGCTGAGAAAAGCAGGATGTGATCAGGAAAAAAACTCTGGAGCAGAAGTCACAGACTCAAGTCCTTGGCGTGGCTCTATCACTTAACAACAGCCACATAATCACAGACCAGTTAGTTAAACTTTCTGAATCTTGGCTGTTTTAACTATAAAATGGGTATAAAAATACCTGCCTTGACCTCAATAATTCAAATTGAGGAGCAAATGAAACCACATACATGAAATCCTTTTATAAACTATTAGGTACTGCTCAGTGAATGTATTATTATTTCGACTAGAGTCTAGATTTACTAGATGTTCTCCTGCTTTGTACATCCTTCAGCCTCCATAGGAGTTCCTTATATCTAGTGGGGACAAAAATGCAACTGAAAACAAAAATATGCCAACCAAATATGCATATAGTTTTTTAGACCAACTTCCCCAAAGTTGGTTTAAAGGTATGCTGTTCTACTTAGAAAGTCAAAGGAGTCAGCCATCACCCAGAAATCAGCGATGCAGCCACAAGGTACAGAACACCCGTAGGCAAGGCCGTTTTTCTTCCTGAATGGCACTTCCATAATGAGTTCACTCACTGTTGTGCAAGAGATAAAAAGTTTTAGTTCATAAAATTCTAGTTGGTAGCCTGCCATGTCAATTAGCTTCTTACTCTATGTTCATAGCATTATCACTAGATTAGAACTAATTACCCTCCAATTAACAATTTAGAGGCCATTAAAATATAGATTAGCATGAAAGAAATATAGTATCCTGTGGAAAGTTAAATTCTGATGGAAAGGAGATAAACTCTAACATCTAACATTAAGTGTGTTAATCACCCTGTATCAGGTGCTAAAAGAGGACATTAATTAAAGTAGAGCTACTACCTTTCCTGACTTCCTGAAACTTGTGTTTAAAAGGACAAAGTAACTCAGACACGCACACACACACACACACGTATGTGTACAAACACCTAGCAGTAGAGCTGCTATCCAGTATGACAATACCAAACCTTGGTATTGTTTGAAACAGACTTTGCTTAGCATGTTTCAGAAACAACTAGAAGTTTTTAAGCAGAAGTCAAAGAGAGATCAAATCAGAGTGGGATCATTTAGAGGTGCGATGTATAGAGAAATGATGCAGGAAAGAAAATGAAGAAAGGAAGTGGGGGGGTCCTTTCTCCAAGAACACTTGCAAATGTGGAAACAGATTTTTAAAGAGGTGTGGAGGGACTTAACATCTCATTGTGTAAACATCACCTGGTGATCAGAAGAGTAACAGTCTGTCAATAAACGAGCCCCACCTGGGTTCACAAACAAATCAAAATGGTTTTTCCAGGTTCTAGAAGGAAACCGTATTCTTGCTATTTTTGCCACTGAACTTTGCGGCAGCTAATTACAGCACGGCAGTGTTTACCTTACTTTCCCTACAATCTCACACCTAGTGTAGGGAAGACTAATGACAGTGTGGGGAGGCAGAAATGTGGGAGTAATTGCTCAGCAAGTTGGAGCACTTGCACTCTGGTTGCAACAGCAGGAAAGCCCATTATTCCAGTTGCCGAATTATGTCTCACTGGAGTCAGGTTTACAGAAATATTTATAGGATTAACAGAACACTATCACTGGCAGTTTCTTTGGGTTGCCTGATCTCCTGAAAGCTTTTTTTGTTTGTTTGTTTTGCAAGGGATGGAGGGTTGGGGAAGGAGGAACAAGGGAAGCCACCCACCAAAAAATGCTGTTAAAAAAGAAACGATTGGGCTTTTTGCCGCAGCACTGTAGTGTTCAGAAAAAGCATGGGGACCCAAACTCACGTCACTATTCATCCTAAAGAACAGACAGACTGACGATGGCTGTCAACTCCAGATGTGCGTTCCAAAGACTTCGATTAGCCAACAAAATCCTTACAATTGGAATGCCCTCTGAAAAGTTGTATTTATTTTTCTGATACTTTTTAAAAAATTATTTATTTTTGGCTGCGTTGGGTCTTCGTTGCTGTGTGCAGGCTTTCTCTAGTTGCAGCGAGTGGGGGCTACTCCTCTCTGTGATGCGTGGGCTTCTCATTGCGGTGGCCTCTCCCGTTGTGGAGCACGGGCTCCAGGTGCGTGGGCTTCAGTAGTTGTGGCACACAGGCTCAGCAGTTGTGGAGCACGGGCCCAGTTGCTCCGCGGCATGTGGGATTCTCCCAGACCAGGGCTCAAACCCGTGTCCCCTGCACTGGCAGGCGGGTTCTCAAGCACTGTGCCACCAGGGAAGCTCGATTTTTCTGATACTTTTTAAGAAAAACTACTGCATATCTTTCTTTTTTTTTTTTTTTTTTTTTGCGGTACGCGGGCCTCTCACTGTTGTGGCCTCTTCCGTTGCAGAGCACAGGCTCCGGACGCGCAGGCTCAGCGGCCATGGCTCACGGGCCCAGCCGCTCCACAGCATGTGGGATCTTCCCGGACCGGGGCACGAACCCGTGTCCCCTGCATCGGCAGGCGGACTCTCAACCACTGCGCCACCAGGGAAGCCCTTGCATATCTTTCTGTATGCTTCAAGTTTTAGTCATTTGTGGTCACTTTCCCCCACAAAAATAAAATCTCTTTTCCCAGGTTGTCCTACATATTACAAAGTAATGGTGGTGCGCATCAATTGAATGCAGTAATTGAGAGTAATTGTACAGTCATATGAATAAAACTATTTGCTTTCTTGGCAGTTCTGTCAGTTCTCGGTCTATTAAAAGTCACAAGTGACTCAGAAGGAAAACAGCATTTACTTTCTAGGTCTCAACTGTAGGCTTTTTTACCAAACCTCAGTGAGCACATCATTTGCGCTCAGTTAAATTGGTTGTTTCTGAAATTTCCTGCTAGCATTGAAATAGATGTCAAAGCAGGTGGTCTCCAAAAGGTCTTAGATCAGTAATGCTTGGGATCCCTGGCTCAGTGAGGGTTTGTGTAGTAAGAGTCAATGGAAGTGGTTCTGGAAGAGACGTATGGAGTCATTCAGTAATACTTGATGTCTTTGTCCTTCTCACATTGCACAGTGATGTGTAAGTTACCATGCGACTAGAGAAGATATCATAGAAATTAAATAGGAGTGGACGAAATCAAACCAGTTCCATCAGACTGTCTCTTCACACTAAGTTCTTATGAAGACAGAAATATCCTTCTCATATTTTTCCTGGTTGCAAACTTAGAGGAGAAGGGTCCTGGGCAGCCATAGTCCATTTCCTTCCAACAGTTCAGGGAGAGTAGAAAGAATGAGAATATTCCAGGCCAAGAGATTCTAAAGGAGGTAATGCAGTAACAACTGGGAGCTCCCATATGTTGTCTCCAACTGTGTTCATGATGTTTCCACATTGATACCCTCCCTTAACTCAAATTCAGCAAGTCCAAATCAAGCTCATCCTTGTTCTCTTCAAAACAGATCCCTATCTTTTTTTTTTTTTTTATGGTACGCGGGCCTCTCACTGTTGTGGCCTCTCCCATTGTGGAGCACAGGCTCCAGACGTGCAGGCTCAGCGGACATGGATCATGGGCCCAGCCGCTCCGCGGCATGTGGGATCTTCCCGGACCGGAGCACGAACCCGTGTCCCCTGCATCGGCAGGCGGACTCTCAACCACTGCGCCACCAGGGGAGCCCCAGACTCCTATCTTGATTTCTCTATTTCCACCAATGAAATTAGCCATCATTTTCCCAGCGTCCAGTGATTAATACTTTGGAACCATCTTTTACGCATTTCCTCCCTTTTCACCAATGGCCAAGCTATTTCTGAACAAAGTTGCCGTCATAGTTATCATTTAATATCAACAGATTTGGGCCCCCTGCCCCACACTCCAATATTCACTGATATGGACTTGACTTAGCTGTGAATGTAAATGCTCTCCCACCTGCTCAGGGTCTTTAAAAAATGGAAGTGGGCTTTATGATACTAAAAACAATTTGGAAAGTACACAAGGACTACACCGAGGTCCTGCTGAGAAGCTAGAAACTGGAGAAGTAAGATAGCCTCTGAGAGACAAAACACAGGAGCAATACCTGGGACAGGTGTGTAGGTGAGCAGAGACACCTAATGGGACTAAAGAGCAACCAGGCCATCAAGACGTCAAAAGAAAAGAAGCTGGCCAGCCACGGGGTCAGAGCGTATGGAAAGTCACTGGGGAAAGCATTGGCGGAAGCCATGCAAGTCCAGCACGCTCCTGGGAGCTGGGAGAACAGTAGTGAACAGAACAAGTCTCTGCGTTCACAGGGCTGTCAGTCTAGTGGTGGGGACAGAAAACGACCAAACTTAGAACATAATCCTTTCCATCCACCCAATTTCCCTGTTCTGATCCCCTACTCACCAAACAACCTTCTGGTATGATCTGCCTTTTCATCTAGGTCTGCTTGCAAGGAGAAAAAGCACTGCCCTGTGGCAGTCATATTTCTCACTGTAAATTCTCCATGGCCTGTTTTCACACTTTACTCTCATGAGTTTGGAGACCGAGTCTGCCCCTGGAGATGGATCTCCTCCGGGTATGTTGACACATCAGACCAAGGACTGGACCCAGGAGTGTGGTTCATTCATGGCAATATCTTGACATATTTTCACTTAACTTTGCCAAGTTCTCAGTCTACAGTAGAATCATGTGACTCCCAATGATCCCAACTGTACTCAACAAAGTCTGCCTTTATAGAAATGATCTCAGCAGCAGTGATGTTTCTGTTTTCAAAACAACAAAATCTATTCTAGACACTATCCAATGGGTTTCAACAGTTTCTAAATCAATTCATTATTCAGCTACAGAACTAAACCACTTCCATTCGTAGCTGCCATTCAGACCCATCAGCCTAGGAGGGCTGTAAAAAGTGCTCCTCAGACTTGACGGCACATACCTGGGATGTGGGCTCTGATTCTGTAGTGCTGGTGTTGGGCCTGAGATTCTGATTTGTAACAAGCTCCCAGGCGATGAGATGCTGATGATCTATGAACCCCAATTTGAGGAGCAAAAATCCCAATACCCAGGCTGCATGACAGACCAATGAAATCAGAGTCTCAGGGACGGAGACCAGGAATCAGTAATGCTGAAAGCTCCAGGATGATCCTACAGGCAGCCCAGGCTGAGACAGACTGGCCTAGATGCCGGTCCAGGGCCAGGAGCCTTCCCACAGCCTGAATCGCTGCTCCTGACACTCAAGAGCAAATCAGCAAAGCCCTGTCTGCAGAGGCCTGAGCTGATTCCTTTTTTTTTTTTTTTTTTTTTTTTTTGCGGTATGCGGGCTTCTCACTGTTGTGGCCTCTCCCGTTGCGGAGCACAGGCTCTGGACGCGCAGGCTCAGGGGCCATGGCTCACGGGCCCAGCCGCTCCGCGGCATGTGGGATCTTCCCGGACCGGAACACGAACCCGTGTCCCCTGCATCGGCAGGTGGACTCTCAACCACTGCGCCACCAGGGAAGCCCTGATTCCATTTTTTGAAGTTCCTAATGCCAAGGCAGAATTACCCAAATTGTGGCATATTGTGAGTGTTTACATTTATTACGCCAAAGCCTTTACACAAAGTACAACTTTACATGTAAGTTCATTTGAACATAACATCACAAGTGCACATGTGAGGCCCATGATAATCCTACATCCTACCTCCTCTGCCAGACCCTGAACAGTGCCTCCACCAGTTGCCTGGTTATTTGAGAAAAAATTTCTCTGAGAACTAGATAATAAGAATGCAAAGTGGAGGAGAGACATTATAACTATTCCTTTCTCAGTAAAACATCAAAATTGATGTAACAAAATAACTAACCCTAAATGATTAACTTCTAATTTAAACAAAAACAACAGAATATTAATATAAAGAAATAAGCTTTTTCCCCCACTAACAAGCTGTATCCTAGTGTCACTACCACAAAACTATTCCCATTAAGGAAAATTAGTTTTCTAAGTCAAAATCACGAAGATTGTACAAAGGTAGCACATTCTAATACATGAAAAATCAATGAAATATTTCCCTTCCTCCAGAGGAAAATTTTCATAAAATACTGATTATTCTATTCCTAAATTTCATAGATTATGAGTTACACAGAAGAACTAAATGAATGAATAAAAATAATTCTTAAAGGATTAATTGCTGCAGAATTCCCTCCAAAATATTGTTCCCCTCTGCTTCACTGACATATCAAAAGTGAGTCTGATTGTATTTGGACACTTTCAAATCAGAAGATTTCCCCCTTTTTTTCTTAGACAATGTGTTAGAAAGCATCAATGTTCTGTACATTTTAGGGAATAGATTTGTTTTTTGTTTTTGTTTGGTTTGGGTTTTTTGGGTAGAGGAAACTAGAAAGAAAGAATCTGATCTGGAATCTAGGGGATGCTTCTGTCCCTCAAAAAGGAGATCTGAAAATAAACACAAATTGAACAGCCTTCGGGCATTTTTAACCCTGAGGGTCTTGCTTGGTGATAGTCTTCTTGGGTTCTCTGTGTTGGTGAGTGCTAGCAAGTGAAGGCTATTCTGTGATTGTGCCATTTGGGTTCAAGAGTTGCTATTTTCAAAATTCAAACAGGAAATCTGGGAGTTGAAATGCACCAAACCTTCCCCTAGAGGTCACACCTTCAAAATAACTCTCAGATTCATCTCTTCCTTTCTCCCTTCGTCACCTGATCTCATATGAAACTTCAGTTGAACATAAGGAAAAAGAAATGGAACACTGATTTTCCCCCCAGGGTTCAATTTTTAAATTACGCCTACGTTTGCTTATAAAACCCCATAGCTTTAGCCCGTATTCCTTGAGACTTCTTTCCTACCTGGTTTAGTTCCAATTAAAAAAAAAACAACAACACGAGCTCAGATCTAAAAACAGTCAAAATCACTCCACCTTATACCAAGAGAAGCTGTTCCTAAACTGGGAAGGCAGGGCCAATGCCATACAAATCTGCACTACTTATCTGTTGCCTCATTTGGGAATTCTCTGGGTAGACCACAGCCACCATAGCAGAGAGAATGCCACTGACTATTCTATTCACTTGGCACTTTAGGCAGGGCTGTTAGCCCCAATTTGGGGATCAGATTGACCTAGTTTTGATGATGATGATGGAGGCGGCACTTAACCAGTGCCTATTCTTGTTTCAGTCACTGTTCTCAGCAGTTTCCATTTGCTAATTATTTTAATCCTCAAACAACCCTATGGGATGGGCACTGATGTGAGGTCCCTTTACAGATAAGTTTTGGTTTGACAGCTGCTAACTGTGACTCCTAGGATGAGTTAGTTAATCTCCCAAACCCTTCATTTCAACATCTGAAAAGTGAGGGTGATAATATTGTCAATCTCGTGAGATGATGTATGGAAGGCTCTCCACACTGGCCTGGAGTATATATGGTACCCACTGAATGGTAGCCATCTATATTAGTTGGATGCCTGGAGCAAGAGGTGTTCACCAGTCTCATGGCTATGCATCACCTCACATCACAGCTGAGGCTGAATTAGGGGGATGCTGTCAGTGGTTAGTGTGGCTAAATTTAAGGTCATCCACATGATAGTTCTCCTGAGGTCAATGAAAAAAGACAAACATCTCCCAAGTCCAAAGGAGAACAATATTTTTTAAAAGTAATTGACTTGCCTACCTTTGTTTTTGTCTTCCAGCTGAAACAAAAATGGTTATCCCTAGCCACAAGCATGATCTCCTTCCCGATTTCTTAACATGTTCTAGATTAAATTAGTTCGAGTCATTTCTCCAAGTATATGTTATGTAGGGAAAGAACACCTGTTATGTTAAATACACTGAGTGCTAAGGCGTGCCTTACGGACACAGCCAGAAAAGAAAAATGTCAATGAGAAGGCAGGATCTCAAGATTCTCTCTCCTGCCTTCAAGGAATTAAAGAATTTTAAATATAATTTAGAATGCAGTGGTAAGAAAGTTGTTATCATTTTCAAAGTCTTGATAACAACTGTATCTGAATACCCGAAACTGATCTTGGCTAATTAACATTTTGACTTGAAGTAATTACCTATTAATTATATCAATAAGTGGATTATCATTCTTAGCAATTTTTCCATTTATAATTCATGCTATTTTAAATCATTAACAGATGATGGCAGTTGTATTCACGTTGGAAAATATTCTACAAACCTACTCTCAAAATATATTTAAAGTGATATATTGATCCATAAAGAGGGGCTTTCTTATCTTCCTATATGAAAACTATATACTTTTTCAGCATTTAAAAAAAGACATGACTTTTTTTATAGAATGTTAGCCCTATTGTATAGTTAGCCTTAGGAAAAAGTACATTACTTTATAGAGGTCCAATAAATAGTGAAATAAAACATTTTTCTTTCCTGCCCAAGACATCTCTAAGTAATCTTCCAAAGGACAAGTGTTAGCTTAAAAATAAAACAAACAAAAGGGAAAAAAAAGGAAAGGAAAGCATCTTAGTGATTGGCCAACTTCGGTGAGTACCAGTCAAGATTAGCAGCCCTGAGGGAATATACCTTAGTAACTGTACCTGGCTCTCTCCACACTAGAGAGAGATCCCGGAAAGATCTATTAAATCAAATTAACATTTAAAAATATATTTGGGGCTTCCCTGGTGGCGCAGTGGTTGAGAGTCTGCCTGCCGATGCAGGGGACACGGGTTCGTGCCCTGGTCTGGGAAGATCCCACATGCCACGGAGCGGCTGGGCCCGTGAGCCACAGCCGCTGGGCCTGCGTGTCCAGAGCCTGTGCTCCGCAACAGGAGAGGCCACAACAGTGAGAGGCCTGTGTACCACACACACACACACACACACAAAATATATATATATATATATATATATATATATATATATATATATATATATATATATATATATATATATATTTGAAGACATATTTATCTATGCTAACATAGGCTTAAAATCTCTAGATCATTTTCAAGTTTGAAGGGAGATGAATTTGATAAATGCTTGGGTGGAGGTAGTTTGGCTAAATTTGTGATTTCTCAATGTCAAAAGACTTATTTGATATTTCCTTTATGATTGATTCTTGGTAGGTATTGTTTAAAACCTCAAAACTTCAAAATGTACTATCTCTTGGTTTTGAAGCAGTAGTATGTTAGTAAATGTTTTAACAACTGATTCTCTGTGGGGTGAAGGGCAGGATTTATAGCATGTGTCAATTTCCCTGGTATTAAGACTACCAACATGGTTGATTTCAGACTACCTAGGTGATGTCATTGAAAGTGCAGTTGGGAAGAGTTGTTCTCTGTCAGCTCGTGGGAGGTGGTGTGAGCTGACCCTAGAACACCACTGGAAATAAAGTACATCAGCGATACCATATAGCTCTAGGCCAGGTTTATTCTGAGTTGTACCAGAAGCCACCTCATCCAAATTGAAAGCACTGAATTGTTTCTTCTTATGGTGTCTGTCACCAAAAGACTAATAGTTTGGGGGCACAATCAATTGCCCACCCTTGAAAAAAATCAGGGTAATGAATGGAATGGCTCCTTAGAGAACAAATCCTCTCATACTAATCTCCTCCAATAACCCAGGGCCAGGCCTAAAAGGTATCATCTGTCTTGATGTCAGGAAGGCTTTATGTCTTTCCCACACAAGGTAGTCATCAATAAACTTGTGAAAACATAGTTTACATCGTGCTTAAAATCAGGTACCCAATTTTCAAGAAGTTTCTAAGCGAGGCATAGTTATGAGTTGCAGAGAAAAAAATTGTTTTGGGTACACTTACTGAATGGTGATCCAGGTCCAGTTTAAAGTTACCGTCATCCGTGCCTGACTATTAATTCTATAGATAATGTGCAAGTAGTGGTAGTTACAACCCTGATGGAAAAAGAGGTAGGATGACTTCTTAAAACGAATCATGAAATCCAATGGCTCATCAGAATGACTACATGCAGTATGGGATACCAGACATTTGCTCATTTTCTCAACTTCAAAGAAGACCAAAATGTGAATCCACCAGGGAACGGGCTACACCTAAACTATCTTCCTATACCACTTTTCTCTGAATTGTGAGGTTCTTCTTCCTCACATAATTTTAACAAACTAAGCCTGAGCTCATGTCTTTAAGAAAATGGTTTACTGGGCTTCCCTGGTGGCGCAGTGGTTGAGAGCCCGCCTGCTGATGCAGGGTACACGGGTTCGTGCCCCAGTCAGGGAAGATCCCACATGCTGCGGAGCGGCTGGGCCCAGGAGCCATGGCCGCTGAGCCTGTGTGTCTTGAGCCTGTGCTCCTCAACGGGAGAGGCCACAACAGTGAGAGGCCCGCGTACCACAAAAAAAAAAGACTTCCGGGGAAGATGGCGGAAGAGTAAGACGCGGAGATCACCTTCCTCCCCACAGATACACCAGAAATACAGCTACACGTGGAAAAACTCCTACAGAACACCTACTGAACGCTGGAAGAAGACCTCAGACCTCCCAAAAGGCAAGAAACTCCCCACGTACCCGGGTAGGGCAAAGCGGAGAGATTCCCGCACAGAGGATCGGTGCCAACCGGCACTCACCAGCCCGAGAGGCTTGTCTGCTCGCCCGCCGGGGTGGGCAGCGCTGGGAGCTGAGGCTTGGGCTTCAGTCGGAGCGCAGGGAGAGGACTGGGGCTGGCAGCGTGAACACAGCCTGAAGGGGCTAATGTGCCACAGCTAGCCAGGAGGGAGTCCGGGAAAAAATCTGGACCTGCCAAAGAGGCAAGAGACTTTTTCTTCCCTCTTTGGTTCCTGGTGCGCGAGGAGAGGGGATTAAGAGCGCTGCTTAAAGGAGCTCCAGAGACAGGAGCGAGCCGCGGCTGAAAGCGCGTACCCCAGAGACGGGCGTGGGATGCTGGGGCTGCTGCCGCCACCACGAGGCCTGTGTGCGAGCACAGGTCAATGTCCATGCCCCCCTTCCGGGGAGTCTGTGCAGCCCGTCACTGCCGGGTTCCGGGATCCAGGGACGGCTTCCCTGGGAGAACACACGGCGCGCCTTAGGCTGGTGCAACGTCACGCTGGCCTCTGCTGCTGCAGGCTCGCCCCGCACTCCGTGCCTCCCTCCCCCCCGGGCCTGAGTGAGCCAGAGTCCCCGAAGCAGCTGATCCTTTAACCCCGTCCTGTCTGAGCGAAGAACAGACGCCCTCCGGAGACCTACACGGAGAGGTGGGGCCAAATCCAAAGCTGACACCCGGGAGCTGTGAGAAAGAAGAGAAAGGGAAATCTCTCCCAGCAGCCTCAGAAGCAGTGGATTAAAGCTCCACAATCAACTTGATGTACCCGGCATCTGTGGAATACATGAATAGACAACAAATCATCCCAAATTGAGGAGCCAGGAGTCAGTGCTGTGCCTTTGAGGTGGGAGAGCCAACTTCAGGACACTGGTCCACAAGAGACCTCCCAGCTCCACATAATATCAAATGGCGAAAATCTTCCAGAGATCTCCATCTCAACACCAGCACCCAGCTTCACTCAACGACCAGCAAGCTACAGTGCTGGACACCCTATGCCAAACAACTAGCAAGACAGGAACACAATGCCACCCATTAACAGAGAGGCTGCCTAAAATCATAAAAAATCCACAGACACCCCAAAACACACCACCAGACGTGGACCTGCCCACCAGAAAGACAAGATCCAGCCTCATCCACCAGAACACAGGCACTAGTCCCCTCCACCAGGAAACCTACACAACCCAGTTAACCAACCTTAGCCACTGGGGACAGACACCAAAAACAACGGGAACTACGAACCTGCAGCCTGCAAAAAGGAGACCCCAAACACAGTAAGATAAGCAAAATGAGAAGACAGAAAAACACACAGCAGGAGAAGGAGCAAGATAAAAACCCACCAGACCTAACAAATGAAGAGGAAATAGGCAGTCTACCTGAAAAAGAATTCAGAATAATGATAGTAAAGATGATCCAAAATCTTGGAAATAGAATAAACAAAACGCAAGAAACAGTTAACAAGGACCTAGAAGAACTAAAGATGAATCAAGCAATGATTCAAAACACAATAAATGAAATGAAAAATACTCTAGATGTGATCAATAGCAGAATAACTGAGGCAGAAGAACAGATAAGTGAGGTGGAAGATAAAATAGTGGAAATAACTACTGCAGAGCAGAAGAGAAGAAAAAAGAATGAAAAGAACTGAGGACAGTCTCAGAGACCTCTGGGACAACATTAAATGCACCAACATTTGAATTATAGGGGTTCCAGAAGAAGAAGAGAAAAAGAAAGGGACTGAGAAAATATTTGAAGAGATTATAGTTGAAAACTTCCCTAATATGGGAAAGGAAATAGTCAGTCAAGTCCAGGAGGCACAGAGAGTCCCATATAGGATAAATCCAAGGAGAAATACGCCAAGACACATATTAATCAAACTGTCAAAAATTAAATACAAAGAAAACATATTAAAAGCAGCAAGGGAAAAACAACAAATAACACACAAGGGAATCCCCATCAGGTTAACAGCTGATCTTTCAGAAGAAACTCTGCAAGCCAGAAGGGAGTGGCAGAACATATTTAAAGTGATGAAGGAGAAAAACCTGCAACCAAGATTACTCTACCCAGCAAGGATCTCATTCAGATTTGATGAAGGAATTAAAACCTTTACAGACAAGCAAAAGCTGAGAGAGTTCAGCACCACCAAACCAGCTTTACAACAAATGCTAAAGGAACTTCTCTAGGCAAGAAACACAACAGAAGGAAAAGACCTACAATAACGAACCCAAAACAATTAAGAAAATGGGAATAGGAACATACATATCGATAATTACCTTAAATGTAAATGGACTAAATGCTCCCACCAAAAGACACAGATTGGCTGAATGGATACAAAAACAAGACCCATATATATGCTGTCAACAAGAGACCCACTTCAGACCTAGAGACACATACAGACTGAAAGTAAGGGGATGGAAAAAGATATTCCATGCAAATGGAAACCAAAAGAAAGCTGGAGTAGCAATTCTCATATCACACAAAATAGACTTTAAAATAAAGACTACTAGAAGAGACAAAGAAGGACATTACATAATGATCAAGGGATCGATCCAAGAAGAAGATATAACAATAGTAAATATTTATGCACCCAACATAGGAGCACCTCAATACATAAGGCAAATACTAACAGCCATAAAAGGGGAAATCGACAGTAACACACTCATAGTAGGGGAATTTAACACCCCACTTTCACCAATGGACAGATCATCCAAAATGAAAATAAATAAGGAAACACAAGCTTAAAATGATACATTAAACAAGATGGACTTAATTGATATTTATAGGACATTCCATCCAAAAACAACAGAATACACATTTTTCTCAAGTGCTCATGGAACATTCTCCAGGATAGATCATATCTTGGGTCACAAATCAAGCCTTGGTAAATTTAAGAAAATTGAAATTGTATCAAGTATCTTTTCCGACCACAATGCTATGAGACTAGATATCAATTACAGGAAAAGATATGTAAAAAATACAAACACATGGAGGCTAAACAATACACTACTTAATAACGAAGTGATCACTGAAGAAATCAAAGAGGAAATTTAAAAATATCTAGAAACAAATGACAATGGAGACACGACGACCCAAAACCTATGGGATGCAGCAAAAGCAGTTCTAAGAGGGAAGTTTATAGCAATACAATCCCACCTTAAGACACAGGAAACATCTCGAATAAACAACCTAAACTGACACCTAAAGCAATTAGAGAAAGAAGAACAAAAACACCCCAAAGTTAGCAGAAGGAAAGAAATCATAAAAATCAGATCAGAAATAAATGAAAAAGAAATGAAGGAAACGATAGCAAAGATCAATAAAACTAAAAGCTGCTTCTTTGAGAAGATAAACAAAATTGATAAACCATTAGCCAGACTCATCAAGAAAAAAAGGGAGAAGACTCAAATCAATAGAATTAGAAATGAAAAAGGGGAAGTAACAACTGACACTGCAGAAATACAAAAGATCATGAGAGATTACTACAAGCACCGCTATGCCAATAAAATGGACAACCTGGAAGAAATGGACAAATTCTTAGAAATGCACAACCTGCCAAGACTGAATCAGGAAGAAATAGAAAATATGAATAGACCAATCACAAGCACTGAAATTGAAACTGTGATAAAAACTCTTCCAACAAACAAAAGCCCAGGACCAGATGGCTTCACAGGCGAATTCTATCAAACATTTAGAGGAGAGCTAACACCCATCCTTCTCAAACTCTTCCAAAATATAGGAGAGGGAGGAACACTCCCAAACTCATTCTACGAGACCACCATCACCTTGATACCAAAACCAGACAAGGATGTCACAAAGAAAGAAAACTACAGGCCAATATCACTGATGATCATAGATGCAAAAATCCTCAACAAAATACTAGCAAACAGAATCCAAGAGCACATTAAAAGGATCATACACCATGATCAAGTGAGGTTTATTCCAGGAATGCAAGGATTCTTCAATATACGCAAATCAATCAACGTGATACACCATATTAACAAATAGAAGGAGAAAAACCATATGATCATCTCAACAGATGCAGAGAAAGCTTCCAACAAAATTCAACACCCATTTATGATAAAAACCCTGCAAAAGTAGGCATAGAGGGAACTTTCCTCAACATAATAAAGGCCATATATGACAAACCCACAGCCAACATCGTCCTCAATGGTGAAAAACTGAAAGCATTTCCACTAAGATCAGGAACAAGACAAGGTTGCCCACTCTCACCACTCTTATTTAACATAGTTTTGGAAGTTTTAGCCACAGCAATCAGAGAAGAAAAGGAAATAAAAGGAATCTAAATTGGAAAAGAAGAAGTAAAGCTGTCACTGTTTGCAGATGACATGATACTATACATAGAGAATCCTAAAGATGCTACCAGAAAACTACTAGATCTAATCAATGAATTTTGTAAAGTAGCAGGATACAAAATTAATGCACAGAAATCACCGGCATTCCTATATACTAGTGATGAAAAATCTGAAAGTGAAATCAAGAAAACACTCCCATTTACCATTGCAACAAAAAGAATAAAATACCTAGGAATAAACCTACCTAAGGAGACAAAAGACCTGTATGCCGAAAATTATAAGACACTGATGAAAGAAATTAAAGATGATACAAATAGAGATATACCACGTTCCTGGATTGGAAGAATCAACATTGTGAAAATGACTCTACTACCCAAAGCAACGTACAGATTCAATGCAATCCCTATCAAACTACCACTGGCATTTTTCACAGAACTAGAACAAAAAATTTCACAATTTGTATGGAAACACAAAAGACCCCGAATAGCCAAAGCGATCTTGAGAACGAAAAATGGAGCTGGAGGAATCAGGCTCCCTGACTTCAGACTATACTACAAAGCTACAGTAATCAAGACAGTATGGTACTGGCACAAAAACAGAAAGATAGATCAGTGGAACAGGATAGAAAGCCCAGAGATAAACCCACGCACATATGGTCACCTAATCTTTGATAAAGGAGGCAGGAATGTACAGTGGAAAAAGGACAGTCTCTTCAATAAGTGGTGCTGGGAAAACTGGACAGGGACATGGAAAAGTATGAGATCAGATCACTCCCTAACACCATACACAAAAATAAGCTCAAAATGGATTAAAGACCTAAATGTAAGGCCAGACACTATCAAACTCTTAGAGGAAAACATAGGCAGAATACTCTATGACATAAATCACAGCAAGATCCTTTTTGACCCACCTCCTAGAGAAATGGAAATAAAGACAAAAATAAACACATGGGACCTAATGAAACTTCAAAGCTTTTGCACAGCAAAGGAAACCATAAACAAGACCAAAAGACAACCCTTAGAATGGGAGAAAATATTTGCAAATGAAGCAACTGACAAAGGATTAATCTCCAAAATTTATAAGCAGCTCATGCAGCTCAATAGCAAAAAAACAAACAACCCAATCCAAAAATGGGCAGAAGACCTAAACAGACATTTCTCCAAAGAAGATATACAGACTGCCAACAAACACATGAAAGGATGCTCAACATCTTTAATCATTAGAGAAATGCAAATCAAAACTACAATGAGGGCTTCCCTGGTGGTGCAGTGGTTGAGAGTCCGCCTGCCGATGCAGGGGACAGGGGTTCGTGCCCTGGTCCGGGAAGATCCCACATGCCGCGGAGCGGCTGGGCCCGTGAGCCATGGCCGCTGAGCCTGTGCATCCGGAGCCTGTGCTCCCCAGCGGGAGAGGCCACAACAGTGAGAGGCCCGCATACCGCAAAAAAAAAAAAAAAAAAAAAAAAAAAAACTACAATGAGATATCATCTCACACCAGTCAGAATGGCCATCATCAAAAAATCTAGAAACAATAAATGCTGGAGAGGGTGTGGAAAAAAGGGAACCCTCTTGCACTGCTGGTGGGAATGTGAATTGGTACAGCCACTATGGAGAACAGTATGGCAGTTCCTTAAAAAACTACAAATAGAACTACCATAGGACCCAGCAATCCCACTACTGGGCATATACCCTGAGAAAACCATAATTCAAAAAGAGTCATGTACCAAAATGTTCATAGCAGCCCTATTTACAATAGCCTGGAGATGGAAACAACCTAAGTGTCCATCATCGGATGAATGGATAAAGAAGATGTGGCACATATATACAATGGAATATTACTCAGCCATAAAAAGGAACGAAATTGAGCTATTTGTAATGAGGTGGATAGACCTAGAGTCTGTCATACAGAGTGAAGTAAGTCAGAAAGAGAAGGGCAAATACTGTATGCTGACACATATATATGGAATTTAAGAAAAAAAATGTCATGAAGAACATAGGGGTAAGACAGGAATAAAGACACAGACCTACTAGAGAGTGGACTTGAGGATATGGAGAGGGGAAAGGGTAAGCTGTGACAAAGCAAAAGAGAGGCATGGACATATATACACTACCAAACGTAAGGTAGATAGCTAGTGGGAAGCAGCTGCATAGCACAGGGAGTTCAGCTTGGTGCTTTGTGACCGCCTGGAGGGGTGGGATAGGGAGGGTGGGAGGGAGACGCAAGAGGGAGGGGATATGAGAACATATGTATATGTATAGCTGATTCACTTTGTTATAAAGCAGAAACTAACACACCATTGTTAAGCAATTATACTCCAATAAAGATGTAAAAAAATAATAATTAAAAAAAAGAAAAGAAAATGGTTTATTGCTTTCAGTAAAATTACTGACATAGTAATTCATATTTGCATGTTCATATAACTTATTGATCATTTATGCATTTTAATGCACAGTTGTATTTCTTTCCGATTGAAAGAGCCTACTGTGTTTGGGGAGCCACAATCTTTTCATGCACAATTGAGAAAGAAATACCTATGGAGAAATATCCTATGGAATACATTACCTCAAGGAAATGAATGACCTTTTCACCTTCCTTCCTTTATTCTCAGAGAATTGCAAAAAATGGTACCATATTTACACACCTCCACTTTATTAAATACATAACTTCAGTACCTTTAAAAAACCCTTTGGTTTGTAAATATATATTTTGTTACTCACCAGGGTTTTGAATAACTGTTTGACATATAAGTAAATCAAGGATCAATTTTACTCAAGGGTAAGTTGACTGGAAACAAATTCCAGCTCTGGCTTCAGCTTTCACTAGCTCACATTCAAAATTCTCCTTTCTCAATTAAAGAGAATTATTTCTTTATTGCTACCTTATAAAATACAGTTTCAAATTTTTTTGAAAATTCAGAATTCTTGAAGTGTGCATTGTTACTTCAGGAAAAATAAACAAGGTTGGTGACAAGATAGGCATTAAAAGGCTCTGAATTTGTCAAAACAAAATAATTACATCAATTTAGCAATAATAAATCAACAATAATAAGTTTAATTCTATAAAAGCTTAGTTTAATCAAAGGAATTCACAAGTCAAGTTTCCAAATTATTAAATTCTGGAATAAGCCAATGAGAGAGATTATGCTGACTATATCCACTTATCTAAGGATGGGGCGATTTGTTTTGGATGATTTGAGATATCACCTTGCCTCAATCAGCAAGCTTGGGACCTCAACCAGAGCCTTCCCACGTGCAGATCCTATGCTTTAAAGAGTACTGACACAACCACCAAGACATATGCAGCTTTATACAACGGCACAAAGCTCTAACCAGCAGAATAGGCTTCTAATGGGATAAGAAGAGCAAAATAACATAATAGATTAGTATGTAATCTTTCTGGGAGATGGGTCTGTTCATGAAAAACTTAAGTTCTAAAGAGTTAAAAACAAAAACTAGGCCTTGCCACATAATTCAATAGAGTTATGGAAAAAATTTTTCCCCAGAATATAAGAAAGTGTGGAGTAACTTTGAATAGTTCTAAAGAGAACAATAAGACAGGTATAAAATGTGCATGAGCACAGGGAGCAAGGCAATTTATAACCTTTCCTATGGGAAGGTTTATATTTTCATTCTCTACACTTAAATAGAGGCAGCTATTTAGTGGTAGTTATCTTCTCTGGAAATAATGTGTGGTTGATACAGAGTCTCACAGGATATACTGTAAATTGTATAGCCAACTATAAATACAAGTAAATTTATTTGAAAGAGGATGGAGTACAATGAAATTTTATTCTTACACAGGAAATTTCTGATGAGAGAAGTTTTTCCCCACTCACTTCTATTATATAATTAAATCTGCCTTCCACGTGGGCAAAAAAGTTCCTGTAATTATTAATAATGTTTTATGTAATATTACATAATAATGTAATATAATAAAATAATGGAGTAAAGCTTTTTGAAATAGTATATTTTTAACACTATCACTTTCAGGTAAAATATTCTTACTTATTAGTAATACCATATTGTGATTTCAAATAAGTCACAAAATAAAAATGATAAACATTAAAATAGAGAACAGAGAGTACCTAGCTGCAGAATTTTTTTGTATTCTAAAAGCTTATTTATATACAGGTTATACAGAACTTGCAACACCTTTTTTAAGAAACAATGCTATAAGAGGTGATGAGGGTCCTAGGTCAACCCACAAACATCTATGTAGCCCAGGATGTTCCTGAAATGTAGTACTTAAAGTATCCAGTCCTGAAGAACCACAGGTAACAATATTTCTATATGAAATAATTCAGAGTTCCAACTTGAAAAGTCAAATACATCTCCTGTGCTCTGAACAGGTGTTTCTCAAGGGTCAAGAGACTGGTTCATGTTTTTGTATTGTTAGGAAAAAGAATAAAGTGTCATCATTTACTAATCACATAATCTCAGGTATTTCCTCAACTGCAAAATGAAAGTAATGACACCTGCCCTAGTTACTTCAGAGGTTTGCTGTGAGCATTCAATGAGATAGAGAACCAGAAAATTACATTCTAAAACTACCTCCCTCCTCTCCTGGCAGGTAAGTCCTCATTTGACAGATGACCCAGAGCACACGGGAGGCTCGGTGACTTGTTCAAGGTTGCAAGGTGAGCTTGTGAGAAGCCTAGAGAAGCAGCCAGGGCCCTTGACTTCTGGTCCATCTCCCTCTGCACTAGATGTGGCATCTAACTTACACTTTTGGCAGTTAATCTTTATGGAACACACACTGGGCAGAGCACCGAAGAAAGGTGACAGTAATAATGGTACATTTTGAGATGACTGAGCTGAACTCCGGAGAACACATCCCGACCCTGGCCTCACCTCTGACTCTAGGACTTAATTAGACAATCACACAGCCACTTCCCACTTCACAAGCTCTCTCTCTTTAAATTGGGGGAAAAATGTGGCTTCTCCAGTCTTCCTCTTAGGAGGCTGTTCTCTGGCTCTTATTTTAACGGGTAAATAACTGAAAAATCAATGAAATTTTGTTGTAAAGCTCCGTGTCCCTTAGGCAAAAAGGGCAAAAACTGCTTGCTTTTATTAAAGTATTACTGGCACCTAGAAACATTTTATGAAAAGAGAATAAATAGTAACTGTTTCCCACGTATTTATACAAGGCCTACATCAGGTTTTACAGCTAAGGGGATTCAACTGGTGTGTAAGGGGAAGAATGAAGAGGGAAACACACTAACCACTGGCACAGAAGACAAGAGAGATCCAGACCAAGTGCCTTTTAAAAGTCACTTCTATTATCAATAGCTGATTTTATGGTATATATTTATGTCATTTAACAACCAAATTTTTGCCTTATCCATAAAATGCTTATTTTAAAGCTGAGGTTCTCAAACTTTTTAGTCTTAGGATCCAGTTCCACTCTTAAAAATTACTGAAAACCCCAAAGAACTTTTGTTTATATAGATTATATTTATCCAGATATACTATATTATAAATCCAGATTAAATATATTATAAATTTAAATGAAGAAATTTTTAAAATATTTATTCATTAATTTATTTTAAAATAAGTAAACCCATTATACATTAAAGTACATAACATATTTTTACGAAAAATGACTGATTTGCAGAAAAAAAATTTAGTGAGAAAGGCCACAGTATTTACATTTTTGCAAATCTCTTTGATGTCTGTCTTAACTGAAGTCAGCTAGATTTTCATATCTCCTTCTGCACTCAGTCTGTTGTGATGTTCTTTCAGTTAAAGTATATGAAGAAAATCTAGCCTCACAGAAATGTAGCTGGAAAAGGAAGGAGTACTTTAATACAGTTTCAGATAACTGTGATATTCTTCTTTGATAAAGGCTAAAACGTCACAACTGGTCATTTCCTTAAAGATTACTTGCAACGTGGAATCTGAATCTTTACCGATGAACTTGTACTCTAAACAGTCATGAGATAATGAGAGCGAAAAGGCAAATAATGTCTTAGTATTATTGCAAAAATGTGTTTGACCTTGCAGATCCTCTGAAAAGGTCTTAGGGATCATAGGGTTCCCCAGACCACACTTTGAGAATCTCTGCTTTAAAGATACAAACTGTCTTATGATGGGTAACTGGTAGAATGAGGGATGTACTATATGAAACTTAAGGAACACGGTGTGGAAGAAAGATCAAGTGCAAACAAATCAGTCACCCCTTGGTCCACCTTCATGTGGACGTGGGAACTGGAAAGCAGGCGTTATAAGGCAGAAGCCCCAGCTGGAACTCAGAAACAGTAGTTGCACCATAATGGTCCAAATATCTCAGACAGGGTGACCTTTTCAGCAATATGTGAGAACCCTTGGGCACATTGTAAAGACATTTTTATTGCATCATGACTGCTCACAACCAGCCACAGACCTTTAAACCAGCCTAGTATACATACACCATAGCCTACTACCAACAGAGGCAAACCAGAAACACCCAGTCCCATGGGATGCTTCATGTCATCCCAACCTGTTCCCACCTCCCTCCAATCTCCACCCAGCTCCCAAGCCAAGGCTTCTGCCCCTGGTATGCATCCTGTTCTTGCTGTTAGAATCAGCGAGTATATTTGCTTTCCTTGGCTCTTCCTCTTTAGGAGGACTGTGTCTCTTTCCACTACTGACTGTCTCAGGTAGCACCCCATTCCAACCTCCACACTGGTTTTAGCCCCTCACACTCAAGTCCTGATACCCAAGTAGATGAGTGGGTGCAGCTCCCTCAAAAGGGCCATTCAAGAAAACTGATATTTTTCAGTCTTCTTGTACAAATTTTTCTTTTTGTCTGTTTCTTAGCATAGTGTGACAGAGAACAGGGAAATAAGTCATTTTCATGCTATTAGCACATTTAGGAAACAGGCTTCCACAGTAATTAATCTAATGAAGATGACCCTAGACTGAAGAAACAGCAATTAGAGTTGCCGGAATAGACATTAGGGAAAATGAAGACATTTACATTCAAAGAAAGATAAGATTTTTAAATAAGAAGTAAAATTAATAACAGCCCAAATTCTATGGAGCAGGAAAGAGCTTCTAATGACTCAAAGAAGGCTGGGAGACATGCAGATTACACTGTCATATTCAAGTGAATACAAAAGTGATGGTATCCTATCATGAAAATATGGACATTAAGGGATAGGCTAAAAGAAAAGGAAAATTAGAAGAAACTGACTAGCTATATGCAATCTGATGGAAAGGATTTTCTCTGAATAAAGATTTTTTCCAGGTAAATTTTCAGTCGTTATTTTCCAAACATAAATAACCAGCTGTTTAAGTAATAATTCAAATTCTAGGGCTTCCCTGGTGGCGCAGTGGTTGGGAGTCCGCCTGCTGATACAGGGGATGTGGGTTCGTGCCCCGGTCCGGGAATCCCACATGCCGTGGAGCGGCTGGGCCGATGAGCCATGGCCGCTGAGCCTACGCGCCCGGAGCCTGTGCTCCGCAACGGGAGAGGCCACAACAGTGAGAGGCCCGCATACCGCAAAAAAAAAAAAAAAGAGAGTCAAATTCTGTGCTATTCAGAGATGCAATTTGGAAACCAACAGAAACCCTGTTCCAGTGGTGTAAGGAACCCACTACTACCTACCCAGCTGACCTCAGCAAGGGGTCTGCACATCTGGGGGGTCAATCAAGGGAAGGCCCATCTGGGGGTTTCCATCCAGATTGAGGAGATCTGTTGACACTAATTATTAGCAATAACAACAGCTCTTGCTGGTTTATTTCCCATCAAACTCAGTATGTTACTAGAATCTAGTATGTCAGGCTCTCTTTTTGACCTTATAGGAAGCCAGGGGACAAAACCAGAGGGGAAAAGCCTAACATAAGGAAGAGTTTCTTCAAATGCCTTCTCTATGCTGATTTCTATGTAAAGCTTGATCAAATGGTTTTCTGGGACCTGGGGCTACCTAGGGAATTTCGGCCCACTCTGGAAGGCAACCAGTGTTCTGAGCACTGCACACCCACCAGGCAGAATGAAGAGCTCTGTGAAACCTCGAAGGCCACTTGTAGGGCAGAGAAGGAATATGATTATTGTTGATGCTGTTACTATTAATAAATGGGGCTTTATGAATAAAAAGGGAAGTGAGCTATGACATTATTAACATCAATTTTCCCTTATTACTTCTTTGGTTTTTAGGATTTTTAGGGTTTTTTTCTTCTTTAAGACCCATATGCCCAGCCAAGAGTCAAAGGCTTCCTTTCGGCTAAAGTACTATATTTCTATGCCATTATTATATATAGCCTTGAGTAATCACAATGAATATGATTTTTAATGTACAAATTAAATGTGCTATAAATTCTAGATATCATCATGCTGGTTTTTAATCATTATTATTAGGGGAAACCTTAGAAAAAATTTAAGCCTATCATGGGCCCTATCAGCTTCTTGTTTTAATTCTGAAGATTTGGGCATATCTGCTGTTCAGAGAGAGAAAGAATCAAAACTTCCTCTTTTCCATCTGGTTACAAGTGCTTTTCATAGCTTATCTTTTCCACACTCATTCCTAAAAAATGCACTAGAGCTGAGCTATCGTGAGATTGTGTCAGAGTCAAACTATTATATCATTGACTATTAGCTATTTCACAGGAGAATCAAACTGCCTGACTTTTTAAAAAAATCAGAATGGACTTTTATAGTAGTAAGACTTTGTCAACAGAGACTGAGTGCTACATGCAACTTGGCTCAAAAAAAAATCGAAAGCTTCGGAAATTAACTTTATCACAGAAAACATTTAGCTGTAAGCAATATCCAGCTGGAGAGGCACAGAACCAAAGGTCAGAGAAATGTACTAAAAAAATAAATACTTTCCAGACACCGAGTGGAGAGAATAGTAAGAGCTAGTGTCAGCCTGTTGCTGTGCCAGGCTGAGCTAGCTGGTAAGTTCTCCGGTAAAGAAAACGCTTTTCTGGAATGATTATAATGGGTATTCTGTGAGCTCTGGGGCCTGGACTTGCTTTTCTATAGATGACTTTGTTCCTTCTTTACATTGTAAAGTTCAGTTTATATTTTTGTAGAAATACATTCTCAACATTTCAAATGACGATGCTGATTTGGCCACATTTAAGTTTCATTCTCATTTGAAGAACTGAGCCCTAGCTTGTTTGGAAGAGAAAATGCTACAAAAACTCTTGCTTCCTTTTGAAACTTTTATTAAATATTCAGAACTGAATGAAAGTAATCTAGCTCTGGAAGGGATGGGTCATATTTATAGAGAAAAACAAAAACCAGGTTGTGGAAAGATGGAAAGACAAAAGGAATTCACTAACCAGCTGAAAGTTAGAAACACACCATACATAGTCGAATCACTGTGATACTCCAACTAAAAATCAGCAGTGCCAATAAAAGAGGTTTCTAAAAGTCATAATAGGCTCCCATTTTTCAGAGAGTAAATAAATTCCTTACTGGGGAAAGATATCCACAAAGAGATGGTAATTTTACTTTTATTTCAAAGACTAAACAATACAAGATCCCACAAGCAAGTTTAAACACTCCAAGAAGATATTCTGAATGATTTTGCTAACTTTTGCTGTCAGTCTGACTCATGAAGGACTTAACTAACTGCACTTTCTTTGATAGCCAAGAAAGGTCCACTCAGAATAATCATGTGGCAGAAAAAAGAAGTGCAGTGTGGCCAAGAGGAACCTATGATGATTTATTAGTCAATTACAGCTATTTCTTTCAAACTGTGTCCTATTAAATTCACCTTCCTCTCCAGATGCATAAATTAACCCTGCACAAAAGCATGTGAATACCAAAAAGCACATTATTCTCTAGAGGTGAAACATCAGGGGCAGACCATATTGGAACTGTATTAGTTTCCTGTTGGCTACTGTAACAAATCATCATAAACTTAGTGGCTTAAAAAGAATGATACTTTTACTATCTTATACTCCTGGAGGTCAGAAGTCCAAAATGGGTCTCACTGGGCTAAAATCAAGGTGTCAGCAGGGCTGTGTTCCTTCTGAAGGTTCTGGGGGAGAATCCATTTCCTTGCCTTTTCCACCTTCCACAGGCCACCCACATTCCTGGGTTCATGGCCCCCTTCCATCCACAAGGTCAACAGCGGCTGATCAAGTTTTTTCTCCCATCACATCTCTCTGGCATTGACTCTTCTTCCACCTCTCACTTCCCCTTAAGGACCCTTGTGATTACATGGAGCCCACTCGGATAGTCCAAAAGAATCTTCCAGTTTTAAGGTTAAACTAAGAACCTTAATTCCATCTGCATGTGTGCCATGTAACATGAGATTTTCGCACGTCCCTGGGATTAGGATGCAGACATTTTCTGGAGGCCGTTATTCTGCCTCCTACAGGTACAAAGAATAAGACAAACATTTTACCTTCCTCTGCCTCTCTTCTGTTACAAACTGTCCAGCCAGAGTTACTCCACATTCTTGGGTACAGGCACCTCACCTTTAAAAAAGTGGTAATAATAAATCTTGCTTCTCCTGCTGTCCCCTCTACCTCTAAATCTGTGACTCTATGACTAACAATTCTTTCCATGTTTTCACCTAATAAAATCATAGCCTTCATCTCCCACTAAAAAGACAACGTCGGGTGGCTCTGAGTATGATTCCCTTCTTCCAGCTAGCTTAAATGCAAAATTCACAGCTCAAAGAATTTGGCAAGACATTTGTTCATTCATTCACATATATTAACTCAACACCTACTGTGTGCCAGGCACAGCAAGTCCAGTATTAAACAAAAGAGACATACTCCGTGCCCTACCTGGGCTTAGCTTAGCATTTTCCTATATTTGCTGGCAGGATATAGAAGAAAGCTATTTTCTACTATTTATGCCCCACTTCTTTTCAATACATATCTGAGAACATATGATAAAAACACAGGTGCAATGTGAATCTATAAAATCAGGCAGGGTGTAACAAAAACTAATAGTTATCATGACAGGTGAAGGTCTGGATTGAGACACTGGGACTCAAAGCAGATTTTCTAAGTTTTGTATGAGACACCTCAGTATACTAAGTGCTTTCCAATACATTATCTCCTCTGATCCACACTACGACTTGGTCAGGTATGGAAAGTGTTCTAATCATCTCCAATTGGCTGGTGTGAAATTCCCCAGAAAGCTTTAGTAACTTGACTAAGGCCACACAGTAAATGGCAAAGTCCAGGACTCAGATTCAGGTCTTAATTCAAATGATTTTCTCTCTGTCATTTTTATGCTATTAACTGAGAGCCCTTCTCCTTGCCTGGCTTGCAGGATGCCCTGCTGCTTCTCCTAACTTCGAAGCCCTCCTTCTTCCTACACACTTCTTACTATCTCCTACCATGGGCATGGCCCAAGACTCCATTCTCTTCTCAGAGCTTGGACCAGCCCCTCTTCGTAAATGGAAACTATGTCTACCTCCCATGACTGCCTATCCCCATGAGGAACTTCCCTCTGACACAGAGCTCTCTGAGCTCCACCGCCAGCTCTCTCCACCTGCCCATCAGGAATGTCCACTGGGATGACGTAACCCAGGCCCTCTGCTCCATTCCCTGGCCTTAGCTCTATTCCCTATTTCCACCACTGACATCACTAAACTCCTGTCTCTCCTTTATATCTTGTTCTGTCGAGGCCTCATGTTCTCATGACTCCAATGGTAACCCAGCTCCAGTAAGAGTCATCCACTCAGACTCTGTGGAAGCTCCACTGGCCAGGCTACCCTCTGACCCCCACCTCCCACCAGGCAAGAAGGAATACACAGCCCAGAGAGGAATTTCCCCCGAAAGTAGGCTCAAATGTTCTCTCTTCTTGGGTAGCACCAAAGACAACGTTGGCAAATACGTGAAGATGTGTCGACCACCCTTACACCTTCTTCAGCATTTCCACAGTGAGGAAGAAACCCAACTGAAGATTCCCTTCAGCCACCAAACTAAAGGACTACAAGAGGTGGGTATCAAAAACATGGTGCCAGGTATCATGAAGCTTGCTGAATGAAGAACTTTCTGAGTCACTAAATCTCTCTGGACTTTGAAAACAGCCTTTCAAACAGACATTATGAAAAGATGTCTTACAGAAAACCCTCAAGAAATGTGCTGAATGAATGCTGACGGTCTAGTGATGATTTCTAGAGCACGGAGACCAAACCGGGCCTGTGCCCTTCACCTTTCTGAGGTTACCGTGCCTGCCTCAGAGAAGCAGCCTTGCGCCAGCCTGACTGCATGAGGGCCATACTCCCTGCCAGGGCTCAGCCCTGCCTCCCACAAAGGGACACGTTAGAAGCAGACACGTGCCACAGGTTAAGCAGCACCAAGCAACATTCCGCAAGCAGCTTGTAAACAGTAAAGTCCTATCAATCTGTGATAGGCAACCAGGACTGCAAGGGGCTCTCCAGTCTTGAGCTCTCACTATTAGAAACTACATGTGAGCCTGCCTGAGGCATGGAAGCAATGCTGCAAAAGCGTGTGAACACACACACACACACACACACACATATACACACACACACCAGAACTAAGCCATGTAGAGGTCTGAGCTCTTTTCCTTACCATAGAAAGGACACGCTTTCTAGTTCCTAAAAGGTGGGGCTGATCCTTAAACGTATCTTTACACTTTCCCTCCTAGTACTGGGCTGGCCAAAAAGTTCGTTCGGGATTTGGTAACATCTTATGGAAAAACCCGAATGAACTTTTGGGCCAACCCAGTACTTAGAACAGTCCTAAGGTAAAAATGGGCACCTAGTAAACACCGAATTGAGTACATTATTGCTTTATTCTAAGTTAAGCTCTACTCTTTCTCTACCAGAGAGTCAGAAGAATAACTTGTTTTTAACGATTTAACAAGGATGTTTTAAGGACACGAATTCCTTAAGAAGTCTACTTGTAAAGTCAGTCATGGTGGAAAGTGATTACTGTGAAAATTCGATTTTTAAAGTTATATATATATGTGTGTGTTCTTAATGACCCAATCTATTTTTTTTTTTTTTTTTGTGGTACGCGGGCCTCTCACTGTTGTGGCCTCTCCCGTTGCGGAGCACAGGCTCCGGACGCGCAGGCTCAGCGGCCATGGCTCACGGGCCCAGCCGCTCTGTGGCATGTGGGATCTTCCCGGACAGGGGCACGAACCTGCGTCCCCTGCATTGGCAGGCGGACTCTCAACTACTGTGCCACCAGGGAAGCCCCCAATCTATTTTTTAACCATTTTTTACTGAAGTATAGTTATTTTAGGAAAATACAGTTTATTCACAAAGATTTTTATGAAAACAATTAATTATAATAGTCAAATACCAAGCAATGGAGCAGTATAGAAATTACAGAGCCATTAAAATTATATTTGTAAAGATATTACAATGATAATACTCATCATTATGTTATCATTTTAAATGTAAAGGAGTGCAAAATTGTTTATAGAGTATAATTATGATCACAACGATATTAAAAACAGCACAGAAGAAAACAGAGCAAAGTATTAACAGAAGTTGTGTTTGGATAGTGGTATAAAGTGTTTTCCCTATTTTATTTCTACATATTTTCTAAGCATTCTATTATAAACATTATTGCTTATAATAAAAAGTGAGTTATTTTCTAAAATGTTAAAATATCTGAATAGTCTCAGGCTTCAAGAAATGCTCAACACTGACTCTCCATGTTCTGCAAATTAGCTCTTCTTTCCTAAGCATGCACTATATACCAGGCCTGACCAAGTGCTTTATAGTCTTTACTTCTTAGTCCTAAGCACCACCCTAGGAGGAAGGGAAGGCTATTATCCCTGTTTTACAGATGAGAAAACTGAGGTACACAGCAGTTAAATGAACTTGCCCAAGGCCAGAGAGCTAGTAAGTGGCTGAGTGCAGTGTGAGCCCAGATGGTCTGCCCCAGAACTCATCCTTGTAACCCCATGCAATGCTCTCTCTACAAGACTCTAGCAGAGACACTGATTAAAGTAATGCAACCCTGGCAGGTGCTGCAGCTTCTCTGGGCCTCAATTTCCTCATTTATAATGGCACCTACTCAATAGAGTTGTTGTGAGATGATACATGTAAACACAGTGCTGAACACGATGGCTGGCACACAGCAAGCACTCACTTAGTGTCAGCTCTGGTCATTTCTAAAAAAGAACCAGGGGCTTCCCTGGTGGCACAGTGGTTAAGAATTCGCCTGCCAATGCAGGGGACACAGGTTCGAGCCCCGGTCCCGGAAGATTCCATATGCCGCGGAGCAACTAAGCCTGTGCGCCACAACTACTGAGCCTGCGTTCTAGAGCCCACAAGCCACAGCTACTGAAGCTCATGCACCTAGAGCCCGTGCTCCGCAACAAGAGAAGCCACCGCAGTGAGAAGCCCATGTACCACAACAAAGAGTAGCCCTCGCTCGCTGCAACTAGAGAAAGGCCGCACGCAGCAACAAAGACCCAATGCAGCCGAAAATAAATAAAATAAATTAAAAAAAAAAAAAAGAACCAGCACCTTTGGCCATGGGCCCAAACCTGCAGCAGGATGGGCAATCCACAGGGTCTCCTGAGAACTGTCCTGTGAGACATCTGCATCACTGTGGGGCTTTCCTTCCTATTTTAAGTGACGCAATGTAATAGCAACGTGATAGCTACTTCACTGCAATGTAATAGTATCCTTCAGTCTCCTTATTTCAAAACTCTGCTTTTCACCAAAGCACATATTTTTAAAAATATATGCATCCAATCTTGCCTCCTTGGAATTATAGATGGCAAAGAAAATCCAGGTCACAAATGAAAGTGTGACTGCCTTCAATGCCCCTAGCATGCACCTAGGAAATAATGCCAACTTATCTGGATTTAATGTTGATGAGTTAAAGACAGTTTCCATTAGATATGCTCTCCTGGTCTTTCGCTTTCTCCGGGGTGGATTTTCAGCATCCCGGCTCCTTGCTTTCTTTGCGGCAGAACCTCAAGCTGACAGATATTCATCCTGTGCTCAGGGAAGCTACCGCCACTGTAACTGTCATGTGAGCAGGAAAATTAAAATCACAAACAATGCTACTATTTTTCAGCAGGCTGCTTAGCTTACTAAAGATCAGTTTCTAAGTGGTAAAACTTAACTATTCTTAAGTCCAGAATCAGACAGATTGCAAACCTGAAAAGGTCTGGGCATGAGGAAAAATGACTGGGCCACTGTCACGGGGTACCCACTGATGCTACTGCTCACAAATAAGACACTGCAGTACACGGGTCTGAGACAGTAAAGCGGCCTAGAAATGCACATTAGCAGAGACAACTTCAAAGACTGTGATGCTCTATTTCTCAGCTGAGGAGCAGGGGCGGTTATTAATCTTTAATGGCACATAAATATGATATATTCTTTTGTATGAGTGATAGATTTCATGATTTAAAAGAAGATCAGAAGTGCAATGGAAACTCAAACTTTAAAAGTGCATATTAGATAGAATATAAATTTAAGGCAGGGAGCTCTTTTTCTCTTCATTTAGGACTGATAAACAACGTTCGTAAGAGTTCATAAAATTTCAGGGCTTCCCTGGTGGCGCAGTGGTTGAGAGTCCGCCTGTGATGTAGGGGACACAGGTTCGTGCCCTGGTCCGGGAAGATCCCACATGCCGCGGAGCAGCTGGGCCCGTGAGCCATGGCCCCTGAGCCTGCGCGTCCGGAGCCTGTGCTCCGCAATGGGAGAGGCCACAACAGTGAGAGGCCCGTGTACCGCAAAAAAAAAAAAAAGAAAAAAAAGAGTTCATAAAATTTCAGACTACAAGAGACTGAAGACCACCTAATCTAATGGGTTTCCAATGGTGTTCCCAAAATAAAATTCCATCTTGCGCAGACACACCATACACTCCTTACCCAGAACTGGGAGTTTTTTTTAAGAAAAATGATTTTTATTGATAGTTTACTATATTTTCAGAGAACTGGGAGTTTTCTTAGCACTGGAACTTCACTTTGTACATCAGAAGAGGGGCCTAAGTCTCTCCATTACCTGCCACCATCCCTGGTTCCTCCTTTCCTTCTTGATTCAGGAGACTCTTTCCCATCACCTGCCACCATCCCTGGTTCCTCCTTTCCTTCTTGATTCAGGAGACTCTTTCCCATCACCTGAATTGCTTCAATAAAGATACAGATTTAATTTATGTGTCTTCAAGAAGTTCAGAGAGAAATGTACCATGTGCCTTACAGAGACATATTCTCTTTAAAAGGCATTATGGAAATCTACCATTCTTGCTGAAACAGTTACTAAAGAGGGAGAAATCAGCAACTTCAAATACCAAAAACTGGAACAGCCAAGCAAGGAGCAAACGGCTAACCATACCTTAAACAACTGTGGTCAGCAAGGGTGAGCTAAGGGAATAAAGCACTCAAATAATAATAATAATAATAATAATAGTATATATGGGCAGGGGGCCTACAGAAAATCTTTTTTTTTTTTTTTTTCTTTTTGCGGTATGCGGGCCTCTCACTGTTGTGGCCTCTCCCGTTGCGGAGCACAGGCTCCGGACGCGCAGGCCCAGCGGCCATGGCTCACGGGCCCAGCCGCTCCGCGGCATATGGGATCCTCCCAGACCGGGGCACGAACCCGTATCCCCTGCATCGGCAGGCGGACTCTCAACCACTGCGCCACCAGGGAGGCCCTACAGAAAATCTTTGTACCATCCTCTCAATTTTCCTGAGAACCTTAAAGTACTCTTAAAAAATTGTCTTAATAAAAAATTAAAACGGGAGGGGCCGCGACAGTGAGAGGCCTGCGTACCGCAAAAAAAAAATTAAAATTAATTTTTAAGAAAGCAAAAAGTTCTTTAAAATAAAATAATGGGGGCTTCCCTGGTGGCGCAGTGGTTGAGAGTCCGCCTGCCGATGCAGGGGACACGGGTTCGTGCCCTGGTCCAGGAGGATCCCACATGCCGCGGAGCAGCTGGGTCCGTGAGCCATGGCCGCTGAGCCTGCGCATCCGGAGCCTGTGCTCCGCAATGGGAGAGGCCACAACAGTGAGAGGCCCGCGTACCACAAAAAATATATAATAATAAAATAAAATAAAATAAAATAATGGAAGTAGAAAAGATCTCCCTTTTTAAAAGATGCCTTCTATGTACCAAATGTACCAAATTACAAAAGAATCCTGTGTCCCTGGGAATGACTAATCCACATACACCAGTCCTTGAATAGTCCAACTACTTACTCATAGAATAATACTAAAACAGGACACATTTGCTCCATCATACACTTGGCTATAGGCCAAATGCCCTTACAACCATTAAAAAAAATCAATTTCACAGGCTAATGGGCATTATGGGAGCCAAGCTATGCACACTGGACTCCAGACAGAGCTAGGCACTACCAGGTTTGTAAACACTAGCACTGATTAGTTTCTGCTAGCTCAAAGCAAAAGGTAGCTATTGTTAAATTACCCGAGAGCTCATTTATGTCAGAGTTCAAAACTCATATTCGTACAACTAAATTATATAGATTCTACAGTGTTCTCAGGTTTAATTATCTTTGGGCTAATGAAAGTAAGATAAATAAAACAATGACACTTTAAAGTAGTAATGGCACTACAACCAGTTTTATTTCTTTTTAAGTAAATCACTAGATTTCTCTATCAACTTTGTCTTAGCACTTGGGAACCCCCACGGCCCTGATAGAGATGCTACAAGTTAAAGGAAAGTCCAAGAGTCTTGGGCACTGTATACAACGTGCCTGGCCTGGCCTCTCCCTCCTACAAGCCCCAGTGGTGTTCATGTTTGTCACATGGCCCTGCCCCCCCCATCCAGGATGATGACATTAGGGTGGGCACTCGATGAAAAGAAACTACTCTGTAAGTAGCCAGTGACCTACACCAGTGTTCCTCAAACTCTAATGGGCAGCAAATCACCCGGGGGTCTTGTTAAAATGCACATTCAGATGGGGAGGGTTGCACTTCTGTCAAGATCACAGATGAGGTCCATACTGCTGGTCCCCAGTCCGCACTTGAAGTAACAAGGACTTAGACATTTGGACTGACAGACATGATGCACTGAGACAGAAATCCAGCAAGTAGCTGCCTTGAGGGCCCAGATCATCTCAATTCTAGCCCCTCTGAGGCTGGCAAGTTTCCTGTTCATGGAGTCTCATGCCACTCCCCTGAGAACTTATTTGTATGCTTGCAATAGAGCCCCATTTCCTCAAGCCAGCTTACGCTGGCTTCTGTTTCATGTAACCAGAGGAGCCTTGACTAGGACAGACACAAAGGGACGTACCTTCATCCCTGAAGCCACTGTTGGTGCCATTCTGGTTTAAAAGAGGCGGGGGATTGAGGGGTGGGCATCTTCTAGCAATAAGTAAATACATTATTCCAGTTGAAAATAACACAGCAGTACATGGATGTGCTTCCCCTTTGAACAGCGATTCTCCACTTAATCCTAAGGGAATGGTCCAGACCTGGAAAGATGTTCCAAGTAAAGGGGTTGCTGATTCCATGGTTACCTAAGCTATGACCACTCACTCCCACATCCCCCTTCTAAACCACAAGCCTCCCTGGGTCCAGCTGAGACTTTGAAGGAAGAAGAGAAGAAGTTTCTGGTACCACCTGGATCCCCAGGATCCTGCTGTCTTTGTCTTGCTTTCCCCTTTGTTTTTATATTGTTTTCCTTGATATTCTCTCCATCATTCTTGCCAGATGCCTTTGGAGTTTTCTCCTTTTTCCTACGACCTAGAATCATCATCTTATCCTAAAGTCTTTAAGTCACTCTAGCCAGACTGTAGCCTTATAACCCCAGCACCCATATCAGTTCTTATGAAAAGTGACATAAGGGTGTCTGAGTTTTTTCTCCAAGTCATCAGCCTTGGTTTCTGCTTAAAACAACAACTCTGCACCCAGACATGCGATTCAACTAAAAAATGCTTTATAAATTCCAACCCTAAAGGCTCCAGGGGAGCCCTGGGCTGTGAGATCCACTATTTAACCTCAACAAAGTCTACTAGCCAATTACTCTAACCCTTATACTGTAGCTAAGACAAGTGATGGCTCTTTGATTTACATGAAAATAAAAATATTTGCACAGTAGCCTTTATAACTTTATACTTTAAACTACAAAAATGTTGCCCAGCTTCAGTTGAGGATTGTATTCCTTTTTGGCCCCTATTCCTGTTTTTCATCTCTATCCAAATGTGAATGAATCAAAAAGGATAAAGAAATTCAGAGGGAAGCAGGAGACTAACACCAAAGACCAATCAATAATGTGACTGTAACAATAATGCAAGTGATGCCATTTTATTTATAATCTGAACTACCTACTTCCATAAAGGATTTTAAATGCCTTAAAATAAACACATGTACAGGATAATTGGAGTAAAGGAAAGAAGAGCTAATCCACATGGAAGAAAGGGGAGATAACTACCAGGAAATAGAGATGAGAGTTATTGTAACGAAGCACTAATTTTGGCTCTCAGCTTAGGAAGTCACAGCTAAAAAGGAAACATGATAGGTTAGGAATTCTCAATTTCGTAAATGTGGAAGCAGATGGATTTGTTAGAAGGGACAGTCCATTGTCTACTGCTGAGCTCAAAGAGGAATTTATGGCATAATCCCTCCATAAAATAAGGAAGGGGGACTTCAGCTGAAGCCAGGTGGCCATTTCCTCCTTGAACTGTTGGAAGAAGCCAAAGCCCAGATGCTGAAACCCAGATCTGTGCACAGCTGAGTTAGCATAGTCTAAGCAAGCTGGTCTCTGGTACTAACACAGCAAAACGGTAGCTCTTGGAGAACTGGAGTAACTGATGACCAACCTGCCCTGCAGACTATTTCCTCAAGGAAGGATTATGGTTGTGATGAGCATTTCAAGTGCAGTGTGTGGATACTGATGGCTAATGTTCTGCTAAGAAAATGAAGGACACTGCCTTGAAATCTTACCAGGAAAAGGGCTCTACAATAGCTCCTCCAGGCAAGACCCATATTATTTGTCAGTAGCGCGCTTTTAATAAGCTTCACATGCTAAACCAGTTACTTGAGAGATACCAGCCCAAAGTTCTGGGCAACAGAGAGAAATCACGTTAGTCTAGAAAGTAAAGAGCAGGGGTTCTCTGGTGGCTAACTCAAGTCACAAAAACACCACAGCACAGTACCAGCAGAATAACAAATTCTGAGAGAAATCACATCCTGTTGATAGTTCACCAAATTCCAAGCAGCTACGTCAACGTAAGTACTGGGTGAACTTAATAAAGACTTTTTTAGGAACAAACAGAAAAACGAAACCCGTAATAAGAGCAACAACATCCTGGAAAATGTCTTCCAAAGATCCTAATTTCAGGTGTGGGCACTTAATGCTGCAATATTATTTCATAAGTAGCTGCCTCACCAGAATGCCTGGGTTTATGACAGTGATGTGTACAGAGGAGGGGCCTGGCTCCCCTTTGGTCTGGCAGAAACCAGGCATCTCACTTGCCTAAAAACAGAAAAGGAACATTTGGCTATAATTTAAAAAGAAGAAAGGCCAGGACACGGCTTTGCTTCCTGGATTTTAAAATTGAAATCTGATCTGCCAAAAGGTTGTTATTACTCACTCCAGTCTGGCATTAGGAAATGATGTGGTACAAGGTTTGGAGTAGAATAAAAGTAGGATTAATGATCTGGGAGTATGCAGGAGTACATGTCTCTTCTCTCCAAGATCTAAGACTACAAGTCCATAAATTCTCCTGAAATTTTTAGTTCGAATGGAGAAACCCCAGTGTTTTAAGAAGAAAAGAGGCACAGAGTTTTAATGGGATGTCCACTGAACTAATTAACCTGTAATTTGAGGACTAATCAGAAGGAACGCTACCTGAAAAATTTAGGAATAGTATTAGTGCTGTTATTGATGATATGGGTATATTTGTATATTGCTTTGTAGTTTACAAAGTACTCTATATTTTCACCTAGGTATTATCTCATTTAATTTTTATGATAATACTGGGAGTCAATTATGGCATTCTTCATCACTGAATAGGTGAGAAAATTAAGACAAGCCAAGTAACCTGTCCAAGATCATATAGACAGAGAAATACCTGGTCCAGAATTAGAACTCAATTCTTCTAATTCTAAATCTTTTATCATAGAAATTGGAGCCCGTTTCTCTTGATACAACCCAAGCACTACAATGTTTTTAAAAAATCTGCTCGTACCTCAAAGAAAAAAATTTTTTATGCAAAATTTTTGGACTCCACATCAACTGATGAATGGATAAACAAGAGGTGATATTTCCATACAACGGGATATTATTCAGCCATTAAAAAAAGAATGGAGTACTGATACATGCTACAACATGGAGGAACCTTGAAAACATTATGCTAAGTGAAACAAACCAGACCACGTATTGTAGGATTCCATTTATATTAAAAACAGAACAGGGTTTCCCTGGAGGCGCAGTGGTTGAGAGCCCGCCTGCCGATGCAGGGGACACGGGTTCGTGCCCCGGTCTGGGAAGATCCCACATGCCGCGGAGCGGCTAGGCCCGTGAGCCATGGCCGCTGAGCCTGCGCATGATGTGCTCCGCAAGGGGAGAGGCCACAACAGTGAGAGGCCCGCGTACCACAAAAAAAAACAGAACAATAGAGTCAGAAAGTAGATTAGTGGTTGCCTGGAATTAAGGGTGGGCACAAAGAATCTTTTACAGGGTGATGAAAATGTTCTATAATTGGACTGTGGTAATGATTACACAACTGTAAATTTGCTAAAAATCATTGAATTGTACACTTCAAATGGGTGAATTTTATGGCATGTAAATTTTGCTTCGAAGAATCTGTAAAAATAAAGATTAAACATTTAAAAAATTATGGGCTCCAATTTTCCCACCTATAGTTTAACAAAGATAATTTAAGGTGCTGAGATTATTTATAATGATGGCGCTAGTAGATAAAAATGTAGTGTGTTCCTGTCACACTACAGGTTGACCTACGTAACAGGTTGACTTTATGTTGGCTTATGTATGTCCATATCTGAGACCTCACTTCTTTGAATAGTGGCTATTACTCCAGAAATATAGGTCAATATGACAATAGAAATTAAACATCTTAAAAATAGGTATATTATTTGGGAATATCTATCAAAAATGTAAATGTGCATTACCCCAGGGGCTTCCCTGGTGGCGCAGTGGTTAAGAATCTGCCTGCCAATGCAGGGGACATGGGTTCGAGCCCTTGTCCGGGAAAATCCCACATGCTGCGGAGCAGCTAAGCCCGTGCGCCACAACTACTGAGCCCATGTGCCACAACTACTGAAGGCCGCACACCTAGAGCTCATGCTCTGCAACGAGAAGCCACAGTGGTGAGAAGCACATGCACTGCAACAAAGAGTAGCCCCCACTCACTGCAACTAGAGAAAGCCTGCATGCAGGAACAAAGACCCAACGCAGCCAAAAATAAATAAATAATTTTTTTAAAAAAATGTGCATTACCCCAGCAATTCCTCTCCTAGGAATTTATGCTAAAGAAATCAGGGTAAGTACACAAAAGTGTGAGTAACAGGATGTTCCTGACAGTGTTGTTTATATTAATAAACAGGTTGTTTATCTTCTTCTCTGCTTTGTCTTGATTTACTTATTTTTTGCCATGAGCTTGTGTTTCTTTTAAAATCAGAAAAATAAAGCAATTTTTATAAAGAGAGAGAGATAAAAAATAACTTTTGACATAGTAAAACTATTTTTCCTAAGGAAAAGATGAGGATCAGTGTTTGAAAATATGTGCATAAAGAAGTACAGCACAGTATTTTATAATAGTGAAAAACTGAGACAAAACTATATTTTTTTCTGTCATAACAATATTTAACAATCATGATATCTTCATAAGATTGGCCACTACATAATCATTAAAGATGTTGACGTTTGCTTTTATTACTGAATACAGAAAGCCAATTATAAAAGAGGATGTATACAGTATTACCTCATTGTGTGTATGCACATAGCTATATGCATATAGTTGCAGGGGGAAACTTTAGAAGGCTGTGGCTATGTTGCAATTAGCCTTGGTGGACAGGATAACATAATGGTTATATTAGGCAAAGACTCCAGAACCAAACTGCCTGAGTTTGAATACTGGATGTGCCATTTTCTGTGTATAATCTTAAACATTTTAACCTTCTTTGTGCTTCACTTTTCTCATTTGTAATCAGAAGAACAATCATGACTACCTCATAAGCCATTATGAGGAATAAAAAGGTAAAGCACCTGTTTAGCAGAGGGCCTTGCACACAGCGAGGGTCACACACATGCTATCATCATCATCCTTGGTGATGCTGGGGTCACCCATGGTTGCTTTTATACTTTATCTGTATCTTTCAAGTTTTCTACAGTTTGTGTGGGTTTTACATGGATTACTTATGTAATGTTTAAAATAACAAATAGTTGGGGCTTCCCTGGTGGTCCAGTGGTTAAGACTCCATGCTTCCACTGGAGGGGGCACGGGTTCGATCCCTGGTCAGGGAACTAAGACCCCACACACTGCATGGCGTGGCCAAATAAATAAATTGATTTAATTAAATTTTTTAAAAAGTAAAATAACTGATGGCAGGGATTTGAACAGATGTATGTACACCTATGTTCATAGCAACATTATTCACAATAGCCAAAGGCAGAAACAACTTAAATGTCCATCAACAGATGGATGGATAAACAAACTGTGCTATGTACATACAAATGGAATGTTATTCAGCCTTAAAAAGGAAGGAAATCCTGATACATGTATACATTTTGAAAATATTGTGCTAAATAAAAGAAGCCAGACACAAAAGAACAAATATTGGATGATTCAACTTATATGAGGTACTTAGAGTAATCCAATTCATAGAGACAAAAGTAGGATGCTGGTTGCCAGGGGCTGGGGGAGGAGGTATGGGGAGTTAGGGTTTCATGCACACAGAGTTTCCCTTTGGGAAAGACGAAGAGTTCTGGAGATGGCTGGTGGTGATGGTTGTACAACAACGGGAATGTACTTAATTCCATAGAACTATACACTTAAAAATGGTTAAAATGGTAAATTTTATGTTATGTATGTTTTACCACAATTTTTAAAATTACATAGCCAATCTTCAGGCTTAAGGAGAGGGGAACTCTGAGTCCATTCATTCGGGCCCCAGCATGTACCCAGCTCTTGTGAAGGGACAGAGAAGCCGTTAGGAGGAAAGAATGGACCAAAGAGCAGAAAGGCTCCTCTCCCCATTTCCAGAGTCTCCTCATCTTCCCTCTGGTTCAAGGTCCCCTGGGCCCCACCTCAGCCTTTCTCTTTCCCTAGCACGCCCTTGTTCTGAAATAAGGGATGAGCTGGGAACACATGCCATTCAACAACCGTTGCTCTATGGAAAAGAATGAAACGTTTAAAAGAAAACTTAGAGACTGACCTAAAAGAGTAAAACTGAACTTCATTCATCTATGAAAAACCTTCTCCTAGTTAGTCTAACACTCAGACTGTGTCTCTAGGGACAAGATTGGTCTCCCTGTCTCTCTATTTCCTTTGTAGAGAAGTGTGTCTTCCAAGACACAGTTCATTCTCTTTCTAGATTGTGTGACTCATCTGTCCTTCCTTCTCTAAATTGCTTTGTTGAAGCCAGGTTCATGAACTCAAATGTCTACAGGGACCAGGCAGAAGCAATGTGGGTTTAAGACCACAATAGGGAATGGTGGGGATTGAGGCAAAGTGAAGAGCTCCTACCTGTCTAAAGGGGTAGCTACTACTAGGCTTAGCAGATTGTTTCCATACAGGACTGCATGCTCAATGCTCCCAAATTTTCCACTTGCCAAAAGAAGTAAAAAACTCACATTTTGATGTGGATCTCCCCAAAGACAATATAGATTTTTTTTTAAAGAAAATACTGTAACCCAAACAAAACTCTTCCACATGGGGCTCCCTTTCATGACATCTGATTTACAGGTTAGTCTGCAAGCAATAAAATCCTAACAAATGAAGCACACCAGTTAACCCTTCAAATGAACACAGGAATGCTATGAACAGGGAAGGCTACTTTTTATAACTTAAAGACTTTCCTCCCTGGCTGGATATTCTCCATTTGCCCCTCCAGATCCATGCCCCCCTCCTTCTTACCTTGCTCTGTGACCGAGGAGGCCACCCTCCTCAGCCTACATCTCTTGGCTCCCTGATCTCTGGGGTTTACTTGGGTCATCCAGTGGAATGGCCAGCAGGAAACCAAAGGGAGGGAAGAGAGAAAGGCTGGGGTATTTATCCCCCAGTTCCTGCTGCTGCAATCTTCCCCTGAAAGCCCACAGTTCCTGTCAGGCAGAACTTTCCTACAGCGAAACCTCTTACAAGTTACAAGAGGTTCTCTCTGTCCTTGTCTCCTTAGGACCAAGGAGTGACAATGGCTTTCTATTGTTAACTCTAGGATGCTTTGCCAAGTTTTGTTGATTTCCCTGACCTCTGCCTAGATTTTGTTAGGAGTCCCTCTATTTCCTCCATTACCCTTTTTGAGGGAGCCAATCTCTTTCCTGCCAGGACCTGACTGGCACATCTTCCCATATCACATACCACGATGTACTTATGATATTAAACAGACAAGATCAAGCTCCCTCCCTTCCACACCTACAAGTCTGATTCCACAGGGGAAAGAGGTGAGGCTACCTTGACTCTATTTTTTCTAGCTTTAAAAGATATTAATTCTTGAACCTTACATGAACTCTAATTTCTAAATCACAGTTCTGAATTACTAAAATCCTTAGATTACCAGTCCCACTCTGGAACAGGTAACAGGAAAGGCAAAAAATGGTATCCTCCCACTAGAAATAAAATTTAGAAATCATATATGCTCCATAGGGCAAAGATCTTGTTCTTATGTTTTCTTGAAATGCCCACATAAGATGGTTAATAATTTTTAAATAATTTTGAAAGAGATGTGTCATTAAGACATGTTATATTGAAACTTTTCTTCCCATTTAACCCCATTAAACACTTTTAGGAGCAGGGAATTCCCTGGTGGTCCAGTGGTTAGGACTCTGCACTTCCACTGCAGGGGGCGCAGCTTTGATCCCTGGTCGGGGAACCAAGATCCCCCCAAAAACACTTTTAGGAGCAATGCTTAATCCAGTTATCTTAATATTCAAGTATCAATATCATACATTAGAGAACAAATGTATGGGTGGGGGGAGGAATTGGGAGATTGGGATTGACACATATACACTATTGATGCTATGTATAAAATAGACAACGTATGAGAATATACTGTATAGCACAGGGAACTCTACTTAATGCACTGTGGTGACCTAAATGGGAAGGAAATCCAAAAAAGAGGGGATATATGTTTAGCTGATTCATTTTGCTGTACAGCAGAAACTAACACAACATTGTAAAGCAATTATACTCCAATAAAAATTAATTTAAAAAAGTATCATACGCTAAAGATCTGCATTAAGAGGGACACTACTCCTCTCAAGACTGTTTCTTGACCCCTTGTACTGTAGTTAGGAAGGTAAAGATTTTAGTCAACATTACTAGATTTTTCATTTCATTTTGAGAACTTTTCAGTCATTTATTCAGTAACTATGTATTAATCTATATACATTTAGCACCAACTATGTATCCATTCTGACTCTGAGGCTATGAGATATGAGGTCCCTGACCTCAGAGAACTCAGTATCTACGTTATTTACAAGACAATGAGATAATGCTTTAGTAGGATGTGTCCAAATGTGAGAACATCAATGAGGAATCTGCTAAGTCAGTCTGTAGAGCTAAAAGGGCTGGACATCATAGGTGACCTCTGTGTTGGGACATGAAGGATGAGGGAGATGAGAGTGACAGGGGCAAGTCTTATAAGTTTCTCTCTCTAATACTGAGTATAGCTCATGGCACAGAGTAGGCTTTTTTTTAATGAATGAACAAAGTGGTATTTCACATACAGATATTCTACTGTTTTCATTATTTAAACACCTGTTAGAGTAGCAATATAATCATTCATGGTTGGCCCTAAACTGGAAATAGACCTTGTGAAATTCATTATTTGCAGTGTTCCCAAAATTAAAAGTCCTAATGTTGGCAATGTACATTCCTGTCACTTAAACTGCAATGCAAAAATTAAGCTCCAACAAGTTGCTGATATGTTAGTATGACTGAGACTAGCTTAATATTTTCAATTCATTCATGATTTAGTCATCTTGTCATAGTGACTATTTTAATGTGTTCCCAAGGGAAAAAGTACAACCACCAATTAAATCTGATTCAGCAATAAAAATCTAACCTCTGAATAATAATATTGGGCTCTTAACTCCTTCCTTTTCTTACGTTCTCCCTTCTGCTATAGTTTTCTATACCTAACAAGTTCTGTCCTGTTATTTGTACTTAGCATCTTACCTCTAACCAGGAGAAACTGCATGTGGTTTCTATACGTCAAAGGTCTGGACAGTTACTGATTACCAAATTAACACAAGCATTTTAAAAGATAGCATTTCTGGGCTTCCCTGGTGGCACAGTGGTTGGGAGTCCGCCTGCCAATGCAGGGGACACGGGTTCGTGCCCCGGTCCGGGAAGATCCTACATGCCGCAGAGTGGCTGGGCCCGTGAGCCATGGCCGCTGAGCCTGCAGGTCCGGAGCAGGAGAGGCCACGACAGTGAGAGGCCTGCGTACCGCAAAAAAAAAAAAAAAAAAAAAGTAGCATTTCTTTTCTGTATGTTATTCATACAAAATATGCTAATATGGGCATGGAGAAATCAAGATGAGCATACTCAGCACTGCTAGCATGGTCATTCAGTGGCAAGGGGTATGGGTATGGGAGACTTCTGCTTTCTATGTTATACATATCTATTATAAAAATCTGAAAATCTACTTTTTGTTTTACAGCAACCATATTTTACTTTGTAATACAAGAAACAGTCATTTCTTAGAGTAGGTAGGTACATGAGTCATCTTCCTGTATATGATCTGGTCTAGAAATTTCAGCAGATACTGCAGAAGAAATCCCATCAGAACTAGGGCAACAGTAATCCTTCCTTCGCTTTCACAGGGAACTAGTAATCCTACCACCCATACAATTGTCTCCCACTTGCTCCTTCTCCCACAGCTCACAATGGGCCAGATCTAATAAAACCATCTCTCTCCACTGCCTGAGAAACTACCTTTTTAAAGAGAAGCTGTATGTAGGTCCTTTCCATTTAAAGATGCTGGGTTTTTAAATTAATACCAAATATACTTGTTAAAATACAAACTTAAATCAGCTGGATAAAAACACTTATACATACTGGTTCAAGGGCACCTTAGTTTAGGTAGATGGTCACTATTCCAGCCTATAAGAGGGGCCATTTTTCAATCAAAATTAAGCAAAATTAAGTATTTGTAAAATAAATTTCCATTGGGCAAAGACTATAATTTACCAGATATTGTTTCTCCTGAAACCATTTTCTCCTTCCTTCTTGCAAGTGTCTCTTAAATTATCTAGAAAGTAAGTACCATTCTTTTACATTGCCAGTTTTCAGGAGTTTTTTTCTCTAAAAAAAAAATGAATAGAGAAACATAACTTGTTACTGTAATTCATTTGAGACTCATTCTGGCTAGAACAAGAAATATTTGATGGATGGAGAAAAGAAAAATGACAATGAAACCAGCCACAGATATGAAATATAATACAAATCCCAGAATACAAAACTAATAATAATCATAGTTACTTAATCATGAAGAAATTAATTAGGTTAACCAGAAAGCATGAATAATAATTATGACAAGAAGAACAAAAACGTAAGCCTCTATAATTATAGAAAAGTAGAAATCATCTAAATTTACAATAACAGAGAAATGCTTAAATAAATTATGTATCATCCAAACAATGGAATGGTATGCATCCATTTAAAACCACATATTCAGGGGCTTCCCTGGTGGCGCAGTGGTTGAGAGTCCGCCTGCCAATGCAGGGGACACGGGTTTGTGCCCCGGTCCGGGAAGATCCCACATGCTGCAGAGCGGCTGGGCCCATGAGCCATGGCCGCTGAGCCTGCGCGTCCGGAGCCTGTGCTCCGCAATGGGAGAGGCCACAACAGTGAGAGGCCCGCGTACCGCAAAAAAAACACATATTCAGAATGGCAGAATGCTGATGTTACTGACGCTGAATGCTGGGTATCTAGGAATTTATCATACTGTTCTATTTTTTGTATGTCTAAAATTTTCAGTAAAACCTGTTTTATATAAATAGTTTCCTAAGACTATTTAGTAACGAAGGAAAATTCTCGTGATATAGCATTAAGTGAAGTAAGCAGGGGGTAAGCCAAATACAAACCATATAAAGTACATGGTTCTAATTTTGTTAAAAACATAGATATACACAGAGAAAACAGCTTGAAAGGAAATGCTCTAAAATGATAGGCAGTGAGTGGCTCTGGGTGGCAAATCAGTAATGATGATTATTTTCTTCTTTTACTTTTCCCTAAATGTCTTAACAATGAACGTGCTTTACTTCTGTAATGAGCAAAATGACAGACAGGAAAGAATTCATATTTGGGAAAGGAAAGAAGACGAGAGAGTGCAGCCCATGAGCGAGAGCTGGCGAAACATCAAGCATTCCTAGGCACTGCATGGGACGAAAAGACAGGGTCAAGTGGACCCTCTGAAGCTTGCAAGCTATTCAAGGAGATAACTTAAACATAAAAAGATACCTGATGCCACTGGGCTGCAGACAAGTGTTGAATGAGGAGTTCTTACAAGTGCTACAGTAGTTAAGAAAAATAGAAAGTCACTGAGCTGTGGTAGTTGAGGAATGATGACTTCACAAGGCTGCCCAGGGAACTGGGCTCTGATGGGTGGGTGCGGTTTATAGAGGGGGAGATGGAAGGAACTTGGAGGAGAAGGCGTGGTTTGAGGCACACGTGGAGGGAAAGAAAATGTGGGACTCAGAGCAAATAACTTTGCCTGAAACAGGGTTCATGTAGAGGAGTAGTAAGAAATATAACCTCTGTCAGGTTAGAGTGAAGGTTTTCAAGCTCATCAGACTCCATGCCCCCTTTATAATCTGTAATGAACATCACAGGTAATATAACGTAATGCACAGACAATTCTAATAAATCAATGTTACGATCTAGCTGCAATATAAAGGAGAAATAAAAGGAAAATAATTTATAATGGTAGAATATACATTACAATATGTACATTTTTAGACACGAGCTCTCCAGAAGACAAAATGAAGTGGTCAGATCCTCGCCCCTATCCTACAATCACTATGAATGCAACAGCTATGCACACCAACTGATAGCCAGTTACAAACCACAAGTAATGGTGCCAGTGTGGAAGGTGACTCTAGGTAAAGTCCAGAAGAAAAAAAAATACAGACCTCCAGCCAAGTTGTGCAAAAGTACCTTTTGCTTATAGCGTTGGTTGTAGGCTCTGATAATTATCAGTAGGGTTTTTCACTTCCCTGTTGCCTGGTGGACATTGGAAAGTCAAGTGGGAAGCAGGGAAATTCTCCAAGGTGGACATCTGCCCCATGCATTGCAGGACTTCTAGCCTCCTTGGCCACACCCATTAAATGTCAGTAGCGGACCACCCCCTAATATTGTGAAAACCAACACTATCTCACAGGTTTCTAAAGTACCCCATAGAGGCCATGACCACCCTTGTTGAGAAGGACTGGGAAAGAATCAGCATTTATGCTAGGGGCACCTGGGCAGGACATTTTTCTCATGGGAAAAACTGTCTCCTGTCTCCTGTCTTGCAGGATGTTGGGTATCCCATGACAGGTGCTAAAATCCTGTCATGGTGATAACCAAAGAACAGCCCTCATCCATCCTCTTTGGGTGCTACCACTTTGCCTTTGAGAGACACTAGCTGAGATCTTAGAAGGTTTGAATGACAAGCTACAGAAGCAAGTGGGGAAAGGGAAGGTCTGAGATAAGGAACTCTGACTTAAAACTTGCAAGTCTTTCTATTATGCATCTCTCAAAGAACTTAAGTTCAGAATCACATGATTATTATGCAAAAAAATGAAAACTATAATAAAAGCAGCCTTGAACACTTACTAACATTTAACTTTCTCTCAAATCCTAAGGCAACCTTTGGCTACTTTTAAGCTAGCTGCTGGAAAGCATGTCACCTGAGGGTCTGGGAAATACAAACTCGAGAGCTGACCACACTTGGGTTTTCATGTTACTCAAGTGGGAAGGCCCACTTGGAGTGAGGCATGAAAAGAATGTAATGTCACGCCTTAGAAAGCCTCGGCACAACTAACAGAGTGGCTATGACACAGCTGGGAGAGGGGAGGACGCAAAGACACTCAGGAGAAAGAAAAGGGAAGATAAGGCTGTCTCACCAGTGTCTTCCTGCCTTATAACCCAGACCCTTTTAAGATAGACGTTTTTAAGATCTCTCTGTCTCTTTACCCTGCTTTATTTTATTTTTATTTTTTTTTTGCGGTACGCGGGCCTCTCACTGTTGTGGCCTCTCCCGTTGTGGAGCACAGGCTCCGGACGCGCAGGCTCAGCGGCCATGGCTCACGGGCCCAGCCGCTCCGCGTCATGTGGGGCCTTCCCGGACCGGGGCACGAACCCGTGTCCCCTGCATCGGCAGGTGGACTCTCAACCACTGCGCCACCAGGGAAGCCCTACCCTGCTTTAGTTTTCTTCACAGCATTTATCACCACTTACAGTGCCAGCACGTCACAGGCATGCAAATATTCACTGAAGTAATTTATTCAACAAATACTTATTGCGTGCCTGCTATATTCCATGTTCTGTTTCTGATGCTGGGGTGGGAAAGCAGTCAACAAAACTGACAACACCCTTCTTTCATGGACTTTACATTCTAGAGGGGGGTTTGGATGATAAACAGATACATAATTTAATATGTCATATGGTGATGAACATGGTGAATAAAAGAAACCAGGGTAAGAGATTTAGAGAAGGTGGTCAGGAAGGTTTCTCTGAGAAGGAGACATATGAGCAGAGACCTGAAGGACATGAAGAAATGAGCCACACAGACATCTAGGGAAAGAGGGAATTCCTGACTTTGAAAATTAAAATGAAGCTATCATGATTAAAACAAATCAAAGCAATGGACTTTGCTTTCAAATTAAGGAAAGGGCTATGTCTTGTATACTGTGGGATCTCAGCTTCTAACACCACAGGTGTCGCTTCTTACCAAAAACATAGTTTTGAATAGGCACAAAATAAAATTAGTTAGTGAATGAACGACACAAGTCACCTTATTACCTTCTGGAAGGACACGCATACTCCCCACATTGAGAATCACTGGCTTAACTGATGTTAATATCGCTTGGCTTCTGAAATAATTTCACATAGAGTTGAGTCTTGCTACTTACATGGCAGCACAAATCTGATTCAGAATGGACAGAAAAATATCAACATGGAAAATCTAACCAAAGTATTCATACCACATATGGCTACAAAATTCCATCCCTGGAGTGAAAAGCATGAGGCTTTTTGACCCAGTAGGTGTCTATGAATCAGAAAGTCATCAGCTGTGACAGGCCTATTGCAGTCATTGTTACCATCCCCAAGTCTGGGCATTCCTGATAGATGAGTATGTAAATTACTCTGTCTTCAGAAAATTTCACACACAATGAATCACTCATCCATTTTAACTCTTGTCCCACCTTTAATGTGCCTTGATATAAAATGGACCAAACTCCAAAATGAGAACTTTCTAGGATGAAGGTACTAATTTGAGCTTTTGGGTATACTATTCAAACAACGCAAATACAGACATATCTTGATTCTTAATACATAAGTTGTATACATTTTAGTAACTTAAAACTCTCCTGAAGGAATTAAACTAAAACTGAGCAGCTCCTCTTCCTTCCTTCTGGAAAACTAAATGATACCACACAGGAGGAGAAAATAAGCTTTTGATAGAAATATCACTTGCTCTCAAAAATCCTTTTCCTACCAATAGACTGACTGCATCAAAATTCTAAACTTCCGGACATCAAATCACATTATACAAACTGGAAAGAAAAAATATATATATGTGATAATGATCATAAATTAGTAAGTAAAAACAAATGCCCTGAAAAAGAGACAGAAAGAAAGGATAAAACCTATAATTGAACCATAAATATAAAAAAAATCATCAAAGAAATGTACCTGAAAATAAGAACCTAACAAAAATAGGTTTCTTTTGCTTGCTTTTAATTATATCCATTGTAGAAAAAAGTGTACAAGAATTAAATAATTAAATGTTCACAGGAGCAGTCATTTGCCCAAACTTTCAGAAGGACAATATGGTTAATATACTATAAACAAAATTGTAAGGATGTGTGACCCAGAACTTGCATTTCTGGGCATGGATCCCAAAGTAATAACCGTGCTTTAAAGGCTGCTTATCACAGCATTGTAAAAAACTGGAAATAACCTAAATGACCAAGTATAAGGCTTTGGTTTAATAAATTATGGCACAGCCATGCCATGAAATCCTATAGTCATTAAAAATACTGTTGTAAAAAAACTAATGGTGATGCATTAAAATATGAATGGTATATTAAGCTTTAAAAGGCAGTTTAAATATATTTTTTCAGAGAACAGCATATAACACATGTATACACTACATATAAACACTACAATATGTTCATATGGTCCTAATTTTGTGTATGTGTGTAAAAAAAAATTGTGTAGTGATGGTAGGAAAGAAGACTCAAATATATTCGAGAAAATGAGAAATAAGATTACAGGGGTTATTTATGTGATCTCTCTTTTTCAGTTTTTCCCCATAGAAACGTAATTCTCCTTATAAGAATGTTGTTTTGTAAAAAAAAAAACTCTTCTACCCAATTTGCTAGGACCTGATTTGCACAAAGTAATAAATCTTTTCAGACACAGGAGAAAGTACGCTTACTAAAATAGACTTCTCAGAAATAGCTTTTGTGACAAATTCCATTTCATCCATTTAATGCCCCTAATTCCTTATATTATAATATTATCTAGAATAAACTTAGATTGGAACATTTATTTTAATCAGAAAACATGTTAACAAGTGTGTTGCCAAGCAATTGAGTAAAGGGCAGTAACGGAAAGATCGAATTCAAGTAATTAAATCATATAAAAAGTTAAATAATAACCTAAACATAACTATCTATTTCATTCTATTGAACAAATTTTACTGTGAGTGCCTACTATGTGCTAAGCACTGCACTGATAATTAATTTGACAGAGCCCTCTGCTAAGACCAAGGAACATTTAAGTCTAAGGGGTTCACCTGAACAGTTGCCCCTAAAGCCCAGTAGAACAACAGCTCCTCTGGTAAAAATTCCTCTGCTTCATAAAGAAGATCCTGGATATTTCATCCCTCAGCTGCTATGTCTCATCTGCAAAGCTCTCCTGTTCCTGCACACGCAAGACAGCCTACCCTAAACCCAAACCTCAACACTGACATGCGATTTGCCAAAAATGAAGTCAGTCTAGCACATAATCACAATTCCAATGGTAAAATAATGCAATGCTTTATTTGAATCACATTTCAGTGAACGCAGGCCAACTGAAGCCACCTGTTACTTGCATAGACCCCTCTTTTAGCAGCTCAACAAGAAAATACTATAAATATTCATTCTTTATAAATTGCTCAAAGGTCATTTTTAAAGGGAAGGTTATCAATGGGACAGCTGGCAATAGACTAGCTGTATTTTAAAGACTCTACACCTGCATTTTAAAAGGCACTGATAATAGAGATCATTGTAATGTACTATTACTACATTGGTGGGGAAAATTAATGGAAAATATTACTACATGTATAATTCCTAGGAGCATTATATTTGATAATTTAACCGTGAACATCAAAATCATTTAAATTCTATAAAATACAATTTGCCTTAACAGGGTGCACATCTTTTCAAAAGGTTCACTGAATAATACCAGTGTTACAATAATACCAGTGTTACAAATAACCTCTTTAACCTGCTGTAGCAACAGTCTAGGTTTTCAACAGCTGTCAAAACAGATTCCAGCATCCATTCTACTCAAGTGGGTTAGAAGAAGATCTTAAAGCTGTCAGGAGTGTCAGGATGTGGGTAACTTAGTATAAAATGTAACCCAGCTGACTCCACCAACTACAGAGAAATGGAGAAAGCTCGCATCAGCTCAAAGAGAAAAGATCCATCAAAGGGAGTAGGACGGGAGGAGATCAAGTCCAAGAACAGGTAAAGTCCCAGCTCCGTGCTCAGACACGATGGGTTTTACCTAATAGGAGCCTTCAGATCAGGATTCCGAAAAGCCATATCATTCATTCCCCATAAAGGGAGGACATTTCCTAGATACATCCCTGGCGCTACTGGGGGCACTGCTGGTTCAGGACAAGGTTGCCAGAATCAGCAAATAAAAATACAGGAACCCCAGTTAACTCTGAATTGCAGATACACCAAACAGGTTTTTTTTGTTTTTTTGTTTTTTGTATAAGTGCTATAAGTATGTCCCACTATTCATGGTTCATCTGCAAGTCAAAGTTACCTGGGCATCCTGTATTTTATCTGGCAACCTACACAAGGGTGATAAAAAAAACACAGGCCTTTCTTTCCTGGAGCCAACGTTTCAGTGAAGGATATCAAGAACTAAGAGAGGTAAACATGTTGAACTTTTTATTTTAAAAAATGTGTTCTTTATACATTTCACCAAGATTCACCAATTCTTAATCTGTCACCTTACATACGACAACCATTTGAGAATAAGTTGCAGACATCATGTCCCTTCACCCCTAAAGACTACAGCATGCATCTCTTAATAATAAGGACATTTTCTGATGTGACCAAGGCATAAGGATAATATTAAGAAGATTTAAAATTGATATAGTATTATCCTCTATAGTAGATAGAGCCCACATTTAAATTTCACCAATTGTCCTAATACTGTCCTTCACGGCAATATTTTTTTTCCCAATCCAGGATCCAATCCAGAACCCCATGTTGCATTTCGTTGTCATCTCTTTGTAGCTTCCTTTACCCTGGAACCGTTCCTTAGCTAACACAGTAAGTGCAACCCAATGTGCTAAGTGCCAAGCTGGTCGTGTGCAGAGGGGGATGTGGGAGCACCAGGGACAGCAAGTCACCTCCTGATTTGTCTTCACACAGACACACACATCTGCTCTATCCAAGGACTGAGAAGCTCATGAACACCACTCACCATTTGACTTCCTGTGGAGTTCAACAAAACACTCCAGCATTTCCTATTTTAACTCTGGGAATCCTTCTCTCTCAATGAAAAGGGGGGAGCATCTTAAAGAAAACCAGCAGCAGCACCAGTAGTAGCAATTCTTGTCCAGATTATTCCTACCGAAAATACTGCCAACTAAACCTATATGCACCGCGGTGATTTTCGTGTAACTCATTACCACCTTAATATCAGAATCACACACGAAATCCAAATTTGATCTCACAGCTCACAGTTTCAATATTTTAACTGTGCTCAAATCATCTGCAAATACCACAATAATCTGGAAAATTTGCTAACACTGAAATTCTGCCACTAAAACAAAAATGTGAGAACAGCAAGTTTTGTTTAAAAAAAACAACAAACAAGAACAACAGCAAAAGACTGTTCTCCTTTTCCAACTAATGCTTGTTCCGTGAAAGGTAAAGGTGAAGATAACATTAAAGAATAAAAAGCAGAGTGTAATTATTTTCTTGTTTCACTGAGGTATACAAAAATACTCAAAGATTTCCCACTGCATGTTGTAAGTTGGATAATAACTTTTACGAAAAAGTTACCTCTTTAATAATAAAGCTTAGGGGCTTCCCTGGTGGCGCAGTGCTTGAGAGTCCACCTGCCGATGCAGGGGACGCGGGTTCATGCCCCGGTCCGGGAGGATCCCACATGCCGTGGAGCGGCTGGGCCCGTGAGCCATGGCCGCTGAGCCTGCGCGTCCGGAGCCTGTGCTCCGCAACAGGAGAGGCCACAACAGTGAGAGGCCCGCGTACCGCAAAAAAAAAAAAATAATAATAATAAAGCTTAAATTAAAACTTAACTATCACAAGTTTTTAAAGAATCCAGACCTGCCAATTCATGTATAGAATCCCTGTGGCATGCTTTCAATGGCTCTATGAACTCTCATACCAGAATATTTGCAGGCAGGGATATAGTGGTCACCATACAGCATTTCATGTAACTTTCCCCAAAAGAAATTCTTTAACACTGACATCTGAAGTCCTTCAAACTGGAAGAGAGCGCACTCAATGATCTAATCAATTAAAAGGATAAAAGTGGACACAAATCGAACTTTGACAAGTTACAGCCAGGCCAGCCTGTGGGGACTCCGGGCCATTAGCTACAAGTCTCAGTTGAATCATCAGATCCAGGCCTTGGTACAGGCCCAGAGGTGGCTGGTATTCATTACTAGAACTGTGTGTTTATTTCAGCTCTTGCTAACAAGGAGAAATCCTGAAAAAGAACCCATGGTTATCTTTTCCTGGACCTCTTAAAACACCCACATTCCCGAACTTTTTATCCCATTGTTTCAGTTGGTCATTTGAAAATAATGTCACCCCACATTTATATAACATGATTCAGCTTACAAAGTACTTTACACATAGGTGATCCCACCTCATCCTGGTAACAGCCCTGTGACTCTTGTAGAGGTAACTCCATTTCACAGATGAGGAAACTGAGGCTCAGAGAGTTTAAATCATTTTTACACAGTGATACATTTCTAAGGGATGATGCTAAGCTAACCCATGTCTTCTGTAAGGGACTGAAAAGTAACACATCTATTTCTCTCATCTGGCCTTTATCACATACTTGTTGGTAACAGCACTAGGATTATCATCTTGTCCTGTTTTTATCACTCAGTCTTTACGCATTTAGGTTTTTCTCACATCCAAGATGTAAGCCCCGTCTGGACAAGAGCCATAAGTTAAATTTCTTTGTATTCACTCATCCATTCTTTCAACAAAAATGTACCAAAACCACTTGAGTCCAGGCACAATATTCAGTGCTGGAGGACAAAAGTGACTAAGACACTGACTAGTCTGGAAGATGAACAATGACAAGGTCTTGCGACAGATGCTGTAAAGGAGGTGACTTCAGGGTGCCAGCGAGCCCTGAGGGGTCAGGGGATGTTCTCAGGAGGAGTCTCAGCTGCTCCACCACATCGCCATGCAAAGGAACTGCTTCACCAACCAGTGAACGAAATCCTTCCCATAGGGGCCATAGGGGCAGTCATGAATGACACCCAGTTCTCTGCTGGGATTGAGGGTAACTCCAGGGGCTGAGTCAGATCCTGCATAAACCAAGAGGACATTACTGGAACTGTGATTAAAACATGCCAAAATAAAGCCAAACCTTCCTATGATATAACTCTCTGTCATTTCAGAATATGAGTGCTAATCATTCTCCAATGAAAACAAATCTGTGCTTTATTGTGGGTAAAGACACAAAAAAGGGTGGGGGGGAGTCTGGAAACAACTTTGAGGAAGGAGACCATCCTGATGAACGCTTTGACAATCAGGTAAACAGAATATCTCCCATGCCCAGCACAGTCATTCAATGTGGTGACCATGGTGGCCGAGTCAGCCACGGGAAAGTTGTGGGAGATCAAGGTCTAGGACATAGATGGCCGAGAAGCAACTGGGTGTAACACCAGCCCTTCCCTACTAGCAGGTACCCTTAGTGGATCTCAGTCTTCTCAAATCTTCAAAAGAGGGGCTGGAGTAGACAAGGCCTCTTTCACCTCCTTAATTTTTATGCAGCTAGAAAATGAAATAAGTAGAATTCACTCTTAGACCAACTATATGTTTTCCTAATCTTCAGAAATTTTCCACCATTTAAAAACAATGGGAGAGCTTGTTTTAATTTACAGCCCTCAAGTTGGTGCTTTGCCCAATTCCAAATCCTAAGGAGATCCTGACCCAGGATCATCAATTGCTAGTTTGTCAAAGTCACGGATACCACGAGCTATTAGATAACACATTCCTCATTCCTTCCTCTCTGCAGCTTGCCGAGCCTGTTTCCTTCACCAAGTCCTGCCTGTTCAGGCAGAGGCGGCAGAAGCCTCCCGTCCCATGAATCTCCCTAATAGGAAGGGAAATGTTTGAATCAGTGCTTTTCACTTAATTTTTTTTTAATGCCAGAGGAAAAAAGAAGCCAAGCCATGTCAAGCTACATAGGATTAAAATGTGATCAATAAGAGGGACATTAAAATAGACAAGCTGAAAAGAATTCTTCCAAGATTGAATATATAAAATGTTATTCAAACTACCATTAAATACCCTTATGTACTTTTCTTTTAAACACCAACATTTTATTTACCCAAGAAGTGCAGGAGATCTGCAGCATTCTACAGTGACGAAGATTCAATATGGGCTTTTAGATCACAAACACCTCGATGACCTCAGCACATTTACAACCACTCTCAACCTAAGTTTCCTCATCTGTAAAATGGAGACAATATATAGTTTCTATTATATACACAGTATTTACTATACTACTTTGTATTATGCACATACTATTGTACTATTTGTATTATCTACATAGTATTATGTTACCTTACTTTATATACATATATATAATATATACACACAAAATACATAATTCAGAAACCAGTTATTAATCACTTACTATGTGCTAGACTCTAGGTAATAATAAGCACATTATCTAATTATTGCACTATATTGCATTAATTTTTACAACCATTAGTTCTGCCTCTTCGTATCACTCATCTATTCAATAATTGAAGATAGTTGTGTGTGTGTAGCTATCTGCACAGCGCCCAACACCACAAAATGCTAAAAAAGGTGGGAGGGGAGAAAAGGTATCCATTACCATATATAAAGAATATCCCATAGTCACTTTTATTTATTTACTTTTCTGACCATGCCACGTGGCTGCCGGGATCTCAGTTCCCCGACCAGGGATTGAACCAGGGCCAAGGCAGTGAAAGACCAGAATCCTAACCACTAGGACACCAGAGAACTCCCCTACAGTCACTTTTAGAACTACACAGAGGGAACAAAAAAGATCTGGAGACACAGATAGCAATTACCATTAACCTTTGCTAATAAATGACTGGTACAATCAGAGATTATCACTGCTATTGTGTGACTCAAAAGAAACAAGACTGCATTTGGTTCATTACATCTCTTCTTAAATGTGGTGGCCCTAATCTTCATGGTGACTTAGCTTCACCACACTGCCTACTTCAAAAAAAGCACAGAAAATCACTCTACTTTGCATTTCCTAAACAAAGTGCCACAAATCTGTAGCCCAAACAGGCTAAGAAGCACAGGAGGAATACGCTGGAAATAATTTGAAGAAGACTTTTAAGACCCGCCCTTATGCATTCACTCCTTCATTCATTTATTCATATTCTCTCTCTCGTTCTTTCTCCTCTGCTCTGGACAGTTCTGGATAAGTTTTATCTTTATTCCTGATTCACAGAAATCATAGAATCTTAAGGTTAGAAGGGACTTTGGAGGTCACTAAGAGGTCACGCTTCTTTCCTAGAGAAATCCATACTGTCTCCCTGCAGTGGAGAAGCACATGGAGGCGTTCTGAGGCCGAGCTGCTTGTTTCCTCCCTGACCAACAGAAAAATGACAGCTTCTACCTCATCTCAAAGGGGTGCTGGGATGAATATATGCAAATGATAATGTATGCAAAGAATTCAGTAAGGTGACTGGCACAGAGCAGGTGCACAAGAAATAAGGGCCAACCTTATTTAGAAGTTATTCTGTGCCCTGCATGATGTTGAATGCTTGTCTACCTCTGGTGAAGCTCAAGCCTCTGCCTCCTAAAGCAGCTTGTGACGTTGTTTGGGAGCTCTCACCATTGCCAGGTTTTTCTTTACTTTGAGCTAAATGAGCTTTGGCTTCCACACACTGCCCTCTATACAGATATGGAACGGAACACCTCAACTCCAAGCTAACTTTTCAGGCAACCAATGACAGTTGTCCTGTTCTCTGGTCATTTTTTTCCCCAGCCTGAATGTTCCCCCTGGTTCTCAAGTGCCTCACCATCCTCCTCCTGCCAGCCACATCCTGACTCATTCATCTTCCTCAAAGTGTGCAGTTCCTCAGAACTGCACCCCACACTCCAGGAACAGGCTGGCTTGCCGAGAAGACCTGTTCTGAATAAAATATTATTATACATTGCATTGTATATACAATGTACTGTTAAAAGCTTAGCGGCTTTGGGGGGCAACCCCCTTGTGACATTATTCATACTGAGTTCTAAGTCCACTGAAAGCCCAAAGTCCTTTTCGTGCACACTACTAATAAGCCATGTCTCCCCCAGAGGAGGTCTAGGGGACGCAAATGTAGAGCCCACACTTTTAGTGGTTTAATAGTCATCTTGTTATATGGAAATATTTTGGATCATGATTCTGTCATCAAGCTCTCAGCTATCCCTCTGGGTTCACCCACAGATTTGATAATTACACCTTCTCAGTCCAGTTTACACCCCATTCCTTGCTGTGGCCACCAGCTTCAGGCGGGTGAAACCTGACAGCACCCCACCTCCATCACGCCACTTCTCTCTAGCTCTCTGCCTTGGGGCTTCTCCAACACCATGCCTGGGACACTGTGGAAAGGATCAGCACGTGCACATGTGCAAACCTGGAAGTACGGGGACTTAGCACCCTGGGGCAACCCTTGACTAAGAGGAGAGGGGAGCCCGTGGATAAATGCCCACCGTGTCCGTCCCTTCTGAGGCACAGTCTGCATGGCCCTTCAGAGGGTCCCATGGGGCTGAGCCCCAGTGCCCATGACAGTGACAAGTTCAACCACACAGGCTTGTGTTGGCCTCCCCTCCTTCCCTGTTTCTCTCCTCCCCAGCCCCCTTTCCTGTTCCCCAGGATCACTGCCAAAAATAAACTGCCTGTACGCCAGCCCTTGCCTCACGCTCTGCTTTCTTGGGGACCCCAGGCTAAGTCGCAGTCAACATGAATAATGATGTAGGACGTGTGAGCCTCAAGGCACAGCACCAAAGACCTCCCTTAAGGCTGACAGCGGCAGAAGTCACTCTAACGCCACCCAGCCCTCTTACGGGTGGGTGACTCTCATCCAGCCCTCCCAGGTCTCCATTTTACTCATCAAGAAATAAGAGGCTTTGTCAAAGGCTGTGCTGAAACTTAGATATGGAATGCCTACCAGAATTCCTGTAATCTGCCCAGAATACAGAAGACTGTCCGCAAATGTCAATGCTATCTCCCTTCCTTTCCTATTCCCCCACCAAAAGGGAAATGACATTAGTTCTCCATGACCCAGTCTTCCCATTCTTAGGAAAACCAGGCTGCTTCCTATTTCCTCATCCAAATGCTCATATATCAAGTTTCAGATACTCTTCTGGTATCTTGCACAGGATCACTGTTGACCTCACATATCCTCACAAGGTACAGAACTTACTTTTTCCCTCCTTTTTGCCTTCTCAGAGACATCATTATTTATGGAGGCTTCTGATGATTCCTCTATTATTCCTTCACAACTCTTTTTTTTTTTTTTTTTTTTTTTGCGCTACGCGGGCCTCTCACTGTTGTGGTCTCTCCCGTTGCGGAGCACAGGCTCCGGACGCGCAGGCTCAGCGGCCGTGGCTTATGGGCCCAGCCGCTCCGCGGCATGTGGGATCTTCCCGGACCGGGGCACAAACCCGTGTCCCCTGCATCGGCAGGCGGACTCTCAACCACTGCGCCACCAGGGAAGCCCTCCTTCACAACTCTTGAGAAATTCAAAAGTGGTTTCCCATCGCCATTCTAGTCACATATTTAAATCACATATTTGGTGCACATACTCACTCAGATATAAACGTATACAATGAAAGTACGTATTCTATATGTATTTATGCTGCACACACACACTTGAATTCTACTGACAAATCAGGATAAGCTGCTTCAGAAGTTCCTATGTTGCATTTTATGGGAGGATGCTGGGGAAGTAGGAAGAGATCTCTCCCATCCGGTCTCTGGAGTTAACATTCCTGCTCTTACCAGCTCAACTTTACAGTCCATAGCGTCAGCACACACTCACACACAGAAATCTTTCCTGGAACCTCATTTTCCATGGGACACTGATCATTAGAATGCCTGGAAATTCCAGCAGGGGCATGGCCAAAAAGCTTGGGAAACGCTACAACATAGCTCAGATCTGCCTTCCTCAATCCCAGCCTCCATTCAGGCTGTGACGATCTCCAAGCCTGGGGAAATCACAGAGATTTCAAATTGCTCTCCTTGGAAAGTTAGTGTTGGGGGGTGGAGATGGGGTTTGGTGGGAGGGGGACCATCCACTTACCATAAGCTTCCATCTAAGTTTTCATTTGCAAACAAAAACCTTGTGATACTCATCCATAAAACTTGAAAGCCAATGCACCAATTACCTCTAAATTACCTTCCACCTCTAATAGCCTATGATCTTTCTACTCAAAGTGTGGTCCACAGACCTGCAGCAGCAGCAGCACCTGGGAGTTTATTAGAAATGCAGGAACTCTGGGCTCCCCATAAGCCTCCTCAATAAGAATTTTCGGTTTAACAAGATCCCCAAGCGATCTGTATGCATATTAAATTTTGAAAACTAGTTTAAGACACTTTTATCTTTTTCTGTAAGTCAGCGGTCCCCAACCTTTTTGGCACCAGGGACCGGTTTCGTGGAAGATCCACAGATGGTGTTGGGGGTGCGGGGATGGCTCAGGTGGTAATGCAAGCGATGGGGAGCAGCAGATGAAGGGCTGGCTCGCCCTCCGCTCACCTCCCGCTGTGCAGCCCGGTTCCTAACAGACCTCAGACTGGTATCAGTCCGTGGCCCAGGGGTTGGGGATCCCTGCTGTAAGTGTTTAACATGTTTCTTCTTAACACTAGCTCTAATCAAAGTAACATATGGAAGTATTCTACTAAAAGGAACCAAGAGAACTACTACTAAGAACTACTAAGAACCAAGAGAACTACTACTAAGTCTCATAATTTTAATGGGTAATTTTAGGGAAAAAATTTTGGCGTGAGCTGATATGCTGTTTTCCTCCTTTAAACATGTTAGAAATCAGAGGAGTATTTGGATTGCTCCTTCTTTCATTCAAGAATTCATTCCTGATGGACAATATGCACCACGCTCCCCTCTTTCTAATGTACTCATACTCATCTTTCAAAGGCCCAGGAAGGACTTCCCTGGTGGCACAGTGGTTAAGAATATGCCTGCCAATGCAGGGGACACGGGTTCGAGCCCTGGTCCACGAAGACCCCACATGCTGCGGAGCACCTAAGCCCGTGCACCACAACTACCGAGCCTGCGCTCTGGAGCCCGCGAGCCACAACTACTGAAGCCCACGGGCCTAGAGCCTGTGCTCCACAGTGAAGAGTAGCCCCCCTCGCTACAACTAGAGAAAGTCTGCGCACAGCAACGAAGACCCAACGCAGCCAAAAATCAATAAATAAATTTATTTTTTTTAAAAAAAGGGCCTGGAATCCTGCCCCTTACATGGTCCAACAGACTCCCCACTATATGTGTGGTTTTCTTGACAAAACTTTCATTAAAGGTACTAAAAAGGCAAGAATCTTGTAAGCTCTAAAGCACTTGTTGCAAATGACCCACTCAAGTTTACTTCTTCCATTCGTTACTTCTTGGATGACCCAACCCATCCTATTCTCTCCACTTCACTCAAGTCCAGTTTTGTTCTCTCACTGGAAGCACAGCATTTAGCAACTTTTTACGGTCGAATTATTATATAAACAGATCATCCTTAGCTTACAACGGGGTTGCCTCCTGATAAACCCATTATGAGTTGAAAATGCATTTAATACACTTAACCCACCTAGCTTAGCCTTGCCCACTTAAATGTGCTCAGACACTTTCATTAGCCTACAATTGGGCAAAACCATCCAACACAAAGCCTGTTTTATAATAAAGTGTTGAATATCTCATGTAATTTATTGAATACTGTACTGAAAGTGAAAAACAGAATGGTTATATGGGTCCAGAATGCTTCTAAGAGTATTGGTTGTATTCCCTTGTGATTGTGTGGCTGACTGGGGGCTGCCACTGCCCCGCATCACGAGGGAGGACTGTGGGGCACATTGCTAACCTGCGAGAAGATCAAAATTCAAAATTCCAGGAACAAGGGCTTCCCTGGTGGCACAGTGGTTGAGAGTCCGCCTGCCGATGCAGGGGACACGGGTTCGTGCCCTGGCCCGGGAAGATCCCACATGCCGCGAAGCGGCTGGGCCCGTGAGCCATGGCCTCTGAGCCTGCACATCCGGAGCCTGTGCTCTGCAACGGGAGAGGCCACAACAGTGAGAGGCCCGTGTACCGCAAAAAAAAAAAAAAAAAAAAAAATTCCAGGAACGACTTCTACAGCATACATATCGCTTTTGGAATCGTAAAGTCAAAAAATTGTCTAATGCAAACTACCATAAGTCAGGGATAAACTGTATGTATGTTGTTTTACCTCCACAACTCGAGTGTAAGCTCCTTGAGGGGAATCATCACACCTCCTTTGCCTTTGGACACAGCTCCCAGCTCTCGGCTGCAGGACTTGGTGAATTAATAAGTAGTGAGGAACTTGATCCCACAGTTTCTTACCAGATACTCTTCTCCAGGTACCACTTAACAGTCTTACCTATTGCATAAAAGAAACCACTGAATCGTTTGATTGATTTTTTTCTCCCTGCTAAACCAAGACAAGGAAAACTGTATTAAAATGATGATACCTAGGTGAGAACAAAACCCTAGAACTAGCTTATGAGTCCCAAGGAGTGAAATGCTCCTACATATAATAAAAGCAGCAGGTTCCTCTGAACTCCGGCTGGCTCCGGGAGCGCAGTCTTCAGAGCAAAGCCCAAGCCTTGACTAGCTAACCTTGAGAGAAAGCTTCCCTCCTTTTCTGAAAGTTCTGCTTTCCTTGGGAGATTCCTGCCTCAGGCGGCTTCCACAGAAGCAAAAAATAGCTCAGAGGAGACGTCTGATTCTGCATCTTAATCTATGTGAACTGGATGAACTCAGTAAGGCCTTGGAAGGAATGATTAGAAAAGATGGAAAGAAAGGAACAGGCTAAAAATTCAAAGTAGTAATTATATTTTTTAAAGAAAAAAAAGGATTTTTATGAGCACCACAGCTTTCCTAGCAAATGACTTACGTAAGGCACTTCCCTCATGGATGAAAACCTCCAAATTTTCCTCAGGTCAAGGAGGAGAGTATTTTCTCTTCTCTGGTGTTGTCAATTCTTATTAGAATTAAGCCTCTAGGATATACTGGGGAGTTTTCAGTTACTTCTCAGCCCTTCTGACACTCATTTCACTCTCAGTTTGTTTATTTAAACATAAACAAACCAATTTGACTGCTATAAGTTTGTCTGCCTTCTACTTGCTTTGATGGGACCTATTTATAACACATACTCAGTTGCTAAAACCTTTGAGCATCCAAGCTAAACAACCAAATGCAATTTATTTGCAACAAAGATCACAAATGTGTGTGACCTGCTCCCTGTCATCCCAGACCAACCCAAAGAAAATTACAACACCCAAAGTGAAAAGTGTTTCAGATATGAAGTCCCTAGATATTTCATTCCTCCAAATGATTTCTTTTTTTCACATTTACCAACTAAAGGTAAAAAGTGTTGACAAGTTATTTGGGAAAACTGGGTCAGGGCTGTGTTTCTTAGGACTCAACATGATATAAAATAGAGTAATACAGCTAAAATATAGAAGGTGGAGCAAAGTAGACTCATATCTTTTCAGGTTCCAAGTCACCTTCAATCTCTTCCAGATAATCCTTTAAATAAAAGGTGCCCTATCAGGACTTCCCTGGTGGCACAGTGGTTAAGAATCCGCCTGCCAATGCTGGGGACATGGGTTCTAGCTCTGGTCCAGGAAGATCCGACATGCTGTAGAGCAAGTAAGCCTGAACGCCACAACTACTGAGCCTGTGCTCTAGAGCCCACGAGCCACAACTACTGAGCCCGTGTACCACAACCACTGAAGCCCGTGTGCCTAGAGCACATGCTCCGCATCAAGAGAAGCCACCACAATGAGAAGCCTGAGCACTGCAATGAAGAGTTGCCCCCACTCACCACAACTAGAGAAAGCCAGCTCACAGCAATGAAGACCCAACGCAACCAAAAATAAATAAATAAACTTAAAAAAAAGATGCCCTATCATTTAGGAAAACATTATTTATATAAATTTCATATTAATTAGAGGCAAATTTAAACCTGGGGGACAGAATAGGTCCTTACTGGATTGTTAACAAGTAGCTTCCAGCCAATAACGAGGTTTCATTAGTCCCATTCTACAGATGAGAAAACTAAGGCTCAGAAATTAAGTGACTAGCCCAATTCAAAATCCATACTCTAAGAATCCTCTAGACATATCCCCTCCTATGGATATAAATAAATGGTCACCTGGTAATACCTTCTTTTCCTCTCTATCTCAGTCCTTCCTTCTCCCCCATACAGCATGCTGAGAGCAACAAAGCTGCCTTTGGCTGATGATGCCACCATGTGGCCAAAATGGAAATTGTCTGAACCAAACTTTGCCTCACTTCTCCCATTTTTGCCTCTCAGAGAATCATGCATATATTACAAAGCTTTCCCAAAAGTGTACACAGACACACACACACACCCCCTTTTCATCTTTTAACTTCCTTCTTCTTTCCTCCTCATTCTCAGCACACCCATGCCTAAAAGTCTTCTTGGGTTCTCTATCATCTCTGCAGGATTAAGTCAAATTCCTTAGCTGGCAAAGACCTGCACACACATGACTTCTGTTTTAACTTCTCTCTCTTAGATCCCAGCATTCTACACCCTTTGAGCCACTCTGACCTCATTATTTCTTGCACACAACAAGGCCCTTTCATAAGACAACGTTTTTATAAATGCTATCTCTTCTGCATGGAAAACACTTTCAAGCTGGCTCTCTACAATCCTTTTTACATACTGAACCAACTCTTATTCACCCTTCAAAACTCAAACATATCTCCTCTGCAGTGGAGGCTTCCCTGACTCCTCCAGGCAATTAGCTGTACATTCACAATGCTCCCAGAACCTGTCCCCTACCCTTTTTATTCCTATATCTATGTTTCTGTACCTGTGATATGGTATTAGTCATTTACTCAACACTTGGTATCTATGCACCAGGCACTGGAATACAGTAAATTACCTTTGTATTCCCACTGCATAACACAGGGCCAGGAAAGTAGTAGGCAGTCAGTAAATGTTTGTTGATGAAAAAGTGAAAGGAGACTGGGCTGGACTGAAGCTAGACTGGGCCCAGCGTGAGGCATCAGGTGAATAAATTTTGTTTTAAGGCCAAACAAGCGGGTTAAACTTACCCAAGATAATCGTGAATTACAGCGGCCACAGCAAGAACTTTTAACCTGGATAAGCTTTTCCATTTATGAGGTGCCCTAGAGAAAATTGGTTCTTGGCCAAGCACTCACTAAAAATAGAAGAAGGAAAACTACTTTTCTGCCTCTTCATGAGCTTCTGCTGGCCAGGATAAGACCAGCTGGAACATCCCACTTGCTCCAGAGCCTGGAGAATCCTGGGGAAAACTGGCAGAAGAAAGCAAAGGCCGTGTGGCTGACAGGGTCTTGGTGCTCCAGCTGGGTGTCAGGCCTGAGCCTCTGAGGTGGGAGAGCCAAGTTCAGGACATTGGTCCCACAGAGACCTCCTGGCTCCACGTAATATCGAACGGCGAAAGCTCTCCCAGAGATCTCCATCTCAAAACAAAGATCCAGCTCCACTCAACGACCAGCAAGCTACAGTGCTGGACACCATATGCCAATCAACTAGCAAGAGAGGAACACAACCCTACCCATTAGCAGAGAGGCTGCCTAAAATCATAATAAGGTCACAGACACCCCAAAACACACCACTGGATGCGGTCCTGCCCACCAGAAAGACAAGATCCAGCCTCATCCACCAGAACACAGGTACTAGTCCCCTCCACCAGGAAGCCTACACAACACACTGAACCTACCTTAGCCACTGGGGGCAGACACCAAAAACAAGGGGAACTACAAACCTGCAGCCTGTGAAAAGGAGACCCCAAACACAGTAAGATAAGCAAAATGAGAAGACAGAAAAACACACAGCAGATGAAGGAGAAAGATAAAAACCCACCAAACCTAACAAATGAAGAGAAAATAGGCAGTCTACCTGAAAAGGAATTCTGAGTAATGATAGTAAAGATGATCCAAAATCTTGGAAATACAATGGAAAAAGTTCAAGAACCATTTAACAAGGACCTAGAAGAACTAAAGAGCAAACAAACAATGATGAACAACACAATATATGAAATTTAAAATTCTCTAGAAGGAATCAATAACAGAATAACTGAGGCAGAAGAATGGATAAGTGACCTGGAGGATAAAATAGTGGAAATAACTACCATAGAGCAGAATAAAGAAAAAAGAATGAAAAGGATTGAGGACAGCCTCAGAGACCTCTGGGACAATATTAAATGTTCCAACATTCAACTTACAGGGGTCCCAGAAGAAGAAGAGAAAAAGAAAGGGACTGAGAAAATATTTGAAGAGATTATAGTTGAAAACTTCCCTAACATAGGAAAGGAAATAGTCAATCTAGTCCAGGAAGCGCAGAGAGTCCCATACAGGATAAATCCAAGGAGAAACACACCAAGACACATATCAAACTATCAAAAATTAAATAAAAAGAAAAAATATTAAAAGCAGCAATGGAAAAACAATAAATAACATACCAGGGAATCCCCATAAAGTTAACAGCTGATCTTTCAGCAGAAACTCTTCAAGCCAGAAGAGAGTGGCAGGACATATTTAAAGTGATGAAAGGGAAAAACCTACAGCCAAGATTACTCTACCCAGCAAGCATCTCATTCAGATTCGATGGAGGAATTAAAACCCTTACAGACAAGCAAAAGCTAAGAGAATTCAGCACCACCAAACCAGCTTTACAACAAATGCTAAAGGAGCTTCTCTAGGCTGGAAACACAAGAGAAGGAAAAGACCTACAATAACAAACCCAAAGACCCATATATATGCTGTCTACAAGAGGCCCACTTTAGACTTAGGGACACATACAGATTGAAAGTGAGGGGATGGAAAAAGATATTCCATGCAAATTGAAATCAAAAGAAAGCTGGAGTAGCAATTCTCATATCAGACAAAATAGAATTTAAAATAAAGACTACTACAAGAGACAAAGAAGAACACTACATAATGATCAAGGGGTCAATCTAAGAAGAAGATATAACAATAGAAAATATTTAAGCATCCAACATAGGAGCACCTCAATACATAAGGCAAATGCTAACAGCCATAAAAGGGGAAATTGACAGTAACACAATCATAGGAGGGGAATTTAACCCCCCCACTTTCACCAATGGACAGATCATCCAAAATGAATATAAATAAGGAAACACAAACTTTAAATGATACATTAAACAAGATGGACATAACTGATATTTATAGCACATTCCATCCAAAAACAACAGAATACACTTTCTTCTCAAGGGCTCATGGAACATTCTCCAGGATAGATCGTATCTTGAGTCACAAAACAAGCCTTGGTAAATTTAAGAAAATTGAAATCATATCAAGTATCTTTTCTGACCACAACGCTATGAGACTAGATATCAATTACAGGAAAAAAATCTGGAAAAAATACAAACACATGGAGGCTAAACAATACAGTACTAAATAACCAAGAGATCACTAAGGAAATCAAAGAGGAAATCAAAAAATACCTAGAAACAAACGACAATGAAAACACAAGGACCCAAAACCCATGGTATGCAGCAAAAGCAGTTCTAAGAGGGAAGTTTGTAGCAATACAATCCTACCTCAAGAAACAAGAAACATCTGAAATAAACAACCTAATCTTACACCTAAAGCAACTAGAGAAAGAAGAACAAAAACCCCCAAAGTTAGCTGAATGAAAGAAACCATAAAGATCAGACCATAAATAAATGAAAAAGAAATGAAGGAAACAATAGCAAAGATCAATAAAATTAAAAGCTTGTTATTTGATAAGATAAACAAAATTGATAAACCATTAGCCAGACTCATCAGGAAAACAAGGGAGCAGACTCAAATCAATAGAATTGGAAATGAAAAAGGAGAAGTAACAACTGACACTGCAGAAATACAAAGGATCATGAGATTACTACAAGCAACTATATGCCAATAAAATGGACAACCAAGAAGCAATGGACAAATTCTTAGAAAAGCACAACTTCTGAGACTGAACCAGGAAGAACTAGAAAATATAAACAGACCAATCACAAGCACTGAAATTCAGACTGTGATTAAAAATCTTCCAACAAACAAAAGCCCAGGACCAGATGGCTTCACAGGCGAATTCTATCAAACATTTAGAGAAGAGCTAACACCTATCTTTCTCAAACTCTTCCAAAATATAGCAGAGGGAGGAAAACTCCCAAACTCATTCTATGAGGCCACCATCACCCTGATACCAAAACCAGACAAAGATGTCACAAAGAAAGAAAACTACATGATAATATCACTGATGAACATAGACGCAAATATCCTCAACAAAATACTAGCAACAGAATCCAACAGCACAGTAAAAGGGTCATACACCATGATCAAGTGGGGTTTATGGAATCCAGGATTGCAAGGATTCTTCAATATATGCAAATCAATCAGTGCGATAAACCATATTAACAAATTGAAGGAGAAAAACTATATGATCATCTCAACAGATGCAGAAAACGCTTTTGACAAAATTCAACACTCATTTGTGATAAAAACTCTCCAGAAAGTAGGCATAGAGGGAACTTACCTCAACATAATAAAGGCCATATATGACAAACCCACAGCCAACATCATTCTCAATGATGAAAAATTGAAACCATTTCCACTAAGGTCAGGAACAAGACAAGGTTGTCCACTCTCACCACTATTATTCAAAATAGTTTTGGAAGTTTTAGCCACAGCAATCAGAGAACAAAAAGAAATAAAAGGAATCCTAATTGGAAAAGAAGAAGTAAAGCTGTCACTGTTTGCGGATGACATGATACTATACATAGAGAATCCTAAAGATGCTACCAGAAAACTACTAGAGCTAATCAATGAATCTGGTAAAGTTGCATGATACAAAATTAATGCACAGAAATCTCTTGCATTCCTATACACTAACGATGAAAAATGTGAAAGAGGAATTAAGGAAACACTTCCATTTACCATTGCAACAAAAAGAATAAAATACCTAGAAATAAACCTACCTAAGGAGACAAAAGACCTGTATGCAGAAAATTATAAGACACTGATGAAAGAAATTAAAGATAATACAAATAGATGGAGAGATATACCATGTTCTTAGATTGGAAGAATCAACATTGTGAAAATGACTCTACTACCCAAAGCAATCCACAGATTTAATGCAATCCATATCAAACTACCAATGGCATTTTTCACAGAACTAGAACAAAAAATTTCACAATTTGTATGGAAACACAAAAGATGCCAAATAGCCAAAGCAATCCTGAGAAAGAAAAACGGAGCTGGAGGAATCAGGCTCCCTGACTTTAGACTATAATACAAAGTTACAGTAATCAAAACAGTATGGTACTGGCACAAAAACAGAAGTATAGATAAATGGAACAGGATAGAAAGCCCAGAGATAAACCCATGCACACATGGTCACCTTATCTTTGATAAAGGAGGCAAGAATATACAATGAAGAAAAGACACCCTCTTCAATAAGTGGTGCAGGGAAAATTGGACAGCTACATGTAAAAGAATGAAATTAGAACACTCCCTAACACCATACACAAAAATAAACCCAAAATGGATTAAAGACCTAAATGTAAGGCCAGACACTATAAAACTCTTAGAGGAAAACATAGGCAGAACACTCTATGACATAAATCACAGCAAGATCCTTTTTGACCCACCTCCTAGAGAAATGGAAATTTAAAAAAAATAAAGAAATGGGGCCTACATCGATAGACAAATGGATAAAGAAGATGTGATACATATATACAATGGAATATTACTCATAAAACGGAACGATATTGGGTCATTTGTAGAGACGTGGATGGATATAGAGACTGTCATACGGAGTGAAGTAAGTCAGAAAGAGAAAAACAAATATCGTATATTAACGCATATATGTGGAACCTAGAAAAAAGGTACAGATGAACCAGTATGCAGGACAGAAATTGAGACAGAGATGTAGAGAACAAATGTATGGACACTAAAGGGGGAAAGCAGCGGGGGGTGGGAGGTGGTGGTGTGATAAATTGGGAGATTGGGATTGACATGTATACACTGATGTGTATAAAACGGATGACAGGATAAGAACCTGCTGTATAAAAAAATAAATAAAATTAAATTAAAAAACAAAACAAACAAACAAACAAAAATGGGGCCTCATGAAACTTAAAAGCTTTTGCACAGCAAAGGAAAACATAAACAAGATGAAAAGACAGCCCTCAGAATGGGAGAGAATATTTGCAAATTAAGCACTGACAAAGGATTAATCTCCAAAATTTACAAACAGCTCATGCAGCTCAGTATCAAAAAAACAAACAAGCCAATCCAAAAATGGGCAGAAGACCTAAACAGACATTTCTCCAAAGAAGGTATACAGATTGCCAACAAACACATGAAAGGATGCTCAACATCACTAATCATTATAGAAATGCAAATCAAAACTACAATGAAGTATCACCTCACATAGTCAGAATGGCCATGATCAAAAAATCTACAAACCATAAATGCTGGAGAGGGTGTGGAGAAAAGGGAACTTTCTTGCACTGTTGGTGGGAATGTAAATTGATACAGCCACTATGGAGAACAGTATGGAGGTTCCTTAAGAAACTAAAAATAGAACTACCATACGATCCAGCAATCCCACTACTGGGCATATACCATAAGAAAACCATAATTCAAAAAGAATCATGTACCACAGTGTTCACTGCAGCTCTATTTACAACAGCCAGGACATGGAAGCAACCTAAGTGTCCATCGACAGATGAATGGATAAAGAAGATGTGGCACATATATACAACGGAATATTACTCAGCCATAAAAAGAAACAAAATTGAGTTATTTGTAGTGAGGTGTATGGACCTGGAGTCTGTCATACAGAGTGAAGTATGTCAGAAAGAGAAAAACAAATACAGTATGCTAACACATACATATGGAATCTAGGGGGGAAAAATGGTTCTGTAGAACCTAGGGGCAGGAGAGGAATAAAGACACAGACGTACAGAATGGACTTGAGGACATGGGGAGGGGGAAGGGTAAGGTGGGACAAAATGAGAGAGTGGCATGGACATATATACACTACCAAACGTAAAATAGATAGCTAGTGGGAAGCAGCCACATAGCATAGGGAGATTAGCTCGGTGCTTTGTGACCACCTAGAGGGGTGGGATAGTGAGGGTAGGAGGGAGACACAAGAGGGAGGAGATATGGGGATATATGTATATGTATAGCTGATTCACTTTGTTATAAAGCAGAAACTAACACACCATTGTAAAGCAATTATACTCCAATAAAGATGTTAAAAAAAAAAGAAAAAGAAAGAACTACAAACAAGATCTTATCTAGGAAATATCATCTGGAAAGCCTATACTCTTCTGCTTTCCTTTTACTCAATTTATGATCTAAAAAATCAACTAAGGTATGGCATACCTATACCATGGAAACCAAAAACCATAAAAACATAGGACCCACATCTTTGCCCTCTAATGAGAGTAAATACACCCACAAGCCCTTTTCAATCTCCACAATTAATTTTGTCTTTAACACTACCATTTCAGATAATCCTTTCTCTTGTATTTAATTATAAGTAGAGCAACAATCTCTTTGCCATTTATTTACTACAAACATATGCAATTTCCCCACAAAATATGCACTGTTTTGTGAATTAATAAACTTGTGGATTCACTTGTGAATCTCCATTTATTACACTATCTCCACTGGAAAAAATATTTCAAGTTCAAATGACAAAAGTCCTAAACTAGTGCCACACAATCCATTTTTCTTTGAATATTTCCAAGTAAACTCAGCGGGTTCCATTTTTAGGTATCAAATGACATTTTAGCACCAAAAACAGAGAGCTACAAACTGAGACTGGCCAGAAATCTCAATGTTAACCTGGGCTGGTGGCTGAAGGGCACGTATCTAAGGTTATGAGCATTCTGGAAACAAGCCTCTACTTTAGAGAGCTGAGCATGACCAGTACCCACTGACCAAATCCGGAGTAAAACACACACACACACACACACACACACAACACACAAACAAATCCATAAGGACTAACTCAACCATGTTCTTTGGATCTCAGATGACCACGAACCTGAGGCAAAGGATGAACCAGTGAACCACTAGAATCTCAATAAATGCTAAATTTAAGAGAACAAAAAGTTAGTATCAAAATACGTCCCATGGATCTCAAATAAACCATGTTTAATGTGAAGGATTATCTATTTAACGTTAGTCCTGTAGAAAACAGAGCCAAGTTTGCATTATTAGTAATTTTTTTGTTGTTATACTGAGGTCAAGCCCCAGATAAGAATTTCGTTCTCATGCACCAAGTTTTAAAATCTCTGAACACCAGAAGAAATATGTGTTTGTTCAATTGATGATTACAAAATAAAGTAAGTCACACATGATGATTTTGGTATAGGAAACCTCAGCCAGCCAATAAATGAGTCATTCTAAACAGCCTAGTTTTCTGAATGGGTAATAGCTTCACATGCCAAAAGAGCTCTGGAGGTTAATTACCTTGAGTGTTAATATTTCCAACATTTATGGCATATTTCCCTCTCTTCTCAAAGAGTGTATTTAAAAATTTATCTTTTTTGGTAGTTCACTCTCATTAATGGTAAATAGCCATCATGGATTTATGTTATTACTAAGTAATGTCTGCAAGTCCGATTGAGGGTTCCTACCTTAATATTCCCAAACCTTCAGGGCTTTTGTTCCCAACTCTCGTATCTAAAGTTATAATTTTTCTGTTTCTTTCCTAGTTGTCAAGCTGTCAGGGGTCACTTTTCACCACTGGTTACAGCAACTCCTCACCCCATTCTAAATGTGCTACCCCATATATTCTATGGATCATTTTTCAAATAAAAAAAAAGTTAGGATTGTTATCTAAAATAAGAGTAAGTTCTGAAAGAACATCTGAAGTATTCTCCCAGACTTTACGCCATCTATTCCAATGCTGAGTAGGCGTTTTTTGCCCCTTGCCTGGTACTTGGCTAGGTTCCAGATACGTAAGAGAGCTGTGCTCCAGACAGGCATTCTAGGGCAAATCTCGATGTTCCTTATGATCCCTTAATGCAGAAGTAAACCAAACCATCACATGACCTCACTAATAAATTTCTGTCCTGGCCACATAACAAAACAAGTGCAAAGTTTCCAAGGAAGTAAAATATCCAGGTTGAAAGATTAATCCAGAAACTGGAAAATGGTCCCTATCTTACATAATGGTTATGGTTTCATATATCTACAGCATTTAGCATCATGAATAGGTAGGCAGCTTACACCAATAAGTATGGTTAAAAAAGATTTTTTGAGGGGAAAAATAACCAAATTATGTTTTTAAACTCACAGAAGTTCAATTTTTTTCTTGGTTTATTAAAGTAAAAGATTTTTAAGCTAAGCAACTTCTTTTTAATTCCATACATCTAATGGCTTCACTTACTAAACGGATGGCTGCTATGTTGGGAAAAGTCTTCTCCTTTACTCAAAGGGAAAAAATGTTCCTCTAACATTTGAGTAACCTAAGGATTAATTATCATTGTTTTAAACAGCCCCTACAAGCACTGAGGTCAAGCATTCAACATAAATCACTGTACTTAAATTCTGTGCATTCTATAAAACGCAAAAGTTTATATAACCTTGCTTGTCAAACCTGAAAAAGCAAAATCAAGCAGGTGATCCAGGCTACCCTGTCACATTAAGAATGGAAGTAAAGAGGGACTTCCTGATAGTCCAGTGGTTAAGACTCCAAGCTCCCAGTGCAGGGGGCCGGGGTTCGATCCCTGGTCAGGGAACTAGATCCCGCATGCCACAACTAAATAAGATCTGGCACGCGGCAACAAAGATCCCCTGTGAGGCAACTAAGACCGGCGCAGCCAAATAAATAATTTTTTTTTTAAAAAAAGAATGGAAGTAAAGAGAGCAGGTCATCAGTTATCCTAGTTATGTTTCCACACCCTTATGAAGGAGACTGGCCCTTCAGCTATTTATAAACACAGAACTGAAAGAGAAGGGGGCCCTGCCACTGCCACCCTTGTGAGTAACCAACAGGGTGGGCTGTTAGGCTCAGGCTGAATCCCAGTGGGACCTGTGGGATCTCCCTCAGGATGGCCCACCACACTAGGCAGCACCGGATCCTCTGGGTGCAGTCCTGTCTGGTCAGGAAAAGGGCTGTGAGGATTTCCAGCAGTCACTGCCAGCCTAGGATTCTATATATGGAAACATCCCATCCTAGTGTTTCCAGCACCACGGGCACAACACCAGGGAGGAGGAGGGAGGAGCAGGCCAGCCCCCCTCTTGCTGCGCTGCCGGCACACTCACTTTCGTGTCTCCCAGGCCCTGCTGCCCTGGACTGGACCCCGTCATCAAATGGCAGCCCAGCCCTCTGCTGAGTCTTGCAGGCTGGCGGCTCTAACATGGAACAGCTGGAAGAGGACCCTGCATTCTTTTCTCTGTGTAAACACTGGGGGCTCTGTTCACCCTCCTGCTGCAGCATGAACTAAAGAATTTTCCCCATGCAACATTACAACCAACAGACCTTTCCCCATCCCCCAGCCTCACCTCCCACCCCCAGGCCCGGATATAATTTCAGTCTGTCACCACCCGTGCTAGCAAACAGCAAACTGCTGAACCTTTCAGTACATTCACTTTCTATGCTAGTCGAGGTGTCTGTAAATACACTAGCAGGGTAAGAGGAAACAATTCTGTTATGTTCAGTAAAGTTTCCTGACAAAAGCATTAAGGACCCTGATTCACGCCTGCTCCCTATGAGACCCTTTCTACAAGACGTATATCAATATAAATAATGTCGTGATAGTTAAGTATAACCACGTAGTATACGAACGGCAAATATTTTAATAGTCTATAGCATCACCTACAAATTATTCTGAAGACAGAGCTCTAAAATTGGAATATCCGTGGGGAAAAATGAATAATAAAATTGGATTTTCATGTATTCCTCATACAGCCTCATCAAAGCTTGTCTTCTGAAGGGCAGTCCCAGGCTTCATGTGTTGCTGAAATCCAGAGAGCCACGTTGCCCAAAAGAAGAAGAAAGGGGGGGGCGGGGGAAGAGCCCAGAAAATCCAGACTCTACGTGACCTGACTTACTTATTTCCCAGGAAACTGCATGAGAGAAAAATCAATCATTCATGCTACCGTAGCTACCACATGGAATGGACTGAGGGAGTTGACAGTGGGCAAAACAACGAAGCGGCCAGCGGAGGTTAGTGGGTGGCAGGGCCTGGGGCGGGGGCCGGTGGCGGGAGACGCCAAGGACCCGGGGGCCTCGAGGTTCTGTCGCCACGGACCAGCGGTCGGGGGGCGGGGCCAGGCCCGAGGCTGGGAAGGGGTGGGGGGCGTGGACAGGACAGCGGGACGGCGGCGGCCGCGCACTTACCGGGACTGTTGGCCTCGCCTTCGAGGACGTGCAGCTCGGTGCAGTCGGCCAGCGAGTGCTCCAGGCAGAGCTGGAGGAAGCGGGCCTGGGTCTGGCTCACGCGCTTGAGCAGCGACAGCAGCGCAACAGTCTGCTCGCACTCGTTCCAGCCCTTAAACCAGCCCGCCAGCACCCCGACCTGGTCGCGAAACATCATGGTTAGGGGGCGGCCCTCGGTCTACAAAGCCCCCTCCGAGCCCCAGCCCGCCCCGCCCGCCCCAAAGTTTGGTGGAGCCGCAGCCCAGCGGCCGCCGGAGACGCGTTCCCGTTCCAAGGTGGCTCTGGTGCCCGGACGCTGCAGGTACTGCCTCGGCTCCTGCCTCTCTCGTCTGGTTTCAGTTACGTTCTGGTGGTTCTGGCTGATTTCCCCAGAGATGATGACAGACAGTAGCACGGAAATGTTTTTTGTTTTGTTTTTTTAAAATAACAATTAAAAAAAATTTTTTCCCCACAAGGCACACAAACTGAAGAATGCTCTCTTCCCCCCCGCCTTCTTCTCGCAGCTTCGGGATGGTGATTTCCGGCGTCCCGGGGTCTCTCCCCCGCTGGGCGGCAGCTCGGACCCTTCACACCCGCATTCCCGAGTGGCGATCACCACTGGAAGGAGAGAAAAGGCTGCAGTGAGACCTCGGCCGGCGAGGGAGCGCGCGCGGGAAACGAGTGCATTAGAAGGGGTGGAGGGGGGCGCCCCGCGGGGGGTTTGGTCCCCCAAATTCCGGCCGCCCCCTTCGCACCCGGATGCTGGAGAGGAGCTATTCCCGTTCTGGGAAAGGCAAGAAGCCTCCTTCCCAGGTGCGTGAGGAGACCGCCCGGCTTCCTGTTGCTGCCGCTGCGAACGGCTAGTGCTCCCCACACACCCCACCCGGGGTGGCCTCGGGGACTGTGCCTGCAAACACCCGCACCAGCAACAGATCTTTCTCGCGCAGAAAACTTGCAATGCGGCTGCGGAGGGGCGCGGGGGTGGGGGTGGGGGCTAATGCAAAGCAGAGGCGGAGGCAGCAGCAGCCCGAGTTCCTTCCTCCTCCTCCTCCTCCTCCTCTCCCGCCTCCTCCTCCGCCACCTCCTCCTCCCGGAGAAGCTGCCGAACGGCTGCAGCTCCATCTACAGCAACAGCCAGCATCTCCACCGCCAGGCGCCCCTCTGGATTTAGGCCGTGAGCAGCCGCGGCAACAGCTCGAGACAAAAATAAACTCTCCCCACCCAAAGCTCAGCGTCCAGCGGGCGGAGGCGCAGCCGGAGCCCCGGCTACCCCGCGCCGCGCCGCTCCAGCCCACCCGGGAGGTCTCCGAGGGCCTGCTTCGCCCTGAGCGATCAGATGTGTGCGTGCGTGTGCGTCTGTGTGTATGTGAGTGTGTACGCGTGTGTGTGCTGTAGGCATCCTGCCCCCGCTGCCGCCGCCTACGGGCGGGTCTGTCCGGCCCACCGCCTCGCCCGCGCGTCCCAGGCCGAAGGCAGCACGGCTACGGGCGAACGCCGAGCGCGGAGACAGCCGAGCCTACAGCACTGCCTCCCCCGGCGGGCAGGGCGGCTCCGCGGGAACTGCGGCTCCGCGCCGCCCGCACACGCCCCCGAAGGACCGCAAAGAAGAAAAGTTCGGTTACGGGGGCTCCCCCAGTCCTAACCCTGTTCGGGTGGCAGCCAGCGGACGGCGAAGAGAGCCCAGCGACTCAGCCAGCCCTCGTGAGGCGGCTCGCTCCCAGCACCCCGTTTCCCGGCTCCCAGAACTTCCCGGCTCCCAGAACTTCTCCCCTCCGGGAAGGGGACCCAGTGACCCACGGGCCCCCTACCTGGGGCAAAAAGAGAGGGCGCTCACCTGGGAGCGGCTCATCCTGGCGGCTCGCGGCCCCAAACGCGGGTCCGGGACCGCAGCGGCTCTCAGCGAGGTTGGGGGCGCCCGGAGCGCGGGCTGCGGGCCATGCCGTCGGGGCGGGCGGCGCTGAGAGAGTGCGGCGCTGCGGGTCCGGGCCGCCGCCGCCGCCGCTCCTGCTGCCTCCAGTGTCGGCTCGCGGAGGACTGAGCCGCTCGAGCCGGAGCTCCCCACATGCTACTGATTAACATACACCATTACATCATGGGCTTGGCAGGGAGCGCCCGAGAAGGGGGGAGAGGAACCCGGGCGGCGGCGGCAGCGGCGGCAAGCGGGGGGAGTCGGGGGAGGATCCCCGGGCCCGGCCTGCGGCGGGGGTGGGGGGGCGGATTCCTAAGTGGGGACCAGAAAAGGGGAGGGGAGCGGAGAGGGAGGAGCCGGATGGCGCAGAGGGGTCGGGTTGGAGGAACGGCCTGGCGGAGGGAAGAAGTTTGGGGAAGGGGAGGGGTCCAAGTGAATGCCTGCCCTCTGCTGCTTGCGTGTTCCGGAGGGGCCGGGGCGCTCGAGACGCCGGAGTGCAGGCCGGAGGGGACCCAGAGGGCGCTTGAGAGGGCACGGTCCTGCCACCGGCTGCTCGTCCTTGGGAATGTGGTTCACCGACTCCGGTGACCCCTCGGCCCAATTGGGGCCCGGGGGTGACAGAGACGTGGGGTCAAGGGCGCTGGAGGCGTGGACGGGTTCCGGGGGTCGAGGACGCGAAGGGCGGAGGAGGCCGAGGGGCGGTACGCAGTGCTGAAGAGCCCGGACGCCGGACGGCCCGGGTCTGAGGAGCGCGAGAAGTTCCCGGGCTGCTCACCCCTCGCCCGGGTCGGACCTTGGATGCCCTTTGCTCCTGTGGGCGGCCTCGCGGCTAGCCCCACACCCCTCTCCGGCCTTGCTCTCCCCTGGGGAAGCCGCCTGACTTCTGGGGCCAGCCGGGCAGCTACACCTGGCTCGCGGGCTGCGGCTGCGGCTCCGGCTGCGGGCCTGGAGCGGAGAGGAGCGCCGCCCCAGGCGGCGGGGAGGCGGGCGAGGCCACCTGTCAGCGCGTCTGAGTCGCCGGGCTGGGCAGCGTTTATCTGGCCCTGCAGAGTGCACGAGGCCGAGGCCGGGCAGAGGGCTTCAGAGGTCCTCGCCGCGCACAAGAGGATGGGGGTGGAGGTGCAGCGCCGAGGCCAAGCAGTTCAGGGAGGGCTGGGAAAGTGCCCTCGGGTAGTCTCGAAAGTAGAGGATTGGTTTAAAATACCCTAAAACCTAACAATCGCTGTGCCTTCTAATAGTAATCGAATATTCACAGGAGGACTTGACCAAATCCAGGCTGTCTCTGTGTTTTCAGTGAAAACAGTGAGCCCTGGAACATTTCTCCAGCAACTTGAGGCTTTCTTTATAAGAGTACTTCTGATAAATTAGTGAAGCCTATGCTTCAAATCCTGCCTCCCCTACTCTGGTTAATACAGTATTTCTGAAGGTAAAGTATCTGAGATATTATTCCACTGATTTACCACTTCCTTCTTTAACTCCAGCATATGTTCCTGGATTTTCAATCATTTCTTCCTTCCATCCTCAAACCTAGTTTCTGCACCGCTTAGTTCCTGTGAGACATGTGACAGCGCCTAACCATCTGTTGGGGTATTGAAAGGTCTTGTGGAGCTGCAAAAATATAGGTGTTAACATTAAAATAGGGTGTGTGGATAATTTTCTTAAGCTCATTAACCAGCCAAGAAAGGTGTCTGCATAATTTAATGAATATTTTGCCCTAAAAACAGTTCTAGAGTCAGTGTTTTAATTTTGTTTTATTATTACAGAGGCAGGAAATCTTGAAATATTTTCCCCAAAACATTATTATCATTAGCTAGTACTTAGTAATAACTTCTATCAAGAAATGGGGAGAAGGTTTAGAGCATGGTGTATCTCAATATATACCTTGCTATCAACTGCAGCCAAAGCAGAAGTTCCCTACCTGGGGATTTTAGAAGCCTCCAAGAGTGATTTTTTAAAAGAAAGTGAAAAAAATCAGTTTCATTAACTTATCTATTGTCACCTGCAGTTTACTAAGCGAATAGTAAAACTAAGAAACAAAAACAACAAACCTTGAGGCAAATTGAATTCTGCTTAAACTGAAGAAAGAAAATACTGCCACCTACTGGAAAAGTGTACTTCTTACAGCAGCCTGTGACCTAAGAAAAGATCTTGATTTAGCTAATTTTTTAGCTATTTTTAAAAAAATACAAAGAGGAGCATGACTCATGAGTTGCCAGCCGGCCTTGTTTTTGTGGGTTCACAATACTTGTGATTTCCCTCACCTCTGGGCCTTTTCCCTGACTGGAAAGGGGGTGGAGATAAAACCCAGTGATGCTGCTTCACGATTCCTCACAGGGTGAAGTCAGGACTGAAGGAAGGAAAGTAATACTATCAGCTAAATATATATTTTTGTCTAAATATGGACTTTCCTATTCGAAACTTTACCCAGTTTTTATGGATAATTAAGAAGTGGCTTTGGGATTGGCATGTACACACTGCTATATTTTAAATGGATAACCAATAAAATTTTTTTGTAAAAAAAAAGTGGCTAACAAGTACTAAATATCCACATGACTTGGAGTTTTAGAGCAAATTCTAACTTCCAAAGAACAGTTGATTAGGCGGTAATCTGGGGGGAATGGGATTTAGGTGAGCTAGAAACATGGCTGGCAGGCAGGGAAACCATTTCTTGGTTAATGGAGACAAGCCCAGGTGCTTCTCCATACTCTGTACACAGGAAAGGTGCAGAGCCACTGATGAGCGTGGAGGCAAGAGTAGGCTACTCAGCCCAAGATGTAGAGAAGGAATTGACTATGAAAAGATTAAACTTGCTGGCTTCCCTGGTGGCACAGTGGTTAAGAATCCGCCTGCCAATGCAGGGGACACGGGTTTGAGCCCTGGTCCGGGAAGATCCCACATGCCACAGAGCAACTAAGCCCGTGTGCCACAACTACTGAGCCTGCGCTCTAGAGCCCAGGAGCCACAACTACTGAACCTGAGAGCCACAACTACTAAAGCCCACGCGCCTAAAGCCTGTGCTCTGCAACAAGAGAAGCCACCGCAATGAGAAGCCTGTGCACTGCAACGAAGAGTAGCCTCCACTCACCGCGACTAGAGAAAGCCCACGTGCAGCAGTGGAGACCCAACGCAGGTATTAATTAATTAATTAATTAATTTTTTTTTAAAGAAAAGATTAGACTTGGGTGACTGAACAGAAGTGCCCAGGAGTGAGGAAATTTGAAGACTGATTGAAAGTGAGCCAAACTGGCATCTGCATCAGATAGAACTCTATCTGTGTAATATTTGCCACTGGGATCTAGTGTGCTTCCTGAAGAGCAGGCACAGCTACAGTAAAGTAGTTTCTGTGTTAAGAATATTATTTAAAAATAATTGTAATGCCTGCCCTCATAAGGTCTGAAAATAACTGGCACATTACTTGGCACATAGGAGGTACCTGATAAGTATTAGTTTTCCTTCTTTGTAGGTACAAATTAGAGTATGTTAATTTGCCTCATTTACATCTTGGGTCTGCCTCACACAGAAGCATGCTTTTTCATTCTTCAAAGACATGCCCTCTCAAAAGCCATGTAATAAGGCCGAGGACAGGATTGCCAGGGCTTGAATCAGGATTCAAGGGGATGATGAGAGAGATGTGGAGGAAGAAACTGCAGAACTGGTGACAGATGGAATGTGGGAAGGCTAAATCAGGAGTCAGGTCTGCTAAGATAGCAACAGTGAAAGGCAAGCTGGGTGAGGCCCAGGAGCCATGGCTTAGGGAGACTAAACTTGAGTTCAGATCTCATTAGAAGTTCAGAAATATCTCAGTGTTGGGAGGGGCACACATTCAGATAGGAAGCTGGTGTTCTGTTAGCCCAGGGCAGAGTGCTAATGGCCAGCACCAATTTCCTATACCCCTAGCACGTTTTTATACTGACGGGATCGTGACTGATAACTGGCCCAAGGTAAACCTGGCTGAGCAAGCCTCAGGTAAAGCACTGGGACTCTTGAGGAATCTGCTTTCACTTTTCACTGAAGTTCTTACCACTCTAAAGATAGTTTTCAAATTTTCTTCAGTTCCTCAATTTAGAGAGTTTTTCCAGAAAAAAAAAGACTTCTTAAACCCAGTTTTAGGTAAATAGAATGCCACTACCCAAAGACCATAACAGGTGTGATTATTTACTCTTCAGGAGTGAGACAAGAATATGAATTGGATGGACATGTTGAATCCATAAGGAAAAGGTCTTTTTTTAAAATTTTGGTAAAATATGTATAACATAAAGTTTACCCTTTTAACCACTCTTAAGCATAAAATTCAGTTGCATTAAGTACATTCACATTGTTTGTGCAACCATCACTAACTATCCATTTCCAGATCTTTTCCATCTTCCCAAACTGAACTTCTGGGCTTGTTAAACAATAAATCCCCATTCTTCCCTCCCCTCAGTCTCTGCTAACCACTATTCTACTTTTTGCCTCTATGAATTTGTCTGTTCTAGGTACCTCATATAAGTGGACTCATACAGTATTTATTGTCCTTTTGCGTCTGGCTTCTTTCACTTAGCATAACGTTTTCAAGGTTCATCCATATTACAGCATGTATCGGAATTTTATTCCTTTTTAAGGCTGATTAATATTACATGAAGAAAACTTTTGAGACAGCTTTCTCTAGAATGGAGTTAGATAAGAAAGGTGAACTCTAGTTTTTAGAACATTTAGTCAGGTACACTGTCTTTCTGACTGATTTCTAAAGAGTATAATCCAAACCAATTAAGTGGTACTTAAATAAAATATAAGTTCAAGCAACTGAACCGCAATTTCAAACACAAATACAGATGGGTTCACACTTTTTAAAAATAACCAAATGTGTGAAATATTAAATTATATTTTCTTACAGGAAAACATAAGGCGTCATAGATAAATTTTCAAATAAATATAGTCAAAAGGTTAAATGTAAGTGCTGCAAAACTACTCCTATTTATAGGATTTGTATAGGTCAGGATTACAAAAGTGGAGCTTAGACCTTTTAGAGGGATAAATTGTCCCAGATTGGCATGAGAGAAAGAAAGTAAAAATTACTCATTGTAGAAATCATCAAATCCTAATTCTGATCTTTGTTGTTGATTAAAGAATTGCCAGTAGCTTTTCCAACTGAAAGTGCCATTGAAATGTGTCCACAGTTTTAAATAGCTGAAATTTTTTAATGTACAAGTCTAAAGTCATATTTCTATAATCTAAACAAAGATCAGACTCCCCTTCTCCAATATTCTTTAAAGCAACCTCTGTGATGAGAATATTCCAAGACTGCTGGCACCAACAACTTTCTCTTTACCAGGTACTATTGTTGCACAGGATACATTAAATATTGATTAATCCCACATTTTTCCACATCCTTGGAATATCCCCATTCAGAAAGTTTATGAGAAACTGCCTGGTTATACATTTAAATTTTATTGCAAGATTTCTCAAGGCCTTCATTATGCTAAAGTTCATTGTGCTCTTCTGGAGAGTACAGTATATGGCAGGTCCTAAAGTTACTTGAGCCCAGAACACATCCTAGGTCTTGTAGTATAGTGTTGCCTGGGATATGTTTGGGGAAATGCTGGGTCTGATAATGGGTTCAAGAAAAGCAATAAGAATGATGAAAGAATTTAAAACTGTACCCACAGTTCAGTGTTGAAAAACCATGTGCTTTTCATACAATGTAGGAAGGTGACTAGTGATTAAGAGCCCAAGCTTCAGGCAAAACAAAACAAAGCAGAACTGGATTCAAATCCTAACTCTACCACGTAGTCGATGTGTGATATGGGCTATTTAACCTCAGTTGGTCTCAGTTTTCTGTCTACCATAGTAAATTGAGCCAGGTATATAAGAGGTAAGATCTAATTGCTATCAATTAGAGTAGCCAGGAGAGAGACAACACCAATTATTTTATCAGAGATCATGAATATAAAGAGTTGGTAACTGAAGAGTCGAAAGGAAAACATGAAGGTATCTCACAGGAAGCAACTGCAGGAAGCAGCTACCATCCACAGGGCTAGGGAAACAAAATGAAGTTGGACTTATAAAAACTTAGAAGTTTGGAGGACAGGCCCTCAGAGCTGGAACGCTCAGCCCTCTGAGGAAGGGCTGTTGCTAGGCTGAGGCTGGCGTCCTAAGGTGGGGGTGAGGAGGCAGGTTTGGCAAATGTTGGGAGAACTGTGATCTGGATTCAACTGCTGCTCCTGGAATTAACCACCACTGCCAAGGTAAAGAAGCGAGGCTCCGGTGATGATCACAGGAACAGGAAGCCAACATGAAGCCCACAGGAAACAGACAGGAAGGAGCAAATCCCTCCTTCCTCCTGTCTTCCAGTTTCCCTCTATTGCTCTAGTTTGCAAAGCCTCATAGGGAGCCCACTGGCAAAGCATAAATGTGGTTTGCAGAGCGTTACCCCAGCATCACAAAGCCGGTTGTAGAAGGGTGGGTTTGTAGCTGAGACGCAATAGCTTAACTGTTGGCACAAATACAAAGCGCTCAGAGCAAGGAAAGTATCTGACAGCTATTCCTCCTCCCCCAACCTGACTAACTGACTCAGTCCTATGCCTGGGGCAGATTTGCAGAGTTTCCATAGGACCTAGCTACAGTAAAGAGAGAGGAGAGTAAATGTCTGGAGGTTCAACTAAATAAATAAAACCAATAAGGTAGGCTTAACATCACAGCTCAAACTTCTAACAACTAAAACTGAACTCCTGGTTCTGCCCCCTTCCTCCTCCCCAAGATGCATTCCCCTCAGTCTTTGAAAATTGCAACATGGACAAGGTTACCTCCCTTCTTTGGCTCTCCAAGGTCTTCCCACTGCACAAAAGACTATCCTGACTCCTGCCCATGACAACACTTGCCCTCTCTCCAACCCCATCCGCATTGCTCCTTCGTGTTTATACACTTCAAGTCACATAGGCTTTTTCTCTCCCTCTACTACCCAAGCTCTTTTTCACTTTGTGCTTTTTGTTCCTTCCATCCAATATGCTGTGCCCAGCCTCTTTTTTTTTTTAACATCTTTATTGGAGTATAATTGCTTTACAATGGGGTGTTAGTTTCTGCTTTATAACAAAGTGAATCAGCTATACATATACATATATCCCCGTATCTCCTCCCACTTGCATCTCCCTCCCACCCTCCCTATCCCACCCTTCTAGGTGGTCACAAAGCATCGAGCTGATCTCCCTGTGCTATGCGGATGCTTCCCACTAGCTATCTGTTTTACATTTGGTAGTGTATATATGTCCATGCCACTCTCTCACTTCGTCCCAGCTTACCCTTTCCCCTCCCGGTGTCCTAAAGTTCATTCTCTACTTCTGTGTCTTTATTCATGTCCTGCCCCTAGGTTCTTCAGAACCTTTTTTTTTTTTTTTTTTTAGATTCCGTATATACGTGTCAGCATACAGTATTTTTCTCTTTCTGACTTACTTCACTCTGTATGACAGTCTCTAGGTCCATCCACCTCACTACAAATAACTCGATTTCGTTTCTTTTTATGGCTGAGTAGTATTCCATTGTATATATGTGCCACATCTTCTTTATCCATTCATCTGTTGATGGACACTTAGGTTGTTTCCATGTCCTGGCTATTGTAAATAGAGCTGCAATGAACATTGTGGTACATGACTCTTTTTGAATTATGGATGTCTCAGGGTATACGCCCAGTAGTGGGATTGCTGGATCGTATGGTAGTTCTATCTTTAGTCTTTTAAGGAACCTCCATACTGTTCTCCATAGTGGCTGTATCAATTTACATTCCCACCAACAGTGCAAGAGGGTTGCTTTTTCTCCACACTCTCTCCAACATTTATGGTTTGTAGATTTTTTGATGATGGCCATTCTGACTGGTGTGAGGTGATACTTCATTGTAGTTTTGATTTGCATTTCTGTAATGATTAGTGATGTTGAGCATCCTTTCATGTGTTTGTTGGCAATCGGTATATCTTCTTTGGAGAAATCTCTATTTAGGTCTTCTGCCCATTTTTGGATTGGGTTGTTTGTTTTTTTGATATTGAGCTGCATGTGCTGCTTGTAAATTTTGGTGGTTAATCCTTTGTCAGTTGCTTCATCTGTAAATGTTTTCTACCATTCTGAGGTTGTCTTTTCGTCTTAGTTATGTTTTCTTTGCTGTGCAAAAGCTTTTCAGTTTCATTAGGTCCCACTTGTTTATTTTTGTTTTTATTTCCATTTCTCTAGGAGCTGGGTCAAAAAGGATCTTGCTGTGACTTACATCATAAAGTGTTCTGCCTATGTTTTCCTCTAAGAGTTTTATAGTGTCTGGCCTTACATTTAGGTCTTTAATCTATTTTGAGTTTATTATTGTGTACAGTGTTAGGAAGTGTTCTAATTTCATTCCTTTACATGTAGCTGTCCAGTTTACCCAGCACCACTTATTGAAGAGACTGTCTTTGCTCCATTGTATATTCTTGCCACCTTTATCAAAAATAAGGTGACCACTTGGGCCTCCCTGGTGGCGCAGTGGTTGAGAGTCCGCCTGCCGATGCAGGGGATACGGGTTCGTGCCCCGGTCTGGAAGGATCCCATATGCCGCGGAGCGGCTGGGCCCGTGGGCCATGGCCGCTGGGCCTGCGCATCCGGAGCCTGTGCTCCGCAACGGGAGAGGCCACAACAGTGAGAGGCCCGCATACCGCAAAAAAAAAAAAAAAAAAAAAAAAAAAAAAAAAATAAGGTGACCATATGTGCGTGGGTTTATCCCTGGGCTTTCTATCCTGTTTCATTTATCTATATTTCTGTTTTTGTGCCAGTATCATACTGTCTTGATTACTGCAGCTTTGTCATATAGTCTGAAGTCAGGGAGCCTGATTCCTCCAGCTCCGTTTTTCTTTCACAAGATTGCTTTGGCTATTCGGGGTCTTTTGTGTTTCCATACAAATTGTGAAATTTTTTATTCTAGTTCTGTGAGAAATGCCATTGGTAGTTTGATACAGATTGCATTGAATCTGTAGATTGCTTTGGGTAGTATACTCTTTTTCACAATGTTGATTCTTCCAATCCAAGAACATGGTATATCTCTCCATCTCTTTGTATTGTCTTTAATTTCTTTCATCAGTGTCTATAGTTTTCTGCATACAGGTCTTTTGTCTCCCTAGGTAGGTTTATTCCTAGGTATTTATTCTTTTAGTTGCAGTGGTGTTTAAGGAGTGTTTCCTTAATTTCTCTTTCAGATTTTTCATCATTAGTGTGTAGGAATGCAAGAGATTTCTGTGCATTAATTTTGTATCATGCAACTTTACCAGATTCATTGATTAGCTCTAGTAGTTTTCTGGTAGCATCTTTAGGATTCTCTATATATAGTATCATGTCATCTGCAAACAGTGACAGCTTTACTTCTTCTTTTCTGATTAGCATTCCTTTTATTTCTTTTTGTTCTCTGATTGCTGTGGCTAAAACTTCCAAAACTATATTGAATAATAGTGGTGAGAGTGGGCAACCTTGTCTTGTTCCTGATCTTAGAGGAAAAGGTTTCTGCTTTTCATCATTGAGAATGATGTTGGCTGTGGGTTTGTCATAAATGGCCTTTATTATGTTGAGGTAAGTTCCCTCTATGCCTACTTTCTGGAGGGTTTTTATCATAAATGGGTGTTGAATTTTGTCAAAAGCGTTTTCTGCATCTGTTGAGATGATCATATGGTTTTTTTCCTTCAATTTGTTAATGTGGTTTATCACATTGATTGATTTGCATATATTGAAGAATCCTTGCATTCCTGAGATAAACCTCACTTGATCATGGTGTATGATCCTTTTAATGTGCTGTTGGATTCTGTTTGCTACTATTTTGTTAGGGATTTTTGCATCTATGTCCATCAGTGATATTGGCCCGTAGCTTTCTTTCTTTGTGACATCTTTGTCTGGTTTTGGTATCAGGGTGATGGTGACCTCATAGAATGAGTTTGGGAGTGTTCCTCCCTCTGCTATATTTTGGAAGATTTTGAGAAGGATAGGTGTTAGCTCTTCTCTAAATGTTTGGTATAATTCGCCTGTGAAGTCATCTGGTCCTAGTTTTTTGTTTATTGGAAGATTTTTAATCATAGTCTCAATTTCAGTGCTTGTGATTGGTCTGTTTATGTTTTCTATTTCTTTCTAGTTCAGTCCCAGAAGGTTGTGCTTTTCTAAGAATTTTTCCATTTCTTCCAGGTTGTCCATTTTATTGGCATAGAGTTGCTTGTAGTAATCTCTCATGATCCTTTGTATTTCTGCAGTGTCCATTGTTACTTCTCCTTTTTCATTTCTAATTCTGTTGATTTGAGTCTTCTCCTTTTTTTTTCTGGATGAGTCTGGCTAATGGTTTATCAATTTTGTTTATCTTATCAAAGAACCAGCTTTTAGTTTTATTGATCTTTGCTATCATTTCCTTCATTTCTTTTTCATTTATTTCTGATCTGATCTTTATGATTTCTTTCCTCCTGCTAACTTTGAGGGTTTTTTTGTTCTTCTTTCTCTTACTGCTTTAGGTGTAAGGTTAGGTTGTTTATTTGAGATGTTTCTTGTTTCTTGAGGTAGGATTGTATTTCTATAAACTTCCCTCTTAGAACTGCTTTTGCTGCATCCCATAGGTTTTGGGTCATTGTGTTTTCATTGTCATTTCTTTCTAGGTATTTTTTGATTTCCTCTTTGACTTCTTCAGTGATCTCTTGGTTATTAAGTAGTGTATTGTTTATGCTCCATGTTTTTGTATTTTTTACAGATTCTTTCCTGTAATTGATATCTAGTCTCATAGCATTGTGGTCAGAAAGGATACTTGGGCTTCCCTGGTGGTGCAGTGGTTGGGAGTCCGCCTGCCGATGCAGGGGACACGGGTTCGTGCCCCGGTCCGGGAGGATCCCACATGTTGCGGAGCGGCTGGGCCCGTGAGCCATGGCCGCTGAGCCTGCGCGTCCGGAGCCTGTGCTCCACAACGGGAGAGGCCACAGAGGTGAGAGGCCCGTGTACCGCAAAAAAAAAAAAAAAAAAAAAAAAAAAAAAAAAAAAAAAAAAAGAAAGGATACTTGATACGATTTCAATTTTCTTAAATTTACCAAGGCTTGATTTGTGACCCAAGATATGATCTATCCTGGAGAATGTTCCATGAGCACTTGAGAAGAAAGTGTATTCTGTTGTTTTTGGATGGAATGTGCTATAAATATCAGTTAAGTCCATCTTATTTAATGTAACATTTAAAGCATTTGTCCTTATATTCATTTTGGATGATCTGTCCATTGGTGAAAGTGGGGTGTTAAAGTCCCCTACTCTGATTGTGTTACTGTCGATTTCCCCTTTTATGGCTGTTAGCATTTGCCTTATGTATTGAGGTTCTCCTATGTTGGGTGCATAAATATTTACAATTCTTGTATCTTCTTCTTGGATTGATCCCTTGATCATTATGTAGTGTCCTTCTTTGCCTCTTGTAATAGTCTTTATTTTAAAGTCTATTTTGTCTGATATGAGAATTGCTACTCCAGCTTTCTTTTGATTTCCATTTGCATGGAATATCTTTTTCCATCCCCTCACTTTCAGTCTGTATGTGTCCATAGGTCTGAAGTGGGTCTTTAGTTCTTCTAGGTCCTTGTTAAACGTTTCTTGTATTTTCTCCATTCTATTTCCAAGTTTTGGATCATCTTTACTATCATTACTCTGAATTCCTTTTCAGGTAGACTGCCTATTTCCTCTTCATTTGTTTGGTCTGCTGGGTTTTTACATTGCTCCTTCATCTGCTGTGTGTTTCTCTGTCTTCTCATTTTGCTTCACTTACTGTGTTTGGGGTCTACTTTTTGCAGGCTACAGGTTCATAGTTCCCATTGTTTTTGGTGTCTGACCCCAGTGGCTAAGGTTGGTTCAGTGGGTTGTATAGGCTTCCTGGTGGAGGGGACTGGTGCCTGTGTTCTGGTGGATGAGGCTGGATCTTATCTTTCTGGTGGGCAGGACCGTGTCTGGTGGTGTGTTTTGGGGTGTCTGTGACCTTATTACAATATCAGGCAGCCTCTCTGCTAATGGGTGGGGTTGTGTTCCTGTCTTGCTAGTTGTTTGGCATAGGGTGCTCAGCACTGTAGCTTGCTGGTCGTTGAGTGGAGCTGGATCTTTATTTTGAGATGGAGATCTCTGGGAGAGCTTTTTCAATTTGATATTAGATGGAGCCAGGAGGTCTCTGGTGGACCAATATCCTGAACTCAGCTCTCTCACCTCAGAGGCACAGGCTGACACCTGGCCAAGCACCAAGACCCTGTAATCCACACAGCTTAGAAGAAAAGGGAGAAAAAAATAAATAAATAAATAAATAAATAAAATAAAATAAGTTATTACAAAAATAATTATTATAAATATTAAAAATTAAAAAGTAATTAAAAAAAGATAAAAGAAAGAACAAAAGAAAAAAGCTAGCAACCAAACCAAAAAACAAATCCACCAATGATAACAGGTGCTAAAAACTGTACTAAAACAAACAAACACACAAAAAACGGACAGACAGAACCCTACGACAAATGCTAAAAGCAAAGTTATGCAGACAAAATCACAAAAAGAAGCATAAACATACACACTCACAAAAAGGAAAAAATATATTTATCTATATATATAAAAAAAGGAGGAAGAGAGCAACCAAATCAATAAAAAAATCTACCAGTGATAATAAACTCAAAATACTAAACTAAGATAAACATAAAGCCAGTAACAAATTAGATGCAGAAAGCAAACCCCAAGTCTACAGTTGCTCCCAAAGTCCACCGCCTCAATTTTGGGATGATTCGTTGTCTATTCAGGTATTCCACAGATGCAGGGTACATCATGTTGATTGTGGAGATTTAATCTGCTGCTCCTGGGGCTGCTGGGAGAAATTTCCCTTTCTCTTCTTTGTTCGCACAGCTCCTGGGGTTCAGCTTTGGATTTGGTCCCGCCTCTGCATGTAGGTCGCCTGAGGGCGTCTGTTCCCCGCCCAGACAGGACAGGGTTAAAGGAGCAGCTGATTTGGGGGCTCTGGCTCAGTCAGGCCCGGGGTGGGGGGAGGGAGGGGTACGGAATGTAGGGCAAGCCTGCAGCAGCAGAGGTCAGCGTGACATTACACCAGCCTGAGGCGCGCCGTGTGTTCTCCCGGGGAAGTTGTCCCTGGATCACGGGACCCTGGCAGTGGCAGGCTGCACAGGCTCCCGGGAGGGGTGCTGTGGAGAGTGACCTGTGCTTGCACACAGGCTTCTTGGTGGCTGCAGCAGCAGCCTTAGGGTTTCATGCCCGTCTCTGGGGTCCGTGCTGATAGCCACGGCTCGCGCAGGTCTCTGGAGCTTGTTTAGGCAGTGCTTTTAATCCCTTCTCCTCGCGTACCCTGAAACAACAGTCTCTGGCCTCTTAGGCAGGTCCAGACTTTTTCCCACACTACCCCCCAGCTAGCTGTGGCGCACTAGCCCCCTTCAGGCTGCGTTCACGCAGCCAACCCCAGTCCTCTCCCTGGGATCTGACCTCCGAATCCCGAGCCTCAGCTCCCAGCCCCCGCCCGCCCCAGCGGGTGAGTAGACAAGCCTCTCGGGCTGGTGAGTGCTGGTCAGCACCGATCCTCTGTGCGGGAATCTCTCCGCTTTGCCCTCCACACCCGTTGCTGCGCTCTCCTCCATGACCCCGAAGCTTCCACCCTCCGCCACCCGCAGTCTCCGCCCACGAAGGGGCTTCCTACTGTGTGGAAACCTTTCCTCCTTCACAGCTCCCTCCCACTGGTGCAGGTCCCGTCACTATTCTTTTGTCTCTGTTTTTTCTTTTTTCCTTCGTCCTACCCAGGTACGTGGGGAGTTTCTTGCCTTTTGGGAAGTCTGAGGTCTTCTGCCAGTGTTCAGTGTGTTCTGTAGGAGTTGTTCCACATGTAGATGTATTTCTGATATATTCGTGGGGAGGAAGGTGATCTTCGTGTCTTACTCCTCCGCCATCTTGAAGGTATCCCTGTGCCCAGGCTTTTGACAAGGCTTTTTCCCTCAACCCTCAGGGCTCAGCTCAATTGTAGGCTCTTCAGAGAGACCTCCACAGACACCGTCCTATCTAGTTACCTGCTAACTTGCTTTTTTTCTTCAGAGTATGCAGCATAAGCAGTATCATCTTATTTTTTTAATTTACTATTTATTGTTAGTCTCCTCCAGTCATCCAAGTGAGTTCCACAAGCGCAAAGATCTCACATGCCTTGTTCATCCTCTACCTCTAGCACCAAGCACAGCAGCTGATCCATATAAGACCTTCTAAGTATTTGTTGAATGAATGGATGGTGTTCCGGGGGTACAAACATGAATAAAACAGAGTCTTACCAGTTTTCCTGACTCACTTTACCCAAGCCAGAAGCCTAAGAGCTATCCTGGACTCCTCCTCTCCATGATCCAATTTGATGAAGTCCTTTGGTCCTTATTGTTTCTCAGCTGGATTACTGTAATAGTGTCTTGATCCTGATTTTTCCACATTTAGTCTTCCCCACATTTCAAACGACAGACCATCTTCCAAACTTATATATTTATTTATAAGTGATAGGCATGTTCTCCAGCTAATCCAAGATTAGTAAAATGTGATTTCTCATGCAGATAAAAATAAACATGAGTTCCAATATTTTCCCCACATTCCACTTTGTAGACTGCTACATTCAAAGCACCTCCAATACTGACATTTCCAAAATGCATATCTGATTATATTGCTTTTATATTTAAATTTATATTTAAATTTTATATTTAAATTTAAAGTATATTTAAATTACTGCAGCAATTCTTCAGTACCTGTAAGATTTGATTGTATGAATTTTATCCTTTGTTTTGTTAATATGGTGCAGCACATTGATAGATGTGCATCTGTCGAACCATCCTTGCATCCTTGGAAAAATTCCACTTGATCACGGTGTTTGATTCTTTTAATGTATTGTTGAATTTGGTTTGCTAATATTTGGTTGAGCATTTCCACATGTAAAAGAATGAAGTTGAACCCCCTTCTTCACACCATATACAACATTTGACTGACTATAGACCTAAATGATAAAACCCTCAGAAAAAACATGAGTAAATCTTTGTGACCTTGAGTTAGGCAAAACCTTCTTACGCATGACAATAAAAGTGCAGTAACCGAAGAAAAAATAGGTAAGTTGGACTTCGTCAATATTAAAAACTTTTATGCTTCAAAGGCACCACCAAGAAAGTGAAAAGACAGCCCGCAGAATGGGAGCAAATATTTGTAAATCATATATCTGCTAAAGGCTTTGTATCAATAACAAAAAGTCAACACAATTTTTAAAATGGGTCAAAGATCTGAATAAATATACAAATGGCTAATAAGCACATGAAAAGATGCTCAACATCATTAGCCATTAGGCAAGTGCAAATTAAAACCACAGTTACACTGTAGAATGGTAGTTGTCAGGGACTGGGGTGAGGGGGAAATAGGGAGTTGTTATTTAATGAGAGTAGAGTTTCAGTTTTGCAAGATGAAAAATTCTGGAGATCTATTGTTCGACAATGTGATGTACTTAATGCCACTAAACTATACGTTTTTAAAGGGTTAGGATAGGATGGTAAATTTTATGTATTTTTTACCCAGTTAAAAAATTTTGATACCACTTCATACCCACTAGGATGGCAATAATAAAAAACATAATAACAAGTGTTTGTGAGGATGTGGGAAAACTGGAACACTATACATTGCTGGTAAGAACGTAAAATGGTACAGCTGCTTTGAAAACATTTGGGAAGTTCCTCAAAATGTTCATTGTAGAATTTTGATATGAACCAGCATTTCCACTTGTAGGTATATACCCAAGATTAATGAAAACATGCGTCCATGTGAAAACTTGTAGCCAATGTTCACAGCATTTTTCATAATAGCCAAAAAGTGAAAAAAATCTAAATGTCCATTAACTGATGAATGGATAAACAGTGTGGTATATCTATGCAATGGAATATTATTTGGCAATAAAAAGAAATAAAATACTGATTTATGCTATAACATGGATGAACCTTAAAAACATTATGCTAAGTAATGTTCTGTGGCCAGTCACAAAAGGCCACATATTGTGTGTGATTCCATTTGAGATTCTACATGCGATTCCATTCCATGTAATGTCCAGGACAGGCAAATCTATACTATAAAGAAAGTAAATCGGTGGTTGCGTAGGGTTGGGGAAACATGGCAGGGATTGGGGGCAATGGCTAATGCACACAGGGTTTTTCGTGTGGGTAATCAAAATGTTCTAAAATTGACTGTAGGGGTGGTTGGAAAGCTTTGTGAGTACATTAAACCCTTGAATGGGGCAATTGTATTGATATGGTATTTAAACTATATTTCTATTAAGCTGTTAAAAAGAAAAAAATGGCAAAAACAAAAAAGGCCATGCAGCTTTTGCCTTGTTCACTAAAAACACTTACTCTTGGAATCCTGAGCCCCCATTTAAGAAATGACTATCCTGAGGCCACCTGGCTATGACAAAGTCCAAGCCACATGGAGAGGCCACAAGTTGTCCTAGCTTGGCCCGGCTTTCAAATCATCACAGCCCAGGCACCAAATGCGTAAATGAAGAGTCTTCAGATGATTTTAGTCCTCTGGACTTTGAGTCACTTTAGTCATTTGGGTCTTCCCAATTAAGGTCCCAGACAGGCCCATCCCTGCCATATCCTGTCCCAATACCTGACTACACAATCTGTGAGTATAATAAAATGGTGATGGTTTCATACAACTCCATTTTGGGGTGGTTTGTAAAGCCCACGCTTCTGGTTTTCCTCCTACCTCACCATCTACTTCTCAGTGTACTTGTTCCTCCCAATCTCCCTGAATGCTGGAGTATCCCCTCAGTCCATGGACCACTTCTATTCCTGTGCTCACGTCGTCGGTGATCTCATGCAGACTCATGGCTTTAAATGCCATGCTGATGACATGGCATCAAGAAAAGATGAAATCTATCAGCCAGATCTTTCCCCTGAACTTCAGAGTACTATATGCACCTGCTTATTTGAGATCCCTACTTGGATTTCCAACTGGCATCCAAAATGGAACAAGAACAAAATTGCTCTTTTCCTCCAAACCTACCTTTTCCCAATTGTTTCCATCTCAGTAAGTTGCACCTCTCAGCCTTGCAGTGGTTAAGGTGTCTTTGTCTAGATATACATAGCTCACTTCCTGGCCTTCTACAGGTCTCTATTATGCTGGTGAGGCCTTCCTTGACCATCGTATTTGAAATAGAATCCTCACTTCCATCCTTCACATTCCCGACTCATTCATCCCAGCTTTGATTTTCTCCATAGCACTTAATCTCCACGTGATATATGATATTGCTTACTAATTTGTCTCTCTCTCTACTAGAATGTAAGGCCTATGAAGGCACGGGTTTTTGCCTATTTTTTTTTTACTGCCGTATTCTCATGCCCACACAACGTGTAATGTCTTTGGCACTCGGTAATTTTTCAATTACTGAATGAATATTTAAATGAATTCAGGGAGCAAACAGAGATCAATAACACAAGCAGCGTTGACCTCAGAAGTATCAATATATATAATATACCTCCTCTTTTGAGGAAGAGAGAAAAGAATGTCTACTGGCTTTGAACATCTAAACAAAGCAGTAATGGTAATACCTGTCACACATAGAGCTTACTATATGCTATGCCCAGGTCTAAGCACTTCACATATATTAACTGGAATAAAACTCAACAGCCTATAGTTAGGTTCTATTATCACTATGTTTCTAGATGAGGAAACTGATCAGAGTGAGTGAGGTTAAATAATTTGTCCAAGGGACAAGTAGCGGAGCTGGGAAAAAACCCAAGATATATGACTTTGGGGGTCTATCATCTTCACCTACCTTTTGAAGGTTCTTTTCTGAAAGTGAGACAGCAGTGGTGGGGTACAAAAGTTGATGAGTGGAAGAGAAATAGCTATTGGGAGTTCGGTAGGGGCTCCATTAGGAAAACAATAAAAGGATTGTTGAGCAGCAGTGAAGACCTGGAAGCAACTAAGCAGAGAGGCTTCATGGTGGACTCCATAAAAAATTGGTTAGACCACTTGACCTTCTGTGGTAACAGCAGGAAAGAAACATAGTTGAGGTAAGCCAAGCGTGTGGGTTGCTGGGGCAGGTAGAGTGGAGAGGCCAAGAAAGCAAGCCAACATGGTAACACATTTGAGACAGTTGAGCCAGCAACCCAGGAGCAAGTTCATGAATTATTAGAATAGACTCAGGGACCCAGAAACTAGAGGTCATGATGACAAGAGAGAAACGATTCAGGAGAAATATAATATAGGGAGATATGAAAAGAGGGGAATTCAGTGTTCAAAATCTAGGTAATGGAGTTAGGGAATTATCCAGTGGAATAAGGGCCATCTGAGGCAGGATTGAGTAGAAGAGGCTGAAATCATCTCCACTGACCCTTCCTAAACCCCAGATTACCTATATTGATGCTACAAATTCCCACAAGCCAAGACAAAATTTCATTCCACAGTTAATGAGATGGCTTAAAAAATACAATAGTCCCAGTGGGAGATAATTCACGATTATCTGTGATGTGATGAGATGATTTGTGTTGTGTCCTTAAGCAACAGTTTTTAAGTTCCTCCCCTAGAGCTGGTTTCGACATTAAGAAAAAATTCCGAAGACGGATACTGGTGGTGGTCACATAACAATGTGAAAGTACTTAATGCCACCAAATTGTATACTTAAGAATGGTTAAAATGGTAAATTTTATGTTATGTATATTTCACTACAATAAAAAAAGTTATGAAAAATGGAATAAGACTGCAGGTGGAAGGTATCTCAGATGAGAAAGCAACCATGTTATCTAGGACAGTTTAGGTACAAACAGATCTGTAAAGGGAAGCAGGATGGATAGGATGGGCAAAATGATCCCTGAGTATTCCAACTGACCTACAAAGTGAATTTCCCAGATGAACTGCTCTACAGCTAGCCAACTGCAGCAGGGACTATAGCTTTTGACCGCCCTGCTTCCAGGGATAGAAAGAGAACAGGGCCTTAGGAATTACTAAGATAGGGATGTGCTTCTAATAAGCCATCAGTGCTTCTGTTAGGGACAAATACTTTGAGGTCAGGAGCCATGTCTGATTCTTTGTAGCCCAGACTCCCAAAAGGTATCTGGCCCCTAGAAGGTATTTATTACATAGCTATTGAACATAGATGAAATTTGCTTTGGTTTATAAAATGGAGAATAGGTAATGTCTTTTTGAGAGTTCTATATTTGATGGGAATGAAATAATAGTACATAAACACACTGATACAAAGATAAGGCATTATTCTTAATACAAACAGGACAAATGAGGCTTGGAAATCTCCCTGCATGTCACAGTTTATTTGCCATGATCTAATTTCTTAGTGAGTTAAAGGTAATTTCCACTGAAGAAACAGGAAGCTCTGATTTACTTTTTTCTTCTTAGTCATCTTGGGAAAAGTGGGGAATGGGGCTTTTTTGACTATCAGGTTACTCAACTCTTAAGAGGATGTAACAAGGGATGAACAAAGTGATTTACTATTCAGAAGGACATGAGGTTTACTTAGAATAAAAAACACCCTAGAAAAAAAGAGTCACTTGTTTCTTTTAGTGATTTTTCTGGCTCTAAACCCCTTCAGTTTTGGATGGGTTCGTGTGCAGGAGGAACTCTAAGGTAAGGCATTGAGAGCCTCGCAGATCTTCCCTGGTAGGTCACATCCAGCTACTATAATCATATTGGACAATATATTTAATTATCCAATAAATTTTATTATCCATGTTTTATATATCTGCTTCCTATAAATGAATATCATTTAAGTCTATGATACACTGAGAACAGTCAAGAATTGTTTCTTGCATTTATGATTTAAGAAGCTATATTTAAAAATTAAGACTTGTGTTTATGTGACTAGAATTATAAGGAAAATTAGAAACCGAACAGCTGGATATTTATAAAAATGGTTATTTCAGGAAAGGATTTAAAGTTAGAAGCCCTTTCCAACTCTTTTGTAAACCAGAGAACATACAATTATTTTAAGAAGGATTTCAGTTTTACCCAACTGCATTCTAGGTTTTGTCAAAGGAAAAACATTCAGAAATCTTAAGACATTTACTTCCTCGAATTTTAGATGGATTGCTTTTCAGAATTTTTCTAATCAACATTATGTGAAATCCTCTAGCTGATAAAAGGCCAAATGTTTACATTCTTCTCAAGAGGTTGAATGAATTTTTATGCATTGCTCCAGAATGGGATTCCAGTATTTGCCATACTGAACAGCAAGGAATAATTAATTTTCACCATCCATGTATTGTACAAATATGAAGTTAAAATAGAATTTTCACTGACGGTTAACACTGTAGATTCCATGTTATGATTAATTCCAAGAACACAAGAACACTGCATCTTCAGTGGGAAGTGTACTTCTCAGTTGTAACAACATCCTCAGAGACTTTTCAGTTTGTCTTTACCTTGCTCTTTTTGACTGCAAAGTGCAAAAGATTCCCGAACAAATTGCCTGCACATTGGGCACTGCTGAAAATACTTAACACAGCCATCACACAAGCATGTGTGTCTACATGGCAAGAGCACCCAGTTCACAGTCCCATTCTGGCAAACCACGCAGTCCTTGCTATTCTCTTCTGGAGGCTCCATTTCACTTTCAGATAGTCCAGCCTTTTCCAGCAAACTTCGGTCTGTGTTTTTTTCCTCTGGAGAGGAACTGCTGGAGGGAGCGGAATTATTATTTGCCGACATGAAAAGTTGCTGAAAATCAAAGAAACAAATGTAAAGATATTACAAATGACAATTATGCTTCAAATCCGGGGGTCATAAGACGTGCTAAAAATTTATGAGCTAGCAAATCCAGTAACAAATAATAGCTAACTTCTATGATAACTGAAAAATATTATCTCTTTATAGACAGTCATTCTTTGAAACTCTGCAAACAAAAAAGACAGAGGATAAAGACTAGAGGGTACAACTTACCTTAAGATCATGAAATTGACCTTGAGCCAGGAGTAAATACTGATATAATATTCTACAGGAGAGTTTATAAGTCTTATCAGGAATATGAATTACTGACACCATGGAAATCTAAGATAAAAATTGAACACCAGTCAGTACATACCTCCTTACATTATTTCACAGATATGTGAAAAATACTTCTCAAATAAAAATAAGAGGTTGATAAATTAGAAAACTTACAATAAATTCCTTAAATCAGTCACAAAAGAGGACCCAGTTACATATTTTTGCCAGAATTATTTTATTTATACTCAAATTTACAAATTCAATGTCATCTCAGCAAAAATAGCAATTAGTTTTTATACAGCTGTATAAGTTGACTAAAATTTTCATATGGAAAAATAAAACATAAGAACAGCTAAGAAAGGGGCTTCCCTGGTGGCGCAGTGGTTAAGAATCCTCCTGCTAATGCAGGGGACACGGGTTTGAGCCCTGGTCCAGGAAGATCCCACATGCCACAGAGCAGCTAAGCCCGTGTGGCACAACTACTGAGCCTGCACTCTAGAGCCCATGAGCCACAACTACTGAGCCCGCACACCACAACTACTGCAGCCCACGCGCCTAGAGACTGTGCTCCACAACAAGAGACCCCACCGCAATGAAAAGCCCATGCACCGCAACGAAGACTAGCCCCTGCTCGTTTCAACTAGAGAAAGCCCATGTGCAGCAACAAAGACCCAACGCAGCCAAAAATGAATAAATAAATTTAAAAAAAAAGAATAGCTAGGGAAATATTGAAAAGAAAGCTATGAGAGGGACTAAGCTCAGTCAGATATTAAAGCATACTACAAAGCCTCTAAAATTAAAACAGTGTGCTACTGGCACATGAATAGACAGATGGATGGAACAGAATAAACAGTCCAGAAACAGACATAAGTATATATACAAATATGACAAAGGTAGCATCTCAAATCACTAAACAAAGAGAGCCTTCTTAATAATAAAAAGTATTGGGGCAACTGGATAGCTGTTTGGAAAAATATAAAATTGGATGCATTCCTCATTCCATACATAAGAATAAACTCCAAAAGCATAAGAGATCTAATTGTGAAAAATAAAACTATACAAGTACTAGGAAAAACATGTGAATTTCTTTTTAGTTTCAGTGTAGAAAAAGACTTTCGAACTATGACCCAAACCCAGAGGCAGAAAAATTTGACAAACCTAACTACATAAAAATATAAAATTTGCATGACAAAAAGCACTATAAGTAAAGTCAAAAGACATATGACAAGCTGAAATATATATTTACAATGTATATCACAGACTAGGGGTTAATATCTCTAATTTATAAAGAACTTTTAAAAATTGAAGAAAAAGTGAATAAAAATCCTATAGAGAAACGGGCAAAAGACATGAACAGATAATATACAAAAAGATAAAAACATGGTCCTTAGCCATATTAAAAGATGTTCAATTTCACTCACAATATGATAAATGCAAATTAAAACTTGACTGAGATATAATTTCTTTCTCATCAGGTTAACAAAAATTGAAAAGCTTGTCAGTACACTCTATGGAGAAATCATCACTCTCATATACTGCTGGTGGAAATGTGTTAAAAAATATATATATATACAACTCCAAAGGTACAATTCCAATGGAGGGGAATTTGGCAGTATGTAGCAGAAAGAAATGTATTTACTTAGCCTTCAACCACATAACCTCAACAATGTTAAAATACGGACACACAGGTTATTCACTGCAAGATTATCTGTTATTGCAGAATACTGGAAACTACCTGAATGTCCAACCACAGGAGATTGGCTGAATAACTGTCATACATGGATACCCTACACACAATAAAGTGCTAGGCAGCTGTAAGTGAAAAAAGCAAGAACGTGTATAGTATATATAGGGTGCTACCTTTTGTGTAAGAAAGAAGGAAAAATAAGAAGAAACAGAAATATATCTGTATTTTCTTATCATTACAATAAGGAACATAGGAAGGATAAACCAGAAAACAATGAACTTGATTATCTGTACAAGAATTGGGGTGTATGAGAATGGGGGTAAGGGATGAAAGCAACATCTGAGTATACCACTTTATATAGTTTTTTGACTTTTGAGAGAACTAATCTGAGTAATTTATGGACAGTTTTTGACTATAAATCCTCAGTTTGGGGCAGGAAATAAGGAAAGGGCAGTTTGAGGACCAAAATAATCATATTCAGTAATGAATTATAAACCACTGGGGGAAAAAGGAATTCATGAGGCCATGAGGATAACAAATAGATAAACAAAGAGGTAAATCGGAGGACTCTTGCTTGTAATAGAATGCTGAGGGCTGACTGGAGGGCTAGAGTTGGAAAATAATCATTTTGCAACCATCATGGTAAAGATGAAATCTGGTAAGAATCATTAATGGATATTAAATCCAGGGGGAAGTTTTACTAAAGAACAGGATATTTGTATGGTCTTAAAGTGCCTCCCCACACACTGCTTATTACTTGCAAGGGAGGGAAAAAAAGGAAACAGTGGAAAATTGGATAACACCTTGACTGAGAGATCAAAATTTACATCACCAATGAGGGAAAAGAACCTCCCATTCTTCTACAGGTGATGCCCTGAAACGCACCCATCATCACCTGCGTGGTACACTGGCTGAGAATGCTCAACTCCAATCTAATCATGATGAAACATCAGACAAAATGAGAAATGTTCTATTTTACAAAAACAGTGTGTGCATGTGACTATTCTTCAAAGATGCTAATGTCATAAAAGACAAAAGAAAGGCTATGGAAATGTTTCAGATTAAAGGAGGTTAAAGATACATGACAAATACAACATCTGACTCTAGACTAGAATCTGTACTGGAGGGGAAAACATGTTGTAAAGAATACTGTTAGACAGACTGACAAATTGGAATATATATTATAATACATTAGATAAAAAATTATACCAATGTTAGATTTATAAAGTAGATAACCATATTGTAGTTATACAAGAGAATATCCCTGTTATTAGGAAAACACACTGAAGTATTTGGGTGTAAAGAATCATCACGTATACAACTTATTCTCAATTCATTAAAAAAATATATATACACATACACCCATAAATATATATGTGGGCAAATAGTGCAAATGTTAACAATTAACAATAGGAGATCAGGGTAAAGGGTATATGGATGTTCTTCTACTTTTTTATTTTTGCAAGTCCATAAAGGAAGTTAAAAAAAAAACAACAACCCTATTATGGTTGTAAACATACAATATCCTTTACAGCCTTGTAAGGATTTATTAATTTGGCAGTGACTTCAGAGGCTTTTAATACTAAATCAAAATGACAGGATTGGTAAAAGATAGTAATGTTATCACCTACTACTAACAATCCTGCCATTTAGTTTAACATTAAAAGCCTCTGAAGCTACTATCATACTAGTTATGAATATATATATAGTTGTAGATTTACATTTGATATGGAAAAGATGTTTAAAACATACTATTAAATAAAAGCAGATCCCAAAATAGTACGGACAATTTGATCCCATTTTTGTTTCAAAATTACATACATAAAGGTCTAGAAAGATACAAATATTCACAGTGGTTATCTTTGGATGATAGAATACAGGTGATTTTCCTTTTTTCCCTTTTGGCTTATCTAGATTTTCTACTTCTATTTCCTGCCACAAACATGTATCATTTGAGTAGTACAGAAAACAAACTAGTATAATTTAGTAAAAATGAAAAAAAAATTTAAGTCAAGGTCTTGCAGTGACAATCCCTACTTTCCTTATCTACCTAAAATAACAGACTGGTTCCTAACTACACAATCTGAATGTAATTGATTACTGTTACAATAGGAGTGAGAGAATTAAAAAATTTCTTTAGATTTAGAACTTCTGACCCCAGATAAAATACTGAAAAACCAAATGCCCAATTTGCTTTTAAAATTAAGAACAGAGAACATTCATACAAAATATACTAATATGCTTTAGTGCCAGTGTTAGGCCCCACCTGAGAGATAAGAGAGCGAGAAGCAAGGATTAACAGGAAAAAATGAAGGGAATCTACTGATAAGAACAGAAGACACAGAGAAGGACCCAGGCAGGGAGGTGTATACAAAGGACCTGAGAGCCAGGTACTTTGTCTGCCCTGTGGGAATAAGCCTCCCCCAACCATAGCTGGGCCAGTAGACTTCATTCCAGTTGCATCAGGGACCTGAGAGCAAATCTTTCCCTGTTTAGAATGCCACTGAACTGTACACTGAAAAGTGGTTAAAATGGTCAACTTTATGTTACATGTATTTTACACCTCCCAACACCAAACACACACACACACATACACACACACACTCCCTCTCTCTCTCTCTCTCTCTCTCTCTCTCTCATTCCTTCTCTGTTTAGACTGAGGAGGAAAGTTAGAAAATAAGGAAGAGTCTGAGTACTCAAGTTGACAAAGAGCACCAGCAGCGAGAGGGAAAGGAACCACAGGGGAAGCTGAGAGGAAGGTGACAGATCTGACCCTTTCTGTTTCGAATGAAAGCAAAGAAGTAGGGGAGCTTAGAAGAGATGGGGGACACAGTGGTGAGAGAAGGGCTATCTTGCCCAGGTAGGCAGAGTGAAGGACGTTAAGCCTGGACATATCAAACACCAACTTAATAGGTCTTATTTATCTTCAGTTGAAAAGAGTGGGAGGGCCAAAGGGAGGGAGAGGGGCGACAACCAGAAGAGCTCTCCTATGGACTATTCAGGAGCTTGGCTGTGAGGCTCTATGTGGCTCACTAACATTGCTTGGTATGACTTTTTTTTTCACTTATCAAATTTACTGGGCACCTATCGTGTTTCAGGCACTCTGTTAGGTTCTGGAAATACACTGCTGTTAGTATGACTTTTATTTGGAAAAAACAAACTGACTTCAGCTCAATGGAACTTCAATTTGATAAAATTAATCCCGCTCCCCAAAAAACTACAGAGGCATAACTTATTGAGCAGGGTCTAGATCTCCCAATTAGGGTGTGCACCTTCCAAAGCTCAATGTGTGCTGGTTTTGGTGAGATACTCCTGTTAAAAACAAAGCATACTGCCACAGGACTACAAAGGCTCAGAATCGAGGTTCCATCTCTTATTTCCTGAATGCCTGGGAGTTTTCTTTAGTCTCTTTCAGTGTCTATAAGACAGATGCCCTAACACACAAAATTGTTGGAAGGAATAAATATGTTAATGGTAGCGAATGTACTTTGTATATTACAAAGTGTCATAAAAATGTTACCATATCTTTATTCATCAACATATCTATTTCATGCACTTCAGAAAAGTAGTAAATTGTGTATAAAGCCATTCTTATCATGATAGGATTTCACCAAAAGTTTATTTCACGTACAAGCTTCTACCATACTTATAGGAATGTCAGGTTCAGGACCTCTTTAGACCTCTAACATGCTTTTATCTTCCTAATTGGGATAAACTACCAGACTAAAGAAATAATTAGCACATAATGAGAAAAGGAGATTACAATAATTACTGAAAATATAGGGACCAAACACATATAAGATGTACATGCAGCAGGGGCTATGATGGAAACAAGATGACTGCAAGCATGCAAAGAAAAGAGTGGATACTGTCTTAAAACCAAGCCCTTCAGATCATTACAATGCTTATTTATTCAGTGCTAAAAATGCTAGGAATAAATATGCTTCCTAACAGACCTTTTTCTATGTGGCAAAAATGACAGAATATAGGATGATGAAATTAATGTAATTTAATTCTATCTTTCATTTTCTAAATAAAATCATATTCTTGCAATCCATATGGAAAAAAACAAGTCATGCTCTGAAGGAGCATTACACATATAAAACGCATACAAGTGTACTTCCCATGTATTCATTTTCCAAAAAAAATGTGTCCAGGCCAAATGTATATCCTTAGAAATTAAAATAAACTTTTCTATTTCACCAAATAATTAAGAGCCATCATCCAAATCACTTAAAAGTTAATGTTTCCAGAATTTTAAAATTACTTACAATGTCATAAATTTCTCGGTTATCTTCATCAGCTAGGGTCAACAGTGCTACCAATGGATAGCGAGATCTGGGCACTGTACCAAAGTCTTCAATTTTAGTATCTTTTGGTAACTGGCAATATATTTCTTCTTTGCTGTCCTTTTTAATTCTTTTTGAAGATGTAAAGAGAAATTTCCACTATAAGCAAAAATACAACAATATACCAAAGGGTATAATAACTTAGCAACACTATTTTATCCATAAAAAGTCTAATGTCTAAAATTTTCATGTGCTAGTGGATATATCAGATAAAAGGATACAAATACTGCTCTTGATAGAGATATTCACTATACAGAGCATCTTCTAATGCTTGAGGAGTGTTTATTCGGAAGCAATAAAAGTGCTTCTGCAGAGCTTCATATAATTTTTGAACACTGCACCCCCAGTAGCAAGTAAGGAGGCTATCTTCAAGGCAATCTGTTGTCAAAGTTATGCCAGCTGTGGAAAACAAACGAGACAAAGAGAAGAAAATTACCTAATGCTATTTCTACTACAATTATACATAGCCAGTAACAAAAGTTTCCTTTTGGATGCTGGCCAGGCTGATGGCAGTTAAAGGAACTCATTAAAGGGTATGTGCCTATAAATGAAGGAAATGGTCTCTAAAACAAAAGATATACAAACTTCAGTGTCTACACAATTTTGAAGCGCTGTCAGTAAACTCTGATTTACATTATTTTATATTTATTCTTGGAAGTTATAAAGATTTTTTTGATGACTTCAAGACTCTTCCCACATAAATTTAAAAAACTGAAATACAGTTCACTATTGATAACCTACCACTCTAATAGTGTATATAATCCTAACTACAAGAAGTAATAGAGCTGTCTCTAAAAGTGGATACATACAACCCATGCGGTCCAGAAGATGATCAGTGGAGCAGGAAAAATATTAAAAAGAAATTGAGCCTTACTAACTTTAACATACTCATTGACAACACTGATATACTCTTGTCACACAGTTAATGTCCCATGTAATATGCAAAATATCCTAAGGAAAGAGTGGAGATGCCAAAACATGGAGGGTTTAATAGTGATGCCCTCATTCGTTTGTTTGCTTTCAGCATAATAAAATATATTACAATTTAAGTAGACCTGATTAAGTGGATATGTAAGTTATAAGTAGACATTCAAATTATCTTATATAGTTTTGCCTATTTACCTAACACTTACATAGGACTTACTATGTGCCACCCATATGATTTTTTCCCTTGCTCATTGCAGTTGTAGCAATATTAAGTTCAAGGGCAGCAGCATCCAATGTCTCATACTGCTGGCAGTGCAAGCTGCAACATCTAGTGCTCAGTGACCATGGCATACTTACCAGAGCAAAAGGGCATCCCATGGTTTTGGTCACTGTTTCTGGCTGAACAGCCTTGGTCTCTGATTCTGGCTCTCCAAACCTACTGGCAATTCTGTAAGCTACTCAATGCCCCTGGAGTCATTTCTGTTGTTTGCAAATAAGAATTTATATTGATACATTATGTATTTTTTAAAAGGTGATCAAGAGTATGAGTTGGAAGGAGATACACAAACACAAGCAGATGCTCTACAGCAGGGGTCCCCAACCCCGGGCCGCAGACCGGCAGCGGTCCGCCGTAGCTCATTAGGAACCAGGCCGCACAGCCGGAGATGAGCAGCAGGCGAGACAGAAAGCTTCATCTGCGGCTCCCCATTGCTCGCGTTACCGCCTGAGCCATCCCCCCAACCCTGCCCCGTGGAAAAATCTTCTTCCATGAAACAGGTCCCTGGTGCCAAAAAGGTTGGGGACCGCTGCTCTACAGGACACCAAAAATTGAGCTTTTCACTTTTCTTCTCATTATTCAGTAGTATGTACAGAGTCTCAGATTCTGAACATGTACAGTAGCAGCAACATAGAGCAATTTCTAATCATTGTTAAGCAAAAATTTTAATTGGCAGGAATTTCACATAGGTAATTGGAACAGAATTTGATTTCAAATTTTTAAATAATGCCCAACATCAGGTATTAATTCAAGAATAGAAAATTCAGTTAGCTATTTTTCTTGATTAACTAACTACTGAATAGCTGAAGAGGAACACTCTATTAATACAAATTTTATATATATATGTATATGTATAAATATATATTAAAATCACACATACTTTCCTCTATGTCACTAAAGAACCACAAAACATGAGGCAAGGAAAAAAAGTTGGAAGTAGATAGGACAGGAAAAAATATAAAAGGCATATAAAAAAAAGTAGAAAAAGAAAAAAAAAGGAACCCAGAAAATGATTTCTTAATATTATTGTATTACCGGCAAAAATGCAAAAAAATGTGAAAAGATCTATG